>NW_027362768.1:313424552-316301219 GCF_046119375.1 Phyllobates terribilis
GGATGTGCCATCAATGCTACGTACAGATTACAAGGTCTGGTAGACGGACGGAGAAGCCAAAAATGTCTATGCGCACACTTTCGTTTTTTTCTAAAGCAGTCTATCTTTATAATTACTGGATGCACGGCGAGCCGGGTGACTATCCGCCCTCCTGTGACATCTACTGGCTGTCACTTAGCTTCTATAATAAGATTGTATTTGATTTCAGATAAGAAAATCTGTGAAAATAAGATAATAAAAAAACATTGGTCCCATTGGGATACTTTTCACAGGAAAATCCCCAGGGAAATTAAAAAAGCATCACATCAGACAGGGAGGAAATACTATCTGTGCCGAGTCTCTATAAAACCAGCTTCTACAGGTCTCCTAATAGGTGCCATACAATCATTAATAAGCATGCAAATTACAATGGAACAAGGGGTTAAACTAGTTCAATATTATCAGATTTTTTGTTGTTGTTGCTGTACTACTGTAAATGAGGATCCACTACCTGTGCGATAATCCTTAAAGAAACTCGGAAGGTATCATTGTCTACTTTTTCTTAAGGAAAACCTTGAGTGGGAGATCTCCTTCTAAGACAGGGGTCTCAAACACGCGGCCCGAGGGCCGCATGCAGCCCCTGAGGCTGCTTAATGCGGCCCACAGGCACCAGAGCCCCCATATTTGTTCCGGCCTGGTCCTGAGGGCCGCCGAAGTCAGTGATTCTTTTCAGTTGAATGTTCTACAAGTTAGAGATTAGCATGGGCCATTTCTGCAAGATGGGGACCAGGATGAGGTATTACTACAAGACGGGGACCAGGATGGGCACATTACTACAACATGGGGACCAAGATGGGCACATTACTACAAGATGGGGACCAGGATGGGCACATTACTACAAGATGGGGACCAGGATGGGCACATTATTACAAGATGGGGACCAAGATGGGCACATTATTACAAGATGGGGACCAGGATGGGCACATTATTACAAGATGGGGACCGGACCAGGTTGGGCACATTAATACATGATGGGGACCAAGATGGGGCACATTACTACAACATGGGAACCAAGATGGGCACATTACTACAAGATGGGGACCAGGATGGGCACATTATTACAAGATGGGGACCAGGATGGGGCACATTACTACAAGATGGGGACCAAGATGGGCACATTACTACAAGATGGGGACCAGGATGGGCACATTACTACAAGATGGGGACCAGGATGGGCACATTATTACAAGATGGGGACCAGGATGGGCACATTATTACAAGATGGGGACCGGACCAGGTTGGGCACATTAATACATGATGGGGACCAGGATGGGCACATTACTACAAGATGGGGACCAGGATGGGCACATTACTACAAGATGGGGACCAGGATGGGGACCAAGATGGGGGACATTACTACAAGATGAGGACCAGGATGAGGCATTACTACAAGACGGGGACCAGGATGGGCACATTATTACAACATGGGGACCAAGACGGGCACATTACTACAAGATGGGGACCAGGATGGGCACATTACTACAAGATGGGGACCAGGATGGGGACCAGGATGGGCACATTATTACAAGATGGGGACCAAGATGGGCACATTATTACAAGATGGGGACCAGGATGGGCACATTATTACAAGATGGGGACCAAGATGGGGGACATTACTACAAGATGGGGACCAAGATGGGGGACATTACTACAAGATGGGGACCAAGATGGGGGACATTACTACAAGATGGGGACCAAGATGGGGGACATTACTACAAGATGGGGACCAAGATGGGGGACATTACTACAAGATGAGGACCAGGATGAGGCATTACTACAAGACGGGGACCAGGATGGGCCATTACTACAAGTTAGGGACGAGAATGGGCACATTACTACAAGATGGGCACCAGGATGGGCACATTACTACAAGATGGGGACCAGGATGGGCACATTACTACAAGATGGGGACCAGGATGGGCACATTACTACAAGATGGGGACCAGGATGGGCACATTACTACAAGATGGGGACCAGGATGGGCACATTACTACAAGATGGGGACCAGGATGGGCACATTACTACAAGATGGGGACCAGGATGGGCACATTACTACAAGATGGGGACCAGGATGGGCACATTACTACAAGATGGGGACCAGGATGGGCACATTACTACAAGATGGGGACCAGGATGGGCACATTACTACAAGATGGGGACCAGGATGGGCACATTACTACAAGATGGGGACCAGGATGGGCACATTACTACAAGATGGGGACCAGGATGGGCACATTACTACAAGATGGGGACCAGGATTGGCACATTACTACAAGATGGGGACCAGGATTGGCACATTACTATAAGATGGGAACCAGGATTGGCACATTACTACAATATGGGGACCAGGATTGGCACACTACAACAACATGGGGACCAGGATTGGCACATTACTACAAGATGGGGACCAGGGTGGGCACATTACTACATGATGGGGACCAGGGTGGGCACATTACTACAAGATGGGGACCAGGGTGGGCACATTACTACAAGATGGGGACCAGGATGGGCACATTACTACAAGATGGGGACCAGGATGGGCACATTACTACAAGATGGGGACCAAAATGGGCACATTACTACAAGATGGGGACCAGGTTGAGCACATTACTACAAGACGAGGACCAGGATGAGGCATTACTACAAGACGGGGACCAGGATGGGCCATTAGTACAAGATGGGGACCAGCAGGGGCACATTACTACAAGATGGGGACCAAGGAGGGAACATTACTACAAGATGGGGACCAGGATGGGCACATTACTACAAGATGAAGACCAAGATGGGGGACATTACTACAAGATGCGGACAAGGATGGGGACATTACTACAAGATGGGAAAACTACTACAAGATGGGACATTACTATAAGAAGTTGGTCAGAATTACTATATAATGCTAATTGTAAGAAAAAAATCACTATGTGGCCAATTAGGGGACATAAAAAGGAAATAAAAATTGTAAAAACTGTAAAATTGTAAAAACTATAAAACTGTACCATAGCCCATAAAATGAATGCCATTTAAAAGAATAAAATAAAAAAAAGCCAAAAATGTTCAAAAAATGATCCAAAAGGTGTATAGAAAAAACAATATGGTATCATTAAAAACTTCATATCATCCTGCAAAGAATGCGGCCCTTCAAATTCACATTTTTTCTATGTGCGGCCCATATACTTAGCAGAGTTTGAGACCCCTGTTCTAAGATGTCCACATGCTCCAACAATAGATATGAGAAGGGGTTGTCTGAATGAGATACCCGTATTAATCTTAGGGTAAAGACCCCCATATACACAAGACTAAAGTTGGCTAAACCTGGACTGGTCAACAGGGGCCCCCAACTCTTCATCAACATATGAAGTTGGGTGAATGAAAGATCAGCATGTTGAAGTTCCAACAGACGATCATTTGGTTCTTCCGAGTGATCATTCCTGTGAATGCGGGAGTCAGGAGAAATAGCTGTTGAATGTCCATCGGTAATCTAAAGTCTATGGGGGCCTTAAAAGGAATCTGTCAGCACAAAATGACTGCTCAAACCAAGTACAGATCCTTTGTGCCCCCTTGGTCAAACAGTTACGTGCACCTTCCCACCTACCTGTTTTCCCTCCATGGCCACCCTTCTCTGCCTCTAAAAACCAGAACTGTCAATCAAAATAGAGGGGTGGGGCAGAGACAGATAGAAAACAAAGAGATGGGAAGGTGCACTTAACAGTTTGGCCACACCAAGGGTGCACCGAGCGCCTGTGCTTGGTTTGAGCAGTCATTCTGTACTGACAAACTCCCTTTAAGATCAGAGGGAGCACTCGGCTGAGACTAGCTGAAAAGCAGCAGCTGTTGCAAAATGCCCCATAATTCCCTTGATTTTACAGGATGGATCAGCTGAAACGTCACGGGAAAAATTGTGATTGTTCGCATGGTGTTGCACGTGAAACATCAGTTTGCGCACAAAAACAAGTTATTGCTTGTTACTCAATTACAAAAGTGCAGAGCCTAATGGCCACCCATTTTGGATTAAACCCTTGTGTCCAGCATAAAAACATATATATTAATATACTGTATATTAATACAAAGTATTATGTCTGACCTGTAACAGTTTCCTTTCAGTGTTCCATGATTTACAACTTTCTTATTTTTACCATAAAGGTAGATATAATCTGGTGTGTTATTCTATCCATCATATATCTAATTATCGCAGCAACTCCAGCTATATGTAGTGGCTCGAATAACCCTCATTTATATGCACAGTAAATTCTTTTTATTTGCCCCTAACAGAAGAGCAAGATAAAGCAGACAGAATAAATTCTGCAACGTCTGCAAGTGGAAAGAGTCCTCCAGAGCGCTGCTCATTTCCCTCAAGTCGCAGATTTCAAATTGGATTGCAGACGCTGGAGAACAATTTTTTTTCCATTTGCCTAAAGCAAAACTGCAGAGAATTTCTTTTTCTTTTCTTTTTTTTTTTTTTTTGTAATTCTGGGCTAAAATAACTCTGGGACTTTCTTATTCCCCATATTTTAGGTGTTTAAAATAGAAATTGCCATTAACCAGAACAGAGGTAATTAGGAAAAACTAAGGTGCCCTATATGCATTAGAGGACAGCCAGCCACATCTGCCAATTTCATAGGCACAGACTGATCAATATGTAAGGAGGTGTTGCAGCTTAGGCTAAGTTCACATTGATGTGGTCTGCCACACTTTTGTGCATGATAAAAATGAATACTGCCAGATGGTACCTACAGAGACTCTGTAGGCTTCATTGAACTGAATGACTCCATTGAGTTCAGGGTTCCAGTCGGAATAGTTTTTGGAGGATTCCAACAGAAACTCAGTGGAGATCACTTTATTAAAGGGAATCTGTCAGCAGGTTCTGCCATGTAATCTGACAGCAGCATGATGTTGGGGCTGAGAGCCTGATTCCAGCGATATATCATGCAGCTTACTGGGTTCAGCAGTATTGACAGAATCACAGTTTTCTCTGCTGCAGATCAAGCCGAGCTCAAATGCTGAGCAGTGTGTAACCCCGCCCACACCACTGATTAGCTGCTTTCTGTATGCACTTTGCATAGGCAGAAAGCAGCCAATCAGTAGTGGGGGCGTGGCTGGACCAGGAGGCACAAGACACTTAGTCCTGTAGTTAATCTGCTGATATTGAAAGAGCAAAACACAGCCCAGTAAGTGATACATTGCTTGTATCAGGATTTCTGCCCCTACATCGTGGTGCTCTCCGATTTCAAAAGCAAAAAAACTGCTGACAAATTCCCTTTAATGTGAACCTAGCTTTATTCTTATCTCGTCACTAAAAACATACGCATGCTCAGCTAAACCAAGTGTGCATGTGCATTGGGAAATCAGAAAATAATACACAGCCATTGAAAGCATATGCTTATTTTTAGGGGATATCCTGGTAAAGAAAATTTATCTACAATATATTTGTGCCTGATTAGAATTCTTAGAAAGTCCGAAAAAGAAGTCTGCCCCAATGCTTATAACTTCTATAGCTGCCGGACAGAAATTTTGGATGCCCGTTATTTTAACTCATGGTTGGTCGTGACGGATAAAGGGGTCTCTCGTCATAAATCCTGATCTCGAGAGCAGATTTTGCAGAAGAAAGCCACGTCAAGCAAAGTATTTCCAGTGGCCTTTATAGAAAAGATGCAGAATTAGGCCATGTTCACACATGTTGAGTTTTTTCAGCATCACAAAACTGCAGCAAAACTCAACTATGGCAGGAAATCAGCTGCGTCAAAAACGCAGGTTTTGCTGCGTTTTTTTTGTCCTTCTGTCTTTATTTATGCATGTACATAAAGTTCAGCGAAAAAAAAAATCTCATTCTGGTTCTGGCATAGTGGGGGAGGTGAATTGTTCAGGAATAGTTTAGACACTGGCAATGCATTGAGTTTGTATGACACTATTTACTTTCACACTTTGGTCTGCCATTCAGTTGCACAGGTATTGTTCAATCTCACAAGTAGCTCAGCTAATGTTTACACTGTACACATCAGAAATTTAATTAAACTCTCCTAATACAAACAACTTCTCAGTGACCAAGACAAGATAGTAAAATCACAAAAATGAATGAGTTTCACATACTGCTGTACTTGTTTATTTTAACTAAAAACGCCGCAAAACCTGATAGCCATGTTCACACATCATGGATTTTTCAGCGTTTTTCACTACCCATTACTTCCAATGGGTGAAAAACGCTAAAAAAATGCTTAAAGAAGTGACATGCTGTAACATACCTGGCGGCGTCCTTGCATGGTGGTCCATCTCCCACTGTGCAAGAGGGCGCACTTGATCTCCTGTCCAGAATGTCTCTCTGGCTTCCCTCCATGCTGTCTGTTTGTGTCTGTTTCTGCTGCTTAAGGGCGGCGCCCGATCACTTCCTGCCTTTTGTACCTGCTGTGGGTCACACCCCTTGTGCGTCCTCAGCCTATTGCTGTCTGTCACTTGGTATATAGCTCAGCAGCTCCCTTCTATCCCTGCCTGAGCATAGTGTTTCCTTCAGTGTGTGCTTGCACTCTGAAGGTGCCAGGTCCCGTCTCTTGTCTCCTGCTTTTTGTATCAGTTCCCGTGTCTGAACTGACTCCTTTCTGTGTTCTCTTGTCTGTCCTGTCTGAACACGCTCCTTGCCTGTTCGTTCCGCCTCTCTGGGGGCCGTATTCCCAGACCCGCTCCTGTATCCCTCTGCAGTGTCGGTCTCCTCCGTACACTCAGTTCCAGTCTGAACTCTCTCCTGTCCTTTACCTGTTTTGCCTCTATGTCCGTTCCCTTCCTTTTTCTGCAGAGTCTGAACTCGTACCTAACTCCTGCTTGTTGTCTCTGCAAGTACTGTGTGAGTATCTGGCTCTGTCTTTCCCTTCCTGTCTGTTCCGTGTGAACAGAGCCCTGTCCTCCCTGCTCAGCCTTGTCTGCACTCTAGCTGTGCTTGCCTGTAACCCTCTGCCTGTATTGTTCCTGAGTCCCGGTGTGTACTGGGTCCTATCCCGCCTGTGTTCCTACCTGCTAGTGCCTCCCTGTCTGCACTCTAGCTGTGCTTGCCTTTACCCCCCTGCCTGCATACCCGCCTGCCTGCATACCAGTCGTGCCTGCCTATACCCTCCAGTCTGTGTGCCAGCCTACCAGCCTGTTCCTGTATTTCCCTGTGTGGGTCAACAGCCGTGTCCGGGGTCTGTCCTGGAGTAGCACCTGGTCCCTCTGCTCGGTTCCTCCTTGGTGCACTGGCGTCGTATGCCGTCGTGCGACCCTGGTCGGATCGGGTGAATACTTAGTCACGCCCCTCCAGGCATTCACTCTCCGGCACGGTCCAGTGGAATCACTACCAATCACACGCACACGCCGCTTAGCCCGGGCGTGTGCATAACAGCATGCTCAGGCCATGGTTCCCGTTGAGCCCCACGGCCTTCGCTCTTTGAGAAGTTTTTCCAGCGAATACATGCATTAAAATAAAATAAATAAATTTTTTTCCCCCTTTAGCTGAGTTCCAGGCGAGTTACGCACCCGTCCAGATGGATCTATCAGCCCTCGTTCCTGCGGATCCGCCACGTTACTATGGGGATCCAAGACAGTGTCGTGCATTTGTGGAGCAATGCATGCTACACTTTAAGGCCTACCCTCTCTATTTTCCTTCCGATTGGGCTAAAGTGGCCTTTATGATTGACTACCTAGCGGGTGATGCCTTGAAATGGGTCACCCCCCTATGGGAAGCATGGGATCCTGTCATCCTTGACCTGCAGGCCTTCCTGGTGGCCTTTCGTATGGTCTTCGAGGACCCTAACTCTGAAGCCCCTGCTGAAGCTTCACTTCCCAATATCCCGGAGCAGCCCCGACGGGTAATGTGTGTGGGTAGCGCAATAGTCCTCCAGCCCAATGAGACTACTGCCCACCCAGAATCCTCACAGGGTGACTACGCTTTCCGGAATACTTCTCTCAACCTCAAGAGGCAGTCCAGACGTGCTAGACTTAGAGGCAAGCCGTCACGCCAGGGTCTGTCCTCCCTGAGACCTCCTGACCCCAACCTTGAAGTCCCTACTGAAGCTTCATCTCCCTGTATCCCGGAGAAACCCCAATGGGTAATGTGCGTGGGTAGTGCACCAGTTCTCCTGGCCGAAGAGACTTCTGCCCATCCAGACTCCACACAGGAGAACTTCCTGCACCCGGCATCAGATGCTTCTTTCTCTTTAACCGGTGTGCATGTCCAAGGATGCTCCAAAGCTGTGGTTACCTCAGAGTCTGTGCACCTCTACTACCTGGCGGAGGATCCCCTGTTGCCTCCTGAACCCTCCGGGATACCACTCGATGACAAATGGAGAGAGACTTCTCTACACCCGGTACTCAATACTTTGTCCGCTTCGTCCTGTGAGCCTGACAATGGGTACCCCAAAGTGGTAGTTACCTCCGAGTCTCTACACCCCTCCGACCAGGCGGAGGATCTCCAGTTGTCTCCTGAACCCTTCGGGGTGCTATCTGGTAGCGAAAGGACAGAGACTCTCCTATACTCTGTACCTGATACCTCGCTCGCTTCGTCCAGTGAGTCCAACTTAGTGTACTCCGAAGCAGAGGTTACTCCTGAGTCTCTACACCCCTCCGACCAGGCGGAGGACCTCCAGTTGTGTTCAGAATCCTTCGGGGTGCCACCTGGTGGTGAATGGACAGAGACTTTCCTATATCCTGGATCTGATACCTCGCTTGCTTCGTCCAGTGAGTCCGACCTAGTGTACTCTGAAGCAGAGGTTACCCGTGAGTCTCTACACCCCTCTGACCAGGCGGAGGACCGCCAGCTGTCTCCAGAACCCTTCGGGGTGCCACCTGGTGGTGAATGGACAGAGACTTTCCTATACTCGGTACCCGATACCTCGCCTGCTTCCTCCAGTGAGTCCGACCTAGTGTACTCTGAAGCAGTTGTTTTCTCTGAGCCTCTGCACTCTTCTGACCCGGCGGAGGACCTCCAGTTGTTTCCTGAATCCTCCGGGATACCACCAGATAACAAAGAGACAGTGACTTTTCCTCATTATGTACCTGATAACCCGTCTATTTCTTCCTGTGAGCTTGACAAGATGTACCTCGAAGCAGAGATTACCCTTAAGTCTCTGTCCCCCTCCAACCCAGTGAACGACTGGCCCTCGAATTCCCTGCGGAAGATTCTGGCAGGCCTGAAGAAGAGGGGGCGTAAGGGGGGAGGTACTGTAACATACCTGGCGGCGTCCTTGCATGGTGGTCCATCTCCCACTGTGCAAGAGGGCGCACTTGATCTCCTGTCCAGAATGTCTCTCTGGCTTCCCTCCATGCTGTCTGTTTGTGTCTGTTTCTGCTGCTTAAGGGCGGCGCCCGATCACTTCCTGCCTTTTGTACCTGCTGTGGGTCACACCCCTTGTGCGTCCTCAGCCTATTGCTGTCTGTCACTTGGTATATAGCTCAGCAGCTCCCTTCTATCCCTGCCTGAGCATAGTGTTTCCTTCAGTGTGTGCTTGCACTCTGAAGGTGCCAGGTCCCGTCTCTTGTCTCCTGCTTTTTGTATCAGTTCCCGTGTCTGAACTGACTCCTTTCTGTGTTCTCTTGTCTGTCCTGTCTGAACACGCTCCTTGCCTGTTCGTTCCGCCTCTCTGGGGGCCGTATTCCCAGACCCGCTCCTGTATCCCTCTGCAGTGTCGGTCTCCTCCGTACACTCAGTTCCAGTCTGAACTCTCTCCTGTCCTTTACCTGTTTTGCCTCTATGTCCGTTCCCTTCCTTTTTCTGCAGAGTCTGAACTCGTACCTAACTCCTGCTTGTTGTCTCTGCAAGTACTGTGTGAGTATCTGGCTCTGTCTTTCCCTTCCTGTCTGTTCCGTGTGAACAGAGCCCTGTCCTCCCTGCTCAGCCTTGTCTGCACTCTAGCTGTGCTTGCCTGTAACCCTCTGCCTGTATTGTTCCTGAGTCCCGGTGTGTACTGGGTCCTATCCCGCCTGTGTTCCTACCTGCTAGTGCCTCCCTGTCTGCACTCTAGCTGTGCTTGCCTTTACCCCCCTGCCTGCATACCAGTCGTGCCTGCCTATACCCTCCAGTCTGTGTGCCAGCCTACCAGCCTGTTCCTGTATTTCCCTGTGTGGGTCAACAGCCGTGTCCGGGGTCTGTCCTGGAGTAGCACCTGGTCCCTCTGCTCGGTTCCTCCTTGGTGCACTGGCGTCGTATGCCGTCGTGCGACCCTGGTCGGATCGGGTGAATACTTAGTCACGCCCCTCCAGGCATTCACTCTCCGGCACGGTCCAGTGGAATCACTACCAATCACACGCACACGCCGCTTAGCCCGGGCGTGTGCATAACAGCATAACACATGCTCTATTTCCAAAGACCATGCAAGGCACAAAATATGCAACAACAAAAAAAAAAACAAGATGTGTGAACAGAGAATTCTGGTCTCTCATAGACTTTGCTGATACTGCTAGACGCAGCTGAAAATTTGCATAAAAATCTGCAGCAAAAAACGCTGAAAAACCCAACATGTGTGGCTATTGAGACAAATGGCAATCCCTGTAATAGTAGGATGACTTCAGTCCGCCACAGCAGCAGTTCCCTTTAATAGCGAGGCTCTCTGTTCTGACTCATAGGGGTAGTCAGATATTATCAGCACAGGGTGCGACAAATTACAAGAAAAATAAATGGCAGTGGTAAATGAACTATTACGTTTGCAAGAATAATAACAGAGGATCAGAACTCTACGAAAAGATGCTCCCAAAGTTTTATTGGACAGAAAATTAATTTACTTCCTAACACAGATCTTTTTAAAATACAAATTTTTAGACTTCTTTCATAAAGAAAAATAATCCCATCTTATCTAAGCATATTAATATTCATAGATGTAGCTCTGCCAGATCAAGACGATCAAAAGAATCAGACATGTCTCAAGTATCATTCTACAGTGGTCAGTACCAACGTAAAATAAAAAAAAACATTAAAATTTTTTCTTTTACCCAGAAAGTAAAAATCGAAACCTGTGGAGCTTTTTAATGACAGGACAATTTTGAGACAGATTTTTCCTTTCTGCTCCCAGCAGGGTTCCTTGGATAATCCAGCTCTACATGTTAATACTTTTCTACTACTGACCAGCCTGTTCCAAAGGCTCAATCATTATCTCCTTCTAATAGTCGTCTGTGCACCGTATATAACAGGGTTGGAGATCCTGCAAAAATTACCAATAATTTAACGGTAGGAACTGCAGAGTCACCCATCAGGCAGCCTCCCCATACATAGGAGCGCTAGGCTCGAGCGAGCAAAAAGCCACTGCCTTATATCTGCCCAATCCTTCTCTCTCCCAACATCAGCTGTTGAGGGAGAATCGGGGTGACCCCTTACACATCAGATGGCTGTTAACTCCCATCAAAATTAGACAATATTTTTGTATTGGGTATTAAGCCGCAGCTAGACACCTCCGGTAGGAGCTTATCTGTCACGGGAAAAAACGATCAGACATGATACAGAAAGTGCCATATTGCCCTCCAACCCTGACAAATGTCATCGAGGAGAGTTGGAAGTCCCTTATGCACAAAAGTCAGGAGATATCAAGGTGGCTCAGTGGTTAGCACTGTCGCTTTGCAGCGCTGGGGTCCTGGATTCAAGTCGTAATCAAGGACAATATCTGCAAGGAGTTTGTATTTTCTCCCCGTGTTTGCTTGAGTTTTCTCCAGGTTCTCCGGTTTCCTCCCACACCCCAAAGGCTTACTGATAGGGAATGTAGATTGTGAGCACCACTGGGGACAGTGATGATGATGTCTGTAAAGCGCTGAAGAATATGATAGCATGTGAGCATAATATCTTTAAATAATGCGTTTGACCAGCTTAGAGACAGATGATGGCTGCCATGGGAAGTTTATAGGTGCTCAGGAGATTACAGGGTTACAATCCAACAGAGGTGACCATTTACTAACAAAGTCTCAACTTGACCGGGACAATTTTTTTTTCTTGTAAGGACAAAATTGATGTAAAATAAGGTAATTTGCATGCTACCTTTGTCATATAGTTCTCCTTCAATGGAAGTCTTCAAACAGAGGCTGGACAGACATCTGTCTGAGATGGTTTAGTGAATTCTGCATGACCCTGGAGGTCCCTTCCAACTACAACATTCTATCATTCTTTGATTCTTTTATGAAGCATTCAAATTGTCTAAAAATTGATTTCACCCCACCAAAAATTAGAACTTAATAATGTTTATAGAAACCCAATTTTTGCACCCACAGAGGTCGTCAACAAAGTTTGCCTTCCAGAAGTCAATGGAGATGAAGAGCTCCTAAGTGAGTGGTCTCACCATGGTTCCTAACAACTAGAAGCACGCAGAGCTGAAATTCTCCCATGAGCTGGGGAGACGTATGTTGGAGTTGACCATCTCAGACTGATCAAATGATCTTTCCATTATACCCATGGAATTTGCAGCAAAATCTCTTTCGCAAATTGAAGGTGTATGGAAAAGTGAATGCAAGACACCAAGCCACCCATGTTAGTCACTGAAAGACACGTTGTCACGCTCGCAGGTAGTGCACTTGGTTCATGGACTCACTGTGCCACAGAACGGCCGGGTCTGCCTGGGATGGGACATAGCTAAGCGGCTACCAGGTGTTCACTGGAGATCCTGATGGTGGAGACAGACTGGGCTGCAGGTAGCCACTAGGTACCACTCCCAGGCAGACCTCGGTACTGCAGCTGCCAATCCCAAGTGGTCGGGTTCACTGGACGGGGAGACGTGACTGGAGACCCTGATGAGCAGGATATGGAGACCAATGGACTGTACGGACATCTTGGATCCTAAAGATAGGTACTTGGCCGCAGTAGGACCAGGAACTACGGACTTAGGACTGGCCGCACAGGGACCAGGAATTTGGGTATAGTTACCGCCAACAGGGTTTCAGGATTAGGATACTGCCAAAGCGGTCGCAGGAACACGGTCAAATTATATTAGACTAATGGGAACACAGGATACGAGAATAACTTTAACAGACTGAAAAAGGGGGACCTGGCAACATACAGTTACACACACCAACACCACTAAGACTAAACTAGAGAGGTTTGCTCAGGCACCTCCCTATTGGGGAGGGTGCCTCTTACACAAGATGCCTCCCAGCTATTGGGCTGGGAGACACCTTGCAGGTGTTCGCTTTAACTAAATGCCTCCCAGCTGTTAGCTAGGGGCATTTACCATATGCGTGTGCTGCCCCTTTGAGAGCAGGGGAGCGGGAGAAATAGGCGCGCAGGCGGGAGACAATGCGTGTACACGGAGGAAGGAGGGAGAGCAGACGCTGGGACGCTGCCATGGCTGGAGTGGTGAGTATGTCAGTATCCCCGCATGGAGGGAAAAGTGAACCATGCGTGAGCTCTGGCCTCAGACGTTACACACATCCCTGTGTCAAAAAAGGCCACTTTTTTGCTTTCCTTTAATTCCTGGTGCTCTCCTAAG
Organism: Phyllobates terribilis; assembly: GCF_046119375.1. Lineage (NCBI taxonomy): Eukaryota > Metazoa > Chordata > Amphibia > Anura > Dendrobatidae > Phyllobates > Phyllobates terribilis. Next base: position 313,438,007 of record NW_027362768.1, read on the forward strand.
TATTGCACTTTTTTCATTCTTTAAAATCCGCCCTACGGTTTTAGAGATGTGGGCTTTTTTATTTAGTGCATCCAATGTAAATTTTTTTTTTTTTTTTTTTTTTTTTAAACTTTACCAAATGGCTTTCACTCACAGAATTCCCCAGGGTGTGTTTCTTAGCTGCTCAGCATAATCACCCTGTGAGCCACGCCCCCTTGGTAAAGAACAAAAAAAATTTGCATATTTTGGGTGCCCTATTTACTATGCAAAGAAAGGCCAATCAGACTGACAATTTATCAATAAGATTAGAAGCCTTTATAACATAACTAATGGCTGCTCCAGAGAAATAATCCTCCCCAGCAGATGCATATAATTCTATGCTACTCCTATATATACACAGAGGAAGTCAGCGCGGCACTGCCCGGCACGTCCCGGACATCAGATGGTCACACACCCAGGGTGCTTTGTAGGTAACCTCAGATTTGCCTGTCGGCTGCAGTGTGACCTGACTAGACGAAGGACGGATTTGTCTGTAAATGGGTCACCTACTAATGCATAATTCACAGCAGCTACTGGCTGACCGGTCACAAATAGACCGTCGGTGACAGCCGGCAGAGTCTGCGCCTGCAGCAGCAGAAAGTCACTAAGGCAATCTCCGCTCTTCACTCGCTATGAGCTGTGTGTACACGGTGTAATATATCACAATCTGAACTGGGACAAGAGACCATTTAAGAGGATATCCAGGATTTTTAATATTTTTGCTTATGGGGATAAGAATTAACAGGCGGGTACTTGCTAACTACCTCCTTATTCTGCACGAGGACAACAACAGGTGGGGACTTGCTAACTTCACTTCTTTGTTGCTCCCTCCAATCTTTATTTCCAGGGCTGCAAAGGTGTCTACAATATGTGACCGCTGCAGCCAATCACTGGTATTACCTAAGATGCCAAGGTAGACGGCACAAGCTGAGTCGAATGGCTCTTGTAGTCTCTTGTTGTCGACGTGATGTTACCACCTATGCAGAACTGTTATCAATGACCAGAAGGGGGCAGCACACAGGGGGTTTCAGTAAGTACTGTTAATTCTAAAGTTTATCCAGCCAGTGCCATCGGTACCCTGCTTTGAGTAACCAATGTCATCCCAGATTAGCTCCCCAAAGCAAAAGATATACACTGAACAAGCAGGTAATGCTTAAGAAAAATATCCATACAGAATAGGCGGGAATAGTTAAAAGGGTTTTCTCATAATAGACATTTATGGCCAAGAATGGGATGATTGAGGGAGCGGTAAGTGGAAAATCCCCATTTATTATAAATTAGCGTCATTGGTAATAATAATCACTCTCCATGACTGGCAATTGTTTTCTACTTACTTTAAATTAGATTACAAATAAAAAGTGAATGAAAAGATTTATCTCCTTTAATAAATCCCGACATGTCACTTTTAGGGGACAGACGGTGAGCGGTTCCCGGTAGAGATGGTGCCTGATTAGTGACAGAATATCAAACTTTCCTGACAGATGTTCTGTAGTCAATTTAGCAGAACGTGCGGTGATACAGTATCACACATCTGTGGCTGCAAAGAATAGAAGGGATTACATGTCATTACTCCAAAGTGGGAGCCCGGGCGGGCGTCTATCCCAGGGCACAATATAATGCACACAGTGATGTCATGCTACAGGTAGAAGGCTAAGTGCACCTATGTTCAAGAGGTATGGTCACTGGATGGATCTCTAGGCATAAATAACTTATGGTAAAATACTTTTTTCTTTTATGTGAGTAAAATAAATACGATTCTGCATCATCTCGTGTCTGTCCGTGAAAATCGGACCGAACTTGGATTTTCCACAGATCCATATACATGGAAGAACGACTGCCATCCGATTATCAGAGGAAATGATGGATAGCACTCATCCGATTGTTACGGTCTCGTGCAAGAGCCCTAAAACGTATTACTATATTAACAGCTCATTAAAGTTCTCCCAGTAAATGACAGATGGAATCTGATCGTTTGCTCTAAGAGCCCACTCAACTTATCATTTGCACCAATTTGGGTAAACCCCCCCCAGTTTGTTTTAGGTTCAGCTCAATCCCTTCCTTTCCCATTCCCTTCTTTTCCGGTCTAATTATTCTGAACGACCACTGGCTGCCCTCAGAAGCACAAAGAGGATTTTGTACACTAGAAATCCAATTAATTGAATTCCAGCAGCAATGTCTGCTCCCGTGTGCTCCAATATGCAGACAGTGGCGAATGTCAGTGGATGCTTAATGAAGGGCACGCTGCCCTTTTCTCCTGTGCACGGTGCAGAAATCTGACGCCAATTGTCCTTCCCCGGTAAACCCATTGGAGGCTCCAGCTTCATCCAACAGGCACTTGTGAGGCTTTTGTCAATGTCGTGCTCATATTACAGAGCGCATTTGGCGGAGAGAAAAAAAAAAGCAAAACCTGCTCCCAAAACACAGGAAATGCAAAATCAGGCAACATTGTGCAACAATTCATAAAAAAGAAATGACTAATTTCTCATATCACAACTATTAGTCTCCAAAATTTAATTAACTTTTCAAAGGTTTTACCAAAATATCTCAATTAGTAGAGGATAATTACTAGTGCCGACCATGTGCCATTTATCTTCTGGTAGTGTGGTCTGGGTGACCTTTAGGCACCAATGCCAAAATGCATGCTACATTGGCACCCCCGAAAATACTGTTCGTGGCTCAAAGAGAAGTATAGGTTTGTATTTATTTACTCACATGCCGTCCATAGGCCAAGAATAAGACCTCCGACCTAGGAAAAAAATCACTCACAGATGCTATTTTGCAAAAATTGAGCTTTGGTAAGTAAAGGGGTTGTCCACTACTCGGACAAACCTTATACTCACCAGCAGGGCCGGCGACGTCACAGCAGGGCCGGCGCCTGCCCTCACGGGTATTGTGTGACAACCATCCATGCGATTAATCAGTCCTGGCTTTACCCTTCCCGTCTTCGGACAAATCAAGAAATCCGGAGTAAGTGAAAGCTGGCCCAGCTCTCACTTCCTCCAGATGTCAATTACGTCCAAAAGAGAAGAGAGAGTGAAGCCAGCGCTGATGAGCCGCAAAGATTGTGTCACGCCATCCCCGGGAGGGTCAGTGCCGATACCGGAGGAGAGTATAGGTGTCATTATTTTACTGGGCGGAAACAAAGGGATTCAAAAGGGGTTATCCGAGTAGAGGAGAACCCCTTTAAGATATATTCATCTTTACTATGGGAACCCCTTTAATGCAATTTATGCTCCTTATGAAAAGATCTCTCAGTAAATATTAGGAGTGGTATTTTCCAAAGAAAGCATAGACCGTTTCCAAAGCAAACATCTAGCAGGATGTGAGTTACTTGTTGGCTCCTGCCAGAATAACAAGTAGGTAGTTTACATGGAGCATCCTCAAATGTTCTGGCTGGTGTTCCCCCAGTATGAAATAGAGACGCACTGGATTATATTTAAGGGCTTGTCACATTACCGGCATTGCAGACATATCACTCAGATCGGCAGAGGTCTAATCACTGTGTGCCCATTCATCATTTGCTCTTTCCTTTTTTTTAGGCTGCGTGCCCACGTAGCGTTTTTCAAGCGTATATGCTGCGGAATTTCCGCAGTGTATACGCTTGTGAAACGCTAGGTAATCCGCTCCCCATGGTCCCCAAGGGGATTCTGCATGTTCTATGCACATGCTGCGGATTTTTCCGCAGCGTTTATGCTGCGCTCAAAAATCCGCAGCATGTCCATTAATTTTGCGTTTCCGCAAGCGGAATTGCCTTTGTGCGATGCATTAAAAAACGCAAAGCAATTCCGCATGTGGAAAACGCGCGATAAACGCATGTAAGACGCGCAATAAACGCGTGCGGAATTCCGCATGCGTTTTTCCAGGAGAGGACTTGCAGAAATGAAGCAGAAATTTTCTGCTTCATTTCTGCAACGTGGGCACATAGCCAAAGCTACTTTTCTTTTTTGACATGTGGTTTTCACTAACGTCTTTTTGTGGCAAATCCATGAACACCTGATTCATAAATTTTTGCAGAAAGCCCAAACTTGTCCCTAACTACCTTTCGCAACTTTTTAGCAGGAAAAATCGAACATTTTGCAAAATGTTGCTAAAAAGACGCCAAAATATGAACATACATAAAATCACTCCAAGTGTGGGAGCGGAGTAGAGTTGAAACAACTTTTGCAACTTTTTTTTTTTTTTCTATTAAGTTGCATTTCACGAATCTGTCTAAAACATTTGGAAGAGCCAAGTTACCTAAAAATCTGAAAATGAAACCACAAAAGACGACTTGGAGAAAAAAAAAGGTGCAAATCGTTTGAGAAATTTGTCACAAATAAAAAGGTCTCTAAAACTGAGAGATGTTTGTGCCATTAAACTGGTGGAAATGCAATGATGAATCGGGATCTGTGCATCTAGCCGGTCATTAGGATGAGGTGGCCCTAAGAGAAAGTAGCAAACTACTTAAGGCGCCATACAGAAACTAAACTTGTCCGAATCTGCCAATATTGGTGGGATTGGATGACAGTCTAATGTGTAAAGCCCCGGTACAGATTATGAGGTCCTCCCGAATCTCACTTGACAGATGATGTCAGGGGACATAAGCAAATTGTCTCTTCAGAGAGGAAGAGGACTAGAACGCTAGTGTCACCCACTGGAAGTAGCAATCCTAAAAGTCAATATCGACCTTCTAACGAGCCTTGTCACATGACTTAGGATAATAGCCAGAACCAAAATCTCAATTTGCAGACACTGTTTCGGGGTAATGCCCCTCGTTAGTGCAAAGTGTGAGATCTGGTTTGGCTGGGTGAGAAGCGTCTGACCAGGATCCAAGGTGTAACGCTTTCCTTGCGGAGAGTGACATGTCAAGCCTGGCATGCCAAGGTAAGGAGACTATTAAGCCTAAAACTTTTAAGGGGACATAAGGACACAGCATGGCCAACTTCCAAGGGACTATATTTTTGTTTTCTGGGAAATTAAAAGCCACCAAAAGGAGTCTACCAGCGTCTCTCTCCTACAGAACATAGGAGCGTTCGGCCAATAGCCATCTATTGTGTATTGGGTACTTTAGGGAGCCCCCCTTGACAGATGAGGTTAGGGGAGAGAAGGATCAAGTCGTTGGAATTTCGACCACCGATTCTTTTGTTCAGCAGATAACCCACTAGAAGGGGCCCAGAAGCGCTCGGCCAAGGATTCCCGATTGTGAGGCAGTCGGCAGAGAAATCTACCATTCGAACAATTGGACAATTAGGCTTCTATTGACTCCAGATGCCACATGATGACCCATAATAGCCGATGACATTGATCAGACCTCCACCTATCCAACACAAGTGGAATACGTCCAATGAGACATGCTCGGATATTATATAAGATAAGCGCAATTATTAATATTTTCTAGTAAGGTGTAATTAATTTGGTGCAACATTTTTAGAACTTTGTCATCTTTGTGTCGTATCCAAAAATATCTTCACAACTGAATTATAAAGGATTTAACTTCATATAATGACAGCTCAAACTCTTTTATCCCCGAATGACAGCTCAGTCATTTCTCCATTTCTATAATTAAGCTGAAATCGCATCTAAAAGAATGGTGTATGACAATGCTAGAAAAATAGAAACCTCGGCAGTTCGGATCATATAAATGTTTAATTATTGACACATGTAATTGACGTTAGAAGTTAATATGAGGCTCGGCTTTGAAGACGCCTTCAGGTGTGGACAGATTACCATAGACTTTAGGAGCCAGTCAGACCACACCAAAGCCAATATGCAATAATGTCCTAGTAATGAGAGCTACCATAAGGGCTCGTGCACCTGACAGATTATCTCGTACAGATGTCATCTGTATTTTTCACCGATAGCACTCGTACCGATGACGCTTTTTGGTGCTGGGCACATTTCCAACTTTTTTTCTTTGGACTGAGTGTTCTGCGTAAAAAAAAACAGACATGTCCGATTTTAATATGAATGTCATAAAAAAAAAAAAAAAAAATCGGACCACACTCGGATGACCGATTTTCACGGACTGACAGAAAGGGGAAGGTGGACAAATTTTTGTTTCTCTCAAGGTCCGAGAAAAACTGATGTTACTATGATCGAAGTCTGATCAGAATGATCGGAGAGTTTTTCTCATTTGTGGAAAAATCGGTCGTGTGAACCTACCCAACATCTTAGTAGAAAACCACTTGAAAAGCGGGTCAGATTTTTAGGCCCACTGGGCAAATGGCAACTTGGTGTTCCAAGCTTGGATTCCAAAATTGTCCCTAATAAATGGTATAAGAAACTTGGTGTTTATGGGCAGGTTCACTCCAAAAATTCAGAGACTACCAACCAAGGGAGCTAGAAAGGCCTTATATTTCCAATCAGTAGACTATACAATAAGTTACTGGTTATAGTGGGCTACAATCTCTGACGAGAGGACACTCTGAGAAGTCGGAGATGGTTTCATCGTCAGTCGATGTCTGTGAGGTATCTGATCATCCATGGTCACAAGTATTTCTGGCAACATTGGGTGGGACATGGCACAAGTTCATTGTGGATGGTTCATGATTCCATGTTCAAATGGTGAAGAATATGTTAATACAAAGAGTATATTAAAAAGGAACTGTCACTTACTAAAAAAAAATTAGTCAAATACCTTATAAATATCCCTGTGCGCCACTAATTCAGCTGTTTTTTTCCGTTTTGTGCTGGGTCACTCTATTGCAGAGATATGCACAGTTGTTGCTTTTGGTGCGCAGTATGTGAAATCTCTGCTTGTGACATTTCTTTAGAGTTTTCCCTGAGGGGGGGGGGGTGTGCTTTTACCCCTCCCAGACACTGCCAATTACGATTCGACAGCATCTAAGATTGCTATATCAGCTGCTGAGTTGTGATAGGCAGCATCTATGAGGGAGGGGTGAAAGCGCATGCCCCCAGGGAAGACTCTGAAGAAGCGCCCCAAAAAGTGATTTCACATACTGCGCTCCAAAAGCAACAAATGTGAATATTTCTGCAATGGAACGATGCAGAGCAAAAGGAAAAATATCAGCAGAATCGGGGGGACTGCAGGCATTTTACAAGAAATGTACTAATATTTTTGAGCAAGTGACAGGAGTTTTGGGTAGAACATTGTGATGTTGTGTTCTCTTCAATCTATATATCTTACACCCATATCACATGTATTGATGAATGACCTGCATATATATCTTCAAATAAAAATGAAATTGCTGCCTCTGCAGTTTGCCTATAGTCATAACCTATCACGGGGTGCATGAGTCATCTCCTGATGATGCCCCATTTACAAATCTCATTCATTACTTCCACTACTCTCTCTAGTATGGCCATTTCCCTCACTGTAATGATCCTAAGAGTTCCTAGAGTATTTATTGCAAATACGTTGTGTGCGGTGATCAGTCACTAATATTACGGGAACTTGTGGGATTTGTACAGAAGACCTACTGAAAAAAAAAAGTGACTAAAGGTCTTTGTGAATCTCATGACTAGCGATAACAAAAATCCCCACCACACAGTTTTCCTTCCTACTGAAATGCCAAGTCGTAAAACAGAAAAAATAAACACCAGATAAAGTTTTGATATATGCACATGACCCATCTTCATTTTAGAGAAAAAAAAATCAACAAAATTACCTTTTTGCAGCAAAAAAATGTAACCAGATCACTATATTATAGTCTGTAATCACAATGGCGCTCATCGCACCAGCGGAGGTCACGATTTGCCATCGCTGCCTTTTGCTATGAACTTACCCCCGAATGTCAGAATAAGGTCATTGCATTGTCCGAAATATTACAAATATTTTTGCAACATACGAGTGCAGAGTTCTTTCTACCCTTAGGATAAGTCATCAATATCAGATTGCTGGTAGTCCAACACCCAACACACCAACCCATCAGCAATTTGTTGCCCCTGCCGTTGCCATACAATGTACACAGAGTACAGAGCTAGAACAGCATAGAGCTGGAACAGCATAGAGCTGGAACAGCATAGTGGCTATTCTTGTGTTGCAGCCCAGATACCACTAAAGTCCATGGGAGCTGAGCTTCAGTACCGCCGCTATAATGAGCGGATCCGGTTGTGTAGACTGTGCACATCTGGCCACTGCAGGAGTTGCAAACAGCCGACTCTTGGTGGTGTTGGGTGTTAAACCCCAACTGATCTGATAATGATGACTTATTGGAAGTACAAGTCATCACTACAGAAGTCCTGAACAATCCCTTCAAAGAGGACCTGTCACCAGGTCAAAGTTGGCCAGTTTGTGCACTTCATTTATTCCAGCTACTCCCCTGAGTATTCTGGTTTTTGCTTTATTAAAATCCGCCATACTGTTCCAGAACCATGGGCTTTCTTATCTAGTGCTAATCGTTATAAGCTTTACTAAGTGGGCGTGGCTCACAGGCTCCTCTGGGGCGTGTCTTCAGGCTGCTCTGCATAATTACCCTGCAAGCCACGCCCCCTTAGTAAAGTCCGTAAAAAAAATTGCATTAAATCATATCTCTGGAACTGAATGACGGATTTTAATAAAACAAAAACCAGACTACTCAGGGAAGCGGCGGGAATAAAATAAGAACAAAAACTGGCCACTTTTGAGTTGGTGAGAGGTCCACTTTAAGCTTAGTGGTCAAAGTGAAAACTTCAAGGGTTTTGAATTATTTTAAATATAGATTTGGAAAGTATATAAACATCAAAGATTTAAAAAAAAAAAAATAATTAATACATTTGGCATAAAAATTCAATCCAAACATTTTTCTGAGAATATGTTCCCTTTAATGCTAATTTAAGAACAATATGGCTAGATGTCTTCAGCCACGGAGATGATCCTAAGAATATATCACTGCACAGCAAAGGGATTTTCAACCATCTTACGGGGAAACAAGAATCCAACGGCAAATCCACAAAGAAAGACAAAAATAACTTGCAATAAAGGCTCCTGAGAATCTGGCCCAATTCTCCAGCCGTATCGTGTTCCCGACTCAGGAGAAGGAGCAGAGTAAAGACTAGAAAAAAAAAATTAATGAAATAGCGCAGAGACAGCTGAATATCATTATTATATAGATATCCAATCTGAGCTTTAGTCTTACATAAGGGGCTTAAATTAAGCCACAGTCCTGAGATTGGATATGGGGAAACCTGCTGGAATAAAGCGGCTGACCATGTGCTTATAATGTACGATATCAGCCATGAGAAACAAGTGATGTGCGATATCTCAGCCCTAAGCAAAAAGCTGCAAAAATCAAATCACTATAAAAAAAAAAATAATGGAGAACATGTATTCTAGGGAGGGCGCAATAAATTCAGATTTAGCATAATCTCCTGTTCCAATTATCTGGACGGATTTCCGGAGTAGAGCAATATACAGCATGTTATTTAAATCTGATGATCTGGATTTGGATCTTTAGCCGATTCACATCAAAAAACAAAAAGAATTAGATCTAATCGTTCCCGGAAACGTCTCTAAGGAAGAAATAATTGACATTAGTTTGGAGACAATCGAAGATTACGAGAAAACAATGCTGAGGATACAGATCAGACATCATAATTAAAAGAGTATTCTTATCTTAGGGGCTGTTCACACATGGCGTTCTTGATGCTTTTTTAATGTAGAGTAATAGCAAACTGAATTGAATTTCTAGAAGCTTATTCACAAAGTTATTTTATTCATTTTAAAAAATGCAGCATGTAAATTCTTTTGGCCCATGTTCCCACACACTTTTCCTGCTGCTGTTTTGGGATTACCTATCCAAGCAAAATGGATGCATTTTGTACTCCTCCCATTGTGACACTGTTGAATTGAGCATTTTTTTCTCGAAGGGGGGAGGGATGTAGGGGGGTACCCCCTCTATAGGCTGGAAAAATAAGTCCTTATAAAATCTCAGTTGCATTTTTAAGTGCAGAATCAAAGCTTTTCAGTACTGCTTCAAATCTGCACAAAAAACAAATAAAAGGGGAAAACTTGGCAAAAAAAGCAGCAAAAATGCAATCAAAGAATATTGATAATTTAGACACCAGCAGAAAATATGCAGATAAAAAGGAGAAGAAATTGTGCAGCATTTATGGCTTGAAAGAATTACGCAACTTTAAAAAAAGGTTGAAAAATTAAAGGAAAAAATGCACAGTGTGAATTAATTTTTAGAAATCAATCATTTTGTTGTTACTGTAAAAACGGCTTTTTTCTGCATGGGAAAAAAATATATGGAAAACTGCATCAAAAATTATAGGTGTGAAGAAGCCTTAAGTGCAAGATGACCAACAGGAGTTTCGCCTAAATACTTATTCACATGGTGCCGATGCACTGTAGGTTTTTCAGTGATTACAGCTACTTTAATCGCAACCAGGTAGGGTCTGTCCATTGCGTTTTGTTTTTGTTTTTTTATTTCCTGCTTGAGCTCAAAAGCATATATACAGCCACATCACGACTAGCATAGTTTGATCTCTGAGAAAACATGGGGCAGAAGGAGTTAATGAGGCTGTTTAGGCGGCTGCACTGTGTGCAGGAGCAGAGCTGGAGGAGTTGCACTGATGGCTAAATAGGGTAATCCTCAGCTGGGGAGGCAGAAAGTGCAGCCCTGAAGCCCACAAGTCATCTCACTACATCCCCCCCACCCTCTGTGCTTTCTGACCATTCTGCCTCTGGCAATGAAATTGTCAAGGACAAGAGAACAAACAGGGATCCATAAACATTAACACTTCATGCATGAGGCTGAGCCAAGAGAAATAAGATGGGGGAAAGAATGACTTCATCGTCGCCATAACAAGAAACAATGGAAGCAGGAAGAAGCCCCCCGGTATCGACTCTTCATGTTAATGCGCTGCAGACCCAAACAAGACCTGACGACTGTTACCATAATCAAAACCATCTACCACATATAATGGCGACTTCCATAAACGGACAGAAAAGAAACAGAGTTTTATAGTCGGGGTACTTTACATGCTAGGAGTGCATATTAAAGGGTGGTCTGACAAAAACAGACATTAGAGCCCCCTGCATGGATCCTGCACAGCACTGCACAAGGGTTTCTACAGACATCAGAGCCTTATGCACGGATCCTGCACAGTGCTGAATGAGGGTCTCTACAGACATCAGAGCCTTATGCACGGATCCTGCACAGCGCTGCACGAGGGTCTCTACAGACATCACAACCTGGTGCATGGATCCTGCACAGCCCTGCACGAGGGTCTCTACAGGCATCAGAGCCTGCTGCATGGTTCCTGCGCAGCACTGCACGAGGGTCTCTACAGACATCAGAGCCCCCTGCATGGATCCTGAATAGCACTGCACGAGGGTTTCTACAGGCATCAGAACCTGCTGCATGGGTCCCGAATAACACTGCACGAGGGTCTCTACAGACATCAGAGCCCCCTGAATGGATCCTGCACAGCACTGCATAAGGGTCTCTACAGGCATCAGAGCCTGCTGCACGGATCCTGCACAGCGCTACATGAGGGTCTCTACAGACATCAGAGCCCCCTGCATGGTTCCTGCGCAGCACTGCACGAGGGTCTCTACAGACATCAGAGCCCGCTGCACGGATCCTGCACAGCGCTACATGAGGGTCTCTACAGACATCAGAGCCCCCTGCATGGTTCCTGCGCAGCACTGCACGAGGGTCTCTACAGACATCAGAGCCCGCTGCACGGATCCTGCACAGCGCTACATGAGGGTCTCTACAGACATCAGAGCCCCTGCATGGATCCTGCACAGCACTGCACAAGGGTTTCTACAGACATCAGAGCCTTATGCACGGATCCTGCACAGTGCTGAATGAGGGTCTCTACAGACATCAGAGCCTTATGCACGGATCCTGCACAGCGCTGCACGAGGGTCTCTACAGACATCACAACCTGGTGCATGGATCCTGCACAGCACTGCACGAGGGTCTCTACAGGCATCAGAGCCTGCTGCATGGTTCCTGCGCAGCACTGCACGAGGGTCTCTACAGACATCAGAGCCCCGTGCATGGATCCTGCATAACACTGCACGAGGGTCTCTACAGACATCAGAGCCCCTGCATGGATCCTGAATAGCACTGCACGAGGGTCTCTACAGACATCAGAGCCCCCTGAATGGATCCTGCGCAGCACTGCATAAGGGTCTCTACAGGCATCAGAGCCTGCTGCATGGGTCCCGAATAACACTGCACGAGGGTCTCTACAGACATCAGAGCCCCCTGAATGGATCCTGCACAGCACTGCATAAGGGTCTCTACAGGCATCAGAGCCTGCTGCACGGATCCTGCACAGCGCTACATGAGGGTCTCTACAGACATCAGAGCCCCCTGCATGGTTCCTGCGCAGCACTGCACGAGGGTCTCTACAGACATCAGAGCCCGCTGCACGGATCCTGCACAGCGCTACATGAGGGTCTCTACAGACATCAGAGCCCCCTGCATGGTTCCTGCGCAGCACTGCACGAGGGTCTCTACAGATATCAGAGCCCCCTGCATGGGTACCAAATAACACTGCACGAGGGTCTCTACAGACATCAGAGCCCCTGTATGGATTCTGCGCAGCACTGCACGAGGGTCTCTACAGACATCAGAGCCCCCTGTATGGTTCCTGCACAACACTGCATGAGGGTCTCTACAGACATCACAACCTGGTGAATGGATCCTGCACAGCACTGCACGAGGGTCTCTACAGACATCAGAGCCTGCTGCATGGATCCTGAACAGCACTGCACGAGGGTCTATACAGAGATCAGAGCCTGCTGCAAGGATCCTGCACTGCACGAGGGTCTCTACAGACATCAGAGCCTGCTGCATGGATCCTGCACAGCACTGCACGAGGGTCTCTACAGACATCAGAGCCTGCTGCATGGATCCTGCACAGCGCTGCACGAGGGTCTCTACAGACATCAGAGCCTGCTGCATGGATCCTGAACAGCACTGCACGAGGGTCTATACAGAGATCAGAGCCTGCTGCAAGGATCCTGCACTGCACGAGGGTCTCTACAGACATCAGAGCCTGCTGCATGGATCCTGCACAGCACTGCACGAGGGTCTCTACAGACATCAGAGCCTGCTGCATGGATCCTGCACAGCGCTGCACGAGGGTCTCTACAGACATCAGAGCCTGCTGCATGGATCCTGCACAGCACTGCACGAGGGTCTCTACAGACATCACAACCTGGTGAATGGATCCTGCACAGCACTGCACGAGGGTCTCTACAGACATCAGAGCCCCCTGCATGGATCCTGAACAGCACTGCACGAAGGCCTCTACAGACATTAGAGCCCCCTGTATGGATTCTGCGCAGCACTGCACGAGGGTCTCTACACACATTACAGCCTCTGTATGGATTCTGCGCAGCACTGCACGAGGGTCTCTACAGACATCAGAGCCCCCTGTATGGTTCCTACACAACACTGCACGAGGGTCTCTACAGACATCACAACCTGGTGAATGGATCCTGCACAGCACTGCACGAGGGTCTATACAGAGATCAGAGCCTGCTGCAAGGATCCTGCACTGCACGAGGGTCTCTACAGACATCAGAGCCTGCTGCATGGATCCTGCACAGCACGACGGTCTCTACAGACATCAGAGCCTGCTGCATGGATCCTGCACTGCACGACGGTCTCTACAGACATCAGAGCCTGCTGCATGGATCCTGCACAGCGCTGCACGAGGGTCTCTACAGACATCAGAGCCTGCTGCATGGATCCTGCACAGCACTGCACGAGGGTCTCTACAGACATCAGAGCCTGCTGCATGGATCCTGCACAGCGCTGCACGAGGGTCTCTACAGACATCAGAGCCTGCTGCATGGATCCTGCACAGCACTGCACGAGGGTCTCTACAGACATCAGAGCCTGCTGCATGGATCCTGAACAGCACTGCACGAGGGTCTCTACAGACATCAGAGCCAGCTGCATGGATCCTGCACAGCACTGCACGAGGGTCTCTACAGACATCAGAGCCCCCTGCATGGATCCTGAACAGCACTGCACGAAGGCCTCTACAGACATTAGAGCCCCCTGTATGGATTCTGCGCAGCACTGCACGAGGGTCTCTACACACATTAGAGCCTCTGTATGGATTCTGCGCAGCACTGCACGAGGGTCTCTACAGACATCAGAGCCCCCTGTATGGTTACTGCACAACACTGCACGAGGGTCTCTACAGACATCACAACCTGGTGAATGGATCCTGCACAGCACTGCACGAGGGTCTCTACAGACATCAGAGCCTGCTGCATGGATCCTGAACAGCACTGCACGAGGGTCTCTACAGACATCAGAGCCTGCTGCATGGATCCTGCACAGCACAGCACCAGGGTCTCTACAGACATCAGAGCCCCTGCATGGATCCTGAATAGAACTGCACGAGGGTCTCTACAGAAATCAGAGCCCCCTGAATGGATCCTGCGCAGCACTGCATAAGGGTCTCTACAGGCATCAGAGCCTGCTGCATGGTTCCTGCGCAGCACTGCACGAGGGTCTCTACAGACATCAGAGCCCGCTGCACGGATCCTGCACAGCGCTACATGAGGGTCTCTACAGACATCAGAGCCCCCTGCATGGGTCCCAAATAACACTGCACGAGGGTCTCTACAGACATCAGAGCCCCCTGCATGGGTCCTGAATAACACTGCACGAGGGTCTCTACAGACATCAGAGCCCCCTGTATGGGTCCCAAATAACACTGCACGAGGGTCTCTACAGACATCAGAGCCCCTGCATGGATCCTGCACAGCACTGCACAATGGTCTCTACAGATATCAGAGCCCCCTGTATGGTTACTGCACAACACTGCACGAGGGTCTCTACAGACATCAGAGCCCGCTGCACGGATCCTGCACAGCGCTACATGAGGGTCTCTACAGACATCAGAGCCCCCTGCATGGGTCCCAAATAACACTGCACGAGGGTCTCTACAGACATCAGAGCCCCCTGCATGGGTCCCGAATAACACTGCACGAGGGTCTCTACAGACATCAGAGCCCCCTGTATGGGTCCCAAATAACACTGCACGAGGGTCTCTACAGACATCAGAGCCCCTGCATGGATCCTGCACAGCACTGCACGAGGGTCTCTACAGACATCAGAGCCCCCTGTATGGTTCCTGCACAACACTGCACGAGGGTCTCTACAGACATCACAACCTGGTGAATGGATCCTGCACAGCACTGCACGAGGGTCTCTACAGACATCAGAGCCTGCTGCATGGATCCTGAACAGCACTGCACGAGGGTCTCTACAGACATCAGAGCCCCCTGTATGGTTCCTGCACAACACTGCACGAGGGTCTCTACAGACATCACAACCTGGTGAATGGATCCTGCACAGCACTGCACGAGGGTCTCTACAGACATCAGAGCCTGCTGCATGGATTCTGAACAGCACTACACGAGGGTCTCTACAGACATCAGAGCCTGCTGCATGGATTCTGCGCAGCACTGCACGAGGGTCTCTACAGACATCAGAGCCCCCTGTATGGTTACTGCACAACACTGCACGAGGGTCTCTACAGACATCACAACCTGGTGAATGGATCCTGCACAGCACTGCACGAGGGTCTCTACAGACATCAGAGCCTGCTGCATGGATCCTGAACAGCACTGCACGAGGGTCTCTACAGACATCAGAGCCTGCTGCATGGATCCTGCACAGCACAGCACCAGGGTCTCTACAGACATCAGAGCCCCTGCATGGATCCTGAATAGCACTGCACGAGGGTCTCTACAGAAATCAGAGCCCCCTGAATGGATCCTGCGCAGCACTGCATAAGGGTCTCTACAGGCATCAGAGCCTGCTGCATGGTTCCTGCGCAGCACTGCACGAGGGTCTCTACAGACATCAGAGCCCGCTGCACGGATCCTGCACAGCGCTACATGAGGGTCTCTACAGACATCAGAGCCCCCTGCATGGGTCCCAAATAACACTGCACGAGGGTCTCTACAGACATCAGAGCCCCCTGCATGGGTCCCGAATAACACTGCACGAGGGTCTCTACAAACATCAGAGCCCCCTGTATGGGTCCCAAATAACACTGCACGAGGGTCTCTACAGACATCAGAGCCCCTGCATGGATCCTGCACAGCACTGCACAACGGTCTCTACAGATATCAGAGCCCCCTGTATGGTTACTGCACAACACTGCACGAGGGTCTCTACAGACATCACAACCTGGTGAATGGATCCTGCACAGCACTGCACGAGGGTCTCTACAGACATCAGAGCCTGCTGCATGGATCCTGAACAGCACTGCACGAGGGTCTCTACAGACATCAGAGCCTGCTGCATGGATCCTGCACAGCACAGCACCAGGGTCTCTACAGACATCAGAGCCCCTGCATGGATCCTGAATAGCACTGCACGAGGGTCTCTACAGACATCAGAGCCCCCTGAATGGATCCTGCGCAGCACTGCATAAGGGTCTCTACAGGCATCAGAGCCTGCTGCATGGTTCCTGCGCAGCACTGCACGAGGGTCTCTACAGACATCAGAGCCCGCTGCACGGATCCTGCACAGCGCTACATGAGGGTCTCTACAGACATCAGAGCCCCCTGCATGGGTCCCAAATAACACTGCACGAGGGTCTCTACAGACATCAGAGCCCCCTGCATGGGTCCCGAATAACACTGCACGAGGGTCTCTACAGACATCAGAGCCCCCTGTATGGGTCCCAAATAACACTGCACGAGGGTCTCTACAGACATCAGAGCCCCTGCATGGATCCTGCACAGCACTGCACAACGGTCTCTACAGATATCAGAGCCCCCTGTATGGTTACTGCACAACACTGCACGAGGGTCTCTACAGACATCACAACCTGGTGAATGGATCCTGCACAGCACTGCACGAGGGTCTCTACAGACATCAGAGCCTGCTGCATGGATCCTGAACAGCACTGCACGAGGGTCTCTACAGACATCAGAGCCCCCTGTATGGTTCCTGCACAACACTGCACAAGGGTCTCTACAGACATCACAACCTGGTGAATGGATCCTGCACAGCACTGCACGAGGGTCTCTACAGACATCAGAGCCTGCTGCATGGATTCTGAACAGCACTACACGAGGGTCTCTACAGACATCAGAGCCTGCTGCATGGATTCTGCGCAGCACTGCACGAGGGTCTCTACAGACATCAGAGCCCCCTGTATGGATTCTGCGCAGCACTGCACGAGGGTCTATACAGAGATCAGAGCCTGCTGCAAGGATCCTGCACTGCACGAGGGTCTCAGTCTTCTTATGCCTCCAAGTTTTTCATACTGCTATACACGGGAGACATAATAGGTGAAGTGTCAATCACAATCCTGATGACAGACGTGAAGAGCATTGTTTGACTCCAGGATGACAGCCGGAAGCGCGGCCCCCTCCTCTTCTAGCCTCATGTGCCACTGGCTCATTACCTAGGCGGAGAGGGTAGGCGCCCAGCGCCACGCCGCACTGCAGGCCGCCTTCCGGCTATTTTTAAACAGTCTGATTACAAAGACTTTCTGCTTGGAAGCTTAACACAGTCACTTATCATTTTACAGTCCAGCAGCAGATGAGGAGGAAAGAAGGTGCACAGCCTCTGCCCGCAGACCTGGCTGCCCCGCTGCCTTCTGTTACATCCAGGTCGGCATCTACCGCTGCTGAATAGCTGCACATCAGAATGACTATACCGCACGCTATAATACCGAAACATATGCCAGTGCACAAGCCGTCACTCCTAATTAGCACTGCTTGTTTCTTAAGGGGGGGGGGGTGGGAGCTAGCAGTCAATGACATCAGTTGCCATGTGCGAAGAATAAGACGGACATAAGTGAGAATAAAAGTAGCATTCCCATATTCATTATAGCCATACGCACGCCCCATTTATCCTTAAAAGGGTTACAGTTATCCACCTTTATGGAAATTTTGTTTTTTTTCTTTAATGAATGTATTTTGGGCTAAAAAAACATTTTTTCAATTAAATTTTATTAAAAAATTTGCACCATTTGCCATCTGTAGGTACTGCGCTGCACTTGTTCACTGCTGGCTGTAGAAAGAGTTAACTGAGAATCTGTCAGTGAACTCGTTCTGACAGGGAGTTTATGGAGTTAATAAATCTTCCCTGTTTTTTTCTGAGCTCTTCTGTGCTGATTGATGACTGCAGACCACAACAAAGTTGAATAATCAACAAAATAAAAAAAAAATTCACCATTTGGCTTTTGAAGTATCCCAATTGCAAAAATTATTTTTTAGCCCCAACTACATGCATTTAAGGAGAAAAATAGGACCGCAAAAGGTTAAACAACCCCTTTAAAATATAGCTTAATTTTTTGATAAGCAATGGAACTTTTCATTAGTCAACATCGGATCTGCTTCAAAATCCACATAAAAAAATGCTTCAAATACTTTTTGATGTGGAATCTGAAGCAGATCCACTTCAGATTCCATGTCCAAATACGCTGTGTGAACACACCCTTACCAATTTTCTTTTAATTAACTGCTTGCAGGTAACATCCCGGCACCATGTATTGTCACTTTTGCACAGAAAATGAGGTGAAAACCACAGCCTGTCCTGTGTGTGCCCTCCACAATCAGGATTATGGCTGTGGGCTTAACCTCATCCATACATGAAAACCTTGGAGCAGCATCATTCTTGTTTCCACTTACTGTTGTAGAGAAAAGCTAAAAATCCAAAGAAACTTCTCCAGAGAAGGGACATATCACCCGCACATTAAACATATGGGAATAATAACTGGGGAAGTGAGAAACTAAATTAACTGGGGAATTGAAAAAGAGTTGACACTTCAATTGAAGTAGGGATTTCCTGTAATGACCAGGTAATTACAAAAGAGAACCAACCACCAAGGCTCAAAGTACATTCCAAGGCAAGAGCTTCCTCTATTCAAAAGGCTTGTCTTAGACACTTTGGAGGTAGTGGTCAGTGATGAATACTGGGGTTTGCATCAATATGATATTTATGGGAGATATATTTTCGGAGTCGTAGGGAAGAAACGAACATAACACATTCACTCACATCACGAAAGGCCAACCGAACGCCTCCAACTTAATATTGCGCCAATGGATGATGCTATCCATGCCAGGTTTCATTTCTATAGAAAGGAAAAAAATCGCGATCGGAAACCTGATGACAATATCTACCTCCTGGGACCTCCAGGGGCGAAGATATCCTGAAAGTGAAGGACCTCATAAACTTCTAACAGACCTAGCACATCCCACAACCAGCCCCCTGTATGAGCTCACCAAAGGGAGGTATGTGGGCGTAACCTTGATCTAATAAAAAGCATAATTTGGTGTTTTGCATTTTGTCAGTCCTGGAAGGTACAGCTCACAGTGGGTTCTGTCTGTTTTTCTAAGGAGTACCTCACTCCGCTAAGCTCTAAGCCATTTCCGTGACACAGGTTTAGTAATTTTCTTTCATTATAGCTTTTATTCTATGTGATTGTATATACTTTATTATGCTGTTCACATTTTGCTCTGTGAAACGCACCCTTGAAGCCATACGCTACCAGTAATGGGTGTCCAATCGGCCTGTATAAACCTTTGGTGGTGGCAGCTAGTAGTTCCTTTTGTTATTGGGGAGTTGGCAGTGATCGTATCGGGGTATATTGCATTGGAATTGGTGTATATACCATACACTCATTGGGAGTTCCCCAATAACCGGCCTAGCAGTGGAAGAAGCCGCGGCCTCATCCATCACTCATCAGTCAATTGCGTAATTGTCCAGACGATTGGAGGCAGCGGAGTTGTGTCCTCTGACAAACTGGTGGCAGCGGTGGAATCTGCATGATCTCTGCAGTACGTTCCTTGACACTTAAGTTTTAAAGCCCGGAATTTTGTTTTGAATCTGTCACGTCAGGGAACATATAAGACAAAAGTGGTCATACATTATGCATTTCAAAGTTGCATGATTTGTATTTCTAAAGTCATTTGAGAAAAGTCATATACCAGTAAGCATGTGATCGCCTGGCAGCTGATGGGTTAGATTTCATATGAGGTCATGTAAGACTGGACCGGAAGCAGAGAGTCGGCCTCGGAGTGCAGCCTCCAGATTTAGACTACAGTCCATTAGCAGAACGTCTTCCTTCCTTGCTAGCGCACAATAAGATGGCATTAGTCCAGTAGACTGCACTTATCCGCACCATCATAATAGACTGTACTGCGAGGTCTCTTCTTGCCGATTCTTCCTTTTACCTCTGGAGCAACACACTGTCACAACAGATAAGAGTCACATCGGAACAAACAACAGCAATACGGCTCATATCGTTTACGTATAGGTTTTCTTTTCTCTGTGGGATCATCTCCAAAGCTAAAAAAGTAAGACATAGCAGTGATAACTAAGATGATACAATCAACAATCTTAAAGAGAACCTGTGACTTTCCATAAATATATATATAATTATATGTGGTGTAAACGCCGCTGTTCTCCTGAATCCGGCGTAGTTTTTATTTCGCTTCTGCACTTCTCCGTTCAGGAGATCTGGCCCTTTCTTACTTTTGTAGAGTGGGTGTGGCACTCTTCTAGCTGATCACTCCCAGTTGGCTAAAAAAAGATTAGCTCTACATACAGAGAGGAGGGGACCGTATCTCCGGAAGGGAAAGGAGCAGGAACAAAAGAAAAGCAACGCCGGATTCAGGAAAACAGCGGTATTCACACCACAACAAAAAATGTCAAGTAACAGATCCTCCTTTAAGAAGTCTTATAATTTGAATGAGCCTAATTTATCAAAATTGTCCAAAGTAACCAATCTGAGACCTATTTAGGTCAGCTAGATGTATTATAAACGCATTATTGATGGTCCTTTTTAGGCAGTGAAAACCCCACTAGTCCCAAGAACTAAGGAGTCCAGTTTATCCATTTTCTGTGTCGAGATCGCCATATCTGAATACTCTGTCTTCAATGAATTGAATAGAGTTACTGAGACATTGTCGAGTTGCATAATTCCCACTAAAAGGAATCAGTCAGCACAAAATGACTGTTCAAACCAGGCACAGACACTCAGTGCACTCTAGGCATGGCTGATCAGTTCAGTGCACCTTGCCACCTATTTGTTTTGCATTTATCGCAGCCGTTCTCTTCCTTGATTGACAGTGTTGTCTTTGTAGTAAAGAGAAGAGGGCAGGAATAGATGGAAAACAAGTAGGTGGGAAGGTCCACTGAATAATTCGGCCACACCAAGGGTGCACCAAGCGCCTGTGCATGGGTTAAACAGTCATTATGTGCTGATAGACTCTCCTAACTTCAATGGGGAGAGACTGTGGCCCCAATTCATCATTGCCTTTGCACCCAATTCATTATTTTATTTGTGCCTTTTTTTTTTTTTTTTAAGTTTGCCAAAATTTTGCCACAATTTTTGCAAAAACGTTGCAAAAAAAAAAAAAGTTTAAGACAGGGAGAAAGCCTAATTTTGACGTTGCATTAAATTCATACAATCATGTGTGCAATTTTAATGAATTTGGCGCCCTCCAAAAATGGCAACTAATACCCCAAGCCAAAAAAAGGAAAGTGACTTGAAAAAAATGTCAATTATGAATCTGAGCCTGTGTATTTATGGCATCTTTCGCAACTGAGAACAAGGGATAGAACTCTGAAGTTATGGGGTTCTCGGAGGCTATGGGGGTCTTGGAGGCTAGATACTCACTGATCACAATTTTAATGTCTAAGTTGAGAAAATTTAATGACCACCAGTTTACTAACAGACTACGCATACATAAATACTTCCATGCATCTCCATAAAATAAGTAAACAATTTGAAACTTATGTAACGGATTTATCCAGTATGAGAAGTACAAAAACATCCTATAGGTGTAGACACTACATACAGTATTTATGTTCAGCACTGCACAATAATCAGTCAGCACAGTACCCTATACAATAACGCAACGGCCTTGTACACTGGACAATTGCCCAAAACAACAGTCTGTGATCACAATCGTCTTCTCATGCGGCACAGAGAAAGGGTTTAATTTTAAGTTGGCGCCATTTAGAGGAGATTACTGTTTAATTGCAGCCGGAGCTGGTACACAGTGCTAGGCTGGACGATTTCTTTTTGTTTGCAAAGCCTTCTATAGTAGCAGAGGCAACTGTGCGGCAGAAGCAGAACGGGCTCAGGTCCTGGCACTATTCACCGACAGAGGACACCAACCATCCCCACCCCCGTGTGTGAACCTCAAGAAACAAGGAGGAGAGAACGGCAAAACATAAAAAATAAAACCACACACACAAGTCCCATGCAGCTGCCATCTCTTCTGAATAGCCAACAGCATTCTCTGAATACACAAATCTCTCATTGATCTGTATTCAAATGAGATGGTGCAATGCGGAGAGACGAGGTCCTTTATCATCCGTTTCGTTCGTGTCAGTAGATCTGTGCAGAAAGAAAATATTGTTGTCTGCATAGTGCGGCTCTAGAGCTCAGCCAAAAACTAAGGAAATTAAATTGTTATCGACGAAGGAAAGGGAATGTAGCACTAGATGTGACTCATGTATAACATCCAGACAATTTATGGAACGAGTGTTTTAGAACGTCCGTATTTCGAATAAAAGAAAATAAAATACGTAATTTTTATTATCCGGTGTAAACGCCACTGACAACGCCGGATTCGGCAGAACTTTCTCTTGTTCCTACTCTTCTCCGTTCCCGAGATATTGCCCTTGTGACGATATAGATTCTAATCTTAATCAGCTAGACGTCTATATTTGTTAAGCCAAGAGAAATACATTTATAAGTCAACACAAATATAATAGTGTATGTGTATTTCTGTGGCTGGTCAAGAAGGACATACAATTATTTGTACAAGGCCACGGTCCCACTCTCAGTATTTGCTCAGTATTCGGTCAGTATTTTTTCTCAGAAGTGGGAGACAAAACCAGGCGAGGAACAATCAGAGAAAAGGTATAATAGAAACAAGTCACCAAATCTGCATTTACCACCCACTCTTGGTTTTGTCTCCCACTCCTGAGAAAAAATACTGACAAAATACTGATAGTGGGGCCATAGCCTAACCCTGATTGTTGTCTTCTCTTGGTTGCGAAACAATGATGTTTGTTACTATGCTAATTGCATATTATACTAAAGCCAGCTGAATGTTTATTTAAAGAGCCCCCTGCTATACCAACTATGTAAATTGATTAACTCAAACAATGAGACCCCTGCACCTTTACATCTGACTGATGACCTTAACCATATGTGTAAATATTAAGGCTATGTGCCCATGATGCAGAAATGCTCCGGATTTCTCCTGAGCGTTTCTGCATCTCCCTGGCAGAAAAAAAAAGCACGCGGATTGTACATGCATTTTTTCAGCCAGGGACAAGCGTTTGTCACGCGTTTTGTACATGCGATTTCGAATGCGGGTTGTCAAGTGCTTTCCAAGCGATTTTAGCATCACTTGGAAAAGTGCTTGACAGCTTGGTCACACTATATACAGTTATATGAAAAAGTTTGGGCACCCCTATTAATCTTAAGCTTAATGTTTTATAAAAATTGGTGTTTTTTCAACAGCTATTTCAGTTTGATATATGTAATAACTGTTGGACACAGTAATGTTTCTGCCTTGAAATGAGGTTTATTGTACTAACAGAAAATGTGCAATCTGCATTCAAACAAAATTTGACAGGTGCATAAGTATGGGCACCCTTATCATTTTCTTGTTTTAAATACTCCTACCTACTTTTTACTGACTTACTAAAGCACTTTTTTTGGTTTTGTAACCTCATTGAGCTTTGAACTTCATAGTCGGGTTTATGCAATCATGAGAAAAGCTATTTAAAGTGGCCACTTGCAAGTTGTTCTCCTATTTGAATCTCCTCTGAAGAGTGGCATCATGGGCTCCTCAAAACAACTGTCAAATGATCTGAAAACAAAGATTATTCAACATAGTTGTTCAGGGGAAGGATACAAAAAGCTGTCTCAGAGATTTAACCTGTCAGTTTCCACTGTGAGGAACATAGTAAGGAAATGGAAGAACACAGGGACAGTTCTTGTTAAGGCCAGAAGTGGCAGGCCAAGAAAAACATCAGAAAGGCAGAGAAGAATGGTGAGATCAGTCAAGGACAATCCTCAGACCACCTCCAGAGAGCTGCAGCATCAACTTGCTGCAGATGGTGTCACTGTGCATCGGTCAACTATACAACGCACTTTGCACAAGGAGAAGCTGTATGGGAGAGTGATGCGAAAGAAGCCGTTTCTGCAAGCACGCCACAAACAGAGTCGGCTGAGGTATGCAAAAGCACATTTGGAGAAGCCAATTTCTTTTTGGAAGAAGGTCCTGTGGACTGATGAAACCAAGATTGAGTTGTTTGGTCATACAAAAAGGCGTTATGCATGGCGGCAAAAAAACACAGCATTCCAAGAAAAACACTTGCTACCCACAGTAAAATTTGGTGGAGGTTCCATCATGCTTTGGGGCTGTGTGGCCAATGCCGGCACCGGAAATCTTGTTAAAGTTGAGGGACGCATGGATTCCACTCAGTATCAGCAGATTCTTGACAATAATGTTCAAGAATCAGTGACAAAGTTGAAGTTACGCAGGGGATGGATCTTTCTGCAAGACAATGATCCAAAACACCCTCCAAATCTACTCAGGCATTCATGCAGAGGAACAATACCAATGTTCTGGAATGGCCATCCCAGTCCCCAGACCTGAATATCATTGAACATCTGTGGGATCATTTGAAGAGGGCTGTCCATGCTCGGCGACCATCAAACTTAACTGAACTGGAATTGTTTTGTAAAGAGGAATGGTCAAAAATACCTTCATCCAGGATCCAGGAAATCATTAAAAGCTACAGGAAGCGACTAGAGGCTGTTATTTTTGCAAAAGGAGGATCTACTAAATATTAATGTCACTTTTCTGGTGAGGTGCCCATACTTATGCACCTGTCAAATTTTGTTTGAATGCAGATTGCACATTTTCTGTTAGTACAATAAACCTCATTTCAAGGCAGAAACATTACTGTGTCCAACAGTTATTACATATATCAAACTGAAATAGCTGTTGCAAAAACACCAATTTTTATAAAACATTAAGCTTAAGATTAATAGGGGTGCCCAAACTTTTTCATATAACTGTAAATACATG
Organism: Phyllobates terribilis; assembly: GCF_046119375.1. Classification (NCBI taxonomy): domain Eukaryota; kingdom Metazoa; phylum Chordata; class Amphibia; order Anura; family Dendrobatidae; genus Phyllobates; species Phyllobates terribilis. The sequence goes on from NW_027362768.1 coordinate 313,463,022, forward strand.
CAACCGGTATGGATTTTATATAGTGTGACTAAGTTAATTAAAAAAAAAAAAAAAGAATAAAAATGGTAAAAAATAAAAACACTATACTCATCTTCCGATGGCCCCCGGTCTCCTTCTCCATCTCCCCGATGGCCCGCGGTGGTGTAAAAGGACCTTTCATGACGTCATTCAGTCATGTGACATGTCACGCAACCACTGACGTCAGCGGTCGCGTGATCTGTCACATGACTGAATGACGTCATGGAAGGTCCTTTTACACCATCGCGAGCCACCGGGGAGCCAAGACGTACCGGATAGAAGACCGCGGGCCATCAGAAGGTGAGTAGAATTTTTTTTTTTTTTTTTACAGGTACTGTGGTACCCGGGTCTGGATGAGAGTCTCCTCTTCTCCAGACCCGGGTACCATCCGCACATTGAATCGCTTAATATCCGCATGTGCACATGTAGTCATGCGGATATTAAGATATTCAATGAAGTCAATGGCGGAAAAAACGCCACGCTTATCCAAAATTGGTAGTGCTGCGGATTTTTCCGCAATGATAATCCGCAGCGGAAATTTCCGCAGCATGTGCACAGCACATGCGGATTATCATTGGGGAACATGGCAGGCCTTATACCAAGCGTTTTTTTAAGCGTTTCTGCGGCGGAATTGCTGCTGCGGAAACGCTTAAAAAACGGATAGTGAGCACACAGCTTAAAAAGGGTTTTTCTATCCTGCTGCAAGGAGAATCACAGAATCAGAGAATTGAAAGAGACTTTACAGGGAGAATACAGGATCAGACTCTCTCAGACCATCCGCTTGGAAGCATGGCTTTAACTAAAGAGACACAGATTTTGATTCTACATGATTATTATTATTATATTATGTATATGGCCCTGACTGGAAAGATACGGCTCTGCTCCACTGACCATCAGTGCACCCATGGATACATTTGGGGAGATCAAGTTGGGTCGATGAAGTCACCTGGCCCCATGGATATGTTGTTTGGGGTTGCCAGGTGGGACCCTCGGTTGCCTGGAACCCATGGAGACATTCCAAGAAGCCAGATTGAGACCGGCCGGTCATCTGGCCCCATGGAAACTCCCGGAGAGGCCAGGGTGGGACCCTCGGGTCTCCTGGCCTTGTACCTCGATGGACTGCTAGCTTTCTAAGCTTGCCGCTACCTTCTCTCTGTGGGGGCACGCCAAAAGCGGGGGCCACTGGTTGAGGTAGTGGGCCCTGGAAGTCCCAAAGTCGCAGCTGTTCTATCCCAGGCGGGCCAGCGGAAGGGTGGGATTGTGTAATGTTGTACCATCTTGGGTATTTGCTGGTACTGTACTATGTGTTTATTGTCCGTTTGGTGGTTTAATAAAGTATTGTCACGCTGTTTTACCCTCACCCTGTGTTGTCTGAGTAGTATTACGCCCACGGAAGACCCCCGGGTCTTCACATCCCTTTTTATAAATCTAATCTTTTTAGCCAAGTGGGTGTTGTCCTCAACTCTGCTCTCTGGACCACACCCAGTTGTCTTAAAAAAATATATATATTTATGTACAGGGAAGATGAGGTCATGTCTCATGAAAGGAGAGGAGAAGAAACAAAAGAAAAACATCGCCGGAATCAGGAGAACAGCGGCATTTACACAAGGTAAAAAATTACATATTTAGGAGAAGTGACAGAAGTGCAACAGTCAGACCGCACCTACGCTGCCAGTCTAACACTACAGAAGAGCGGATCGATTCGCAGGACTCCGGTCCAGGTCAGCGGTACCTGGCGGCTAGACGGAAGGGGGGGGGCACCAAATTTCTTACCTTCCGGCGTGGAATTTTAATTGTCAGGGCTGGTGCAACGTCATCTGTGCAACGTGAAAACAATGAAAAGGAGACTCTTACTTTAATTTAACCGTATCCAAAAACATTGGAACCTAGAGGCTCCAGCCCACACTCATATTTTACTATAATCGAGTGTTTCATTTATTATTATAATTGATTCTATACGTAATTGATTTTCACATTCATTTTCAAGATTTCATTTTGATCCCGAATGTAAAGTGAAAAACACATTAAAAATGCATGTAGCTTTAAAAGAAAATTTACATGGAACTTGTATTAAACGACTCTTTGATAACCATCAGCAATCCAAATGTAAATGGCCGTCATTGCAATCGACCTCATATATTAAGGGGGATCTATCAGCAGATTGCACAATACAAACCACATGCATTTTTTCCCAGCTGGTGTTGAAAAACTGCTATTTTAATCAGCTGATGCATGTTCACTAATGTATAGGATATTTGCAAAAATTAGAAGTACCGTATATTCCGGCGTATAAGACGACTTTTGAAGACTGAAAAATCTTCTGTCTAGTCTGGGGTCGTCTTATACGCCGGTAATGCTTTTGAACTTTCAGAAATTGACATGCGGGGATACTCTGGGGGTGTTAATAAGCTGCCGTGGCCGTATCCCTGCCATGTCGGAGTTAATATAAGGTGGAGGGAGTTAAAATACGGCGGCGGTACGTCCAGACAGTCAGCGCTTCTGTGCTGAAACTGACACATCGCTGCGTATTCCCAGCTCCGGACACAGGGCAGGACTTCTGTGCCAACAGCTTTCACTTGTCACAGAAGCGCTGCGCTGTGTCCGGAGCAGGGAAGTTCGCATCGCTTCTGTGACAATATATAAAAAGCCGGCAATTCAGCAGCGGCATAAGCCGGCACCCGACAATTTAGAATAGAAAGAATAGAGCATCACACATAGATTAGATAGATAGAAACATGTCAGTCACATATATATGAAGTACAGTGACAGTATTGCTTACTGTACTTGTCATTTAGTGTAAAGGATTTATTAAAACAAATAATAGTGTTTTCATGCACTGTCTCTTTAAAAAAGCCGGCCGGCAATTCAGCATCGGTACCCGACAATTTATAACAGACAGAATAGAGCTTCACACATAGATTAGATAGATAGAAACATGTCAGTCACATATATATGAAGTACAGTGACAGTGTTGATTACTGTACTTGTCATTTAGTATTAAAATAAAGGATTTATTATTAAAAAAATTGGCGTGGGGTTCCCCTTAATTTTAGGCTCTAGCGGAGGTTAAGCAGACGACTGGGGCAGATGTTTGAAGCCTGGGAAGGGGGTAATACCCACGGAGCTTCCCAGGCTACTAATATCAGCCCCCAGCTGAATACCTAGTCTTTACTAGCTATTAAAATGGGGAACCCCCCCAAAAAAATGACGTGGGGTCCCCCCTAATTTAATAGCTAGCAAAGGCTAGGCAGACAGCTGGGGGCTGATATTAATAGCCCAGGAAGGGAGCCATGAATATTGGCCCCCTCCCAGGCTAGAAACACCAGCCGTCAGCCGCCCCAGAAATGGCGCATCCATAGGATGCGCCAATTCTGGCACTTAGCCTCGCTCTTCCACGCTGCCCTGGTGCGGTGGCAGGGGGTAATAGGGCTGGGGTTGATGTCAGCTTATAATGCCAGCTGACATCAAGCCCAGGTTAGTAATGGAGAGGCGTCTATAAGACACCCCCATTACTAACCCCATAGTCAAAGTTAAAAAAAACACAAACACCCAGAATAAAGTCCTTTAATTGAAATAAAGACACAAATCTTTATTGTTCTAAATTAAACCATACTTACCATCACGCCCATTCCAGCTGAAGCCAACGATCTCCTGCAATAAAAGAAAAATAATAAACCAACCTCATCCTTACCTTTCCATGGTTCCCAGGACAGCTTCAGCTCTGCTACATCGAGATGACAGGCTGGACCGCAGCAGAACGCTGCCATCCAGCCTGTCATCCCGCAGACACTGAGAAGCGCAGGCATGCTTGCGCTCCTCAGTGTCTCTCTGTGACGGCATCCAGATGAGCCGACAATGAACTCAGCTCACCTCCTGGACGTCCGTCACTGACAGCGTGGGAAACTTCTACTGCGCATGCGGGGAGCAGGAGAATTTTCCCACGCTGTCAGTGACGTGCATGAGGTGAGCCGAGTTCATTGGACATGATCTCGGCTCATCTGGATGCCGTCACAGTCAGACACTGAGGAGCACAAGTATGCCTGCGCTTCTCAGTGTCTGCCGCATGGCAAGCTGAACGGCAGCGTTCTGCTGCGGTCCAGCCTGTCATGTGAATGTAGCAGAGCTGGAGCTGTCCTGGGAACCATGGAGAGGTAAGGATGAGGTTGCTTTATTATTTTACTTTTATTGCAGGAGATCGTTGGCTTCAGCTGGAATGGGCGTGATGGTAAGTATGGTTTAATTTAGAACATTAAAAAATTGTGTCTTTATTTCAATTAAAGGACTTTATTCTGGGTGTTGTGTTTTTTTTAATTACTTTACTAGAAATTCATGGCGGTCATGTCTAATATTGGCGTGACCCCATGAATTTCGGGCTTAGGGCCAGCTGATAATGCCAAGCTGGCCCTAACCCCTTTATTACCCAGTGAGCCACCGCACCAGGGCCCTGGATGAGTTGGGTACAGCGCCAGAAGATGGCGCTTCTATGAACGCGCCATTTTCCGGGGTGGCTGCGGACTGCAATTTGCAGCAGGGGGGGCCCAGAAAGCTTGGGCCTCCCTGCGCTGCAGATTCCAGCCCCCAGCTGCCTAGTTGTACCTGGCTGGACACAAAAATAGGGCGAAGCCCCACGTATTTTTTTTTTTTATTATTTCATGAAATAATTAAAAAAAAAAGGGCTTCCCTATATTGTTGTGTCCGGCCAGGTACAAATAGGCAGCTGGTGGTTGGGGGCAGCCCGTTCCTGCCTGCTGTACCTGGCTGGACACAAAAATATGGCGAAGCCCCACGTCAACATTTTTGGGAAAAATTAATTACAAAATTAATAATTTAGGGACTGCATCTTTATTAACCCCTCAATTGTCATTTAGTGTTAAAATAAAGGATTTTTTAAAAAGAAAATTGGCGTGGGATCCACCATCATTATAGTCTCTAGCGGAGGTTAAGCAGACGGCTGGGGCAGATGTTTGAAGTCTGGGAAGGGGGTAATACCCACGGAGCTTCCCAGGCTACTAATATCAGCCCCCAGCTGAATACCTAGCCTTTACTAGCTATTAGAATGGGGGACCCCCCCAAAAAATGACGTGGGGTCCCCCCTATTTTAATATGTTTATGAGTGACAGTTTTCCTGCTATATACCTGCATGTCATAAGAATTTAAATTAAAAAAGGACCATGTTAAATTCAAATCTGTTTTTTTTTAATTTTTACCGGTGTTTGGTATGCGTTGGAAAAGGGGTAGTCTTATACGGTGAATATATCCTAAACTCTATATTTTAACAGGAAAGTAGGGGGGTCGTCTTATACACCAGGTCGTCTTATACGCCGGAATATACGGTAATTTAGAAATAATTAAAAAATTAGAAATAATTCAGCAGATATCAAAATGCTAGATCTGACCAAGAGGATTTAGGTCAAGATTAATTAAAATGTTATCATGGGGAATAAATCCCTTCCTAATAATATAGATGTAATAGTTGTTCACCTTACGTAAAATATTTCCAAAACACCTCCAAAATGCAAATATCAGAGACTTCTAATCCTAAGGAAAGATTTTTGGGGTTGACCACATGCCTGCGGTTATAGCATCAGTAACATTTGTTCAACATATTGCAGGCATACTTTGAATGGTTTACCCAGGATTTTAGAAAAGTTAGGCAAGAGTAGAGAAAGTTCTAAAAACAAAGAAATAACTTTTTATCAACTGGTGAATCCCCCACCATTCCAGTGTAAATGCTAAAGGAACCCCACAAGTCCTGCAGTAATAACATACTGGTCCATCATACACATAATCGCTGCAGCCAATCACTGACCTCAGCAGAGATGCATGTACAGCATATCACTGTTGAGACTCATGATTGCCTGCAGTGGTCACATGAATAATGCATTGGATGTTATTGTAGCACCCTGAGGACTCGGCTGCTACAGGGGTATTGCACCTCAAACCAGAGGTGTGGTATTCCACTCCCGGGTAAGGATGGAGTGTGGGACTGAGCTCAGATAGCTGCATGCACTACATACATCCCATTTCCGGGGGACAGAACTACGGTACTCCCACCAAGTAGATGTGCAGGTACGACAGCGTCTGTCCCTGGCTGGAGTGGGAGGGGGGGTGGAACATCCCAGTAGTGTAGGGGCAGATAGGGGAGGGGCTCTGGGCATAGAGATAGGAGCCCATTGGGTGCTGGTCACCTGGGCTCACACATAGAGGGAGTATATATGGTGGGCACCATCTAGAGATAGGGTGAGTCTGTGAGTCTGTCAGGAGAGTGCTGAGGAGGAGTTCAGCCAGGAGGGCTGACAGGAAGCTGTGGCTCCGGCTGGGCCCAGCTCCAGGGCCAGGCCTGAAGCAGAGAGGAAGAAGAAAGGCCCAGAGACGCAGAAAAGAGGGAACCCTAAGATCCCACGAGTGAGCTAAAAAGGGTGAAGGGTTGGCAGAAGAGGGCACCGGATCCCAAGCTGACGGAGGCAAAAGTAACCCTTAACCAGGAACCGGAGGTCGTGGGCAAGCTTTGCCACGACCCTCACCACATCCACCAGGAAGGTACACCAAGAGTAGGGTCAGGAAAGCCAGAGAAGGTTTTACCATAGAAGGCCCAAGGGAACCGAACAAAGGTGGATCCCTGGTGGGGACGGCCAGGAGAAAGAGAGAGAGAGAGAGAGAGAAGCTCAGGACCACGCTCCGGAACTGCCTGGGGGTTGGCCGAGTCCAGCACCTGGTGGATGCAGCACGGCTCGGGTGGTCACTCAAGGCCAGAGTGACTGAAGGAACACCTGTGAGTAAAAACCCTGAAACTGCATCTCACGTCTCTGACTCTCCTTTCTGCACTATCACTACCCCCATCATCTACACCTGCTGCCCTGAGGCCATACCCCTCCCGTTGGGGGTTATACCATCCCAGCTGCACCATCCTTCCACCGGCCTCAGCGGACTGTTCTGCAGCGGCGGCCTTGTGACCGCAAATCAACGGGTGGCGTAGTCGACACAGAAACAACATCTACCAAGACTGCCACACACTTAGTTTGACACCCTGGGCACGGACCGGGTTACCGCCACGAGACTACTACCCCCATCTGATCCGGCTCCGGGTAAGCCCCCGTGCGCGCGATGCCGCACGACACAGCAGGCCCAGGGGCGCGTCAACTTTGGCGTAGTCGGCAGGATTACGTGCCCGCAACCGACGGGTACTGCGTGCCTGAAGAGAAGTTCACATTTACCGAAAAAAGGAGTCTCCCGCCAATTCCAGAGGGTCCCCGCCATCGGACGCCATCTCGGATCGTTTCCCGCCGTTTGCCCGCCATCTGCAGTCTTTTCCCGCCGTCCACGGAGTTTCCCGCCATTGGGAGACGGTTCCCGCCATCTGAGAAGATTTCCCGCCCTGGCAGAGCAGACGCCATTATGGGCGTGCCAGAGGGTGGTAAGAGACGACCTCCCATCGTGGGCCTGGTCCCAGAAGAGCGCCAAAAGCAAGGACCGCCCCCACCAGCAGAGACTGCAATGATAGAGATGTCCATCAGCGTGGGGGGACTGCCCCTGGAACTGACAATCACCAAGTTGCCCCAGGACCGCCCTCAGTGTGGGCGGATCAAGAACAAAAGAGTGAGGATGGGTGCAGCCTGGGGGAGTCTGGAGAGAACGCACCCGGAGATGGAGGGAGAGTCAGGCAGCACCGACCCGATGGTCAGGAGCCTGCTGCAGGCCGCCACCCCAGAAGGCCTGGTGGAGATCCTGGCACAGCTCCCCAAAGATCGGGAGCATGCACAGACCGCGCTGGAGGGCTTGGCTCGGAAGATGGCCCGAGTGCAGCAAGAAGTACTGGCCGAGTGGAGCAGAGAAATGGCCCTGCAGGCTGGAATCCGCCAGCATAGGACGCCACCCGCAACGAGGAGCACACCTGCCTCTGAGGATGGTGCAGGAGGGACGAAGGCCGGAGACGACGCCGTGGAAGGAGCTGAAGAGATGGAAGCAGGTAAAGGGGACGTCATCACCCCGAGCCCAGAAGCCGTAAGCCTGCCCCAGCTCCCCGTCGCAGAGCCCGAAGTCCCACTGATCGTTCCTGTTGCTACACCGCCACCGCTCCAAACTAGGCCTCAAGCGGCAGGAGCCGCGGCCACGCCCCCTGTGACGTCACACGCCTTGACCCTGAGCGCGGCCAAGCAGGAAACGCCACCGGCCTGGTCGCAAGGCCGAGTACCCCCGGGCGCCACCGTCTCCACAGTGCCCTTCACCTTTAAAGTGCCACCGGCCTGGTCGCAAGGCCTGGTGAATCCGGGCGCCGCTATCACCACCGAGCCCTCAACCTCCACTGTGCTACCCTTGGGTGAAGACCTGTTCACGCAACATACTTGCCCGGATGGGCAGCCCTTTGAGTGGCCACCGGAGTACCTCAATCTCCGACTCCGGAAGGAAAGACCCCTATGTGAGCCCCTGATCCCGGCTCCGGCGCCCGCCAAGATCACCCCACTCCCGTTGGAGGAGGCGCAGTTCGAATGGGACCCCACCGGCGAAAACCTCATGGGGTTCACCCAAGAGACCCGGGCGGCCGCAGCCCAGCATGCGGAGTGCTGCCGACAACAACTGGAGGTCTTTCAGAGGGAACGACAAGAGAGGCGGATCCGCGAGGAGCGGCTGCAGGTCCAGAGCGCGGAGCAGAAAAGCCGGACCCGGCGAGACCGCCGTGCGGCCCATGGTCCCCGCGCCACCGGGACTGTCATTAAGTTCCAACTGGAGCACGGTTGGGGCTTTATTAGGGATCACAGAACCCCCGGCGACGTCTTTGTCACCCGCAGGGATGTCGAGTCTCATCTGCCGGAGGGACACAGAGGACGTGATCTTTACCTGGGTGATGAGGTCATCTTCACCCGGCATCAATGTGCCAAAGGTCCATATGCTCTCCATGTGCACAGATTGACTGAGGAGGAGCTGCGGTTTGAGGAAGGTCAAGAGGACCCGGACGGGTCTGAAGATTACCCTCAAGAAGGAGCAGGAGGATGCCGTTATTAAAGTACGGTACAGTGAAGCTGTAAATAGTTACCCGTAAGGGTACAAGAACTGTTACCAGTAAAGTATAGTCCCCGTAGGGACCAGCAAACTGTTACCCGTGTGTCCCTATCCCTAACCAGGCTGAGGACTGTGAGCAGCCATCCCTTATTCCCACTGGCCGAGGACTGAGAGCGGCCATACCCTTGTAAATAGTTGCGCTTCCTAAGGCGCCCCCTACCGGTTTTATAGGAGGATTACTGTTTTCCTCCCAGTGACTGTGGCACTTTACCTGGTCACAAGTGCACAGTGGCCAGAAGCTCAAGAACATTTTATATAAAAGAGTTTTATATGAAAAAGTTTATATTGCTAGAATCTGATAATGTTTATAATGTTTTATATGTTGGTGTATGTTTTAAAAAGTTTGTATGTTTTGGTATGTTTTATTCTTTTACAGCCCGAGGACGTGCTGTGATTTACCAGGGGGGAATGTAGCACCCTGAGGACTCGGCTGCTACAGGGGTATTGCACCTCAAACCAGAGGTGTGGTATTCCACTCCCGGGTAAGGATGGAGTGTGGGACTGAGCTCAGTAGGCTGCATGCACTACATACATCCCATTTCCGGGGGACAGAACTACGGTACTCCCACCAAGTAGATGTGCAGGTACGACAGCGTCTGTCCCTGGCTGGAGTGGGAGGGGGGGTGGAACATCCCAGTAGTGTAGGGGCAGATAGGGGAGGGGCTCTGGGCATAGAGATAGGAGCCCATTGGGTGCTGGTCACCTGGGCTCACACATAGAGGGAGTATATATGGTGGGCACCATCTAGAGATAGGGTGAGTCTGTGAGTCTGTCAGGAGAGTGCTGAGGAGGAGTTCAGCCAGGATGGCTGACAGGGAGCTGTGGCTCCGGCTGGGCCCAGCTCCAGGGCCAGGCCTGAAGCAGAGAGGAAGAAGAAAGGCCCAGAGACGCAGAAAAGAGGGAACCCTAAGATCCCACGAGTGAGCTAAAAAGGGTGAAGGGTTGGCAGAAGAGGGCACCGGATCCCAAGCTGACGGAGGCAAAAGTAACCCTTAACCAGGAACCCGAGGTCGTGGGCAAGCTTTGCCACGACCCTCACCACATCCACCAGGAAGGTACACCAAGAGTAGGGTCAGGAAAGCCAGAGAAGGTTTTACCATAGAAGGCCCAAGGGAACCGAACAAAGGTGGATCCCTGGTGGGGACGGCCAGGAGAAAGAGAGAGAGAGAGGGAAGCTCAGGACCACGTTCCGGAACTGCCTGGGGGTTGGCCGAGTCCAGCACCTGGTGGATGCAGCACGGCTCGGGTGGTCACTCAAGGCCAGAGTGACTGAAGGAACACCTGTGAGTAAAAACCCTGAAACTGCATCTCACATCTCTGACTCTCCTTTCTGCACTATCACTACCCCCATCATCTACACCTGCTGCCCTGAGGCCATACCCCTCCCGTTGGGGGTTATACCATCCCAGCTGCACCATCCTTCCACCGGCCTCAGAGGACTGTTCTGCAGCGGCGGCCTTGTGACCGCAAATCAACGGGTGGCGTAGTCGACACAGAAACAACATCTACCAAGACTGCCACACACTTAGTTTGACACCCTGGGCACGGACCGGGTTACCGCCACGAGACTACTACCCCCATCTGATCCGGCTCCGGGTAAGCCCCCGTGCGCGCGATGCCGCACGACACAGCAGGCCCAGGGGCGCGTCATTATCACTGCAGGACCCCCTGGAATTACAGGAGCAATGGTCCTGGAGGGGCCTGGAATTCAGTAATATCTATTTCCCTACCCTGGAACACCCTATAACAACTGAGGAAGGCGGAAGGCCGATGAGGAAGGCGGAAGGCCGATGAGGAAGGCGGAAGGCCGATGAGGAAGGCGGAAGGCCGATGAGGAAGGTGGAAGGCCGATGAGGAAGGCGGAAGGCCGATGAGGAAGGCGGAAGGCCGATGAGGAAGGCGGAAGGCCGATGAGGAAGGCGGAAGGCCGATGATTAAAGGTTTCCTGATTATAAGGGCAATGAGCTGCCAAGAATGATGATTTTTATGCCTGCATAAACGATTCAACCACCCAACAAACGAGTATTCTCATTCGTTGGGTGATCACCTTCATGTGTAATGGTTGTACAAGAGGAGGAGAAAGAGCACCTTCCCAATAGTGGGACCCATACCGATCCTGAGAACCGGGGTTCTGAAATGCCCCATGTGAATGGAGAGGTAGTCGATCATACGCACGATCCATTCAATCTCTATTATCGCCGGAGATGGCCAAGAACAACATATTCCCGTTAAGAATGAATGGAAAGGCAGCGCGCATGGTCAGCCTTCGCTTCAGTCACACGACGTTCTTCAGAACGCAAATTCTCATGATAAATGGGGGTCCCAGTGGTCAGACCCGCCCGCCGCCCCCAGGGATCGGGACATTATATTAAACCCTATCTTATCGATAGAGGATAACTTCCACATTTAATGCATAAAGATTGTAGCGGTTTCTATGAGTCAAACAGTAGAGGCGCGCAAAGAGCATCTTTTTCTAAAGGAGCCCAGGAAACTGAGCTTTATATTGACAGCCAATGGAGGGCGACATAACTACTTCTAAAGGGTTTAATTGAGACTCCACAATGAAAACACAGAGCCCACAGAAGACACACTAAGGAGCTGTGCCAGGTTAGTTTCACCTTAATGGTTTCTTGTAGTCTTCTCCTCCTCCTCCATAATACACAGGAATCCATCTAAGACCACTATCAGTATTTGGGCAGTAATTTTTCTCAGGCGTGGGAGCCAAAACCAGGAGTGGGTGGATAAATGCAGAATTGGTGACTTGTTTCTATTATACCTTTTCTCTAATTGCTCCTCACCTGGTTTTGGCTCCCAATCCTGAGAAAAAAATACTGAGCGAATACTGAAGGGACATTGCTTCTTATATCACTCCATCCAGTAGGAAGACGGACACCATAAACAAATCTCTGTGTTCACAGAGCGTTATCTCCCAGTTAAGAGGCAGGAAGTCTCACATAGCGGTCAAGAAAGTGAGACAGTGTAGAGCCAGACTTTAGTCTCTTATCACTAAATCACTTTCACTAAATTAGTATGGATTTTTTTTTATTACCGTATATTATTTGAGAAAGGGTTCTCTTTTATGGTATGACGTTTCCCAGGATCTAATAGGTCCTTTTTACATTTTCTCCTTGGCATGGAGGTTCAGTTTAAGCCGAGAAGCTGGCGTTCTTATTTTGGTATCAGAAGATGACAATTAGTGGCCATATACAAAGGCAATACCGGGCCGACACAGTCCCGCTGACCTCTACGTGTGTGGCTGATCCTGCCGCGGTACAATTGCAGAGTCTTGCTTTATTTCAAACCTTTTTTTTGGATTTACTGTACTCCAATTTTGTAGCAATAAAAATGGCCATGCCGCAGTGTGCTGGGATAACTTATGGGGCTATTTAGTATGCGTGGCTCTGCGGGGTTTGATGACCAATAAAATCGGTGAGGTCTTCACACGGCGCATCTCTAGGTGAACAATTTATCTCCTCCCGCTGCTGAATGTAGACATCCTCTTACGGGTCTGAAATCAATCCTTTTCCGCAGCTTTCCACTCAGGCCGGGGATTTTTAATAGATCTTTCCAAACCGGGAACATAAATCTGAAAACAATCTTCTTCCACAAAATACCTTACAAGGCACCATGGTATCCGCAGGCCGTGTGACCAACGTGTGGAGCCTTGCAGATCCATCGAGACCATTAATCTGAAGTGTGGCTACAATTTCTTCTTCTATGTCAAGGAAAATAAAACCTATGAATAAGGATATTGTGCAAATAACTGGATGCTGCCCTTTATTATTCCATGACTAAAAGGCATATAGGAAATTCAGGTCAGAAGATTAGTGATCAGCACTAATGATAACCACATTTTACAGAAGGACTTAGGAAGGCTTGGACTGGCCCACAGGAGAACCGGAAAATCCTCCGGTGGGCCACCACCCACTTTTATGAGCAGTACTTGGCACAATACACTTTAATCACTATGTACAGACAAAGGCAGCATCTTATTCATCTAAATCTACCCAGTTCATTGTTATATACATTTGTGATTGAAGATAATGTCTCATTTGCATGTAGCTGGAAAGTGGGGCCCTGAAGTTGGTTACTGGTGGGCTCTTGGCACCTCAGTCCGACACTGGACTTAGACCTTTATGGGTGGCCAAAATTGTATGCAGATCTTCAGATCATTGGCAGTATTGGCCTGTGTTTAGTTCTAGTTTAGTAATGTGTTTCCATATGAAGTTTCAGGCACATAGCCCCATAACAACTGTCCACACTGCCTCGGAAGACCCCCATACATAATAGATAAAAGTTTTCTCAATTCACCAATTTTGTCAAAATCGGCCTACCATATAATGTATGCTCTTAATTTGAAGAAACCTTTTCGCGGTGGCTTATCCTCCCCAAGAACAAAAATGATCAGGCATGTTGAAATCCAACAACCTGATCCTTCTTACTGTCAACATTTGCTCCTAGGAGGAAGTCGGGACTCCTCCATTTACATTAGTATAGTCTGCTGAAATCTATGGTTCAGCTGACGTTGATCTAATGTGTGCAACTAGGTTTGGGGCTCATGAGCACAGCTCTCTAATGGCGTACAAAGTTATGCAACATCGGTCTATTATTTGCCAGCAAAAAAAAAATATATATATATATATATATATATATATATATATATATATATTTTGTCTTGTGTAAATGCCGCTGTTCTCCTGATTCCGGCGTTCTTTTTCTTTTGTTCCTGCGCTTCTCCATTCCAGAATTATGGTATTTTTTTCTTGAACATACATCTGGTATTTTTAGCCAAGTGGGAGTGGTTCCTAAGACAACGCCTTGAGAGTAGACTTGAGGACTACGCCCTCTTGGCAACAAAACTAGATTTACTTACAGGGAAGAGGAGGCCGTATCTCAGGAATGGAGAAGCGCAGGAACAAAAGAAAAACATCGCTGGATTCAGGAGAACAGCGGCTTTGACATCAGCCACAGAATTACATATTTATGGCAAGTGACAGGTCCTCTTTTATTCCCTTAGGCCTTATTCACACGTCAGTTTTTTTGTAACCAGGAGTGAAACTTACAGAGAAAAACTAGAATTGAAAGATTGATACCTATTCTGTGTTTTGGAATACAAATACTGATGTGTGAATGAGGCCTTAATGAGCAGGACTGAATGGGCCTGAAAACAGTCCAATTTTATTTATTTTTATTTTTTTATTGCCCTTCCTCACTACAGAAGTCATCATTTTTTCCATTAATGTGCCCCCTTCAAGCTTTGTTTTATGTTGGACAAATTAAATTAGTTTTAGAGCTATTTTGGGGGCGCATCTAAATTACTATGTAATTATTATTTATTTAGATTTTTGCAATGCAAATATAGAAAAAAAGCGATTTTTTTTTATTGCTCACATTTCACACCAAATAAATGTAATAACTTGGAAAGTTCGTACAACAGGTTATGTGGAAAAATATGTATAGGTGTATATGTATATTTTTATTATATATAATTAAAATGTAGAGAAATGTAAGAAAAAAAATAAAGATTTAGTATTTTTTTTGTTGTAGAAACTTTATTTTTATGCAGATGTTTTATGCATATTGATATTTTTTTACAGATTTTGACGCCCCAAAAAAAAATCTAGGAAAAAGTTGTTGTTTTTTTATTATTCAGTTACAAGGAGGGAAAAAAAAACCTACTATGATGCCAAGCACAGTAAATTTTTGGCCGCCATAAATGAACCAATGTCCCGATGAACGAGCATTTTGCATGATAATTAGGAACAGGCCTATTTTTTTCCCCCAAAGAATCAATTATCTAAAAAAAAAACATAAATTATTTAAAAAGTCACCCAAAAAAGTGTTGTACCTCTATATATCTCACAGATTTCATGCCAGGTTTCTGTAGGATTTATAACAAACAGTCCACAAATGCGCTAATGTAAAAGTAATAGTATAATAACTCTGTAGAATATCTTGACATTTAAAAAAAAAATTAAATAAAATTTAAAAAAATTGGTTCACTCGAGGGGGTGTAAACCATAACTTCGAAAAAGAGAAAACACTCTGTAAACATGTAGAAAGTGGTCAGGGAATGGGAAGGGTAAACACTGTACGGATCTGCGGCTCACATCCGGCAAAGATACACGTCTTCCATTCAGTGTTAATGGAATCAAGCTGGAGGGAACAGAAGTGGCGGGGGGTTGGGGGCCCGAGAACTAAGAGGTATGAGGCCTGGAGAACGTTTACATACAATCTCAGAAAGTAACATAAACCAGAGCGCGGATTCTTCATGTTGAAGTAAACTAGCAAACAAGACAAAAACGCAACAACTGTGTAAAAAGTTATAAAGAGCGATAAAAAAAAACAACAAAAAAACAAGTGATCAAAAGTATATTTTCCATCACGTCTAACGATAGATAATCCCTTAATTGTTTCATTGTTGTAAATAGTGTCAAGCCAAATTAGCTTAAAGGGGCTAAGAGCGACTCAGGAGGACGCACAGTGTCCCTATTAAAAAGGTTACACAGTGATCCATTCAAAGAGACTGTCTGCAGCGGGTCAGGGGGGTCAGTGTCAATTAGTCCAACCGACCTTGTGACTAATTAATAACTGACACTCACTTAAAAGCTTCCAAATTCGGAGGTTACCCCATATGCGGACCGCCCACTCCAACCCAAAGCAATGTTCTTTCTACCGTCTGTTTTCACACGAGTGCATACATGAGTATAATCAGGGATTAAACTCCAGCAGTATGCCATCTTCCAGCATGGCGTCTCCCCGTACCACCCCCCAACAGGGTTCACACGCAACTGTTATGTACATTTTAGTGGTTTAGTTGCCATGAAAAAATGTTTTATTCGGTATCCAAAAGAGGGTGTTTTGGTACACCCTTGCCATGACCAGACTCAGTGCACAGTTAAGCCCCCAAAACTCAAACTCGTACACAGGCACTCTGCACCCCCACACAGGCACTCTGCACCCCCACACAGGCACTCTGCACCCCCACACAGGCACTCTGCACCCCCACACAGGCACTCTGCACCCCCACACAGGCACTCTGCACCCCCACACAGGCACTCTGCACCCCCACACAGGCACTCTGCACCCCCACACAGGCACTCTGCACCCCCACACAGGCACTCTGCACCCCCACACAGGCACTCTGCACCCATGCTCACAGTGTCATTGCTCAGTACTGTGCTGCAGACAGGAGCGAGCGATGAGAGACAGCAATAACACTGTGTGAGTGCAGCTGCCTGGTCCATGCAGAAATGAGGAGCCTCTGATTGAGTTCAGACCGTGCTTGCTTGAGCGCTGTCAAAATATTGCGAGATAAACTGAAAAAACAAAGTGCAATAGGATCTAATTTGAGTAAAAAGAGGACAACACTGCACAAAATGTGCTCACCTGGTAGGGTTGTGTGCACACAACCACTCTTGAAGCTTAGGCTCCTACAGACTCACTAGGAGAGATCAAGAGAAAAACTGGAGAGGGATGGGTTAATCTGCGCTGCAGTCAGTGATGATGGAGGAGATCTAGATCCAAGAAAGTGCGGTTTATTGGTCACTGCATTTCGAAGTATACAAGTATACAAAGTGATCACCGTAGTTTGTCCTGATGAAGAAGTTGTATACTTCAAAACGCGTTGATCAATCTAATTATGTCAAGGTGCTCACTTGGCCGACTCCTATAGAAGTGAATGTAGAGAACTGCGCACATGCATTCTCCACCTGGATGCAACGTCACGAGTCCTCATATATGGCTGCGGGCACGAGTCCTCATATATGGCTGCGGGCACGAGTCCTCATATATGGCTGCGGGTAGCACCTATCCTTCTGTGGATATGCCGAGAATGTCTAAGGTTGGAGTAATCCTTTAAAGAAAACTTCCAGCACGGAGATATAAAGTTCCCTAAGGGAAGGTGCAGATGACCATATTTTGAATCCAAGTGCAATTCGACAAAACATCGGATCGCACTCAGACTAATGTTATTTTATGGTGCTTTCCACGTGTCCGATTACTTTCCTTGGTCCAAGGAAAAAAAATAAAATTGCAGCATGCCAGAATTTGATCTGATATTCGGATCGCACTCGGCCATGCAACTCAATGAATCCGTGGAAAACATCGGACTGCACTCTGATGACATCTGAGTGCAATGCTATTTCCACAGACTGATGCAATGGAGAAGATAGAGAAATTTTGTTTCCATCTTCTCCTCATCCGAGAGAATCGGATCACACTATGCTCAAATTCTGATCATTGTTATTGGTAATCGGCCACATTCTCTTGGTGATATGAACAAGCCAATAAAGGGTATTATAAAAAAAAACAAAACAGATGGAACATACCGTACATGTCAAATGGGGCCATACAGTGACAAATGTAACATAACAATGGCTGCAAAAGTCTTATCAGGTGCCCAAATGAACCCAAAATCACTGTTTTTTCTGCAAAACTTCCCTTTTGATCACTGCAGATTACAAACAGCTGCCTCGGACTCCGGCTTCCTGCCCTTAAAATAAAAGTCTCCTGCTGAGATTTGGGGCTGAACGTTAACATGTGTCCCGACAGGACCAGAAATCCTTTCTAGAAATGCCTGAGCAGAATGTAGTCCAGAGTCTACGCCTGGAAACGCTTTCCACCAACAACAGAAATCTTTGTAAAGGGGCTTTGAAGTGCGGGGAGAGATATTCCACGTGAGACCCTGCGGGTCACCCAGTGTCAGACTGGGCTGCCAAGGGCCCATCAGTAACCAACTCCGGGGCCCCACTTTTCAGCTTCATGCAAATGTGACATTTTCCTCAATCACAACTTTATATAACAATGAACTGGGTGGTAGATTGTTAGATGAATAAGATGCTGCCTTTGTCTGTACATAGTGATTCAAGTACTGCTTATATAAGAGGGTGGTGGCCCAACGGAGGATTCTCCTGTTCTCCCGTGGGCCAGTCCAAGTCTGGTGTCACCTCTTAATCCTTCCCAAGTGGAAAGATCATTGTTCTGTACACTTCAGCATTGCCAAAGCTACAACATTATCTACAGTCATCCCTAATTTTTCCATCCTTGAAAGAAAGAAGACAATTTTGGCCGTTCTTCATTGGTAACTTAGTAAAGGCTGAAGGGACTTGAATGGTTTAAAAGCCTTAAAGGTGACTTGATGAATCTGTCAGGACCATTTATGAATGGCTGTGTAGGTCCTAGTGCAACAATAAAAATGATACTTGTCTTGTAACCTGATTTGCCAAAGCAGAGAAATCAAGCTTTGAAGCCCTATGCAAATTAGCCCCAAAGTGCATCGGGGGCGTGCCAACGCACTCAACATTTATCAACACTCCCCCGATGCACTTCAAGTCTAATTTACGTGTGTTTACGTGTGGTTTTAAAGTTTGATAACTCATCACTGGTACACTTGTATCATTAATATTGCTAGACTAGGACGTATATATAGCAAATACCACTGGCTTCAGTAATAAAATGATCAAATAGGTACCCTTTTAATGAAACGGTTAATAGCCAATAATATCAATAAATTATTATTATGCACTTTTTGCCTATCAAGTCTCTGTTCCCCTGTAAGCAGATTTGTACAGGCAACGTCAGCTAAAAAGTGGTGTTCTTTTATGGCCAACGGCAATGTCCTCATGGCTAAATCTGCCCCAATCTTCCCAATATGGAGCAGATCCACTTTTACTCCATAATGAAGTGTGTCCAGTGTCTGTACGTCATCGGTGCTGTTCATGAAGGGGGCTGGCTAAACGGATGATCAGAATAGCCAAGTCAGCACCCTTCCCTTTCTATGCATCGGCACTGGTTTAGCTATTAAAATGAACCAGTCAGCCAACCCCTTCTCAGATGGCACGGATGATGCGCTCACGCAGGAAACTTTCTCCTATGTCAAGCAAAAAAAAAAACAGAATTGGAGCGGCTAGGACCTGGAGGACCACATCGGATATCTAAGGATCAGGGCACTTTTTGTAGTACAAGTACATTGCCAAGTTCTAGATTTAAAATTAAGGAACGCATCTGAACACTTAGTCCCTGATACAACAAGACTGGCATACAAAACGCCAGTCTTGATGTAACACTCGCTGGAGTAAGATGCAGCAAACTTATCAAAGAGGTGTGAGCTTCCTTAATGAATCCAATGCACGTTTCAGCTGCCTTGTGCCACCGCAATAAATGTACGCAGGCTCGGACTGGCCAACAGGAGAACAGGAGAATCCTCCGGTAGGCCGTCCCTGTGAAGTAGTGCTGTTAAGCAGTGCTATTATACTTGATTCACAATTTGCACAAATAGGTATAATCTAGTCATTCATTAAACAAGCTAGCCAAATTAATATTACATAGAAGCAAAAGTAAATTTGTGTATTAGGGTCGGGTTATTTTTGCTTGTAGCTGAACAGTGGGCCCCAAGAATCAATGTTACTGGTGGGCGTTTGCTATCCCAGTCCGAAACTGCGTATTTTATAATTTATGCCACTTTTGACATTTGTGGCATAAATTGAGAATGATGATGAATTTGCTTGTCACGCTAGGCTACACCCTCCAAGAAAATCTCCATCCACTTTTAAAAAGTTGAACAAAACTTGCATAAAAACGCAAAAAGTTGCAACATTTTCTTTTGCAAATTTAGTGACATTTCTCTTTTATGCCTCAATTCTGGCAGAAACTGATGGAGAAGGACTATAATTATTTTTAACTGAAAAAAAAAACAGAAAACCTATGGATTTCACTAAGTCAAGTGCTACAAGAGCCGGTATACAGTAGCTGGCTATGACAATCTGTCCCAAATGCAAAGAGACTCCCGCATGCAGTCAGGCAACACAAAGTGTCATAAATATCAATCAAAAACATTTCAAAAAGTCATCAGCAGAAAAATGCCCAGGGCTCATTGGCTACGGGGCTCCTGGGGATTGTCCGGCTCTGCGTGGGGAGAGACCGCGTCAGAAATCTGACAAATGTGTGCGAGGCTCAGACACCGAGCGAGAAAGAGAAAAAACTAAAAATAAATTCTATGCACATATAAATAAAAAAATCTAGAAAAAATGGTGACTAAAGAGGATCGAGACCATGTCACATAGCAAAAGTGATTGGTGAACAAAACATCAGCAAAAGAAACTCCCTAGATCTCAACCTCATTGAGGACTTGTGGTTAATGCTCAAAAAGTGGGAGGAAAAACAAAACACAGAAATTGTGATAAACTCCAAAATACTGAGGAGACAAGAATGGGCGGTCATCTGTCAGGATTTGGCCCAGAAGCCAGGAAGGAGGACAGAAGTCTGGAAAAATTAGGGGAAAAAAAACTGTAAATATTGAGTCTTTGTAGAAACTCGATGTATTTGTCAATAAAAGTTTAAAAACGTAAATATTTATAACTGAACATCATTAACAATATTAACATCTGTCTACAAGATCTAAAAGCAATGAAGCTGCAAACTTTGCAAAACTCAAAATTTGTGTCAGTCTCAAAACTTTTGCACATCAAGCAACCCATATGGGGTGGTGAAAAAAACGCAACAAAATCTGCATCAGCGTTTTTGATGGCAAAATAGAATGTGGTTCTTTTTTTCACAGAACTATATACACTGAAAAAAAAAAAAAACAAACTATGAAACGCTGAAAAAACGCAGTAAAATCTGGGTTTTTGATGGAGCTGAATTCCTACCTGAGATTAAGTTTTGCTGCAGATTTGTGACGCTGAAAAACCCAACATGTGTGAACATAGTCTTAATCTCAAAAACACAACGCCTCCCCTCCTCCCATTGATACAGTTTATTCGAGGGATTGATACATCTACACCAAGCTACTGGCATCCATCTCTAGCTAGTTGGCACAAATCCGTAATGTCCAGGGCACATACCAAAGCCATTCGAGCATGTAAATGCTTCTTGAAACCAATGTGACCTTGCACTTCATATTTGCATTTCATGGCTACTTAATTCTAACAATTAGAAACACTATAAAATAGAATATTATGACCATCGAAGCCGACATATACATGCATAAGCAGCAGTCCGTCGGGAGCGCGTGTGTATTAAAGGGATAAAGGATTTATGGAGGTGTCACATTTTATGGAAATATAATCATAAATCTACTAAAACATACTTTAAAGGGAACCTAGCAGCTGATTTAAACCGCAGTAAGCAGGAATCAGAGCCTGGATGAATGATTGCAATGTTTTTCGCTGATACGCTCCGGCATTTAAAAAAAAAAAACATTATTATTATGCTTTGCATCATATTCCACAGCGCTTTACAGATATCATCATCACTGTCCCCATTGGGGCTCACAATCTTCATTCCCTATCAGTATGTCTTTGGAGTGTGGGAGGAAACCCACACAAACACAGGGAGAACATACAAAAAGTTCTAAAAGGATTATAGTCAACTCAAAGATTGCATTCCTTGAAAATGACAGCCTCTACTAGTGCTTCACTGTGATTATGGGTAAACTTCAATTTACAGACCCGGGTGAAGTGATGTCAATGTCTAAAAATATCCAATATGTTATTACTAAGAGTATAATTAAAGAGAAACCAAAAATTATTTCTAAAGCTCTGTGGACTGCCGCCATGATTTTTTTAATCACTCTAGTGAATCTAAAAGTAAAAACAGAATCAAGTTCACACATAGTACCATTTTGACTATAAAACTCCTAGGCAGACCTATGCGTCTCCATGGTAACAGACTACAAACAAACCCTGCGTAGTCTGATCCTGCAGTCCTCCGCATCTGCCCAGTCTCCTTTCTAAACTAAAACTTTTAAAGTCATTCTTTATATTGTCTCTCTGTACTCAACCTCTGCTATATTCACACAAAACATTATTATTTAGAAGCACTTTGAAGCTTATCCGCTAGAAAATCCACATCAAAATAAGCTTCATATACAAGTATTCATTAAATGGAAAATCCACTTTGCTGCTTGGTTTTTAAAAAAATAAAAATAAATAAAAAACACAGAAAAAAAAAAGAATTCTTGAAAATAATCCATTAATCTGTGTGTGAATTTATTGTTATAGCAAACAGATGAGTTTTCTAAAATTGCCATCTTTTAATTTGATAGAGCTGCAGTTCTGTTCCGGAATCCAACGGAAATCCAGCAAAAAGAAAAAAAAAAAAAGAACTGCATTGCTTTCAGTGGGAAATCCACGGCTCTGTTCAGATGGAGACTGTGGTGGTTAACCACTTGCAGATTAGCCCTATAATGCAAATGGAGACTGGAGGCTGCTCAAATTGCAAAACGGCGGCAGAAATTCAAGGATGACCGGAGAATTTCTGACACAGATTTGCAGATTCCGCACTTCAAAGTTTTCCATAGGATCTATTGGTGATCATAATCTGGCATCTCATCATCAGCCTGATATTTAAAAATGAAACATTTTTCCTTGCACATGAATGCAGGTATGATGGCTTAGTTGCTTGGTTACAAGTCTCTCTACAAATTGCTGTTCATGACCCGAACAGGATCCGGAGCCAGAGCTGAAATAAAATACTTCGGAAATGAATCACACGACATAGGGGTCTCTCTCCCCCAGCATTCCCGATTAGTCATGACTTGAAATACAGTCAATAACAGCTAGCAGGTTTCATTCGGAAACATAACTCATCAAGTGCGAGCAAGTATATATTTGTACTGTAGATTCATAGTGGACAGGGGCTGGAATGATACTTTTCTACATAAACTGTGCTGGAGAAACAACACAATTGTACAAATGTTACTTTGCAGGGAAATGAGTAATGGGAAATTAAATTTATGAGTAGTGTTGAGCATTCCGATACTGAAATATCGGGTATCGACCGATATTCGCGGTATCGGAGTTCCGATACTTTTAGAATATCGAATACCGGAATTGGAAGTTCCCATAATGCCTGCGCTCTGCAGTGTCTCTGAAGGATGACAAGCTGGATGGCAGCGCTCAGCTTACTATACTTGTCATTTAGTGTTAAAGGATTTATTAAAAAAATAATAGTGTTTTCATGCACTGTCTCTTTAAAAAAGCCGGCCGGCAATTCAGCATCGGTACCCGACAATTTACAACACAAAGAATAGAGCATCACACATAGATTAGATAGATAGAAACATGTCAGTCACATATATATGAAGTACAGTGATAGTGTTGGTTACTGTACTTGTCATTTAGTATTAAAATAAAGGATTTATTTTAAAAAAAATTGGCGTGGGGTTCCCCGTAATTTTACTCTCTAGCGGAGGTTAAGCAGACGGCTGGGGCAGATGTTTGAAGCCTGGGAAGGGGGTAATACCCACGGAGCTTCCCAGGCTACTAATATCAGCCCCCAGCTGAATACCTAGCCTTTACTAGCTATTAATATGGGGGACCCCCCCCCAAAAAATGACGTGGGGTCCCCCCTATTTTAATAGCTAGCAAAGGCTAGGCAGACAGCTGGGGGCTGATATTAATAGCCCAGGAAGGGTGCCATGAATATTGGCCCCCTCCCAGGCTAGAAACACCAGCCGTCAGCTGCCCCAGAAATGGCGCATCCATAGGATGCGCCAATTCTGGCACTTAGCCTCGCTCTTCCCACTGCCCTGTAGCGGTGGCAGTGGGGTAATAGGGCTGGGGTTGATGTCAGCTTATAATGCCAGATGACATCAAGCCCAGGTTAGTAATGGAGAGGCGTCTATAAGACACCCCCATTACTAACCCCATAGTCAAAGTTAAAAAAAAAAAAACAAACACCCAGAATAAAGTCCTTTAATTGAAATAAAGACACAAATCTTTTTTGTTCTAAATTAAACCATACTTACCATCACGCCCATTCCAGCTGAAGCCAACGATCTCCTGCAATAAAAGAAAAATAATAAAGCAACATCATCCTTACCTTTCCATGGTTCCCACGACAGCTTCAGCTCTGCTACATCGAGATGACAGGCTGGACCACAGCAGAAAGCTGCCATCCAGCCTGTCATCCCGCAGACACTGAGAAGCGCAGGCATGCTTGCGCTCCTCAGTGTCTGGCTGTGACGGCATCCAGATGAGCCGAGGTCATGTCCAATGAACTCAGCTCACCTCATGCACGTCACTGACAGCGTGGGAGAATTCTCCTGCACTCAGCGCTTCAGCAGGAGAATTCTCTCACGCTCACCGCATGCGCAGGAGAATTCTCCCACGCTGTCTGTGACGTGCATGAGGTGAGCTGAGTTCATTGTCGGCTCATCTGGATGCCGTCACAGCCAGACACTGAGTGGCGCAAGCATGCCTGCGCTTCTCAGTGTCTGCGGGATGACAGGCTGGATGGCAGCTTTCTGCTGTGGTCCAGCCTGTCATCTCGATGTAGCAGAGCTGGAGCTGTCCTGGGAACCATGGAAAGGTAAGGATGATGTTGGTTTATTATTTTACTTTTATTGCAGGAGATCGTTGGCTTCAGCTGGAATGGGCGTGATGGTAAGTATGGTTTAATTTAGAACAATAAAGAATTGTGTGTTTATTTCAATTAAAAGACTTTATTCTGGGTGTTTGTGTTTTTTTGTAACTTTGACTATGGGGTTAGTAATGGGGGTGTCTTATAGACACCTCTCCATTACTAACCTGGGCTTGATGTCAGCTGGCATTATAAGCTGACATCAACCCCAGCCCTATTACCCCACTGCCACCGCTACAGGGCAGTGGGAAGAGCGAGGCTAAGTGCCAGAATTGGCGCATCCTATGGATGCGCCATTTCTGGGGCGGCTGACGGCTGGTGTTTCTAGCCTGGGAGGGGGCCAATATTCATGGCACCCTTCCTGGGCTATTAATATCAGCCCCAAACTGTCTGCCTAGCCTTTGCTAGCTATTAAAATAGGGGGGACCCAACGTCATTTTTTTGGGGGGCCCCCCATTTTAATAGCTAGCAAAGGCTAGGTATTCAGCTGGGGGCTGATATTAGTAGCCTGGGGAGCTCCGTGGGTATTACCCCCTTCCCAGGCTTCAAACATCTGCCCCAGCCGTCTGCTTAACATCCGCTAGAGACTAAAATTACGGGGAACCCCTTGCCAATTTTTTTTTTTAATAAATCCTTTATTTTAACACTAAATGACAAGTACAGTAAGCAACACTGTCACTGTACTTCTTATATATGTGACTGACATGTTTCTATCTATCTAATCTGTGTGAGATGCTCTATTCTTTCTGTTCTAAATTGTCGGGTACCGGTGTATGCCGCTGCTGAATTGCCGGCTTTTCATGTTTCACTGTGAGCACTGTTCCCATCGATTTGGGCAACCACCTCCCCCAATACATTCTACATTATTGTTAGTTGTTTTCCTTCATGTAGAATTAACCTACAAGGAAAGAAAGGGTTTATTTTCATTCCGATATTTCTGTCCCATTGACTTGCATTGGTTTCCGGTATCGGAATCGGCGATATCCGATACTTTTTGAGTATCGGCCCGATCCAATTTGATCCGATATTTCCTGATATCGGAAGGTATCACTCAACACTATTTATGAGACTTCACATTTTGATCATTTTCTACAGTGATGGCCATAAGACAAAAAAGGGATCACATGTAGAACGCTACACCCCATTTGTAGACTGCCCAGAATGCAGCAGCGCCAAGAGATAGAGCGAAGCAGGGTCACATCCAGAAATGCTATTTACCTGCAGATATATAGCTTAGTAGAGCAACAGCTACAGGGAGAAAATGTTTTTGCTTCGATTTTGCTTTAGTTTTTTTGTACTTTGTACACACGAGGGCATGGTTCCCCCTTTTTGGGCTGTGTCTCTTGTCTAGCTTTTGCGCTCTTCTGAGGTCCATTTTGAGGTCTGTTGTCACATAGATGGCTGAACTATAAAAGTTTTTGGGTTGATCCTGATTGGTGTCGGTGGAACGGCTTTTGCGCTCTTGTGATCAAAATGGTGTCAACTATCAACCTGAAGGAAACAAAGATTAGACCTGATGGCAGTGAAGAATCGCGTTTCATTGTATACAGTCAATGAAAAATTGTCAGCATTATAGTCTGATAAGGTAGAAAAAAAAAAATCAATAAAATTTGTGCTCCTTGGGCAGACTACAGTAATCATGCCCCCTTTGCTCTACCACCGCCATACATACAGGTATCCACAGCCTCCAATTCTCCTTAAACACTCCCCTTTCCTGCTAGCTATGATTCCTTCACCTCTTGGGTATACTTCCTTCTCACCCCTCCCCCGCCTTCTTTCTTTAGCTATCTCCCCTACACCTTTCTTTTGTATTGTTTTTTCCTATTAACAAAAGTTTGTACTTTTGTCATTTTGAAATGTTACTTCTTTGTTTGTTCCAAAATGCTCAATAAAATATTTACAGTTTAAAAAAAAAAAAAAAAGTCAACTAAGTCCCCTATGTTATTTATTACTATTTATATACTTAATGAAGGGTGTTTGTTCATTTGTTTTTATCCTAGGGAGAATTGAAGCTTTATTCTCCCTGCAGAAGTTAATTTCCAAACATTGAGGCAGTGCAGAAAGCTGATAAGGTCACAGGTCACTGTGAGCGCAGCTGTAATCCTTCATCGACATGCTGATTGACAGCCTGCTCTGCAGCGTGTGCACACAGAACAGGCTGTCAATCAATAAGCGAGGGAGTGATTGCAGCATGCTCACTGTGCTGTGAGCCCCTATGACAGCTCCTGACATCACCCCAATGACAAGAAACTGGCAGCTGCAATGGGAATATACCTATATCTACAGGTATGCAGCCCTTCTGTATGTGACCTTTAAGAAGGTCCATTAAGGGTCCATACACACAAGCCTTATGCACATCAGGAAAACCCACTGTGTAATACAGAATCATCATTGTATATCAGATCTTAAGAAATTAGTAATTATCCGGAACGGGAGATGTGACCGATAAACTGGACGTCATTACATACGAAAGCTAAACCGTACATCTCTGGTTATGTGACCCGTGGACGATTCCCAAAAAGGGGGCACAATGAGTACATTGAAAAGTTATTTGGAACAATTTAGGTACAATGGATGGTGAAAGTCTGATCTTGAAAAATCTGTTTAAAAATTATCTGTCACCAGATTTTACAATACAAACTCCATACATTCCTAAACAAATCGTGGACTTGATAAGGCTGGTGTATTTACTCCCCCCAAAAAATCCATGTTAGAATGGATGTATAATCCTTTATTACAGTTTTAAGCTCGGCCTCAGCCTGATTGACAGCTTCTCAGTGTCCCTCCTCCCTGCTGAGATCTCACACTGCTCAGTATAAGCCGCAACTATCAGGCTGGGTGGTCAAAAAACGAATACATTTGGTCTCGTGAGCTCTCGCACTCTATAGCTGGACTCCTAAAATGCTCATCATAATATCAGGTTTTTACACCCCTTCTGACATGGATTTGCAAAGTAAGTACACCAATGTCATCTGGTCTAAGAGAACTATATTGTACTGTATGCAGTATTTTATGGTGAAATCTGGTGGCTGATCCGCTGTAAACATAGCGCTCGACAAAGCATGGAAGCTACAGGTTTATTAGAAAACATTTCTAAGCCAGAAAAATCAAAGTCCTCGTAAGACCCGAGCCAAGAATGTTCACGTCAGAAGGAACAAAGCTCCTGGGCGATTAGCGCACAATATATTAAATGCACCCAGTGGGCTACATGAAGTTATTTTGACGAGCCCCCCGCCCCCGCTGTCTCGTTAGCATCGGAGGGGATCGGTATTGTAGTTTCCATGGTGACATACAGAGTAAAGATTCCGTGTGTCAGACGCAGATCCATCCTGTCACTGTCAGTCACCATAACATCGGGAAATCGCTTCAGATACCACGGATATGTCTGAGACTTGCGTGACCAGAGAGGAGACATTTGTGGGAAATACAGATGTGATAATACGGCTCTGCGTCCGATCAGTTCATGATGGACAAAACCATTCTGCTCATTAGTCGGACTGGTTTCAGATTTTCATCCAGAAAAAAACTGATGATATTCCATCTCTATATCCGTTTTTTACATCCATATGGCATTTTATTTATTTTTATATATCGGCAGTTGATAAAATTTCCAAAGTCCATTTAGTTTCCTATGTTAATTGTTAATGGCAATGTATCCTTAAAAATCAGATTTAAAAAATACAGAAGAAACTAGTGCATGCTAAAAATTTTCTCACGCGGATATTTGCTCCATGTGAACAAAAATGGTCATCTGAACAGTCCGAAGAAATAACCTTGGTCAGAGTCCCGTCCACGTCAGGTCAGTCTTTTCCAAGGACGGCACTCATGTGATAGTAGACTTATAGTGGAGAAAACCGGAGGATCTCGGTGGTTGCAAAATTAGCATCAGCTACAGAATGACTATTTTCGTGCCTAAAGGCAAGAAAAATAGCTTGGAAGAAATATGAGAGATCTATGAAAATAATAATGTCACAGCCACATTGGCCCCGGGAAGCTGAGATATGAAGAGCTGTTTAGAGAAGATACCATAACGCAAAGCTGTCTACTGCATGAATGTCACATGGAGGAAGCACTGTGGTTACCAATGATCTTTTTGGCTAGTAAAATGCCATCTACAAGGACCACAGCTGGCCATAAACACAAGCTTTCATTTGGCTGACCGCTCACTCTTCCGATTCCCCATACACATAAGTGCTCAAGAGTTTTCAATAGGGAGAGAGGGAAAAAAAGGCCTGTTCCTTCTTGAGAACTTTGAGAGTCGACAAGTTCCCTTATATATGTGTGACGCGCCCCCTGGGCCGCGTGTGTGTGGGGATACCCGGAACCGGACCCGTTGCGGATGCTGGGGGTTGTAGTCCTCGTGTGGCGGGGACCCGGTCCCGTGGCTCAGGGTGGTCAACCCAAATGGCAGACAGTCTATTTATGTGATTTTTATGATATTAAATGTCCGACTACGCCACCCGTGGATTGCGGTCAGAGTGAACCGCCGCTGCAGGGCAGGCCACTGAGGCTGATGTTGTGCGCGCAGCAGGAAATAGTATAACTCCCCATGGGAGGAGTATAGCCTCAGGGCAGCAAGTGTGGATGTTGGGGGTGACGGTGCGCGGGAGCAGCAGTAACAACACAGAGTCTCTGTAATGCAGTCCAGAGTATTTACTCACGATTCTTTATCCATGTTACTACAGCTGGTCATAACGTCCCACGTCGCACTGTGTTCACCAGGTGAGGGGCTCAGCCTACTCCCAGATAACTTTGGAGCGTTTCACAGGACCCCCTTTGTGTGTCCTTTCTCTGGACTGTCATACCCCGCCAGTGACCTCGCTTCTGTCCGGCTGCCTTCGGCCTTCTCTGTTAAACCTTGGCGCCGTTTCCCTGACCCTATGTGGTGCCTTCCTAGCGGGTGTAGCGAGGGGCTGCGCCACGTGAAATGTCACAGCCTCCGGTTTCTAGCTGAGGGTAGTTCCCCGCCTCCACTAGTTTAGGGGATCGGTCTCCCCCTTTGGCCTGACCCTTCTACGCAGGTAGATTCGGGTGTGCGGTGGCGACTCGCCGGTCCGCACCCCTGGGGTCCCTTCGTTCCTTGTTCCTGGAGCCTCCTCCGCTCCTCTTCCTTCCTTCTGCTTCCTCCAGGCTCCGGTCGCTCTCTTCGGCCTGCCTGCGGAGCAGAGCCCATGCAGAGCCTCTGCTCCCAGCCTCCTTCTCTCTCTCTCTCTCTGTCCTGGCAGGGCCTCACAGGCTAGGCCCGCCTCCGGAGCAGAGCTCCACAGAGGCCCTGCTCTGTCACTTCCTCCCTCTGACTGACTGCCTGAACTAAGATGGTGCCCACTTCTTATACCTCCCTCTAGGTGCACCCAGGAACTGCCCTCTCCCTCCTATGCACTACAGGGTTCCACCTTCCTCGGTGTTCCCTCCCCCCACTGCAGCGGGACAGGGACTGTCGTGCTCTACTTGGAGCATATCGGTTGCCCTGCCCCCTGGAAACGTGGTGTAATGCATGCAGGTGTCGGGGTCCTGATCCACACTCCATCCTTACCTGAGAGTGAGATATCACATCTCTGGGTGAGGTGCAATACCTCTGTAGCAACCGAGCCCTCGGGGTGCTACATGTGCTCAGTTGAGGGTTCAAGAGTTTTCGATAGGGAGAGAGGGGGGGGGGGGAAAGCTGCTCTAAGACTTCTCTGGCCGCAGCTCATCTCCCCTGAAAACCAAAAGATGGGGGGGTTGAACTTGCAACGAAAGGCCTGATCCTTCTTGAGAACTTCGAGAGTCAAGAAGTTTCTACACACGAGATGATCATCCTCCCAAAATTATTGACCAGAAAGACTTTGCCAGCATCAAAAAAGTGCTAAAAGCATTCAATTCTTAATTTTTTTGTCTTATTTGATATATATTCTCTTGTGTCATCCCAGACAAGGAGGGTAAACGAAAACAATCCAAATACGTTTCAAGACCATTTGGCACCAAATTATTGGGTTTGGGTGACTTTCGTGTAATTTTGATGGAAGAAACCAAGAAAAAAAACTTTTTTTGAGCTTTTTTTGGGGAAGGGGGGTAAATTGCTAAAAATCACCATTGAAAATTACCATACACCATCTAATTTCTCAGCTTCCTGGACTCTTGGAGAAGTGATAAGGGAAACAAAATAATGTAACTAATTGCAGTCACATAGGGCCTCTTAGGTTATGTATAAACATATGTCTTCATGGATGGGCCTGTCAGCATGGCACCAAACATTTCTCCAACAAACCAAACCCCTTTTTTTTCGGCCATGCCCCCCATTAGCACTTTCACACACTCGAAAGGTGCGTTTGGATCTCAGGGCTAGTTTTGAAAATGCACCACCCTAGTATTGCGCACAAAAAACTTCCGAAAGTGCTTCTTTCCAGAAGACTTGCCAATTCTTCAGAGTCCAAGAGATACATAGAAAAGGCAAGTGAGTGATACTATGTTGCCTCCATTTTCTCCTCAGGATAAGGAATGCAGTTCTAGAATATGGCAGGTTATAAACTAGAAATAGAAATGGATTTTGACCCATGATCTAAAACAGGAAAGCGAACCAATTCTTTTCCTGCTCGGCATAAGAGTAGCCAGAAAGCAGCACATACATCACGCTCTGACACACAAGCTCCTTCACCAGCGAGGCAGGGAATGTGCTTAGATATTTGCTCCTGGATCCAAATAATCAGCGTGCCAATGGTGACCTGAACTAATATCTGGTCAAAAATGACATTTAAAACTGGCAGACAGTACCCCCTTTAAAAGGGACTTTCCGGGGTCAGAAACCCCTGTTCCCAGTCTGCAGTTCGCATAAATAAAAAAAAAAAAGAAAATGCGCTTTATTCACCCTCCCCAAGTTCAGCGCTGAGTCTTTGCTGCTGCTCACTGTGCCCGATATGGTCTTCGGCACTGACGTCATGATGACAGCGCTGCAGCCAATCAGTGAGTTCAGCGGCTCTAAGCAGCTTGTGCCGTGAACTTGGGCACAGCCACTGAGCTCACTGATTGGCTGCAGCGTCGTCCACAAGGTCAATAGCACAGTGGAGAATCAGTGCTGGACCTGGGATGGGTGAGTAAATCCCAATTTGCTTTCTTAAAACAAACTGCAGCAGGAGAACAGGGGTTTTCCGAAAACAGAAAAACGCTTTAATGAGTGGGCCACCGATCAGACCCGTCGCTAGATGGAGTTTCGGCACCCCCACCGATTAGCTGTCACCAGCTATGAAGGGTGTCTAGATTTACACAGTTTCCGGAGTGGAACAGCAGCCCTCCGTCACACTGTCGGTACAGCAGATCAGATCCTATTCAGATATAAGGAGTTGTTGGGGGGAGTCTCCATCTTTTTGTCACATAGGGAAAACACTGCGGTCAGTGACGATTTGTATTTGCACTACAAGACATAAAATCATGAGTCTAGGTATATACAGTGGGAGAACTTCGCCTCTACATGCAGCAATAATTTAACACGGCAAAAAAATGTTCCCTTGTGTGGGCTTTCCAGTTTGCTGAATTCTTGTCACCAGAATTGCTGCACATTCCTGGAATACCATCTTATTATCACAGTACTAACAACTTGTACAGGGACACAAGAGGGACTTATGGAGGACTCAGCCTTCACTACAGATAAGACGGAAATGTGGAAAATGCTCTACAGAAACCAGAAAGATCTGTGTAATGATGTGCCTGTCTCAGCGGGGATATACCCCGAAGACGTGTGGAGAGAAGACATTACACTTTCATGTTAAACCTTATGTTCTAACCGATTGTTCCTCATGTAGATTACATTTCTGAAGCTCAAAAATGGCTAATAGCTCGATGCTAACTAGGTGGCCATAAGGTCAGGGTACACTGCCAGACGATAAATCGTCTTAAAGAGGTAGGAATAAGTATCACCATAGTATAAGTATCATCAGGAGGTCAAACAGGAGAGATGGAATCAGGAGATCAAACAGGAGAGATGGAATCAGGAGGTCAAACAGGAGAGATGGAATCAGGAGGTCAAACAGGAGAGATGGAATCAGGAGATCAAACAGGAGAGATGGAATCAGGAGGTCAAACAGGAGAGATGGAATCAGGAGATCAAAAAGGAAAGATGCACCAAATTCCACCAAGGGTATTCAGTCATGGGCAATCGATCTGGTCAAGATTGCCAGGATCCACCATGGAAAATGTAATGTCTATGGGAAGACTACACTGTATATGGTAATCTGGATTATGCATCACAACCAGATCTGTACATAACAACTAGAATGAAATGCAGACATTCTATGAACTACAGCACCAAAAAGTTACACTAGTTCAGTCATTAATGGGGTTGTCCACTACTTATTGGTGACCTATACTGAGGACAATTCATCCATATCAGATTGGAGGTGTCCAGCACCCGGCACTTCATCCGCAGCAGCCAATACACAGTGTACAGGGCCATATACAGTTTATACCAGGTCAATGGCGGAGTTTGCTGATCAGTGGGGGTAAAGGGTGTCAGATCCCCAGCTATCGGACACTGATGATCTATCATACGGGAAGGTAATCAAAATCACAGTCCTAAATAACCGCTTTAAGCATAATTCTCTATGTACAAGAGTTAGGCCTCATTCACACGTCCGATTTTCCCAAAGTGCTATCCGTGTTTTTCACAAATAGCACTAGGGGCCATTCACAAGTCTGATTTTTTTTCCTCGGACGAGTGGTCCACAGAGAATATCAGGGACAGGACCGATTTTGATCTGAGGATTGGATCAAAATCAGAAATGCAAATCAATGGGCCCGTGAAAAAAAACTAAAAATCAGACTGCACTTGGATGACATCTGAGTGTGGTCTGATTTTCATGGACTGTCAGAATGGAGAAGGAGAAGACTTTTTTTTTTTTTTAATTTATCCTCGTACAAGAAAATCAGATGACACTTGGACGGACCACTGATCAGAATAAATCGGTTTGATTTTCTCATATGCGAAAAAAATCTGAGGTCTGAACAAGGCCTTACACTTCAACAGACGTCAATGATCCTTCTGTACTCAGGGGAAATAATCCACCAGAGATGGAGAAGGAATATGAAGCCCCACAGCTTGTTTAAACATTGTGGATTTTCCGTCCAAATTTGCAGATGGAAAATTTGCTGCGGATAGTAGGAGCCAAATAAATGAGATTTCTACATGTAGACTGACCTGTGGCTTGGAACATTTGTGGATGACATCTCATCACACCGTCGCATGCACAAAGAATAAGAGAGACTATTGGCCCAATGTTAAGGTGAGTAAATGAAAAACCTGAGTTGCAATTAATAAAACATTTTTATTCTGCGCCATTCACTTATATATCAAATATCACTATATAATAATCAGATGCCTTAGTGGAATTAGGTCTCTTGTGCACTCGGACATATTTTGTGATTTTTGCTCATGATGTCTAATGCTTATTCTAGCACCGCAGACATGCCATGGGCCACATATATTAAGGGTGTTAGACTCAGTGTGTCTCAGTGGACACTTTATCAAAGTTTACATAAAAGCGGGCACAACTTAACGTATTTGTAAAATACGCTACATTTATTAAAGCATTGTACCAATTTTATAGGCTTGAAATTAGTCTTAGGGCTCATTTAGACTCCATTTTCTCACGGACGAGATCTCTGTTTTTCAGGGACACAAATAGTACCTATGGAGCGGTTCATGTGATCGAGTATTTTTGCTGATGTGTGGTCCACACAGAATCACAGACATGTCCGATTTTCATCCAAAAAAACGAGCCAATGCAATACTATCAGTCTGTGAAAAAAACATCGGACAACAATTGCATGCCATCCTAGTGCTGTCTATTTTTCACGGACTGTTTGCTAAGAGAAGCTTAAAGGGGTTGTCCATTACTTGGACAACCCCTTCTCAATCCTCATGTTTCCCTTTTGTAAAATATTAACACATACTCCCCTATGATGCAGACACTGGCTCTCCCGGAGATCGTGTAATACGGTTATGTCATGCCATCCCTGCGGACAATTAGTGCTGGCTTCACTCTGCCCTTCTTCAGAGGTATCACATACATCTGGAGGCAACGAGAGAGCAGCAGATCTGACTTCCCCCGGATGTATGTGATTTATTCAGGGGCGGGGAGAGTAAAACCAGCGTTGATTGGTCACAGTGATCACGTGACATAATGTCACGCGATCCCTGGGGAGCCAGTGCCGACACTGCTGGAATGGTGCCAGCACCGGAGGTGTGAATAAAGGCGCAGTCAATATAAATCAGACCAAGATCGGAATGCAGTGCACGGACTGGCCGGCGGCTCTCCCTACTAGCTCCGTGTATTTCTATGCAGCTGTCACGCTCGGTTCGGTACAGCTGCCGGCCAGTCCATGCACTGCATTCCGATCTCAGTCCGATTTATACGAACGTCGGACTGCGCCATAAGCATTATTATTTTACAAGGAGGAAACATGATAACTGAGAAGGGGGGGGGGGGTTGTCCGAGAAGTGGAAAACCTCTTTAAGAAACCTTTATCAGTTGTTGTTTTTTTTGCATAAGAAAACCGGATACTGACCAAACATTGATTAAAATCTGTTCAAAAATACTGATGAAAATCGGACTGTAATATAAGAAAAATCACTGACATCTGAATGAGCCCTATAAGGGAACCAAACAAGAGGTGGAATAAACTTAGACTACACAGTCCAAAGATGCACCAAGTTTAATATCTCAAGCACTAGACACGGTGATAAATTTGGCACATTTTAAGACAGTCTATAACTATTACACGATTACTAAATCTGCCCCAATAGCCTTTTTGCTATTTTAATTGTCATTATTAATCGCTTCTTCCCTTTTTTTGCAGTGATCTCATTTCCTGTTTACAGCTATGATCTACTTTGCAGATCCAGTGACATAGGAGGAGGATGGAAAACCCCAAAAGCAACAATGTAGACAATCCGGCAAATAAAACACAAAATAAACACTGACTGATAAATATTGCACCAATGTAACAGTTTAGAGCAAAGCTGCACTCACATCTCAGCTCTAACCCCCAGATATGAGGCTAGAATTGACAAGTCTATCAATTTACAATGCATTTTTCCCAGGCTGCATTTTTTTTTCCTTTCCATGGCTAATTCCTTATCCATAACAGGATGGAGGAGGGGAGGCTGAGAGCTGAGCAGATGTCTTGGGAAGGGCAGGCATAGCCCGGTGTGCGCAGACTCCCAGCACAGTGGATGATGCCACATCTAAACACATTGCAATGGGTAATGCAGATCTCCGCTCACTGCCAGCACAGGCCAAGGATGCCAGACGATGGCACAGGCGGCATGCAATGCAAATCTCAGTCTGAGCAGCATCTATGGAGCCCAAGAACACGGTCAAAAATTAAAATTTTTCTCCCCAAAAATATATTTTGAATGCCAATAGGCTGCTGCGTCAGCGGCAAGAAGTGGTTAACCCTTAGATTGCTGGTACTAGATATTCCGATATGCATTTCAGCCCTGACAAAACAAGACCAGGGCCATGCGTTGGAGAAGTAAGATATTAAGGATTGTGGTGAAGGGCACAGGGTCACAGAAGACGATGGATTATACCGAGCGGCATGCTTGTATCTTATGGCAATGCTATCCAGGTTGAAGCATTCGGCAGCAGGGTTGGTAATAATGATGCTGGCACACCATGCGGCACTATGCCAGGGTATGCCATGTGGATGGCAGCATTGATAGCACTATGACATGTGCCTAAGGTGAGAAAACCAGACAGTTCTAGGAGGTGATAGAGACGTCCTTAGGGCAAAATGTGATACAGCACATGCTGTCAGGCAGACAGAGATCCCAGTACCTGGGGTGTATGCAGTAGGCACTGCCACAGTGTAGGGCCCCCATGTTAGGCCTGCCATCTAGACTAACATACCGGATTACAGTGATACCAGTGAGGGACACTCTGGGGCTGGAGTACAGCGCAGTGATGGCAGTGGAGGCCTTCAGTGCAGTTTAATGACAGGCCGTGCTCAGATTTGCATTGGAGCCTCTATTGCATATTCCATAAAAGAAAGACAAAACCTGGCGCAGCCTGCCCAACAATACTGGTCAGTAATATGCCAGACACCATGATGGTGCAGAGTGCAGGTGAGAGACAGCAGTGCGGCTCTGCAGTGGCAGCGCAGTATCTAGAAATGTACCGGCTTCAGTTCTAAAAAAAACATTTTTTGAATAACTTATTAATATTGTGTAATTGATCATTGCTAAATATTGGTCATTTGTGAAGGAGTCAGGACATGGGCGTATCTACTCCACAGTCTGGGTGCAGTGACTGCAGTCTGGTAATATAGGTTAGCCATAGTGTGGATCTGCAGTGACGAAACAGTGGGTATGCGTTCTAGTGACGGGAAAGAAGTGTAATTCAGTAATAAGGTATGGGTATGCCAGAGCTATGATTATAAAGTGCAGTGATAACAGCATAGATCTGTATTGCAAAGTATGCAGCGACAGCAGAGTGCCGGTATGCAGTGTAGAGCGGCGACAGCAGAGTGCGGCTATGCAGTGCAGAGCAGCGACAGCAGAGTGCGGCTATGCAGTGCAGAGCAGCGACAGCAGAGTGCGGCTATGCAGTGCAGAGCAGCGACAGCAGAGTGCGGCTATGCAGTGCAGAGCAGCGACAGCAGAGTGCGGCTATGCAGTGCAGAGCAGCGACAGCAGAGTGCGGCTATGCAGTGCAGAGCAGCGACAGCAGAGTGCGGCTATGCAGTGCAGAGCAGCGACAGCAGAGTGCGGCTATGCAGTGCAGAGCAGCGACAGCAGAGTGCGGCTATGCAGTGCAGAGCAGTGACAGCAGAGTGCGGCTATGCAGTGCAGAGCAGTGACAGCAGAGTGCGGCTATGCAGTGCAGAGCAGTGACAGCAGAGTGCGGCTATGCAGTGCAGAGCAGTGACAGCAGAGTGCGGCTATGCAGTGCAGAGCAGTGACAGCAGAGTGCGGCTATGCAGTGCAGAGCAGTGACAGCAGAGTGCGGCTATGCAGTGCAGAGCAGTGACAGCAGAGTGCGGCTATGCAGTGCAGAGCAGTGACAGCAGAGTGCGGCTATGCAGTGCAGAGCAGTGACAGCAGAGTGCGGCTATGCAGTGCAGAGCAGTGACAGCAGAGTGCGGCTATGCAGTGCAGAGCAGTGACAGCAGAGTGCGGCTATGCAGTGCAGAGCAGTGACAGCAGAGTGCGGCTATGCAGTGCAGAGCAGTGACAGCAGAGTGCGGCTATGCAGTGCAGAGCAGTGACAGCAGAGTGCGGCTATGCAGTGCAGAGCAGTGACAGCAGAGTGCGGCTATGCAGTGCAGAGCAGTGACAGCAGAGTGCGGCTATGCAGTGTAGAGCAGTGACAGCAGAGTGCGGCTATGCAGTGTAGAGCAGTGACAGCAGAGTGCGGCTATGCAGTGTAGAGCAGTGACAGCAGAGTGCGGCTATGCAGTGTAGAGCAGTGACAGCAGAGTGCGGCTATGCAGTGTAGAGCAGTGACAGCAGAGTGCGGCTATGCAGTGTAGAGCAGTGACAGCAGAGTGCGGCTATGCAGTGTAGAGCAGTGACAGCAGAGTGCGGCTATGCAGTGTAGAGCAGTGACAGCAGAGTGCGGCTATGCAGTGTAGAGCAGTGACAGCAGAGTGCGGCTATGCAGTGTAGAGCAGTGACAGCAGAGTGCGGCTATGCAGTGTAGAGCAGTGACAGCAGAGTGCGGCTATGCAGTGTAGAGCAGTGACAGCAGAGTGCGGCTATGCAGTGTAGAGCAGTGACAGCAGAGTGCGGCTATGCAGTGTAGAGCAGTGACAGCAGAGTGCGGCTATGCAGTGTAGAGCAGTGACAGCAGAGTGCGGCTATGCAGTGTAGAGCAGTGACAGCAGAGTGCGGCTATGCAGTGTAGAGCAGTGACAGCAGAGTGCGGCTATGCAGTGTAGAGCAGTGACAGCAGAGTGCGGCTATGCAGTGTAGAGCAGTGACAGCAGAGTGCGGCTATGCAGTGTAGAGCAGTGACAGCAGAGTGCGGCTATGCAGTGTAGAGCAGTGACAGCAGAGTGCGGCTATGCAGTGTAGAGCAGTGACAGCAGAGTGCGGCTATGCAGTGTAGAGCAGTGACAGCAGAGTGTGGCTATGCAGTGTAGAGCAGTGACAGCAGAGTGTGGCTATGCAGTGTAGAGCAGTGACAGCAGAGTGTGGCTATGCAGTGTAGAGCAGTGACAGCAGAGTGTGGCTATGCAGTGTAGAGCAGTGACAGCAGAGTGTGGCTATGCAGTGTAGAGCAGTGACAGCAGAGTGTGGCTATGCAGTGTAGAGCAGTGACAGCAGAGTGTGGCTATGCAGTGTAGAGCAGTGACAGCAGAGTGTGGCTATGCAGTGTAGAGCAGTGACAGCAGAGTGTGGCTATGCAGTGTAGAGCAGTGACAGCAGAGTGTGGCTATGCAGTGTAGAGCAGTGACAGCAGAGTGTGGCTATGCAGTGTAGAGCAGTGACAGCAGAGTGTGGCTATGCAGTGTAGAGCAGTGACAGCAGAGTGTGGCTATGCAGTGTAGAGCAGTGACAGCAGAGTGTGGCTATGCAGTGTAGAGCAGTGACAGCAGAGTGTGGCTATGCAGTGTAGAGCAGTGACAGCAGAGTGTGGCTATGCAGTGTAGAGCAGTGACAGCAGAGTGTGGCTATGCAGTGTAGAGCAGTGACAGCAGAGTGTGGCTATGCAGTGTAGAGCAGTGACAGCAGAGTGTGGCTATGCAGTGTAGAGCAGTGACAGCAGAGTGTGGCTATGCAGTGTAGAGCAGTGACAGCAGTGTGAGTATGCAGTGTAGAGCCAGCCCTGTGATTATAAAGTGCAGTGACAACAACATAGGTCTGTAGTGTATTGACAGCAGCATGTCTCTGTAGTGGCAGTGTTGTGATAAAAGCGTGTGTATACATTGTAGTGCAATGACATTTGTTGATCTGCAATGCAGTAACAGCAATGTGGGTATGCAGTGTAGTGCAGTGACAGCAGTGTGGTGCAACGACAGCTCCAATTGGCAATAGTGCAGGGTCTGCAGTGACCAGCAGCAGTAGTTGTATGGGTCAGTAGTGCAGTGACAGCAGTGCGCGTACACAGTGACAGCAGTACAGTATCGGCTGCAGAAGGGCCGTCTCTAGTGCAGTGACAGTGGTGTGTACTGTATAGAGCAGTACCAGGACCAGTACCAGCAGCAGTACCAGTACCAGCAGCAGTACCAGCAGCACACCCAGCAGCCCTAGCGCCGGCGCTCACCTCCTTGAGCTGCTCCAGCTCCTGCCGCGCGGTCTCGTACTCCAGCTCCAGCTCGTCATACTGCTGCTTCAGCTGCTGCTTCTCGTCCAGCACCACCAGCCCGTACTCGGCCGCCTGGATCTTCTCCCGGGTGGTCTCTCCCAGCTCCCTGAACAGCCGCCTCACCTCAGCCCGGAGCCAGTCGGAGCCGGACTGCATCACCAGCTTGTCATACTCGTCCTCCTCCATGAGGAGAGCCATTCCCGGGAGGGGTGCAGGGCTCACGTCAGTCATCAATAATGTCGGGATCCTCTCCCTGCACCCCGCTCCTAGCCCCGGATCAGCCGCCGCATCCTGCGCCCGGCGCTCGCCGCAGACACTGGCAGGAATGCAGCCTAACCCTGACGACTGCGAGTATGAAGCGGGGAGCGTGTGACAACGCCGGCCAAGAAAGCGCTGCGAAGGGGAAAATGTCAAGAAGGAGGGACATGCTGGACTGTGCTGCAGGGAAGGACACTTGGTAGACGTTCCCTAAGTGTCTGCTAAGGGCAAGACGCATGCGCAGTAGCGACACGGCGCTGGAGGGCGGCCACGACTAAGGGCAAGGCGCATAGTGAAGATCAAAGCCGGAGGAAGCGGAGATGTTTATCTGTCCCTGGTGAGATCTGGGGAGACCTCAGACCTGCCTGTACACAATGCTGACAGTAGGATCCATTGTTGTGCTCAGTCCCATCACTAAATGCAGCAGATCAAGGTCATTCCTTCCAGAAACCTTCACCCACTTCCATTATATGTAAGATTTAACACTTTAAATTGCAAAATCCAATTTTTTTCAAGGATCTGCAGCTTTGATGTTGATTGGCCTGAGCAGTGATATTTCTGCTTGCGATAATCATTAGCGATTTATGGGTTAGCGCCACACCTGGTCATCTAACACAATGGTCCTGCAACCAATGAAGTCGTGTAATCACACCCGTAGGGGTCATTCACACTATTATAAAGCTGCAATCACACTATTATAAAGCTGCAATATTTTCTTGTTGGTTATCCAGCTGCAAATTCTCACCTGATTGTGGCTCTTATGATGTGAACTACCAGCATTATAAGTGTTGAGACTAGCAGTTACAATACAGAAGCCTTTAGGTCATGTTAATTATTATTAAGCCACTAAACTATTAAAGAGGTTTTCCCAAAATTGCAAGTTATACGCGATCCTAAGAATGATAGTCCAGAACCCCAAAAATGGGGCTCTGCACAGCATGCTGGACCCCTGCTTCATTCATTGTCTATGGGGCTGCCATTACTAGTAGAGCCTGCACTAGACAGTCCCATAGACAATGAATGGAGCAGAGTCAGTTATGTGCAGCCCTGCAGATCAAACCCAAAGAGATCAGCAAGTTATCTCTTGTCAGTGGAATTACTTGCTATTTAGGGGACAAAAAAAACTTTAACAGCCAGATGGGAAATTTGTGATGTATTGAGGTAGCCATAGACAAGTATTTGACCAATTGTGACAGATTTCACCCCAAGGGCTCATGCACATGGCTGAATTTTCAGTCCGAGTGCGATCCGACAAAACATCTGATCGCACTCGGACCAATATTATTCCATGGGGCCGTGCACATGCCCAATTTTTTCTTTGGACTGAGCCGGTCTGGGGAAAAAAAATCGCAGCATGCCTGAGCTTGATCCGATATTGGGATTGCACTCCGCCATGCAAGTCAATGAGTCCGTGGGAAACATCAGACTTCACTCGGATGACTTCTGAGTGCAGTCTGATTTCCATATCCTCATGTTTTTTCTCCATCTTCTCATCTGAGAAAATCTGATCCTTTATCCCTGTACATATTCACTTGCTAGTCTGGTTGGTGTATTGCCATACACTACTACTCCCCTCTTCCCTGGGTGGGGAGAGGGAACAGACTAAGGGCGCATTCAGGAACTCAACACGGTACGAGACCCCGGCGTCTTCACCATTAGAAGTAATCTGGGGAACAGGGCTAGCTAGGGCGCCCCTAGTGCTAGGGACAGGGAAGGAGCCCCTGGCCCCGGGATACCTGACAGAGTCGTGACAATCACTTTATTAGAGGGATCTATCTTCATTTATGTAATAAAAATTGTATGTAAGTGGCCTCCAAACCCCGGCTACACTGATATCAGAAAGTACTCATGTGGGGTACAGATGATGGCAGTGATGGGTCAGCTCCTGTCTCCTCCTTAGTGTTTCTGCTCATCATTAACAATCTCCTGCAGCAGCTTA
Organism: Phyllobates terribilis; assembly: GCF_046119375.1. Classification (NCBI taxonomy): domain Eukaryota; kingdom Metazoa; phylum Chordata; class Amphibia; order Anura; family Dendrobatidae; genus Phyllobates; species Phyllobates terribilis. The sequence continues at coordinate 313,504,938 of NW_027362768.1, forward strand.
TCCCAAGAATTAGTGACACAGGTGCTGAGCCTTCTATGCTCTGGCAATAACAAAAAAATGAAACTCACCCCACTCCCACAACAAGTGGGTCAGTCATCTTCTCCTCTGCAGTCCCGCTGGGTCATCGCCACTGGTTGACTTTTTGTAATGTGTATGGCATAGTTGAGGCATCTAACATGACTTCCATCTTCTGAAAGAACATACAGTAGGTTACGAAATGTAGAGATTCACATAAGATTGTTCCATGTAATGCAATCTGTAGCTTTACCATAAAAATCAGTTCTTCTTATACCGGTGGTGAAAGTCGTCGAATCTGCCGACTTCTGCGGGACAGACCGACTCTCTAATGTGTTGGTTTGTCGAGAAGGATGGGGTATATGGCTATAGCTTATTCCTTTCTCCCCATTAATGGGATTGTCCACGACTGGTATATTGATGGCCTCTCTGTAGGCATATCGGTCAGTATGAGATTGTTTAGGGTCCGGCACCAAGCACCCCACTGATCAGCTGAAATTCTTTCTGCCAGTGGCCAAAACTAAACAATGAATGGGTGGAACACAGTAGGTAGTTTTGTACATTGCTTAGTGTCCATATCTGAGTCCAAATGGATCTTCCAAGTGAATTGTGACTCTGAGTCACTACTCACGGACAAGCCATGATGTAGTCAGGAGATCCGAGGTCAGATACCAGAAGACACGTAGTACACAGGGGCAAGGCAAAGGCGTGGTCAGGTAACAATCCGGGGTCAACAGCTAGGAGGGCACATCAAGACAAGGAAATAGGATGATGGGATAGTCAGTGGCCAAGTCCGGGGTAAGATACCTGAAGTCAGAGAGGATCAAGAGCAGAAGGGATAATCCACATGAATAGTCAACATATCCTAGGTCCAGCAACAAGATTAGAGAAACAGACACAATGCTAAGCACACACCAAACAAAGCAAAGCTACAGCTGACATTGGACTGCTCACAGCTAGCCAGCTAAATGGCTTGCAAATCATTATGGATAGGAGGCACCCAGAGAAACAACTGCAGGCTAGGCCAGATTGAGCAGCAGGGCTGTCAATCAAAATGCTGACAGCCCAGCACGCCCTAGGATCAGATTGGATGACTGGACTGTCTCTCACAAAACCGATAGTCCAGCACATCACAGATCCCATAGAGCGGCTGAACCGTCACTTACACTGTCCCTCGGCCACAGTCAATGATGAAACCGTGACATGAATCTTATTTTTTGTTGTTAGTTTTGACCTTCCATTGTGATTTAGCCATGCCTTAAAGAGAACCTGTCACGTTGTACAAGCTGTCCTATCTGTGGACAGCACGCTATAGAGAAGGAGAAGCGGAGCAGAATGATATATTGGTTCATTAGGAAAGATTCATTATAACTTGTATTTTATTTAGTTTGAATGCATAAGAGTCCAGTGGGCGGTGCTACTAGTGATTGACAGCTATCTCTGCTTGCACAGTATAGGTACAACGGTCAATCACTGGGTAGCACCGCCCACTGGACTCATATACATACAAGCACATGGATTTTAATGAATAAAATGTAAGTTATACTGAAACTTTTTCACAAATGTGTCTATGAATGTGATCAGCGCTTCCGACTCTATAACATCCCGCTTGCAGCTCAGAGACCATTTTTTACATGAACTTGTAAGACTTTTTGTAAAATGCTTGTTCCTGTTCATTGGCCTATGGCAGCCGTCAGCTAACAAACAAAAGCTACTAATAATATAAAAGAAAGACACAAGCAGAACATCATCTTCCAGGAATGGGAGGTCACCTGGAAACGTTTGCTTTGCTGTTACATTGGTATCAAACTTGTGCAAAACAGAAGGGCTTAAAACATGTCAAGGAAACCAGCTGCCATTAGATAACCAGTCTGGAGGCAGTGATAGGTGAAACCACAAATGAGAAGAAATGACCACCCCGAGGGCACAGGGGGTACAATTACCAGACTCAATAGACAATGCAACATGTTTACCCTTGCAGATTGCTACATTCTCACGGCCCTGCACCTCCTTTTCTAAGTCTGTGTGCCCACTATGTGTTTTTCAAGTGTTTTTGCTGCGGAATTTCCGCAGCAAAAACGCTTAAAAAACGCTTGGTAATACGTGCCCCATGGTCCCCAATGATAATCCGCATGTGCTGTGCACATGCTGCGGAAATTTCCGCTGCGGATTATCATTGCGGAAAAATACGCAACATGTCCATTAATTTTGCGGACACGCAGCGTAATTGCCACCATTGACTTACATTGAATCACTAAATATCCGCATGACTACATGTGCACATGCGGATATTAAGCGATTCAATGTGCGGATGGTACCCGGGTCTGGAGAAGAGGAGACTTTCCTCCAGACCCAAGTACCATAGTACCTGTTAAAAAAAAGAATTTAAAATAAAAAATATACATTATTCTCTTTATGTCTTGTACGGCTTGCGGGGGTGTGAAAGGACCTTCCATGACGTCATTTAGTCATGTGACAGGTCATGCGACCACTGTGACGAAATGACGTCATGGAAGGTACTTTCACACCCCCGCGAGCCGTACAGGACACTGGACGCACCGGAGAGAAGACCGGGGGCCATCAGAAGGTGAGTATAATTTTTTTTTTCTTTTTTACCATTTTTATTCTTTTTTTTTAACTATTAACTTGGTCACACTATATAAATCCATGGTGGTTACATGGATTTATATAGTGTGACCAAGTTGTCAGGCACTTTCCAAGTAATGCTAAAATCGCTTGGAAAAGCGCTTGATAACCCGCATGCGGAAATGCATGCAAAAACGCTTGACAAACGCTTCTACCTGGCGGGAAAAACGCATGTAAAAACCGCATCCGTTTTTCCTGCCAGGGAGATGCAGAAAAAATCTGCAGCATTTCTGCATCGTGGGCATTTAGCCTTATAATATCTCTTCCTTAACCTCAATTGTCATCAGAAACTAATCTATTGTTTAATGAAAACCTTTTATTGGATTTTTTTTTATTTAAACTGAGCACATCCAACAATTGGTGCAGCTCAATGTCAATAAAGGATTCTTAAAACAAAATCTGTCCAATCATATCACCCTCATACGTAATAAGAATTTTGATTCTATACAGGTCATACCTATAGAACTCATCCAGATTCACACCAGAAAAAGAAAATCAGTCCTCAATACCAAAGAGTCCTACTGTATATACAGACTGTGCCGTTTGTTTCCAGATGGACTAAATGAGACATTGGAACTAGTATAATATCATTCACAGTCATACCTACCTACCCACACATGTCGGGTCGTTCAGCACCAGGCTTCTCTGTGTGTGGTTGTCCCCCGACATGAGCGAAAAGTGAGACGGAGAGACTCTTCAGAATATTCATCATGATAGACAGCGGTCACCGGACCGTTTGATTACTCACAATATGTTATAGAAGCAATCTGATCTGATGTTTGTACACAGTGGGTTCCGTTTGATTATACACTCGGAGGATCGTATATATTATACATATTCTTTATGAATATGCGATTTGGGTATATATCTTTGCCCACAATTTTTCATGAGTTAGCCAATAATGTTGGTCTGTATTTAGACTCGACAATTTTTAGACATAACATTTGAATAGCCATTTACCATGTGAGACCTTTAAAAGTAAAGAGATTAACTGTGATTGGATCCCTAGTTTGAGAAACCGCACCCACAGGTAATGAATAAGGGTATAAATAGTTCATATGGGACATATTGTATCAAACACCTGATGAAGCCTTATATAGCTGAAACGCGTTGTGTAATGTTTTTTAAAAAATACTCTTTATTCAATTTGTATGTGAACACGACAACTGCACTTACATGTAATCACAGCAATAAAAAATATTCTGCTGGAAATCAACAGTTTTTGGCTGTTAGCCCTCTGACAACCAAATTGGGATTCCTTCTTACAAACGGAAGCGCCTTCTAGATTTTCATGTAAAACTACGTTTCTGGGAGAGTAAAACCACCCGCCAGGGTCCACCGGATGGGCAGCATGTCGGTGAAGAGATCTTTTGTATTCTCAAGTAACATTTAGTGTTGTGCCTAATTTGAACAATCTTTTCAGGTGATTAAATTAATTTTTAACTCACTCTAATATACTACATCATATTTACTACGCTTATTTAGCGCTCCCCCCTCTTTTCCCTCGATTTTCCCTTTACAGGTTCTGTATCATGGTAATAAAGAGCGCCCAGTATGTAAAGCATTAGCATCAGAGAGCTAGGACACTGGAGAGCAGCAGAGATGGAATACCAGAGCAGTGCTAGAACACCGAAGCGAAAGAGAGCAGCAGTGCTAGAATGCCGAAGCAAAAGAGAGCAGCAGTACTGGAGCATAGAGGAGAATCCGCACTGGGGAGCGGAACCACAAGTGATCAGCAGTGCTGGAGCACAGGAGATAAGCAGTGCTGGAGCACCTGAGCTCATGAGAGCCACAGGACTGGGTAGCCGGAGCACAGGAAGTCAACAGAACTGAGGAGCTGGAGCACAGGAAAGTAACAGTGCTGGAACACTGGAGCAAAGGAGAACCACAGGACTGGGGAGCCAGAGCACAGGAGAGCAGCAGTGCTGGAACACCTGAGCACATGAGAGCCACAGGACTGGGGAGCCAGAGCACAGTAAGGCCACAGGACTGGGGAGCCGGAGCACAGAAGGGCAGCAGCGCTGGAACACTGGAGCACAGGAGAGCCACAGGCCTATGGAGCTGGAGCACAGGAGGGCAGCAGCACTGGAACACTGAAGTACAGGAGAGCCACAGGACTGGGGAGCCGGAGCACAGGAGGTGCTCCAGCTCTGGAAGACCAGAGCACAGGAGAGCAGCAGTGCTGGCATACCACAGCACAGTAGTGCAGCAGCACTGGAACACTGAACCAAAGGAGAGCCACAGGACTGGGAAGCCGGAGCACAGGAAGTGCTACAGCTCTGGAACACCAGAGCACAGTAGTGCAGCAGCGAATGAGCACAGGAGAGCAACAGTGCTGGAACACCACAGTACAGTAGTGCAGCAGTGCTGCGGAACTGGAACACAGAGAGCAGCAGTGCTGAAACTCTGAAGCAAAGGAGAACCACAGGACTGGGGAGCCAGAGCACAGGAGAGAAGCAGTGCTGGAACACTGGAGCCACAAGACTGGGTAGCCGGAGCACAGTAAGGCTACAGGACTAGGGAGCCGGAGCACAGAAGGACAGCAGTACTGGAACACTGGAGCTTAGGAGAGCCACAGGCCTGGGGAGCTGGAGCACAGGAGGGCAGCAGCGCTGGAACACTGAAGTACAGGAGAGCCACAGGACTGGGGAGCCGGAGCACAGGAGGTGCTCCAGCTCTGGAAGACCAGAGCACAGGAGAGCAGCAGTGCTGGCATACTACAGCACAGTAGTGCAGCAGTGCTGCGGAACTGGAACACAGAGAGCAGCAGTGCTGAAGCACAGGAGAAAAGCACCACAGTGCATTGCCTGTAACACAGTCTGGTGCAACGCTCTGACTCTCCAGTGCTGCTCCTCTCCTGTGTTCCAGCTCTCCAACAGTAGGAAGGAATGCGCACCTGTTCATTGGATTGTCCTGTATAGAAAGTGAATAGACTTGAACTGCAACACTGTCAACATGTGAACAACTGTAGTGCTGTTTTTGGAAGAATCCTGGACAGTCCGTTTAAAAACTTGGGGAAAACTGTAATGCTAACTTAGCTTTCAAGTGGTTTCTAAAAACAGAAATAAAAAATGTATCTATTTCTCTCGCTATTTCATATCTATTTCTATCATGTCCTATCTATATTAAGTTCTGTAGTTTTGAGTTGTTTCAGACAGATGTTATCAATTCACATAATAATTTGTTTCCAACTGCTACAGTCAGAGCCAAAAAGATAATTGCTACATTTAATCAAAACACAAAACTCTTCACCAGAAACCAAACAACATTGTGTAATTTAAAGGGAAAGTGTCATCAGGAAATTATATTTTAATTAAGTTTATGGTCGATATAGTTACATTCACATAAAGGTGATAAGTAAGGTGATTTTTTTTCTTTAGGTTGCACATACAGTACTTTAGAAAAGTTTAGGCAGGTGTTGAAAAAATGTTCCAAAGTAAGAATGCTTTAAAAATATAAATGTTAATAGTTTATTTTTATCAATTAACAAAATGCAAAGTGAATAAACAAAAGAGAAATCAAAATCAATGTTTGGTGGCCGCCCTTTGTCTTCAAAACAGCATCACTTTTTATAGATACACTTGTGCACAGTTTGTGAAGAAACTTGGCAGGGGAACATCTTGGAGAACTAACCACAGATCTTCTGTGGATGTCGCTGGTGCAAATACCCTGTCTCTTCATATATATTACGCCACCCGTTGGCGCAGCTGGATTAGTGGACCCACTGTGCCACAGGGCCGGGTCTGCGTAGAAGGGGGCGTAGCTAAGCGGCTACCTGGTGTACACTGCAGCTCCAGATGGTGGAGACAGGCCGGGCTGCACGTACCCGCCAGGTACCACTCCTAGGCAGATGCCGATACTGCAGCAGCTGACCCAGGAGTCGAGTTAGCTGACACAGACTAAGGCTGTGTGCCCACGATGCGTTTTTTAAGCGTTTCTGCAGCGGCAAAAACGCTGCAGAAATGCTTAAAAAACGCATGGTAGAAGGCCTGCCATGATCCCCAATGATAATCCGCATGTGCTGTGCACATGCTGCGGAAATTTCCGCTGCGAATTATCATTGCGGAAAAAAACGCAGCACTACCAATTATTTTGCGGAAGTGCTGCGTTTTCGCCGCCATTGACTTGCATTAGAACGCGTGCATTCCGCTTCACTAGATAAGGACATGCGGATCGCACGCATTCCAATATGCGGATGGTACCCAGGTCTAGAGGAGAGGAGACTCTCCTCCGGAACCGGGTACCATAGAAAACTGTGAAAAAAAGAATAAAATAAAAAATAAAGATTATATTTACCTTCTGACGGCCCCCGCTCTCCTTGTCTTCACTTGCCGGCAGCTAGCGATGGACTGAAGGACTTGCGCTGACGTCATAGTCACGCGACGCTGACATCGGCAGGTCCTTCAGTGTACCGCTGCCGGCAAGGGAGAACGGAGGGACACCGGGGGCCATCAGAGGGTAAGTATATATTTATGTTATTATTTTTTACCATTCTTAAGGTCACACTATATAAATCCAAGCCGTTTGCATGGATTTATATAGTGTGACCAAGTTGACAAGCACTTTCCAAGTGATGCTAAAATCGCTTGGAAAGCGCTTGTCAACCCGCATGCGGAAATGCATGTGAAGAACGCTTCACATCAGCATGTCCCTGTCAGGAAAACGCATGTACAATCCACATGCTTTTTTTCTGCCAGGGAGATGCAGAAACGCTCAGGAAAAAATCCGGAGCATTTCTGCATCGTGGGCTCATAGCCTTAGGCTACATTCAGACTAGTAGGGTAAGGTTTATTGCAGAACGGTGACTGACACGGAGACTCAGGCGGATACTTCTGGGATAGGTTGTAGCTGTCCGGATACTCTGGCCGCACCAGAACCAGGGGACAATGTTGAGGGCGCTGGCCACACCAGTACCAGGTGACAATGTTCGAGAAACTGGCCACACCAGGACCAGGGGACAATGTTTTGGGCGCTGACCACGCCAGGACCAGGGGACAATGGTCAGGGCTGTGGCCACACCAGGATCAGGTTACTTCGGGAACAGGACTGTCCACACCAGAACCAGGGGACAATGTTCAGGGTTATGGCTGCAGCAGGACCAGAGGACAATGTTCAGGGCACTTGCCTGCCAGGACCAGGGGACAATGTTCAGGGTACTGCCCACACCAGAGGACACTGTTCAGGGCGGTGGCCACACCTGGGCCGTGCATACACTAGGCGAGCTGTCAGGAAGTGCGACGTGCACAGGTAGAAGACTTACCAGCAGACCACGCAGCGGGGCCGGAGCAGTGAGTATGCCAGCTTGCCTGAATGGAGGGGGAAGGGAAACCATGCAGGCAAGCTGGCAATGGTGTTACATTGGTGTCTACCTGATGGTATTGCATGTTGGCAATAAGTCCGCCATGAGGTGATTTGGAGGTTGTTTTAGTAAAAAGGGCCATAGGTGCATGTGTTTTTCATGAATTAGACAGGGTCATTAGGTGCACTTGCAGCAGATATCAGTGGGATCTTCAGCATAGCATAGCTGAGCTGTGCTACAACCCGGCTGGCTGTCAAAATTTTTATTAGACAGGGTCAATAGGTGCATCTGAGCATACTGGACTGACAGCATTACAACTACTTAATCCAGAGGGGAAAGAGAGCACTGGGGGGAGGTCATCATTTTTGGGGATGACAGCTGCAATCAGAGAAGATTTCAAAACAGGTTTTTTTGTGATTTGTTCTGCATGTAAAGAAAACTGAGACCACAATATGATTTTGGGAATAACCCTTTAATGAATTTTTGCACATTTTGCTCTAAGTGACCATGTGCCCCCTTTTAACGGCTACTCACTTTTGCCTCATGGATTCAGTTTATAATGGACCCCACATCTGGGCAGCACGGTGGCTCAGTGGTTAGCACTGTTGATTTGCAGCCCTGGGGTCCTGGGTTAAAATCCTACAACATCTGCAAGGAGTTTGTATGTTCTCCCCGTGTTTGTGTGGGTTTCCTCCTGGTTCTCCCGTTTCCTCCTGGTTCTCCCGTTTCCTCCCACACTCCATAGACATGCTGATAAATTTATATTGTGAGCCCCAAAGTGTAAAGCGCTATGGAATATGTTGGCACCATATAAGCAGAGCATAATAATCTGTTACCAAACAGCCACATGACAGACCGCATTCACTTATAATGAGGTCTTTGGGTATAGATATTTTTCCCAAAAAATGTATTGAAATCTGTAATAGATATAGGCGGATTATAATGAGGGCAATCCGGGCTACCGCCCGGGGCCCCGAGCCTGCAGGGGGCCCGCGGCTCCGGGCGGGGTGTCTAATGCCGGATTGCCCTCATTATATGTGCGGGCCGCCGCGGCACATTCCGGTAGCAGTGGCAGGAGGGGTAGCCCCGGACCGCTCCCCCAGCAGCGGCGCACGGCCGCTACTTCTTCATCGGCCGGGCCAGCACTGCAGCAGTTAACTTCCCTGTGCTGGCCCGGCCACGTCACTGCTAGGAGACACGGCCCTGTGCGCGGCCGTGTCTCCTAGCTGTGACGTCACGCAGTGTGCGCCCGGCATGCACTGCTACTTACCACCGGAGAGGAGCAGCAGGAGGACTGGAGCGGAGCAGGGGGATGGTGAGTCTGTGTGTGTATGTATGTGTGTGTGTGTGTGTATGTGTGTGTGTGTGTGTGCAGGCAGATATCATTGTGTGATGTCTGTTTATATGTATTTTTGTGTTTCAAATGTGTTTATGCGTGTATGTATATGTCTGTATATGTTTGTGTATGTGCGTGACCGCATGCGTGACTGCGTGCGGCCTCCTGCTGAGTATAGTTGGCGCCGTGCAGCCTCCTGCTGTCTCTGGGGGGGCGCCGTGCGGCCACCCACTATGTATAGATGGCGCTGTGCGGCCTCCCGCTGTGTATAGATGGCGCCGTGCGGCCCCCTGCTGTGTATAGATGGCGCCGTGCGGCCCCCTGCTGTGTATAGATGGCGCCGTGCGGCCTCCCGCTGTGTATAGATGGCTACGTGCGGCCTCCCGTTGTGTATAGATGGTTATGTGCGGCCTCCCGTTGTGTATAGATGGTTATGTGCGGCCTCCCGCTGTGTATAGATGGCTACGTGCGGCCTCCCGCTGTGTATAGATGGCACCGTGCAGCCTCCCGCTGTGTATAGATGGCTACGTGTGCTCAATATTGAGTCATACAATTAATGTAAGGCTATGTGCCCACGATACAGAAATGTTCCAGATTTTTTTTGAGCGTTTCTGCATCTCCCTGGCAGAAAAGACGCATGCGGATTTTACATGCGGATTGTACATGCGGATTGTACATGTGTTTTCCTGCCAGGGACATGCGGATGTGAAGCGTTCTTCACTAGCATTTCCGCATGCGGGTTGACAAGCGCTTTCCGAGCTATTTTAGCATCACTTGGAAAGTGCTTGACAACTTGGTTACACTATATAAATCCATGCAACCAGCATGGATTTATATAGTGTGACCGTAAAAGAATGGTAAAAAATAAAAAATATATACTTACCTTCTGATGGCCTGCCAACATCAGCGATCGCGTGACCCGTCACATGACTAAATGACGTCACGGCAGGTCCTTTTCAGACCATCTCGAGCTGCCGGCAAGCCAGGACGCAACGGATAAAAACACCGGGGGTCATCAGAAGGTAAGTATAATATTTATTTTTTATTTTATTCTTTTTTTACAGGTTCTATGGTACCCGGGTCCGGAGGAGAGTCTCCTGTCCTCCACACCCGGCTACCATCTGTAACATACCTGGCGGCGTCCTTGCATAGTGGTCCATCTCCCACTGTGCAAGAGCGCGCACTTTATCTCCAGTCCAGAATGTCTCTCTGGCTTCCCTCCATGCTGTCTGTTTGTGTCTGTTTCTGCTGCTTAAGGGCGGCGCCCGATCACTTCCTGCTTTTTGTACCTGCTGTGGGTCACACCCCTTGTGCGTCCTCAGCCTATTGCTGTCTGTCACCTGGTATATAGCTCAGCTGCTCCAATCATTCCCTGCCTGAGCATAGTGTTTCATTCAGTGTGTGCTTGCACTCTGAAGGTGCCAGGTCCCGTTCTGTGTTCTCTTGTCTGCCTATCCTGGAGGCTGTATTTCCAGGCCTGTCTGAACACACTCCTAGCCTGTTCCTCCTGCCTTCTAGGGGCCGATTACCTAGACCCGCTCCTGTATCTTGTCTGACCTGTCTGAACACGCTCCTAGCCTGTTCCTCCCGCCTTCTAGGGGCCGATTACCTAGACCCGCTCCTGTATCTTGTCTGTCCTGTCTGAACACGCTCCTTGCCTGTTCGTCCTGCCTCTCTGGGGGCCGTATTCCCAGACCCGCTCCTGTATTCCGCTGCGGTGTCGGTCTCCTCCGTACACTCAGTTCCAGTCTGAACTCTCTCCTATCCTTTACCTGTTTTGCCTCTATGTCCGTTCCCTTCCTTTTTCTGCAGAGTCTGAACTTGTACCTAACTCCTGCTTGTTGTCTCTGTACTCCCGTTTGTGAGTTTGTGGTCCACTCGCTACTTCACTGCAAGTACCCTGCGGGTATCTGGCTCTGCCTTTCCCTTCCTGTCTGTTCCGTGTGAACAGAGCCCTGTCCCCCCTGCTCAGCCTAGCCTGCTCTGACTCCTTTGCTCACCGCTCCGGCGGTTCTAGCCTGCTCTGACTCCTTGCTCACCGCTCCGGCGGTTCTAGCCTGCTCTGACTCCTTTGCTCACCGCTCCAGCGGTTCTAGCCTGCTCTGACTCCTTTGCTCACCGCTCCGGCGGTTCTAGCCTGCTCTGACTCCTCTGCTCACCGCTCCGGCGGTTCTAGCCTGCTCTGACTCCTTTGCTCACCGCTCCGGCGGTTCTAGCCTGCTCTGACTCCTTTGCTCACCGCTCCAGCGGTTCTAGCCTGCTCTGACTCCTTTGCTTACCGCTCCGGCGGTTCTAGCCTGCTCTGACTCCTTTGCTCGCTGCTCCGGCAGCCTTGCTCCGCTCTGACCCTTTTGCTCACTGCTCTGGCAGTCTCGCTCCGCTCTTATCCTTTTGCTCACTGCTCCGGCAGTCTTGCTCCTCTCTTGCTCACCGCTCCAGGCGGTCTCGTCCTGCTTTACTCTTGCTCACTGCTCCGGCAGTCTCGCTCAGCTCTGACCCTTTGCTCACCGCTCCTGGCGGCCTTGTCCTGCTCTACTCTTGCTCACCGCTCCAGGCGGTCTTGTCCTGCCCTGTTCTCGCTCACCTCTCTGGGCGGCCTCACTCTGCTTTGTTTGTCCGCCACATCTGTGGTTCTGTTCCTGAGTCCCAGTGTGTACTGGGTCCTATCCCGCCAGTGTCCCTACCTGCTAGTGCCTCCTTGTCTGCACTCTAGCTGTGCTTGCCTGTACCCCTCTGCCTGTATTGTTCCTGAGTCCCAGTGTGTACTGGGTCCTATCCCGCCTGTGTTCCTACCTGCTAGTGCCTCCCTGTCTGCACTCTAGCTGTGCTTGCCTGTACCCCCCCCGCCTGCATACCCGCCTGCCTGCATACCAGTCGTGCCTGCCTATACCCACCAGTCAGTGCGCCAGCCTAACCAGTCTGTTCCTGTGTTCCCCTGTGTGGGTCAACAGCCGTGTCCGGGGTCTGTCCTGGAGTAGCACCTGGTCCCTCTGCTCGGTTCCTCCTTGGTGCACTGGCGTCGTATGCCGTCGTGCGACCCTGGTCGGATCGGGTGAATACCTAGTTACGCCCCTCCAGGCAATCACTCTCCGGCACGGTCCAGTGGAATCACACACACACGCCGCTCAGCCCGGGCGTGTGCATTACACCATCCGCACATTGAAACGCATGGATTCCGCATCTACAGATGCAGGGATACGGATTCCATGCGTTCTAATGCAAGTCAATGGCGGCAAAAACGCCGCGCTTCCGCAAAATAATTGGTAATGCTGCGGATTTTTCCGCAATGGTAATCCGCAGCGGAAATTTCCGCAGCATGTACACAGCACATGCGGATTATCATTGGGGAACATGGCAGACCTTCTACCAAGCGTTTTTTAAGCGTTTCTGCAGCGGAATTGCCGCTGCGGAAACGCTTAAAAAACGCATAGTGGGCACACAGCCTAAAAAAAATTATTATAATTAATATTGTGCCAAATTAATTTCACGTGAACTATCACATGATCTATCACAGGGGATCATGTGACATGTCACGTGATAAATCAGGTGTGTGGGGGGGGGGGCCCGCGCGCTTCTAAACTGCCCGGGGCCCTTGCTACTCTTAATCCACCCCTGGTAATAGAATAACTTAATTCTGCAGAGATTCTTATTGTATCATTTTCTCCTATAATGTTCCTTTTTGGAATTGGTCACGTCTTTCATAAATATGCGTCTCGTCACTTGCACCCTATTTGTATTGCACATTATTTTTCTGATTTCATTTGATGACTATACCCAATGATATTTTTGGGTGGTGACATTAAGTTTTACAAACTCTTAATCTGAGTTTTCTAAATAAAACCTATTGTGCTCAGTGCATGGAGCTTTGCATACAGTTGTGAGGCATGACTGGAATTTTTCCGGGCCCTCATGACATTCATGGTAACAAAGATACAAGGAATTCCATATAGTCCCTGCAGTCAATGGGAGGTGGCTGCACGGCCAGGGAGCTGGGTGACAAATTGTTTTCTCTGTAATCACTGCTCTCTTCCCTCTGTGCTCAGGTCTGATTATACATTTCCTGTTGATAGCCGTATGCTCTGACGCCAGTCCCGTGGCCGGTATGAAAACAAATGTTTTTAAAGAAAATATATAAAGAAAGGGAAAATGTAACAACACTAAAAAGTAAACAAACTAAATGCAAAATAACAATAACAATTTTTATTTCTATAGCGCCAGCATATTCAGCAGAGTGTACTTGTACAGGTACAAAGTGCTACTGGGTGAGTTGAAGAGAGAACAGGGGATAGTTAGTTAGATTAGTCTAAAGAAATGTGTTTTTTAGGGCACGCTTGAAATTGTCACGTCAATAACATGAGCGGGGTTCACAACCAATGAACTCCGTTCACCTCAATGATATCATCGCGAGCGCTGTGAGAACTTTCCCATGGCGCTCACAGTGACGCCATTGAGGTGAATGGAGTTCATTGGTTGTGAATTCCACTTTATTGACGTCACTGCGAGGCACTGCGATGTGCGAGCACGCACAGCTCAGTGTCTCTGCTACCTGACAGGCTGAACGCTAGCATCATGCCAGCTTTCAGTCTGCCAAGCAGATTTAGCGGAGCTGGACACGCCGCAGAACAAAGGGATTAGTATCTGCACATCGGAGAGGTGAGGAATATGGTTGTTTGTTTTTTTTAAATCTTTTCCAGGGGACAAGGGCATCTGGAGGATTATCTTCACGTCAAGGAGTATTATGTTGCTTTATTATTTTATTTTTATTGCAGGTGACTTGGGCTTCAATGGAATGGGCGTTATGGCAAGTATAAGGCTTTTGGTTAAATTTAGATTTATTAAAGGAGTCTGTGTGTTTATTTCAAATAAATTATTTTATTCTGGATGCTGGTGTTTTATTTCACCATTTGACTATGGGGTTAGTAATGGGGGCGTCTCTCCACTACTAACCCATGGGCTTGATGTCAGCTGGAAATACAAAGCTAACATCAACCCCACTCGCCACCGCACCAGGGCAAGTGGGAAGAGCGGAGGCTAAGTGGCAGAATTGGCGCATCTTATGGATGCTCCTTTTCTGGGGGGGCTGAGAGCTGATGTTTGTAGTCTGGGAGGGGGGCAATATTCATGGCCCCTTCCTAGGCTATTAATATCAGCCCCCAGCTGTCTGCCTAGCCTTTGCTGCTTGTTAAAATAGGGGGACCCCACGTCAATTTTTTTGGGGGGGTCCCCCATTTTAATGACCAGTAAAGGTTAAGTATTCAGCTGGGGGCTGATATTTATAGCCTCAGAACCTCCATGGATATTAGCTCATTCCCAGGCTATAAACATCTGCCCTCAACTGTCCGCTTTCCCTCTGCTGGTTAATAAAATTACAGGGGATCCTGCCCAATTTTTTTGTTTAAACAAATTCATAATAATAATAAAAAAAAAATGAGCAACATATAACTGGTTGTAGTTAATAATAATAGTCTGCAACAACAAAGGTGTGAAATACAAAATCACAGAATGTAATCATCAGCCCCCAGTAGTATGTGTTGTCGCTCATTGGTGTACCATAAAAACACAACACAAAATGGCAAATGTATCAACCAAAAACTATTTATTTTATACAAATTTAAGCTCAACATATTGTGACCAAAAATGTAATATTTACACATGTGAAAGGCAAAAAAAAGGCCCAAAAATGTAAATACAAACAATATTATAAATTATGATACTTGGGGGGAGGGCATAACATGAGTCCTTGGACTGAGTGTGGGGAAAGATGGTGGAGCAGAGATGGGAGTGAACACATAGGGGGTTACACACTGCGGTGGAGTAAAAATCCAGGGTCCAGAGTGGCAGGTTGATGATCATCATTCCAGCCTGAAAAATTATAATGTTGTGGGCTTGATGTTACTGATGTTGGTTGTATGTGAACAATATTTTGTCCAGGATGTGATGCTTGGCCCTGTACAGAATGGGAAACCGGTGGTGGAGGCGGATGGGCCTGTAGAGTCTGGCACACAGGAGGAGGAGGAGGCTGAAGTAGGGCTGCTTGCTGGGCTGACTGCCCTTGTTTTGGGTCCAATGATTGGTTTTGATTTCCCTCAGAAAGCTCCCACCTTTCTAGGAAATCAAAATCAACCATTGGACTGTTTGGGGGGATGGCGGCACTGATTACAATTTGAATAGCTGCCCTGGTCCTCAGCCTCAATTCAAATGGCACCTTCCTTAAATATTGAGCCAGACTCATACAGAATGCCTCCTCACCTTATTCAAGCACAAACACCTCGCTATATGGTTTTTTTGGACTTGGGGGCCCTCCTTCTCCGGGTTTGTTGCAAAAGGCTGAAGGGCGGCTG
The DNA here is from genome assembly GCF_046119375.1 of Phyllobates terribilis. Lineage (NCBI taxonomy): Eukaryota > Metazoa > Chordata > Amphibia > Anura > Dendrobatidae > Phyllobates > Phyllobates terribilis. The sequence goes on from NW_027362768.1 coordinate 313,520,575, forward strand.
TAAGGAGCTGTCTATGGGAATACTTGAACTTGAGGTCGTAAGTGCCTCTTCCTCAACCTCCTCACGAGTTCCGACATTATGTTCAGAAGGTCCACTTGTATCCACAACCTCCGAACTAGAAGAACTTCCCTTTTTTAGATCTGAAAAAAAGAAAAACATTAAACAAAAAAAAAAAAAAAACAGGGTAACTGGAACCAAAAATTGAAGCTGGTCATAATATACAGTTATATGAAAAAGTTTGGGCACCCCTATTAATCTTAAGCTTAATGTTTTATAAAAATTGGTGTTTTTGCAGCAGCTATTTCAGTTTGATATATGTAATAACTGTTGGACACAGTAATGTTTCTGCCTTGAAATGAGGTTTATTGTACTAACAGAAAATGTGCAATCTGCATTCAAACAAAATTTGACAGGTGCATTAGTTTAGTTGAGTTTGGATACATGTGTGCTTTTTTTCCTGGCAAAAATCGGGCTGAACTCGCCTGGTCCGAGTGCCGTCCGTTTCTTTTCTCGCACCCATTGACTTGCATTGGCGAGTCTCGTCCGTGATATGCGGCAAAACGCAGCATACTGCGATTTTTTTTTTCTCAGCCCGATTTCTGCTGCGCAAAAAATCGCAGATGAGCTGTAACTAGTATTGAGCGAGTATGTTCTATTAACCCTTTTGCCAAGTATGCTCGGGCCGAGCTCCGAGTATTTACAGCTGCTCGGTGATATGTTTGAATCGCTCCCGTGTGCATGATTTGCGACTGTTTGACAGCTTTATTACATGTGAGGAATGTCTATTTCTTACACATTCCTCCCATGTAATAAAGCTGTCAAACAGTTGAAAATCATGCACACAGGAGTGATTCAAACATATCACCGAGCAGCTGTAACTACTCGGAGCTCGCCCGAGCATACTCGGAACAGAACATACTCGCTCAACACTAGCTGTAACCCATTGAATAACATTGGTCAGAGTGCAATCCGATTTTTTATCTGCTTTGCACTCGTCCGTTTTTCTCGCAGATGAGTATGAGCCCTTGGAATGGGGATAACTTCAATCTTGATACAAACATTTTAATTTACATTTCACTGATGTATGCAACTGTCACTTTGTTACCAACCAATATGGTGTTTATAATTGGGCACAGTATGGTATTGTAATTTGCACACTATATGCAATATACAGAGGGTACTGCATAGGGCAGCTACACTGAAAAGATGGTCAGTGGGAATTATTGAAATTTATGGCCATATTTAATTTTGTGCTTGTTCTTCAGACTGGTGGTTGGGGTATATGGCCATGTGTCACGGGTATGTCAGAGGTAACAGACAGTCTCCCTGCAGTTGGTTGCAGGAGATCTCTATGTTTGGCATTGCAGACAGCTTCTTAGATGAGAGGCTGTCTTTAGGACCTAGCGGCTACCTCCCTCTGCTAATTACCTCTCTGGCCTGGGTGTATATATACCTGGTGTGTCTGAGAGGGAGTTGCCTGCTATATTCATTTCTACTTCCCTCTGTTTTGTCTACCTGTGTTGTCTATAGAGTTTAGTGGAGGTTGACTAGTGCTCATCTCCTCCCATCCTTAGCCGTAGCCATACGCCAGGGAAAGTAGGGCGAGGCATGCGTGCGGCAATTGCTGAAGAGGCAATATAGGGACGATAGTTGAGATAGGGTGACGCTAGACCAGACTAGCAGGTCTCCACTTCCCCCTTTCCCTAATTTCTGGGCTTTACTAATTTTTACAGGACTTTCATCCAAAATGACTCTGTTATAGTGAAACCCCTTACTGACATGACTAAGAAGGGGTCTGATTTTTCCAAATGGTCAGATACTTCCCTCCAGGCTTTTTCTTCCTTAACCCCTTTCTGACGTATGACCTAATAGTACGTCATGGTGACCTGGGCCGATTGGAACAATGACGTATTATTAAGTCATACGGCGATCGCGCCCGCATACAAGCAGTGCGAGGCGATCGCCGGTTGTCAGCTGATTATCACAGCTGACACCCGGTACTATGTGCAGGGAGCGGTCCCCACCGCTCCCCTCACATTAGCCCCCTCAATGCTGCGATCGAAGTCGATCGCAGCATTGCGGTGGCAAGGGAAGGTAATCGGGATACTCACCTCCTCTTCGGGCCTCCAGCGCTGTCTGCCGCGGCTTCCCGGATGTTGCCATGACGACCCGATGTCGTCATGACAACATTCAGGTCACTAGACAGCAGGAAGATTCTTTGGTCATGCGCAGTGCATGACTAAACTATCTTCTCCCTGTGCAGCGCTGACAGCCTGTATGGCACTGGGATGGTGCTCCATCCCTATGCTATGCAGGCGATCAGAATAAAAAAAGTGAAAATCCCAGAGTGGGACACAGAATAAAAGTCCAAAAAGTGTTAAAAAATGAAAAAAAAAAAAAGTAAAAAAATTGTAAAAATTAAAAAAATAAAATAAAATAATAATCCACCAAAAATAAAAATATAATGTACCCATCAATAAATATTATTATGAACAAAAAAAGCAATAAAAGTACACATATTTGGTATCGCCGCATCCGGAACGACCTGACCTATAAAACTGTCCCACTAGTTAACCCCTTTAGTGAACACGGTAAAAAAATAAAAATAAAAAACGAAGCAAAAAACAATGCTTTATCATCATACCGCCAAACAAAAAATTAAATAACACGCGATCAAAAAGACGAATATAAATAAAAATGGTACCTCTGAAAACGTCTTGTCCCGCAAAAAAACAAGCCATGATACAGCTCCATCAGCCTAAAAATAAAAAAGTTATAGCTCTCAGAATAAAGCGACACAAAAAAAAATATTTTTCTATAAAATAGCTTTTATTGTGTAAAAGCACCAAAACATACAAAAACAATATAAATGTGGTACCGCTGTAAATGTACTGACCCGAAGAATAACGCTGCCTTATCAATTTTACCACACGCGGAACAGCATAAGAAAAAAAAACATAAAAAAATTCTGGAATTGCTGGCTTTTGTTTATTCTGCCTCCCAAAAATCGGAATAGAAAGCGATCAAAAAATGTCAAGTGCCTGAAAATGGCACCAATAAAAACGTCAAGTCATCCCGCAAAAAACAAGCCGTCATATGACTCTGTCGGCCAAAATATGGAAAAATGCGTCTTTTAGTGTGTGACAGCTGTCAATCAGAAAAACCCGATCTGATTCTGGTATCGCTGTAATCACACCGACCCGAAGAATAAAGTAGTCTAATCACTTATACCGCACGAGGAACGGCGTAAAAAATAAACTCTAGGGTTAGGGTTAGGGTTGGGCTAGGGTTAGGGTTGGGCTAGGGTTGGGGTTGGGATTTTTTTCAAAAGTAAAAAAAAAAAGATGACGTTATGGCGACCAGTGTTGAGCGCAAGTGCTCGCTACTTGAGTTTGCATCGGGTGCTCGGGTATGCACTGAGTATCGCGGGTGCTCGAGTGACATGCTCGAGTCTCTGCCCCATATGCTTCATGGCCAAAAAATCCTCGTGGGGATTGCCTGCATGCATGAGCGATCCCCGCATGTTTTTTTTGGGGTGTCTAATAACCATGAAACATGCGAGCGGGGACTCGAGCCTGTCACTCGAGAACCCGTGATACATGGTACATACCCGTGTACCTGATGCAAACTCAAGTAGCAAGCACTTGCGCTCAATCCTTGAGGGGTGTAGTTTCCAAAATGGGGTCACTTGTGGGGGGGTTTCCACTGTTTAGGCACATCAGGGGCTCTCCAAATGCGACATGGCGTCCGCTCTCAATTCCAGCCAATTTTGCGTTCAAAAAGTCACACAGTGCTCCTTTCCTTCTGAACTCTCCCGTGCGCCCAAACACTGTATTTTCCCCACATATGGGGTATTGGCGTACTCAGGAAAAATTTCACAACAGTTTTTGGGGTCCATTTTCTCCTCTTACGAAAATAAAAAAATTGGGGCTAAAACATTATTTTTGTGGAAAAAGTTTGATTTTTTTATTTTCACGGCTCCATGTTATAAACTTCTGCAAAGCACTTGGGGGTTCAGGGTGCTCACCACACATCTAGATAAGTTCCCTGAGGGGTCTAGTTTCCAAAATGGTGTCACTTGTGGGGTTTTTCCACTGTTTAGGCACATCAGGGGCACATCCGCGTATTCAAGTAAATTTTACATTCAAAAAGTCAAATGGCGCTCCTTCCCTTCCGAGCTCTGCCGTGTGCCCAAACAGTCGTTTTCCCCCACATATGGGGTATCGGCGTGCTCAGGAGGAATTGCACAACAAATTTCATGGTGCAATTTCTCCTGTTACCCTTATGAAAATGCAAAATTGGAGACTGAAAAAAACATTTTTGTTGCAAAAATGTGAAAATTGTATTTTTACGGCTCAATGTTCTAAACTTCTGTGAAGCACCTGGGGGTTCAAGGTACTCCCCACACATCTAGATAAGTTCCCCGAGGGGTCTAGTTTACAAAATGGTGCCACTTGTGGGGGGTTTCCACTGTTTAGGCACATCAGGGGCTCTCCAAACGCAACATGGCGTCCACTAATTATTCAAGCAAATTTTACATTCAAAAAGACAAATGGCGCTCCCTCTCTTCCGAGCTCTGCCGTGCGCCCAAACAGTGTTTTTTACCCACGTGTGGGGTATCTGAGTGCTCAGGGGAAATTGCACAACAAATTTTAGGGTCCATTTTTTCCTGTTACCCCTGGGAAAATAAAAAAAATTGGGTCTAAAGTAACATTTTTGTGAAAAAAGTTAAATGTTAATTTTTTTCTTCCACATTCCAAAAATTCCTGTGAAGCACCTGAAGGGTTAATAAAGTTCTTGAATGTGGTTTTGAGCACCTTGAGGGGTGCAGTTTTTAGAATGGTGTCACTTTTAGGTATTTTCTGTCATAAAGGCCCCTCAAAGTGACGTCAAATGTGATGTGGTCCCTAAAAAAATGGTTTTGTAAATTTTGTTGAAAAAATGAGAAATCGCTGGTCATCTTTTAACCCTTATAACTCCCTAATAAAAAAAAAATTTGGTTCCAAAATTGTGCTGATATAAAGTAGACATGTGGGAAATGTTATTTAGTAACTATTTTGTGTGACATATCTCTCTGATTTAAGGGCATAAAAATTCTAATTTATTTTCGCCAAATTTCCATCTTTTTCACAAATAAAAGCAAGTGATATCGAATAAATTTTACCATTATCATGCGGGATCCTTTGAAGCGTTCCAGAGTAATAACCTCATAAAGTGACAGTGGTCAGAATTGTAAGAATTGGCCTGGTCATTAACGTGCAAACCACCCTCGGGGGTAAAGGGGTTAAAGAATCATTTTGCCACTGCACCTATACTCAGTCAACCCGATGTTTCCCAACTCTTTATTGTGGAAGTTGATGCGTCGGATGTGGGGGTTGGGGCTGTGTTGTCTCAGGGTTCGTCCCCTGGTAAATGGCGTCCATGCGCCTTCTTTTCTAAAAAAATTTCTTTGGCTGAGAGAAATTATGACATGGGTAATAGGGAACTTTTGGCAATCAAATTGGCGTTCGAGGAATGGCGACATTGGTTGGAGGGGGCTGTCCATCCTATTACTGTTATTACTAACCATAAGAACCTGTCATACCGCCAGTCAGCTAAACGTCTCAACCCTAGGCAAGCCAGATGGTCCCTGTTTTTTACTAGGTTCAATTTTGTTGTCACTTTTCATCCAGGGGTCAAAAATGTCAAGGCTGATGCTTTGTCCCAGAGCTTCCCTGGTGGTGGTGACCATGAGAACCCTGCCACGATATTACTGAAAGGGGTGGTCATTTTGGCACTTTATCCTGAAATGGAGGGTGAGGTGTTGGAGGCACAGTGGGACGCCCCTGCCTCCTGCCCTTCAGGAAAGTTATTTGTACCATTTGATCTGCGCCGCAAAGTAATTAAGGAACATCATAATTCTGTGCTTGCTGGGCATCCAGGTGGTAAGGCAACCGCAGACCTCCTCTCTCGTCGTTTTTGGTGGCCGGGGTTGCATCAGGATGTAATTGAACACGTAGCTGCTTGTAGTATTACGTGCGTTTTAAGGTTTCGCATACCCGTCCGTCTGATACTCTTCTTCCGCTACCTATCCCTAGTAGGCCATGGACACACTTGTCCATGGATTTTATTACCGACCTACCGGATTCTGCAGGCAAAACTGTGGTTTTGGTGGTAGTAGATAGGTTCAGTAAAATGGTTCACTTCGTCGCATTACCTGCACTTCCAAATTCCAAGACACTTGCTCCGGTGTTCATAAATGAGATTGTGAAGCTTCACGGGGTTCCCTCCAATGTGGTGTCTGATCGGGGGACCCAGTTTGTTTCCAAGTTCTAGAAGGCATTCTGTTCTCGACTGGGGGTGCAGCTGTCCTTTTCCTCTGCCTTCCACTCTCAGCCGAATGGTCAGACCGAGCGTGTCAATCAGAACTTGGAGACATACAGTACAGACCAAAAGTTTGGACACACCTTCTCATTTAAAGATTTTTCTGTATTTTCATGACTATGAAAATTGTACATTCACACTGAAGGCATCAAAACTATGAATTAACACATGTGGAATTATATACTTAACAAAAAAGTGTGAAACAACTGAAAATATGTCTTATATTCTAGGTTCTTCAAAGTAGCCACCTTTTGCTTTGATGACTGCTTTGCACACTCTTGGCATTCTCTTGATGAGCTTCAAGAGGTATTCACCGGAAATGGTCTTCCAACAATCTTGAAGGAGTTCCCAGAGATGCTTAGCACTTGTTGGCCCTTTTGCCTTCACTCTGTGGTCCAGCTCACCCCAAACCATCTCGATTGGGTTCAGGTCTGGTGACTGTGGAGGCCAGGTCATCTGGCGTAGCCCCCCATCACTCTCCTTCTTGGTCAAATAGCCCTTACACAGCCTGGAGGTGTGTTTGGGGTCAATGTCCTGTTGAAAAATAAATGATGGTCCAACTAAACGCAAACCGGATGGAATAGCATGCCGCTGCAAGATGCTGTGGTAGCCATGCTGGTTCAGTATGCCTTCAATTTTGAATAAATCCCCAACAGTGTCACCAGCAAAGCACCCCCACACCATCACACCTCCTCCTCCATGCTTCATGGTGGGAACCAGGCATGTAGAGTCCATCCGTTCACCTTTTCTGCGTCGCACAAAGACACGGTGGTTGCAACCAAAGATCTCAAATTTGGACTTATCAGACCAAAGCACAGATTTCCATTGGTCTAAGGTCCATTCCTTGTGTTCTTTAGCCCAAACAAGTCTCTTCTGCTTGTTTCCTGTCCTTAGCAGTGGTTTCTTAGCAGCTATTTTACCATGAAGGCCTGCTTCACAAAGTCTCCTCTTAACAGTTGTTGAAGAGATGTGTCTGCCTCTAGAACTCTGTGTGGCATTGACCTGGTCTCTAATCTGAGCTGCTGTTAACCTGCGATTTCTGAGGCTGGTGACTCGGATAAACTTATCCTCAGAAGCAGAGGTGACTCCTGGTCTTCCTTTCCAGGGTGGTCCTCATGTGAGCCAGTTTCTTTGTAGCGCTTGATGGTTTTTGCAACTGCACTTGGGGACACTTTCAAAGTTTTCGCAATTTTTCGCACTGGCTGACCTTCATTTCTTAAAGTAATGATGGCCAATCGTTTTTCTTAGCTGCTTTTTTCTTGCCATAATACAAATTCTAACAGTCTATTCAGTAGGACTATCAGCTGTGTATCCACCAGACTTCTGCACAACACAACTGATGGTCCCAACCCCATTTATAAGGCAAAAAATCCCACTTATTAAACCTGACAGGGCACACCTGTGAAGTGAAAACCATTTCCGGTGACTACCTCTTGAAGCTCATCAAGAGAATGCCAAGAGTGTGCAAAGCAGTCATCAAAGCAAAAGGTGGCTACTTTGAAGAACCTAGAATATAAGACATATTTTCAGTTGTTTCACACTTTTTGGTTAAGTATATAATTCCACATGTGTTAATTCATAGTTTTGATGCCTTCAGTGTGAATGTACAATTTTCATAGTCATGAAAATACAGAAAAATCTTTAAATGAGAAGGTGTGTCCAAACTTTTGGTCTGTACTGTACCTCAGGTGTTTCGTCTCCAAAAATCAGGAGGATTGGGCATCCTACTTATCGCTGACAGAATTTGCCATCAATAACTATCGGCAAGAATCCACTGGCAGGTCACCGTTCTTCGGTGCATACGGTTATCACCCACAGTTTGGTACCTTTAGTAGGGGAGGAGCTTCGGGAGTATCTGAGGAGGAACAGTTTGCTTTGTCGCTCAGTATGGCAGGGTGTTCTGAGTAATGTAAAGATCATGGGAGACAGGTATAAACGTATGGCAGACAGAAAACGCTTGCCAAGTCCGGACCTGAATGTGAATGATTTTGTGTGGTTGTCTACCAGAAATATAAGATTGAAGGTTCCTTCTGGGAAGCTGGGACCTAAGTTTATTGGTCCCTATAAAATAACCGCCGTCATTAACCCAGCAGCGTTTCGTCTTGAACTTCCTCAGGCCCTTAAGGTCCACAACGTGTTCCACGGGAATTGGATGTTTCGCCCCCAGCAGTTTGCCCCCAGAAGTTCGCCCCCAGCAATTCGCCCCCGGGTACATTTCACTCCCGCACATTTCGTCCCCAGCATTTGGCCCCGAGGATGTTTTGCCCCCGCACATCTCACCCCCGCACATATCGCCCCAGTTCGAAACGTCCGGGGGAGAAACGTGCAGGGACCAAATGTGCGGGGGCGAATCTTCCTGGGGGCCAAATGATAGGGGCGAAATGTGCCTGGGGTGAAATGTGCCTGGGGTCGAACAGATGGAGGCGAACTGCTGGGGGCAAATTGCTGGGGGCGAACTGCTGGGGGCGAAACTTCCTATAACCGTGTTCCACAGGTCCTTACTCAAAAGGTATGTGGAACCTCTTGAGCCCTCACCTCTATCACCACCTCCAGTAATGGTTGATGGTAATCTGGATTTCCAGATTTCGAGGATTTTAAATTCTCGTCTCCAACGTCATTCTCTACAATACTTGGTGCACTGGAAAGGCTATGGTCCAGAGGAGAGGATGTGGGTTTCAGCATCAGAGGTGAACGCTCTCAGATTGATTCGCTCATTCCATGCCTCTTTTCCTGAGAAACCCAGTCCTGAGTGTCCGGAGGCCACTCGTAGAGGGGGGGTACTGTCACGGGTATGTCAGAGGTGACAGACAAGTAAACAATGGTGCAGCGGTCTCAGGGAGCGCCAAAGGAATACTGGACAATTTAGTAGATGTCAACCGACTTTTATTCTTCCTCCAATACCACTGCCACAACGCGTTTCAACGGTCTAAGCCGTCTTCATCAGGTGGGGTAACGGGGAATGTTACAATGACAGCTTTATAAAGGGGTGGTATTTTACAAAATTTAGACCACGTGTTGTAATCAATTAACCCTTTCATTGAAAAACTTCATATAATACATTCTTAACCAATTAACCTCTTATTTCCCCTGGAAACAGCATTGTGCACTAAAAAATCCCTACATGGATTCTTAAAATCACAATTCTTAGTAAAAACTTCCTATTTGTAAAAAAATAAATAAGTTTTTTTTTTTTAAAAAAAATATATTTATTACCAACTATTAAAAATTATTAAAATCATCCTGGGGACCTTCTTGGGGTGTCTTGACAGTGTTATACTGCAGTTTCCAGCCCCCAATTCAAAAGTTGAATTTCTTAAAGAGACAGTGCACTTTCATATAAAATGGCCGAAAATAACCCTGTACAATTACCCACTACGATTATAAACCCCATAAAAGTTTAAAATGGATACATTCTCGCTTTACCTTGACTTTAATGAGTTTTTTAGGAAACTCACTGTACAAAGACATTTTTTACTTGAAGAAAAAAATGGTAAAAATGTTAAGAGAAAACCCCCCTATGATGAACAAGAGACAGAAAAAGATAGAACCACAATAGATGAAATGATACATGTAGACATCAAACACCCAAATAAAAAATTTTATCCTTTACACCATAAGGGGTCACATATTGAGGCATTCCAACAATTAATATTAAAGGAAGTAAGGTCAATTCCCCGCATGAAAATGAGAGATAATTTGAAAAAAGAAGAGAGAGCAGCCATTGAATCTATCAGAGAAAATAATGATATTATCATTCGTAATGCAGATAAGGGAGGAGGAATTGTCCTTATGGATAGATCTTGGTATGTGGAAGAGGGCATGAGAATATTGAGTGATACGGAATTTTATGAGAAGTTGGAGGATGATCCTAATATCAGTATCTTTATAAAGTATAATCTTCTAATTAAGAAAGCTTATGAAAAGGGAATACTCAATAAAAAAGAAAAGAACTTTTTAGACATTGCACAATATAGAATACCTTTTTTCTATTTTCTGCCCAAACTGCATAAAGACCCAAAAAATCCTCCTGGACGCCCAATAATATCAGGGATCCAATCCATTACAAGTAATCTATCGCATTATGTAGATTTATTTTTGCAGACATATGTTCTGAGATTAACATCATATCTAAAGGACTCGTCACAATTAATTAAAGAATTAAGGGCTCTACCACCCATGGAGGGATGCGTTTTTCTCTCTCTGGATGTAGTGGCGCTCTACAATAATATTTCACATACATTGGGAATAAAGGTCATCAAAGAGGTTTTAACTGGAGACACTAATATGCCTATAGACCAAAGAGAATTCATTCTGAACGCAATAGCGTTCATATTGGAGAACAATGTGTTTTCCTTTGAGGATGGGTTATATAAACAGATCAAGGGCTGCGCGATGGGGACGAGATTCGCACCAAGCTATGCTAACCTTTTTATGGGTGCGGTGGAATCCGTCCTCATCGCGCAGCCGGGATCATCCACGAGTGGAGTACTTTTCTATAGGCGCTTTATAGATGATTTATTCATTATATGGCATGGATCAATGGAGGAGGCATTGAGCTTTGCGGACAAACTAAATCACAATGATTGGGGGTTAAAATTCACGGCCACAGCATCATCCACTTCTCTCCAATTCTTAGATCTATGGGTACAGTTCGACCACCTGGGGAGAATATTCACATCCACGTTTTTTAAACCAGTAGATGTGAATAGCTACCTCAAATTCAACAGTGGACACCTTCCTGGATGGATCAAAAATGTGCCTTATGGGCAGTATTGGAGAGTCAGGAAAAACTGTACTCTGGATTCTGACTTTAAGGTGGAATCCAAGATTCTCAAAAAGAGATTTTTGGAAAAAGGCTATCCAAAAAAACTTTTAAAAGATGCATATAAAAGAACATGCACTCTATCACAGGACTCGTGCTTGGACAGAAGGGAGAATCCGGATAGGGCTTCTGTAAGGACAGAGGAAAAGACAAAGTGGAGTTTAATTACTACATTTTGCCAATCCAGGTCGGTAGTACGGGAGTTATTACAAAAACATTGGTTTATTTTAAAAGGTGACCCCATTCTCTCCAAAAGTATCCCAGAGAAACCAAATATTATCTTTAGGAAGAATAGAAGTTTAAAAACCTTGCTTGCTCCTAGCAACACGAATAGAAAAAAGAAAAAAATAAGGGATGTGACGACTAATCCTAACACAGGAGGCTGCTTCACATGCAATACACCTAAATGTATGTGTTGTGGCGTTATAATCAATAATGCAAAAACCTTTAAATCTAATACCACTAATGAGGTTTTCCAGATCAAGCAGAGATTAACATGCCAATCCACCTATGTAGTGTACTTGCTGGAGTGCCCTTGTGGCTTGCAATACATTGGCCGGACAATTCAGACCGCCCATGCCCGATTAAATAAACATAGATCTAATATAAGGGCAGGATATCAATTACATAGTGTCTCCAGACACTATGCAAACCATCACCACAAAGACCCGAGTAAGATGAAAATAACCATTATTGACCACATTGTGGATAATGGACCAGAACGATTGAGTACACTTATAAAGAAAGAAAGTTTTTGGATATACAAAATGGGCACTTTGTACCCTGAGGGTTTGAACCTTACGATTGAAAACACATCAAACCATTAAATCTGAGAAGGTTTAATGTTGTCCCTCTCATATCTTTCTCGGGTTGTCATCAGCCGTTTAATGATGGCTTGCGGGGCTACCTGCACAGGATTAAAGGTATGGTATGACGTAGCATAGCAGGAGATTTGCTTGCCCTTTCGGGCTGGTATTTAGTTCTTTTTTCATGTTGTCGTCAGTTACTTAGTTTACTGGAAGCATAGGTTCCGATCATGATAATGGATAGCATTGGGTTTTATGAGTTTTATTATAGCAGTGGGCAATTGTACAAGGTTATTTTCGGCTATTTTATATGAAAGTGTACTGTCTCTTTAAGAAACTTAACTTTAGAATTGGGGGTTGACAATCGTAGTATAGCATTGTCAGGACACTCTGGTAAGGTTCCCAGGGTGTTTTTAAACATTCATGGGGTTTATAATCGCAGTGGGCAAGGGTACAAGGTTATTTTCGGCCATTTTATATGAAAGTGTACTGTCTCTTTAAGAAATCCAACTTTTGAATTGGGGGCTGGAAACTGCAGTATAGCATTGTCAGGACACTCTGGTAAGGTTCCCAGGGTGTTTTTAAACTTTTATGGGGTTTATAATCGTAGTGGGTAATTGTACAGGGTTATTTTCGGCCATTTTATATGAAAGTGCACTGTCTCTTTAAGAAATTCAACTTTTGAATTGGGGGCTGGAAACTGCAGTATAACACTGTCAAGACACCCCAAGAAGGTCCCCAGGATGATTTTAATAATTTTTAATAGTTGGTAATAAATATATTTAAAAAAAAAAAAAAAACTTATTTATTTTTTTACAAATAGGAAGTTTTTACTAAGAATTGTGATTTTAAGAATCCATGTAGGGATTTTTTAGTGCACAATGCTGTTTCCAGGGGAAATAAGAGGTTAATTGGTTAAGAATGTATTATATGGAGTTTTTCAATGAAAGGGTTAATTGATTACAACACGTGGTCTAAATTTTGTAAAATACCACCCCTTTATAAAGCTGTCATTGTAACATTCCCCGTTACCCCACCTGATGAAGACGGCTTAGACCGTTGAAACGCGTTGTGGCAGTGGTATTGGAGGAAGAATAAAAGTCGGTTGACATCTACTAAATTGTCCAGTATTCCTTTGGCGCTCCCTGAGACCGCTGCACCATTGTTTACTTGTGAGATATCTCCATGCGGAGCTAAAGCGGCAGGAGCGGCCTGGTCTATTTGGATGTTTGAGGACCTGCGGTATCCAACCACCGGGTTAAACTACTGAGGACCTGCGGTGACGTGGTATCTGGTCCAGCAGGATCGTGTGACCACTTGAGGAGCACGGAGTTGCGAGGCAAACACCGACAGGACGGTACTACAAATAGAGGTGTACCGGAGCCTCATTAATTACACGCTTAATCTTGGTTGTGTAGACGTACACAACCTTCACAGGTGAGTGTACTGGCATTTTTTAAATTAAGCAAATAGCCCTGTGAGTCTACACATGCGCCCTTTCTTTTCTTTTCAGAGGTGACAGACAGTCGCCCTGCGGTTGGTTGCAGGAGATCTCTACGTTTGGCATTGCAGACAGCTTCTTAGATGAGAGGCTGTCTTTAGGACCTAGCGGGTACTTCCCTCTGCTAATTAGCTCTCTGGTCTGGGTGTATATATACCTGGTGTGTCTGAGAGGGAGTTGCCTGCTTTATTCATTTCTACTTGTGAGGCTTAGCAGGAGCAGTACTTCGTCCTCTCTGGAGCTTGAGGCCGTGTGCATATTTGGAGTCATCTAAAGCTAAGCTATTTCCCCCTGTTTTGTCTACCCTTGTTGTCTATAGTGTTTAGTGGAGGTTGACTAGTGCTCATCTCCTCCCATTCCTAGCCGTAGCTATACGCCAGGGAAAGTAGGGCGAGGCATGGGTGCGGCGATTGTTGAAGAGGCATTATAGGGACGGTAGTTGAGACAGAGTGACGCTAGACCAGACTAGGAGGTGTCCACTTCCCCCTTTCCCTAGTGTCTGGGCTCCCTTTCCCTTTTCCCTCTGTGTTGCACTAACTCCTGGCATGACACCATGTTGCTGCATACAGAAACACTGTTTTTTGGAGGGGGGGGGGGGTTTCTGCAAGTATCCACACCAAAATATGCTATAGTAATCTGTTTGAGTGTTTTGTTGTACTTTCTCATTTTTTGGTGCAGAATTGAAACAGTTTTTTGTTATGTGTTTTTTATTGCAGAAATGTTGGTATTCTGCACTTAAAAATGCAACTTTGTTTTTTTTTCTCAGGCTTCCCATAAAAGCCTATAGGGAAAAAAATGCACCAAAAATGCACAGTTCCACAACACCTTTAAATGCACAGTGGGCATGAGTTTTTATGAAATCACATCCACTATGCTGTCAAATACAGTGGATTTTCTGCAGAAAAAAACCTCACAGCCTTTACGCTATGTAGGAGCATGGCCTAATAGTGCTCTGTTGTCTGAAGTCTGCTGATCCTGCACTTCCCTATGACCACAATTTACATGCAAGCAACAAATCTGTAGCAGCTATGCAATAAAAAAAATATATATATTTTTTCACATTGCTAAGTTTGCACAAATAGTCACAAACACAATGTGAATTACCCATCCTCAAACATTACTCATCCAGATTAAACGCTCTTTCATTTTTTAGTCTCTTGACTCATGAGTCATGAATGAATCCTTTGGTGCTGGCAGCAAGTTTAGGGTTAAAAGCCGTCTGTGCAGTTTGTTCTCAGTGACCTCCAATTCTGTCACTTGAGGCAGAAAAGATGAACAATCTGAGATGACAATAGTCCCTGTCTCGGCGCTCCCATGTGTCACCACCAGACAACACCTCATAATTAACATTTTTTTTTCCTTTATTCACAGAAAAATCTCCTAGCTCAGCATGTTGAGACAAAATGTGATGGGGGTCGGAAAAAAAAACATAATATCAAGGAATGTCAAAAATGTTTTAGACGCCAATAGAGCAAGTACAGGACATTTCCCAACCCTGACGCGTTTCACTGTCCATTGTCTAAAGTGTATGGATTATTCAACAGGTTCAAGATTTGCATGAAAACATCAACATTCGCTCTCGCAGTAACGGTGGAGAATTGTTCCCATAATAAGAATTAATGTCATACCTCTATGATATACCGTTACTTTATAATCTGTAGGGGTCTAGGATCACTTATGATGAGAAGAGACCACCACAGCGCAGGGAAAATGTTAGGCCATGTTCCACGTGATAAACCACTTTTGCTCTAAAATATGCAATAGCTTTGATTACTGGGGGGGGGGGGGTGCGTCTTTTTGATGAGTTTTGGTGCAGTTTTAACACATTGTTTTTTTTTATGTGGCTTTAGTTCAGAAATCCATAAAAAGCATTTAAAACACATTTGCGTTTTACGTGCCTTTTTTCAGGCTCCCTGTAGGAAAAAAATGCACCAAAAAATTACACAGTTCAATTAAGTCTCCAAACAGACAGTGAGCAATAGTTTTCATGAAATGGCATCCACTTTGCTTGAACTGTCAAATGCAGCAAATATTCTGCACAAAAAAACGCAGCAGAATAAACGTTGGATTTGCACTGAGTGGGAACATCATCAATCACACACCTACCGACCAGGAATTAACAACATATCCTTGGAATATGTTATGTATGACTTCTAAAGGTGGAAAATCTCTTTATGGAATATCTTTTTTTACTGGGTATCAGCAGCAACCATATATATACACCAGGATGTGCAGGACCCATGTTTAAGAAGAATGTGTGTAAGGTGCCCCAGCGAGGTAGTTATGGGTGAGATGTAGCTCACACTCGCTCTGACGCCTTATAGACAAGATGTGTCCTCCCTCTGATGTGCTGCGGTGTTTGTGGTGCTTTCCACTTACTTCTGACCATCCAGTCTCATCTGCCTCCAGGCGTTTTTCTTCCGAAACCAGGGCAGCAATGAATTCAGAGGACACAAAGTTCATAACAATAACTGGGACTTAACTGAGTAACTGAGAGTATGTACAATATTTACAGGCAGGTATAAATGATAAGGCCCAATGGGTTGTCTTCTTTCCCATATGTACTTGATACAACTTCAGCCTTGGTTCCCAATTAAGGTGAAGCATCTCTGTTGCTCTGCTCTCTAGCCCTAGAGAATCTTCCTCACCAGTGACAGTATATCCGGATCCTAGTTCTCCCCATGTCCTAGACTTGAGTCCTAACTTCTTCTGCAGCCTGAAGACAGAATGTGCCCCCCAGGTCCTCAATGACTCTCTCGAGGTTCCCAGGTCAGCTAAGGGGACTCTTGTGGAGGGATTCCCTTAGCTGATGATCTACTGTCTGGGGTCCTAGGCTCACGTCTGCCCAAGCAGCCAGTATATGGAGCCTATCACTTTTCTGAAGCCCTGTACACATCTGAGCTATTCACTTGCTGTGCTCAACAATAGCACTAAGTTCCCCCTCCCTCTACTGGGATGGATAATCACAGCTAACCCCTTAACTTGATCTAACTGCAGCCCAAAGACATCTAACTGTCCGGAACATACTCTTTAACCCTTTTAGTGCCAGAGAGAAGCTACTTCCTTCACCACTACTACATGTGGACGGGCTCTGGATGAGAAGAAATTGTCATGGTGCCTTCCTCATGGTCATCCAATGGGTCCTTGGTTGAACCCAACAGAATGAGTATTGAAATAATAGTCACTCCCATGATCAGTGGTTTGAGGGCAGGTGTGTAACTGTAATAGGTGCACATGTTGCAATCGCACCCAGGACCTGGAGGCTAGGGGGTGCCTCAAAGGTTTCTGCAGCCGCAGGGACTCTAACATATTACTTGAGCACGCCCAAGATACTCGCTCGGATAACACCCGAGCACGCTGGGATAACACAATATCAGAGAATGCTCGCTCATCACTAGTTCCTATGTTTTAAAAATGTTTACAAATATTTAAAAAATATTAAATAAAATGAAATAGGCTATGTGCCCACGATGCAGAAATGCTCCGGATTTTTTCCTGAGCGTTTCTGCATCTCCCTGGCAGAAAAAACGTATGCGGATTGTACATGCGGATTGTACATGCGTTTTTCCTGCCAGGGACAAGTGGAAGTGAAGCGTTCTTCACATGCATTTCCACATGCGGGTTGTCAAGCGCTTTCCAAGCCATTTTAGCATCACTTGGAAAGTGCTTGACAACTTGGTCACACTATATAAATCCATGCAAACGGCATGGATTTATATAGTGTAACCGAAAGAATGGTAAAAAATAAAAAATAAATATTTACTTACCTTCTGATGGCCCACAGTGTCTTTATCCGATGCGTCCTGGCTTGCCGGCAGCTTACGGTAGACTAAAGGACCTGCCGACGTCAGCGGTCGCGTGACCCGTCACATGACTAAATTACGTCATGGCAGGTCCTTTTTAGACCATCGCGAGCTGCCAGCAAGCCAAGACGCATCACTAAGGACACCGGGGGCCATCAGAAGGTAAGTATAATGTATATTTTTTTATTTTATTCTTTTTTTTACAGGTACTATGGTACCCGGGTCCGGAGGAGAGTCTCCTCTTTTCCACACCGGGGTACCATCCGCTCATTGAAACGCATGGAATCCGCATCTGCAGATGCAGTGATGCGGATTCCATGCGTTCCAATGCAAGTCAATGGCGGCGAAAATGCCGCGCTTCCGCAAAATAATTGGTAGTGCTGCGGATTTTTCTGCAATGATAATCCGCAGCGGAAATTTCCTCAGCATGTGCACAGCACATGCGGATTATCATTGGGGAACATGGCAGACCTTCTACCAAGCGTTTTTTAAGTTTTCTGCAGCGGAATCGCCGCTGCGGAAACACTTAAAAAACGCATAGTGGGCACACAGCCTCAAAGGGATTTTCAGAGATTTAAAAAAAAAAAATAAAGATGCTATAAATAACAAAGCTCTTATGTTCACCATGTAAATTCCCCACCGCTTTGCCGATCCTGCCGGTCCTTGTTAGCTGTCCTGCATCAATGATCTGGTGGCTATCCTCATCTGATGGCTGCTGCAGCGAGTTACTGTCCTCGGTGGTCATGTGCTGATCATGCTACGATCACCGATTTGCTGCAGTAGTTATCTGAGGATATTCCTAACATCGTCATTGCATTATAACTGACGAGGACTAATAGTGCTGGAGCAGCGGAGGATTCACCAGATTACTAGAAGTTAATCCATCCTTGGCTTCTCATACAGAAGTGCAGACTGTTACACACATCTGCTGGTGGATGTACACAGGCTACTTTCTTTCACAGTTGGTGATGGGACTAAAAAAAGAATAAGATACAAGAACATTTCTAAATCATACAATACTGTGAGTCCAATTTTGAGAAAGATTGTCCACTCCTGGTTTATGGTCTATCACACAGAGTATATAAATATTATTGGGTGTGACATAACAAGGACTAAGAACTAATATACTGGAGTCATTTGAGCATGTAATAAGCTTTCCAAATCTTGCTCAATATCATTATACTAAAGGATAAAAAAGTGAAGAGTTTTATAGGCCTTTTTGTAGCTATATCCATGTTTTATTTGATCCTCATCATGTACAGGAGATCCCTGCCCTGGAACAAAATGCATAAACCTATCTGTCATATGTTATATACAGTGAAGCAAGAGAGGCAGATTGGTCCGATATGTTTAAACTCTGAAAGTATCAACCTTCACTAAGATTTTGTCTGAGTCTTGTTTGGCACACGGGCGTCGGTGCAGAAAACAGGTGAGGCACGCATGACATTGATAGCTGGGATACTGGAAACCGCAGGCAAGTGGGAGATGTCCTGGAGACTATGGACAGGCTGCGAAGATGCTGGAAACCACAGGCAGGCAGGAGACATCCAGGAGACCATGGACAGGCAGCTGGGATGCTGGAAACCGCAAGCAGGCAGGAGACGTCCATGAGACCACGGACAGGCAGCAGGGATGATGGAAACTACAGGCAGGAGATGTCCAGGAGACAGACAGCTGGAATGCTGGAGACCGCAGGCAGACAGGAGACATCCAGGAGACGATGGACAGGCAGCTGGGATGCTGTAAACTGCAAGCAGGCGGGAGACGTCCATGAGACCACGGACAGGCAGCTTGGATGCTGGAAACTACAGGCAGGCAGGAGACATCAGGAAGACTGCAGGCAGTATAGCCACTCAGAGTTTTAGAATTATTGAAGTCTTAATACAAAGACACAGCTATTTCAAACTGTCCTGAAACTCTAAAAGTCACAAACTTTTTTCGCAGATCTGCAAAACCTATCGTCAGTTATCATAGGGCACAATGGATATAAAAAATATTATGCCATGGCATCCTATACTTGCCACATGCACATGTCCCTCCTAGCCTTTTAAAACCTTTTAAAATTAATGATTTTTTTTCCCTTAATTATTTTTAAGCTTCACTTCCAGCACCAGGTTTGGAGACAACACCCAATTGATATGTCACTCTCCTCCGGGGCAGCAAGTGCCCAACCTAATGTAAGTATTTAGACAAAAAATCTAAATGACTGCTGTAATTGATTACTTGTTTTCAGGTCTTGTCTCTGTGCAGGGAATATACAGTAGATAGTTTGCCTCAATAATTATCACACACCCTAAATTAGTACGACCTCAGCATTATCTCAGCTTTTTTATAAATCGGTGCCCGGATACTCACACGTGTGCAGACATGGGTTATTGTAAACAATTGCATCATTACTTTTAATTATAATATTTTTGAAAGTTTTAGGCTTTTCGAGCCGGAGTCATTATTGCATTTGTACCTTTTTTGTTTTAGTTTTTGGTTGTTTTCACCTGTTTTTCCTTTGCCTCTGGTTCTTTTATTTTGCACCTTCTTCAAAGTCTAGTTTCTATGTGTTTTATATATGTTTATTTTTTATGTTTTCCATTATGGATTGTATTTGAGGTTTCCAGAAGTGTTCACCTGATTCACCAATTGCAACTTTTAAAAAGTCTCATTTTTTGAAAAATGTATTTCTGTTACCCCAGAAGTAATTTTATGTACGCCAAAAGTAATTTTGGAACAAATTAAACGACATGTTATAGAACCACGAGAATTTTGGGCTAGAAAGTCACAAAAGAAGCTCAAGGTAAAACTAAAGAGCATTTTTTATTTTAGGCAAAAATTTATGAGCACCACAAATGTGGCTGAAAAAATGTCAGATAATATCATAAAGACAAAAAAGGAAAACTGTCTTAAAAAAAAGTACAAATGATAAATCAGACACTTTGATCCAATGCTGAATAGGATTAGCATATTCTGATACACACCTGAAACTTACCTGTGATTTGGGGAAAGTGAAAAGTTCTGAGTAACTTTGTAACCAAATAACAATGGTTGGAGAAATGGGTCAGAGCATCTCTAAAATGGCATATCTTGTGCTCCCAATTAACAGCGGATACTACCTACCAAAAATGATCTGAATCGACCACAGCGTCATGGGCACCTATGTGTAAGTGGAGCAAGGGTCCTATCCCCCAAAATAAGACGAGAGAGAGGTCATTAATTATATGTAATCTGTTACAGTGTATCAATGTCTCTACTCTACACCCTTTAAAGCAACAATCTTTTTTATGGAGAAAAATAGTCACAGACCGGTTACTGAACCAATTCTAACTCCTGTACACCACCCAGTGGTGGGACAAGGGTAGGGAGGGTAGGCACCTGTCTAGGGCCCTACCTCCTGCCTCCCTGAGGGGGGCGCACTTTGAAAAAAAAAAACTTGACAGT
The DNA here is from genome assembly GCF_046119375.1 of Phyllobates terribilis. NCBI lineage: Eukaryota > Metazoa > Chordata > Amphibia > Anura > Dendrobatidae > Phyllobates > Phyllobates terribilis. Next base: position 313,541,299 of record NW_027362768.1, read on the forward strand.
GCTGAATGCCTGTGGCCACCCGCCACCTTCCTTCAGCCACAGTTATTAAGCACACAGATGGCCGGGGCACACAGGGGAGCAGTGTCAGTCACTGACACCACTCACCCCTCTCTCTGCCTGCACCTCAGCTGTCGCTACATCCTTGCACTGCGCTGTCAGACACAAATACAATTAATGCCGGCGCTGCCCGGAACAGGAGCAGAGGAGCTGTAATCAGAACCATCAGAACGCAGGCCACTTCCGGCTTACACACTGAAGGAGACGGCGTACGCAGGGTACATCAGATGGTGCAATGCAGTGATGTTATTGCGCCGTCCAGCGGCCACTGCTGTACCAGATAGAAGAGGAGACAGAAGCACGCTGGACTGGGAGACTGGATTAGGTGAGTATAATCATTTTTTATATTTCTTATTTTACTTTGCCAATAAATATGGGCTATCACTATAGTTGTTGGATGTGGGGACATTATGAGGGGTTGGATGTGAGGGTTACTATTAGGTTCTGGCTGTGTAGACATTATGAGGGGCTGGATGTGGGGACATTATGAAGGTCTGGCTGTGTGGACATTATGAGGGGATCGATATGGGGACATTATGTGGGTCTGGCTGTGTGGACATTGTGAGGGAATCGATGTGGGGACATTATGAGGGTCTGGCTATGTGGACATTGTGAGGGGATGGATGTGGGGACATTATGAGGGTCTGGCTGTGTGGACATTATGAGGGGATGGATGTGGGGACATTATGAGGGTCTGCTGTGTGGACATTATAAGGGTTTGGATTTGTGGACATTACGAGGTTCTGATGTGGGAACATTATGAGGGTCTGGATGTGGGGACATTATGAGGGGCTGGATGTTGGGGCATTATGAGGGACTGAATCTGTGGACATTATGAGGGGCTGGCTCTGGGGACATTATAAGGGGCTGGCTGTGTCGAAATTATGAGGGGCTGGCTGTGTGGACATTATGAGGGTCTGGATGTGGAGACATTATGAGGGTCTGGCGGTGTCGACAAGTGTTTACTTGTTGATACTGACTACGTCTCATCAGTACTATGATTCCTGTATGGTTCACAGTCTGATAATGACTAATAACAACATCTCCCAGCATCTCCTTACCATTGTTAAAGACATACTGGGAGTTGTAGGTTCATGAGATACAAATGTATATTGGCCTGACTTGACATTACAACTGATTGCTTTACCACGTTTGGTGATGTAGTCATGTACTTATGGTGGTTCTGATGATTCTGATGATGTAGTCATGTACTAATGGTGGTTCTGGTGATGTATTCATGTCCTGATGGTGGTTCTGGTGATGCATTAATGTACTGAGAGTGGTACTTGTGATGTATTCATGTACTGATGGTGGTTCTGGTGATGCATTTATCTACTGATGGTGATTCTGGTGCCGTATTCATGTACTAATGGTGGTTGTAGTTACCTATTTATTTACAGATGATGGTTCTGGTGCCGTATTTATGCCCTATTGATTTGTATTGTATTTATGTACTGATGATGATTTTGGCTTCATATTCATGTATTGATAAGAATAACCATCACTACATGAATACATCAAAATAACCACCATCCATACAGGAATATGTCACCAGAACCACTATCTGTACAGGAATATGGCACCAGAATCACCATCAGTTTTGTTGCAAACTGTATGTGTCTCATGACGCACATAAAAACAATAATGTATATTTCAGTGAAATTTTCTTCTTTTTCCTCGTGGACTGATCTTTCACTCTCAAAATTCCCTATTCACAGGTAAAATCTGTTTTCAGTGAAGACATATTTTCCCATTACTGAGATAGGAGATGACAGTTGGTGCTCATAAAGTTCTATGGAGGAATGCAACTGTTGTTTCAGGAGAACGTGCAGCTGAATGTCTGTGTCCTCTCTCCATCTCCATCGAATTTTGAAAGCACCAACTGTCATCTATATCAGCAATGGAAAAGTAAGTATTTACTGAAGACTGATTTTACAGGTGTTACCCATGAATTGAGGATAAATGGAGGAGAAAGAAGCAGAGTTCTCTGATAAAATGTATTGCAAAGTTGCTTATTTTCATGTGCACTATTGATTCATGAAATAAATATTAAAATCACAATTACTTTTTAATGCTGTATACATATAGTTTTATTGTTTTTGTTCAGTTGCCAAGAAATACTACAACATAGCTGACAAAGGGTATTTCAAGGTATCATTTTGCACAGTGTAGAAAATACACTTAGACAGTTATTGTGGTCGAGAGCAAGAGCGATAAACATATAGCTGCCTATTATATTGTGAATGCCGCTCAAAAAGTAACACGGAAACTAATATGGTAAGTAAAAGAAAAGAAAATATTCATGCAATATTGTGTACGGGTATAATAAAGATATTTGAGGATCTTGGACAATTGAATACAATGCAATATTTTATGCATGAACGCACTCCTATGTACAATATACTGTATGTGTATATGTACGCACAGTACTGTGCAAAAGTTTTAGGTATGTGTAAAAAATGCTGCAAAATATAAATGTTAAGTGCACCTAGAACTTATGCTGTTTTGAATGCAAAGTGCATTCACACCAAATATTGATGTGCGTAGAATTCTCCTTTGTTCATTCACTTTGCATTTTAATTGCTAAAAAATAATCTATCCCACCACACTGTATGATGGTCCCCAGTATTCCCCCACACTGTATTGATGGCTGCTACCAGTAGTAACCACACACACTGTATGATGGCTCCCAGTATTACCCCCACACTGTATGGATGGTCCCCAGCAGTCCCCGTGCACTTTATTGATGGCCCCCAGTATTCTCTCCACACTGTATTATGGCCTTTGGTATTCCCCCCATACTGTATGGATGGCCCCCAGTTTCCCTCGACACTGTATGATTGCCCCAGTATTTCCCCCACACTGTATAATGACCCCCCAGTATTGCTCCCACCCTGTATGATGGCCCCCAATATTTTGCCCACACTGTACGGATGGCTTCCAATAATTCCTCCATAGTCCAGTAGTCATACCACACTGAATGGATGGCCCCCAGTAGTCCCCCCCGCACTGTATGGATGGCCCCCAGTAATCCCCCCATACTGTATGGATGGCCCCCAGTAGCCCCCCCCTGTATGGATGGCCCCTAATAGTCCCCCCACACTGAATGGATGGCCCCCGTAGTTCTCCTACACGGTATGGATGACCCCCCAATAGTCCCCCCACACAGTATGGATGGCCCCCAATAGTCGAGTAGCCCCCTTACACTTTATGGATGTCTCCAGTAGTCCCCCCACACCGTATGGATATCCCCCAGTAGTCCAGAGGCCCCCCCACATTGTGTGCATGGCCCCCAGTAGTCCCCTCACACTGAATAGATGCCCCCAGTAGTCCCCCCACACTGTATGGATGCCCCCCAGTAGTCCTTCCACATTGTATGGATTGGATGGCTCCCAGTAGTTCCCCTGTAGTCCTACCACACTGAATTGATACCCCCCAGTAGTCCCCCCATACTGTATGGATGGCCCCTAGTAGTCCCCCCACACTGTATGAATGACCCTCAATAGTCTACCCACACAGTATGCATGGCTCCCAGTAGTCCAGTAGCCCCCGCCTACACTGTATGGATGGTCACCAGTAGTCCCCCCACACTGTATGTATTTCCCCCAGTAGTCCCAGTGGCCCCCCTCAATGTGTGGATGGTCTTCAGTAGTACACTCACGAGTGCTATTAAAATAAAAAATCTTCTAGTCACCTAACCATAGATCCTGAGTAGTCCATCAGCAGACAGGTCCAAGGCATGGGTGGACCAATGCAATGATGTCATCTCTCCGGGGCACGCAGAGTCCCGGCATGATAATGTCATTTTGCCACATGCCCCCGCTTCGTCCATGCGCCTTCCTGCTTTTCTGTAGATTGCAGGCTTAAATCAACATGCAGTCTACAGAAAGCGAAGCTGCAGTGCAGGCTGCTCCACTGCGCAGCTCACGTCTATACAGTATAGAGTAGCAGTAGCTCCGGGTGTGCCCTTCTGAGCGCGTGACCCGGGGCAACAGCACTCTCGGCCTCTCTCCCCCTTGGTAGCTATGCTACTGGCTATGGAGCAAAAGAAAGAAAGAAAGATGATGTCACTATTCAGATACAAAATAAATCATATATAATATATAATTGCATCAGGTGTCAAAGCCCAGGCGAAGTGCGCCTGGGACGTTCCTACTTTGGGGTTTGTACCTGCTATCATGCACTGACATCACTTTATATTCATTTACATATGATGCAACTATATATTATACAGTATATGATTTATTTTGAATCTGAATAGTGACTTGTATCTATAAGTGTCCTATGTGTGACATGCAGAGGTGGCGCTGTTGCTTTAGAAGTGTCCAGCAACTAGAGGGGTTGGCACAGTCATGGGAGACAGGGAGGGTTTTGGCAGAGCCTCAGGGGGATTGTGGGGAAGTTGTTTACTGTCTGGCTGGAGCCGAAGAGAAAGGTGGTGTGTGTGTGTTCTGTATCTCACAGAAGCGCCCCTGCAAGTGAAAAGGATTCAAGTCAGGAGTGAAGCTAAGCACAGGTCAGGTACAGTTCCTGAACTAGCAGTGCAGAGTATTGTCAGGCAGAAAGATAAAGACTGGAAGAAATGGTGTCACAGGGATCATCTCCCTCAGCAAACCCCCCCCCCTCCTCCATCTCACTGTGCAGTAAAGAATGCTGTGTTCATTAATGTGTCTTTGCATTAGTACTGTGCTGTCCTGTACTACTGGGAAGACTGTGAACTGCTCTGCTGCTAAGGAAACTGTACTGTTTGTCACTGGAGCCTGTTGCTCATAAGACTTAACTTGCACTGGCTGTGCGTCTGCTTATTAAATACTACTGTTCTACCATTTATGGGGACTCTTGTCAAGTGTGTCTGGTCAGCAAGTGAAACAACCTACTTGTCTGTGCCTCAGGGTCAATACCCCTGTGCGCCTGAGAGAAGCTGCAGCACATGGTCTATGGTCGCCCTGAGTAACGGTTCCCCCAGGATTCCAAAGAATTCATGTAACCTGTCTCGCCCCTTTCTGAACCTAGCGGCGTGCATGTAACATATGAATTTGTAGCACTTGCTTTTTACTTTTTAATATTGATACCTAGCACACTTATATGTATATTGTTTTCTCCTTGTGTTGATTTATATTTATGAATGTATTATTTATATTCATATTTATCTATTTATTTATTATTAAAGCACTAGTCGCTTCATCAATTAGCTTATTGAGTCTCAGGCTATGTTCACACGTTGCGTTTTTGCTGCATTTTTTTTCTGGAGCAAAACCTGTTGTCTTGACAGTGAAATTACTGCCTCAAAAAAGCAGGGTTTCCTGAGATTTTGCTGCGTTTTTGTTGCGTTTTTAGCGCGGTTTTTACTGCAGTTTTTGTCAGTGTTCATTTGTCTCTTGTGCCCAAAAAAATAACCTAATTCAACTTCCTCAGGTTTTGGCACCAAAAACGCAGCAAAACCTGATACCTGCGGTTTTTTCAATGTTTTTTCCACCACCCATTGCTTTGAATGGGTGAAAACCGGTGAAAAAAGTGACATTTTGCGTTTTGCAAAACCCAAGGTTTTGCACAAAATACTGAGGAGAAAAAAACCAAGCTGTGTGCATGAGATTTCTGAAAAAAAAAAAAAGAACAGAAAAATAACACTGAAAAAACGCAACGTGTGAACATAGCCTAAATCACCCTAATTTATTCAATTAGTAAATATTTAATATTCATTATATTTATATAAACACGATATAAACATTGTATCAGTGTAATCTTGGCATGATATTATGTGGAATAATTCTTTTTGTGGTACACCCCTATACAATGCTTTTTAACTTGTGTTATGTCTTCTCCCCTAAACTGTTTTTATCAAGATTTTTTGGTCTATAAATAAAATTATTATATGGTATTGAACATTTTCTGGTTGTATGTCATGTTTATAGGTTTCCTAATTCTTGGATATACAACCACTTGAGATATATACAGTGTATATATATATATATATATATATATATATATATATATATATATATATATATATTTTGCTGTGTTTCTAATAACTAGCAGGCCTGCAAACGTCTTAGTGATCCAGATGTAGAAGTTAACATTTTGCATTATGGATACCACGTTCCCTTCATCCTGAAATATAAACCCAACGAAAAGCCTAAATGAAGGATCAGTGATGAAAAAAGGAGCGAATCTTCATAAACGGTTGCATAGAAAATCTAATCACAAATTGACATATGATGCTGTCTGAAAAATCTCAGGCAACCAGAGGACAAATAAAGAATCCGGTCTACCCATCTGCTGCCTGCATCAAGAAAGCAGGTGTTTGATACACGAGGCAGAAGTCACATATCGAATGCATCAGCAGATGGGGCTTCTCTAATAGAAACATACTTCAGACTCTCTGCTTTGACCTGCAAATATTTATTAACTTGCCAGTTACCTGCCAGGAAAGCCCATCATTATTCTGCAATTTCCTAGCAAGATGTGGTGGCAAGGATTGGTAAAGAAGAGAGCCACCACACTAGATTGTCAGTGTCTGTGCACCATAATCAATGCTCTTGTCTGCTATGCTCAATCCCTACTTGGTAGGACAAGCCTTTGACAATGGCCTGATCATGAAGTGTCCACCTGCTGTGCCCCCCAGCAATTCTCTGTAGTCTGTATGCTCAATTTTCCTGCAGCAAGACCACAAGAGAAATTAAAGGAGTTGTCCAGGCTTGGGGCTCAAGTCTGCAGCCACTCTATGTGACTGCAGACTTGTGAATCTTCACATTGCACGCTGTTAGTATTCTCTAGCACCGGGAGTGGGCGGTCATACAGTATGCAATTTGCATACGTCTGGACACATTTCAACTAGACTTTGCTGGCCTCGCTCAATGCACTTTTTGTATTGAGCGAGGCCGCACACGTCTAGTGGCGACGTGACCGCTTGTATGCAAATTACATACTTGCGGTTACGCACTCACCCTCTCCCAGCACCTGAAAATCCTGACAGCACGCAGTGAGAATTCACAAGTCTGCAGTCACATAGTCACTGCAGACTTGAACCCCAAGCCTGGACAACCCCTTTAAGGCTACTTTTACACATCTGTGTTTTTTTTTTCCTGCAAAAGCGTAAAACATCGCTTTTCTAGTATATCATATGTTCGGTCCTCTTCTTTGACGTGGACTCAGGAGCTGAGCCCGCAGTTTTCACAGCAGATGATGGCTGTGTTATTCAGCCATCATCTGCCTCTAACAGTTGTGAGTGAAGCGGAGGAGATCTGCCCGCTGCTGTTAACCTGTTAAATGCTGCTGTCGGTTTGTGACAGATACTGTACATTTACAGTGTGCAGCCCTGGGGGTGCGCTGTTCTAATCGCCCATCATCCTATTCACCCTACGACGTGTTTATGGGGCGATGACTGTTTGCCATGACAGCTAGGGGTCTATTGAAGAACCCCTTGCTGGTCATGATGGTGCTCCGTTGAAGTCCAGCCTGTAGCTTGCATTCAAAGGAAACAGTGATTTTTGCTACAAACAGCAGTACTGCGGTACTCAGAGATGGGTGCATCAAACACACCAATTACATTTTTTTGCTTTACTTTGTCTTTTAACAGTGGGGTATCTCTTTATTACAAAGGTCATGATGATTGCGTTGTTAGAGCCCTATATACATTTTTTTATGGTGGAATAAAATCTTTGTATTAAAAAAAAAGATTGATTTTTTTTTTACTTTTTTGAAAAAAAAATTTTATATTTAAATTTTATTCATTTAGATTTTACATTTTTTTCAGCCCCTTCCATACAAACCCTCCATACAAACCTGAATAAACACCACTGTCTATTTAGTACATAAACTACTTGTATTTTTCAGACTATAAGACGCACTTTTTTCCTCCAAAATTTGGGAGGAAAGTGGGGGGTGTGTCTTATAGTCCAGATGTTCGGTACCTTATATAGTCCTGCTGTGGATGATTAGGGGGGGAGCGGCAGCATTGAAGGAGCGGGTCACAGGAGGCAGACGTCGCCTGCTGCAGCTAACACTGTGCCTGCTGTTAAAGACAATGAATATTCACTGCTCCCCAAGCCCATGGGCGTGGGGAGCAGTGAATATTCATTCTCTTTAACAGCGGGCACACGTGATCGCTGAGCAGCTGCGGGAGCCGCGGCTGTGGCTAACAGTGTGATCGCTATTAAGGAAAATGAATATTCACTGCTCCCCACGCCCTTAGTCCCAGGCGTGGGGAGCAATGAATATTCCGGCAGCTGACCTCAGCGAGTGAGGGCGCATGGCAGTGATGTCATGCACTGCTTACACGCTGAGATCAGCTACTGGCATCAGAACAGAACACTGCTAGAGCAGAGGGAAGGTGCCACGCATACCAAGATGGGGGGGCATACATACCAGGATAGGGATGAGGGGGCCATGCATACCAGAATGGGAATAAGGGGGCCATGTATATGAGGATGGGGAGGCCTTGTATACTAGGATGGGGGGCCATATATAACAGGATGGAGGGCCATGTATACGAGGATGGGGGGGCCATGTATACCAGGATGGGGATAGGTGCCATGTATGCCAGGATATTGATGAGGGGCCATGTGTACCAGGGAGGGAAAGGTGCCTTATATACCAGGATGGGGGCCATGTATACCAGGGTGGGGATAGTTGCATTGTATACCAGGATGGGGGGCCATGTAAAGCAGGATATAGGGCCATGTATACCAGGATGGGGATGGAGGCCATGTATACCAGGATGGAGATGGGGTCACGTATATCAGGATGGGTGGGCCATATATACCAGGATGGGGGCATATACAGTTATATGAAAAAGTTTGGGCACCCCTATTAATCTTAAGCTTAATGTTTTATAAAAATTGGTGCTTTTGCAACAGCTATTTCAGTTTGATATATGTAATAACTGTTGGACACAGTAATGTTTCTGCCTTGAAATGAGGTTTATTGTACTAACAGAAAATGTGCAATCTGCATTCAAACAAAATTTGACAGGTGCATAAGTATGGGCACCCTTATCATTTTCTTGTTTTAAATACTCCTACCTACTTTTTACTGACTTACTAAAGCACTTTTTTGGTTTTGTAACCTCATTGAGCTTTGAACTTCATAGCCAGGTGTATGCAATCATGAGAAAAGTTACTTAAAGTGGCCACTTGCAAGTTGTTCTCCTGTTTGAATCTCTTCTGAAGAGTGGCATCATGGGCTCCTCAAAACAACTGTCAAATGATCTGAAAACAAAGATTATTCAACATAGTTGTTCAGGGGAAGGATACAAAAAGCTGTCTCAGAGATTTAACCTGTTAGTTTCCACTATGAGGAACATAGTAAGGAAATGGAAGAACACAGGGACAGTTCTTGTTAAGGCCAGAAGTGGCAGGCCAAGAAAAACATCAGAAAGGCAGAGAAGAAGAATGGTGAGATCAGTCAAGGACAATCCTCAGACCACCTCCAGAGAGCTGCAGCATCAACTTGCTGCAGATGGTGTCACTGTGCATCGGTCAACTATACAACGCAGTTTGCACAAGGAGAAGCTGTATGGGAGAGTGATGCGAAAGAAGCCGTTTCTGCAAGCACGCCACAAACAGAGTCGGCTGAGGTATGCAAAAGCACATTTGGAGAAGCCAATTTCTTTTTGGAAGAAGGTCCTGTTGACTAATGAAACCAAGATTGAGTTGTTTGGTCATATAAAAAGGCGTTATGCATGGCGGCAAAAAACCACAGCATTCCAAGAAAAACACTTGCTACCCACAGTAAAATTTGATGGAGGTTCCATCATGCTTTGGGGCTGTGTGGCCAATGCCGGCACCGGGAATCTTGTTAAAGTTGAGGGACGCATGGATTCCACTCAGTATCAGCAGATTCTTGACAATAATGTTCAAGAATCAGTGACAAAGTTGAAGTTACGCAGGGGATGGATCTTTCAGCCAGACAATGATCCAAAACACCACTCCAAATCTACTCAGGCATTCATGCAGAGGAACAATTACAATGTTCTGGAATGGCCATCCCAGTCCCCAGACCTGAATATCATTGAACATCTGTGGGATCATTTGAAGAGGGCTGTCCATGCTCGGCGACCATCAAACTTAACTGAACTGGAATTGTTTTGTAAAGAGGAATGGTCAAAAATACCTTCATCCAGGATCCAGGAAATCATTAAAAGCTACAGGAAGCGACTAGAGGCTGTTATTTTTGCAAAAAGAGGATCTACTAAATATTAATGTCTCCCTTTTCTGGTGAGGTGCCCATACTTATGCACCTGTCAAATTTTGTTTGAATGCAGATTGCACATTTTCTGTTAGTACAATAAACCTCATTTCAAGGCCGAAACATTACTGTGTCCAACAGTTATTACATATATCAAACTGAAATAGCTGTTGCAAAAACACCAATTTTTATAAAACATTAAGCTTAAGATTAATAGGGGTGCCCAAACTTTTTCATATAACTGTATATACCAGGATGAGGGATATTAGTACAGAATTGGGGCACATTACCCCTATAACAGTGTCAGAAGCAGACCCTCCCCATAACAGTGCATCATGACCACATTTTTTGCTTCAAATTTTTTTTCTATTTTCCTCCTCTAAAACCTAGGTGTGCCTTATGGTCCATTGCGTCTTATACCCAATTTTTTTCTGCTGGTGTTTTGGGGGGTATTTTTAGCTTTTTTCTACATTTTGTTTAGCATCTCTTTAATGCCATTTCCCAAACATTTTTTTAAATCTATTAAAGAATCAAGGTAATGCTCAAAAACACGCACAAGCGACTTCTGGGTGCCTTTATCACCTTTCCATTGACTTGTATTGTTAAGCATTGAGCGGAAAATGCCAATACATTGTACAGTGCTGTGCAAAATTTTTAGGCTAGTGTGGAAAAAATGCTTATTTTTGATCAATTAACAAAATGTAAAGTGAATGAACAAAAGAGAAATGTAAATTACATCAATATTGGGTGTGACCACCATTTGCCTTCAAAACAGTATCAATTCTTCTAGGTGCTTATACTTGCACACAGTTTTTAAAGGAACTTGGAAATAAAGTTTTTCCAAACATCTTGGATAACTAACCTGTCACGATTCTGCCTATTGGTGTGTCTGGAGGCAGTGAGTGACAGTTCAGCCGTCTAATCTAGGACAGAGGCATGCCGAGCTGTTAGTATGGCGATGGACCACTCATTCATCCAATCAGAGACTGGGTCATGCTGAGCTGTCAGAGTATTGAGTGACAGTTCAGCCGTCCAATCAGAGCCAGAGCATGCCGGGGCTTCCTCCATGTATCTGCTATTTGAGTGATTACCTGGCTGTTTAGCTGGATCTCTGCCTCCAATTAGCGCCAATTGTAGCTTAGCTCAAGTGGTGTGTGTTTGCTCTGTACTTTGTTTTCTTGTATTTCATCTTTGTTGCTAGACCTTAGACCTTGCCTTTGACCATCCATTTGCCGTGCCCTTTTGTCTTGATCTGCTACCTTCCCAGAATTCTGACCTTGGACTGGGTTCTGACCATGCCTTTGCCTTACCCCTTTGTTTATGACGAGCCCTCTTGGTATCTGACTCCGGAACTCTTGACTACCCAACATCACGGCTTGTTCATGAGTAGGATGTCTCTTGTGCAAATCCTTCTGTCTCTTAATGTAATCCCTCACAGACTTAATAATGGTGAGATCAGGGCTCTGTGGGGCTGGATCATCACTTTCAGGACTCCATGTTCTTCTTTATGCTGAAGATAGTTCTTAATGACATTGACTGTGTGGCACCCCAGGGGTCTGGTTGCCACAGTGGTAGAAATACCATGTCTGAGAGCGAGCATGGGTTTTCCTGGTCAGGAGCATTATTGCATGCCACGCCTCCTGCCCCAGTCCAGGGAGGGGAGGAACCTGCCCTTCATAAACTGGATCTGGGGCGGGGTTAGAGAGGCTAGTTCCAGAGGAAGGGACAGATGAGCAGCAAGGAGCTCTGTAGGAGACAGGAGCTGAAGACCAGGGATTGGAGCTGATAGAGCTCATCCTGGCAGAAGACGCAGAGAACCGGACACCGGAGTCCGAGGCTGTGAGGATATCCACATCCAGCAGCAGAAACCACCTGGCAGGGGATTTCAGGTCCTCTGGCCATAGAAAGCCTGAGGCTCAGTCACATGCAAGGGACCGGCACCGCCACCGAGGAGCGGAAGGTACCAAAGGCTCCAAGTCACCAGCCATACGGGTGAGCACCACACAGTACACTCAGGGACGTGGGCTACTATACGACTACAGCAGGGTAGCCAGGAAGAGTGCAGTCAGACGGGAAGGCCTACACCTCCACCTGGCCAGGGAAATTCTTGTTCGCTCACAGACTGACCAGGCCTCTAATGTTAGCCAGTACTCCCGGCAGGGCCTTCTTCATTACCAACAGTAAAGACCCTGAACTGCACTGCACGGACTCTGAGTCATTTCTGCTGCGCCCATGCACCACAACCCTCACCATCTACACACGCTGCCCTGAGGCTATACTCCTCCCGTGGGGAGTTATACTACCCTTTGCTGCGCACACAACATCAGCCTCAGCGGTCTGCCCCGCAGCGGCGGTTCTCAGTGACCGCAGTCCACGGGTGGCGTAGTCGGACATTTAAACATTAAAAACCAAATAAACAGATCCGCCACTGGTTTGACCACCCTGAGCCACGGGACCGGGTCGCCGCCACTGATGATATTGCATGATCAACAAATATCTACCTGTATTTCAGAGATTGAAAGGGGTTGGATGCAGTCCTAGGAGATCTCAGGGTGTTACACACGTCTTTTCAGGACATTTGGAGGCTTTCCAATATTGAGAATCGCGATAAATCAAATTTTTAAACTGATGAGTTCAATATTCAAAACATTCTATCTTCTCTAACGGTCGGCTTATACCAGGACAGGTCACCAGTGAGAAGGAGTCAAGTCACACCCAAATCTAATGTATTCAAAAGGTAAATCTCCTCCAAAAATTACAACTATTTCCTATATAATGATCTTCAGCTTTTCAGGTTTGCCCACTTGTGACTTATTTTATGAAAATATCAAATATATTTGTAGAAACACGTCTAACTAATTTTTTGTAGCCAACACACACCAGGTAGCAGCGAGCACATGAATCCTACGTGTTGGTAATGATGGCACAAGTTGTAGGATGCGGTTGGTCTCTGAATCTTGTAAGGACTATTGCATTATTTGTGAGCCTCACCGAATGTGCCAGTAACACAACGCTTGCAGAACACGAATTCTCACATCATGTGGGTAGCCAGGAGCGAGGAGTATAATTATCAGGAATTGTTGGGAATACACCCTGGATGTACTTGGATAAAAACATGCCTAAACCTGACCATGGAATCAACAGGAGCCACAACAGGCTGTCCCTATTTACATACAGACGCCTGCCTGCAGCGATGCATCATCTGCTTGTTTTACATATATTTTATTTTACAGTGTGATGGTTGGTATCATGGCCTATGAAAAAGCATGATGGGCTACACACTGTGTGTGGCCACCTTAGTCTTCCTGAAAAAGAAGGGAATTAACATGGCTCTGTTAAAATATATTAGTAAATTCAGTGAAATAATTTCCCCAGTCAGTGCAGATGTACAATAACAAATTATATTGTGGTACCTTTTTAACCAGAAAAATCGATATAAATCTTTTTATGCCCAGAGATGACAAAAGTATTTTCGGAGTGATACCTTTATTGGCTAACCAGAAAAAAATATATATATATTTGCAAGCTTTCAGAGCACAGAGGCTCCTTCTTCAGGCAGGATTATTAATTCATTTGCAAACCTGCCTGAAGAAGGAGCCTTTGTGCTCTGAAAGCTTGCACATACATTACAGACCAAAAGTTTGGACACACCTTCTCATTTAAAGATTTTTCTGTATTTTCATGACTATGAAAATTGTACATTAACTGAAGGCATTAAAACTATGAATTAACACATGTGGAATTATATACTTAACAAAAAAGTGTGAAACAACTGAAAATATGTCTTATATTCTAGTTTCTTCAAAGTAGCCACCTTTTGCTTTGATGACTGCTTTGCACACCCTTGGCATTCTCTTGATGAGCTTCAAGAGGTAGTCACCGAAAATGGTCTTCCAACAATCTTGAAGGAGTTCCCAGAGATGCTTAGCACTTTTTGGCCCTTTTGCCTTCACTCTGCGGTCCAGCTCACACAAACCATCTCGATTGGGTTCAGGTCAGGTGACTGTGGAGACCAGATCATCTGGCGTAGCACCCCATCACTCTCCCTCTTGGTCAAATAGCCCTTACACAGCCTGGAGGTGTGTTTGGGGTCATTGTCCTGTTGAAAAATAAATGATGGTCCAACTAAACGCAAACCGGATGGAATAACATGCCGCTGTAAGATGCTGTGGTAGCCATGTTGGTTCAGTATGCCTTAAATTTTGAATAAATCCCCAACAGTGTTACCAGCAAAGCACCCCCACACCATCACACCTCCTCCTCCATGCTTCACGGTGGGAACCAGGCATGTAGAGTCCATCCGTTCACCTTTTCTGCGTCGCACAAAGACACGGTGGTTGGAACCAAAGATCTCAAATTTGGACTCATCAGACCAAAGCAAAGATTTCCACTGGTCTAATGTCCATTCCTTGTGTTCTTTAGCCCAAACAAGTCTCTTCTGCTTGTTGCCTGTCCTTAGCAGTGGTCTCCTAGCAGCTATTTTACCATGAAGGCCTGCTGCACAAAGTCTCCTCTTAACAGTTGTTGAAGAGATGTGTCTGCTGCTAGAACTCTGTGTGGCATTGACCTGGTCTCTAATCTGAGCTGCTGTTAACCTGCGATTTCTGAGGCTGGTGACTCGGATAAACTTATCCTCAGAAGCAGAGGTGACTCTTGGTCTTCCTTTCCTGGGGCGGTCCTCATGTGAGCCAGTTTCTTTGTAGCGCTTGATGGTTTTTGCAACTGCACTTGGGGACACTTTCAAAGTTTTCCCAATTTTTCGCACTGACTGACCTTTATTTCTTAAAGTAATGATGACCACTCGTTTTTCTTTACTTAGCTGCTTTTTTCTTGCCATAATACAAATTCTAACAGTCTATTCAGTAGGACTATCAGCTGTGTATCCACCAGACTTCTGCACAACACAACTGATGGCCCCATCCCCATTTATAAGGCAAGAAATCCCACTTATTAAACCTGACAGGACACACCTGTGAGGTGAAAACCATTTCCGGTGACTACCTCTTGAAGCTCATCAAGAGAATGCCAAGAGTGTGCAAAGCAGTCATCAAAGCAAAAGGTGGCTACTTTGAAGAACCTAGAATATAAGACATATTTTCAGTTGTTTCACACTTTTTTGTTAAGTATATAATTCCATCATAGTTTTGATGCCTTCAGTGTGAATGTACAATTTTCATAGTCATGAAAAAACAGAAAAATCTTTAAATGAGAAGGTGTGTCCAAACTTTTGGTCTGTACTGTATACTGTATACAGGTGCATCTCACTAAATTAGAGTATCATCAAAAATCATTTCAGTTCTTCAATACAAAAAGTGAAACTCATATATTATATGGAGTCATTACAACCAGTTATCTATTTCAAGTGTTTATTTCTGTTAATGTTGATGATTATGGCTTACAGCCAATGAAAACACAAAAGTCATTATCTCAGTAAATTAGAATAATTAACAAAAACACCTGCAAAGGCTTCCTAAGCATTTAAAAAGGTCCCTTAGTCTGTTTCAGTAGGCTCCGCAATCATGGGGAAGACTGCTGACTTGACAGATGTCCAGAAGGCAGTCACTGACACACTAAGTAAATGCAAAGTAAATGTTTTGTTTCATTTGGAAATCAAGGTCCCAGAGTCTGGAGGAAGAGTGGAGAGGCCACAATCCAAGCTGCTTGAGGTCTAGTGTGAAGTTTCTACAATCAGTGATGGTCTGAGGAGCCATGTCATCTGCTGGTTGTTACGCACACGCCCGGACTGACTGGCGTGAGCATGCTTAGTGATCCCACTGGACCATGAAACGAGGAGTGCCTGGAGGGGTGTAACTAAGTATCAACTCGGTCCGACCAAGGTCACATGGCGACTCAGTCGACTCCGTGAACCAGGGAGGAACGGAGCAGAGGGACCAGGTGCTACTACAGGTCAGACCCCGGACACAGCTGTTGACCCACACCGGGGAATGCAGGAACAGGCAGGTTAGGCTGGCATGCAGACAGGTGGATACTGGCATGCATGGCTGGTATGCAGACAGGTGGGTATTGTCAGGCACGGCTGGTATGCAGACAGGAGGGCACTGGCAGGCACGGCTGGCATGCAGACAGGTGGGCACTGGCAGGCACGGCTGGCATGCAGACAGGCGGGTACTGGCAGGAACGCAGGCAGGATAGGGTCCAGTACAAGCTGGGACACAGAAACGGAGCCGCAAGTGCGGTAGACAAGCAGAGCAGAGCAAAACCCGCAGATACGGTAGACAAGCAGAGCAGAGCAAAACCCGCAGATGCGGTAGACAAGCAGAGCAGAGCAAAACCAGCAGATGCGGTAGACAAGCAGAGCAAAGCAAAACCCGCAGATGCGGGAGACAAGTAGAGCAGAGCAAAACCCGCAGGTGCGGTAGACAAGCAGAGCAGAGCAAAACCCGCAGATGCGGTAGACAAGCAGAGCAGAGCAAAATGCACAGCTGCGGTAGACAAGCAGAGCAGAGCAAAACCCGCAGATGCGGTAGACAAGCAGAGCAGAGCAAAACCCGCAGATGCGGTAGACATGCAGAGCAGAGCAAAGCC
This sequence comes from Phyllobates terribilis, assembly GCF_046119375.1. Taxonomy (NCBI): domain Eukaryota; kingdom Metazoa; phylum Chordata; class Amphibia; order Anura; family Dendrobatidae; genus Phyllobates; species Phyllobates terribilis. The sequence goes on from NW_027362768.1 coordinate 313,558,087, forward strand.
CGCAGGTGCGGTAGACAAGCAGAGCAAAGTCCGCAGGTGCGGTAAACAAGCAGAGCAAGCAAAACCCGCAGGTGCGGTAGACAAGCAGAGCAGAGGAAAACCCGCAGGTGCGGTGAACAAGCAGAGCAGAGCAAAACCCGCAGGTGCAGTGAACAAGCTGAGCAGAGCGAAACCTCAGGTGCGGTGAACAAGCAGAGCAGAGCAAAACCGCAGGTGCAGTGAACAAGCAGGGCAGAGCAAAACCGCAGGTGCGGTGAACAAGCAGAACCAGATACACACAAGGTACTTACAATGAAGTAGCGAGTGTACACAAAACTCACAAACAGAAGTTCAGAGACACAATGAGTTGGAGTTAGGTGCAGGTTCAGAAACTGCAGAAAAAGGGAAGGTTCGGACATAGAGAGAAACAGGTAACGGGCTAGGACACAGTTCAGACAGGAACTGAACCAGGAATAAGATACAGGAATAAGCCTGGGAACTCAGCCCCCAGAGTGGCAGAGACAGACTAGAAGTCACAGATAGGTAACAGGCCTGGGTATACAGCCCCCAGGGGCAGAAACAGACAAGATACAGGACGGGACCTGGCAACTCAGTTGCACAGAACACACTGAATGAAAGTGTTGCTCGGGCACCCCCTACTGGGTGGAGGGAGTTTAAGTATCCAGTGACTCACAGCAATAGACTGGGGACGCATTAGGACTACGCACACTGTAGCTTTAAGAATCAGGAAGTAACAGCGCCGCCGCCCTAAGCCAGCAGACAAGAGACATACAAACAGCAGGTACTGGAGCAAAATGTGCAGCCTGGCCTGATAGGTAAGATTGCAGTCTTGCATGGTGGGAGGTGGTAAGCCATGCAAGCACGCCGCCAGGGATGTTACAGTACCCCCCCCCTTTATGCCCTCTCTTATTCCAGCCTGCAATGATTTCCTGCAGAGAATTTGGAGGCCGATCCTTCTCTTCAAGAAGATTACCTCTTCTGTCCACTAGAGGGAACAAAACTGGTCTCACCATCTTGGTGACTATGATGCTTCCTCCCATCGAGCCATCCTCAGCAACTGATGAAGTGGGTGAAGTACCAGGAACAGGACACAGGAAAGTCTCTCTCCATTTGTTAATATCGGGTAGTACCCCAAAGGATTCACGGGACAACTGGAGGTCCTCCACCGGGTTGGAGGGGTGCAGAGACTCGGGGTTAACCACCGCTTTGACGTACACTTTGCCAAGCTTACTGGATGAAGTGGGCAAAGTACCAAGTACAGGGTGTAGAAAAGTTTCACTCCATTTGTTATCAGGTAGAACCCCGGAGGATTCAGGAGACAACAGGAGGTCCTCCGCCTGGTTGGAGGGGTGCAGAAACTTGGAGGTAGCCACCGCCTTGATGGATGTATTGCCAGATTTATTAGAGATAGAGGATCCTTGCTTAGGGTCCAACTTCAGTCTGGTTTCTGAGATGACATGTCTGCGAGGCGGGGCGGTACCTGAAGCCAGATCATTGGTACAATCGTGGAGACTGTGTGGGGATATTGCCTCCGCTTCCCTTCCTTCGGAGACTTCAGCGCACAGCGAGTCAGCGACTAGCAGATCTGGTGAAGAAGAAGAATAAACTGCTGACTGTCCTGAAGATATGGGGACTGGACACCCCTTGCACCTCAGCAGTCCCCCAGGAAACACCATGCAGGATCTCCAGACCTGAGCGCGCACTAGATCTCTCGGCTCTGGACGACCTGTGGGTAAACCAGACAGAACCTGGAATGTGAACTTCTTCATGTGTAATGCTCCAATCTGGAGCTTAATTTGTACAGACATATTTTGACTGTTTCTGAGTAGGGCTCTTCCTTCCGCTGACAATGCCCAAACCGGCTTCTGGAGTTGTCGGACGGGAATCAGACACCGACTCTTCAAGGCTTTAAGCCCGAAACTTCCGGTAATCCGAGGCCTTCACTTGACACGGAGACAGTCATGGTCATCTGTGAAGAGGAAACACTAACGCCGAGGGCAGCCTCTCCTACAGGCCTAATCTCTTGGGATTCTCCAACCTTCTCTGTACAAAGACCGTCAGGGGGTCCCAAACAACCGCAGCTGGACCGCAATCCGATTTTGTGACTGAGTTCTGGCCTCTGCTTTGCCTGACGAACATAGTCATCCTTCATGGATTCTGTGCGGATATCTGCCTCTACAGGCTGGGGAACAGGAGGTCTTTGGGAGGACAGAACCTGGCGTGACGGTTTACCTCTACGCCTTGCACGTCTGGACTGCCTCTTGAGGTTGGGAAGAGAAGTATTCTGTGGAGCATTGTCATCCTGTGTGGATTCTGTGTGGGCAGCAGTCTCTTCAGGCTGGAGAACTGGTAGGCTACCTACACACATTACCCATCGGCGCTGCTCCAAGATATTGGGAAGGGAAGCTTCAGCAGAAGCTTCAGAATTAGGGTCATCGAAGACCATTAGAAAGGCCACCAGGAAGGCCTGCATGTCCAAGACGATAGGATCCCATGCTTCCCATAGGGGGGTAATCCATTTCAAGGCATCATCCGCTAGGTAGGACATCAGAAATGCTACTTTAACCCGATAAGTGGGAAAATAGTGAGCATAAAATTAGAAATGTAGCATGCATTGCTCCACAAACGCATGGCTTTGTTTTGGATCCCCATAATACCGCGGTGGATCCGCAGGAACGAGTGCTGATAGCTCCATTTGGGCTGGTGCGTAAATCGCCTGGACCTCAGCTTGAGAAAAAAATAAATACATTTTCCTTGGTGCACGTATCTGACGCGCCCCCTGGGCCGCGCGTGTGTGGGGATACCCGAAACCGGACTCGTTGCGGATGCTGGGAGTCGTAGTCCTCGTGTGGCGGGGACCCGGTCCCGTGGCTCAGGGTGGCCAACTCAAATGGCAGTCTATTTGTGTGGTTTTGTGATATTAAAATGTCCGACTACGCCACCCGTGGATTGCGGTCAGGATGAACCGCCGCTGCAGGGCAGACCGCTGAGGCTGGTGTTGTGGGTGCAGCTGAGTGTAGTACAACTCCCCACAGGAGGAGTGTAGCCTCAGGGCAGTGTATGCGGAGGATGGGGGTGATGGTGCAGGAGTAGCAGTGACGACACAGAGTCAGTGATGCAGTCCAGGGTCTTTACTCACAGTTCTTATTATCCAGACCACTTCTGCAGGTAACGGCTGCCCACATCATACTGTGCTCACCAGGTGAGGGGCTCGGCCGACTCCCAGGTATCTCCGGAGTGTTTCACAGGACCCCCTTTGTGTGTCCTTTCTCTGGCCTGTCATACCCCGCCAGTGACCTCGCGTCTGTCCGGCTGCCTCGGGCCTTCTCTTGGTAAACTTGGCGTCAGTTTCCCTGACCCTATATGGTGCCTTCCTAGCGGGTGTAGCGAGGGGCTGCACAACATGAAATGTCACAGCCTCCGGTTTCTAGCTGAGGGTAATTCCCCGCCTCCACTAGTTTCGGGGACCGGTCTCCCTCTTTGTCCTGACCCCCCTACGCAGGTAGATTCGGGCGTGTGGTGGTGACTCGCCGGTCCACACCCCTGGGGTCCCTTCTTTCCTGGTTCCTGGAGCCTCCTCCGCACCTCTTCCTTCTCCTTCCTTCTGCTTTCTCCAGGCTCCCGCCTCTCTCTTAGACCTGCCTGCGGAGCAGAGCCCATGCAGAGCCTCTGCTCCCACCTCCTGCTCCCTCTTCTTCTGTCTGTACTGAACTAACTCCCTGATCTAAGATGGTGCCCACCTTTTATACCTCCCTCTAGGTGCACCCAGGAACTGCCCTCTCCTGCACTACAGGGTTCCCCCTTCCTCGGTGTTCCCTCCCCCACTCCAGCCAGGGACAGGGACTGTCGTGCTCTACTTGGTGCATATCGGTCGCCCTGTCCCCCGGAAATGTGGTGCAATGCATGCAGGTGTCGGGGTCCTGATCCACACTCCATCCTTACCTGGAAGTGAGATATCGCACATCTGGATGAGATGCAATACCTCTGTAGCAACCAAGCCCTCGGGGTGCTACATATTCGCCAGACAAGAATTCAAATGTCTCTGACAGCGAAGGGCCGTGGGGCTCAAAGGGGACCATGGCCTGAGCAAACTGTTACGCACACGCCCGGACTGACTGGCGTGAGCATGATTAGTGATCCCACTGGACCATGAACTGAGGAGTGCCTGGAGGGGCGTAGCTAAGTATCAACTCCGTGGCTCAGTTGACTCCGTGAACCAGGGAGGAACCGAGCAGAGGGACCAGGTGCTACTCCAGGTCAGACCCCGGTCACAGCTGTTGACCCACACCGGGGAATGCAGGAACAGGCAGGTTAGGCTGGCATACAGACAGATGGGTACTGGCAGACACGGCTGGTATGCAGACAGGTGAGTATTGGCAGGCACGGCTGGTATGCAGACAGGTGGGCACTGGCAGGCACGGCTGGCATGCAGACAGGTGGGCACTGGCAGGCACGGCTGGCATGCAGACAGCAGGTAGGAACGCAGGCAGGATAGGGACCAGTACAGACTGGGACACAGAAACGGAGCCGCAAGTGCGGTAGACAAGCAGAGCAGAGCAAAACCCGCAGATGCGGTAGACAAGCAGAGCGGAGCAAAACCCGCAGATGCGGTAGACAAGCAGAGCACAGCGAAACCCGCAGGTGCGGTAGACAAGCAAAGCAGAGCAAAACCCACAGGTGCGGTAGACAAGCAGAGCAGAGCAAAACCCGCAGGTACGGTAGACAAGCAGAGCAGAGCAAAACTCGCAGATGCAGTAGACAAGCAGACCAGAGCAAAACCCACAGGTGCGGTAGACAAGCAGAGCAGAGCAAATCCCACAGGTGCGGTAGACAAGCAGAGCAGAGCAAAACCCGCAGATGCGGTAGACAAGCAGAGCAGAGCAAAACCCGCAGGTGCGGTAGACAAGCAGAGCAAAATCCGCAGGTGCGGTAGACAAGCAGAGCAGAGCAAAACCCGCAGGTGCGGTATACAAGCAGAGCAAAGCCTGCAGGTGCGGTAAACAAGCAGAGCAGAGCAAAACCCGCAGGTGCGGTAGACAAGAAAAGCAGAGCAAAACCCGCAGGTGCGGTAAACAAGCAGAGCAGAGCAAAATCCGCAGGTGCGGTGAACAAACTGAGCAGAGCGAAACCGCAGGTGCGGTAAACAAGCTGAGCAGAGCGAAACCGCAGGTGCGGTGAACAAGCAGAGGAAAGCGAAACCGCCGGTGCAGTGAACAAGCAGAGCGAAACTGCCGGTGCGGTGAACAAGCAGAGCGGAGCGAAACCGCTGGTGCGGTGGACAAGCAGAGTGGAGCAAAACCGCAGGTGCGGTGAACAAGCAGAGCAAAGCAAAACCGCAGGTGCGGTGAACAAGCAGAGCAGAGCAAAACCGCAGGTGCGGTGAACAAGCAGGGCAGAGCAAAACCGCAGGTGCGGTGAACAAGCAGAACCAGATACACACAACGTACTTACAATGAAGTAGCGAGTGTACACAAAACTCACAAACAGAAGTTCAGAGACAACGAGTTGGAGTTAGGTGCAGGTTCAGACACTGCAGGAAAAGGGAAGGTTCGGACATAGAGAGAAACAGGTAACGGGCTAGGACACAGTTCAGACAGGAACTGAACCAGGAATAAGATACAGGAATAAGCCTGGGAACTCAGCACCCAGGGTGGCAGAGACAGACTAGAAGTCACAGATAGGTAATAGGCCTGGGTATACAGCCCCCAGGGGCGGAAACAGACAAGATACAGGACGGGACCTGGCAACTCAGTTGCACAGAACACACTGAATGAAAGTGTTGCTCAGGCACCCCCTACTGGGTGGAGGGAGTTTAAGTATCCAGTGACTCACAGCAATAGGCTGGGGACGCATTAGGACTGCGCACACTGTAGCTTTAAGAATCAGGAAGTAACAGCGCCGCCGCCCTAAGCCAGCAGACAAGAGACATACAAACAGCAGGTACTGGAGCAAAATGTGCAGCCTGGCCTGATAGGTAAGATTGCGGTCTTGCATGGTGGGAGGTGGTAAGCCATGCAAGCACGCCGCCAGGGATGTTATACTGGTGTAGGTCCACTGTGTTTTATCAAGACCAAAGTCAGCGCAGCCGTCTACCAGGAGATTTTAGAGCACTTCATGCTTCCCTCTGCCGACAAGCTTTTTGGAGATGGAAATTTCATTCTCCAGCAGGACTTGGCACCTGTCCACACTGCCAAAAGTACCAATACCTGGTTTACAAACAATAGTATCACTGTGCTTGAATGGCCAGCAAACTCGCCTGACCTTAACCTTCCTTATCTTCCTCTTGTGAAGAGGAAGATGAGAGACACCACATCCAACAATGCAGACGAGCTGAAGGCTGCGGTCAAAGCAACCTGGGCTTCCATAACACCTCAGCAGTGCCACAGGCTGATCGCCTCCATGCCACATTGCCGCATTGATGCAGTAATTGATGCAAAAGGAGCGCCCACTAAGTATTGATGGCATTTACTGAACATACATTTCAGTAGGACAACATTTCAGATTTTAAAATAATTTTTCAAGCTGTTGTTATAAAGTATTCTAATTTACTGAGATAATGAGTTTTTGTGTTTTTCATTGGCTGTAAGCCATAATCATCAACATTAACAGAAATAAACACTTGAAATAGATCACTCTGTTTGTAATGACTCTATATTCGTATAAGTTTCACTTTTTGTATTGAAGAACTTAAATGAATTAACTTTTTGATGATATTCTAATTTAGTGAGATGCACCTGTATATACAGTGGGTACGGAAAGTATTCAGACCCCTTTAAATTTTTCACTCTTTGTTTCATTGCAGCCATTTGGTAAATTCTAAAAAGTTCTTTTTTTTTCTCATTAAAGTACACTCCGCACCCCATCTTGACTGAAAAAAAACCAAACATGTAGAAATTTTTGCAAATTTATTAAAAAAGAAAAACTGAAATATCACATGGTCATAAGTATTCAGACCCTTTGCTCAGTATTGAGTAGAAGCACCCTTTTGAGCTCGTACAGCCATGAGTCTTCATGGGAATGATGCAACAAGTTTTTCACACCTGGATTTGGGGATCCTTTGCCATTCTTCCTTGCAGATCCTCTCCAGTTCCATCAGGGGAGGAGTCCTGAGGAGATAATTTGCATATTCCCACTGCATTTTGGGGTAAGTGAAGAGTCTCCGCGAGCTCAAAGAACACTGGATTTTGGCTGTTGGAGCTGAAAAGAGGACATCGGTAAACCGCGCGCCGGTAGGCGCGCGCATTTTGAAGCTTTTTTTTTTAAGCTTTTTTCACTGTTTTCAGAACATTAACAATAAGAACATGGAAGAGTCCAGGAGCCATTTGGTGAGCTGCATATCCTGCTACATGTTCACAGACTTGCCAGTGGAAAAGCCAAACTTCACATGCCAGAAATGCAAGCTTGTGTCCCTGTTGGAGGAAAAGTTGCGAAATCTAGAAGAGAGGTTAACTACCTTGAAAATCATTAAGGAAGGTGAAGAGTTCTTAGACAGAGCAGAATTATCTCTTCATGATTCAGAAAGAGAAGAAATTCGAACTGCACCTGACGAAACAGAGGAATGGAAGCATGTGACCCACAGAAGCAGGAGGATCGAGAGGCAGTCAGCACCCATACTGCTCAGGAACCAGTACCAGGCTCTCACGCAGGAGAACCATGAAGAAATACAGCAAAATAAGACTTTGCCAGCAATGAATAACCTTGTAAGCCCTCAGAATCCTCCTGGATGGAGAAAGAAGAATGTTGTGAAGAAAAAACGGAGAGTGGTGGTCATGGGGGATTCCCTGTTAAGAGGAACAGAGGCCGCTATCTGCAGACCAGACATAACCTCAAGAGAAATGTGCTGTCTTCCAGGAGCAAAAATTAAAGATGTGTCTGACAGGATATCAAGACTCTTCAGACCTACAGATCACTACCCATTCCTGCTAATACATGTGGGGACAAATGACACCGCAAGAAAGGACCTGGAAACCATCTGCAGTGACTTTGAAGACTTAGGCAAGAAAGTGAAAGAATTGGGAGCGCAGGTGGTCTTCTCATCCATCCTCCCAGTGGATGGCCATGGAACAATGAGGTGGAATAAGATTCTACAGGTGAACAACTGGCTACGTCGATGGTGCCGTCAACAAGGATTTGGATTTCTGGATCACGGAATGAATTACCTATACGATCGACTACTTGCTAGAGATGGGGTGCACCTTACGAAGACTGGAAAACATGTATTTGGAAGTCGCCTTGCTACACTCATCAGAAGAGCTTTAAACTAGAACAATGTGGGAAGGGAAGCAAAAGGCCAGAAAAAGCCATACAGCTGACAAATACTATTGAGATCTCTGCTACTGGAAGTGGAAAGGAAGAACAAAGACAAAACAATTTAAATAATAAAAATATGGGAGGAAGAGAAACCAATCACAAACTAAAATGTTTTTATACAAATGCACAAAGCATGGGCAACAAACAAGGAGAATTGGAACTACTAATGCAGGAAAAGGAATATGATGTCATTGGAATCACTGAAACTTGGTGGGACGATACACATGATTGGAATAAAAGGCTAAAAGGATACAACTTATTTGCAAGAAACAGACTTGATAAACGAGGAGGAGGTGTTGCATTGTATGTTAGAAAAGCGTATATCTGCACAGAGATTGAAGCTTCAGAGACTGGGAGTTCTGTGGAAACTGTTTGGGTAAGAATACAAGGAGAGAACAACGGAAAGGACACCATTGTAGGCATTTACTACAGGCCACCTGGGCAAGCTGAAAATATGGATGAACTCTTTATGTATCAAATGACCAAGTTCTCCAAAAAATATGACGTAGTGTTCATGGGAGATTTCAACTATCCAGACATTTGTTGGGAATCTCTCTCAAGTAAAACTAACAGGTCAAGCAAATTCTTATCCTCTCTTGCTGACAACTTTATCTTCCAAAAGGTAGGGGAGAAAACAAGGGGATCTGCTACTTTGGATCTAATCATAGAATCATAGAATCATAGAATGGTAGAGTTGGAAGTGACCTCCTGGGTCATCTGGTCCAACCCCCTGCTCAAAGCAGGATTCACTAGATCATCTCAGACAGATGTCTGTCCAGCCTCTGTTTGAAGACGTCCATTGAAGGGGAACTCACCACCTCTCGTGGCAGCCTGTTCCACTCATTAATCACCCTAACTGTCAAAAAGTTTTTTCTAATATCTAATCTGTGTCTCCTCCCATTTAGTTTCATCCCATTGCTTCTAGTCTTTCCTTGTGCAAATGAGAATAAAGATGATCCTTCTACAATGTGACAGCCCTTGACATATTTGTAGACAGCTATTAAGTCTCCTCTCAGTCTTCTTTTTTGCAAGCTAAACATTCCCAAATCCTGCAACCGTTCCTCATAGGACATGGTTTGCAGACCAGTCACCATTCTGGTCGCTCTTCTCTGAACTTGCTCCAGTTTGTCTATGTCTTTTTTAAAATGTGGTGCCCAAAACTGTACACCGTATTCCAGATGAGGTCTGACCAAAGAGGAGTAAAGACCGATAATGACTTCACGTGATCTAGACTGTATGCTTCTGTTAATACATCCCAGAATTGTATTTGCCTTTTTTGCTGCTGCATCACACTGTTGACTCATGTTCAGTCTATGATCTATTAGTATACCTAAGTCTTTTTCACATGTACTGTTGCTTAGCTCTATTCCTCCCATTCTGTATATGCTTTTTTCATTTTTATTGCCCAGATGTAGTACTTTGCATTTTTCCCTGTTAAAAACCATTCTGTTGGTTGCTGCCCACTGCTCCAGTTTATTTAGGTCTTTTTGAATCCTCTCTCTCTCTTCTCTAGTATTAGCTATCCCTCCTAGCTTTGTGTCATCAGCAAATTTAATCAGTTTACCCTCAATTCCTTCATCTAAATCATTGATAAAGATGTTGAACAATACAGGTCCCAGGACGGAGCCCTGTGGTACCCCACTTGAGACATTCATCCAGCTGGATGTGAAGCCATTTACAACCACCCTTTGAGTCCGATCACTAAGCCAGTTATGAATCCACCTAACAGTTGCCTGGTCCATTGCATACTTGGTCATTTTTTCAATAAGGATGGTGTGAGATACTTTGTCAAATGCTTTGCTGAAGTCAAGATATACTATATCTACAGCATTTCCCTGATCCACCCAGTCAGTGATTCTGTCATAGAAGGAAATTAAGTTAGTCTGACATGACTTGTTAGTTACAAACCCATGCTGACTCTGGTTAATCACTTCATTCTTATCCATGTTCTTACATACATGTTGTTTAATAATTTGTTCAAAGATCTTTCCTGGTATAGAAGTCAGACTCACCGGCCTATAGTTCCCTGGGTCCACCTTCTTCCCCTTTTTGAAGATAGGAACAACATTTGCTCTTCTCCAGTCTTCTGGGACTTCTCCTGTTCTCCAAGAATTTTCAAAGATTATGGAGAGTGGTTCTAAAATTTCTTCTACGATCTCCTTCAGTACTCTGGGGTGTAATTCATCTGGACCTGGAGACTTGAACTCATTTATGTTAGCTAAATATTCCCTCACAATCTTTCTGTTTACAGATAACTTGGATTCCTCTATTCCTTTAAAAGGACATTGAAGATCAGTTGATGTTACATTTTCTTTCTGAGAGAAAACAGATGCAAAATAGGAATTAAAAAGTTCGGCCTTCTCAACATCCTCTCTTACCATTTCTCCATTTTCATCCTGTAAAAATCCTATAGCATCTTTGACTTTTCTTTTACTTTTGACATACCCCCAAAATCCTTTTTTATTGCTTTTGACATCTCTTGCAAGCCTTAATTCATTGTCAGCTTTAGCTAACCTGATACGTGCCCTGCAGGATCTGCAGACTGCATTATAATCTTCTTTAGATATGCCTCCCTCTTTCCATTTAATAAACATTTCTTTCTTTCTTTTTAGCATGTGTTTAAGTTCTGTGTTCATCCATCCTGGTTTCCTTAAATGCTTCCCATTCTTCCTACTTTTCGGGATTGTTAACGATTGTGCTTTGAGAATCTCATTTTTAAAAATTTCCCATCCTTCCTGGACATTTTTGTCCTTAAGGACATCCAGCCATTGGATCCCTCCTATTCTCTTTCTGAGTCTCTTAAAATCTGCCTTTCTAAAATCTAACCTTGAAGTTTGAGTCTTCACATGTCTTCCTCCTCTAGTTATCCAAAATTCTATAATAGCATTAATCCTTATAAACAGGGAGGAAATGGTTGAGGAGGTAAAGGTGGCTGGGACCCTAGGAGGCAGCGATCATGCTATTATAGAATTTTGGATAACTAGAGGAGGAAGACATGTGAAGACTCAAACTTCAAGGTTAGATTTTAGAAAGGCAGATTTTAAGAGACTCAGAAAGAGAATAGGAGGGATCCAATGGCTGGATGTCCTTAAGGACAAAAATGTCCAGGAAGGATGGGAAAATTTAAAAATGAGATTCTCAAAGCACATTCGTTAACAATCCCGAAAAGTAGGAAGAATGGGAAGCATTTAAGGAAACCAGGATGGATGAACACAGAACTTAAACACATGCTAAAAAGAAAGAAAGAAATGTTTATTAAATGGAAAGAGGGAGGCATATCTAAAGAAGATTATAATGCAGTCTGCAGATCCTGCAGGGCACGTATCAGGTTAGCTAAAGCTGACAATGAATTAAGGCTTGCAAGAGATGTCAAAAGCAATAAAAAAGGATTTTGGGGGTATGTCAAAAGTAAAAGAAAAGTCAAAGATGCTATAGGATTTTTACAGGATGAAAATGGAGAAATGGTAAGAGAGGATGTTGAGAAGGCCGAACTTTTTAATTCCTATTTTGCATCTGTTTTCTCTCAGAAAGAAAATGTAACATCAACTGATCTTCAATGTCCTTTTAAAGGAATAGAGGAATCCAAGTTATCTGTAAACAGAAAGATTGTGAGGGAATATTTAGCTAACATAAATGAGTTTAAGTCTCCAGGTCCAGATGAATTACACCCCAGAGTACTGAAGGAGATCGTAGAAGAAATTTTAGAACCACTCTCCATAATCTTTGAAAATTCTTGGAGAACAGGAGAAGTCCCAGAAGACTGGAGAAGAGCAAATGTTGTTCCTATCTTCAAAAAGGGGAAGAAGGTGGACCCAGGGAACTATAGGCCGGTGAGTCTGACTTCTATACCAGGAAAGATCTTTGAACAAATTATTAAACAACATGTATGTAAGTACATGGATAAGAATGAAGTCATGTCAGACTAACTTAATTTCCTTCTATGACAGAATCACTGACTGGGTGGATCAGGGAAATGCTGTAGATATAGTATATCTTGACTTCAGCAAAGCATTTGACAAAGTATCTCACACCATCCTTATTGAAAAAATGACCAAGTATGCAATGGACCAGGCAACTGTTAGGTGGATTCATAACTGGCTTAGTGATTGGACTCAAAGGGTGGTTGTAAATGGCTTCACATCCAGCTGGATGAATGTCTCAAGTGGGGTACCACAGGGCTCCGTCCTGGGACCTGTATTGTTCAACATCTTTATCAATGATTTAGATGAAGGAATTGAGGGTAAACTGATTAAATTTGCTGATGACACAAAGCTAGGAGGGATAGCTAATACTAGAGAAGAGAGAGAGAGGATTCAAAAAGACCTAAATAAACTGGAGCAGTGGGCAGCAACCAACAGAATGGTTTTTAACAGGGAAAAATGCAAAGTACTACATCTGGGCAATAAAAATGAAAAAAGCATATACAGAATGGGAGGAATAGAGCTAAGCAACAGTACATGTGAAAAAGACTTAGGTATACTAATAGATCATAGACTGAACATGAGTCAACAGTGTGATGCAGCAGCAAAAAAGGCAAATACAATTCTGGGATGTATTAACAGAAGCATACAGTCTAGATCACGTGAAGTCATTATCGGTCTTTACTCCTCTTTGGTCAGACCTCATCTGGAATACTGTGTACAGTTTTGGGCACCACATTTTAAAAAAGACATAGACAAACTGGAGCAAGTTCAGAGAAGAGCGACCAGAATGGTGACTGGTCTGCAAACCATGTCCTATGAGAAACGGTTGCAGGATTTGGGAATGTTTAGCTTGCAAAAAAGAAGACTGAGAGGAGACTTAATAGCTGTCTACAAATATGTCAAGGGCTGTCACATTGTAGAAGGATCATCTTTATTCTCATTTGCACAAGGAAAGACTAGAAGCAATGGGATGAAACTAAATGGGAGGAGACACAGATTAGATATTAGAAAAAACTTTTTGACAGTTAGGGTGATTAATGAGTGGAACAGGCTGCCACGAGAGGTGGTGAGTTCCCCTTCAATGGACGTCTTCAAACAGAGCCTGGAAGACATCTGTCTGAGATGATCTAGTGAATCCTGCTTTGAGCAGGGGGTTGGACCAGATGACCCAGGAGGTCCCTTCCAACTCTACCATTCTATGATTCTATGATTCTATGATTCTATGATTCAGGTTGGATGGTGAACGTTGGTGGACAGCCATTTTCAGGTCTCTCCAGAGATGCTCAATTGGGTTTAGGTCAGGGCTCTGGCTGTGCCAGTCAAGAATGGTCACAGAGTTGTTCTGAAGCCACTCCTTTGTTATTTTTTTCTGTGTGCTTAGGGTCATAGTCTTGTTGGAAGGTGAACCTTTGGCTAAGTCTAAGGTCCAGAGCACTCTGGAAGAGGTTTTCATCCAGAATATGTCTGTACTTGGCCGCAGTCATGTTTCCTTCAATTACAACCAGTTTTCCTGTCCCTGCATCTGAAAAACACCCCCATAGCATGATGCTGCCACCACCATGTTTCACTGTTGGGATTGTATTGGGCAGGTGATGAGCAGTGCCTGGTTTTCTCCACACATACCACTTAGAATTAGCACCAAAAGTTCTATCTTCGTCTCATGAGACCAGAGAATCTTATTTCTCATAGTCTGGGAGTCCTTGTTTTTGAGCAAACTCTATGCGGGCTTTCATATGTCTTTCACTGAGGAGAGGCTTCCGTCGGGCCACTCTGCCATAAAGGCCCGACTGGTGGAGGACTGCAGTGATAGTTGACTTTGTGGAACTTTCTACCATCTCCCTACTGAATCTCGAGCTCAGCCACAGTGATCTTGGGGTTCTTCTTTACCTCTCTCACCAAGGCTCTTCTCCCATGATTGCTCAGTTTGGCTGGACGGCCAGGTCTAGGAAGACTTCTGGTGGTCCCAAACTTCTTCCATTTAAGGATTATGGAGGCCACTGTGCTCTTAGGAACCTTACGTAAAGCAGAAGGAGTAGAACCATCTCAAGGAGAATCACAAGGAAATGGACAGCATGTGACTTAAATATGAATGTCTGAGTAAAGGGTCTGAATACTTATGACCATGTTATATTTCAGTTTTTCTTTTTTAATAAATTTGCAAAAATTTCTACATTTCTGTTTTTTTTCAGTCACGATGGGGTGCAGAGTGTACATTAATGAAAAAAAAATGAACTTTTTAGAATTTATCAAACGGCTGCAATGAAACAAAGAGTGAACAATTTAAAGGGGTCTCAATACATTCCGTACCCACTGTATTTTTTTCTGGTTAGCCAATAAAGGTATCACTCTGAGAATTCTTTAGTCATCTTTGGGCATAAAAGTATTTACACCCATTCAGTGCTAAAATACACTAAGAGCTTGATTTCATCATTTATGCGGTTTTTTAAGTAACTTTTCTTTTTTTTCTCTTGTGGTACTCATTGACATTGAATTCTTCTTTAAAATGGTGCATCTGGTTTATGCATTTTGGCAAAATGAAAAATGTTTTCCATTTTTTGACTTTAACCTTTTTTTTTTGCAAATTTTTAATGCAAGAAATCACAAAATGTCTGCAAAAAATTCCATGTATACATAAAAACACTCCAGGGGTAGGACTGGGGTGTATATGCTCAAACAATTTTGTGACTTTTTAAAAAGTGGCAATTGATGAAACAGGCAAAAACAGCTGGAAAACCCCAAACCTCTGGCAAACTTAAAAAAAAAAAAAAAAAAAAAAGACAAGCACATATAAAAAGATGAAAATTAAGCGAAGAATTGAGCTCAAATGAGGCAAGTGGCAAATAGGCAAAAAAAACCACCAAAAATTATACAAAAGCACAAATGCAGTAATGAATTGAGCCTTATATATTCACTTTATTAGAGGCAGATCTAATCTAGCAGCATAATGGTTTTAACTTGGTTTTCAGAACAGCAATGATCCGTTGAGGCATCGATTCCACCAGGAGTTGAGTTGAAGTTGTTGTGCAGAAATACTGTCCCATGTGGACAGGGTAGTTTATCATTGCCACAAATTAAGATACTGACATTTTCTAAACAGCCCATTCTACCTCTTCCTAGAGATGCTCTATAAGGGCTTATACCCATATGTGTGAAAAAAAAAGTTCAGATATCTGGACTTAAAATACGGGCAAGTGTCATGCAATTTTCATGTGAGTACAATGCAATTTTTCACACCTAGCGTGATTGCGATTTTAACATGGAGTTTTACATAGAGGAATTCTATATACAATTTACACATAGTTTTCCAAGGAAATATTTTTCACTACATATATAAATATATATATATGTACATATAAATATATATATATATATATACCTTATTTTTCGGACTATAAGACGCACTTTTTTCCTCCAAAATTTTGGAGGAAAGTGGGGGGTGCGCCTTATAGTACGATATACATAAATACTGTGGCTGTGGGTGGTGGGGGATGTGGGGGAAGCGACAGCGGTGGAGTAGCGGGGCACAGGAGGCAGCAGCCGCCTGCTGCAGCCTACACTGTGCCGCTACTAAAGAAAATGAATATTCACTGCTCCCCACGCCCATGGGCATGGAGAGCAGTGAATATTCATTTTCCTTAATAGTCAGCACACTGTGCCTGCAGCGCGGCTCCTGGTATGTATGGCACCCTTCATCCCTGCATGTATGGCCCCCCTCATCCCTCTTCCTGGTATGTATGGCACCTTTCATCACTGCATGTATGGCCCCCCTCATCCCTTATTCCGGTATGTATGGCCCCCCACATCCCTCTTCCTGGTATGTATGGCACCCTTAATCCCTATATGTATGGCCCGCCTCATCCCTCTTCCTGGTATGTATGGCCCCCCTCATCCCTGTATGTATGGCCCCCCTCATCCTGGTATGCTTGGCACCCCCTGATCCCCGTCACGCTGCACAGAAAAAAAGAAACAATTATACTCACCGCCTCTCTCCTCCAGCGCTGTGTCCCGCTCTGTGCTGGAATAGTCACTACATTTTTTGCTTAAATTTTTATATATACAGTACAGACCAAAAGTTTGGACACACCTTCTCATTTAAAGATTTTTCTGTATTTTCATGACTATGAAAATTGTACATTCACACTGAAGGTATCAAAAGTATGAATTAACACATGTGGAATTATATACTTAACAAAAAAGTGTGAAACAACTGAAAATATGTCTTATATTCTAGGTTCTTCAAAGTAGCCACCTTTTGCTTTGATGACTGCTTTGCACACTCTTGGCATTCTCTTGATGAGCTTCAAGAGGTAGTCACCGGAAATGGTCTTCCAATAATCTTGAAGGAGTTCCCAGAGATGCTTAGCACTTGTTGGCCCATTTGCCTTCACTCTGCGGTCAAGCTCACCCCAAACCATCTCGATTGGGTTCAGGTCTGGTGACTGTGGAGGCCAGGTCATCTGGCGTAGCTTCCCATCACTCTCCTTCTTGGTCAAATAGCCCTTACACAGCCTGGAGGTGTGTTTGGGGTCATTGGCCTGTTGAAAACTAAATGATGGTCCAACTAAATGCAAACCTGATGGAATAGCATGCGGCTGCAAGATGCTGTGGTAGCCATGCTGGTTCAGTATGCCTTCAATTTTGAATAAATCCCCAACAGTGTCACCAGCAAAGCACCCCCACACCATCACACCTCCTCCTCCTTGCTTCACGGTGGGAACCAGGCATGTAGAGTCCATCCGTTCACCTTTTCTGCGTTGCATAAAGACACGGTGGTTGGAACCAAAGATCTCAAATTTGGACTCATCAGACCAAAGCACAGATTTCCACTGGTCTAATGTCCATTCCTTGTGTTCTTTAGCCCAAACAAGTCTCTTCTGCTTGTTGCTTGTCCTTAGCAGTGGTTTCCTAGCAGCTATTTTACCATGAAGGCCTGCTGCACAAAGTCTCCTCTTAACAGTTGTTGTAGAGATGTGTCTGCTGCTAGAACTCTGTGTGGCATTGACCTGGTCTCTAATCTGAGCTGCTGGTAACCTGCGATTTCTGAGGCTGGTGACTCGGATAAACTAATCCTCAGAAGCAGAGGTGACTCTTGGTCTTCCTTTCCTGGGGTGGTCCTCATGTAAGCCAGTTTCTTTGTAGCGCTTGATGGTTTTTGCAACTGCACTTGGGGACACTTTCAAAGTTTGGCCAATTTTTCGGACTGATTGACCTTCATTTCTTAAAGTAATGATGGCCACTCATTTTTCTTTACTTAGCTGCTTTTTTCTTGCCATAATACAAATTCTAACAGTCTATTCAGTAGGACTATCAGCTGTGTATCCACCAGACTTCTGCACAACACAACTGATGGTCCCAACCCCATTTATAAGGCAAGGAATCCCACTTTTTAAACCTGACAGGGCACACCTGTGAAGTGAAAACCATTTCCGGTGACTACCTCTTGAAGCTCATCAAGAGAATGCCAAGAGTGTGCAAAGCAGTCATCAAAGCAAAAGGTGGCTACTTTGAAGAACCTAGAATATAAGACATATTTTCAGTTGTTTCACACTTTTTTGTTAAGTATATAATTCCATATGTGTTAATTCATAGTTTTGATGCCTTCAGTGTGAATGTACAATTTTCATAGTCATGAAAATACAGAAAAATCTTTAAATGAGAAGGTGTGTCCAAACTTTTGGTCTGTACTGTATATATATATATATATATATATATATATATATATATATATATATATATAAGAAATATATACAGATAGATACATACATAAATCCAGAAATATATATACATAGATATAAATATGTGAGTCTGATATATATTCAGTGCTTTGCTTGTGTTGCTTACTGTGCATGTAATTTATTATTAAATTAAAGAATTAAAAAAAAAAATGGCATGGGGTCCCCCTAAATTTTAATATCCAGCAGAGGGAAAGCAGACAGTGGGCAGATGTTTATAGCCTGGGAAGGGGGTAATACCCATGGAAGTTCCTAGGCTATTAGTTTCAGCTCTCAGCTGTATACTTACCATTTACTGGTTATTAAAATAGGGGACCCCAAAAATAAATGTGGGGTCCCCTATTTTAACAACTAGCAAAGGCTAGGTAGACAGCTGAGGGCTGATATTCATAACCTAGGAAGGGGCCATGGATATTGGCCCCCTTCCTAACTACAAACCACGCCATTTTTTTCAGAAATGTATTAATTTAATGCCAAAATACATATACAGTAAACGACACAGTCACTGCACTAATTATATATGTCACTGACATCTTTCTAACTATTCTATGGATATATCTATTCTCTCTGTTCTATAATGTCTTGTACCGCTGTGATTTTACTGTACGTGGATGATGAATTGTTGGGTTTCAAGGAGATAGGTGTGTGAAAATTGGGCGGCACTCGCCTGGTCCGAGCGATTTTTTTCTCGCACCCATTGACTTGCATTGGCGAGTTTCGTCCGAGATACTCGGCAAAACGCGGCATGCTGCGATTTTTTTCTCTGTTCGATTTTAGCTGAGAAAAAAAAATCAAAGATGAGATGTAACTCATTGAGTAACATTGGTCAGAGTCCAATCCGATTTTTTTATCAGATTGCACTCGTCCGTTTTCCACACAAATGAGTATGAGCCCTTAGACTTAGATCTGTGGACCGTGAAGACCAGGGATGTAAGGAAAACTCACTGTCATGTTCTTGGACCCAATTCATGACTATATGACCTTTGTGCCATGGTTCTGACTATATGACCCTTCTGCCATAGTGAAAATAGCTGCTATGAAAAAATGAAGTTGGTCGGTCACAATACTAAGGTAAACCCTACTGTCCAGATGTCCATCCACAGGTATGAGAGTACCGAGGGTGTGTCATGACACCAAGAGGGGCAAACATCCCAAACTATGTGTCTGCAAATGGAGTTTTTGGTTTGACTTTTTATGTTAAGCCATGTAGTAAGGCTTGTTAAAGAGTCAAAATTGACTTCTATGATTGCTACATGCAATAGGTGGCACTAGATTTCCTGTCCTCTTTCTCTCTGAAGAGGATTTTTGCATATTTATATTCC
Organism: Phyllobates terribilis; assembly: GCF_046119375.1. NCBI lineage: Eukaryota > Metazoa > Chordata > Amphibia > Anura > Dendrobatidae > Phyllobates > Phyllobates terribilis. The sequence continues at coordinate 313,577,374 of NW_027362768.1, forward strand.
AAAGAAGAAGCATTGCATGGGCCTATTAGTCTCCTTACACCAGTGTGGCGCACTCCACAAAAGGAAAGGTTCCCGCCAATTAGACTCCTTCAGAAGCGCCTCTCACCCAGCCAAATCAGAACTCCTGCTTTGCACTGATGAGAGGGCAAACACCTGAAACACGTGTCTGCAAATTGGATTTCCGATTTGTCTATTTAAACAAAGTCATGTAGCAAGGATCTTTAAAGGGGCGATTTTGCCTTTTAGGATTGCTACGTGCAATAGGAGGCGCTAGAGTTCCCGTCCTCTTCCTCTCTGATGTGGCTATTTCCATATAGGAAACCATTCACTGCACCATTGCATCTCCTCCAGCAGCCTGAACTGTTAACATTTGTCATTGATTCATGCCAAATTCTGACTCTACTATCATGGTGCAAGAGAAGTCTGCATACACCTGACCAAACAATGTTATTCCTCTTTGCTTTGATCCAATTTTTGCCCACTGGAGTTTCACCTTACTATTTTTCTTAGCCAGCGATGGCACTTGAGCTGGTTGTCCGCTGTTATAGTCCATCCATGCTAAGGGACAATAAGTTTTGCGCCACTGTTTTGCTTGATTGTCAGAACGATTCTTCACGTCCTCCTTTTATCTTTTAGTTGACAAGTTCTCGCTGGATGTTTTTCCTCTATCACACCATTCCAGTTATACTCTTGACACTGCTGCACTGGAAAACCTCACAAGGTTGGCAGTTTATACATACTTGCCCCAACTAGTCCAGTACCGATGACTATGTCTTACTTAAAGTAGCTCAGATCGGTCCACTTTCCCATTCTAATGTGGATTCACACTGAAACTGATCCATGGAAAACTCGTTCACATGATTTTATGGTGCACTCTGGGGTCAAGTGTCTGATTTCCATGCAGGGAGGATCCAATTGTCAAAAGACAGGCATCTTCTGGAGTGGCCATTCAGTGCATATATAAAGCCAATGTAATAATGCCATACAATGCCTACATAAAAGGGCTATGCAATGCCCAAGTAGAGATAATAGGATGCCATAGTAGTAAACTTTGTGACCTGTCTTCCAACATGTCTTTTGGCTGCTTGCCATATTTAGTTTCTTCTTCCTTTTCTACAATATTACCTATATGTAATCGTCAATGTATCTGGTGAAATTGGTAAAAGTTAACCGATAGCATCCAATTAGTTTTCCATTTATTTATTTATTTTATTTAATTATTTTACTCACTTATATAGCGCCATTAATTCCACAGCACTTTACAGACATTATGGGCACTGTCCCCATTGGGGCTCACAAGCTAAATTCCCTATCAGTATGTCTTTGGAGTGTGGGAGGAAATCGGAGAACCCGGAGGAAACCCACGCAAACACAGGGAGAACATACAAACTTCTTGCAAATGTTGTCCTTGGTGGGAATTGAACCCAGGACCCCAGCGCTGCAAGGCTACACTGTTAACCACTGAGCCACCGTGCTGCTTTTCCATCTGACTAAAATATTCTATCTACTATGTCTTTTTCTTTTGGATATGGCATTATTACGGATCCTTGTTGTACAGTTCTGTAATACTGCACTCATACAAATCAATGCACCAGTACCGTACCGCTATATTCCTCCAGTATCCAAGCTTTTTTTCTTAGAAATTCATGCTGTGTTGGAATATTTGCTAGTCATTGCGTCTAGGGAAGATCAAAGTGCCATACACAGGCGCCATATGGTGCCCCTTGACGTGCCTAAAGATCCACGATACATTTTTTTTCTGTAGTATCCGTTTAATGGTGATTAATTCATCTGGCTTAATCAAAGCCTATATTCACACATTGCATTTTTGCAGTGTTTTTTTTTTAGCAGACAAAACCTGTTCTTTTAGTAGTAAAAACGCTAATTTTTCAGCGTTTTGCACATTTTTTTTTTTTTGCTGTGTTTTTGGGTACGGATTACTTGTATGATTTGTCTTGGTTACATTTTTTGCAGTGTTTTTGAACTTTCTCATTACTTTTTGTGGGTAAAAAAGCACTGCGAAAGCACTGAAAGAATTGACACGCTGCAGATTTTAAAATATGCTGCAGTTTTCTAATTCAGTTAGGAAAAATAAAAAGAAGCGTGTGCATGAGATTTCTGAAATATCATAGCGTTTGCCAGTACTGTGAAAAGCAGCTTTTTTTTTTGCATTTAAAAAAGCTGCAAAAAAACAACAACTTTTGAACATAGTCAAGTATTGATCAGCTTCGTTCGTTGGACACTGGACCCGCAGGAACGGTGGGAGTCTGAGTATTGGGATCCCCAGAGATCGTACAATTATCACCGATTCTGTGGATAGATAATAAATGTTTATTCTGGTAAAAAAAATGTGTTTTACGTCTCGGACTTAAAAAACTGCACCCCTCTAGAAGCACGAGGCTAAAAAAAAGTCTCTGGTATCTAAGCAAATGCTATTAAAGCTGTTGGATGGAAGTCACAAAACTCTCATGAATTCGGTGTGTGGATGCAGCTCAATGTGCTTCTATGGATCTCATGACAGTTGTTCTGTCAGCTGTTGTACGAGGAGCCGGCGTATGGCGTTACAGCCGTGATCTCCAGCCTTTAGCTTGGAGTTACACACAGACTATTTGTAATAAAGCAGGAGCTATGAGTATGTGCTGGTTTTACTACAATTTTTACGTTTCTTGCAGTTGCATTCAAAGATGTCCTGTGTATGTAGTGCAACAGATAGACACTCATGTGTAAAGGATTGTCAGCAGTGCTCCAGACTGGAAAAAATTATTTTGGAGCAATTGGTTCCTAAACTGCGAAAATTAGGCGCTTTCTAAAAAAATTTTTAGCTGCCAAATCTAAATTCAGAGGCAGTAGAGAATTCACCGCACACTTATGGTTGAAGTGATGCAAAGTTTTTATTTGTGAAAGCAAAACATCCGTTTAGATGAAGAAAATTGCGACAAAATAATAATAACAAAATGTTTCGAACCCCCACCAAGTTTTTGTCACATTGTCGTTGTTTCAGAGGAAATAGAGGAGACCTTTACAGAGAGGGAGGCCAGGTGGCTGCTGCACTGTCTTGTTTCTTTATGGTGCTCCCGCACATGCAGCACACATAAGTGTGGGTGCACTATGAAGAAACAAGACAATGCAGCAGCTATCTGGCCAATCAGGGGCCAGAAGGTGACATCAGCTTACTTGTCCAGTGACATCATACGTCGTCCATGGCTGGAACACTTAAGTCAGCTGCAGGCTACGGAAGAGGATGCCACATGTCGTCGGCACAGAGGATGGTAAGAAGAATTGTTTTTTTGTTTTTTTTAATGTGTTGGGAATGAGTGGCAGAATGGATATTATATCAGGGTGGGGGATATTATGTAAGGAAGGAGCCCAGGACAGGGGGAATTATACCAGGAATGAGCCAGAATGAAGGACATTACATCAAGAAGGGCCCAGGATGGGGGTCATTATACTAGTAAGGAGCCCAGGTTAGGGAAAATTATACAATTTAGGGGCCCAGGATGGAGGATATTACACCAGGAAGGAGCCCAGGAAGGAGGACTTTGCATCAGAAAGGGGACCAGTATTGGGGGTCATTATACTAGTAAGGAGCCCAGGATAAGTGACACTATACTAGGATGGTGAACAGTGTTATAGGATGGGGGACATTATATCAGTAATGTGCCCATGATGGGGGACATTATGCCACGATTTGGAACATTGTTACAGGAAGGGGCCAGGATGGGGGACATTATTACAGTAAGGGGCCAAGGACAGGGGACATTATATCAGGAGGGAGCCCAGGATGGGGGACATTATTACTGGAAGGGGCTCAGGATGGGGGACATATTACTAGGAAGGGCCCATGATGAGGGACATTATACCAGGAAGAGACTCAGGACTGGAAATTTTAATAGGAAGAGGTCCAGGACAGGGGAAATTATACCAGGAAGGGTGCAGGATGGGGGCAATTGTACCAGTAAGGAGTCTGAGATGGGGAGCATTATACAAGAAAGAGGCCCAGGATGGAGGATGTTACACCAGGATGGGGGTAATTAAACCAGGATAGGGCCCACTATGAGGACATTACATCAGGAAGGGGCCCAGGAAGGGGAACATTATACCAGTAAGGAGCACAGGATGGGAGACATACCAGGAAGAGGCCCATAATGAGGGACATTCTATCAGGAAAAGGCCCAGACAGTGAAAATTATAAAAAGAAAAGGTCCACGACAGGGGATATTATAACAGGAAGGGTCACAGGATGGGGGACATTATACCAGGAAGGGGCTTAGGATGAGCGACACTATTACAGGATGAGGGCCAGGACGGGGGACATTATTACAGAAAGAGGCCAGTACAAGTGACATTATTACAGAAAAGGACCAGGATGGGGGACATTATTACAGGAAGGTGCCAGGATAGGGACAACACTACCTGGAGGATGAACACGTATGTCTTTCTATGACCTAGAACGCTACAAAGGCCCATACATCTAACCAACACGGAGGTGGGGTTCCATGGGACTTTAATTACACCACTAGGTAAAGTCTATGGTGTCATTCAAAACTACAGCTCTTCCAGAAAAAACAAGCCCTAAAATAGCAATGTCGGCAGAGAAATTAAAAAGTTATGGCTCTTGGAAGAAGAAGAGGAAAAAAAACAAAAATGCAATTAACAAAAATCTCCCGGTGGGGAAATGGTTGAAATGTGTCAGGAATTACAAACATTTGCAAAAATGTGCATTTTTAACATTCTCAATATTATCTGTAGTGTGACGTAAATATGTACAGGAAAAATACATTATGTACACGATACGTAAATGTGTAAGAATTTATAAAATTTATGAAAGTGCTTCACTTTGGAAAAATCCTTTTGCAATGTGCGCATGGTCTGAACGATGCCCTGACAGGTTTCTGGGTTAGGACATGTCACACTCACTGTATATATGTGACACCTGCTTGTGACAACTAAAAGCACAACCTGGACTAAAGAATGCCAGGAAAAGAAAACATACAAATCATACAAAAAATACTGGCCAGATGGAGAACAGATGCATGGACCCTGCAAAAACTGTCTGCAGTATGAAAAGTGCTGGTGTTTGTGCAGCAGAATGTGGTGACATTTTAAAACTCCAGCTCCGCAATTATGGACGTGTCATTTTTTGGACAAGTCCTCCCCCTAGTGGATGATTATAGCTCAGCGCACGTGGAAAAAAAGATTGCCGCAACTTAGCGCTACTTTCTTAATGCAAATGGAAGGGACGAACATGATATAAAAATATTTTGATTTTTTCAACTAAAATGTAATTTAACTGGTTGACATGAATCGTGTGTGTGTATATATATATATTTTCATTTTTTTTATATCTTTTTAGTCTTTCTGGTTTATTACATCATATAAACACAATCTATCGCCTCTATTGATTATGTATTTTTTGGTAAATATTTGTAGTCCCCAAGAAACGACAATACTGGGAGGTGAGAGGTTCCTAGGACTCTGCATTGTGCTGATCTCCAGTTATACCTCCAGAAACTGTGGGTAAATTCACAACTGGGTATTACGGTTCCTCTTGCCATTGGGGTGTGATTTGATTGCTAATACTCAGTTTACAATTAAATTATATATTTCTAGATGGAATATGAGAGGAATAACATAATATGGACAATTAATATTTAATACATTGTAAATTGTGAAAGTCCTAGTGCTGGGACCTTCATTGATTCCGAGATCTAGAAGTAGATCACAGCTCGCAGATTGTCACCTGTCTTCACTATAGGGGCTTGTGCACACAACCAATTTTCCCGGACAAGTGTTATCCGTGGTTTTCATGTATAGCACTCGTACCTATGATATTTTATGGAGCTGTGCACATGTCCAATTTTTACCTCGGACCGAGTGGTCCAAGAAAAAAATTGGAGATGTCTGATTTTGATCCGAGGGGTGGGGTCAAAATCGGCAATGTAAGTCTATGGGTCTGTGAAAATCAGACCACACTCAGATGATATCTGTGTCGGGTCCGATTTTCGCGGACTGAGAAAAAGAACACGGCAGCAAAACTTTTTTTTTCTCTCCCACGTATGAGAAAAACTGATGCCACTCTGATCAGAGTGTGATGAAGGTCTGATCAGAATAATTGGTCTGAAATTGACATAGGTGGAGACATCAATCATGTGAACCTACCCTAAGAAGAGCAGTATTGTGGCCCCCTCCTCCACATTAATACAAAGTTGGTCTATTTGTAGATTTAACAGCTTCTACTCTTTTCGGAAGGACTTCTACAAGATTTTGGAGTTGTCTGCGGGAATATTTGAACATTTTTCTAGAAGAGCATTTGTGAGGTCAGATACTGATGTTGGGGAGAGACCGGGTTGACAATCTCTGTCCTAGGTCATCCCAAAGATGTTCAATAGGGTTGAGGTCGGGGCTCTGTGCAGCCAGTCATGTTTTTCTACACCATTGTTTCCCAAACCCAGTCCTCATGGCCCCCAACACATCATGTTTTCTGGATTTCCTTAGTATTGCACAGGGGATGGAATTATTATTAAGGCATCAAAAACTGCCAAAGGTTCTCTCACCCAGGGGTGGATTAAGAGTAGCCAAGGCCCCGGCAGTTTAGAACGCGTGCCCCCCCCCCCCAGGTACCCAATGGATCACGTGACATGTCACTTGATCCCTTTTTGATAGATCATGTGAGTAACACACAGGTGCTCTGGTGCAGATCTGTAGATGGAAAAAGACAGAGAGTGACGTGCATAACGCACTGCTCAAATGTTTCCCTTGTATACAGCACTATACATAGCACAGCACTATATAAAATACAGCAGGGGTGGGAGATTCATTTTCCCGAGGGGCCACATGAGAGACAGTGACTGTTGTGGAGGCCAAAGCAATAGGCTGAAATTAATTCTGCTCAATATTAATATTAACTTATTAATTATAATAATTTTAAATTAATTGCATGACTTAATATTGAGCACAAATAAGTATGTGGACATTCCCCTATATACAGTATGAGTCCCCACATAGCTCCCTAGATACAGTGTGAGGCAGCATGCAGCTCCCTAGATACAGTGTGAGGCCGCACACAGCTCCCTAGATACAGTGTGAGGCCGCACGCTGCTCCCTAGATACACTGTGAGGCAGCACGCAGCTCCCTATATACCCTGTGAGGCCGCACGCAGCTCCCTATATACACTGTGAGGCCGCACACAGCTCCTTAGATACAGTGTGAGGCAGCATGCAGCTCCCTAGATACAGTGTGAGGCCGCACACAGCTCCCTAGATACAGTGTGAGGCAGCATGCAGCTCCCTAGATACAGTGTGAGGCCGCACACAGCTCCCTAGATACAGTGTGAGGCCGCACGCTGCTCCCTAGATACACTGTGAGGCAGCACGCAGCTCCCTTTATACACTGTGAGGCCGCACACAGCTCCTTAGATACAGTGTGAGGCAGCATGCAGCTCCCTAGATACAGTGTGAGGCCGCATGCAGCTCCCTATATACATTGTGAGGCCGCACGCAGCTCCCTAGATACACTGTGAGGCCGCACGCTGCTCTCTATATACCCTGTGAGGCCGCACGCAACTCCCTATATACAGTGTGAGGCTGCACACAGCTCCCTATATACAGTATGAGGCCGCACGCAGCTCCCTATATATACACACACACATATATACACACATACATACATGCACATATACATCTACAAATACACACAATTCAACATACATAGATATATTCACATATATACACACAAGCATACATTAGCACGTGTATACAACCTCAGCTACATACAAATACATTGTCCCTGCTTTTACAGCCCTTGATTGGAGCATCCAGACACATAGTGCTCACCTGCTGGGCGGCCTGCCTCCGGTCCGGCCCACACTCCTGGATCCTGTTCTTCAAGTCTCCCGCGCATGGAGGCTGGCAGACATGACCGCGCACAGCGGAGTGCGTCATGCGGCTGAGTCTGCTATCCCATGATGCCGCCGGCCGGGCACAGCAGCACGCAGAAGTACAGTGCCGGCCAGCGGCTGCTGAGACTGCAGGCCCCTCAGTTGGTTGGGGACCAGCGCAGCTCTCCTTTGCTTTGCAGTGCAGTAGTCACAGGAGGTCCGGGGCTCAGGCAAAGAAGTCCCCGGATTTACAGCGACACCACTTGCGCCACCAATGGCGGTGCACAAACATTATAGTGAGGGCGGTAGCCCAGATTGCCCTCATTATAATCCGCCTATGCTTTCACCTGTTTAATGCTAAAGAAATCCTGAAAACATGATGTGCTGGGGGCCATGAGGATGGGGTTTGGGAAACACTGTTCTACACCAAACTTCCCCAACTATGGAGTTTGTGCACTCACACCGACTCATTCACCTCCGACATGCACATCCTCTTCTAGCTCCTGATTCCCTGGGTCTGCCTATGCCTGGAAGATTCCTGGGCACTGTGCTTAGGGCGCGCATGCGCACTCCCCATCCCTGAAAGCGACAGCACGCGCCATCTTAAAGTGTCCCCAGCTAATGGGACACCTTGTTGGGAGGTGCCTGAGCAACGTGTTCACTCTGCTTGTTTGCATGCTTGCTAGTTCTCAGGTTCCCTGTCCTAGTTTACCTGCCGTTCCTGCCTGTATACCAGCCGTGGCTGCCTGTTTACCAGCCATACCTGCCAGCACATGCCATGCCTGTCTGTATACGAGCCGTACCTGCCAGCACCTGCAATGCCAGTCTGTATGCCATCCATCCCTGCCAGCACCTGCCGTGCCAGTCTGTATACAAGCCATACCTGCCAGTACCTGCTGTGCCCGCCTGTATACCAGCCATACCTGCCAGAACCTTCCATGCCAGTCTGTTTATAAGCCAGACCTGTTGTGCCTGTCTGTATACCAGCCATACCTGCCAGCACCAGCCGTGCCAGTCTGTATGCCAGCCATCCCTGCCAGCATCTGCTGTGCCAGTCTGTATGCCAGCCATCCCTGCCAGCACCAGCCGTGCCAGTCTGTATACCAGTCGTACCTGCCACCACCAGCCGTGCCCACTTCTATACCAGCAATACCTGCCAGCACCTGCCATGCCAGTCTGTATACAATCCATACCTGCCAGCACCTGCCGTGCCAGTCTGTATACCAGCAGTACCTGCCTACACCTGCCTTGTCTTCAAGTATGCCTGCTGTGCCTGCCTGTTCTAGCCAAGTCTACCCATTCCTGGCCTTTCAGCTACCTGCCCCTTTGGGGGCAAGCTACCATGTGTCCAAGGTCTGTCCTGAAGTAGCATCTGGCGTCCATCTGGAGCCAAGTCTAACCACACATTCAGGGGCTCTAGCGAAGATTCAAGTGTTCACCTAGTTACGCCTCTCCAAGCTCTCCTCTGTCCACTGCACAGTGGTTCAATCACAATTCCCGTTACACCCAGACTCATCCATCAGACACCAGCTAGAAAAATGTTACTCCTGACAAAGAAGAGCGAAACGCACGTTGGGGCGGAGGAACACGCGACCTCTACACAGCTAAGTATGTGTTATAAGCTTTTATCTATTTATTTATCTAGTACTTGTTCTAGCCTCAGAAAACACAAAAGGCATATGAGAATAAGAGATGGCTGAATGAAAACTAAGTCCTTAGGAACAGGAAAATGGAATTAACCCTTTTGTTATTTCCTCTCTTTTTTTCCAAGCCATAACTTTTTTTTCCTGTCTACATAGCAGTATGAGGGCTTGTTTTTTGAGGGACCGTATATTTTACTAAAAATGAAAAAATATTTCAAACTGGAGTGAAATGGTGAAAAAATTGCACAATTGTATTCTGCATTTCTTTTTGCAGCGTTAATTGTGCGGTCTGGCAATATGATTTCTCAGGCCTGTATGATTACAGTGATCCCAAACATATAAGGGTCTTTTTATATTTTAGTGGTTAAAAAAATTCAGAACTTTGTTAAAAAAAAAGAATTCTGGTTTGTGTCGAATATTAGAGACAAGGAACTTTTATATTTTTTACATTTCTCTTCATACCATTTTTGGGTGCATATGATATTGTGATCACTTTTTGCTGCATTTTTTTAGACCAAAACAGAAACCAAAAAACTGCTGCTCTGGCGTTTTTGATTTTTTTTTTATAAAATGTACTTTTACGGACACGGAGATACCAAATCTATTTATTTATTTTTATTTCTTTATTTTCTAATTGGGAAAAGTGAGTATATATAGGTTGTTAATTTCTTCATGCCGCGGTCAATTGCCATTTTTAGTTTTTTCTAGTTTTTTCTTCCCTTTTTTCAAAGAGACATAACTTTTTTATTTTTCTGTCCTCATAGCCATATGAGGGCTTGTTTTTTTGCGGGACGAGTTGTACTTTTGAATGACATCATTCATTTCATCATGTGATGTATTGGAAAGCAGGAACAAAATTCCAAGGGCATTGGAATTGCAAAAAAGTGCAATTCCACAAGAGTTTTTTTTTGTATTTACTATATTTATTATACAGTAAAACTGACTTTTCACTATGATTCTCCAGGTCAGTACGAGTACGCAGATACCAAACATATAGGTTTCTCTTATTTAACTGGTGAAAAAAAATTGGGAAATTTGTCATTACGCCATTTACAGATCGGATTAATTTATTTTATATCTTGATAGATAGAACTTTTGCGAACGCAGCGATACCAAATATGTATATTTTTTTTTAACTGCTTTATTTTTAATGGGACAAAAGGGGGTTGATTTGAACTTTTATATATATTTTTTCATATTTTTAAACTTTTTTTCACTTTTTACTGTACTTAATAGTCCCAGGGGACTTGAAGCTGCAATTGTCTGCCATAGCACTGCTAAGTGTAAAAAAAAAAAATCACGATCTCCTATGAATGTCAGCTACAGGCCGGCGTTCACAGGATGATAGTAATGACAGGCACGGGGGTCTTCAGCAGACCTCCGGCTGTCCTGGCAATCCATCAGCACACCGCGATCACGTCACAAGTGCGTCAATGGTTGTGTGAAATGATTCCATTCATGGAACAGGAGAAAAAGCTCATCACTCAAAAAAAAAATGTCCCCCTTTCCGAAAACGGACAAACAATGAAACACAGGTGGACCCCATAATAATCAATGGGGTTCCTCTGCTTCAGTTTGCATCAGTTATGGACATTAATTTCATTTGTCTGTTCCTAAAAACAGAGTGTCAAATGCAGGTGAGAACATAACCCCATAAGATATATTACAACCTTCTTCACTTGTACCATTGATTTATGGAAAAAATAAATGTGACTTTCTAATCCAGGATGATATTTGGAGCATCACAAATGAAGACAGATTAACTATTCTCCATTTTTGAAGTCCTCAGGGGGTGTGCCATCATTATTAGAGCACATAGAAAGCGCCCCCTAGTGTTTACTTTGTGTTTGTAACGGGTCTGGGAGGCGGAACCTCTGAGCTACTATACAAGGGGGCGGTCCTTGTAAGGGAGCGGGTGGCGACCAGGGTAGGCGGGCAGGCAGTCACAGCAGGTGACTGGGACAGTCTCTGAATGAACGGACAGGAGGTCACGGCAAGTGACCGGGGCAGTCTCTGGATGAACGGGCAGGAGGTCACGGCAAGTGACCGGGGCAGTCTCTGGATGAACGGGCAGGAGGTCACGGCAAGTGACCGGGGCAGTCTCTGGATGAACGGGCAGGAGGTCACGGCAAGTGACCGGGGCAGTCTCTGGGTAAAGGATTGGTACGACCTGTGGCGGCAGATGATAGACGTGAGCTCCCAGGTGAGCAGGCGAGAGTCTCTGGATAAACGGGTGGTCACAGCATGTGACGGCGGAGCCTCCAGGAAGACCAACAGACAGGCGGCAGATGAGCGCTCCCAGGTGAGCGGGCAGAAGTCACTGGACAGGCGGGTGGTCACAGCACGTGACGGCAGAGCCTCCAGGTAGGCTAGCAGACAGGCAGCAGATGAGCGCTCCCAGGTGAGCGGGCAGGAGTCACTGGACAGGCAGGTGGTCACTGCACGTGACGGCGGAGCCTCCAGGTAGGCTAGCAGGCAGGTAGCAGATGTGCGCTCCCAGGTGAGCGGGCAAGCTGGTCCATAGACAGACTGACAGGAGTTGGAAGGCAGACCGTCGGACCTCAGGCAAGCAGGCAGGTAGCTGATGTGCGCTCCCAGGTGAGCGGGCAAGCTGGTCCTTAGACAGACTGACAGGAGTTGTAAGGCAGACCGTCGGACCTCAGGCTAGCAGGCAGGTAGCAGAATATCAGGCAGGAATCAGACAGCAAATTGGCAGGAATCTGGCAGGTATCTGGCAGGTAACTGGCAACGGGACCTGAGGGCTGAAGCAGAGTAGTGAACAGTGCAACAACATTGCTCGGGCACCTCCATTTTGGAGGAGGTGCCTTATATATGGTGAAGTCCTCCGGCCATTGGCCGGGGACTCCTTAGGACGGCGCGCGCGGCCCCTTTAAGAGGGAGGGAGCGCGCGCGCGCGCGCCCTAAGCACAGTGGCCGGGAAGGAGCGCGCGCTGCCAGCAGAGCGGGAGGAGGACGCCAGGCTCGGAGCAGAGGGGTGAGGGGAACAGCGTCCCTGCCTAGCAGAGGGCAGGGACGCTGGCGCTACAGTACCCCCCCCTTTAAGCCCCCCCTTTTTTAGGCCAGAGAGAAATTTAGCTAGGATGAGAGGGGCATGGATGTTCTCCCGGGGCTCCCACGTTCTCTCTTCAGGACCAAACCCCTTCCAATCTACTAGAAAAAAGGTCTTCCCTCTTACCCTTTTGGTGGCCAGAATGTTCTCTACCTCAAATTCATTTTCAGCGGAAACCGGAGCAGGAGGCGTACCTGTAGACTTGGAAAAAGAGTTAAGTACCACAGGTTTGAGGAGAGATACATGGAAGGAGTTAGGGATCCGCAAGTTGGCCGGGAGTTTCAATTTATAGGCCACCGGGTTGATCTGACTGATGACCTCCAGAGGACCGATGAACCGAGGCCCTAACTTATAGGAAGGAATCTTGAGCCGGACATACTTGGACGAGAGCCAGACCTTATCCCCTGGACGGAATTGAGGAGGATCCAGATGTTTTTTGTCAGCATGTCTTTTCATACGCTCGGATGACAGAAGGAGTGCGGATCGGGTACTCTCCCATATGGAGGAAAATTTGTTAACAAGAGATTCCGCAGCCGGATTGTCCACCGAGGTGGAGACGGGAAATGGGATCCGAGGATGCTGACCGAAGACAACAAAAAACGGGGATTTGGAGGAAGATTCGCTCTCGTGATTGTTGTAAGAAAATTCGGCCCATGGCAGGAGATCCACCCAGTCTGAATGGTGGGCATTAACGAAGTGCCGGAGGTAACTGGTCAGGTTCTGATTGATCCGCTCCACTTGACCATTAGACTGTGGGTGGTAAGCGGAGGAGAAGTCCAGGGTGACGTCTAGCAGTTTACAAGTGGCTCTCCAGAAGCGTGAAGTGAACTGTACCCCACGATCCGACACGATGTGGAGGGGCAGGCCATGAAGACGGAAGATGTGGCGGATAAAGTCTTTAGCCAGCTCGGGTGCAGACGGGAGGCCTGGCAGGGGAACGAAATGAGCCATCTTGGAAAAGCGGTCAGCGACCACCCAAATGACCGTACAACCGGCAGAGACGGGAAGATCAGTTATAAAGTCCATTGCTATATGCTGCCAGGGGGCAGCAGGTACTGGGAGCGGAAGGAGGCGACCGGCTGGCAGATGTCTCGGAACCTTGTTGCGGGCGCAGGACACACAGGCAGAAACAAAGTCTATTACGTCCTTGTGCAGGGTAGGCCACCAGTAGTGCCGGGAAATAAGCTGGAGGGTCTTTTTCTGACCGGCGTGGCCAGCTAGTTTAGACGAGTGACCCCAGTGTAGGATCCTCTCTCGATCAGGTACTGATACGAACGTCTTACCGGGAGGGAGACGATTTAGACTCACGGGAGCCACCTGCATTACTCTGGCGGGATCGATGATGTGTTTCGGTTCCTCCTCCTCGCCTTGATGTTTTTGTCAGCCGGGCGAAAATGAAGAATAAAATCAAAGCGAGCAAAAAACAAGGACCACCGAGCTTGGCGCGGGTTAAGTCTCTGGGCATGCTGGAGGTAAGCCAAGTTCTTGTGGTCAGTGTTAATTATTACCGGGTGAAGAGCCCCTTCGAGCAGGTAACGCCACTCCTCCAATGCCAGCTTGATGGCCAATAACTCTCGATCTCCTATGGAATAGTTGCGCTCAGAAGAGGAGAAGAGTTTGGAGAAGAAGCCACAAGTTACCATTCTCCCGGAAGATGATTTTTGGGTAAGTACCGCTCCGGCTCCAGAGGAGGAGGCGTCAACCTCCAGGAAGAACTGCTTGTTGCCATCTGGGCGATGCAGCACCGGGGCGGAAGAGAAGGCCTGTTTTAAGGAAAGAAAGGCCTCCTCTGCTTCGGGCGGCCACTCTCTGGGATTAGTGCCCTTACGGGTGAGCGCGGAAATTGGGGCAGTCTGGGAAGAGAAGTGCGGAATGAAGAGGCGGTAGTAGTTGGCGAAGCCCAGGAACCGCTGAATGGCCTTCAACCCCTCCGGTCGGGGCCATTTCTCGATGGCAGACAGTTTCTCTGGATCCATTCGAAGGCCGGTCTGAGAAATAATGTAGCCCAAAAACGGAAGCGAGGTCTGCTCAAAGAGGCACTTCTCATATTTAGCGAAGAGGTGATTCTGCCTGAGCCTGAGCAGGACCTGACGAACGTCTCTCCGGTGAGTCTGGAGATCAGGAGAGAAGACCAAGATGTCGTCCAGGTACACCACTACGCAGGAGTAGAGAAGGTCCCGGAAGATGTCATTGACCAACTCTTGAAAGACGGCAGGAGCGTTACAGAGACCAAAGGGCATTACCAGATATTCATAGTGGCCGTCCCGGGTGTTGAATGCAGTCTTCCATTCATCCCCTTGACGGATACGGACCAGGTTGTACGCCCCACGGAGGTCCAGTTTGGTGAAGATTCTAGCCCCCCTCAGACGATCAAATAATTCTGGAATGAGCGGAAGGGGGTACTTATTCTTCACCGTGATCTGGTTAAGGCCTCTATAGTCTATACAGGGACGGAGAGAGCCGTCCTTCTTTTTTACGAAAAAGAAGCCTGCTCCCGCCGGGGAGGTAGATTTCCGGATGAATCCCCTGGCCAAATTCTCCTCAATATATTCGGACATCGACCGGGTCTCAGCAGCGGACAATGGGTAAGTACGCCCACGGGGAGGCGTAGTACCGGGTAACAGGTCGATAGGACAGTCGTATGGTTTATGAGGGGGTAATGTCTCTGCCTCCTTTTTATTAAAGACATCAGCAAATGACCAATAGGGAATCGGAAGTCCAGGTAGATTAGTTGGGGAAGGAGAAGGACGGGCGGGATGAACAGGAACCAAACAAGTCTTATGACAGTCCTGTCCCCAGCGAAGGACTTCTCCGGTTTGCCAGTCAAGCACGGGTGCATGTCTCTGGAGCCAAGGTAGACCTAGTAAGAGGGCGTGAGAGAGTCCAGGCAGAACATGAAAAGAGATGCTCTCAGAATGCAGCATTCCCACCTGCAGAGTTACGGATTCGGTGATGAGTTGGATGGGACGTGGTAAGAGGCCCCCATCCACAGCAGCGACAGATAATGGTATAGCCAGAGGTTTGGTGGGAATGCGGTATTTTTCTACCAGGGCCTGTGAAATAAGATTCCCGGCCGCTCCAGAGTCAAGTTGGGCTAGTTCGAAATAACGATTCTCCCCGCAGATAATTGAGACTGACAGCAGCAGAGATGGAGAGGATTTATTCTTGTCTAGGTCGACCTCTCTGAGCGAACCTAGACACAGGCGTTTCCCGACCTCTCCGGACAGGTACGGATCCGGTGCTCCTTACTGCCACAGTAGAAGCAGCTCCCCTCGGCACGGCGTAAGTCCTGACGGGTTTTGACCATCTTGGTCTGGCCGACCTGCATAGGCTCAGGAGAGTGTACCTGGGGAGAGACAGAGGGAGTGACGGGTTTCTGAAGAGTAGGAGCTAGACGTGGAAACCTCCTCTCACGGGTGACCTCTTTGGAACGCTCCTGGAACCGTAGGTCAATCCGGGTGGCAAGAGTTATTAGGTCATTGAGAGTGGTAGGAATGTCCCGACCGGCAAGTTCATCTTTAATACGGCCGGACAGACCCTCCCAGAAGACGGATACCAGAGCGTCGTTATCCCAGGCCAGCTCCGAGGCAAGGGTACGGAATCGTATGGCATATTGGCCCACGGTGAGATTTCCCTGACGGAGGCGTAGCAGCGATGATGCGGATGAGGTCTTCCGTCCGGGTTCGTCGAAGACTTTCCGGAAAGCCGTGAGAAAGGCAGGCAAGTCGGACACCAGGGGGTCTCCTCTCTCCCAGAGAGGATTTAGCCAGGCCAGGGCCTCCCCGGTGAGATGGGACATGATGAAGGCAATTTTGGCCCGGTCGGAGTTAAACTGGTGGGACAATAGTTCAAAGTGCAGGGTGCACTGGTTTATGAAGCCCCTAGCTTGAGCGGGGTCGCCTCCGAAGCGTGGAGGTGTAGAAAGCCGGGGTCCGGGGCAGGATGCCATGGTATTGGTGGGCAGCGGCGCTGCCGGGCTGCGAGTCATGACACTAGCGGTGGTTGCTGGTGGAGCAGTCAGAGTGTCCAGGAAAGAGTTGACATTGCGCAGATGACTCAGGATGGACTCCTGTTGGGACCTCTGACGGGACAGTTCATGACATAGGTCCGAAAGCGAGGGAGCTTGGGTGCCACCGGGTTCCATGGCCCGAGCAAACTGTAACGGGTCTGGGAGGCGGAACCTCTGAGCTACTATACAAGGGGGCGGTCCTTGTAAGGGAGCGGGTGGCGACCAGGGTAGGCGGGCAGGCAGTCACAGCAGGTGACTGGGACAGTCTCTGAATGAACGGACAGGAGGTCACGGCAAGTGACCGGGGCAGTCTCTGGATGAACGGGCAGGAGGTCACGGCAAGTGACCGGGGCAGTCTCTGGATGAACGGGCAGGAGGTCACGGCAAGTGACCGGGGCAGTCTCTGGATGAACGGGCAGGAGGTCACGGCAAGTGACCGGGGCAGTCTCTGGGTAAAGGATTGGTACGACCTGTGGCGGCAGATGATAGACGTGAGCTCCCAGGTGAGCAGGCGAGAGTCTCTGGATAAACGGGTGGTCACAGCATGTGACGGCGGAGCCTCCAGGAAGACCAACAGACAGGCGGCAGATGAGCGCTCCCAGGTGAGCGGGCAGAAGTCACTGGACAGGCGGGTGGTCACAGCACGTGACGGCAGAGCCTCCAGGTAGGCTAGCAGACAGGCAGCAGATGAGCGCTCCCAGGTGAGCGGGCAGGAGTCACTGGACAGGCAGGTGGTCACTGCACGTGACGGCGGAGCCTCCAGGTAGGCTAGCAGGCAGGTAGCAGATGTGCGCTCCCAGGTGAGCGGGCAAGCTGGTCCATAGACAGACTGACAGGAGTTGGAAGGCAGACCGTCGGACCTCAGGCAAGCAGGCAGGTAGCTGATGTGCGCTCCCAGGTGAGCGGGCAAGCTGGTCCTTAGACAGACTGACAGGAGTTGTAAGGCAGACCGTCGGACCTCAGGCTAGCAGGCAGGTAGCAGAATATCAGGCAGGAATCAGACAGCAAACTGGCAGGAATCTGGCAGGTATCTGGCAGGTAACTGGCAACGGGACCTGAGGGCTGAAGCAGAGTAGTGAACAGTGCAACAACATTGCTCGGGCACCTCCATTTTGGAGGAGGTGCCTTATATATGGTGAAGTCCTCCGGCCATTGGCCGGGGACTCCTTAGGACGGCGCGCGCGGCCCCTTTAAGAGGGAGGGAGCGCGCGCGCGCGCGCCCTAAGCACAGTGGCCGGGAAGGAGCGCGCGCTGCCAGCAGAGCGGGAGGAGGACGCCGGGCTCGGAGCAGAGGGGTGAGGGGAACAGCGTCCCTGC
This sequence comes from Phyllobates terribilis, assembly GCF_046119375.1. Classification (NCBI taxonomy): domain Eukaryota; kingdom Metazoa; phylum Chordata; class Amphibia; order Anura; family Dendrobatidae; genus Phyllobates; species Phyllobates terribilis. The sequence goes on from NW_027362768.1 coordinate 313,595,290, forward strand.
CTAGCAGAGGGCAGGGACGCCGGCGCTACAGTGTTGCTCACTGCAACCACTGAATTTGTCTTAACCTCTTCCGTTTTCTGTGTCATCCAATAATAATCTTTGTATACATATTTCAGATGTATCACAGAACACCACTACTATGATTCTGCTGAATAACATACCGTCACCTATATTACATTATTTAATGTGATGAGTCATTAATTACTCCCTTCTTGTTTTATTTGCGTCATTTTCATCTTGTTCCATAATTAAGAAATCTTGTTTTTCCTGCTTGTAATATTTCATGTCTGACATAATGAAGCTCAAGCATTTCCTTTATCAAAGTAATAATATATGTGGCGCCCCTGAGGGTTCGACCGCCACAGGAATGCTGCACTTCTGTAATGGAGTGTGGTGTTCCTCCTCTGAGGTAAGAACAGTGTGATGGTAGTGATCTAGCCTTTTGCATCCAACACCACATTTCCACCAGAGGGAGCTAGTATGCCCTAGGTGCGGCTCCCCTGGTTACAGGGAGACTGGGGAACACAAAGTGGTAGGAACCAGTTAGTGGGTGTGGGTGGAGGAACACTAGATAGTGACACTTTAGATTTCATATTTAATAGAATGCCATCTTTGATCTTGGTCCTTCTGTCCTGTCTTCTCTGGTTCATCAGTCTAGCCTTTGCTAGCCTGTCGGCTGTCACTGTGCTATCAAAATACTGTGTGTAATGTGACTTCCCTCCGGGAGCACAGATCCTGTGTGGGCCTGCACAGGCATGGGACACAGCCCTCGTACCCCGATCTTTGGGACGAGAGGTAGGTTGCAGACAAGGAATGTCTCAACCCGGCCGAGGACCAGGATCAAGAAGGCCCGGGAGCTTTAGAGTGTGGCTCCCTAGCAAATGGGTCCTGGGGAGGATGCAGACGGAGCGGAGCTCGCCACCTGTCCTCGCCTACCTGATCTATTCAGAGGGATTCCGGCTGCAAGAGGGGTATCGGCCCCCGACACCCGACCTCGTACTCTACGTCCAGGACGGGAAAGCCCGGTTAGGCCCTGAGGATCCCACCGGGCGTCGGATGGAGAGGAATTGCCACCTGACCCCTACACCTGAGAGGAGCTCAGAGGGAGACCCGGCCTATCTACACACGCACAGACGGGAAAGGGTAAAGTCTGTAGTGCAGGAACACTCTGGTGTAGGGTCGCTACCGAACACTGGACTTCCTCGAAGGTAGTCGGACCCCCGTCCCTGGTGGCCGCAGGACTCCGCGAGGAGCAGGGAGTCGCCTTCCCGCTAACATCTCTGAGTGAGTAAAGCTTTGGAAGTTCACCCCTAGGGATTCCGGACTGTTCATTACGCGCCATACCATGCGACGCGGTGCCCGTACTCTCCCGCGCTACTTCTACCCCCCTTCATCCTGCCTTGCCTGCCCTGAGGCGCTGCTCCGCCTGTGGGGAGCAGCGAGAACTTCAGCCGCCATGACACCGGGCCTCAGCGGACTGCTAGCGGTGCTGGTGGCCCTTCACCAGACACCACAGGTGGCGTAGTCGTTAATATAAGCCACTCAACCCGGAATAGCCCACACCATCTCTTTATAATGTGACGGCCCTGAGCACGGGTCGGGCCCGGGCCACGGCTGCATCCCATCTCTCCAACAGGGCCCGAGTCCCCCAACACCCAGGGTAAAACACAGACTTTCTGAGTAGAGGCGTCACATATACATCTAGTAAATAGGATTACATAGAGAAGAGGGCATCCTACCTTGTGAAGGTGAACCCTTTAAAGGGGATGTCCACTACTCGGACAACCCCTTCTCCAAGCCTATATTTCCCCCCAGTAAAAAATAACATTTATTCTCACCTCCAGAGAGCCAGTGCCGACACCACCGGAACGGCGCCGGCACCAGAGGTGAGTATAAGTGTTATTTTACTAGGGGGAACATAGCGATTCAGAATGGGTTGTCCGAGTAGTGGACTACCCCTTTAAAGAGTTATTCACAACATTGCAAGTTATCACCTACGTAGTGCCGGCTTCTCTGCACTCTGCCTCCCTCCCCCGGCAGAGATGCCGACTCACACACTGCCGCGGCCCCATCCTGCGCTTCTGTCTCCTTCCTCTTCTACTGCTGTCCGGGGTGCGTGCATGTCACAAAGATCCCCAGGCATTGTGGTTAGACAGACGCCGACTAACTCACCGCCGCGGTCCTGCACTTCCACCTCCTTTGCCTGCTGCTGATGTCTGGGGTATGCACATAGAGCTTAGAGAGCACACATGTATTTTCCCTCCCTCTTAAAGGGGCCGCACGCTCCATCCTAAAGTATTCCCAGCCAATGGCTGGGAGACACTTAGTATTTAAGACACCTCCACCTGTTGGGAGGTGCCTGTGCAACGTTGTTAATCTGTCAGCCTTGGTGTTGTGCTTAGTCACGCTCCCTCTAGGCTCTACTTGGGTCTTGGCACAGTGGTTCCACCACCTAGTCCATTACAACCTATCCAACCACTGGAACTCCCACTGATTCCAAGAATGGGACTTTGAATACCTTTTCGGATTAGAGCCATGGCCACCACAGTCATCATTTACTGGACTGTAAGAGAGTACACCGGCCACCATTCTATGCCGGCACTTCCCGGGATCAGTGAGGGTCCCATCAGCCAGACCCCACTGACCATCAAATTATTACCTATCCTATGGCTAGTTGATAAATTGCAATGTTGGGATTAGCCCTGTGAGCAATGGGGTTCCGAAACGCCCCCTTGGAATAGAGCGATGCCCACTCCATGTATCGTCGGTAGGACTGCATGAGACGGACGGCCACCCTTCTATTCTGGCTTTTAAGAACCCTGTTCTCGGGATCATTAGAGGTCCTATGGGTCAGCAAGTTATTACCTATCCTCTGAATAGGTGATAAATTTGCGATGTGGGGAATACTGTTGTGAAGATCAGGTCATTGTTGTTGTTTAGGACCATATTTGAATTGTTTTCTTAATGTAGTGTAATAAAACATGCATAACATTTTTTTGGGAGATAATTTTGCGTCACATAAAAGTTCAAATTTAATTGATAATAAAAATTCTGCCATTGTTCTTTTTTTGTCTTCTCTTGTCCACCATTCAATAAAATTAACACAATTAGGCTGTTACACACCTGTCCCATACATCCTGGGCTCTTCCACCTTCCCCTGGGTCCGCTGCCCTCTGTTGTGCTCCATGTCGGGTTTTGCAGGTTGCCCGGTTTTGATTCAATGACATCATCTCCGTAGACCTATTTAAGGCCCATGAATATGTAGCACCCTGGGGGCTCGGTTGCTACAGAGGTATTGCACCTCATCCAGATGTGCGATATCTCACTCTCAGGTAAGGATGGAGTGTGGATCAGGACCCTGACACCTGCATGCATTACACCACATTTCCGGGGGGCAGGGCGACCGATATGCTCCAAGTAGAGCGCGACAGTCCCTGTCCCTGGCTGGAGAGTGGGGAGGGAACACCGAGGAAGGGGGAACCCTGTAGTGCAGGAGCAGGGAGGATGCAGTTCCTGGGTGCACCTAGAGGGAGGTATAAAAGGTGGGCACCATCTTAGAGCAGTGTGGAGTTCATGGAGAGAAGTCAATGAGAGAGAAGATGTGACAGAGCAGGACTCTGTGGAGCTCTGCTCCGGACACGGGTCTAACCTGTGAGGCCCAGTCAGCACTGAAGAGAGAGAGAGAGAGTTGGGGAAAAGAAATGAAGAGGAGTGGAGGAGGCTCCAGGAACATAGAGGAAAGAAGGGGCCCCAGGGGTGTGGACCGGCTGGTAGCCACCATACGCCCGCATCTACCTGTGTAGAGGGGTCAGGCCAAGGGGGAGACCGGTCCCCGAAACTAGTGGAGGCGGGGAACTACCCTCAGCTAGAAACCGGAGGCTGTGACATTTCATGTGGTGCAGCCCTTCACTATACCCGCTAGGAAGGCACCACATAGGGTCAGGGAAACTGGCGCCGAGGTTTACCCAGAGAAGGCCCGAGGCAGCCGGACAGAAGCGTGGTCACTGGTGGGGTATGACAGGCCAGAGGAAGGATACGCAAAGGGGGTCCTGCGAAGCGCTCCAAAATTATCTGGGAGTTGGCTGAGCCCCCCTCACCTGGTGAACATGGTGCGACGCGGGAAGTTACAGCCGGCCGGAGTAACGTGGAATAACGAACTGTGAGTAAAGATCCTGGACTGCATTACAGAGACTCTGAGTCATTATTCCCGTGCACCATCACCCCATCATCCACCTACACTGCCCTGGGGCTACACTCCTCCCGTGGGGAGTTATACCATTCCTGTGCTGCTCACCAACACCAGCCCCAGCGGTCTGCCCTGCAACGGCGGTTCACTCTGACCGCAATCCACGGGTGGCGTAGTCGGACATTTGAAAATAATGAAAACCACATCAATAGACTGCCACTGGTTTGACCACCCTGAGCCACGGGACCGGGTCATCGCCACGGTGACTACAATCCCCAACATCCCACAAAAGGCCCGGTTCCGGGTTCCCCACACGGCCCAGGGGGCGCGTCAACTTTGGCGTAGTCGGCAGGATTTTGTGCCCGCAACCAGTGGGTACTGCGTGCCTGAAAAGAGACTGTTTCACTGTATTGAAAATGGCGCCTGCCCCAGAAGAATGGACGCCATGATGTGCGCGCCAAAAGACGATAGGAGGCCACCTCCCATCGTGGGCCAGGTCCCAGAATGGCGCCAAAGATGGAGCCCACCCCCAACAGCCATGAGTGCGGCTGCAGAGATGTCCATCAATGTGGGGGGGCTGCCCCTGAGAGTGATTGTCAGAAGATGGCCCCGGGACCACCCCCAATGGGAGCGGAAAGAGAAGAAAACCAGGGGGCAGGGTGTGGTTTGGATCAGTCTCGGTAGACCACACCCGGAGATGGCAAGCAGCACCGACTCCAGCACCCTGACGGGTGGCTTGCTGCAGGCCATCGCAGCCCCGTACAGCCTCAAGGAGCTGATGGTGCAGCTCCCAGGAGGAGACCCGGAGTTCCTTCGGACGGCGTTGGAGGATTTGGACCGGAGGATGGTCCAGGCGCAGCGAGAAGCTGTAGCGGAATGGAGAGAAGAGATGGCCCGGCGGATCGCGGCCCAGCAGCACAGGACGCCGCCAGCACCGGCCAGCGAGCCAGCCCCAGAGGCCGGAAGTTGAGAGCAGCGCTGCCCTGGAAGCAGGTAAGGGGGACACCCCTGCCACCAGCCCTAATGCCACCAACCTGCATCTGGACCCTGTCGCGGAGCCAGACGTTCCGGGCGTCGCTGCGCCTCCCCCTCTCCCACCGCCGGCACGCAGGCCCCAAGCCGCGAGCCCCGTCGCCGAATCAAGCCCTAGGCCGTGCCCCCTGACCCCGGGTGCGGTCGGAGGCGGCTCGCAACAGGCCCGGTCACAAGGCCTGACACCTCCAGGCGCCTCCGAACTGCGTGCGCCCCCGGTCCCGAAGCCACCACCCTTAGGGGCCGACCTGTACAGCCAGCTCACCGGGCCCGATGGAGAGCCGGTTCCCTTTCCTGAGGGATGGGTTCACCCTCAGCAGCGGAAGAACCTGTCCGCGGAGGCCGAGGTCCCGCCCACTCCGCTTCTGCCCGTACCACAGCCAGTCGCCGTCTCCCAACTCCCGGAGGAAGAGGTCCAGATAGAATGGGACCAGACCGGGGAGGATCCGATGGGGTTTGCACAGGAGACGCGGGCGGCCGCAGCTCGCAGGCGGGAGATCTGTGAGCAGCTTGAAAAGGAGGAGCGGGCGCGGCGCCAGAAGAGGGAGCAGCTGCAGGCCCGGAGCGCAGAGGAGAAGACACGGACTCGTAGAAACCCCCAAGCAGCACGCGGTCCTAAAGCAGCTGGGACCGAGGTAAAGTTCCACCAGGAGAAAGGGTGGGGGTTTATCCGGGACCCTACTACAGACACGGACCTCTTTGTCAATAGGAGGGACGTGGAGAACCATCTGCCTGAGGGTCACCGAGGACGGGATCTGTATCCGGGGGACTTGGTGTCCTACACCCAGCATCGAGGATTGCGAGGGTGGTATGCCCTCAATGTCCAGAGGGTAGAAGAAGAACACTACCAAGAGCACTACTGCCCAGAGGACCCGGACGAGTCTGAAGAGTATGGCGAGGAGGAAGAGCGTGCACAAGGAGGACGCCGCTACTAAAGGAAAATGTGAGTGCACTGTACATAGTTGCCTGTTAGGGTACAAGAAGAAAAAGTTCACCCCGGATGGGGACTGTTGCCTGACTGTTGCCTGTATGTTGTTTGCTGAGGGTTACCCGGAGACGGGTTAGTAGTAGCCGGCTGAGGACTGGGAGCAGCCAACTCTTTGTTTGTATCCGGCTGAGGACTGGGAGCAGCCACTTTTTGTGAACTATCCGGCCGAGGACTGGGAGCGGTCAACTTTGTAAATAGTTGCACTTCTTAAAGTACCCCCTACTGGTTTTATAAGGAACTGCAACAACTGACCTCAGAACAAAAACCCGTTAGAGGTGGCCGAAGACGAGGTCCGGCAGTTAGATAAGCTACGCCCTGCAGCCACCCCAGGGCCTTCGTTGAGGGTTTACGAACGGGTCCCTCATGTTTAAAAGTTTTGCTAAAGTTTGCACCTTAAGAATGGACATCTGGTCGCAGCAGGAGCTGTAACTTACTGAAGGACTCCGTTGTAATGATGCTGCTGAAAGAGTTTTGTGTTTTTCTACTTGAAAATCCGCTTTAAATTTGTATGCTGAAAAGTTTTGTATGATGACCATAACTTCTAAAAGAAAAATCGCCTCCCATAAAGGGATGAGTTATAATGGTTTATAATCTTATATGTGGATGCATTCTAAAAATTTGCATGTTTTGAACTGTCTTCTACTCTGTTCCAGCCCGCGGACGTGCTGTGATTTACCAGGGGGGGAATGTAGCACCCTGGGGGCTCGGTTGCTACAGAGGTATTGCACCTCATCCAGATGTGCGATATCTCACTCTCAGGTAAGGATGGAGTGTGGATCAGGACCCTGACACCTGCATGCATTACACCACATTTCTGGGGGGCAGGGCGACCGATATGCTCCAAGTAGAGCGCGACAGTCCCTGTCCCTGGCTGGAGTGGGGGGAGGGAACACCGAGGAAGTGGGAACCCTGTAGTGCAGGAGCAGGGAGGAAGCAGTTCCTGGGTGCACCTAGAGGGAGGTATAAAAGGTGGGCACTATCTTAGAGCAGTGTGGAGTTCATGGAGAGAAGTCAATGAGAGAGAAGATGTGACAGAGCAGGACTCTGTGGAGCTCTGCTCCGGACGCGGGTCTAGCCTGTGAGGCCCAGTCAGCACTGAAGAGAGAGAGAGTTGGGGAAAAGAAATGAAGAGGAGTGGAGGAGGCTCCAGGAACATAGAGGAAAGAAGGGGCCCCAGGGGTGTGGACTGGCTGGTAGCCACCATACGCCCGCATCTACCTGTGTAGAGGGGTCAGGCCAAGGGGGAGACCGGTCCCCGAAACTAGTGGAGGCGGGGAACTACCCTCAGCTAGAAACTGGAGGCTGTGACATTTCATGTGGTGCAGCCCCTCACTATACCCGCTAGGAAGGCACCACATAGGGTCAGGCAAACTAGTGCCGAGGTTTACCCAGAGAAGGCCCGAGGCAGCCGGACAGAAGCGTGGTCACTGGTGGGGTATGACAGGCCAGAGGAAGGATACGCAAAGGGGGTCCTGCGAAGCGCTCCAAAATTATCTGGGAGTTGGCCGAGCCCCCCTCACCTGGTGAACATGGTGCGACGCGGGAAGTCACAGCCGGCCGGAGTAACGTGGAATAACGAACTGTGAGTAAAGATCCTGGACTGCATTACAGAGACTCTGAGTCATTATTCCCGCGCACCATCACCCCCATCATCTACCTACACTGCCCTGGGGCTACACTCCTCCCGTGGGGAGTTATACCATTCCTGTGCTGCTCACCAACACCAGCCCCAGCGGTCTGCCCTGCAGCGGCGGTTCACTCTGACCGCAATCCACGGGTGGCGTAGTCGGACATTTGAAAATAATGAAAACCACATCAATAGACTGCCGCTGGTTTGACCACCCTGAGCCACGGGACCGGGTCATCGCCACGGTGACTACAATCCCCAGCATCCCACAAAAGGCCCGGTTCCGGGTTCCCCACACGGCCCAGGGAGCGCGTCAAATACACACTTGTGTCTTGGGATTAACACCTTAATGTTTGGTGTTCTCTACTCTTTGTGCATACAGTGCTTTAATTGCTCCCTTCCATGCTGGGTTCCACTTCATCCATCCTGCTGCTCCTGAGATTCCTGAATGTGGCAAGTTCTCACTTCCCACATGCCTTTCTGCCTTCTGCACCAATGCCCGGGGCCCCTATCCCCACCCGGACCTTTGGCTTAGAGGATCCACCTCACCATATCAACCTACAAGGTATATTTATAAATACCATCTGATTCTTACAGTGCTAACTTAACTTGTTTTCTGTGGACAATCCCTTCATCAATCATCCTCATCCTCATGATAGCTGTTAACTTATTGATTGGTGGGAGTCCAACTGCTTGGACCTGCACCAATCGGCAAAGCGGGGACCTTTTATCCCCAGCGGGGAATGTTATCCCTGTTGTAATGGAGCAGCAAAGTGGATGCTCGATCGTCACTCCTTCGAGCATCCACTTTTCGTCATTCCTTCTTCATGGAGCTGCCAGAAAAAGTCAAACGCAGCACTGGCAGCCCCATAGGGTATGAATGGAGCAGCATTCAAGCGTGTGCATTGATGCTCCTTTCTATCGGGGTTAAAAGTTCCCCATATTACAGATCAGTGTGAGTCCCAGTGGTGAGGCACCTGCATATCCCATGGATAGATGATAACTTGTTTTCACCTGACAACCCCTTTAAGGTCCCCATGCACATTAGATATGACAGCTTAGCCTTACTATTTCAGGGGGCTGGTGGATCATCTCATCTCATGGAGCAGCTTTCTCTGCTCTCCCTGTTGAAAACACTTGCATGCTCGACCATTGGGGAAAGATGGGAGAGAAAAAAGTCTCAATTTTTTTGTGCAAATTTGCTCCATTACCCCTGGATTATATTTCTTAATTACTTAATTTTTTTTTTTTCCCCAATTGAAAACATGACATGACAAGGGCACAACGACTCCTACTCATGAAATTTGTGTCCCTGACAGGAGTAAGATTTGTGGCGATGCCACTTTGCACCTTGCCAGATTCATTAGAAGGCGTGCGCCTCTTAATGAATGAAGAACCTTTCACTACACACTGCTCCCTCATCAAGGCCGGCATGAAAAAAGCCAGTCGTGATGAATCGTGGCCATTGTGTGCAATTTTGATGAATTTGGCAAAGAATTCACCAAGGTTTAAAAAAAAAAAAGAAAAAAAATCTCTTAAAGAAGCACTCCTCTTCCTATCAAAATGTTATCATCTCAATATATTGCAATAATCATATCATACAGTACTGTGTAATTACAATTGCTCATTTTGCCTTTCAACCCAGATAATTCTTCTCTTTTCCCTGCATGACTCATCATTACTCATAGAACTACAATTCTACATCACTGCAAAGTCCCTGGCAGGGGGAAGAGCGAAGCAGCTGGGTCAGCAGTTGATGATTGGGATGATAAATGCAAGGAAAAGAGAAGAATTAACTGGGTAGAAAAGCAAAATGAGCAATTGTAAGTACACAGTGCTATATAATATGATGACTGAAATATATTAAAAGGATAAACATTTTGATGGTAGTGCTTTTTTTAAAAAGAAGCACAAATGATTTGGGCCTATACCTTTCTATATGTGCAATGGCATACCGCCAATGGCGGCAGGCCCTTGAGCCACGATGCCAATACAGTTGAGAGCAATGTATAAGAGCAGTGGGGGAATGAGGAGTAGAGGTGAGTATTGTATTTTTTTTTAAATCAGTGAATATATTGTGGTGGCCAGAATACTCTATGGAGAACTGTGGGGGTGCATTATATTTTATGGAGAACTATGGTGATGATTTATACTATATGGAAAACTGTGGGGGTGCATTATATTTTATGGAGAACTATGGGGGTGCATTATACTATATGGAGAACTATGGGGGTGCATTATATTTTATGGAGAACTATGGGGGTGCATTATACTATATGGAGGGTTATGGGGTGCATTAAGCTATATGGAGGACTACAGAGTGCACTATATGGAGGACTATGGGGAGTACATTATACTATATGGAGGTCTATGGAAAGTGCATTTTTCTCTATGGGGAGTGTTTTACACTGTATGGAGAACTATGAGGAGTGCATTATACTACAGTATATGGAGGACTATGAGCTATGCATTAGAACTGTGGGGGTGCATTATATTTTATGGAGAACTATGGTGATGCATTATACTATATGGAGAACTGTGGGGGTGCATTATATTTTATGGAGAACTATGGGGGTGCATTATACTATATGGAGGACTATGGGGAGTGCATTATACTATATGGAGGACTATGGGGAGTGCATTATACTATATGGAGGACTATGGGGAGTGCAGTATACTATATGGAGGACTATGGGGAATGCAGTATACTATATGGAGGACTATGGGGAGTGCATAATACTATATGGATGACTATGGGCTGTGCATTATACTATATGGAGGTCTAGGGGAGTGCATTATACTATATGGAGGACTATGAGGAGTGCATTATGCTATAAAGAAGCCTATGGGGGTGTGCATTATACTATATGGAGGACTATGGGGAGTGCAATATACTATATGGAGGTCTATGTGGAATGCATTATACCATGTTGAGGACTATGGGGAGTGCATTATACCATGTCGAGGACTATGGGGCGTGCATTATACTATATGGAGGACTATGGGGAGTGCATTATACTATATGGAGGACTGTGGGAAGTCCATTACACTATATGAAAGGCTATGTGGGGGCCATTATACTATACTGTATGGAGGGCTATGTGTGGCCATTATAATATTTGCAGGGCTATCTGGGGGGGCATTATAATATTTGGAGGGCTATGTAGGGACCATTATAATATTTGGAGGGCTATGTGGGGGGCATTGTAATATTTAGAGGACTATGTGGGGGCCATTATACTGTATGCAAGCAATTGTACAGTGTGAAGGTTTGTGTGGGGTCCATCGTACTGTGTGGGAGCCATTATACAGTTTAGAGGGCTAGTGCGGGCCATTATACAGTGTGGAGAGGTATGAGGCCCATTATACTGCATGGAGGGCTGTGTGGGGTTCACAGTTGGGGGATCATAGTGTGTTAGGGTCACCATATTTTGCCAGGGGTATCACACAGCAGTTGTGGGGCACTTTTGTTAGCATCATACTTTATGGGGGCAATGAAAGGGAAATCTAGGGCTTCATTAGGAGAAAAATTACTTAGTAAGAGCTGCAAAGTTTTGAGATATGCTCTTCTGTAACCACAACGAATATTAATATATTTTTTTTGGGGGGGGTGGGGGGGGTTAGAACTTCTGTCATGGGGTCACATGATTTCACTGTACGCCCCTGCATATGTGCTCTTTTTTACATATATATTCTTTGGTCTTTGACTGTAAGAGAAAATTATGATCTTCAAACCTGTTCGGACATGATGTGTCATTATTAAAAGCCGGTCTGGTCACATTTTTGCAAAACTATGACTTAAGAGTCTATAATAAGCTTTATTCTCCCCACCCAGACCTGTCTATCTCTAGACTTTTAGTATTTGTTACCAATATTGCAGTGTTTTTCCTAATAAAACCCCAATTTTTGCATTTCTTTATTGTATGAAGTGTTTATTATCTTTGTTGAACTAGGTCAAAATCTGATAATGATTATTGAGGGTCCCATCTGAGGATGCCTTCAGCACTGATCAGATTTTTTGGGTGGATTCCATACAAGTGCTGTATTTATACTGAGTGTTATTTCCTTTTCCACAATAATAAAGTTTTATAATTTATTATGACCGCTCGCGGACAGCTGCAGAGCCGGTTGGTCTAGCTTGGAGTCACTCTGCATGCTTCCTATAATGTGACATTACTGGAGCAGTGAGTAAGACGCTGGAGCCGGAAGATGCAGGCAGACAAACACTGAGCAGAAAATTCTTCATATCAAGACTTCTCTCCTGCTCACAGGTAGGTGCTACAATAAATTCCAGAGATGAAGGCACTTTATACCTATTTCTATGTGACTGGTCAGGTAAATTGATGCATTTTATGAAATGTAACATGATAACGTAAATATTTACAGTGTATTTTGCTGTTAGTTGGAATTTTAAGGAAGTACACACTTTCCATCAGCCTCCCATAACTTCCTGAAATTACGTTAACTAAGCTGAATGTTTCAAGTTGCATTAGAAGAAAAGTAAAATGTCAGAATTGGCAACAATCAGCCAGTGTGTAAATCTATGTAGAATAGTCACTCTATGGATGCATTTATTTGCAATGTATATGTGGATAGATAGAAAAACAGATGGATCGATACAGATAGATATAGAAGGACAGATAGATAGATATAGACATAGAGGGATAGATTGAGGGATAGATAGAGGGTTAGATGGATAGAGGGATAGTGATCTATATAGATGGAGATAGATAGATAGATAGAGTTGGAAGGGACCTCCAGGGTCATCGTGTCCAACCCCCTACTCCATGCTGGATTCACTAAACCATCTCAGACAGATGTCTGTCCAGCTTCTGATTGAAGACTTCCATTGAAGGAGAACTCACCACCTCTCGTGGCCGCCTGTTCCACTCATTGATCACCCGCACTGTCAAAAAGTTTTTTCTAATATCTAATCTGTATTTTATCCCTTTCAGTTTCATTCCATTGCTTCTCATGTTTCGATGTGTAAATGAAAATAAAGATGATCCCTCTGACTCTGAAAGTCACAAAGCCTATTTTTATAGGGCCATCAGGCGGCTTTTAGTATTCTAAAAGGGCCTGCAGTCTGCCCTCACTATTGTTAGAGAGCCATCAGCCGGCTATGCTTTGTTGTTCCCATTATTAACGAGTGGGTCTCCTATACTGTTATTGCGTATACAGTGACTGCAACGGCTGCCAAAAATTTGGAGGAATTCCAATGCCCCTTTCAAGAGATGTAGAGGTCGGAGGGTCTCCTACAAAAAATGCTCAAATTATTAGGAAGTGTGTCTCCCATACTGTTTACCTATGCAGTGAAGCAACAGATGACAAAAATTTGGAGGAACTCCAATGCCCCTTGCAAGAGACGTACTGTAGATATGTTGATATGGTACATATGGTGGTGATATGGTGGTGGAGGATGAGGATGCAGAGGAGGAGGACAAGAGCAAATAGACAAAATAAGGAAGTGTATACCCATGTCTGGGTGTGAAGACAGAGGTGCATGGGAATAGAGTTAGACCTCCAAAAAAAAAGACATTGTATTTGAGTTTATGTTACGCTGCTATCATTCAGTGGTGTTGAGAAGTCTGGCCAAATCCAGCCCTTGTTCATTTTTATAAGAGTCAGCCTGTCAGCATTTTCAGTTGACAGGCGGATGCGCCTATGGGTTATAATTCCACCAGCGGCACTAAAAACCCACTCTGACAAAACGCTAGCGGAAGGGCAGGTCAGGACCTCCAAGGCGTAGAGAGCCAGTTCATGCCACGTGTCCAGCTTGAATACCCAATAATTATAAAGGCACAGAGGAATCACGGAGGACGTTGGTATGGTCGGCAAGGTATTCCCTCACTATCTTCTGAAACTTTTCCTTCCTTGGAAGAATACCCCACGCCTCAGGGCCTGTGTGATAGTAGGGTCTGAGAAAACTGTCCCAGAACTTTGACAGTGTTCCCCTGACTCTGCTGGATTGCATTTGTGTCTCTCTCGCCTGTACTCCTTGGTTGTCCAACGAACTATGACCTCTGCCGCCAGCGTTTTCAGATGGGAATTTTTTTAATAATTTCACAACAAGGGCCTTCTGGTACTGCCCCAATTTAGTAGACCTGTCCACCTCAGGAATAAGAGATATAAAGTTCTCCTTGTAGCGTGGGTCTAGAAGTGTCACCAGCCAGTAATGACTGTCACCCAAAATTTGGACAATGCGAGGGTCACGGGAAAAGCAGCGTAACATAAATTCAGCCATGTGTGCCAGACTGCTAACTGTTATGTTCTGCAACTTAGAACTAAGGAATAGGAGGGAAAAGCTGTCCCTGCACTGAGACTCAGCTTTACCCTACGCTGGGGTGGGTGCCCTATTCCTTATGAATAGCCCCACCGAAACTCCTGCACTAAACACAAACAAAGACCTGTAGGAAAGGGAAAGGGGTCCCTAAAACATCTAAGGACTGGGAGCAAAAGCAGGAGACCTCCTAACAGAAAAGTCAGTTGCAGAAATGAAAATTAAAGGAAACAAAACTGGTGGAACAAGAAGTCCCAGGATAACAATATTCAAAAGCAAGAAGAACTAAACCGGGCTACTTAGCCAGAACACGAGCGAAAAAAGCACATGTCCAGCAGGGAATGGGGGCCAGGTGCTGGGAAATAAAGAGTTCAGAGATCACGTGACCAAAAAACTCAGCACCAGAGGAAAAGACTAGAAGCCAGCAAACCACAACAAGATGGCCGATAGTAAAACAACATAGATTCTAACAGTACCTCCCCTTTTACGAGGATCCTCCGGATCCTCTAGGCTGAGCCTTACCAGGAAATCTCCTGTGAAAAGCCTTAATTTGCCATGAGGCCGAGACGTCCTCGGCCTTCACCCAGGAATTATCCTCGGGGCCGAAACCTCTCCAGGACACAAGATACTGTAATCTTCCTCTATGTCACCTGGAATCCAAATTGCGAGAAATTTCAAATTCACCGTCCTCATCAACAAGTGGAACAGTTGGGAACAAGGGAATGCCCAACCTCACAGCTGCCGAGTTGACAATCTGAACCACTTTGAAAGGACCCACAAATTTAGGCCCCAGTTTTTTAGAAGGAATTTTCAAACGAAGATTCCTAGAGGACAACCAAACCATATCCCCAACAGCAAACAAGGACTCCTTTCTTTTTTGTCAAAATACCTTTTTGATCTCCTGTTAGCCTCTTTAAGGTTCAGGCGTACACTGGTCCAAATCCTCTCCAAATCACCAGAAAAATTGTCCTCCTCCGGTATAGCAGCCCCAACTTTGGAAAATGGACCAAAAGATGGATACCTGCCAGTACAACAAAAAAAAGGAGAACAACCAGCCGAGGAAGAAGTATGATTATTAGGGGCAAAGTCCGCAAGTGGTAGAAATTCTGACCACATTTCCTGATTATCTGCCGCAAAACATCTCAAAAACTGCTCGACATCCTGGTTCTTCCTTTCAGTCTGTCCATTGGACTCTGGGTGATACCCCAATGAGAATGACAAATGAATTTTCAATCTGTCACAAAAAGCATGCCAAAAGCGAGCTACAAACTGTGGTCCTCTATCAGAAACAATGTCCGTGGGAACACCATGGAGCCTGACAATCTCCTTCAAAAAAGCCTTAGCAAGAGTCTTAGCGCAAGGTAACTTGTTGAACGGAACCAGATGACACATTTTACTAAACCGGTCCACAACAACCCAGATGGCAGAAAATCCCTCAGATAAAGGCAGATCGGTGATAAAATCCATGGCAAGGTGCGTCCATGGCGAACTAGGAACTTCCAAGGGGCATAGCAACCCCGCAACCGGAGCGTGAGAGGCCTTCGACCTAGCGCACACAGAACACTGAAGCACCCACTAAATGACTTCCCTTTGCCACCCTGGCCACCAGAAACTCCAAACAATAGACTTCCTAGTTTCCGAAATCCCTGGGTGACCCGCCAACCGAGACTCATGACATTCAACAAACAACGCTCTCCTCAAGGCTCTAGGCACAAACAATTTACCACACGGAGTGTTAGTTGGTGCCGCACTGTGAGCTTCCAGGATGCTATTCTCCAACTCAGAATCCAATGCTGCCACCAGCACCCCTCTCTGCAAAATACACTCCTCCCTCTCAGCATTCACCGCTGGAGAGAAACTACGAGACAAAGCGTCAGCCTTAACATTCTTTGTCCCCGGGACAAAGGTTACGGAAAAATTGAACCGGGCAAAAAACAGTGCCCACCTAGCCTGACGGACATTCAAACGTCTAGCTGCTTCCAGATGAATCAAATTCTTATGATCAGTGAAAACCTGTATAGGATGTCGAGCCCCCTCCAAAAAATGTCACCAATGCTCGAACGCGAGTTTAATACCAACAACTCACGATTCCCAACATCATAGTTGAGCTCTGTCTTAGAAAAATTTTTTGAAAAGAAAGCACAGGGATGCACCCCATCCTCACCCTCCTGGGACAGAACTGCCTCTATGCCTATAGATGAGGCATCCACCTCAACCAAAAATGGCTTGGTCTCATCTGTCCGGATAAGAACAGGAGCAGAGCTGAACCTCTCCTTGAGATACTCAAAAGCTTCAATAGCCTCAGTGGACCATTGGACTGTATTAGCACCCTTCTTGGTGAGATCAGTGATGGGTTTAGCGATGACAAAGAAATTCTTTATGAATTTCCTGTAATAATTGGCAAACCCAGAAAACCTCTGTACGGACTTCAAACCCTCAGGCCTCGGCCACTCCAGCACAGCCTGAACTTTCACCGGGTCCATCTCAAAACCATCACAAGAGACAAAGTAACCAAAAAAACTAATTTTCTGGACAGCAAACTGACACTTCTCCAATTTAGCAAAGAGTGTGTTATCTCTCAGTATCTGAAGAACTTTGCAGACTGTCTGCCAATGAGACTCAATATCCAATGAATAAATCAAAATGTCATCCAGAAAAACAATAACACTCCAACCGATCAAGGGTCTCAGAATGTAATTGATGAAATTTTGAAAAAATGCAGGGGCGTTAATAGGCCTAAAAGGCATCACCAAACACTCAAAATGTCCTTCCGGGGTGTTAAAAGCTGTCTTCCATTCATCTCCGTCCTTCACCCGCAGCAAATTATATGCCCCACGAAGGTCAATCTAAGAAAACCATTTAGCTCCAGTCAATTGGTTAAACAAATCCGGAATAAGTGGTAACGGGTAAGGATTGCGCACAGTAATCTTATTAATCTCCCGAAAATCCAGTCATGGCCTAAGACCCCCATCCTTCTTTTTGACAAAAAAGAACCCAACCGCCACAGGAGACGTAGAGGGTCTTATGTGACCTGCAGCTAAACTAGTCTGAAGGTACTCCTTCAAAGCCTCCCTTTCGGGAATTGTCAGATTAAACAACCGGCTCTTAGGGAGCTTAGCATAAGGGACGAAGTCAATAGTGCAATCGTAATCTCTATGAGGTGGTAAAGCTTTCGACTCCACCTCTGAAAAAACCTTCCAAATCCTGAAACTCCCCCTTCACAACAGCCGCAATGTGAACATTACAACACTTACCATAAAACACCTGACCCCAGGATCTTATGGAACCAAACAACCAGTCCAGCAAAGGATTATGCACTGTTAACCAGGACAACCCCAGGACGACCGAGGAAGGCAATTTAACAAGTACAAATAAGTAAATCTGCTCCTGATGTTCCATATTTATAGTAAGCGGAAACCCAGTGGCCTTTCGAAGAATGGTCCCATGCTCCAGGGGATTTTTATCAATCACACAGGAAAAGGAGACGACAAAGGTTCAGAATCAAACTTATACTTTTCAAGAAATTGTTGATCAATCAAATTAAGTGCAGAACCACAATCCACCATAACCTGAAACTCAATCAAACGACTCTGACCCCTGACAGGTGGTATTACCAGGAAAAAGCACCCCAGCAAAACGTAAAAAAAAATGCAATGCGAACGGGAGTGTTATTTCTACTGACCATTTTTTTTTCTATCCTTAAGCGAACCTCACATTGCTTTAAAAAATGATCAGCCTTACCGCAATACAAGCAAAGTCCCTCAGAGAACCTCCTGTCCCTCTCCCTGGAACGGGATGACATTGCCCCGACCTGCATAGGTTCCCCAGTGTCGGCAGGAATATCGTGAGAAACAGAATCCAACAGCACAGGAAACTTCTCCTAATTCCGTCAAGCCCTCAATCTTCTATCCACACGGATAGCTAACTGCAACTTGCAGAGTATCAGGTGCAGGGAATGCAATGAGCAAATCTTTAACCCTTTCATTCAAGGCTGCCAGAAACTGAAACTTGAGTGCAGGGTCATTCCACCTGACCTCTGCAGACCATTGTCTGAACAGGGTGCAATAACTCTCAGCATCAAGAGAACCCTGTTTGAGACGTTTGAGCTCTGCCTCAACTGATGTAACCCGATCAGGATCGTCATATAGCAAACCCATGGCATCAAAAAATGCCTCCACAGACCTCAGACAATGATCATCAGGAGACAGGGAAAACGCCCAGATTTGAGGTTCCTTACGCAATAGAGACATAATAATTCCTACACGCTGTAGTTCACTACCAGAAGATCTAGGTCTGAGCCAAAAATACAACAAACAAGCATTTTTAAATTTAAAAAAATCCTGTCGTTTCCCTGGGAAACACTCAGGTAATCCTATCTTAGGTTCTTCATAGCGTTCTGCAGGATATTTACTCACTTACTGCTGAAGATTGGCAACCTCCACAGTCAGCCCTTTCAAGCATTGAGCAAGCTCCTGGATGGTACACATACTGAAGAAAATCCAAGAAGAGGAGAGAAGAAAAAAAAACCATTTTTTTTTTTCTTTTTTTTTAAACGCGGCTGGACATACTGTTATGTTCTGCAACTTAGAACTAAGGAATAGGAGGGAAAAGTTGTCCCTGCACTGAGACTCCGCTTTACCCTACGCTGGGGTGGGTGCCCTATTCTGTTATGATCTACAACATGTACTAAGAAAAGATAGGGGAAAGCTGTCCCTACAAGTAAGACTAAGCTGAATCCCTACGATGTAGTGGGCTGCCTGTTCCTAGCGAACAGACCCACCTTAGTCCTCGGCTAGTCTGAACGAAGACCTATAGGATTAAGGGAGTGGTCCCTAAAAGAACTAAGGACTGGGACAAAAATGGGACACCTCCTAAATAGAGAAGTTATTGCAGAACACAAAAAGACAAACTGACAAAAGGTTCTAAAGGTCCCAGAAGGACCAAGCGAACTGACAGAGAAAGGCACCGAAGCACCTGGCTAGAGAAACAGTCAAACACTGAAGTCCAGCACAGCCAGAAGGGCGGAGCTGGAATATAAAGGCAGATGGTCACGTGACCGCAAACCACAAGATGGAAAAAACAAACAGGAGGGTTCTAACAGTACCCCCTCTTTTATGAGGATCCTCCGGATCCTCCAGGCCCAGGCCTATCCGGAAACCTCCTGTGGAAAGCTTTAACAAGCCTAGGAGCAGAGACATCATCCGTCCTTACCCAGGAGTTGTCTTCAGGACCACAACCCTTCCAGGAGACAAGATACTGTAATCTCCCTCTATGCCATCTAGAATTCAAGATATGAGAAATTTCATATTCGCCGTCTTCCACCACAGGAGGAACTGTGACTATCAGATACATCAGCCTTTTTCAACAAGGAAACATGAAACACAGGATTAATCTTCCAGGAAGTAGGGACATCCAACCTAACAGCAGACGGGTTAACAAATTGAAGCACTTTAAATGGGCCCACAAACTTAGGACCCAGTTTTTTAGAGGGAATCCTCAACCGCAGGTTCTTCGAGGACAACCAAACCATGTCACCTACAGTAAACAAAAACCTCCTAACGTTTCCTGTCAAAATACTTCTTGGACTTCTTGTTAGCCTCTTGAAGGTTGCACCGTACATTAGTCCAAACTCTCTCCAAATCACGGGAAAAATTCTCCTCCTCCGGCACCGCCGACCCCAATTTGGAGAACGAACCAAAAGACGGATGTCTCCCAGTACAACAAAAAAAGGAGAACACCCAGCAAAGGAGGATGTTTGATTGTTAAGAGCAAATTCTGCGAGAGGCAGAAACTCAGACCACACCTCTTGATTGTCCGCCACGAAACAACGCAAAAACTGTTCAACATCCTGGTTCTTTCTTTCAGTTTGTCCATTAGACTCAGGATGATAATGACAAATGGACTCCCAACCTGTCATAAAAAGCACGCCAAAAGCGAGCCACAAGCTGAGGTCCTCTATCAGAAACAATATCCGTGGGAACGCCATGGAGCTTGACAATCTCCTTAACAAACGCCTTAGCGAGTGTCTTGGTGCAGGGCAACATAATGAATGGAACCAAATGACACATCTTAATAAAACGGTCCACGACCACCCAGATGACAATAAAACCCTCGGACACAGGAAGATCAGTAATAAAATCCATTGTGAGATGCGTCCAAGGCGCACTAGGAACCTCCAGAGGGCAAATCAACCCCGCAGCAGGAGTATGTGAAGCCTTTGACCTAGCACACACAGTACACTGACGCACCCGTTTGATGACTTCCTTCTGCCATCCACGCCACCAAAAACTGGGACTGATAAGTCTCTTAGTCTCCGAAATTCATGGATGACCTGCAGACCGAGACTCATGACACTCCACAAACAAATCTCCCCTAAAGGCTCTAAGCACGAACAACCTCCCATAGGGAGTGCTAGATGGAACATCATCTTGAGCTTTCAGAATCCCATTCTCCAGAACGGAGTCCAATGCCGCTACCACAACTCCTTTCTGTAAAATGCTCTCCTCCTCCTCGGCACCGACCGTAGGAGAGAAGCTGCGAGATAAAGCATCGGCTTCAACATTCTTAGTACCAGGGATATAGGTAACAGAAAAATTAAACCGAGAGAAAAAAAGTGCCCACCTAGCTTGACGGGCATTCAAGCGCTTGGCAGCATCCAGATAGATCAAATTCTTATGATCTGTGAAAACCTGAATAGGAAATCTAGCGCCCTCTAAAAAATGACGCCATTGTTCAAACGCAAGTTTAATAGCCAACAACTCCCAATTTCCAACATCATAATTCATTTCGGTTTCTGAAATTTTTTTCGAAAAGAAGGCACAAGGATGTACTCCAGCCTTGTTCTCCTGAGCTAAAACTGCTCCGACCCTCATCGATGAAGCATCGACCTCGACCAAAAAAGGCTTGGTCTCATCAGGCTGCATAAGGATAGGGGCAGAACTGAACCTCTCTTTGAGATACTCAAACGCTTCAGTGGCCTCAGTAGTCCACTGTACCGTATTCGCACCTTTCCTGGTGAGATCGGTTAGAGGTTTAACAATTACAGAAAAATTCTTAATGAATTTCCTGTAATAATTGGCAAAACCCCAAAATCTCTGTATAGATTTCAAACCAATAGGCCTAGGCCATTCCTGCACAGCCTGAACCTTCACAGGGTCCATCTCAAAGCCCTCGCTGGAGACAATGTAGCCCAAAAAACTAATTTTCTGCACAGCGAACTCACATTTCTCTAGCTTAGCAAAGAGTGAATTATCACTCAATAATTGCAAAACTTCACGTACACTCCGCCAATGGGACTCTAGATCTGGTGAGTAAATCAAAGGTCTCAGGATGTCATTAATAAGGTTCTGAAAAAAATGCAGGAGCATTGGTAAGACCAAAAGGCATCACCAGATTCTCAAAATGACCTACCGGAGTGTTAAAAGCAGTTTTCCATTCATCACCCTCCTTCACTCGTAACAAATTGTATGCCACCCGGAGATCAATTTTAGAGAACCACTTGGCCCCCACAAACTGGTTAAACAAGTCAGGAATTAATGGCAATGGGTAGGAATTGTGTAATCTTATTAATTTCACGAAAATCCAGACATGGACGTAAACCCCCGTCCTTTTTTTTAACAAAGAAAAATCCAACTGCCACAGGAGACTTAGAAGGTCTAATGTGACCAGCAGCCAGGCTAGTCTGTATGTATTCCTCCAAGGCCTTTCTTTCAGGGATAGTCAGATTAAACAAGCGACTCTTGGGAAGAGTAGCTCCCGGAACAAACTCAATGGCGCAATCATAATCCCTATGAGGAGGTAAAACTTGCGACGTATCCTCCGAAAAAACCCTCCAAAAATCTTGAATAGGTACAGGTAATACCCCTTTTTCCACAGCCGCAATTCGACCATTACAACATTTATCATAGCACTTCGGACTCCAAAACTTAATCATATTAGTAGACCAGTCCAGTATAGGATTGTGCAGTTTAAACCAAGGCAATCCTAGAACGACCGGAGAGGGTAAATTATCTAAAACAACCAAGTCCAAAATTTCTTGGTGAACTCCATTGATAGTGAGGGGAAATGCAGCAACCTTGTGAGTAATACATTTCAAGGGAGTGTTATCAATTGCAACCACAGAAATAGGTGATGACAAAGGTTTGGATTTCAATTTAAGATTTTCCAAAAACCCTTTATCAATCACATTAAGTGTTGAACCACAATCCACAAATACCTGAAATTCAATCAAATCTCCCTGCAAAGTAGTACTCCCAGAAAGAAATACTCCTGCACAGCATAAACAAGCTATACAGGCGTAACTGACCTTTTTTTTTTCTTTACTTAAACGACGCTCGCAATACTTAATCAAATGGTCAGCTTTACCACAATAAATACACAATCCCTCGGCGAACCTCCGATCTCTTTCCTGAGAGGAGAGCGACTTCGCCCCAACCTCCATTGGTTCTCCGCCGTCAGAGCAGATTTTCTGGGGACTAGGAACTGACATTACAAGAGTCTTTACCTCATTAAGCCTGCACCTCAGCCTCCTGTCCACACGAACAGCTAACTGCATGGCATCCTGCAGAGTCTCAGGTGCAGGGAATGCAATTAGCAGATCCTTAACCCTTTCACTCAGACCAGCAAGAAATAAACATCTCAGCGCAGGATCATTCCATTTAACTTCTGAGGCCCATCTCCTGAAGTCTGTGCAATAATTTTTAACATCACCTGACCCCTGATTCAAACGCCTGAGTTCTGCTTCAGCAGATGAGATTCGATCAGGATCGTCATATAATAGCCCCATATCAGGAAAAAAAATTCTTCAACAGACCTTAAACACGGATCATTAGGTTGGAGAGAAAAGGCCCACCCCTTTGGTTCATTGCGCAAAAGTGACATAATAAAACCAATGCGCTGTGATTCATTGCCAGAGGACCTTGGTCTCAAATGAAAATATAGCAAACAAGCATTTTTAAAGGAAAAAAAATCTTGCTGTTTACCATAAAAAACATCAGGCAGTTCTACCTTGGGTTCGACAAAATGCACTCCAGAACAGCTAATCACGTGTTGCTGAAGCTCGGCAACCTCCAGAGACAATCCCTGCAGGTGTTGAGCCAAATCCTGGATGGAAACCATACTGATCCCCGAATTTCTTTCCTTTTAGTTTTTGGGCTGGACTTACTGTTATGATCTGCAACATGAACTAAGGAAAGATAGGGGAAAGCTGTCCCTACAGTAAGACTAAGCTGAATCCCTACAA
The DNA here is from genome assembly GCF_046119375.1 of Phyllobates terribilis. Lineage (NCBI taxonomy): Eukaryota > Metazoa > Chordata > Amphibia > Anura > Dendrobatidae > Phyllobates > Phyllobates terribilis. The sequence goes on from NW_027362768.1 coordinate 313,618,644, forward strand.
TGTAGCGGGCTGCCTGTTCCTAGTCAACAGACCCGCCTTAGTCCTCGACTAGTCTAAACGAAGATCTATAGCATTAAGGGAGGGGTCTCTAAAAGAACTAAGGACTGGAACAAAAATGGGACACCTCCTAAACAGAGAAGTTGTTGCAGAACACAAAAAGACAAATTGACAAAAGGTACTAAAGTTCCCAGAAGGACCAAGCGAACTGACAGAGAAAGGCACCGAAGCACCTGGCTAGAGAAACAGTCAAACACTGAAGTCCAGCACAGCCAGAAGGGCGGAGCTGGAATATAAAGGCACATGGTCACGTGACTGCAAAACACAAGATGGAAAAAACAAACAGGAGGGTAACATATTCCTTATGAATAGCCCCACCGAAACTCCTGCACTGAACTCAAACGAAGACTTGTAGGAAAGGGAAAGGGGTCCCTAAAAGATCTAAAGACTGGGAGCAAAAGCAGGAGACTTCCTAATAGAAAAGTTAGTTGCAGAAATGAAAATTAAAGGAAACAAAACTGGTGGAACAAGAAGTCCCAGGATAACAATAGTCAAAAGCAAGAAGAACTAAACCAGGCTACTTAGCCAGAGCACGAGTGAAAAAACTCTGATGTCCAGCAGGGAATGGGGGCCAGGTGCTGGGTAATAAAGAGTGCAGAGATCACATGACGAAGAAACCCAGCACCAGAGGAAAAGACTAGAAGCCAGCAAACCACTACAAGATGGCCGATAGTAAAACAATATAGATTCTAACACTAACAGGCAAGACTTCCATGTCCTCACCAAGATGACGACTGACCATGCTCTCCTCCTCATCATCCTCCTCCTCCGCTTTATTGTCCTCAGGCCATCCACGCTGAACAGACGGTATGACAGTTGTGCAGGTAGTACCGTCGATAGCGCATGAAACTAGCTCCTGTTCTTCCTCCTCCTCTTCCTCATTGTCACCCAATCCACGTTGGGATGAGATGAGGCTGGGCTGTGTGTCATCACCCTGTATGGTTCCTTGCTCCATCTCATCATGCTCCACCTGCAATGCATCCTCTTTAACTGTGAGCAGAGAGCGTTTCAGAAGATAGAGAGCATCATTGCAGCTCACCATCTTGGTGTAGTCCTCAAAGTTTTGGAGGATGGTACATATGTGTGACATCCATGTCCACTCCTGAGGTCTTATGTGTGGAGTCTGAACTGAATACCGACGGCCTTGTTGAAGCTGGTAGTCAACAACTGCCCTCTTCTGCTCACAAATTCTTCACAACATCTGCAATGTAGAGTTCCAACATGTGGGGACATCACACACCAGTCTGTGAGCCAGAAGCTGCAAAAGCTGCTGAAACACGGCAAGGGCGGCGGAATCTGTAGCTGCCTTTCTAAAATGGGCACACAGGCGGCGTACTTTAACAGGCAGATGCGGCAGATCCGGGTAGGTTTTGAGAAACCGCTGAACCACGAGGTTAAGCACATGGACCAGGCATGGTATGTGTGTGAGCTCGCCTCGCCTCAGAGCCGCCACCAGGTTCCGGCCATTGTCACACACGACCATGCATGGCTGTAGGTTCAGTGGTGTCAGCCACAGATCTGCCTGCTCTTTCAGAGCTGTCCACAACTCTTCAGCAGTGTGCGGTTTGTCACGTAAGCATATTAGCTTCAGCACAGCCTGTTGCCGCTTGGCTGAGACAGCTTGTGACTGATGTGGTTATTTCGGAGACAGAGGTTGAAGAGGATGAGGTGCAGGAGCTGTAGAATGTGGGGGCAACCCTGATTGACCAAGGGCCCACAATCCTCGGCATCGGGAGGATGTGTTCCGTCCCAAGGTCCGACTGGGTCCCTGTTTCCACTATGTTAACCCAGTGTCCCGTCAGCAAGATCTACCATCTCTACCCACAAGCAGTTGTCCACGTGTCCGTGGTTAGGTGGACTTTCCCAGTAACTGCATTGTTGAGGGCACGGATTATGTTGTGGGACACGTGCTTGTGTAATGCGGAGACGGCACACCGGGAGAAATAGTGGTGGCTGGGGACTGAGTACCGAGGGATGGCCGCCGCCATCAGGTTGCGGAAAGCTTCTGTCTCCTCGAGCCCAAAAGGCAACATTTTGCAATCGCGAAATGTGTGAATTTAGTAGTGTGGCCTGTGGGGCGTTGGCTGCGTATTTGCGCTTGCGTTCCAAGGACTGGGGTAGGGACAACTGAAGGCTGCGCTGGAACAAGGACGTGGACATGCTTGCTGATGATGCTAGTTGAGAGTGTGCAATGACAGGTGCAAGGCAGGAGGCATCTTCGCATGTGCCATGGACAGGGGATTGGCGTGCACGCACAACAGCGGAAGAAGCAATGATGTCACCTGCAGACACTGTTCCTGGACCCTGGGGTTCGGCCCACTTAGTCCGGTGCTTTGCTGCCATGTGCCTGATGATGCTGGTGGTGGTCAGGCTGTTAGTTTTGCTACCCCTGCTGATGCTGGCCTGGCAGGTGGTGCAAATTGCTTTTTTGGGGTTATCGGCAGGGTTTTTAAAAAACAACCAGACTCGGGAAGACCTAACAGTTGTACTGGCAACTTCCGTCGTGTTGATGTTACGGGGAACGGTTGCCCGTCTTCTGTCTGCGGCCAGCACACTGCATGTTTTTGCCTGTTGTGGTGCTACGCCTCCCTCCCCCTGTGTGTTGCTGTCCTCGCTCTGTATGTCCCCCTGCCAGGTTGGGTCAGTTACTATATAATCCACCACCTTGTCTTCCACTTCCGCACCCTGGTCCTCCTCCTGACTTTTTGGCAATTTGGCAACACTATCCAATTAGGATACAGTTGTGTTCTGTGAGGCTGATTTTCCATAGTGTGAGATCAGTCGTTTGCCATTGTGTGCTAAGCTACCAGACCACTGGTGTCCCCTTTGGCTGTGATGCACCCTTTATAACCCTGTATGGTATATGGCGATATATTTTTCATATAAAACTGGAAACTCATGGATTAACCCATCTAACTGAAGTTAATCACCTCTTATCTCTCAAATGTTTTGCATAGACTTACCTAATCTGTGATGTGTTCTCTATTTTGCAGAAGTTACAATGAGCTCTGCGAAGTTATCACTTCCTGTCCACACCCAGGAGGAGCAAGGTAAAATTGTGTAACTCTGAATCATAGTATCTACGGTGGTGAACACTGCCCTCATCATGGTTCCCTGAAGACGCTGCGATCAGCACCAGCAGGGACAATGATGAGGGTAGTAGTGTCTGATTTTGCAATGTCCCTGTGTAAGAATAAGATTAAATAATAAAATCCATATACTCACCTGAGTGTCCCCAGCTGTAATCCATGTGACCAATCAGCAGAGGAGCCAGGGAGAATGACTCCTGTAGCAAGCGGCCCTGTAGCTGTGCTCAGTGAGTGACAGGACACCACTCCTAAGCTCAGCTCCAGAGCCGCTTGCTGCAGGAGTCATTCTCCCCGGCTCCTCTGCTGAGCAGTCGCATGGATTACAGTGGGGGACATCTCCGGACAGGTGAGTATATGGATTTTATTATTTTAATCTTATTTTTACATAGAGACACTGCGGGAGCAGACACTACTACCCTCAGCATTGTCCCTGCTGGTGCTGATCACAGCACTGGCAGGGAACCATGATGAGGGCAGTGTTCGGCACCCGGCACTTGGGAACAGCGCTAACTGATAACCAGGCGCCGGTCCATGTGATCCTGATGCGGCACATGGTTGCCACATGTGTGATATACACGGACACACGGGACACGGATATCTCCGGTACCAGTTATATATGGAAATGTGAAACCGGCCTTACACTTACCCATCGCCGTCTTCACCTTTTATCGGTGCAGCTCTGGACCCGCAGTGCCTTCTTGTTGCCGCAATTTCTGACTGTCCGGAAGTCAAACGTAACAGTCACAAGCGCTCAGTGTAAGTATATGAGAGCAAGAACGAGGCTCCCATAGACATACATTGAAAATTGACCTCCGGCTCACTGGAGCGATATGTCAGGTCACAAACTGCTGGAGACTGACCGGAGCGGTGGCGATAGAAGGTGAAAACGGCGAAAGGTAAGTATAAGACCAGGGTCAGGGACCTTAGATTAGTAGCACCACTCCAACAGTGAAATAATAAAAAAAAAAAAAGCTGAAGTGGTGCTTTAACATTTCTGTATATGTTTAACAGAATAATTCTTTAATATTCATGTAATAATTCACTGTATTTTTACAAAGTATTACCTCTTCACTCCACAAAAGCAATATGAATTATTATTTTGTGTCTTATACTGCCCTTGTCATATCATTACCTAAGTAGAGTATGCAAACTATTTCATGTCACTTTTTGCTCCGTGACAGATACAGGTATGTACGTCATGCTAATCGCCCGATACTGCTTCTGCACTGGTGTGTAAATTGTCACTTATCTAATGTGCTTATTTATTAGAGAGGATTCAAGGATGTCACATTGCAGCAATAATCTTTATTTGAAATGATAATTTTCAAGCGAAATTTCCTTTGCTTTAGATATTTTCCAGAAAGCATTCATCAAAGATTTTGAGAATTTAAAGACAAATGCAGCCATTAGCCAATCCTTCTGTTATCTCTTTGTATCCATCTGCAAGATGTCGGCATTCTCCTTGTACACTGAGAAGGAAGCTCAGACTGTGAGTTCATACAATGTATCTGTGGTCTTTAGCATCAGCATAAATATTTGGTTACTATTGGATTGTAATTAAAACATCGCCACCTACTGGCTACATTATTGTAAAAAATTGTGGAATGTTTCTTGGTTGATAAATTTCAGTAGAGAATATTTTATTTATTTTACTCACCATTAATTAAACAGCACTTTATTATCACTGTCCCCATTGGGGCTCACAATCTAATTTCTCTATCAGTATGTCTTTGGAGTGTGGGAGGAAACTGGAGAACACCCAAGCAAACATGGGGAGAACATACAAACTCCTTGCAGATGTTGTTCTTGGTGGGATTTGAACCCAGGGCCCCAGCGCTGCAAAGCAAAGGTGCTAACCATTGAGCCACTGTGCTGCCTTATTTGACTATTTTTCAACGAGTCTATATGTTCTACCCGTGTTTGCGTGGGTTTCTTCCTGGTTCTCCGGTTTCCTCCCACACTCCAAAGAAATGCAGATAGGGATTTTAGCTTATGAGCCCCAATGGGGACAGTGCCGATAATGTCTGTAAAGCGCTGAGAAATATGAAGGCCCAAAATAAGTCATAATCGGACCTCATCTAGAGGATAGTACCATTTCACTTGACGCTATATAAAATAACGCATTTTAGAATTTGCTGTTTTCTTTGAAGAAAAGGAAGAGTTTGCAGATGAACCTACATTTACATTTTATAGAAAAAGAAAAAAAAATCCACATCAAAAACAACTTCAAACACGATTTGAAATATCTTCCTAATCCTTTAAAAGGAAAAATCTCAAGTGATTTGAGAGGGGTTTTTTTTTCAACAAAGTTTTGAAATCCTTGTCGCTGAAAAAAAAAAAGACCTGTCAGTTCTTTGAGACGGAATCCACTCCAAAATTGACAATGTCGGGTAAAAAGGCTACAAAACATTTTGTGGGAAAAAAAACACTTCTAAGGATATATGCATATGACATATTTAAGATGTTGGCATAATTGGCAAGGTTTTCTTAAGCGAAGCCAGTGGTCTTTTTCGTGAAGCTGCTTTGCTGGTAGTTTTGCCGTAATTTTTGAGCCTTATTTCTGTAATCTATACTAAAACTAGCCAGCAGCTTCCTAGAGGAGAAAGAATGAACACGTTGCTTCTTTTAAGGGCTCGTGCAGACGACCATATTTTCGGTCCGGGTGCGATCCTACAAAACACTGGATCGCACTCGGACCAATGTTATTCTATTTTTTACTCAGTCTAAGCAAAAAATCAGCACGATTTGCATCCTATAATCGGATCGCACTTGGCCATGCAAGTCAGTGGAAATCTTCAGGCTGCACTCGGATGACATCTGAGTGCAGTCTGATTTCCACAGACTGACAGAATCGAGAGGATACAGACATTTTATTTTTCCATCTTCTCCTCATCCGAGAGAATCGGATCACACTCTGACCACACTCTGACCACACTCTGACCACACTCTGATCACATTCTGACCACACTCTGACCACACTCTGACCACACTCTGATCAGAGTGTGATTAGCATAACTAGCCAGATTCTCTTGGATGAGAGAGAATATGGCCATGTGACCTTAGCCTAACTACTTCATGGTTTCTGAACCCCGAAGCGGTTATTCCCTAATATGTGAGCGTAGGTTCACCAAAGATAGACTCAACTTCAAGCAAAGAAAAAAAAAGAGGTTACTTACCCTAAGAAAAACTGGTTTCTATTGCAGATAGTTCAACTCAGTGACCCTCCAGGAAAGCAGTTGGCTCTCCTAAAGTCTATAGATGATAAAGGCTCGCAGGCAATTGCAATATTTTACCTGTTACTACACATGAATGATGAGAAAGCCTACGGAGAGCTCCCCAGCTGCAAGGAGAATGGTATTTCTTTGTTTGCATGTTTTGTATCGATAGCAGATCTCACAATTTTGCTGCCCTTACAAAGAAATTTTCCTACTACTGGAGCCCTAGATTCCCCTTTCATTGCACTCATAAAGTATGATGTCAACAAATGTGGCCCACAAACACTGTCAGAAACACCCACAGTGAATTCCTCCACAGTACCCTCCACACGCACAGTATGATGATCCTTACTGTACCTCATCACTCAACTCCCATGGAAAACTATGGAGACCCCAACACAGTATGATCCTCCACCTGTGACCCTCACACAGCCCTCCATGCCGTGTAATGGGCCTACATACAGTATAATGGCCCCACACCACTCCTCACTGTATAATGGCTCCCACATAGCCATCTAAATATTATAATAGCCCCACATAGCCTTCCATATACTATGATGCTCCCCATAGTCCCCCATATAGTATAATGCACTCCCCATAGTCCTCCATATAGTATAATGCACTCCCCATAGTCCTCCATACAGTATACAGTACAGACCAAAAGTTTGGACACACCTTCTCATTTAAAGATTTTTCTGTATTTTCAAGACTTTGAAAATTGTACATTCACACTGAAGGCATCAAAACTATGAATTAACACATGTGGAATTATATACTTAACAAAAAAGTGTGAAACAACTGAAAATATATCTTATATTCTGGGTTCTTCAAAGTAGCCACCTTTTGCTTTTCAGTTGTTTCACACTTTTTTGTTAAGTATATAATTCCACATGTGTTAATTCATAGTTTTGATGCCTTCAGTGTGAATGTACAATTTTCATAGTCATGAAAATACAGAAAAATCTTTAAATGAGAAGATGTGTCCAAACTTTTGGTCTGTACTGTAATTCACCCCATAGTCCTCTATATCATATAATGCACCCCACTGTCCTCCATAAAGTATAATGCACCCCACTGTCCTCCATACAGTATAATGTACCCCATAGTCCTCCATACAGTATAATGGGCCCCACATAGTCCTCCATACAGTATAATGGGCCCCACATAGTCCTCCATACAGTATAATTCACCCCATAATTCATACACTATAATGCACCCCATAGTCCTCCATACAGTATTCTGTATTTTTACGCATTGTGGATGGGTCCTGGAGCTACCTTTAACTACATGCATTATTCTGGTCCATATAAAGCAGTGCATGCTGCAATTTTCTTCCATGCTGACCATCGGTCCGCGTGGAAAATTGACCAGGTGCACTGGCACATTGGTTATAATGGATCTATGTGCTCTCCATGTGGCACACATAGGTCTGCACACGGGCCGATTGTTTTCATGCTTGAATGAGCCTTTAATCTCATGGCAGTAGGGTCAGGCATGCTCCTCATCCCATTTCATGCTGTTATATGTACTATAATGGCTTCTCCTCTATTTGTAGATGAGAAGATGGTACTGATATCGAAAATGAGAGACAAATTGTTACATTTATTGCAAAATAAAGTCTCAGAACTGTTACATACATCCAAGCCTTTACTTTCTCAAGGTAAGTTAGGCTTATTCATCTGTTCTTAATACTCAACCTTAGAACACAAATTCACGGTATTATCATCTTCTACATTTATAAAATATTGTCATTTAATGGTATAAATGTCAGATATATACAAGTTACAGGACTCCCACCTATCCACTTAGCATCAGCTTAGAGCACACAGTCCCAATTTTACATTTATTGTATATATTGCAGGCACTCACTTAGCACAGGCACAGGTTTTGGTGCAAAAGAAGATAAGCTTTATTGCATTTCTCCACACTCCGAATGAAAATGCTTTCCAAAGCATAAGAAAATAAAACATAACAACTTTTCTTCAGCCCAAAACGTATAATAAACCAAACAGTCCTTTTGTCACAGTAGGCATAGTACATTAATGCGGTTGAACTCACACCACAGCACGGGCATTATTTATTTCCGACACAGTCTGTAAATCAACACTGACTTCTCTCCAGCTCCACTACCACAGAGAGGTGTTCAACTCCCAGACAGCTCACATTTGCTGGTTACTCACCAGCTCCAACACACAGACTGCTTAGCTTCCATAGCTGACCGAACCCCAAATGAACACAGGGCCTGGCTCAAGTCATAGCTAACCAGGTGCACGTAATGAGAACCTCTAGTGCTAGGTTTTAACCCCGTCCTACCTGGCTTTCCTATATACCCTCCCCCTATGACCAAAGCTTTGGGCTGGGCACTGTCTACCAAGCCACAGTGCCTACAGGGGGCTAGTTTAAGCTCCTGAAATGCAGTCTCTGGAATGCTCTGACCTGGTAACTCCAAGAACCAGATCTCTATTTTTGGGTACCAATTATTGGTAGTGCTGTTTTTGGGAAGGTGACAAATTTCCTGCAACTTTGACTCCTGCAATGTTGACATCTGACTGAGCCAACCAGCAAGTAGTTTCTTGTGGTTACCTCTTTTTCCAGGGTTTTAGTAAGTTGCCATAATATATCGGGAAGGGCTTCCTTTTCCTTGGTCAGTGTATCTTATAGTTGACCTCTCCCACTTTTTCCACCACGTCCTAGGGCCCTTGCCAAATGGTAAGATACTTACTCTCCACTGTGGGCACTAACACAAGTACCCGATCCCCAGGCTTAAATTGTGTCTCTTGAACCAACCAATTATGCGCCCTGGATTGTGCCTCTTGTGCCTTGAGGTGATGCTCTTTTAAATGGGCCCTTCACTTTTGTCCCTCGACACGACAGATCATTATGCCTGGCCAATTGCTGAAAATGGTTATCTGCTCCCAGCTCCTGGGGAACACCATTTAACACACTTGAATTTTCCATAGTACCTTTTACCGTTTAGTCTCTGAGCTGGCCAGTCCCAGTGTTGTCTTGGGATTCCTCCAGGTCAGGAACATTGGTTTCAGGGCATGCTTACTCATCCTCCTGTCTAGCCAGTATAGTGATAGGAAATTCACAGTTTACATCATGTGATGATTTTGTTACCATAGCGGACTCATGGTCACGTACTGGATTACTGGGTGCTACAGCTTTAGCCAATAAGTCCCAGGAAAACAGTGATATGGCTGAACCCTAACACTCACACGGGGTTGAACAAACCAGGGAAAAAGTTAAACCTGCACACCACAGGTTCATATACAGACTAGGCAAATCCCTAACCTGACCCTGATTTGTTCCTGCCTGACCGCGGAGGTTGGCATCCTAAGATTACACAATGGTTCCCCCACTCAATGTTGGCTGACGCTAAGTGTCCTTAACTGCACCCTCAACTAAACACAGAGTGTAACTCAAAACAACTACAGAACGTAGTGCATACAGACAGAGGGTGAGAAACAGGGCTAAAGACACACTCAAACAGTCATGCAAGAAAGACAGAAGAAAAGAAAAGGAACCCAAAAAGACTTTCAGTATTCGTAAAAGCCCCCAGACCCTGAATGAGAAGAAAAAGGGAAGTGTGGTGAGAAGAGGAACATGCAAACAAACCGCAGGAGAAGCAATAGATAAAACTTCAGCAAGATAATCCTAGTCTGAAAAGCTGGGACTCCAAACATCCACCTAACTTGGAATATAGCCAGCAAAGACTGAATGTGCCAGGAGAGTATAAATAGCCCTTCCCAAGATGTCATAGGGCAAACCAAAATGTAGAAGTGAAAACACCTGATAGAAGCAACACAGCAAAGGGAAGAGAATTATCAGCAGTTGGACAAAGACAACACACACTGTGTATATATATATATTTTTTTGTTTTGTTTTAACATTTATAATTTGCCCCAATGCAAAATATGTCTCAGGCCCCTATAATAACAATCTTTATATGTGTAAGATAGGGCTTTGGGCACCAGGGTTTTGGTATGATTACTTTTTCTGCACATTTTTCCGATGTGTCCATAAAAAATGTTGGTTTTCTGATTTTCCGATAAGCTGTGCAGAAAAAAATATAATATTGAACCCTGGTGAACAGGTTATTTTTGCTAGGATTCCTTGTGTTGCTCAGTGCTTCACAGTGATATTTAGAGATGAGCGTTGTTCTACTCGAACTGTTCGCCAATCTCAAATTCGAGCTGTTTTGGGCGGTGTTCGAGCCGGTTGGCGAACACGAACAATTTGAGAAAAATTCGGCTGTTCGAGGTTATGTTCGATAACTGTTCGTGCACCAAAATCATAACTGGATTTTTTCTCAGTAATGATGAAAATTAATGTTAATACGCAGTTTGAGTGTACAGCGGGGCGGGGGGAGGGGCAGGGGATGGATCTCTGCAGGAACAATGAAGATCTCCATTTTTTTTTCTCTTTCCCGCATTTGCAGTGGGGAGGTGCAATCTGTCAGCCTATCAGCAGCGCACACACGGAGCGAAGTGCTTTTTTTCACACAAGCAAGGGCATGTGTGATTGGCAGTGTATGTCACATGTCCTTGCCCTATAAGACCAAGCCATTTTCCCCGTCGCCACCATTTTCTCACTGCTGCAGCTGCGTGTTAGACGGCACCGCTGTTGCTGTGTGCGCTATACCTTGTTAATTTCAAGCCAATTTTCGCACAAATATACAGATAGCTTGGGAGTAGGGAATAGTTGTGATTGCAGTCCTTTTAAGGACTAGGTTACAGCATTTCCTACGACTTTTATCAGGCAGGTCTGTGCTCTTAAATAGATAGATTGTGGGAGTAAAGACTAATTGTAATTGGAGTCCTTTTCAGGACTAGGTTACATCAGTTCCTATCAGTTTTTGCCAGGCAGGTCTGTGCCAGTGCTGTGCAAGTTTTTTTCACAGCATTTGGCTGAATCTAGCAAAGCTAATCCTTTTTGGCCTATTGCAGAGTGTGTTAGTCAGTGGAGTAGCCTATCTGTGTTGCAAGATATACCACCTGTGTATAGAATACCAATTTTTTTACTGCACCTAGTGAAGTAAAATCTTTTGGGCATAGCATCATTCTATTAGTCCATCTATACTGACCTCCATCAGGTTGCAAACTGAATATAATTTTTTTCTGCATCTAGCTCTGAAAAAATATTTGGGCTTCTAGCAGTGTGTGGGACTTGGTCTATTAGTCCATCTATACTGACCTCCATCAGGTTGCAAATTAAAAATAATTTTTTTCTTCATTTAGCTCTGAAAAAATATTTGGGCTTCTAGCAGTGTGTGGGACTTGTTCTATTAGTCCTTCTATACTAACCTCCAGCAGGTTGCAAATTGAATATAATTTTTTTCTGCATCTAGCTCTGAAAAAATATTTGGGCTTCTAGCGGTGTGTGGGACTTGGTCTATTAGTCCATCTATACTGACCTCCATCAGGTTGCAAATTAAAAATAATTTTTTTCTGCATCTAGCTCTGAAAAAATATTTGGGCTTCTAGCAGTGTGTGGGACTTGGTCTATTAGTCCATCTATACTGACCTCCATCAGGTTGCAAATTAAAAATAATTTTTTTCTTCATTTATCTCTGAAAAAATATTTGGGCTTCTAGCAGCGTGTGGGACTTGTTCTATTAGTCCATCTATACTGACCTCCATCAGGTTGCAAATTAAAAATAATTTTTTTCTGCATCTAGCTCTGAAAAAATATTTGGGCTTCTAGCAGTGTGTGGGACTTGGTCTATTAGTCCATCTATACTGACCTCCATCAGGTTGCAAATTAAAAATAATTTTTTTCTTCATTTATCTCTGAAAAAATATTTGGGCTTCTAGCAGCGTGTGGGACTTGTTCTATTAGTCCATCTATACTGACCTCCATCAGGTTGCAAATTAAAAATAATTTTTTTCTGCATCTAGCTCTGAAAAAATATTTGGGCTTCTAGCAGTATGTGGGACTTGGTCTATTAGTCCATCTATACTGACCTCCATCAGGTTGCAAATTAAAAATAATTTTTTTCTGCATCTAGCTCTGAAAAAATATTTGGGCTTCTAGCAGTGTGTGGGACTTGGTCTATTAGTCCATCTATACTGACCTCCATCAGGTTGCAAATTAAAAATAATTTTTTTCTTCATTTAGCTCTGAAAAAATATTTGGGCTTCTAGCAGTGTGTGGGACTTGTTCTATTAGTCCTTCTATACTGACCTCCAGCAGGTTGCAAATTGAATATAATTTTTTTCTGCATCTAGCTCTGAAAAAATATTTGGGCTTCTAGCGGTGTGTGGGACTTGGTCTATTAGTCCATCTATACTGACCTCCATCAGGTTGCAAATTAAAAATAATTTTTTTCTGCATCTAGCTCTGAAAAAATATTTGGGCTTCTAGCGGTGTGTGGGACTTGGTCTATTAGTCCATCTATACTGACCTCCATCAGGTTGCAAATTAAAAATAATTTTTTTCTGCATCTAACCCAGCCAATAGTTTTGGCCTAATACCACAGTTTGGCCACTCAGCTCTGCTCGGTTACCATCCATTGTTTTTTTGTGCAAACAACTCCAGAGTTGTGAATTAGTTAACCACCAAAATGAGTGGAAAAAGGCCTGCTGCTGGTGGAAAGGGGAATAGGCGTGTTGGGAAGGGGAAAAAAGGTTGTGTCCGTGGGGTAGGTGCAGAAGAAAGACCATCTTCCAGCCAAACTAAAATGTCTACTTCTTTTAGCGGACAATGTGATAAGATCCCTTTCTTACGGCCACGCCAATCGCTACAAATTCCAGATGAGGCACAAAAACAGCAGGTGCTTCAACGGATATCAAGTGCTCCTTTAAGTGGGCTCTCCTCCACATCAACTTCAACATCACAAATACTCCAGTCCTCAAAGGTGTCACCCAAATCGCACTTGCTTCCTCACAGCTCCCAAATCTCCAGCTGCCCGTCTGAGTATGAGGTAGAACAGATGGTTGAGTCTGCAGAGCTGTTTACTCATACTATAGCCTGGGAATCAGAGGTCGACTCCAGCGCTTCTGTGAATCCAGACGAGGAAATGATCTGCACTGATGCCCAGAATCTTTATGAGTCGGATCCAGGACCAGACGCAGAAGGTTCTGACCATAATGTAGACCCTCATTCCCAAACTGTAACTCCTGTTGGTGGAGACAATGAGGAAGACGATGATAAGACTCAAATACCTGATTGGAGCGACAACTTTAGTTTTTTGTCAGGGCAGGAACAGGTTGGCTCTGAGGACGACGGGTGTGATAACGCACAGGGTGATGATGATGAGGTCGGAGATCCCACTTACTGTCAACCCACAGTCAGCCAAGAGATGAGGTCAGCAGAGGAGGTGGAGGAAGATGCTAGTGACGACGAGGTCAGGTTGCGCCTTCCTGGACAGAGACGTAGTACTGGAAGCACGTCAACAACTGCATCCTCAAACACAACTCTGCCTCTCACCACAAGTCGTGGTGGCTCTTCAGGTCGCATGGGTGCTAAGCCTTGCATAGCCTGGGCATTTTTTCAGATCGATAAAGATGACCCAACTCGTGTTATCTGTAACATTTGTCAGCAAAAGCTAAGTAGAGGCCAAAAAATACATAGTTTGAGTACTTCATGCATGAACCGGCACATGGACATGAAGCATAAGTTGCAGTGGGAAGCTCAGTGTGCTACAATGCGGTCTAGCCGGCCGGGCCAACCACCGTCTGCCATATCTTGTGCATCCGCGGCCTTTTCATCCTCTGTGACTGGGGGGACAGCAGTCACACCTGTTTTGGGGCGCAGACCTGCCACCTCTTTACCCGCAACAGCCAGCGTGATTGGCAGGTCATCATTTTCTTTGGAGGTGGTAACACCAGCTGGTCTTGAGCGCTGTCCGACATCGATAGCACCACCTTTGGATCAAGGCAACCTAACATGTCCGCCTGCATCTTCCTCACAGACCGGCAGTTTGCCGGGGACACCCTTATCAACCCCGTCTAAGCACAATAGCCAGCCCTCGGTCCCTCAGATGTGGACAAGTAAAAGACCATTTCCTCCTAGCCATGAGAAAGCTAAGAGGTTGAATTTCACCATCTGCAAGCTCTTGGCTACAGAAATGCTGCCTTTCCGCCTGGTGGACACAGAGGATTTTCGAGACCTTATGTCCGTCGCAGTGCCCCAGTACCAGATGCCCAGTCGGCACTACTTCTCAAAGAAAGGTGTGCCTGCGCTCCACCAGCATGTCGCACACAACATCACCGCTTCTTTGAGAAACTCTGTGTGTGACAGGGTGCATTTCACCACAGACACTTGGACGAGTAGGCATGGACAGGGGCGTTACATGTCGCTGACTGGGCACTGGGTAACTATGGTGACAGCAGGACAAGGGGCTGCTGTCCAAGTCTTGCCGTCCCCACGAGTTGTGCGTCAATCCTCTTTATGTCATTTTTCCTCCACTGCTTCTGCCTCCTCAACCTCCTCTCGGTCTTCCACCTGCACCCAAAGCCTGTCTGGTCATGCCACAAGCTTTCTAACTGCGCAGAAGGGATCCTGCACACCTCCTTACTATGCTGGCAGTAGGGCTCAACGTCATCAGGCGGTTTTTACATTGAAATGTCTGGGAAATGTGAGTCACACAGCTGAGGAGTTGTGGTCAGCTCTGGAGAACCAATTTCATGAATGGTTGTCTCCACTGGACCTGAAACCAGGGAAGGCCGTGTGCGACAATGCTGCAAACCTGGGTGCGGCCCTTCGCCGGGGCAATGTCACACACGTGCCTTGTATGGCTCACGTGTTGAACCTGGTTGTCCAGCAATTTTTAGCCCACTATCCCAGACTAGATGGCCTTCTGCAGAGGGCACGGTCGCTGTGTGCTCACTTCCGCCGTTCGCATCCCGCAGCTCAGCGACTTACATCTCTACAGAAGTCGTTGGGCCTGCCACTTCACCGGCTAAAATGCGATGTGCCTACCCGGTGGAATTCAACTCTGCACATGTTGCAGCGACTGTGGCAGCACCGACAAGCCCTGGTGCAATACGTTCTGACATATAGCCTGGGCCAACGAGATTCAGAGGTGGGGCAAATCACGCTGGAGGAGTGGTCTCAGAT
This sequence comes from Phyllobates terribilis, assembly GCF_046119375.1. NCBI lineage: Eukaryota > Metazoa > Chordata > Amphibia > Anura > Dendrobatidae > Phyllobates > Phyllobates terribilis. The sequence goes on from NW_027362768.1 coordinate 313,634,068, forward strand.
CAGGGACCTATGCACCCTTCTGCACAGTTTTGAAATGGCATTTGGGCTTTGTAGCAGTGTGCAGCACTGATCCTATTAGGCCATCTATAATAAGCTTCACCAGATTTAAAATTAAAAATAATTTTTAGCTGCATCTAGCCCGGAAAATAATTTTGGGGCTCCGAGATGCGCAAGACACATAAGTGCCTTCTTGCTGCACTACCTGCAGCATGACCCTCATATTGTCAGAATTCGAAGTAATCATGACTACTGGGTTGCCACACTCTTAGATCCCCCAAACTTTTCGATCAACCTTTTCATTTTAATAAAGACCAAAAAAATGGTCATTTTTGAAATTATAAGCATTAGCAGGTTGTTAGAAACTGAAATCAAACAGTTTTCAACTCAAAACTTTATTCTAGGTGATGTTACATTTTCACATAGGACCCCTTGTTCGAAAGGAGCTTCTGAACTCTCTCGTCCATTGAATTTGTCAGGTTTTGGATGGTTTCTGCTTCAATTGTTTTGCATGAGGACAGAATACCCTCCCAGAGCTGTTGCTTAGATGTGAACTGCCTCCCGCCATCATAGACACTCCTTTTAATGATGCTCCAAAGGTTCTGAATGGGGTAGAGGTCAGGGGAGCATGGGGGTCACACCATAAGTTTGTCCCCTTTTATGCCCATATCAGCCAGAGATGCAGATGTTTTATGTGCAGCATGAGATGGTGCATTATCATGCAGAAAAATGATCTTGCTGTGAAATACACGGTTCTTCTTCTTGAACCATGGCAGGAAGTGCTGTTTGAGAAAATCCACATACATTATGGAGTTCATCTTTAGCGCCTTCAGGGATCCTAAAGGGGCCGACAATCTCTCTCCCCATGATTCCAGCCCAAAACATTACTCCACCTCCTCCTTGTTGGCGCTGTAGCCGTGTTTGCGTGGGGTGTCCATCAACCAGCCATCCTCCACTCCATTCATCTGGACCATCGAGCGCTGCACGGCACTCATCCGTGAACAAAACAGTTTTGAAATCAGTCTTCATGTAATGTTTGGCCCACTGGAGCCGTTTCTGCTTGTGTGAAGTGGATAGAGGAGGTCGACAGGATGGCGTATGCACAGCTGCAAACCTCTGAAGGACCCTGCATCTTGTTGTTCGGGGGACGTTGGAGGCACAAGCAGCTTCAAAAACTTGTCTGCTGCTATGACAAGGCTTTTTTGCCGCTGCTCTTTCAACCTGACGTAATTGCCTGTAGGAAAGAGTCCTCAATTTGCCCTTATCAGCACGCACACGTGTGTACTGTGAATCAGCTACATACTTCTTGATTGCCAAGACACTTCATCCTGATCATCGCACAATGTTGATTGTAGTCATGCCTTGACCTAAACACTCCACAATTTGTTGCTTCTCAGCAGCCGACACATCCTTTTTCTTTCCCATTTTGGCAGAAAATGTAGGCTGCTTAATAATGTGAGAGAGCCTTCTTAAGTAGTCTTGCCTTTCATTGGACACACCTGCCAAACTAATTAGCACAGGTGTCTGCAATTGCTTACAGTGATATAAAGAGCCCTGACACACATCACCATCAATGAGTTTAACTGACAAACAAACAAATTCTTCCCTTATCACTCCTAAACACTTTTTGCATAATAATTTGGAACGCGGTGTACATGTGCTTTTCCACAAAACACCAGTGGTTCACGTAGTGAATCTTACAGTTCTAACTTGCCAACCGTGGTCTGTATGGAATTGTTCAATAAAGGGCCCAAAATTAAGATAACATAGATGGGAGAGGTCTCTATGAATAGGAATTCCTAAGTATTTGATACCCTGTGAGGGCCAGGCAAAGGGAAAGTTGGACTGGATGGAATCCTATATGGATTTAGGGAGGGAGACATCGAGGGCCTCAGACTTCGCTGCATTGATTTTAAAATTTTACCATGTAACAAAGTGATCTATTTCAGCCATAACAGCAGGGATGGATATATGTGATTGAGTGATATATACTAGGACATCATCAGCAAATAGAGAGCACTTGTACTCGGTGCCTCCCACCTCAATCCACCTAATATTGGGGTTATGGCGAATTGATGAGAGCAGGTGCTCCGTCACTAGGATGTATAAGAGAGGGGACAGAGGACATCCCTGCCTTGTCCCATTGGTGATTGTGAAAGGTGATGAAAATGTTCTGAAGCACCCCCTGGGCCTTGGGACACCCGGAGCCGGACCCTTTTTGGTGGATGCTGGTGGTTGTAGTCTTCGTGGCGGCGATCCGGTTCCGTGGCTCAGGGCGGTCAAACCAGTGGCGGAACTATTTATGTGGTTTTGATGTTTAAATGTCCGACTACGCCACCCGTGGATTGCGGTCAGAGTGAACCGCCGCTACAGGGCAGACCGCTAAGGCTGGTGTTGTGGGTGCAGCAGAGCGTAGCATAACTCCCCACGGGAGGAGTATAGCCTCAGGGCAGTGTATGCGGAGGATGGGGGTGATGGTGCAGGGCAGCAGCAGTAGCGACACGGAGTCAGTGATGCAGTTCAGGGCCTTTACTCACAGTTCTTATTATCCAGACCACGTCTGCAGGTAACGGCTGCCCACGTCGTACTGTGCTCACCAGGTGAGGGGCTCAGACAACTTCCAGATAACTTTGGAGCGCTTCACAGGACCCCCTTTGTGTGTCCTTTGTCTGGCCTTTCTTACCAACACTTCTGTCCGGCTGCCTCGGGCCTCCTCTTGGTAAACTTGGCGCCAGTTTCCCTGACCCTATGTGGTGCCTTCCTAGCGGGTGGAGCAAGGGGCTGCGCCACATAAAATGTCAGAGCCTCCGGTTTCTAGCTGAGGGTCGTTTCCTGCCTCCACTAGTTCGGGGACCGGTCTCCCCCTTTGGCCTGACCCCTCCACGCAGGTGGATTCGGGCGTGCGGTGGCGACTCGCCCGTCCGCACCCCTGGGATCCCTTCATTCCTCGTTCCTGGAGCCTTCTCCGCTCCTCTTCCTTCCTTCTCCCTCTTGCAGGCCTGGGCCTCTGTTACTAGGCCCGCCTCCGGAGCAGAGCTCATGCAGAGCCCCTGCTCCCTGCCACTTCTGCTCAGACTTCTCTGCACTGAACTAAGATGGTGCCCACCTTTTATACTCCCTTCTCAATGCACCCAGGAACTGCTTCCTCCCTGCTCCTGCACTGCAGGGTTCCCCTTCCTCAGTGTTCCCTCCCCCCACTCCAGCCAGGGACAGGGACTGTCGTGCCCATCTCAGGGGCATATTGGTCGCCCTGCCCCACGGCAATGTGGTGTAATGCATGCAGGTGTCGGGTCCTGATCCACACTCCATCCTTATCTGAGAGTGAGATATCACACCTCTGGGTGAGGTGCAATACGTCTGTAGCAACCGAGCCCTCGGTGCTACAGTTCCATTTATCTTCAGCCTAGGTGACGTATTGTGATACAGGGCCGTGATTTTGGCTATAAAAGGGTCCCCTAGACCCCTACCCCAAGCTTTTTAAGAGAATCATATATGGCGTGCCAGGAGACTCTATGGAATGCTTTCTCAGCATCCAACGAGAGTATCTACTTACAAATTTTTAACTGCATCTAGCCCAGGAAATACTTTGTGCCTAGTAGCAGTGTCTGCTAGTCAGCGGATTATCCCGGCTGTTAAGCAAGCTACACCACCTGTAGTTTGGACACTTAATTTTTTCAAAGGAAATGCTTCGGGACCACGGGATACTTAGTGAAGAGCATCAGGAGGCACCCCAAGGCATAGGGGCTGGGACTGGCACTAGGATGCCTTGCGGTGGACAGCCGAGCTCGATCCTTATAAAAGCTTTTTAACTGCAGCAGCTTTAGTGGACGCTACTGGAGCTGGAATTACGCGGCTGCTGGCATGAGACTTGCCCTCCAATAGATCCTTGTAAATGGATTTAAAGTGTATTCATTCAAATTAGAGGGACAATTTAAATTAAAAAGCTTAGAGCTGCCTCCACCACAGGGGGGCTCTCTCGACCCACCAGCGGACAGGCACCAGTATTGGGAGAGGGGGGCTGGCCGTCAGGGTTCACCGCGGCTCTGGCACAAACCCGGCGACACGGAGGTGGCACAGGCAGGAGCGGACTGGCCGTCTCGGCTTCTCACTTTTTGGATTTTAGAAGGGCATGACATGCCTATATCTGTGTCTCCCCCTCCTTTTACTCCTCCACCTCTTTTCTTTTCGCATGACTATATGTACTTGTCACTTTTCCATGTGTTAGTTGTGTCTTCTGAGCAGTTTGTCAGCTTTTGGACACCTTTGAAGGTGTTTTCTATGTGTTTCTATGTGTTTTTGTTTGCCTGCCATTGGTTTTAACGGTGTTCGAAGGTGTTCGACGAACAGTTCGACGAACAGTTCGGCGAACACACGGGTGTTCGACGAACCGAACCGAACTCGAACACTACGGGGGTGGCTCAACACTAGTGATATTACAATATTCCTCAGAAACACTTCTATTACTTGGAAACTACAGTTGAATAAGAACATATTGGGGCAATATATAAATATACGGTCTGTCTCCTGTACTGCAGTTCAGATCCTTTCACTGGAATGGGGATGAGTTGCAATCAAAAGTTGCAATCAAAAACACAACCCAAAGGTCACTGTTATCATTAGAAATAGAAGTTAATCATTTTACTAATCAAGGTCAACCCCTTAATGCTATTTTTGCGAACATTCCCTATAGCTGCAGGAGCATCCATACTGTCACCAATGATGGTTCAGGACATCCAAAGAGCAGAATCAGATGATAGTCTTTCTGTTTTTACTTTTTTTGAGGGATGAAGAGGTAATACTTATTTTCAGGCTTGTATAAAAAAGGTTTATTAACTTTTATACATCTTTATGATTTATAGAATTCATTATTCTTAATGTGCAATTGTTTTTCTTAATTGTTCAAAAAACTCTAAGGCTGTGTGCCCACGTAGCGTTTTTCAAGCGTATATGCTGCAGAATTTCCGCAGCGTAAACGCTTGAAAAACGCATGTATATCCGCACCCCATGGTCCCCAATGGCATTCCGCAATGTCAATGCCCATGCTGTGGATTTTTCCGCAGCGTATATGCTGCGGTCAAAAATCCGCAGCATGTTCATTAATTTTGCGGAAGCGCAGCGGAATCAATGTGCGGATGGTACCCAAGTCTGGATGAGAGGAGACTCTCATCCAGACCTGGGTACCAAAGAACCTGTAAAAAAAAAGAATAAAATAAAGTTTATACTTATCTTCTGATGTTTTCCCTCCGTCGCGCTGTTGTCTGAAGGACCTGCCACGTCATTGAGTCATGTGACCCACCACATGACTCAATGACGTCACTGCAGGTCCTGCACACAACAGCGTGAGCCGCTCAAGCCTCCGGACGGGGCAGAGAATGCATCAGAAGGTGAGTATAAACTTTATTTTTTTATTTTTTACCATTCTGAACAAGTTGTCAAGCACTTTTCCAAGTGATGCTTGGAGAAGTGCTTGATAACCCGCATGCGGAAATGCATGCAAAGACGCCTCACAAACGCTTCTACCTGGCGGGAAAACCGCATGTAATATCCGCATGCGATTTTCCCGCCAGGGAGAAGCGTAAAAAACATGCTTCAGGTCCGCAACGTGGGCACATAGCCTAAATACAATCTAATAGAAAATATCTTACATTTCAGGACATGCCAGACCAGCTGCTTCTGTAGCCACAGTCCGGCCACTTGTACCCGCAAAGAAAGAGGAGGAAAATGTATCTACAAATGGTATGTCTCTATATTTGAAACCTTAGACTGCTTGGTTTGCAGGAGTTTTCAGTATATATTTAACAGCAGGTTTGGGGTCGGCACAGAAGCACCAAATGTACCAATGGTCAATGAATATCTGGTTTAAAGTGGTTGTCTGGTTTCTAACCATTATGTTCATATAAAGGGATATTCCCCTCTCCAAGATCCTATCCCAATATGTAGTGGAAGTAATAATAATATTAGCAAATACCTCAAATTAGAAATGTAGTATAGTTCTTCTGATAAGCTATGTCACTTACCCCATGTGCAGTAGCTTAGGTATCCATGTTTATGCCACTAACTAACTAACTGTCACTATATGAATGGTGATAACCATGGATACCTAAGCTACTGCAATGCCCTGCACATGGGGTAAGCAGCATAGCGAATCAGAAGAACTATACTACATTTCTAATTAGAGGGATTTGCTAATATTATTATTACACCTACTACATATTGAGATAGGCTCTTGGAGATGGGAATACCCCTTTTCTGCGGCACCTAAATGGTTGATTCAAATATTTAGTCTCAGAGCTGAAATCTCATGACTTTTGGATATGGGACGGACCCCCACTCCACCTTAAAACAATCATAACTACAGTAAAACTAGACACTGGAATAAATACAAAAAAAACATTATTTTGGTTGTCAAAATGGCCACAGCTTTATTTAAATCACAAGATTAAAACAATCAGGGCAGGAGTCAGGTGAAGTGCTAGTACATTGGGATTCACAAGTACTGCGATACCCCCAGCTGTCTGACGTATGGCACCAGGACAGACAGCCATAAAGGGGCGGCACACATTGACTTGCCATTAAACAGAGCCAGTAAACTTTCAGGGTACTAATGGCACCATTGATGCCCTGATTGACGTTAGCATTACGACATCATTCAGGTGGGACACCAAATCCGAGCCTGTTCAACACCATGAGGTTTTACATGCTCTAATAGTTAAAATTAGTCCACCTTAAGTTTTCTGAAACTTTCACTTGACTTCTAAACCGCAAAGCTGTGATGGATTATAAATTCCCGGCCACACATGACACTTTTTAGCCTTTTTTTAAATAAATTAAACACCTATTTTCATTTGGTAAACTTATAAAGTAAATGCCCCTGCAAAAGCATTAAGTAGACTAAACTTGAAAAACCTTTGACTTACAAAGAGTCATCCTACAGCTCTCAAGAGAGGAAAAACTCCCTGAGGAGGAAACCTCTATGGAACCATGGCTGAAGGATTGCCCTTCCCTTGAGTGTAGAAGGTTAATGCTAACATTAACATTTACAGACATAATCAAATTGGACATGGTACTAGATATATAAATACTAAATCAACAGATACAATAAAGCATTCATAACTATACAAGTAATGGTTAAATAAAGACTTATAGCAGGGTCGGACTGGGGTGTCTGGAGCCCACAAGGGGAACTGACTCTAGGGGCCCACCTACAGCAATATGCACATATCTGTTATCTGCTATCCCTGTTATAGTGGAGCATTGACAGGCTGCTCCTGCACATCTACTGTGCTCCACTATGACTGAGATGTACAATTCCGGTAATTTGCATTAAAGAGCTTCTTTGGTTAAAACAAGTTATCACTGATCCATGGGCTCCACAGGATAGGTGATCACTTATTGATCGTTTGGTTCGAACATTGGAAACCACACCGATGGAAAGAATGGGGATGTTTTATCCCTGACAGGACACTTATCCCCATTTTAAAATGCTGCGACAGGAGGGACGTATGACAACAGCTCCATTAATTCTCTTAGGGGCTTCCAAAAAAGAGTAGCGCTCACAGCCAGAGGGAATGGATGGATCAGTGGTCAAGTCACACATGTATTCATCCTAGCCCCCTTGTGTCCAACCTGCCCCCCATATTTCCTTACTGGTCCTATGTGTCCAGCCTGCCTCCCCATATATCCAACCATATCCAGGCCCGCCAATGTGTCCAGCCTGCATCCCCATATATCCATCTAGGACCCCATGTTTCCAGCCTGCCCCCCCATATTTTCTTACTGGTCCCATGTGTCCAGCCTGCATCCCCATATATCCAACCAAATCCAGGCCTCCATGTGTCCAGCCTGCCCCCCGTATCCCATCCTGCCCCCCTTATGTGTCCAGCCAGCCCCCCCTCCCATGTGTCCAGCCAGACCCCCCTAATGTGTCCAGCCAGGCCCCCCCTGCCATGTGTCCAGCCAGGCCCCCCCTGCCATGTGTCCAGCCAGGCTCCCCCTGCCATGTGTCCAGCCTGCCCCCTATGTATCCATCCTGGCCTCCATGTGTCCAGCCTGTTCCCCCATATATCCATCCTGCCCCCCCATGTGTCCAGCCTGCCCCCATATATCCACCCTGGCCCCCCATGTGTCCAGCCTGCCCCCCCATATATCCATCCTGGCCCCTATGTGTTCAGCCTGCCCCCCCATATATCCATCCAGGCCTCCATGTGTCCAGTCTGCCCCCCCATATTACCTTACTGGTCCCATGTGTCCAGCCTGCCTCCCCATATATCCATCCAGGCCCCCATGTGTCCATCCTGCCTCCCCATATATCCATCCAGGCCCCCATGTGTCCAGCCTGCCTCCTCATATATCCATCCAGGCCCCCATGTGTCCATCCTGCCCCCCATATTTCCTTACTGGTTCCATGTGTCTAGCCTGCCTCCCCATATATACAACCAGATCCAGGCTCCCATGTGTCCAGCCTGCCCCCCTCATATACCTCATATACCGAACCAGGCCCCCCCTGCCATGAGTCCAGCCAGGCCCCCCCGTCATGTGTCCAGCCATGCCCCCCTTATGTGTCCAGCCTGCCTCCCTATATATCCATCTAGGCCCCATGTGTCCAGCCTGCCCCCCCATATTTTCTTACTGGTCCCATGTGTCCAGCCTGCCTCCCCATATATCCAACCAAATCCAGGCCTCCATGTATCCAGTCTGCCCCCCGTATCCCATCCTGCCCCCCTTATGTGTCCATCCAGGCCCCCCTCCCATGTGTCCAGCCAGGCCCCCCCTCCCATGTGTCCAGCTAGACCCCCCTAATGTGTCCAGACAGGCCCCTCCTGCCATGTGTCTAGCCAGGCTCCCCTGCCATGTGTCCAGCCAGGCTCCCCCTGCCATGTGTCCAGCCAGGCCCCCTTGCCATGTGTCCAGCCTGCCCCCTATGTATTCATCCTGGCCTCCATGTGTCCATTCTGTCCCCCCATATATACCTCCTGGCCTCCATGTGTCCAGCCTGCCCCCTCCCATATATCCATCCTGGCCCCCCATGTGTCCAGCCTGCCCCCTCCCATATATCTATCCTGGCCCCCATGTGTCCAGCCTGCCCTACCATATATCCATCCAGGCTCCTATGTGTCCAGCCTGCCTCCCCATATATCCATCCAGGCCTCCATGTGTCCAGGCTGCCCCCCCATATTTCCTTACTGATCCCATGTGTCCAGCCTGCCTCCCCATATATCCATCCAGGCCCCCATGTGTCCAGCCTGCCTCCTCATATATCCATCCAGGCCCCCATGTGTCCAGCCTGCCCCCCCATATTTCCTTACTAGTTCCATGTGTCCAGCCTGCCTCCCCATATATACAACCAGATCCAGGCCCCCATGTGTCCAGCCTGCCCCCCTCATATACCTCATATACCTCATATACCGAACCATGTGTCCAGCCAGGCCCCCCTCCCATGTGTCCAGCCAGGCCCCCCCTGCCATGAGTCCAGCCAGACCCTCCCCCCGTCATGTGTCCAGCCATGCCCCCCTTATGTCTCCAGCCAGGCCCCCATCCCATTCTGCATTCACACACACACACACACACATACATACAACAAAAAAAAAAGATTCCTCTTACTTTCCTGCGCTCCCTTGCGGTGTCCTCCTCCTCTGCTGAGATCCAGGGCACTGGTAGCAGAGGCCGGCGGCTGAGTCACGCGCTTCCTTTGCAGCAGGTGCATGAAGATGACGTCATATGCCGGCTGGTGAAGGGAGACGCACAGCTTCAGCTGCTTCACCGGGATGTGCGCCACGGCGATTCAGGAAATCAACGTCGTGTGCGCGAGTCCCTGCATACACTTTGCTTGCGCTTTTACACGGTCCATGCCCCTTAAAACCGCAGTTTCTCTTCTTCCCCCTCTCCTCTGCAGCAGGGGGCGGGGCCCACCAGGGAAATTGCCGCGCCCCGCCAGCCCAGTCCGACCCTGAGTTGTAGGATAGTGATTATAACAGGGCAAGAGGGCTGGTAATGCTTCCTTCAGTTCTTCTGGTCAGAGACAGAGGGAGAGAGAGATAAGACCGAGAGTAGCATCCTCTTTATAAGGCCCACCTTCCTCAGAGTAAGACAACAGGCACAGACATACTGCGCTCCTTCCTTGTAAAGTAGAAGTTGAACTTGATGAACCTGCGTTTTAATTTTTTTCCTATGTAGCAGAGAAGAAGTCTTTGGAAGACAAAAATATCAATGAAGACGATGACATTTCTGCTTACGAGATTGGTAATTTGTTATTTTAAAAATTCTGACAAATTTAAAATGAATCAGCATAGTCTAGGACTGTATTCACACTAGGTTAGCATCGTCAGGGTTTCTGTCTTTTTGGCTGTGTTGAATAGTGCAGAAAACGGTGCCATTCCATACTGTGGCATCCAGCAGAATATTTTTTTTTCTTATGAAAAGCCCATCTGTAACAAATGTCACTCAGCTCTGTACACGGTTTAGGTGCCACTGTTGGGTACTGCACATCAGAGAATAGAAACCAGTACAGTTTGTACAGAGCCGTAACGTTCTATATACAGACCTGGAGAATTGGACAGTGACTTATCTGCCAGAGAACAAAAGCATTGGGCATTTAAACTCAAAGCACCTGATCATTTCCATGGGGAAGGGGGAAAATGTAGGAGCCCAATCCAATCCCAATTTTACGTGGTCAGCCGTTTCCTTTAAAATCAGAGAACCCTTTATGGAAGATTTTGAGTTTAATAATCATTTATGTCTCATGTTATACCTTTGCACTTTTTGGCAGAAAAACTTGACAAACCGCAAGGAAAACACCATGGAGGAGGAGGAGGAGGAATAAAGAAGGATGGTATGACCTCAGCTGATTTACTATAATCCTATATTTGTAGTAGTGCACCCACCGACCGACCTTATTAGGATATTAGTCTTCTGGTATTTGTTGACTATGGGATTTGTACTGTATGTGCATGCAGGAGTGGACGCAGACAGAAGCGGGTCCCTGCGCAAGAACAATATATGGGCCCTTTGCTGTACAAAGAATTCTACCTGCTTTGGAGGTAGACGTGGCCCCTTTCAATGTGAAGGCAAAGAAAAGTAAAGCGGCACTCACCAAAATTATTTTTCTTAAAAGTCCTTTAATCCATAAGATGAGCAGGGGGTATGTACGGGAGAAAAAGCAAGAGGAAAAGACTGCTTTCATCCTCTTGCTTTTTCTCCCGCACGTACCCCCTGTGCATCACAACAATGTCTCATCTCATGGATTAAAGGACTTTTATGAAAAATAATTTTGGTGAGTGCCACTTTGCTTTCCATTGCGTCACATTGACTTTGTTGATCTAAGCAGAGCACCACTGGTAACTTGGCAATGCTGAAGTGTTTAAATATGGAGGCATAGGATCTGGATAAGCGTGGAGTCTTTTCAAGACTGAAAAACTTCCTTCTTGGCATATAGAAGTGGTTCCCTTACATCTTTCTGCCCCTGTGAGACTACACAGGTTGTACGAATTGTGATCTCCCATCCAACCTGACATTGGACATAGAAAGACTCTCCAGTGTGCCGAGCAGTGCAGTTATCATGTCAATCGTACTATGCTCAGAGAATAGCATGCAGGGGTCCAGTTACGTAGAATTGGACTTGTGCATGATACTTAGCAGGTGTAGTACAGTCGCCACTAACTGTGCTGCCCAGCGTGCATGAGTGTCTCTCCACACCCTATGTCAGGTTGGATGGGAGATTTAATGCCTCCACACACATTATATAGATGTTATCTGAATGATCATTCAGTGGGCAGATATTTCTCCTGAGTCTACCATACTCAGGAGCACTCGGCTCCATGACTCCTCTTATCTCCCCACGGAACAAAAGAATCATGCGCTGAAATTCAACAAGTCGGATCCTTCTCTCCTCCAAAATCATTTCTTGGGAGGGAGACGGGGGGCTGTCATACTGATTAGATTATTGGCCAATCCTCCAGTGAACGATGAGTTTCAACAATTTTTCTCAATTTTTTTTGGAGAACCCTTAAAGTGTAGGTACTCATGATCTGATCATGCTTCTTCAATGCAGCTGTCATTTAAGGGAGCTCACTGCAGATATCGACATCTCTAGATCAACTCAGTGGAGGCAGGAAAAAAAAATTACTTTGAGCACCGTGTAGTAAAGAAAAAGAAGAATCTTTTGATTTTTATCAATGTCAGAAAAATGAAGCTGCAAATTTTCAAATAAACGTAAATTAACATATATTCCATAGATAGATACACTGTAGATAGATAGAAAAAGATATTCTCATAAAAAGGGATATTCTCATACGTTCTGATTCTTTCTTCATAGATGAGTTCTTTCACTTCATAATTGTCTGTTTTGCGCTGGGAGCAGTTCTGATATGTGAATACTACTACTCGGGTAAGTACGAAACAGCAATGCAATTGTAAAAATATGCCAAACTAATTTTTGCAGCATCCAGATGTAATGTTATTATTGTAATTGGTCTATTTTCAATCCAAAACAAAGAAAGCTGTAACATTTTCCAAAATGTTCAATCAAAACTATTGTTTATAAAACTTAATAAAAAAACAACTAAGAAATCCACTTTTGTAATAATGAATTTCTCATGTATGTTAGAGAACCTGCCACCTTATTCCTGAAGACAAACTGCATACATCATTAGGCCCCCTTCACACGTCTGTGTTTCCGGTACACGTGGTGTCATTCTTCACACGTACCGGAGACACGTACACACACACACCCATTATAATCTATGGAGCTGCCCACATGTCAGTCTTTTCATACAGACCACATGTCTGTGTGACCCACACGTAGACATGTCCTTTTTTTCCGGCACCGTCAATGACAATACATACAACACACGTGCACACGGATGACATAAAGTGTGACCTCCCTGTGCCGTCTGTGTGGCTCGTACCAGAATAGAATGCAGAATAAAAATTACAGATGTTTAGGTGTTAGATGTGCAAAGATAGATAGATAAATATGGGATAGATCGATAAATAGATATCTGTAATTTGTGCCTTGCGTGTGTAGTTGACTGTACATGTATTAAGCTAATAAATAAATGAAAAAAAACGACTTGGGATCCCCCTATTTTTGATAACCAGCAAAGGTAAAGCAGACAGCTGTGGGCTGATATTATCAGGCTGGGAAGGTCCATGTTATCTGATCCTTCCCAGCCTAAAAATACCAGCCTGCAGAAGTGGCACATCACATTAGATGTGCCAATTCTGGCACTTTGCTCTTGTCTTCCAGATTGTCCTGGTGCGGAGGCAATTGGGGTAATGGTGGTTGGGGTTGATGACAGCTGTGATTTGATGTTAGTAATGGAGAGAACTCACCCACACTTTCCCTGGTTCACCAATTTATAAAAAAAAACAAAACATGCAGGTCCGACATAGTCTACAAATGGAAACCTGAAAAACATAGAAAGAAACAAAAGCAAGACACTGTCCCTTGATCACCAGTTTATTAGAAAATAAAGTTCCCACACAGGTCCGACATAGTCCCACAACGTTGCCCAAATCTGGTTCCGGCAACTGTGAATAGCAGTAATGTTACTGCTATTCGCAGTCGCCGGCTCTTGCTGAGAACAGCATGAGCCGGTGTCTCTGGAGAGCGGTGACATACATACCCAGCGACTGTGAAGAGCAGTGAAGTCAGTAATATTAATGCTATTCACAGTCACCGAGTCTTGCTGAGCGCAGCGTGAGCCGGTGTCTCTGAAGAGTGGTGACATACATACCCAGCGACTGTGAAGAGCGGTGATGTCAGTAACGTTACTGCTATTCACAGTCGCCGAGTCTTGCTGAGCGCAGTGTGAACCGGCGACTGATGAGCAGTGACATACATACCCAGCGACTGTGAAGAGCGGTGATGTCATTAATGTTACTGCTATTCACAGTCACCAGCTCTTGCTGAGCGCAGCATGAGCCGGTGTCTCTGAAGAGCGGTAACATACATACCCAGCGACTCTGAAGAGCGGTGATCTTATTAATGTTACTGCTATTCACAGTCGCCGGGTCTTGCTGAGTGCAGCGTGAGCCGGTGTCTCTGAAGAGCGGTGACATACATACCCAGCGACTGTGAAGAGCGGTGATGTCAGTAACATTACTGTTATTCACAGTCGCCGAGTCTTGCTGAGCGCAGCGTGAACTGGCGACTGATGAGCAGTGACATACATACCCAGCGACTGTGAAGAGCGGTGATGTCATTAATGTTACTGCTATTCACAGTCACCGGGTCTTGCTGAGCGCAGCATGAACTGGTGACTCCGATGAGCGGTGACATACATACCCAGCGACTGTGAAGAGCGGTGATGTCATTAATGTTACTGCTATTCACAGTCGCCGGGTCTTGCTGAGCGCAGCATGAACTGGCGACTCCGATGAGCGGTGACATACATACCCAGCGACTGTGAAGAGCGGTAAATGTCAGTAATGTTGCTGCTATTCACAGTCCCCGTGGCAGTTGTGTGATTCAGGGTATTTGTGGCATGTGGCCGAGCTGTGCAATCATTTCTGCAAAGTATGCCAAAGATATCCCACAAGGTACATAGTCCTAATCTTTGTAATATCTTCTTATATACAGTGTTTCTTCGTTTTTATCTTTCAGACTGGACAGTGTCTGCCGGCGTTGGTTTAATTACATTTGCAACATTGGAAACAATTGGAATCTATTTCAGATTGAGTAAGGAGAAACTTTGCAAATAATCTTTGTATAAGGCTGCATTCACTCGTTGCGTTTTTTTCCTTCTTTTTTTTATGATTTTCCAAAATTGCATCAAAACTGTTGCAGTTCTACAGCGATTGTGTGAAGAAAATGCAATTGAACCAAATGTGTGAACACAGCCTAAATATCACATTCTATTGTCAGAACCTGGAGATTACACAGAGATACGTTGTTACACCTATTGTAGGAACCATTTATCTCTTACTATACCAACAGATCTTTGTTGTAGGACCTTCCTTCTTCTCTTTCAGCCACAGATCGACTGATGATCCAATTCGATTCATTTTGACTTTTGCACCTTTTTTCCTGGAAAAAAGAAGGTTCTAATTGTGACTTTTTTATTTGTAACTTTTTTATTGTGACTTTTTCATTTGTAAATATTCAAAAAATTAATTTCATTTGGGCCTGGTTTTGATTATCCAGATGTTTTAACGTAATTCATCTTTCAAGACTTCTTGAAATGTTGCAAAATTTTTGCGTGTTGGTAGAGTACAAAATCTGTCTATTTTCTTTTTGTGGGGGGGCAGTTGAAAACTAATGTGCTACATTTTATAGCCTACTGGAAGGAATACGAGACTTTTTCTCTAAAAAGGTGCAAAACAGACAAAATATAAGTATCTTTGAATTTGTGGCAATTTATCAAATGGTATACCAAACCAAAGACAAGACCAAAAAAACAATTATTGAAAAAAATAATGTAAATTATGAATCAAGTAGTAGTGATTATTCGCTTTTTAAGATAGAAGTTCTGCAGCAGCCGCAGTTTCTGTTGTACAGAGTGTCCCAACATACTTTAGCTGCTACCAAACCTCTTTTGAAGAAAATTATAATTTCCATGGTACATTATACCATATAATATTATCAAGTCATTGTTATTCACTCTCAATGTATAAAAATTATTGTTTTCTTTTTCCTTTCAGTTCATAGAATCCGGACTGTCGTGGAACAATTTTTGCCTTTAGTGGGAAGATTTACCCTAGGTAAATGTACTAGATTTACTCTAATTTTTTATGAACCAACTCATAAAGCAAGGCTGCTTCAGGGAAGCTGATTGTAATCTGGTATCAGCCATTTCCGGTTAGGCATTAGCTGACTGCAGTGTTCTTTAATTAGCATTATTATGATATGGTGTCCTAAAAAATGTCTTGTCCTGATGATCTCTACTTTATTTCACATATGCCCAATTTTAAGAACCTCCAGAAACCTATATATTAAACTTAAAGTGGGCTTATCACTATGTCATGAGTGGCCAGTTTTTGCTCTTATTATATTCTCATGGTTCCCCTGAGCATTCTGTTGTTTATTTTTCTAAAATCCACCATACAGTTCCAGAGATATGAGCCTTTTTATTTAGGGCTAATTTGATCTTTGCCAAGGAAGGCGTGGCTCACAGCATAATAAACAGAGTAGTCTAAAGACACGCCCTGGAGGATCTTATGAGCCACACCCCATTGCTACAGACCAATAAGCACCATATAAAAAGGCCCATAGCCCTGTATCCGTATGGAGGATTTAAAAAAAACAAAAAAACGGATTACTCAGGAGAGTAGCCCGAATAGAATAAGGAGCAAATTCTGTCCACTTTTGACCTGGTGACAGGTCATCTTTAACAGCCGTACAGAGCACTTGAGGAATACTAGAATAGATGAATTTGCATCCTATTATTAATCTTCATTTTATCTGTAATTTCTGTTGCATTTCCAGGCTTTAAAAAAAAGGAATAGCCAGTAAAGGGCCATACGACTTACCATGTAACCTCAGGAAAAACTACAAATGTGAACAGATTGTCTATTGGACACCAAACAGA
The DNA here is from genome assembly GCF_046119375.1 of Phyllobates terribilis. Lineage (NCBI taxonomy): Eukaryota > Metazoa > Chordata > Amphibia > Anura > Dendrobatidae > Phyllobates > Phyllobates terribilis. The sequence continues at coordinate 313,650,591 of NW_027362768.1, forward strand.
TATATCAGAAGACAATGTTATTCACCAGTCGTGACATATAGATCTGTGATGGAGAAGAGGGTTAATGGACCGGTAGCTCTCCTGGTGAGAAACTAGATGGAAATATGGCTGTATTGTGTAGACGTCTAAGCCAGGGTTCACATGACCAAAGTGCGGTGAAATCTTAAGACCCATTTTTGAAACCTGAACAACCAGACCTTCCTCTGTTACTAAACTATATCACCAAAATACCCTATAGTGGTGTAACATCAGTTTGGTGTAAAAGTGGAAAGGAATTTGGTTTTGAAATCTACACTGCAAACCAGGAAATACGATGATAAATCCCATTAATAATAAAGACTAGGGGGAGGAATTACACTTCGAGTACATCCCTGCGGAATATGTTGCCAGTAATGATCAATAAATAGAGAAAAAGTACTTTTCTGTTTTTTTATATTTGTTCTGTGTTTTATTATTTAGTATACTGGTACTGTCTATATAATACAATACACTTTATTGATCCCGAGAGAAATTACAGTATCACTGTTGCATGCACACCAATAGGTATACACACGTGGTCAAAATTGTTGGTACCCCTCATTTAATGAAAGAAAAACCCACATTGGTCACAGAAATAACTTGAATCTGACAAAAGTAATAATAAATTAAAAATCTATGAAAATGAACAAATGAACGTCAGACATTGCTTTTCAACCCTGATTCCACAGAATTTAAAAAAAAATGAAACTCATGAAATAGGCCTGGACAGAAATGATGGTACTCTTAACTTAATATTTTGTTGAGCCACCTTTTGAGGCAATCACTGCAATCAAACGATTCCTGTAACTGTCAATGAGACTTCTGAGCCTCTCGACAGGTATTTTGGCCCACACCTCATGAGTAAACTGCTCCAGTTGTCTCGTGTTTGAAGGTTGCCTTTTCCAGACGGCATGTTTCAGCTCTTTCCAAAGATGCTCAATAGGATTTAGGTAAGGGCTCATAGAAGGCCACTTCAGAATAGTTCAATGTTTTCCTCTTAGCCATTCTTTGGTGTTTTTAGTTTTGTGTTTTGGGTCATTATCCTGTTGCAAGACCCATGACCTGCGACTGAGACCAAGCTTTCTGACACTGGGCAGCACATTTCTCTCTAGAATCCCTTGATAGTCTTGAGATTTCATTGTACCCTGCTTAGATTCAAGACACCCTGTACCAGATGCAGCAAAGCTGCCCCAGAACATAACAGAGCTTCCTCCATGTTTCACAGTGGGGACAGTGTTCTTTTCTTGATATGCTTCATTTTTCCGTCTGTTAACATAGAGCTGATGTGCCTTGTCAAAAACTTCCATTTTTGTCTCACCTTGTCACGGGTGTGTTGCCACGAAGATCGTCACGAGTACACAGCCTGACTTCTCGCAGCTGACTTGTTGGTGCTTTGTGTTTCTCGGCAGTGAGGGAGTTAATTCTCTCTCTCTCTCTCTGGGCTAGATGAGGTCCAGCCTCGCCCAGCTGCAATCAATACTTCTGTAGTGAGACTCCTTCATATACCTGCTGGTCTGTTTGGGAGGTGTCGGTGAAAGCATTTCATTCAGACTGACAGAGCGGATCGTGGTGTTTGGAGTTGCTGAGATAAGTGTATTTGGAAGTGTTTTTTCCCTTTCCTCGCTTTATCATTTATCTCCTTTCCCGTTGGTTTTCCCTCTGTTGTAGTTGAGAAGTTGTTTGTATGCAAGGTGGTTTTGGTTTTTCCCTTGTACTGTCTCGTTCGTCTAAATACTGTGTTTGGGCATATTATTTCTTGTTCCCTTTGGTTGTGATCGGGGTCCTTCTCAGGACTAGATTACTGAGGTGCAGGGATCTTCAGGAGGTAGGGGTTACGCTGGCGGCCTGGACCTCTGTACCTTTAACAGTACCTCCAGGTTGAGGGATTAGTCAGGGCCCCAGCTTAGGGTCAGCTTAGGCCCCCTACCTCCAGTATACAGAGACAGCGTGACATTTTCACCGACCACTTAGTTTTTCTCCAGCTACTATGGATCCAGTAGCCGGTCTAGCTCGGCAATTGCAGAGTTTGTCCATGGAGCTGGCGGACGTTAGGTCCAAGGTTTGGCATCCTCAGGAGCAAGCCGGACCAGAACCTAAAGTAGCTCTCCCTGATAGGTTCACTGGGGGGCGGGACAAGTTTTTTGTTTTCCGGGAGGCATGTAAATTGTACTTTCGGCTGCGGCCTCGGTCATCGGGGAGTGAAGAACAAAGGGTGGGAATTGTCATCTCGCTCCTACAAGGGGACCCACAATCTTGGGCGTTCTCTCTTCCCCCGGGTTCCCCGGCTCTCCAGTCAGTGGATAGGTTTTTCGCTGCCCTGGGACTCGTATATGATGACCCAGATCGGATCTCCCTTGCTGAGTCTAAGTTACGTAGGATCCAGCAGGGAGATCGTCCGGCGGAGGAATTCTGTTCGGAGTTCCGTAGGTGGGCCACGGACACCCAGTGGAATGACCCGGCTCTTAGGAGCCAGTTTTGTCATGGTTTATCCGACAAATTACAGGATGTGTTGGCACAGTATGACTCTCCCGTGTCTCTGGAAGCCGCTATGGCCCTCGCTATTCGCGTGGACAGACGGCTTCGGGAGAGGTGCGGGATAACTCTACCCCCTGTGATGACTCCACCTCCTACAAGGTCCCCTCATATGGTGGTTCCCCTGGTCAGTCCAGAGGAGCCTATGCAATTAGGAGGGACATCTTTTCGGGGGAGGGGACCGGTGGTGCGCCATAAGGCAGGAAGGTGTTTCTTCTGCGGCAGAAAGGGACATTTTATTGGGGGGTGTCCATCCCGTCCCTTGCAGAGTGAAGAGTCGTCGGAAAACTGTTGATCCCAGGTTGTGTGGTGGACGGCAATCTGGGAGTAGGTATTTCGTCCCTAGGTTCGTCTCAGTTTCTCGTACCGGCGGAGGTGGTGGTGGGTACAAGAACTGAGAGGATATCTGTTCTTCTGGATAGTGGGGCCGGGGCTAATCTGGTTGATGCTCGGTTTGCCCGGGTTCAAGGTATGCGGTTGAGTGAGTTGGCTAAACCCATCCCCATATTCTCGATCGATGCCAGGCCTCTCGGGCAGGGAAGTTTTTTGCAAGTTGTGCATGACGTAAAACTTCAAGTGGGGGCAATACATAAAGAACTGTTGTCTTGCTACGTGTTGGAGGGTCTTCCCACTCCTATTGTGTTGGGCCTTCCTTGGTTAGCTAAGCATAACCCGGTTATTAATTGGCAAACCAGGGAGATAAGCCAATGGAGTAAATTCTGTAATAAAAACTGCATGAACACGGTCATTGGTGCGGTTACTCCTTGGGTCTTACCTCCATTTCTGGCGGACTTTGAGGATGTATTCTCGGAGAAAGGGTGTCAGGAACTACCTCCTCATCGCGTGTATGACTGTTCTGTAAAACTGCTCCCTGAGGCCAAGTTACCTAAAGCTAGGTTGTATAACCTTTCTGGTCCTGAGAGGCAGGCCATGAAGGATTATATCTCAGAAAGTCTGGCTAAGGGGCATATTAGACCTTCATCTTCACCGGTGGCTGCGGGGTTCTTCTTTGTTAAGAAGAAAGATGGAGGCCTACGCCCTTGCCTGGATTTCCATGAACTTAATCGGATTACGGTCCGAGATCCGTATCCGCTCCCACTTATTCCCGATCTCTTTAATCAGATCGTGGGCGCCAAATGGTTTTCTAAGTTGGATCTCAGGGGGGCGTACAATCTGATTAGGATGAAGGAGGGGGATGAGTGGAAGACGGCGTTTAACACTCCGGAGGGGCATTATGAGAACCTTGTCATGCCATTCGGTCTGACTAATGCCCCGGCGGTGTTCCAACACTTTGTTAATGACATTTTTCGCCGCTTGGTGGGACAGTTTGTTGTCATATATCTGGATGATATCCTAATTTACTCGCCGGATCTGGTGTCTCATCAGGAGCACGTTAGGCAGGTGTTACAGATCTTGCGGGATAATAAACTGTATGCCAAGTGGGAAAAGTGTGTGTTCGCCGTACAGGAACTCCAGTTTTTAGGCTTCCTGGTTTCAGCGTCCGGTTTTCGTATGGACCCTGGGAAAGTGCGGGCAGTTCTTGAGTGGGATCGGCCAGAGAATCTTAAGGCACTACAACGTTTCCTGGGGTTTGCTAATTATTACCGAAAGTTCATTCGTAATTTCTCGTCCATGGTTAAGCCTCTCACTGACATGACTAAAAAGGGGACGGATTTTTCTAGGTGGTCTGACAAGGCTTGTCAAGCATTCTCCTCTTTGAAAAAATGTTTTGCCTCGGCGCCCATACTCATTCAACCTGATGCGTCTCAGCCATTCATTGTAGAGGTAGACGCTTCCGAGGTAGGGGTGGGAGCAGTATTGTCACAGGGTTCGTCCCCTGGTAAGTGGCATCCGTGCGCCTTTTTCTCTAAAAAATTGTCGTCCGCTGAGAGGAATTACGATGTCGGCAATAGGGAACTCTTGGCCATTAAGTTAGCTTTTGAGGAGTGGCGCCATTTTCTGGAGGGGGCAGTTCATCCGGTCACCGTCATCACCGATCACAAGAACCTGCTATATCTGGAGTCCGCGAAACGTCTGAATCCCAGACAAGCTAGGTGGTCATTGTTTTTTACCAGGTTTAATTTTGTCGTTACATATCGTCCTGGGTCAAAAAATGTAAAGGCGGATGCCTTATCTCGTAGTTTCCCGGGGGCCGGGAATACGGACGACCCGATTCCTATCCTTCAGGAGGGGGTGGTGGTTTCGGCAGTATGCTCTGAGCTGGAGGAGGAGGTATTGGAGGCTCAGGGGGACGCCCCTGTTGGACCTCCAGGGAGATTGTTTGTTCCAGATCAGTTGCGACAAAAGGTGATCGAGGCACACCATAACTCAGTTTTTGCAGGACACCCGGGGAGTAAAGCAACTGTGGATCTCCTCTCGCGTCGGTTTTGGTGGCCTAATTTACATAAGGAGGTGGTAACTTTTGTCACGTCCTGTGGGGTTTGTGCGCGCTCTAAGACCTCACATACCCGTCCGTCTGGGGCCCTCTTACCTTTGAAGATCCCGGAGCGTCCTTGGACTCATCTGTCTATGGACTTTATTACGGACCTCCCTCCGTCTTCGGGTAAAACGGTCATACTCGTTGTAGTGGACAGGTTCAGCAAGATGGCACATTTTATCGCTCTTCCGGCTCTCCCTAATGCTAAAACTCTTGCGCAGGTGTTCATTGGGGAGATTGTGAGGCTTCACGGGGTACCCTCCGAGGTGGTGTCTGATCGGGGGTCTCAGTTTGTGTCTAAGTTCTGGAAGGCGTTTTGTGCACGGCGGGGGATGCAGTTGTCATTCTCATCGGCTTTTCATCCTCAGACCAATGGTCAGACGGAACGTATGAACCAGAGCTTGGAGACATATCTCCGGTGTTTTGTGTCAGAGAACCAGGAGGACTGGGCTTCTTTCTTACCTCTGGCAGAGTTTGCTCTTAATAATAGGCGGAGCGAGTCCACTGGTAAGTCCCCGTTTTTTGGGGCATATGGTTTTCACCCCCAGTTTTGTACTTTCAGTGGGGGGGGCTCTTCGGGGGTTCCTGAGGAGGAACGATTTTCCTCATCACTCGCTTCAGTATGGAGAGGGGTGCTGAAGAATCTGAATACTATGGGGAACCGATACAAACGTATGGCTGATAGGAGGAGAGTGTCTGGTCCGGACCTAAGTGTGAACGATCGGGTATGGTTGTCTACCAGGAATATAAAACTTAAGGTTCCCTCCTGGAAACTGGGTCCCAGGTTCATCGGGCCGTACAGAATCAGTTCTATTATTAATCCGGTGGCATTCCGTCTTGACCTCCCCCCTACGTTTAAAATTCACAACGTGTTTCACAGATCATTGCTTAAGAGGTATGTGGCGCCGGTGGTACCGTCACCTTTACCTCCCCCTCCAGTGGTTGTCAATGGTAACTTGGAGTTCCAGGTATCGAGGGTCATTGATTCACGCTTTAATCGCCGGTCCCTTCAGTACCTGGTTCATTGGAAGGGGTATGGTCCTGAGGAGAGGATGTGGGTTCCTGCATCGGATATTAACGCAGACCGATTAGTTCGGGCCTTCCACACGACTCACCCGGATAAACCTGGCCCTGAGGGTCCGGAGGCCCCTCGTAGAAGGGGGGGTACTGTCACGGGTGTGTTGCCACGAAGATCGTCACGAGTACACAGCCTGACTTCTCGCAGCTGACTTGTTGGTGCTTTGTGTTTCTCGGCAGTGAGGGAGTTAATTCTCTCTCTCTCTCTCTGGGCTAGATGAGGTCCAGCCTCGCCCAGCTGCAATCAATACTTCTGTAGTGAGACTCCTTCATATACCTGCTGGTCTGTTTGGGAGGTGTCGGTGAAAGCATTTCATTCAGACTGACAGAGCGGATCGTGGTGTTTGGAGTTGCTGAGATAAGTGTATTTGGAAGTGTTTTTTCCCTTTCCTCGCTTTATCATTTATCTCCTTTCCCGTTGGTTTTCCCTCTGTTGTAGTTGAGAAGTTGTTTGTATGCAAGGTGGTTTTGGTTTTTCCCTTGTACTGTCTCGTTCGTCTAAATACTGTGTTTGGGCATATTATTTCTTGTTCCCTTTGGTTGTGATCGGGGTCCTTCTCAGGACTAGATTACTGAGGTGCAGGGATCTTCAGGAGGTAGGGGTTACGCTGGCGGCCTGGACCTCTGTACCTTTAACAGTACCTCCAGGTTGAGGGATTAGTCAGGGCCCCAGCTTAGGGTCAGCTTAGGCCCCCTACCTCCAGTATACAGAGACAGCGTGACACACCTGTCCATAGGACATTCTCTCAGAAGCTTTGTGGCTCGTCAACATGCAGTTTGGCAAATTCCAGTCTGGCTTTTTTATGATTTTTTTTCAACAATGGTGTTCTCCTTGGTCGTCTCCCATGAAGTCCACTTTGGATCAAACAACGACGGATGGTGTGATCTGACACTGATGTTCCTTGAGCTTGAAGTTCACCTTTAATCTCTTTAGAAATTATCCTGGGCTCTTTTGTTACCATTCATATTATCCGTCTCTTTGATTTGTCATCAATTTTCCTCCTGCGGCCACGTCCAGGGAGCTTGGCTACAGTCCCATGGATCTTAAATTTCTGAATAATATGTGCAACTGTAGTCACAGGAACATCAAGCTGCTTAGATATGGTCTTATAACCTTTACCTTTAACATGTTTGTCTATAATTTTCTTTCTAATCTCCTGAGACAACTCTTCCCTTTGCTTCCTCTGGTCCATGTTGAGTGTGGTACACACCATATCACCAAACAGCACAGTGAGTATCTGTAACCCTATATACCAGCCCACTGACTGATCACAAGAAACCTGTGATGCTAATTAGTGGACACAACTTGATTTAACATGTCCCCTTTGTCACATTATTTTCAGGGGTACCATCATTTCTGTCCAGGCCTATTTCATGAGTTAAATTTTTTTTTAAATTCTGTGGAAGCAGGGTTGAAAAGTAATGTCTGACTTTCATTTGTTCATTTTCTGAGTGCAGTACGATGTTTCACACGTACCCATAGACTTGTATGGATGTGTGTGATCCGATTCTCACCGCCATTGTTTTCGTATGCCGAATCGGATGTGCACTGCCCCATAGTGTTACATTGGCCAAGTACAATCCTATTTTTTTATCGTATTGCACTTGGCCGATTTATTCGCTCCTGTGAGCGATCCCTTGTAATTTTTATAGATCATACTTTTGTGGACACGTTGATACCAAATGTGATTTTATTTTTTTGAACAGTTCTTTATTGTTCACTAGGCTAAAGGTTGGAGTGATTCCAATTTTTATCTGATGATGCTTCGTTTGAGCATCCCTGTAGGCAATGGGATTCTCAAATGAAGCGTCATCAAAAGGAAGCAGAAATAGAGAAAAGCTGTTAGATAATGTAGTTAAAGCACCACTCCTGCAGTTTTTTTTATTTCACCGCTGGAATGGCGCTTTAAACCTCACTCCCTTGCCAGTGAATGGGTCTGCGCACATGTCAGTGTGTTTCCACGAACCGTGTTTCCATGGGCAAAATACGCTGACATGTCCGTATTTTACCCGCTGCACGGACCTCAAAACGTCCCTCACTGATGACACGCAGATGATATCCGTGTGTTATCAGTGTGACACATACCGTCACCTGGGAATCTGTGTACAGTTATCGCTGTTCCCAAGCGCCGGGTGCTTAACGCTGCCCTCATCATGTCCCCTGCCGGCGCTGCGATCAGCATGGGCAAGGGACAATGATGAGCGTAGTAGTCTGCTCCCGCTGTGTCCTGGTGTAAAAATAAGAATAAAATAAAAAAAATCCTTATACTCACCTGTCCGAAGATGTCCCCCACTGTAACCCATCTGACCGATCACGCCGGGGAGAATGACTTGCTCCAGTGAGCGGGCCCCGGAGCTGCGCTGAGCTCAGTGAGTGACAGGACTCCGCTCGCTGAGCGTAGCATCGGGGCCCGCTTGCTGGAGACAATGGGGGACAATGGGGGACAATGATGAGGGCATTGTTCAGCACCCGGCGCTTGGGAACAGCACTAACTGTACACTGATCCCAAGCACTGGTATGTGTGATCCTGATGCGGCACACAGCTGCCACACAGGTGCACATGGACACACAGACACGGATATCTCCGGTACTGGTTTTTCCAGTACCAGAAATATCAGGACGTGTGAAACTGGCCTTACACTCTGTGTGTGGTGCACAGATCATAGTTACTCTGTAAGAGCCTGCAACGCGTCTCCAAGCATTTATTCTTAAGAATCAGAATCTTCTCTAGTGCCAGCAGATATCACAGCACTGACTGATGCAGAAATGACGTGTACAAACACTATGAGATACTAGACAGTAACACAGGTCAGCAATAACCAGGAGTGAGGGGCCGGTGCAGGCACTGACACTCTGAGGACATGGCAAAAAGCAGTCTGTACTGCTTCAATAGACGCTAATACAAATGAAAGTCTGTGTACGGCGGTACTTCCAGGGTCAGTAGAGCTTTAATTAGCTCCCTGACCCCACGTGCTGCAGCTGTCACGGCAGCGCGATGAAAAGATCTCATAACACTGCCGACATCAATGCAGGCAGAGCGCCGCGCAAGCTGAACCCTGGAGCAGGTAAGTGCTCACAGAGCCGAAGATGCAGCCTGGGGGGAAGCTATATGGAGAACCTGGGAAGAGGGGAGAAGCTGTATTTAGATCCTGTGGAGGGGGGGGGGGAAGCTGCATGGAGAACCTGGGGAGGGGGGGGGGAGATATATGGAGAACCTGGGGAGTCAGAGAAGCTATATGGAGAACCTGGGGAGAGGAAGAAGCTACAACCCCTGGCAAAAAATATGGAATCACCGGGCTCGGAGGATGTTCATTCAGTTGTTTAATGTTGTTGAAAAAAGCAGATCACAGACATGGCACAAAACTAGTCATTTCAAATGGCAACTTTAGGGCTTTAAGAAACACTAAAAGAAATCAAGATTAAAAATGTGGTACTCAGTAAGGGTAATTTATTTCAGACCAAGCAGAGGGAAAAAATTATGGAATCACCTGAATCAAATTAGATCTGCTCATTAGTCTGCATCTAAAAAGGAGTGATCACACCTTGGAGAGTTGTTGCACCAAGTGGACTGACATGAATCATGGCTCCAACACAAGAGATGTCAATTGAAACAAAGGAGAGGATTATCAAACTCTTAAAAGAAGGTAAATCATCACGCAATGTTGCAAAAAAATGTTGGTGGTCACAGTCAGCTGTGTCTAAAATCTTGACCAAATGCAAACAACATGGGAAGGTTGTTAAAGGCAAACATACTGGTAGACCAAGGAAGACATCAAAGCGTCAAGACCGGAAATTTAAAGCAATATGTCTCCAAAACAGGAAATGCACAGCAAAACAAATGAGGAACGAATGGGAGGAAACTGGAGTTAATGTCTGTGACCGAACTGTAAGAAACCGCCTAAAGGAAATGGGATTTACATACAGAAAAGCTAAACATAAGCCATCATTAACACCTAAACAGAAAAAAACAAGGTTACAATGGGCTAAGGAAAAGCAATCGTGGACTGTGGATGACTGGATGAAAGTCATATTCAGTGATGAATTGCGAATCTGCATTGGACAAGGTGATGATGCTGGAACTTTTGTTTGGTGCCATTCCAATGAGATTTATAAAGATGACTGCATGAATAGAACATGCAAATTTCCTCAGTCATTGATGATATGGGGCTGCATGTCAGGTAAAGGCACTGGGGAGATGGCTGTCATTACATCTTCAATAAATGCCCAAGTTTACATTGATATTTTGGACAGTTTTCTTATCCCATCAATTGAAAGGATGTTTGGGGATGATGACATCACTTTTCGAGATGATAATGCATCCTGCCATAGAGCAAAAACTGTGAAAACATTCCTTGAAAGAAGACACATAAGGTCAATGTCATGGCCTGCAAATAGTCCGGATCTCAATCCAATTGAAAATCTTTGGTGGAAGTTGAAAAAAATGGTCCATGACAAGGCTCCAACCTGCAAAGCTGATCTGGCAACAGCAATCAGAGAAAGTTGGAGCCAGATTGATGAAGAGTACTGTTTGTCACTCATTAAGTCCATGCCTCAGAGACGGTAAGCTGTTATTAAAGTCAGAGGTGGTGCAACAAAATACTAGTAATGTATTAGAGTGTTCTTTTGTGTGTTTGCTTTTCATGATTCCATAATTTTTTCCTCAGAATTGAGTGATTCTATACTTTTTTCCCTCTGCTTGGTCTGAAAAAAATTACCCTTACTGAGTACCACATTTTTAATCTTGATTTCTTTTAGTGTTTTTTAATGCCCTAAAGTTGCCATTTGAAATGACTTTAGTTTTGTGCCATGTCTGTGATCTGCTTTTTTTCAACATTAAACAACTGAATGAACATCCTCCAAGCCCGGTGATTCCATAACTTTTGCCAGGGGTTGTATATGGAGAACCTGGGCATGGGGGAGAAACTATATGGAGAACATGGCGATGGGGGGAAGCTATATAGAGAACCTGGGGATGGGGGGAGCTATATGGAGAACCTGAGGAATGGGGAGAAGTTATATGGAGAACCTGGGGAGGGGGGAAGCTATATGGAGAACCTGGGGAGGGGGGGAGAAGTTATATGGAGAACCTGGGGAGGGAGGAGAAGCTATATGGAGAACCTGGGGATGGGGAGAGATGATATATAGAGAAGCTATATGGAGAACCTGGGGAGGGGGAGAGATGATATATAGAGAAGCTATATGGAGAACCTGGGGAGGGGGAAGCTATATGGAGAACCTGGGGAGGGGGGGGGCGAAGCTATATTGGGAACCTAGGGAGGGGGATAGAAGATATATAGAGAAGCTGTATGGAGGGGAGGGGGAGAATCTATATGGAGAACCTGGGGAGGGGGGAAGCTATATGGAGAACCTGGGGAGGGGGGAAAAGCTATATGGAGAACCTGGAGAGGAGGGAAAAGCTATATGGAGAACCTGATGAGTGGGGAAGAAACTACATGGACATCTGAGGAGGGGGGAATCTATATGGAGAAGCCTGGGGAGGAGGGGGGAATCTTTATGGAGAACCTGGGGAAGGGGGGAGAACCTCTATGGAGAACCTGGGGGGAGCTATATAGAGAACTTGAGAAGTGGGGGGAAGCTGTATTGAGAGCTTGGGGAGGGGGGAGAAGCTGTATGGAGAACCTGGGGAGAGGGAGGAAGCTTTATTGAGATCCTGGGGAGGGGGAGCTGCATGGAGAACCTGGGGAGGTGGGGAGAAGATATATGAAGAACCTGGGGAGGGGGAGAAGCTATATGGAGAACCTGGGGAGAGTAAGAAGCTATATGGAAAACCTGGGCATGGGGGAGAAGCTATATGGAGAACCTGGGGAGGGGGGAAGCTATATGGAGAACCTGGGGAGAGGGGAGACGTTATATGAAGAACCTGGGGAGGGGGAATAAGCTATATGGAGAACCTTGGAAGGGGGAGAAGCTATATGGAGAACCTTGGAAGGGGGAGAAGTTATATGGAGAACCTGGAGAGGGGGGGAAGCTATATGGAGAACCTGGGGAGGGGGAGAAGCTATATGGAGAACCTGGGGAGGGCGGGACCTACATGGAGAACCTGGGGAGGGGGGAGCTATATGGGGAACATAGGGAGGGGGATAGAAGATATATAGAGAAGCTGTATGGAGGACCTGGGGAGGGGGGAGAATCTATATGGAGAACCTGGGGAGGGGGAAAGCTATATGGAGAACCTGGGGAGGGGGGGAAAGCTATATGGAGAACCTGGGGAGCAGGGGAGAAGCTATATGGAGAACCTGGTGAGCGGGAAGAAACTACATGGACAACCTGGGGAGGGGGAACCTATATGGAGAAGCCTGGGGAGGAGGGGGGAAGCTTCATGGAGAACCTAGGGAAGGGGGGGGAAGCTTTATGGAGAACCTGGGGGGAGCTATATTGAGAACTTGAAAAGTGGGGGAAGCTGTATTGAGAGCCTGGGGAGGGGGAGAATCTGTATGGAACCTCGGGAGGGGAGAAGCAGTATGGAGAACCTGGGGAGGGGTTGAAGCCATATGGAAAACCTGGGGAGGGGAAGGAGAAGCTGTATGGAAAACCTGGGGAGGGGGGTAAAATCTATATGGAGAACCTGGGGAGGGGGGAGAAGCTGTATGGAGAACCTGGGGAGAGGGGAGAAGCTGTATTGAGAACCTGGGGAGAAGGGGAGAGCTGCATGGAGAACCTGGGGAGGGGGAGAAGAAGTATGGAGAACCTGGGGAGGGGTTGAAGCCATATGGAAAACCTGGGGAGGGGAAGGAGAAGCTGTATGGAAAACCTGGGGAGGGGGTAAAATCTATATGGAGAACCTGGGGAGGGGGGAGAAGCTGTATGGAGAACCTGGGGAGAGGGGAGAAGCTGTATTGAGAACCTGGGGAGAAGGGGGGAGCTGCATGGAGAACCTGGGGAGGGGGAGAAGATATATGGAGAACCTGGGGAGGGGGAGAAGCTATATGGAGAACCTGGACATGGGGAGAAGCTATATGGAGAACCTGGGAACAGGAAGAAGCTATATGGAGAACCTAGGCATGGGGGAAAAGCTATATGGAGAACCTGGGGAGGGGGAGAAGCTATATGGAGAATCTGGGCAGGGGGGAGCTATATGGAGAACCTGGGGAGGGGGGAAGCTATATGGAGAACCTGGGGAGGGAGCTATATGGAGAACCTAGGGAGGGGGGGAGCTATATGGAGAACCTGGGGAGGGGGAGAACCTATATGGAGTACCTAGGGAGGGGGGAGCGATATGGAGAACCTGGGGAGTGGGGAGAAGCTGTATGGAGAACCTGGGGAGAGGGGAGAAGCTGTATTGAGATCCTGGGGAGTGGGGGGAGCTGCATGGAGAACCTGGGGAGGGGGGAGAAGATATATAGAGAACCCGGGGAGTGGGAGAAGCTATATGGAGAACCTGGACAAGGGGAGAAGCTATATGGAGAACCTGGGGAGAGGAAGAAGCTATATGGAGAACCTGGGCATGGGGGAGAAGCTATATGGAGAACCTCGGGAGGGGGGAAGCTATATGGAGAACCTGGGGAGAGGGGAGAAGTTATATGAAGAACCTGGGGAGGGGGGAGAAGCTATATAGAGAACCTGGGAAGGAGGAGAAGTTATATGGAGAACCTGGAGGGCGGAGAAGCTATATGGAGAACCTGGGGAGGGGGAAAAGTTATATGGAGAACCTGGGCATGGGAGAGAAGCTAGATGGAGTACCTGGGGAGGGGGAAAGCTATATGGAGAACCTGGGGAGGGCGGAGCCTATATGGAGAACCTGGGGAGGGGGAGCTATTTGGAGAACCTCGGGAGGGGAAGAGAAGCTATATGGGGAACCTAGGGAGGGGGATAGAAGATATATAGAGAACCTGTATGGAGGACCTGGGGAGGGGGGAGAATCTATATGGAGGACCTGGAGAGGGGGAAAGCTATATGGAGAACCTGGGGAGGGGGGAAAAACTATATGGAGAACCTAGGGAGGAGGGGAGAAGCTATATGGAGAACCTGGTTAGCGGGGCAGAAACTACATGGACAACTTGGGGAGGCGGGAAGCTATATGGAGAAGCCTTGGGAGGAGAGGGAAGCTTTATGGAGAACCTTGGGAAGGGGGAGAGAAGCTTTATGGAGAACCTGGGGGGACCTGTATGGAGAACTTGAGAAGTGGAGGGAAGCTGTATTGAGAGCCTGGGGAGGGGGGAGAAGCTGTATGGAACCTGGGGAGGTGGGGAGAAGCTGTATGGAGAACCTGGAGAGGGTTTAAAGCCATATGGAAAACCTGGGAGGGGAAGGAGAATCTGTATGGAAACCTGGGGAGGGGGGGAGAAGCTATATGGAGAACCTGGGTAGGGGAAAAAAGCTGTATGGGGAACCCGGGGAGAGAGTAGAAACTGTATTGAGATCCTGGGGAGGGTGGGGGAGCTGCATGGAGAACCTGGGGAGGGGGGGATATATGGAGAACCTGGGGAGGGGGAGAAGCTTTATGAAGAACCTGGACATGGGGAGAAGCTATATGGAGAACCTGGACATGGGAAAAAGCTATATGAAGAGAACCTGGGCATGGGGGAAAAGCTATATGGAGAACCTGGGGAGGGGGAGAAGCTATATGGAGAACCTGGGGAGGGGGGAGCTATATGGAGAACATGGGGAGGGGGGAAGCTATATGGAGAACCTGGGGAGGGGGGAAACTATATGGAGAACCTGGGGAGGGGGGGAACATATATGGAGAACCTAGGGAGGGGGGGAGCTATATGGAGTAACTTGGGGAGGAGGGAAGCTATATGGAAAACCTGGGAAGGGGGGAGCTATATGGAGAACCTAGGAAGGGGGGAAGCTATATTGAGAACATGGGGAGGGGGGTAAGCTATATGGAGAACCTGAGGAATGGGGAGAAGCTGTATGGAGACCATGGGAAGTGGGAAGCTATATGGAGAACCTGGAGGGGGGGGAGTGATATGGAGAATCTGGGGAGGGGGGAGAAGCTATATCGAGAACCTGGGGATGGGGTAGAAGCTATATGGTCTACCTGGAGAGGGGGGTAGTTATATGGAGAACCTGGGGAAGGGGAAACTATATGGAGAACCTGGGGAGGGTGATCAAGACTATATGGGGAACGTAGGGAGGGGGATAGAAGATATATAGAGAAGCTGTATGGAGGACCTGGGGAGGGGGAGAATCTATATGGAGAACGTGGGGAGGGGGGGAAGCTATATGGAGAACCTGGGGAGGAGGGGAGAAGCTATATTGAGAACCTGGTGAGCTGGGAAGAAACTACATAGACAACCTAGAGAGGGGGGAAGCTATATGGAGAAGCCTGGGGAGGAGGGGGGAAGCTTTATGGAGAACCTAGGGAAGGGGGGGAGAAGCTATATGTAGAACCTGGGGAGGAGGGGAAAGCTGTATGGAGAACCTGGGGAGGGGGAGAAGCTATATGGAGAACCTGGGAAGTGGGGAGCTATATGGAGAACCTGGGGAGGGGGGAAGCTATATGGAGAACCTGGGGAGGGAGCTATATGGAGAACATGGGGAGGGGGGGAAGCTATATGGAGAACCTGGGGAGGGGGGGAAGCTATATAGAGAACCTAGGTATCGGGTTCTATATGGAGAATCTGGGGAGAAGCTATATGGAGTACCTGGTGAGCGGAGGGGACATATATGGAGAACCTAGGGAGGGGGGGAGCTATATGGAGTAACTGGAGAGGACGGAAGCTATATGGAGAACCTGGGGAGGAGAGAAACTATATGGAAAACCTGGGGAGGGGGGAGCTATATGGAGAACCTGGGAAGGGGGGAAGCTATATGGAGAACATGGGGAGGGGGGTAAGCTATATGGAGAACCTGTGGATGGGGCGAGCTATATGGAGAACCTGAGGAATGGGGAGAAGCTGTATGGAGACCCTGGGGAGTGGGAAGCTATATGGAGAACCTGGGGAGGGGGGGTTTATGGAGAATCTGGGGAGGGAGGAGAAGCTATATCGAGAACCTGGGGATGGAGGAGAAGCTATATGGTCAACTTGGAGAGGGGGGGTAGCTATATGGAGAACCTGGGGAAGGGGAAGCTATATGGAGAACCTGGGGAGGGGGATAGAAGATTTATAGAGAAGCTGTATGGAGGACCTGGGGAGGGGGGAGAATCTATATGTAGAACCTGGGGAGGGGGGAAAACCTATATGGAGAACCTGGGGAGGAGGGGAGAAGCTATATTGAGAACCTGGTGAGCTGGGAAGAAACTACATAGACAACCTGGGGAGGGGGGAAGCTATATGGAGAAGCCTGGGGAGGGGGAAGCTTTATGGAGAACCTAGGGAAGGGGGGGAGAAGCTTTATGGAGAACCTGGGAGGGAGCTATATGGAGAACTTGAGAAGTGGGGGGAAGCTATATTGAGAGCCTGGAGAGGGGGGGGGAGAAGCTGTATGAACCTTGGGAGGGGGGAGAAGCTGTATGGAGAACCTGGGGAGGGGAAGGAGAAGTGGTTTAGAAAACCTGGGGAGGGTGGGAGAAGCTGTATGGGGAGAGGGGGAGAAGCTATATGGAGAACCTGGGAAGGGGAGGGAGCTGTATGGAGAACCTGGGAAGGGGGGGCTGTATGAAAAACCTGGGGAGGGAAAGCTATATGGAGAGCAAGGGGAGGTGGGAAGAAGCTATATGTAGAACCTGGGAAGGAGGGGAAAGCTGTATGGAGAACCTGGGGAGTGGAGGGAGAAGTTATATTGAGAACCTGGGGAGCAGGAGAAGCTATATGGAGAACCTGGGGATGGGGGAGCTATATGGAGAACCTGGGGAGGGGGGAAGCTATATGGAGAACCTGGGGAGGGAGCTATATGGAGAACCTGGGGAGGGGGGAATCTATATGGAGAACCTGGGGAGGGGGGGAAGCTATATAGAGAACCTAGGGAGGGGGGTCTATATGGAGAACCTGGGGAGAAGTTATATGGAGAATCTGGGGAGGGAGGAGAAGCTATATGTAGAACCTGGGGAGGGGGGAAGCTATATGGAGAACCTGGGCATGGGGGAGAAGCTATATGGAGAACCTCGGGAGAGGAAGAATCTATATGGAGAACCTGGGCATGGGGGAGAAGCTATATGGAGAACCTGGGGAGGGGGGAAGCTATATGGAGAATCTGGGGGGGGAGCTACTGTATATGGAAAACTTGAGAAGTGGGGGAAGCTTAATT
The DNA here is from genome assembly GCF_046119375.1 of Phyllobates terribilis. Lineage (NCBI taxonomy): Eukaryota > Metazoa > Chordata > Amphibia > Anura > Dendrobatidae > Phyllobates > Phyllobates terribilis. The sequence continues at coordinate 313,667,810 of NW_027362768.1, forward strand.
GAGAGTCTGGGGAAGGGGGAGAAGCTGTATGGAACCTGGGGAGGGGGAGAACCTGTATGGAGAACCTGGGGAGGGGTTGAAGCCATATGGAAAACCTGGGGAGGGGAAGGAGAAGCTGTATGGAAAACCCAGGGGGGGGGAAGATATAGGAAGAACCTGAGGAGGGGGGAGAAGCTGTATGGAGAACCTGGGGAGAGGGGGGAGAAGCTGTATTGAGATCCTGGGGAGGGGGGGAAGCTGCATGGAGAACCTGGGGAGGGAGGGAGAAGATATATGAAGAACCTGGGGAGGGGGAGAAGCTACATGGAGAACCTGAGCATGGGGGAGAAGCTATATGGAGAACCTGGGGAGAGGAAGAAGCTATATGGAGAACCTGGGCATGGGGAGAAGCTATATGGAGAACTTGGGGAGGAGGGAGAAGCTATATGGAGAACCTGGGGAGGAAGGGAGAAGCTATATGGAGAACCTGATGAGCGGGGAAGAAACTACATAGAGAACCTGGGGAGGGGGGACGCTATGTGGAGAAGCCTGGGGAGGAGGGGGAAGCTTTATGGAGAACCTGGGGAGGGGGGGAGAAGCTGTATGGGGAGAGGGGGAAAGCTATATGGAGAACCTGGGAAGGGGAGGAAGCTGTATGGAGAACCTGGGAAGGAGGGGCTGTATGAAAAACTTGGGGAGGGAAAGCGTATGGAGAACATGGGGAGGTGGGGAGAAGCTATTTGGAGAAACTGGGGAGGGGGGGAAAGCTGTATGGAGAAGCTGGGGAGGGGAGGGAGAAGCTATATGGAGAACCTGGGGAGGGGGAGTAGCTATATGGAGAACCTGGGGAGGGGGGAGCTATATAAAGAACCTGGGGAGGGGGGAATCTATATGGAGAACCTGGGGAGGGGGGAGCTATATGGAGAACCTGGGGAGGGGGGAAGCTATATGGAGAACCTGGGGAGGGAGCTATATGGAGAACCTGTGGAGGGGGGAAGCTATATGGAGAACCTGGGGAGGGGGGAAGCTATATAGAGAACCTAGGGAGGGGGGTCTATATGGAGAACCTGGGGAGAAGTTATATGGAGAATCTGGGGAGGGAGGAGAAGCTATATGGAGAACCTGGGGAGGGGGGAAGCTATATGGAGAACCTGGGCATGGGGGAGAAGCTATATGGAGACCCTCGGGAGAGGAAGAATCTATATGGAGAACCTGGGCATGGGGGAGAAGCTATATGGAGAACCTGGGGAGGGGGGAAGCTATATGGAGAATCTGGGGGGGAGCTACTGTATATGGAAAACTTGAGAAGTGGGGGGAAGCTTAATTGAGAGTCTGGGGAAGGGGGAGAAGCTGTATGGAACCTGGGGAGGGGGGAGAACCTGTATGGAGAACCTGGGGAGGGGTTGAAGCCATATGGAAAACCTGGGGAGGGGAAGGAGAAGCTGTATGGAAAACCCGGGGGGGGGGAGTTATAGGAAGAACCTGAGGAGGGGGGAGAAGCTGTATGGAGAACCTGGGGAGAGGGGGGAGAAGCTGTATTGAGATCCTGGGGAGGGGGGGAAGCTGCATGGAGAACCTGGGGAGGGGGGGAGAAGATATATGAAGAACCTGGGGAGGGGGGAAGCTATATGGAGAACCTGGGCATGGGGGAGAAGCTTTATGGAGACCCTCGGGAGAGGAAGAATCTATATGGAGAACCTTGGCATGGGGGAGAAGCTATATGGAGAACCTGGGGAGGGGGGAAGCTATATGGAGAATCTGGGGGGGAGCTACTGTATATGGAAAACTTGAGAAGTGGGGGGAAGCTTAATTGAGAGTCTGGGGAAGGGGGAGAAGCTGTATGGAACCTGGGGAGGGGGGAGAACCTGTATGGAGAACCTGGGGAGGGGTTGAAGCCATATGGAAAACCTGGGGAGGGGAAGGAGAAGCTGTATGGAAAACCCGGGGGGGGGAGTTATAGGAAGAACCTGAGGAGGGGGGAGAAGCTGTATGGAGAACCTGGGGAGAGGGGGGAGAAGCTGTATTGAGATCCTGGGGAGGGGGGGAAGCTGCATGGAGAACCTGGAGAGGGGGGGAGAAGATATATGAAGAACCTGGGGAGGGGGAGAAGCTACATGGAGAACCTGAGCATGGGGGAGAAGCTATATGGAGAACCTGGGGAGAGGAAGAAGCTATATGGAGAACCTGGGCATGGGGAGAAGCTATATGGAGAACTTGGGGAGGGGGGAGAAGCTATATGGAGAACCTGGGGAGGAAGGGAGAAGCTATATGGAGAACCCAATGAGCGGGGAAGAAACTACATAGAGAACCTGGGGAGGGGGGACGCTATGTGGAGAAGCCTGGGGAGGAGGGGGAAGCTTTATGGAGAACCTGGGGAAGGGGGGAGAAGCTTTATGGCACCTGGGGAGGGGGGGAGAAGCTGTATGGGGAGAGGGGGAGAAGCTATATGGAGAACCTGGGAAGGGGAGGAAGCTGTATGGAGAACCTGGGAAGGAGGGGCTGTATAAAAAACTTGGGGAGGGAAAGCGTATGGAGAACATGGGGAGGTGGGGAGAAGCTATTTGGAGAAACTGGGGAGGGGGGGAAAGCTGTATGGAGAAGCTGGGGAGGGGAGGGAGAAGCTATATGGAGAACCTGGGGAGGGGGAGTAGCTATATGGTGAACCTGGGGAGGGGGGAGCTATATAGAGAACCTGAGGAGGGGGGAATCTATATGGAGAACCTGGGGAGGGAGTTTTATGGAGAACCTGGGGAGGGGGAAAGCTATATGGAGAACTTAGGGAGGATGGGAAGCTATATGGAGAACCTAGGGAGGGGGGAGGCTGTATGGAGAACCTGGTGAGTGGGGGGAAGCTATATGGAGAACCTGGGGAGGGGGGAAGCTATATGGAGAACCTGGGGATGGGGGAGAAGCTCTATGAACAACCTGGAGAGGGGGGTAGCTTTATGGAGAACCTGGGGACGGGGAGAGATGCTATATGGGGAACCTAGGGAGGGGGATAGAAGATATATAGAGCAGCTGTATGGAGGACCTGGGGAGGGGGAAGAATCTATATGGAGAAACTGGGGGGGGGGAGTTATATGGAGAACCTGGGGAGGTAGGGAGAAGCTATGTTAAAGCCATTCCCTTGTTATAATTCACAGAGGTCCTTTGGTTAAAGTAAGTGCTGTCTCAAAAAACTAGCGCTCCGAGTGTCATTGTGAACACGCACACAATGAGCCTACAGGCGCGTTCTGATGACTGATTGCTGCCTGCTTTTGGCTGAGGAGGAAGGGCGTTGAAGTGAGCAGAGAGCACATCACAACGCCTTATCCCCCTCCTCACTGAAGTTGCTCGCTCACTGCTTCCAAGGGAATAACTTGAGAATCTGCTTAGAATTGTATTTGAGACTGACACTACAATTGATTGCTGTACTAAACTTGGCAATGTATACATGTACTGATGGAGGTTCTGATGTTTTACTGCACTGACGGAGGTTCTGATGATATATTACTGTACTGACTGGTCCTGGTGATGTATTACTGCACCGATGGAGGTTCTGGTGATGTTTTACTGCACTGGTGGAGGTTCTGGTGATGTTTTACTGCACTGACAGAGGTTCTGGTGATGTATTACTGCACTGACGAAGGTTATGGTGATGCTTTACTGCACTGATGGAGGTTCTGGTGATGTTTTACTGCACTGGCAGAGGTTCTGGTGATGTTTTTCTGCACTGGCGGAGGTTCTGGTGATGTTTTACTGCATTAGCAGAGATTCTGGTGATGTTTTACTGCACTGACGGAGGTTCTGGTGATGTATTACTGTACTGACTCATTCTGGTGATGTATTACTATACTGACAGTGGTTCTGGTGATGTTTTACTGTACTGACGGTGGTTCTGGTGATGTAGTCATGTAAATGTTGTAATCATTAATTTGTAAGACTTGATGCTAAAACATAAGGTTAGTGCATGTTGGACTAAAAATACAACTGTCTGAATGTCTGTCAGCAGAACAAGAAATTGACTAAAGCCCCCATACAGTCATGGCCAAAAGTATTGAGAATGAGACAAATAGTAATTTTTCCAAAGTTTACTGCTTCATTTTTTGCAATGGCAATTTGCATATTCTCCTGAATGTCAAAGAGTGATCAGCTTAACAGCAATTACTGTACTTGCAAAGTAAATATTTGCCCAGAATATGAACTTTAACCCCCAAAACAGATTTCAACATCATTGCAGTCCTGCCTTAAAAGGAGCAGCTAACACCGTTTTAGTGGTTGATCCATTAACACAGGTGTGGGTATTGATGAGGACAGGGCTGGCGATCAATCATGATTAAGTAAGAATGATATCACTGGACACTTTAAAAGGAGGCTGGTTCTTGGTATCATTGTTTCTCTTCAGTTAACCATGGTTATCTCTAAAGAAACACGTGCAGCCATCATTGCACTGCACAAAAATGGCCTAACAGGGAAGAGTATCGCAGCTACAAAGATTGCACCTCAGTCAACAATCTATCGCATCATCAAGAACTTCAAGGAGAGAGCTTCCATTGTTGTCAAAAAGGCTCCAGGGCTCCCAAGAAAGACCAGCAAGCGCCAGGACCATATCTTAAAACTGTTTCAGCTGCGGGATCGGACTACCATCAGTGCCGAGCTTGCTTAGGAAAGGCAGCAGGCTGGTGTGAGTGCTTCTGCACGCACTGTGAGGCGGAGACTCTTTGAGCAAGGGCTGGTTTCAAGGAGGGCAGCAAAGAAGCCACTTCTCTCCAGAAAAAACATCAGGGACCGACTGATATTCTGCAAAAGGTACAGGGAGTGGACTGCTGAGGGCTGGGGCAAAGTCATTTTCTCTGATGAATCCCCTTTTCGATTGTTTGGGACATCTGGAAAACAGCTTATTCGGAGAAGAAGAGGTGAGCGCTACCACCAGTCTTGTCTCATGCCAACTGTAAAGCATCCTGAAACCATTCATGTGTGGGGTTGCTTCTCAGCCAAGGGAATTGGCTCACTCACAGTCTTGCCTAAAAACACAGCCATGAATAAAGAATGGTACCAGAATGTCCTCCAAGAGCAACTTCTCCCAACCGTCCAAGAGCAGTTTGGCACCCAAAAATGCCTTTTCCAGCATGATGGAGCACCTTGCCATAAAGTAAAGGTGATAACAAAATGGCTCATGTAACAAAACATAGAGATTTTGGGTCCATGGCCTGGAAACTCCCCAGATCTTAATCCCATTGAGAACTTGTGGTCAATCATCAAGAGACAGGTGGACAAACAAAAACCAACAAATTCTGGCAAAATGCAAGCATTGATTATGCAAGAATGGACTGCTATCAGTCAGGATTTGGTCCAAAAGTTGATTGAGAGCATGCCAGGGAGAATTACAGAGGTCTTGAAGAAGAAGGGGCAACACTGCAAATATTGACTTGCTGCATTAACTCATTCTGTCAATATAACCTATTGGTACTCATAATATGATTGCAATTATATTTCTGTATGTGATATAAACATCAGACAAACACTAATAAAAACCAGAGGCCAGCAGATCATGTGAAAATATAATTTTGGTGTCATTCTCAAAACTTTTGGCCATGACTGTACACTATAGACATCTGTCCGATCATTCGGTTGGCAGCTATCTTGCCCCTGCTCTCCCATATACAGGATCATTCACTCTGCCGAGCATTCTCGTGTTCTCTATGAGAGCCGCTGTTAGACATCTCTGGCAGCAGCTTATCACTTAGAGAAGGAAAGGATCTACAGTCCTGAGGAGACAATTTGCATATTCTCACTGCATTTTGGGATAAGTGAAGAGTCTCCGCGAGCTCAAAGAACACTGAATTTTGGCCGTTGGAGCTGAAAGGAGAACATCGGTGAACCAGGGAAGGAGTCCTGAGGAGACAATTTGCATGTTCTCACTGCATTTTGGGATAAGTGAAGAGTCTCTGCGAACTCAGAGAACACTGGATTTTGGCCGTTGGAGCTGAAAGGAGGACATTGGTGAACCAGGGGAGGAGTCCTGAGGAGACAATTTGCATATTCTCACTGCATTTTGGGATAAGTGAAGAGTCTCCGCGAGCTCAGAGAACACTGGATTTTGGCCATTGGAGCTGAAAGGAGGACATCGATGAACCAGGGGAGGAGTCCTGAGCAGACAATTTGCATATTCTCACTGCATTTTGGGATAAGTGAAGAGTCTCCGCGAGCTCAAAGAACACTGGATTTTGGCCGTTGGAGCTGAAAGGAGGACATCGGTGAACCAGGGGAGGAGTCCTGAGGAGACAATTTGCATATTCTCACTGCATTTTGGGGTAAGTGAAGAGTCTCCGCGAGCTCAAAGATCACTGGATTTTGGCCGTTGGAGCTGAAAGGAGGACATCGGTGTACCAGGGGAGGAGTCCTGAGGAGACAATTTGCATATTCTCACTGCATTTTGGGATAAGTGAAGAGTCTCCGTGAGCTCAAAGAACACTGGATTTTGGCCGTTGGAGCTGAAAGGAGGACATCGGTGAACCAGGGGAGGAGTCCTGAGGAGACAATTTGCATATTCTCAATGCATTTTGGTGCGTGAATTTTAGAACGTTTTTCACTGTTTTCATAACATATCAACAATAAGAACATGGAAGAGCCAGGAGCCATTTGGTGAGCTGCATATTCTGCTACATGTTCACCGACTTGCCAGTGGCAAAGCCAAACTTCACATGCCAGAAATGCAAGCTTGTGTCCCTGTTGGAGGAAAAGTTGCGAAATCTAGAAGAGAGGTTAACTACCTTGAAAATCATTAAGGAAGGTGAAGAGTTCTTAGACAGAGCAGAATTATCTCTTCATGATACAGAAAGAGAAGAAATTCGAACTGTGCCTGACGAAACAGAGGAATGGAAGCATGTGACCCCGAGAAGCAGGAGGATCGAGAGGCAGTCAGCACCTATACTGCTCAGGAACCAGTACCAGGATCTCACGCAGGTGAACCGTGAAGAAATACAGCAAGATAAGACTTTGCCCACAATGAATAACCTTGTAAGCCCTCAGAATCCTCCTGGATGGAGAAAGAAATATGTTGTGAAGAAAAAACGGAGAGTGGTGGTCATGGGGGATTCCCTGTTGAAAGGAACAGAGGCCGCTATCTGCAGACCAGACATAACCTCAAGAGAAATGTGCTGTCTTCCAGGAGCAAAAATTAAAGATGTGTCTGACAGGATATCAAGACTCTTCAGACCTACAGATCACTATCCATTCCTGCTAATACATGTGGGGACAAATGACACCGCAAGAAAGGACCTGGAAACCATCTGCAGTGACCTTGAAGACTTAGGCAAGAAAGTGAAAGAATTGGGAGCGCAGGTGGTCTTCTCATCCATCCTCCCAGTGGATGGCCATGGAACAATGAGGTGGAATAAGATTCTACAGGTGAACAACTGGCTACGTCGATGGTGCCCTCAACAAGGATTTGGATTTCTGGATCCCGGAATAAATTACCTATATGATGGACTATTTGCTAGAGATGGGGAGCACCTTACAAAGACAGGAAAACATGTATTTGGAAGTCGCCTTGCTACACTCATCAGGAGAGCTTTAAACTAGAACAATGTGGGAAGGGAAGCAAAAGGCCAGAAAAAGCTATACAGCTGACAAATACTATTGAGATCTCTGCTATTGGAAGTGGAAAGAAAGAACAAAGACAAAAAAATCTAAATAATAAAAATATGGGAGGAAGAGAAACCAATCACAAACTAAAATGTTTTTATACAAATGCACAAAGCATGGGCAACAAACAAGGAGAATTGGAACTACTAACGCAGGAAAAGGAATATGATGTCATTGGAATCACTGAAACTTGGTGGGACGATACACATGATTGGAATACAAGGCTAAAAGGATACAACTCATAGGCGGATTATAATGAGGGCAATCCGGGCGTCCGCCTGGGGCCCCGAGCCTCCAGAGGGCCCGCGGCTCCGGGCGGGGTGTCTATGGCCGGATTGCCCTCATTATATGTGCGGGCCGCCGAGGCACATACCGGCAGCAGTGGCGGGAGGGGGGCCCCGGACCGCTCCCCCAGCAGCGGCGCACGGCCGCTACTTCTTCATCGGCCGGGCCAGCACTGCAGCAGTTAACTTCCCTGTGCTGGCCCGGCCACATCACTGCTAGGAGACACGGCCCTGTGCGCGGCCGTGTCTCCTAGCTGTGACGTTACGCAGTGCGCGCCCGGCCTGCACTGCTGCACCGAAGAGCCTGAGGACTGGAGCCGAGCCGGGGGATGGTGAATGTGTGTGTAGGCAGATATCATTGTGTGATGTCTGTTTATATGTATTTTTGTGTTTCTAATGTGTTTATGCGTGTATGTATATCTGTATATGTTTGTGTGTGTACGTGACTGCGTGCAGCCTCCTGCTGAGTATAGATGGCGCCGTGCGGCCTCCTGCTGTCTCTGGAGGGGGAGGGGGGCGCCGTGCGGCCTCCCACTGTGTATAGATGGCGCCGTGCGGCCTCCTGCTGTGTATAGATGGCGCCGTGCGGCCCCCTGCTGTGTATAGATGGCGCCGTGCGGCCCCCTGCTGTGTATAGATGGCGCCGTGCGGCCCCCTGCTGTGTATAGATGGTGCCGTGCGGCCTCCTGCTGTGTATAGATGGCGCCGTGCGGCCTCCTGCTGTGTATAGATGGTGCCGTGTGGCCTCCTGCTGTGTATAGATGGCGCCGTGCGGCCCCCTGCTGTGTATAGATGGCGCCGTGCGGCCCCCTGCTGTGTATAGATGGCGCCGTGCGACCCCCTGCTGTGTATAGATGGCGCCGTGCGGCCCCCTGCTGTGTATAGATGGCGCCGTGCGGCCCCCTGCTGTGTATAGATGGCGCCGTGCGGCCTCCTGCTGTGTATAGATGGCGCCGTGTGGCCTCCTGCTGTGTATAGATGGCGCCGTGCGGCCTCCTGCTGTGTATAGATGGCGCTGTGCGGCCTCCTGCTGTCTCTGGGGGGGGCGCCGTGTGGCCTCCTGCTGTGTATAGATGGCGCCATGCGGCCTCCTGCTGTGTATAGATGGCGCCGTGCGGCCTCCTGCTGTGTATAGATGGCGCCGTGTGGCCTCCCGCTGTGTATAGATGGCTACGTGCGGCCTCCCGCAGTGCATAGATGGCACCGTGCTGCCTCCCGCGGATTTTTTTTGAGCGTTTCTGCATCTCCCTCGCAGAAAAAATGCATGCGGATTTTAGAGGCGGATTGTACATGCGCATTTTACATGCAGATTGTACATTTGTTCTTTGTTCATTTCTGCATGCGGGTTGACAAGCGCTTTCCAAGCGATTTTAGCATCACTTGGAAAGTGCTTGACAACTTGGTTACACTATATAAATCCATGCAACCAGCATGGATTTATATAGTGTGACCTTAAAAGAATGGTAAAAAATAAAAAATATATACTTACCTTCTGATGGCCTGCCGACGTCAGCTGTCTCATGACCCTTCACATGACTAAATGACGTCACAGCTGGTCCTTTTCAGACCATTGGGAGCTGCCGGCAAGCCAGGACGCATCGGATAAAGACACCAGGGGCCATCAGAAGGTAAGTATAATATTTATTTTTTATTTTATTCTATTTTTACAGGTTCTATGGTACCCGGGTCCGGAGGAGAGTCTCCTGTCCTCCACACCCGGGTACCATCCGCACATTGAAACGCATTGATTACGCATCTACAGATGCAGTGATGCGGATTCCATGTGTTCTAATGCAAGTCAATGGCGGCGAAAACGCCGCGCTTCCGCAAAATAATTGGTAATGCTGCGGATTTTTCCGCAATGATAATCCACAGCGGAAATTTCCGCAGCATGTGCCCAGCACATGCGGATTATCATTGGGGAACATGGCAGACCTTTTACCAAGCGTTTTCTAAGCATTTCTGCAGCGGAATAGACGCTGCGGAAACGCTTAAAAAACGCATAGTGGGCATACAGCCTAAAAAATATATATAATTAATATTGTGCCAAATTAATTTCACGTGAACTATCACATGATCTATCATCAGGTGTGTGTGTGTGGGGGGGGCCCGCGCCTTCTAAACTGCCCGGGGCCCTTGCTACTCTTAATCCACCCCTGATACAACTTATTTGCAAGAAACAGACTTGATAAACGAGGAAGAGGTGTCGCCTTGTATGTTAGAAAAGCGTATATCAGCACAGAGATTGAAGCAGAGACTGGGAGTTTCTGTGGAAACTGGGTAAGAATACAAGGAGAGAACAACGGAAAGGACACCATTGTAGACATTTACTACAGGCCACCTGGGCAAACTGAAGATATGGATGTACTCTTTATGTATCAAATGACCAAGTTCTCCAAAAAATATGACATAGTGGTCATGGGAGATTTCAACTATCCAGACATTTGTTGGGAATCTCTCTCAAGTAAAGCTAACAGGTCAAGCAAATTCTTATCCTCTCTTGCTGACAACTTTATCTTCCAAAATGTAGGGGAGAAAACAAGGGGATCTGCTACTTTGGATCTAATCCTTATAAACAGGGAGGAAATGGTTGAGGAGGTAAAAGTGGCTGGAACCCTAGGAGGCAGCGATCATGCTATTACAGAATTTTGGATAACTAGAGGAGGAAGACATGTGAAGACTCAAACTTCAAGGTTAGATTTCAGAAAGGCAGATTTTAAGCGACTCAGAAAGAGAATAGGAGGGATCCAATGGCTGGATGTCCTTAAGGACAAAAATGTCCAGGAAGGATGGGAAATTTTTAAAAATGAGATTCTCAAAGCACAATCGTTAACAATCCCGAAAAGTAGGAAGAATGGGAAGCATTTAAGGAAACCAGGATGGATGAACACAGAACTTAAACACGTGAAGTCATTATCGGACTTTACTCTCCTCTTTGGTCAGATCTCATCTGGAATACTGCGCCCAGTTTTGGGCACCACATTTTAAAAAAGACATTGACAAACTGGAGCCAGTTCAGAGAAGAGCGACCAGGCCGCAACCAATCAGCAGAGCGGTGTTTAAATTTGGCGTCAATATCGCTGATTGGTCGCGAACCATGTTAGTGAGGACCGGGGAGCGGCGCTGCCTGTGTGGGTACTTCCGCTGCGAGCAGCCGGGAGATGACTGGCTAGCTGCGGTCATCTCCCGGCTGCATCGCTGCTGACCTCCATGCGGCTACCGTTGGGAGATCAATGGCTAGGGCCGCTGATCTCCCGACGGCAAGTGTGAAGGGAGGACCGGGGAGCGGCGCCACCTAGGCCGCCGGTTGGGGTACTTCTGCTGCGAGCAGCCGGTCATCTCCCGGCTGCATTGCCGCTGACCTCCGTGCGGCAGATGAGCCGCTAACGGCCGCCATCTTGTTCTGAAATCCCGCGTCGCTGATTGGCTGCGGCCGGACCAATCAGCGACGTGGGATTTCCTGGACGGACAGGCAGACGGGATAAGCCGATTATATAGTAGATGGAGTTAAACAACAGGAAGGAAAAGAAAAGGAAACATATGGGGAAACAAGGAAAAATAAGGGAAAATCGGAGAATGAACCATCGCAAAGCAGTAACAGTTATTCTATCTCTGATACAGGTACCAAGAGAGATTAAGATCCAGGGTAAGACAATAGAATTATCTTTTCTTACACAGCATCTCACCTTTTTGATAGTTTCATTATCACACATTATGTAAGCTAGTTATGTTCCTACCCAGGGCTGCCACTAGGAATTTCAGGGCCCCATGCTGTCAAAATTTTTGGACCCCTTGACACTCCGCCCAGGCTTCCCCCCAGCTCTGCCTCCACCCCTCAGTCTTTCCACAGTCCCACTGCCCACTCTTGGAAAAACTCGACTTCTGCACCACGTCCTCACCAATCACACATTAACTGCTCCCATCGAATTACATCACATACATAGCTTTCAGCTTTTGTTTTGACCAAAAGATTTTTTAAGCCTGCCACCACGACAAGGTAGACTCTTTTGGCAGGGCCCTACTCTACTCTAACCTATTTAACATTTCTTAAAATATCTCTTTTTAGCTATATTTTAATTTATATTTCTTTAAGGGAATGTGGCATACATTTTTTTAAGCTAATTGAAGCCAGATTGTGATAATTATTTTATAATCTGTATTTCTGATTGTAGATTATTGTATTCTATTTCCTGTACATTTATGGAAGCTGCTCTCTTGCCTGTTTTGAGATATGGACATTGGACATATGCATGAATATATATCACAAGACATTAAGTGCCTTTTAATCATCTCACAAACACATTGGTTAACAATAACCCGAGAGTGGTCCATGCCCTTAACATAAAAGCTTCGTAACACATTCACACTTAACATTTGGCTAATTAAGTCTATTTATCATAAGAGTCATTTAGTTAAATCCTTTGGTCAATTATGTAAGGTACAAAATTATCATCTAACTGCAGTGTTATTATGCACCTATCGTGCGGTGGCCCTGAACTGTTGCCCTTGGGGCCCGGTGAGAAGAAGCAAAGAGGGAATGGGCACAGGATGACAGCGTTTACGGACCCTCCCTTTGTGCTTTTGCTCACTGGGCCCCATACACTAGTAAGGGCAGTAATGCCTTGATGGCGGCCCTATTCCTGCCTATCGTGAAATGACACTTGTAGACAGCCCATTCTACATGAAGTATGTGTGGCACCCCAGGAGTCCAGTTGCCACATTGGCATTGCCTCCCTCATAGGGAGTGATGCCATGCCTGGAAGCAAGGAGGGGTCCCCTTATCAGATAACACCAGTATCCAACACTTTTACTGGCTCCAGACCAGAAGGGGGAGCTCTAACCCGGTTTCAGGGGAGCTTCCCCTTTCAATTGGGGCCCGGAGGCGGGGGTTAGGAGAGTTAGTTGGAGACGGAGGAGAGTCAGTTGGGGATGGAGGAGAGTGAGTGAAAAGCGAGGGAGAACCTGGGGAGGGGAGCTGTGACCAAGCTCACCCCAGAGAAAAGCACCAGAAACCGGACACTGGAGTCCGTAGTTGCTCGGGTACTGAAGTCCCGGCAGCTAAATCCAGAGGGCAGAAGACTGCAAGTCTCCTGGCCCCACCAAACACCCGGCGGCTCAGCAGCATACTAGAGCCCGGAGCCGCCACGAAGGAGCGACACCTGTAAAAGGCTCGAGCTGCCTGCCATATGGGCTAGGATTTAACGATCACTCAGGAAAGAGGGCTTCAGCATAGCTTTAGACAGCAGGGCCAAAGAGGACAGCGCAGAAGGAAGGCCTACAACCCCACCTGGCGAGGTGGATCCCAAATTGCTTCTAGGCCGCCCGGATCTCCATTACCTTCTGTTACCAGTGTCCCGGTCTGCACCATCAAACATCCAGTAAAGGTAGAGGAAACCACCATTCCGGTGTCGTCTGGTCTTTATCTGCACCCTCAGTCCTGCACCCCAACATCCACAATCCCCTACATAAACCGTATCAGTAGCCCTGGGGCCCCGCTCTACCCATGGGGAGCAAATCCATCCCAGCTGCGTGACCATCGGCCCCAGCGGTCTCTTTCAGCAGCGGCGGCCACCTATAGCCGCATACCACTGGTGGCGTCACAAAACTTTTCCCCTAAGTAAACTGTCCTTTTTATTGACCGCCCAGGGCCCCGGACTGGGTCATGCCCCCTTGACTATCCCAAGGAACCGACCAACCCAGTGGCGAGTACCCCTAGGGGGCGCGTCATTTTTGGCGTCACAAACAGGATTGTCGTTGCCCGGTATAACCGGGTACTGTGTGCCATAGACTTTGCTGAACGGTATAATCGCGTCATTTGATGACAGCCGGGGGGAAGCAGGAGGCCCTGATCCGGAACCGCCAGGTAAGCAATCCCTATCGCCTGCAGAGCAACAGAGTGGTACGCCAGCAGAAGCCCAGGACCTGGCTGAGGTTCACTTGGGGGGGGGGGAGATGCCCAACCTAGAAGAGGGTCCAACTGCGGGTGCGGCCGCAGCAACTGTGATGCCGTTATCAATGCCATATATACCAGGGGCGGCGTGGCTGCCCCAGTACTCAGGGGAGTCGCATATCCTAAGCGAATTTGAGGAGAGACTGCATAGATTGTTCAAAGTGTACCCCCTGTCTGAGAAGCAAAAAGTCAGCATCCTTATAGGCCAGCTAATCGGTACAGCCCAGAGGGAGGTGAAGTCCTGGCCGGGCAGGGACAAAAGAATTGCTAGGCTGTGTGCCCACGATGCGCTTTTTAAGCGTTTCCGCAGCGGCAAAAACGCTGCAGAATCGCTTAAAAAAGCATGGTAGAAGGCCTGCCATGTTCCCCAATGATAACCCGCTTGTGCTGTGCATATGCTGCGGAAATTTCCGCTGCGGGTTATCATTGCGGAAAAAAATGCAGCACTACCAATTATTTTGCGGAAGCGCTGCGTTTTCGCCACCATTGACTTGCATTGGAAAGCTTGGATTACGCATCTGTGGCACCCCAGGAGTCCGGTTGCCACAGCGGCATTGCCTCCCTCACAAGAGGTGATGCCATGCCTGGAAGCAAGCAGGGGTTCCCTAGTCTGGTATACTAACATGCAACACGTTCCTGGTGTGGCGCCCTGATGCGCATTGGTGCCACAGATCCCAGAGGGGTGCATGGACGGACTCCTCCACAAGAGGCCCTCATAGCATTCACACACCTCCACCTTCCACCTCAGACCAGCAGAGGGAGCCCGTTAGGAATATTAAAAGGGAAGGTGGAGCTAGGCAGCTCAGTCTGGAGTCGCAGTCTAGAGTCTACAGTCTGTGAGAAGGTCAGTCTGTTAGAAGGTCAGTCTGTTGAGAGGAGCTCCTGCAGAAGCTAGCCTCTCAGTTCAGTCCAGACTCAGAGAGCTCGAGTTAGTGAGCCTAGGGATTGCCGACGCCAAAAGAGCGGTGAAGAGTAGCGAGGCCTACTGCCCGTGTGAAGCCTAGTGAGGGCCCCGATCGTGGCCAAAGGCGAGTGGAGTAAGCAAGCTACATAGGGGGCAGAGGAGCTTAACCAGCTCACCCCAAAACCATTTACCGGACAACGGGTCCGCGCCTACAGGGGGCCTATATCCCCATCAGGAATAGCCGGGACCCCTGGAGAACTTTACGTTCCAGGTTCACCAGAAGCTGACTGTTATACCAGGGCCAGGAGTCACGGAGGCCCAAGAGACCAGGGAGTGTGATGTCCAACAGAAGGCCCTACCACCAGGTCAACAGGTGCAAGACAGAGACCAAGTTAGGCCAAGCTCCAGGCAGGTCAGAAACTTATCAAGGAAAGGCAAGGAACAGGAGGCCCCACACCTGCTCACTGGGGAGAGTCCTGATATGCACCCTTCACCCTGAAGTACCCTGGACCGTGCCAGAAACACCACCAGTAAAGGTACTGAAGTGAACTGTTGTGTGTGTGCCTATTCTTCCTCTGACCCGGCTGGGTCCCCTCTGTCCTGCATCCCTACACTTTCGCTGCTCTGAGGCCCTGCTCCACCTGTGGGGAGCCGCACCAACTAAGCTGCCTGAACACCGGCCTCAGAGGACTGTCGCAGCGCTGGTGATCCTCACCAGACACCACAGGTGGGGTCACGAACATTCCCTATCCCATATAACTTTCCCCCCTTCTTTTAAGAGTGACCCCAGGGTACGGGCCCGGGAGCCGACCACTGCGACACCCCCCAAGATCGTCCCTGGGCACGTCACTGGCTCCAGACCAGCAAGGGGAGCTCCTCCTCTTAGCAACTGGGATCTGGAGGCGGGGTTAGTGAGACTTAGTGAGAGAAGTTCAAGTCAGGACCTGGAAGAGGAAAGACCTAGGGAGTGGAGCTGCGCGGCAGTTCACCCCTGAGGATAGGAGCACGGAAGAACCGGACACCGGAGTCCGAGGTTGTGGGGCATCAAAGGCCCAGCAGCAGAAACCGGAGGACAGGAGAATGCAGGTCTCCTGGCCCCACCAGACGACCGGAGACTCAGCAGCACTGCAGGGCCCAGCACCGCCACGTGGGAGTGACGCATCAGCAAGGCCCAAGCTGCCTGCCATATGGGTGAGCACAAGGATGTTGTACTCAGGGACGAGGGCTACAGCACAGCTACAAGCAGCAGGGCCAGAGAGATTAGTGCAAAAGGGAAGGCCTACAACTCCACCTGGCGAGGTGGATTCCTTATGTGCTTCCAGACAGCCCGGACTTCCACTTCTAACCACCACCCGTGTCCTGGTCTGCCTAATCACCGCAAGTAAACATAAGAGGAAACTGCCATTGAGTTGTGGACTGATTATTAACTGCGCCATCACCCCTGCACTACACCGCCCAGCATCATCTACTTCACTACAACATCTACACTGCCCTGGAGCTAAGCTCTACCTGTGGAGAGCCAAACCAACTCTGCTGCATTAAACACCAGCTTCAGAGGACCTGCAGCGGCGGCTACCTATAGCCGCATACCACAGGTGGCATCACGAATTGCATACATAAAAACTATAAAATTCCCCTTTTTACTGACAGCCCTGGGTCACGGACCGGGTCACCGCCACTGTGACATCTCCAGTAGCAACGACCGGCCCGGCACCGAGTACCCCACGGCCCAGGGGGCACGTCACATCACTGCATCTGTAGATGCGCATTCCATGCGTTTCAATGTGCGGACGGTACCTGGGTGTGGAGGAGAGGAGACTCTCCTCCGGACCCGGGTACCATAGAACCTGTGAAAAAAAGAATAAAATAAAAAATAAATATTATATTTACCTTCTGATGGCCCGCGGTGTGCTTGTCTTCAATTGCCGGCAACTCGCGGTGGACTCAAGGACCTGCGCTGACGTCATTTAGTCATGTGACGGCAGGTCCTTCAGTGTAGTGTACCACGAGCTGCCGACAAGCCAGGACGGAGCGAAGCAAGACTGCGGGGGCCATCAGAAGGTAAGTATAGATTTAATTTTTTATTTTTTGACATTCTCTCTGGTCACACTATATAAATCCATGCTGTTTGCATGGATTTATAAAGTGTGACCAAGTTGTCAAGCACTTTCCAAGTGATGCTAAAATCGCTTGGAAAGCGCTTGTCAACCCGCATGCGGAAATGCATGTGAAGAACGCTTCACTTCCACATGTCCCTGGCAGGAAAACGCATGTACAATCCCAATGCGTTTTTTCTGCCAGGGAGATACAGAAACGCTCAGGAAAAATCTGGAGCATTTCTGCATCGTGGGCACATAGCCTTTAGCAAATTCTCGTCAGGTTGAAGGATACCTTTGACACCCGCACAGCAGCGGAGATTAAAATGAAGTTCTACGGGTGCAAACAAAGGGTGCAGGACAGTGTACGGGACTATGCTCTAAACCTGCAGGAGGCGCTATGGGCCATTAAACAGGTAGACCAAGACAGTGTGCGAGACGAGGACTGATTGCTAACCGAACAGTTTATTGGCTCCTGTCTAACGCTCATCGGACACAGCTGTGCATTATGGCTCTGCAAAACCCTGATCTAGACTTTGAGCAATTTAAAGACCGGGTGCTGCGAGAATCAACCCCAAGTGGCACTGCACCCCTCCGGCGCCCAGCTATCACATACCACCAGGAGGCGGCATCCTTTTCCCCGGCACCTGTGGAGGCTGATGCTCAGACCCTAGATAATGACCCCTCTGCAGACCTACGCCTTCAGGTCCAGAAGCTGACCAAAAGTGTGGCTACACTAACCAAAACCGTGCAGGCCATGCAAGTGTCTCCAAAGGAAAAGATCCAGCTGGCTTCCAGTCCAGATGACGTCCGGTGGCAACGGCAGAGAAGAATTCCACCGACCAGAGGGAGAGACAGCAATCGCTACGACGAGAACGGACAACCCATCTGCCGCCGCTGTCAAAAGGCGGGGTACATCGCAAGATTCTGCGATTTAAACGAGCAACCCCTGGGGCAGAGGGCCAACCACCAGGAGTAAGATGACCAGCCCCACAAAACTGGCGAGACAAGTACGTGGGAGGACGACCGGTGCTGCCTGTCGTGCTTGATGGCATCCCGGTGAACGTGTTACTGGACACCGGTTCCCAGGTGACAACCATGCCATATATCCTTTTTAAACAGTACTGGGCTGATTCAGATATTACCCCGCAGTCCAGATGAACACTTTAACATCTTTGCCAGCAATGATCAGCCCTTGCCTCAGGTGGGGTATAAAGAGGTGACCATAAAGGTTGGCCGAGTAGAATTGCCATCACAAGGGTTGATTATTATAGATATTGATCTCAGAGAAAGCCATCCTATGATAACCTTAGGCACGAATACGTCGTCCAGGTACAGCAGAACGGTTTAGAAGTTTTTGTGTCCTAGGCAGCACTCCATTAACCGCAGGAATGTTCCCGGGGCGTTGTAGAGCCCGAAAGGCATGCAGTTAAACTCGCTGAGGCCCATTGGTGTTGTAAACGCGGTCTCTTCTCTGTCCGCCTCTGCCACGGGAACCTGCCAATACCCACTGGTGAGATACAAAGTGAAGAAATAGTTAGCGGATCTCAGTGCTGCTAATGATTCCTCAATTCTGGGTAATGGGTAGGCGTCCTTATGTGTAATGCTTTTAATCTGCCTGTAATCAACACACATTCTCATTGTTCCATCTTTCTTTCCAACAAGAACTAATGGAGCTGCCCAGGGGCTACAACTATCTCTGATCTCCCCAGCCTCCTTCATCTCCCGTAACATTCCTTTGGCACATTGATAGTGAGCTGAGGGAACAGGCCGGTACCTCTCTTTAATGGGCTGATGATCTCCTGTGGGGATATGATGTTGGACCCCTTTTACCTGCCCAAAATCTAGTGGGTGTTTGCTGAAGGCTCGCTCATATTCTTGGACCACCCGGTATACTCCATGCTTTTGGTGCAAAGGGGTGGAGTCAGTGCCCACTTGTAGCTTCTGACCCCAATCCTCCATCTGCCCCTTGGAGCCATTATCCTCTGCCGGTTTCGATGGAGGCAAGGGTTCCACTGCCTTTATTGCGTTGTTACTGACAGTAAACAGCTTACAAGGGTAGCATACCGGGGTAAATGGACCTCTTTCTCCCCACAATTCAGGATGCGTATCAGTACTAGTGTTGAGCCACCCCCGTAGTGTTCGAGTTCGGTTCGTCGAACACCCTTATGTTCGCCGAACTGTTCGTCGAACTGTTCGTCGAACACCTTCGAACACCGTTAAAACCAATGGCAGGCAAACAAAAACACATAGAAACACATAGAAAACACATAGAAAACACTTCAAAGGTGTCCAAAAGCTGAAAAACTGCTCAGAAGACACAACTAACACATGGAAAAGAGACAAGTACATATAGTCATGCGAAAAGAAAAGAGGTGGAGGAGTAAAAGGAGGGGGAGACACAGATATAGGCATGTCATGCCCTTCTAAAATCAAGAAAAGCTGGAGTAAAAATCTAAAATCAGCCTACCAACACCCAGACGTCGTGACAAGAACATTAAAAAAAGAAATATCTTTAGGTAGAATGGCGGTTCCATTCAGAACACTTTCCTTACAAGACGTAGTGGTATCCCCGTTGTGAGTTGTGCCAAAAACGGAACCCAATACATTCGGACTAATCCACCATTTGTCATATCCAAGGGGCAGGTCCGTAAACGACAACATCGACGAGGAACCAAGTACAGTAGTATATACTGTATACTGTACATCCTTTGACAAGGCAATCAGGCAGATCAAGAAGTTGGGAAGGGTCACCCTAATGGCCAAAACAGACATTGATGCGGCGTTCCTGTTACTTACTACCTGTGTCTCCGAATACACTGTGTTCCAAATTCTTATGCAAAAACTGAAATCAAACAGTTTTCAACTCAAAACTTTATTCTAGGTGATGTTACATTTGCACATAGGACCCCTTGTTCGAAAGGAGCTTCTGAACTCTCTCGTTCATTGAATTTGTCAGGTTTTGGATGGTTTCTGCTTTAATTGCTTTGCATGAGGACAGAATACCCTCCCAGAGCTGTTGCTTAGATGTGAACTGCCTCCCGCCATCATAGACACTCCTTTTGATGATGCTCCTGAGGTTCTCAATGGGGTTGAGGTCAGGGGAGCATGGCTGCCACACCATAAGTTTGTCCCCTTTTATGCCCATAGCAGCCAGAGATGCAGATGTGTTATGTGCAGCATGAGATGGGGCATTATCATGCATGAAAATGATCTTGCTGCAGAATGCACGGTTCTCTTTCTTGAACCATGGAAGGAAGTGCTGTTTGAGAAACTCAACATACATTATGGAGTTCATCTTTACCCCTTCAGGGATCCTAAAAGGGCCGACAATCTCTCTCCCCATGATTCCAGCCCAAAACATTACTCCACCTTCTCCTTGTTAGTGCCGTAGCCGTGTTTGCATGGGGTGTCCATCAACCAGCCATCCTCCACTCCATCCAACTGGACCATCGAGATCATTTCATGCATGATAATGCCCCGTCTCATGCTGCACATATTTTATTTTTTTTAAAATATACTGTTATCATAGGCAGTTTGCACAAAAACCTTTCAATTGTACTCTAATAGTTATTTGACTGGAAAATTACAATGACTACAATTCATATAGGTAATTTGGGAAAATCAGAGAAAATATTATTTGCATAATAATTTGGAACACAGTGTAGTGTCCACCTATTGGGCTGCTTCTGGGAAGGAGCATACTATATAGATCGCTGTTTGCCCATGGGGTGCTCCAGATCCTGCTCACTATTTGAGGCGTTTAGTTGCTTCCTCGAATGGGTTGTAATGGACGTTTCTAAGGGGGCACATATTATCCATTAGCTCGACAACTTCTTATGCCTGGGCCCAAAAGATTCGCCACAGTGTGAATACACGCGGTAGTCCACCTGTCAGAAGGAGAGAGCTGGAGGGAGAGCAGACACCACTAGCCTAGGCAGACTGTGGGGACCCCCAGCCAAACCCAGACCCTCAGCCCCCCTACCGCCCCCCTTTCCTTGACAATACAATAATGTAACTCTTACAACTGGATGGGTGAGGATCGGTCACAGCTTTATTAACTCTTTATACTCATTCCATTAGAAAGGCATTTTATTTCTAAAATAATTCAGCTTGTTGCAGCATGCCCTGGGTCTCCACACCGGCAAGTTGGCCAACAAGTGTAACTCTCCAACATGTCCTTTCTATTTCCAGGCCACGGAGGATCCTGCGTACTCGTATGCAGGACTCTGACCCCCATCCATCACTCTTAACGTTTGTTCCACTCCGTCCTGGAGTCCTGACAGGAATATGTCCAGTCCAATATCCATTAAGTGAACACCGTCGGGCGGTATGAGGCCTGCTTTATCTCCTTCCAGTTGTCGGTGTTGTATCACTACACCGCCTCTGTCTCTTCTAAATTTTGCCATCCGAATATTTATTACCCGCCTTGTCCATTCGATGGCCGTGATGTCTTGCGCACCTTGCCATACCGCTATCGGCACAATCTCTGACTATACTATAGTTAGTTTTGTGAAAAATTCTCTGAAGCGCTCAGTGTCTAGTTTCATTATTGCCATTAGTTATGCGCTCTTGTGATGACCTAGGTTGTTTCCCCCGGCCTGTATAACTAAGATGACCGGACCTCTTGCCTCTCTCCCTACCATGATTACCTCCATTAGTACCTCTCCAGTTGAAATATGTGTTATGAAACTCTAATTTCCTCCCACCTGGGCGGACTTTCGCCCTTTTTTCTGCCCAATATATATATACGAGTGGCCTATCACCCACACTGTTGGCTTAGTGTCACCTGTAAAAGAAACAAACCACGTTAGGATAACAAGTCCGGTCTTATGTATCTCGCCAAACACGTGGATCGCCATCTCCCTATCCTCTGAACTTCCGTTTCTGACAGTCCTGCTCTTGCTGCTTACGTGGCCGCGCCTATGCGGAATGAGTGTGTCCCATAATCTTTGGGGTGGTTACCTGCCGATGTTATGCATTTATTAAATATAGCTTGGAATTGGTATCTTGATAATGGCATTCCATCAATGTGTGATAGGAAGAAATTACTTTGTGATCTGATGGTTATATATGTTTTTACTATTGTTACCCGACTCAGTGTACCGTTTGTGGGTTGTAGAAGTACCCAAGTGCCCCTGCCCGCTGGAACCGTTTTCAATTGGCGTATGCGTAATCGTACTGCATTATTGGCTATGACTACGTCCTGTGTAATAAGCCTCTTCTGGTGGTAATTTTGGATTGAGGGACTAATTCGCTTATGCATAGCGCCCCGAAGAAGGCGATCGCAAATGCAGTAGACAGTAGTGTTGCTTCAAATTGTGAGTGTCATGTTAATGGTGTTAGGGATATGATGTGAGAAATCAGTTTTAGTGACACGGGACTTGACGTCTACACTCCTGACTTGGCTGACCCCTTTTCCACCCTTTTATGGTTTGTCTGATAATGAATCTCTTTGTCACATCTCCCCAATTCAGTAGTTGGAAGTGAAATGCTACTCCGGTCAGACAACGCTGCGCTGACGCCCCTGATATGCCCCTCATCATTAGCTGGTGGAGAAATTCTATGGTGACTTGTAATCTGGCTTGTTCACATTGGTCAACCCGTCTGCCTGCTACTAGTCGTGTCCACTCTTCCCATGCCTTACCATATGCTTGCCACATCGACGGGGCAACTGATGCTCTGATTAATGGCATCAACTATTCGCCACTAGATCCCATAGGGAGGGTGGGCAACTGTTGCCCGATGGGTGGGCGTTGGGGAGGAGCTCTGTGAAAATCTGCCAATTGAATTGTGATAAAGCGTTAGCAGCTGCTTTAGACCCTTCAGAATCGTGGCTAACGCGGACCCATACATTGTGTTTTAGGCACAGGAATGCTAGCCGGCGTAGTAGGCCTAGCACTGGGAGAGACGATGATGCCATCTTATTAATGCAGTGCGCTAGGCTGGTGTTTTTTGTTATGAAGCGTATATTTTTGTTAGCCAGGCGCACGCCCCATATTTCTATTGCTACCACTATTGGGAAGAAAAATAATTTTCCGGGCTAGATGCAGCTAAAAATTATTATTAATTTCAAAGCTGGTGGAGCTTAGTATAGATGGCCTAATAGAATGAGTACCACACACTGCTAATATGCCCAAAATGATTTTACAGGCAAGAGGCAGCTAAAAATTATTAGTAATTAGAAAGCTGGTGGAGCTTAGTGTAGATGGCCTAATAGAATGAGTACCACACACTGCTAATATGCCCAAAATTATTTTACAGGCAAGATGCAGCTAAAAATTATTATTAATTTCAAAGCTGGTGGAGCTTGGTATAGATGGCCTAATACAATGAGTACCACACACTGCTACTATGCCCAAAATTATTTTCCAGGCAAGATGCAGCTAAAAATTATTAGTAATTTGAAAGCTGGTGGAGCTTAGTATAGATGGCCTAATAGAATGAGTACCACACACTGCTAATATGCCCAAAATTATTTTACAGGCAAAATGCAGCTAAAAATTATTATTCATTTCAAAGCTAGTGGAGCTTGGTATAGATGGCCTAATAGATTGAGTATCACACACTGCTACAGGCCCAAAAGGTTTTACTTGGCTATGTGCAGTAAAAAAATTGTATTACATACACAGGTGGTGTAGCTTGCAACACAGATAGGCTACTCCACTGATTAACACACACTGCAAGAGGCCCAAAAGGATTTGCTTAGCTAGATTTAGCCAAATGCTGTGAAAAACACTTGCACAGCACTAAAACAGACCTGCCTGGCAAAAAGTGATAGGAACTGATGTAACCTAGCCCTCAAAAGGGCTGCAATTACAAACTAGTCCCTACTCCCTAAACCTTTCTGTCTATTTAAGAGAAAATTCGCTTGCAATTCAGTTACACAATATAGCGCTAACAGCAGCAGCAGTGCCGTCTAACACTCAGCTGCAGCAGTGAGAAAATGGTGGAAACAGGGAAAATGGCTGGGTCTTATAGGGCAAGGACATGTGACATACACAGCCAATGACACATGCCCTTGCTTGTGTGAAAAAAAGCACTTCGCTCCGTGTGTGCGCTGCTGATAGGCTGACAGACTGCACCTCCCCACTGTAAATGCGGGAAAGAGAAAAAAAATGGAGATCTTCATTATTTCTGCAGAGATCCATCCCATGCCCCTCCCCCCGCCCCGCTGTACACTCAAACTGTGTATTAACATTGATTATCAGCATTATTGTGAAAAAATCCAGTTACGACTTGGGTGCACGAACAGTTATCGAACATAACCTCGAACAGCCGGATTTTTTTCAAATCGTTCGGGTTCGTCGAACGGCTCGAACACCGCCCAAAACAGCTCGAATTTGAGATTGGCGAACAGTTCGATTCGAACACCGCTCATCTCTAATCAGTACTCTCCCCTTGCAGACATCGACTACACCCCTGCCTATCAAGATGGTGGGCCTACTATCAGAGTACACGGGTTCTACCAGGGCCTGATAATCTTGACCCCTGAGACCTATTGCTGCCCGACACCATATTAACATTTCACTCCTAGGGGGCATTGCAATGGGGAATGGATCACTCATCCTGACACTGCCAACTTCTCCTCCAGACAGCTCTACCTGTTGTCTTTGCATCAGGGCTTTGATCTCCTTTTGCAGAACTCGCTGCTGACTGGAACTGGCAGTCTCTGCGACCTGTTGCAACAAAACAATAATTTCTCCAAAACAATTTTCTATCACATTGGTGCCTAAGGTTATCATAGGATGACTTTCTCGGCGATCAATATCAACAATAATCATTCCTTGCAATAGCAATTCTACTCGGCCAACTTTTATGGTCACCTCTTTATACCCCACCTGAGGCAAGGGCTGACCATTGCTGGCAAAGATGTTAATATGGTCATCTGGACTGCGGGTAATGTCTGAATCAGTCCAGTATCGTTTGAAAAGGATATATGGTATCGTTGTCACCTGGGAACCAGTGTCCAGGAAACGCGTTCATCGGGATGCCATCAAGCACAACAGGTAGGTCCGGTCGTCCTCCCACGTACTTGTCTCACCAGCTTTGTGGGCCTGGTGGTCTTCCTCCTGGGGGTTGGCCCCCTGCCCCAGGGGTTGCTCGTTTAAATTACAGAATCTTGCGAAGTGCCCCGCCTTTTGACAGTGGCGGCAGATGGGTTGTCTGTCCTGGTCGTAGCGATCGCTGTTCCTCCCTCTGGTCGGTGGAATTCTTCTCTGTCGTCGTCACGGGACGTCATCTGGGCTGGAAGTCAGCTGGATCTTTTCCTTTGGAGGCACTTGCATGGCCTGCACAGTTTTGGTTAGCGTAGCCATACTTTTGGTCAGCTCCTGGACCTGAAGGCGTAGGTCTGCAGACGGCTCATTATCTAGGGTCTGCGCGTCAGCCTCCACAGGTGCCGGGGAAAAGGACGCCACCTCCTGGTGGTATGTGATAACTGGGCGCCAGAGGGATGCAGTGCCACCTGGGGTTGGTTCTCGCAGCACCCGGATGGCTCGGTCTTTAAATTGCGCAAAGTCCAGATCAGAGTTTTGCAGAGCCATAATGCGCAGCTGTGTCCGGTGAGCTTTAGACAGGAGCCCCTCAATAAACTGCTCAGTTAGCAATCTGTCCTTGTCTCGCACACTGTCGGGATCTACCTGTTTAATGGCCCGCAGAGCCTCCTGCAGGTTTAGAGCATAGTCCTGTACACTGTCCTGCACCCTTTGTTTGCACCCGTAGAGCTTCATTTTAATCTCTGCTGCTGTGCGGGTGTCAAAGGTATCCTTCAACCGGGCCAGTATTTCCTTAACAGTGCCTTTGTCCCTGCTTCGCCAGGACTTCACCTTTCTCTGGGCTGCACCGATTAGCTGGCCTACGAGGATGCTGACTTTTTGCTCCTCAGACAGGGGGTACACTTGGAACAAACTTCGCAGTCTCTCCTCAAAGTCGGTCAGGGTGTGCGACTCCCCTGAGTACTGGGGCAACCACGCCGCCCCCGGTATATATGGCACTGATAACGACATTACAGTGGCGGCGGCCGCACCCGCGGCTGAATCGTCTCACAGGTTGGGCATCTTCCTCCCCCCTAGTGAACCTCAGCCAGGTCCTGGGTTTCTGATGACGTACCAGTATGCTGCTCTGCAGGCGGGAGGGATCGCTTTCCCGGCGGTTCCGGATCGGGGCCTCCTGCTTCCCCTCGGCTGACTGCAATTGATATGATGACACAGTTCAGTAAAGTCTATGGCACACAGGATGCGGTTATACCGGGCTTTGTGAATCCTGTTCATGACGCCAAGTTGACGCACCTCCTGGCCCGTGGGGTACTTGGTAGCCGGGCCGGTCGGTGCTGGGGGTGTCACGGTAGCAGTGACCCGGTCTGTGACCCAGGGCGGTGAATAAAAGGAAAAAGGTAGAAGGGGAATAAAGTTTTTATATAGATTGTTCGTGACGCCACCTGTGGTATGCGGCTATATAGAGCCGCCGCTGCGGTGCAGAACCTCTGGAGCTGATGATGACGCAGCAAAGTTGGTTCAGCTCTCCACAGGCAGAGCTTAGCTCCAGGGCAGGATGTAATGATACTATAGGGTAGATGTGGTTGGGGCTTTGTAATGCAGGTGATGGCGCAGATAATGACCAGTCCACAACTTAATGGCAGTTTCCTCTTATCTTTACTTGCGGTTGTTAAGCAGACCGGGGCACGGGTACTAGCTGGTAGTAGAGGTCCGGTCGGCCTGGAAGCAAGTTGAGGATCTGTGGCGCACTGCTGCGCATTGGTGCCACAGAACCCAGAAAGGTGCATGGATGGACTTCTCCACAAGAGGCCCTCACACATTCACACACCTCCACCCTACCACCTCAGACCAGCAGAGGGAGCCCGTTAGGGATATATATAGAGAGGGTGGAGCCAGGCAGCTCAGTGAGTTTTAGTTTCAGTTCAGTGTTCAAAGAGAGAGGAACACAGCTCAGAGTTGAGCAGAGAGCGTGCCGACGCTCAGAGAGCGGTGAAGACGCAGCACACCAGCTGCCGAGTAGTGAGGACCCTGAGTGTTGTCGACGGCGAGGAGAAAAAGAGAGTGGAGCTAAGGGGGCAGAGGAGCCTAGTAAGCTCACCCCGTTATACAAACTGGACACCGGGTCTGAGCCTACAGGGACCCTTTACCCCCAGTAGGGATAACAAGAATCCTAGGAGGACTACAAGTCCCTGGCAAACCTGAAGCTAGACACCTACAGGACCAGGAACCACAAAGGCCCCGACGTCCAGGGAAAGTGGTTACCAACCAGAGGTCCTACTTCAGAGCAACAGGTGAAGTAAAAGCAGGACACATAGTCTAGGCTCAGTTGCAGGCTGGCCAGGAACATACACAGAGACAGCAACGGATCAGGAGGCCCTATACCCTCTAACTGGGGAAAGTCCAAAAGTGCGCCCTTCACCTGGAGTACCCTGGACCGTACCTAACAACAACACCAGGTAATGAAGCAAAGCCCCTGTCTCTGTCCGTTACTTCTGCTGCGCCATCGCTCCCCCTGCACCACAACACCCAGCGTAACCTGCATCGTTTTCACTGCCCTGAGGCCTGCTCCACCTGTGGGGAGCCGTTCCATCTCAAGCTGCCCTAACACCTGCCTCAGAGGACTGTCGCAGCGCTGGTGATCCTCACCAGACAACACAGGTGGCGTCACGACAAATCCCCTATAAATATCCCCTTTTTGCACTGACCGCCCTGGGTCACGGACTGGGCCAGCCACCGTGATCTCCCCCAAAAGCAGCCATAAGGCCCGGCTGCCGAGTACCCCACGGCCCTGGGTGCGCGTCAGATCTTGGCGTCACGAACAGGATCGCGTGCCCGTTGCCACCGGGTACTGTGCGCCTTAAGAGACTGTAACCCTTACTGTGGTGAAGTTTTCCCGCCATTCCTGAGGTTTTCCTTTCATATCTGCCATCTTTCCTGTTGCCGCGCGGGAAGAAGAGGGGCGTAACCGCTGGAAGCGCGTGAAGCCCAGGAACGCCCCGCCCCTGACGTCGAATCCGGAAGCGTCAGGTCCTGGAAGGAGCCAGAGGACGCTCTGACGTCAGATTCGAGCGACGCAAGGTCCTGGAAGAAGACCGTCGCCCGCGGAGCTGCGGCCTACCTGGTAAAAGAAGGTAGGCTCCGGTTCACTAGGGGGGCGCAACCATGGCCGACGACCAGCAAGTCACCAGAGCGCCGGTTAGCGCTCGTGAGGCCCAACCTGCGGCCGGCGCCGCACAGGCCGGAGCGGCCGCTCCACCAGCAGGGGTCGTAACTCCGTTGATACTTATGGCCCTGCCGTATATCCCTGGAGCGAAGTGCTTCCCCCAGTATAATGGTAAGCCAGACACACTGTCCGGATTCAAGAGGAAAATATGCGGAATACTGGATATTTATTCTATGACTGGCAAGCAGAGAGCCGCTGTAGTGTTAAGACAATTGACTGGTGCCGCTGAGCGAGAAGTTGAAACCTGGCCAGCCGCAGATCAAGAATCAGTGTCCATCATCTTTAAAAGATTGCAAACAGCGTTTGAAAACCGCACTGAGACAGATCTCCGGATGAGGTTCTACCAGTGTGTCCAGAAACCCGAGGACAGTATCCGGGACTATGCCTGGTGCTTACAGGAGGCCCTGTGGGCCCTGAAGCAGGTTAGTCCAGCCAGCATCCATGAGGAAAATAAAATGCTGACAGAACAATTCATCCGGGGGTTGAAGTCCCAGGAAGAGAGCAGAACTGTACGGTGGTGGGACTTAGACCATCCAGATGCCACCTTTGACACCCTTAAGGACATGGCTATAAAGGGCCTTCAGCCCCTGGAAACAACAGACACTGCTATCCAGCGTTACCAGTGCCCGCAACATCCACTGCTCCTCCATTGACGTCTGAGACAAGGATGCAAACAGTGCCCCCTAGCGAGCTGGACAGCTTACACTCTGAAGTGCGCCAGTTAAGTAAAACCCTGGCCACTGTCATGAGCACCCTGCAGCTACAGACGGAGCCTGAGCCGGAAGGAAGGATCCTGCTAGCCGATAGCTCTGAGGATGTCCCCTGGATGAGAAGAAGAAGGAGGACAACGCCACCCCAAAAGAGGACAACGCCACCCCGTGGGAGGACCAACGACCAACGGCGCCCTCCAGAAGACTTCATCTGCTACCGCTGCCATAAAGCAGGCCACACCACACGGACCTGCCCTTTAAACGAGGAAACCCTGGGGCCGAGGGCCGACACCCAGGAGTAGACCAACCAGGCCCATCAAACTGGTACCGCCGGTTCGTGGGAGGAAGACCTTTCCTGTCCATTGTGCTGGACGGCATCGCGACACCTGCCCTGCTGGACACAGGATCTCAGGTAACCATCATGCCTGATGTCCTCTACAAAAGGTTCTGGTCCATAGACGAACTTCACCCGCCAGATCCAAACCTTTGCGTGTATGCCTCTAATGGCCTTCCCCTTAACCTAGTCGGGGTTAAGGATGTGGCAGTAAAGGTGGGAAGAGTGGAACTGAAGGACCAGGGACTAATTGTAGTAGAGACTAATCCTGATGATACAGACTTGTATATGGTAGTTGGCACAAATATTGTTAGTAACTGTTTGGGAGAAGTGTTGTTCTTGCTCCAACAGATAGCGGACACTGCCAGACCAGGGCAGAGGATGGGGCTCCAGAAAGAGATCCGAGCCCTTATGTACCAGCAGCAGGTAAAGCTAACAGGTCGTGAAATTGGTAATGTGCGGGTGACAGACCTGATACCCATTGTGATCCCCCCGATGCGTGAGATGCTGATTTGGCGTAGAGCAGCAATAGGTCTAAAAGGACGGAGCTACCAGGCGGTAGTAGAGCCCCTTAGCTCGGAGCATAGACCTATACTCTTGACTGCCAGAGGGGTGGTGGATGTACGCAATGGGAGGGTGCCCGTACGCCTCCTAAACTATGGGGAGGACGAGATTAGATTACCACGCAACGCCACTGTTGCCAAACTGTACACAGTAGATAACAACTCCATACACACGGCGGAGTCCTTAACCTCACCAGACGAAGTGGAGGATAATGACCCGGGGACCCAGGTGGAGGATTGGTGTCAACAGCTCCATTTTGGGACAGACACCACTCCTGCCCATCAGAAGCAGGGTGTACACCGGGTGGTTCAGGAATAGTGTTGAGCCACCCCCGTAGTGTTCGAGTTCGGTTCGCCGAACACCCGTATGTTCGCCGAACTGTTCGTCGAACTGTTCGTCGAACACCTTCGAACACCGTTAAAACCAATGGCAGGCAAACAAAAACACATAGAAACACATAGAAAACACATAGAAAACACTTCAAAGGTGTCCAAAAGCTGACAAACTGCTCAGAAGACACAACTAACACATGGAAAAGTGACAAGTACATATAGTCATGCGAAAAGAAAAGAGGTGGAGGAGTAAACGCAGGGGGAGACACAGATATAGGCATGTCATGCCCTTCTAAAACAAAAAAAGTGCGAAGCTGACACGGCCAGTCCGTTCCTGCCCGTGCGACCTCCGTGTCGCCGGGTTTGTGCCAGAGCTGCGGTGGACCCTGACGGCCAGCCCCCCTCTCCCAATACTGGTGCCTGTCCGCTGGTGGGTCGAGCGAGCCCCCCTGCGGTGGAGGCAGATCTAATCTTTTTAATTTAAATTGTCTCTCTAATTTGAATGAGTACACTTTAAATCCTTTTACAAGGATCTATTGGAGGGCAAGTCTCATGCCAGCAGCCGCGGTAATTCCAGCTCCAGTAGCGTCCACTAAAGCTGCTGCAGTTAAAAAGCTTTTATAAGGATCGAGCTTGGCGGTCCACCGCAAGGCGTCCTATCGCCAGTCCCAGCCCCTGTGCCTTGGGGTGCCTCCCCGATGCTCTTCACTGAGTGTCCCGGAGGCCCGAACCATTTCCTTTGAAAAAATTAAGTGTCCAAACTACAGGTGGTGTAGCTTGCTTAACAGCTGGGTTAATCCGCTGACTAGCAGACACTGCTACTAGGCCCAAAGTATTGCTTGGGCTAGATGCAGTTAAAAATTTGTAATTAGATACTCTCGTTGGATGCTGAGAAAGAATTCCATAGAGTCTCCTGGCACGCCATATATTATTCTCTTAAAAAGCTTGGGGTAGGGGACCCTTTTATAGCCAAAATCATGGCCCTGTATCGCAATTCGTCAGCTAGGCTGAAGATAAATGGAACATTATCATCACCTTTCATAATCACCAATGGGATAAGGCAGGGATGTCCTCTGTCCCCTCTCTTATACATCCTAGCGATGGAGCACCTGCTCTCATCAATTCACGAGAATCCCAATATTAGGGGGATTGAGGAGGGAGGCACCGAGTACAAGTGCTCTGCATTTGCTGATGATGTCCTAGTATATATCACTCAACCACATATATCCATCACTGCTGTTATGGCTGAAATAGATCACTTTGGTACATGGTCAAATTTTAAAATCAATGCAGAAAAGTCTGAGGCCCTCGATGTCTCCCTCCCCAAATCCATACAGGATTCCATCCAGTCCAACTTTCCCTTTGCCTGGCCTTCACAGGGTATCAAATACTTATGAATTTGTATTCATAGAGACCTCTCCCGTCTATTTTATCTTAATTTTGGCCCCTTTATTGAACAACTCCATAGAGATCTTACTTCTTGGCCGGTGAAGGATTTTTCCTGGTTCGGCAGAATAAATATACTAAAAATGAACGTCCTACCTAAACTCTTATACCTCTTCCAAACCATTCCCGTGGTAATTCCCTCAAATTTTTGGAATAGACTACGCAGTAGCTTTTGCAGATTTATCTGGGCAAGTGGGCGTCCACGCATTCGGGGGGACGTTCTGATCAGACACAAACAAAAGGGGGGCCTTAGCCTTCCGGATTGTAGAAGGTATTACATGGCAGCAGTACACGCTAGAATCCTGGACTTATTCCATCATTCGGAGGGGAAATTGTGGGTCAAAATAGCTCAGTCCATTAGTCCTAAAGCTCTTACCACTCTCCCATGGTGCGCCCATTTAATTTTCCCCTCTCTTGGCCTCATGTCATATAGTACTTATGCCACTGCTTTGGCTTTGAGATCCCAAAAAAAAAGCTTATCCTCAATCGACCCCCAGGGCCCCTTGCTCCCGGTTTCAGATAATCCAGATTTCCCACCAGGACTATCTGCAAATAGATTTCTCGGTTCAAATAAATCCCATCCGATATTATTTTCTCATGTCATCTCCAATACTTCGCTGCTCCCCCTCAATGACTTGTTACAGGGAAGAGCCACTTCCCCGAAGGCTAATTTTGAATATAGCCAGTTACAACACTTCTATTCAACTGTGAAGAAGCGCACACATCTTCATAGAGATCTCACAAACTTTGAAAAATTGAGCCTATCATTGTCA
This sequence comes from Phyllobates terribilis, assembly GCF_046119375.1. Classification (NCBI taxonomy): domain Eukaryota; kingdom Metazoa; phylum Chordata; class Amphibia; order Anura; family Dendrobatidae; genus Phyllobates; species Phyllobates terribilis. The sequence continues at coordinate 313,700,028 of NW_027362768.1, forward strand.
CCCCCTACACACTCCGTCTCCCTACTGTATAATCTCCTCATTGCCCAGGTAACTGAAAATAGGCCAGGATTCTGCGGTGCATGGGAAAGGGAACTGGGGAAGTCCGTCTCTGACTCACAATGGGATAAATGTTTCTTCCTAACACATAAAACCTCAATAGGGTCCAAAGCTCAGGAAACCTCCTTCAAAATTATCTCTAGATGGTACCGGGTACCAGCAGTCCTTCATAGATGGTATCCAGTGGTCTCAGATAGATGTTGGAGATGTGGGGAGGGGGAAGGGACAATGTCACACATATGGTGGGCATGCCCTATAATAAATGCATTTTGGGCAAAGGTGGTTCCCATGATTGAGAAAATAACTGGTTTGACTATCCCTAATACGCCAGAAGCCCTCCTTTTATCAATGTTACCAATAAGTAAACGTAGTTATAAAAGGTCATCAATAGGCTACCTAATACAGGGGGCTAAGAATGTCATTCCACGACACTGGAAAAGCAGAGACCCACCCACTGTGGAGGAATGGTTTGCGGAGATCTCCCTCATTAATAGGATGGAGCATCTGATTGCCATCTCAACGGCTGATGTTGATAGATACTGTGTGATTTGGAGGGATTGGATTGATTTGCAAAACTCTGACGCCTACCATCTAGCCCCCAACTAAAGTTATCCGTGATGTCGGCACAACAATGATCATAATTGCACTCTATTGATTGGTGGTCTGCCGTGGTCCGCTCCCTCTCTCTCTATCTTTCATATGGAAAAATACATGCTTGATCTGGATATTGATGGAAAACACTCCCTGTACCCCCCAATGTACTGTCGTTATGCATAGATTTATAGTTATACTACCCCTTTTATTATGTATATTGTATTTTCTTGTACTTTTTCAACACAAAAATAAAAAAAAACTAGAATTTGAAAAAAAAAATTGTAATTAGATCTACAGGCGGTGGCTACTCCACTGACTAGCAGACACTGAAGCTTTGGAGCAGACCTCTGATTCCCAGGCTATAGTATGAGTAAACAGCTCTTCAGACTCAACCATCTGTGTTACCCCAAGCCATAGTGTATGTAGTTTCTTACAGTTAAAAGGGGGGGGGGGGAGACCCGACCCACCTGGAATTGACGATGGCAACGTCATGTAAAACACAGCAAGGGGACTCCAAAAAGAGTCTCCATTTTTTCCCACAATTGTGGCACAGACACCACTTAAGTGGCATCAATTGTCCCAGAGTTGCTTAAAATGGTTGGTGAGGTGATTTTCCAAAATCCTCAAGCTTTTAGTCTCCCCAGAATGACACAGGTGGGGCAGATGGTGGTTGTCCCGGCCCGCTAGGCCGCATTGTAGCACAGTGAGCTTCGCACTGCAACTTATGCTTCATATCCGTGTGACGGTTCATGCATGAAGTACTCAAACTATGGATTTTTTGGCCTCTACTTAGCTTTTGGTGACAAATGTTACAGATAACACGAGTTGGGTTATCCTTATCGATCTGAAAAAATGCACAGGCTATGCAAGGTTTAGAGCCCATGCGACTCTGCTACTAGCAATACTATCAAATGATTGGCTGGGTTAGATGCAGAGCGTCTGGGTTTGGTTGGGGGTCCCCACAGTCTGCCTAGGCTAGATGCAGTTAAAAATTATTATTAGATACACAGGCGGTGCAGCTTGCTTCGCAGCTGGGCTAATACACCCAAAGTATTGGTAGACTCTATACTAAATAAGGAAGGATTCACTGACTGTGGTGGCCCCTCTGTGGGCCGTGGCGATTGGTGGAGATTTGGTGGATGATTATAGGAGAAAGCTCCTTAATAGAGAAAGTTGGTGGATTTATACTTTAAATACACGTGTACCAGCAGGTTTAAACATCAGACATGATTTGATGTATCATTATGAATGATCATTTATAGATTATTATTATTATATATATGTTCCTTTTTTCTTCTTTTCTTTTGGATTATTTACATTTATATGCATTGTTTCTATGCTATACGATTTTAACATGGTATGTGTGTTTAAATTTCTGATTAACTCAGCCTTGAACAGGTGCATAGCAGGACATGACATATAAATACCACTTCCTTGCTGTTTTTTTTGCTATGCAATGATTAAGAACCTTTAGTTCGAAACGCGTTTGCTGTTCTCCAAGGTGGACTTTTAAAATATTTTTTGTATGACCCAATAAAAAGTGGATTTTAGAAGATTTGCTCAGCTGGATCTTCCTGGTTCCTCATGTTCGTCTGGTAGCACTCCTAGCTCCGTGCTGTTGATCTTCTAGGTGGGTGAGCTGATTTTTTCCTTTCTTTTTCTGCCATGTGGCGATTGGTCATCCACTTTTGCTGCCCCTTACTCAACAAATTCACAAACATCTCCCGTCGGTTTGGAGTCCCATTATGCCCAACCAAAAACATAGGCCCCACAACTAAAAAAAAACGTTCTTAGGCATCGAAATCGACACCACAGCAGGGTTGTTCCGCCTCCCATGGGAAAAAATACCAAAACATTACACCTGATCTAGGTTTTTTGCGCAGTATGGAAAGTCACACTACAGATGCAAGTATTACTAGGTCTCCTCGTGTTTGCGAGCCGGTTGATGCCAGTCGGAAGGGTTTTTTCTCTTCATGTATCGCCCGCAACAAAAGGGGCATCTAAACCGAGTCATACAATCAGAATCACCAGGCAGCTACGGGCGGACTTAGAGGTGTGGAAAACCTTCTTTTAATCATTCAACGGTCACACGTTATTTATGTCAGCAGAACAGTCCAACATTCAACTAAGATTATTCACCGGGGCGGCAGAATCAGGCGGATATGCAGCGATACTAAATAACCAATGGTGCACAAGCTTATGGCCTCCGTATTGGGCAGAACAAGTGCTGACAAAAAAAACAGACAGTCCTGGAACTGTTTCCAATAGTGGTAGCAATAGAAATATGGGGCGCGCGCTTGGCTAACAAAAATATACTCTTCATAACAAAAAACACCAGCCTAGTGCACTTCATTAATAATATGGCATCATCGTCTCTCCCAGTGCTAGGCCTACTACGCCGGCTAGCATTCCTGTGCCTAAAACTCAATGTATGGGTCCGCGCTAGCTACGATGCTGAGGGGTCTAAAGCTGCTGCTAACGCTTTATCACAATTCAATTGGCAGATTTTCACAGAGCTCCTCCCCAACGCCCACCCATCGGGCAACAGTTGCCCAGCCTCCCTATGGGATCTAGTGGAGAATAGTTGATGCCATTAATCAGAGCGTCAGTTGCCCCGTCGATGTGGCAAGCATACGGTAAGGCATGGGAACAGTGGACACGACTAGTAGCAGGCAGACGGGTTGACCAATGTGAACAAGCCAGATTACAAGTCACCATAGAATTTCTCCACCAGCTAATGATGAGGGGCATATCAGGGGCATCAGCGCAGCGGTGGCTGACCGGAGTAGCATTTCACTTCCAACTACTGAATTGGGGACATGTGACAAAGAGATTCATCATCAGACAATCCATAAAAGGGTGGAAAAGGGGTCAGCCAAGTCAGGAGTGTAGACGTCCCATCCCGTGTCACTAAAACTGATTTCTCACATCATATCCCTAACACCATTAACATGACACTCACAATTTGAAGCAACACTACTGTCTACTGTATTTGCGATCGCCTTCTTCGGGGCGCTATGCATAAGCGAATTAGTCCCTCAATCCAAAATTAACACCAGTGGAGGCTTGTTACACCAGGACGTAGTCATAGCCAATAATGCAATACGTCTACGCATACGCAAATCGAAAACGGTTCCAGCGGGCAGGGGCACTTGGGTACTTCTACAACCCACAAATGGTACGCTGAGTCGGGTAACAATAGTAAAAACATATATAACCATCAGATCACAAAGTAATTTCTTTCTATCACACATTGATGGAATGCCATTATCAAGATACCAGTTCCAAGCTATATTTAATAAATGCATAACATCGGCAGCGAACCACCCCAAAGATTATGGAACACACTCATTCCGCATAGGCGCGGCCACGGAAGCAGAAAGAGCAGGACTGTCAGAAACGGAAGTTCAGAGGTTAGGGAGATGGCGATCCACGTGTTTGGCGAGATGCATAAGACCGGACTTGTTATCCTAACATTGTTTGTTACTTTTACAGGTGATGCTAAGCCAACAGTGTGGGTGATAGGCCACTCGTATATATATTGGGCAGAAAAAAGGGCGAAAGTCCTCCCAGGCGGGAGGAAATTAGAGTTTCATAACACATATTTGAACTAGAGAGGTATTAGAGGCCTGCAATGGCCACAGGTACTAATGGAGGTAATCAATGTAGGGAGAGAGGCAAGAGGTCCGGTCATCTTAGTTATACAGGCCGGGGGAAACGACCTAGGTTATCACAAGAGCGCATAACTATTGGCAATAACGAAACTAGACACTGAGCGCTTCAGAGAATTTTTCACAAAAATAGTCAGAGATTTTGCCGAGCGCAGTATGGCAAGGTGCCCGGGACATCACGGCCATCGAACAGACAAGGCGGCTAATAAATATTTGGATGCCAAAATTTATAAGAGACAGAGGTGGACAACTGGAAGGAGATAAAGCAGGCCTCATACGGCCTGACTGCGTTCACTTAATGGATATTGGACTGGACATATTCCTGTCAGGACTCCAGGACGGAGTGGAACAAGCGTTAAGAGTGATGGATGGGGGTCAGAGTCCTGCATACGAGTACGCAGGATCCTCCGTGGCCTGGAAATAGAAAGGACATGTTGGAGAGTTACACTTGTTGGCCAACTTGCCGTTGTGGAGACAATTTTATTAGATACACAGGTGGTGGAGCTTGGTATAGATGGCCTAATAGAATGAGTACCACACACTGCTACAGGCCCAAAATTATTTTCCAGCAAGATGCAGCTAAAAATTATTAGCAATTTGAAAGCTGGTGGAGCTTAGTATAGATGGCCTAATAGAATGAGTACCACACACTGCTAATATGCCCAAAATTATTTTCCAGGCAAGATGCAGCTAAAAATTATTAGTAATTTGAAAGCTGGTGGAGCTTACTATAGATGGCATAATAGAATGAGTACCACACACTGCTACTATGCCCAAAATTATTTTACAGGCAAGATGCAGCTAAAAATTATTAGTAATTTGAAAGCTGGTGGAGCTTAGTATAGATGGCCTAATAGAATGAGTACCACACACTGCTACAGGCCCAAAATTATTTTCCAGGCAAGATGCAGCTAAAAATTATTAGTAATTTGAAAGCTGGTGGAGCTTAGTATAGATGGCCTAATAGAATGAGTACCACACACTGCTACTATGCCCAAAATTATTTTCCAGGCAAGATGCAGCTAAAAATTATTAGTAATTTGAAAGCTGGTGGAGCTTAGTATAGATGGCCTAATAGAATGAGTACCACACACTACTAATATGCCCAAAATTATTTTACAGGCAAGATGCAGCTAAAAATTATTAGTAATTTGAAAGCTGGTGGAGCTTAGTATAGATGGCCTATTGGAATGAGTACCACACACTGCTAATATGCCCAAAATTATTTTTCAGGCAAGATGCAGCTAAAAATTATTAGTAATTTGAAAGCTGGTGGAGCTTAGTATAGTTGGCCTAATAGAATGAGTACCACACACTGCTAATATGCCCAAAAGGTTTTACTTGGCTAGGTGCAGTAAAAAATTTGTATTACATACACAGATGGTGTAGCTTGCAACACAGATAGGCTACTCCACTGACTAACACACACTGCAAGAGGCCCAAAAGGATTTGCTTAGCTAGATTTAGCCAAATGCTGTGAAAAACACTTGCACAGCACTAAAACAGACCTGCCTGGCAAAAAGTGATAGGAACTGATGTAACCTAGCTCTCAAATGGGCTGCAATTACAACTAGTTACTACTCCCAACCTATCTGTCTATTTAAGAGCACAGACCTGCCTGCTAAAAGTCGTAGGAAATGCTGTAACCTAGCCCTCAAAAGGGCTGCAATTAGAACTAGTCCCTACTCCCAAGCTATCTGTCTATTTTAGATACAATTCACTTGCAATTCACACAGTTATACTGTATAGCGCGCACACAGCAGCAGCGGTGCCGTCTAACACTCAGCTGCAGCAGTGAGAAAATGGTGGCGACGGGGAAAATGGCTGGGTCTTATAGGGCAAGGACATGTGACATACACAGCCAATGACACATGCCCTTGCTTGTGTGAAAAAAAGCACTTCGCTCCGTGTGTGCGCTGCTGATAGGCTGACAGACTGCACCTCCCCACTGTAAATGCGGGAAAGAGAAAAAAAAATAGAGATCTTCATTATTTCTGCAGAGATCCGTCCCATGCCTCTCCCCCCGCCCCGCTGTACACTCAAACTGTGTATTAACATTGATTATCACTTATCAGCATTACTGTGAAAAAATCCAGTTACGATTTTGGTGCACGAACAGTTATCGAACATAACCTCGAACAGCCGGATTTTTTTCGAATTGTTCGGGTTCGTCGAACGGCTCGAACACCGCCCAAAACAGCTCGAATTTGAGATTGGCGAACAGTTCGATTCGAACACCGCTCATCTCTAATAATGAGTGAGAGAGAATGTTTTAAGGCATTTTTATTACTTACTGCAAAGTCAAAAGTTTACATACATGTCATTAGTATTTGGTACCATTGCCCTTAAACTGAATGACTTAGGTCAAATGTTTGGGATATCCTTCCACAAGCTTCTCGCAATAGTTGGTCAGAATTTGGCCCATTCGCTCTGACAAAACTGGTGTAACTGATCCAGGTTTTTAGTTCGCCTTGCTCGCACCTGCCTTTTGAGCTTTTCCCATCTATTTACAATAGGATCAATAGGATTGAGATCAGGGCTTTGTGATGGCCACTCCAAAACATTGACTTTGTTATTTTTAAGCCACTTTGTTACCATTTTGGCAGTATGCTTCGGGTCATTGTCCATTTGGAAGACCCATTTCCGCCCAAGCTTTAACTTCCTGGCTGATGTCGTGAGATGTTGTTTCAGTTTTGCCACATAATCTTCTTATCTCATGATGCCATCTATTTTGTGAAGTGCACCAGTCCCTCCTGCAGCAAAACAACCCCACAACATAATGCTGCCAACCCCATATTTCACAGTTGGGATGGGGTTTTTAGGCTTTTCCTCCAAACATAACGATTGTCATGATGCCCAAAAGGTTGAATTTTAGTTTCATCAGACCACAGGACATGTCTCCAAAAATAAGGTCTTTGTTCCTGTGTGCATTTGCAAACATTAATGTGGCTTTTTTATGTTTCTTTTGGAGTAATGGCTTTTTCATTGCAGAGTGACCTTTCAGCCCATGTTGATACAGTATTCATTTCACTGTGGATATTGACACAATCTTACCAGCTTCCGCCATCATCTTCACAAGGTCTTTTGCTTTTGTCCTTGGGTTTATATGCACATGTCGGACCAAAACAGGTTCATCTCTGGGACACAGAACCCGTCTCCTTAATGAGCGCTATGATGTCACTCCAGGTATGGGAAAGACTTAGTGTAACACAGAGGAAAAAGGGAAAGGGAGGCCAGACACTAGGGAAAGGGGGAAATGGAGACCTCCTAGTCTGGTCTAGCGTCACCCTGTCTTAACTACCATCCCTATATTGCCTCCTCAGCAATCGCCGCACGCGTGCCTCGCCCTACTTTCCCTGGTGTATGGCTACAGCTAGGGATGGGAGGAGATGAGCACTAGTCAACCTCCACTAAACACTATAGACAACACTGGACATTCCCATCTTGTTTGTACTTGTGTATAATTGTTTGTACAGATGAACGAGGAACCTTGAAATTGTCCCTGTAGCATGTGTTCCAAGTAATGAGTTCATATAACTGATAGCATAAATTTATCCTGCAATGACTGAGTTCGGCCATTAGGGGTCAGTAAGACAAAAGTAAAGAAAAGCCCGGGGATCTGAGAAGAAACCCGGGAATCTGAGATCCAGGAAGACCTCTAAGGGGGCGAGACGTGTCTGATGTCCAGAGACGCTTGGAGCTTGCAGAGACTTGAGCCGGACGGTGTGTCCAAAAAGAAGGTGTGCCTTGTGAGTAACTGAGATATGTGACCGGTCACAAACTGTGTAGTTAGCTATGGAAAGCTAGGTAGTAATCCGAGTAGTGCTGAGAACTGCCCGGTGTATATCACTGCTGATGGACTGATCAGGCTTGATTCAAAGATTGTGAAAGATCTGATATAACAAGACTCTGTGTACGTGGATACTACAAAGGAGCCCTGTTGTGAACTATACATTGAGACTGAGATCGATTCTGATTCCTGCCTGCACCGGGATGTGCTAGAGAACTTGGTGAGAAGGAGAAGCTGATTAAACCATGTGGCCGGAGATCAAGGTCTAATGAAAGGTTTAGTTTGTTAATTGCTTGTGTATATTAAGTTAGAGATTTCTGTTTCCTCTTGTAGGAAGAGAAACTGTACACTGTATAGACAACGCGTTGGCTAAACATAGAGTGTTTATTAAGGGGAAAAACAAGGGTACCTGGATCCCATTGTATTAGTGTGGGAGGGGGGTGTAAGGTTATATTCCTGGGAGGACCACGTACCACGTCCGCGGTAACATTCTGGGTAGGCCCTGTACTGAATAAGGGTGGGAGAGGCATAGCCCAGGGGTAGTTTGGCTCATTCCTGCGAGATGGGGACTTGGGCTCTCTCGGGCTGCATAACTTGTATTTTTTATTCGTGGCTGTTGTGGCCCATACTTTGTAGAAAAGTTCAACCCTGTTATTTGTTTGACAAGTGTCAAGAAAGTTGATTTGCCACTACACTGAAGTCGGAGTCATTCATAGCACCGCGGTATACACATTTGACTAGCGTTCCGATCGTTACATCTTGACGTAGTCGGCAGGATACGGTGCTCGCTATGGATGGTGCCAGTAGCACAGAAGGTGCTGCCGCGTCTACTGTAATAATCCAGCCCCCTTCTCCCATTGTGACCGGTAGAGACCGGTTAGTTGGTTGCTCCGCAACGGGAGCACTGCTTAACCACCTGGCCAACTTGCTGTTCAGTGATTGGGTAGGCAGGTTGAAGAATGCCATTGCCTTGCACGGCGTCAGCCCCCAGCTACAACCGGAAGTCGCGCTGAATGCTCTGCAGGGGGATGCGCGCAAAGTTGTTTTGTTAAAACCCAAAGACAAACGAAAGACGATCGACGATATCATCCGGATACTAGAGAAAGCCTTTGACCTTGTGGCGGCGGCAGGCTGATGTCGACAGCATTCTTCGGGATCAGTTCATCGAGGGGATACGAAGTGAAGCGCTAAGGAGCGAATTGTTGCTGAAGGCGCGGAGTACTCCTGGTGTCACCTATGCCGAAATACAGGAAGAGGCAGTAACACGGACTTTGGAAGTGAGGCCTGCTTTGCAGTGGAGTAACCTGCAAGTGGCTAACACAGGAGAGCCGAGACCAGACCCTGTTCAGGCACAGCTGGCGGTTTTACAGAAAACCGTGGAAAGCCTGAAGGAACAGATGCAACGGATGCAAGTTCGGGAGATGCCTCTGATATGCTCGGCTCTGACTAACCCCCCTATTCCCCTATATGGTCACCACCCTATACCTCAGGGAGGACGCCGACTGCTCCTAGACCTGATGCAGCCGGAGGTAGGGCAAGAAGATCGGTTCAATGTTGGCGATGCCGAGAACTAGGGCATATGCAGCGGTACTGCCAGAAAAACCTGCCGGCTGAAATCCCGGCATCGGTAAAATAGAGGCCCTCGCTGTAGTTGGGCATACGGCGAGGCAGGAACGAAAATCAACGCCCAACGTCTGTTCCGAAGATCTGATTGCGGAGAATCCCACGTTAGAGGTGCAATTTGCAGGAAAGTAGGTGGCGTGCTTAGTGGATACTGGATCGGAGGTGACGACCATGCAGATAGAATTTCTCAAGACGCACTTCGAAGAGACTGTCAAAACGGAGTTGGGACATCTGCTAAGGCTGAAGGCCACTAAAAATGAAGAAATTCCAGTGGCAGGCATTGCATGGATGAAAGTACAGCTGTGCGGTCAGGAATTGGGAACCAAAGGAGTGGTGCTCGTGAAGACACAGGCGAGGCAGAATCTTCCGGTGGTTCTGGGAATGAACATCCTGAGGGAGCTGGGCTCCCTTTTGTTTGAGCGTGATGGCCCAAGATATTGGAAATGAGCGACACCTCACAAAGTCACTCAGAGGGCCCTGCAACAGGTGGTCCGTTCGTGCGGCATTCAGAAGAGTTCGGCTGAAGGAAGAATGGTGGGAGCGGTGTATGTCCCATGTGGGTCTGCTGTTGTGATTGCCCCGGGTGAAGAGAAGCTTGTGTTGATGCCGGTAGGAATGCACAGGAAGCTGAATGATGTGGAGGTGGTTCTGGAACCGGTGGGACGGTCAGGAGGTACGGACAGTCTGATGATAGCTCAAACGTTGGCTATTGTGCAAAATGGAAGTGTACCAGTGAGGTGTCTGAATCTGCAGAATCATGAGGTGACTCTGGCAGTGGGTACGAAGCTGACTGAGGTATATGTGTGTGACGAAGGAGTCATCCCCAAAAGCCAGTTCACACTGAGGGCAGACCGCCTGGACCCTGTCGATGCAGACGGCAGCTGAAGAATCCCCAACGCCCGCGTGGAATGGCAGAAAGATTATGGAGATCATGGGAGTGGATGAGTCCCAGTTGGCTCCCGAGCAGGCTCGCAGACTGGAGGCTGCTCTGTGGGAATATCAGGCTGTTTTCTCCAGGGGAGATGAAGACTTTGGTTGCACAAAGGTTGTGGAGCACAAGATACCCATGGGAAACACCCGCCCAATTCGGGAGAGATATCGCCAGATCCCACCGAGGCTGTATCAGGAGGTCAAAGGAATGCTGGCGCAGATGCAGGATAATGGGGTGGTACGGCCAAGTCAAAGTCCTTGGGCCGCACCGGTCGTGTTGGTCTGGAAAAAGGATGAATCCATACGGTTTTGTGTTGATTACTGTAATCTGAATGTGCACACAGTACGTCAATCCTACCCGTTGCCCCGGATCGAGGAATCCCTGTCTGTCCTGGGAAAGGTGAAATACTTCTCCACTCTTGACCTGGCCATCGGCTACTGGCAGGTGCCCGTGGCAGCTCAAGATCGGCAGAAGACAGCATTCATCTTGCTGATGGGACTGTACGAATTTAATTGAATGCCCTTCGGACTGACTAATGCTCCAGGAACGTTTCAGTGGTTATTGGAATACTGCTTGGGCGATTACAATTTTGAGTCCGTATTGATCTATCTGGACAATGTGATTATATTTGGAGATTCGTTCGACGACCACCTGAAGAAGCTTGAGCAAGTGTTGCACTGACTGAGGGACAATGGACTTAAGATCAAGCCAAAGAAATGTCAATTGTTCCAGATGCAGATCGAGTATCTGGGACATGTAGTGTCGGCTGAGGGTGTGCGGCCAGCACTGAGTAAAATTGAGGCCATTCAGGAGTGGCCCCATCCCAAGACCGTGAGAGAAGTACGGGCGTTTCTCGGTTTAGCCGGATACTACCATCGGTTTGTGAAAGACTTTGCTAAAGTGGCAGAACCACTGAATGAGTTGTTGAGAGAGACGGCGCAGGGGCCCAAGAATCAGCCGATTCGGTGGACGGACCGACAATAACAGGCATTCGATCGGATCCGGGCCACTCTTGTGCAGGCACCTTTATTGGCGTATGCTTGCTTTGATCAACCGTTCACCCTGTACACTGACAGAAGTCTCTATGGTCTGGGAGCCGTGTTAGCTCAAGAACAAGATGGGAGTGAGTGAGTCATCGCGTATGCTAGCCGGTCTCTACGGGATACCGAGCGAAATCCGGACAATTACAGCTCGTTTAAGCTGGAGATGTTGGCCCTGGTGTGGGCCATGACCGAGAAGTTTGCAGAGTACCTGACTGGGTCGGAGATTCTAATGATGGCGGACAATAATCCGCTTGCACACTTGGAAAACGCTAAACTGGGAGCCCTGGAGCAGAGAGAGGTGGTGTGGATGTCCAAGTTTAATTACCGGATCCGGTTCCGTTAGGGTAAAGAAAACTCCAATGCCGATGCATTATCACGAGTGACCCGAGGCACACCCGAGCAGGTGGTGGATGAAGACCTCGACGATACTGAGATCCCCGATTTGAGGCGATTGCCTGTGTTCTTGGGCATGGCACGCTCAAGTGGGGTGGCGACACGGGTCGCCACATTACTGGGCAAGACTTGTCAAGAGTGGGCCGAGTAACAGGATGCAGACTCTGAACTGTCACGAGTAAAGAAATGGCTGAGTCAAAAGTCCTGGCCCGACGGGAGAGCAAGAGCCCGGCTGGGTGCAGAAGGACAAAAGCTGCTAAGGCAGTGGGATCGATTGGCCATAGCGGAGCGGATACTGTATCGCTGAATCTACATAGTGGCAGAGCTAGGTACCGTTGGCAGTTAGTAATCCCAGCTTCAGTGTCTCCGGACATTGCCCTGGAAGCTTATATGCGGGGTGCACACTTTGGGCCTGAGAAGACTTATCGTTGGCTGTACCGGTACGTTTACACACCTGGCTTGGAAGAAGTTGTGAAAGAGGTGTGTGGTAGGTGCCGGGCATGTGAGCTGAATAAGTCCCCGGAACAGAGGGCTCCTGTTCAGACAATTGTGACGTCTGCCCCATTGGAAGTGCTAATGGTGTATTATTTGTCAATCGGGTACGCCAGAAGTGGTCATCATTCATGCCTAGTCATGACTGATCACTTTACTAATTTTGCCGTTGCTGTCCCCTCCAAAGATCAGACTGCTAAGTCCGCAGCTGAGGCAATTTGTAAGCATTTCATCCAGGTTTATGTGTGTCCTCAAAGGATACATTCAGATCAAGGTGCTTGCTTTCAAGGTCAGCTCATGATGGAGTTGCTCCAAGTCTATGGGATTCAACAATCAGGGACAATGCCCTACCATCCACAGGGAAATGGGGCCTGTGAACGGTTCAACCGAACCTTGCTCCAAATGCTGAGAATGCTGGAACAGAGGCAGAAGAAGCTTATGTAGACCTACAACAATAGGGTCCATAGCACCACAGGATTCACTCCTTACGCAATGATGTTCAGTCGGCCTGGGCGAGAAATTGAAGAACTGGGTCTCACTGTACCCGACAAGCCAGAATATCATACAGCCAGTGAGGGGGTCCAGGATAGAGATGAGCGTTGTTCGACTCGAACTGTTCGCCAATCTCAAATTCGAGCTGTTTTGGGCGGTGTTCGAGCCGTTCGGCGAACACGAACGATTTGAGAAAAATTCGGATGTTCGAGGTTATGTCCGATAACTGTTCGTGCACCAAAATCATAACTGGATTTTTTCTCAGTAATGATGAAAATTAATGTTAATACGCAGTTTGAGTGTACAGCGGGGTGGGGGGAGGGGCAGGGGATGGATCTCTGCAGTAATAATGAAGATCTCCATTTTTTTTTCTCTTTCCCGCATTTACAGTGGGGAGGTGCAATCTGTCAGCCTATCAGCAGTGCACACACGGAGCGAAGTGCTTTTTTTCACACAAACAAGGGCATGTGTCATTGGCAGTGTATGTCACATGTCCTTGCCCTATAAGACCAAGCCATTTTTCCCGTCGCCACCATTTTCTCACTGCTGCAGCTGCGTGTTAGACGGCACCGCTGTTGCTGTGTGCGCTATACCTTGTTAATTTCAAGCCAATTTTCGCACAAATCTACAGATAGCTTGGGAGTAGGGAATAGTTGTGATTGCAGTCCTTTTAAGGACTAGGTTACAGCATTTCCTACGACTTTTATCAGGCAGGTCTGTGCTCTTAAATAGATAGATTGTGGGAGTAAAGACTAATTGTAATTGCAGTCCTTTTCAGGACTAGGTTACATCAGTTCCTATCAGTTTTTGCCAGGCAGGTCTGTGCCAGTGCTGTGCAAGTTTTTTTCACAGCATTTGGCTGAATCTAGCAAAGCTAATCCTTTTTGGCCTATTGCAGAGTGTGTTAGTCAGTGGAGTAGCCTATCTGTGTTGCAAGATATACCACCTGTGTATAGAATACCAATTTTTTTACTGCACCTAGTGAAGTAAAATCTTTTGGGCATAGCATCATTCTATTAGTCCATCTATACTGACCTCCATCAGGTTGCAAATTGAATCTAATTTTTTTCTGCATCAAGCTCTGAAAAAATATTTGGGCTTCTAGCAGTGTGTGGGACTTGTTCTATTAGTCCATCTATACTGACCTCCATCACGCTGCAAATTCGAAATAATTTTTTATCTGCATCTAGCTCTGAAAAAATATTTGGCCTTCTAGCAGTGTGTGGGACTTTCTCTATTAGTCCATCTATACTGACCTCCATCAGGTTGCAAATTAAAAATAATTTTTATCTGCATCTACCTCTGAAAAAATATTTGGGCTTCTAGCTGTGTGTGTGACTTGTTCTATTAATCCATCTATACAGACCTCCATCAGGTTGCAAACTGAATATAATTTTTTTCTGCATCTACCTCTGAAAAAATATTTGGGCTTCTAGCTGTGTGTGGGACTTGTTCTATTAGTCCATCTATACTGACCTCCATCAGGTTGCAAACTGAATATAATTTTTTTCTGCATCTAGCTCTGAAAAAATATTTGGCCTTCTAGCAGTGTGTGGGTCTTTCTCTATTAGTCCATCTATACTGACCTCCATCAGGTTGCAAATTAAAAATAATTTATATCTGCATCTAGCTCTGAAAAAATATTTGGCCTTCTAGCTGTGTGTGGGACTTTCTCTATTAGTCCACCTATACTGACCTCCATCAGGTTGCAAATTAAAAATAATTTTTTGTCTGCATCTAGCTCTGAAAAAATATTTGGCCTTCTAGCAGTGTGTGGGACTTTCTCTATTAGTCCATCTATACTGACCTCCATCAGGTTGCAAACTGAATATATTTTTTTTCTGCATCTACCTCTGAAAAAATATTGGGCTTCTAGCTGTGTGTGGGACTTGTTCTATTAATCCATCTATACAGACCTCCATCAGGTTGCAAACTGAATATAATTTTTTTCTGCATCTACCTCTGAAAAAATATTTGGGCTTCTAGCTGTGTGTGGGACTTGTTCTATTAGTCCATCTATACTGACCTCCATCAGGTTGCAAACTGAATATAATTTTTTTCTGCATCTAGCTCTGAAAAAATATTTGGCCTTCTAGTGACGCGCCCCTGGGCCTGCTGTGTCGTGCGGCATCGCGCGCACGGGGGCTTACCCGGAGCCGGATCAGATGGGGGTAGTAGTCTCGTGGCGGTGACCCGGTCCGTGCCCAGGGAGTCAAACTGAGCGGCAGTATTTAGCAGTAGATGTTAGAATGTTCGACTACGCCACCCGTGGATTGCGGTCACGGAACCGCCGCTGCACGGCAGTCCGCTGAGGCCGGTGTTGTTTGTGCAGCTGAGAATGAGATGACTCCCCACGGGAGGAGTATGGCCTCAGGGCAGATCTGTTAGAGAGGATGATGGGAGTGATGGTGCGGGTGTCCCAGTGCTGAGGGTGCAGGTGTGACGGCAGGAACACAGAGGCGGGAAGTGCAGTTTCAAAAGCTTTACTCACAGTTCTTTATCAGATCCTTGTGCACAGTAGGACCACCCGAGCCGTGCTGCGTCCACCAGGTCAGGGACTCGGCCAACTCCCAGGCGATTCCAGAGCGTGGTCCAGAGCTCCCCTCTCTTCCTTCCTACTGGCCGTCCTCACCAGGGACCCACCTATGTCCGGCTTCCTCGGGCCTTATGGGGCAAAACCTCTCTCTGGCTTTCCTGACCCTATGTGGCGTGCCTTCCTGGTGGATGTGGCGAGGGGTCGTGCCAAAGCTTGACCACGACCTCCGGTTCCTGGCTAAGGATGATTGACCTCCACCAGTTTGGGATCCGGTACCCTTCTCTGCCAACCCTTCACCCGTTTTAGTTCACTCGTGGGATCTCAGGGTTCCTTCTGCTTGCGTCTCTGGGCCTTTCCTTGTGTTCCTCTTCTTCCTTCCCTCTCTCTACTTCAGGCCTGGCTCTGGAGCTGGGCCCAGACGGAGCCACAGCTCCCCCTCAGCCCTCTCTGGCTGAGCTCCTCTCTCCACTCCTCCAGGCTGAACAGAACCCTGTCTTAAGATGGTGCCCACCTTATATACTCCCTCTGACACCCGAGCCCAGGTGACGAGCACCCAATGGCCTCCTACCTATGCCCAGAGTCCCTCCCCTCTCTGCTCCTACACTACTGGGATGTTCCTCCCCCCCCCCACTCCAGCCAGGGACAGACGCTGTCGTACCTGCACATCTATCTGGTGGGAGTACCGTTGTTCTGTCCCCCGGAAATGGGGTGAGTGTAGTGCATGCAGCTATCTGAGCTCTGTCCCACACTCCATCCTTACCCGGGAGTGGAATACCACACCTCTGGTTTGAGGTGCAATACTCCTGTAGCAGCCGAGTCCTCGGGGTGCTACATTCCCCCCTGGTAAACCACAGCACGTCCTCGGGCTGGAAAAGAGCATAACATTATAAAACATACAAAATTTTTAAAGTACACACTAACATATAAAACATTATAAAAAACATTATCAGAAAATATAACATTACAGGTAACTTCTTATATTATAATCTTAGCAGCATAAACTTTCAATACAAAACTCCTTCATATAAAACGTTCTTGTTCTTCCGGCCACGGTTCAACTTGTGACCGGGTAAAGTGCAACAGTCACTAATAGAAAAACAGTTCCTTATAAAACCAGTAGGGGGCGCCTGAAGAAGCGCAACTATTTACAGGGTATGGCCGCTCTCAGTCCTCGGCCAGTGGGAATAGGGGAACGGCTGCTCACAGTCCTCAGCCTGATTGGGGATAGGGGCACACAGGAAACAGTTCCTTTAAACAGTTCCACACTAGTCCCAACGGGGACCACACTTCACTTAGCAGCATATCGAATACCCATACGGGTAACTTATTTACAGTACTTTGCTTATGCTACTCCCCTTTAGTAGCGATGTCCTCCCCTTGTCTCCTCCTGAGGGTAGTCTTCAGACCCGTCCGAGTCCTCTTGATCTTCCTCATCCTGTATCTCCTTCTCCGTCAACCGGTGCACGTGAAGGGCGTATGGTCCTCTGGCACACTGGTGCCGGGTGAAGGTGACCTCATCACCTGAGTAAAGGTCACGTCGGTGTCCCTCCGGCAGGTGAGACTCGACATCCCTGCGGGTGACAAAGACGTCGCCGGGGGTTCGGTGATCCCGGATAAAGCCCCAGCCATTCTCCAGCTGAAACTTTATCACAGTCCCGGTGGCGCGGGGACCGTGGGCCGTACGGGGGTTTCGTCGGGCCCGGCGTTTCTGCTCCGCGCTTTGGACCTGCAGCCGTTCCTCGCGGATCCACCTCTCTCGCCGTTCTCTCCCGAAGACCTCTAACTGCTGACGGCAGCACTCCTCACGCCGGGCTGCGTCCGCCCGGGTCTCTTGGGTGAACCCCATGAGGTTTTCACCGGTGGGGTCCCATGCAAATTGGGCCTCCTCCAGCGGGAGCGGAACAATTTTGGCGGGTGCCGGAGCCGGGATCAGAGGCTCACACAGAGGCCATTCCTTCCGGAGTCGGGGGTTGACGTACTCCGGTGGCCAAACGAAAGGCAGCCCGTCCGGGCTAGTATGCTGCGCAAACAGATCTTCACCCAGGGGCAGCACTGTGGAAGTTGAGGGCACTGGAGGGGCAGCGGCGCCCGGAGGTACTCGGCCTTGCGTCCAGGCCATAGGCATCCTGTCTGGGTTCAAGTATGGCACTTTTGGGAAAGAGGGCGCTGGAGGGGCAGCGGCGCCCGGATCCACTAGGCCTCGCGACCAGGCCGGTGGCGCTGTGGAGGTAGAGGGCGCTGTGGAGACTGCGGCGCCCTGGGGTACTCGGCCCTGCGACCAGGTCGGGGGCACTTCCTCTTTTGCAGTGCTCAGGGTCAAGGGGTGTGGCGTAACAGAGGGCGCGACCGCGGCTCCTGCCGCTCGAGGCCTAGTCGGGAGCAGCGGCGGTGCAGCAACGGGCGCGGTGAGTGGAACTTCGGGCTCTGCGACGGGGAGCCGGGGCAGGCTTGCGGCTACTGGGCACGGGGTGATGACGTCCCCATTACCTGCTTCCATCTCTGCGGCTCCCTCCGCGGCGTCGTCTCCGGCCTCCGTTCCTCCTGCACCATCCTCAGGGGCAGACATGCTCCATGTTGCGGGTGGCGTCTTCTGCTGGCGGGTTCCAGCCTGCTGGACCATCTCTCTCCTCCACTCGGCCAGCGCTTCTTGCTGTACCCGGGCCATCTTCCGGGCCAAGGTCTCCAGCGCGGTTTGTGCACGCTCCCGATCTCTGGGGAGCTGTGCCAGGATCTCCACCAGGCCTTCTGGGGTGGCAGCCTGCAACAGGTTCCGGACCACAGGGTCGGTGCTGCTAGACTCTTCCTCCATCTCCGGGTGCGATCTGTCCAGACTCCTCCAGGCTGCACCCATCTTCTCTGTTTTGTTCCCTATCCGCCCCCATTGAGGGTGGTCCCGGGGCAACTTGGTGACAGTCAGTTCCAGGGGCAGCCACCTCACGCTGATGGACATTTCTATCATTGCAGTCTCTGCTGGTGAGGGCGGTTTCCGCTTTTGGCGCCATTCCTGGACCTGGCCCACGATGGGAGGTGGCCTCTTGCCACCCTCTGGCACGCCCACAATGGCGTCCGCTCTGCCAGGGCGGGAAACTGTCCAAGATGGCGGGAATCGTCTCCTTATGGCGGGAAACTCCGTGGATGGCGGGAAAAGGCTGCAGATGGCGGGCAAATGGCGGGAAGCGATCCGAGATGGCGTCTGATGGCGGGGACCCTCCGGAATTGGCGGGAGACTCCTTTTTACGGTAAATATGAACTTTTCTTCAGGCACGCAGTACCCGGTGGTTGCGGGCACGTAATCCTGCCGACTACGCCAAAGTTGACGCGCCCCTGGGCCTGCTGTGTCGTGCGGCATCGCGCGCACGGGGGCTTACCCGGAGCCGGATCAGATGGGGGTAGTAGTCTCGTGGCGGTGACCCGGTCCGTGCCCAGGGAGTCAAACTGAGCGGCAGTATTTAGCAGTAGATGTTAGAATGTTCGACTACGCCACCCGTGGATTGCGGTCACGGAACCGCCGCTGCACGGCAGTCCGCTGAGGCCGGTGTTGTTTGTGCAGCTGAGAATGAGATGACTCCCCACGGGAGGAGTATGGCCTCAGGGCAGATCTGTTAGAGAGGATGATGGGAGTGATGGTGCGGGTGTCCCAGTGCTGAGGGTGCAGGTGTGACGGCAGGAACACAGAGGCGGGAAATGCAGTTTCAAAAGCTTTACTCACAGTTCTTTATCAGATCCTTGTGCACAGTAGGACCACCCGAGCCGTGCTGCGTCCACCAGGTCAGGGACTCGGCCAACTCCCAGGCGATTCCAGAGCGTGGTCCAGAGCTCCCCTCTCTTCCTTCCTACTGGCCGTCCTCACCAGGGACCCACCTATGTCCGGCTTCCTCGGGCCTTATGGGGCAAAACCTCTCTCTGGCTTTCCTGACCCTATGTGGCGTGCCTTCCTGGTGGATGTGGCGAGGGGTCGTGCCAAAGCTTGACCACGACCTCCGGTTCCTGGCTAAGGATGATTGACCTCCACCAGTTTGGGATCCGGTACCCTTCTCTGCCAACCCTTCACCCGTTTTAGTTCACTCGTGGGATCTCAGGGTTCCTTCTGCTTGCGTCTCTGGGCCTTTCCTTGTGTTCCTCTTCTTCCTTCCCTCTCTCTACTTCAGGCCTGGCTCTGGAGCTGGGCCCAGATGGAGCCACAGCTCCCCCTCAGCCCTCTCTGGCTGAGCTCCTCTCTCCACTCCTCCAGGCTGAACAGAACCCTGTCTTAAGATGGTGCCCACCTTATATATTCCCTCTGACACCCGAGCCCAGGTGACGAGCACCCAATGGGCTCCTACCTATGCCCAGAGTCCCTCCCCTCTCTGCTCCTACACTACTGGGATGTTCCTCCCCCCCCCACTCCAGCCAGGGACAGACGCTGTCGTACCTGCACATCTATCTGGTGGAAGTACCGTTGTTCTGTCCCCCGGAAATGGGGTGAGTGTAGTGCATGCAGCTATCTGAGCTCTGTCCCACACTCCATCCTTACCCGGGAGTGGAATACCACACCTCTGGTTTGAGGTGCAATACTCCTGTAGCAGCCGAGTCCTCGGGGTGCTACACTAGCAGTGTGTGGGTCTTTCTCTATTAGTCCATCTATACTGACCTCCATCAGGTTGCAAATTAAAAATAATTTATATCTGCATCTAGCTCTGAAAAAATATTTGGCCTTCTAGCAGTGTGTGGGACTTTCTCTATTAGTCCATCTATACTGACCTCCATCAGGTTGCAAATTAAAAATAATTTTTTGTCTGCATCTAGCTCTGAAAAAATATTTGGCCTTCTAGCAGTGTGTGGGACTTTCTCTATTAGTCCATCTATACTGACCTCCATCAGGTTGCAAACTGAATATATTTTTTTTCTGCATCTACCTCTGAAAAAATATTGGGCTTCTAGCTGTGTGTGAGACTTGTTCTATTAATCCATCTATACAGACCTCCATCAGGTTGCAAACTGAATATAATTTTTTTCTGCATCTACCTCTGAAAAAATATTTGAGCTTCTAGCTGTGTGTGGGACTTGTTCTATTACTCCATCTATACAGACCTCCATCAGGTTGCAAACTGAATATAATGTTTTTCTGCATCTACCTCTGAAAAAATATTTGGGCTTCTAGATGTGTGTGGGACTTGTTCTATTAGTCCATCTATATTGACCTCCATCAGGTTGCAAACTGAATATAATTTTTTTCTGCATCTAGCTCTGAAAAAATATTTGGCCTTCTAGCAGTGTGTGGGACTTTCTCTATTAGTCCATCTATATTGACCTCCATCAGGTTGCAAATTAAAAATAATTTTTATCTGCATCTAGCTCTGAAAAAATATTTGGCCTTCTAGCTGTGTGTGGGACTTGTTCTATTAGTCCATCTATACTGACCTCCATCAGGTTGCAAACTGAATATAATTTTTTTCTGCATCTAGCTCTGAAAAAATATTTGGCCTTCTAGCAGTGTGTGGGACTTTCTCTATTAGTCCATCTATACTGACCTCCATCAGGTTGCAAATTAAAAATAATTTTTTGTCTGCATCTAGCTCTGAAAAAATATTTGGCCTTCTAGCAGTGTGTGGGACTTTCTCTATTAGTTCATCTATACTGACCTCCATCAGGTTGCAAACTGAATATATTTTTTTTCTGCATCTACCTCTGAAAAAATATTTGGGCTTCTAGCTGTGTGTAGGACTTGTTCTATTAGTCCATCTATACTGACCTCCATCAGGTTGCAAACTGAATACAATTTTTTTCTGCATCTACCTCTGAAAAAATATTTGGGCTTCTAGCTGTGTGTGGGACTTGTTCTATTAGTCCATCTATACTGACCTCCATCAGGTTGCAAATTGAATATAATTTTTTTCTGCATCTAACCCAGCCAATAGTTTTGGCCTAATACCACAGTTTGGCCACTCAGCTCTGCTCGGTTACCATCCATTCTTTTTTTGTGCAAACAACTCCAGAGTTGTGAATTAGTTAACCACCAAAATGAGTGGAAAAAGGCCTGCTGCTGGTGGAAAGGGGAATAGGCGTGTTGGGAAGGGGAAAAAAGGTTGTGTCCGTGGGTTAGGTGTTAAAGCAACAGTAACATCTGCAGAAGAAAGACCATCTTCCAGCCAAACTAAAATGTCTACTTCTTTTAGCGCACAATGTGATAAGATCCCTTTCTTACGGCCACGCCAATCGCTACAAATTCCAGATGAGGCACAAAAACAGCAGGTGCTTCAACGCATATCAAGTGCTCCTTTAAGTGGGCTCTCCTCCACATCAACTTCAACATCACAAATACTCCAGTCCTCAAAGGTGTCACCCCAATCGCACTTGCTTCCTCACAGCTCCCAAATCTCCAGCTGCCCGCCTGAGTATGAGGTAGAACAGATGGTTGAGTCTGCAGAGCTGTTTACTCATACTATAGCCTGGGAATCAGAGGTCGACTCCAGCGCTTCTGTGAATCCAGACGAGGAAATGATCTGCACTGATGCCCAGAATCTTTATGAGTCGGATCCAGGACCAGACGCAGAAGGTTCTGACCATAATGTAGACCCTCATTCCCAAACTGTAACTCCTGTTGGTGGAGACAATGAGGAAGACGATGATGAGACTCAAATACCTGATTGGAGCGACAACTTTAGTTTTTTGTCAGGGCAGGAACAGGTTGGCTCTGAGGACGACGGGTGTGATAACGCACAGGGTGATGATGATGAGGTTGGAGATCCCACTTACTGTCAACCCACAGTCAGCCAAGAGATGAGGTCAGCAGAGGAGGTGGAGGAAGATGCTAGTGACGACGAGGTCAGGTTGCGCCTTCCTGGACAGAGACGTAGTACTGGAAGCACGTCAACAACTGCATCCTCAAACACAACTCTGCCTCTCACCACAAGTCGTGGTGGCTCTTCAGGTCGCATGGGTGCTAAGCCTTGCATAGCCTGGGCATTTTTTCAGATCGATAAAGATGACCCAACTCGTGTTATCTGTAACATTTGTCAGCAAAAGCTAAGTAGAGGCCAAAAAATACATAGTTTGAGTACTTCATGCATGAACCGGCACATGGACATGAAGCATAAGTTGCAGTGGGAAGCTCAGTGTGCTACAATGCGGCCTAGCCGGCCGGGCCAACCACCGTCTGCCATATCTTGTGCATCCGCGGCCTCTTCATCCTCTGTGACTGAGGGGACAGCAGTCACACCTGTTTTGGGGTGCAGACCTGCCACCTCTTTACCCGCAACAGCCAGCGTGATTGGCAGGTCATCATTTTCTTTGGAGGTGGTAACACCAGCTGGTGTTGAGCGCTGTCCGACATCGATAGCACCACCTTTGGATCAAGGCAACCTAACATGTCCGCCTGCATCTTCCTCACAGACCGGCAGTTTGCCGGGGACACCCTTATCAACCCTGTCTAAGCACAATAGCCAGTCCTCGGTCCCTCAGATGTGGACAAGTAAAAGACCATTTCCTCCTAGCCATGAGAAAGCTAAGAGGTTGAATTTCACCATCTGCAAGCTCTTGGCTACAGAAATGCTGCCTTTCCGCCTGGTGGACACAGAGGATTTTCGAGACCTTATGTCCGTCGCAGTGCCCCAGTACCAGATGCCCAGTCGGCACTACTTCTCAAAGAAAGGTGTGCCTGCGCTCCACCAGCATGTCGCACACAACATCACCGCTTCTTTGAGAAACTCTGTGTGTGACAGGGTGCATTTCACCACAGACACTTGGACGAGTAGGCATGGACAGGGGCGTTACATGTCGCTGACTGGGCACTGGGTAACTATGGTGACAGCAGGACAAGGGGCTGCTGTCCAAGTCTTGCCGTCCCCACAAGTTGTGCGTCAATCCTCTTTATGTCAAAGTTCCTCCACTGCTTCTGCCTCCTCAACCTCCTCTCGGTCTTCCACCTGCACCCAAAGCCTGTCTGGTCATGCCACAAGCTTTCTAACTGCGCAGAAGGGATCCTGCACACCTCCTTACTATGCTGGCAGTAGGGCTCAACGTCATCAGGCGGTTTTTACTTTGAAATGTCTGGGAAATGTGAGTCACACAGCTGAGGAGTTGTGGTCAGCTCTGGAGAACCAATTTCATGAATGGTTGTCTCCACTGGACGTGAAACCAGGGAAGGCCGTATGCGACAATGCTGCAAACCTGGGTGCGGCCCTTCGCCGGGGCAATGTCACACACGTGCCTTGTATGGCTCACGTGTTGAACCTGGTTGTCCAGCAATTTTTAGCCCACTATCCCAGACTAGATGGCCTTCTGCAGAGGGCACGGTCGCTGTGTGCTCACTTCCGCCGTTCGCATCCCGCAGCTCAGCGACTTACATCTCTACAGAAGTCGTTGGGCCTGCCACTTCACCGGCTAAAATGCGATGTGCCTACCCGGTGGAATTCAACTCTGCACATGTTGCAGCGACTGTGGCAGCACCGACAAGTCCTGGTGCAATACGTTCTGACGTATAGCCTGGGCCAACGAGATCCAGAGGTGGGGCAAATCACGCTGGAGGAGTGGTCTCAGATCAGGGACCTATGCACCCTTCTGCACAGTTTTGAAATGGCGACAAAGATGTTTAGTGCTGACGATGCCATTATCAACATGACTATTCCGGTGATTTACATGCTGGAGCACATGTTAAACAGAATTCGGAGTCAGGTGGTGGCACAAGAGGAGGTGGAGGAAGTAGAGGAGGAGGAGTTGTATGCGGAAGGGCTAACATCTGCAAGGTCCAGACGGTCGGCAGCACCAAGGCGGCAGGCATGTGAGGGTGGGGGAGATGGTTTTACCAGGGCGCATGGTAGCAGCCAAACTAGTGAGGAAGGTGCAGGAGCCCAGGAAGAAGTGGAGGACGAACTGATGGAAGACTCATCAGATGAGGGAGACCTTGATCACATTTCTGTTGTGCGAGGTTGGGGGGAGAGGACAGAGGAAGGAAGCATGATTGTTACCTCGCCACCAACACAACAGGGACTTGGTGCTCCTGGATGCGCAACACACATGAGTGCCTTCTTGCTGCACTACCTGCAACATGACCCTCGAATTGTGAGAATTAGAAATAATCCTGACTACTGGGTTGCCACACTGTTAGATCCCCGGTACAAAAGTAAATTTGCAGAAATTATTCCTGCCATAGAAAGGGATGCACGCATGCAGGAGTATCAGCAGAGACTGTTGCAGAATCTTACATGTGATTTTCCACAAAACACCAGTGGTGCACGTAGTGAATCTCACAGTTCCAACTTGCCAACCATGGGACCGTCAAGTGTTCAGCACTCAAACCGTAACAGAACCACAGTATCTGCTGGTAACATCAATTTTGCGGAATCATTTCACCACTTTTTTAGCCCATCCTTTGCAAGGCCACAGGAGACAAGAAGTCTGACACATAGTCAACACCTAGAGACGATGGTACAGGAGTATCTCCAAGTAAACATTGAAGCCATGACTGTGTCACTGGACCCTTGCTCTTTTTGGGCTTCCAATCTGGATAAATGGCCGGAGCTAGCCACTTACGCCTTGGAGATCTTGTCATGCCCCGCAGCCAGCGTTCTGTCTGAACGTGTGTTCAGCGCTGCTGGTGGTGTGCTGACAGATAAGCGCACGCGGCTCTCCACTGATAATGTAGACAGACTCACGTTCATAAAGATGAACAAATCATGGATCCGAAACGACTTTTCTACCCCTGTGTCATCCTTGGGAGAGTAAAAGCTTGATGATTGGTTAAAATCGCCCTACCAACCGTTTTAAGCTTTCAAATTACTAATCATGTTTATCTGTATCTTGGTTGGAAAATAATTTGGGCTTTGTAGCAGTGTGCAGCACTGATTCTATTAGGCCATCTATAATAAGCTCCACCAGATTTAAAATTACTAATCATGTTTATCTGTATCTTGACTGGAAAATAATTTGGGCTTTGTAGCAGTGTGCAGCACTGATCCTATTAGGCCATCTATACTAAGCTCCACCAGATTTAAAATTAATAATAATTTTTAGCTGCATCTAGCCCGGAAAATAATTTTGGGGCTCCGAGATGCGCAAGACACATAAGTGCCTTCTTGCTGCACTACCTGCAACATGACCCTCATATTGTCAGAATTCGAAGTAATCATGACTACTGGGTTGCCACACTCTTAGATCCCCCAAACTTTTCGATCAACCTTTTCATTTTAATAAAGACCAAAAAAATGGTCATTTTTGAAATTATAAGCATTAGCAGGTTATTAGAAACTGAAATCAAACAGTTTTCAACTCAAAACTTTATTCTAGGTGATGTTACATTTTCACATAGGACCCCTTGTTCGAAAGGAGCTTCTGAACTCTCTCGTCCATTGAATTTGTCAGGTTTTGGATGGTTTCTGCTTCAATTGTTTTGCATGAGGACAGAATACCCTCCCAGAGCTGTTGCTTAGATGTGAACTGCCTCCCGCCATCATAGACACTCCTTTTGATGATGCTCCAGAGGTTCTGAATGGGGTAGAGGTCAGGGGAGCATGGGGGTCACACCATAAGTTTGTCCCCTTTTATGCCCATATCAGCCAGAGATGCAGATGTTTTATGTGCAGCATGAGATGGTGCATTATCATGCAAAAAAATGATCTTGCTGTGAAATACACGGTTTTTCTTCTTGAACCATGGCAGGAAGTGCTGTTTGAGAAAATCCACATACATTATGGAGTTCATCTTTAGCGCCTTCAGGGATCCTAAAGGGGCCGACAATCTCTCTCCCCATGATTCCAGCCCAAAACATTACTCCACCTCCTCCTTGTTGGCGCTGTAGCCGTGTTTGCGTGGGGTGTCCATCAACCAGCCATCCTCCACTCCATCCATCTGGACCATCGAGCGCTGCACGGCACTCATCCGTGAACAAAACAGTTTTGAAATCAGTCTTCATGTAATGTTTGGCCCACTGGAGCCGTTTCTGCTTGTGTGAAGTGGATAGAGGAGGTCGACAGGATGGCGTATGCACAGCTGCAAACCTCTGAAGGACCCTGCATCTTGTTGTTCGGGGGACGTTGGAGGCACCAGCAGCTTCAAAAACTTGTCTGCTGCTATGACAAGGCTTTTTTGCCGCTGCTCTTTTAACCTGACGTAATTGCCTGTAGGAAAGAGTCCTCAATTTGCCCTTATCAGCACGCACACGTGTGTACTGTGAATCAGCTACATACTTCTTGATTGCCAAGACACTTCATCCTGATCATCGCACAATGTTGATTGTAGTCATGCCTTGACCTAAACACTCCACAATTTGTTGCTTCTCAGCAGCCGACACATCCTTTTTCTTTCCCATTTTGGCAGAAAATGTAGGCTGCTTAATAATGTGAGACAGCCTTCTTAAGTAGTCTTGCCTTTCATTGGACACACCTGCCAAACTAATTAGCACAGGTGTCTGCAATTACTTACAGTGATATAAAGAGCCCTGACACACATCACCATCAATGAGTTTAACTGACAAACAAACAAATTCTTCCCTTATCACTCCTAAACACTTTTTGCATAATAATTTGGAACACAGTGTACATGTGCTTTTCCACAAAACACCAGTGGTTCACGTAGTGAATCTTACAGTTCTAACTTGCCAACCGTGGTCTGTATGGAGTTGTTCAATAAAGGGCCCAAAATTAAGATAACATAGATGGGAGAGGTCTCTATGAATAGGAATTCCTGAGTATTTGATACCCTGTGAGGGCCAGGCAAAGGGAAAGTTGGACTGGATGGAATCCTATATGGATTTGGGGAGGGAGACATCGAGGGCCTCAGACTTCGCTGCATTGATTTTAAAATTTGACCATGTAACAAAGTGATCTATTTCAGCCATAACAGCATGGATGGATATATGTGATTGAGTGATATATACTAGGACATCATCAGAAAATAGAGAGCACTTGTACTCGGTGCCTCCCACCTCAATCCACCTAATATTGGGGTTATGGCGAATTGATGAGAGCAGGTGCTCCGTCACTAGGATGTATAAGAGAGGGGACAGAGGACATCCCTGCCTTGTCCCATTGGTGATTGTGAAAGGTGATGAAAATGTTCTGATGCACCCCCTGGGCCTTGGGACACCCGGAGCCGGACCTTTTTTGGTGGATGCTGGTGGTTGTAGTCTTCGTGGCGGCGACCCGGTTCCGTGGCTCAGGGTGGTCAAACCAGTGGCGGAACTATTTATGTGGTTTTGATGTTTAAATGTCCGACTACGCCACCCGTGGATTGCGGTCAGAGTGAACCGCCGCTGCAGGGCAGACCGCTGAGGCTGGTGTTGTGGGTGCAGCAGAGCGTAGCATAACTCCCCACGGGAGGAGTATAGCCTCAGGGCAGTGTATGCGGAGGATGGGGGTGATGGTTCAGGGCAGCAGCAGTAACGACACGGAGTCAGTGATGCAGTCCAGGGCCTTTACTCACAGTTCTTATTATCCAGACCACGTCTGCAGGTAACGGCTGCCCACGTCGTACTGTGCTCACCAGGTGAGGGGCTCAGACAACTCCCAGATAACTTTGGAGCGCTTCACAGGACCCCCTTTGTGTGTCCTTTGTCTGGCCTTTCTTACCAACCCTTCTGTCTGGCTGCCTCGGGCCTCCTCTTGGTAAACTTGGCGCCAGTTTCCCTGACCCTATGTGGTGCCTTCCTAGCGGGTGTAGCGAGGGGCTGCGCCACATAAAATGTCACAGCCTCCGGTTTCTTGCTGAGGGTTGTTTCCTGCCTCCACTAGTTTCGGGGACCGGTCTCCCCCTTTGGCCTGACCCCTCCACGCAGGTGGATTCGGGCGTGCGGTGGCGACTCGCCCGTCCGCACCCCTGGGATCCCTTCATTCCTCGTTCCTGGAGCCTTCTCCGCTCCTCTTCCTTCCTTCTCCCTCTTCCAGGCCTGGGCCTCTGTTACTAGGCCCGCCTCCGGAGCAGAGCTCATGCAGAGCCCCTGCTCCCTGCCACTTCTGCTCAGACTTCTCTGCACTGAACTAAGATGGTGCCCACCGTTTATACTCCCTTCTCAATGCACCCAGGAACTGCTTCCTCCCTGCTCCTGCACTACAGGGTTCCCCTTCCTCAGTGTTCCCTCCCCCCACTCCAGCCAGGGACAGGGACTGTCGTGCCCATCTCAGAGGCATATTGGTCGCCCTGCCCCACGGCAATGTAGTGTAATGCATGCAGGTGTCGGGTCCTGATCCACACTCCATCCTTACCTGAGAGTGAGATATCACACCTCTGGGTGAGGTGCAATACCTCTGTAGCAACCGAGCCCTCAGGGTGCTACAGTTCCATTTATCTTCAGCCTAGGTGACGTATTGTGATACAGGGCCATGATTTTGGCTATAAAAGGGTCCCCTAGACCCCTACCTCAAGCTTTTTAAGAGAATCATATATGGCGTGGCAGGAGACTCTATGGAATGCTTTCTCAGCATCCAACGAGAGTATCTAATTACAAATTTTTAACTGTATCTAGCCCAGGAAATATTTTGTGCCTAATAGCAGTGTCTGCTAGTCAGCGGATTATCCCGGCTGTTAAGCAAGCTACACCACCTGAAGTTTGGACACTTAATTTTTTCAAAGGAAATGCTTCGGGACCACGGGATACTCAGTGAAGAGCATCAGGAGGCACCCCAAGGCATAGGGGCTGGGACTGGCAGTAGGATGCCTTGCGGTGGACAGCCGAGCTCGATCCTTATAAAAGCTTTTTAACTGCAGCAGCTTTAGTGGACGCTACTGGAGCTGGAATTACGCGGCTGCTGGCATGAGACTTGCCCTCCAATAGATCCTTGTAAATGGATTTAAAGTGTATTCATTCAAATTAGAGAGACAATTTAAATTAAAAAGCTTAGAGCTGCCTCCACCACAGGGGGGCTCGCTCGACCCACCAGCGGACAGGCACCAGTATTGGGAGAGGGGGGCTGGCCGTCAGGGTTCACCGCGGCTCTGGCACAAACCCGGCGGCACGGAGGTGGCACGGGCAGGAGCGGACTGAACGTGTCGGCTTCTCACTTTTTGGATTTTAGAAGGGCATGACATGCCTATATCTGTGTCTCCCCCTGCGTTTACTCCTCCACCTCTTTTCTTTTCGCATGACTATATGTACTTGTCACTTTTCCATGTGTTAGTTGTGTCTTCTGAGCAGTTTGTCAGCTTTTGGACACCTTTGAAGGTGTTTTCTATGTGTTTCTATGTGTTTTTGTTTGCCTGCCATTGGTTTTAACGGTGTTCGAAGGTGTTCGACGAACAGTTCGACGAACAGTTCGGCGAACACACGGGTGTTCGACGAACCGAACCGAACTCGAACACTACGGGGGTGGCTCAACACTAGTCCAGGATCCTCACCGAAGGTTTGCGGGAAATCCACCGGATAGTAAAAGACCTTGTGCAGGATCATCCCCATCGAGATCGGGGGCCTGTGCACCTAGATGAGTTCCGGGTGGATGATAAGGTGCTAGTGCGAGTCACGCGTCCGGGAGATAAGTTGAGTGACAGGTGGGAGGATATGCCCTACACAGTAGTGGAAAGGGTATTCCCAGGGGGAAGTGTGTACACAGTGGTTCTTGAAGGGTACATTGGACCCCGTTATACAATGCACCAAAACTGGCTAAGGAGGTGTATGTCCGACACACCTGCCTGTCACCCTGAGTCACCTGCCCCACCTACAGCGGTTGCACCAAGTAATGTTGAATGCGACTGTTGGGATGACTTCAGGGTGGAACCCTCGGACTTGCAAAGTCCAATAGCGCAAGTTCCAGGTGTTCCACACACCGCCCCTGATGTTACTGTTCCACCAGATGCGGTGGACCCTCCATCGAGCTCGGCAAGTACTGTTTTGCAGAGATCGAAGAGGAGCACAGCTGGTGTTCTCCTAATACGATATAATCCTGCGGAGTATGTGTTGTACGAAACCATTTGTCGGGACGCCAAATTGTAAGTGGGGTGGAGTGTAGCATGTTGGCATGTGTTTCTAGTAATGAGTTCATATTACTGATAGCATAAATTTATCCTGCGATGACTTAGTC
Source organism: Phyllobates terribilis (assembly GCF_046119375.1). Classification (NCBI taxonomy): domain Eukaryota; kingdom Metazoa; phylum Chordata; class Amphibia; order Anura; family Dendrobatidae; genus Phyllobates; species Phyllobates terribilis. The sequence goes on from NW_027362768.1 coordinate 313,730,634, forward strand.
CGGCCATTAGGGGTCAGCAAGAGACAAGTAAAGAAAAGCCCGGGGATCTGTGAAAAAGCCCGGGAATATGAGATCCAGGAAGACCTCTGAGGGCACGAGACGTGTCTGATGTCCAGAGACACTTGGAGCTTGCAGAGACTTGAGCCGGATTGTGTGTCCAAGATTAAACTGTGCCTTGTGAGTAACTGAGATATGTGATGAGTCACCAACTGTGTAGTTAGCTAGGGAAAGCTAGTTAGTAATCCCAGTAGTACTGAGAACTGCCCGGTGTATATCATTGCTGATGGACTGATCAGGCTTGATCCAGAGATTGTGAAAGATCAGGTATAACAAGACTTTGTGTACGTGGATACTACAAAGGAGCCCGGTTGTGAACTATATATTGAGACTGAGATCGATTCTGATTCCTGCCTACACCGGGATGTGCTAGAGAACTTGGTATGAAGGAGAAGCTGATTAAACCTTGTGGCCGGAGATCAGGGTCTAATAAAAGGTTTAGTTTGTTAATTTCTCTTGTATATTAAATTAGAGAGATTCCTCTTTGCTCTCGTAGGAAGTGAAACTGTACACTGTATAGACAATGCGTTGGCTAAACATAGCGTGGTTATTAAGGGGAAAAACAAGGGTACCTGGATCCCATTGTATTAGTGTGGGAGGGGGGTGTAAGGTTATATTCCTGGGAGGACCACGTGCCACGTCCGCGATAACATTCTGGGTAGCCCCTGTACTGAATAAGGGTGGGAGCGGCATAGCCCAGGGGTAGTTTGGCTCATTCCTGCGAGATTGGCACTTGGGCTCTCTCGGGCTGCATAACTTGTATTTTGTATTCGTGGCTGTTGTGGCCCATACTTTGTAGAAAAGTACAACCCTGTTATTTGTTTGACAAGTATAAAGAAAGTTGATTTGCCACTACGCTGAGGTCGGAGTCATTCATAGCATCGCCGTATCCCTCATACACATTCCACCAGCGTTCCGGACGTTACATCCCCAAGGATGAGTCAGACTAGTGCTAGTTCACAATTCTCTTCCTGATATATTGGCTGATTTCTTTAGACTTTCCCATGATGCTACACAAAGAAGCAGTGTTTCAGGTGTGCATTAAAATACATCCATAGGTGTGTGTCTAATTAACTCAGATGTTGCCAAAAAATCAGAAGCTTCCAAACACATGACATCATCATATGGGCAGTCCAGAATTGTTTAAAGGCATAGTAATCTGTGTATATAAACAATATAGTGTATGTAAACTTTTGACTTTGTAGTAATTAATAAAAATGCCTTAAAACATTTTCTTTCATTATTCTGGCATTTGGCAAATATTAAAAATTATAGTAATCCTAATTGACCTAAAACAGGAAAGGTTTATTCTGATTTCATGTCAGATATTGAGAAAAACATGCATATATAGTGTAAGTAAACTTCTGGTTTTAACTGTATCACTTATAACTTCATGGTGCCCGTGTGCCATTACACGGCAGCCAATTCGGAACAAGCTAAGCTGCAGTGTAAAGCATGTGTGAGTTACAGAGCAGCCCCCTGGACCACTAATGAGACTAGAGATGGATTTCAGACCACCCTGACTCCAGTCGACAACAATGCTGCAGTCATGAATGATAGCGCTGTCCTAATGGAGTAACGCTGGGGTGTCCTCTCCTCTAGGACTGTAGCGACGTGTGTTGAGCACAATGGATGAATTCCAATGTGAAATATCAGCCAACACTTCTGATTAGGAATCCTGCTCCTCTGTTGGAGGCTTTTATGACCAGTACATTTTGAGATGTCAGTCTAATCTATTCATTTTTATTTTTGCTCTGGGGATTGAACACTATGATAAAGAATGTGGCTGGGCAGATAAACCAGACCACAGATCAGTGGTCAGAGCATTCACAGGACAGTGTCACAGGAAGCGCAATTTACAAAAATACTGTTCCAAAACTCCTGCAGATTCTGGTGTGGAGAGAACTGACATATTTGCTGCTCGCCTTCTTCTCTACCATGTATGTGGAACCCGTCAGCTCTGCACACACAGTGAGGAGATTATCCCGACCTTTACAGCAGGCCATACATCTATAATATAACCGGAGATGCATCCCTCTGTCTGAAGCCGTTATAGACTGCGCAAACGCGACACGCCAGTCTGGCTCCAGACAGAAGAACGCATGGAGCCGTTACAGGTAAGAGGAGTGTATGGTGACAGAGATCGCGGTATGCGTAGACACCGAATGTGACTCGCCCAGGGTGGATAGGGACGACTCGGTTACCCGGGCCTATTTGCCTGACCTTGGGGATGTCGCGGTGGTCATCTCCCGGGCCCGTACTCTGGGGTACTCTTTAAAAAGGAGCGTTTTAGTTGTTTACTAGTTTTACTAAAGTTCGTGACGCCACCAGTGGTTTCTGGTGAGATTCACCAGCGCTGCGGCAGTCCACTGAGGCCGATGATAAGGCAGCTTAGATGGTATCGCTCCCCACAAGTGGAGCTAGGCCTCAGGGCAGTGTATGAAGAGGGGATGCAGGACAGGCTAGGCCCAGCTGGGTCAGAGCAAGAACAGGGACAGACACGATAGTCACTTCAGTACCTTTTACTGGTGGAAATTCAGGCACATCCCGGAGCACTGTAGGGTGAAGGGTGCATGTCAGGATCCTCCCCAATGAGCGGGCGTAGGGCCTCCTGTTTCTTGCCTCTGCGTGGTAAGTTTCTGACCTGCCTGGAGCTAGGCCTAACTTTGTCTCTGTCCTGCGCTGGCTGACCTTGTGGTAGGGCCTTTCCTTGGAATACACGCTCCCAGCTTCGGGGCCTATGTGTCTCCTGGCTCTGTTACGTATCAGCACTTTAGCGATCCTGGGACTTGTAGTTCTCCAGGGATTCCGGTTATATCTTACTGGGTCGTAGAGATCCCGGTAAACTTCGGATCCGGTATCCGGTAATGCTTCGGGGTGAGCTAACTCTCCACTCGCCTTCAGCCTACTCGGGGCCCTCACTAGGCTACTCACACTAACGGCAGCTTGCCGCGCTTCACCGATCTTATGGCGCCTGCACACCTAGAGCTCACTTCCCTGAGCTACACCGAGTCTTGATCTGGCTAAGCTCTACTGCAGGATAGCAATTGCAGGAGCTGGAACAGGCTTTTGTCCTCTGAGGTAACACTTCTCAGACTGTACTGGACTCACTGCTAAACCAGACTGCAACTCTGACTCACTCCAGAATAGACTCACAACTAACTGCTGCCTGGCTCCACCTTCCCTTTTATATCCCTAACGGGCTCCCTCTGCTGGTCTGAGGTGGAAGGTGAAGATGTGTGAATGGTTATGGGGGCCTCTTGTGGAGGAATCCATCAATGCACTCTTCCAGGATCTGTGATACCAAGCACAGCTGGGCGTCACATTCCCCCCTAGTTAAGCTCAGCACTCCCGGGCTGAAGTACATTTTTATAAAACGGTAACAATAGAAAACATGAACAATGCAATAACTCTTCCCTTTATGGGAGGCACGAATTTTAAACGTTACATAACAATAACAAAGCAGAGTGTCCTCAGAATTCAAGTCTCCTATGGTGAGGTTCCCAAAAAGGATGTCAATCTCACAAAGTAGAGTACTTGGTGGTTTTTGAGGGACCTGTCCTAAACCCTCTACGTAGGCCCTGGGGTGACTGCAGAGCATGAAGATCCCGAGTTGGACCTCCAATAGAGCCACTCCAGACAGGTTTTCCTAATGAGGTCACCTAAAGGGGTACTCCAGGGAGTACAATTATATACAATAGAGAATTTTTTTGGGCTGCACACAGTCCTCAGCCACGCAGTTCTTTGGTAAATAAATAAGTATATAGGCAAAGTGTCCATATCACTTGAACTGTTCATAAATAAGCAAAACACAAAATAATGTACATATACATGAAAAATACACAATTATGCAGTACATTACAATTTAACACCCAATACCCCAGGGGTAACTATCTACATTCTCAGAAATTTAACTATTTACTGATTGTACCTGACAGGAGGTTTACCTCACGTGCTACGTGTTGATGTGCGTAGTGCGGTGGTCTGTGGGGTGTCAGTGTCTGTATTCTCAGTTACTCTACCAGTTCTACGTGTAACCATGTTGTAAAACTGCCTTAACCTCTCTCTTGGGCTGGCAAGTCTACCATTGGCTGGGCCCTCTTGCTCTGCTCCTGCCGGGGATCCTTCATCCGGGGATACTTCTTGAGCTGGCTCTTCTGCAGCACTTACAGGTTCAACTTGCTGTGGAGGGTTTTCTGGCTGTTCATAGAATTGGAGTACTGGAATGATTACTGCACCTCCTATTTGAGGCCAATCTGCTGGGAAGTCTCCTAGGTCAGTGTGGATCACTGTTTCTTTAGGTTCTTCCGTGATAGTAAGAGGCACTTCATCTTGGGGTTTCAGTAAGTCTGGACACAACTTTAGGTGGTCCCTAGATACAGTTGCAGGCATCCTTCCTCCATCTCGACTGATTATGCATGTCTTCTTGTTATCAAATCTTGACGGTAACACAGTGTAGGGTTCTTTTTCCCACTGGTCATCAAGTTTATGGTTGCGTCTTTTCCTTTTCAATACTGTTTCACCAGGTGTGAAAGGTTCTGCGGGTGCGTTTTTGTTGTAGTTGGCTTCCTGTTTGTCCCTTGCTCGATTGAGACTGTCCTCGACACAGGCTTGTACCCTTCTGTACTGCTCTTGTCTGGTCATATCCCAGTCTTCAGTGGTCATGTCAGCTTCAGGCTCAACAACACCGAGCTCCAGATCCATGGGCAGCTTTCCTGGCCTTGTCCGCATGAGATATGCCAGAGTGCAATTGGTGGCACTTACTGGTATATGATTGTACAGATCCACTAAGTCTGGTGGTAGGTCTGGCCACTGGTTTCTCTCCTCAAGTGGGATGGTCTTCAGCAAGTCGATGATGATGTTATTCATCTTTTCACAGAGACCGTTGGTTTGTGGGTGGTACGGTGTAGTTCTTATCTTCTTACACCCGTAAAGATGGCAGAACTCTTTGAACAATTCAGCATCAAAGGCCGGGCCTTGGTCCGTCAGCACTTGCTCAGGGTACCCATGGGGTCTGCAGAAACACGCTTGGAAGGTCTTTGCTGCTGTCTCTGCCGTCAAATCTTTGACAGGGGCGACCACCAGGAACCTAGAGTAGTGATCCACCATGGTCAGGGCGTAGGAGTACCCTGACCTGCTGGGTGACAACTTGACATGGTCCAGGGCCACGATCTCCAGGGGTCGAGTCGTCTTGATTGGTTGCAGGGGTGCCTTCTGGCTGCTGAAGTCTTTTCTTCTTAGGCCACAGGTTCCACAGTCCCGGCACCACCTCTCAATGGAGCTGCGCATTCCTACCCAGTAGAATCAACACTTCAGCAGGGTCTCTAGCTTTTTCCAGCCAAAGTGTCCCGCCTGATCGTGGTAGGCCTCCAACACCATTTGGATGTCTGTCTTCGGGACCACTATCTGCCATACCATCTCATGGGTTCTTGGATTGACGTACCTCCAACACAGCTTCTCACGGTAGATAAACAGCCGGCTTCTCTCGTTCCACAGCTGCTTTGCTTGCAGAGACGCGTCTTTTTCCAGGGAGGAACCTTCTTGGGTTATCAGCTCCTTGATGCGGCTGACAACCAGGTCACTGTCCTGGGTCTCTTTCCAGCTGTGGTGAGGCAGGGGGTTTAACGTCTTACCACGCTGCGTCCTGGAGGCTCGTTGCTCGTGGATCATCCCATTCCGGTGAAAGGCAGGTAGCTCAATCTCTTCCAGATCATCCACCTCTTCTTCTGTGTCTGACTGGTGAGGCATCCTAGACAGGGCATCGGCGTTGGCGTTTTTGCAGCCCGCCCGATATTTAATTGTAAATTGGTAGTTTGACAGCCGAGCCATCCATCGCTGTTCCAGTGCCCCCAACTTAGCTGTTTCAAGATGGGTCAAGGGGTTGTTGTCAGTGTAGGCAGTGAACTTGCTGGAAGCCAGGTAGTGCTTAAACCTTTCAGTGATGGCCAAGACCAAGGCCAGGAACTCCAACTTGAAGCTGCTATAGTTCTCTGGGTTCCTCTCGGTCGGACGGAGCTTCCTGCTTGCGTATGCGATTACCTTCTCTTGGCCATTCTGCTTCTGACATTGCTGGCGTCTGTATACAGCAGGAACGGTTGGCTGTAGTCAGGGTAGGCTAGGATCTCATCGCCCGTCAGGATCTCCTTCATCTTCTGAAATGACTCGGCTTGCTCCTTACCCCAGTGGAATGGGGGATTTCAGCCTTTGGGGGACTGCCCTACCAGGAGGTCCTGCAGAGGAGCTGCTTTCTTAGTGTAGTCTTTTATGAACCTCCGGTAGTATTCTACTAGTCCCAGGAACTGACGCACCTCCTTGAGGTTCTTTGGCTCCGGCCACTTCTGGATGGCTGTGACTTTCTCCGGGTCTGGTGCTACCCCTTCCGGACTGACAATGTGCCCCAGGTACTGTACCTTTTTCTTGAGCAGGTGGCACTTTGAGGGCTTCAGCTTCATCCCGTACCGGGACAGTGACTCAAATACCTCCGCCAGGTGCTTCAAGTGGTCCTCGTACGTTCTGGAGTACACTATCACGTCATCCAGGTAAAGTAACACAGTCTCGAAGTTGCGGTGTCCCAGGCAGCACTCCATCAATCTTTGGAACGTTCCAGGGGCATTGCAGAGTCCAAACGGCATACTGTTGATCTCGCAGAGTCCCATCGGGGTAGTGAAGGCCGTCTTCTCCCGATCCTCCTCAGCCACAGCTACTTGCCAGTATCCACTAGTGAGGTCAAGGGTGGAAAAGTAATTTGCAGACTTTAAGGCAGCTAGGGACTCCTCTATGCGTGGTAAAGGGTATGCATCTTTATGTGTAATACAATTTACTTGACGGTAATCTACACACATTCTCATGCTCCCGTCCTTTTTCCTAACTAGCACTAGGGGAGCTGCCCAGGGACTGCAACCATCCCTTATTACTCCCGCTTTCCTCATGTCATGCAGCATTTCTTTTGCCTTCTGGTAGTGGGCTGGTGGTATAGGCCTATAACGTTCTTTGATTGGGGAATGGTTGCCTGTGGGGATATGATGTTGAACCCCCTTAATTCTCCCAAAGTCAAGTGGATGCTTACTGAACACCTGCGAGTATTCTTGTACCACCCGGTGTACACCCTGTTTTTGATGGGCAGGAGTGGTGTCTGTCCCAACATGGAGCTGTTGACACCAGTCCTCCACCTGGGTTGCAGGGTCATTATCCTCCACTTCATCTGGTGAGGCTAAGGACTCCGCCTCATGAATGCAGTTGTTATTTACAGCATGTAATTTGGCAACAGTGGCATAACGTGGTAATCTGACCTCATCTTCCCCTATGTTGAGAAGACGGATGGGCACCCTCCCATTGCGTACATCTACCACTCCTCTGGCGGTTAAGAGTGTGGGTCTGTGTTCAGAGCAAAGGGGTTCTACTACCGCCTGGTAGCTCTGTCCTCTAAGACCTATGGCAGCTCTACACCAGATGAGCATTTCACTCATTGGGGGGATAACAATGGGTATGGGGTCCATTACACGCACATTACCAATTTCACCTTCTGTTAACCTCACTTGCTGTTGGTACATCAGGACTCGGATCTCCTTCTGCAGCGCCCTCCTCTGTCCTTGTCTGGCAGTGTCAGCAATCTGTTGGAGTAAGAACACAACTTCTCCCAAACAATTACCAACAATGTTAGTGCCAAGTACCACATACGGATTGGTGTCATCAGGATGAGTCTCTACTACAATTAGCCCCTGGTCCTTCAGCTCCACTCTCCCCACTTTTACAGTCACATCCTTAACCCCGAGTAGGTTAAGGGGGAGTCCATTTGAGGCATAAACAGACATATCTGGAGCTGGCGGACGTAGGTCGTCCATGGACCAGAACCTTTTGTAGAGGACGTCAGGTATTACGATTACCTGAGATCCTGTGTCCAGCAGAGCATGCGTCGGGATCCCATCCAGCACAGTGGACAGGAAAGGTCTTCCTCCGACGAACCTGTTGTACCAATCTGATGGGCCTGGTGAGCTTACTCCTGGGTGTTGGCCCTCTGACCCAGGGGTTTCTCATTTTAAAGGACAATTCTGGGCGATGCGGCAGCGGTAGCAGGTAAGGTCCTTTTGTCACTGGTCCTCGGTGAGGGTGGTGTTGGCCTCCTCCTCCTTCGCATTCAGGGGACATCCTCAGGGCTATCAGCTAACAGGATTTTCCCTCCTTCCTCCGGCTCCGTCCGCAGTTGCAGGGCACTCAGCACAGTGGTCAGGGTTTTGCTCAACCGACGCACTTCAGAGCGCAGATTGTCCAGTTCTCTATGGGACGTTGCTGGAACTTTGGCTTCAGCAGCCACTGGGGAAAAGGTGGGTGTTGCAGGTACTGTGGCGATCCCACCCTGGTAACTTTGGATGGTATTTGTTTCCAGGGGCTGCAGTACTTTTATAGCCATGTCCTTAAGATTGTCAAAGGTGGCATCTGGATGATCCAGGGACCACCAACGCACAGTCCTACTTTCCTCTGGAGACTTCAGTCCCCGGACAAACTGTTCCTTCAGCATTTTGTTTTCATTTTCAATGCTAGTTGGACTGACCTGTTTAAGAGCCCGCAGGGCCCCCTGTAGACGCCAGGCGTAGTCCCGAACATTGTCTTCCGACTGTTGGGAACAGCTGTAGAACCTCATCCGGAGGTCTGCCTCAGTAAGGTCCTCAAAGACAGTCTGTAGTTTTTGGAATATTGTGGACACTGACTCTTGGTCTGCGGCCGACCATGTTTTCACTTCCCGTTCCGCAGCACCAGTCAGTTGTCCCAATACAACAGCAGCTCTTTGCTTGCCTGTCATGGAATACATATCTAAGATACCACATATCTTCCGTTTGAATCCAGACAGGGTTTCTGGTTTGCCGTTGTACTGGGGGAGCCACTTTGCTCCTGGTATGTATGGTAAAGTCATAGGAATTACAGGTGTTACAGGCGCTGCCCGTGGAGCGGCGGCTTCAGCCTGCTCATCATCGGGCGCGGGTTGAACTTCAGGGACATTGACCGGCAAGCCGGCGTTGTGCTGTTCATCAGACATCTTAGCGCCCCCCTAGTTAACCGTGGCCTACCCTCTAGTTCTTCCGGTAGGCCGCAGCTCCGCAGGTGACGGTCGTCTTCAGGACCTTGCGTCGCTTGCGTCTTACGTCAGAGCGTTCGGCGACGCTCCTTACAGGACCTGGCGCTTCTTGCTTTGACTTCGAGGCGTGGGGTCGTGTCCAGGGCTTCGCGCTCTTTTGCAGGTACGCCCCTAATTTTCCCGCGGTTACGCCCTTCTCCTCGCTTGGCGACCACAACTTTACGTACACAGTTCAGAATAAAGGCGCACAGTACCCAGTGGCAACGGGCATAACCCTGCGGCATTGCAGCGGGCACGTGATCCTGTTCGTGATGCCAGGAAAGAGCTGACTTGCCCAGGGTGGATAGGGACGACTCGGTTACCCGGGCCTATTTGCCTGACCTTGGGGCTGTCACGGTGGTCGGCTCTCGGGCCCGTACTCTGGGGTACTCTTTAAAAAGGGGAGTTTTAGTTGTTTACTAGTTTTACAAAAGTTCGTGACGCCACCCGTGGTTTCTGGTGAGATTCACCAGCTCTGCGGCAGTCCACTGAGGCCGATGATAAGGCAGCTTAGATGGTATCGCTCCCCACAGGTGGAGCAGGGCCTCAGGGCAGTGTATGAAGAGGGGAAGCAGGACAGGCTAGGCCCAGCTGGGTCAGAGCGAGAACAGGGACAGACACGATAGTCACTTCAGTACCTTTTACTGGTGGAAATTCAGGCACATCCCGGAGCACTGTAGGGTGAAGGGTGCATGTCAGGATCCTCCCCAATGAGCGGGCGTAGGGCCTCCTGTTTCTTGCCTCTGCGTGGTAAGTTTCTGACCTACCTGGAGCTAGGCCTAACTTTGTCTCTGTCCTGCGCTGGCTGACCTTGTGGTAGGGCCTTTACTTGGAATACACGCTCCCAGCTTCGGGGCCTATGTGTCTCTTGGCTCTGTTACGTATCAGCACTTTAGCGATCCTGGGACTTGTAGTTCTCCAGGGATTCCGGTTATATCTTACTGGGTCGTAGAGATCCCGGTAAACTTCGGATCCGGTATCCGGTAATGCTTCGGGGTGAGCTAGTTAAGCTCCTCTGCCCCCTATGTACTAACTCTCCACTCGCCTTCAGCCTACTCGGGGCCCTCACTAGGCTACTCACACTAACGGCAGCTTGCCGCGCTTCACCGATCTTATGGCGCCGGCACACCTAGAGCTCACTTCCCTGAGCTACACCGAGTCTTGATCTGGCTAAGCTCCACTGCAGGATAGCAATTGCAGGAGCTGGAACAGGATTTTGTCCTCTGAGGTAACTCTTCCCAGACTGCACTGGGCGCACTGCTAAACCAGACTGCAACTCTGACTCACTCCAGAATAGACCACAACTAACTGCTGCCTGGCTCCACCTTCCCTTTTATATCCCCAACGGGCTCCCTCTGCTGGTCTGAGGTGGAAGGTGAAGATGTGTGAATGGTTATGGGGGCCTCTTGTGGAGGAATCCATCAATGCACTCTTCCAGGATCTGTGATACCAAGCACAGCTGGGTGTCACAAATGCATACCGCGATCTCCGTTACCACACTTACATACTTACCTGACTGGGAGGAGCGTTGCCGCGGAGCCTCTCTTCTCGCCGGAGACCGGGGCAGGAGTGAGGCGTCGGAATCAGCGCATGCGCCTAGCGCTATCCGGCACCATTTTACTGAAGACACAGCCGGACAGCGCGGTATGGGCACGCGCGTACTCGGGCATCGCACTCCTCCTCTGGCCTCCGGCAGAACGGGACACAGCACTGGAGCATAGGGATGAAAGGTGAGTATAACTGTTTATTTTTTTTGTATGTGTGCAGCGTGATAGGGATGAGGGGTGCCATACATACCAGGATTGGGGAGTGAGGGGACCACACATAGCAGGGGGGGGCCATGCATACCAGGATTGAGATGAGGGGCCATGCATACCAGGATAGGGATGAGGGGTACCATGTATACTGGGATAGGGATGAGGGGTACCATGCATACCAGGATAGGGATTAAATGGGAAACCGTTGGGGAAATCTGACATGGAGAAGGACCTGGGCGTCTTGGTTAATAGCAAATTAAATTGGAGTGCCCAGTGTCAGGCAGCAGCTGTGAAGGCAAATAGAGTCATGGCATGCATCAGAAGAGGAATAGGGGCATATGATGAGAACATTGTTCTTCCTCTGTATAAAGCGCTGGTAAGGCCGCACTTAGAATATTGTGCACAGTTCTGGGCTCCGGTGCTCAGGAAAGACATATTGGAGCTAGAGAGGGTACAAAGGAGGGCGACTAAGGTAATAAAGGGAATGGAGGGACTAGAATACCCAGAGAGGTTGTCAAAATTAGGCCTATTTACGTTGGAAAAGAGAAGGCTTAGGGGAGACCTCATAAACATGTATAAATACATCAGGGGGCAGTACAGAGATCTCTCCCATGACCTGTTTATACCAAGGATGGTGACAAAGACGAGGGGGCACACTATGCGTCTGGAGGAAAGGAGGTTCCTGCACCAGCATAGAAGGGGATTCTTTACGGTCAGAGCCGTGAGACTCTGGAACTCTCTGGGAGAGGAAGTGGTGATGTCCAACTCACTTAATGAGTTCAAGAGAGGCCTGGACGCCTTTCTTGAGAACAATAAAATTACATCTTATGCTTAGTGATAGTTAATTAATCCAGATTGGTGTCGGGAAGTGAATTTTTTCCTCAATGATGTCAATTGGCCTATACCGCATGTTTTTTTTTTTTGGTTTTTTTTTTTTTTTTTTGCGTTCCCCTGGATCAACGCTGCGGAATAGCTGCAGTGCACAAGAAATAGGCTGAACTGGATGGACGCTTGTCTTTTTTCGGCCTTATAAACTATGTAACTATGTAAGGGATGAGGGGTACCATACATACCAGAATCAGGATGAGGGGTACCATATATACCAGGATGAGGGATGGGGTGCCATGCATACCAGGATTGGGGATGAGGAAGCCATGCATACCAGGATGAGGGATTGGGTGCCATGCATACCGGAATTGGGAGATGAGGAAGCCATGCATACCAGGATGAGGGATTGAGTACCATACATACCAGGATTGGGGGATGAGGGGTGCCATGCATACCAGGATTGGGATGAGGGGTGCCATATATACCAGGATAAGAGATGGGGTGCCATGCATACCAGGATTGGGGATGAGGGGTGCCATGTGACGCGCCCCCTGGGCCGTGGGGAACCCGGAACCGGGCCTTCTAGGATGAATGCTGGGGGTTGTAGTCTCCGCGTGGCGGTGACCCGGTCCCGTGGCTCAGGGTGGTCAAACCAAATGGCAGTCTATATGTTCTGAATGTCGGACTACGCCACCCATGGATTGCGGTCAGAGTGAACCGCCGCAGCAGGGCAGACCGCTGAGGCTGGTGTTGTGGGTGCAGCAGAGTGTAGTATAAATCCCCACGGGAGGAGTATAGCCTCAGGGCAGCAAGTGTGGATGTTGGGGGTGATGGTGGTGCCCGGGAATAATGACTCAGAGTCTCTATAATGCAGTCCAGGGTCTTTACTCACAGTTCTTTTTATCCAGACCACTTCTGCAGGTAACGGCTGTCCACGTCGCGCTGTGCTCACCAGTTGAGGGGCTCGGCCGACTCCCAGATATCTCCGGAGTGTTTCACAGGACCCCTTTATGTGTCCTTCCTCTGGCCTGTCGTACCCCACCAGTGACCATGCTTCTGTCCAGCTGCCTCGGGCCTTGGCGGGCAAACATTGGCCTCCGTTTCCCTGACCCTATGTGGTGCCTTCCTAACGGGTATGGCAAGGGGCTGTGCCACATGAAATGTCACAGCCTCCGGTTTCTAGCTGAGGGTAGTTCCCCGCCTCCACTAGTTTCCGGGACCCGTCTCTCCCTTTGGCCTGACCCCTCCACTCAGGTAGATTCGGGCATGCGGTGGCGACTCGCCCGTCCACACCCCTGGGGTCCCTTCGTTCCCTGTTCCTGGAGCTCCTCCACTCCTCTTCCTTCCTCCTGCTTCCCCCAGGCTCCCGCCTCTTTACTAGGCCCGCCTCTGGAGCAGAGCTCATGCAGAGCCCCTGCTCCCTGTCCTCTCCTCAGACTGGCCACCGAACTGAACTGAACTCTGCTCTAAGATGGCTCCTCCCTTTTATACCTCCTTACTGTGCATCCAGGAACTACTTCCTCCCTGCCCCTGCACTACAGGGTTCCCCCTTCCTCCGTGTTCCCTCCCCCCACTCCAGCCAGGGATAGGGACTGTCGTGCTCTACTTGGAGCATATCGGTCGCCCTGCCCCCCGGAAATGTGGTGTAATGCATGCACGTGTCGGGGTCCTGATCCACACTCCATCCTTACCTGGAAGTGGGATATCACACCTCTGGGTGAGGTGCAATACCTCTGTAGCAACCGAGCCCTCGGGGTGCTACACATGCATACCAGGATTGGGGATGAGAGGTGCTATGCATACCAGGATTGGGGATGAGGGGTGCCATGCATACCAGGATTGGGGATGAGGGGTGCCATGCTTACCAGGATTGGGGATGGGATGTCATGCATACCAGGATTGGGAATGAGGGGTACCATGCATACCAGGATGAGGGATGGGGTGCCATGCATACCAGGATGAGGGATGGGATGCCATGCATACCAGGATAGGGATGTGGGGGGCCATGTGTGGCGCCCCTGAGGGTTCGGTCGCCACAAGGGGGGATACTGCAGCCTGTCAGCAGGTGTAGTGTTTCCTCACCCAGGTAAGGAAGGTGTACTAATCAGGACCCTGTCTTGCATCCAACACTACACACTCCTGACCTATGGGGGGCAAGTATGCACCATAGTGCTGCCTCAGCAGGATCACGAGTGGGGGTAACCAAGAGTTAGGGGAACCATGTAGTGGGTGGAGGGTGTAGAACACACTTTTAGTTTGCACACATAGTTTTATATATAATGGCCAGCCATCTTAGAACAATGTTCTTTGATTGCGGTCTTCACAGCTGACAGTGGCCTTGTGTAGGAGCCTGCAGGGTGATGAAGATGCAAGGTCCTCGTGCTCTGACCTCGACACGAGGAGCGGGGACGAGTTAACAGAGTCTCTACCCCGGTCAAGTTCCCTTGCTTAAGAAGGTCGGGAGCTATAGTGTAGCTCCATAGCAAAAGGATCCCAGGGAGCACGCCACCTGTACTCTTTATTCTGGCCAGCCAGAGGGACTCCTGCTGCAAGAGGGGTACCGGCCCCCGAGATCTGACTTTGCCACTATAAGTCTCTGTCAGAGAAGCCCGGTGGGCTACAGTGGATCCCGTCGCGGGACGGACGCAGCAGCAATTTCCGCCGTGCCCCAAATCTGTGGATAGTCCAGAGGGATACCCAGCCTTACTCTACGCACGGACAGGAGAGGACTCAAAAGGGGAGAGTTAGGAACATTCTGAGGGTCCTGATCTAGACACCTGAAGGACTTGGGTGCGCTGAGCCCTCATCCCTGGTGGCCGCAGTCATCCGTGAGGAGCAGGGAGAAGCCTTGCGGCTGAGCTAAAAGAACTGTGAGTAAAAACCCTGGAAGACTATCCCTATGGCCTCCGGACTCTTTATTCCACACTGTACCACACTGCGCCTAGGTGACCAGGACTACTCTCCCCATCCTCCTGTCCCATCTGCCCTGAGGCACAGCTCTGCCTGTGGGGAGTTATACCATCATAAGCTGCCGTAACATCCAGCCTCAGAGGACTGCTAGCAGCGCTGGTGGCGCATCACCAGGCACCGCAGGTGGCATAGTCATAATTAGTGTTGAGCATTCCGATACTGAAATATCGGGTATCGGCCGATATTCACTGTATCGGAATTCCGATACTTAATTCCGATACTTTTATAATATCGAATACCGGAATCGGAAGTTCCCATAATGCCTGCGCTCTGCAGTGTCTGTGAAGGATGACAAGCTGGATGGCAGCGCTCAGCTGCGATCCAGCTTGTCATCAGAATGCCATCCCAGCGTGGGAGAATTCTCCTGATTGTTTAAAAGCCGGCGGGCGGTAAAAAGCCGCCGGCTTTTAAACAATCACACAGCCCCATACTGCTTCCCCGCAGCCTCCCACCCCGATCCTCCGCTCCCCTCGCCACCTCCAATCCCAATCGTAAATTAGGACCGGGCGGGGAGCGCAGCACCAAGGAGCGAAGGACCCGGGCGGGGAAGCCGGCAGTGAAAAGACTTCACCGCCGGCTTTCCCGTTCTGTGCTGCGCTTTCCCGCCGGTTATTTCAAATGAACAGCTGAGGTATCAGGTGATGCCGATCAGCTGTTCATTTAAAGTAGCCGCAGTGCCCTCAGAGGGTTCATGTGAGTTCATGCTTGACTGCATGAACTCACATGAACTTTCCCACGGCCGCACAGGTCAGCCTCACCTCCCAGACCCGTCATGATTAGTGTGTGCGGGGTGTGTGTGTGCGGGGTGTGTGTGTGTGTGGGGTGTGTGTGCGGGGTGTGTGTGTGCGGGGTGTGTGTGCGTGCAGGCAGACATAGGCCGATGTGACACTACTACTCCCATCGGCCTATGTCTGTCCCCCATCCACTCGTGCCAGCAGGATCAGCTCGATGGGAGCAATAGTTCCCATCAGCCTGATCCTGCTATATAAATTGCCCTACTGTGTCCCCAATAAATGTTAGATACATGTCATTGGTGGCCAGTGGTTACCTAAAAGAAATTAGTTTATACATTACCTGTCCCCGCCGATCGCCACCTAAAATAAAGTAAAAAATAAAAAACTACACCTATACTCACCTAGACACCTAATTCCCCGAAGCCATCGATCTCCTGTAATAAAATATAAAATAATAAACCACAACCTTATCCTTACCCCTCCGTAGCAGTCCACGAGTGTCCCACGAAGATCTCCAGTTCAGAGCAGCCACATAGAATGTGACCGCTCTGAACCGCTGCCGCCGCTAGAATGACGGGGCCGTAAGGGTTCACCAGAGTTAAGGCAGCGCTGCTCCGGTTAGCTGCTTTACGGCACTGCTGTATCGTGAGAAATTCCCACGGTACAGCACTGCCGTAAAGGAGGTCTCCGGAGCTGCGCTGCCTGAATGCACTCCGGTAACCTCAGTCAGTGGCTCCCGCTGCCGGGAGCGGACGTGTTCCCGGCAGCGTGAGCTTACAGCAGCCATGCACAGCTGTCACCATCTCCAGATGTGACAGCTGTGCATGGGAGATCAGCGCAGGAACGTGGACAGGTAACTATTTTTTTTTAGTAAACTAAGAATTAAATAAAATGGTGTTTTATTTCAAATAAATTATTTTTTTCTGGGTGTAGTGTGTTTTTTCTTTTTAACACTTTGTAGGTTAGTAATGGGGGTGTCTTATAGACACCCATCATTACTAACCTGGGCTTCATGGCAGCTGGCGCTGACATGAACCCCACCACTATTACCCCCTGCCACCGCACCAGGGCAGCGTGGAAGAGCGAGGCTAAGTGCCAGAATTGGCGCATCCTATGGATGCGCCATTTCTGGGGCGGCTGACGGCTGGTGTTTCTAGCCTGGGAGGGGGCCAATATTCATGGCACCCTTCCTGAGCTATTAATATCAGCCCCCAGCTGTCTGCCTAGCCTTTGCTAGCTATTAAAATAGGGGGGACCCCACGTCATTTTTTTGGGGGGGGTCCCCCATTTTAATAGCTAGTAAAGGCTAGGTATTCAGCTGGGGGCTGATATTAGTAGCCTGGGAAGCTCCGTGGGTTTTACCCCCTTCCCAGGCTTCAAACATCTGCCCCAGCCGTCTGCTTAACCTCCGCTAGAGACTAAAATTATGGGGGATCCCACGCCATTTTTTTTTTAAATAAATCCTTTATTTTAACACTAAATGACATTTGAGGACTTAATAAAGATGCAGTCCCTAAATTATTATTTATTTTTTAATAAATTTTTCCCAAAACTTTTGACGTGGGCTTCGCCATATTTTTGTATGCCAGCCAGGTACAGCATCCAGCTTCTATGAACGCGCCATTTTCCGGGGCGGCCGCGGACTGCAATTTTCAGCGGGGGGGGGGGGGGGCAGAAAGCTTGGGCCTCCCTGCGCTGCAGATTCCATCCCCCAGCTGCCTAGTTGTACCTGGCTGGACACAAAAATAGGGAGAAGCCCCACGTTTTTTTTTTTTTAATTATTTCATGAAATTCATGGAATAATTAAGAAAAAAAGGGCTTCCCTATATTGTTGTGTCTGGCCAGGTACAAATAGGCAGCTGGTGGTTGGGGGCAGCCCGTTCCTGCCTGCTGTACCTGGCTGGACACAAATATAGTGTGAAGCCCCACGTCAATTTTTTTTAAATTATTTCAGGAAATTCATGAAA
Source organism: Phyllobates terribilis (assembly GCF_046119375.1). NCBI lineage: Eukaryota > Metazoa > Chordata > Amphibia > Anura > Dendrobatidae > Phyllobates > Phyllobates terribilis. The sequence goes on from NW_027362768.1 coordinate 313,748,056, forward strand.
TAATTAAAAAAAAATTATGTGGGGCTTCGCCCTATATTTGTGTCCAGTCAGGTACAGCAGGCAGGAACGGGCTGCCCCCAACCACCAGCTGCCTATTTGTACCTAGCCGGACACAACAATATAGGGAAGCCCTTTTTTTCTTAATTATTCCATGAATTTCATGAAATAATTAAAAAAAAAAATGTGTGGCGCTTCGCCCTATTTTTGTGTCCAGCCAGGTACAACTAGGCAGCTGGGGGATGGAATCTGCAGCGCAGGGAGGCCCAAGCTTTCTGCCCCCCCCACTGAAAATTGCAGTCCGCAGCCACCCCGGAAAATGGCGCGTTCATAGAAGCTGGATGCTGTACCTGGCTGGCATACAAAAATATGGCGAAGCCCACGTCAAAAGTTTTGGGAAAAATTAATTAAAAAATAAATAATAATTTAGGGACTGCATCTTTATTAACTCCTCAAATGTCATTTAGTGTTAAAATAAAGGATTTATTTTAAAAAAAATTGACGTGGGGCTTCGCCCTATATTTGTGTCCAGCCAGGTACAGCAGGCAGGAACAGGCTGCCCCCAACCACCAGCTGCCTATTTGTACCTAGCCGGACACAACAATATAGGGAAGCCCCTTTTTTCTTAATTATTCCATGAATTTCATGAAATAATTAAAAAAAAACATGCTTGGGGCTTCGCCCTATTTTTGTGCCCAGCCAGATACAACTATGCAGCTGGGGGCTGGAATCCGCAGCGCAGGGAGACCCAAGCTTTCTGGGCCACCCCCGCTGCAAATTGCAGTCCGCAGCCGCCCCAGAAAATGGCGCGTTCATTGAAGCGCCATCTTCTGGCGCTGTACCCAACTCATCCAGGGCCCTGGTGCGGTGGCTCACTGGGTAATAAAGGGGTTAAGGCCAGCTTGGTATTATCAGCTGGCCCTAAGCCCAAAATTCATGGGGTCACGCCAATATTAGACATGACCACCATGAATTTCTAGTAAAGTATTTAAAAAAACACAACACCCAGAAAAAAGTCCTTTAATTGAAATAAACACACAATTCTTTATTGTTCTAAATTAAACCATACTTACCATCACGCCCATTCCAGCTGAAGCCAACGATCTCCTGCAATAAAAGAAAAATAATAAAGCAACATCATCCTTACCTTTCCATGGTTCCCACGACAGCTTCAGCTCTGCTACATCGAGATGACAGGCTGGACCGCAGCAGAACGCTGCCATCCATCCTGTCATCCCGCAGACACTGAGAAGCGCAGGCATGCTTGTGCTCCTCAGTGTCTGGCTGTGACGGCATAAAGATGAGCCGAGGTCATGTCCAATGAACTCAGCTCACCTCATGTACGTCACTGACAGCGTGGGAAAATTCTCCTGCACTCAGCACTTCAGCGTGAGAATTTTCCCACACTGTCAGTGACGTGCATGAGGTGAGCTGAGTTCATTGGACATGACCTCACCTCATGTATGTCACTGACAGCGTGGGAGAATTCTCACGCTGAAGCGCTGAGTGCAGGAGAACTTTCCCACGCTGTCAGTGACGTGCATGAGGTGAGCTGAGTTCATTGGACATGAACTCGGCTCATCTGGATGACGTCACAGAGAGACACTGGGGAGCGCAAGCATGCCTGCGCTTCTCAGTGTCTGCGGGATGACAGGCTGGATGGCAGCTTTCTGCTGCGGTCCAGCCTGTCATCTCGATGTAGCAGAGCTGGAGCTGTCCTGGGAACCATCGAAAGGTAAGGATGAGGTTGCTTTATTATTTTTCTTTTATTGCAGGAGATCGTTGGCTTCAGCTGGAATGGGCGTGATGGTAAGTATGGTTTAATTTAGAACAATAAAGAATTGTGTCTTTATTTCAATTAAAGGACTTTACTCTGGGTGTTTGTGTTTTCTTTTAACTTTGACTATGGGGTTAGTAATGGGGGTGTCTTATAGACGCCTCTCCATTACTAATCTGGGCTTGATGTCAGCTGACATTATAAGCTGACATCAACCCCAACCCTATTACCCCCTGCCACCGCACCAGGGCAGCGTGGAAGAGCGAGGCTAAGTGCCAGAATTGGCGCATCCTATGGATGCGCCATTTCCGGGGCGGCTGACGGCTGGTGTTTCTAGCCTGGGAGGGGGCCAATATTCATGGCACCCTTCCTGGGCTATTAATATCAGCCCCCAGCTGTCTGCCTAGCCTGTGCTAGCTATTAAATTAGGGGGGACCCCACGTTATTTTTTTGGGGGGGGTTCCCCCATTTTAATAGCTAGTAAAGGCTAGGTATTCAGCTGGGGGCTGATATTAGTAGCCTGGGAAGCTCCGTGGGTATTACCCCCTTCCCAGGCTTCAAACATTTGCCCCAGCTGTCTGCTTAACCTCCGCTAGAGCCTAAAATTAAGGGGAACCCCACGCCAATTTTTTTTTAAATAAATCCTTTATTTTAACACTAAATGACAAGTACAGTAATCAACACTGTCACTGTACTTCATATATATGTGACTGACATGTTTCTATCTATCTAATCTATGTGTGATTCTCTATTCTTTCTGTTCTAAATTGTCGGGTACAGATGCTGAATTGCCGGCCGGCTTTCTTAAAGAGACGGTGCATGAAAACACTATTATTTTTTTAAATAAATCCTTTACACTAAATGACAAGTACAGTAAGCAACACTGTCACTGTACTTCATATATATGTGACTGACATGTTTCTATCTATCTAATCTATGTGTGATTCTCTATTCTGTCTGTTATAAATTGTCGGGTACCGCTGCTGAATTGCCGGCCGGCTTTTTTAAAGAGACGGTGCACGAAAACACTAATATTTTTTTTAATAAATCCTTTACACTAAATGACAAGTACAGTAAGCAACACTGTCACTGTACTTCATATATATGTGACTGACATGTTTCTATCTATCTAATCTATGTGTGATGCTCTATTCTTTCTGTTGTAAATTGTCGGGTACCGGTGTATGCCGCTGATGAATTGCCGGCTTTTCATGTCATTCTACATTATTCTTAGTTGTTTTACTTCATGTAGAATTAACCTACAAGGAAAGAAAGGGTTTATTTTCATTCCGATATTTGTGTCCCATTGACTTGCATTGGTTTCCGGTATCGGAATCGGCGATATCCGATACTTTTTGGGTATCGGCCCGATCCAATCCGATACGATATTTCCTGATATCGGAAGGTATCGCTCAACACTAGTCATAATAACACCACTCGTTACACCAACACCGAATGCCCCTCATTTTTTTAATGTGACGGCCCTGGGCACGGGACGGGTCTGGTCCACGACTACATCCCCCTAACATCTGACCCGGCTCCGAGTCACCCCACCATCTTCCCAGGGCAGGGCTGCGAGCGTCACACATGCATACCAGGATTCAGATGAGGGGCCATGCATACCAGGATAGGGATGAGGGGTACCATGTATACCAGGATAGGATGAGGGGTACCATGCAAACCAGGATAGGGATGAGGGGTACCATACATACCAGGATTGGGGTTGAGGGGTGCCATGCATACCAGGATGAGGGATGGGGTGCCATGCATACCAGGATTGGGAATGAGGGGGGCCATGCATACCAGGATTCGGATGAGGGCCATGCATACCAGGATAGGAATGGGGGGTACCATGTACAGTACAGACCAAAAGTTTGGACACACCTCATTTAAAGATTTTTCTGTATTTTCAAGACTTTGAAAATTGTACATTTACACTGAAGGCATCAAAACAATGAATTAACACATGTGGAATTATATACTTAACAACACACATACCGGAGACTGGCGGGAGAGGAGGCTGCGGCAGGAGACGGGCGATGCTGCGGCCCCACCCTCAAAAGAAATGTCAGTGATTCAAGGCGGTGGTGGTGGCAGCGGGAGCTAGGCGAGTTCAGCGAGGTGATGCTGCGGCCCTGTCCTCAGAAGTTGGCCCTGAGCTGTGCTTTTGTAAAATGGCCGCTAGAGCATGCGCAGATCGAGATCTCTAGAGAATGAATCACTGACATTTCTTCTGAGGGCGGGGCCGAAGAATCGCTCTGCTACTGCCGCAGCCGCCGCCAACCTCCTGTGTTTGGGACCCCTATCCGACGCCGCCCCCCAAGTAACCATAACTTTTCATTATAAGACGCAAACCCTTTTTCCTCCCAAATTTTGGGGGAAAAAGTGTGTCTTATAATCCGAAAAATACAGTGAGTAAAATAAAATAAATAAATAATATTGGCCCCCACAGTAGTCCCCACCACAATATGATGGTCGCCACAAGCCCCCCACATCATATGATGACCCCCTTTCAGTAGTCCCCATCACAGTATAAGACCCCACAGACCCTTACAAGTCCTGACTAGGAGAGCATGAGCTGCCGTGCAGATAAATGTGTGTAAAGCAGTAATTTATACAATTTATTAATGTTCAGCTCTAATCCCCTCTGGTCCCAGAAGTTCCTCCTCAAGTCTTTTGGTGATCGACACAGGACAGTGTGACAGTAGCTCTAGCTCGGTGTGAAGGAGGCTTCCTGACTCTCTTTGTGCACAATCACAGCCCTCCTCCCTATAAACCTGTAAATAGTTAGCAGAATTCTATTTACGACCCCTCCCCCTGCCTTAACACCCGCACATCCAACAATCAGCATGCAGGTGGAAACTCATCTGACTGAGTCATTTCACACAGAGAGCCCAGCGCTGCCCTGCTAACCTGCAGTGTCAGCTGAGTGTCACCCCGGCCTCCAGGACGCTCCCTCTGTCTCCATTAGCCAGGCTCCAATGATCACCACGCTCCGGGTGCTCAGCTCCTCTCTGCTGTGCACTCAGCGCAGTGATCTAGAGGGGCGTGTCTATGGATAGAGCAGCCGGCTCCGGGCCCCCTGAACGCTGGGGCCCCATAGCAGTCAGCTGTGTCTCCACCTGACTTCTGCACAACACAACTGATGGTCCCAACCCCATTTATAAGGCAAGAAATCCCACTTATTAAATCTGACAGGGCACACCTGTGAAGTGAAAACCATTTCCGGTGACTACCTCTTGAAGCTCATCAAGAGAATGCAAAGAGTGTGCAAAGCAGTCATCAAAGCAAAAGGTGGCTACTTTGAAGAACCTAGAATATAAGACATATTTTCAGTTGTTTCACACTTTTTTGTTAAGTATATAATTCCACATGTGTTAATTCATAGTTTTGATGCCTTCAGTGTGAATGTACAATTTTCAAAGTTATGAAAATACAGAAAAATCTTTAAATTAGAAGGTATAGCCAAACTTTTGGTTTGTACTGTATACCAGGATAGGGATGAGGAGTACCATGCATACCAGGATGAGGGATGGGGTGCCATGCATACCAGAATAGTGATGAGGGGTAACTTGCATACCAGGATGAGGGGTACCATAAATACCAGGATAGGGATGAGGGATGGGGTACCATGCATACCAGGATAGGGATAAGGAGTATCATGCATACCAGGATGGGGGTGAAGGGCCCATGCATACCAGGATAAGGCTGAGAGGGCCATTCATACCAGGATTGGGTATGAGAGAGCCATGCATACCAGGATGAGGGATGAGGGGTGCCATGCATACCAGGAATGGGGATGAGGGGTGCCATGCCTACCAGGATTGGGGGTGAGGGGTGCCATGCATACCAGGATTGGGGGTGAGGGGTGCCATGCATACCAGGATTGGGGGTGAAGGGTGCCATGCATACGAGGATGTGGATAATTGGTATCATGCATACCAGGATAGGGATGAGGGGTGTTATGCATACCAGGATATGGATGTGGGGTGCCATGCATACCAGGATAGGAATGAGGGGTGCCATGCATACCAGGATAGGGATGAGGTGTGATAGGCATACCAGGATAGGATGGGGGCAGCGCATAACAGCATGGGATAACAGGATTGGGGAGCACAAATACCAGGATGGGGGCAGCACAAATACCAGGATGGGGGCAGCACATACCAATAAAAATGCTCGCCATCCGGGCGTAGAACGGGTTCAATAGTTAGTATTGTATAAAGTCGGCAGCCATCACTCCTAACTCCTCCTAACACATGCATGTTCCATTTGGCTGAGCATGTGTGTGCTCATATCTGAGAAAAAGCATGAAGACCCCTAAACACATTAGTGCAAAGTCAGCTGAACCCGCCAATTTACTATATCTCACGTGTATTGTGGGGCTCTTAACCCATGACAAACTGCAATGTCCCATAGTTTTGTTTTAAGCTTTTTCTTTGAGATAAGTCGCCCTTAGAAGGGCCTGGCAGTCAACTACTCCTCTTTCTCCTTAAAAACTGCACGCCTATTTAGGCAGAACCACCTACATGTGTATAGGGAGGACAGGCAAGATGGCTGACTGCCCTTCCTGCATTATACAAACATGACTTATATGTGTAGGCTCTGCTGTTTATGATTTTTGTAGGACTTTTACTGTTCCAATCAAAATTTTTGAACCCCCATTAAAAATTAGGTTTCTTTGCAAAATTCACAAACTTTCTGCCGTTTCCAATAAACCAATCAAACAAGAACAGTGTAAATGAGGCAAAATAAATAATATAACATCACTACTGCATAAGAGGCCACTAATAATGGAGATTATACAGAAACTTTTATAGATTGTTCTTCTTTTTATTTTTCCATAAATGATGTTATTATCATGGAAGGTGATGGAGCAGATGATGATGATGACTCCACTCCTCAGGCCTTGGCTTGCACTTGTGCTGTTTTTAGAAATCCAGGTCTGCATCACACATGATGGAGAGGTGAAGAGCAGGAATGTTTTCCTGAATCCCTCTAGGATGTTCATGCTACAACACTGCGTTCAACCATATGGCCTTCTTTCTGTCCAAGTCCAGGCAGGTGAAGGAGCAGCCGCTTCCTTCTGTCTATCCATGTCCAGGTGGGTGAAGGAGCAGCCGCTTCCTTCTGTCTATCCATGTCCAGGCAGGTGAAGGAGCAGCCGCTTCCTTCTGTCTGTCCATGTCCAGGTGGGTGAAGGAGCAGCCGCTTCCTTCAGTATATCCATATCCGATTAATGAAGGAGCAGCCGCTTCCTTTTGTCTGTCCTTTTCCACCACATTGTAGATGAGTCATCCAGATGGTGACGTAGCAAGTATGACTGAAATAATTCCTTCAATTTCAGCCAATAATTACTTACTATGTTGATCCAGAGGAAGGCGAAAAATAACCCCGAAGACTAGTTGTTGGATAATCCTCATATCAGGGGAAAAAAATTCCTTCCTGACCCCAAATATGGCGATCGTAATGAATCACTGGATGGTTGGTGCTCTAATCTACTTGGATGTTATGTGGTGGAAGCTCGGTAGGTGTGTCAAAGACTGGTAAATAAGAAAGTCCAGTGTAGTTGTATCGTCCGATTAAAGGTTCATTCCTAGATGTTGCTGGAATGGGGCTGATTTCTCTCAGCCTAATACTCCTGTAAGAAGAGAAATATACACGTCTGAGAATCAGCCCCTCACATACAGTATATACTGTATACAAGGGGTGTAAGGATAAGGTGTATAGTGTGTATGTGTGTTACTGGGCAGTGATATAGATGTCCCTATATGATATACTTACAGAAGTACCATGGGAATGGTGGATCGGCTGAGCCGGATTCCACTTTGCTCCAGTCTATGGAGTTGAAGAACGGATGGTATCTGATGGACGATATAATAGCCAATCGAGAAAATTGAATTTTGCAGAGGAGCTGGAAAATGAAAGAGACCATTAGTCATGATATTATGTATTATTAGTAGCAAGTTATTACACAATGTCTATGAACTGTCCACATCTTATGTTCATATCTTCTTATCACCCTCCATCATCCGTCTTCATCTGATCCTACTCACCCCTTCCATGATATCGATGGCATCAAGGCAGATGCTTGGTGGATAACAAGGAACATCATTCTGCAGTGATTCACAATATTCCTCTTTTGAGCCGAGGCTATAGAACGGCTGATTGCCTACAATCATCGTAAATAGTAGGGCGCCAAAGGAAAATGAGTCCACCTGATAGTTGTGGTCTTCTCCATACATTATCTGTGGGAACATGAGACAGGAGATGAGCTGAATACACTGGTGAGAGGATTTACGCACAGGCCATGAGGACCGATCTGTGATTAGATATCAGCAGGATACATAGGCATCAGAGTATTACTCAGTCCTATCAGCATCAATCAGACGGAGGTTCCTTACCTCTGGCGCAGCGTAACCAATAGAGCCTACTAATTCATTAAATGTTTCCTTCTCAAACACTTTTATTGCTGATGAGCCAAAGTCAGCGATTTTGATGTGTCCGATGTCATCTAGGAGAATGTTCTCAGGCTTCAGGTCACTGCAGGAAAAAGAGCAGATACTGATTGTGAGGAGGATAATTCATAAAAAGAACTTTATACAATAGATATGTAAGGAAGGAGACAACAGGGAGTCAGAGGTGATATATTTATGTCTGTAGCTGAACTGATTACCGATGTATGATGCCTTTTTCATGAAGATATTGGATTCCGCAGACCATCTCTGCTGCAAAGAGCCTATGGAGAAGAAAGTAGAGGATCAGTGGTTACACACACAATCATACAGAGAGCATGAGGAGATCACACACCTGTCCCTTGCACATGCACATCTTCATTTTCTTCTGTTGTCATTGTCCATTGCTGGGATTACAATGTACGGGCAAAAGATTATTAGGATTCAGTTAAAAGACATTTACCTTGTTGCCTTTATATCATAAGGCATTGATTTTTCCATGTGATCAAACAGGTCTCCTCCAGCCATGTAGTCCATCGCTATGATGTATTGATTAGGTGTCTCCATAAATCCCCGCAGAGAGGTTAGGAAGCGGCACCCAGTGGCCTTTTTCAGGACTTCTATCTCAGTAATGACTTTGTCCTCAGCACGACGACTCTGGTCCATGATTTTGACAGCCAGCAGTTCTTCACTGATCGGATCTGATGCCAAGATGACCTGAAGGAAAATCACAACAGATCAGACCAAACTCTGTCATCCCACAGGAATCAGTCTAATGCAGAGCTGGATAATGTGCGTCTCACGGACCGAGACAGCAAAAAGGCTGTCCCAATGCCACCGCTATCCGCACATCCTCAGTATGCAGACACAGGTAAATACATTGGTGGAAGAGGGGCTGCCAGCTATTTCTTCCACCAATCAGCATGTGAGACAGCAGACGTGATGACTTCATTACATCATGTCTGCTGTATGGAAAGTCAGTTCACCGGAGACAGGGGCAAAGTGTTGGGGGAACGGGATCGAGGTGAGTATGTGCTGGTTTCTTTTTTATCCCCATATATGTATGAGGTGTTTGCATGTATATAGGAGGCCATGAGGGGCTCATACTGTATGTAGGAGGCAATGTGAGGGCTCATACTGTAAGTAGTAGGCAATGTGGTGGCTTATACTGTATATAGGAGGCAATGTGGGGGCTCATACTGTTTATAAGAGGCAATGTTGGGGCTCATACTGTATATAAGAGGCAATGTGGGGGCTCATACTGTAAATAGGAGGCAATGTGGGGGTTCATACTGTAAATTTGAGGCAATGTGAGGGTTCATACTTTAAATAGGAGGCAATGTAGGGGCTCATACTGTAAATAGGAGGTAATGTGGGGGCTTATACTGTATATAGGATGCAATGTGGGGGCTCATACTGTATGTAGGAGGCGATGTGGGGGTTCAAACTGTATATAAGAGGCAATGTGGAGGCTCATACTGTATATAAGAGACAATGTGGAGCTCATACTGTATATAGGGGACAATGTGGAGGTTCATACTGTATAAAGAGAGGTAATGTGGGGCTCATATTTTATATAGGGTCTATGTGAGGGCTCATATTGTATATAAAGAGGCTATGTGGGGGGGCTCGCGCTGTATATAGAGAGGCTATGTGGAGGCTTAAACTGTATACAGGTGGCTATGTGGGGGCTCATACTTTAAGGGGCAATTTTGGGGCTCATACTGTATATAGAGGGCTGTGTATGGGCTCATACTGTATGTAGAGAAGCTATGTGGGGGCTTACACTTTACATAGGAAGTTGTGTGGGGGTTCATACTGTAAATAGGTGGCTGTTATTGGGCTCATGCGGTATATAGGTGGATGTCAGCATACTTAATTTTGCTCAATATTAAGTGATAATATAAAATACTAATTATAATTGTAATAAATATGTTAATTTTAATATTGAGCAGAATAGATTGGGGAACACGGAAGAGTAGAAATTCACACTTACTTTTCCGAAGCCTCCCTCTCCAAGATCTTCATGGAATTTGAGATTGGAAAGGTCAATATGATTTTCTGTGCCGACCAATTCTCTAAAGGGTAAAATACGGAAACTGGCTTCATCAAGGTCTTGTACTGGCATGACTGCTGTGCCGGAGGGTGTCTCAACGCTTCCATCTGCTGAGATGATAAAAGAGTTATTGATAAATATAAATACATTACATTTTTAATCAAATTTCTGTAAATAAGCTGAAAATGTCTGACATTTGTGCCCTGATTCATCCAAACTGTCGAATGTAGAAAAATTGTCCTGTTGCCCATAGCAACCAATCACAGCTCAGATTCCATTCTTTCACATTCTATGGAACAGTGAAAGCTGCATTGTGATGGGTTGCTGTTTCAACAAGGAAAGTATTTCTGCAATTTTGATAATCAAGGCCTGTCAACCCCCAGTCTATTATACTAAACTGTTTCCATCTTACCTGGTGCATCTTTATCCAGTGATGTGTGTGGTGGGGAAACAATCAGGTGTTTGGTCTCTGGGATGGAGATGTTCTCATCTGGTGACCTGGCCCTTTGTAATGCACCATTCCCATTGACAATGGGTTTGGCATAGAAAAGACGTCTCCTACATTGGACAACCCAGTCTCTGTTGTTTCTGATTCTCTTCTGGGCTGCCGCTCTTTGTAGGTTTTGAGTCTCTTGGCTTTCAGAACTGGAGAATGAGACATGTCTGGGTCTTCCTTGGCCAACCTCTTCCAGCTCTAACTCTACGCTGATGATATTTCTTCGCTTATTGAGGATGGCATCTTTGTTCCTCCTCCTAATTTCAGGGACAAGTTCTCCGATTTTTTTCATGGAGATAAGAATGGCCCTGTGAAGTTGATTATCTGCGGAGTCTGCAGAGTCAGATTCCATGAGGTTCTCCATTTTCCTTTTCTCTATAAGGATCTCGTGTCTCTTGATCTTTCTCATTTTCTCCAAATTCTGTCTTTTGGACGCCATTTCTGAGGCGTCAGTGTCCATGTCCGGTACTATAAAGTCTTTTCGCCCTAAAGCGAACAGTGGTTTTTGCTCTTCAGCAATTCCTCTCCTCTGTCTTAGAACCCGATATCTTTGGGCTCTTCTCCTCTCTTCCTCCATTATAAAATTAGCTTTTGCTTTGTTTACAATGAAACGCATAGCAACTACCTCACCCTCGAAAGTCTGCAAGGCAGTGACTTCTCTTCGGCCGGAACACTGGGATATAGAAGGTGATGATGTCATCATACCAATTATGACATGTATTTAATTGTGATGTCATCAGACTAGGGTCCTATTTTATGTTCATGAGATCTCAATGGAGACATTATACCAGGACTTTAGTTTGTATTTTTGTCATTAAATGAAGTAACACTTGTTAAATGGTGATCTTTTATCTCTATATTAGCAGAATCCTTCATTCTGTCTGTTTTTCTCCATATTCTTTTATTGTTTAATTCTGTCCAATTATTGTACATTTTGTCATCAGGTCCACAATCTCCATTTTGTGGGGTGTTCACATTTAGCGTTTAAGCTACAGTTTATCCTCCTGGACATTACAGGAGAGCTGTACCTTCCTATATAATGTATTTTTGAACTGTTGACTCCTTTTTGCATTATGTGTCATAGAAGTATCAGGTGGTCTTTGTCATTTTATTCTAGTTCCACCTTGTGACCAGGGCCGGCTTTAGACAAATTGTGGCCCTAGGAAAAATTCAAAGTGGGGCCCCAGATTCTGAAATACTGCGCTAACAACAGCACTACAGTCAATTCAGTGCATTGAAGTGAGTTTTGAGCTAATAACAATGTCTTTAAGCGCCAAGAAGCCACTCAGAAGAAAGACAAAAGGAGTAAAACATATCACAAGGTTGTGTTCTTTGCTGACTACAAGCAGTTAAGCCACTAAAAACACAGTTTCACAGGTTTCCTCACTCTAGTTGTAGCCTACAAAGAACACAGCTTTGTAATATGTTTTATTTCAGTACATGAAAAAAATAATATGTGGAAAATATGTAAATCAAAAAATATTATTACAACGTTGAATTTTGCATTGAAGGCTTATTTGTCACGCATGCACAATATCATGCAATGTCTTGTGAATACAGTCTTGTCATCTATATGCTTAGTCCGAACAATCATATGTGTGAGATCTTTTCATTACCATCTGTAGATACTTAGAACTAAGTAAAGAAATAATAAAGTGCTGCTGAAACCAGCATAAATACAGCCATAGATATCATTTTACACTTTGCCAAACACAAATAATAAAAAATAACTTAACATCTCTTACAGGTTTAGTCAAAGGGATCCACAACTTAAATAACTAGAAAATGTTCAAGCAAATGGTTTCTAAAGGAGCCCTTACAGGTCTATGTAATAAAACTGGCATCATAGCGAATGCTTTCTAGAAGCGAACCTTTCTGGCTTTTTCTGAAGCAAAATCTTTAATTATTTTGGAGAAGTCCAGATTTCTGCAAATGTCCCGCTCAATTACAACCTCAGCTAGACCAATAAAGCGATCTTGTAACATTGATGACCTTAAATTATTTTTTATCACTTTGAAAAGTGAGAAACTTCTCTCGCCTGACGCTACGGTCACAGGAACACTCATTAGGACACACAACTCCACACTAAGATTTGGGTACAAATCCAATAGGTTTGTACAGTAAATGTAGGTAAGCATGTTCAATGGTGAATGGGAAACATCACCTGGGATGCTCCTAATTGCTGAACACATTTCAAAATTCAAGTCATTGAGATCAACATCACCCATTTCTTCTGAAGAGTGTTTGCAGCATTCTACAAGCCTCTGCTCATCTTTCACAGCTTCCATTTCCTCCTTCTTAAAAAGGAACCCAAAAAGGTGGTAAAAATCTTTCACCTGAGAAAATCTCTCAGTTATGACCACAAGTGTCGCATCAATCAAGGTTAAAGACAAAACCCTCTTCACCATTTTCTCGGGAGTGCTGGACGTTCATAATCAAACATTTTTCTTTTTTTTTGTTTTCTTTTTATTGGCAATGAAAACTCTACATCTGCTTCTTCAGCTATACTATTTGCAATATAATAACCTGATTCAAAACCATCTTCCCTGTAATCTTACAGAAAATGAAGTACAGATTCAGTTTCTTAAGAGTGTCCATGCCAACTTTTGTTTTCTGAAAGATCTTGCTTGCACCATTAATATGTTATAAGACATCATACCAGGCAACAATGCAAGTGATGCAAACTGACCAGAAGAAATGTCATTCTTGGCCTCCGCAGCTTTTACATCAGCTTTTTTTGATGCAGCACAGATGACAAGGTCTTCAAGCGCAGAACAAACTTCCCTTAGGTCGTAGCGAAGAACTTTTACACTGTAAATCCGACATTCCCAGCGAGGAGAAATAACTGTATAGCCCAAACATCAATGCTATGATGTGAGTGCGGAGGGAATCTTCCCACATTCACCAAATTATACCAGCTCTTAACAACCAGTATATATAATGAGGAAACAGAGTTATGATGGCAAAAAAATACATATTTTATTTTATTAAAGACAAAATTCATATAGAAAAAAGACAACTGTAAATGTGCAAGGGACAGCAACAGGTGTGCAGCAAGTGGGTCCACAACCCAAAAGGAATGCCTAGTAAACATTGCAATTATAAAAGGCTGCAGACATGAATCATAAAGTGCAGCACAGGTAGGGCATAAAACCATACACCTATATTAGCTAAATGCCAATGATAAACGTGTCCATGACATCCGTATCAATTACCCCATAACTAGGCACGCTAATAAGGTGATGGTCTTACCAGTGGTAAGGGCTGTGGGTGAACTGGCAGCACAGTGGGCGTAGTGGAGTACCCCGACGCACGTTTCGAGGCATCCGCAGCCGCTTTCTCAAGGGGCGGTAGCAAAGAAATTTTACTCTGTGAATCCAACATTCCCAGCGAGTATCAGACAGTGATTTGATGGTCAGGTTGGTTACATTTTTCTTTGAAGTTGCACATTGCAGTGTTGATGAGCTGAAGAGCACATACATTTGCTGCAATACTCCAAAGAATGTGACAGAGAGAACAGATGATTTAGCAGCATCAATGATGACTACATTAAGAGTGTGGCTACTTCAGGGCATATACAATGCTCTTTTATTCATGGCCGATGTAAATACTTTTATGGCCAAAAATGACAAAAGTATTTTCGGACTGATACCTTTATTGGCTAACCAGAAAAAATATATATGCAAGCTTTCAGAGCACAGAGGCTCCTTCTTCAGGCAGGATTGCAAATGAATTAATAAGACAAATGAATAAGGCATCATCCCTTACACCTCATGAACAAATGTCCTGCTGTAATATCTCTTAAATGTTGTGCCTCCTAAAACCAGGTGAGGAACAATCAGAGCAAGGTATAATAGAAACAATTCACCAATTCTGCATTTATCACCCACTCCTGGTTTTGGCTCCCACTCCTGAGAAAAAATACTGACCAAATACTGATAGTGGGGCCATAGCCTAACACTTATTCTCCAATAGGCAAATAGTGCTCCATCCTTCCCGAGTCTCGCCGTATGGCTAAGCAGTACTGTACAGTCACATATGGGGTATTTCTATGTTCAGCAGAAATTGTGGGACAAATTTTGGTGCCATTTTTACTGATTTTCCTTTATGAAATGTAAAATTTGGGGCTAAAACTAAATATTTCTGGAAAAAATGTAATTATTTTTCTTCACTGCCCAATGGTATAAAATTCTGTGACACCTTTGGTGTCATTATCACTGCATCCCTAGATGAATTCATTGAGAGGTGAAGTTTGTAAAATGGATCACTTGAGGGAGGTTTTGCAAATTTTGTTGGAAAATTGAGAAATTGTTGATCAACTTTTAACCACTCTGACTTCCTAGAAAAAAAAAATATTTAAAAAACGATGGTGATGTAAAGTAGACATGTGGTAAATGTTAATTATTAACTATTTTGTCTGATATAACTATCTGGTTTAAGGGCATAAAAATTAAAAGTTTGAAAATTGTGAAATTTTCTCCAGAATTTCCCATATTTTCACAAATAAACACAAAAAATATCGCTCTAAATTTACCACTAACATAAATTACAATGTGTCGCGTTCAGGAGTTATTACCTCATAATGTGACACTGGCCAGAATTGTAAAATGTGGTTTGGACAGGAAGGTGAAAATAGGCTTCAAGGTGAAAGTGTTAATAACATCTCCCATTTGTGAACTTTACATCAGCCTCATTTTTCCATTACTTTTTTATTTTGTTAGAATGTTATAAAGGTTAAAGCTTTAATAGCAAATTTAGATCTTTTCAAGAAAACTTTCAAAGCCTTTTCTACGGCCCTATTCAGGCTTGAAGCGACTTTGAGGGACCGACTTATTGGGAGATTGGGAAGTGATACCATTTTAAAAACTGCACCCCTCAATGTTGCTGCTGTCAGAAAGTTTGTTAACCCGTCACGTGCTGCACAGAAATTTGCACAAAGTGCAGTAAAAAAATGAAAAATTTTATTTTTTCCACTAAATCATTGCTTTAGACCAGGGGTCTCAAACTCGGCTGGGTATATGGGCCGCACATGGAAAAAATTTGAATTTGGGGGGCCGCATTCTTTGTTCAATGTGACACCATTTTTTTTTGTATACACCTTTTGAACATTTTTTCCGTGTTTATTTTTTTTATAGCTTGGGTCGTTATGGATGTGGTGATAATAAACGTGCACTTTTTTGTGTTTACTTTAGTTTACATATAAAACAGCATTTTTAGTGCCCAATATTTTTTCATGCTTTATTTTTATTTTTTTGATTTTTACAATTTTGTTTCCCCCAATTGGCCACATTCAGTAATATTGTCTTACAATTAGCATCATATAGTAATAATGGCAAACATCCTGTGGCTATGTGCCCCATCCAGGTCCCCATCCTGTGGCTATGTGCCCCATCCAGGTCCCCATCCTGTGGCTATGTGCCCCATCCAGGTCCCCATCCTGTGGCTATGTGCCCCATCCAGGTCCCCATCCTGTGGCTATGTGCCCCATCCAGGTCCCCATCCTGTGGCTATGTGCCCCATCCAGGTCCCCATCCTGTGGCTATGTGCCCCATCCAGGTCCCCATCCTGTGGCTATGTGCCCCATCCAGGTCCCCATCCTGTGGCTATGTGCCCCATCCAGGTCCCCATCCTGTGGCTATGTGCCCCATCCAGGTCCCCATCCTGTGGCTATGTGCCCCATCCAGGTCCCCATCCTGTGGCTATGTGCCCCATCCAGGTCCCCATCCTGTGGCTATGTGCCCCATCCAGGTCCCCATCTTGTGGCTATGTGCCCCATCCAGGTCCCGATCCTGTGGCTATGTGCCCCATCCAGGTCCCCATCCTGTGGCTATGTGCCCCATCCAGGTCCCCATCTTGTGGCTATGTGCCCCATTCAGGTCCCCTCTTGTGGCTATGTGCCCCATTCAGGTCCCCTCTTGTGGCTATGTGCCCCATCCAGGTCCCCATCTTGTGGCTATGTGCCCCATCCAGGTCCCCATCTTGTGGCTATGTGCCCCATTCAGGTCCCCTCTTGTGGCTATGTGCCCCATCCAGGTCCCCATCTTGTGGCTATGTGGCCCATTCAGGTCCCCTCTTGTGGCTATGTGCCCCCTGTTCTTCACACACATAAAATAGAAAAAAAAAAAAAAGATGGATTCTCACCTGTCCTCCGTTCCCTCGGCGGCCTTCCTGCAGATGTGGCCCGCAGGCACCACAGAGTCCGACCCCTTGACGATCCCGACCTGGTCCAGGAGGAGCCGCCGACAGCAGCGCTGCATTGCCGCACAGAGACTGTTTCCCAGCACTGCATTTCCAATGCCAGCCGCCGGCCAATCAGAGGCCAGCAGCTGATAGCTGCGTATGGCAATGACGTCATACTCGCTGCGCCGACACGCAGATATCAGCTGCTGGCCTCTGATTGGCCAGCGGCTGGCATTGGAAATGCAGTGCTGGGAAACAAGACAAATGAATAAGGCATCATCCCTTACACCTCAAGAACAAATGTCCTGCTGTAATATCTCTTAAATGTTGTGCCTCCTAAAACCAGGTGAGGAACAATCAGAGAAAGGTATAATAGAAACAAGTCACCAATTCTGCATTTATCACCCACTCCTGGTTTTGGCTCCCACTCCTGAGAAAAAATACTGACCAAATACTGATAGGGGGCCATAGCCTAAGGGTATGTGCACACGATGCAGAAATGAAGCAGAAAATTTCTGCATCATTTCTGCATCTCCCTGGCAGAAAAAACGCATGCAGATTGTGCATGCTTTTTTCCTGCGGAATACATGCGGATTCACATGCGTTTCCACATGCGTTTCCGCATGTGGATTGACAAGCGCTTTCCAGGCGATTTTAGCATCACTTGGAAAGTGCTTGACAACTAGGTCACACTATATAAATCCATGCAAACAGCATGGATTTATATAGTGTGACCCGAGAGAGTGTATATACTTACCTCCGATGGCCCGCGCTGTCCTGCTCAATCCATTCTCCCTCGCCGGCAACTTTGAATTGAAAGACCTGCCGACGTCAGCGTCACGTGACCCGTCACATGACTCTGACGTCAGCGCAGGTCCTACAACTCACTGCAAGTGCCGGGAACCAAGCAGGAGCGGTGCGCGGGCCGACAGATGGTAAGTATATATATATTTTTTATTTTATTCTTGTTTTACAGCTTTTTAATGGTACCTGGGTGTGGATGAGACTCTCCTCTCCTCCACACCCGGGTACCATCCGCATATTAGAACGCGCCAATAACGCAAGTACAAATGCAGTCTTGCGGAATTGGCGCGTTCTAATGCAAGTCAATGGCGGCGAAAACACCGCTTTTACGCAAAATTAATTGACATGCTGCGGATTTTTGAGCGCAGCGTTTACGCTGCGGAAAAATCCGCATCATGGGCACAGCACATGCGGATTTCAATTGGGGAACATTGCTGCCCTTCTACCATGCGTTTTTAATGCGTTTCCGCGGCGATTACGCAACTGCAAAAACGCTGCGGAAACGCATTAAATACGCATCGTGTGAACTCAGCCTAACACTTGTTCTCCAATAGGCAAATAGTGCTCCATCCTTCCCGAGTCTCGCCGTATGGCTAAGCAGTACTGTACAGTCACATATGGGGTATTTCTATGTTCAGCAGAAATTGTGGGACAAATTTTGGTGCCATTTTTACCGATTTTCCTTTATGAAATGTAAAATTTGGGGCTAAAACTAAATTTTTCTGGAAAAAATGTAATTATTTTTCTTCACTGCCCAATGGTATAAAATTCTGTGACACCTTTGGTGTCATTATCACTGCATCCCTAGATGAATTCATTGAGAGGTGAAGTTTGTAAAATGGGTCACTTGAGGGAGGTTTTGTAAATTTTTTTGGAAAATTGAGAAATTGTTGATCAACTTTTAACCATTCTGACTTCCTAACAAAAAAAAATATTTAAAAAACGATGGTGATGTAAAGTAGACATGTGGTAAATGTTAATTATTAACTATTTTGTCTGATATAACTATCTGGTTTAAGGGCATAAAAATTAAAAGTTTGAAAATTGTGAAATTTTCTCCAGAATTTCCCATATTTTCACAAATAAACACAAAAAATATCGCTCTAAATTTACCACTAACATGAATTACACTGTGTCGCGCTCAGGAGTTATTACCTCATAATGTGACACTGGCCAGAATTGTAAAATGTGGCTTGGACAGGAAGGTGAAAATAGGCTTCAAGGTGAAAGGGTTAATTACATCTCCCATTTGTGAACATTACATCAGCCTCATTTTTCCATTACTTTTTTATTTTGTTAGAATGTTATAAAGGTTAAAGCTTTAATAGCAAATTTAGATCTTTTCAAGAAAACTTTCAAAGCCTTTTCTACGGCCCTATTTAGGCTTGAAGTGACTTTGAGGGACCGACTTATTGGGAGATTGGGAAGTGATAACATTTTAAAAACTGCACCCCTCAATGTTGCTGCTGTCAGAAAGTTTGTTAACCCGTCACGTGCTACACAGAAATTTACACAAAGTGCAATAAAAAAATGAAAAATGTTATTTTTTCCACTAAATCAGTGCTTTAGACTAAACCTGGGCAAAGTGCAGCCCATGAACAAAGGAGGAGAACAGTTCAGCATATATTGCAAAAAGTATTTATTTAGTAATATGACTCGCCCCCTGGGCCGTGGGGCACTCGGTCCCGTGGCTCAGGGTGGTCAGACCAGTGGCAGTCTATTATATGTTTTAGGTAATGTCCGACTACGCCACCCGTGCATTGCGGCTATTATGAACTGCCGCTGCAAGGCAGTCCCCCGAGGATAATGGTGTGTGCAGCTGAGATCGTATAACTCCCCACGGGAGGAGTGTGGCCCCAGGGCAGTGTAGTAGATGGTGGGGGTTGTGGTGCAGGGAGTCCCAGTACTGTTAGTGCTGGCGAAGCAAAAAGCACAAAGACAACGTGTTGCAGTCCAGGGTCTTTTACTCACAGTTCGTATATTCCCAGTCACTTCTGTCAGCAATGACCGCCCGAGCCGTGCTGCGTCCACCAGGTGAGGGGCTCGGTCAACCCCCAGGCAGTTCAGGAATATGGCACAGGACCCCCTCCTATCCTTTCTCTGGCCTGCCCCACCAGTGACCAACTTTTGTCCAGCTACCGCGGATCTGCGAGGGTAAACGTGGGCCCCGTTCCCCGCTGCCCTATATGGTGCCTTCCTAGCCGGCTGAGGGTAGTTTCTCCTCCACCAACTTGGGATCCTGTACCCTTAATCTGCCTGACCCTTCAGCCGGTATTCTCATGGGCTCTTAGAGTCCCTTCTGCCTTCTTGTTTATGAGCCCTTCTACACTTTGGGTACTTCTCTTTTCTTTGCTGTTCCTTTCTGTTTCTGTTCCTTCCTTCTGGCTCCGGCCTTCACCCTAGGCCTGCCTCGTGGAGCTGGGCCCAGACTGAGCCACAGCTCCCTGTCAGCCCTCTCTGGCTGAACTCCTTCTCTCTCTGAACTCAACTCAACCCAGAACTAAGATGGTGCCCACCTTATATACCCTTCCCTAGTGTGTGAGCTCAGGTGACCAGCAACCAATGAGCTCCTACCTATGCTCCAGAAACCGTCCCCTTCTGCTCCTACATCACTGGGTTTTCCTCCCCCCTCCCCACTCCAGCCAGGGACATGGTCTGTTGTGCCTGCATTACTGTACTAATGGGAGCACCGTTGAGCTGTCCCCCGGAAATGGGGTGTGTTTGATGCATGCATGGTCCATACTCCATCCTTACCCGGGAGTGGAATATCACACCTCTGGCAGAGGTGCAATACCCCTGTAGCGGCCGAACCCTCGGGGCGCTACAAATACACAATAAAAACACAAATAGGAAATCAGACAATGTGGTAGTGTCAGATGGTAAAGTGCTTACAGGTCTGGTAAATATAATATAATATGCTTGTAATATATCCGTGAAATTACACAATTGCACGTTGCCCACAATGATAATTGAATTATAAATAATAATAAGTTTAAACAAGTGAACTAGGATAGAAATCACAGGATTAACACATATAACATGATCCCACTGACTGCTAAATGAAAGGGGTTGGGGGTGAAACAATGTTCTTAGTATTAAGCTATGTGCCCATCTCTAAAGCCAAAATCATGTTATAACCAGCGGGATAATTACCTGACAGGGAAGCACAGCATGGGCGGAAGTAAGAACGTGGTGAGGGTGATAGCCCAACGTACGTTTCGCGGCGTCCCAGGCTGCTTTCTCAAGGGCAAGAAGTGATGTCCTCATAGTGACCCAAGATGCATATATATTCATCTCTCCCCTTAGAATCTGGAGTGCAGACAGCTGGTCGGCGAGGCACGTACCCTGAAGTGGCCAGCTATACCGGGTGCGTGCCTCGCGGATCACATGACGTGGGGCCAGTATGCCACACACGGCGCATGCGCACGGCTCAGGGAGCACACCGCGCGCGCCCCAGCCGTCAAACCGCAGAACCGCGCATTCCCCGGAACGAAGTCCCACGCAGGCGCAGGGCGGCCCTCAGACGGCCAGGCGCGCGCGCGCCGCAATCCCCACCGCGAGCACGCGCTCAGCCACGTTAGGAAGCAGCATAGCAGCACTCATTGTAAAAGAATTAGGATAAACAGGGAGAGCAGCGGTGAGACAAAGAGGGAGCCTAATGATCATAGATGGAAGAAGGGCCAAAGAAATAGATACTGCATACAGCAAAGTTTTTTTCCAAGAAAAATACATATAAATCTAAAAGATCACATAAGTATAATTAGCAGCAATTGTAGATTCTGATGATCATAACTTCCGTCTAGGCATGAGATCCAATGTGTATATCCAAGTCTCACTGATCTCCAGACACAAGTGGGGTTATAAGGACTTTCTCGAGTATGGACTAATAAAAGAGGAAAAGAAACAAAAGAAAAGACAATGATTAAAACCATTAGAATTAAAATCACATGAAAAATAATAATTCCTCTTATAATCACCCAACCCACATGTGTAAGTACATACATGTGGGGATAGAGGTATACAGGATAAACTTACAGCTACAAAAATGAGTGCAGCCCATGTACGGCCCTCTGGCTGTTCCAGTCCAACTCACTGACCAAGACAGCTACAGGGCTGAAAACACTGGCCCACAGGCCGCACCATTCGACCACCTGGAGTCCCGATATCACAGCTATCTGCCTCCTCAAGAAGCAGATAACTGTCAACACAATGGTGGAGGATGGAGCTGCTGGTTCCTCCTTCCACCACTCAGTATATGGGACTCAGACAGCAAATGTGATGATGTCATTACTAGTGATGAGCGAGCACTAAAAAACTCGGGTGCTCTTTGCTCGGGTCGAGAAAATCGTAATGCTCAGATGCTGAACCCGAGCAACGAGCCCAATGTAAGTCTATGGGAAACTCGAGCATTTTTCCAGCGGTTCCCCCCGCAGAGATGTGCAGGGGGCCTAAAAATTACCCTAAACAATGGGAACAGTGCTGAAATGACATGGGAACTCAGGCATCTCTGACTCTCAGGTCACTGCCGTGAACAATGTTGTCAGAGAATTACGCCACTTTTACGGACCAACAATAAAACATACAAAAACTAAACCAAAATGGATGTTCCTGGAAAAAATGTTAAGGGACATTTTTTCCAGGGTAATGACTTGTATATAAGGCAAAAAAAACAAACACAAAAACAAAAATGCTCCTTTACACCTTGGGCTATGTTCACACGTAGCGTTTTTGATGCGTTTTTGCACTTTTGCATTGCTTTCAATGGTGAAAAATACATTCACCAGTAAATGTAATTTTAACATTTTACTATCTTATCTGGTCATGTGGTGTGTGACACATCATCAGACACATCCATACAGTGCTGAAAAGACATGGGAACAATATATGGAAGACCCCTGGAAGCATCTCTGACTCCCAGGTCACTGCCCAAAGCCGTGGCCATCAGACGTGATCCTATATTACTGCTGTAAAAATACAGACATTTTTGGCAACGTGACAAATATTACACCCCATTTAAAATGGACAAGGTGCGTGGCAAGGGATGGGGAAGTGGACGTAATGGTGATGGTGCACCCAGATGCCGAGGCTGTCGGCAAGATGAAACTGTGCCTACTAAGGAAGCCACAACATCGCCATTGGATTCAATGGGGGGCAAAACCAAACACATACACAACACCTTCAAACGGGCCCAAAAGCTGCCAAAACACATCAAATTAGGGGCAGACACCAGGAAAGTGGCATCAATTGACCCAGAGTACAAGTAATATAATTATTATTATTTATTCTTATAGTGCCATTTATTCCATGGCGCTTTGCATGTGAAAAGAAGTCACCGACTGCTATAAGAGGAGAGAAGACCCTGCCCGTGAGGGCGCACAAACAATCGACAAGGGATGGGTGAGGAAACAGTAGGTGAGGGTAGAGCTGATCGTGCAGCGGTATGGTGGAGCGAAGGTTACTGAAAGTTGTACGCATGTCGGAAGAGATGGGTTTTCAGGTTCCTTTTGAAGGTTTCAACAGTAGGCGAGAGTCTGATATGTTGGGGTAGAGAGTTCAAGAGTAGGTGGGAAAATGCACGAGAGAAATCTTGTACAAGTGCTTGTGACCAGGGACGGTACATCTCATTGACGGCACACTGGGTTAATATTGTGGAAGCCGTGACCCAGTCGCACCCTGGGACGGAACACGTCTTCCCGACACATAGAATTGTGGGCTCTGGGTCAATCAACCTTCAACACAATGTTCACAAGGTCTCCTACACAATGAGCAAATTATTCATGATGATAGACGCCACTGTCTCCTTAGCTTGCTGATGGTACTTTTCTGTGGGAATGAGCTTGTCTCCAACCAGTCTGGAATATTTCTAGTGAATTATGGCACGCCATGGTTTGCTATTAGCACCTAGTACCAGAAGCGAAAACATCCACAATTTTCTTCTCAGAAATTTTATTTGGTAGACTGAGTGGCTGCCCAAACTTTAGTCTCTCATAAAGGAGCTGAAGACACTGAGTGGCAGAAGGTGCAAGTTCCTCCAGCATGTTAGACATCAGAGGGAGAATAGAGAGGGCAGCATGGTGGCTCAGTGGTTTGCACTGCAGCCTTGCAGCGCTAGGGTTCTGGGTTGAAATCCAGCCAAGGACAACATCTGCAAGGACTTTGTATGTTCTCCCTGTGTTTGCATGGGTTTCCCCCAGGCTTTCTGGTTTCCTCTTCAGTAAAAAAAGCAGCCACTGAGTGTCCGGGAATCTTCACACAGACTTTTCTTAGCCAGGGCTGCTTCTTGACAGGGTTGGACGGGCCCACTAGAGAACAGGAGAATCCTCCAGTGCGCCCTGCCTTCTCCTTCAGGGTATTTCATAGTGCAAACCTTGCAGCTGGTACGGGGCTATTGAGTGGGAGAGAAAGGTGGGCCCTCAGAATCAAATCCTCTGGTGGGCCCAATGATCTTCAGTCTTCACAGCCATATTTTTTAGCTCAGTGAAAGGACTGGCATAGAGGGAAAACGTATCTACTCCGGCTGTCATTTCTCCCAGGAAGTCCTCTAATGCAGCTTGTTCCATAAGCAATGGCAGCCCGTCCAAAATCAGCCCACACTTCTTGGTGGTGCTTTGACACACAAAGATCTTTCTTTATGCCTTGAATTTCATGACTACAGAGTTGGGCAATGGCCTGATCTACAATGCATTTGAGAAATAATGTGTAAAAGCACGTCCAATCCACAGCAAAAATGGAGCCATAGAGTGCCCGGAAACCTTAACCTAGACTTTTCTTAGCCAGGGCTGCTTCTCAGCAGGGTTGGATGGGCCCACCAGAGAACCAGAGACTCCTCCAGTGGGGGCCCTGGCTTCTACTTCAGGAGAGTTTATAATGCAACCTTGCAGGTCGTGATGATGATAGAGGCCACCATCTCCTTAGCTTGCTGCTGGTATTTTTTTGTGGGAATGAGCTTGGCTCCAGCCAGCCTGGAATATTTTCAGTGAATTCAGGCACGCCATGGTTTGGTATTGGCACCGAGTACCAGAAGCGAAGCCATCCACAATTTCCTTCTCAGGAATTTTATTTGGTAGTCTGAGTGGCTACCCAAACATTAGTTTCTCACAAAGGAGCTCAAGACATTGAGTGGCAGTAGATGCAAGTTTCTCCAGCATGACCTGTTTGTTAGATATCAGAGGGAGAACAGAGAAGGCAGCACAGTGGCTCAGTCATTAGCACTACAGCGTTTCAGCGCTGGGGTTCTGGTTCCAAATCCCAGCAAGGGCAACATCCTTAAAGGAGTTGTCTACTACTTTTACATTCCACGCGGCACCCCCGCCGATCAACTATTATTGGTGCCGGCGGCGGCTGCTGCCAGCCGGAAGTGCTTACCTGAGGGGCTCCACCATCAAGTGGTAGTGGCCGCTGCGGTATACTGCACATCCGCCTCCTATTCAATTGAATATAACAGCTGATCGGCGGGAGTGCCGCGTGCAGGACCCCGGCTGATCATACATTGATGCCCTATCCTACGGATAGGACGTCAATGTAAAAGTATTGGACAACTTCTTTAAGGAGTTTGTATGTTCTCCTCGTGTTTGCGTGGGTTTACCCCAGGTTCTCCGGTTTGCTCCTCAGTAAAAAGGCTGCCATACAGTGTCCGGGAACCCTCACACAGACTTTTCCTAGCCAGGGCTGCTTCTCAGCAGGGTTGGACGGGCCCACCAGAGAACCGGAGACTCCTCCGGTAGGCCCTGGCTTCTCCTTCAGGAGAGTTCATAATGCAAACCTTGCAGGTCGTGATGATGATAGAGGCCATTATCTCACTAGCTTGCTGATGGTACTTTTCTGTGGGAATGAGCTTGTCTCCAACCAGCTTGGAATATTTCCAGTGAATTAAGGCACTCCACGGTTTGGTATTAGCAACCAGTATCAGAGGCGAAGCCATCCACAATTTCCTTCACAGGAATTTTATTTGGTAGACTGAGTGGCTGCCCAAACTTTAGTTTCTCACAAGGGAGCCGAAGACACTGAGTGGCAGTACGTGCAAGTTTCTCCAGCATGACCTGTTTGTTAGATATCAGAGGGAGAACAGAATTTGGCATTGCCAAGGTACCAGAGTCTGTTTTTTTTTTTACTAAAGATCCTGCTGTGTTTTTATATATATATTTTTTTTATGTCTCTTCAAATGTGTATTGGAGTGCGTCCTAATTTTTGGCAGCCCTTGACATTGCTGCATATACGCAATAACAGTATAGGAGAGCCACTCTTTAATAACGGGTAGGACAATTCAAATAGATTCTATATTCTAGAATATTACCGGTCTTATCTGAAATTCGTTTACGGGTGAGGTATCACAGTTTGGATAGCATATTACACCGACCGGTATTAGGTATTATTGCCTAATACTGCATGCTGCTTGTGCTGCCGAAAATTTTTTATTTTTTCCAGAAAAATCCATTTTAGTTTGGTTTTTGTATGTTTTATTGTCAGTCCGTAAAAGTGGCGTATTACTCTGACAACATTGCAATAGTTATCCTTGGCAGGAGAAGAAGGAGAAGGAGGAAAAAGAACAAAGAGCGCTGTGTAACACTGTGGAGAGGTGAAGTGTATGTAATGAACTCACCCAAAATGGTTGTGCTGGACAGACACAACACTGGCAGAAAATTTAGAAGAGGACTGGAGTTTCTCCTCCGGTATGCTGCTCATCCAATGTCGTTGTACTGTGCTTTTCCTGGCCCTGAAGCCACTCCACTTGGAGGTATACAAGGAGAGAAGAACTTGGGATGGCGCTTTCGTTTGAATGTGGAGATCAGACAGTCCATATATCAATATTAGATTTATTGGTTTTAAAAACAGATTTTACTGTCAAACCACATTTACCATAAAAAACTTTTAAAAACACAATGAGTTTCAACTTCCATGAGTCTTCAGGTGTAAAAGAAATAGTGACACATAGAAACTTTTATACCTTATACTTAATTAGTTGTGGGTGGAGTGTTCATAAATAACTTTTTACAGTCTTTTACAGTCTTCATCAGGTGTAAAAGAAATAGTGACATACAGAAACTTTTATACCTTATACTTAATTAGTTGTGGGTGGAGTGTTACACCCACAACTAATTAAGTATACAGTAAGGTATAAAAGTTTCTATATGTCACTATTTCTTTTACACATGATGAAGACTCATAGAAGTTGAAACGCGTTGTATTTTTAAAAGTTTTTTTATGGTAAATGTGGCTTGACAGCAAAATCTGTTTTTAAAACCAATAAATCTAATATGGATATATGAACTGTCTGAACTCTGACAACATTGTACACAGATATGCTATTGGTCAGCGACCAACTGTGGATAGGTTTGAACACACGACTGCCATACTGTAAATGAAGTATAATATCTGACACATTCCCAAAAAATTTCCGTATTATTGCGGCAGTAATATGGGATCACGTCTGATGACCACGGTTTCAGTCAGTCGCCTAATAGTATGGTATTTGTCAGTGACCAAGTATCAATAGTTTGGAACAACATACACCTGGCAGACTTTAAATGGAGTGTAATATCTGACACGTTCCCAAAAATTTCTGCATTGTTACAGTAGTCATATGGGATCAAGTCTGATGGCCACGGTTTCAGGCAGTCACCTAATAGTATGGTATTTGTCAGCGACCAAAACAAAGCTGGCTGACTTTAAATGAAGTATAATATTTGGCACGCTCCACAAAATGTCTGTATTATTACCGCAGTAACATGGGATCACGTGTGATCATGGAAAAGTTTCTCTGCTTCTACAATACAGTATTGCAAATATAATCAAAAAATATGTCTGTATTCTGCTAACAAGCAAATGGAGCAGTAAAATGGTGTACTCTGTATTGCTTTTTAAGCAAATAATCAGGATAAGGAGCAAAAAAGAAAATAGTCTGGTACTGTAGGGCTATGGATATTTGTAACAGCAGCAGCAGACAGAACATGCAATAGACCCTATTGTGCTGTATACACTGCCACAAACCTTACCTGCCTAACTCCTGCTATCACCACTGAATACATGCAGTTGGATTAGTCCTCAGAAGTACTGTTAGATCAGATGGACATATATCTTGTTGTGGAATACCTATACGTAACTAATAAACCACCAATTCTGTCACTCACTCAGCAGCACCTCTCCCTACTCTGCCTGTTTCCGGGGTACACTGTCACAAGCATAGGGTCACCAGGTCTGATATAGACCTGATGACGCTATGCGGCCAGCCAATCACTGTGATACCACAACCAACATAGCTACGGCATTACAGTGCATGGCAAGCAATCCCTGCATTTTAATTGACTGTCTAAAGAGCACCAAACATGTAGGGAGGGGAGGTGAAATACTCGAGGAGCGCCTGACGCGCCCCCTGTGCCGTGGGGTACTCGGCAGCCGGGCCTCTGGTTGCTTGGGGGATATCACGGTAGCTGGCCCGGTCCGTGACCCAGGGCGGTCAGTAAAAAGGGGAAAATATTGGGGGATTTGGGAAAGTGTTCGTGACGCCACCTGTGGAATGCGTCTAAGGGGTGCCGCCGCTGCGGAGCAGTCCTCTGGAGCTGGTGTTACGGCAGCAGGGATGGTGTGGCTCTCCACAGGTAGAGCTAGCTCCAGGACTGCGTGGGGTGTAATGGATGGTTGTGCTGGCCGCTGTGGTGCAGAGAGGGAATGGTGGCGCAGACGGAATAATTGGACAGAGGCTGTGCGGTGCAGTCATCCGTGTCTTTACTCACAGTTCTTTAGTTCCTCAGGGTGCACTGTCAGATTGCAGCCTCCCGCGTCGCGCTGCATTCACCAGGCAGGGGCTCAGCTCTTCCTCAGGTAGATCAGGGGTACCTGGCAGAACCCCACTTTCACGTGTTCCTAGCTAGACCGACTTCACGCTGGGTCTTTCTCCCTCCTGCCCTGCGCTGCCCACTCTCAATCTCGCTCGGGTGCTCTGAAGTCCCTCCTGTACGTTGGATCCCGGACCTGCTTGACCCTCCTGGGGATTAGAATGCGGCTTACGATCCCTCTGTCTTCTGACAGATTCGGGGCGTACGGGTGCCGTCCTGCACTCGCCGTACCCCCTAGGATCCCTTCTTAGAACGGAGCCTGCTCCCTGCTCCCCTCCTGGGCCTCCAGACTTGGCCCTACTTGTGGAGCAGAGCTCCTTATGAGACTCTGCTCCTGGACTGTTCTTCTGAATTTTCCTGAGCTGTTCTTCTGAACTGCTCTCCTCTACTAATCTATCTGTCCTGCCACCCTAAGATGGCTTCCCTATATATACTCCTACCAAAGTGCTCCCTATAACTACTTCCTCCACCCACACCCACTACTGGTTCCCCCTACCTTTGGTTCCCCCACTCCAGCCAGGGTCAGGGCTCAGCAGAAACATACATTGCGTCTTGCCCCTCCAGCTGGCCTGGAGCAGTGTAGTGTTGGATGCAGGTGTTTGGTGTTCCGGGCAGCACTCCCTCCTTACCTGAGAGAAGGAGATACCACACCTCTGGGTGAGGTGCAGTACCCCTGTGGCGACTGAACCCTCAGGGGCGCCACACTCCCCCCTGGTAAAACACAGCACATCCGTGAGCTGGAACAGAGCAAAACAGGCTAAATTGACATGAAAAATTTTAAGAATGCATTCGCATATAAGACAGTAAAACATTTCTTCCCTTAATGGGAGGCACATCACTTTAATGTTACAGGGTTACATTTTTCAAACAGTTTAAAACATTTTTCATAACGTTCTCGCAACAGGTTACAGTTCATGCTGTAACCGGGTGTCCATTTTACTTCACAAACTGGTGCAACAAGTAGCAGCATCAGGGACCCGTCCGCAAACCCTCAACGTAGGCCCTGGGCGTGGCTAAAGGGCATATGCGATCCTGGAGTTGGACCACGGCTTCCGCCACGCCAGACGGGTTTTCGTTCTGTGATCATGGTTACTAATATAAAACCAATAGGGTGCACCTTAAGAGGTGCTGAACTATTTACAATGCAAGTTCTTGGCCGTTCACTGTCCCCAGCCTGGAGTCTCTATATTCCCTGATGGGTACCTAAGTAAACACACGCTCAAAAAACATTATTTTCAACTTGAACTACTGCACCCTTACAGGTGACTATTTACAAAATCAGTCCCACTCGCTGGACTAATAGTGGGAACCCCGCCTGGGGTATTTCTGATTCTTACCTGACCCAGCCGGGTCATAAGGTATGTCCTGCGGGAGTGTGTCCTCGATGACGCGGTACACATGCAGGGCGAACCACCCACGTTCCCCGTGGTGGCGTGTGTACGTGATACGGTCCCCCGGATACAGATTCCAGTCGGGATGGCCTTCCTCCAGCTCGGGCTCCACATCCCGCCAGTTCACGAATATGTCCCTTTCAAAGTCGGGACTGAGGATAAGGCCCCACCCAGCCTGCAGGTGAAACTTTACCACGAGGCCTTCCTCGCGGGGGCTGGGGTGGGCCGACTCCTCCTGACGGACCTGTGCCTTTGCGGCCTTGTTCCGGGCCTCCAGGCGTTCACAGCGCGCCTGCCGCGCGCGCCGCTCCTTCTCCAGCTGCCGGAGCTCCCGCCTGCAGAACTCCTTCCTCCGCAGGGCTTCGGCCTGGGTCTCCTGCGGGAACCCCATCAGGTCCCCCCCCTGGTTATCCCAGCAAAACTCTTCTCTGCTGGAGTAGGTAACCAGGGGCGCTGGTGTCGGGAGGAGCGGGCACGGCTGCTGGTCCTCGAACCGGGCGCACCAGTCGAAGTCTGGCGCGCCATACACCCACTCGGGTGCCAGAGGTGGAGGCGCCGGGAGGGCATCCAGTAGCAGGCCCGAGGCTTCAGCGCCCGGGAGTGGAGGCTCCGGGAGGGCACTAGATGGCAGATCCTCAGGGTCAGCGCCCGGGGGTGGAGGTTCTGGGCTTAGCAGCTGCTCCAGCGAGGGCATGGCGGCATACGGGGAGTGCTGGGTAAAGAGGCCCAGCAGCAGGTCAGCGCTGGCAGTGCTCGGGATAGGGGATTCTTTCCAACTGCTCCTGTACTCCATACGGCCTCCTGGTTCTCCGCGAGCTCCGCCGGGGCTGAGGTGCCGCTGCTGGCATCCGGTGTCGCTTTCCGCCGTGCTGCCAATTTTTCCAGCAGTTCGCTCCTCTACTTTGCGACCGCTGCTTGCTGGGCTTGCTCCACTTGTTGGCCCAGCTCGAGGACCTCGCTCTGGAGGAACTCCATGTCCTCCGGGGACAATTTCTCAGCTTCTCCCTCCAGGGTGAGGGGGTCACTTGACGCTGTGGCAGGTCAGAGGCGGAGGCTGGACTTTTGCTTCCTTCCATTCTGGCTGCCGGGTGCGGTCTGTCTAGACTGGTTAAGACCACACCCTGTCTCCATTCCTTTTCTCCTCCTCCTCTCTTCTTTCGGGGGCGGTCCCATGGCAATCTGCTGTCAGTCACTCCCTGTGACGGCCTCCCTGCCTTGACGGACACATCTATGCGGACAGTCACTGTTGCAAGGGGCAGGGTTGGCTTTTGGCGCAATTCTGGGACCCAGCCCACGATGGGAGGTTCCATTTTGTTGTCCTTTAGCACGCACATAATGGTGCCCATTCTTCTGGGGCGGGCGCCACATTCAGCAACATAACACAGTCCTTTAGGCACACTTCACCCGCCAATAACGGGTTGGTCACGAATCCTGTCCGTGACGCCAGATCTCACGCGCCCCCAGGGCGGTGGGATACTCGGCAGCTGGGCCTCTGGTAGCTGGGGGATATCACGGTGGCTGGCCCAGTCCGTGACCCAGGGTGGTCAGTGCAAAAAGGGGATATTTTTATATGAGATTTTTAGGATTGTTCGTGACGCCACCTGTGGAATACGGCTAAGGGGTTCCGCTGCTGCGGAGCAGTCCTCTGGAGCTGGTGTTACGGCAGCAGGGATGGTGTGGCTCTCCACCGTAGATCTAGCTCCAGGGCAGCGTGGGGTGTAATGGATGGTTGTGCTGGGCGTTGTGGTGCAGAGAGGGAATGGTGGCGCAGACGGAATAATTGGACAGAGGCGGTGCGGTGCAGTCATCCGTGTCTTTACTCACAGTTCTTTAGTTCCTCAGGGTGCACTGTCAGATTGCAGCCTCCCGCGTCGCGCTGCATTCACCAGGCAGGGGCTCAGCTCTTCCTCAGGTAGATCAGGGGTACCTGGCAGAACCCCACTTTCACGTGTTCCTAGCTAGACCGACTTCACGCTGGGTATTTCTCCCTCCTGCCCTGCGCTGCCCACTCTCAATCCCGCTCGGGTGCTCTGAAGTCCCTCCTGTACGTCGGATCCCGGACCTGCTTGACCCTCCTGGGGATTAGAATGCGGCTTACGATCTCTCTGTCTTCTGACAGATTTGGGGCGTACGGGTGCCGTCCTGCACTCGCCGTACCCCCTAGGATCCCTTCTTAGAACGGAGCCTACTCCCTGCTCCCCTTCTGGGCCTCCAGACTTGGTCCTACTTGTGGAGCAGAGCTCCTAATGAGACTCTGCTCCCGGACTGTTTTCTGAACTGTCCTGAGCTGTTCTTCTGAACTGCTCTCCTCTACTAATCTATCTGTCCTGCCACCCTAAGATGGCTTCCCTATATATACTCCTACCAAAGTGCTCCCTCTAACTACTTCCTCCATCCACACCCACTACTCTTTCCCCCTACCTTTGGTTCCCCCCACTCCAGCCAGGGTCAGGGCTCAGCAGAGACATACATTGCGTCTTGCCCCTCCAGCTGGCCTGGAGCAGTGTAGTGTTGGATGCAGGTGTTTGGGATTCCGGGCAGCACTCCATCCTTACCTGAGAGAAGGAGATACCACACCTCTGGGTGAGGTGCAGTACCCCTGTGGCGACTGAACCCTCAGGGGCGCCACACGCCGAGCAAGTCGAGCAGTGAGATGCTCGGGCGAGCATCGAGCACTGACGCGGACGCTCGCTCATCACTAGTCATTACATCGCGTCTGCTGTGTGGCGCATCGGTTTGCATAGTAAAGACCAGAGCAGCGCCTGGTGAAAGGGAACAAGGTGAGTATGTCCTATAGTGAAAAATGACATGTTTTCCTGTGTCCACAAAAATTTTATTTTGTCTAATTTTTTTCATTTTCACAAAGGTAATTGGAGAAGATGGAACCTATAATTTATTATGCAATTTCTCCTGAATGTGACAATATTCCATATCTGGTCAATAATTACTGATTAGGTACATGACAGGGCTTGGAATGGATTGCAGATGTCATGTCACATTTGCTCAGTCAGTGAGGTGCTAAAACAGTAGAAACCTCTCACAAGTGACTCCATTTTAGAAATTAAACTCATCAAGATATACATCTTGGCTTGTGGTGAGCATTTTTAATCCTTAGATGCTTCATTTAATTTTATAAGATTGGGCGATAACCATGAAAAATTAAAATTTTCCTATTAAAATGTTGCTTTAACCTCAAATTTTCCATATCACAAGAGGTAATAAGAGAAAGAAGACCCCACAATTTGTGATGGAATTTCTCCACAGTGATGCCCCTATAAATGGAAACTGGATACAATTTTTTCAGCTTGGTTGAGAGGGTGCGCTATTTGACTTTTGGAGTGCAATTTTGGCTGGAATAGATTGCTGATGCCATGCACATTAGCAGAGCCCCTGAGGTGGCAGAACAGTGAAACCAACCCCCTCACCATAAATGACATCATTTTGGAAACTATACCAATGAAGGAGTTAATGTAGGAGTGTAGTGAGTATTTTTAACCTACATGTACCTCACAGAATGTTATAACATTGAGCCGTGGTATTCAAAAAATAGAATTTTACAACTAAAATGTTAAACTACCTGGAAATATTTCATTCTCCTATGGCATAATGTGTAAAATAGATCCCACAATTTGTTTTGAAATTTTTCAATGCAGTGATAACCGATTTGGAAGTTGGGTTGTGTGTAGTCCAGGTCCAGCAAATGTTCAGCCATTTTCGCTTTTATTCTTTTAATAATTTTCTTGATTTTCTGTTGTACATTTTGACAGCCATTAAGTAACAAACAAGTGTTCTCTTCTGTTAGATAGATACAGTTGAAACCAGAAGTTTACATACATTATATAAATAGACAGATATGCATGTTTTTCTCAATAGCTGACATGAAATCAGAGTAACCTTTCCAGTTTTAGGTCAATTAGGATTACCATAATTTTTAATATTTGCCAATTGCCAGAATAATGAGTGAGAAAGAAAAGTTCAACCCTGTTATTTGTTTGACAAGTGTCAAGAAAGTTGATTTGCCACTATTTAATATAGACAGTGTAGGTACCGTCCCAATTTAGGGTCACCTTGTCGCTAGTGGGACGGCTTGTATACTTTTTTTGATCAAAAATAGTTCACTAAGTACCCTATATGTCATATGCAACTTTGCTTTACATTTATATATAATGATTGTAGGGTATGAGAGATATTTTTTGTCTTTTGTAGGTGTTTCTTCTTTTTGCTAGTGTGAACATGCTCCTATTTCTTGCATGTGTACCATCTTAGACCTCAGTTCACATTGCTTGGTTTTTTGTCTTGTTTGCATTCTGTGCAAATTAAGGGTGTGGCATCCCCTTTGTTGAGCTGGTTAGTATATATGTAGCTTACCACGGGCCTAGGTGGTCTGATATTGGGACCCGGTTCTATTTGTTTACCCTTTTATGTGCATTACTTCAACTTTGATATACAGTAAGGTTTTTAATATAGACAGTGTAGGTACCGTCCCAATTTAGGGTCACCTTGTCGCTGGTGGGGCGGCTTGTATACTTTTTTTGATCAAAAATAGTTCACTAAGTACCCTATATGTCATATGCAACTTTGCTTTACATTTATATATATTATGATGGTAGGGTATGAGAGATATTTTTTGTCTTTTGTAGGTTTTGCTTCTTTTTGCTAGTGTGAACATGCTCCTATTTCTTGCATGTGTACCATCTTAGACCTCAGTTCACATTGCTTGGTTTTTTGTCTTGTTTGCATTCTGTGCAAATTAAGGGTGTGGCATCCCCTTTGTTGAGCTGGTTATTATATATGTAGATTACCACGGGCCTAGGTGGTCTGATATTGGGACCCGGTTCTATATACAGTAAGGTTTTTAATATAGACAGTGTAGGTACCGTCCCAATTTAGGGTCACCTTGTCGCTGGTAGGACGGCTTGTATACTTTTTTTGATCAAAAATAGTTCACTAAGTACCCTATATGTCATATGCAACTTTGCTTTACATTTATATATAATGATGGTAGGGTATGAGAGATATTTTTTGTCTTTTGCAGGTCTTGCTTCTTTTTGCTAGTGTGAACATGCTCCTATTTCTTGCATGTGTACCATCTGAGACCTCAGTTCACATTGCTTGGTTTTATAACTTGTATTTTGTATTCGCGGCTGTTGTGCCCATACTTTGTAGAAAAGTTCAACCCTGTTATTTGTTTGACAAGTGTCAGGAAAGTTGATTTGCCACTACACTGAGGTCGGAGTCATTCATAGAACCGCCGTATACACATTCGACTAGCGTTCCGGTCGTTACATCTTGACGTAGTTGGCAGGATACGGTGCTCGCTGTGGATGGTGCGAGTAGCACAGAAGGTGCTGCCGCGTCTACTGTAATAATCCAGCCCCCTTCTCCCATTGTGACCGGTAGAGACCGGTTAGTTGGTTGCTCCGCAAAGGGAGCACTGCTTAACCACCTGGCCAAGTTTGATGGGTATAACTTGCTGTTCAGTGATTGGGTAGGCAGGTTGAAGAATGCCATTGCCTTGTACGGCGTCAGCCCCCAGCTACAATCGGAAGTCGCGCTGAATGCTCTGCAGGGGGATGCGCGCAAAGTTGTCTTGTTAAAACCCAAAGACAAACGAAAGACGGTCGACGATATCATCTGGATACTAGAGAAAGCCTTCGACATTGTGGCGGCAGCAGGCTGATGTCGACAGCATTCTTCGGGATCAGTTAATCGAGGGGATACGAAGTGAAGCGCTAAGGAGCGAATTGTTGCTGAAGGTGCGGAGTTCTCCTGGATTCACCTATGCCGAAATACAGGAAGAGGCAGTAGCACGGACTTTGGAAGTGAGGCCTGCTCTGCAGTGGAGTAACCTGCAAGTGGCTAACACAAGAGAGCCGAGACCAGACCCTGTTCAGGCACAGCTGGCGGTTTTACAGAAAACCGTGGAAAGCCTGAAGGAACAGGTGCAACGGATGCAAGTTCGGGAGATGCCTCTGATATGCTCGGCCCTGACTAACCCCCCTATTCCCCTATATGGGCAACCACCCTATACCTCAGGGAGGACGCTGACTGCTCCTTGACCTGATGCAGCCGGAGGTAGGGCAAGAAGATCGGTTCAATGTTGGCGATGGCGAGATCTGGGGCATATGCAGCGGTACTGCCAGAAAAACCTGCCGGCTGAAATCCCGACATCGGTAAAAGAGAGGCCCTCGCTGTAGTTGGGCATACGGCGAGGCAGGAACGAAAATCAACGCCCAACGTCTGTTCCGAAGATCTGATTGCGGAGAATCCCACGTTAGAGGTGCAGTTTGCAGGAAAGTAGGTGGCGTGCTTAGTGGATACTGGATCGGAGGTGACGACCATGCCGATAGAATTTTTCAAGACGCACTTCGAAGAGGCCATCAAGACGGAGTCGGAAAATCTGCTAAGGCTGAAGGCCGCTAATAATGAAGAAATTCCAGTGGCAGGCATTGCATGGATGAAAGTACAGCTGTGCGGTCAGGAATTGGGAACCAAAGGAGTGGTGCTCGTGAAGACACAGGCGAGGCCAAATCTTCCGGTGGTTCTTGGAATGAACATCCTGAGGGAGCTGGGCTCCCTTTTGTTTGAGCGTGATGGCCGAAGATATTGGAAATGAGCGACACCTCACAAAGCCACTCAGAGGGCCCTGCAAAAGGTGGTCCGTTCGTGCGGCATTCAGAAGAGTTCGGCTGAAGGAAGAATGGTGGGAGCAGTGTATGTCCCATGCGGGTCTGCTGTTGTGATCGCCCCTGGTCAAGAGAAGCTTGTGTTGATGCCGGTAGGGATGCACAGGAAGCTGAATGATGTGGAGGTGGTTCTGGAACCGGTGGGACGGTCAGGAGGTACGGACAGTCCGATGATAGCTCGAACGTTGGCTATTGTGCAAAATGGAAGTGTACCAATGAGGTGTCTGAATCTGCAGAATCATGAGGTGACTCTGGCAGTGGGTACGAAGCTGACTGAGGTATATGTGTGTGACGAAGGAGTCATCCCCAAAAGCCAGTTCACACTGAGGGCAGACCACCGGACCGCCTGGACCCTGTTGATGCAGGCGGCAGCTGAAGAATCCCCCACGCCCACATGGAATGGCAGAAAGATTATGGAGATCATAGGAGTGGATGAGTCCCAGTTGGCTCCCGAGCAGGCTCGCAG
Source organism: Phyllobates terribilis (assembly GCF_046119375.1). Taxonomy (NCBI): domain Eukaryota; kingdom Metazoa; phylum Chordata; class Amphibia; order Anura; family Dendrobatidae; genus Phyllobates; species Phyllobates terribilis. The sequence goes on from NW_027362768.1 coordinate 313,785,196, forward strand.
ACTGGAGGCTTCACTGTGGGAATATCAGGCTGTTTTCTCCAGGGGAGATGAAGACTTTGGTTGCACATAGATTGTGGAGCACAAGATACCCACAGGAAACGCCCCCCCAATTCGGGAGAGATATCGTCAGATCTCACCGAGGCTTTATCAGGAGGTCAAAGGAATGCTGGCGCAGATGCTGGATAATGGAGTGGTACGGCCAAGTCAAAGTCCTTGGGCTGCACCGGTCGTGTTGGTCTGGAAAAAGGATGGATCCATACGGTTTCGTGTTGATTACCGTAATCTGAATGTGCTCACAGTACGTCAATCCTACCCGTTGCCCCGGATCGAGGAATCCCTGTCTGCCTGGGAAAGGTGAAGTACTTCTCCACTCTTGACCTGGCCATCGGCTACTGGCAGGTGCCCGTGGCATCTCAAGATCGGCAGAAGACAGCATTCATCTTGCTGATGGGACTGTACGAATTTAATCGAATGCCCTTCGGACTGACTAATGCTCCAGGAACGTTTCAGTGGTTAATGGAATACTGGTTGGGCGATTACAATTTTGAGTCCGTGTTGATCTATCTGGAGAATGTGATTATATTTGGAGATTCGTTCGACGACCACCTGAAGAAGCTCGAGCAAGTGTTGCACCGACTGAGGGACAATGGACTTAAGATCAAGCCAATGAAATGTCACTTGTTCCAGACGCAGATCGAGTATCTGTGACATGTAGTGTCGGCTGAGGGTGTGCGGCCAGCACTGAGTAAAATTTAGGCCATTTAGGAGTGGCCCCATCCCAAGACCGTGAGAGAAGTATGGGCATTTCTCGGTTTAGCCGGATACTACCATCGGTTTGTGAAAGACTTTGCTAAAGTGGCTGAACCACTGAATGAGTTGTTGAGAGAGACGGCTCAGGGGCCCAAGAATCAGCCGATTCGGTGGACGGACCGACAATAACAGGCATTCGATCGGATCCGGGCCGCTCTTGTGCAGGCACCTTTATTGGCGTGTGCTCGCTTTGATCAACCATTCACCCTGAACACTGACAGAAGTCTCTATGGTCTGGGAGCCGTGTTAGCTCAAGAACAAGATGGGAGTGAGTGAGTCATCGCGTATGCTAGCCTGTCTCTATGGGATACAGAGCGAAATCCGGACAATTACAGCTCGTTTAAGCTGGAGATGTTGGCCCTGGTGTGGGCCATGACCGAGAAGTTTGCAGAGTACCTGGCTGGGTCGGAGATTCTAATGATGGCGGACAATAATCCGCTTGCACACTTGGAAAACGCTAAACTAGGAGCCCTGGAGCAGAGAGAGGTGGCGTGGATGTCCAAGTTTAATTACCGGATCCGGTTCCGTTAGGGTAAAGAAAACTCCAGTGCCAACGCATTATCACGAGTGACCCGAGGCACACCCGAGCAGGTGGTGGATGAAGACCTCAAGGATACTGAGATCCCCGATTTGAGGCGATTGCCTGTGTTCGTGGACGTGGCACGCTCAAGTGGGGTGGCGACACGGGTCGCCACATTGCTGGGCAAGACTTTTCAAGAGTGGGCCGAGTTACAGGATTCAGACTCTGAACTGTCACGAGTAAAGAAATGGCTGAGTCAAAAGTCCTGGCCCGATGGGAGAGCAAGAGCCCGGCTGGGTGCAGAAGGACAAAAGCTGCTAAGGCAGTGGGATCGATTGGCCATAGCGGAGGGGATACTGTAATGCTGGATCTACATAGCGGCAGAGCTAGGTACCGTTGGCAGTTAGTAATCCCAGCTTCAGTGGCTCTGGACATTGCCCGGGAAGCTTATATGCGGGGTGCACACTTTGGGCCTGAGAAGACTTATCGTTGGCTGCAGCGGTACGTGTACACACCTGGCTTGGAAGAAGTTGTGAAAGAGGTGTGTGGTAGGTGCCGGGCATGTGAGCTGAATAAGTCCCTGGAACAGAGGGCTCCTGTTCAGACAATTGTGACGTCTGCCCCGTTGGAAGTGCTAATGGTGTATTATTTGTCAATCGGGTACGCCAGAAGTGGTCATCATTCATGCCTAGTCATGACTGATCACTTTACTAATTTTGCCGTTGCTGTCCCCACCAAAGATCAGACTGCTAAGTCCGCAGCTGAGGCAATTTGTAAGCATTTCATCCAGGTTTATGTGTGTCCTCAAAGGATACATTCAGATCAAGGTGCTTGCTTTTAAGGTCAGCTCATGACGGAGTTGCTGCAAGTCTATGGGATTCAGCAATCACGGACAATGCCCTACCATCCACAGGGAAATGGGGCCTGTGAACGGTTCAACCAAACCTTGCTTCAACTGCTGAGAACGCTGGAACAGAGGCAGAAGGAGCTTATGTAGGCCTACAACAATAGGGTCCATAGCACCTCAGGATTCACTCCTTACGCGATGATGTTCGGTCGGCCTGGGCGAGAAATTGAAGAACTGGGTCTCACTGTACCTGACAAGCCAGAATATCATACAGCCAGTGAGTGGGTCCAGGATCATCGCTGAAGGTTTGCGGGAAATCCACCGGATAGTAAAAGACCGTGTGCAGGATCATCCCCACCAAGATCGGGGGCCTGTGCACCTAGATGAGTTCCGGGTGGATGATAAGGTGCTAGTGCGAGTCACGTGTCCGGGAGATAAGTTGAGTGACAGGTGGGAGGATACGCCCTACACAGTAGTGGAAAGGGTATTCACAGGGGGAAGTGTGTACACAGTGGTTCTTGAAGGGTACATTGGACCCCGTTACACAATGCACAAAAACTGGCTAAGGGGGTGTATGTCCGACACACCTGCCTGTCACCCTGAGACACCTGCCCCACCTACAGCGATTGCACCAAGTAATGTTGAATGTGACTGTTGGGATGACTTCGGGGTGGAACCCTCGGACTTGCAAAGTCCGATAGCGCAAGATCCAGGTGTTCCACACACCGCCCCTGATGTTACTGTTCCACCAGATGCGGTGGACCCTCCATCGAACTCGGCAAGTACTGGTTTGCAGAGATCGAAGAGGAGCACAGCTGGTGTTCTCCAAATACGATATAATCCTGCGGAGTATGTGTTACATATGTGTTGTACGAAACCATTTGTCGGGGCGCCAAATTGTAAGTGGGGTGGATTGTAGCATGTTGGCATGTGTTTCTAGTAATGAGTTCATATTACTGATAGCATAAATTTATCCTGCAATGACTTAGTCCGGCCATTAGGGGTCAGCAAGAGACAAGTAAAGAAAAGCCCGGGGATCTGTGAAAAAGCCCGGGAATCTGAGATCCAGGAAGACCTCTGAGGGGACGAGACGTGTCTGATGTCCAGAGACAATTGGAGCTTGCAGAGACTTGAGCCGGATGGTGTGTCCAAGAAGAAACTGTGCCTTGTGAGTAACTGAGATATGTGACCAGTCACCAACTGTGTAGTTAGCTAGGGAAAGCTAGTTAGTAATCCCAGTAGTACTGAGAACTGCCCGGTGTATATCATTGCTGATGGACTGATCAGGCTTGATCCAGAGATTGCGAAAGATCTGGTATAACAAGACTTTGTGTACGTGGATATTACAAAGGAGCCCTGTTGTGAACTATACATTGAGACTGAGATCAATTCTGATTCCTGCCTGCGCCGGGATATGCTAGAGAACTTGGTATGAAGGAGAAGCTGATTAAACCTTGTGGCCAGAGATCAGGGTCTAATAAAAGGTTTAGTTTGTTAATTTCTTGTGTATATTAAATTAGAGAGATTTCTCTTTGCTCTTGTATGAAGAGAAATTGTACACCGTATAGACAACGCGTTGGCTAAACATAGAGTGTTTATTAAGGGGAAAAACAAGGGTACCTGGATCCCATTGTATTAGTGTGGGAGGGGGGTGTAAGGTTATATTCCTGGGAGGACCACGTGCCACGTCCGCAGTAACTTCCTGGGTAGCCCCTGTACTGAATAAGGGTGGGAGCGGCATAGCCCAGGGGTAGTTTGGCTCATTCCTGCGAGATTGGCACTTGGGCTCTCTCGGGCTGCATAACTTGTATTTTGTATTCGTGGCTGTTGTGGCTCATACTTTGTAGAAAAGTACAACCCTTTTATTTGTTTGACAAGTATAAAGAAAGTTGATTTGCCACTACACTGAGGTCAGAGTCATTCATAGCATCGCCGTATCCCTCATACACATTCCACCAGCGTTCCGGACGTTACATCCCCAAGGATGAGTCAGACTAGTGCTAGTTCACAATTCTCTTCCTGATATATTGGCTGATTTCTTTAGACTTTCCCATGATGCTACACAAAGAAGCAGTGTTTCAGGTGTGCATTAAAATACATCCATAGGTGTGTGTCTAATTAACTCAGATGTTGCCAAAAAATCAGAAGCTTCCAAACACATGACATCATCATATGGGCAGTCCAGAATTGTTTAAAGGCATAGTAATCTGTGTATATAAACAATATAGTGTATGTAAACTTTTGACTTTGCAGTAATTAATAAAAATGCCTTAAAACATTTTCTCTCATTATTCTGGCATTTGGCAAATATTAAAAATTATAGTAATCCTAATTGACCTAAAACAGGAAAGGTTTATTCAGATTTCATGTCAGATATTGAGAAAAACATGCATATATAGTGTAAGTAAACTTCTGGTTTTAACTGTATCACTTATAACTTCATGGTGCACGTGTGTCATTACACGGCAGCCAATTCGGAACAAGCTAAGCTGCAGTGTAAAGCATGTGTGAGTTACAGAGCAGCCCCCTGGACCACTAATGAGACTAGAGATGGATTTCAGACCACCTTGACTCCAGTCGACAACAATGCTGCAGTCATGAATGATAGCGCTGTCCTAATGGAGTAACGCTGGGGTGTCCTCTCCTCTAGGACTGTAGTGACGTGTGTTGAGCACAATGGATGAATTCCAATGTGAAATATCAGCCAACACTTCTGATTAGGAATCCTGCTCCTCTGTTGGAGGCTTTTATGACCAGTACATTTTCAGATGTCAGTCTAATCTATTCATTTTTATTTTTGCTCTGGGGATTGAACATTATGATAAAGAATGTGGCTGGGCAGATAAACCAGACCACAGATCAGTGGTCAGAGCATTCACAGGACAGTGTCACAGGAAGCACAATTTACAAAAATACTGTTCCAAAACTCCTGCAGATTCTGGTGTGGAGAGAACTGACATATTTGCTGCTCACCTTCCTCTCTACCATGTATGTGGAACCCGTCAGCTCTGCACAAACAGTGAGGAGATTATCCTGACCTTTACAGCAGGCCATACATCTATAATATAACCGGAGATGCATCCCTCTGTCTGAAGCCGTTATAGACTGCGCAAACGCGACACACCAGTCTGGCTCCAGACAGAAGATCGCATGGAGCTGTTACAAGTAAGAGGAGTGTATGGTGCCAGAGACACTGAATGCATACCGCGATCTCCGGCGCCACACTTACATACTTACCTGACTGGGAGGAGCGTTGCCGCGGAGCCTCTCTTCTCGCCGGAGACCGGGGCAGGAGTGAGGCGTCGGAATCAGCGCATGCACCTAGCGCTATCCGGCACCATTTTACTGAAGACACGTTTGCAGTGTGTCTTCAGCAAAATGGCGCCGGACAGCGCGGTATGGGCACGCGCGTACTTGGGCGCCGCACTCCTCCTCTGACCTCCGGCAGAACGGGACACAGCACTGGAGCACAGGGATGAAAGGTGAGTATAACTGTTTATTTTTTTTGTATGTGTGCAGGGTGAGAGGGATGAGGGGTGCCATACATACCAGGATTGGGGAGTTAGGGGACCACACATAGCAGAGGGGGGCATGCATACCAGGATTCAGATGAGGGGCCATGCATACCAGGATAGGGATGAGGGGTACCATGTATACTAGAGTAGGGATGAGGGGTACCATGCATACCTGGATAGGGATGAGGGGTACCATACATACCAGAATCAGGATGAGGGGTACCATATATACCAGGATGAGGGATGGGGTGCCATGCATACCAGGATTGGGGATGAGGAAGCCATGCATACCAGGATGAGGGATTGGGTGCCATGCATACCGGGATTGGGAGATGAGGAAGCCATGTATACCAGGATGAGGGGTTGAGTACTATACATACCAGGATTGGGGGATGAGGGGTGCCATGCATACCAGGATTGGGATGAGGGGTGCCATATGACTCGCCCCCTGGGCCGTGGGGCACCCGGAACCGGGCTTCAGCGCGATGATGGGGGTAGTAGTGGCAACCCGATCCCGTGGCTCAGGGTGGTCAGACCAAATGCTGTGGCAGTCTATTTGTAGGGTTATGAATGTCCGACTACGCCACCCGTGGATTGCGGTCAGGGATGACCGCCGCTGCAAGGCAGACCGCTGAGGCTGATGTTGGTATGCAGCACAAGGATAGGATAACTCCCCACGGGAAGAGTGTAGCCTCAGGGCAGTGTAATAGGATGCTGGGGGTGATGGTGCAGGCCGCAATAATAAGGGTTCAGAGTCTGCTTCAAACAGTCCAGGGTCTTTATTGTAGTTAGTACTAATGACCCGACAGGAGTACAAGGTAGGAATGGGCCTGGGTGTCTGAGAGCATTCGGGCAAGCCCCACTGGTCAGGGTGAGTGGGTAGGCCTACCGTTCTCTCTCTGCCCTTGCTGACTATCCCCCTTTTCGTGGTGTGATAGCCCACGTCCCTGGGCTGGCCGTGTACTACGCCTGTATGGCTTGCGACTCGGGCCTTAGGTACCTGTTGCTTCTCCGTGCTGTACCGGTCCCTCTGTGTGGCGGAGCCTTCAGGCATCTCAGGCCAAGGGACCTGAAATCCCTCGCGGGTTGGCTATCTGCTGCCGGGCTTGCAACCCTGACAGTCTCGGACCCCAGTGTCCGGTTGTGTAGTTCTCTCTCAGCCAGGACCGGCTCTCGACGCCTCTGTCCCTGGCTTGCTGTTCCTCCTCTGCCTCCCAGACTCCTCAGCTGCTGCTGACCTGTCCCTTTCCTCTGGGAATCCTTCTGGATGCTTCAGAAGTGGGTCCTGGTCTCTCTAACCCTGCCCTCAGTTCCAGCTTTTATAGGGGCAGCCTGCTCCCCCTACTGGCCTGGGACAGGAGGTGCTGCATGCTAATGGTCCCTGACCAGGGAACCTCCTTCCTGCTCTCAGACACAGCCTTTAATATTTGTGGCATCCAGGCCTGGGGTGACACACATATACACCAGGATGAGAGATGGGGTGCCATGCATACCAGGATTGGGATGAGGGGTGCCATGCATACCAGGATTGGGGATGAGGGGTACCATGCATACTGTAACGGGTCTGGGAGGTGGAACCTCTGAGCTACTATACAAAGGGGCAGTCCTTGTAAGGAAGCGGGTGGCTCCCAGGGAAGGTGGGCAGGTAGTCACGGCAAGTGACAGGGACAGTCTCTGGATAGAAGGGCAGGAGGTCACGGCAAGTGACGGGAACAGTCTCTTGACAGGCAGGTGGTCACGGCAAGTGACAGCAGGGTAGGAGTCTCTAGACAGGCAGGTGGTCACGGCAAGTGACAGCAGGGTAAGAGTCTCTAGACAGGCAGGTGGTCACATGGCAGAGCCTCCAGGTAGGCTAGCAGGCGGGTAGCAGGTGAGCGCTCCCAGGGGAGCGGGTAAGAGTCTCTCGGCTGGCTGGCAGGTGGTCACGGCAAGTGACGGCAGAGCCTCCAGGTAGGCTAGCTGGTGGGTAGCAGGTGAGTGCTCCCAGGTGAGCGGGTAAGAGTCTCTCGGCTGGCTGGCAGGTGGTCACAGGCAGGTATCAGGCAGGTATCAGGCAGGTATCAGGCAGGTATCTGGCAGGTATCAGGCAGGTGCTTCCTGATCCGCAGGCGGACTGGCCCATAGACAGACTGGCGGATGCTGGTAGACAGACTGTCGGATCGCAGGGAATGCAAGCAGGTAGACAGTGCAATGCGTACCAGGATTGGGAATGAGGGGTGCCATGCGTACCAGGAATGGGGATTAGGGGTGTCATACGTACAAAAATTGGGGATGACGGGTGCTATGCGTACCAAGATTGAGAATGAGGGTTGCCATGCGTACCAGGATTGGGGATGAGGGGTGCAATGCGTACCAGGATTGGGGATGGGGTGTCATGCATACCAGGATTGGGAATGAGGGGTACCATGCATATCAGGATGAGGGATGGGGTGCCATGCATACCAGGATGAGGGATGGGATGCCATGCATACCAGGATAGGGATGTGGGGGGGCCATGCATACCAGGATTCAGATGAGGGGCCATGCATACCAGGATAGGGATGAGGGGTACCATACATACCAGGTTTGAGGTTGAGGGGTGCCATGCATACCAGGATGAGGGATGGGGTGCCATGCATACCAGGATTGGGAATGAGGGGGGCCATGCATACCAGGATTCGGATGAGGGCTATGCATACCAGGATAGGAATGAGGGGTACCATGTACAGTACAGACCAAAAGTTTGGACGCACCTTCTCATTTAAAGATTTTTCTGTATTTTCAAGACTTTTAAAATTGTACATTCACACTGAAGGCATCAAAACTATGAATTAACACATGTGGAATTATATGCTTACCAAAAAAGTGTGAAACAACTGAAAATATATCTTATATTCTAGGTTCTTCAAAGTAGCCACCTTTTGCTTTGATGACTGCTTTGCACACTCTTGGCATTCTCTTGATGAGCTTCAAGAGGTGGTCACCGGAAATGGTCTTCCAACAATCTTGAAGGAGTTCCCAGAGATGCTTAGGACTTGTTGGCCCTTTTGCCTTCACTCTGCGGTCCAGCTCATCCCAAACCATCTCGATTGGGTTCAGGTCTAGTGATTGTGGAGGCCAGGTCATCTGGCGTAGCACCAGGGGCGTACATAGAAATCATGGGGCCCCATAGCAAAAGTCCAAATTGGGCCCCCCTTCCCCGTAAAAAAAATCTGCAACGTAACTGGAAACACAGTGTATAGGCACAGTCACAAAAGGACATAGCTATCTACTTTGGAAGACAGGGAAATGGACATGTCTTGTAGCATATACATAGTAAATGTGCCCATACTGAAGTGACTCGCCCCCTGGGCCGCTTGGTGAACCCGGAACCGAGCCTCTGGTGGGATGCTGGGGGTGGTAGTCTCAGTGTGGCGGCGACCCGGTCCGTGGCTCAGGGTGGTCAAACCAGTGGCAGTCTTAGTGTAATAACAAATGTCCGACTACGCCACCCGTGGATTGCGGTCAGTGGGGACCGCCGCTGCGCTGCAGGCCGCTGAGGCTGATGTTGTAAGCGCAGCCAAGTATGGGATAACTCCCCACGGGAGAAGTATTGCCTCAGGGCAGCTAGTGTGGATGATGGGAGTGATGGTGTGAGCGTCCCAGTACTAATGGTGCTGGTGCGGCGATGAAACACAGAGACGTGTGGTGCAGTTCAGGGTCTTTACTGATGGTATAAAGCAGACCCTCCCGGGAGTACTGGTTAGCAGTAGAGGCCTGGTCAGTCTGTGAGCAAGCAGGATCTCCCCCTGGCCAGGTGGAGTTGTAGGCCTCCCCGTCTATCTGCACTCTTTCCTGGCTACCTTGCTCTATGCGGGTAGAAGTAGCCCACGTCCCTGAGTATACCGTGTGGTGCTCACCCGTATGGCCGGTGACTTGGGGCCTTCTGTTAGCCTCCGCTCCACGACGGCGGTGCTGGTCCCTTGCTTGTAACCGTGCCTCCGGGCTTCTAAGGCCAGAGGACCTGGAATCCCCTGCCGGTTGGATTCTGCTGCTGGATCTGGATGTCCCCACAGCCTCGGACTCCGTGTCCCGGTTTAGTGTCTTCAGCCAAGGCGAGCTATCTAGCTTCCAGCCTCTGGTTCTCACTCCTGCTCCTACAGAGCTCCTGCTGTATCTTTCCCTCTCCAAGCTCTGACTCCCCTAATCCTGCCCCAGACCCAGTTTATAAGGGCAGATTCCTCCCCTCCCAGGTCTAGGCGGGCAGTGTTGCATGCTTAGGGCTCCTGACCAGAGAAACCTCCCACTTGCTCTCAGACATAATATTTCTATTACTGTGGCAACCAGACCCCTGAGGTTCCACATTCCCCCCTAGTAAATTTTAGTACTCCGGGACTGAACACATTTTTAAAGAAACATAAATACAAGGGTATAAACGATAATACAATAACATATTTACAAGAAGCTTTATTTCTTTAAAGGTCACGGCGTGTCCGCAACCGTGTGTCCATATCACCCAAGGTGAAGTTTGTGAAACAAGAGGGTGTCCATGTCACCCAAGGTGAAGCTTTAAGCGAAGTAGGGGACCTGTCCAAAGCAAACCCCTTGCGTTGGCCTTGGGCGTGGCTGCAAGGCTGAAGCTAGCTACTTTGGGCCGCAAGGAGGCCACGCCAGACAGGCTTTCTCTTCTGCGGCCATCTTCGCAAGAGGCACAGTGTGCAACTATCTACAAGATTGTTCCGGTTATCCAGCGTCCATAACCTGTTAGTCCAAATAAATCTGCAGGGTAACTGAGAAACATAATTAATAACAGGCAACAACAAAAACTGTCAACATTTCTCAATAAACAGGTAAATTTACAGTGCATTACTTTATATTTTCCAGCGAGCGGGCATCTGACCTCTAGTGACTCTAGTGGACCTACGGAGCTCACTAACTGGTCCTGCACTACATGGTGTAGGAGGTGTTATGGGTAAGCTGGGCAGCTGTCTGCGCACTCTTTGGCTCACAAGGGGCACGGCAGGCTCACTACTAGCAGAGGGTTGATCCTCCTGTCCTGCTGGTGTGGACTCTTCTGCCTCCTGGGCCGGCTGCTCTTCCAGCTCTACCTGGTCTTCTGTAGGCACTTGAGGGGCTGGCTGGAGAAAGGTGAGGACGGGCACCACGATAGCGTTGTTTACTTGTGTCCAGGACCGGGGAAAGTCTCAGAGTACTGTGCTGATCATTTCCTCCTTTTCCTCTACGGGTTGAGGGTCTTCCTGATCTTCATCCATGCTTTGCAACTTCTCGGGGCACTTTTTCAGGTGGTCTCTGGAGACAGTGGCTGTGGTCTCTCCTCCATCCTTGCTGATGACGTACACCTTTGGATTATTGTGGCTTGAGGGCAGTACGGTGTACGGGTCCTTTTCCCACTGGTCGTCCAACTTATGGAGCCGCCTTTTTCTTTTCAAGACCTGCTCTCCAGGTACCAGGGGAACAGCGGGAGCATGTTGGTTATAAGTCCTCTCCTGCCTTTCTCTTGATTGACAGAGACTTCGCTCGACCCTCTCCTGTACTTTCCGGTACTGCTGCTGCCGTTCTGTATCCCAGTCTGCCTCTGGCGAGGTGTCCTCAGGTGTCAGGACTCCCATATCCAGGTCAATAGACAGCTTACCAGGTCTTGCTCTCATTAGGTAAGCCGGGGTACAGTTGGTGGAACCTACCGGGATGTGGTTGTACAGGTCCACCAGATCGGGCAGTTTCTCAGGCCACAAACTGCGTTCTTCCAGGGGCAATGTTTTTAGCAGATCTATCACCACCTGGTTCATCTTCTCGCAGAGTCCATTGGTTTGGGGGTGATAGGGCATTGTTCTTATCTTCTTGCAGCCATACAGGTTGCAGAACTCCTGGAAGACCTCTGCTTCGAAGGCTGGTCCTTGGTCTGTCAACACTTGCTCCGGGTACCCGTGTGGACGGCAGAAGTGCTGCTGGAAGGCTCTAGCTGCTGTTTGAGCCGTTAAGTCCTTGACGGGAACCACCACCAGGAACCGGGAGTAGTGATCTACGATTGTGAGGGCGTAGACATACCCAGATCTGCTCGGAGCCAGTTTCCCATGGTCCAGGGCTACCAGTTCCAGTGGCTGTCTGGTGATGATGGGCTGCAGGGGAGTCTTCTGGCTGGCATGGTCCTTTCTTCTTAGGTTGCACGGGCCACAGTCTCTGCACCACCTCTCGATGGCTCCTCTCATGCCTACCCAGTAGAACCGTTCACGCAACAAGTACTCCAGCTTCTTCCATCCAAAATGTCCTGCTCCGTTGTGGTATGCCTCCAGAACCATAGCCGCGTCTCGTCTTGGGACCACTACCTGCCAGGTCAACTCATGTGTTTGAGAGTTAACCATTCTCCGGCACAGCTTCTCCCTGTAGAGGAACAGTTTACTTTTCTCCTTCCACAGTTGCTTGGTCTCCTCCGGAGCGTCTGGGTCAAGACGGGCATCGGCCTGTGTCAGCATTTCCTTCACCAGACGGACTGCGGGATCACTGTCTTGCGTTTCCGCCCAGCTGTAGTGGGGCAAGGGATTAAACGTCACAGAGCGCCTGTCCTTCACACGGTGGGAATACAGGGTAATCCCATGACGGTGGAACGCAGTTTGGCATTCTAGACAGGGCATCCGCGTTGACATTTGAGCGTCCCACCCGGTATTTGATGGTGAATTCATAGTTGGACAGGCGGGCCATCCATCTCTGCTCCAGGGCACCGAGTCTTGCAGTGTCCAGGTGTGTCAACGGGTTGTTATCCGTGTACACGGTGAACTTGGAAGAGGCAAGGTAATGCTTGAAACGTTCAGTCACTGCCCACACCCCTGCCAGGAACTCCATCTTGAATGAGCTATAATTCTCAGGGTTCCTCTCCGTGGGCCGTAGCTTTCGGCTGGCGTAAGCGATTACCCGTTCTTTCCCCTGCTGGATCTGGGACAGTACGGCTCCTAGCCCGATGTTGCTTGCGTCCGTGTGGAGGATAAAGGGCTGGCTGTAATCAGGGTGCGCCAGGATTTCATCTCCCGTGAGGGCCATCTTCAGCTGGCAGAAAGACTCCTCTTCCAGCTTTTCCCACCTGAAGAGCGGCTTCTGGTTTTTAGCTTTCCGAGATTGACCTATCAGGAGGTCCTGCATAGGGGCTGCCATTTTGGTGAAACCGGGAATGAATCTTCTCTAGTAGCCTACCAACCCGAGGAACTGCCGCACTTCCTTTATGCTGGAGGGTCTTGGCCAGTCTTTAATCACAGTGATCTTATCAGGGTCGGGAGCCACTCCGTCAGCACTCACCACGTGTCCCAGGTATTGCACCTTTGGTTTCAGGAGGTGACACTTGGAGGGTTTCACCTTTAGGCAGTAGCTTGCCAGGGCGTCAAACACTTCTGCCAGGTGTTTCAGGTGGTCCTCGTAAGTCTTGGAATAAATGATGACATCGTCCAGGTATAACAGGACCGTCTCGAAATTCCGGTGTCTCAGACAGCATTCCATCAACCGTTGGAAGGTTCCTGGTGCGTTGCAGAGCCCAAACGGCATACAGTTAAATTCGCTGAGACCCATCGGGGTGGTGAATGCGGTCTTCTCCCAGTCCAACTCTGCTACAGGAACCTGCCAGTACCCGCTAGTGAGGTCCAAAGTAGAGAAGAAGTTAGCAGATTTTAATGCAGCTAAGGACTCTTCTATCCTTGGTAACGGGTACTCATCTTTGTGTGTGATACGGTTGACCTTCCTGTAGTCTACACACATTCTCATGGTGTTGTCTTTCTTTTTCACTAAGACTAGTGGAGCTGCCCAGGGGCTACAGCTGTCCCTAATTACCCCAGCCTCCTTCATGTCCTTTAACATCCCCTTGGCGTGCTGATAGTGTGCAGGGGGTACGGGTCGGTATCCCTCCTTTATGGGAGGATGGTCTCCCGTTGGGATGTGATGTTCCACCCCCTTCACTCGCCCAAAGTCTAGCGGGTGTTTGCTAAACACTCTCTCGTACTCCTGAACCACCCGGTAGACTCCCTGTTTTTGGTGTGAGGGAGTGGAGTCAGTACCCAAATGCAGTTGCTGACACCAGTCCTCCATTGGTTTCTTAGAGCCGTTACCTTCCTCTGGTTGAGATGGAGGCAAGGGTTCCACGGCCTGTACAGAGATCTGGTTTATGGTGAACAATTTGGCTAGCGTGGCATGCCGGGGCAGGTATACTTTTCTCTCCCTGATATTTATGATGCGCACGGGCACCCTCCCATGACGTACATCGACCACCCCCTGTGCTGTCAAAATGGTGGGCCTACTGTCTGAGTAGACGGGTTCTACCATTGCTTGGTAGTCTCTACCTCTTAGACCAATAGCTGCCCAGCACCAAATCATAATCTCACTTTTTGGGGGCATGGCAATAGGGAACGGGTCACACATTCTCACGCTACCTATCTCACCACCAGATAGTTCCACTTGTTGTCGCTTCATCAGTGCCCGGATCTCTTTTTGGAGCACACGCTGCTGGCTGGAACTGGCGTTATTGGCAACCTGCTGCAAAATAAGAATCACCTCTGCAAGACAGTTTTCAATTACGTTAGTACCTAGGGTTATTTTTGGGTGACTCTCGCGACGGTCAATGTCCACAATGATCAGTCCTTGTGCCGGCAGTTCAACTTTACCGACCTTGATGGTCACTTCTTTAAATCCTATCTGTGGCACGGGCTGACCATTGCTGGCGATAATGCTCAGGTCGTCATCTGGGTAGCGGGTTATGTCCGAGTCATTCCAGTACCGCTTGAAGAGCACGTACGGGATGGTGGTGACCTGTGACCCGGTGTCCAGTGTGGCACTCATAAGAATGCCGTCCAGTACCACAGGCAAGGCCGGACGTCCCCCTACGTACTTGTCACGCCAGTTCGATGGGCCTGATGATGTTAGGCCTGGGGGTTGGCCCTCTACCCCAGGTTGTGCCCGTTTAAATGACAGTACCTTGCCATATGTCCGGGTTGATTGCAGCGGCGGCAGATGGGTTGTCCGTCCTCGTTGTATCAGTCGCTGGGTCTTCCTCTGGCCGGTGGGGTCCTCCTCAGTCGGCGCCACGGAACGTCCTCCGTTCCGGATGCCAGCTGGATCTTTTCTGGAGAAGAGACCTGTAAAGACTGCACAGTTCTGGTTAGCGCGGCAACGCTCTTAGTCAGCTCTTGGACCTGATGGTGCAGGTCTGTAGCCGGGTTATTGTTCAAAGCCTGCGCATCAGCTCCCACAGGCCCTGCAGACAAGGGCGCTGCGTCCTGGTGATAAGTGATAGCAGGGCGCCTGTGGGTCACAGCGCCACCTGGTGCCGGTTCTCGGAGCACCCGGATGGCTCTGTCCTTGAACTGTGCAAAGTCCAGGTCAGGGTCCTGTAAGGCCATTGCCCGCAACTGGGTTCGGTGGGCATTGCACAGTAGACCCTCAATAAATTGTTCGGTCAACAGCTTGTCTTCATTCCCCACGCTGTCAGGGTCTGCCTGCTTAATGGCCTCTTGTAGGTTTAGAGCATAGTCTCTTATACTTTCATGTGTCCGTTGTTTGCACCCGTAAAATCTGAGCTTTATTTCGGCTGAGGTGCGGGTATCAAATGTGTCTTTCAGCCGGGCTAGTATTTCTCTGACAGTCCTCTTCTTCCTAGGTGGCCAGGACTTTACCTCCCTTTGGGCTGCCCCGATTAACTGGGCCACCAGGATGCTCACTTTTTGCTCTTCCGTGAGGGGGTATACCTGGAAGAGGCTATCCAGTCTTTCCCTAAAGTCACTTAGGGTATGTGACTCCCCTGAATACTGGGGTAGCCAGGTTGCCCCCGGGATATAGGGCATGGTGAATGGCATGACCGCAGCAGCGGTTGCGCTGGCGGCCGGTGTGTAGGTGGAGCTCCCCTTGGTGTCCGACATCCTCCTTCCCCCCTAGTGGACCGTGGCCTACCTTGCGATGCTCTTCTTCCGTAGGCCGCGGCTCTGCAGTCGATCGTCGGGGTTGAGGACCTTGCGTCGCGCTCCTGTGAGGTTAGCGTCGCTCTTCCTCCCTTCCAGGACCTTACGCAGCGTCGGAGCGTGGGGCGGAGCTTCGGATCTCGCGTGCTTTCGGCGTCCACGCCCCTCTTCTTCCTGCGCGGCGTCCTGAAGATGGCGTCCGATGACGGGAAGCGGCTGCGGATGGCGGGAAGACGGCAGAGGATGGCGGGAAACGAACCAAGATGGCGTCCGATGGCGGGAAACGACTCCGGACGGCGGGAAACTTCGCCACGAAATCCTGCCGACTACGCCAAAGTTGACTCGCCCCCTGGGCCGCGTGGGGAACCCGGAACCGGGCCTCTGGTTGGATGCTGGGGGTGGTAGTCTCAGTGTGGCGGCGACCCGGTCCGTGGCTCAGGGTGGTCAAACCAGTGGCAGTCTTAGTGTAATAACAAATGTCCGACTACGCCACCCGTGGATTGCGGTCAGTGGGGACCGCCGCTGCGCTGCAGGCCGCTGAGGCTGATGTTGTAAGCGCAGCCAAGTATGGGATAACTCCCCATGGGAGAAGTATTGCCTCAGGGCAGCTAGTGTGGATGATGGGAGTGATGGTGTGAGCGTCCCAGTACTAATGGTGCTGGTGCGGCGATGAAACACAGAGACGTGTGGTGCAGTTCAGGGTCTTTACTGATGGCAAAAAGCAGACCCTCCTGGGAGTACTGGTTAGCAGTAGAGGCCTGGTCAGTCTGTGAGCAAGCAGGATCTCCCCCTGGCCAGGTGGAGTTGTAGGCCTCCCCGTCTATCTGTACTCTTTCCTGGCTACCTTGCTCTATGCGGGTAGAAGTAGCCCACGTCCCTGAGTATACCGTGTGGTGCTCACCCGTATGGCAGGTGACTTGGGGCCTTCTGTTAGCCTCCGCTCCACGACGGCGGTGCTGGTCCCTTGCTTGTAACCGTGCCTCCGGGCTTCTAAGGCCAGAGGACCTGGAATCCCCTGCCGGTTGGATTCTGCTGCTGGACCTGGATGTCCCCACAACCTCGGACTCCGTGTCCGGGTTTAGTGTCTTCAGCCAAGGCGAGCTATCTAGCTTCCAGCCTCTGGCTCTCACTCCTGCTCCTACAGAGCTCCTGCTGTATCTTTCCCTCTCCAAGCTCTGACTCCCCAAATCCCGCCCCAGACCCAGTTTATAAGGGCAGATTCCTCCCCTCCCAGGTCTGGGCGGGCAGTGTTGCATGCTTAGGGCTCCTGACCAGAGAAACCTCCCACTTGCTCTCAGACATAATATTTCTATTACTGTGGCAACCAGACCCCTGGGGTGCCACAGAAGCCTTTTTATTGTTCTCAACCCTTTTATCGCCCTATAGATTTAAATACCCCCAAAAAAGCATCTAACACACTGTATGATAACCCCTACAGTAAATTCCCCTACTGTAACCCCCACATGCACAGTATGATGACTCCATAGTCCCCCCAGCAAAGTATGATGTCCACACAACCACCCACACAATATGATAGCTCTGACAGCACCCAAACACAGTATGATGGTCCACACACACTCCCCACAGCAACCCCCCCTCACACAGTATGAAGGTCCCCGCAAAGTATGATGATCCCCACAGACCCACATTGTATGATGATCCTCACACAGTTTGATGGCCCCATAGGCCCTCCACAGGACCTCCAAACAATATGATGAAGGTACCCACAGTATGATGGTCAGCACATTTCCCCCTCACACAGTAAGCAGCACAGTGGCTCAGCGGTTAGCACTGCAGCCTTGCAGCTCTGGGGTACTGGGTTCAAATCCCACCAAGGACAACATCTGCAAGGAGTTTGTATGTTCTCCCCGTGTTTGTGTGGGTTTCATCCAGGTTATCCAGTTTCCTTCCACACTCCAAAGACATACTGATAGGGAATGAAAATTGTGAGCACCAGTGGGGATAGTGCTGATAATGTCTGTAAAGTGCTGTGGAATTAATGGCACTATATAAGTGAATAAAATAAATATATACCATATTTTGCGGATTATAAGCCGCACCCCAAATTTTGGGGTGCAAAATAGGAAAAAATATTTGTTGTTTTTTTTTAAATAAAATGGTGCGCCTTATAATCCTTTTTACCTGGGGGCAGTGGTAGTGGAGGGGGGGGGGGGGTCATAGGAGCCAGGCTCACACAAACCAGAGACTGGCGGGAGAGGAGGCTGCGGCAGGAGACGGGTGATGCTGCGGCCCCGCCCTCAGAAGAAATATCAGTGATTCAAGGCGGTGGTGGTGGCAGTGGGAGCTAGGCAAGTTCAGCGAGGCGATGCTGCGGCCCTGTCCTCAGAAGTCGGCGGTGAGCGGAGGCGAGGTTCCCTATCCTGTACATAGCCCTGCGCTGTGCTTTTGTAAAATGGCCGCTGGAGCATTCGCAGATCAAGATCTCTAGAGAACTCGGCCAGCTCCCGCCGCCACCACCACCGCCTTGAATCACTGACATTTCTTCTGAGGGCGGGGCCGAAAAATCGCCCCGCTACTGCCGCAGCCGCCGCCAACCTCCTGTGCTTGGGACCCCTATCCGCCGCCGCCCCCCAAGTAGCCATAACTTTTCATTATAAGAGGCACACCCTTTTTCCTCCCAAATTTTGGGGGAAAAAGTGTGTCTTTTTAATCCGAAAAATACAGTGAGTAAAATAAAATAAATAAATAATATTGGCCCCCACAGTAGTCCCCACCACAATATGATGGTTGCCACAAGCCCCCCACATCATATGATGACCCCCTTTCAGTAGTCCCCATCACAGTATAAGACCCCACAGACCCTTACAAGTCCTGACTAGGAGAGCATGAGCTGCCGTGCAGATAAATGTGTGTAAACCAGTAATTTATACAATTTATTAATGTTCAGCTCTAATCCCCTCTGGTCCCAGAAGTTTCTCCTCAAGCCTTTTGGTGACCGACACAGGACAGTGTGACAGTAGCTCTAGCTCGGTGTGAAGGAGGCTTCCTGACTCTCTTTGTGCACAATCACAGCCCTCCTCACCATAAACCTGTAAATAGTTAGCAGAATTCTATTTACGACCCCTCCCCCTGCCTTAACACCCGCACATCCAACAATCAGCATGCAGGAGGAAACTCATCTGACTGAGTCATTTCACACAGAGAGCCCAGCGCTGCCCTGCTAACCTGCAGTGTCAGCTGAGTGTCACCCCTGCCTCCAGGACGCTCCCTCTGTCTCCATTAGCCAGGCTCCAATGATCACCACGCTCCAGGTGCTCAGCTCCTCTCTGCTGTGCACGCAGCGCAGTGATCTAGAGGGGCGTGTCTATGGATAGAGCAGCCGGCTCCGGGCCCCCTGAACGCTGGGGCCCCATAGCAGTCGCGTGGTCTGCCTCTATGGGCGGTACGCCACTGCGTAGCACCCCATCACTCTCCTTCTTGGTCAAATAGCCCTTACACAGCCTGGAGGTGTGTTTGGGGTCATTGTCCTGTTGAAAAATAAATGATGGTCCAACTAAACGCAAACCGGATGGAATAGCATGCCGCTGCAAGATGCTGTGGTAGCCATGCTGGTTCAGTATGCCTTCAATTTTGAATAAATCCCCACAGTATCACCAGCAAAGCACCCCCACACCATCACACCTCCTCCTCCATGCTTCACGGTGGGAACCAGGCATGTAGAGTCCATCCGTTCACCTTTTCTGCGTCGCACAAAGACACGGTGGTTGGAACTAAAGATCTCAAATTTGGACTCATCAGACCCAAGCACAGATTTCCACTGGTCTAATGTCCATTCCTTGTGTTCTTTAGCCCAAACAAGTCTCTTTTGCTTGTTGCCTGTCCTTAGCAGTGGTTTCCTAGCAGCTATTTTACCATGAAGGCCTGCAGCACAAAGTCTCCTCTTAACAGTTGTTGTAGAGATGTGTCTGCTGCTAGAACTCTGTGTGGCATTGACCTGGTCTCTAATTTGAGCTGCTGTTAACCTGCGATTTCCTCAGAAGCAGAGGTGACTCTTGGTCTTCCTTTCCTGGGGCGGTCCTCATGTGAGCCAGTTTCTTTGTAGCGCTTGATGGTTTTTGCAACTGCACTTGGGGACACATTCAAAGTTTGCCCAATTTTTCGTACTGACTGACCTTCATTTCTTAAAGTAATGATGGCCACTCGTTTTTCTTTACTTAGCTGCTTTTTTCTTACCATACTACAAATTCTAACAGTCTATTCAGTAGGACTATCAGCTGTGTATCCACCTGACTCCTGCACAACACAACTGATAGTCCCAACCCCATTTATAAGGCAAGAAATCCCACTTATTAAACCTGACAGGGCACACCTGTGAAGTGAAAACCATTTCCGGTGACTACCTCTTGAAGCTCATCAAGAGAATGCCAAGAGTGTGCAAAGCAGTCATCAAAGCAAAAGGTGGCTACTTTGAAGAACCTATAATATAAGACATATTTTCAGTTGTTTCACACTTTTTTGTTAAATATATAATTCCACATGTGTTAATTCATAGTTTTGATGCCTTCAGTGTGAAAGTACAATTTTCAAAGTCATGAAAATACAGAAAAATCTTTAAATGAGAAGGTATATCCAAACTTTTGGTCTGTACTGTATACCAGGATAGGGATGAGGGGTACCATGTGACTCGCCCCCTGGGCCGTGGGGCACTCGGAACCGGGCAATAGGGATACGATGGGGGTAGTAGTGGCGACCCGGTCCCATGGCTCAGGGTGATCAAACCAGTGACAGTCTTTTAGATGTTTTAAGTGATGTCCGACTACGCCACCCGTGGATTGCGGTTATTAGGAACCGCCGCTGCAAGACAGTCCCCTGAGGTTGATGGTGTATGCAGCTGAGATTATATAACTCCCCACGGGAAGAGTGTAACCCCAGGGCAGTGCGGTGGATGGTGGGGGTGATGGTGCAGAGAGTCCCAGTGCCGTTAGTGCTGGAGGAGCAAAAGAGTACACAGACAACGCACTGCAGTCCAATGTCTTTTACTCACAGTTCAGGTGCTCCGGGTCACTTCTGCGCAACCAGTGACCACCCAAGCCGTGCCGTGTCCACCAGGTGAGGGGCTCGGTCAACCCCCAGGCAGTTCAGGAGCATGGCACAGGACCCCCTTCAATCCTTTCTCTGGCCTGCCTCACCAGTGACCCACTTTTGTCCAGCTGCCGCGGATCTGCGCTGGTAAACGTGGGGCCCGTCCCCCACTGTCCTATATGGTGCCTTCCTAGCAGGTTTGATGAGGTGTCGCACCAATAAATTATCACGACCTCCGATCTTTGGCTGAGGGTAGTTTCTCCTCCACCAACTTGGGATCCGGTACCCTTAATCTGCCTGACCCTTCACCCTGTATTCTCGTGGGTTCTTAGGGTCCCTTCTACCTACTTGTTCCTGAGCCCTTCTGTTTCTTCCTCTCTTTCTCTGCTGTTCCTTTCTGTTTCTGTTCCTTTCTGTTCTTGTTCCTTTCTGTTTCTGGCCCTCTCCCTAGGCCTGCCTCATGGAGCTGGGCCCAGACTGAGCCACAGTTCCCTGTCAGCCCTCTCTGGCCGAACTCCTTCTCTCTCTTCTCCTCCTGCTTGAACTGACCCAGAACTAAGATGGTGCCCACCTTTTATACCTCCCTCTAGAAACATGAGCCCAGGTGACCAGCAACCAATGGGCTCCTATCTACGCTCAGGAACCAACCCCTATCTGCTCCTACATCACTGGGTATTCCTCCCCCTCCCCACTCCAGCCAGGGACATGGTCTGTCGTGCCTGCATTTCTGTCTAATGGGAGCACCGTTGAGCTGTCCCTCGGAAATGGGGTGAGTGTGCTGTATGCAGCTAACTGAGCCCTGGCCATACTCCATCCTTACCCGGGAGTGGAATATCACACCTCTGGCAGAGGTGCAATACCCCTGTAGCGGCCGAACCCTCGGGCCGCTACACATGCATACCAGGATGAGGGATGGGGTGCCATGCATACCAGAATAGGGATGAGGGGTACCATGCATACCAGGATGAGGGGTAACAGACATACCAGGATAGGGATGAGGGATGGGGTACCATGCATACCAGGATAGGGATGAGGAGTGCCATGCATACCAGGATGGGGGTGAAGGGCCCATGCATACCAGGATAAGGCTGAGAGGGCCATTCATACCAGGATTGGGTATGAAAGAGCCATGCATACCAGGATGAGGGATGAGGGGTGCCATGCATACCAGGAATGGGGATGAGGGGTGCCATGCATACCAGGATTGGGGGTGAGGGGTGCCATGCATACCAGGATTGGGCGTGAGGGGTGCCATGCATACCTGGATTGGGGGTGAAGGGTGCCATGCATACGAGGATGTGGATAAAGGGTGTCATGCATACCAGGATAGGGATGAGGGGTGCCATGCATACCAGGATAGGGATGAGGGGTGCCATGCATACCAGGATAGGGATGAGGTGTGATAGGCATACCAGGATAGGATGGGGGCAGCACATAACAGCATGGGATAACAGGATTGGGAAGCACAAATACCAGGATGGGGGCAGCACAAATACTAGGATGGGGGCAGCACATACCAATAAAAATGCTCGCCACCCGGGCGTAGAACGGGTTCAATAGCTAGTATTGTATAAAGCCGTCAGTCATCACTCCTAACTCCTCCTAACACATGCATGTTCCATTTGGCTGAGCATGTGTGTACTCATATCTGAGAAAAAGCATGAAGACCCCTAAACACATTAGTGCAAAGTCAGCTGAACCCGCCAATTTACTATATCTCACGTGTATTGTGGGGCTCTCAACCCATGACAAACTGCAATGTCCCATAGTTTTGTTTTAAGCTTTTGCTTTGAGATAAGTCGCACTTAGAAGGGCCTGGCAGTCAACTACTCCTCTTTCTCCTTAAAAACTGCACGCCTATTTAGGCAGAACCACCTACATGTGTATAGGGAGGACAGGCAAGATGGCTGACTGCCCTTCCTGCATTATACAAACATGACTTAAATGTGTAGGCTCTGCTGTTTATGATTTTTGTAGGACTTTTACTGTTTCAATCAAAATTTTTGAACCCCCATTAAAAATTAGGTTTCTTTGCAAAATTCACAAACTTTCTGCTGTTTCCAATAAACCAATCAAACAAGAACAGTGTAAATGAGGCAAAATAAATAATATAATGTGGCACCCCAGGGGTCTGGTTTCCACAGTAATGTAATGTTATGTCTGAGAGCAGGTGGGAGGTCCTTTGGTCAGGGATCCTGTGCATGCCACACCTCCTGCCCAGTCCTGGGAGGGGAAGAACTTCCCCTATATAAACCTGGGGCTGAGGCAGGGTTAGGAGTCAAGGAGAGTAGAGACAAGAAACAGTCATAGGAAGAAACAGCAGAAGCTCAGTGGGAGCAATACTACTACGAGTCAGGGGCTGGCAGCTGCAGAGCTCGCCCTGACTGAGAAGATTTCTTACCGGACCCGGCGTCCGAGGCTGTGGGGACTAACTCTTACCCAGCAGCAGAAGCCGACCGGCAGGGGATTTCAGGTCCTCAGGCCCAGAAACCCGAAGGCACGGTCACACGCGTGAGACCAGCACCGCCATCGTGGAGCGGAAGCCATTAGAAGGCCCCGAGTCACCGGCCATACGGGTGAGCACCACACGGTACACTCAGGGACGTGGGCTACTTATATCCGCTTCTAGCAAGGTAGCCAGAAGAGTACAGTCAGTTTGGGAGGCCTACAACTCCGCCTGGCCAGGGGAGATCCCATCTGCTCAAGGACTGACCAGGCCCCGTTCGCTAGCAAGTACTCCGGGAGGGTCTATCGTTGTTACCAGTAAAAGACCCTGAATTACACCGCACCGTCTCTGAGTGGTTCCTGCTACCCCCATTTTCCACGTCGGCTGCCCTGAGGCCATACCCCTCCCGTTGGGGGTTATACTATCACGCTGCACAATTCTACACCGGCCTCAGCGGTCTGCCCTGCAGCGGCAGCTCTATAGCTGCAAATCAACGGGTGGCGTAGTCGACACTCAAATAACATCTATCAAGACTGCCACACACTGAGATTGACTCCCTGGGCACGGACCGGGTCCCCGCCACTCGGAGACTACAACCCTCATCTGATCCGGTTCCGGGTAAGCCCCCGTGCGCGAGACGCTGCGCGACACAGTAGGCCCAGGGGCGCGTCAACTTTGGCGTAGTCGGCAGGATTTCGTGCCCGCAACCACCGGGTACTGCGTGCCTGAAACTTACCTGTGGTGAAGATTCCCGCCATCCGGCGCCATCTTCAGCCTTCTTCCCGCCATCGGTGAAGTTTCCCGCCATCCGGCGCCATCTTCTGCCTTCTTCCCGCCATCCGTGGAGTTTTCCCGCCATTGGACGCCATCTTGAGGACGCCGCGCAGGAAGAAGAGGGGCGTGGACTCCGAAAGCGCGCGAGAACTGAAGCCCCGCCTCACGTCCGGACGTTGCGTAAGGTCCTGGAAGGAGCCCAGCAGACGCCGACGTCACAGGAGCGCGACGGAAGGTCCTCAACCATCCACTGCGGAGCCGCGGCCTACGGAAGAGGATCATCGCAAGGTAGGCCACGGTCCACTAGGGGGGAGGAAGATGTCGGATACGGAGGAGAGATTCACTGCCTCAACCCCCGCCAGCGCTACCGCTGCTGCAGTTATGCCCTTCACCATGCCCTATATCCCGGGAGCAGCTTGGCTACCCCAGTACTCAGGGGAGTCACATACCCTGCATGACTTTAGAGAAAAGCTGGATAGCCTCTTCCAGGTGTACCCCCTCACAGAAGAGCAAAAAGTGAGCATCCTGGTGGCCCAACTAACCGGGGCCGCCAAAAGGGAAGTAAAATCCTGGCCACCTGGGAGGAAGACTGTCGCAGGGATACTAACCCGGCTGAAGGACACCTTTGATACCCGCACCTCAGCCGAGATTAAGCTTAGATTCTACGGGTGCAAGCAGCGAGCGCATGAGAGTATAAGGGACTATGCACTAAACCTACAAGAGGCCCTGAGGGCCATTAAGCAGACCGACCCTGATGGAGTGGGAAACGAGGACAGGCTGTTGACCGAACAGTTTATAGAGGGACTATATTGTAATACCCACCGAACCCAGTTGCGGGCAATGGCCTTACAGGATCCCCATCTGGGCTTTGCACAGTTCAAGGACAGAGCCATCCGGGTGCTCCGAGAACCGGCACCGGGTGGCGTTGTGACCCACAGGCGCCCTGCTATCACTTACCACCAGGAGGCGGCGCCTTTGTCGGCAGGGCCTGTGGGAGCTGATGCGCAGGCTTTGGACAATGACCCGGCTCCAGACCTACACCATCAGGTCCAAGAGCTAGCTAAGAGCGTTGCTGCGCTAACCCGAACTGTGCAGTCTTTACAGGCTTCCACCCCAGGGAAGATCCAGCTGGCATCCGGACCGGAGGACATCCCGTGGCGTCGACCAAGGAGGACCCCACCGGCCAGAGGAAGACCCAGTGACCGATACAGCGAGGACGGACGACCCATCTGCCGCCGCTGCAATCAACCCGGACATATGGCCAGGTACTGTTCTTTAAACGGGCACAACCTGGGGTAGAGGGCCAACCCCCAGGAAAAAGATCACCAGGCCCATCGAACTGGCGCGACAGATATGTAGGAGGACGTCCAGTCTTGCCTGTGGTACTGGATGGCATTCCCATGAGTGCCCTACTGGACACCGGGTCACAGGTCACCACCATCCCGTACGTGCTCTTTAAGCAGTACTGGAATGACTCGGATATTACCCGCTACCCTGATGACGACTTGAGTATCATCGCCAGCAATGGCCAGCCCGTGCCACAGATCGGATTTAAAGAGGTGACCATCAAAATCGGTAGAGTCGAACTGGCAGCACAGGGACTGATCATTGTAGATATTGACAAACATGAGAGTCACCCAAAAATAACTCTAGGAACTAATGTAATTGAAAATTGTCTTGCAGAGGTGATTTTCCTTTTACAGCAGGTTGCCAAGAACGCCAGCTTCGGCGAGCAGCGGGTGCTCCAGAAAGAAATCCGGGCACTGATGCGACGGCAACAGGTGGAACTCTCCGGCGGTGAGATTGGTAGCGTAAGACTGTGTGACCCTTTTCCTATTGCCATGCCCCCAAAAAGTGAAATGATGATTTGGTGCCGGGCAGCTATTGGTCTGAGAGGTAGAGATTACCAGGCAATGGTAGAACCAGTTTACTCGGACAGTAGGCCCACCATTTTGACAGCACGGGGGGTGGTTGATGTACGCCATGGGAGGGTGCCCGTTCGCATAATAAATATCGGGGAGAGGGAAGTGTACCTGCCCCGGTATGCCACGCTAGCCAAATTATATACCATTAACCAAAATTCTATACAATCTGTGGAACCCTTGCCTCCATCTCACCCGGAGGAAGGTAAC
The DNA here is from genome assembly GCF_046119375.1 of Phyllobates terribilis. Taxonomy (NCBI): domain Eukaryota; kingdom Metazoa; phylum Chordata; class Amphibia; order Anura; family Dendrobatidae; genus Phyllobates; species Phyllobates terribilis. Next base: position 313,811,188 of record NW_027362768.1, read on the forward strand.
GGCTCTAAGAAAAACATGGAGGACTGGTGTCAGCAACTACATCTGGGTACTGACTCCACTCCCGCACACCAGAAACAAGGAGTCAAAGAGTACGAGAGAGTGTTCAGTAAACACCCGTTAGACTTCGGGCGAGTCAAGGGGGTAGAACACCACATCCCCACGGGAGACCATCCTCCTATAAAAGAGAGGTATCGACCCGTACCCCCTGCCCACTACCAACACGCCAAGGGGATGCTTAGAGACATGAAGGAGGCTGGGGTGATCAGGGATAGCTGTAGCCCCTGGGCAGCTCCACTAGTCTTAGTCCGAAAGAAAGACAACACCATGAGGATGTGTGTAGATTACCGGAAAATCAACCGTATCACACACAAGGATGCGTACCCCTTACCAAGGATAGAGGAGTCATTGGCTGCTTTAAGATCTGCTAAGTTCTTCTCTACCTTGGATCTCACTAGCGGGTACTGGCAGGTTCCTGTAGCAGAGGCGGACCGGGAGAAGACCGCATTCACCACCCCGATGGGACTTAGTGAGTTCACCTGCATGCCGTTCGGACTCTGCAACGCACCAGGAACCTTCCAACGACTAATGGAGTGTTGTCTGGGCCACAGAAACTTCGAGACGGTCCTGTTGTACCTGGACGATGTCATCGTATATTCCAAGACGTATGAGGACCACCTGAAACACCTGGCGGAAGTGTTCGAAGCTCTGGCGAGTTACGGCCTAAAGGTGAAACCCTCCAAGTGTCACCTCCTGAAACCAAAGGTGCAGTACCTGGGACACGTGGTGAGCGCTGACGGAGTGGCTCCCGACCCTGATAAGATCACCGCAATTAAGGAATGGCCAAGCCCCTCCAGCGTAAAAGAAGTGCGGCAGTTCCTCGGGTTGGTAGGCTACTACCGAAGGTTTATTCCCGGTTTCACCAAAAAGGCAGCACCTATGCAGGACCTCCTGATAGGCCAGTCCCGGAAGGCCAAGAACCAGAAGCCGCCCTTCAAATGGGAGGAGCTGGAAGAAGAGTCCTTCCGCCAGCTGAAGATGGCCCTCACGGGGGACGAAATCCTGGCGTACCCGGATTATAGCCAGCCCTTTATCCTCTACACCGACGCCAGTATCATCGGGCTAGGAGCCGTACTGTCCCAGATTCAGCAAGGGAAAGAACGAGTAATCGCCTACGCCAGCCGAAAACTGCGACCCACCGAAAGGAACCCCGAGAATTACAGCTCATTTAAGCTAGAGTTCCTGGCCGTGGTATGGGCAGTCACCGAGCGCTTTAAGCATTACCTCGCTTCTTCCCGGTTCACCGTGTACACGGATAACAACCCGTTGACACACCTGGACACGGCAAGACTCGGTGCCCTGGAGCAGAGGTGGATGGCCCGTCTGTCCAACTACGAGTTCACAATCAAATACCGGGCAGGACGCTCCAATACCAACGCGGACGCCCTGTCCAGGATGCCCAACCTGCCGGACGGAGGAGAAGATCCGGAGGGACTGGAAGAAGTTGAACTCCCTGCGTTCCACCGTCATGGGACTATCCAGTATTCCCACCGGGTAAGGAGTAAGCAGGCTGTTACGTTGAACCCCTTACCTCACTACAACTGGGCGGAAACGCAAGACAGCGACCCTGCCGTCCGACTGGTGAAGGAGATGCTGACTCGCCCGGAGGCTTGCCTTGAACCAGACGCTCCGGAGGAAGCCAAACAACTATGGGCAGAGAAGAGTCGACTGTTCCTTTACAAGGGGAAGTTGTGCCGCAGAATGGTTAACTCCCGGACGCATGAACTACTCTGGCAAGTAGTGGTGCCACGAAGAGACGCAGCCATGGTGATGGAGGCATACCACGATGGAGCTGGACACTTCGGGTGGAAGAAGCTGGAGTTCCTGCTGCGCGAGCGATTCCACTGGGTAGGCATGAGGGGAACCATTGAGAAGTGGTGCAGAGACTGTGGCCCGTGCAACCTGAGAAGGAAGGACCGTGCCAGCCAGAAGACTCTCCTGCAGTCCATCGTCACCCGGCAACCGTTGGAACTGGTAGCCTTGGATCATGTAAAACTGACCCCAAGCAGAAGTGGCTACGTCTACGCGTTAACCATCGTGGATCATTACTCCCGGTTTCTGGTTGTCGTCCCCGTCAAGGACTTAACGGCTCAAACAGCAGCTAGAGCCTTCCAGCAGCACTTTTGCCGTCCACACGGGTACCCGGACCAAGTGCTGACGGACCAGGGACCTGCCTTTGAAGCGGAAGTCTTCCAGGAATTCTGCAATCTGTATGGCTGCCGGAAGATAAGGACGACACCCTACCATCCGCAAACTAATGGACTTTGTGAGAAAATGAACCAGGTGGTAATGGATCTTCTAAAAACGTTGCCCCTGGAAGAACGCAGTCTGTGGCCTGAGAAGTTGCCCGATCTGGTGGACCTATACAACCACATCCCGGTAGGTTCCACCAACTGTACCCCGGCTTACCTAATGAGGGCAAGACCTGGTAAGTTACCTGTTGACCTGGAAATGGGAGTCCTGACACCCGAGGACACTTCACCAGAAACAGACTGGGACACAGAGAGGCAGCAGCAGTACCGGAGAGTACAGGAGAGCGTGGAGCGAAGTCTCTGTCAGGCTAGGGAAAGACAAGAGAAAACTTACAACCAGTATGCTCCCGCTGTTCCCCTGGTACCCGGAGAGCAGGTCTTGAAGAGGAAGAGACGGCTCCACAAGTTGGACGACCAGTGGGAGAAGGACCCGTACACCGTACTGCCCTCAAGCCACGAGAACCCGAAGGTTTGTACCATCAGTAAAGACGGAGGGGAAACCACAGCCATTGTATCCCGGGACCACCTGAAGAAGTGTCCCGAACAACTGAGGAACCCTGAAGAGGAACAAGAAGACCATCGACCCGTAGAGGAAAGGGAAGATATGGTTAGTACTGTGCTCGGGGACTTCCCTCGGTCTTGGACTCAAGTCAATGGTGCAGTTGTGGTACCCGTACTCACCTTCCTCCAACCAGCATCCCAAGCACCTACGGAGCAACAGGTAGAGCTGGAAGAACAGCCGGTCCAGGAGGCAGAAGACCCCACACCCGCAGACCAGGAGGGTCAACCCTCTGCTTGCAGTGAGCCTGCCATATCCCTAGTGAGCCAGGGAACTCGTAGACAGCTGCCCAGTTTACCCTTGACAGCTCCTACACCCTGTAGTTCGGGGCCAGACAGTCAGCTCCGTAGGTCCACTAGAGCCACTAGAGGCCAGTTACCCGCACGCTGGAGGATTTAAAGTGTATAAATTGTTTTATTTATGTTTACCTGTGTATTGTTGCTTGTGTGTAATTTTGTGTTTCTAGTTATTTTTAGGAATCCTTGGTGGATCTACTGGGAATCCTTGTACAATTAGTTGGAGCGTAACCCAGGATGGACTAGAGACTGTTAAGGACTCGGGGTAGGACAGACCCCTACCTGGTTACGTCTCCCTGTTTTGGTGAAATGGACACCTTGCTTTCTTCAAAGACTGCACCCGGTTACGGACATGCCGTGACCACCTTTATGTATTTCTTATTGTATTATTATTGTTTATATCTTGTTATGTTTTTCTAAAATATGTTTAGTCCCGGAGTACTAAATTTTACTAGGGGGGAATGTGGCACCCCAGGGGTCTGGTTTCCACAGTAATGTAATGTTATGTCTGAGAGCAGGTGGGAGGTCCTTTGGTCAGGGATCCTGTGCATGCCACACCTCCTGCCCAGTCCTGGGAGGGGAAGAACTTCCCCTATATAAACCTGGGGCTGAGGCAGGGTTAGGAGTCAAGGAGAGTAGAGACAAGAAACAGTCATAGGAAGAAACAGCAGAAGCTCAGTGGGAGCAATACTACTACGAGTCAGGGGCTGGCAGCTGCAGAGCTCGCCCTGACTGAGAAGATTTCTTACCGGACCCGGCGTCCGAGGCTGTGGGGACTAACTCTTACCCAGCAGCAGAAGCCGACCGGCAGGGGATTTCAGGTCCTCAGGCCCAGAAACCCGAAGGCACGGTCACACGCGTGGGACCAGCACCGCCATCGTGGAGCGGAAGCCATTAGAAGGCCCCGAGTCACCGGCCATACGGGTGAGCACCACACGGTACACTCAGGGACGTGGGCTACTTATATCCGCTTCTAGCAAGGTAGCCAGAAGAGTACAGTCAGTTTGGGAGGCCTACAACTCCGCCTGGCCAGGGGAGATCCCATCTGCTCAAGGACTGACCAGGCCCCGTTCGCTAGCAAGTACTCCGGGAGGGTCTATCGTTGTTACCAGTAAAAGACCCTGAATTACACCGCACCGTCTCTGAGTGGTTCCTGCTACCCCCATTTTCCACGTCGGCTGCCCTGAGGCCATACCCCTACCGTTGGGGGTTATACTATCACGCTGCACAATTCTACACCGGCCTCAGCGGTCTGCCCTGCAGCGGCAGCTCTATAGCTGCAAATCAACGGGTGGCGTAGTCGACACTCAAATAACATCTATCAAGACTGCCACACACTGAGTTTGACTCCCTGGGCACGGACCGGGTCCCCGCCACTCGGAGACTACAACCCTCATCTGATCCGGTTCCGGGTAAGCCCCCGTGCGCGAGACGCTGCGCGACACAGCAGGCCCAGGGGCGCGTCAATAACATCACTACTGCATAAGAGGCCACTAATAATGGAGATTATGCAGAAACTTTTATAGATTGTTCTTCTTTTTATTTTTCCATAAATGATGTTATTATCATGGAAGGTGATGGAGCAGATGATGATGATGACTCCACTCCTCAGGCCTCGGTTTGCACTTGAGCTGTTTTTAGAAATCCAGGTCTGCATCACACATGACGGAGAGGTGAAGAGCAGGAATGTTTTCCTGAATCCCTCTAGGATGTTCATCCTACAACACTGCGTTCAACCATATGGCCTTCTTTCTGTCCATGTCCAGGCAGGTGAAGGAGCAGCCGCTTCCTTCTGTCTGTTCATGTCCAGGTGGGTGAAGGAGCAGCCGCTTCCTTCTGTCTATCCATGTCCAGGTATGTGAAGGAGCAGCCGCTTCCTTCAGTATATCCATATCCTATTAATGAAGGAGCAGACGCTTCCTTCTGTCTGTCCTTTTCCACCACATTGTAGATGAGTCGTCCAGATGGTGACATAGCAAGTATGACTGGAAGAATTCCTTCAATTTCAGCCAATAATTACTTACTATGTTGATCCAGAGTAAGGCGAAAAATAACCCAGAAGACTAGTTGTTGGATAATCCTCATATCAGGGGAAAAAAATTCCTTCCTGACCCCAAATATGGCGATCGGAATGAATCCCTGGATGGTTGGTGCTCTAATCTACTTGGATGTTATCTGGTGGAAGCTCGGTAGGTTTGTCAAAGTCTAGTAAATAAGAAAGTCCAGTGTAGTTGTATCGTCCGATTAAAGGTTCATTCCTAGATGTTGCTGGAATGGGGCTGATTTCTCTCAGCCTAATACTCCTGTAAGAAGAGAAATATACACGTCTGAGAATCATCCCCTCACATACAGTATATACTGTATACATGGGGTGCAAGGATAAGGTGTATAGTGTGTATGTGTGTTACTGGGCAGTGATATAGATGTCCCTATATGATATACTTACAGAAGTCCCATGGGAATGGTGGATCGGCTGTGCCGGATTCCACTTTGCTCCAGTCTATGGAGTTGAAGAACGGATGGTATCTGATGGACGATATAATAGCCAATCGAGAAAATTGAATTTTGCAGAGGAGCTGGAAAATGAAAGAGACCATTAGTCATGATATTATGTATTATTAGTAGCAAGTTATTACACAATGTCTATGAACTGTCCACATCTTATGTTCATATCTTCTTATCACCCTCCATCATCCGTCTTCATCTGATCCTACTCACCCCTTCCATGATATCGATGGCATCAGGGCAGATGCTTGGTGGATAACAAGGAACATCATTCTGCAGTGATTCGCAATATTCCTCTTTTGAGCCGAGGCTATAGAACGGCTGATTACCTACAATCATCGTAAATAGTAGGGCGCCAAAGGAAAATGAGTCCACCTGATAGTTGTGGTCTTCTCCATACATTATCTGTGGGAACATGAGACAGGAGATGAGCTGAATACACTGGTGAGTGGATTTACGCACAGGCCATGAGGACCGATCTGTGATTAGATATGAGCAGGATACATAGGCATCAGAGTATTACTCAGTCCTATCAGCATTAATCAGACGGAGGTTCCTTACCTCTGGCGCAGCGTAACCAATAGAGCCTACTAATTCATTAAATGTTTCCTTCTCAAACACTTTTATTGCTGATGAGCCAAAGTCAGCGATTTTGATGTGTCCGATGTCATCTAGGAGAATGTTCTAAGGCTTCAGGTCACTGCAGGAAAAAGAGCAGATACTGATTGTGAGGAGGATAATTCATAAAAAGAACGTAATACAATAGATATGTAAGGAAGGAGACAACAGGGAGTCAGAGGTGATATATTTATGTCTGTAGCTGAACTGATTACCGATGTATGATGCCTTTTCATGAAGATATTGGATTCCGCAGACCATCTCTGCTGCAAAGAGCCTATGGAGAAGAAAGTAGAGGATCAGTGGTTACACACACAATCATACAGAGAGCATGAGGAGATCACACACCTGTCCCACGAACATGCACATCTTCATTTTCTCCTGTTGTCATTGTCCATTGCTGGGATTACAATGTACGGGCAAAAGATTATTAGGATTCAGTTAAAAGACATTTACCTTGTTGCCTTTATATCATAAGGCATTGATTTTTCCATGTGATCAAACAGGTCTCCTCCAGCCATGTAGTCCATCGCTATGATGTATTGATTAGGTGTCTCCATAAATCCCCGCAGAGAGGTTAGGAAGCGGCACCCAGTGGCCCTTTTCAGGACTTCTATCTCAGTAATGACTTTGTCCTCAGCACGACGACTCTGGTCCATGATTTTGACAGCCAGCAGATCTTCACTGATCGGATCTGATGCCAAGATGACCTGAAGGAAAATCACAACAGATCAGACCAAATTCTGTCATCCCACAGGAATCAGTCTAATGCAGAGCTGGATAACGTGCGTCTCACGGACCGAGACAGCAAAAAGGCTGTCCCAATGCCACCGCTATCCGCACATCCTCAGTATGCAGACACAGGTAAATACATTGGTGGAAGAGGGGCTGCCAACTACTTCTTCCACCAATCAGCATGTGAGACAGCAGACGTGATGACTTCATTACATCGTGTCTGCTGTATGGAAAGTCAGTTCACCGGAGACAGGAGCAAAGTGTTGGGGGAACGGGACCGAGGTGAGTATGTGCTGGTTTCTTTTTTTCCCCCATATATGTATGAGATGTTTGCATGTATATAGGAGGCCATGAGGGGCTCATACTGTATGTAGGAGGCAATGTGAGGGCTCATACTGTAAATAGTAGGCAATGTGGCGGCTTATACTGTATATAGGAGGCAATGTGGGGGCTCATACTGTATATAAGAGACAATGTTGGGGCTCATACTGTATATAAGAGGCAATGTGGGGGCTCATACTGTAAATAGGAGGCAATGTGGGGGCTCATACTGTAAATTTGAGGCAATGTGAGGGTTCATACCTTAAATAGGAGGCAATGTGGGGGCTCATACTGTAAATAGGAGGCAATGTGGGGGCTTATACTGTATATAGGATGCAATGTGGGGGCTCATACTGTATGTAGGAGGCGATGTGGGAGTTCAAACTGTATATAAGAGGCAATGTGGAGGCTCATACTGTATATAAGAGACAATGTGGAGCTCATACTGTATATAGGGGACAATGTGGAGGTTCATACTGTATAAAGAGAGGTAATGTGGGGCTCATATTTTATATAGGGTCTATGTGAGGGCTCATATTGTATATAAAGAGGCTATGTGGGGGCTCGCTCTGCATATAGAGAGGCTATGTGGAGGCTTAAGCTATATACAGGTGGCTATGTGGGGGCTCATACTTTAAGGGGCAATTTTGGGGCTCATACTGTATATAGAGGGCTGTGTGTGGGCTCATACTGTATATAGAGAAGCTATGTGGGGGCTTACACTTTACGTAGGAAGTTGTGTGGGGGTTCATACTGTAAATAGGGGGCTGTTATTGGGCTCATACGGTATATAGGGGGGTGTCAGCAATACGTAATTTTGCTCAATTTAAGTGATAATATAAAATACTAATTATAATTGTAATAAATATGTTAATTTTAATATTGAGCAGAATAGATTGGGGAACACGGAAGAGTAGAAATTCACACTTACTTTTCCGAAGCCTCCCTCTCCAAGATCTTCATGGAAATTGAGATTGGAAAGTTCAATATGATTTTCTGTGCCGACCAATTCTCTAAAGGGTAAAATACGGAAACTGGCTTCATCAAGGTCTTGTACTGGCATGACCGCTGTGCCGGAGGGTGTCTCAACGCTTCCATCTGCTGAGATGATAAAAGAGTTATTGATAAATATAAATACATTACATTTTTAATCAAATTTCTGTAATTAAGCTGAAAATGTCTGACATTTGTGCCCTGATTCATCCAAACTGTCGAATGTAGAAAAATTGTCCTGTTGCCCATAGCAACCAATCACAGCTCAGATTCCATTTTTTCACATTCGATGGAACTGTGAAAGCTGCATTGTGATGGGTTGCTGTGGCAACAAGGAAAGTATTTCTGCAATTTTGATAATCAAGGCCTGTCAACCCCCAGTCTATTATACTAAACTCTTTCATTCTTACCTGGAGCATCTTTATCCAGTGATGTGTGTGGTGGGGAAACAATCAGGTGTTTGGTCTCTGGGATGGAGATGTTCTCATCTGGTGACCTGGCCCTTTGTAATGCACCATTCCCATTGACAATGGGTTTGGCATAGAAAAGACATCTCCTACATTGGACAACCCAGTCTCTGTTGTTTCTGATTCTCTTCTGGGCTGCCGCTCTTTGTAGGTTTTGAGTCTCTTGGCTTTCAGAACTGGAGAATGAGACATGTCTGGGTCTTCCTTGGCCAACCTCGTCCAGCTCTAATTCTACGCTGATGATATTTCTTCGCTTATTGAGGATGGCATCTTTGTTCCTCCTCCTAATTTCAGGGACAAGTTCTCCGATTTTTTTTATGGAGATAAGAATGGCCCTGTGAAGTTGATTATCTGCGGAGTCTGCAGAGTCAGATTCCATGAGGTTCTCCATTTTCCTTTTCTCTATAAGGATCTCGTGTCTCTTGATCTTTCTCATTTTCTCCAAATTCTGTCTTTTGGACGCCATTTCTGAGGCGTCAGTGTCCATGTCCAGTACTATAAAGTCTTTTCGCCCTAAAGCAAACAGTGGTTTTTGCTCTTCAGCAATTCCTCTCCTCTGTCTTAGAACCCGATCTCTTTGGGCTCTTCTCCTCTCTTCCTCCATTATAAAATTAGCTTTTGCTTTGTTTACAATGAAACGCATAGCAACTACCTCACCCTCGAAAGTCTGCAAGGCAGTGACTTCTCTTCGGCCGGAACACTGGGATATAGAAGGTGATGATGTCATCATACCAATTATGACATGTATTTAATTGTGATGTCATCAGACTTGGGTCCTATTTTGCGTTCATGAGGTCTCAATGGAGACATTATACCAGGACTTTAGTTTGTATTTTTGTCATTAAATGAAGTAACACTTGTTAAATGGTGATCTTTTATCTCCATATTAGCAGAATCCTTCATTCTGTCTGTTTTTCTCCATATTCTTTTATTGCTTAATTCTGTCCAATTATTGTACATTTTGTCATCAGGTCCACAATCTCCATTTTGTGGGGTGTTCACATTTAGCGTTTAAGCTACAGTTTATCCTCCTGGACATTACAGGAGAGCTGTACCTTCCTATATAATGTATTTTTGAACTGTTGACTCCTTTTTGCATTATGTGTCATAGAAGTATCAGGTGGTCTTTGTCATTTTATTCTAGTTCCACCTTGTGACCAGGGCCGGCTTTAGACAAATTGTGGCCCTAGGAAAAATTCAAAGTGGGGCCCCAGATTCTGAAATACTGCGCTAACAACAGCACTACAGTCAATTCAGTGCATTGAAGTGAGTTTTGAGCTAATAACAATGTCTTTAAGCGCCAAGAAGCCACTCAGAAGAAAGACAAAAGGAGTAAAACATATCACAAGGTTGTGTTCTTTGCTGACTACAAGCAGTTAAGCCACTAAAAACACAGTTTCACAGGTTTCCTCACTCTAGTTGTAGCCTACAAAGAACACAGCTTTGTAATATGTTTTAATTCAGTACATGAAAAAAATAATATGTGGAAAATATGTAAATCAAAAAATATTATTACAACGTTGAATTTTGCATTGAAGGCTTATTTGTCACGCATGCACAATATCATGCAATGTCTTGTGAATACAGTCTTGTCATCTATATGCTTAGTCCGAACAATCATATGTGTGAGATCTTTTCATTACCATCTGTAGATACTTAGAACTAAGTAAAGAAATAATAAAGTGCTGCTGAGACCAGCATAAATACAGCCATAGATATCATTTTACACTTTGCCAAACACAAATAATAAAAAATAACTTAACATCTCTTACAGGTTTAGTCAAAGGGATCCACAACTTAAATAACTAGAAAATGTTCAAGCAAATGGTTTCTAAAGGAGCCCTTACAGGTCTATGTAATAAAACTGGCATCATAGCGAATGCTTTCTAGAAGCGAACCTTTCTGGCTTTTTCTGAAGCAAAATCTTTAATTATTTTGGAGAAGTCCAGATTTCTGCGAATGTCCCGCTCAATTACAACCTCAGCTAGACCAATAAAGCGATCTTGTAACATTGATGACCTTAAATAATTTTTTATCACTTTGAAAAGTGAGAAACTTCTCTCGCCTGACGCTACGGTCACAGGAACACTCATTAGGACACACAACTCCACACTAAGATTTGGGTACAAATCCAATAGGTTTGTACAGTAAATGTAAGTAAGCATGTTCAATGGTGAATGGGAAACATCACCTGGGATGCTCCTAATTGCTGAACACATTTCAAAATTCAAGTCATTGAGATCAACATCACCCATTTCTTCTGAAGAGTGTTTGCAGCATTCTACAAGCCTTTGCTCATCTTTCACAGCTTCCATTTCCTCCTTCTTAAAAAGGAACCCAAAAAGGTGGTAAAAATCTTTCACCTGAGAAAATCTCTCAGTTATGACCACAAGTGTCGCATCAATCAAGGTTAAAGACAAAACCCTCTTCACCATTTTCTCGGGAGTGCTGGACGTTCATAATCAAACATTTTTCTTTTTTTTTGTTTTCTTTTTATTGGCAATGAAAACTCTACATCTGCTTCTTCAGCTATACTATTTGCAATATAATAACCTGATTCAAAACCATCTTCCCTGTAATCTTACAGAAAATGAAGTACAGATTCAGTTTCTTAAGAGTGTCCATGCCAACTTTTGTTTTCTGAAAGATCTTGCTTGCACCATTAATATGTTATAAGACATCATACCAGGCAACAATGCAAGTGATGCAAACTGACCAGAAGAAATGTCATTCTTGGCCTCCGCAGCTTTTACATCAGCTTTTTTTGATGCAGCATAGATGACAAGGTCTTCAAGCGCAGAACAAACTTCCCTTAGGTCGTAGCGAAGAACTTTTACACTGTAAATCCGACATTCCCAGCGAGGAGAAATAACTGTATATGTAGCACCCTGAGGATTCGGCTGCTACAGGGGTATTGCACCTCAACCCAGAGGTGTGATATTCCACTCCCGGGTAAGGAAGGAGTGTGGAACTGAGCTCGGTAGGCTGCATGCACTACATACATCCCATTTCCGAGGAACAGGCCGACGGTACTCCCACTTAGAAATGTGCAGGTACGACCGAGTCTGTTCCTGGCTGGAGTGGGAGGGGGGTGGTACATCCCAAGTAGTGTAGGGGCAGATAGGGGGAGCAGCCTGGGTAAAGATAGGAGCTCATTGGGTGCTGGTCACCTGAGCTCACACATAGAGGGTGTATATAAGGTGGGCACCAACTAAGAACAGGGTCAGATGCAGAGAACAAGTCAGCGAGCAGAGGAAAAGAAAGACCCAGAGAGAGAGAGGAGAAGAGAAAGAGAGACCCAGAGGGGGAAACAGCAGAAAAGGACTCCAAGATCCCAACTTAAATCCCCGGGTGACGAGTCGGCACAGGGTACCGGATCCCAAGCTGGTGGGGGCAGAAAACACACCCTAGCCAGAGACCGGAGACCGTGGGCAGCGTTTGCCACGGTCACCCATCACATCCACCCCGAAGGCACACCACATGAAGGGTCAGGGAACCCAAGGCCAAGGGTGTCCCAACAGAAGGCCCGAGGGAGCTGGACCTAGGTGGATCACTGGTGGGGGACGGCCAGAGAACGGGACAGAAGGAGAGCTCAGGGCCACGCTCCGGACTTGTTTGGGGGTTGGCTGGATCCAGGACCTGGTGGACGCAGCACGGCTCGGGTGGTCACTCGAAGCTGGAGTGACCGGTACAACATCTGCAGTAAGTAAACACCCTTAACTGCACAACCCGACTCTGTCTTCATTGCCGTCTGCACTGCACCACCACAACCCCCATCCTCTGCACCTGTCCCCCCTGAGGCTATACCCCTCCCGTTGGGGGTTATCCCACCAAGCTGCGCACCCACCATCAGCCTCAGCGGACCCTGCTGCAGCGGCGGCCACAGTGACCGCATCACAACGGGTGGCGTAGTCGACACAAAAGAACTCTTAATAACATCTGTAGGACTGCCACATAACACTGAGTTTGACGCCCTGGGCACGGGCCGGGTCACAGCCGCTCGGAGACTACAACCCCCCATCTGATCCGGTGCCGGGTATTCCCCTCAAAAAGGAATATGTCCCAGGGGGCGCGTCATATAGCCCAAACATCAATGCTATGATGTGAGTGCGGAGGGAATCTTCCCACATTCACCAAATTATACCAGCTCTTAACAACCAGTATATATAATGAGGAAACAGAGTTATGATGGCAAAAAAATACATATTTTATTTTATTAAAGACAAAATTCATATAGAAAAAAGACAACTGTAAATGTGCAAGGGACAGCAACAGGTGTGCAGCAAGTGGGTCCACAACCCAAAAGGAATGCCTAGTAAACATTGCAATTATAAAAGGCTGCAGACATGAATCATAAAGTGCAGCACAGGTAGGGCATAAAACCATACACCTATATTAGCTAAATGCCAATGATAAACGTGTCCATGACATCCGTATCAATTACCCCATAACTAGGCACGCTAATAAGGTGATGGTCTTACCAGTGGTAAGGGCTGTGGGCGTAGTGGAGTACCCCGACGCACGTTTCGAGGCATCCGCAGCCGCTTTCTCAAGGGGCGGTAGCAAAGAAATTTTACTCTGTGAATCCAACATCCCCAGCGAGTATCAGACAGTGATTTGATGGTCAGGTTGGTTACATTTTTCTTTGAAGTTGCACATTGCAGTGTTGATGAGCTGAAGAGCACATACATTTGCTGCAATACTCCAAAGAATGTGACAGAGAGAACAGATGATTTAGCAGCATCAATGATGACTACATTAAGAGTGTGGCTACTTCAGGGCATATACAATGCTCTTTTATTCATGGCCGATGTAAATACTTTTATGGCCAAAAATGACAAAAGTATTTTCGGACTGATACCTTTATTGGCTAACCAGAAAAAATATATATGCAAGCTTTCAGAGCACAGAGGCTCCTTCTTCAGGCAGGATTGCAAATGAATTAATAAGACAAATGAATAAGGCATCATCCCTTACACCTCATGAACAAATGTCCTGCTGTAATATCTCTTAAATGTTGTGCCTCCTAAAACCAGGTGAGGAACAATCAGAGCAAGGTATAATAGAAACAATTCACCAATTCTGCATTTATCACCCACTCCTGGTTTTGGCTCCCACTCCTGAGAAAAAATACTGACCAAATACTGATAGTGGGGCCATAGCCTAACACTTATTCTCCAATAGGCAAATAGTGCTCCATCCTTCCCGAGTCTCGCCGTATGGCTAAGCAGTACTGTACAGTCACATATGGGGTATTTCTATGTTCAGCAGAAATTGTGGGACAAATTTTGGTGCCATTTTTACTGATTTTCCTTTATGAAATGTAAAATTTGGGGCTAAAACTAAATATTTCTGGAAAAAATGTAATTATTTTTCTTCACTGCCCAATGGTATAAAATTCTGTGACACCTTTGGTGTCATTATCACTGCATCCCTAGATGAATTCATTGAGAGGTGAAGTTTGTAAAATGGGTCACTTGAGGGAGGTTTTGCAAATTTTGTTGGAAAATTGAGAAATTGTTGATCAACTTTTAACCATTCTGACTTCCTAGCAAAAAAAAATATTTAAAAAACGATGGTAATGTAAAGTAGACATGTGGTAAATATTAATTATTAACTATTTTGTCTGATATAACTATCTGGTTTAAGGGCATAAAAATTAAAAGTTTGAAAATTGTGAAATTTTCTCCAGAATTTCCCATATTTTCACAAATAAACACAAAAAATATCGCTCTAAATTTACCACTAACATAAATTACAATGTGTCGCGTTCAGGAGTTATTACCTCATAATGTGACACTGGCCAGAATTGTAAAATGTGGTTTGGACAGGAAGGTGAAAATAGGCTTCAAGGTGAAAGGGTTAATTACATCTCCCATTTGTGAACATTACATCAGCCTCATTTTTCCATTACTTTTTTATTTTGTTAGAATGTTATAAAGGTTAAAGCTTTAATAGCAAATTTAGATCTTTTCAAGAAAACTTTCAAAGCCTTTTCTACGGCCCTATTCAGGCTTGAAGCGACTTTGAGGGACCGACTTATTGGGAGATTGGGAAGTGATAACATTTTAAAAACTGCACCCCTCAATGTTGCTGCTGTCAGAAAGTTTGTTAACCCGTCACGTGCTGCACAGAAATTTGCACAAAGTGCAGTAAAAAAATGAAAAATTTTATTTTTTCCACTAAATCATTGCTTTAGACTAAACCTAGGCAAAGTGCAGCCCATGAACAAAGGAGGAGAACAGCTCAGCATATATTGCAAAAAGTATTTATTTAGTAATACACAATAAAAACACAAATAGGAAATCAGACAATGTGGTAGTGTCAGATGGTAAAGTGCTTACAGGTCTGGTAAATATATTATAATATGCTTGTAATATATCCGTGAAATTACACAATTGCACGTTGCCCACAATGATAATTGAATTATAAATAATAATAAGTTTAAACAAGTGAACTAGGATAGAAATCACAGGATTAACACATATAACATGATCCCACTGACTGCTAAATGAAAGGGGATGGGGGTGAAACAATGTTCTTAGTATTAAGCTATGTGCCCATCTCTAAAGCCAAAATCATGTTACAACCAGCGGGATAATTACCTGACAGGGAAGCACAGCACGGGCGGAAGTAAGAAAGTGGTGAGGGTGATAGCCCAACGTACGTTTCGCGGCGTCCCAGGCCGCTTTCTCAAGGGCAAGAAGTGATGTCCTCATAGTGACCCAAGATGCATATATATATTCATCTCTCCCCTTAGAATCTGGAGTGCAGACAGCTGGTCGGTGAGGCACGCACCAGGTAGTGGCCAGTTATACCGGGGGTGTGCCTCGCGGATCACATGATGTGGGGCCAGTATGCCACACACGGCACATGCGCGCGGCTCAGGGAGCACACCGCGCCCAACCGTCAAACCGCAGAACCGCGCATGCGCGGAAACGAAGTCCCACGCAGGCGCAGGGCGGCCCTCAGACCGTCAGGCACGCGAGCGCCGCAATCCCCACCGCGAGCACGCGCTCAGCCATGTCAGGAAGCAGCATAGCAGCACTCATTGTAAAAGAATGATCATAGATGGAAGAAGGGCCAAAGAAATAGATACTGCATACAGCAAAGTTTTTTCCAAGAAAAATACATATAAATCTAAAAGATCACATAAGTATAATTAGCAGCAATTGTAGATTCTGATGATCATAACTTCCGTCTAGGCATGAGATCCAATGTGTATATCCAAGTCTCACTGATCTCCAGACACAAGTGGGGTTATAAGGACTTTCTCGAGTATGGACTAATAAAAGAGGAAAAGAAACAAAAGAAAAGACAATGATTAAAACCATTAGAATTAAAATCACATGAAAAATAATAACTCCTCTTATAATCACCCAACCCACATGTGTAAGTACATACATGTGGGGATAGAGGTATACAGGATAAACTTACAGCTACAAAAATGAGTGCAGCCCATGTACGGCCCTCTGGCTGTTCCAGTCCAACTCACTGACCAAGACAGCTACAGGGCTGAAAACACTGGCCCACAGGCCGCACCTTTCGACCACCTGGAGTCCCGATATCACAGCTATCTGCCTCCTCAAGAAGCAGATAACTGTCAACACAATGGTGGAGGATGGAGCTGCTGGTTCCTCCTTCCACCACTCAGTTTATGGGACTCAGACAGCAAATGTGATGATGTCATTACTAGTGATGAGCGAGCACTAAAAAACTCGGGTGCTCTTTGCTCGGGTCGAGAAAATCGTAATGCTCAGATGCTGAACCCGAGCAACGAGCCCAATGTAAGTCTATGGGAAACTCGAGCATTTTTCCAGCGGTTCCCCCCGCAGAGATGTGCAGGGGGCCTAAAAATTGCCCTAAACAATGGGAACAGTGCTGAAATGACATGGGAACTCAGGCATCTCTGACTCTCAGGTCACTGCCGTGAACAATGTTGTCAGAGAATTACGCCACTTTTACGGACCAACAATAAAACATACAAAAACTAAACCAAAATGGATGTTCCTGGAAAAAATGTTAAGGGACATTTTTTCCAGGGTAATGACTTGTATATAAGGCAAAAAAAACAAACACAAAAACAAAAATGCTCCTTTACACCTTGGGCTATGTTCACACGTAGCGTTTTTGATGCGTTTTTGCACTTTTGCATTGCTTTCAATGGTGAAAAATACATTCACCAGTAAATGTAATTTTAACATTTTACTATCTTATCTGGTCATGTGGTGTGTGACACATCATCAGACACATCCATACAGTGCTGAAAAGACATGGGAACAATATATGGAAGACCCCTGGAAGCATCTCTGACTCCCAGGTCACTGCCCAAAGCCGTGGCCATCAGACGTGATCCTATATTACTGCTGTAAAAATACAGACATTTTTGGCAACGTGACAAATATTACACCCCATTTAAAATGGACAAGGTGCGTGGCAAGGGATGGGGAAGTGGACGTAATGGTGATGGTGCACCCAGATGCCGAGGCTGTCGGCAAGATGAAACTGTGCCTACTAAGGAAGCCACAACATCGCCATTGGATTCAATGGGGGGCAAAACCAAACACATACACAACACCTTCAAATGGGCCCAAAAGCTGCCAAAACACATCAAATTAGGGGCAGACACCAGGAAAGTGGCATCAATTGACCCAGAGTACAAGTAATATAATTATTATTATTTATTCTTATAGTGCCATTTATTCCATGGCGCTTTGCATGTGAAAAGAAGTCACCGACTGCTATAAGAGGAGAGAAGACCCTGCCCGTGAGGGCGCACAAACAATCGACAAGGGATGGGTGAGGAAACAGTAGGTGAGGGTAGAGCTGATCGTGCAGCGGTATGGTGGAGCGAAGGTTACTGAAAGTTGTACGCATGTCGGAAGAGATGGGTTTTCAGGTTCCTTTTGAAGGTTTCAACAGTAGGCGAGAGTCTGATATGTTGGGGTAGAGAGTTCAAGAGTAGGTGGGAAAATGCACGAGAGAAATCTTGTACAAGTGCTTGTGACCAGGGACGGTACATCTCATTGACGGCACACTGGGTTAATATTGGGGAAGCCGTGACCCAGTCGCACCCTGGGACGGAACACGTCTTCCCGACACATAGAATTGTGGGCTCTGGGTCAATCAACCTTCAACACAATGTTCACAAGGTCTCCTACACAATGAGCAAATTATTCATGATGATAGACGCCACTGTCTCCTTAGCTTGCTGATGGTACTTTTCTGTGGGAATGAGCTTGTCTCCAACCAGTCTGGAATATTTCTAGTGAATTATGGCACGCCATGGTTTGCTATTAGCACCTAGTACCAGAAGCGAAAACATCCACAATTTTCTTCTCAGAAATTTTATTTGGTAGACTGAGTGGCTGCCCAAACTTTAGTCTCTCATAAAGGAGCTGAAGACACTGAGTGGCAGAAGGTGCAAGTTCCTCCAGCATGTTAGACATCAGAGGGAGAATAGAGAGGGCAGCATGGTGGCTCAGTGGTTTGCACTGCAGCCTTGCAGCGCTAGGGTTCTGGGTTGAAATCCAGCCAAGGACAACATCTGCAAGGACTTTGTATGTTCTCCCTGTGTTTGCATGGGTTTCCCCCAGGCTTTCTGGTTTCCTCTTCAGTAAAAAAAGCAGCCACTGAGTGTCCGGGAATCTTCACACAGACTTTACTTAGCCAGGGCTGCTTCTTGACAGGGTTGGACGGGCCCACTAGAGAACAGGAGAATCCTCCAGTGCGCCCTGCCTTCTCCTTCAGGGGATTTCATAGTGCAAACCTTGCAGCTGGTACGGGGCTATTGAGTGGGAGAGAAAGGTGGGCCCTCAGAATCAAATCCTCTGGTGGGCCCAATGATCTTCAGTCTTCACAGCCATATTTTTTAGCTCAGTGAAAGGACTGGCATAGAGGGAAAACGTATCTACTCCGGCTGTCATTTCTCCCAGGAAGTCCTCTAATGCAGCTTGTTCCATAAGCAATGGCAGCCCGTCCAAAATCAGCCCACACTTCTTGGTGGTGCTTTGACACACAAAGATCTTTCTTTATGCCTTGAATTTCATGACTACAGAGTTGGGCAATGGCCTGATCTACAATGCATTTGAGAAATAATGTGTAAAAGCACGTCCAATCCACAGCAAAAATGGAGCCATAGAGTGCCCGGAAACCTTAACCTAGACTTTTCTTAGCCAGGGCTGCTTCTCAGCAGGGTTGGATGGGCCCACCAGAGAACCAGAGACTCCTCCAGTGGGGGCCCTGGCTTCTACTTCAGGAGAGTTTATAATGCAACCTTGCAGGTCGTGATGATGATAGAGGCCACCATCTCCTTAGCTTGCTGCTGGTATTTTTTTGTGGGAATGAGCTTGGCTCCAGCCAGCCTGGAATATTTTCAGTGAATTCAGGCACGCCATGGTTTGGTATTGGCACCGAGTACCAGAAGCGAAGCCATCCACAATTTCCTTCTCAGGAATTTTATTTGGTAGTCTGAGTGGCTACCCAAACATTAGTTTCTCACAAAGGAGCTCAAGACATTGAGTGGCAGTAGATGCAAGTTTCTCCAGCATGTTAGATACCAGAAGGAGAACAGAGAAGGCAGCACAGTGGCTCAGTCATTAGCACTACAGCGTTTCAGCGCTGGGGTTCTGGTTCCAAATCCCAGCAAGGGCAACATCCTTAAAGGAGTTGTCTACTACTTTTACATTCCACGCGGCACCCCCGCCGATCAACTATTATTGGTGCCGGCGGCGGCTGCTGCCAGCCGGAAGTGCTTACCTGAGGGGCTCCACCATCAAGTGGTAGTGGCCGCTGCGGTATACTGCACATCCGCCTCCTATTCAATTGAATATAACAGCTGATCGGCGGGAGTGCCGCGTGCAGGACCCCGGCTGATCATACATTGATGCCCTATCCTACGGATAGGACGTCAATGTAAAAGTATTGGACAACTTCTTTAAGGAGTTTGTATGTTCTCCTCGTGTTTGCGTGGGTTTACCCCAGGTTCTCCGGTTTGCTCCTCAGTAAAAAGGCTGCCATACAGTGTCCGGGAACCCTCACACAGACTTTTCCTAGCCAGGGCTGCTTCTCAGCAGGGTTGGACGGGCCCACCAGAGAACCGGAGACTCCTCCGGTAGGCCCTGGCTTCTCCTTCAGGAGAGTTCATAATGCAAACCTTGCAGGTCGTGATGATGATAGAGGCCATTATCTCACTAGCTTGCTGATGGTACTTTTCTGTGGGAATGAGCTTGTCTCCAACCAGCTTGGAATATTTCCAGTGAATTAAGGCACTCCACGGTTTGGTATTAGCAACCAGTATCAGAGGCGAAGCCATCCACAATTTCCTTCACAGGAATTTTATTTGGTAGACTGAGTGGCTGCCCAAACTTTAGTTTCTCACAAGGGAGCCGAAGACACTGAGTGGCAGTACGTGCAAGTTTCTCCAGCATGACCTGTTTGTTAGATATCAGAGGGAGAACAGAATTTGGCATTGCCAAGGTACCAGAGTCTGTTTTTTTTTTTACTAAAGATCCTGCTGTGTTTTTATATATATATTTTTTTTATGTCTCTTCAAATGTGTATTGGAGTGCGTCCTAATTTTTGGCAGCCCTTGACATTGCTGCATATACGCAATAACAGTATAGGAGAGCCACTCTTTAATAACGGGTAGGACAATTCAAATAGATTGTATATTCTAGAATATTACCGGTCTTATCTGAAATTCGTTTACGGGTGAGGTATCACAGTTTGGATAGCATATTACACCGACCGGTATTAGGTATTATTGCCTAATACTGCATGCTGCTTGTGCTGCCGAAAATTTTTTATTTTTTCCAGAAAAATCCATTTTAGTTTGGTTTTTGTATGTTTTATTGTCAGTCCGTAAAAGTGGCGTATTACTCTGACAACATTGCAATAGTTATCCTTGGCAGGAGAAGAAGGAGAAGGAGGAAAAAGAACAAAGAGCGCTGTGTAACACTGTGGAGAGGTGAAGTGTATGTAATGAACTCACCCAAAATGGTTGTACTGGACAGACACAACACTGGCAGAAAATTTAGAAGAGGACTGGAGTTTCTCCTCCGGTATGCTGCTCATCCAATGTCGTTGTACTGTGCTTTTCCTGGCCCTGAAGCCACTCCACTTGGAGGTATACAAGGAGAGAAGAACTTGGGATGGCGCTTTCGTTTGAATGTGGAGATCAGACAGTCCATATATCAATATTAGATTTATTGGTTTTAAAAACAGATTTTACTGTCAAACCACATTTACCATAAAAAACTTTTAAAAACACAATGCGTTTCAACTTCCATGAGTCTTCAGGTGTAAAAGAAATAGTGACACATAGAAACTTTTATACCTTATACTTAATTAGTTGTGGGTGGAGTGTTCATAAATAACTTTTTACAGTCTTTTACAGTCTTCATCAGGTGTAAAAGAAATAGTGACATACAGAAACTTTTATACCTTATACTTAATTAGTTGTGGGTGGAGTGTTACACCCACAACTAATTAAGTATACAGTAAGGTATAAAAGTTTCTATATGTCACTATTTCTTTTACACATGATGAAGACTCATAGAAGTTGAAACGCGTTGTATTTTTAAAAGTTTTTTTATGGTAAATGTGGCTTGACAGCAAAATCTGTTTTTAAAACCAATAAATCTAATATGGATATATGAACTGTCTGAACTCTGACAACATTGTACACAGATATGCTATTGGTCAGCGACCAACTGTGGATAGGTTTGAACACACGACTGCCATACTGTAAATGAAGTATAATATCTGACACATTCCCAAAAAATTTCCGTATTATTGCGGCAGTAATATGGGATCACGTCTGATGACCACGGTTTCAGTCAGTCGCCTAATAGTATGGTATTTGTCAGTGACCAAGTATCAATAGTTTGGAACAACATACACCTGGCAGACTTTAAATGGAGTGTAATATCTGACACGTTCCCAAAAATTTCTGTATTGTTACAGTAGTCATATGGGATCAAGTCTGATGGCCACGGTTTCAGGCAGTCACCTAATAGTATGGTATTTGTCAGCGACCAAAACAAAGCTGGCTGACTTTAAATGAAGTATAATATTTGGCACGCTCCACAAAATGTCTGTATTATTACCGCAGTAACATGGGATCACGTGTGATCATGGAAAAGTTTCTCTGCTTCTACAATACAGTATTGCAAATATAATCAAAAAATATGTCTGTATTCTGCTAACAAGCAAATGGAGCAGTAAAATGGTGTACTCTGTATTGCTTTTTAAGCAAATAATCAGGATAAGGAGCAAAAAAGAAAATAGTCTGGTACTGTAGGGCTATGGATATTTGTAACAGCAGCAGCAGACAGAACATGCAATAGACCCTATTGTGCTGTATACACTGCCACAAACCTTACCTGCCTAACTCCTGCTATCACCACTGAATACATGCAGTTGGATTAGTCCTCAGAAGTACTGTTAGATCAGATGGACATATATCTTGTTGTGGAATACCTATACGTAACTAATAAACCACCAATTCTGTCACTCACTCAGCAGCACCTCTCCCTACTCTGCCTGTTTCCGGGGTACACTGTCACAAGCATAGGGTCACCAGGTCTGATATAGACCTGATGACGCTATGCGGCCAGCCAATCACTGTGATACCACAACCAACATAGCTACGGCATTACAGTGCGTGGCAAGCAATCCCTGCATTTTAATTGACTGTCTAAAGAGCACCAAACATGTAGGGAGGGGAGGTGAAATACTCGAGGAGCGCCTGACGCGCCCCCTGTGCCGTGGGGTACTCGGCAGCCGGGCCTCTGGTTGCTTGGGGGATATCACGGTAGCTGGCCCGGTCCGTGACCCAGGGCGGTCAGTAAAAAGGGGAAAATATTGGGGGATTTGGGAAAGTGTTCGTGACGCCACCTGTGGAATGCGTCTAAGGGGTGCCGCCGCTGCGGAGCAGTCCTCTGGAGCTGGTGTTACGGCAGCAGGGATGGTGTGGCTCTCCACAGGTAGAGCTAGCTCCAGGACTGCGTGGGGTGTAATGGATGGTTGTGCTGGCCGCTGTGGTGCAGAGAGGGAATGGTGGCGCAGACGGAATAACTGGACAGAGGCTGTGCGGTGCAGTCATCCGTGTCTTTACTCACAGTTCTTTAGTTCCTCAGGGTGCACTGTCAGATTGCAGCCTCCCGCGTCGCGCTGCATTCACCAGGCAGGGGCTCAGCTCTTCCTCAGGTAGATCAGGGGTACCTGGCAGAACCCCACTTTCACGTGTTCCTAGCTAGACCGACTTCACGCTGGGTCTTTCTCCCTCCTGCCCTGCGCTGCCCACTCTCAATCTCGTTCGGGTGCTCTGAAGTCCCTCCTGTACGTTGGATCCCGGACCTGCTTGACCCTCCTGGGGATTAGAATGCGGCTTACGATCCCTCTGTCTTCTGACAGATTCGGGGCGTACGGGTGCCGTCCTGCACTCGCCGTACCCCCTAGGATCCCTTCTTAGAACGGAGCCTGCTCCCTGCTCCCCTCCTGGGCCTCCAGACTTGGCCCTACTTGTGGAGCAGAGCTCCTTATGAGACTCTGCTCCTGGACTGTTCTTCTGAATTTTCCTGAGCTGTTCTTCTGAACTGCTCTCCTCTACTAATCTATCTGTCCTGCCACCCTAAGATGGCTTCCCTATATATACTCCTACCAAAGTGCTCCCTATAACTACTTCCTCCACCCACACCCACTACTGGTTCCCCCTACCTTTGGTTCCCCCACTCCAGCCAGGGTCAGGGCTCAGCAGAAACATACATTGCGTCTTGCCCCTCCAGCTGGCCTGGAGCAGTGTAGTGTTGAATGCAGGTGTTTGGTGTTCCGGGCAGCACTCCCTCCTTACCTGAGAGAAGGAGATACCACACCTCTGGGTGAGGTGCAGTACCCCTGTGGCGACTGAACCCTCAGGGGCGCCACACTCCCCCCTGGTAAAACACAGCACATCCGTGAGCTGGAACAGAGCAAAACAGGCTAAATTGACATGAAAAATTTTAAGAATGCATTCGCATATAAGACAGTAAAACATTTCTTCCCTTAATGGGAGGCACATCACTTTAATGTTACAGGGTTACATTTTTCAAACAGTTTAAAACATTTTTCATAACGTTCTCGCAACAGGTTACAGTTCATGCTGTAACCGGGTGTCCATTTTACTTCACAAACTGGTGCAACAAGTAGCAGCATCAGGGACCCGCCCGCAAACCCTCAACGTAGGCCCTGGGCGTGGCTGAAGGGCATATGCGATCCTGGAGTTGGACCACGGCTTCCGCCACGCCAGACGGGTTTTCGTTCTGTGATCATGGTTACTAATATAAAACCAATAGGGTGCACCTTAAGAGGTGCTGAACTATTTACAATGCAAGTTCTTGGCCGTTCACTGTCCCCAGCCTGGAGTCTCTATATTCCCTGATGGGTACCTAAGTAAACACACGCTCAAAAAACATTATTTTCAACTTGAACTACTGCACCCTTACAGGTGACTATTTACAAAATCAGTCCCACTTGCTGGACTAATAGTGGGAACCCCGCCTGGGGTATTTCTGATTCTTACCTGACCCAGCCGGGTCATAAGGTATGTCCTGCGGGAGTGTGTCCTCGATGACGCGGTACACATGCAGGGCGAACCACCCACGTTCCCCGTGGTGGCGTGTGTACGTGATACGGTCCCCCGGATACAGATTCCAGTCGGGATGGCCTTCCTCCAGCTCGGGCTCCACATCCCGCCAGTTCACGAATATGTCCCTTTCAAAGTCGGGACTGAGGATAAGGCCCCACCCAGCCTGCAGGTGAAACTTTACCACGAGGCCTTCCTCGCGGGGGCTGGGGTGGGCCGACTCCTCCTGACGGACCTGTGCCTTTGCGGCCTTGTTCCGGGCCTCCAGGCGTTCACAGCGCGCCTGCCGCGCGCCGCTCCTTCTCCAGCTGCCGGAGCTCCCGCCTGCAGAACTCCTTCCTCCGCAGGGCTTCGGCCTGGGTCTCCTGCGGGAACCCCATCAGGTCCCCCCCCTGGTTATCCCAGCAAAACTCTTCACTGCTGGAGTAGGTAACCAGGGGCGCTGGTGTCGGGAGGAGCGGGCACGGCTGCTGGTCCTCGAACCGGGCGCACCAGTCGAAGTCTGGCGCGCCATACACCCACTCGGGTGCCAGAGGTGGAGGCGCCGGGAGGGCATCCAGTAGCAGGCCCGAGGCTTCAGCGCCTGGGAGTGGAGGCTCCGGGAGGGCACTAGATGGCAGATCCTCAGGGTCAGCGCCCGGGGGTGGAGGTTCTGGGCTTAGCAGCTGCTCCAGCGAGGGCATGGCGGCATACGGGGAGTGCTGGGTAAAGAGGCCCAGCAGCAGGTCAGCGCTGGCAGTGCTCGGGATAGGGGATTCTTTCCAACTGCTCCTGTACTCCATACGGCCTCCTGGTTCTCCGCGAGCTCCGCCGGGGCTGAGGTGCCGCTGCTGGCATCCGGTGTCGCTTTCCGCCGTGCTGCCAATTTTTCCAGCAGTTCGCTCCTCTACTTTGCGACCGCTGCTTGCTGGGCTTGCTCCACTTGTTGGCCCAGCTCGAGGACCTCGCTCTGGAGGAACTCCATGTCCTCCGGGGACAATTTCTCAGCTTCTCCCTCCAGGGTGAGGGGGTCACTTGACGCTGTGGCAGGTCAGAGGCGGAGGCTGGACTTTTGCTTCCTTCCATTCTGGCTGCCGGGTGCGGTCTGTCTAGACTGGTTAAGACCACACCCTGTCTCCATTCCTTTTCTCCTCCTCCTCTCTTCTTTCGGGGGCGGTCCCATGGCAATCTGCTGTCAGTCACTCCCTGTGACGGCCTCCCTGCCTTGACGGACACATCTATGCGGACAGTCACTGTTGCAAGGGGCAGGGTTGGCTTTTGGCGCAATTCTGGGACCCAGCCCACGATGGGAGGTTCCATTTTGTTGTCCTTTAGCACGCACATAATGGTGCCCATTCTTCTGGGGCGGGCGCCACATTCAGCAACATAACACAGTCCTTTAGGCACACTTCACCCGCCAATAACGGGTTGGTCACGAATCCTGTCCGTGACGCCAGATCTCACGCGCCCCCAGGGCGGTGGGATACTCGGCAGCTGGGCCTCTGGTAGCTGGGGGATATCACGGTGGCTGGCCCAGTCCGTGACCCAGGGTGGTCAGTGCAAAAAGGGGATATTTTTATATGAGATTTTTAGGATTGTTCGTGACGCCACCTGTGGAATACGGCTAAGGGGTTCCGCTGCTGCGGAGCAGTCCTCTGGAGCTGGTGTTACGGCAGCAGGGATGGTGTGGCTCTCCACCGTAGATCTAGCTCCAGGGCAGCGTGGGGTGTAATGGATGGTTGTGCTGGGCGTTGTGGTGCAGAGAGGGAATGGTGGCGCAGACGGAATAATTGGACAGAGGCGGTGCGGTGCAGTCATCCGTGTCTTTACTCACAGTTCTTTAGTTCCTCAGGGTGCACTGTCAGATTGCAGCCTCCCGCGTCGCGCTGCATTCACCAGGCAGGGGCTCAGCTCTTCCTCAGGTAGATCAGGGGTACCTGGCAGAACCCCACTTTCACGTGTTCCTAGCTAGACCGACTTCACGCTGGGTATTTCTCCCTCCTGCCCTGCGCTGCCCACTCTCAATCCCGCTCGGGTGCTCTGAAGTCCCTCCTGTACGTCGGATCCCGGACCTGCTTGACCCTCCTGGGGATTAGAATGCGGCTTACGATCTCTCTGTCTTCTGACAGATTTGGGGCGTACGGGTGCCGTCCTGCACTCGCCGTATCCCCTAGGATCCCTTCTTAGAACGGAGCCTACTCCCTGCTCCCCTTCTGGGCCTCCAGACTTGGTCCTACTTGTGGAGCAGAGCTCCTAATGAGACTCTGCTCCCGGACTGTTTTCTGAACTGTCCTGAGCTGTTCTTCTGAACTGCTCTCCTCTACTAATCTATCTGTCCTGCCACCCTAAGATGGCTTCCCTATATATACTCCTACCAAAGTGCTCCCTCTAACTACTTCCTCCATCCACACCCACTACTCTTTCCCCCTACCTTTGGTTCCCCCCACTCCAGCCAGGGTCAGGGCTCAGCAGAGACATACATTGCGTCTTGCCCCTCCAGCTGGCCTGGAGCAGTGTAGTGTTGGATGCAGGTGTTTGGGATTCCGGGCAGCACTCCATCCTTACCTGAGAGAAGGAGATACCACACCTCTGGGTGAGGTGCAGTACCCCTGTGGCGACTGAACCCTCAGGGGCGCCACACGCCGAGCAAGTCGAGCAGTGAGATGCTCGGGCGAGCATCGAGCACTGACGCGGACGCTCGCTCATCACTAGTCATTACATCGCGTCTGCTGTGTGGCGCATCGGTTTGCATAGTAAAGACCAGAGCAGCGCCTGGTGAAAGGGAACAAGGTGAGTATGTCCTATAGTGAAAAATGACATGTTTTCCTGTGTCCACAAAAATTTTAT
This sequence comes from Phyllobates terribilis, assembly GCF_046119375.1. Lineage (NCBI taxonomy): Eukaryota > Metazoa > Chordata > Amphibia > Anura > Dendrobatidae > Phyllobates > Phyllobates terribilis. The sequence continues at coordinate 313,838,442 of NW_027362768.1, forward strand.
TTTGTCTAATTTTTTTCATTTTCACAAAGGTAATTGGAGAAGATGGAACCTATAATTTATTATGCAATTTCTCCTGAATGTGACAATATTCCATATCTGGTCAATAATTACTGATTAGGTACATGACAGGGCTTGGAATGGATTGCAGATGTCATGTCACATTTGCTCAGTCAGTGAGGTGCTAAAACAGTAGAAACCTCTCACAAGTGACTCCATTTTAGAAATTAAACTCATCAAGATATACATCTTGGCTTGTGGTGAGCATTTTTAATCCTTAGATGCTTCATTTAATTTTATAAGATTGTGCGATAACCATGAAAAATTAAAATTTTCCTATTAAAATGTTGCTTTAACCTCAAATTTTCCATATCACAAGAGGTAATAAGAGAAAGAAGACCCCACAATTTGTGATGCAATTTCTCCACAGTGATGCCCCTATAAATTGAAACTGGATACAATTTTTTCAGCTTGGATGAGAAGGTGCGCTATTTGACTTTTGGAGTGCAATTTTGGCTGGAATAGATTGCTGATGCCATGCACATTAGCAGAGCCCCTGAGGTGGCAGAACAGTGAAACCAACCACCTCACCATAAATGACATCATTTTGGAAACTATACCAATGAAGGAGTTAATGTAGGAGTGTAGTGAGTATTTTTAACCTACATGTACCTCACAGAATGTTATAACATTGAGCCGTGGTATTCAAAAAATAGAATTTTACAACTAAAATGTTATACTACCTGGAAATATTTCATTCTCCTATGGCATAATGTGTAAAATAGATCCCACAATTTGTTTTGAAATTTTTCAATGCAGTGATAACCGATTTGGAAGTTGGGTTGTGTGTAGTCCAGGTCCAGCAAATGTTCAGCCATTTTCGCTTTTATTCTTTTAATAATTTTCTTGATTTTCTGTTGTACATTTTGACAGCCATTAAGTAACAAACAAGTGTTCTCTTCTGTTAGATAGATACAGTTGAAACCAGAAGTTTACATACATTATATAAATAGACAGATATGCATGTTTTTCTCAATAGCTGACATGAAATCAGAGTAACCTTTCCAGTTTTAGGTCAATTAGGATTACCATAATTTTTAATATTTGCCAATTGCCAGAATAATGAGTGAGAAAGAAAAGTTCAACCCTGTTATTTGTTTGACAAGTGTCAAGAAAGTTGATTTGCCACTATTTAATATAGACAGTGTAGGTACCGTCCCAATTTAGGGTCACCTTGTCGCTAGTGGGACGGCTTGTATACTTTTTTTGATCAAAAATAGTTCACTAAGTACCCTATATGTCATATGCAACTTTGCTTTACATTTATATATAATGATTGTAGGGTATGAGAGATATTTTTTGTCTTTTGTAGGTTTTTCTTCTTTTTGCTAGTGTGAACATGCTCCTATTTCTTGCATGTGTACCATCTTAGACCTCAGTTCACATTGCTTGGTTTTTTGTCTTGTTTGCATTCTGTGCAAATTAAGGGTGTGGCATCCCCTTTGTTGAGCTGGTTAGTATATATGTAGCTTACCATGGGCCTAGGTGGTCTGATATTGGGACCCGGTTCTATTTGTCTACCCTTTTATGTGCATTACTTCAACTTTGATATACAGTAAGGTTTTTAATATAGACAGTGTAGGTACCGTCCCAATTTAGGGTCACCTTGTCGCTGGTGGGGCGGCTTGTATACTTTTTTTGATCAAAAATAGTTCACTAAGTACCCTATATGTCATATGCAACTTTGCTTTACATTTATATATATTATGATGGTAGGGTATGAGAGATATTTTTTGTCTTTTGTAGGTTTTGCTTCTTTTTGCTAGTGTGAACATGCTCCTATTTCTTGCATGTGTACCATCTTAGACCTCAGTTCACATTGCTTGGTTTTTTGTCTTGTTTGCATTCTGTGCAAATTAAGGGTGTGGCATCCCCTTTGTTGAGCTGGTTATTATATATGTAGATTACCACGGGCCTAGGTGGTCTGATATTGGGACCCGGTTCTATATACAGTAAGGTTTTTAATATAGACAGTGTAGGTACCGTCCCAATTTAGGGTCACCTTGTCGCTGGTAGGACGGCTTGTATACTTTTTTTGATCAAAAATAGTTCACTAAGTACCCTATATGTCATATGCAACTTTGCTTTACATTTATATATAATGATAGTAGGGTATGAGAGATATTTTTTGTCTTTTGCAGGTCTTGCTTCTTTTTGCTAGTGTGAACATGCTCCTATTTCTTGCATGTGTACCATCTGAGACCTCAGTTCACATTGCTTGGTTTTATAACTTGTATTTTGTATTCGCGGCTGTTGTGCCCATACTTTGTAGAAAAGTTCAACCCTGTTATTTGTTTGACAAGTGTCAGGAAAGTTGATTTGCCACTACACTGAGGTCGGAGTCATTCATAGCACCGCCGTATACACATTCGACTAGCGTTCCGGTCGTTACATCTTGACGTAGTTGGCAGGATACGGTGCTCGCTGTGGATGGTGCGAGTAGCACAGAAGGTGCTGCCGTGTCTACTGTAATAATCCAGCCCCCTTCTCCCATTGTGACCGGTAGAGACCGGTTAGTTGGTTGCTCCGCAAGGGGAGCACTGCTTAACCACCTGGCCAAGTTTGATGGGTATAACTTGCTGTTCAGTGATTGGGTAGGCAGGTTGAAGAATGCCATTGCCTTGTACGGCGTCAGCCCCCAGCTACAATCGGAAGTCGCGTTGAATGCTCTGCAGGGGGATGCGCGCAAAGTTGTCTTGTTAAAACCCAAAGACAAACGAAAGACGGTCGACGATATCATCTGGATACTAGAGAAAGCCTTCGACATTGTGGCGGCGGCAGGCTGATGTCGACAGCATTCTTCGGGATCAGTTAATCGAGGGGATACGAAGTGAAGCGCTAAGGAGCGAATTGTTGCTGAAGGTGCGGAGTTCTCCTGGATTCACCTATGCCGAAATACAGGAAGAGGCAGTAGCACAGACTTTGGAAGTGAGGCCTGCTCTGCAGTGGAGTAACCTGCAAGTGGCTAACACAAGAGAGCCGAGACCAGACCCTGTTCAGGCACAGCTGGCGGTTTTACAGAAAACCGTGGAAAGCCTGAAGGAACAGGTGCAACGGATGCAAGTTCGGGAGATGCCTCTGATATGCTCGGCCCTGACTAACCCCCCTATTCCCCTATATGGGCAACCACCCTATACCTCAGGGAGGACGCTGACTGCTCCTTGACCTGATGCAGCCGGAGGTAGGGCAAGAAGATCGGTTCAATGTTGGCGATGGCGAGATCTGGGGCATATGCAGCGGTACTGCCAGAAAAACCTGCCGGCTGAAATCCCGACATCGGTAAAAGAGAGGCCCTCGCTGTAGTTGGGCATACGGCGAGGCAGGAACGAAAATCAACGCCCAACGTCTGTTCCGAAGATCTGATTGCGGAGAATCCCACGTTAGAGGTGCAGTTTGCAGGAAAGTAGGTGGCGTGCTTAGTGGATACTGGATCGGAGGTGACGACCATGCCGATAGAATTTTTCAAGACGCACTTCGAAGAGGCTATCAAGACGGAGTCGGAAAATCTGCTAAGGCTGAAGGCCGCTAATAATGAAGAAATTCCAGTGGCAGGCATTGCATGGATGAAAGTACAGCTGTGCGGTCAGGAATTGGGAACCAAAGGAGTGGTGCTCGTGAAGACACAGGCGAGGCCAAATCTTCCGGTGGTTCTTGGAATGAACATCCTGAGGGAGCTGGGCTCCCTTTTGTTTGAGCGTGATGGCCGAAGATATTGGAAATGAGCGACACCTCACAAAGCCACTCAGAGGGCCCTGCAAAAGGTGGTCCGTTCGTGCGGCATTCAGAAGAGTTCGGCTGAAGGAAGAATGGTGGGAGCAGTGTATGTCCCATGCGGGTCTGCTGTTGTGATCGCCCCTGGTCAAGAGAAGCTTGTGTTGATGCCGGTAGGGATGCACAGGAAGCTGAATGATGTGGAGGTGGTTCTGGAACCGGTGGGACGGTCAGGAGGTACGGACAGTCCGATGATAGCTCGAACGTTGGCTATTGTGCAAAATGGAAGTGTACCAATGAGGTGTCTGAATCTGCAGAATCATGAGGTGACTCTGGCAGTGGGTACGAAGCTGACTGACGTATATGTGTGTGACGAAGGAGTCATCCCCAAAAGCCAGTTCACACTGAGGGCAGACCGCCGGACCGCCTGGACCCTGTTGATGCAGGCGGCAGCTGAAGAATCCCCCACGCCCACATGGAATGGCAGAAAGATTATGGAGATCATAGGAGTGGATGAGTCCCAGTTGGCTCCCGAGCAGGCTCGCAGACTGGAGGCTTCACTGTGGGAATATCAGGCTGTTTTCTCCAGGGGAGATGAAGACTTTGGTTGCACATAGATTGTGGAGCACAAGATACCCACAGGAAACGCCCCCCCAATTCGGGAGAGATATCGTCAGATCTCACCGAGGCTTTATCAGGAGGTCAAAGGAATGCTGGCGCAGATGCTGGATAATGGAGTGGTACGGCCAAGTCAAAGTCCTTGGGCTGCACCGGTCGTGTTGGTCTGGAAAAAGGATGGATCCATACGGTTTCGTGTTGATTACCGTAATCTGAATGTGCTCACAGTACGTCAATCCTACCCGTTGCCCCGGATCGAGGAATCCCTGTCTGCCTGGGAAAGGTGAAGTACTTCTCCACTCTTGACCTGGCCATCGGCTACTGGCAGGTGCCCGTGGCATCTCAAGATCGGCAGAAGACAGCATTCATCTTGCTGATGGGACTGTACGAATTTAATCGAATGCCCTTCGGACTGACTAATGCTCCAGGAACGTTTCAGTGGTTAATGGAATACTGGTTGGGCGATTACAATTTTGAGTCCGTGTTGATCTATCTGGAGAATGTGATTATATTTGGAGATTCGTTCGACGACCACCTGAAGAAGCTCGAGCAAGTGTTGCACCGACTGAGGGACAATGGACTTAAGATCAAGCCAATGAAATGTCACTTGTTCCAGACGCAGATCGAGTATCTGTGACATGTAGTGTCGGCTGAGGGTGTGCGGCCAGCACTGAGTAAAATTTAGGCCATTTAGGAGTGGCCCCATCCCAAGACCGTGAGAGAAGTATGGGCATTTCTCGGTTTAGCCGGATACTACCATCGGTTTGTGAAAGACTTTGCTAAAGTGGCTGAACCACTGAATGAGTTGTTGAGAGAGACGGCACAGGGGCCCAAGAATCAGCCGATTCGGTGGACGGACCGACAATAACAGGCATTCGATCGGATCCGGGCCGCTCTTGTGCAGGCACCTTTATTGGCGTGTGTTCGCTTTGATCAACCATTCACCCTGAACACTGACAGAAGTCTCTATGGTCTGGGAGCCGTGTTAGCTCAAGAACAAGATGGGAGTGAGTGAGTCATCGCGTATGCTAGCCTGTCTCTATGGGATACAGAGCGAAATCCGGACAATTACAGCTCGTTTAAGCTGGAGATGTTGGCCCTGGTGTGGGCCATGACCGAGAAGTTTGCAGAGTACCTGGCTGGGTCGGAGATTCTAATGATGGCGGACAATAATCCGCTTGCACACTTGGAAAACGCTAAACTAGGAGCCCTGGAGCAGAGAGAGGTGGCGTGGATGTCCAAGTTTAATTACCGGATCCGGTTCCGTTAGGGTAAAGAAAACTCCAGTGCCAACGCATTATCACGAGTGACCCGAGGCACACCCGAGCAGGTGGTGGATGAAGACCTCAAGGATACTGAGATCCCCGATTTGAGGCGATTGCCTGTGTTCGTGGACGTGGCACGCTCAAGTGGGGTGGCGACACGGGTCGCCACATTGCTGGGCAAGACTTTTCAAGAGTGGGCCGAGTTACAGGATTCAGACTCTGAACTGTCACGAGTAAAGAAATGGCTGAGTCAAAAGTCCTGGCCCGATGGGAGAGCAAGAGCCCGGCTGGGTGCAGAAGGACAAAAGCTGCTAAGGCAGTGGGATCGATTGGCCATAGCGGAGGGGATACTGTAATGCTGGATCTACATAGCGGCAGAGCTAGGTACCGTTGGCAGTTAGTAATCCCAGCTTCAGTGGCTCTGGACATTGCCCGGGAAGCTTATATGCGGGGTGCACACTTTGGGCCTGAGAAGACTTATCGTTGGCTGCAGCGGTACGTGTACACACCTGGCTTGGAAGAAGTTGTGAAAGAGGTGTGTGGTAGGTGCCGGGCATGTGAGCTGAATAAGTCCCTGGAACAGAGGGCTCCTGTTCAGACAATTGTGACGTCTGCCCCGTTGGAAGTGCTAATGGTGTATTATTTGTCAATCGGGTACGCCAGAAGTGGTCATCATTCATGCCTAGTCATGACTGATCACTTTACTAATTTTGCCGTTGCTGTCCCCACCAAAGATCAGACTGCTAAGTCCGCAGCTGAGGCAATTTGTAAGCATTTCATCCAGGTTTATGTGTGTCCTCAAAGGATACATTCAGATCAAAGTGCTTGCTTTTAAGGTCAGCTCATGACGGAGTTGCTGCAAGTCTATGGGATTCAGCAATCACGGACAATGCCCTACCATCCACAGGGAAATGGGGCCTGTGAACGGTTCAACCAAACCTTGCTTCAACTGCTGAGAACGCTGGAACAGAGGCAGAAGGAGCTTATGTAGGCCTACAACAATAGGGTCCATAGCACCTCAGGATTCACTCCTTACGCGATGATGTTCGGTCGGCCTGGGCGAGAAATTGAAGAACTGGGTCTCACTGTACCTGACAAGCCAGAATATCATACAGCCAGTGAGTGGGTCCAGGATCATCGCTGAAGGTTTGCGGGAAATCCACCGGATAGTAAAAGACCGTGTGCAGGATCATCCCCACCAAGATCGGGGGCCTGTGCACCTAGATGAGTTCCGGGTGGATGATAAGGTGCTAGTGCGAGTCACGTGTCCGGGAGATAAGTTGAGTGACAGGTGGGAGGATACGCCCTACACAGTAGTGGAAAGGGTATTCCCAGGGGGAAGTGTGTACACAGTGGTTCTTGAAGGGTACATTGGACCCCGTTACACAATGCACAAAAACTGGCTAAGGGGGTGTATGTCCGACACACCTGCCTGTCACCCTGAGACACCTGCCCCACCTACAGTGATTGCACCAAGTAATGTTGAATGTGACTGTTGGGATGACTTCGGGGTGGAACCCTCGGACTTGCAAAGTCCGATAGCGCAAGATCCAGGTGTTCCACACACCGCCCCTGATGTTACTGTTCCACCAGATGCGGTGGACCCTCCATCGAACTCGGCAAGTACTGGTTTGCAGAAATCGAAGAGGAGCACAGCTGGTGTTCTCCAAATACGATATAATCCTGCGGAGTATGTGTTACATATGTGTTGTACGAAACCATTTGTCGGGGCGCCAAATTGTAAGTGGGGTGGATTGTAGCATGTTGGCATGTGTTTCTAGTAATGAGTTCATATTACTGATAGCATAAATTTATCCTGCAATGACTTAGTCCGGCCATTAGGGGTCAGCAAGAGACAAGTAAAGAAAAGCCCGGGGATCTGTGAAAAAGCCCGGGAATCTGAGATCCAGGAAGACCTCTGAGGGGACGAGACGTGTCTGATGTCCAGAGACAATTGGAGCTTGCAGAGACTTGAGTCGGATGGTGTGTCCAAGAAGAAACTGTGCCTTGTGAGTAACTGAGATATGTGACCAGTCACCAACTGTGTAGTTAGCTAGGGAAAGCTAGTTAGTAATCCCAGTAGTACTGAGAACTGCCCGGTGTATATCATTGCTGATGGACTGATCAGGCTTGATCCAGAGATTGCGAAAGATCTGGTATAACAAGACTTTGTGTACGTGGATATTACAAAGGAGCCCTGTTGTGAACTATACATTGAGACTGAGATCAATTCTGATTCCTGCCTGCGCCGGGATATGCTAGAGAACTTGGTATGAAGGAGAAGCTGATTAAACCTTGTGGCCAGAAATCAGGGTCTAATAAAAGGTTTAGTTTGTTAATTGCTTGTGTATATTAAATTAGAGAGATTTCTCTTTGCTCTTGTATGAAGAGGAAAAACAAGGGTACCTGGATCCCATTGTATTAGTGTGGGAGGGGGGTGTAAGGTTATATTCCTGGGAGGACCACGTGCCACGTCCGCAGTAACTTCCTGGGTAGCCCCTGTACTGAATAAGGGTGGGAGCGGCATAGCCCAGGGGTAGTTTGGCTCATTCCTGCGAGATTGGCACTTGGGCTCTCTCGGGCTGCATAACTTGTATTTTGTATTCGTGGCTGTTGTGGCTCATACTTTGTAGAAAAGTACAACCCTTTTATTTGTTTGACAAGTATAAAGAAAGTTGATTTGCCACTACACTGAGGTCAGAGTCATTCATAGCATCGCCGTATCCCTCATACACATTCCACCAGCGTTCCGGACGTTACATCCCCAAGGATGAGTCAGACTAGTGCTAGTTCACAATTCTCTTCCTGATATATTGGCTGATTTCTTTAGACTTTCCCATGATGCTACACAAAGAAGCAGTGTTTCAGGTGTGCATTAAAATACATCCATAGGTGTGTGTCTAATTAACTCAGATGTTGCCAAAAAATCAGAAGCTTCCAAACACATGACATCATCATATGGGCAGTCCAGAATTGTTTAAAGGCATAGTAATCTGTGTATATAAACAATATAGTGTATGTAAACTTTTGACTTTGCAGTAATTAATAAAAATGCCTTAAAACATTTTCTCTCATTATTCTGGCATTTGGCAAATATTAAAAATTATAGTAATCCTAATTGACCTAAAACAGGAAAGGTTTATTCAGATTTCATGTCAGATATTGAGAAAAACATGCATATATAGTGTAAGTAAACTTCTGGTTTTAACTGTATCACTTATAACTTCATGGTGCACGTGTGTCATTACACGGCAGCCAATTCGGAACAAGCTAAGCTGCAGTGTAAAGCATGTGTGAGTTACAGAGCAGCCCCCTGGACCACTAATGAGACTAGAGATGGATTTCAGACCACCTTGACTCCAGTCGACAACAATGCTGCAGTCATGAATGATAGCGCTGTCCTAATGGAGTAACGCTGGGGTGTCCTCTCCTCTAGGACTGTAGTGACGTGTGTTGAGCACAATGGATGAATTCCAATGTGAAATATCAGCCAACACTTCTGATTAGAAATCCTGCTCCTCTGTTGGAGGCTTTTATGACCAGTACATTTTCAGATGTCAGTCTAATCTATTCATTTTTATTTTTGCTCTGGGGATTGAACATTATGATAAAGAATGTGGCTGGGCAGATAAACCAGACCACAGATCACTGGTCAGAGCATTCACAGGACAGTGTCACAGGAAGCGCAATTTACAAAAATACTGTTCCAAAACTCCTGCAGATTCTGGTGTGGAGAGAACTGACATATTTGCTGCTCACCTTCCTCTCTACCATGTATGTGGAACCCGTCAGCTCTGCACAAACAGTGAGGAGATTATCCTGACCTTTACAGCAGGCCATACATCTATAATATAACCGGAGATGCATCCCTCTGTCTGAAGCCGTTATAGACTGCGCAAACGCGACACACCAGTCTGGCTCCAGACAGAAGATCGCATGGAGCTGTTACAAGTAAGAGGAGTGTATGGTGCCAGAGACACTGAATGCATACCGCGATCTCCGGCGCCACACTTACATACTTACCTGACTGGGAGGAGCGTTGCCGCGGAGCCTCTCTTCTCGCCGGAGACCGGGGCAGGAGTGAGGCGTCGGAATCAGCGCATGCGCCTAGCGCCTAGCGCTATCCAGCACCATTTTACTGAAGACACGTTTGCAGTGTGTCTTCAGCAAAATGGCGCCGGACAGCGCGGTATGGGCACGCGCGTACTTGGGCGCCGCACTCCTCCTCTGACCTCCGGCAGAACGGGACACAGCACTGGAGCACAGGGATGAAAGGTGAGTATAACTGTTTATTTTTTTTGTATGTGTGCAGGGTGAGAGGGATGAGGGGTGCCATACATACCAGGATTGGGGAGTTAGGGGACCACACATAGCAGAGGGGGGCATGCATACCAGGATTCAGATGAGGGGCCATGCATACCAGGATAGGGATGAGGGGTACCATGTATACTAGAGTAGGGATGAGGGGTACCATACATACCAGAATCAGGATGAGGGGTACCATATATACCAGGATGAGGGATGGGGTGCCATGCATACCAGGATTGGGGATGAGGAAGCCATGCATACCAGGATGAGGGATTGGGTGCCATGCATACCGGGATTGGGAGATGAGGAAGCCATGTATACCAGGATGAGGGGTTGAGTACTATACATACCAGGATTGGGGGATGAGGGGTGCCATGCATACCAGGATTGGGATGAGGGGTGCCATATGACTCGCCCCCTGGGCCGTGGGGCACCCGGAACCGGGCTTCAGTGCGATGATGGGGGTAGTAGTGGCAACCCGATCCCGTGGCTCAGGGTGGTCAGACCAAATGCTGTGGCAGTCTATTTGTAGGGTTATGAATGTCCGACTACGCCACCCGTGGATTGCGGTCAGGGATGACCGCCGCTGCAAGGCAGACCGCTGAGGCTGATGTTGGTATGCAGCACAAGGATAGGATAACTCCCCACGGGAAGAGTGTAGCCTCAGGGCAGTGTAATAGGATGCTGGGGGTGATGGTGCAGGCCGCAATAATAAGGGTTCAGAGTCTGCTTCAAACAGTCCAGGGTCTTTATTGTAGTTAGTACTAATGACCCGACAGGAGTACAAGGTAGGAATGGGCCTGGGTGTCTGAGAGCATTCGGGCAAGCCCCACTGGTCAGGGTGAGTGGGTAGGCCTACCGTTCTCTCTCTGCCCTTGCTGACTATCCCCCTTTTCGTGGTGTGATAGCCCACGTCCCTGGGCTGGCCGTGTACTACGCCTGTATGGCTTGCGACTCGGGCCTTAGGTACCTGTTGCTTCTCCGTGCTGTACCGGTCCCTCTGTGTGGCGGAGCCTTCAGGCATCTCAGGCCAAGGGACCTGAAATCCCTCGCGGGTTGGCTATCTGCTGCCGGGCTTGCAACCCTGACAGCCTCGGACCCCAGTGTCCGGTTGTGTAGTTCTCTCTCAGCCAGGACCGGCTCTCGACGCCTCTGTCCCTGGCTTGCTGTTCCTCCTCTGCCTCCCGGACTCCTCAGCTGCTGCTGACCTGTCCCTTTCCTCTGGGAATCCTTCTGGATGCTTCAGAAGTGGGTCCTGGTCTCTCTAACCCTGCCCTCAGTTCCAGCTTTTATAGGGGCAGCCTGCTCCCCCTACTGGCCTGGGACAGGAGGTGCTGCATGCTAATGGTCCCTGACCAGGGAACCTCCTTCCTGCTCTCAGACACAGCCTTTAATATTTGTGGCATCCAGGCCTGGGGTGACACACATATACACCAGGATGAGAGATGGGGTGCCATGCATACCAGGATTGGGATGAGGGGTGCCATGCATACCAGGATTGGGGATGAGGGGTACCATGCATACTGTAACGGGTCTGGGAGGTGGAACCTCTGAGCTACTATACAAAGGGGCAGTCCTTGTAAGGAAGCGGGTGGCTCCCAGGGAAGGTGGGCAGGTAGTCACGGCAAGTGACAGGGACAGTCTCTGGATAGAAGGGCAGGAGGTCACGGCAAGTGACGGGAACAGTCTCTTGACAGGCAGGTGGTCACGGCAAGTGACAGCAGGGTAGGAGTCTCTAGACAGGCAGGTGGTCACGGCAAGTGACAGCAGGGTAAGAGTCTCTAGACAGGCAGGTGGTCACGGCATGTGACGGCAGAGCCTCCAGGTAGGCTAGCAGGCGGGTAGCAGGTGAGCGCTCCCAGGGGAGCGGGTAAGAGTCTCTCGGCTGGCTGGCAGGTGGTCACGGCAAGTGACGGCAGAGCCTCCAGGTAGGCTAGCTGGTGGGTAGCAGGTGAGTGCTCCCAGGTGAGCGGGTAAGAGTCTCTCGGCTGGCTGGCAGGTGGTCACAGGCAGGTATCAGGCAGGTATCAGGCAGGTATCAGGCAGGTATCTGGCAGGTATCAGGCAGGTGCTTCCTGATCCGCAGGCGGACTGGCCCATAGACAGACTGGCGGATGCTGGTAGACAGACTGTCGGATCGCAGGGAATGCAAGCAGGTAGACAGTGCAATGCGTTCCAGGATTGGGAATGAGGGGTGCCATGCGTACCAGGAATGGGGATTAGGGGTGTCATACGTACAAAAATTGGGGATGACGGGTGCTATGCGTACCAAGATTGAGAATGAGGGTTGCCATGCGTACCAGGATTGGGGATGAGGGGTGCAATGCGTACCAGGATTGGGGATGGGGTGTCATGCATACCAGGATTGGGAATGAGGGGTACCATGCATATCAGGATGAGGGATGGGGTGCCATGCATACCAGGATGAGGGATGGGATGCCATGCATACCAGGATAGGGATGTGGGGGGGCCATGCATACCAGGATTCAGATGAGGGGCCATGCATACCAGGATAGGGATGAGGGGTACCATACATACCAGGTTTGAGGTTGAGGGGTGCCATGCATACCAGGATGAGGGATGGGGTGCCATGCATACCAGGATTGGGAATGAGGGGGGCCATGCATACCAGGATTCGGATGAGGGCTATGCATACCAGGATAGGAATGAGGGGTACCATGTACAGTACAGACCAAAAGTTTGGACGCACCTTCTCATTTAAAGATTTTTCTGTATTTTCAAGACTTTTAAAATTGTACATTCACACTGAAGGCATCAAAACTATGAATTAACACATGTGGAATTATATGCTTACCAAAAAAGTGTGAAACAACTGAAAATATATCTTATATTCTAGGTTCTTCAAAGTAGCCACCTTTTGCTTTGATGACTGCTTTGCACACTCTTGGCATTCTCTTGATGAGCTTCAAGAGGTGGTCACCGGAAATGGTCTTCCAACAATCTTGAAGGAGTTCCCAGAGATGCTTAGGACTTGTTGGCCCTTTTGCCTTCACTCTGCGGTCCAGCTCATCCCAAACCATCTCGATTGGGTTCAGGTCTAGTGATTGTGGAGGCCAGGTCATCTGGCGTAGCACCAGGGGCGTACATAGAAATCATGGGGCCCCATAGCAAAAGTCCAAATTGGGCCCCCCTTCCCCGTAAAAAAAATCTGCAACGTAACTGGAAACACAGTGTATAGGCACAGTCACAAAAGGACATAGCTATCTACTTTGGAAGACAGGGAAATGGACATGTCTTGTAGCATATACATAGTAAATGTGCCCATACTGAAGTGACTCGCCCCCTGGGCCGCTTGGTGAACCCGGAACCGAGCCTCTGGTGGGATGCTGGGGGTGGTAGTATCAGTGTGGCGGCGACCCGGTCCGTGGCTCAGGGTGGTCAAACCAGTGGCAGTCTTAGTGTAATAACAAATGTCCGACTACGCCACCCGTGGATTGCGGTCAGTGGGGACCGCCGCTGCGCTGCAGGCCGCTGAGGCTGATGTTGTAAGCGCAGCCAAGTATGGGATAACTCCCCACGGGAGAAGTATTGCCTCAGGGCAGCTAGTGTGGATGATGGGAGTGATGGTGTGAGCGTCCCAGTACTAATGGTGCTGGTGCGGCGATGAAACACAGAGACGTGTGGTGCAGTTCAGGGTCTTTACTGATGGTATAAAGCAGACCCTCCCGGGAGTACTGGTTAGCAGTAGAGGCCTGGTCAGTCTGTGAGCAAGCAGGATCTCCCCCTGGCCAGGTGGAGTTGTAGGCCTCCCCGTCTATCTGCACTCTTTCCTGGCTACCTTGCTCTATGCGGGTAGAAGTAGCCCACGTCCCTGAGTATACCGTGTGGTGCTCACCCGTATGGCCGGTGACTTGGGGCCTTCTGTTAGCCTCCGCTCCACGACGGCGGTGCTGGTCCCTTGCTTGTGACCGTGCCTCCGGGCTTCTAAGGCCAGAGGACCTGGAATCCCCTGCCGGTTGGATTCTGCTGCTGGATCTGGATGTCCCCACAGCCTCGGACTCCGTGTCCGGGTTTAGTGTCTTCAGCCAAGGCGAGCTATCTAGCTTCCAGCCTCTGGTTCTCACTCCTGCTCCTACAGAGCTCCTGCTGTATCTTTCCCTCTCCAAGCTCTGACTCCCCTAATCCTGCCCCAGACCCAGTTTATAAGGGCAGATTCCTCCCCTCCCAGGTCTAGGCGGGCAGTGTTGCATGCTTAGGGCTCCTGACCAGAGAAACCTCCCACTTGCTCTCAGACATAATATTTCTATTACTGTGGCAACCAGACCCCTGAGGTGCCACATTCCCCCCTAGTAAATTTTAGTACTCCGGGACTGAACACATTTTTAAAGAAACATAAATACAAGGGTATAAACGATAATACAATAACATATTTACAAGAAGCTTTATTTCTTTAAAGGTCACGGCATGTCCGCAACCGTGTGTCCATATCACCCAAGGTGAAGTTTGTGAAACAAGAGGGTGTCCATGTCACCCAAGGTGAAGCTTTAAGCGAAGTAGGGGACCTGTCCAAAGCAAACCCCTTGCGTTGGCCTTGGGCGTGGCTGCAAGGCTGAAGCTAGCTACTTTGGGCCGCAAGGAGGCCACGCCAGACAGGCTTTCTCTTCTGCGGCCATCTTCGCAAGAGGCACAGTGTGCAACTATCTACAAGATTGTTCCGGTTATCCAGCGTCCATAACCTGTTAGTCCAAATAAATCTGCAGGGTAACTGAGAAACATAATTAATAACAGGCAACAACAAAAACTGTCAACATTTCTCAATAAACAGGTAAATTTACAGTGCATTACTTTATATTTTCCAGCGAGCGGGCATCTGACCTCTAGTGACTCTAGTGGACCTACGGAGCTCACTAACTGGTCCTGCACTACATGGTGTAGGAGGTGTTATGGGTAAGCTGGGCAGCTGTCTGCGCACTCTTTGGCTCACAAGGGGCACGGCAGGCTCACTACTAGCAGAGGGTTGATCCTCCTGTCCTGCTGGTGTGGACTCTTCTGCCTCCTGGGCCGGCTGCTCTTCCAGCTCTACCTGGTCTTCTGTAGGCACTTGAGGGGCTGGCTGGAGAAAGGTGAGGACGGGCACCACGATAGCGTTGTTTACTTGTGTCCAGGACCGGGGAAAGTCTCAGAGTACTGTGCTGATCATTTCCTCCTTTTCCTCTACGGGTTGAGGGTCTTCCTGATCTTCATCCATGCTTTGCAACTTCTCGGGGCACTTTTTCAGGTGGTCTCTGGAGACAGTGGCTGTGGTCTCTCCTCCATCCTTGCTGATGACGTACACCTTTGGATTATTGTGGCTTGAGGGCAGTACGGTGTACGGGTCCTTTTCCCACTGGTCGTCCAACTTATGGAGCCGCCTTTTTCTTTTCAAGACCTGCTCTCCAGGTACCAGGGGAACAGCGGGAGCATGTTGGTTATAAGTCCTCTCCTGCCTTTCTCTTGATTGACAGAGACTTCGCTCGACCCTCTCCTGTACTTTCCGCTACTGCTGCTGCCGTTCTGTATCCCAGTCTGCCTCTGGCGAGGTGTCCTCAGGTGTCAGGACTCCCATATCCAGGTCAATAGACAGCTTACCAGGTCTTGCTCTCATTAGGTAAGCCGGGGTACAGTTGGTGGAACCTACCGGGATGTGGTTGTACAGGTCCACCAGATCGGGCAGTTTCTCAGGCCACAAACTGCGTTCTTCCAGGGGCAATGTTTTTAGCAGATCTATCACCACCTGGTTCATCTTCTCGCAGAGTCCATTGGTTTGGGGGTGATAGGGCGTTGTTCTTATCTTCTTGCAGCCATACAGGTTGCAGAACTCCTGGAAGACCTCTGCTTCGAAGGCTGGTCCTTGGTCTGTCAACACTTGCTCCGGGTACCCGTGTGGACGGCAGAAGTGCTGCTGGAAGGCTCTAGCTGCTGTTTGAGCCGTTAAGTACTTGACGGGAACCACCACCAGGAACCGGGAGTAGTGATCTACGATTGTGAGGGCGTAGACATACCCAGATCTGCTCGGAGCCAGTTTCACATGGTCCAGGGCTACCAGTTCCAGTGGCTGTCTGGTGATGATGGGCTGCAGGGGAGTCTTCTGGCTGGCATGGTCCTTTCTTCTTAGGTTGCACGGGCCACAGTCTCTGCACCACCTCTCGATGGCTCCTCTCATGCCTACCCAGTAGAACCGTTCACGCAACAAGTACTCCAGCTTCTTCCATCCAAAATGTCCTGCTCCGTTGTGGTATGCCTCCAGAACCATAGCCGCGTCTCGTCTTGGGACCACTACCTGCCAGGTCAACTCATGTGTTTGAGAGTTAACCATTCTCCGGCACAGCTTCTCCCTGTAGAGGAACAGATTACTTTTCTCCTTCCACAGTTGCTTGGTCTCCTCCGGAGCGTCTGGGTCAAGACGGGCATCGGCCTGTGTCAGCATTTCCTTCACCAGACTGACTGCGGGATCACTGTCTTGCGTTTCCGCCCAGCTGTAGTGGGGCAAGGGATTAAACGTCACAGAGCGCCTGTCCTTCACACGGTGGGAATACAGGGTAATCCCATGACGGTGGAACGCAGTTTGGCATTCTAGACAGGGCATCCGCGTTGACATTTGAGCGTCCCACCCGGTATTTGATGGTGAATTCATAGTTGGACAGGCGGGCCATCCATCTCTGCTCCAGGGCACCGAGCCTTGCAGTGTCCAGGTGTGTCAACGGGTTGTTATCCGTGTACACGGTGAACTTGGAAGAGGCAAGGTAATGCTTGAAACGTTCAGTCACTGCCCACACCCCTGCCAGGAACTCCATCTTGAATGAGCTATAATTCTCAGGGTTCCTCTCCGTGGGCCGTAGCTTTCGGCTGGCGTAAGCGATTACCCGTTCTTTCCCCTGCTGGATCTGGGACAGTACGGCTCCTAGCCCGATGTTGCTTGCGTCCGTGTGGAGGATAAAGGGCTGGCTGTAATCAGGGTGCGCCAGGATTTCATCTCCCGTGAGGGCCATCTTCAGCTGGCAGAAAGACTCCTCTTCCAGCTTTTCCCACCTGAAGAGCGGCTTCTGGTTTTTAGCTTTCCGAGATTGACCTATCAGGAGGTCCTGCATAGGGGCTGCCATTTTGATGAAACCGGGAATGAATCTTCGCTAGTAGCCTACCAACCCGAGGAACTGCCGCACTTCCTTTATGCTGGAGGGTCTTGGCCAGTCTTTAATCACGGTGATCTTATCGGGGTCGGGAGCCACTCCGTCAGCACTCACCACGTGTCCCAGGTATTGCACCTTTGGTTTCAGGAGGTGACACTTGGAGGGTTTCACCTTTAGGCAGTAGCTTGCCAGGGCGTCAAACACTTCTGCCAGGTGTTTCAGGTGGTCCTCGTAAGTCTTGGAATAAATGATGACATCGTCCAGGTATAACAGGACCGTCTCGAAATTCCGGTGTCTCAGACAGCATTCCATCAACCGTTGGAAGGTTCCTGGTGCGTTGCAGAGCCCAAACGGCATACAGTTAAATTCGCTGAGACCCATCGGGGTGGTGAATGCGGTCTTCTCCCAGTCCAACTCTGCTACAGGAACCTGCCAGTACCCGCTAGTGAGGTCCAAAGTAGAGAAGAAGTTAGCAGATTTTAATGCAGCTAAGGACTCTTCTATCCTTGGTAACGGGTACTCATCTTTGTGTGTGATACGGTTGACCTTCCTGTAGTCTACACACATTCTCATGGTGTTGTCTTTCTTTTTCACTAAGACTAGTGGAGCTGCCCAGGGGCTACAGCTGTCCCTAATTACCCCAGCCTCCTTCATGTCCTTTAACATCCCCTTGGCGTGCTGATAGTGTGCAGGGGGTACGGGTCGGTATCCCTCCTTTATGGGAGGATGGTCTCCCGTTGGGATGTGATGTTCCACCCCCTTCACTCGCCCAAAGTCTAGCGGGTGTTTGCTAAACACTCTCTCGTACTCCTGAACCACCCGGTAGACTCCCTGTTTTTGGTGTGAGGGAGTGGAGTCAGTACCCAAATGCAGTTGCTGACACCAGTCCTCCATTGGTTTCTTAGAGCCGTTATCTTCCTCTGGTTGAGATGGAGGCAAGGGTTCCACGGCCTGTACAGAGATCTGGTTTATGGTGAACAATTTGGCTAGCGTGGCATGCCGGGGCAGGTATACTTTTCTCTCCCTGATATTTATGATGCGGACGGGCACCCTCCCATGACGTACATCGACCACCCCCTGTGCTGTCAAAATGGTGGGCCTACTGTCTGAGTAGACGGGTTCTACCATTGCTTGGTAGTCTCTACCTCTTAGACCAATAGCTGCCCAGCACCAAATCATAATCTCACTTTTTGGGGGCATGGCAATAGGGAACGGGTCACACATTCTCACGCTACCTATCTCACCACCAGATAGTTCCACTTGTTGTCGCTTCATCAGTGCCCGGATCTCTTTTTGGAGCACACGCTGCTGGCTGGAACTGGCGTTATTGGCAACCTGCTGCAAAATAAGAATCACCTCTGCAAGACAGTTTTCAATTACGTTAGTACCTAGGGTTATTTTTGGGTGACTCTCGCGACGGTCAATGTCCACAATGATCAGTCCTTGTGCCGGCAGTTCAACTTTACCGACCTTGATGGTCACTTCTTTAAATCTTATCTGTGGCACGGGCTGACCATTGCTGGCGATAATGCTCAGGTCGTCATCTGGGTAGCGGGTTATGTCCGAGTCATTCCAGTACCGCTTGAAGAGCACGTACGGGATGGTGGTGACCTGTGACCCGGTGTCCAGTGTGGCACTCATAAGAATGCCGTCCAGTACCACAGGCAAGGCCGGACGTCCCCCTACGTACTTGTCACGCCAGTTCGATGGGCCTGATGATGTTAGGCCTGGGGGTTGGCCCTCTACCCCAGGTTGTGCCCGTTTAAATGACAGTACCTTGCCATATGTCCGGGTTGATTGCAGCGGCGGCAGATGGGTTGTCCGTCCTCGTTGTATCAGTCGCTGGGTCTTCCTCTGGCCGGTGGGGTCCTCCTCAGTCGGCGCCACGGAACGTCCTCCGTTCCGGATGCCAGCTGGATCTTTTCTGGAGAAGAGACCTGTAAAGACTGCACAGTTCTGGTTAGCGCGGCAACGCTCTTAGTCAGCTCTTGGACCTGATGGTGCAGGTCTGTAGCCGGGTTATTGTTCAAAGCCTGCGCATCAGCTCCTACAGGCCCTGCAGACAAGGGCGCCGCGTCCTGGTGATAAGTGATAGCAGGCGCCTGTGGGTCACAGCGCCACCTGGTGCCGGTTCTCGGAGCACCCGGATGGCTCTGTCCTTGAACTGTGCAAAGTCCAGGTCAGGGTCCTGTAAGGCCATTGCCCGCAACTGGGTTCGGTGGGCATTGCACAGTAGACCCTCAATAAATTGTTCGGTCAACAGCTTGTCTTCATTCCCCACGCTGTCAGGGTCTGCCTGCTTAATGGCCTCTTGTAGGTTTAGAGCATAGTCTCTTATACTTTCATGTGTCCGTTGTTTGCACCCGTAAAATCTGAGCTTTATTTCGGCTGAGGTGCAGGTATCAAATGTGTCTTTCAGCCGGGCTAGTATTTCTCTGACAGTCCTCTTCTTCCTAGGTGGCCAGGACTTTACCTCCCTTTGGGCTGCCCCGATTAACTGGGCCACCAGGATGCTCACTTTTTGCTCTTCCGTGAGGGGGTATACCTGGAAGAGGCTATCCAGTCTTTCCCTAAAGTCACTTAGGGTATGTGACTCCCCTGAATACTGGGGTAGCCAGGTTGCCCCCGGGATATAGGGCATGGTGAATGGCATGACCGCAGCAGCGGTTGCGCTGGCGGCCGGTGTGTAGGTGGAGCTCCCCTTGGTGTCCGACATCCTCCTTCCCCCCTAGTGGACCGTGGCCTACCTTGCGATGCTCTTCTTCCGTAGGCCGCGGCTCTGCAGTCGATCGTCGGGGTTGAGGACCTTGCGTCGCGCTCCTGTGAGGTTAGCGTCGCTCTTCCTCCCTTCCAGGACCTTACGCAGCGTCGGAGCGTGGGGCGGAGCTTCGGATCTCGCGCGCTTTCGGCGTCCACGCCCCTCTTCTTCCTGCGCGGCGTCCTGAAGATGGCGTCCGATGACGGGAAGCGGCTGCGGATGGCGGGAAGACGGCAGAAGATGGCGGGAAACGAACCAAGATGGCGTCCGATGGCGGGAAACGACTCCGGACGGCGGGAAACTTCGCCACAGGTAAGTACAAAAGTCTTTTTCAGGCACGCAGTACCCGGTGGTTGCGGGCACGAAATCCTGCCGACTACGCCAAAGTTGACTCGCCCCCTGGGCCGCGTGGGGAACCCGGAACCGGGCCTCTGGTTGGATGCTGGGGGTGGTAGTCTCAGTGTGGCGGCGACCCGGTCCGTGGCTCAGGGTGGTCAAACCAGTGGCAGTCTTAGTGTAATAACAAATGTCCGACTACGCCACCCGTGGATTGCGGTCAGTGGGGACCGCCGCTGCGCTGCAGGCCGCTGAGGCTGATGTTGTAAGCGCAGCCAAGTATGGGATAACTCCCCATGGGAGAAGTATTGCCTCAGGGCAGCTAGTGTGGATGATGGGAGTGATGGTGTGAGCGTCCCAGTACTAATGGTGCTGGTGCGGCGATGAAACACAGAGACGTGTGGTGCAGTTCAGGGTCTTTACTGATGGTAAAAAGCAGACCCTCCCGGGAGTACTGGTTAGCAGTAGAGGCCTGGTCAGTCTGTGAGCAAGCAGGATCTCCCCCTGGCCAGGTGGAGTTGTAGGCCTCCCCGTCTATCTGTACTCTTTCCTGGCTACCTTGCTCTATGCGGGTAGAAGTAGCCCACGTCCCTGAGTATACCGTGTGGTGCTCACCCGTATGGCCGGTGACTTGCGGCCTTCTGTTAGCCTCCGCTCCACGACGGCGGTGCTGGTCCCTTGCTTGTGACCGTGCCTCCGGGCTTCTAAGGCCAGAGGACCTGGAATCCCCTGCCGGTTGGATTCTGCTGCTGGACCTGGATGTCCCACAACCTCGGACTCCGTGTCCGGGTTTAGTGTCTTCAGCCAAGGCGAGCTATCTAGCTTCCAGCCTCTGGCTCTCACTCCTGCTCCTACAGAGCTCCTGCTGTATCTTTACCTCTCCAAGCTCTGACTCCCCAAATCCCGCCCCAGACCCAGTTTATAAGGGCAGATTCCTCCCCTCCCAGGTCTGGGCGGGCAGTGTTGCATGCTTAGGGCTCCTGACCAGAGAAACCTCCCACTTGCTCTCAGACATAATATTTCTATTACTGTGGCAACCAGACCCCTGGGGTGCCACAGAAGCCTTTTTATTGTTCTCAACCCTTTTATCGCCCTATAGATTTAAATACCCCCAAAAAAGCATCCAACACACTGTATGATAACCCCTACAGTAAATTCCCCTACTGTAACCCCCACATGCACAGTATGATGACTCCATAGTCCCCCCAGCAAAGTATGATGTCCACACAACCACCCACACAATATGATAGCTCTGACAGCACCCAAACACAGTATGATGGTCCACACACACTCCCCACAGCAACCCCCCCTCACACAGTATGAAGGTCCCCGCAAAGTATGATGATCCCCACAGACCCACATTGTATGATGATCCTCACACAGTTTGATGGCCCCATAGGCCCTCCACAGGACCTCCAAACAATATGATGAAGGTACCCACAGTATGATGGTCAGCACATTTCCCCCTCACACAGTAAGCAGCACAGTGGCTCAGCGGTTAGCACTGCAGCCTTGCAGCTCTGGGGTACTGGGTTCAAATCCCACCAAGGACAACATCTGCAAGGAGTTTGTATGTTCTCCCCGTGTTTGTGTGGGTTTCATCCGGGTTATCCAGTTTCCTTCCACACTCCAAAGACATACTGATAGGGAATGAAAATTGTGAGCACCAGTGGGGATAGTGCTGATAATGTCTGTAAAGTGCTGTGGAATTAATGGCACTATATAAGTGAATAAAATAAATATATACCATATTTTGCGGATTATAAGCCGCATCCCAAATTTTGGGGTGCAAAATAGGAAAAAATATTTGTTGTTTTTTTTTAAATAAAATGGTGCGCCTTATAATCCTTTTTACCTGGGGGCAGTGGTAGTGGAGGGGGGGGGGTCATAGGAGCCAGGCTCACACAAACCAGAGACTGGCGGGAGAGGAGGCTGCGGCAGGAGACGGGTGATGCTGCGGCCCCGCCCTCAGAAGAAATATCAGTGATTCAAGGCGGTGGTGGTGGCAGTGGGAGCTAGGCAAGTTCAGCGAGGCGATGCTGCGGCCCTGTCCTCAGAAGTCGGCGGTGAGCGGAGGCGAGGTTCCCTATCCTGTACATAGCCCTGCGCTGTGCTTTTGTAAAATGGCCGCCGGAGCATTCGCAGATCAAGATCTCTAGAGAACTCGGCCAGCTCCCGCCGCCACCACCACCGCCTTGAATCACTGACATTTCTTCTGAGGGCGGGGCCGAAAAATCGCCCCGCTACTGCCGCAGCCGCCGCCAACCTCCTGTGCTTGGGACCCCTATCCGCCGCCGCCCCCCAAGTAGCCATAACTTTTCATTATAAGAGGCACACCCTTTTTCCTCCCAAATTTTGGGGGAAAAAGTGTGTCTTTTTAATCCGAAAAATACAGTGAGTAAAATAAAATAAATAAATAATATTGGCCCCCACAGTAGTCCCCACCACAATATGATGGTTGCCACAAGCCCCCCACATCATATGATGACCCCCTTTCAGTAGTCCCCATCACAGTATAAGACCCCACAGACCCTTACAAGTCCTGACTAGGAGAGCATGAGCTGCCGTGCAGATAAATGTGTGTAAACCAGTAATTTATACAATTTATTAATGTTCAGCTCTAATCCCCTCTGGTCCCAGAAGTTCCTCCTCAAGCCTTTTGGTGACCGACACAGGACAGTGTGACAGTAGCTCTAGCTCGGTGTGAAGGAGGCTTCCTGACTCTCTTTGTGCACAATCACAGCCCTCCTCCCCATAAACCTGTAAATAGTTAGCAGAATTCTATTTACGACCCCTCCCCCTGCCTTACATCCAACAATCAGCATGCAGGTGGAAACTCATCTGACTGAGTCATTTCACACAGAGAGCCCAGCGCTGCCCTGCTAACCTGCAGTGTCAGCTGAGTGTCACCCCTGCCTCCAGGACGCTCCCTCTGTCTCCATTAGCCAGGCTCCAATGATCACCACGCTCCAGGTGCTCAGCTCCTCTCTGCTGTGCACGCAGCGCAGTGATCTAGAGGGGCGTGTCTATGGATATAGCAGCCGGCTCCGGGCCCCCTGAATGCTGGGGCCCCATAGCAGTCGCGTGGTCTGCCTCTATGGGCGGTACGCCACTGCGTAGCACCCCATCACTCTCCTTCTTGGTCAAATAGCCCTTACACAGCCTGGAGGTGTGTTTGGGGTCATTGTCCTGTTGAAAAATAAATGATGGTCCAACTAAACGCAAACCGGATGGAATAGCATGCCGCTGCAAGATGCTGTGGTAGCCATGCTGGTTCAGTATGCCTTCAATTTTGAATAAATCCCCAACAGTGTCACCAGCAAAGCACCCCCACACCATCACACCTCCTCCTCCATGCTTCACGGTGGGAACCAGGCATGTAGAGTCCATCCGTTCACCTTTTCTGCGTCGCACAAAGACACGGTGGTTGGAACCAAAGATCTCAAATTTGGACTCATCAGACCCAAGCACAGATTTCCACTGGTCTAATGTCCATTCCTTGTGTTCTTTAGCCCAAACAAGTCTCTTCTGCTTGTTGCCTGTCCTTAGCAGTGGTTTCCTAGCAGCTATTTTACCATGAAGGCCTGCAGCACAAAGTCTCCTCTTAACAGTTGTTGTAGAGATGTGTCTGCTGCTAGAACTCTGTGTGGCATTGACCTGGTCTCTAATTTGAGCTGCTGTTAACCTGCGATTTCCTCAGAAGCAGAGGTGACTCTTGGTCTTCCTTTCCTGGGGCGGTCCTCATGTGAGCCAGTTTCTTTGTAGCGCTTGATGGTTTTTGCAACTGCACTTGGGGACACATTCAAAGTTTGCCCAATTTTTCGTACTGACTGACCTTCATTTCTTAAAGTAATGATGGCCACTCGTTTTTCTTTACTTAGCTGCTTTTTTCTTACCATACTACAAATTCTAACAGTCTATTCAGTAGGACTATCAGCTGTGTATCCACCTGACTCCTGCACAACACAACTGATAGTCCCAACCCCATTTATAAGGCAAGAAATCCCACTTATTAAACCTGACAGGGCACACCTGTGAAGTGAAAACCATTTCCGGTGACTACCTCTTGAAGCTCATCAAGAGAATGCCAAGAGTGTGCAAAGCAGTCATCAAAGCAAAAGGTGGCTACTTTGAAGAACCTATAATATAAGACATATTTTCAGTTGTTTCACACTTTTTTGTTAAATATATAATTCCACATGTGTTAATTCATAGTTTTGATGCCTTCAGTGTGAAAGTACAATTTTCAAAGTCATGAAAATACAGAAAAATCTTTAAATGAGAAGGTATATCCAAACTTTTGGTCTGTACTGTATACCAGGATAGGGATGAGGGGTACCATGTGACTCGCCCCCTGGGCCGTGGGGCACTCGGAACCGGGCAATAGGGATACGATGGGGGTAGTAGTGGCGACCCGGTCCCATGGCTCAGGGTGATCAAACCAGTGACAGTCTTTTAGATGTTTTAAGTGATGTCCGACTACGCCACCCGTGGATTGTGGTTATTAGGAACCGCCGCTGCAAGACAGTCCCCTGAGGTTGATGGTGTATGCAGCTGAGATTATATAACTCCCCACGGGAAGAGTGTAACCCCAGGGCAGTGCGGTGGATGGTGGGGGTGATGGTGCAGAGAGTCCCAGTGCCGTTAGTGCTGGAGGAGCAAAAGAGTACACAGACAACGCACTGCAGTCCAATGTCTTTTACTCACAGTTCAGGTGCTCCGGGTCACTTCTGCTCAACCAGTGACCACCCAAGCCGTGCAGTGTCCACCAGGTGATGGGCTCGGTCAACCCCCAGGCAGTTCAGGAGCATGGCACAGGACCCCCTTCAATCCTTTCTCTGGCCTGCCTCACCAGTGACCCACTTTTGTCCAGCTGCCGTGGATCTGCGCTGGTAAACGTGGGGCCCGTCCCCCGCTGTCCTATATGGTGCCTTCCTAGCAGGTTTGATGAGGTGTCGCACCAATAAATTATCACGACCTCCGATCTTTGGCTGAGGGTAGTTTCTCCTCCACCAACTTGGGATCCGGTACCCTTAATCTGCCTGACCCTTCACCCTGTATTCTCGTGGGTTCTTAGGGTCCCTTCTACCTTCTTGTTCCTGAGCCCTTCTGTTTCTTCCTCTCTTTCTCTGCTGTTCCTTTCTGTTTCTGTTCCTTTCTGTTCTTGTTCCTTTCTGTTCCTGGCCCTCTCCCTAGGCCTGCCTCATGGAGCTGGGCCCAGGCTGAGCCACAGTTCCCTGTCAGCCCTCTCTGGCCGAACTCCTTCTCTCTCTTCTCCTCCTGCTTGAACTGACCCAGAACTAAGATGGTGCCCACCTTTTATACCTCCCTCTAGAAACATGAGCCCAGGTGACCAGCAACCAATGGGCTCCTATCTACGCTCAGGAACCAACCCCTATCTGCTCCTACATCACTGGGTATTCCTCCCCCTCCCCACTCCAGCCAGGGACATGGTCTGTCGTGCCTGCATTTCTGTCTAATGGGAGCACCGTTGAGCTGTCCCTCGGAAATGGGGTGAGTGTGCTGTATGCAGCTAACTGAGCCCTGGTCCATACTCCATCCTTACCCGGGAGTGGAATATCACACCTCTGGCAGAGGTGCAATACCCCTGTAGCGGCCGAACCCTCGGGCCGCTACACATGCATACCAGGATGAGGGATGGGGTGCCATGCATACCAGAATAGGGATGAGGGGTACCATGCATACCAGGATGAGGGGTAACAGACATACCAGGATAGGGATGAGGGATGGGGTACCATGCATACCAGGATAGGGATGAGGAGTGCCATGCATACCAGGATGGGGGTGAAGGGCCCATGCATACCAGGATAAGGCTGAGAGGGCCATTCATACCAGGATTGGGTATGAAAGAGCCATGCATACCAGGATGAGGGATGAGGGGTGCCATGCATACCAGGAATGGGGATGAGGGGTGCCATGCATACCAGGATTGGGGGTGAGGGGTGCCATGCATACCAGGATTGGGCGTGAGGGGTGCCATGCATACCTGGATTGGGGGTGAAGGGTGCCATGCATACGAGGATGTGGATAAAGGGTGTCATGCATACCAGGATAGGGATGAGGGGTGCCATGCATACCAGGATAGGGATGAGGGGTGCCATGCATACCAGGATAGGGATGAGGTGTGATAGGCATACCAGGATAGGATGGGGGCAGCACATAACAGCATGGGATAACAGGATTGGGAAGCACAAATACCAGGATGGGGGCAGCACAAATACTAGGATGGGGGCAGCACATACCAATAAAAATGCTCGCCACCCGGGCGTAGAACGGGTTCAATAGCTAGTATTGTATAAAGCCGTCAGTCATCACTCCTAACTCCTCCTAACACATGCATGTTCCATTTGGCTGAGCATGTGTGTGCTCATATCTGAGAAAAAGCATGAAGACCCCTAAACACATTAGTGCAAAGTCAGCTGAACCCGCCAATTTACTATATCTCACGTGTATTGTGGGGCTCTCAACCCATGACAAACTGCAATGTCCCATAGTTTTGTTTTAAGCTTTTGCTTTGAGATAAGTCGCACTTAGAAGGGCCTGGCAGTCAACTACTCCTCTTTCTCCTTAAAAACTGCACGCCTATTTAGGCAGAACCACCTACATGTGTATAGGGAGGACAGGCAAGATGGCTGACTGCCCTTCCTGCATTATACAAACATGACTTAAATGTGTAGGCTCTGCTGTTTATGATTTTTGTAGGACTTTTACTGTTCCAATCAAAATTTTTGAACCCCCATTAGAAATTAGGTTTCTTTGCAAAATTCACAAACTTTCTGCTGTTTCCAATAAACCAATCAAACAAGAACAGTGTAAATGAGGCAAAATAAATAATATAATGTGGCACCCCAGGGGTCTGGTTTCCACAGTAATGTAATGTTATGTCTGAGAGCAGGTGGGAGGTCCTTTGGTCAGGGATCCTGTGCATGCCACACCTCCTGCCCAGTACTGGGAGGGGAAGAACTTCCCCTATATAAACCTGGGGCTGAGGCAGGGTTAGGAGTCAAGGAGAGTAGAGACAAGAAACAGTCATAGGAAGAAACAGCAGAAGCTCAGTGGGAGCAATACTACTACGAGTCAGGGGCTGGCAGCTGCAGAGCTCGCCCTGACTGAGAAGATTTCTTACCGGACCCGGCGTCCGAGGCTGTGGGGACTAACTCTTACCCAGCAGCAGAAGCCGACCGGCAGGGGATTTCAGGTCCTCAGGCCCAGAAACCCGAAGGCACGGTCACACGCGTGGGACCAGCACCGCCATCGTGGAGCGGAAGCCATTAGAAGGCCCCGAGTCACCGGCCATACGGGTGAGCACCACACGGTACACTCAGGGACGTGGGCTACTTATATCCGCTTCTAGCAAGGTAGCCAGAAGAGTACAGTCAGTTTGGGAGGCCTACAACTCCGCCTGGCCAGGGGAGATCCCATCTGCTCAAGGACTGACCAGGCCCCGTTCGCTAGCAAGTACTCCGGGAGGGTCTATCGTTGTTACCAGTAAAAGACCCTGAATTACACCGCACCGTCTCTGAGTGGTTCCTGCTACCCCCATTTTCCACGTCGGCTGCCCTGAGGCCATACCCCTCCCGTTGGGGGTTATACTATCACGCTGCACAATTCTACACCGGCCTCAGCGGTCTGCCCTGCAGCGGCAGCTCTATAGCTGCAAATCAACGGGTGGCGTAGTCGACACTCAAATAACATCTATCAAGACTGCCACACACTGAGTTTGACTCCCTGGGCACGGACCGGGTCCCCGCCACTCGGAGACTACAACCCTCATCTGATCCGGTTCCGGGTAAGCCCCCGTGCGCGAGACGCTGCGCGACACAGTAGGCCCAGGGGCGCGTCAACTTTGGCGTAGTCGGCAGGATTTCGTGCCCGCAACCACCGGGTACTGCGTGCCTGAAAAAGAGACTTTTCAAACTTACCTGTGGTGAAGATTCCCGCCATCCGGCGCCATCTTCAGCCTTCTTCCCGCCATCGGTGAAGTTTCCCGCCATCCGGCGCCATCTTCTGCCTTCTTCCCGCCATCCGTGGAGTTTTCCCGCCATTGGACGCCATCTTGAGGACGCCGCGCAGGAAGAAGAGGGGCGTGGACTCCGAAAGCGCGCGAGAACTGAAGCCCCGCCTCACGTCCGGACGTTGCGTAAGGTCCTGGAAGGAGCCCAGCAGACGCCGACGTCACAGGAGCGCGACGGAAGGTCCTCAACCATCCACTGCGGAGCCGCGGCCTACGGAAGAGGATCATCGCAAGGTAGGCCACGGTCCACTAGGGGGGAGGAAGATGTCGGATATGGAGGTTATGCCCTTCACCATGCCCTATATCCCGGGAGCAGCTTGGCTACCCCAGTACTCAGGGGAGTCACATACCCTGCATGACTTTAGAGAAAAGCTGGATAGCCTCTTCCAGGTGTACCCCCTCACAGAAGAGCAAAAAGTGAGCATCCTGGTGGCCCAACTAACCGGGGCCGCCAAAAGGGAAGTAAAATCCTGGCCACCTGGGAGGAAGACTGTCGCAGGGATACTAACCTGGCTGAAGGACACCTTTGATACCCGCACCTCAGCCGAGATTAAGCTTAGATTCTACGGGTGCAAGCAGCGAGCGCATGAGAGTATAAGGGACTATGCACTAAACCTACAAGAGGCCCTGAGGGCCATTAAGCAGACCGACCCTGATGGAGTGGGAAACGAGGACAGGCTGTTGACCGAACAGTTTATAGAGGGACTATATTGTAATACCCACCGAACCCAGTTGCGGGCAATGGCCTTACAGGATCCCCATCTGGGCTTTGCACAGTTCAAGGACAGAACCATCCGGGTGCTCCGAGAACCGGCACCGGGTGGCGTTGTGACCCACAGGCGCCCTGCTATCACTTACTACCAGGAGGCGGCGCCTTTGTCGGCAGGGCCTGTGGGAGCTGATGCGCAGGCTTTGGACAATGACCCGGCTCCAGACCTACACCATCAGGTCCAAGAGCTAGCTAAGAGCGTTGCTGCGCTAACCCGAACTGTGCAGTCTTTACAGGCTTCCACCCCAGGGAAGATCCAGCTGGCATCCGGACCGGAGGACATCCCGTGGCGTCGACCAAGGAGGACCCCACCGGCCAGAGGAAGACCCAGTGACCGATACAGCGAGGACGGACGACCCATCTGCCGCCGCTGCAATCAACCCGGACATATGGCCAGGTACTGTTCTTTAAACGGGCACAACCTGGGGTAGAGGGCCAACCCCCAGGAAAAGGATCACCAGGCCCATCGAACTGGCGCGACAGATATGTGGGAGGACGTCCAGTCTTGCCTGTGGTACTGGATGGCATTCCCATGAGTGCCCTACTGGACACCGGGTCACAGGTCACCACCATCCCGTACGTGCTCTTTAAGCAGTACTGGAATGACTCGGATATTACCCGCTACCCTGACGACGACTTGAGTATCATCGCCAGCAATGGCCAGCCCGTGCCACAGATCGGATTTAAAGAGGTGACCATCAAAATCGGTAGAGTCGAACTGGCAGCACAGGGACTGATCATTGTAGATATTGACAAACATGAGAGTCACCCAAAAATAACTCTAGGAACTAATGTAATTGAAAATTGTCTTGCAGAGGTGATTTTCCTTTTACAGCAGGTTGCCAAGAACGCCAGCTTCGGCGAGCAGCGGGTGCTCCAGAAAGAAATCCGGGCACTGATGCGACGGCAACAGGTGGAACTCTCCGGCGGTGAGATTGGTAGCGTAAGAATGTGTGACCCTTTTCCTATTGCCATGCCCCCAAAAAGTGAAATGATGATTTGGTGCCGGGCAGCTATTGGTCTGAGAGGTAGAGATTACCAGGCAATGGTAGAACCAGTTTACTCGGACAGTAGGCCCACCATTTTGACAGCACGGGGGGTGGTTGATGTACGCCATGGGAGGGTGCCCGTTCGCATAATAAATATCGGGGAGAGGGAAGTGTACCTGCCCCGGTATGCCACGCTAGCCAAATTATATACCATTAACCAAAATTCTATACAATCTGTGGAACCCTTGCCTCCATCTCACCCGGAGGAAGGTAACGGCTCTAAGAAAAACATGGAGGACTGGTGTCAGCAACTACATCTGGGTACTGACTCCACTCCCGCACACCAGAAACAAGGAGTCAAAGAGTACGAGAGAGTGTTCAGTAAACACCCGTTAGACTTCGGGCGAGTCAAGGGGGTAGAACACCACATCCCCACGGGAGACCATCCTCCTATAAAAGGGAGGTATCGACCCGTACCCCCTGCCCACTACCAACACGCCAAGGGGATGCTTAGAGACATGAAGGAGGCTGGGGTGATCAGGGATAGCTGTAGCCCCTGGGCAGCTCCACTAGTCTTAGTCCGAAAGAAAGACAACACCATGAGGATGTGTGTAGATTACCGGAAAATCAACCGTATCACACACAAGGATGCGTACCCCTTACCAAGGATAGAGGAGTCATTGGCTGCTTTAAGATCTGCTAACTTCTTCTCTACCTTGGATCTCACTAGCGGGTACTGGCAGGTTCCTGTAGCAGAGGCTGACCGGGAGAAGACCGCATTCACCACCCCGATGGGACTTAGTGAGTTCACCTGCATGCCGTTCGGACTCTGCAACGCACCAGGAACCTTCCAACGACTAATGGAGTGTTGTCTGGGCCACAGAAACTTCGAGACGGTCCTGTTGTACCTGGACGATGTCATCGTATATTCCAAGACGTATGAGGACCACCTGAAACACCTGGCGGAAGTGTTCGAAGCTCTGGCGAGTTACGGCCTAAAGGTGAAACCCTCCAAGTGTCACCTCCTGAAACCAAAGGTGCAGTACCTGGGACACGTGGTGAGCGCTGACGGAGTGGCTCCCGACCCTGATAAGATCACCGCAATTAAGGAATGGCCAAGCCCCTCCAGCGTAAAAGAAGTGCGGCAGTTCCTCGGGTTGGTAGGCTACTACCGAAGGTTTATTCCCGGTTTCACCAAAAAGGCAGCACCTATGCAGGACCTCCTGATAGGCCAGTCCCGGAAGGCCAAGAACCAGAAACCGCCCTTCAAATGGGAGGAGCTGGAAGAAGAGTCCTTCCGCCAGCTGAAGATGGCCCTCACGGGGGACGAAATCCTGGCGTACCCGGATTATAGCCAGCCCTTTATCCTCTACACCGACGCCAGTATCATCGGGCTAGGAGCCGTACTGTCCCAGATTCAGCAAGGGAAAGAACGAGTAATCGCCCACGCCAGCCGAAAACTGCGACCCACCGAAAGGAACCCCGAGAATTACAGCTCATTTAAGCTAGAGTTCCTGGCCGTGGTATGGGCAGTCACCGAGCGCTTTAAGCATTACCTCGCTTCTTCCCGGTTCACCGTGTACACGGATAACAACCCGTTGACACACCTGGACACGGCAAGACTCGGTGCCCTGGAGCAGAGGTGGATGGCCCGTCTGTCCAACTACGAGTTCACAATCAAATACCGGGCAGGACGCTCCAATACCAACGCGGACGCCCTGTCCAGGATGCCCAACCTGCCGGACGGAGGAGAAGATCCGGAGGGACTGGAAGAAGTTGAACTCCCTGCGTTCCACCGTCATGGGACTATCCAGTATTCCCACCGGGTAAGGAGTAAGCAGGCTGTTACGTTGAACCCCTTACCTAACTACAACTGGGCGGAAACGCAAGACAGCGACCCTGCCGTCCGACTGGTGAAGGAGATGCTGACTCGCCCGGAGGCTTGCCTTGAACCAGACGCTCCGGAGGAAGCCAAACAACTATGGGCAGAGAAGAGTCGACTGTTCCTTTACAAGGGGAAGTTGTGCCGCAGAATGGTTAACTCCCGGACGCATGAACTACTCTGGCAAGTAGTGGTGCCATGAAGAGACGCAGCCATGGTGATGGAGGCATACCACGATGGAGCTGGACACTTCGGGTGGAAGAAGCTGGAGTTCCTGCTGCGCGAGCGATTCCACTGGGTAGGCATGAGGGGAACCATTGAGAAGTGGTGCAGAGACTGTGGCCCGTGCAACCTGAGAAGGAAGGACCGTGCCAGCCAGAAGACTCCCCTGCAGTCCATCGTCACCCGGCAACCGTTGGAACTGGTAGCCTTGGATCATGTAAAACTGACCCCAAGCAGAAGTGGCTACGTCTACGCGTTAACCATCGTGGATCATTACTCCCGGTTTCTGGTTGTCGTCCCCGTCAAGGACTTAACGGCTCAAACAGCAGCTAGAGCCTTCCAGCAGCACTTTTGCCGTCCACACGGGTACCCGGACCAAGTGCTGACGGACCAGGGACCTGCCTTTGAAGCGGAAGTCTTCCAGGAATTCTGCAATCTGTATGGCTGCCGGAAGATAAGGACGACACCCTACCATCCGCAAACTAATGGACTTTGTGAGAAAATGAACCAGGTGGTAATGGATCTTCTAAAAACGTTGCCCCTGGAAGAACGCAGTCTGTGGCCTGAGAAGTTGCCCGATCTGGTGGACCTATACAACCACATCCCGGTAGGTTCCACCAACTGTACCCCGGCTTACCTAATGAGGGCAAGACCTGGTAAGTTACCTGTTGACCTGGAAATGGGAGTCCTGACACCCGAGGACACTTCACCAGAAACAGACTGGGACACAGAGAGGCAGCAGCAGTACCGGAGAGTACAGGAGAGCGTGGAGCGAAGTCTCTGTCAGGCTAGGGAAAGACGAGAGAAAACTTACAACCAGTATGCTCCCGCTGTTCCCCTGGTACCCGGAGAGCAGGTCTTGAAGAGGAAGAGACGGCTCCACAAGTTGGACGACCAGTGGGAGAAGGACCCGTACACCGTACTGCCCTTAAGCCACGAGAACCCGAAGGTTTGTACCATCAGTAAAGACGGAGGGGAAACCACAGCCATTGTATCCCGGGACCACCTGAAGAAGTGTCCCGAACAACTGAGGAACCCTGAAGAGGAACAAGAAGACCATCGACCCGTAGAGGAAAGGGAAGATATGGTTAGTACTGTGCTCGGGGACTTCCCTCGGTCTTGGACTCAAGTCAATGGTGCAGTTGTGGTACCCGTACTCACCTTCCTCCAACCAGCATCCCAAGCACCTACGGAGCAACAGGTAGAGCTGGAAGAACAGCCGGTCCAGGAGGCAGAAGACCCCACACCCGCAGACCAGGAGGGTCAACCCTCTGCTTGCAGTGAGCCTGCCATATCCCTAGTGAGCCAGGGAACTCGTAGACAGCTGCCCAGTTTACCCTTGACAGCTCCTACACCCTGTAGTTCGGGGCCAGACAGTCAGCTCCGTAGGTCCACTAGAGCCACTAGAGGCCAGTTACCCGCACGCTGGAGGATTTAAAGTGTATAAATTGTTTTATTTATGTTTACCTGTGTATTGTTGCTTGTGTGTAATTTTGTGTTTCTAGTTATTTTTAGGAATCCTTGCTGGATCTACTGGGAATCCTTGTACAATTAGTTGGAGCGTAACCCAGGATGGACTAGAGACTGTTAAGGACTCGGGGTAGGACAGACCCCTACCTGGTTACGTCTCCCTGTTTTGGTGAAATGGACACCTTGCTTTCTTCAAAGACTGCACCCGGTTACGGACATGCCGTGACCACCTTTATGTATTTCTTATTGTATTATTATTGTTTATATCTTGTTATGTTTTTCTAAAATATGTTTAGTCCCGGAGTACTAAATTTTACTAGGGGGGAATGTGGCACCCCAGGGGTCTGGTTTCCACAGTAATGTAATGTTATGTCTGAGAGCAGGTGGGAGGTCCTTTGGTCAGGGATCCTGTGCATGCCACACCTCCTGCCCAGTCCTGGGAGGGGAAGAACTTCCCCTATATAAACCTGGGGCTGAGGCAGGGTTAGGAGTCAAGGAGAGTAGAGACAAGAAACAGTCATAGGAAGAAACAGCAGAAGCTCAGTGGGAGCAATACTACTACGAGTCAGGGGCTGGCAGCTGCAGAGCTCGCCCTGACTGAGAAGATTTCTTACCGGACCCGGCGTCCGAGGCTGTGGGGACTAATTCTTACCCAGCAGCAGAAGCCGACCGGCAGGGGATTTCAGGTCCTCAGGCCCAGAAACCCGAAGGCACGGTCACACGCGTGGGACCAGCACCGCCATCGTGGAGCGGAAGCCATTAGAAGGCCCCGAGTCACCGGCCATACGGGTGAGCACCACACGGTACACTCAGGGACGTGGGCTACTTATATCCGCTTCTAGCAAGGTAGCCAGAAGAGTACAGTCAGTTTGGGAGGCCTACAACTCCGCCTGGCCAGGGGAGATCCCATCTGCTCAAGGACTGACCAGGCCCCGTTCGCTAGCAAGTACTCCGGGAGGGTCTATCGTTGTTACCAGTAAAAGACCCTGAATTACACCGCACCGTCTCTGAGTGGTTCCTGCTACCCCCATTTTCCACGTCGGCTGCCCTGAGGCCATACCCCTCCCGTTGGGGGTTATACTATCACGCTGCACAATTCTACACCGGCCTCAGCGGTCTGCCCTGCAGCGGCAGCTCTATAGCTGCAAATCAACGGGTGGCGTAGTCGACACTCAAATAACATCTATCAAGACTGCCACACACTGAGTTTGACTCCCTGGGCACGGACCGGGTCCCCGCCACTCGGAGACTACAACCCTCATCTGATCCGGTTCCGGGTAAGCCCCCGTGCGCGAGACGCTGCGCGACACAGCAGGCCCAGGGGCGCGTCAATAACATCACTACTGCATAAGAGGCCACTAATAATGGAGATTATGCAGAAACTTTTATAGATTGTTCTTCTTTTTATTTTTCCATAAATGATGTTATCATCATGGAAGGTGATGTTATTATCAAGGAGCAGATGATGATGATGACTCCACTCCTCAGGCCTCGGTTTGCACTTGAGCTGTTTTTAGAAATCCAGGTCTGCATCACACATGACGGAGAGGTGAAGAGCAGGAATGTTTTCCTGAATCCCTCTAGGATGTTCATCCTACAACACTGCGTTCAACCATATGGCCTTCTTTCTGTCCATGTCCAGGCAGGTGAAGGAGCAGCCGCTTCCTTCTGTCTGTTCATGTCCAGGTGGGTGAAGGAGCAGCCGCTTCCTTCAGTCTATCCATGTCCAGGTATGTGAAGGAGCAGCCGCTTCCTTCAGTATATCCATATCCTATTAATGAAGGAGCAGACGCTTCCTTCTGTCTGTCCTTTTCCACCACATTGTAGATGAGTCGTCCAGATGGTGACATAGCAAGTATGACTGGAAGAATTCCTTCAATTTCAGCCAATAATTACTTACTATGTTGATCCAGAGTAAGGCGAAAAATAACCCCGAAGACTAGTTGTTGGATAATCCTCATATCAGGGGAAAAAAATTCCTTCCTGACCCCAAATATGGCGATCGGAATGAATCCCTGGATGGTTGGTGCTCTAATCTACTTGGATGTTATCTGGTGGAAGCTCGGTAGGTTTGTCAAAGTCTAGTAAATAAGAAAGTCCAGTGTAGTTGTATCGTCCGATTAAAGGTTCATTCCTAGATGTTGCTGGAATGGGGCTGATTTCTCTCAGCCTAATACTCCTGTAAGAAGAGAAATATACACGTCTGAGAATCATCCCCTCACATACAGTATATACTGTAAACATGGGGTGCAAGGATAAGGTGTATAGTGTGTATGTGTGTTACTGGGCAGTGATATAGATGTCCCTATATGATATACTTACAGAAGTCCCATGGGAATGGTGGATCGGCTGTGCCGGATTCCACTTTGCTCCAGTCTATGGAGTTGAAGAACGGATGGTATCTGATGGACGATATAATAGCCAATCGAGAAAATTGAATTTTGCAGAGGAGCTGGAAAATGAAAGAGACCATTAGTCATGATATTATGTATTATTAGTAGCAAGTTATTACACAATGTCTATGAACTGTCCACATCTTATGTTCATATCTTCTTATCACCCTCCATCATCCGTCTTCATCTGATCCTACTCACCCCTTCCATGATATCGATGGCATCAGGGCAGATGCTTGGTGGATAACAAGGAACATCATTCTGCAGTGATTCGCAATATTCCTCTTTTGAGCCGAGGCTATAGAACGGCTGATTACCTACAATCATCGTAAATAGTAGGGCGCCAAAGGAAAATGAGTCCACCTGATAGTTGTGGTCTTCTCCATACATTATCTGTGGGAACATGAGACAGGAGATGAGCTGAATACACTGGTGAGTGGATTTACGCACAGGCCATGAGGACCGATCTGTGATTAGATATGAGCAGGATACATAGGCATCAGAGTATTACTCAGTCCTATCAGCATTAATCAGACGGAGGTTCCTTACCTCTGGCGCAGCGTAACCAATAGAGCCTACTAATTCATTAAATGTTTCCTTCTCAAACACTTTTATTGCTGATGAGCCAAAGTCAGCGATTTTGATGTGTCCGATGTCATCTAGGAGAATGTTCTCAGGCTTCAGGTCACTGCAGGAAAAAGAGCAGATACTGATTGTGAGGAGGATAATTCATAAAAAGAACTTTATATAATAGATATGTAAGAAAGGAGACAACAGGGAGTCAGAGGTGATATATTTATGTCTGTAGCTGAACTGATTACCGATGTATGATGCCTTTTTCATGAAGATATTGGATTCCGCAGACCATCTCTGCTGCAAAGAGCCTATGGAGAAGAAAGTAGAGGATCAGTGGTTACACACACAATCATACAGAGAGCATGAGGAGATCACACACCTGTCCCACGAACATGCACGTCTTCATTTTCTCCTGTTGTTATTGTCCATTGCTGGGATTACAATGTACGGGCAAAAGATTATTAGGATTCAGTTAAAAGACATTTACCTTGTTGCCTTTATATCATAAGGCATTGATTTTTCCATGTGATCAAACAGGTCTCCTCCAGCCATGTAGTCCATCGCTATGATGTATTGATTAGGTGTCTCCATAAATCCCCGCAGAGAGGTTAGGAAGCGGCACCCAGTGGCCCTTTTCAGGACTTCTATCTCAGTAATGACTTTGTCCTCAGCACGACGACTCTGGTCCATGATTTTGACAGCCAGCAGTTCTTCACTGATCGGATCTGATGCCAAGATGACCTGAAGGAAAATCACAACAGATCAGACCAAACTCTGTCATCCCACAGGAATCAGTCTAATGCAGAGCTGGATAATGTGCGTCTCACGGACCGAGACAGCAAAAAGGCTGTCCCAATGCCACCGCTATCCGCACATCCTCAGTATGCAGACACAGGTAAATACATTGGTGGAAGAGGGGCTGCCAACTACTTCTTCCACCAATCAGCATGCGAGACAGCAGACGTGATGACTTCATTACATCGTGTCTGCTGTATGGAAAGTCAGTTCACCGGAGACAGGAGCAAAGTGTTGGGGGAACGGGACCGAGGTGAGTATGTGCTGGTTTCTTTTTTTCCCCCATATATGTATGAGATGTTTGCATGTATATAGGAGGCCATGAGGGGCTCATACTGTATGTAGGAGGCAATGTGAGGGCTCATACTGTAAATAGTAGGCAATGTGGCGGCTTATACTGTATATAGGAGGCAATGTGGGGGCTCATACTGTATATAAGAGACAATGTTGGGGCTCATACTGTATATAAGAGGCAATGTGGGGGCTCATACTGTAAATAGGAGGCAATGTGGGGGCTCATACTGTAAATTTGAGGCAATGTGAGGGTTCATACCTTAAATAGGAGGCAATGTGGGGGCTCATACTGTAAATACGAGGCAATGTGGGGGCTTATACTGTATATAGGATGCAATGTGGGGGCTCATACTGTATGTAGGAGGCGATGTGGGAGTTCAAACTGTATATAAGAGGCAATGTGGAGGCTCATACTGTATATAAGAGACAATGTGGAGCTCATACTGTATATAGGGGACAATGTGGAGGTTCATACTGTATAAAGAGAGGTAATGTGGGGCTCATATTTTATATAGGGTCTATGTGAGGGCTCATATTGTATATAAAGAGGCTATGTGGGGGCTCGCTCTGCATATAGAGAGGCTATGTGGAGGCTTAAGCTATATACAGGTGGCTATGTGGGGGCTCATACTTTAAGGGGCAATTTTGGGGCTCATACTGTATATAGAGGGCTGTGTGTGGGCTCATACTGTATATAGAGAAGCTATGTGGGGGCTTACACTTTACGTAGGAAGTTGTGTGGGGGTTCATACTGTAAATAGGGGGCTGTTATTGGGCTCATACGGTATATAGGGGGGTGTCAGCAATACATAATTTTGCTCAATTTAAGTGATAATATAAAATACTAATTATAATTGTAATAAATATGTTAATTTTAATATTGAGCAGAATAGATTGGGGAACACGGAAGAGTAGAAATTCACACTTACTTTTCCGAAGCCTCCCTCTCCAAGATCTTCATGGAAATTGAGATTGGAAAGTTCAATATGATTTTCTGTGCCGACCAATTCTCTAAAGGGTAAAATACGGAAACTGGCTTCATCAAGGTCTTGTACTGGCATGACCGCTGTGCCGGAGGGTGTCTCAACGCTTCCATCTGCTGAGATGATAAAAGAGTTATTGATAAATATAAATACATTACATTTTTAATCAAATTTCTGTAATTAAGCTGAAAATGTCTGACATTTGTGCCCTGATTCATCCAAACTGTCGAATGTAGAAAAATTGTCCTGTTGCCCATAGCAACCAATCACAGCTCAGATTCCATTTTTTCACATTCTATGGAACTGTGAAAGCTGCATTGTGATGGGTTGCTGTGGCAACAAGGAAAGTATTTCTGCAATTTTGATAATCAAGGCCTGTCAACCCCCAGTCTATTATACTAAACTCTTTCATTCTTACCTGGAGCATCTTTATCCAGTGATGTGTGTGGTGGGGAAACAATCAGGTGTTTGGTCTCTAGGATGGAGATGTTCTCATCTGGTGACCTGGCCCTTTGTAATGCACCATTCCCATTGACAATGGGTTTGGCATAGAAAAGACATCTCCTACATTGGACAACCCAGTCTCTGTTGTTTCTGATTCTCTTCTGGGCTGCCGCTCTTTGTAGGTTTTGAGTCTCTTGGCTTTCAGAACTGGAGAATGAGACATGTCTGGGTCTTCCTTGGCCAACCTCGTCCAGCTCTAATTCTACGCTGATGATATTTCTTCGCTTATTGAGGATGGCATCTTTGTTCCTCCTCCTAATTTCAGGGACAAGTTCTCCGATTTTTTTTATGGAGATAAGAATGGCCCTGTGAAGTTGATTATCTGCGGAGTCTGCAGAGTCAGATTCCATGAGGTTCTCCATTTTCCTTTTCTCTATAAGGATCTCGTGTCTCTTGATCTTTCTCATTTTCTCCAAATTCTGTCTTTTGGACGCCATTTCTGAGGCGTCAGTGTCCATGTCCAGTACTATAAAGTCTTTTCGCCCTAAAGCGAACAGTGGTTTTTGCTCTTCAGCAATTCCTCTCCTCTGTCTTAGAACCCGATCTCTTTGGGCTCTTCTCCTCTCTTCCTCCATTATAAAATTAGCTTTTGCTTTGTTTACAATGAAATGCATAGCAACTACCTCACCCTCGAAAGTCTGCAAGGCAGTGACTTCTCTTCGGCCGGAACACTGGGATATAGAAGGTGATGATGTCATCATACCAATTATGACATGTATTTAATTGTGATGTCATCAGACTAGGGTCCTATTTTGCGTTCATGAGGTCTCAATGGAGACATTATACTAGGACTTTAGTTTGTATTTTTGTCATTAAATGAAGTAACACTTGTTAAATGGTGATCTTTTATCTCCATATTAGCAGAATCCTTCATTCTGTCTGTTTTTCTCCATATTCTTTTATTGCTTAATTCTGTCCAATTATTGTACATTTTGTCATCAGGTCCACAATCTCCATTTTGTGGGGTGTTCACATTTAGCGTTTAAGCTACAGTTTATCCTCCTGGACATTACAGGAGAGCTGTACCTTCCTATATAATGTATTTTTGAACTGTTGACTCCTTTTTGCATTATGTGTCATAGAAGTATCAGGTGGTCTTTGTCATTTTATTCTAGTTCCACCTTGTGACCAGGGCCGGCTTTAGACAAATTGTGGCCCTAGGAAAAATTCAAAGTGGGGCCCCAGATTCTGAAATACTGCGCTAACAACAGCACTACAGTCAATTCAGTGCATTGAAGTGAGTTTTGAGCTAATAACAATGTCTTTAAGCGCCAAGAAGCCACTCAGAAGAAAGACAAAAGGAGTGAAACATATCACAAGGTTGTGTTCTTTGCTGACTACAAGCAGTTAAGCCACTAAAAACACAGTTTCACAGGTTTCCTCACTCTAGTTGTAGCCTACAAAGAACACAGCTTTGTAATATGTTTTAATTCAGTACATGAAAAAAATAATATGTGGAAAATATGTAAATCAAAAAATATTATTACAACGTTGAATTTTGCATTGAAGGCTTATTTGTCACGCATGCACAATATCATGCAATGTCTTGTGAATACAGTCTTGTCATCTATATGCTTAGTCCGAACAATCATATGTGTGAGATCTTTTCATTACCATCTGTAGATACTTAGAACTAAGTAAAGAAATAATAAAGTGCTGCTGAGACCAGCATAAATACAGCCATAGATATCATTTTACACTTTGCCAAACACAAATAATAAAAAATAACTTAACATCTCTTACAGGTTTAGTCAAAGGGATCCACAACTTAAATAACTAGAAAATGTTCAAGCAAATGGTTTCTAAAGGAGCCCTTACAGGTCTATGTAATAAAACTGGCATCATAGCGAATGCTTTCTAGAAGCGAACCTTTCTGGCTTTTTCTGAAGCAAAATCTTTAATTATTTTGGAGAAGTCCAGATTTCTGCGAATGTCCCGCTCAATTACAACCTCAGCTAGACCAATAAAGCGATCTTGTAACATTGATGACCTTAAATTATTTTTTATCACTTTGAAAAGTGAGAAACTTCTCTCGCCTGACGCTACGGTCACAGGAACACTCATTAGGACACACAACTCCACACTAAGATTTGGGTACAAATCCAATAGGTTTGTACAGTAAATGTAAGTAAGCATGTTCAATGGTGAATGGGAAACATCACCTGGGATGCTCCTAATTGCTGAACACATTTCAAAATTCAAGTCATTGAGATCAACATCACCCATTTCTTCTGAAGAGTGTTTGCAGCATTCTACAAGCCTCTGCTCATCTTTCACAGCTTCCATTTCCTCCTTCTTAAAAAGGAACCCAAAAAGGTGGTAAAAATCTTTCACCTGAGAAAATCTCTCAGTTATGACCACAAGTGTCGCATCAATCAAGGTTAAAGACAAAACCCTCTTCACCATTTCCTCGGGAGTGCTGGACGTTCATAATCAAACATTTTTCTTTTTTTTTGTTTTCTTTTTATTGGCAATGAAAACTCTACATCTGCTTCTTCAGCTATACTATTTGCAATATAATAACCTGATTCAAAACCATCTTCCCTGTAATCTTACAGAAAATGAAGTACAGATTCAGTTTCTTAAGAGTGTCCATGCCAACTTTTGTTTTCTGAAAGATCTTGCTTGCACCATTAATATGTTATAAGACATCATACCAGGCAACAATGCAAGTGATGCAAACTGACCAGAAGAAATGTCATTCTTGGCCTCCGCAGCTTTTTTTGATGCAGCATAGATGACAAGGTCTTCAAGCGCAGAACAAACTTCCCTTAGGTCGTAGCGAAGAACTTTTACACTGTAAATCCGACATTCCCAGCGAGGAGAAATAACTGTATAGCCCAAACATCAATGCTATGATGTGAGTGCGGAGGGAATCTTCCCACATTCACCAAATTATACCAGCTCTTAACAACCAGTATATATAATGAGGAAACAGAGTTATGATGGCAAAAAAATACATATTTTATTTTATTAAAGACAAAATTCATATAGAAAAAAGACAACTGTAAATGTGCAAGGGACAGCAACAGGTGTGCAGCAAGTGGGTCCACAACCCAAAAGGAATGCCTAGTAAACATTGCAATTATAAAAGGCTGCAGACATGAATCATAAAGTGCAGCACAGGTAGGGCATAAAACCATACACCTATATTAGCTAAATGCCAATGATAAACGTGTCCATGACATCCGTATCAATTACCCCATAACTAGGCACGCTAATAAGGTGATGGTCTTACCAGTGGTAAGGGCTGTGGGTGAACTGGCAGCACAGTGGGCGTAGTGGAGTACCCCGACGCACGTTTCGAGGCATCCGCAGCCGCTTTCTCAAGGGGCGGTAGCAAAGAAATTTTACTCTGTGAATCCAACATTCCCAGCGAGTATCAGACAGTGATTTGATGGTCAGGTTGGTTACATTTTTCTTTGAAGTTGCACATTGCAGTGTTGATGAGCTGAAGAGCACATACATTTGCTGCAATACTCCAAAGAATGTGACAGAGAGAACAGATGATTTAGCAGCATCAATGATGACTACATTAAGAGTGTGGCTACTTCAGGGCATATACAATGCTCTTTTATTCATGGCCGATGTAAATACTTTTATGGCCAAAAATGACAAAAGTATTTTCGGACTGATACCTTTATTGGCTAACCAGAAAAAATATATATGCAAGCTTTCAGAGCACAGAGGCTCCTTCTTCAGGCAGGATTGCAAATGAATTAATAAGACAAATGAATAAGGCATCATCCCTTACACCTCATGAACAAATGTCCTGCTGTAATATCTCTTAAATGTTGTGCCTCCTAAAACCAGGTGAGGAACAATCAGAGCAAGGTATAATAGAAACAATTCACCAATTCTGCATTTATCACCCACTCCTGGTTTTGGCTCCCACTCCTGAGAAAAAATACTGACCAAATACTGATAGTGGGGCCATAGCCTAACACTTATTCTCCAATAGGCAAATAGTGCTCCATCCTTCCCGAGTCTCGCCGTATGGCTAAGCAGTACTGTACAGTCACATATGGGGTATTTCTATGTTCAGCAGAAATTGTGGGACAAATTTTGGTGCCATTTTTACTGATTTTCCTTTATGAAATGTAAAATTTGGGGCTAAAACTAAATATTTCTGGAAAAAATGTAATTATTTTTCTTCACTGCCCAATGGTATAAAATTCTGTGACACCTTTGGTGTCATTATCACTGCATCCCTAGATGAATTCATTGAGAGGTGAAGTTTGTAAAATGGGTCACTTGAGGGAGGTTTTGCAAATTTTGTTGGAAAATTGAGAAATTGTTGATCAACTTTTAACCACTCTGACTTCCTAGCAAAAAAAAATATTTAAAAAACGATGGTGATGTAAAGTAGACATGTGGTAAATGTTAATTATTAACTATTTTGTCTGATATAACTATCTGGTTTAAGGGCATAAAAATTAAAAGTTTGAAAATTGTGAAATTTTCTCCAGAATTTCCCATATTTTCACAAATAAACACAAAAAATATCGCTCTAAATTTACCACTAACATAAATTACAATGTGTCGCGTTCAGGAGTTATTACCTCATAATGTGACACTGGCCAGAATTGTAAAATGTGGCTTGGACAGGAAGGTGAAAATAGGCTTCAAGGTGAAAGGGTTAATTACATCTCCCATTTGTGAACTTTACATCAGCCTCATTTTTCCATTACTTTTTTATTTTGTTAGAATGTTATAAAGGTTAAAGCTTTAATAGCAAATTTAGATCTTTTCAAGAAAACTTTCAAAGCCTTTTCTACGGCCCTATTCAGGCTTGAAGCGACTTTGAGGGACCGACTTATTGGGAGATTGGGAAGTGATACCATTTTAAAAACTGCACCCCTCAATGTTGCTGCTGTCAGAAAGTTTGTTAACCCGCCACGTGCTGCACACAAATTTACACAAAGTGCAATAAAAAAATGAAAAATGTTATTTTTTCCACTAAATCATTGCTTTAGACTAAACCTAGGCAAAGTGCGGCCCATGAACAAAGGAGGAGAACAGCTCAGCATATATTGCAAAAAGTATTTATTTAGTAATACACAATAAAAACACAAATAGGAAATCAGACAATGTGGTAGTGTCAGATGGTAAAGTGCTTACAGGTCTGGTAAATATATTATAATATGCTTGTAATATATCCGTGAAATTACACAATTGCACGTTGCCCACAATGATAATTGAATTATAAATAATAATAAGTTTAAACAAGTGAACTAGGATAGAAATCACAGGATTAACACATATAACATGATCCCACTGACTGCTAAATGAAAGGGGATGGGGGTGAAACAATGTTCTTAGTATTAAGCTATGTGCCCATCTCTAAAGCCAAAATCATGTTACAACCAGCGGGATAATTACCTGACAGGGAAGCACAGCACGGGCGGAAGTAAGAAAGTGGTGAGGGTGATAGCCCAACGTACGTTTCGCGGCGTCCCAGGCCGCTTTC
Organism: Phyllobates terribilis; assembly: GCF_046119375.1. Taxonomy (NCBI): domain Eukaryota; kingdom Metazoa; phylum Chordata; class Amphibia; order Anura; family Dendrobatidae; genus Phyllobates; species Phyllobates terribilis. The sequence continues at coordinate 313,883,004 of NW_027362768.1, forward strand.
TCACGGGCAAGAAGTGATGTCCTCATAGTGACCCAAGATGCATATATATATTCATCTCTCCCCTTAGAATCTGGAGTGCAGACAGCTGGTCGGCGAGGCACGCACCCGGAAGTGGCCAGCTATACCGGGGGTGTGCCTCGCGGATCACATGATGTGGGGCCAGTATGCTACACACGGCGCATGCAACCGGCATGGATTCATATAGTGTGACCGTAAAAGAATGGTAAAAAATAAATATATAATTACCTTCTGATGGCCTGCCGACGTCAGTGGTAGCGTGACCCGTCACATGACTAAATGACGTCACGGCAGGTCCTTTTCAGACCATCGCTAGCTGCCAGCAAGCCAGGACGCATCGGATAAAGACACCGGGGGCCATCAGAAGGTAAGTATAATGTATATTTTTTATTTTATTCTTTTTTTACAAGTTCTATGGTACCCGGGTCCGGAGGAGAGTCTCCTCTTCTCCAAACCCGGGTACCAGCCGCACATTGAAACGCATGGATTCTGCATGTACAGATGCAGTGATGCAGATTCCATGTGTTCCAATGCAAGTCAATGGCGACGAAAGCGCCGCGCTTCCGCAAAATAATTGGTAGTGCTGTGGATTTTTTCCCAATGATAATCCGCAGCGGAAATTTCCGCAGCATGTGCACAGCACAGTGGATTATCATTGGGGAACATGGCAGACCTTCTACCAAGGGTTTTTAAGCGTTTCTGCAGCGGAATTGCCGCCGCGGAAATGCTTAAAACGCATAGTGGGCACACAGCCTAAAAAAAATTATTATAATTAATATTGTGCCAAAATAATTTCACCTGAACTATCACATGATCTATCACAGGGGATCATGTGACATGTCACGTGATACATCAGATGTGTGTGTGGGGGGGGGGGCCCGCGCCTTCTAAACTGCCCGGGGCCCTTGCTACTCTTAATTCACCCCTGACTACGTCACTGAGTTCTTGAAGTTGTTGTAATGCCTGGTGATGTTGTTGTGTAAGGTTATCAAATTTTCGTTTTGTAGAAATTTTAAAAAATCTTCAGTGACGAGTTTAGTGAAAATATCCACTGCTGGACAGAGACAGAATTGCGATACTTAGATCGAGAGCGGTCTAGTTGGCCCCTCCATCTATACACTGTGTTCCAAATTATTATGCAAATAATATTTTCTCTGATTTTCCCAAATTACCTATATGATTTGCAGTCATTGTAATTTTCTAGTCAAATAACTATTAGAGTACAATTGAAAGGTTTTTGTACAAACTGCCTATGATAACAGTATATTAAAAAAAAAAAATACTCAAACTGCACTCAAAATGCATGTTCCAAATTATTATGCACAGCAGAGTTTTCAACCTTTTCATTTTAATAAAGAACAAAAAATGGTCATTTTTGAAATTATAAGCATTAGCAGGTTATTACAAACTGAAATCAAACAGTTTTCAACTCAAAACTTTATTCTAGGTGATGTTACATTTGCACATAGGACCCCTTGTCCGAAAGGAGCTTCTGAACTCTCTCGTCCATTGAATTTGACAGGTTTTGGATGGTTTCTGCTTCAATTGTTTTGCATGAGGACAGAATACCCTCTGTTAGCAGAGGATTAATCCGCGTGACATCCAGAGTTTAGAACACAGAATGTAGGTTTATTCATATCCAGCATAGGCACAGCATGGAGTCTGGTGTTACTGCAGCATGAGGAAATCAAATACATATATAACAACAACACAGGAAGAGAAGGAGGGGGCATCCTGTCTGTGGGAGTTTTTTTTTTTTTTTTTAAACTTTGTTAACAACCTCTCAATATGCACAACATATGAAACAGCACAGTAGTTGTTGCAATACACATACAGATTAATATGTATTATTCCAACACCCCCACTCAACAACTACTTATCCTCTTAGTCCCATTGTGGTTCTCAATTCTTGGAACCTAGCTCGTGGCAATGGCTTTGTCATAATGTCAGCTACCATCTTATCAGTTTCACAATAGACAAACTGAATTATGCCACGATCTATCAAATCACGTAGATGATGATGTCTGACGTCAATGTGCTTGGTTCTAGCACTGATCTTTTCACTGCATGCAAGTTTAATGCATCCTTGGTTGTCCTCATAAATCACCGTCGGCTGAGTTGTCGGTTTGCCAAGATCATCAAATCAATTGTCTTAGCCAAGCAACCTCCTGGCTTGCATAGGCTGCGGACACATACTCCGCTTCTGTAGATGACAAGGCAACAGACACTTGTTTCCTACTAGACCAGGAGATTGAACTTTCTCCAACTTTAAACAAGTATCCACTTGTGGATTTACGATCACGCGAATCACCAGCCCAATCCGCATCTACATAGCCGGTAAGTTTTAGATCTCCTGCTGCAGATAGTTTTAAATTTACATCTTGCGTTTCTTTCAAATATCGGAGAAGTCTCTTAACAGCATTCCAGTCTCTTTGGCGTGGCTTTTCCACATATCTGCAAAGGATTCCAACTGTTGTTGTGATATCCGGTCGAGTCATAGTTGATATGTATAGAAGTGCCCCCACTGCCTGACGATATTTCTCATTGTTAGGCAACAGGTCATCTTCTCCTTCCAGCTTCAGGTAGGATGGTTCCATTGGGGTTGATATACCTTTGGCCTCTGACATTTTAAACTGATTCAGAATCAAATTAATTTTTGCACTTTGGTTTAGAAGAAAACTTCCATCTTCCTCTCCCTGGATTTGGATTCCTAGATAATATGTCACACTTCCAAGGTCTTTTGTTTCAAAGTGCTGATTCAGAATTTCAGTCATTTTTTCAATTTCTGCGTCGTCTTGATGAACAACAATCACGTCGTCAATTGTACTCTAATAGTTATTTGACTGGAAAATTACAATGACTGCAAGTCATATAGGTAATTTGGGAAAATCTGAGAAAATATTATTTGCATAATAATTTGGAACGCAGTGTATACACACCGATTCTGCTTGTCCCAAATGTCCCTTTGAAATTTCTTAGCTTTGTTTACTTGGATATCATAGGCCCACTTTTGTAATTCAATATCAATGTCTTCGTTCATCTTTTTTATTGACTTACTAGACAGTCCCCTTTTAAGGATAATTTGGAGACACTCAATCTCGGATTCAATTTCCTGTAAGGAAGTGGCATTCATATCTCTCAACAATGTATGAAATCCTTTGGAACACGTGTCTGATAATTCCTCTCACCGAGTTTTGAATGATTCGTCAGAAATTGGAAAAGAGGGGAAAACCTCAGGATCAGTTCCCTTTGTAGATATTGCTCAAGGAACGCATGGTTCCACCAAACTTTGGTGCGTTTCCTCAAAAGATCTTTAAATTTGTCCGCAGCCTCCTGTACATCTCTGTCTCCCCCGGACTCAACCTCAAAATTGTCTTTTAATGCATCATCGAGTAACGTGAGCCACGTGCTGTCACGCACTCTATAATCCATGTTGGTAATGGCAAAAGCTGTGAAAAACACAGATAAATTAATCAAATACACAAAAAATGCCATCTATGTATACAAAAAAGGTGGGCAACCACCTGTGTTACAGATGCCTGTCCACATGCCTACTGAAAGCAGCATGAACAAAGGAGGAGAACAGCTCAGCAAATATTGCAAAAAGTATTTATTTAGTAATACACAATAAAAACACAAATAGGAAATCAGACAATGTGGTAGTGTCAGATGGTAAAGTGCTTACAGGTCTGGTAAATATATTATAATATGCTTGTAATATATCCGTGAAATTACACAATTGCACGTTGCCCACAATGATAATTGAATTATAAATAATAATAAGTTTAAACAAGTGAACTAGGATAGAAATCACAGGATTAACACATATAACATGATCCCACTGACTGCTAAATGAAAGGGGATGGGGGTGAAACAATGTTCTTAGTATTAAGCTATGTGCCCATCTCTAAAGCCAAAATCATGTTACAACCAGCGGGATAATTACCTGACAGGGAAGCACAGCACGGGCGGAAGTAAAAAAGTGGTGAGGGTGATAGCCCAACGTACGTTTCGCGGCGTCCCAGGCCGCTTTCTCAAGGGCAAGAAGTGATGTCCTCATAGTGACCCAAGATGCATATATATGCATCTCTCCCCTTAGAATCTGGAGTGCAGACAGCAGGTCGGCGAGGCACGTACCCGGAAGTTGGCAGCTATACTGGGGGCGTGCCTCACGGATCACATGACGTGGGGCCAGTATGCCACACACGGCGCATGCGCATGGCTCAGGGAGCACACCGCGCGCGCGCCCCAGCCGTCAAACCACAGAACCGCGCATGCCCCGGAATGAAGTCCCACGCAGGCGCAGGGCGGCCCTCGGACTGCCAGGCGCGCGCGTGCCGCAATCCCCACCGCGAGCACGCGCTCAGCCACATCAGGAAGCAGCATAGCAGCACTCATTGTAAAAGAATTAGGATAAACAGGGAGAGCAGCGGTGAGACAAAGAGGGAGCCTAATGATCATAGATGGAAGAAGGACCAAAGTAATAGATACTGCATACAGCAAAGTTTTTTTCCAAGAAAAATACATATAAATCTAAAAAATCACATATGTTTAATTAGCAGCAATTGTAGATCCTGATGATCATAACTCCCGTCTAGGCATGAGATCCAATGTGTATATCCAAGTCTCACTGATCTCCAGACACAAGTGGGGTTATAAGGACTTTCATAAGTATGGACTAATAAAAGAGGAAAAAAAAGAAAAGAAAAAACAATGATTAAAACCATTAGAATTAAAATCACATGAAAAATAATAATTCCTCTTATAATCACCCAACCCACATGTGTAAGTACATACATGTGGGGATAGAGGTATACAAGATAAACTTACAGCTACAAAAATGAGTGCAGCCCATGTACGGCCCTCTGGCTGTTCCAGTCTAACTCACTGACCTAGACAGCTGCAGGGCTGAAAACACTGGCCCACAGGCCGCACCATTCGACTGCCTGGAGTCCCGATATCACAGCTATCTGCCTCCTCAAGAAGCAATGGCCTGATCTACAATGCATTTTGAGAAATAACGTGTAAAAGCACGTCCAATCCACAGCAAAAATGGAGCCATAGAGTGCCCGGAAACCTTCACCTAGACTATTCTTAGCCAGGGCTGCTTCTCAGTAGGGTTGGATGGGCCCACCAGAGAACCAGAGACTCCTCCAGTGGGCCCTGGCTTCTACTTCAGGAGAGTTTATAATGCAACCTTGCAGGTCGTGATGATGATAGAGGCCACCATCTCCTTAGCTTGCGTGGCAGTGGATGCAAATTACTCCAGCATGTTAAATATCAGAGGGAGAACAGAGAAGACATCACAGTGGCTCAGTCATTAGCACTACAGCCTTTCAGCGCTGGGGTTCTGGTTCCAAATCCCAGCAAGGACAACATCCTTAAAGGAGTTGTCTACTACTTTTACATTCCACGCGGCACCCCTGCCGATCAACTGTTATCGGTGTTGGCGGCGGCTGCTGCCGGCCGTAAGTGCTTACCTGAGGGGCTCCACCATCAAGTGGTAGTGTGCGCTGCGGTGTACTGCACATCCGCCTCCTATTCAATTGAATATAACAGCTGATCCGCGGGAGTGCCGCGTGCGGGACCCCGGCTGATCATACATTGATGCCCTATCCTACGGATAAGACAGGGCGCCAATGTAAAAGTATTGAACAACTTCTTTAAGGAGTTTGTATGTTCTTCTCGTGTTTGCGTGGGTTTACCCCAGGTTCTCTGGTTTGCTCCTCAGTAAAAAGGCTGCCATACAGTGTCCGGGAACCCTCACACAGACTTTTCCTAGCCAGGGCTGCTTCTCAGCAGGGTTGGACGGGCCCACCAGAGAACCGGAGACTCCTCTGGTAGGCCCTGGCTTCTCCTTCAGGAGAGTTCATAATGCAAACCTTGCACGTCGTGATGATGATAGAGGCCATTATCTCACTAGCTTGCTGATGGTACTTTTCTGTGGGAATGAGCTTGTCTCCAACCAGCTTGGAATATTTCCAGTGAATTAAGGCACTCCACGGTTTGGTGTTAGCAACCAGTATCAGAGGCGAAGCCATCCACAATTTCCTTCACAGGAATTTTATTTGGTAGACTGAGTGGCTGCCCAAACTTTAGTTTCTCACAAGGGAGCCAAAGACACTGAGTGGCAGTAGGTGCAAGTTTCTCCAGCATGACCTGTTTGTTAGATATCAGAGAGAGAACAGAATTTGGCATTGCCAAGGTACCAGAGTCTGTTTTTTTTTTTACTAAAGACCCTGCTGTGTTTTTATATATATATTTTTTTATGTCTCTACAAATGTGTATTGGAGTGCGTCCTAATTTTTGGCAGCCCTTGACATTGCTGCATATACGCAATAACAGTATAGGAGAGCCACTCTTTAATAATGGGTAGGACAATTCAAATAGATTCTATATTCTAGAATATTACCTGTCTTATCTGAAATTCGTTTACGGGTGAGGTATCACAGTTTGGATAGCATATTACACCGACCGGTATTAGGTATTATTGCCTAATACTGCATGCTGCTTGTGCTGCCGAAATTTTTTTTTTTTTTCCAGAAAAATCCATTTTAGTTTGGTTTTTGTATGTTTTGTTGTCAGTCCGTAAAAGTGGCGTAATACTCTGACAACATTGCAATAGTTATCCTTGGCAGGAGAAGATAGAAGGAGGAAAAAGAACAAAGAGCGCTGTGTAACACTGTGGAGAGGTGAAGTGTATGTAATGAACTCACCCAAAATGGTTGTGCTGGACAGACACAACACTGGCAGAAAATTTAGAAGAGGACTGGAGTTTCTCCTCCGGTATGCTGCTCATCCAATGTCGTGGTACTGTGCTTTTCCTGGCCCTGAAGCCGCTCCACTTGGAGGTATGCAAGGAGAGAAGAACTTGGGATGGCGCTTCCGTTTGAATGTGGAGATCAGACAGTCCATATATCAATATTAGATTCATTGGTTTTAAAATCAGATTTTACTGTCAAACCACATTTACCATAAAAAACTGTTAAAAACACAATGCGTTTCAACTTCCATGAGTCTTCATCAGGTGTAAAAGAAATAGTGACACATAGAAACTTTTATACCTTACACTTAATTAGTTGTGGGTGGAGTGTTCATAAAAAACTTTTTACAGTCTTTTACAGTCTTCATTAGGTGTAAAAGAAATAGTGACATACACAAACTTTTATACCTTATACTTAATTAGTTGTGGGTGGAGTGTTCCACCCACAACTAATTAAGTATACAGTAAGGTATAAAAGTTTCTATATGTCACTATTTCTATTACACATGATGAAGACTCATAGAAGTTGAAACGCGTTGTATTTTAAAAAGTTTTTTTTATGGTAAATGTGGTTTGACAGCAAAATCTGTTTTTAAAACCAATAAATCTAATATGGATATATGGACTGTCTGAACTCTGTCAACATTGTTCACAGATATGCTATTGGTCAGCGACCAACTGTGGATAGGTTTGAACACAGAACTGCCATACTGTAAATAAAGTATAATATCTGACACATTCCCATAAATTTCCGTATTATTACAGCAGTAATATGGGATCACGTCTGATGACCACGGTTTCAGTCAGTCGCCTAATAGTATGGTATTTGTCAGTGACCTAGTATCAATAGTTTGGAACAGCATACACCTGGCAGACTTTAAATGGAGTGTAATATCTGACACGTTCCCAAAAATTTCTGTATTGTTACGGAAGTCATATGGGATCAAGTCTGATGACCACGGTTTCAGGCAGTCACCTAATAGTATGGTATTTGTCAGCGACCAAAACACAGCTGGCTGACTTTAAATGGAGTATAATATTTGGCACGCTCCACAAAATGTCTGCATTATTACCGCAGTAACATGGGATCACGTGTGATCATGGAAAAGTTTCTCTGCTTCTGCAATACAGTATTGCAAATATAATCAAAAAATCTGGCTGTATTCTGCTAACAAGCAAATGGAGCAGTAAAATGGTGTACTCTGTATTGCTTTTTAAGCAAATAATCAGGATAAGGAGCAAAAAGAAAATAGTCTGGTACTGTAGGTCTATGGATATTTGTAACAGCAGCAGCAGACTGAACATGCAATAGACCCTAATGTGCTGTACACACTGCCACAAACCTTACCTGCCTAACTCCTGCTATCACCACTGAATACATGCAGTTGGATTAGTCCTCAGAAGGACTGTAAGATCAGATGGACATATATCTTGTTGTGGAATACCTATACATAACTAATAAACCACCAATTCTGTCACTCACTCAGCAGCACCTCTCCCTACTCAGCCTGTTTCCGGGGTACACTGTCACAAGCATAGGGTCACCAGGTCTGATATAGACCTGATGACGCTATGCGGCCAGCCAATCACTGTGATGCCACAACCAACATAGCTACTGCATTACAGTGCGTGGCAAGCAATCCCTGCATTTTAATTGACTGTCTAAAGAGCACCAAACATGTAGGGAGGGGAGCTGAAATACTCGAGGAGCGCCTGACGTGCCCCCTGTGCCGTGGGGTACTCGGCAGCCGGGCCTCTGGTTGCTTGGGGGATATCACGGTAGCTGACCCGGTCCATGACCCAGGGCGGTCAGTGCAAAAAGGGGATATTTTTATATGGGATTTTTAGGATTATTCATGACGCCACCTGTGGAATGCGGCTAAGGGGTGCCGCCGCTGCGGAGCAGTCCTCTGGAGCTGGTGTTACGGCAGCAGGGATGGTGTGGCTCTCCACAGGTAGAGCTAGCTCCAGGGCAGCGTGGGGTGTAATGGATGGTTGTGCTGGGCGTTGTGGTGCAGAGAGGGAATGGTGGCGCAAACGGAATAATTGGACAGAGGCGGTGCGGTGCAGTCATCCGTGTCTTTACTCATAGTTCTTTAGTTCATCAGGGTGCACTGTCAGATTGCAGCCTCCCGCGTCGCGCTGCATTCACCAGGCAGGGGCTCAGCTCTTCCTCAGGTAGATCAGGGGTACCTGGCAGAACCCCACTTTCACGTGTTCCTAGCTAGACCGACTTCACGCTGGGTCTTTCTCCCTCCTGCCCTGCGTTGCCCACTCTCAATCCCGCCCGGGTGCTCTGAAGTCCCTCCTGTACGTCGGATCCCGGACCTGCTTGACCCTCCGGGGATTAGAATGCGGCTTACAATCCCTCTGTCTTCTGACAGATTCGGGGTGTACGGGTGCCGTCCTGCACTCGCCGTACCCCCTAGGATCCCTTCTTAGAACGGAGCCTGCTCCCTGCTCCCCTCCTGGGCCTCCAGACTTGGCCCTACTTGTGGAGCAGAGTTCCTAATGAGACTCTGCTCCCGGACTGTTCTTCTGAACTGTCCTAAGCTGTTGTTCTGAACTGTTCTCCTCTACTAATCTATCTGTCCTGCCACCCTAAGATGGCTTGCCTATATATACTCCTACCAAAGTGCTCCCTCTAACTACTTCCTCCACCCACACCCACTACTGGTTCCCCCTACCTTTGGTTCCCCCCACTCCAGCCAGGGTCAGGGCTCAGCAGAAACATACATTGCGTCTTGCCCCTCCAGCTGGCCTGGAGCAGTGTAGTGTTGGATGCAGGTGTTTGGGGTTCCGGGCAGCACTCCCTCCTTACCTGAGAGAAGGAGATACCACACCTCTGGGTGAGGTGTAGTGCCCCTGTGGCGACTGAACCCTCAGGGGCGCCAAACCCCCCCCTGGTAAAACACAGCACGTCCGTGGGCTGGAACAGAGCAAAACAGGCTAAATTGTCATGCAAAATTTTAAGAATGCATTCGCATATAAGACAGTAAAACATTTCTTCCCTTAATGGGAGGCACATCACTTTAACGTTACAGGGTTACATTTTTCAAACAGTTTAAAACATTTTTCATAACGTTCTCGCAACAGGTTACAGTTCATGCTGCAACCGGGTGTCCATTTTACTTCACCAACTTGTGGAACAAGTAGCAGCATCAGGGACCCGTCCGCAAACCCTCAACGTAGGCCCTGGGCGTGGCTGAAGGGCATATGCGATCCTGGAGTTGGACCACGGCTTCCGCCACGCCAGACGGGTTTTTGTTCTGTGATCATGGTTGCTAATATAAAACCAATAGGATGCGCCTTAAGAGGTGCTGAACTATTTACAATGCAAGTTCTTGGCCGTTCACTGTCCCCAGCCTGGAATCTCTATATACCCTGACGGGTACCTAAGTAAACACACGCTCAAAAAACATTATTTTCAACTTCAACTACTGCACCCTTACGGGTGACTATTTACAAAATCAGTCCCACTCGCTGGACTAATAGTGGGAACCCCGCCTGGGGTATTTCTGATTCTTCCCTGTCCCAGCCGGGTCATAAGGTATGTCCTGCGGAGGTGTGTCCTCGATGACGCGGTACACATGCAGGGCGTACCACCCACGTTCCCCGTGGTGGCATGTGTACGTGATGCGGTCCCCCAGATACAGATTACGGTCAGGATGGCCTCCCTCCAGATCCCGCCAGTTCACGAATATGTCCCTTTCAAAGTCGGGACTGTGGATAAAGCGCCACCCAGCCTGCAGGTTAAACTTTACAACGAGGCCTTTCTCACGGGGGCTGGGGTGGGCCGACTCCGCCTGACGGACCTGTGCCTTTGCAGCCTTGTTCCTCAGGGTCCACTGTCAGATTGCAGCCTCCCGCGTCATGCTGCATTCACCAGGCAGGACCTCAGCTCTTCCTCAGGTAGATCAGGGGTACCTGGCAGAACCCCACTTTCACGTGTTCCTAGCTAGACCGACTTCACGCTGGGTCTTTCTCCCTCCTGCCCTGCGCTGCCCACTCTCAATCCCGCTCAGGTGCTCTGAAGTACCTCCTGTACGTCGGATCCCGGACCTGCTTGACCCTCCTGGGGATTAGAATGCGGCTTAGGATCCCTCTGTCCTCTGACAAATTTGGGGCGTACGGGTGCCGTCCTGCACTCGCCGTACCCCCTAGGATCCCTTCTTAGAACGGAGCCTACTCCCTGCTCCCCTTCTGGGCCTCCAGACTTGGTCCTACTTGTGGAGCAGAGCTCCTAATGAGACTCTGCTCCCAGACTGTTCTTCTGAACTGTCCTGAGCTGTTCTTGTGAACTGCTCTCCTCTACTAATCTATCTGTCCTGCCACCCTAAGATGGCTTCCCTATATATACTCCTACCAAAGTGCTCCCTCTAACTACTTCCTCCACCCACACCCACTACTGGTTCCCCCTACCTTTGGTTCCCCCTACTCCAGCCAAGGTCAGGGCTCAGCAGAAACATACATTGCGTCTTGCCCCTCCAGCTGGCCTGGAGCAGTGTAGTGTTGGATGCAGGTGTTTGGGGCTCCGGGCAGCACTCCCTCCTTACCTGAGAGAAGGAGATACCACACCTCTGGGTGAGGTGCAGTACCCCTGTGGCGACTGAACCCTCAGGGGCGCCACACGCCAAGCATGTCGAGCAGTGAGATGCTCGGGCGAGCACCGAGCAGTGACGCAGACGCTCGCTCATCACTAGTCATTACGTCACGTCTGCTGTGTGGCGCATCGGTTTACATAGTAAAGACCAGAGCAGCGCCTGGTGAAAGGGAAGAAGGTGAGTATGTCCTATAGTGAAAAATGACATGTTTTGCTGTTTCCACAAAAATTTTATTTTGTCTAATTTTTTTCATTTTCACAAAGGTAATTGGAGAAGATGGAACCTATAATTTATTATGCAATTTCTCCTGAATGTGACAATATTCCATATCTGGTCAATAATTACTGATTAGGTACATGACAGGGCTTGGAATGGATTGCAGATGTCATGTCACATTTGCTCAGTCAGTGAGGTGCTAAAACAGTAGAAACCTCTCACAAGTGACTCCATTTTAGAAATTAAACTCTTCAAGATATACATTTTGGCTTGTGGTGAGCATTTTTAATCCTTAGATGCTTCACTTAATTTTATAAGATTGGGCGATAACCATGAAAAATTAAAATTTTCCTATTAAAATGTTGCTTTAATCTCAAATTTTCCATATCACAAGAGGTAATAAGAGAAAGAAGACCCCACAATTTGTGATGCAATTTCTCCACAGTGATGCCCCTATAAATGGAAACTGGATACAATTTTTTCAGCTTGGATGAGAAGGTGCGCTATTTGACTTTTGGAGTGCAATTTTGGCTGGAATAGATTGCTGATGCCATGCACATTAGCAGAGCCCCTGAGGTGGCAGAACAGTGAAACCAACCCCCTGACCATAAATAACATCATTTTGGAAACTATACCAATGAAGGAGTTAATGTAGGAGTGTAGTGAGTATTTTTAACCTACATGTACCTCACAGAATGTTATAACATTGAGCCGTGGTATTCAAAAAATAGAATTTTACAACTAAATTGTTAAACTACCTGTAAATATTTCATTCTCCTAAGGCATAATGTGTAAAATAGATCCCACAATTTGTTTTGAAAATTTTCAATGCAGTGATAACCGATTTGGAAGTTGGGTTGTGTGTAGTCCAGGTCCAGCAAATGTTCAGCCATTTTCGCTTTTATTCTTTTAATAATTTTCTTGATTTTCTGTTGTACATTTTGACAGCCATTAAGTAACAAACAAGTGTTCTCTTCTGTTAGATAGATACAGTTGAAACCAGAAGTTTACATACATTATATAAATAGACAGATATGCATGTTTTTCTCAATAGCTGACATGAAATCAGTATAAACCTTTCCAGTTTTAGGTCAATTAGGATTACCATAATTTTTAATATTTGCCAATTGCCAGAATAATGAGTCAGAAAGAATGTTTTAACCACTTCGCGCCAGAGCCTGTTTTTGCCTTCGTGACCGGGCCAATTTTTTCATTTCTGACCACTGTCACTTATGAGGTAATTACTCTGGAACGCTTCAACGGATCCCCCTGATTCTGAGATTGTTTTTTTGTGACATATTGTACTTCATGATAGTGGTAAAATTTCTTCGATATCACTTGCATTTATTTGTGAAAAAATCGGAAATTTGGCGAAAATTTTGAAAATTTTGCAATTTTCAAACTTTGAATTTTCATGCCCTTTAATCAGAGAGATATGTCACACAAAATAGTTAATAAATAACATTTCCCACATGTCTACTTCACATTAGCACAATTTTGGAACCAGCAATTTCTCATTTTTACAACAAAATTTACAAAAACATTTTTTTAGGGACCACATCTTATTTGAAGTCACTTTGAGGAGCCTTTATGACAGAAAATACCCAAAAGTAATACCATTCTAAAAACTGCACCCCTCAAGGTGCTCAAAACCACATTCAAGAAGTTTATTAACCCTTCAGGTGCTTCACAGGAATTTTTGGAATGTGGAAGAAAACAATGAACATTTAACTTTTTTTCACAAAACTGCTACTTTAACCTCAAATTTTTAATTTTCACAAGGGCTGCCAGAAAAAGTGGACCCCAAAATGTGTTGTGCAATTTCTCCTGAGCACGCTGATACCCCATATGTGGTGCAAAGCCACTGTTTGGGTGCACGGCATGGCTTGGAAGGTAAGGAGCGCCATTTGACTTTTGGAATGGAAATTTGACTGGAATCGATAGCGGACGCCATGTTGCATTTGGAGAGCCCCTGAGGTGCCTAAACAGAGGAAACCCCCAACAAGTGACCCCATTTTGGAAACTAGACCCCTCAAGGAACTTATCTAGATGTGTGGTGAGCACCTTGAACCCCCAGGGGCTCCACAGAATTTTATAATGTTGAAGTGTGAAAATAAAAAAACAAATTTTTAACACAAAACTGCTACTTTAGCCTCAAATTTTTAATTTTCACAAGGGCTGCCAGAAAAAGTGGACCCCAAAATGTGTTGTGCAATTTCTCCTGAGCACGCTGATACCCCATATGTGGTGCAAAGCCACTGTTTGGGCGCACGGCATGGCTTGGAAGGTAAGGAGCGCCATTTGACTTTTGGAATGGAAATTTGACTGGAATCGATAGCGGACGCCATGTTGCATTTGGAGAACCCCTGAGGTGCCTAAACAGAGGAAACCCCCAACAAGTGACCCCATTTTGGAAACTAGACCCCTCAAGGAACTTATCTAGATGTGTGGTGAGCACCTTGAACCCCCAGGGGCTTCACAGAATTTTATAATGTTGAAGTGTGAAAATAAAAAAACAAATTTTTAACACAAAACTGCTACTTTAGCCTCAAATTTTTAATTTTCACAAGGGCAGCCAGAAAAAATGGACCGCAAAATGTGTTGTGCAATTTCTCCTGAGCACGCTGATACCCCATATGTGGTGCAAAACCACTGTTTGGGCGCACGGCATGGCTCGGAATGTAAGGAGCACCATTTGACTTTTGGAATGGAAATTTGACTGGAATCGATAGCGGACGCCATGCTGCATTTGGAGAGCCCCTGAGGTGCCTAAACAGAGGAAACCCCCAACAAGTCACCCCATTTTGGAAACTAGACCCCTCAAGGAACTTATCTAGATGTGTGGTGAGCACCTTGAACCCCCAGGGGCTTCACAGAATTTTATAATGTTGAAGTGTGAAAATAAAAAAACACATTTTTAACACAAAACTGCTACTTTAGCCTCAAATTTTTAATTTTCACAAGGGCAACCAGAAAAATGGACCCCAAAATGTGTTGTGCAATTTCTCCTGAGCACGCTGATACCCCATATGTGGTGCAAAACCACTGTTTGGGCGCACGGCATGGCTCGGAAAGTAAGGACCGCCATTTGAGTTTTGGAATGGAAATTTGACTGGAATCGATAGCAGACGCCATGTTGCATTTGGAGAGCCCCTGAGGTGCCTAAACAGAGGAAACTCCCAACAAGTCACCCCATTTTGGAAACTAGACCCATAAGGAACTTATCTAGATGTGTGGTGAGCACCTTGAACCCCCAGGGGCTTCACAGAATTTTATAATGTTGAAGTGTGAAAATAAAAAAACAAATTTTTAACACAAAACTGCTACTTTAGCCTCAAATTTTTAATTTTCACAAGGGCTGCCAGAAAAAGTGGACCCCAAAATGTGTTGTGCAATTTCTCCTGAGCACGCTGATACCCCATATGTGGTGCAAAGCCACTGTTTGGGCGCACGGCATGGCTTGGAAGGTAAGGAGCGCCATTTGACTTTAGGAATGGAAATTTGACTGGAATCGATAGCGGACGCCATGTTGCATTTGGAGAGCCCCTGAGGTGCCTAAACAGAGGAAACCCCCAACAAGTGACCCCATTTTGGAAACTAGACCCCTTAAGGAACTTATCTAGATGTGTGGTGAGCTCCTTGAACCCCCAGGGGCTTCACAGAATTTTATAATGTTGAAGTGTGAAAATAAAAAAACAAATTTTTAACACAAAACTGCTACTTTAGCCTCAAATTTTTAATTTTCACAAGGGCTGCCAGAAAAAGTGGACCCCAAAATGTGTTGTGCAATTTCTCCTGAGCACGCTGATACCCCATATGTGGTGCAAAGCCACTGTTTGGGCGCACGGCATGGCTTGGAATGTAAGGAGCGCCATTTGACTTTTGGAATGGAAATTTGACTGGAATCGATAGCGGACGCCATGTTGCATTTGGAGAACCCCTGAGGTGCCTAAACAGAGGAAACCCCCAACAAGTGACCCCATTTTGGAAACTAGACCCCTCAAGGAACTTATCTAGATGTGTGGTGAGCACCTTGCACCCCCAGGGGCTTCACAGAATTTTATAATGTTGAAGTGTGAAAATAAAAAAACAAATTTTTAACACAAAACTGCTACTTTAGCCTCAAATTTTTAATTTTCACAAGGGCAGCCAGAAAAAATGGACCCCAAAATGTGTTGTGCAATTTCTCCTGAGCACGCTGATACCCCATATGTGGTGCAAAACCACTGTTTGGGCGCACGGCATGGCTCGGAAGGTAAGGAGCGCCATTTGACTTTTGGAATGGAAATTTGACTGGAATCGATAGCGGACGCCATGTTGCATTTGGAGAACCCCTGAGGTGCCTAAACAGAGGAAACCCCCAACAAGTGACCCCATTTTGGAAACTAGACCCCTCAAGGAACTTATCTAGATGTGTGGTGAGCACCTTGAACCCCCAGGGGCTTCACAGAATTTTATAATGTTGAAGTGTGAAAATAAAAAAACAAATTTTTAACACAAAACTGCTAATTTAGCCTCAAATTTTTAATTTTCACAAGGGCAGCCAGAAAAAATGGACCCCAAAATGTGTTGTGCAATTTCTCCTGAGCACGCTGATACCCCATATGTGGTGCAAAACCACTGTTTGGGCGCACGGCATGGCTCGGAATGTAAGGAGCACCATTTGACTTTTGGAATGGAAATTTGACTGGAATCGATAGCGGACGCCATGCTGCATTTGGAGAGCCCCTGAGGTGCCTAAACAGAGGAAACCCCCAACAAGTCACCCCATTTTGGAAACTAGACCCCTCAAGGAACTTATCTAGATGTGTGGTGAGCACCTTGAACCCCCAGGGGCTTCACAGAATTTTATAATGTTGAAGTGTGAAAATAAAAAACCACATTTTTAACACAAAACTGCTACTTTAGCCTCAAATTTTTAATTTTCACAAGGGCAACCAGAAAAATGGACCCCAAAATGTGTTGTGCAATTTCTCCTGAGCACGCTGATACCCCATATGTGGTGCAAAACCACTGTTTGGGCGCACGGCATGGCTCGGAAGGTAAGGACCGCCATTTGAGTTTTGGAATGGAAATTTGACTGGAATCGATAGCAGACGCCATGTTGCATTTGGAGAGCCCCTGAGGTGCCTAAACAGAGGAAACTCCCAACAAGTCACCCCATTTTGGAAACTAGACCCATAAGGAACTTATCTAGATGTGTGGTGAGCACCTTGAACCCCCAGGGGCTTCACAGAATTTTATAATGTTGAAGTGTGAAAATAAAAAAACAAATTTTTAACACAAAACTGCTACTTTAGCCTCAAATTTTTAATTTTCACAAGGGCTGCCAGAAAAAGTGGACCCCAAAATGTGTTGTGCAATTTCTCCTGAGCACGCTGATACCCCATATGTGGTGCAAAGCCACTGTTTGGGCGCACGGCATGGCTTGGAAGGTAAGGAGCGCCATTTGACTTTAGGAATGGAAATTTGACTGGAATCGATAGCGGACGCCATGTTGCATTTGGAGAGCCCCTGAGGTGCCTAAACAGAGGAAACCCCCAACAAGTGACCCCATTTTGGAAACTAGACCCCTTAAGGAACTTATCTAGATGTGTGGTGAGCTCCTTGAACCCCCAGGGGCTTCACAGAATTTTATAATGTTGAAGTGTGAAAATAAAAAAACAAATTTTTAACACAAAACTGCTACTTTAGCCTCAAATTTTTAATTTTCACAAGGGCTGCCAGAAAAAGTGGACCCCAAAATGTGTTGTGCAATTTCTCCTGAGCACGCTGATACCCCATATGTGGTGCAAAGCCACTGTTTGGGCGCACGGCATGGCTTGGAATGTAAGGAGCGCCATTTGACTTTTGGAATGGAAATTTGACTGGAATCGATAGCGGACGCCATGTTGCATTTGGAGAACCCCTGAGGTGCCTAAACAGAGGAAACCCCCAACAAGTGACCTCATTTTGGAAACTAGACCCCTCAAGGAACTTATCTAGATGTGTGGTGAGCACCTTGCACCCCCAGGGGCTTCACAGAATTTTATAATGTTGAAGTGTGAAAATAAAAAAACAAATTTTTAACACAAAACTGCTACTTTAGCCTCAAATTTTTAATTTTCACAAGGGCAGCCAGAAAAAATGGACCCCAAAATGTGTTGTGCAATTTCTCCTGAGCACGCTGATACCCCATATGTGGTGCAAAACCACTGTTTGGGCGCACGGCATGGCTCGGAATGTAAGGAGCACCATTTGAGTTTTGGAATGGAAATTTGACTGGAATCGATAGCAGACGCCATGTTGCATTTGGAGAGCCCCTGAGGTGCCTAAACAGAGGAAACTCCCAACAAGTCACCCCATTTTGGAAACTAGACCCATAAGGAACTTATCTAGATGTGTGGTGAGCACCTTGAACCCCCAGGGGCTTCACAGAATTTTATAATGTTGAAGTGTGAAAATAAAAAAACAAATTTTTAACACAAAACTGCTACTTTAGCCTCAAATTTTTAATTTTCACAAGGGCTGCCAGAAAAAGTGGACCCCAAAATGTGTTGTGCAATTTCTCCTGAGCACGCTGATACCCCATATGTGGTGCAAAGCCACTGTTTGGGCGCACGGCATGGCTTGGAAGGTAAGGAGCGCCATTTGACTTTTGGAATGGAAATTTGACTGGAATCGATAGCGGACGCCATGTTGCATTTGGAGAGCCCCTAAGGTGCCTAAACAGAGGAAACCCCCAACAAGTGACCCCATTTTGGAAACTAGACCCCTTAAGGAACTTATCTAGATGTGTGGTGAGCACCTTGAACCCCCAGGGGCTTCACAGAATTTTATAATGTTGAAGTGTGAAAATAAAAAAACAAATTTTTAACACAAAACTGCTACTTTAGCCTCAAATTTTTAATTTTCACAAGGGCTGCCAGAAAAAGTGGACCCCAAAATGTGTTGTGCAATTTCTCCTGAGCACGCTGATACCCCATATGTGGTGCAAAGCCACTGTTTGGGCGCACGGCATGGCTTGGAATGTAAGGAGCGCCATTTGACTTTTGGAATGGAAATTTGACTGGAATCGATAGCGGACGCCATGTTGCATTTGGAGAACCCCTGAGGTGCGTAAACAGAGGAAACCCCCAACAAGTGACCCTATTTTGGAAACTAGACCCCTCAAGGAACTTATCTAGATGTGTGGTGAGCACCTTGAACCCCCAGGGGCTTCACAGAATTTTATAATGTTGAAGTGTGAAAATAAAAAAACAAATTTTTAACACAAAACTGCTACTTTAGCCTCAAATTTTTAATTTTCACAAGGGCAGCCAGAAAAAATGGACCCCAAAATGTGTTGTGCAATTTCTCCTGAGCACGCTGATACCCCATATGTGGTGCAAAACCACTGTTTGGGCGCACGGCATGGCTCGGAATGTAAGGAGCGCCATTTGACTTTTGGAATGGAAATTTGACTGGAATCGATAGCGGACGCCATGCTGCATTTGGAGAGCCCCTGAGGTGCCTAAACAGAGGAAACCCCCAACAAGTCACCCCATTTTGGAAACTAGACCCCTCAAGGAACTTATCTAGATGTGTGATGAGCACCTTGAACCCCCAGGGGCTTCACAGAATTTTATAATGTTGAAGTGTGAAAATAAGAAAACACATTTTTAACACAAAACTGCTACTTTAGCCTCAAATTTTTAATTTTCACAAGGGCAACCAGAAAAAATGGACCCCAAAATGTGTTGTGCAATTTCTCCTGAGCACGCTGATACCCCATATGTGGTGCAAAACCACTGTTTGGGCGCACGGCATGGCTCGGAAGGTAAGGACCGCCATTTGAGTTTTGGAATGGAAATTTGACTGGAATCGATAGCAGACGCCATGTTGCATTTGGAGAGCCCCTGAGGTGCCTAAACAGAGGAAACTCCCAACAAGTCACCCCATTTTGGAAACTAGACCCCTTAAGGAACTTATCTAGATGTGTGGTGAGCACCTTGAACCCCCAGGGGCTTCACAGAATTTTATAATGTTGAAGTGTGAAAATAAAAAAACAAATTTTTAACACAAAACTGCTACTTTAGCCTCAAATTTTTAATTTTCACAAGGGCTGCCAGAAAAAGTGGACCCCAAAATGTGTTGTGCAATTTCTCCTGAGCACGCTGATACCCCATATGTGGTGCAAAGCCACTGTTTGGGCGCACGGCATGGCTTGGAATGTAAGGAGCGCCATTTGACTTTTGGAATGGAAATTTGACTGGAATCGATAGCGGACGCCATGTTGCATTTGGAGAACCCCTGAGGTGCCTAAACAGAGGAAACCCCCAACAAGTGACCCCATTTTGGAAACTAGACCCCTCAAGGAACTTATCTAGATGTGTGGTGAGCACCTTGAACCCCCAGGGGCTTCACAGAATTTTATAATGTTGAAGTGTGAAAATAAAAAAACAAATTTTTAACACAAAACTGCTACTTTAGCCTCAAATTTTTAATTTTCACAAGGGCAGCCAGAAAAAATGGACCCCAAAATGTGTTGTGCAATTTCTCCTGAGCACGCTGATACCCCATATGTGGTGCAAAACCACTGTTTGGGCGCACGGCATGGCTCGGAATGTAAGGAGCGCCATTTGACTTTTGGAATGGAAATTTGACTGGAATCGATAGCGGACGCCATGCTGCATTTGGAGAGCCCCTGAGGTGCCTAAACAGAGGAAACCCCCAACAAGTCACCCCATTTTGGAAACTAGACCCCTCAAGGAACTTATCTAGATGTGTGATGAGCACCTTGAACCCCCAGGGGCTTCACAGAATTTTATAATGTTGAAGTGTGAAAATAAAAAAACACATTTTTAACACAAAACTGCTACTTTAGCCTCAAATTTTTAATTTTCACAAGGGCAACCAGAAAAAATGGACCGCAAAATGTGTTGTGCAATTTCTCCTGAGCACGCTGATACCCCATATGTGGTGCAAAACCACTGTTTGGGCGCACGGCATGGCTTGGAAGGTAAGGAGCGCCATTTGACTTTTGGAATGGAAATTTGACTGGAATCGATAGCGGACGCCATGTTGCATT
This sequence comes from Phyllobates terribilis, assembly GCF_046119375.1. Taxonomy (NCBI): domain Eukaryota; kingdom Metazoa; phylum Chordata; class Amphibia; order Anura; family Dendrobatidae; genus Phyllobates; species Phyllobates terribilis. The sequence goes on from NW_027362768.1 coordinate 313,903,654, forward strand.
TGGAGAGCCCCTGAGGTGCCTAAACAGAGGAAACCCCCAACAAGTGACCCCATTTTGGAAACTAGACCCCTTAAGGAACTTATCTAGATGTGTGGTGAGCACCTTGAACCCCCAGGGGCTTCACAGAATTTTATAATGTTGAAGTGTGAAAATAAAAAAACAAATTTTTAACACAAAACTGCTACTTTAGCCTCAAATTTTTAATTTTCACAAGGGCTGCCAGAAAAAGTGGACCCCAAAATGTGTTGTGCAATTTCTCCTGAGCACGCTGATACCCCATATGTGGTGCAAAACCACTGTTTGGGCGCACGGCATGGCTTGGAATGTAAGGAGCACCATTTGACTTTTGGAATGGAAATTTGACTGGAATCGATAGCGGACGCCATGCTGCATTTGGATAGCCCCTCAGGTGCCTAAACAGAGGAAACCCCCAACAAGTCACCCCATTTTGGAAACTAGACCCCTCAAGGAACTTATCTAGATGTGTGGTGAGCACCTTGAACCCCCAGGGGCTTCACAGAATTTTATAATGTTGAAGTGTGAAAATAAAAAAACACATTTTTAACACAAAACTGCTACTTTAGCCTCAAATTTTTAATTTTCACAAGGGCAACCAGAAAAAATGGACCCCAAAATGTGTTGTGCAATTTCTCCTGAGCACGCTGATACCCCATATGTGGTGCAAAACCACTGTTTGGGCGCACGGCATGGCTCGGAAGATAAGGACCGCCATTTGAGTTTTGGAATGGAAATTTGACTGGAATCGATAGCGGACGCCATGTTGCATTTGGAGAGCCCCTGAGGTGCCTAAACAGAGGAAACTCCCAACAAGTGACCCCATTTTGGAAACTAGACCCCTCAAGGAATTTATCTAGATGTGTGGTGAGCATCTTGAACCCCCAGGGGCTTCACAGAATTTTATAATGTTGAAGTGTGAAAATAAAAAAACAAATTTTTAACACAAAACTGCTACTTTAGCCTCAAATTTTTAATTTTCACAAGGGCAACCAGAAAAAATGGACCCCAAAATGTGTTGTGCAATTTCTCCTGAGCACGCTGATACCCCATATGTGGTGCAAAACCACTGTTTGGGCGCACGGCATGGCTCGGAAGGTAAGGACCGCCATTTGAGTTTTGGAATGGAAATTTGACTGGAATCGATAGCAGACGCCATGTTGCATTTGGAGAGCCCCTGAGGTGCCTAAACAGAGGAAACTCCCAACAAGTCACCCCATTTTGGAAACTAGACCCCTTAAGGAACTTATCTAGATGTGTGGTGAGCACCTTGAACCCCCAGGGGCTTCACAGAATTTTATAATGTTGAAGTGTGAAAATAAAAAAACAAATTTTTAACACAAAACTGCTACTTTAGCCTCAAATTTTTAATTTTCACAAGGGCTGCCAGAAAAAATGGACCCCAAAATGTGTTGTGCAATTTCTCCTGAGCACGCTGATACCCCATATGTGGTGCAAAACCACTGTTTGGGCGCACGGCATGGCTCGGAATGTAAGGAGCACCATTTGACTTTTGGAATGGAAATTTGACTGGAATCGATAGCGGACGCCATGCTGCATTTGGATAGCCCCTCAGGTGCCTAAACAGAGGAAACCCCCAACAAGTCACCCCATTTTGGAAACTAGACCCCTCAAGGAACTTATCTAGATGTGTGGTGAGCACCTTGAACCCCCAGGGGCTTCACAGAATTTTATAATGTTGAAGTGTGAAAATAAAAAAACACATTTTTAACACAAAACTGCTACTTTAGCCTCAAATTTTTAATTTTCACAAGGGCAACCAGAAAAAATGGACCCCAAAATGTGTTGTGCAATTTCTCCTGAGCACGCTGATACCCCATATGTGGTGCAAAACCACTGTTTGGGCGCACGGCATGGCTCGGAAGATAAGGACCGCCATTTGAGTTTTGGAATGGAAATTTGACTGGAATCGATAGCGGACGCCATGTTGCATTTGGAGAGCCCCTGAGGTGCCTAAACAGAGGAAACTCCCAACAAGTCACCCCATTTTGGAAACTAGACCCCTCAAGGAATTTATCTAGATGTGTGGTGAGCACCTTGAACCCCCAGGGGCTTCACAGAATTTTATAATGTTGAAGTGTGAAAATAAAAAAACAAATTTTTAACACAAAACTGCTACTTTAGCCTCAAATTTTTAATTTTCACAAGGGCTGCCAGAAAAAGTGGACCCCAAAATGTGTTGTGCAATTTCTCCTGAGCACGCTGATACCCCATATGTGGTGCAAAGCCACTGTTTGGGCGCACGGCATGGCTTGGAAGGTAAGGAGCGCCATTTGACTTTTGGAATGGAAATTTGACTGGAATCGATAGCGGACGCCATGTTGCATTTGGAGAGCCCCTGAGGTGCCTAAACAGAGGAAACCCCCAACAAGTGACCCCATTTTGGAAACTAGACCCCTTAAGGAACTTATCTAGATGTGTGGTGAGCACCTTGAACCCCCAGGGGCTTCACAGAATTTTATAATGTTGAAGTGTAAAAATAAAAAAACAAATTTTTAACACAAAACTGCTACTTTAGCCTCAAATTTTTAATTTTCACAAGGGCTGCCAGAAAAAGTGGACCCCAAAATGTGTTGTGCAATTTCTCCTGAGCACGCTGATACCCCATATGTGGTGCAAAGCCACTGTTTGGGCGCACGGCATGGCTTGGAAGGTAAGGAGCGCCATTTGACTTTTAGAATGGAAATTTGACTGGAATCGATAGCGGACGCCATGTTGCATTTGGAGAGCCCCTGAGGTGCCTAAACAGAGGAAACCCCCAACAAGTGACCCCATTTTGGAAACTAGACCCCTCAAGGAACTTATCTAGATGTGTGGTGAGCACCTTGAACCCCCAGGGGCTTCACAGAATTTTATAATGTTGAAGTGTGAAAATAAAAAAACAAATTTTTAACACAAAACTGCTACTTTAGCCTCAAATTTTTAATTTTCACAAGGGCAGCCAGAAAAAGTGGACCCCAAAATGTGTTGTGCAATTTCTCCTGAGCACGCTGATACCCGATATGTGGTGCAAAACCACTGTTTGGGCGCACGGCATGGCTCGGAATGTAAGGAGCACCATTTGACTTTTGGAATGGAAATTTGACTGGAATCGATAGCGGACGCCATGCTGCATTTGGAGAGCCCCTGAGGTGCCTAAACAGAGGAAACCCCCAACAAGTCACCCCATTTTGGAAACTAGACCCCTCAAGGAACTTATCTAGATGTGTGGTGAGCACCTTGAACCCCCAGGGGCTTCACAGAATTTTATAATGTTGAAGTGTGAAAATAAAAAAACACATTTTTAACACAAAACTGCTACTTTAGCCTCAAATTTTTAATTTTCACAAGGGCAACCAGAAAAAATGGACCCCAAAATGTGTTGTGCAATTTCTCCTGAGCACGCTGATACCCCATATGTGGTGCAAAACCACTGTTTGGGCGCACGGCATGTCTCGGAAGGTAAGGACCGCCATTTGAGTTTTGAAATGGAAATTTGACTGGAATCGATAGCGGACGCCATGTTGCATTTGGAGAGCCCCTGAGGTGCCTAAACAGAGGAAACTCCCAACAAGTCACCCCATTTTGGAAACTAGACCCCTCAAGGAACTTATCTAGATGTGTGGTGAGCACCTTGAACCCCCAGGGGCTTCACAGAATTTTATAATGTTGAAGTGTGAAAATAAAAAAACACATTTTTAACACAAAACTGCTACTTTAGCCTCAAATTTTTAATTTTCACAAGGGCAGCCAGAAAAAATGGACCCCAAAATGTGTTGTGCAATTTCTCCTGAGCACGCTGATACCCCATATGTGGTGCAAAGCCACTGTTTGGGCGCACGGCATGGCTCGGAAGGTAAGGAGCGCCATTTGACTTTTGGAATGGAAATTTGACTGGAATGGGTAGCGGACGCCATGTTGCATTTGGAGAGCCCCTGAGTTGCCTAAACAGAGGAAACCCACAACAAGTGACCGCATTTTACAATCTGCGCCTCTATATAAATTAATCTAGTGGTGGGAAAATAAGTAGATAGGTAAATGGTCACCAAACCCATAGATGAATTCCCACAGAGGTGTCATTTCCATAATGGGGTCACTTCAGGGGGGATTATGCTGTTCTGGCACTTTTCAGAGTACCAGAGCTAAAGAATCCCCCCTGAAGTGACCCCATTTTGGAAATGACACCCCTCTGGGAATTCATCTATGGGTTTAGTGACCATTTTAACTCAATGGATGATTTCCAGAAACAAGCACGCAATGGAAGGTTTAGATTCTGGAGAACCCCCCCTGGAAATTAAGTGAGCTCTACTCGAATGTGTCATTCACTAAATGAACCAAATGTTTGAATGACAAATTGGGATACATTTTTACAGTTTAAAAACGTGGTTCTGTGTCGAAGATTTTAAAGCAGTCAGTGACGCATAAGGCTGGCAATGATGGGCATTGTGGGCAATAGTAGCGGGTATCACGCCTCATTCCTCTCTTAGTACATACACGACATCTTTTCTGGGGGTTCCTTCTTGTTTCCATTGCTGGAATAAGTGCAATAAAATGTCGCTCAGTGAGTCTTTTCACATCCTCAGATTCTAATGGATGAGCGGGGCTAACACTTTGAAAGACAAGATTTTCAATTACCTTTTCTTGATAATCAAGAAAAGGATCTGAATTTCCTGCTTTTTTGTACAACACAAAAGAATTGTATGTGGCCACCTGAAACAAATAAATAACCAGCTTTTTATACCAGGTATAGGACTTTCTTGATACCTGGTATGGCTGTAGAACCTGGTCTGCAAGGTCCACACCCCCCATGTGTTTGTTGTAGTCAATGACTGACACAGGTTTTTGCTTCGGAGTGGTGGATCCTAGTTCTACAGTGGCCCTTGTGGCATCTGTGTGGATCGAGCTGAGGACAAAAATATCCCTCTTATCCCTATATTTCAGGGCAAGCAGCTCTCCGTTGTGTACAGCCCCTGACTGCCCCTTTTGAAACTTTTGGTTGACCAATGGTTGTGGAAACCCCTGACGGTTTTTACGGATGGTCCCACAAGCCCCGATGTTGTGTTCAACCAGACTTTTAAATAGGGGTATGCTGGGGTAATAATTGTCCACATATAGATTGTAGCCTTTTTGAAAAAATGGACTTATCAGCTCCCAAACAATTTTTCCAGATGTCCCCAGATAAGTAGGGCATCCTGGTGGGTTTAGTTGGCTATCTTTCCCCTCATATATGCGAAAAGCGGATGTGTATCCGGTTGAACTTTCGCACATTTTATAGATCTTTATTCCAAACCTTGCCCTTTTAGATGGGATAAATTGCTTGAAGTGCAGTCTTCCTTTGAATTTTACAAGGGACTCATCTATAGAAATATTTTGTGTTGGGGTGTAGAGGCTTAAGATTTTTTCTGACAAATTTTCAATGATGGGTCTAATTTTATATAACCTGTCATGTTCTGGGGCATTTCTGGGCAAGCATTGACTATTGTCATTAAAATGCCAAAACCGCATGAGCATTTCATAACGTGTCCTAGGCAGAACGACTGAAAACATAGGGGTGGCTTGAACAGGGTGGTTGGACCAGTAGGATCGAATGCTCGGTTTTTTCACAAGCCCCATGGCAAATGTAAGTCCTAAAAAATTTTTTATTTCCGGTACATTAGTTGGTGTCCATAAATTTGCCCTAGCATAGTAACATCGGGGATTCTGGCTTATGAATTGGGATGCATATAAATTTGTTTGCACGACAATATGCTCTAGCAAGCTGTCTGTAAAAAACAAATTAAAAAAATGAATTGGTCCAAAATCTTCCACCTCCACATTTATACCAGGAATGGCGTTGAAATCAGGGCTGAATGGAGCAGCCGAATCCGAAGCCTCCCATCTGGGAAATGCTAGATCATGTGGCAAAGCCCCTTGTACACTGGCGTGCGCCAATTCACTAGTAGCAGGGACAGCGCTTGTACTGGGCAGTGTTCCCTGATTTGGAGACGTTTCTCCAGTAGCGCTATTTGCCCCTATTGCTGTACTGGTCCTTGGGCTTGAGGATGGAACAGAATCACTGCTCATTTCTGAGCTCTCAGTGTCGCCGCTACTAAAGCCCTCAAAATCCACATCTCCATCTGAGATTGCACTGTCATCAGTGTCAGAACACAGCAGGGCATACACCTCTTCTGCGGTATAAGTCTGACGGGCCATTTTATTTTTATATTTTTTTACTGGACTGAACGGACCGGACTGAAAGGACGGGACCGGACTGGACTGACCGGACTGGACTGACCGGACTGGACTGACCGGACTGATCTGACATTACTGACTGACCTGACAGGACTGACTGATCTGACAGGACTGACTGATCTGACTGATCTGACAGGACTGACTGACTGATCTGACAGGACTGACTGACTAATCTGACAGGACTGACTGGACTGATCTGACAGGACTGACTGACTGACAGGACTGACTGATCTGACAGGACTGACTGACTGATCTGACAGGACTGACTGACTGGACTGATGTGACAGGACTGACTGACTGACAGGACTGACTGATCTGACAGGACTGACAGACTGACAGATCTGACAGGACTGACTGACTGACAGATCTGACAGGACTGACTGACTGACAGATCTGACAGGACTGACTGACCTGACAGGACTGACTGATCTGACTGATCTGACAGGACTGACTGACTGATCTGACAGGACTGACTGACTGATCTGACAGGACGGACTGGACTGATCTGACAGGACTGACTGACTGACAGGACTGACTGATCTGACAGGACTGACTGACAGATCTGACAGGACTGACTGACTGGACTGATCTAACAGGACTGACTGACAGGACTGACTGATCTGACAGGACTGACTGATCTGACAGGACTGACTGACTGACAGATCTGACAGGACTGACTGACTGACAGATCTGACCGGACTGACTGACTGACAGATCTGACAGGACTGACTGACTGACAGATCTGACAGGACTGACTGATCTGACAGGACTGACTGACTGATCTGACAGGACTGACTAACCCTAACTCTTACTTTCTTTTTTATTTTATTTTTTTCACTTTTACTGTGGCAAGGCTGACAGCTCTTGTCACAGTGTTTCTCCTCTGCTCTCTCACTGAGATTGGAGGAGAAACAATGTATTTATCATGCAGATCGTCCGGGAAAGTTTGTTGCTAAAACAAACTTCCCTGGTGATCTCTCTGATTGGCTGGTGTGACGCTGACATCATCGAGACCTGAGCCAATCAGGTCTCGATGATGTCAGAGGTCACAGCACCGGGATCCCCGCTGCTGGCAGGTATGTGGGGGGTCCCGATCGCCGACCACCGGCTGTCACTATCCTTTAAATGCCGCGATCGCTATGGATCGCGGCATCTAGAAGATAGGAACAGGTTAACATCATGGGGACCTGATCCAATCAGGTCCCCATGATGCCACATGTCAGAGCTATCGCTCTGAACCGGTACCGCAGCACTAGCAGGACCCTGGGGGTCCTGAGCGCTGCGGGACCACCCACCGTTTTTAAACGTCGGCGCTGCACAGAGCCCAGGCAGCGCCGACGTTTATGTACAGTGGGCGGTCGGGAACCGGTTAAGGCATTTTTATTACTTACTGCAAAGTCAAAAGTTTACATACATGTCATTAGTATTTGGTACCATTGCCCTTAAACTGAATGACTTAGGTCAACTGTTTGGAATATCCTTCCACAAGCTTCTCGCAATAGTTGGTCAGAATTTGGCCCATTCGTTCTGACAAAACTGGTGTAACTGATCCAGGTTTGTAGTTCGCCTTGCTCGCACCTGCCTTTTCAACTTTTCACATCTATTTACAATAGGATCAATAGGATTGAGATCAGGGCTTTGTGATGGCCACTCCTAAACATTGACTTTGTTATCTTTAAGCCACTTTGTTACCATTTTGGCAGTATGCTTCGGGTCACTGTCCATTTGGAAGACCCATTTCCGCCCAAGCTTTAACTTCCTGGCTGATGTCCTGAGATGTTGTTTCAGTATTGCCACATAATCTTCTTATCTCTTGATGCCATCTATTTTGTGAAGTGCAACAGTCCCTCCTGCAGCAAAACAACCCCACAACATAATGCTGCCAACCCATATTTCACAGTTGGGATGGGGTTTTTAGAGGCTTCCAAGCTTCTCCCCCTTTTCTCCAAACGTAACGATGGTCATGATGCCAATAAAGTTGAATTTTAGTTTCATCAGACCACAGGACATGTCTCCAAAAATAAGGTCTTTGTTTCTGTGTGCATTTGCAAACATTAATCTGGCTTTTTTATGTTTCTTTTGGAGTAATGTCTTTTTCATTGCAGAGTGACCTTTCAGCCCATGTTGATACAGTATTTGTTTCACTGTGGATATTGACACAATCTTACCAGCTTCCGCCATCATCTTCACAAGGTCTTTTGCTTTTGTCCTTGGGTTTATATGCACATGTCGGACCAAAACAGGTTCATCTCTGGGACACAGAACCCGTCTCCTTAATGAGCGGGATGATGTCACTCCAGGTATGGGAAAGACTTAGTGTAACACAGAGGGAAAAGGGAAAGGGAGCCCAGACACTAGGGAAAGGGGGAAATGGAGACCTCCTAGTCTGGTCTAGCGTCACCCTGTCTCAACTACTAACACTATATTGCCTCCTCAGCAATCGCCGCATGCGTGCCTCGCCCTACTTTCCCTCGTGTATGGCTACGGCTAGGGATGGGAGGAGATGAGCACTAGTCAACCTCCACTAAACACTGTAGACAACACTGGACATTCCCATCTTGTTTGTACTTGTGTATAATTGTTTGTACAGATGAACGAGGAACCTTGAAATTGTCCCTGTAGCATGTGTTCCTAGTAACGAGTTCATATAACTGATAGCATAAATTTATCCTGCAATGACTTAGTCCGGCCATTAGGGGTCAGCAAGACACAAGTAACGAAAAGTGCGGGGATCTGTGAAAAAGCCCGGGAATCTGAGATCCAGGAAGACCTCTAAGGGGACAAGACGTGTCTGATGTCCAGAGACGCTTGGAGCTTGCAGAGACTTGAGCCGGACGGTGTGTCCAACAAGAAGGTGTGCCTTGTAAGTAACTGAGATATGTGACTGGTCACAAACTGTGTAGTTAGCTATGGAAAGCTAGTTAGTTAATCCCAGTAGTGCTGAGAACTGCCCGGTGTATATCACTGCTAATGAACAGATCAGGCTTGATCCAAAGATTGTGAAAGATCTGATATAACAAGACTCTGTGTACGTGGATACTACAAAGGAGCCCTGTTGTGAACTATACATTGAGACTGAGATCAATTCTGATTCCTGCCTGCACCGGGATGTGCTAGAGAACTTGGTGAGAAGGAGAAGCTGAGTAAACCATGTGGCCGGAGATCAGGGTTTAATGAAAGGTTTAGTTTGTTAATTGCTTGTGTATATTAAGTTAGAGATTTCTCTTTGCTCTTGTAGGAAGAGAAACTGTACACTGTATAGACAATGCGTTGGCTAAACATAGAATGTTTATTAAGGGGAAAAACAAGGGTACCTGGATCCCATTGTATTAGTGTGGGAGGGGGGTGTAAGGTTATATTCCTGGGAGGACCACGTGCCACGTCCGCGGTAACATCCTGGGTAGGCCCTGTACTGAATAAGGGTGGGAGAGGCATAGCCCAGGGGTAGTTTGGCTCATTCCTGCGAGATGGGCACTTCGGCTCTCTCGGACTGCATAACGTGTATTTTGTATTCGCGGCTGTTGTGGCCCATACTTTGTAGAAAAGTTCAACCCTGTTATTTGTTTGACAAGTGTCAAGAAAGTTGATTTGCCACTACACTGAGGTCGGAGTCATTCATAGCACCGCCGTATACACATTCGACTAGCGTTCCGGTCGTTACATCTTGACGTATTCGGCAGGATACGGTGCTCGCTATGGATGGTGCCAGTAGCACAGAAGGTGCTGCCGCGTCTACTGTAATAATCCAGCCCCCTTCTCCCATTGTGACTGGTAGAGACCGGTTAGTTGGTTGCTCCACAACGGGAGCACTGCTTAACCACCTGGCCAAGTTTGATGGGTATAACTTGCTGTTCAGTGATTGGGTAGGCAGGTTGAAGAATGCCATTGCCTTGAACGGCGTCAGATCCCAGCTACAACTGGAAGTCGTGCTGAATGCTCTGCAGGGGGATGTGCGCAAAGTTGTCTTGTTAAAACCCAAAGACAAAAGAAAGACGGTCGACGATATCATCTGGATACTAGAGAAAGCCTTTGACCTTGTGGCGGCGGCAGGCTGATGTCAACAGCATTCTTCGGGATTAGTTCATTGAGGGGATACGAAGTGAAGCGCTAAGGAGCGAATTGTTGCTGAAGGCGCGGAGTACTCCTAGTGTCACCTATGCCGAAATACAGGAAGAGGCAGTAGCACAGACTTTGGAAGTGAGGCCTGTTTTGCAGTGGAGTAACCTGCAAGTGGCTAACACAAGAGAGCCGAGACCAGACCCTGTTCAGGCACAGCTGGCGGTTTTACAGAAAACCGTGGAAAGCCTGAAGGAACAGGTGCATGGATGCAAGTTCGGGAGATGCTTCTGATATGCTCGGCCCTGAATAACCCCCCTGTTCCCCTATATGGGCAACCACCCTATACCTCAGAGAGGACGCCGACTGCTCCTAGACCTGATGCAGCCGGAGGTAGGGAAAGAAGATCGGTTCAATGTTGGCGATGCCCAGAACTGGGGCATATGCAGCGGTACTGCCAGAAAAACCTGCCGGCTGAAATCCCGACATCAGTAAAAGAGAGGCCCTCGCTGTAGTTGGGCATACGGCGAGGCAGGAACGAAAATCAATGCACAACGTCTGTTCCGAAGATCTGATTGCGGAGAATCCCACGTTAGAGGTGCAGTTTGCAGGAAAGTAGGTGGCGTGCTTAGTGGATACCGGATCGGAGGTGACGACCATGCCGATAGAATTTTTCAAGACGCACTTCGAAGAGACCGTCAAAACGGAGTCGGGACATCTGCTAAGGCTGAAGGCCGCTAATAATGAAGAAATTCCAGTGGCAGGCATTGCATGGATGAAAGTACAGCTGTGCGGTCAGGAATTGGGAACCAAAGGAGTGGTGCTCGTGAAGACACAGGCGAGGCCGAATCTTCCGGTGGTTCTTGGAATGAACATCCTGAGGGAGCTGGGCTCCCTTTTGTTTGAGCGTGATGGCTCAAGATATTGGAAATGAGCGACACCTCACAAAGCCACTCAGAGGGCCCTACAACAGGTGGTCCGTTCGTGCGGCATTCAGAAGAGTTCGGCTGAAGGAAGAATGGTGGGAGCGTTGTATGTCCCATGCGGGTCTGCTGTTGTGATCGCCCCGGGTCAAGAGAAGCTTGTGTTGATGCCGGTAGGGATGCACAGGAAGCTGAATGATGTGGAGGTGGTTCTGGAACCGGTGGGACGGTCAGGAGGTACGGACAGTCCGATGATAGCTCGAACATTGGCTATTGTGCAAAATGGAAGTGTACCAGTGAGGTGTCTGAATCTGCAGAATCATGAGGTGACTCTGGCAGTGGGTACAAAGCTGACTGAGGTATATGTGTGTGACGAAGGCGTCATCCCCAAAAGCTAGTTCACACTGAGGGCAGACCGCCGGACCGCCTGGACCCTGTCGATGCAGACGGCAGCTGAAGAATCCCCCACGCCCACGTGGAATGGCAGAAAGATTATGGTGATCATGGGAGTGGATGAGTCCCAGTTGGCTCCCGAGCAGGCTCGCAGACTGGAGGCTTCACTGTGGGAATATCAGGCTGTTTTCTCCAGGGGAGATGAAGACTTTGGTTGCACATAGATTGTGGAGCACAAGATACCCACAGGAAACGCCCCCCAATTCGGGAGAGATATCGCCAGATCTCACTGAGGCTTTATCAGGAGGTCAAAGGAATGCTGGCGCTGATGCTGGATGATGGAGTGGTACGGCCAAGTCAAAGTCCTTGGGCCGCACCGGTCATGTTGGTCTGGAAAAAGGATGGATCCATACGGTTTCGTGTTGATTACCGTAATCTGAATGTGCACACAGTACGTCAATCCTACCCGTTGCCCCGGATCGAGGAATCCCTGTCTGCCATGGGAAAGGTGAAGTACTTCTCCACTCTTGACCTGGCCATCGGCTACTGGCAGGTGCCCGTGGCAGCTCAAGATCGGCAGAAGACAGCATTCATCTTGCTGATGGGACTGTACGAATTTAATCGAATGCCCTTCGGACTGACTAATGCTCCAGGAAAGTTTCAGTGGTTAATGGAATACTGGTTGGGCGATTACAATTTTGAGTCCGTGTTGATCTATCTGGAGAATGTGATTATATTTGGAGATTCGTTCGACGACCACCTGAAGAAGCTCGAGCAAGTGTTGCACCGACTGAGGAACAATGGACTTAAGATCAAGCCAATGAAATGTCACTTGTTCCAGACGCAGATCGAGTATCTGTGACATGTAGTGTCGGCTGAGGGTGTGTGGCCAGCACTGAGTAAAATTGAGGCCATTCAGGAGTGGCCCCATCCCAAGACTGTGAGAGAAGTACGGGTGTTTCTCGGTTTAGCCGGATACTACCATCGGTTTGTGAAAGACTTTGCTAAAGTGGCTGAACCACTGAATGAGTTGTTGAGAGAGACGGCTCAGGGGCTCAAGAATCAGCCAATTCGGTGGACGGACCGACAATAACAGGCATTCGATCGGATCCGGGCCGCTCTTGTGCAGGCACCTTTATTGGCGTATGCTCGCTTTGATCAACCGTTCACCCTGTACACTGACAGAAGTCTCTATGGTCTGGGGGCCGTGTTAGCTCAAGAACAAGACAATTGTGACGTCTGCCCCGTTGGAAGTGCTAATGGTGTATTCTTTGTCAATCGGGTACGCCAGAAGTGGTCATCATTCATGCCTAGTCATGACTGATCACTTTACTAATTTTGCCGTTGCTGTCCCCACCAAAGATCAGACTGCTAAGTCCTCAGCTGAGGCAATTTGTAAGCATTTCATCCAGGTTTATGTGTGTCCTCAAAGGATACATTCAGATCAAGGTGCTAGCTTTCAAGGTCAGCTCATGACGGAGTTGCTGCAAATCTACGGGATTCAGCAATCAAGGACAATGCCCTACCATCCACAGGGAAATGGGGCCTGTGAACGGTTCAACCAAACCTTGCTCCAAATGCTGAGAACGCTGGAACAGAGGCACAAGGAGCTTATGTAGGCCTACAACAATAGGGTCCATAGCACCACAGGATCCATGCCTTACGCGATGATGTTCGGTCGGTCTGGGCGAGAAATTGAAGAACTGGGTCTCACTGTACCTGACAAGCCAGAATATCATACAGCCAGTGAGTGGGTCCAGGATCATCGCCGAAGGTTTGCGGGAAATCCACCGGATAGTAAAAGACCGTGTGCAGGATCATCCCCACCAAGATCGGGGGCCTGTGCACCTAGATGAGTTCCAGGTGGATGATAAGGTGCTTGTGCGAGTCACACGTCCGGGAGATAAGTTGAGTGACAGGTGGGAGGATACGCCCTACACAGTAGTGGAAAGGGTATTCCAGGGGGAAGTGTGTACACAGTGGTACTTGAAGGGTACATTGGACCCCGTTACACAATGCACCAAAACTGGCTAAGGAGGTGTATGTCCGACACACCTGCCTGTCACCCTGAGACACCTGCCCCACCTACAGCGATTGCACCAAGTAATGTTGAATGCGACTGTTGGGATGACTTCGGAGTGGAACCCTCGGACTTGCAAAGTCCGATAGCGCAAGTTCCAGGTGTTCACACACCGCCCCTGATGTTACTGTTCCACCAGATGCGGTGGACCCTCCATCGAGCTCGGCAAGTACTGGTTTGCAGAGATCGAAGAGTAGCACAGCTGATGTTCTCCAAATACAATATAATCCTGCGGAGTATGTGTTACATATGTGTTGTACGAAACCATTTGTCGGGACGCCAAATTGTAAGTGGGGTGGAGTATAGCATGCTGGCATGTGTTTCTAGTAATGAGTTCATATTACTGATAGCATAAATTTGTCCTGCAATGACTTAGTCCGGCCATTAGGGGTCAGCAAGTGACAAGTAAAGAAAAGCCCGGGAATCTGTGAAAAAGCCGGGGAATCTGAGATCCAGGAAGACCTCTAAGGGGACGAGACGTGTCTGATGTCCAGAGTCACTTGGAGCTTGCAGAGACTTGAGCCGGATGGTGTGTCCAAGAAGAAACTGTGCCTTGTGAGTAACTGAGATATGTGACCAGTCACCAACTGTGTAGTTAGATAGGGAAAGCTAGTTAGTAATCCCAGTAGTACTGAGAACTGCCCAGTGTATATCATTGCTGATGGACTGATCAGGCTTGATCCAGAGATTGTGAAAGATCTGGTATAACAAGACTTTGTGTACGTGGATACTACAAAGGAGCCCTGTTGTGAACTATACATTGAGACTGAGATCAATTCTGATTCCTGCCTGCACCGGGATGTGCTAGAGAACTTGGTATGAAGGAGAAGCTGAGTAAACCTTGTGGCCGGAGATCAGGGTCTAATAAAAGGTTTAGTTTGTTAATTGCTTGTGGATATTAAATAAAAGAGATTTCTCTTTGCTCTTGTAGGAAGAGAAATTGTACACTGTATAGACAACGCGTTGACTAAACATAGAGTGTTTATTAAGGGGAAAAACAAGGGTACCTGGATCCCATTGTATAAGGGTGGGAGCGGCATAGCCCAGGGGTAGTTTGGCTCATTCCTGCGAGATTGGCACTTGGGTTCTCTCGGGCTGCATAACTTGTATTTTGTATTCGTGGCTGTTGTGGCTCATACTTTGTAGAAAAGTACAACCCTGTTATTTGTTTGACAAGTATAAAGAAAGTTGATTTGCCACTACACTGAGGTCGGAGTCATTCATAGCATCGCCGTATCCCTCATACACATTCCACCAGCGTTCCGGACGTTACATCCCCAAGGATGAGTCAGACTAGTGCTAGTTCACAATTCTCTTCCTGATATATTGGCTGATTTCTTTAGACTTTCCCATGATGCTACACAAAGAAGCAGTGTTTCAGGTGTGCATTAAAATACATCCATAGGTGTGTGTCTAATTAACTCAGATGTTGCCAAAAAATCAGAAGCTTCCAAACACATGACATCATCATATGGGCAGTCCAGAATTGTTTAAAGGCATAGTTATCTGTGTATATAAACAATATAGTGTATGTAAACTTTTGACTTTGCAGTAATTAATAAAAATGCCTTGAAACATTTTCTCTCTTTATTCTGGCATTTGGCAAATATTAAAAATTATAGTAATCCTAATTGACCTAAAACAGGAAAGGTTTATTCTGATTTCATGTCAGGTATTGAGAAAAACATGCATATATAGTGTAAGTAAACTTCTGGTTTTAACTGTATCACTTATAACTTCATGGTGCACGTGTGCCATTACACGGCAGCCAATTCGGAACAAGCTAAGCTGCAGTGTAAAGCATGTGTGAGTTACAGAGCAGCCCCCTGGACCACTAATGAGACTAGAGATGGATTTCAGACCACCCTGACTCCAGTCGACAACAATGCTGCAGTCATGAATGATAGCGCTGTCCTAATGGAGTAACGCTGGGGTGTCCTCTCCTCTAGGACTGTAGCGACGTGTGTTGAGCACAATGGATGAATTCCAATGTGAAATATCAGCCAACACTTCTGATTAGGAATCCTGCTCCTCTGTTGGAGGCTTTTATGACCAGTACATTTTCAGATGTCAGTCTAATCTATTCGTTTTTATTTTTGCTCTGGGGATTGAACACTATGATAAAGAATGTGGCTGGGCAGATAAACCAGACCACAGATCAGTGGTCAGAGCATTCACAGGACAGTGTCACAGGAAGCGCAATTTACAAAAATACTGTTCCAAAACTCCTGCAGATTCTGGTGTGGAGAGAACTGACATATTTGCTGCTCGCCTTCTTCTCTACCATGTATGTGGAACCCTTCAGCTCTGCACACACAGTGAGGAGATTATCCCGACCTTTACAGCAGGCCATACATCTATAATATAACCGGAGATGCATCCCTCTGTCTGAAGCCGTTATAGACTGCGCAAACGCGACACACCAGTCTGGCTCCAGACAGAAGATCGCATGGAGCCGTTACAAGTAAGAAGAGTGTATGGTGCCAGAGACACTGAATGCATACCGCGATCTCCGGCGCCACACTTACATACTTACCTGACTGGGAGGAGCGTTGCCGCGGAGCCTCTCTTCTCACCGGAGACCGGGGCAGGAGTGAGGCGTCGGAATCAGCGCATGCACCTAGCGCTATCCGGCACCATTTTACTGAAGACACGTTTGCAGTGTGTCTTCAGCAAAATGGCGCCGGACAGCGCGGTATGGGCACGCGTGTACTCGGGCGCCGCACTCCTCCTCTGGCCTCCGGCAGAACGGGACACAGCACTGGAGCACAGGGATGAAAGGTGAGTATAACTGTTTATTTTTTTGTATTTGTGCAGCGTGATAGGGATGAGGGGTGCCATACATACCAGGATTGGGGAGTGAGGGGACCACACATAGCAGGGGGGGGGCATGCATACCAGGATAGGGATGAGGGGTACCATGTATACTAGGATAGGGATGAGGGGTACCATGCATACCAGGATAGGGATGAGGGGTACCATACATACCAGGATAGGGATGAGGGGTACCATACATACCAGAATCAGGATGAGGGGTACCGTATATACCAGGATGAGGGATGGGGTGCCATGCATACCAGGATTGGGGATGAGGAAGCCATGCATACCAGGATGAGGGATTGAGTACCATGCATACCAGGACTGGGGGATGAGGGGTGCAATGCATACCAGGATTGGGATGAGGGGTGCCATATATACCAGGATGAGAGTTGGGGTGCCATGCATACCAGGATTGGGATGAGGGGTGCCATGCATACCAGGATTGGGGATGAGGGGTGCCATGCATACCAGGATTGGGGATGAAAGGTGCCATGCATACCAGGATTGGGGATGAGGGGGCCATGCATACAAGAATGAGGGATCGGGTGCCATGCATGCCAGGATTGGGATCAGGGGTGCAATGCGTACCAGGATTGGGAATGAGGGGTGCAATGCGTACCAGGATTGGGGATGAGGGGTGCCATGCGTACCAGGATTGGGGATGAGGGGTGCCACGCGTACCAGGAATGGGGATGAGGGGTGCCATACGTACAAAAATTGGGGATGACGGGTGCCATGCGTACCAAGATTGAGGATGAGGGTTGCCATGCGAACCAGGATTGGGGATGAGGGGTGCCATGCATACTAGGATTGGGGATGAGGGGTACCATGCATACCAGGATGAGGGATGGGGAGCCATGCATACCAGGATTCCGATGAGGGGCCATGCATACCAGGATAGGTATGAGGGATACCATGTATACCAGGATAGGGATGAGGGGTACCATGCATACCAGGATAGGGATGAGGGGTACCATACATACCAGGATTGGGGGATGAGGGGTGCCATGTATACCAGGATTGGGATGAGGGGTGCCACATATACCAGGATGAGAGATGGGATGACATGCATACCAGGATTGGGGATGAGGGATGCCATGCATACCAGGATTGGGAATGAGGGGTGCAATGCGTACCAGGATTGGGAATGAGGGGTGCCATGCGTACCAGGATTGGGGATGAGGGGTGCCATGCGTACCAGGATTGGGGATGAGGGGTGCCATGCGTACCAGGAATGGGGATGAGGGGTGCCATACGTACAAAGATTGGGGATGATGGGTGCCATGCCTACCAAGACTTAGGATGAGGATTGCCATGCATACCAGGATTGGGGATGAGGGGTGCAATGCATTCCAGGATTGGGGATGAGGGGTGCCATGCATACCAGGATTGGGGATGGGGTGTCATGCATACCAGGATTGGGAATGAGGAGTACCATGCATACCAGGATGAGGGATGGGATGCCATGCATACCAGGATAGGGATGTGGGGGGGCCATGCATACCAGGATAGGGATGAGGGGCCATGCATACCAGGATAGGGATGAGGGGTACCATGTATACCAGGATAGGGATGAGGGGTACCATGCATACCAGGATAGGGATGAGGGGTACCATACATACCAGTATGGGGGTTGAGGGGTGACATGCAAACCAGGATGAGGGATGGGGTGCCATGCATACCAGGATTGGGGATGAGGAAGCCATGCATACCAGGATGAGGGATTGGGCGCCATGCATACCGAGATTGGGAAATGAGGAAGCCATGCATACCAGGATGAGGGATTGAGTACCATGCATACCAGGATTGGGGGATGAGGGGTGCCATGCATACCAGGATTGGGGATGAAAGGTGCCATGCATACCAGGATTGGGGATGAGGGGGCCATGCATACAAGAATGAGGGATCGGGTGCCATGCATGCCAGGATTGGGATGAGGGGTGCAATGCGTACCAGGATTGGGAATGAGGGGTGCAATGCCTACCAGGATTGGGGATGAGGGGTGCCATGCGTACCAGGATTGGGGATGAGGGGTGCCACGCGTACCAGGAATGGGGATGAGGGGTGCCATACGTACAAAAATTGGGGATGACGGGTGCCATGCGTACCAAGATTGAGGATGAGGGTTGCCATGCGTACCAAGATTGGGGATGAGGGGTGCCATGCATACTAGGATTGGGGATGAGGGGTACCATGCATACCAGGATGAGGGATGGGGTGCCATGCATACCAGGATGAGGGATGGGATGCCATGCATATCAGGATAAGGATGTGGGGAAGCCATGCATACCAGGATTCCGATGAGGGGCCATGCATACCAGGATAGGTATGAGGGATACCATGTATACCAGGATAGGGATGAGGGGTACCATGCATACCAGGATAGGGATGAGGGGTACCATACATACCAGGATTGGGGGATGAGGGGTGCCATGCATACCAGGATTGGGATGAGGGGTGCCACATATACCAGGATGAGAGATGGGGTGCAATGCATACCAGGATTGGGGATGAGGGATGCCATGCATACCAGGATTGGGGATGAGAGGTGCCATGCATACCAGGATTGGGGATGAGGGGGCCATGCATACAAGAATGAGGGATGGGGTGCCATGCATGCCAGGATTGGGAATGAGGGGTGCAATGCGTACCAGGATTGGGGATGAGGGGTGCCATGCGTACCAGGATTGGGGATGAGGGGTGCCATGCGTACCAGGAATGGGGATGAGGGGTGCCATACGTACAAAGATTGGGGATGACGGGTGCCATGCGTACCAAGATTGAGGATGAGGATTGCCATGCATACCAGGATTGGGGATGAGGGGTGCAATGCATACCAGGATTGGGGATGAGGGCTGCCATGCATGCCAGGATTGGGGATGGGGTGTCATGCATACCAGGATTGGGAATGAGGAGTACCATGCATACTAGGATGAGGGATGGGATGCCATGCATACCAGGATAGGGATGTGGGGGGGCCATGCATACCAGGATAGGGATGAGGGGCCATGCATACCAGGATAGGGATGAGGGGTACCATGTATACCAGGATAGGGATGAGGGGTACCATGCATACCCGGATAGGGATGAGGGGTACCATACATACCAGTATTGGGGTTGAGGGGTGCCATGCAAACCAGGATGAGGGATGGGGTGCCATGCATACCAGGATTGGGAATGAGGGGGGCCATGCATACCAGGATGCGGATGAGGGCCATGCATACCAGGATAGGAATGAGGGGTACCATGTACAGTACAGACCAAAAGTTTGGACACACCTTCTCATTTAAAGATTTTTCTGTATTTTCAAGACTTTGAAATTTGTACTTACACACTGAAGGCATCAAAACTATGAATTAACACATGTGGAATTATATACTTAACAAAAAATTGTGAAACAACTGAAAATATATCTTATATTCTAGGTTCTTCAAAGTAGCCACCTTTTGCTTTGATGACTGCTTTGCACACTCTTGGCGAGCTTCAAGAGGTAGTCACCGGAAATGGTCTTCCAACAATCTTGAAGGAGTTCCCAGAGATGCTTAGCACTTGTTGGCCCTTTTGCCTTCACTCTGCGGTCCAACTCACCCCAAACCATCTCGATTGGGTTCAGGTCTAGTGACTGTGGAGGCCAGGTCATCTGGCGTAGCACCAGGGGCGTACATAGAAATCATGGGGCCCCATAGCAAAAGTCCAAACTGGGCCCCCCTTCCCCGTAAAAAAAAATCTGCAACGTAACTGGAATCACAGTGTATAGGCGCAGTCACAAAAGGACATAGCTATCTACTTTGGAAGACAGGGAAATGGACATGTCTTGTAGCATATACATAGTAAATGTGCCCTTACTGAAGCCTTTTTATTGTTCTCAACCCTTTTATCGCCGTATAGATTTAAATACCCCCAAAAAAGCATCCAACACACTGTATGATAAATTACTGTACAGTAAATTACCCTACTGTAACCCCCACATGCACTGTATGATGACTCCATAGTCCCCCCAGCAAAGTATGATGTCCACACAACCACCCACACAATATGATAGCTCTGACAGCATCCAAACACAGTATGATGGTCCACACACACTCCCCATAGCAACCCCCCCCTAACACAGTATGAAGGTCCCCGCAAAGTATGATGATCCCCACAGACCCACATTGTATGATGATCCTCACACAGTTTGATGGCCCCATAGCCCCTCCACAGGACCTCCAAACATTATGATGAAGGTACCCACAGTATGATGGTCAGCACATTTCCCCCTCACACAGTAAGCAGCACAGTGGCTCAGCGGTTAGCACTGCAGCCTTGCAGCTCTGGGGTACTGGGTTCAAATCCCACCAAGGACATCATCTGCAATGAGTTTGTATGTTCTCCCCGTGTTTGTGTGGGTTTCATCCGGGTTCTCTAGTTTCCTTCCACATTCCAAAGACATACTGATAGGGAATGTAAATTTTCAGCCCCAATGGGGACAGTGCTGTGGAATTAATGGCACTATATAAGTGAGTAAAATAAATATATACTGTATTTTGCGGATTATAAGACGCACCCCAAATTTTGGGGTGCAGAAAAGGAAAAAATATTTGTTGTTTATTTTTAAATAAAATGGTGTGCCTTATAATCCTTTTTACTTGGGGGCAATGGTAGTGGAGGGGGGTTCACAGGAGCCAGGCTCACACATACCGGAGACTGGCGGGAGAGGAGGCTACGGCAGGAGACGGGCGATGCTGCGGCCCCACCCTCAGAGGAAATGTCAGTGATTCAAGGCGGTGGTGGTGGCAGCGGGAGCTAGGCGAGTTCAGCGAGGCGATGCTGCGGCCCTGTCCTCAGAAGTCGGCGGTGAGCGGAGGCGAGGTTCCCTATCCTGTACATAGCCCTGCGCTGTGCTTTTGTAAAATGGCCACCGGAGCATGCGCAGATCGAGATCTCTAGAGAACTCGGCCAGCTCCCGCCGCCACCACCACCACCTTGAATCACTGACATTTCTTCTGAGGGCGGGGCCGAAGAATCGCCCCGCTACTGCCGCAGCCGCCGCCAACCTCCTGTGTTTGGAAACCCTATCCGACACCGCCCCCCAAGTAACCATAACTTTTCATTATAAGACGCACACCCTTTTTCCTCCCAAATTTTGGGGGAAAAAGTGTGTCTTATAATCCGAAAAATACAGTGAGTAAAATAAAATAAATAAATAATATTGGCCCCCACAGTAGTCCCCACCACAATATGATGGTCGCCACAAGCCCCCCACATCATATGATGACCCGCTTTCAGTAGTCCCCATCACAGTATAAGACCCCACAGACCCTTACAAGTCCTGACTAGGAGAGCATGAGCTGCCGTGCAGATAAATGTGTGTAAAGCAGTAATTTATACAATTTATTAATGTTCAGCTCTAATCCCCTCTGGTCCCAGAAGTTCCTCCTCAAGCCTTTTGGTGATCGACACAGGACAGTGTGACAGTAGCTCTAGCTCGGTGTGAAGGAGGCTTCCTGACTCTCTTTGTGCACAATCACAGCCCTCCTCCCCATAAACCTGTAAATAGTTAGCAGAATTCTATTTACGACCCCTCCCCCTGCCTTAACACCCGCACATCCAACAATCAGCATGCAGGTGGAAACTCATCTGACTGAGTCATTTCACACAGAGAGCCCAGCGCTGCCCTGCTAACCTGCAGTGTCAGCTGAGTGTCACCCCTGCCTCCAGGACGCTCCCTCTGTCTCCATTAGCCAGGCTCCAATGATCACCACGCTCCGGGTGCTCAGCTCCTCTCTGCTGTGCACGCAGCGCAGTGATCTAGAGGGGCGTGTCTATGGAGAGAGCAGCCGGCTGTGGGCCCCCTGAACGCTGGGGCCCCATAGCAGTCGCGTGGTCTGCCTCTATGGGCGGTACGCCACTGCGTAGCACCCCATCCCTCTCCTTCTTGGTCAAATAGCCCTTACACAGCCTGGAGGTGTGTTTGGGGTCATTGTCTAGTTGAAAAATAAATGATGGTCCAAATAAACGCAACCAGGATGGAATAGCATGCCGCTGCAAGATGCTGTGGTAGCCATGCTGGTTCAGTATGCCTTCAATTTTGAATAAATCCCCAACAGTGTCACCAGCAAAGCACCCCCACACCATCACACCTCCTCCTCCATGCTTCACGGTGGGAACCAGGCATGTAGAGTCCATCCGTTCACCTTTTCTATGTCGCACAAAGACATGGTGGTTGGAACCAAAGATCTCAAATTTGGACTCATCAGACCCAAGCACAGATTTCCACTGGTCTAATGTCCATTCCTTGTGTTCTTAAGCCCAAACAAGTCTCTTCTGCTTGTTCCCTGTCCTTAGCAGTGGTTTTCTAGCAGCTATTTTACCATGAAGGCCTGCAGCACAAAGTCACAGTTGTTGTAGAGATGTGTCTGCTGCTAGAACTCTGTGTGGCATTGACCTGGTCTCTAATCTGAGCTGCTGTTAACCTGCGATTTCTGAGGCTGGTGACTCGGATAAACTTATCCTCAGAAGTAGAGGTGACTCTTGGTCTTCCTTTCCTGGGGCGGTCCTCATGTGAGCCAGTTTCTTTGAAGCGCTTGATGGTTTTTGCAACTGCACTTGGGGACACATTCAAAGTTTGCCCAATTTTTCGTACTGACTGACCTTCATTTCTTAAATTAATGATGGGCACTTGTTTTTCTTTACTTAGCTGCTTTTTTCTTGCCATACTACAAATTCTAACAGTCTATTCAGTAGGACTATCAGCTGTGTATCCACCTGACTTCTGCACAACACAACTGATGGTCCCAACCCCATTTATAAGGCAAGAAATCCCACTTATTAAACCTGACAGGGCACACCTGTGAAGTGAAAACCATTTCCGGTGACTACCTCTTGAAGCTCATCAAGAGAATACCAAGAGTGTGCAAAGCAGTCATCAAAGCAAAAGGTGGCTACTTTGAAGAACCTAGAATATAAGACATATTTTCACTTGTTTCACACTTTTTTGTTAAGCATATAATTCCACATGTGTTAATTCATAGTTTTGATACCTTCAGTGTGAAAGTACAATTTTGAAAGTCATGAAAATACAGAAAAATCTTTCAATGAGAAGATGTGTCCAAACTTTTGGTCTGTACTGTATACCAGGATAAGGATGAGGGGTACCATGCATACCAGGATGAGGGATGGGGTGCCATGCATACCAGAATAGGGATGAGGGGTACCATGCATACCAGGATGAGGGGTACCATACATACCAGGATAGGGATGAGGAGTGTCATGCATACCAGGATGGGGGTGAAGGGCCCATGCATACCAGGATAAGGCTGAAAGGGCCATTCATACCAGGATTGGGTATGAGAGACCATGCATACCAGGATGAGGGGTGCCATGCATACCAGGATTGGGGGTGAGGGGTGCCATGCATACCGGGATTGGGGGTGAAGGGTGCCATGCATACGAGGATGTGGATAAAGGGTGTCATGCATACCAGGATAGGGATGAGGGGTGTTATGCATACCAGGATATGGATGAGGGGTGCCATGCATACCAGGATAGGGATGAGGGGTGCCATGCATACCAGGATAGGGATGAGGTGTGATAGGCATACCAGGATAGGATGGGGGCAGCACATAACAGCATGGGATAACAGGATTGGGGAGCACAAATACCAGGATGGGGGCAGCACAAATACCAGGATGTTGGCAGCACATACCAATAAAAATGCTCGCTACCCGGGCGTAAAATGGGTTCAATAGCTAGTATTGTATAAAGCCGGCAGCCATCACTCCTAACTCCTCCTAACACATGCATGTTCCATTTGGCTGAGCATGTGTGTGCTCATATCTGAGAAAAAGCATGAAGACCCCTAAACACATTAGTGCAAAGTCAGCTGAACCCGCCAATTTACTATATCTAACGTGTATTGTGGGTCTCTCAACCCATGACAAACTGCAACGTCCCATACTTTTGTTTTAAGCTTTTGCTTTGAGATAAGTCGCCCTTAGAAGGGCCTGGCAGTCAACTACTCCTCTTTCTCCTTAAAAACTGCACGCCTATTTAGGCAGAACCACCTACATGTGTATAGGGAGGACAGGCAAGATGGCTGACTGCCCTTCCTGCATTATACAAACATGACTTATATGTGTAGGCTCTGCTGTTTATGATTTTTGTAGGACTTTTACTGTTCCAATCAAAATTTTTGAACCCCCAATAAAAATTAGGTTTCTTTGCAAAATTCACAAAGTTTCTGCTGTTTCCAATAAACCAATCAAACAAGAACAGTGTAAATGAGGCAAAATAAATAATATAACATCACTACTGCATAAGAGGCCACTAATAATGGAGATTATACAGAAACTTTTATAGATTGTTCTTCTTTTTATTTTTCCATAAATGATGTTATTATCATGGAAGGTGATGGAGCAGATGATGATGATGACTCCACTCCTCAGGCCTCGGCTTGCACTTGTGCTGTTTTTAGAAATCCAGGTCTGCATCACACATGACGGAGAGGTGAAGAGCAGGAATGTTTTCCTGAATCCCTCTAGGATGTTCATCCTACAACACTGCGTTCAACCATATGGCCTTCTTTCTGTCCATGTCCAGGCAGGTGAAGGAGCAGCCGCTTCCTTCTGTCTATCCATGTCCAGGTGGGTGAAGGAGCAGCCGCTTCCTTCAGTATATCCATATCCGATTAATGAAGGAGCAGCCGCTTCCTTCTGTCTGTCCTTTTCCACCACATTGTAGATGAGTCGTCCAGATGGTGACATAGCAAGTATGACTGGAAGAATTCCTTCAATTTCAGCCAATAATTACTTACTATGTTGATCCAGAGGAAGGCGAAAAATAACCCCGAAGACTAGTTGTTGGATAATCCTCATATCAGGGGAAAAAAATTCCTTCCTGACCCCAAATATGGCGATCGGAATGAATCCCTGGATGGTTGGTGCTCTAATCTACTTGGATGTTATGTGGTGGAAGCTCGGTAGGTTTGTCAAAGTCCGGTTAATAAGAAAGTCCTGTGTAGTTGTATCGTCCGATTAAAGGTTCATTCCTAGATGTTGCTGGAATGGGGCTGATTTCTCTCAGCCTAATACTCCTGTAAGAAGAGAAATATACACGTCTGAGAATCAGCCCCTCACATACAGTATATACTGTATACAGGGGGTGTAAGAATAAGGTGTATAGTGTGTATGTGTGTTACTGGGCAGTGATATAGATGTCCCTATATGATATACTTACAGAAGTCCCATGGGAATGGTGGATCGGCTGTGCCGGATTCCACTTTGCTCCAGTCTATGGAGTTGAAGAACGGATGGGATCTGATGGACGATATAATAGCCAATCGAGAAAATGGAATTTTGCAGAGGAGCTGGAAAATGAAAGAGACCATTAGTCATGATATTATGTATTATTAGTAGCAAGTTATTACACAATGTCTATGAACTGTCCACATCTTATGTTCATATCTTCTTATCACCCTCCATCATCCGTCTTCATCTGATCCTACTCACCCCTTCCATGATATCGATGGCATCAGGGCAGATGCTTGGTGGATAACAAGGAACATCATTCTGCAGTGATTCGCAATATTCCTCTTTTGAGCCGAGGCTATAGAACGGCTGATCACCTACAATCATCGTAAATAGTAGGGCGCCAAAGGAAAATGAGTCCACCTGATAGTTGTGGTCTTCTCCATACATTATCTGTGGGAACATGAGACAGGAAATGAGCTGAATACACTAGTGAGGGGATTTACCCACAGGCCATGAGGACCGATCTGTGATTAGATATGAGCAGGATACATAGGCATCAGAGTATTACTCAGTCCTATCAGCATCAATCAGACGGAGGTTCCTTACCTCTGGCGCAGCGTAACCAATAGAGCCTACTAATTCATTAAATGTTTCCTTCTCAAACACTTTTATTGCTGATGAGCCAAAGTCAGCGATTTTGATGTGTCCGATGTCATCTAGGAGAATGTTCTCAGGCTTCAGGTCACTGCAGGAAAAAGAGCAGATACTGATTGTGAGGAGGATAATTCATAAAAAGAACGTAATACAATAGATATGTAAGGAAGGAGACAACAGGGAGTCAGAGGTGATATATTTATGTCTGTAGCTGAACTGATTACCGATGTATGATGCCTTTTTCATGAAGATATTGGATTCCGCAGACCATCTCTGCTGCAAAGAGCCTATGGAGAAGAAAGTAGAGGATCAGTGGTTACACACACAATCATACAGAGAGCATGAGGAGATCACACACCTGTCCCTTGCACATGCACATCTTCATTTTCTCCTGTTGTCATTGTCCATTGCTGGGATTACAATGTACGGGCAAAAGCTTATTAGGATTCAGTTATAAGACATTTACCTTGTTGCCTTTATATCATAAGGCATTGATTTTTCCATGTGATCAAACAGGTCTCCTCCAGCCATGTAGTCCATCGCTATGATGTATTGATTAGGTGTCTCCATAAATCCCCGCAGAGAGGTTAGGAAACGGCACCCAGTGGCCCTTTTCAGGACTTCTATCTCAGTAATGACTTTGTCCTCAGCACGACGACTCTGGTCCATGATTTTGACAGCCAGCAGTTCTTCACTGATCGGATCTGATGCCAAGATGACCTGAAGGAAAATCACAACACATCAGACCAAACTCTGTCATCCCACAGGAATCAGTCTAATGCAGAGCTGGATAATGTGCGTCTCACGGACCAAGACAGCAAAAAGGCTGTCCCAATGCCACCGCTATCCGCACATCCTCAGTATGCAGACACAGGTAAATACATTGGTGGAAGAGGGGCTGCCAGCTACTTCTTCCACCAATCAGCATGTGAGACAGCAGACGTGATGACTTCATTACATCGTGTCTGCTGTATGGAAAGTCAGTTCACCGGAGACAGGAGCAAAGTGTTGGGGGAACGGGACCGAGGTGAGTATGTGCTGGTTTCTTTTTTTCCCCCATATATGTATGAGATGTTTGCATGTATATAGGAGGCCATGAGGGGCTCATACTGTATGTAAGAGGCAATGTGAGGGCTCATACTGTAAATAGTAGGCAATGTGGCGGCTTATACTGTATATAGGAGGCAATGTGGGGGCTCATACTGTATATAAGAGACAATGTTGGGGCTTATACTGTATATAAGAGGCAATGTGGGGGCTCATACTGTAAATAGGAGGCAATGTGGGGGCTCATACTGTAAATTTGAGGCAATGTGAGGGTTCATACCTTAAATAGGAGGCAATGTGGGGGCTCATACTGTAAATAGGAGGCAATGTGGGGGCTTATACTGTATATAGGATGCAATGTGGGGGCTCATACTGTATGTAGGAGGCGATGTGGGAGTTCAAACTGTATATAAGAGGCAATGTGGAGGCTCATACTGTATATAAGAGACAATGTGGAGCTCATACTGTATATAGGGGACAATGTGGAGGTTCATACTGTATAAAGAAAGGTAATGTGGGGCTCATATTTTATATAGGGTCTATGTGAGGGCTCATATTGTATATAAAGAGGCTATGTGGGGGCTCGCTCTGCATATAGAGAGGCTATGTGGAGGCTTAAGCTATATACAGGTGGCTATGTGGGGGCTCATACTTTAAGGGGCAATTTTGGGGCTCATACTGTATATAGAGGACTGTGTGTGGGCTCATACTGTATATAGAGAAGCTATGTGGGGGCTTACACTTTATGTAGGAAGTTGTGTGGGAGTTCATACTGTAAATAGGGCGCTGTTATTGGGCTCATACGGTATATAGGGGGTGTCAGCAATACGTAATCTTGCTCAATTTAAGTGATAATATAAAATACTAATTATAATTGTAATAAATATGTTAATTTTAATATTGAGCAGAATAGATTGGGGAACACGGAAGAGTAGAAATTCACACTTACTTTTCCGAAGCCTCCCTCTCCAAGATCTTCATGGAAATTGAGATTGGAAAGGTCAATATGATTTTCTGTGCCGACCAATTCTCTAAAGGGTAAAATACGGAAACTGGCTTCATCAAGGTCTTGTACTGGCATGACCGCTGTGCCGGAGGGTGTCTCAACGCTTCCATCTGCTGAGATGATAAAAGAGTTATTGATAAATATAAATACATTACATTTTTAATCAAATTTCTGTAATTAAGCTGAAAATGTCTGACATTTGTGCCCTGATTCATCCAAACTGTCGAATGTAGAAAAATTGTCCTGTTGCCCATAGCAACCAATCACAGCTCAGATTCCATTTTTTCACATTCTATGGAACAGTGAAAGCTGCATTGTGATGGGTTGCTGTGGCAACAAGGAAAGTATTTCTGCAATTTTGATAATCAAGGCCTGTCAACCCCCAGTCTATTATACTAAACTGTTTCATTCTTACCTGGAGCATCTTTATCCAGTGATGTGTGTGGTGGGGAAACAATCAGGTGTTTGGTCTCTGGGATGGAGATGTTCTCATCTGGTGACCTGGCCCTTTGTAATGCACCATTCCCATTGACAATGGGTTTGGCATAGAAAAGACGTCTCCTACATTGGACAACCCAGTCTCTGTTGTTTCTGATTCTCTTCTGGGCTGCCGCTCTTTGTAGGTTTTGAGCCTCTTGGCTTTCAGAACTGGAGAATGAGACATGTCTGGGTCTTCCTTGGCCAACCTCTTCCAGCTCTAATTCTACGCTGATGATATTTCTTCGCTTATTGAGGATGGCATCTTTGTTCCTCCTCCTAATTTCAGGGACAAGTTCTCCGATTTTTTTTATGGAGATAAGAATGGCCCTGTGAAGTTGATTATCTGCGGAGTCTGCAGAGTCAGATTCCATGAGGTTCTCCATTTTCCTTTTCTCTATAAGGATCTCGTGTCTCTTGATCTTTCTCATTTTCTCCAAATTCTGTCTTTTGGACGCCATTTCTGAGGCGTCAGTGTCCATGTCCAGTACTATAAAGTCTTTTCGCCCTAAAGCGAACAGTGGTTTTTGCTCTTCAGCAATTCCTCTCCTCTGTCTTAGAACCCGATATCTTTGGGCTCTTCTCCTCTCTTCCTCCATTATAAAATTAGCTTTTGCTTTGTTTACAATGAAACGCATAGCAACTACCTCACCCTCGAAAGTCTGCAAGGCAGTGACTTCTCCTCGGCCGGAACACTGGGATATAGAAGGTGATGATGTCATCATACCAATTATGACATGTATTTAATTGTGATGTCATCAGACTAGGGTCCTATTTTGCGTTCATGAGGTCTCAATGGAGACATTATACCAGGACTTTAGTTTGTATTTTTGTCATTAAATGAAGTAACACTTGTTAAATGGTGATCTTTTATCTCTATATTAGCAGAATCCTTCATTCTGTCTGTTTTTCTCCATATTCTTTTATTGTTTAATTCTGTCCAATTATTGTACATTTTGTCATCAGGTCCACAATCTCCATTTTGTGGGGTGTTCACATTTAGCGTTTAAGCTTCAGTTTATCCTCCTGGACATTACAGGAGAGCTGTACCTTCCTATATAATGTATTTTTGAACTGTTGACTCCTTTTTGCATTATGTGTCATAGAAGTATCAGGTGGTCTTTGTCATTTTATTCTAGTTCCACCTTGTGACCAGGGCCGGCTTTAGACAAATTGTGGCCCTAGGAAAAATTCAAAGTGGGGCCCCAGATTCTGAAATACTGCGCTAACAACAGCATTACAGTCAATTCAGTGCATTGAAGTGAGTTTTGAGCTAATAACAATGTCTTTAAGCGCCAAGAAGCCACTCAGAAGAAAGACAAAAGGAGTAAAACATATCACAAGGTTGTGTTCTTGCTGACTACAAGCAGTTAAGCCACTAAAAACACAGTTTCACAGGTTTCCTCACTCTAGTTGTAGCCTACAAAGAACACAGCTTTGTAATATGTTTTATTTCAGTACATGAAAAAAATAATATGTGGAAAATATGTAAATCAAAAAATATTATTACAACGTTGAATTTTGCATTGAAGGCTTATTTGTCACGCATGCACAATATCATGCAATGTCTTGTGAATACAGTCTTGTCATCTATATGCTTAGTCCGAACAATCATACGTGTGAGATCTTTTCATTACCATCTGTAGATACTTAGAACTAAGTAAAGAAATAATAAAGTGCTGCTGAAACCAGCATAAATACAGCCATAG
Organism: Phyllobates terribilis; assembly: GCF_046119375.1. Taxonomy (NCBI): domain Eukaryota; kingdom Metazoa; phylum Chordata; class Amphibia; order Anura; family Dendrobatidae; genus Phyllobates; species Phyllobates terribilis. The sequence goes on from NW_027362768.1 coordinate 313,934,295, forward strand.
ATATCATTTTACACTTTGCCAAACACAAATAATAAAAAATAACTTAACATCTCTTACAGGTTTAGTCAAAGGGATCCACAACTTAAATAACTAGAAAATGTTCAAGCAAATGGTTTCTAAAGGAGCCCTTACAGGTCTATGTAATAAAACTGGCATCATAGCGAATGCTTTCTAGAAGCGAACCTTTCTGGCTTTTTCTGAAGCAAAATCTTTAATTATTTTGGAGAAGTCCAGATTTCTACGAATGTCCCGCTCAATTACAACCTCAGCTAGACCAATAAAGCGATCTTGTAACATTGATGACCTTAAATTATTTTTTATCACTTTGAAAAGTGAGAAACTTCTCTCGCCTGACGCTACGGTCACAGGAACACTCATTAGGACACACAACTCCACACTAAGATTTGGGTACAAATCCAATAGGTTTGTACAGTAAATGTAAGTAAGCATGTTCAATGGTGAATCGCAAACATCACCTGGGATGCTCCTAATTGCTGAACACATTTCAAAATTCAAGTCATTGAGATCAACATCACCCATTTCTTCTGAAGAGTGTTTGCAGCATTCTACAAGCCTCTGCTCATCTTTCACAGCTTCCATTTCCTCCTTCTTAAAAAGGAACCCAAAAAGGTGGTAAAAATCTTTCACCTGAGAAAACCTCTCAGTTATGACCACAAGTGTCGCATCAATCAAGGTTAAAGACAAAACCCTCTTCACCATTTCCTCGGGAGTGCTGGACGTTCATAATCAAACATTTTTCTTTTGTTTTGTTTTCTTTTTATTGGCAATGAAAACTCTACATCTGCTTCTTCAGCTATACTATTTGCAATATAATAACCTGATTCAAAACCATCTTCCCTGTAATCTTACAGAAAATGAAGTACAGATTCAGTTTCTTAAGTGTGTCCGTGCCAACTTTTGTTTTCTGAAAGATCTTGCTTGCACCATTAATATGTTATAAGACATCATACCAGGCAACAATGCAAGTGATGCAAACTGACCAGAAGAAATGTCATTCTTGGCCTCCGCAGCATTTACATCAGCTTTTTTTGATGCAGCATAGATGACAAGGTCTTCAAGTGCAGAACAAACTTCCCTTAGGTCGTAGCGAAGAACTTTTACACTGTCAATCCGACATTCCCAGCGAGTAGAAATAACTGTATAGCCCAAACATCAATGCTATTGTAGCGTCGGCGTCCCTGCCTCCTGCTAGGCCGGGACGCTGTTCCCCCCACCTCTCCGCTCCGTGCCCGGCGTCTTCCTCCCGCTCTGCTGGCAGCACGCGCTGCTTCCCGGCCACTGTGCTTAGGGCGCGCGCGCTACCCCTCTCTTAAAGGGGCCGCGCGCGCCGTCCTAAGGAGTCCCCGGCCAATGGCCGGAGGACCTCACCATATATAAGGCACCTCCTCCAAAATGGAGGTGCCCAAGCAATGTTGTTGCATAGCCTATCACTCTGCTTCAGCCCTCAGGTCCCGTTACCAGATACCTGCCAGCTACCTGCCAGTTACCTGCCAGATTCCTGCTTGATACCTGCCTGATACTTGTCTATCTACTTGCATTCCTGCGGTCCGACAGTCTGCCTACCAGCCCTGCCAGTCTGTCTATGGATCTGATTGCCCGCTCACCTGGGAGCGCTCATCTGCTACCTGCCTGCTAGCCTACCTGGAGGCTCTGCCGTCACGTGCTGTGACCACCTGCCTGTCCAGAGACTCTTACCCGCTCACCTGGGAGCGTCCGCCTGCTACCGGCCTGCTAGCCTACCTGGAGGCTCTGCCATCACGTGCTGTGACCGCCAGCCTGTCCAGAGACTCTTACCCGCTCACCTGGGAGCGTCCGCCTGCTACCTGCCTGCTAGCCTACCTGGAGGCTCAGCCGACACCTGCTGTGACCACCTGCCTGTCCAGAGACTCTTGCCCGCTCACCTGGGAGTGTCCACCTGCTACCTGCCTGCTAGTCTACCTGGAGGCTTAGCCATCACTTGCTGTGACCACCTGCCTGTCCAGAGACTCTTGCCCGCTCACCTGGGAGCGTTCACCTGCTACCCGCCTGCTAGCCTATCTGGAGGCTTAGCCGTCACTTGCTGTGATCACCCGCCTGTCAAGAGACTGTCCCCGTCACTTGCCGTGACCTCCTGCCCTTCTACCCAGAGACAGTCCCCGTCACTTGCCGTGACTACCTGCCCGCCTACCCTGGGAGCCACCCGCTTCCTTACAAGGACTGCCCTTTTGTATCGTTGCTCAGAGGTTCCACCTCCCAGACCCGTTACAGCTATGATGTGAGGGCGGAGGGAATCTTCCCACATTCACCAAATTATACCAGCTCTTAACAATCAGTATATATCATGAGGAAACAGAGTTATGATGGCAAAAAAATACATATTTTATTTTATTAAAGACAAAATTCATATAGAAAAAAGACAACTGTAAATGTGCAAGGGACAGCAACAGGTGTGCAGCAAGTGGGTCCACAACCCAAAAGGAATGCCTAGTAAACATTGCAATTATAAAAGGTTGCAGGCATGAATCATAAAGTGCAGCACAGGTAGGGCATAAAACTATACACCTATATTAGCTAAATGCCAATGATAAACGTGTCCATGACATCCGTATCAATTACCCCATAACTAGGCACGCTAATAAGGTGATGGTCTTACCAGTGGTAAGGGCTGTGGGTGAACTGGCAGCACAGTGGGCGTAGTGGAGTACCCCGACGCACGTTTCGAGGCATCCGCAGCCGCTTTCTCAAGGGGCAGTGGCAAAGAAATTTTACTCTGTGAATCCAACATTCCCAGCGAGTATCAGACAGTGATTTGATGGTCAGGTTGGTTACATTTTTCTTTGAAGTTGCACATTGCAGTGTTGATGAGCTGAAGAGCACATACATTTGCTGCAATACTCCAAAGAATGTGACAGAGAGAACAGATGATTTAGCAGCATCAATGATGACTACATTAAGAGTGTGGCTACTTCAGGGCATATACAATGCTCTTTTATTCATGGCCGATGTAAATACTTTTATGGCCAAAAATGACAAAAGCATTTTCGGACTGATACCTTTATTGGCTAACCAGAAAAAATATATATGCAAGCTTTCAGAGCACAGAGGCTCCTTCTTCAGGCAGGATTGCAAATGAATTAATAAGACAAATGAATAAGGCATCATCCCTTACATCTCATGAACAAATGTCCTGCTGTAATATCTCTTAAATGTTGTGCCTCCTAAAACCAGGTGAGGAACAATCAGAGAAAGGTATAATAGAAACAAGTCACCAATTCTGCATTTATCACCCACTCCTGGTTTTGGCTCCCACTCCTGAGAAAAAATACTGACCAAATACTGATAGTGGGGCCAGAGCCTAACACTTGTTTTCCAATAGGCAAATAGTGCTCCATCCTTCCCGAGTCTCGCCGTATGGCTAAGCAGTACTGTACAGTCACATAAGGGGTATTTCTATGTTCAGCAGAAATTGTGGGACAAATTTTGCTGCAATTTTTACCGATTTTCCTTTATGAAATGTAAAATTTGGGGCTAAAACTAAATTTTTCTGGAAAAGATGTAATTATTTTTCTTCACTGCCCAATGGTATAAAATTCTGTGACACCTTTGGTGTCATTATCACTGCATCCCTAGATGAATTCATTGAGAGGGGAAGTTTGTAAAATGGGTCACTTGAGGGAGGTTTTGTAAATTTTGTTGAGAAATTGTTGATCAACTTTTAACCATTTTGACTTCCTAACAAAAAAAAACATTTAAAAAACGATGGTGATGTAAAGTAGACATGTGGTAAATGTTAATTATTACCTATTTTGTCTGATATAACTATCTGGTTTAAGGGCATAAAAATTAAAAGTTTGAAAATTGTGAAATTTTCTCCAGAATTTCCCATATTTTCACAAATAAACACAAAAAATATCGCTCTAAATTTACCACTCACATAAATTACAATGTGTCGCGTTCAGGAGTTATTACCTCATAATGTGACACTGGCCAGAATTGTAAAATGTGGTTTGGACAGGAAGGTGAAAATAGGCTTCAAGGTGAAAGGGTTAATAACATCTCCCATTTGTTAACTTTACATCAGCCTCATTTTTCCATTACTTTTTTATTTTGTTAGAATGTTATAAAGGTTAAAGCTTTAATAGCAAATTTAGATCTTTTCAAGAAAACTTTCAAAGCCTTTTCTACGGCCCTATTCAGGCTTGAAGCGACTTTGAGGGACCGACTTATTGGGAGATTGGGAAGTGATACCATTTTAAAAACTGCACCCCTCAATGTTGCTGCTGTCAGAAAGTTTGTTAACCCGTCACGTGCTGCACAGAAATTTACACAAAGTGCAATAAAAAAATTAAAAATGTTTTTTTTTCCACTAAATCATTGCTTTAGACTAAACCTAGGCAAAGTGCGGCCCATGAACAAAGGAGGAGAACAGCTCAGCATATATTGCAAAAAGTATTTATTTAGTAATACACAATAAAAACACAAATAGGAAATCAGACAATGTGGTAGTGTCAGACGGTAAAGTGCTTACAGGTCTGGTAAATATATTATAATATGCTTGTAATATATCCGTGAAATTACACAATTGCACGTTGCCCACAATGATATAAATAATAATAAGTTTAAACAAGTGAACTAGGATAGAAATCACAGGATTAACACATATAACATGATCCCACTGACTGCTAAATGAAAGGGGATGGGGGTGAAACAATGTTCTTAGTATTAAGCTATGTGCCCATCTCTAAAGCCAAAATCATGTTACAACCAGCGGGATAATTACCTGACAGGGAAGCACAGCACGGGCGGAAGTAAGAAAGTGGTGAGGGTGATAGCCCAACGTACGTTTTGCGGCGTCCCAGGCCGCTTTCTCAAGGGCAAGAAGTGATGTCCTCATAGTGACCCAAGATGCATATATATTCATCTCTCCCCTTAGAATCTGGAGTGCAGACAGCTGGTCGGCGATGCACACACCGGGAAGTGGCCAGCTATACCGGGGGTGTGCCTCGCGGATCACATGATGTGGGGCCAGTATGCCACACACGGCGCATGCGCACGGCTCAGGGAGCACACCGCGCCCAACCGTCAAACCGCAGAACCGCGCATGCGCGGAAAGGAAGTCCCACGCAGGCGCAGGGCGGCCCCCGGACTGCCAGGCGCGCGCTCGCCGCAATCCCCACTGCGAGCACGCGCTCAGTCACGTCAGGAAGCAGCATAGCAGCACTCATTGTAAAAGAATTAGGATAAACAGGGAGAGCAGCGGTGAGACAAAGAGGGAGCCTAATGATCATAGATGGAAGAAGGGCCAAAGTAATAGATACTGCATACAGCAAAGTTTCTTTCCATGAAAAATACATATAAATCTAAAAAATCACATATTTATAATTAGCAGCAATTGTAGATCCTAATGATCATAACTCCCATCTAGGCATGAGATCCAATGTGTATATCCAAGTCTCACTGATCTCCAGACACAAGTGGGGTTATAAGGACTTTCATAAGTATGGACTAATAAAAGAGGTAAAGAAACAAAAGAAAAGACAATGATTAAAACCATTGGAATTAAAATCACATGAAAAATAATAATTCCTCTTATAATCACCCAACCCACATGTGGAAGTACATACATGTGGGGATAGAGGTATACAGGATAAACTTACAGCTACAAAAATGAGTGCAGCCCATGTACGGCCCTCTGGCTGTTCCAGTCCAACTCACTGACCTAGACAACTACAGGGCTGAAAACACTGGCCCACAGGCCGCACCATTCGACCACCTGGAGTCCCGATATCACAGCTATCTGCCTCCTCAAGAAGCAGATAACTGTCAACACAATGGTGGAGGATGGAGCTGCTGGTTCCTCCTTCCACCACTCAGTTTATGGGACTCAGACAGCAAATGTGATGATGTCATTACTAGTGATGAGTGAGCCCTAAAAAACTCGGGTGCTCTTTGCTCGGGTCGAGAAAATCATAATGCTCAGATGCTGAACCCGAGCAACGAGCCCAATGTAAATCTATGGGAAACTCGAGCATTTTTCCGGTGGTTCCCCCCGCAGAGATGTGCAGAGGGCCTAAAAATTGCCCTAAACAATGGGAACAGTGCTGAAATGACATGGGAACTCAGGCATCTCTGACTCCCAGGTCACTGCAGTGAACAATGTTGTCAGAGTATTACGCCACTTTTACGGACCAACAATAAAACATACAAAAACTAAACCAAAATGGATGTTCCTGGAAAAAATGTTAAGGGACATTCTTTCCAGGGTAATGACTTGTATATAAGGGAAAAAAACAAACACAAAAACAAAAATGCTCCTTTACACCTTGGGCTATGTTCACACGTAGCGTTTTTGATGCGTTTTTGCACTTTTGCATTGCTTTCAATGGTGAAAAATACATTCACCAGTAAATGTCATTTTAACATTTTACTATCTTATCTGGCCATGTGGTGTGTGACACATCATCAGACACATCCATACAGTGCTGAAAAGACATGGGAACAATATATGGAAGACCCCTGGAAGCATCTCTGACTCCCAGGTCACTGCCCAAAACTGTGGCCATCAGACGTGATCCTATATTACTGCGGTAAAAATACAGACATTTTTGGCAACGTGACAAATATTACACCCCATTTAAAATGGGCAAGGCGCGTGGCAAGGGATGGGGAAGTGGACGTAATGGTGATGGTGCACCCAGAGGCCGAGGCTGTCGGCAAGATGAAACTGTGCCTACTAAAAAAGCACAACATCGCCATTGGATTCAATGGGGGGCAAAACCAAACACATACACAACACCTTCAAACGGGCCCAAAAGCTGCCAAAACACATCAAATTAGGGGCAGAGACCAGGAAAGTGGCATCAATTGACCCAGAGTACAAGTAATATAATTATTATTATTTATTCTTATAGTGCCATTTATTCCATGGCGCTTTACATGTGAAAAGAAGTCACCGACTGCTATAAGAGGAGAGAAGATCCTACCCGTGAGGGCGCACAAACAATCGACAAGGGATGGGTGAGGAAACAGTAGGTGATGGTAGAGCTGATCGTGCAGCGGTATGGTGGAGCGAAGGTTACTGGAAGTTGTACGCATATCGGAAGAGATGGGTGTTCAGGTTCCTTTTGAAGGTTTCAACAATAGGCGAGAGTCTGATATGTTGGGGTAGAGAGTTCAAGAGTAGGTGGGAAAATGCACGAGAGAAATCTTGTACAAGTGCTTGTGACCAGGGACGGTACATCTCACTGACGGCACACTGGGTTAATATTGTGGAAGCCGTGACCCAGTTGCACCCTGGGACTAAACATGTCTTCCCGACACATAGAATTGTGGACTCTGGGTTCAATCAAGCTTCAACACAATGTTCACAAGGTCTCCTACACAATGAGCAAATTATTCATGATGATAGACGCCACCGTCTCCTTAGCTTGCTGATGGTACTTTTCTGTGGGAATGAGCTTGTCTCCAACCAGTCTGGAATATTTCTAGTGAATTCAGGCACGCCATGGTTTGCTATTAGCATCTAGTACCAGAAGCGAAAACATCCACAATTTTATTCTCAGAAATTTTATTTGGTAGACTGAGTGGCTGCCCAAACTTTAGTCTCTCAAAAAGGAGCTGAAGACACTGAGTGGCAGAAGGTGCAAGTTTCTCCAGCATGTTAGACATCAGAGGGAGAACAGAGAGGGCAGCATGGTGGCTCAGTGGTTTGCACTGCAGCCTTGCAGCGCTAGGGTCCTGGGTTGAAATCCAACCAAGGACAACATCTGCAAGGAGTTTGTATGTTCTCCCTGTGTTTGCATGGGTTTCCCCCAGGCTTTCTGGTTTCCTCTTCAGTATAAAAAGCAGCCACTGAGTGTCCAGGAATCTTCACACAGACTTTTCTTATACAGGGCTGCTTCTTGACAGGGTTGGACGGGCCCACTAGAAAACAGAAGAATCCTCCAGCGGGCCCTGGCTTCTCCTTCAGGAGAGTTCATAGTGCAAACCTTGCAGCTGCTATGGGGCTATTGAGTGGGGGAGAAAGGTGGGCCCTCAGAATCAAATCCTCTGGTGGGCCCAATGTTCTTCAGTCTTCACAGCCATATTTTTTAGCTCAGTGAAAGGACTGGCATAGAGGGAAACCGTATCTACTCCGGCTGTCATTTCTCCCAGGAAGTCCTCTAATGCAGCTTGTTCCATAAGCAATGGCAGCCCGTCCAAAATCAGCTCACACTTCTCGGTGGTGCTTCGACACACAAAGATCTTTCTTTACGCCTTGAATTTCATGACAACAGAGTTGAGCAATGGCCTGATCTACAATGCATTTTGAGAAATAACGCGTAAAATCACGTCCAATCCACAGCAAAAATGGAGCCATAGAGTGCCCGGAAACCTTCACCTAGACTTTTCTTAGCCAGGGCTGCTTCTCAGCAGGGTTGGATGGGCCCACCAGAGAACCAGAGACTCCTCCAGTGGGCACTGGCTTCTACTTCAGGAGAGTTTATAATGCAACCTTGCAGGTTGTGATGATGATAGAGACCACCATCTCCTTAGCTTGCTGCTGGTATTTTTTTGTGGGAATGAGCTTGGCTCCAACCAGCCTGGAATATTTTCAGTCAATTCAGGCACGCCATGGTTTGGTATTGGCACCGAGTACCAGAAGCGAAGCCATCCACAATTTCCTTCATAGGAATTTTATTTGGTAGTCTGAGTGGCTACCCAAACATTAGTTTCTCACAAAGGAACTCAAGACATTGAGTGGCAGTAGATGCAAATTTCTCCAGCATGTTAGATATCAGAGGGAGAACAGAGAAGGCAGCACAGTGACTCAGTCATTAGCACTGCAGCCTTTCAGCGCTGGGGTTCTGGTTCCAAATCCCAGCAAGGACAACATCCTTTAAGGAGTTGTTTACTACTTTTATATTCCACGCGGCACCCCCGCCGATCAACTGTTATCGGTGCCGGCGGCGGCTGCTGCCAGCCGGAAGTGCTTACCTGAGGGGCTCCACCATCAAGTGGTAGTGGCCGCTGCGGTGTACTGCACATCCGCCTCCTATTCAATTGAATATAACAGCTGATCGGCGGGGGTGCCGCGTGCGGGACCCCGGCTGATCATACATTGATGCCCTATCCTACGTATAAGATAGGGCATCAATGTAAAAGTATTGGATAACTTCTTTAAGGAGTTTGTATGTTCTCCTCGTGTTTGCGTGGGTTTATCCCAGGTTCTCCGGTTTGCTCCTCAGTAAAAAGGCAGCCATACAGTGTCCAGGAACCCTCACACAGACTTTTCCTAGCCAGGGCTGCTTCTCAGCAGGGTTGGACGGGCCCACCAGAGAACCGGAGACTCCCCCAGTAGGCCCTGGCTTCTCCTTCAGGAGAGTTCATAATGCAAACCTTGCAGGTCGTGATGATGATAGAGGCCATCATCTCACTAGCTTGCTGATGGTACTTTTCTGTGGGAATGAGCTTGTCTCCAACCAGCTTGGAATATTTCCAGTGAATTAAGGCACTCCACGGTTTGGTATTAGCAACCAGCATCAGAGGTGAAGCCATCCACAATTTCCTTCACAGGAAATTTATTTGGTAGACTGAGTGGCTGCCCAAACTTTAGTTTCTCACAAGGGAGCCAAAGACACTGAGTGGCAGTAGGTGCAAGTTTCTCCAGCATGACCTGTTTGTTAGATATCAGAGGGAGAACAGAATTTGGCATTGCCAAGGCACCAGAGTCTGTTTTTTTTTTTTACTAAAGACCCTGCTGTGTTTTTATATATATATATATATTTTTATGTCTCTTCAAATGTGTATTGGAGTGCGTCCTAATTTTTGGCAGCCCTTGACATTGCTGCATATACGCAATAACAGTATAGGAGAGCCACTCTTTAATAATTGGTAGAACAATTCAAATAGATTCTATATTCTAGAATATTACCTGTCTTATCTGAAATTCGTTTACGGGTGAGGTATCACAGTTTGGATAGCATATTACACCGACCGGTATTAGGTATTATTGCCTAATACTGCATGCTGCTTGTGCTGCCGAAAATTCTTTATTTTTTTCCAGAAAAATCCATTTTAGTTTGGTTTTTGTATGTTTTATTGTCAGTCCGTAAAAGTGGCGCAATACTCTGACAACATTGCAATAGTTATCCTTGGCAGGAGAAGATAGAAGGAGGAAAAAGAACAGAGAGCGTTGTGTAACACTGTGGAGAGGTGAAGTGTATGTAATGAACTCACCCAAAATGGTTGTGCTGGACAGACACAACACTGGCAGAAAATTTAGAAGAGGACTGGAGTTTCTCCTCCGGTATGCTGCTCATCCAATGTCGTTGTACTGTGCTTTTCCTGGCCCTGAAGCCGCTCCACTTGGAGGTATACAAGGAGAGAAGAACTTGGGATGGCGCTTCCGTTTGAATGTGGAGATCAAACAGTCCATATATCAAACCACATTTACCATAAAAAACTTTTAAAAACACAATGCGCTTCAACTTCCATGAGTCTTCATCAGGTGTAAAAGAAATAGTGACACATAGAAACTTTTATACCTTATACTTAATTAGTTGTGGGTGGAGTGTTCATAAAAAACTTTTAACAGTCTAATACTTAATAACTAATACTTAATTAGTTGTGGGTGGAGTGTTCATAAAAAACTTTTTACAGTCTTTTACAGTCTTCATCAGGTGTAAAAGAAATAGTGACATACAGAAACTTTTATACCTTATACTTAATTAGTTGTGGGTGGAGTGTTCCACCCACAACTAATTAAGCATACAGTAAGGTATAAAAGTTTCTATATGTCACTATTTCTTTTACACATGATGAAGACTCATAGAAGTTGAAACGCGTTGTATTTTTAAAAGTTTTTTTATGGTAAATGTGGTTTGACAGCAAAATCTGTTTTTAAAACCAATAAATCTAATATGGATATATGAACTGTCTGAACTCTGACAACATTGTTCACAGATATGCTATTGGTCAGCGACCAACTGTGGATAGGTTTGAACACACGACTGCCATACTGTAAATGAATTATAATATCTGACACATTCCCATAAATTTCCGTATTATTGCGGCAGTAATATGGGATCACGTCTGATGACCACGGTTTCAGTCAGTCGCCTAATAGTATGGTATTTGTCAGTGACCAAGTATCAATAGTTTGGAACAACATACACCTGGCAGACTTTAAATGGAGTGTAATATCTGACACGTTTCTAAAAATTTCTGTATTGTTACGGTAGTCATATGGGATCAAGTCTGATGGCCACGGTTTCAGGCAGTCACCTAATAGTATGGTATTTGTCAGCGACCAAAACACAGCTGGCTGACTTTAAATGGAGTATAATATTTGGCACGCTCCACAAAATGTCTGTATTATTACCGCAGTAACATGGGATCACGTGTGATCATGGAAAAGTTTCTCTGCTTCTACAATACAGTATTGCAAATATAATCAAAAAATCTGGCTGTATTCTGCTAACAAGCAAATTGAGCAGTAATATGGTGTACTCTGTATTGCTTTTTAAGCAAATAATCAGGATAAGGAGCAAAAAGAAAATAGTCTGGTACTGTAGGGCTATGGATATTTGTAACAGCAGCAGCAGACAGAACATGCAATAGACCCTATTGTGCTGTATACACTGCCACAAACCTTACCTGCCTAACTCCTGCTATCACCACTGAATACATGCAGTTGGATTAGTCCTCAGAAGGACTGTAAGATCAGATGGACATATATCTTGTTGTGGAATACCTATACATAACTAATAAACCACCAATTCTGTCACTCACTCAGCAGCACCTCTCCCTACTCTGCCTGTTTCCGGGGTACATTGGCACAAGTATAGGGTCACCAGGTCTGATATAGACCTGATGACGCTATGCGGCCAGCCAATCACTGTGATGCCACAACCAACATAGCTACGGCATTACAGTGCGTGGCAAGCAATCCCTGCATTTTAATTAACTGTCTAAAGAGCGCCAAACATGCAGGGAGGCAAGCTGAAATACTCGAGGAGCGCCTGACGCACCCCCTGGGCCGTGGGGTACTCGGCAGCCGGGCCTCTGGTTGCTTGGGGGATATCATGGTAGCTGGCCCGGTCCGTGACCCAGGGCGGTCAGTATAAAGGGGAAAATATTGGGGGATTTGGGAAAGTGTTCGTGACGCCACCTGTGGAATGTGGCTAAAGGGTGCCGCCGCTGCGGAGCAGTCCTCTGGAGCTGGTGTTACGGCGGCAGGGATGGTGTGGCTCTCCACAGGAAGAGCTAGCTCCAGGGCAGCGTGGGGTGTAATGGATGGTTGTGCTGGGCGTTGTGGTGCAGAGAGGGAATGGTGGCGCAGAAGGAATAATTGGACAGAGGCGGTGCGGTGCAGTCTTCCGTGTCTTTACTCACAGTTCTTTAGTTCCTCAGGGTGCACTGTCAGATTGCAGCCTCCCGCATCGCGCTGCATTCACCAGGCAGGGGCTCAGCTCTTCCTCAGGTAGATCAGGGGTACCTGGCAGAACCCCACTTTCACGTGTTCCTAGCTAGACTTCACGCTGGGTCTTTCTCCCTCCTGCCCTGCGCTGCCCACTCTCAATCCCGCTCGGGTGCTCTGAAGTCCCTCCTGTACGTCGGATCCCGGACCTGCTTGACCCTCCTGGGGATTAGAATGCGGCTTACGATCCCTCTGTCTTCTGACAGATTCTGGGCGTACGGGTGCCGTCCTGCACTCGCCGTACCCCCTAGGATCCCTTCTTAGAACGGAGCCTACTCCCTGCTCCCCTTCTGGGCCTCCAGTCTTGGCCCTACTTGTGGAGCAGAGCTCCTAATGAGACTCTGCTCCCGGACTGTTCTTCTGAACTGTCCTGAGCTGTTCTTCTGAACTGCTCTCCTCTACTAATCTATCTGTCCTGCCACCCTAATATGGCTTCCGTATATATACTCCTACTAAAGTGCTCCTTCTAACTACTTCCTCCACCCACACCCACTACTGGTTCCCCCTACCTTTGGTTCCCCCCACTCCAGCCAGGGTCATGGCTCAGCAGAAACATACATTGTGTCTTGCCCCTCCAGCTGACCTGGAGCAGTGTAGTGTTGGATGCAGGTGTTTTGGGTTCCGGGCAGCACTCCCTCCTTACCTCAGAGAAGGAGATACCACACCTCTGGGTGAGGTGCAGTACCCCTGTGGCGACTGAATCCTCAGGGGCGCCACACGCCGAGCATGTCGAGCAGTGAGATGCTCGGGCGAGCACCGAGCAGTGACGCGGACGCTCGCTGATCACTAGTCATTGCATCGCGTCTGCTGTGTGGTGCATCGGTTTACATAGTAAAGACCAGAGCAGCGCCTGGTGAAAGGGAACAAGGTGAGTATGTGCTATAATGAAAAATAACATGTTTTCCTGTTTCCACAAAAATGTTATTTTGTCTAATTTTTTTCATTTTCACAAAGGTAATTGGAGAAGATGGAACCTATAATTTATTATGCAATTTCTCCTGAACGTGACAATATCCCATATGTGGTCAATAATTACTGATTAGGTACATGACAGGGCTTGGAATGGATTGCAGATGTCATGTCACGTTTGCTCGGTCAGTGAGGTGCTAAAACAGTGGAAACCTCTCACAAGTGACTCCATTTTAGAAATTAAACTCATCAAGATATACATCTTGGCTTGTGGTGAGCATTTTTAAACCTTAGATGCTTCACTTAATTTTAGAAGATTGGGCGATAACCATGAAAAATTAAAATTTTCCTACTAAAATGTTGCTTTAACCTCAAATTTTCCATATCACAAGAGGTAATAAGAGAAAGAAGACCCCACAATTTGTGATGGAATTTCTCCACAGTGATGCCCCTATAAATGGAAACTGGATACAATTTTTTCAGCTTGGTTGAGAGGGTGCGCTATTTGACTTTTGGAGTGCAATTTTGGCTGGAATAGATTGCTGATGCCATGCACATTAGCAGAGCCCCTGAGGTGGCAGAACAGTGAAACCAACCCCCTCACCATAAATTACATCATTTTGGAAACTATACCAATGAAGGAGTTAATGTAGGAGTGTAGTGAGTATTTTTAACCTACATGTACCTCACAGAATGTTATAACATTGAGCCGTGGTATTCAAAAAATAGAATTTTACAACTAAAATGTTAAACTACCTGTAAATATTTCATTCTCCTAAGGCATAATGTGTAAAATAGATCCCACAATTTGTTTTGAAATTTTTCAATGCAGTGATAACCGATTTGGAAGTTGGGTTGTGTGTAGTCCAGGTCCAGCAAATGTTCAGCCATTTTGGCTTTTATTCTTTTAATAATTTTCTTGATTTTCTGTTGTACATTTTGACAGTCATTAAGTAACAAACAAGTGTTCTCTTCTGTTAGATAGATACAGTTGAAACCAGAAGTTTACATACATTATATAAATAGACAGATATGCATGTTTTTCTCAATATCTGACATGAAATCAGAGTAAACCTTTCCAGTTTTAGGACAATTAGGATTACCATAATTTTTAATATTTGCCAATTGCCAGAATAATGAGTGAGAGAGAATGTTTTAAGGCATTTTTATTACTTACTGCAAAGTCAAAAGTTTACATACATGTCATTAGTATTTGGTACCATTGCCCTTAAACTGAATGACTTAGGTCACATGTTTGGGATATCCTTCCACAAGCTTCTCGCAATAGTTGGTCAGAATTTGGCCCATTCGTTCTGACAAAACTGGTGTAACTGATCCAGGTTTGTAGTTCGCCTCGCTCGCACCTGCCTTTTCAGCTTTTCCCATCTATTTACAATAGGATCAATAGGATTGAGATCAGGGCTTTGTGATGGCCACTCCAAAACATTGACTTTGTTATCTTTAAGCCACTTTGTTATCATTTTGGCAGTATGCTTCGGGTCATTGTCCATTTGGAAGACCCATTTCCGCCCAAGCTTTAACTTCCTGGCTGATGTCGTGAGATGTTGCTTCAGTATTGCCACAAAATCTTCTTATCTCATGATGCCATCTATTTTGTGAAGTGTACCAGTCCCTTCTGCAGCAAAACAACCCCACAACATAATGCTGCCAACCCCATATTTCACAGTTGGGATGGGGTTTTTAGGCTTCCAAGCTCCTCCCCTTTTCCTCCAAACGTAATGATGGTCATGATGCCCAAAAAGTTGAATTTTAGTTTCATCAGACCACAGGACATGTCTCCAAAAATAAGGTCTTTGTTCCTGTGTGCATTTGCAAACATTAATCTGGCTTTTTTATGTTTCTTTTGGAGTAATGGCTTTTTCATTGCAGAGTGACCTTTCAGCCCATGTTGATACAGTATTCGTTTCACTGTGGATATTGACACAATCATACCAGCTTCCACCATCATCTTCACAAGGTCTTTTGCTTTTGTCCTTGGGTTTATATGCACATGTCGGACCAAAACAGGTTCATCTCTGGGACACAGAACCTGTCTCCTTAATGAGCGGGATGATGTCACTCCAGGTATGGGAAAGACTTAGTGTAACACAGACGGAAAAGGGAAAGGGAGCCCAGACACAAGGGAAAGGGGGAAATGGAGACCTCCTAGTCTGGTCTAGCGTCACCCTGTCTCAACTACCATCCCTATATTGCCTCCTCAGCAATCGCCGCACGCGTGCCTCGCCCTACTTTCCCTGGTGTATGGCTACGGCTAAGGATGGGAGGAGATTAGCACTAGTCAACCTCCACTAAACACTATAGACAACATTGGACATTCCCATCTTGTTTGTACTTGTGTATAATTGTTTGTACAGATGAACGAGGAACCTTGAAATTGTCCCTGTAGCATGTGTTCCTAGTAATGAGTTCATATAGCTGATAGCATAAATTTATCCTGCAATGACTTAGTCCGGACATTAGGGGTCAGCAACACAAGTAAAGAAAAATCCGGGAATCTGAGATCCAGGAAGACCTCTAAGGGCCGAGACGTGTCTGATGTCCAGAGACGCTTGGAGCTTGCAGAGACTTGAGCCGGACGGTGTGTCCAAGAAGAAGGTGTGCCTTGTGAGTAACTGAGATATGTGACCGGTCACAAACTGTGTAGTTAGCTATGGAAAGCTAGTTAGTAATCCCAGTAGTGCTGAGAACTGCCTGGTGTATATCACTGCTGATGGACTGGTCAGGCTTGATCCAAAGATTGTGAAAGATCTGATATAACAAGACTCTGTGTGCGTGGATACTACAAAGGAGCCCTGTTGTGAACTATACATTGAGACTGAGATCGATTCTGATTCCTGCCTGCACCGGGATGTGCTAGAGAACTTGATGAGAAGGAGAAGCTAATTAAACCATGTGGCCGGAGAGCAGGGTCTAATGAAAGGTTTAGTTTGTTAATTGCTTGTGTATATAAAGTTAGAGATTTCTCTTTGCTCTTGTAGGAAGAGAAACTGTACACTGTATAGACAACTCGTTGGTTAAACATAGAGTGTTTATTAAGGGGAAAAACAAGGATACCTGGATCCCATTGTATTAGTGTGGGAGGGGGGTGTAAGGTTATATTCCTGGGAGGACCACGTACCACGTCCGTGGTAACATCCTGGGTAGGCCGTGTACTGAATAAGGGTTTGAGAGGCGTAGCCCAGGGGTAGTTTGGCTAATTCCTGCGAGACTGGCACTTGGGCTCTCTCGGGCTGCATAACTTGTATTTTGTATTCGTGGTTGTTGTGGCCCATACTTTGTAGAAAAGTTCAACCCTGTTATTTGTTTGACAAGTGTCAAGAAAATTGATTTGCCACTACGCTGAGGTCAGAGTCATTCATAGCATCGCCGTATCCCTCATACACATTCCACCAGCGTTTCGGACGTTACATCCCCAAGGATGAGACAGACTAGTGCAAGTTCACAATTCTCTTCCTGATATATTGGCTGATTTCTTTAGACTTTCCCATAATGCTACACACAGAAGCAGTGTTTCAGGTCTGCATTAAAATACATCCATAGGTGTGTGTCTAATTAACTCAGATGTTGCCAAAAAATCAGAAGCTTCCAAACACATGACATCATCATATGGACAGTCCAGAATTGTTTAAAGGCATAGTAATCTGTGTATATAAACAATATAGTGTATGTAAACTTTTGACTTTGCAGTAATTAATAAAAATGCCTTAAAACATTTTCTCTCATTATTCTGGCATTTGGCAAATATTAAAAATTATAGTAATCCTAATTGACCTAAAACAGGAAAGGTTTATTCTGATTTCATGTCAGATATTGAGAAAAACATGCATATATAGTGTAAGTAAACTTCTGGTTATAACTGTATCACTTATTACTTCATGGTGCACGTGTGTCATTACACGGCAGCCAATTCTGAACAAGCTAAGCTGCAGTGTAAAGCATGTGTGAGTTACAGAGCAGCCCCCTGGACCACTAATGAGACTACAGATGGATTTCAGACCACCCTGACTCTAGTCGACAACAATGCTGCAGTCATGAATGATAGCGCTGTCCTAATGGAGTAACGCTGGGGTGTCCTCTCCTCTAGGACTGTAGCGACGTGTGTTGAGCACAATGATGAATTCCAATGTGAAATATCAGCCAACACTTCTGATTAGGAATCCTGCTCCTCTGTTGGAGGCTTTTATGACCAGTACATTTTCAGATGTCAGTCTAATCTATTCATTTTTATTTTTGCTCTGGGGATTGAACACTATGATAAAGAATGTGGCTGGGCAGATAAACCAGACCACAGATCAGTGGTCAGAGCATTCACAGGACAGTGTCACAGGAAGCGCAATTTACAAAAATACTGTTCCAAAACTCCTGCAGATTCTGGTGTGGAGAGAACTGACATATTTGCTGCTCGCCTTCTTCTCTACCATGTATGTGGAACCCGTCAGCTCTGCACAAACAGTGAGGAGATTATCCTGACCTTTACAGCAGGCCATACATCTATAATATAACCGGAGATGCATCCCTCTGTCTGAAGCCGTTATAGACTGCGCAAACGCGACACACCAGTCTGGCTCCAGACAGAAGATCGCATGGAGCCGTTACAAGTAAGAGGAGTGTATAGTGCCAGAGATCGCGGTATGCGTAGACACTGAATGCATACCGCGATCTCCGGCGCCACACTTACATACTTACCTGACTGGGAGGAGCGTTGCCGCGCAGCCTCTCTTCTCGCCGGAGACCGGGGCAGGAGTGAGGCGTCGGAATCAGCGCATGCGCCTAGCGCTATCCGGCACCATTTTACTGAAGACACGTTTGCAGTGTGTCTTCAGCAAAATGGCGCCGGACAGCGCGGTATGGGCACGCGCGTACTTGGGCGCCGCACTCCTCCTCTGACCTCCGGCAGAACGGGACACAGCACTGGAGCACAGGGATGAAAGGTGAGTATAACTGTTTATTTTTTTTGTATGTGTGCAGGGTGAGAGGGATGAGGGGTGCCATACATACCAGGATTGGGGAGATAGGGTACCACACATAGCAGAGGGGGGCATGCATACCAGGATTCAGATGAGGGGCCATGCATACCAGGATAGGGATGAGGGGTACCATGTATACTAGAGTAGGGATGAGGGGTACCATGCATACCTGGATAGGGATGAGGGGTACCATACATACCAGAATCAGGATGAGGGGTACCATATATACCAGGATGAGGGATGGGGTGCCATGCATACCAGGATTGGGGATGAGGAAGCCATGCATACCAGGATGAGGGATTGGGTGCCATGCATACCGGGATTGGGAGATGAGGAAGCCATGTATACCAGGATGAGGGGTTGAGTACTATACATACCAGGATTGGGGGATGAGGGGTGCCATGCATACCAGGATTGGGATGAGGGGTGCCATATGACTCGCCCCCTGGGCCGTGGGGCACCCGGAACCGGGCTTCAGTGCGATGATGGGGGTAGTAGTGGCAACCCGATCCCGTGGCTCAGGGTGGTCAGACCAAATGCTGTGGCAGTCTATTTGTAGGGTTATGAATGTCCGACTACGCCACCCGTGGATTGCGGTCAGGGATGACCGCCGCTGCAAGGCAGACCGCTGAGGCTGATGTTGGTATGCAGCACAAGGATAGGATAACTCCCCACGGGAAGAGTGTAGCCTCAGGGCAGTGTAATAGGATGCTGGGGGTGATGGTGCAGGCCGCAATAATAAGGGTTCAGAGTCTGCTTCAAACAGTCCAGGGTCTTTATTGTAGTTAGTACTAATGACCCGACAGGAGTACAAGGTAGGAATGGGCCTGGGTGTCTGAGAGCATTCGGGCAAGCCCCACTGGTCAGGGTGAGTGGGTAGGCCTACCGTTCTCTCTCTGCCCTTGCTGACTATCCCCCTTTTCGTGGTGTGATAGCCCACGTCCCTGGGCTGGCCGTGTACTACGCCTGTATGGCTTGCGACTCGGGCCTTAGGTACCTGTTGCTTCTCCGTGCTGTACCGGTCCCTCTGTGTGGCGGAGCCTTCAGGCATCTCAGGCCAAGGGACCTGAAATCCCTCGCGGGTTGGCTATCTGCTGCCGGGCTTGCAACCCTGACAGCCTCGGACCCCAGTGTCCGGTTGTGTAGTTCTCTCTCAGCCAGGACCGGCTCTCGACGCCTCTGTCCCTGGCTTGCTGTTCCTCCTCTGCCTCCCGGACTCCTCAGCTGCTGCTGACCTGTTCCTTTCCTCTGGGAATCCTTCTGGATGCTTCAGAAGTGGGTCCTGGTCTCTCTAACCCTGCCCTCAGTTCCAGCTTTTATAGGGGCAGCCTGCTCCCCCTACTGGCCTGGGACAGGAGGTGCTGCATGCTAATGGTCCCTGACCAGGGAACCTCCTTCCTGCTCTCAGACACAGCCTTTAATATTTGTGGCATCCAGGCCTGGGGTGACACACATATACACCAGGATGAGAGATGGGGTGCCATGCATACCAGGATTGGGATGAGGGGTGCCATGCATACCAGGATTGGGGATGAGGGGTGCCATGCATACTGTAACGGATCTGGGAGGTGGAACCTCTGAGCTACTATACAAAGGGGCAGTCCTTGTAAGGAAGCGGGTGGCTCCCAGGGAAGGTGGGCAGGTAGTCACGGCAAGTGACAGGGACAGTCTCTGGATAGAAGGGCAGGAGGTCACGGCAAGTGACGGGAACAGTCTCTTGACAGGCAGGTGGTCACAGCAAGTGACAGCAGGGTAGGAGTCTCTAGACAGGCAGGTGGTCACGGCAAGTGACAGCAGGGTAAGAGTCTCTAGACAGGCAGGTGGTCACGGCATGTGACGGCAGAGCCTCCAGGTAGGCTAGCAGGCGGGTAGCAGGTGAGCGCTCCCAGGGGAGCGGGTAAGAGTCTCTCGGCTGGCTGGCAGGTGGTCACGGCAAGTGACGGCAGAGCCTCCAGGTAGGCTAGCTGGTGGGTAGCAGGTGAGTGCTCCCAGGTGAGCGGGTAAGAGTCTCTCGGCTGGCTGGCAGGTGGTCACAAGCAGGTATCAGGCAGGTATCAGGCAGGTATCAGGCAGGTATCTGGCAGGTATCAGGCAGGTGCTTCCTGATCCGCAGGCGGACTGGCCCATAGACAGACTGGCGGATGCTGGTAGACAGACTGTCGGAAACCGGGGAATGCAAGCAGGTAGACAGTGCAATGCGTACCAGGATTGGGAATGAGGGGTGCCATGCGTACCAGGAATGGGGATTAGGGGTGTCATACGTACAAAAATTGGGGATGACGGGTGCTATGCGTACCAAGATTGAGAATGAGGGTTGCCATGCGTACCAGGATTGGGGATGAGGGGTGCAATGCGTACCAGGATTGGGGATGGGGTGTCATGCATACCAGGATTGGGAATGAGGGGTACCATGCATATCAGGATGAGGGATGGGGTGCCATGCATACCAGGATGAGGGATGGGATGCCATGCATACCAGGATAGGGATGTGGGGGGGCCATGCATACCAGGATTCAGATGAGGGGCCATGCATACCAGGATAGGGATGAGGGGTACCATGTATACCAGGATAGGGATGAGGGGTGCTATGCATACCAGGATAGGGATGAGGGGTACCATACATACCAGGTTTGAGGTTGAGGGGTGCCATGCATACCAGGATGAGGGATGGGGTGCCATGCATACCAGGATTGGGAATGAGGGGGGCCATGCATACCAGGATTCGGATGAGGGCTATGCATACCAGGATAGGAATGAGGGGTACCATGTACAGTACAGACCAAAAGTTTGGACACACCTTCTCATTTAAAGATTTTTCTGTATTTTCAAGACTTTGAAAATTGTACATTCACACTGAAGGCATCAAAACTATGAATTAACACATGTGGAATTATATACTTAACAAAAAAGTGTGAAACAACTGAAAATATATCTTATATTCTAGGTTCTTCAAAGTAGCCACCTTTTGCTTTGATGACTGCTTTGCACACTCTTGGCATTCTCTTGATGAGCTTCAAGAGGTGGTCACCGGAAATGGTCTTCCAACAATCTTGAAGGAGTTCCCAGAGATGCTTAGGACTTGTTGGCCCTTTTGCCTTCACTCTGCGGTCCAGCTCATCCCAAACCATCTCGATTGGGTTCAGGTCTAGTGATTGTGGAGGCCAGGTCATCTGGCGTAGCACCAGGGGCGTACATAGAAATCATGGGGCCCCATAGCAAAAGTCCAAATTGGGCCCCCCTTCCCCGTAAAAAGAATCTGCAACGTAACTGGAATCACAGTGTATAGGCGCAGTCACAAAAGGACATAGCTATCTACTTTGGAAGACAGGGAAATGGACATGTCTTGTAGCATATACATAGTAAATGTGCCCATACTGAAGTGACTCGCCCCCTGGGCCGCTTGGTGAACCCGGAACCGAGCCTCTGGTGGGATGCTGGGGGTGGTAGTCTCAGTGTGGCGGCGACCCGGTCCGTGGCTCAGGGTGGTCAAACCAGTGGCATTCTTAGTGTAATAACAAATGTCCGACTACGCCACCTGTGGATTGCGGTCAGTGGGGACCGCCCCTGCGCTGCAGGCCGCTGAGGCTGATGTTGTAAGCGCAGCCAAGTATGGGATAACTCCCCACGGGAGAAGTATTGCCTCAGGGCAGCTAGTGTGGATGATGGGAGTGATGGTGTGAGCGTCCCAGTACTAATGGTGCTGGTGCGGCGATGAAACACAGAGACGTGTGGTGCAGTTCAGGGTCTTTACTGATGGTATAAAGCAGACCCTCCCGGGAGTACTGGTTAGCAGTAGAGGCCTGGTCAGTCTGTGAGCAAGCAGGATCTCCCCCTGGCCAGGTGGAGTTGTAGGCCTCCCCGTCTATCTGCACTCTTTCCTGGCTACCTTGCTCTATGCGGGTAGAAGTAGCCCACGTCCCTGAGTATACCGTGTGGTGCTCACCCGTATGGCCGGTGACTTGGGGCCTTCTGTTAGCCTCCGCTCCACGACGGCGGTGCTGGTCCCTTGCTTGTGACCGTGCCTCCGGGCTTCTAAGGCCAGAGGACCTGGAATCCCCTGCCGGTTGGATTCTGCTGCTGGATCTGGATGTCCCCACAGCCTCGGACTCCGTGTCCGGGTTTAGTGTCTTCAGCCAAGGCGAGCTATCTAGCTTCCAGCCTCTGGTTCTCACTCCTGCTCCTACAGAGCTCCTGCTGTATCTTTCCCTCTCCAAGCTCTGACTCCCCTAATCCTGCCCCAGACCCAGTTTATAAGGGCAGATTCCTCCCCTCCCAGGTCTAGGCGGGCAGTGTTGCATGCTTAGGGCTCCTGACCAGAGAAACCTCCCACTTGCTCTCAGACATAATATTTCTATTACTGTGGCAACCAGACCCCTGAGGTTCCACATTCCCCCTTAGTAAATTTTAGTACTCCGGGACTGAACACATTTTTAAAGAAACATAAATACAAGGGTATAAACGATAATACAATAACATATTTACAAGAAGCTTTATTTCTTTAAAGGTCACGGCGTGTCCGCAACCGTGTGTCCATATCACCCAAGGTGAAGTTTGTGAAACAAGAGGGTGTCCATGTCACCCAAGGTGAAGCTTTAAGCAAAGTAGGGGACCTGTCCAAAGCAAACCCCTTGCGTTGGCCTTGGGCGTGGCTGCAAGGCTGAAGCTAGCTACTTTGGGCCGCAAGGAGGCCACGCCAGACAGGTTTTCTCTTCTGCGGCCATCTTCGCAAGAGGCACAGTGTGCAACTATCTACAAGATTGTTCCGGTTATCCAGCGTCCATAACCTGTTAGTCCAAATAAATCTGCAGGGTAACTGAGAAACATAATTAATAACAGGCAACAACAAAAACTATCAACATTTCTCAATAAACAGGTAAATTTACAGTGCATTACTTTATATTTTCCAGCGAGCGGGCATCTGACCTCTAGTGACTCTAGTGGACCTACGGAGCTCACTAACTGGTCCTGCACTACAGGGTGTAGGAGGTGTTATGGGTAAGCTGGGCAGCTGTCTGCGCACTCTTTGGCTCACAAGGGGCACGGCAGGCTCACTACTAGCAGAGGGTTGATCCTCCTGTCCTGCTGGTGTGGACTCTTCTGCCTCCTGGGCCGGCTGCTCTTCCAGCTCTACCTGGTCTTCTGTAGGCACTTGAGGGGCTGGCTGGAGAAAGGTGAGGACGGGCACCACGATAGCGTTGTTTACTTGTGTCCAGGACCGGGGAAAGTCTCAGAGTACTGTGCTGATCATTTCCTCCTTTTCCTCTATGGGTTGAGGGTCTTCCTGATCTTCATCCATGCTTTGCAACTTCTTGGGGCACTTTTTCAGGTGGTCTCTGGAGACAGTGGCTGTGGTCTCTCCTCCATCCTTGCTGATGACGTACACCTTTGGATTATTGTGGCTTGAGGGCAGTACGGTGTACGGGTCCTTTTCCCACTGGTCGTCCAACTTATGGAGCCGCCTTTTTCTTTTCAAGACCTGCTCTCCAGGTACCAGGGGAACAGCGGGAGCATGTTGGTTATAAGTCCTCTCCTGCCTTTCTCTTGATTGACAGAGACTTCGCTCGACCCTCTCCTGTACTTTCCGGTACTGCTGCTGCCGTTCTGTATCCCAGTCTGCCTCTGGCGAGGTGTCCTCAGGTGTCAGGACTCCCATATCCAGGTCAATAGACAGCTTACCAGGTCTTGCTCTCATTAGGTAAGCCGGGGTACAGTTGGTGGAACCTACCGGGATGTGGTTGTACAGGTCCACCAGATCGGGCAGTTTCTCAGGCCACAAACTGCGTTCTTCCAGGGGCAATGTTTTTAGCAGATCTATCACCACCTGGTTCATCTTCTCGCAGAGTCCTTTGGTTTGGGGGTGATAGGGCGTTGTTCTTATCTTCTTGCAGCCATACAGGTTGCAGAACTCCTGGAAGACCTCTGCTTCGAAGGCTGGTCCTTGGTCTGTCAACACTTGCTCCGGGTACCCGTGTGGACGGCAGAAGTGCTGCTGGAAGGCTCTAGCTGCTGTTTGAGCCGTTAAGTCCTTGACGGGAACCACCACCAGGAACCGGGAGTAGTGATCTACGATTGTGAGGGCGTAGACATACCCAGATCTGCTCGGAGCCAGTTTCACATGGTCCTGGGCTACCAGTTCCAGTGGCTGTCTGGTGATGATGGGCTGCAGGGGAGTCTTCTGGCTGGCATGGTCCTTTCTTCTTAGGTTGCACGGGCCACAGTCTCTGCACCACCTCTCGATGGCTCCTCTCATGCCTACCCAGTAGAACCGTTCACGCAACAAGTACTCCAGCTTCTTCCATCCAAAATGTCCTGCTCCGTTGTGGTATGCCTCCAGAACCATAGCCGCGTCTCGTCTTGGGACCACTACCTGCCAGGTCAACTCATGTGTTTGAGAGTTAACCATTCTCCGGCTTCTCCCTGTAGAGGAACAGTTTACTTTTCTCCTTCCACAGTTGCTTGGTCTCCTCCGGAGCGTCTGGGTCAAGACGGGCATCGGCCTGTGTCAGCATTTCCTTCACCAGACGGACTGCGGGATCACTGTCTTGCGTTTCCGCCCAGCTGTAGTGGGGCAAGGGATTAAACGTCACAGAGCGCCTGTCCTTCACACGGTGGGAATACAGGGTAATCCCATGACGGTGGAACGCAGTTTGGCATTCTAGACAGGGCATCCGCGTTGACATTTGAGCGTCCCACCCGGTATTTGATGGTGAATTCATAGTTGGACAGGCGGGCCATCCATCTCTGCTCCAGGGCACCGAGCCTTGCAGTGTCCAGGTGTGTCAACGGGTTGTTATCCGTGTACACGGTGAACTTGGAAGAGGCAAGGTAATGCTTGAAACGTTCAGTCACTGCCCACACCCCTGCCAGGAACTCCATCTTGAATGAGCTATAATTCTCAGGGTTCCTCTCCGTGGGCCGTAGCTTTCGGCTGGCGTAAGCGATTACCCGTTCTTTCCCCTGCTGGATCTGGGACAGTACGGCTCCTAGCCCGATGTTGCTTGCGTCCGTGTGGAGGATAAAGGGCTGGCTGTAATCAGGGTGCGCCAGGATTTCATCCCCCGTGAGGGCCATCTTCAGCTGGCAGAAAGACTCCTCTTCCAGCTTTTCCCACCTGAAGAGCGGCTTCTGGTTTTTAGCTTTCCGAGATTGACCTATCAGGAGGTCCTGCATAGGGGCTGCCATTTTGGTGAAACCGGGAATGAATCTTCGCTAGTAGCCTACCAACCCGAGGAACTGCCGCACTTCCTTTATGCTGGAGGGTCTTGGCCAGTCTTTAATCACGGTGATCTTATCGGGGTCGGGAGCCACTCCGTCAGCACTCACCACGTGTCCCAGGTATTGCACCTTTGGTTTCAGGAGGTGACACTTGGAGGGTTTCACCTTTAGGCAGTAGCTTGCCAGGGCGTCAAACACTTCTGCCAGGTGTTTCAGGTGGTCCTCGTAAGTCTTGGAATAAATGATGACATCGTCCAGGTATAACAGGACCGTCTCGAAATTCCGGTGTCTCAGACAGCATTCCATCAACCGTTGGAAGGTTCCTGGTGCGTTGCAGAGCCCAAACGGCATACAGTTAAATTCGCTGAGACCCATCGGGGTGGTGAATGCGGTCTTCTCCCGGTCCGCCTCTGCTACAGGAACCTGCCAGTACCCGCTAGTGAGGTCCAAAGTAGAGAAGAAGTTAGCAGATTTTAATGCAGCTAAGGACTCTTCTATCCTTGGTAACGGGTACTCATCTTTGTGTGTGATACGGTTGACCTTCCTGTAGTCTACACACATTCTCATGGTGTTGTCTTTCTTTTTCACTAAGACTAGTGGAGCTGCCCAGGGGCTACAGCTGTCCCTAATTACCCCAGCCTCCTTCATGCCCTTTAACATCCCCTTGGCGTGCTGATAGTGTGCAGGGGGTACGGGTCGGTATCCCTCCTTTATGGGAGGATGGTCTCCCGTTGGGATGTGATGTTCCACCCCCTTCACTCGCCGAAAGTCTAGCGGGTGTTTGCTAAACACTCTCTCGTACTCCTGAACCACCCGGTAGACTCCCTGTTTTTGGTGTGAGGGAGTGGAGTCAGTACCCAAATGCAGTTGCTGACACCAGTCCTCCATTGGTTTCTTAGAGCCGTTACCTTCCTCTGGTTGAGATGGAGGCAAGGGTTCCACGGCCTGTACAGAGATCTGGTTTATGGTGAACAATTTGGCTAGCGTGGCATGCCGGGGCAGGTATACTTTTCTCTCCCTGATATTTATGATGCGGACGGGCACCCTCCCATGACGTACATCGACCACCCCCTGTGCTGTCAAAATGGTGGGCCTACTGTCTGAGTAGACGGGTTCTACCATTGCTTGGTAGTCTCTACCTCTTAGACCAATAGCTGCCCAGCACCAAATCATAATCTCACTTTTTGGGGGCATGGCAATAGGGAACGGGTCACACATTCTCACGCTACCTATCTCACCACC
This sequence comes from Phyllobates terribilis, assembly GCF_046119375.1. Taxonomy (NCBI): domain Eukaryota; kingdom Metazoa; phylum Chordata; class Amphibia; order Anura; family Dendrobatidae; genus Phyllobates; species Phyllobates terribilis. The sequence continues at coordinate 313,961,109 of NW_027362768.1, forward strand.
AGATAGTTCCACTTGTTGTCGCTTCATCAGTGCCCGGATCTCTTTTTGGAGCACACGCTGCTGGCTGGAACTGGCGTTATTGGCAACCTGCTGCAAAATAAGAATCACCTCTGCAAGACAGTTTTCAATTACGTTAGTACCTAGGGTTATTTTTGGGTGACTCTCGCGACGGTCAATGTCCACAATGATCAGTCCTTGTGCCGGCAGTTCAACTTTACCGACCTTGATGGTCACTTCTTTAAATCCTATCTGTGGCACGGGCTGACCATTGCTGGCGATAATGCTCAGGTCGTCATCTGGGTAGCGGGTTATGTCCGAGTCATTCTAGTACCGCTTGAAGAGCACGTACGGGATGGTGGTGACCTGTGACCCGGTGTCCAGTGTGGCACTCATAAGAATGCCGTCCAGTACCACAGGCAAGGCCTGACGTCCCCCTACGTACTTGTCACGCCAGTTCGATGGGCCTGATGATGTTAGGCCTGGGGGTTGGCCCTCTACCCCAGGTTGTGCCCGTTTAAATGACAGTACCTTGCCATATGTCCGGGTTGATTGCAGCGGCGGCAGATGGGTTGTCCGTCCTCGTTGTATCAGTCGCTGGGTCTTCCTCTGGCCGGTGGGGTCCTCCTCAGTCGGCGCCACGGAACGTCCTCCGTTCCGGATGCCAGCTGGATCTTTTCTGGAGAAGAGACCTGTAAAGACTGCACAGTTCTGGTTAGCGCGGCAACGCTCTTAGTCAGCTCTTGGACCTGATGGTGCAGGTCTGTAGCCGGGTTATTGTTCAAAGCCTGCGCATCAGCTCCCACAGGCCCTGCAGACAAGGGCGCCGCGTCCTGGTGATAAGTGATAGCAGGGCGCCTGTGGGTCACAGCGCCTCCTGGTGCCGGTTCTCGGAGCACCTGGATGGCTCTGTCCTTGAACTGTGCAAAGTCCAGGTCAGGGTCCTGTAAGGCCATTGCCCGCAACTGGGTTCGGTGGGCATTGCACAGTAGACCCTCAATAAATTGTTCGGTCAACAGCTTGTCTTCATTCCCCACGCTGACAGGGTCTGCCTGCTTAATGGCCTCTTGTAGGTTTAGAGCATAGTCTCTTATACTTTCATGTGTCCGTTGTTTGCACCCGTAAAATCTGAGCTTTATTTCGGCTGAGGTGCGGGTATCAAATGTGTCTTTCAGCCGGGCTAGTATTTCTCTGACAGTCCTCTTCTTCCTAGGTGGCCAGGACTTTACCTCCCTTTGGGCTGCCCCGATTAACTGGGCCACCAGGATGCTCACTTTTTGCTCTTCCGTGAGGGGGTATACCTGGAAGAGGCTATCCAGTCTTTCCCTAAAGTCACTTAGGGTATGTGACTCCCCTGAATACTGGGGTAGCCAGGTTGCCCCCGGGATATAGGGCATGGTGAATGGCATGACCGCAGCAGCGGTTGCGCTGGCGGCCGGTGTGTAGGTGGAGCTCCCCTTGGTGTCCGACATCCTCCTTCCCCCCTAGTGGACCGTGGCCTACCTTGCGATGCTCTTCTTCCGTAGGCCGCGGCTCTGCAGTCGATCGTCGGGGTTGAGGACCTTGCGTCGCGCTCCTGTGAGGTTAGCGTCGCTCTTCCTCCCTTCCAGGACCTTACGCAGCGTCGGAGCGTGGGGCGGAGCTTCGGATCTCGCGCGCTTTCGGCGTCCACGCCCCTCTTCTTCCTGCGCGGCGTCCTGAAGATGGCGTCCGATGACGGGAAGCGGCTGCGGATGGCGGGAAGACGGCAGAAGATGGCGGGAAACGAACCAAGATGGCGTCCGATGGCGGGAAACGACTCCGGACGGCGGGAAACTTCGCCACAGGTAAGTACAAAAGTCTTTTTCAGGCACGCAGTACCCGGTGGTTGCGGGCACGAAATCCTGCCGACTACGCCAAAGTTGACTCGCCCCCTGGGCCGCGTGGGGAACCCAGAACCGGGCCTCTGGTTGGATGCTGGGGGTGGTAGTCTCAGTGTGGCGGCGACCCGGTCCGTGGCTCAGGGTGGTCAAACCAGTGGCAGTCTTAGTGTAATAACAAATGTCCGACTACGCCACCCGTGGATTGCGGTCAGTGGGGACCGCCGCTGCGCTGCAGGCCGCTGAGGCTGATGTTGTAAGCGCAGCCAAGTATGGGATAACTCCCCATGGGAGAAGTATTGCCTCAGGGCAGCTAGTGTGGATGATGGGAGTGATGGTGTGAGCGTCCCAGTACTAATGGTGCTGGTGCGGCGATGAAACACAGAGACGTGTGGTGCAGTTCAGGGTCTTTACTGATGGTAAAAAGCAGACCCTCCCGGGAGTACTGGTTAGCAGTAGAGGCCTGGTCAGTCTGTGAGCAAGCAGGATCTCCCCTTGGCCAGGTGGAGTTGTAGGCCTCCCCGTCTATCTGTACTCTTTCCTGGCTACCTTGCTCTATGCGGGTAGAAGTAGCCCACGTCCCTGAGTATACCGTGTGGTGCTCACCCGTATGGCCGGTGACTTGGGGCCTTCTGTTAGCCTCCGCTCCACGACGGCGGTGCTGGTCCCTTGCTTGTGACCGTGCCTCCGGGCTTCTAAGGCCAGAGGACCTGGAATCCCCTGCCGGTTGGATTCTGCTGCTGGACCTGGATGTCCCCACAACCTCGGACTCCGTGTCCGGGTTTAGTGTCTTCAGCCAAGGCGAGCTATCTAGCTTCCAGCCTCTGGCTCTCACTCCTGCTCCTACAGAGCTCCTGCTGTATCTTTCCCTCTCCAAGCTCTGACTCCCCAAATCCCGCCCCAGACCCAGTTTATAAGGGCAGATTCCTCCCCTCCCAGGTCTGGGCGGGCAGTGTTGCATGCTTAGGGCTCCTGACCAGAGAAACCTCCCACTTGATCTCAGACATAATATTTCTATTACTGTGGCAACCAGACCCCTGGGGTGCCACAGAAGCCTTTTTATTGTTCTCAACCCTTTTATCGCCCTATAGATTTAAATACCCCCAAAAAAGCATCCAACACACTGTATGATAACCCCTACAGTAAATTCCCCTACTGTAACCCTCACATGCACAGTATGATGACTCCATAGTCCCCCCAGCAAAGTATGATGTCCACACAACCACCCACACAATATGATAACTCTGACAGCACCCAAACACAGTATGATGGTCCACACACACTCCCCACAGCAACCCCCCCTCACACAGTATGAAGGTCCCCGCAAAGTATGATGATCCCCACAGACCCACATTGTATGATGATCCTCACACAGTTTGATGGCCCCATAGGCCCTCCACAGGACCTCCAAACAATATGATGAAGGTACGCACAGTATGATGGTCAGCACATTTCCCCCTCACACAGTAAGCAGCACAGTGGCTCAGCGGTTAGCACTGCAGCCTTGCAGCTCTGGGGTACTGGGTTCAAATCCCACCAAGGACAACATCTGCCAGGAGTTTGTATGTTCTCCCCGTGTTTGTGTGGGTTTCATCCGGGTTATCCAGTTTCCTTCCACACTCCAAAGACATACTGATAGGGAATGAAAATTGTGAGCACCAGTGGGGATAGTGCTGATAATGTCTGTAAAGTGCTGTGGAATTAATGGCACTATATAAGTGAATAAAATAAATATATACCATATTTTGCGGATTATAAGCCGCACCCCAAATTTTGCGGTGCAAAATAGGAAAAAATATTTGTTGTTTTTTTTTAAATAAAATGGTGGGCCTTATAATCCTTTTTACCTGGGGGCAGTGGTTGTGGAGGGGGGGGGGGGTCATAGGAGCCAGGCTCACACAAACCGGAGACTGGCGGGAGAGAAGGCTACGGCAGGAGACGGGTGATGCTGCGGCCCCGCCCTCAGAAGAAATGTCAGTGATTCAAGGCGGTGGTGGTGGCAGTAGGAGCTAGGCAAGTTCAGCGAGGCGATGCTGCGGCCCTGTCCTCAGAAGTCGGCGGTGAGCGGAGGCGAGGTTCCCTATCCTGTACATAGCCCTGCGCTGTGCTTTTGTAAAATGGCCGCCGGAGCATTCGCAGATCAAGATCTCTAGAGAACTCGGCCAGCTCCCGCCGCCACCACCACCGCCTTGAATCACTGACATTTCTTCTGAGGGCGGGGCCGAAAAATCGCCCCGCTACTGCCGCAGCCGCCGCCAACCTCCTGTGCTTGGGACCCCTATCCGCCGCCGCCCCCCAAGTAGCCATAACTTTTCATTATAAGAGGCACACCCTTTTTCCTCCCAAATTTTGGGGGAAAAAGTGTGTCTTTTTAATCCGAAAAATACAGTGAGTAAAATAAAATAAATAAATAATATTGGCCCCCACAGTAGTCCCCACCACAATATGATGGTTGCCACAAGCCCCCCACATCATATGATGACCCCCTTTCAGTAGTCCCCATCACAGTATAAGACCCCACAGACCCTTACAAGTCCTGACTAGGAGAGCATGAGCTGCCGTGCAGATAAATGTGTGTAAAGCAGTAATTTATACAATTTATTAATGTTCAGCTCTAATCCCCTCTGGTCCCAGAAGTTCCTCCTCAAGCCTTTTGGTGATCGACACAGGACAGTGTGACAGTAGCTCTAGCTCGGTGTGAAGGAGGCTTCCTGACTCTCTTTGTGCACAATCACAGCCCTCCTCCCCATAAACCTGTAAATAGTTAGCAGAATTCTATTTACGACCCCTCCCCCTGACTTAACACCCGCACATCCAACAATCAGCATGCAGGTGGAAACTCATCTGACTGAGTCATTTCACACAGAGAGCCCAGCGCTGCCCTGCTAACCTGCAGTGTCAGCTGAGTGTCACCCCGGCCTCCAGGACGCTCCCTCTGTCTCCATTAGCCAGGCTCCAATGATCACCACGCTCCAGGTGCTCAGCTCCTCTCTGCTGTGCACGCAGCGCAGTGATCTAGAGGGGCGTGTCTATGGAGAGAGCAGCCTACTCCGGGCCCCCTGAACGCTGGGGCCCCATAGCAGTCGCGTGGTCTGCCTCTATGGGCGGTACGCCACTGCGTAGCACCCCATCACTCTCCTTCTTGGTCAAATAGCCCTTACACAGCCTGGAGGTGTGTTTGGGGTCATTGTCCTGTTGAAAAATAAATGATGGTCCAACTAAACGCAAACCGGATGGAATAACATGCCGCTGCAAGATGCTGTGGTAGCCATGCTGGTTCAGTATGCCTTCAATTTTGAATAAATCCCCAACAGTGTCACCAGCAATGCACCCCCACACCATCACACCTCCTCCTCCATGCTTCACGGTGGGAACCAGGCATGTAGAGTCCATCCGTTCACCTTTTCTGCGTCGCACAAAGACACGGTGGTTGGAACCAAAGATCTCAAATTTGGACTCATCAGACCCAAGCACAGATTTCCACTGGTCTAATGTCCATTCCTTGTGTTCTTTAGCCCAAACAAGTCTCTTCTGCTTGTTGCCTGTCCTTAGCAGTGGTTTCCTAGCAGCTATTTTACCATGAAGGCCTGCAGCACAAAGTCTCCTCTTAACAGTTGTTGTAGAGATGTGTCTGCTGCTAGAACTCTGTGTGGCATTGACCTGGTCTCTAATTTGAGCTGCTGTTAACCTGCGATTTCCTCAGAAGCAGAGGTGACTCTTGGTCTTCCTTTCCTGGGGCGGTCCTCATGTGAGCCAGTTTCTTTGTAGCGCTTGATGGTTTTTGCAACTGCACTTGGGGACACATTCAAAGTTTGCCCAATATTTCGTACTGACTGACCTTCATTTCTTAAAGTAATGATGGCCACTCGTTTTTCTTTACTTAGCTGCTTTTTTCTTACCATACTACAAATTCTAACAGTCTATTCAGTAGGACTATCAGCTGTGTATCCACCTGACTCCTGCACAACACAACTGATAGTCCCAACCCCATTTATAAGGCAAGAAATCCCACTTATTAAACCTGACAGGGCACACCTGTGAAGTGAAAACCATTTCCGGTGACTACCTCTTGAGGCTCATCAAGAGAATGCCAAGAGTGTGCAAAGCAGTCATCAAAGCAAAAGGTGGCTACTTTGAAGAACCTATAATATAAGACATATTTTCAGTTGTTTCACACTTTTTTGTTAAATATATAATTCCACATGTGTTAATTCATAGTTTTGATGCCTTCAGTGTGAAAGTACAATTTTCAAAGTCATGAAAATACAGAAAAATCTTTAAATGAGAAGGTATATCCAAACTTTTGGTCTGTACTGTATACCAGGATAGGGATGAGGGGTACCATGTGACTCGCCCCCTGGGCCGTGGGGTACTCGGAACCGGGCAATAGGGATACGATGGGGGTAGTAGTGGCGACCCGGTCCCGTGGCTCAGGGTGATCAAACCAGTGACAGTCTTTTAGATGTTTTAAGTGATGTCCGACTACGCCACCCGTGGATTGCGATTATTAGGAACCGCCGCTGCAAGACAGTCCCCTGAGGTTGATGGTGTATGCAGCTGAGATTATATAACTCCCCACGGGAAGAGTGTAACCCCAGGGCAGTGCGGTGGATGGTGGGGGTGATGGTGCAGAGAGTCCCAGTGCCGTTAGTGCTGGAGGAGCAAAAGAGTACACAGACAACGCACTGCAGTCCAATGTCTTTTACTCACAGTTCAGGTGCTCCGGGTCACTTCTGCGCAACCAGTGACCACCCAAGCCGTGCAGTGTCCACCAGGTGAGGGGCTCGGTCAACCCCCAGGCAGTTCAGGAGCATGGCACAGGACCCCCTTCAATCCTTTCTCTGGCCTGCCTCACCAGTGACCCACTTTTGTCCAGCTGCCGCGGATCTGCGCTGGTAAACGTGGGGCCCGTCCCCCGCTGTCCTATATGGTGCCTTCCTAGCAGGTTTGATGAGGTGTCGCACCAATAAATTATCACGACCTCCGATCTTTGGCTGAGGGTAGTTTCTCCTCCACCAACTTGGGATCCGGTACCCTTAATCTGCCTGACCCTTCACCCTGTATTCTCGTGGGTTCTTAGGGTCCCTTCTACCTTCTTGTTCCTGAGCCCTTCTGTTTCTTCCTCTCTTTCTCTGCTGTTCCTTTCTGTTTCTGTTCCTTTCTGTTCTTGTTCCTTTCTGTTCCTGGCCCTCTCCCTAGGCCTGCCTCATGGAGCCGGGCCCAGACTGAGCCACAGTTCCCTGTCAGCCCTCTCTGGCCGAACTCCTTCTCTCTCTTCTCCTCCTGCTTGAACTGACCCAGAACTAAGATGGTGCCCACCTTTTATACCTCCCTCTAGAAACATGAGCCCAGGTGACCAGCAACCAATGGGCTCCTATCTACGCTCAGGAACCAACCCCTATCTGCTCCTACATCACTGGGTATTCCTCCCCCTCCCCACTCCAGCCAGGGACATGGTCTGTCGTGCCTGCATTTCTGTCTAATGGGAGCACCGTTGAGCTGTCCCTCGGAAATGGGGTGAGTGTGCTGTATGCAGCTAACTGAGACCTGGTCCATATTCCATCCTTACCCGGGAGTGGAATATCACACCTCTGGCAGAGGTGCAATACCCCTGTAGCGGCCGAACCCTCGGGCCGCTACACATGCATACCAGGATGAGGGATGGGGTGCCATGAATACCAGAATAGGGATGAGGGGTACCATGCATACCAGGATGAGGGGTAACAGACATACCAGGATAGGGATGAGGGATGGGGTACCATGCATACCAGGATAGGGATGAGGAGTGCCATGCATACCAGGATGGGGGTAAAGGGCCCATGCATACCAGGATAAGGCTGAGAGGGCCATTCATACCAGGATTGGGTATGAAAGAGCCATGCATACCAGGATGAGGGATGAGGGGTGCCATGCATACCAGGAATGGGGATGAGGGGTGCCATGCATACCAGGATTGGGGGTGAGGGGTGCCATGCATACCAGGATTGGGCGTGAGGGGTGCCATGCATACCTGGATTGGGGGTGAAGGGTGCCATGCATAGAAGGATGTGGATAAAGGGTGTCATGCATACCAGGATAGGGATGAGGGGTGCCATGCATACCAGGATAGGGATGAGGGGTGCCATGCATACCAGGATAGGGATGAGGTGTGATAGGCATACCAGGATAGGATGGGGGCAGCACATAACAGCATGGGATAACAGGATTGGGAAGCACAAATACCAGGATGGGGGCAGCACAAATACTAGGATGGGGGCAGCACATACCAATAAAAATGCTCGCCACCCGGGCGTAGAACGGGTTCAATAGCTAGTATTGTATAAAGCCGTCAGTCATCACTCCTAACTCCTCCTAACACATGCATGTTCCATTTGGCTGAGCATGTGTGTGCTCATATCTGAGAAAAAGCATGAAGACCCCTAAACACATTAGTGCAAAGTCAGCTGAACCCGCCAATTTACTATATCTCACGTGTATTGTGGGGCTCTCAACCCATGACAAACTGCAATGTCCCATACTTTTGTTTTAAGCTTTTGCTTTGAGATAAGTCGCACTTAGAAGGGCCTGGCAGTCAACTACTCCTCTTTCTCCTTAAAAACTGCACGCCTATTTAGGCAGAACCACCTACATGTGTATAGGGAGGACAGGCAAGATGGCTGACTGCCCTTCCTGCATTATACAAACATGACTTAAATGTGTAGGCTCTGCTGTTTATGATTTTTGTAGGACTTTTACTGTTCCAATCAAAATTTTTGAACCCCCATTAAAAATTAGGTTTCTTTGCAAAATTCACAAACTTTCTGCTGTTTCCAATAAACCAATCAAACAAGAACAGTGTAAATGAGGCAAAATAAATAATATAACATCACTACTGCATAAGAGGCCACTAATAATGGAGATTATACAGAAACTTTTATAGATTGTTCTTCTTTTTATTTTTCCATAAATGATGTTATTATCATGGAAGGTGATGGAGCAGATGATGATGATGACTCCACTCCTCAGGCCTCGGCTTGCACTTGAGCTGTTTTTAGAAATCCAGGTCTGCATCACACATGACGGAGAGGTGAAGAGCAGGAATGTTTTCCTGAATCCCTCTAGGATGTTCATCCTACAACACTGCGTTCAACCATATGGCCTTCTTTCTGTCCATGTCCAGGCAGGTGAAGGAGCAGCCGCTTCCTTCTGTCTGTTCATGTCCAGGTGGGTGAAGGAGCAGCCGCTTCCTTCTGTCTATCCATGTCCAGGTATGTGAAGGAGCAGCCGCTTCCTTCAGTATATCCATATCCTATTAATGAAGGAGCAGACGCTTCCTTCTGTCTGTCCTTTTCCACCACATTGTAGATGAGTCGTCCAGATGGTGACATAGCAAGTATGACTGGAAGAATTCCTTCAATTTCAGCCAATAATTACTTACTATGTTGATCCAGAGTAAGGCGAAAAATAACCCCGAAGACTAGTTGTTGGATAATCCTCATATCAGGGGAAAAAAATTCCTTCCTGACCCCAAATATGGCGATCGGAATGAATCCCTGGATGGTTGGTCCTCTAATCTACTTGGATGTTATCTGGTGGAAGCTCGGTAGGTTTGTCAAAGTCTAGTAAATAAGAAAGTCCAGTGTAGTTGTATCGTCCGATTAAAGGTTCATTCCTAGATGTTGCTGGAATGGGGCTGATTTCTCTCAGCCTAATACTCCTGTAAGAAGAGAAATATACACGTCTGAGAATCATCCCCTCACATACAGTATATACTGTATACATGGGGTGCAAGGATAAGGTGTATAGTGTGTATGTGTGTTACTGGGCAGTGATATAGATGTCCCTATATGATATACTTACAGAAGTCCCATGGGAATGGTGGATTGGCTGTGCCGGATTCCACTTTGCTCCAGTCTATGGAGTTGAAGAACGGATGGGATCTGATGGACGATATAATAGCCAATCGAGAGAATGGAATTTTGCAGAGGAGCTGGAAAATGAAAGAGACCATTAGTCATTATATTATGTATTATTAGTAGCAAGTTATTACACAATGTCTATGAACTGTCCAAATCTTATGTTCATATCTTCTTATCACCCTCCATCATCCGTCTTCATCTGATCCTACTCACCCCTTCCATGATATCGATGGCATCAAGGCAGATTCTTGGTGGATAACAAGGAACATCATTCTGCAGTGATTCGCAATATTCCTCTTTTGAGCCGAGGCTATAGAACGGCTGATTACCTACAATCATCGTAAATAGTAGGGCGCCAAAGGAAAATGAGTCCACCTGATAGTTGTGGTCTTCTCCATACATTATCTGTGGGAACATGAGACAGGAGATGAGCTGAATACACTGGTGAGTGGATTTACGCACAGGCCATGAGGACCGATCTGTGATTAGATATGAGCAGGATACATAGGCATCAGAGTATTACTCAGTCCTATCAGCATCAATCAGACGGAGGTTCCTTACCTCTGGCGCAGCGTAACCAATAGAGCCTACTAATTCATTAAATGTTTCCTTCTCAAACACTTTTATTGCTGATGAGCCAAAGTCAGCGATTTTGATGTGTCCGATGTCATCTAGGAGAATGTTCTCAGGCTTCAGGTCACTGCAGGAAAAAGAGCAGATACTGATTGTGAGGAGGATAATTCATAAAAAGAACTTTATATAATAGATATGTAAGAAAGGAGACAACAGGGAGTCAGAGGTGATATATTTATGTCTGTAGCTGTACTGATTACCGATGTATGATGCCTCTTTCATGAAGATATTGGATTCCGCAGACCATCTCTGCTGCAAAGAGCCTATGGAGAAGAAAGTAGAGGATCAGTGGTTACACACACAATCATACAGAGAGCATGAGGAGATCACACACCTGTCCCACGAACATGCACATCTTCATTTTCTCCTGTTGTCATTGTCCATTGCTGGGATTACAATGTACGGGCAACAGATTATTAGGATTCAGTTATAAGACATTTACCTTGTTGCCTTTATATCATAAGGCATTGATTTTTCCATGTGATCAAACAGGTCTCCTCCAGCCATGTAGTCCATCGCTATGATGTATTGATTAGGTGTCTCCATAAATCCCCGCAGAGAGGTTAGGAAGCGGCATCCAGTGGCCCTTTTCAGGACTTCTATCTCAGTAATGACTTTGTCCTCAGCGCGACGACTCTGGTCCATGATTTTGACAGCCAGCAGTTCTTCACTGATCGGATCTGATGCCAAGATGACCTGAAGGAAAATCACAACAGATCAGACCAAACTCTGTCATCCCACAGGAATCAGTCTAATGCAGAGCTGGATAATGTGCGTCTCACGGACCGAGACAGCAAAAAGGCTGTCCCAATGCCACCGCTATCCGCACATCCTCAGTATGCAGACACAGGTAAATACATTGGTGGAAGAGGGGCTGCCAACTACTTCTTCCACCAATCAGCATGTGAGACAGCAGACGTGATGACTTCATTACATCGTGTCTGCTGTATGGAAAGTCAGTTCACCGGAGACAGGAGCAAAGTGTTGGGGGAACGGGACCGAGGTGAGTATGTGCTGGTTTCTTTTTTTCCCCCATATATGTATGAGATGTTTGCATGTATATAGGAGGCCATGAGGGGCTCATACTGTATGAAGGAGGCAATGTGAGGGCTCATACTGTAAATAGTAGGCAATGTGGCGGCTTATACTGTATATAGGAGGCAATGTGGGGGCTCATACTGTATATAAGAGACAATGTTGGGGCTCATACTGTATATAAGAGGCAATGTGGGGGCTCATACTGTAAATAGGAGGCAATGTGGGGGCTCATACTGTAAATTTGAGGCAATGTGAGGGTTCATACCTTAAATAGGAGGCAATGTGGGGGCTCATACTGTAAATAGGAGGCAATGTGGGGGCTTATACTGTATATAGGATGCAATGTGGGGGCTCATACTGTATGTAGGAGGCGATGTGGGAGTTCAAACTGTATATAAGAGGCAATGTGGAGGCTCATACTGTATATAAGAGACAATGTGGAGTTCATACTGTATATAGGGGACAATGTGGAGGTTCATACTGTATAAAGAGAGGTAATGTGGGGCTCATATTTTATATAGGGTCTATGTGAGGGCTCATATTGTATATAAAGAGGCTATGTGGGGGCTCGCTCTGCATATAGAGAGGCTATGTGGAGGCTTAAGCTATATACAGGTTGCTATGTGGGGGCTCATACTTTAAGGGGCAATTTTGGGGCTCATACTGTATATAGAGGGCTGTGTGTGGGCTCATACTGTATATAGAGAAGCTATGTGGGGGCTTACACTTTACGTAGGAAGTTGTGTGGGAGTTCATACTGTAAATAGGGGGCTGTTATTGGGCTCATACGGTATATAGGGGAGTGTCAGCAATACGTAATTTTGCTCAATTTAAGTGATAATATAAAATACTAATTATAATTGTAATAAATATGTTAATTTTAATATTGAGCAGAATAGATTGGGGAACACGGAAGAGTAGAAATTCACACTTACTTTTCCGAAGCCTCCCTCTCCAAGATCTTCATGGAAATTGAGATTGGAAAGTTCAATATGATTTTCTGTGCCGACCAATTCTCTAAAGGGTAAAATACGGAAACTGGCTTCATCAAGGTCTTGTACTGGCATGACCGCTGTGCCGGAGGGTGTCTCAACGCTTCCATCTGCTGAGATGATAAAAGAGTTATTGATAAATATAAATACATTACATTTTTAATCAAATTTCTGTAATTAAGCTGAAAATGTCTGACATTTGTGCCCTGATTCATCCAAACTGTCGAATGTAGAAAAATTGTCCTGTTGCCCATAGCAACCAATCACAGCTCAGATTCCATTTTTTCACATTCTATGGAACAGTGAAAGCTGCATTGTGATGGGTTGCTGTGGCAACAAGGAAAGTATTTCTGCAATTTTGATAATCAAGGCCTGTCAACCCCCAGTCTATTATACTAAACTGTTTCATTCTTACCTGGAGCATCTTTATCCAGTGATGTGTGTGGTGGGGAAACAATCAGGTGTTTGGTCTCTGGGATGGAGATGTTCTCATCTGGTGACCTGGCCCTTTGTAATGCACCATTCCCATTGACAATGGGTTTGGCATAGAAAAGACATCTCCTACATTGGACAACCCAGTCTCTGTTGTTTCTGATTCTCTTCTGGGCTGCCGCTCTTTGTAGGTTTTGAGTCTCTTGGCTTTCAGAACTGGAGAATGAGACATGTCTGGGTCTTCCTTGGCCAACCTCTTCCAGCTCTAATTCTACGCTGATGATATTTCTTCGCTTATTGAGGATGGCATCTTTGTTCCTCCTCCTAATTTCAGGGACAAGTTCTCCGATTTTTTTTATGGAGATAAGAATGGCCCTGTGAAGTTGATTATCTGCGGAGTCTGCAGAGTCAGATTCCATGAGGTTCTCCATTTTCCTTTTCTCTATAAGGATCTCGTGTCTCTTGATCTTTCTCATTTTCTCCAAATTCTGTCTTTTGGACGCCATTTCTGAGGCGTCAGTGTCCATGTCCAGTACTATAAAGTCTTTTCGCCCTAAAGCGAACAGTGGTTTTTGCTCTTCAGCAATTCCTCTCCTCTGTCTTAGAACCCGATCTCTTTGGGCTCTTCTCCTCTCTTCCTCCATTATAAAATTAGCTTTTGCTTTGTTTACAATGAAACGCATAGCAACTACCTCACCCTCGAAAGTCTGCAAGGCAGTGACTTCTCTTCGGCCGGAACACTGGGATATAGAAGGTGATGATGTCATCATACCAATTATGACATGTATTTAATTGTGATGTCATCAGACTAGGGTCCTGTTTTGCGTTCATGAGGTCTCAATGGAGACATTATACCAGGACTTTAGTTTGTATTTTTGTCATTAAATGAAGTAACACTTGTTAAATGGTGATCTTTTATCTCCATATTAGCAGAATCCTTCATTCTGTCTGTTTTTCTCCATATTCTTTTATTGTTTAATTCTGTCCAATTATTGTACATTTTGTCATCAGGTCCACAATCTCCATTTTGTGGGGTGTTCACATTTAGCGTTTAAGCTTCAGTTTATCCTCCTGGACATTACAGGAGAGCTGTACCTTCCTATATAATGTATTTTTGAACTGTTGACTCCTTTTTGCATTATGTGTCATAGAAGTATCAGGTGGTCTTTGTCATTTTATTCTAGTTCCACCTTGTGACCAGGGCCGGCTTTAGACAAATTGTGGCCCTAGGAAAAATTCAAAGTGGGGCCCCAGATTCTGAAATACTGCGCTAACAACAGCACTACAGTCAATTCAGTGCATTGAAGTGAGTTTTGAGCTAATAACAATGTCTTTAAGCGCCAAGAAGCCACTCAGAAGAAAGACAAAAGGAGTGAAACATATCACAAGGTTGTGTTCTTTGCTGACTACAAGCAGTTAAGCCACTAAAAACACAGTTTCACAGGTTTCCTCACTCTAGTTGTAGCCTACAAAGAACACAGCTTTGTAATATGTTTTAATTCAGTACATGAAAAAAATAATATGTGGAAAATATGTAAATCAAAAAATATTATTACAACGTTGAATTTTGCATTGAAGGCTTATTTGTCACGCATGCACAATATCATGCAATGTCTTGTGAATACAGTCTTGTCATCTATATGCTTAGTCCGAACAATCATATGTGTGAGATCTTTTCATTACCATCTGTAGATACTTAGAACTAAGTAAAGAAATAATAAAGTGCTGCTGAGACCAGCATAAATACAGCCATAGATATCATTTTACACTTTGCCAAACACAAATAATAAAAAATAACTTAACATCTCTTACAGGTTTAGTCAAAGGGATCCACAACTTAAATAACTAGAAAATGTTCAAGCAAATGGTTTCTAAAGGAGCCCTTACAGGTCTATGTAATAAAACTGGCAACATAGCGAATGCTTTCTAGAAGCGAACCTTTCTGGCTTTTTCTGAAGCAAAATCTTTAATTATTTTGGAGAAGTCCAGATTTCTGCGAATGTCCCGCTCAATTACAACCTCAGCTAGACCAACAAAGCGATCTTGTAACATTGATGACCTTAAATTATTTTTTATCACTTTGAAAAGTGAGAAACTTCTCTCGCCTGACGCTACGGTCACAGGAACACTCATTAGGACACACAACTCCACACTAAGATTTGGGTACAAATCCAATAGGTTTGTACAGTAAATGTAAGTAAGCATGTTCAATGGTGAATCGGAAACATCATCTGGGATGCTCCTAATTGCTGAACACATTTCAAAATTCAAGTCATTGAGATCAACATCACCCATTTCTTCTGAAGAGTGTTTGCAGCATTCTACAAGCCTCTGCTCATCTTTCACAGCTTCCATTTCCTCCTTCTTAAAAAGGAACCCAAAAAGGTGGTAAAAATCTTTCACCTGAGAAAATCTCTCAGTTATGACCACAAGTGTCGCATCAATCAAGGTTAAAGACAAAACCCTCTTCACCATTTCCTCGGGAGTGCTGGACGTTCATAATCAAACATTTTTCTTTTTTTTTGTTTTCTTTTTATTGGCAATGAAAACTCTACATCTGCTTCTTCAGCTATACTATTTGCAATATAATAACCTGATTCAAAACCATCTTCCCTGTAATCTTACAGAAAATGAAGTACAGATTCAGTTTCTTAAGAGTGTCCATGCCAACTTTTGTTTTCTGAAAGATCTTGCTTGCACCATTAATATGTTATAAGACATCATACCAGGCAACAATGCAAGTGATGCAAACTGACCAGAAGAAATGTCATTCTTGGCCTCCGCAGCTTTTACATCAGCTTTTTTTGATGCAGCACAGATGACAAGGTCTTCAAGCGCAGAACAAACTTCCCTTAGGTCGTAGCGAAGAACTTTTACACTGTAAATCCGACATTCCCAGCGAGGAGAAATAACTGTATTGCCCAAACATCAATGCTATGATGTGAGTGCGGAGGGAATCTTCCCACATTCACCAAATTATACCAGATCTTAACAACCAGTATATATAATGAGGAAACAGAGTTATGATGGCAAAAAAATACATATTTTATTTTATTAAAGACAAAAATTCATATAGAAAAAAGACAACTGTAAATGTGCAAGGGACAGCAACAGCTGTACAGCAAGTGGGTCCACAACCCAAAAGGAATGCCTAGTAAACATTGCAATTATAAAAGGCTGCAGGCATGAATCATAAAGTGCAGCACAGGTAGGGCATAAAACCATACATCTATATTAGCTAAATGCCAATGATAAACGTGTCCATGACATCCGTATCAATTACCCCATAACTAGGCACGCTAATAAGGTGATGGTCTTACCAGTGGTAAGGGCTGTGGGTGAACTGGCAGCACAGTGGGCGTAGTGGAGTACCCCGACGCACGTTTCGAGGCATCCGCAGCCGCTTTCTCAAGGGGCGGTAGCAAAGAAATTTTACTCTGTGAATCCAACATTCCCAGCGAGTATCAGACAGTGATTTGATGGTCAGGTTGGTTACATTTTTCTTTGAAGTTGCACATTGCAGTGTTGATGAGCTGAAGAGCACATACATTTGCTGCAATACTCCAAAGAATGTGACAGAGAGAACAGATGATTTAGCAGCATCAATGATGACTACATTAAGAGTGTGGCTACTTCAGGGCATATACAATGCTCTTTTATTCATGGCCGATGTAAATACTTTTATGGCCAAATATGACAAAAGCATTTTCGGACTGATACCTTTATTAGCTAACCAGAAAAAATATATATGCAAGCTTTCAGAGCACAGAGGCTCCTTCTTCAGGCAGGATTGCAAATGAATTAATAAGACAAATGAATAAGGCATCATCCTTTACACCTCATGATCAAATGTCCTGCTGTAATATCTCTTAAATGTTGTGCCTCCTAAAACCAGGTGAGGAACAATCAGAGAAAGGTATAATAGAAACAAGTCACCAATTCTGCATTTATCACCCACTCCTGGTTTTGGCTCCCACTCCTGAGAAAAAATACTGACCAAATACTGATAGTGGGGCCATAGCCTAACACTTGTTCTCCAATAGGCAAATAGTGCTCCATCCTTCCCGAGTCTCGCCGTATGTCTAAGCAGTACTGTACAGTCACATATGGGGTATTTCTATGTTCAGCAGAAATTGTGGGACAAATTTTGGTGCCATTTTTACCGATTTTCCTTTATGAAATGTAAAATTTGGGGCTAAAACTAAATTTTTCTGGAAAAGATGTAATTATTTTTCTTCACTGCCCAATGGTATAAAATTCTGTGACACCTTTGGTGTCATTATCACTGCATCCCTAGATGAATTCATTGAGAGGTGAAGTTTGTAAAATGGGTCACTTGAGGGAGGTTTTGTAAATTTTTTTGGAAAATTGAGAAATTGTTGATCAACTTTTAACCATTCTGACTTCCTAACAAAAAAAAATATTTAAAAAACGATGCTGATGTTAAGTAGACATGTGGTAAATGTTAATTATTACCTATTTTGTATGATATAACTATCTGGTTTAAGGGTATAAAAATTAAAAGTTTGAAAATTGTGAAATTTTCTCCAGAATTTCCCATATTTTCACAAATAAACACAAAAAATATCGCTCTAAATTTACCACTAACATAAATTACAATGTGTCGCGCTCAGGAGTTATTACCTCATAATGTGACACTGGCCAGAATTGTAAAATGTGGTTTGGACAGGAAGGTGAAAATAGGCTTCAAGGTGAAAGGGTTAATTACATCTCCCATTTGTGAACTTTACATCAGCCTCATTTTTCCATTACTTTTTTATTTTGTTAGAATGTTATAAAGGTTAAAGCTTTAATAGCAAATTTAGATCTTTTCAAGAAAACTTTCAAAGCCTTTTCTACGGCCCTATTCAGGCTTGAAGCGACTTTGAGGGACCGACTTATTGGGAGATTGGGAAGTGATACCATTTTAAAAACTGCACCCCTCAATGTTGCTGCTGTCAGAAAGTTTGTTAACCCGTCACGTGCTACACAGAAATTTACACAAAGTGCCATAAAAAAATGAAAAATTTTATTTTTTCCACTAAATCATTGCTTTAGACTAAACCTAGGCAAAGTGCGGCCCATGAACAAAGGAGGAGAACAGCTCAGCATATATTGCAAAAAGTATTTATCTAGTAATACACAATAAAAACACAAATAGGAAATCAGACAATGTGGTAGTGTCAGATGGTAAAGTGCTTACAGGTCTGGTAAATATATTATAATATGCTTGTAATATATCCGTGAAATTACACAATTGCACGTTGCCCACAATGATAATTGAATTATAAATAATAATAAGTTTAAACAAGTGAACTAGGATAGAAATCACAGGATTAACACATATAACATGATCCCACTGACTGCTAAATGAAAGGGGATGGGGGTGAAACAATGTTCTTAGTATTAAGCTATGTGCCCATCTCTAAAGCCAAAATCATGTTACAACCAGCGGGATAATTACCTGACAGGGAAGCACAGCACGGGCGGAAGTAAGAAAGTGGTGAGGGTGATAGCCCAACGTACGTTTCGCGGCGTCCCAGGCCGTTTTCTCAAGGGCAAGAAGTGATGTCCTCATAGTGACCCAAGATGCATATATATTCATCTCTCCCCTTAGAATCTGGAGTGCAGACAGCTGGTCGGTGAGGCACGTACCAGGTAGTGGCCAGCTATACCGGGGGTGTGCCTCGCGGATCACATGATGTGGGGCCAGTATGCCACACACGGCACATGCGCGCGGCTCAGGGAGCACACTGCGCATGCGCCCCAGCCGTCAAACCACAGAACCGCGCATGCGCGGAAACGAAGTCCCACGCAGGCGCAGGGTGGCCCTCAGACGGCCAGGCGCGCGCGCGCCGCAATCCCCACTGCGAGCACGCGCTCAGCCACGTTAGGAAGCAGCATAGCAGCACTCATTATAAAAGAATTAGGATAAACAGGGAGAGCAGCGGTGAGACAAAGAGGGAGCCTAATGATCATAGATGGAAGAAGGGCCAAAGAAATAGATACTGCATACAGCAAAGTTTTTTTCCAAGAAAAATACATATAAATCTAAAAAATCACATAAGTATAATTAGCAGCAATTGTAGATTCTGATGATCATAACTTCCGTCTAGGCATGAGATCCAATGTGTATATCCAAGTCTCACTGATCTCCAGACACAAGTGGGGTTATAAGGACTTTCAGGAGTATGGACTAATAAAAGAGGAAAAGAAACAAAAGAAAAGACAATGATTAAAACCATTAGAATTAAAATCACATGAAAAATAATAATTCCTCTTATAATCACCCAACCCACATGTGTAAGTACATACATGTGGGGATAGAGGTATACAGGATAAACTTACAGCTACAAAAATGAGTGCAGCCCATGTACGGCCCTCTGGCTGTTCCAGTCCAACTCACTGACCTAGACAGCTACAGGGCTGAAAACACTGGCCCACAGGTCGCACCATTCGACCACCTGGAGTCCCGATATCACAGCTATCTGCCTCCTCAAGAAGCAGATAACTGTCAACACAATGGTGGAGGATGGAGCTGCTGGTTCCTCCTTCCACCACTCAGTTTATGGGACTCAGACAGCAAATGTGATGATGTCATTACTAGTGATGAGCGAGCACTAAAAAACTCGGGTGCTCTTTGCTCGGGTCGAGAAAATCGTAATGCTCAGATGCTGAACCCGAGCAACGAGCCCAATGTAAGTCTATGGGAAACTCGAGCATTTTTCCAGCGGTTCCCCCCGCAGAGATGTGCAGGGGGCCTAAAAATTGCCCTAAACAATGGGAACAGTGCTGAAATGACATGGGAACTCAGGCATCTCTGACTCTCAGGTCACTGCCGTGAACAATGTTGTCAGAGTATTACGCCACTTTTACGGACCAACAATAAAACATACAAAAACTAAACCAAAATGGATGTTCCTGGAAAAAATGTTAAGGGACATTTTTTCCAGGGTAATGACTTGTATATAAGGCAAAAAAAACAAACACAAAAACAAAAATGCTCCTTTACACCTTGGGCTATGTTCACACGTAGCGTTTTTGATGCGTTTTTGCACTTTTGCATTGCTTTCAATGGTGAAAAATACATTCACCAGTAAATGTAATTTTAACATTTTACTATCTTATCTGGTCATGTGGTGTGTGACACATCATCAGACACATCCATACAGTGCTGAAAAGACATGGGAACAATATATGGAAGACCCCTGGAAGCATCTCTGACTCCCAGGTCACTGCCCAAAGCCGTGGCCATCAGACGTGATCCTATATTACTGCTGTAAAAATACAGACATTTTTGGCAACGTGACAAATATTAAACCCCATTTAAAATGGACAAGGTGCGTGGCAAGGGATGGGGAAGTGGACGTAATGGTGATGGTGCACCCAGATGCCGAGGCTGTCGGCAAGATGAAACTGTGCCTACTAAGGAAGCCACAACATCGCCATTGGATTCAATGGGGGGCAAAACCAAACACATACACAACACCTTCAAACGGGCCCAAAAGCTGCCAAAACACATCAAATTAGGGGCAGACACCAGGAAAGTGGCATCAATTGACCCAGAGTACAAGTAATATAATTATTATTATTTATTCTTATAGTGCCATTTATTCCATGGCGCTTTGCATGTGAAAAGAAGTCACCGACTGCTATAAGAGGAGAGAAGACCCTGCCCGTGAGGGCGCACAAACAATCGACAAGGGATGGGTGAGGAAACAGTAGGTGAGGGTAGAGCTGATCATGCAGCGGTATGGTGGAGCGAAGGTTACTGAAAGTTGTACGCATGTCGGAAGAGATGGGTTTTCAGGTTCCTTTTGAAGGTTTCAACAGTAGGCGAGAGTCTGATATGTTGGGGTAGAGAGTTCAAGAGTAGGTGGGAAAATGCACGAGAGAAATCTTGCACAAGTGCTTGTGACCAGGGACGGTACATCTCATTGACGGCACACTGGATTAATATTGTGGAAGCCGTGACCCAGTCGCACCCTGGGACGGAACACGTCTTCCCGACACATAGAATTGTGGGCTCTGGGTCAATCAAGCTTCAACACAATGTTCACAAGGTCTCCTACACAATGAGCAAATTATTCATGATGATAGACGCCACTGTCTCCTTAGCTTGCTGATGGTACTTTTCTGTGGGAATGAGCTTGTCTCCAACCAGTCTGGAATATTTCTAGTGAATTATGGCACGCCATGGTTTGCTATTAGCACCTAGTACCAGAAGCGAAAACATCCACAATTTTCTTCTCAGAAATTTTATTTGGTAGACTGAGTGGCTGCCCAAACTTTAGTCTCTCAAAAAGGAGCTGAAGACACTGAGTGGCAGAAGGTGCAAGTTCCTCCAGCATGTTAGACATCAGAGGAAGAATAGAGAGGGCAGCATGGTGGCTCAGTGGTTTGCACTGCAGCCTTGCAGCGCTAGGGTTCTGGGTTGAAATCCAGCCAAGGACAACATCTGCAAGGACTTTGTATGTTCTCCCTGTGTTTGCATGGGTTTCCCCCAGGCTTTCTGGTTTCCTCTTCAGTAAAAAAAGCAGCCACTGAGTGTCCGGGAATCTTCACACAGACTTTTCTTAGCCAGGGCTGCTTCTTGACAGGGTTGGACGGGCCCACTAGAGAACAGGAGAATCCTCCAGTGCGCCCTGCCTTCTCCTTCAGGAGATTTCATAGTGCAAACCTTGCAGCTGGTATGGGGCTATTGAGTGGGAGAGAAAGGTGGGCCCTCAGAATCAAATCCTCTGGTGGGCCCAATGATCTTCAGTCTTCACAGCCATATTTTTTAGCTCAGTGAAAGGACTGGCATAGAGGGAAAACGTATCTACTCCGGCTGTCATTTCTCCCAGGAAGTCCTCTAATGCAGCTTGTTCCATAAGCAATGGCAGCCCGTCCAAAATCAGCCCACACTTCTTGGTGGTGCTTTGACACACAAAGATCTTTCTTTATGCCTTGAATTTCATGACTACAGAGTTGGGCAATGGCCTGATCTACAATGCATTTGAGAAATAATGTGTAAAAGCACGTCCAATCCACAGCAAAAATGGAGCCATAGAGTGCCCGGAAACCTTAACCTAGACTTTTCTTAGCCAGGGCTGCTTCTCAGCAGGGTTGGATGGGCCCACCAGAGAACCAGAGACTCCTCCAGTGGGGGCCCTGGCTTCTACTTCAGGAGAGTTTATAATGCAACCTTGCAGGTCGTGATGATGATAGAGGCCACCATCTCCTTAGCTTGCTGCTGGTATTTTTTTGTGGGAATGAGCTTGGCTCCAGCCAACCTGGAATATTTTCAGTGAATTCAGGCACGCCATGGTTTGGTATTGGCACCGAGTACCAGAAGCGAAGCCATCCACAATTTCCTTCTCAGGAATTTTATTTGGTAGTCTGAGTGGCTACCCAAACATTAGTTTCTCACAAAGGAGCTCAAGACATTGAGTGGCAGTAGATGCAAGTTTCTCCAGCATGTTAGATACCAGAAGGAGAACAGAGAAGGCAGCACAGTGGCTCAGTCATTAGCACTACAGCGTTTCAGCGCTGGGGTTCTGGTTCCAAATCCCAGCAAGGACAACATCCTTAAAGGAGTTGTCTACTACTTTTACATTCCACGCGGCACCCCCGCCGATCAACTATTATTGGTGCCGACGGCGGCTGCTGCCGGCCGGAAGTGCTTACCTGAGGGGCTCCACCATCAAGTGGTAGTGGCCGCTGCGGTGTACTGCACATCCGCCTCCTATTCAATTGAATATAACAGCTGATCGGCGGGAGTGCCGCGTGCGGGACCCCGGCTGATCATACATTGATGCCCTATCCTACGGATAGGACGTCAATGTAAAAGTATTGGACAACTTCTTTAAGGAGTTTGTATGTTCTCCTCGTGTTTGCGTGGGTTTACCCCAGGTTCTCCGGTTTGCTCCTCAGTAAAAAGGCTGCCATACAGTGTCCGGGAACCCTCACACAGACTTTTCCTAGCCAGGGCTGCTTCTCAGCAGGGTTGGACGGGCCCACCAGAGAACCGGAGACTCCTCCGGTAGGCCCTGGCTTCTCCTTCAGGAGAGTTCATAATGCAAACCTTGCAGGTCGTGATGATGATAGAGGCCATTATCTCACTAGCTTGCTGATGGTACTTTTCTGTGGGAATGAGCTTGTCTCCAACCAGCTTGGAATATTTCCAGTGAATTAAGGCACTCCACGGTTTGGTATTAGCAACCAGTATCAGAGGCGAAGTCATCCACAATTTCCTTCACAGGAATTTTATTTGGTAGACTGAGTGGCTGCCCAAACTTTAGTTTCTCACAAGGGAGCCCAAGACACTGAGTGGCAGTACGTGCAAGTTTCTCCAGCATGACCTGTTTGTTAGATATCAGAGGGAGAACAGAATTTGGCATTGCCAAGGTACCAGAGTCTGTTTTTTTTTTTACTAAAGATCCTGCTGTGTTTTTATATATATATTTTTTTTATGTCTCTTCAAATGTGTATTGGAGTGCGTCCTAATTTTTGGCAGCCCTTGACATTGCTGCATATACGCAATAACAGTATAGGAGAGCCACTCTTTAATAATGGGTAGGACAATTCAAATAGATTCTATATTCTAGAATATTACCGGTCTTATCTGAAATTCGTTTACGGGTGAGGTATCACAGTTTGGATAGCATATTACACCGACCGGTATTAGGTATTATTGCCTAATACTGCATGCTGCTTGTGCTGCCGAAAATTTTTTATTTTTTCCAGAAAAATCCATTTTAGTTTGTTTTTTGTATGTTTTATTGTCAGTCCGTAAAAGTGGCGTAATACTCTGACAACATTGCAATAGTTATCCTTGGCAGGAGAAGAAGGAGAAGGAGGAAAAAGAACAAAGAGCGCTGTGTAACACTGTGGAGAGGTGAAGTGTATGTAATGAACTCACCCAAAATGGTTGTGCTGGACAGACACAACACTGGCAGAAAATTTAGAAGAGGACTGGAGTTTCTCCTCCGGTATGCTGCTCATCCAATGTCGTTGTACTGTGCTTTTCCTGGCCCTGAAGCCACTCCACTTGGAGGTATACAAGGAGAGAAGAACTTGGGATGGCGCTTTCGTTTGAATGTGGAGATCAGACAGTCCATATATCAATATTAGATTTATTGGTTTTAAAAACAGATTTTACTGTCAAACCACATTTACCATAAAAAACTTTTAAAAACACAATGCGTTTCAACTTCCATGAGTCTTCAGGTGTAAAAGAAATAGTGACACATAGAAACTTTTATACCTTATACTTAATTAGTTGTGGGTGGAGTGTTCATAAATAACTTTTTACAGTCTTTTACAGTCTTCATCAGGTGTAAAAGAAATAGTGACATACAGAAACTTTTATACCTTATACTTAATTAGTTGTGGGTGGAGTGTTACACCCACAACTAATTAAGTATACAGTAAGGTATAAAAGTTTCTATATGTCACTATTTCTTTTACACATGATGAAGACTCATAGAAGTTGAAACGCGTTGTATTTTTAAAAGTTTTTTTATGGTAAATGTGGCTTGACAGCAAAATCTGTTTTTAAAACCAATAAATCTAATATGGATATATGAACTGTCTGAACTCTGACAACATTGTACACAGATATGCTATTGGTCAGCGACCAACTGTGGATAGGTTTGAACACACGACTGCCATACTGTAAATGAAGTATAATATCTGACACATTCCCAAAAAATTTCCGTATTATTGCGGCAGTAATATGGGATCACGTCTGATGACCACGGTTTCAGTCAGTCGCCTAATAGTATGGTATTTGTCAGTGACCAAGTATCAATAGTTTGGAACAACATACACCTGGCAGACTTTAAATGGAGTGTAATATCTGACACGTTCCCAAAAATTTCTGTATTGTTACAGTAGTCATATGGGATCAAGTCTGATGGCCACGGTTTCAGGCAGTCACCTAATAGTATGGTATTTGTCAGCGACCAAAACAAAGCTGGCTGACTTTAAATGAAGTATAATATTTGGCACGCTCCACAAAATGTCTGTATTATTACCGCAGTAACATGGGATCACGTGTGATCATGGAAAAGTTTCTCTGCTTCTACAATACAGTATTGCAAATATAATCAAAAAATATGTCTGCATTCTGCTAACAAGCAAATGGAGCAGTAAAATGGTGTACTCTGTATTGCTTTTTAAGCAAATAATCAGGATAAGGAGCAAAAAAGAAAATAGTCTGGTACTGTAGGGCTATGGATATTTGTAACAGCAGCAGCAGACAGAACATGCAATAGACCCTATTGTGCTGTATACACTGCCACAAACCTTACCTGCCTAACTCCTGCTATCACCACTGAATACATGCAGTTGGATTAGTCCTCAGAAGTACTGTTAGATCAGATGGACATATATCTTGTTGTGGAATACCTATACGTAACTAATAAACCACCAATTCTGTCACTCACTCAGCAGCACCTCTCCCTACTCTGCCTGTTTCCGGGGTACACTGTCACAAGCATAGGGTCACCAGGTCTGATATAGACCTGATGACGCTATGCGGCCAGCCAATCACTGTGATACCACAACCAACATAGCTACGGCATTACAGTGCGTGGCAAGCAATCCCTGCATTTTAATTGACTGTCTAAAGAGCACCAAACATGTAGGGAGGGGAGGTGAAATATTCGAGGAGCGCCTGACGCGCCCCCTGTGCCGTGGGGAACTCGGCAGCCGGGCCTCTGGTTGCTTGGGGGATATCACGGTAGCTGGCCCGGTCCGTGACCCAGGGCGGTCAGTAAAAAGGGGAAAATATTGGGGGATTTGGGAAAGTGTTCGTGACGCCACCTGTGGAATGCGTCTAAGGGGTGCCGCCGCTGCGGAGCAGTCCTCTGGAGCTGGTGTTACGGCAGCAGGGATGGTGTGGCTCTCCACAGGTAGAGCTAGCTCCAGGACTGCGTGGGGTGTAATGGATGGTTGTGCTGGCCGCTGTGGTGCAGAGAGGGAATGGTGGCGCAGACGGAATAATTGGACAGAGGCTGTGCGGTGCAGTCATCCGTGTCTTTACTCACAGTTCTTTAGTTCCTCAGGGTGCACTGTCAGATTGCAGCCTCCCGCGTCGCGCTGCATTCACCAGGCAGGGGCTCAGCTCTTCCTCAGGTAGATCAGGGGTACCTGGCAGAACCCCACTTTCACGTGTTCCTAGCTAGACCGACTTCACGCTGGGTCTTTCTCCCTCCTGCCCTGCGCTGCCCACTCTCAATCTCGCTCGGGTGCTCTGAAGTCCCTCCTGTACGTTGGATCCCGGACCTGCTTGACCCTCCTGGGGATTAGAATGCGGCTTACGATCCCTCTGTCTTCTGACAGATTCGGGGCGTACGGGTGCCGTCCTGCACTCGCCGTACCCCCTAGGATCCCTTCTTAGAACGGAGCCTGCTCCCTGCTCCCCTCCTGGGCCTCCAGACTTGGCCCTACTTGTGGAGCAGAGCTCCTTATGAGACTCTGCTCCTGGACTGTTCTTCTGAATTTTCCTGAGCTGTTCTTCTGAACTGCTCTCCTCTACTAATCTATCTGTCCTGCCACCCTAAGATGGCTTCCCTATATATACTCCTACCAAAGTGCTCCCTATAACTACTTCCTCCACCCACACCCACTACTGGTTCCCCCTACCTTTGGTTCCCCCACTCCAGCCAGGGTCAGGGCTCAGCAGAAACATACATTGCGTCTTGCCCCTCCAGCTGGCCTGGAGCAGTGTAGTGTTGGATGCAGGTGTTTGGTGTTCCAGGCAGCACTCCCTCCTTACCTGAGAGAAGGAGATACCACACCTCTGGGTGAGGTGCAGTACCCCTGTGGCGACTGAACCCTCAGGGGCGCCACACTCCCCCCTGGTAAAACACAGCACATCCGTGAGCTGGAACAGAGCAAAACAGGCTAAATTGACATGAAAAATTTTAAGAATGCATTCGCATATAAGACAGTAAAACATTTCTTCCCTTAATGGGAGGCACATCACTTTAATGTTACAGGGTTACATTTTTCAAACAGTTTAAAACATTTTTCATAACGTTCTCGCAACAGGTTACAGTTCATGCTGTAACCGGGTGTCCATTTTACTTCACAAACTGGTGCAACAAGTAGCAGCATCAGGGACCCGTCCGCAAACCCTCAACGTAGGCCCTGGGTGTGGCTGAAGGGCATATGCGATCCTGGAGTTGGACCACGGCTTCCGCCACGCCAGACGGGTTTTCGTTCTGTGATCATGGTTACTAATATAAAACCAATAGGGTGCACCTTAAGAGGTGCTGAACTATTTACAATGCAAGTTCTTGGCCGT
This sequence comes from Phyllobates terribilis, assembly GCF_046119375.1. Taxonomy (NCBI): domain Eukaryota; kingdom Metazoa; phylum Chordata; class Amphibia; order Anura; family Dendrobatidae; genus Phyllobates; species Phyllobates terribilis. The sequence continues at coordinate 313,988,254 of NW_027362768.1, forward strand.
TCACTGTCCCCAGCCTGGAGTCTCTATATTCCCTGATGGGTACCTAAGTAAACACACGCTCAAAAAACATTATTTTCAACTTGAACTACTGCACCCTTACAGGTGACTATTTACAAAATCAGTCCCACTCGCTGGACTAATAGTGGGAACCCCGCCTGGGGTATTTCTGATTCTTACCTGACCCAGCCGGGTCATAAGGTATGTCCTGCGGGAGTGTGTCCTCGATGACGCGGTACACATGCAGGGCGAACCACCCACGTTCCCCGTGGTGGCGTGTGTACGTGATACGGTCCCCCGGATACAGATTCCAGTCGGGATGGCCTTCCTCCAGCTCGGGCTCCACATCCCGCCAGTTCACGAATATGTCCCTTTCAAAGTCGGGACTGAGGATAAGGCCCCACCCAGCCTGCAGGTGAAACTTTACCACGAGGCCTTCCTCGCGGGGGCTGGGGTGGGCCGACTCCTCCTGACGGACCTGTGCCTTTGCGGCCTTGTTCCGGGCCTCCAGGCGTTCACAGCGCGCCTGCCGCGCGCGCCGCTCCTTCTCCAGCTGCCGGAGCTCCCGCCTGCAGAACTCCTTCCTCCGCAGGGCTTCGGCCTGGGTCTCCTGCGGGAACCCCATCAGGTCCCCCCCCTGGTTATCCCAGCAAAACTCTTCTCCGCTGGAGTAGGTAACCAGGGGCGCTGGTGTCAGGAGGAGCGGGCACGGCTGCTGGTCCTCGAACCGGGCGCACCAGTCGAAGTCTGGCGCGCCATACACCCACTCGGGTGCCGGAGGTGGAGGCGCCGGGAGGGCATCCAGTAGCAGGCCCGAGGCTTCAGCGCCCGGGAATGGAGGCTCCGGGAGGGCACTAGATGGCAGATCCTCAGGGTCAGCGCCCGGGGGTGGAGGTTCCGGGCTTAGCAGCTGCTCCAGCGAGGGCATGGCGGCATACGGGGAGTGCTGAGTAAAGAGGCCCAGCAGCAGGTCAGCGCTGGCAGTGCTCGGGATAGGGGATTCTTTCCAACTGCTCCTGTACTCCATACGGCCTCCTGGTTCTCCGCGAGCTCCGCCGGGGCTGAGGTGCCGCTGCTGGCATCCGGTGTCGCTTTCCGCCATGCTGCCAATTTTTCCAGCAGTTCGCTCCTCTACTTTGCGACCGCTGCTTGCTGGGCTTGCTCCACTTGTTGGCCCAGCTCGAGGACCTCGCTCTGGAGGAACTCCATGTCCTCCGGGGACAATTTCTCAGCTTCTCCCTCCAGGGTGAGGGGGTCACTTGACGCTGTGGCAGGTCAGAGGCGGAGGCTGGACTTTTGCTTCCTTCCATTCTGGCTGCCGGGTGCGGTCTGTCTAGACTGGTTAAGACCACACCCTGTCTCCATTCCTTTTCTCCTCCTCCTCTCTTCTTTCGGGGGCGGCCCCATGGCAATCTGCTGTCAGTCACTCCCTGTGACGGCCTCCCTGCCTTGACGGACACATCTATGCGGACAGTCACTGTTGCAAGGGGCAGGGTTGGCTTTTGGCGCAATTCTGGGACCCAGCCCACGATGGGAGGTTCCATTTTGTTGTCCTTTAGCACGCACATAATGGTGCCCATTCTTCTGGGGCGGGCGCCACATTCAACAACATAACACAGTCCTTTAGGCACACTTCACCCGCCAATAACGGGTTGGTCACGAATCCTGTCCGTGACGCCAGATCTCACGCGCCCCCAGGGCGGTGGGATACTCGGCAGCTGGGCCTCTGGTAGCTGGGGGATATCACGGTGGCTGGCCCAGTCCGTGACCCAGGGTGGTCAGTGCAAAAAAGGGATATTTTTATATGAGATTTTTAGGATTGTTCGTGACGCCACCTGTGGAATACGGCTAAGGGGTTCCGCTGCTGCGGAGCAGTCCTCTGGAGCTGGTGTTACGGCAGCAGGGATGGTGTGGCTCTCCACCGGTAGATCTAGCTCCAGGGCAGCGTGGGGTGTAATGGATGGTTGTGCTGGGCGTTGTGGTGCAGAGAGGGAATGGTGGCGCAGACGGAATAATTGGACAGAGGCGGTGCGGTGCAGTCATCCGTGTCTTTACTCACAGTTCTTTAGTTCCTCAGGGTGCACTGTCAGATTGCAGCCTCCCGCGTCGCGCTGCATTCACCAGGCAGGGGCTCAGCTCTTCCTCAGGTAGATCAGGGGTACCTGGCAGAACCCCACTTTCACGTGTTCCTAGCTAGACCGACTTCACGCTGGGTATTTCTCCCTCCTGCCCTGCGCTGCCCACTCTCAATCCCGCTCGGGTGCTCTGAAGTCCCTCCTGTACGTCGGATCCCGGACCTGCTTGACCCTCCTGGGGATTAGAATGCGGCTTACGATCTCTCTGTCTTCTGACAGATTCGGGGCGTACGGGTGCCGTCCTGCACTCGCCGTACCCCCTAGGATCCCTTCTTAGAACGGAGCCTACTCCCTGCTCCCCTTCTGGGCCTCCAGACTTGGTCCTACTTGTGGAGCAGAGCTCCTAATGAGACTCTGCTCCCGGACTGTTTTCTGAACTGTCCTGAGCTGTTCTTCTGAACTGCTCTCCTCTACTAATCTATCTGTCCTGCCACCCTAAGATGGCTTCCCTATATATACTCCTACCAAAGTGCTCCCTCTAACTACTTCCTCCATCCACACCCACTACTCTTTCCCCCTACCTTTGGTTCCCCCCACTCCAGCCAGGGTCAGGGCTCAGCAGAGACATACATTGCGTCTTGCCCCTCCAGCTGGCCTGGAGCAGTGTAGTGTTGGATGCAGGTGTTTGGGATTCCGGGCAGCACTCCATCCTTACCTGAGAGAAGGAGATACCACACCTCTGGGTGAGGTGCAGTACCCCTGTGGCAACTGAACCCTCAGGGGCGCCACACGCCGAGCAAGTCGAGCAGTGAGATGCTCGGGCGAGCATCGAACACTGACGCGGACGCTCGCTCATCACTAGTCATTACATCGCGTCTGCTGTGTGGCGCATCGGTTTGCATAGTAAAGACCAGAGCAGCGCCTGGTGAAAGGGAACAAGGTGAGTATGTCCTATAGTGAAAAATGCCATGTTTTCCTGTGTCCACAAAAATTTTATTTTGTCTAATTTTTTTCATTTTCACAAAGGTAATTGGAGAAGATGGAACCTATAATTTATTATGCAATTTCTCCTGAATGTGACAATATTCCATATCTGGTCAATAATTACTGATTAGGTACATGACAGGGCTTGGAATGGATTGCAGATGTCATGTCACATTTGCTCAGTCAGTGAGGTGCTAAAACAGTAGAAACCTCTCACAAGTGACTCCATTTTAGAAATTAAACTCATCAAGACATACATCTTGGCTTGTGGTGAGCATTTTTAATCCTTAGATGCTTCATTTAATTTTATAAGATTGGGCGATAACCATGAAAAATTAAAATTTTCCTATTAAAATGTTGCTTTAACCTCAAATTTTCCATATCACAAGAGGTAATAAGAGAAAGAAGACCCCACAATTTGTGATGCAATTTCTCCACAGTGATGCCCCTATAAATTGAAACTGGATACAATTTTTTCAGCTTGGATGAGAAGGTGCGCTATTTGACTTTTGGAGTGCAATTTTGGCTGGAATAGATTGCTGATGCCATGCACATTAGCAGAGCCCCTGAGGTGGCAGAACAGTGAAACCAACCCCCTCACCATAAATGACATCATTTTGGAAACTATACCAATGAAGGAGTTAATGTAGGAGTGTAGTGAGTATTTTTAACCTACATGTACCTCACAGAATGTTATAACATTGAGCCGTGGTATTCAAAAAATAGGATTTTACAACTAAAATGTTAAACTACCTGGAAATATTTCATTCTCCTTTGGCATAATGTGTAAAATAGATCCCACAATTTGTTTTGAAATTTTTCAATGCAGTGATAACCGATTTGGAAGTGGGGTTGTGTGTAGTCCAGGTCCAGCAAATGTTCAGCCATTTTCGCTTTTTTTTTCTTTTAATAATTTTCTTGATTTTCTGTTGTACATTTTGACAGCCATTAAGTAACAAACAAGTGTTCTCTTCTGTTAGATAGATACAGTTGAAACCAGAAGTTTACATACATTATATAAATAGACAGATATGCATGTTTTTCTCAATAGCTGACATGAAATCAGAGTAACCTTTCCAGTTTTAGGTCAATTAGGATTACCATAATTTTTAATATTTGCCAATTGCCAGAATAATGAGTGAGAAAGAAAAGTTCAACCCTGTTATTTGTTTGACAAGTGTCAAGAAAGTTGATTTGCCACTATTTAATATAGACAGTGTAGGTACCGTCCCAATTTAGGGTCACCTTGTCGCTGGTGGGACGGCTTGTATACTTTTTTTGATCAAAAATAGTTCACTAAGTACCCTATATGTCATATGCAACTTTGCTTTACATTTATATATAATGATTGTAGGGTATGAGAGATATTTTTTGTCTTTTGTAGGTTTTTCTTCTTTTTGCTAGTGTGAACATGCTCCTATTTCTTGCATGTGTACCATCTTAGACCTCAGTTCACATTGCTTGGTTTTTTGTCTTGTTTGCATTCTGTGAAAATTAAGGGTGTGGCATCCCCTTTGTTGAGCTGGTTAGTATATATGTAGCTTACCACGGGCCTAGGTGGTCTGATATTGGGACCCGGTTCTATTTGTCTACCCTTTTATGTGCATTACTTCAACTTTGATATACAGTAAGGTTTTTAATATAGACAGTGTAGGTACCGTCCCAATTTAGGGTCACCTTGTCGCTGGTGGGGCGGCTTGTATACTTTTTTTGATCAAAAATAGTTCACTAAGTACCCTATATGTCATATGCAACTTTGCTTTACATTTATATATATTATGATGGTAGGGTATGAGAGATATTTTTTGTCTTTTGTAGATTTTGCTTCTTTTTGCTAGTGTGAACATGCTCCTATTTCTTGCATGTGTACCATCTTAGACCTCAGTTCACATTGCTTGGTTTTTTGTCTTGTTTGCATTCTGTGCAAATTAAGGGTGTGGCATCCCCTTTGTTGAGCTGGTTATTATATATGTAGATTACCACGGGCCTAGGTGGTCTGATATTGGGACCCGGTTCTATTTGTCTACCCTTTTATATGCATTACTTCAACTTTGATATACAGTAAGGTTTTTAATATAGACAGTGTAGGTACCGTCCCAATTTAGGGTCACCTTGTCGCTGGTGGGACGGCTTGTATACTTTTTTTGATCAAAAATAGTTCACTAAGTACCCTATATGTCATATGCAACTTTGCTTTACATTTATATATAATGATGGTAGGGTATGAGAGATATTTTTTGTCTTTTGCAGGTCTTGCTTCTTTTTGCTAGTGTGAACATGCTCCTATTTCTTGCATGTGTACCATCTGAGACCTCAGTTCACATTGCTTGGTTTTATAACTTGTATTTTGTATTCGCGGCTGTTGTGCCCATACTTTGTAGAAAAGTTCAACCCTGTTATTTGTTTGACAAGTGTCAAGAAAGTTGATTTGCCACTACACTGAGGTCGGAGTCATTCATAGCACCGCCGTATACACATTCGACTAGCGTTCCGGTCGTTACATCTTGACGTAGTTGGCAGGATACGGTGCTCGCTGTGGATGGTGCGTGTAGCACAGAAGGTGCTGCCGCGTCTACTGTAATAATCCAGCCCCCTTCTCCCATTGTGACCGGTAGAGACCGGTTAGTTGGTTGCTCCGCAAAGGGAGCACTGCTTAACCACCTGGCCAAGTTTGATGGGTATAACTTGCTGTTCAGTGATTGGGTAGGCAGGTTGAAGAATGCCATTGCCTTGTACGGCGTCAGCCCCCAGCTACAATCGGAAGTCGCGCTGAATGCTCTGCAGGGGGATGCGCGCAAAGTTGTCTTGTTAAAACCCAAAGACAAACGAAAGACGGTCGACGATATCATCTGCATACTAGAGAAAGCCTTCGACATTGTGGCGGCGGCAGGCTGATGTCGACAGCATTCTTCGGGATCAGTTAATCGAGGGGATACGAAGTGAAGCGCTAAGGAGCGAATTGTTGCTGAAGGTGCGGAGTTCTCCTGGATTCACCTATGCCGAAATACAGGAAGAGGCAGTAGCACGGACTTTGGAAGTGAGGCCTGCTCTGCAGTGGAGTAACCTGCAAGTGGCTAACACAAGAGAGCCGAGACCAGACCCTGTTCAGGCACAGCTGGCAGTTTTACAGAAAACCGTGGAAAGCCTGAAGGAACAGGTGCAACGGATGCAAGTTCAGGAGATGCCTCTGATATGCTCGGCCCTGACTAACCCCCCTATTCCCCTATATGGGCAACCACCCTATACCTCAGGGAGGACGCTGACTGCTCCTTGACCTGATGCAGCCGGAGGTAGGGCAAGAAGATCGGTTCAATGTTGGCGATGGCGAGATCTGGGGCATATGCAGCGGTACTGCCAGAAAAACCTGCCGGCTGAAATCCCGACATCGGTAAAAGAGAGGCCCTCGCTGTAGTTGGGCATACGGCGAGGCAGGAACGAAAATCAACGCCCAACGTCTGTTCCGAAGATCTGATTGCGGAGAATCCCACGTTAGAGGTGCAGTTTGCAGGAAAGTAGGTGGCGTGCTTAGTGGATACTGGATCGGAGGTGACGACCATGCCGATAGAATTTTTCAAGACGCACTTCGAAGAGGCCATCAAGACGGAGTCGGAAAATCTGCTAAGGCTGAAGGCCGCTAATAATGAAGAAATTCCAGTGGCAGGCATTGCATGGATGAAAGTACAGCTGTGCGGTCAGGAATTGGGAACCAAAGGAGTGGTGCTCGTGAAGACACAGGCGAGGCCAAATCTTCCGGTGGTTCTTGGAATGAACATCCTGAGGGAGCTGGGCTCCCTTTTGTTTGAGCGTGATGGCCGAAGATATTGGAAATGAGCGACACCTCACAAAGCCACTTAGAGGGCCCTGCAAAAGGTGGTCCGTTCGTGCGGCATTCAGAAGAGTTCGGCTGAAGGAAGAATGGTGGGAGCAGTGTATGTCCCATGCGGGTCTGCTGTTGTGATCGCCCCTGGTCAAGAGAAGCTTGTGTTGATGCCGGTAGGGATGCACAGGAAGCTGAATGATGTGGAGGTGGTTCTGGAACCGGTGGGACGGTCAGGAGGTACGGACAGTCCGATGATAGCTCGAACGTTGGCTATTGTGCAAAATGGAAGTGTACCAATGAGGTGTCTGAATCTGCAGAATCATGAGGTGACTCTGGCAGTGGGTACGAAGCTGACTGAGGTATATGTGTGTGACGAAGGAGTCATCCCCAAAAGCCAGTTCACACTGAGGGCAGACCGCCGGACCGCCTGGACCCTGTCGATGCAGGCGGCAGCTGAAGAATCCCCCACGCCCACGTGGAATGGCAGAAAGATTATGGAGATCATAGGAGTGGATGAGTCCCAGTTGGCTCCCGAGCAGGCTCGCAGACTGGAGGCTTCACTGTGGGAATATCAGGCTGTTTTCTCCAGGGGAGATGAAGACTTTGGTTGTACATAGATTGTGGAGCACAAGATACCCACAGGAAACGCCCCCCCAATTCGGGAGAGATATCGTCAGATCTCACCGAGGCTTTATCAGGAGGTCAAAGGAATGCTGGCGCAGATGCTGGATAATGGAGTGGTACGGCCAAGTCAAAGTCCTTGGGCTGCACCGGTCGTGTTGGTCTGGAAAAAGGATGGATCCATACGGTTTCGTGTTGATTACCGTAATCTGAATGTGCTCACAGTACGTCAATCCTACCCGTTGCCCCGGATCGAGGAATCCCTGTCTGCCTGGGAAAGGTGAAGTACTTCTCCACTCTTGACCTGGCCATCGGCTACTGGCAGGTGCCCGTGGCATCTCAAGATCGGCAGAAGACAGCATTCATCTTGCTGATGGGACTGTACGAATTTAATCGAATGCCCTTCGGACTGACTAATGCTCCAGGAACGTTTCAGTGGTTAATGGAATACTGGTTGGGCGATTACAATTTTGAGTCCGTGTTGATCTATCTGGAGAATGTGATTATATTTGGAGATTCGTTCGACGACCACCTGAAGAAGCTCGAGCAAGTGTTGCACCGACTGAGGGACAATGGACTTAAGATCAAGTCAATGAAATGTCACTTGTTCCAGACGCAGATCGAGTATCTGTGACATGTAGTGTCGGCTGAGGGTGTGCGGCCAGCACTGAGTAAAATTTAGGCCATTTAGGAGTGGCCCCATCCCAAGACCGTGAGAGAAGTATGGGCATTTCTCGGTTTAGCCGGATACTACCATCGGTTTGTGAAAGACTTTGCTAAAGTGGCTGAACCACTGAATGAGTTGTTGAGAGAGACGGCTCAGGGGCCCAAGAATCAGCCGATTTGGTGGACGGACCGACAATAACAGGCATTCGATCGGATCCGGGCCGCTCTTGTGCAGGCACCTTTATTGGCGTGTGCTCGCTTTGATCAACCATTCACCCTGAACACTGACAGAAGTCTCTATGGTCTGGGAGCCGTGTTAGCTCAAGAACAAGATGGGAGTGAGTGAGTCATCGCGAATGCTAGCCTGTATTTACGGGATACAGAGCGAAATCCGGACAATTACAGCTCGTTTAAGCTGGAGATGTTGGCCCTGGTGTGGGCCATGACCGAGAAGTTTGCAGAGTACCTGGCTGGGTCGGAGATTCTAATGATGGCGGACAATAATCCGCTTGCACACTTAGAAAACGCTAAACTAGGAGCCCTGGAGCAGAGAGAGGTGGCGTGGATGTCCAAGTTTAATTACCGGATCCGGTTCCGTTAGGGTAAAGAAAACTCCAGTGCCAACGCATTATCACGAGTGACCCGAGGCACACCCGAGCAGGTGGTGGATGAAGACCTCAAGGATACTGAGATCCCCGATTTGAGGCGATTGCCTGTGTTCGTGGACGTGGCACGCTCAAGTGGTGTGGCGACACGGGTCGCCACATTGCTGGGCAAGACTTTTCAAGAGTGGGCCGAGTTACAGGATTCAGACTCTGAACTGTCACGAGTAAAGAAATGGCTGAGTCCAAAGTCCTGGCCCGATGGGAGAGCAAGAGCCTGGCTGGGTGCAGAAGGACAAAAGCTGCTAAGGCAGTGGGATCGATTGGCCATAGCGGAGGGGATACTGTAATGCTGGATCTACATAGCGGCAGAGCTAGGTACCGTTGGCTGTTAGTAATCCCAGCTTCAGTGGCTCTGGACATTGCCCGGGAAGCTTATATGCGGGGTGCACACTTTGGGCCTGAGAAGACTTATCGTTGGCTGTAGCGGTACGTGTACACACCTGGCTTGGAAGAAGTTGTGAAAGAGGTGTGTGGTAGGTGCCGGGCATGTGAGCTGAATAAGTCCCTGGAACAGAGGGCTCCTGTTCAGACAATTGTGACGTCTGCCCCGTTGGAAGTGCTAATGGTGTATTATTTGTCAATCGGGTACGCCAGAAGTGGTCATCATTCATGCCTAGTCATGACTGATCTGTGACACCCCAGGGGTCTGGTTGCCACAGTAACGTAATGTTATGTCTGAGAGCAGGTGGGAGGTCCTTTGGTCAGGGATCCTGTGCATGCCACACCTCCTGCCCAGTCTTGGGAGGGGAAGAACTTCCCCTGTATAAACCCGGGGCTGAGGCAGGGTGAGTCAGACAAGGAGAGTGGAGACAAGAAGCAGCATAGGAAACAGCAGGCTTACAAGGAGTCAGGGGCTGGCAGCTGCAGAGCTTGCCCTGACTAAGAAGATTCTTTACCGGACCCGGAGTCCGAGGCTGTGGGGACTAACTCCTGCCCAGCAGCAGAATCCGTCAGGCAGGGGATTTCAGGTCCTCTGGCCCAGAAGCCCGAAGGCACGGTCACACGCGTGGGACCAGCACCGCCATCGTGGAGCGGAAGCCATTAGAAGGCCCCGAGTCACCGGCCATACGGGTGAGCACCACACGGTACACTCAGGGACGTGGGCTACTTACATCAGCTTCTAGCAAGGTAGCCAGAAGAGTACAGTCAGTTTGGGAGGCCTACAACTACGCCTGGCCAGGGGAGATCCCATCTGCTCAAAGACTGACCAGGCCCCGTTTGCTAGCAAGTACTCCGGGAGGGTCTGTCGTTGTTACCAGTAAAGACCCTGAACTACACCGTAACGTCTCTGAGTGGTTCCTGCTACCCCCATCATCCACGTCGGCTGCCCTGAGGCCATACCCCTCCCGTTGGGGGTTATACTATCACGCTGCACAATCCTACCACCGGCCTCAGCGGTCTGCCCTGCAGCAGCAGCTCCCTGGCTGCTCTCAACGGGTGGCGTAGTCATCAACTATTTACTACTAATAGACTGCCGTCTAGTTTGACTCCCTGGGCACGGACCGGGTCACCGCCACGAGACTACAACCCTCCACTGATCCGGCTCCGGGTAGGCTCCCGCGCGCGCAGCGCAGCGCGACACAGGCCCAGGGGCGCGTCAACTTTGGCGTAGTCGGCAGGATTTCGTGCCCGCAACCACCGGGTACTGCGTGCCTGAAAAGCAAAGACTGTTCAAACTTACCAGTGGTGAAGATTCCCGCTATCCGTGGAGGTTTCCCGCCATCCGGCGCCATCTTCTACCTTCTTCCCGCCATCGGTGAAGTTTCCCGCCATCCGGCGCCATCTTCGGCCTTCTTCCCGCCATCCGTGGAGTTTTCCCGCCGTTGGACGCCATCTTGGGGACGCCGCGCGGGAAGAAGAGGGGCGTGGACTCTGAAAGCGCGCGAGAACTGAAGCCCCGCCTCACGTCCGGACGTTGCGTAAGGTCCTGGAAGGAGCCCAGCAGACGCCGACGTCACAGGAGCGCGACGGAAGGTCCTCAACCCTGACGATCCACTGCGGAGCCGCGGCCTACGGAAGAGGATCATCGCAAGGTAGGCCACGGTCCACTAGGGGGGAGGAAGATGTCGGATACGGAGGAGAGCTTCACTGCCCCAACCCCCGCCAGCGCTACCGCTGCTGCAGTTATGCCCTTCACAATGCCCTATATCCTGGGAGCAGCTTGGCTACCCCAGTACTCAGGGGAGTCCCATACCCTGCATGACTTTAGAGAAAAGCTGGATAGCCTCTTCCAGGTGTACCCCCTCACAGAAGAGCAAAAAGTGAGCATCCTGGTGGCCCAACTAACCGGGGCAGCCAAAAGGGAAGTAAAATCCTGGCCACCTGGGAGGAAGACTGTCGCAGGAATACTAACCCGGCTGAAGGACACCTTTGATACCCGCACCTCAGCCGAGATTAAGCTTAGATTCTACGGGTGCAAGCAGCGAGCGCATGAGAGTATAAGGGACTATGCACTAAACCTACAAGAGGCCCTGAGGGCCATAAAGCAGACCGACCCTGATGGGGTGGGAAACGAGGACAGGCTGTTGACTGAACAATTTATAGAGGGTTTATATTGCAATGCCCACCGAACCCAGTTGCGGGCAATGGCCTTACAGGATCCCCATCTGGACTTTGCACAGTTCAAGGACAGAGCCATCCGGGTGCTCCGAGAACCGGCACCAGGTGGCGTTGTGACCCACAGACGCCCCACTACCACTTACTATCAGGAGGCGGCGCCCTTGTCAGCAGGGCCTGTGGGAGCTGATGCGCAGGCTTTGGACAATGACCCGGCTCCAGACCTACACCATCAGGTCCAAGAGCTAGTTAAGAGCGTTGCTGCGCTAACCCGAACTGTGCAGTCTTTACAGGTTTCCACCCCAGGGAAGATCCAGCTGGCATCCGGACCGGAGGACATCCCGTGGCGTCGACCAAGGAGGACCCCACCGGCCAGAGGAAGACCCAGTGACCGATACAGCGAGGACGGACGACCCATCTGCCGCCGCTGCAATCAACCCGGACATATGGAAAGGTACTGTTCTTTAAACGGGCACAACCTGGGGTAGAGGGCCAACCCCCAGGAAAAAGATCACCAGGCCCATCGAACTGGCGCGACAGATATGTGGGAGGACGTCCAGTCTTGCCTGTGGTACTGGATGGCATTCCCATGAGTGCCCTACTGGATACCGGGTCACAGGTCACCACCATCCCGTACGTGCTCTTCAAGCAGTACTGGAATGACTCGGATATTACCCGCTACCCTGACGACGACTTGAGTATCATCGCCAGCAATGGCCAGCCCGTGCCACAGATCGGATTTAAAGAGGTGACCCTCAAAATCGGTAGAGTCGAACTGGCCGCACAGGGACTGATCATTGTAGATATTGATAAACATGAGAGTCACCCAAAAATAACTCTAGGAACTAACGTAATTGAAAATTGTCTTGCAGAGGTGATTTTCCTTTTACAGCAGGTTGCCAAGAACGCCAGCTCCGGCGAGCAGCGGGTGCTCCAGAAAGAGATCCGGGCACTGATGCAACGGCAACAAGTGGAACTCTCCGGCGGTGAGATTGGTAGCGTAAGAATGTGTGACCCTTTTCCTATTGCCATGCCCCCAAAAAGTGAAATGATGATTTGGTGCCGGGCAGCTATTGGTCTGAGAGGTAGAGATTACCAGGCAATGGTAGAACCAGTTTACTCAGACAGTAGGCCCACCATTTTGACAGCACGGGGGGTGGTCAATGTACGCCATGGGAGGGTGCCCGTTCGCATAATAAATATCGGGGAGAGGGAAGTGTACCTGCCCCGGTATGCCACGCTAGCCAAATTATATACCACTAATCAAAATTCTATACAATCTGTGGAACCCTTGCCTCCATCTCACCCGGAGGAAGGTAACGGCTCTAAGAAAGACATGGAGGACTGGTGTCAGCAACTACATTTGGGTACTGATTCCACTCCCTCACATCAGAAACAAGGAGTCTATCGGGTGGTTCAAGAGTATGAGAGAGTGTTTAGTAAACACCCGTTAGACTTTGGGCGGGTCAAGGGGGTAGAACACCGCATCCCCACGGGAGATCATCCTCCCATAAAAGAGAGGTATCGACCCGTACCCCCTGCACACTACCAACACGCCAAGGGGATGCTTCGAGACATGAAGGAGGCTGGGGTAATCCGGGATAGCTGTAGCCCCTGGGCAGCCCCACTAGTTTTAGTCAAAAAGAAAGACAACACCATGAGGATGTGTGTAGATTACCGGAAAATCAACCGTATCACACACAAGGATGCGTACCCCTTACCAAGGATAGAGGAGTCATTGGCTGCTTTAAGATCTGCTAACTTCTTCTCTACCTTGGATCTCACTAGCGGGTACTGGCAGGTTCCTGTAGCAGAGGCGGACCGGGAGAAGACCGCATTCACCACCCCGATGGGACTTAGCGAGTTCACCTGCATGCCGTTCGGACTCTGCAACGCCCCAGGAACCTTCCAACGATTAATGGAGTGCTGTCTGGGCCACAGAAACTTCGAGACGGTCCTGTTGTACCTGGACGATGTCATCGTATACTCCAAAACTTATGAGGATCACCTGAAACACCTGGCGGAGGTGTTCGAAGCTCTGGCGAGTTACGGCCTAAAGGTGAAACCCTCCAAGTGTCACCTCCTGAAACCAAAGGTGCAATACCTGGGACACGTGGTGAGCGCTGACGGAGTGGCTCCCGACCCCGATAAGATCACCGCAATTAAGGGATGGCCAAGCCCCTCCAGCATAAAAGAAGTGCGGCAGTTCCTAGGGTTGGTAGGCTACTACCGAAGGTTTATTCCCGGTTTCACCAAAAAGGCAGCGCCGATGCAGGACCTCCTGATAGGCCAGTCCCGGAAGGCCAAGAACCAGAAGCCGCCCTTCAAATGGGAAGAGCTGGAAGAAGAGTCCTTCCGCCAGCTGAAGATGGCCCTCACGGGGGACGAAATCCTGGCGTACCCGGATTATAGCCAGCCCTTTATCCTCTACACCGACGCCAGTAACATCGGGCTAGGAGCCGTACTGTCCCAGATCCAGCAGGGGAAGGAACGAGTAATCGCCTACGCCAGCCGAAAACTGCGACCCACCGAAAGGAACCCCGAGAATTACAGCTCATTTAAGTTAGAGTTCCTGGCCGTAGTATGGGCAATCACTGAGCGCTTTAAGCATTACCTCGCTTCTTCCCGGTTCACCGTGTACACGGATAACAACCCGCTGACACACCTGGACACGGCAAGACTCGGTGCCCTGGAGCAGAGGTGGATGGCCCGTCTGTCCAACTACGAGTTCACAATTAAATACCGGGCAGGACGCTCCAATACCAACGCGGACGCCCTGTCCAGGATGCCCAACCTGCCGGACGAAGGAGAAGATCCGGAGGGACTGGAAGAAGTTGAACTCCCTGCGTTCCACCGTCATGGGACTATCCAGTATTCCCACCGGGTAAGGGGTAAGCAGGCTGCTACGTTGAACCCCTTACCCCACTACAACTGGGCGGAAACGCAAGACAGTGACCCTGCCGTCCGACTGGTGAAGGAGATGCTGACTCGGCCGGAGGCTCGCCTTGAACCAGACGCTCCGGAGGAAGCCAAACAACTATGGGCGGAGAAGAGTCGACTATTCCTTTACAAGGGGAAGTTGTGCCGCAGAATGGTCAACTCCCGGACGCATGAACTACTCTGGCAAGTAGTGGTGCCCCGAAGAGACGCAGCCATGGTGATGGAGGCATACCACGACGGAGCTGGACACTTCGGGTGGAAAAAGCTGGAGTTCCTGCTGCGCGAGCGGTTCCACTGGGTAGGCATGAGGGGAACCATCGAGAAGTGGTGCAGAGACTGTGGCCCGTGCAATCTGAGAAGGAAGGACCGGGCCAGCCAGAAGACTCCCCTGCAGTCCATCGTCACCCGGCAACCATTGGAACTGGTAGCCTTGGATCATGTAAAACTGACCCCAAGCAGAAGTGGCTACGTCTACGCGTTAACCATCGTGGATCATTACTCCCGATTCTTGGTTGTCGTCCCCGTCAAGGACTTAACGGCTCAAACAGCAGCTAGGGCCTTCCAGCAGCACTTCTGCCGTCCACACGGGTACCCGGACCAAGTGCTGACGGACCAGGGACCTGCCTTTGAAGCGGAGGTCTTCCAGGAATTCTGCAATCTGTATGGCTGCCGGAAGATAAGGACGACACCCTACCATCCGCAAACTAATGGACTTTGTGAAAAAATGAACCAGGTGGTAATGGATCTTCTAAAAACATTGCCCCTGGAAGAACGCAGTCTGTGGCCTGAGAAGTTGCCCGATCTGGTGGACCTATACAACCACATCCCGGTAGGTTCCACCAACTGTACCCCGGCTTACCTAATGAGGGCGAGACCTGGTAAGTTACCTGTTGACCTGGAAATGGGAGTCCTGACACCTGAGGACACTTCACCAGAAACAGACTGGGACACAGAGAGGCAGCAGCAGTACCGGAGAGTACAGGAGAGCGTGGAGCGAAGTCTCTGTCAGGCTAGGGAAAGACAAGAGAAGACTTACAACCAGTATGCTCCCGCTGTTCCCCTGGTACCCGGAGAGCAGGTCTTGAAGAGGAAAAGACGGCTCCACAAGTTGGATGACCAGTGGGAGAAGGACCCGTACACCGTACTGCCCTCAAGCCACGAGAACCCGAAGGTCTGTACCATCAGTAAAGACGGAGGGGAAACCACAGCCATTGTATCCCGGGACCACCTGAAGAAGTGTCCCGAACAACTGAGGAACCCTGAAGAGGAACAAGAAGACCATCGACCCGTGGGAGAAAGGGAAGATATGGTTAGTACCGTGCTCGGGGACTTCCCTCGGTCTTGGACTCAAGTCAATGGTGCAGTTGTGGTACCCGTACTCACCTTCCTCCAACCATCATCCCAAGAACCTACGGAGCAACGGGTAGAGCTGGAAGAACAGCCGGTCCAGGAGGCAGAAGACTCCACACAAGTAGAACAGGGGAATCAACCCTCTGCTTATAGTGAGCCTGCCGTACCCCTAGTGAGACAAAGAGCCGGTAGACAGCTGCCCAGTTTACCCTTGACAGCTCCTACACCCTGTAGTTCAGGGCCAGACAGTCAGCTCCGTAGGTCCACTAGGGCCACTAGAGGCCAGTTACCCGCACGTTGGAGGATCTAAATGTTTAAGCTATTTTATAATGTTTACCTGTCTATAGTTGCTTGTGTGTAATTTTGTATTTCTAGTTGTTTTTAGGAATCCTTGGTGGATTTACCGGGAATCCTTGTATATAGTTGGAGCGTAACCCAGGATGGACTAAAGACTGTCAAGGACTCGGGGTAGAACAGACCCCTACCTGGTTACGTCTCCCTGTGTTGGTGAAATGGACACCTTGCTTTCTTCAGAGACTGCACCCGGTTGCAGACACGCCGTAACCATCTTTATGTGTTTTCTTATTGTATTATTAATGTTTTGCCTTGTTATGTTTTCTAAATGTGTTTAGTCCCGGAGTACTAAATTTTACTAGGGGGGAATGTGACACCCCAGGGGTCTGGTTGCCACAGTAACGTAATGTTATGTCTGAGAGCAGGTGGGAGGTCCTTTGGTCAGGGATCCTGTGCATGCCACACCTCCTGCCCAGTCTTGGGAGGGGAAGAACTTCCCCTGTATAAACCCGGGGCTGAGGCAGGGTGAGTCAGACAAGGAGAGTGGAGACAAGAAGCAGCATAGGAAACAGCAGGCTTACAAGGAGTCAGGGGCTGGCAGCTGCAGAGCTTGCCCTGACTAAGAAGATTCTTTACCGGACCCGGAGTCCGAGGCTGTGGGGACTAACTCCTGCCCAGCAGCAGAATCCGTCAGGCAGGGGATTTCAGGTCCTCTGGCCCAGAAGCCCGAAGGCACGGTCACACGCGTGGGACCAGCACCGCCATCGTGGAGCGGAAGCCATTAGAAGGCCCCGAGTCACCGGCCATACGGGTGAGCACCACACGGTACACTCAGGGACGTGGGCTACTTACATCAGCTTCTAGCAAGGTAGCCAGAAGAGTACAGTCAGTTTGGGAGGCCTACAACTACGCCTGGCCAGGGGAGATCCCATCTGCTCAAAGACTGACCAGGCCCCGTTTGCTAGCAAGTACTCCGGGAGGGTCTGTCGTTGTTACCAGTAAAGACCCTGAACTACACCGTAACGTCTCTGAGTGGTTCCTGCTACCCCCATCATCCACGTCGGCTGCCCTGAGGCCATACCCCTCCCGTTGGGGGTTATACTATCACGCTGCACAATCCTACCACCGGCCTCAGCGGTCTGCCCTGCAGCAGCAGCTCCCTGGCTGCTCTCAACGGGTGGCGTAGTCATCAACTATTTACTACTAATAGACTGCCGTCTAGTTTGACTCCCTGGGCACGGACCGGGTCACCGCCACGAGACTACAACCCTCCACTGATCCGGCTCCGGGTAGGCTCCCGCGCGCACAGCGCAGCGCGACACAGGCCCAGGGGCGCGTCAGATCACTTTACTAATTTTGCCGTTGCTGTCCCCACCAAAGATCAGACTGCTAAGTCCGCAGCTGAGGCAATTTGTAAGCATTTCATCCAGGTTTATGTGTGTCCTCAAAGGATACATTCAGATCAAGGTGCTTGCTTTCAAGGTCAGCTCATGACGGAGTTGCTGCAAGTCTATGGGATTCAGCAATCACGGACAATGCCCTACCATCCACAGGGAAATGGGGCCTGTGAACGGTTCTACCAAACCTTGCTTCAACTGCTGAGAACGCTGGAACAGAGGCAGAAGGAGCTTATGTAGGCCTACAACAATAGGGTCCATAGCACCACAGGATTCACTCCTTACGCGATGATGTTCGGTCGGCCTGGGCGAGAAATTGAAGAAGTGTACCTGACAAGCCAGAATATCATACAGCCAGTGAGTGGGTCCAGGATCATCGCTGAAGGTTTGCGGGAAATCCACCGGATAGTAAAAGACCGTGTGCAGGATCATCCCCACCAAGATCGGGGGCCTGTGCACCTAGATGAGTTCCGGGTGGATGATAAGGTGCTAGTGCGAGTCACGTGTCCGGGAGATAAGTTGAGTGACAGGTGGGAGGATACGCCCTACACAGTAGTGGAAAGGGTATTCCCAGGGGGAAGTGTGTACACAGTGGTTCTTGAAGGGTACATTGGACCCCGTTACACAATGCACAAAAACTGGCTAAGGGGGTGTATGTCCGACACACCTGCCTGTCACCCTGAGACACCTGCCCCACCTACAGCGATTGCACCAAGTAATGTTGAATGTGACTGTTGGGATGACTTGGGGGTGGAACCCTCGGACTTGCAAAGTCCGATAGCGCAAGATCCAGGTGTTCCACACACCGCCCCTGATGTTACTGTTCCACCAGATGCGGTGGACCCTCCATCGAACTCGGCAAGTACTGGTTTGCAGAGATCGAAGAGGAGCACAGCTGGTGTTCTCCAAATACGATATAATCCTGCGGAGTATGTGTTACATATGTGTTGTACGAAACCATTTGTCGGGGCGCCAAATTGTAAGTGGGGTGGATTGTAGCATGTTGGCATGTGTTTCTAGTAATGAGTTCATATTACTGATAGCATAAATTTATCCTGCAATGACTTAGTCCGGCCATTAGGGGTCAGCAAGAGACAAGTAAAGAAAAGCCCGGGGATCTGTGAAAAAGCCCGGGAATCTGAGATCCAGGAAGACCTCTGAGGGGACGAGACGTGTCTGATGTCCAGAGACAATTGGAGCTTGCAGAGACTTGAGCCGGATGGTGTGTCCAAGAAGAAACTGTGCCTTGTGAGTAACTGAGATATGTGACCAGTCACCAACTGTGTAGTTAGCTAGGGAAAGCTAGTTAGTAATCCCAGTAGTACTGAGAACTGCCCGGTGTATATCATTGCTGATGGACTGATCAGGCTTGATCCAGAGATTGCGAAAGATCTGGTATAACAAGACTTTGTGTACGTGGATACTACAAAGGAGCCCTGTTGTGAACTACACATTGAGACTGAGATCAATTCTGATTCCTGCCTGCGCCGGGATATGCTAGAGAACTTGGTATGAAGGAGAAGCTGATTAAACCTTGTGGCCAGAGATCAGGGTCTAATAAAGTTTAGTTTGTTAATTGCTTGTGTATATTAAATTAGAGAGATTTCTCTTTGCTCTTGTAGGAAGAGAAATTGTACACCGTATAGACAACGCGTTGGCTAAACATAGAGTGTTTATTAAGGGGAAAAACAAGGGTACCAGGATCCCATTGTATTAGTGTGGGAGGGGAGTGTAAGGTTATATTCCTGGGAGGACCACGTGCCACGTCCGCAGTAACTTCCTGGGTAGCCCCTGTACTGAATAAGGGTGGGAGCGGCATAGCCCAGGGGTAGTTTGGCTCATTCCTGCGAGATTGGCACTTGGGCTCTCTCGGGCTGCATAACTTGTATTTTGTATTCGTGGCTGTTGTGGCTCATACTTTGTAGGAAAGTACAACCCTTTTATTTGTTTGACAAGTATAAAGAAAGTTGATTTGTCACTACACTGAGGTCAGAGTCATTCATAGCATCGCCGTATCCCTCATACACATTCCACCAGCGTTCCGGACGTTACATCCCCAAGGATGAGTCAGACTAGTGCTAGTTCACAATTCTCTTCCTGATATATTGGCTGATTTCTTTAGACTTTCCCATGATGCTACACAAAGAAGCAGTGTTTCAGGTGTGCATTAAAATACATCCATAGGTGTGTGTCTAATTAACTCAGATGTTGCCAAAAAATCAGAAGCTTCCAAACACATGACATCATCATATGGGCAGTCCAGAATTGTTTAAAGGCATAGTAATCTGTGTATATAAACAATATAGTGTATGTAAACTTTTGACTTTGCAGTAATTAATAAAAATGCCTTAAAACATTTTCTCTCATTATTTTGGCATTTGGCAAATATTAAAAATTATAGTAATCCTAATTGACCTAAAACAGGAAAGGTTTATTCAGATTTCATGTCAGATATTGAGAAAAACATGCATATATAGTGTAAGTAAACTTCTGGTTTTAACTGTATCACTTATAACTTCATGGTGCACGTGTGTCATTACACGGCAGCCAATTCTGAACAAGCTAAGCTGCAGTGTAAAGCATGTGTGAGTTACAGAGCAGCCCCCTGGACCACTAATGAGACTAGAGATGGATTTCAGACCACCCTGACTCCAGTCGACAACAATGCTGCAGTCATGAATGATAGTGCTGTCCTAATGGAGTAACGCTGGGGTGTCCTCTCCTCTAGGACTGTAGTGACGTGTGTTGAGCACAATGGATGAATTCCAATGTGAAATATCAGCCAACACTTCTGATTAGGAATCCTGCTCCTCTGTTGGAGGCTTTTATGACCAGTACATTTTCAGATGTCAGTCTAATCTATTCATTTTTATTTTTGCTCTGGGGATTGAACATTATGATAAAGAATGTGACTGGGCAGATAAACCAGACCACAGATCAGTGGTCAGAGCATTCACAGGACAGTGTCACAGGAAGCGCAATTTACAAAAATACTGTTCCAAAACTCCTGCAGATTCTGGTGTGGAGAGAACTGACATATTTGCTGCTCGCCTTCTTCTCTACCATGTATGTGGAACCCGTCAGCTCTGCACACACAGTGAGGAGATTATCCCGACCTTTACAGCAGGCCATACATCTATAATATAACCGGAGATGCATCCCTCTGTCTGAAGCCGTTATAGACTGCGCAAACGCGACACACCAGTCTGGCTCCAGACAGAAGATCGCATGGAGCCGTTACAAGTAAGAAGAGTGTATGGTGCCAGAGACACTGAATGCATACCGCGATCTCCGGCGCCACACTTACATACTTACCTGACTGGGAGGAGCGTTGCCGCGGAGCCTCTCTTCTCACCGGAGACCGGGGCAGGAGTGAGGAGTCGGAATCAGCGCATGCACCTAGCGCTATCCGGCACCATTTTACTGAAGACACGTTTGCAGTGTGTCTTCAGCAAAATGGCGCCGGACAGCGCGGTATGGGCACGCGTGTACTCGGGAGCCGCACTCCTCCTCTGGCCTCCGGCAGAACGGGACACAGCACTGGAGCACAGGGATGAAAGGTGAGTATAACTGTTTATTTTTTTTGTATGTGTGCAGCGTGATAGGGATGAGGGGTGCCATACATACCAGGATTGGGGAGTGAGGGGACCACACATAGCAGGGGGGGGGCATGCATACCAGGATAGGGATGAGGGGTACCATGTATACTAGGATAGGGATGAGGGGTACCATGCATACCAGGATAGGGATGAGGGGTACCATACATACCAGGATAGGGATGAGGGGTACCATACATACCAGAATCAGGATGAGGGGTACCGTATATACCAGGATGAGGGATGGGGTGCCATGCATACCAGGATTGGGGATGAGGAAGCCATGCATACCAGGATGAGGGATTGAGTACCATGCATACCAGGATTGGGGGATGAGGGGTGCAATGCATACCAGGATTGGGATGAGGGGTGCCATATATACCAGGATGAGAGTTGGGGTGCCATGCATACCAGGATTGGGATGAGGGGTGCCATGCATACCAGGATTGGGGATGAGGGGTGCCATGCATACCAGGATTGGGGATGAAAGGTGCCATGCATACCAGGATTGGGGATGAGGCGGCCATGCATACAAGAATGAGGGATCAGGTGCCATGCATGCCAGGATTGGGATGAGGGGTGCAATGCGTACCAGGATTGGGAATGAGGGGTGCAATGCGTACCAGGATTGGGGATGAGGGGTGCCATGCGTACCAGGATTGGGGATGAGGGGTGCCACGCGTACCAGGAATGGGGATGAGGGGTGCCATACGTACAAAAATTGGGGATGACGGGTGCCATGCGTACCAAGATTGAGGATGAGGGTTGCCATGCGAACCAGGATTGGGGATAAGGGGTGCCATGCATACTAGGATTGGGGATGAGGGGTACCATGCATACCAGGATGAGGGATGGGGAGCCATGCATACCAGGATTCCGATGAGGGGCCATGCATACCAGGATAGGTATGAGGGATACCATGTATACCAGGATAGGGATGAGGGGTACCATGCATACCAGGATAGGGATGAGGGGTACCATACATACCAGGATTGGGGGATGAGGGGTGCCATGCATACCAGGATTGGGATGAGGGGTGCCACATATACCAGGATGAGAGATGGGATGCCATGCATACCAGGATTGGGGATGAGGGATGCCATGCATACCAGGATTGGGAATGAGGGGTGCAATGCGTACCAGGATTGGGAATGAGGGGTGCCATGCGTACCAGGATTGGGGATGAGGGGTGCCATGCGTACCAGGAATGGGGATGAGGGGTGCCATACGTACAAAGATTGGGGATGATGGGTGCCATGCCTACCAAGATTGAGGATGAGGATTGCCATGCATACCAGGATTGGGGATGAGGGGTGCAATGCATTCCAGGATTGGGGATGAGGGGTGCCATGCATACCAGGATTGGGGATGGGGTGTCATGCATACCAGGATTGGGAATGAGGAGTACCATGCATACCAGGATGAGGGATGGGATGCCATGCATACCAGGATAGAGATGTGGGGGGGCCATGCATACCAGGATAGGGATGAGGGGCCATGCATACCAGGATAGGGATGAGGGGTACCATGTATACCAGGATAGGGATGAGGGGTACCATGCATACCAGGATAGGGATGAGGGGTACCATACATACCAGTATGGGGGTTGAGGGGTGCCATGCAAACCAGGATGAGGGATGGGGTGCCATGCATACCAGGATTGGGGATGAGGAAGCCATGCATACCAGGATGAGGGATTGGGCGCCATGCATACCGAGATTGGGAAATGAGGAAGCCATGCATACCAGGATGAGGGATTGAGTACCATGCATACCAGGATTGGGGGATGAGGGGTGCCATGCATACCAGGATTGGGGATGAAAGGTGCCATGCATACCAGGATTGGGGATGAGGGGGCCATGCATACAAGAATGAGGGATCGGGTGCCATGCATGCCAGGATTGGGATGAGGGGTGCAATGCGTACCAGGATTGGGAATGAGGGGTGCAATGCCTACCAGGATTGGGGATGAGGGGTGCCATGCGTACCAGGATTGGGGATGAGGGGTGCCACGCGTACCAGGAATGGGGATGAGGGGTGCCATACGTACAAAAATTGGGGATGACGGGTGCCATGCGTACCAAGATTGAGGATGAGGGTTGCCATGCGTACCAAGATTGGGGATGAGGGGTGCCATGCATACTAGGATTGGGGATGAGGGGTACCATGCATACCAGGATGAGGGATGGGGTGCCATGCATACCAGGATGAGGGATGGGATGCCATGCATATCAGGATAAGGATGTGGGGAAGCCATGCATACCAGGATTCCGATGAGGGGCCATGCATACCAGGATAGGTATGAGGGATACCATGTATACCAGGATAGGGATGAGGGGTACCATGCATACCAGGATAGGGATGAGGGGTACCATACATACCAGGATTGGGGGATGAGGGGTGCCATGCATACCAGGATTGGGATGAGGGGTGCCACATATACCAGGATGAGAGATGGGGTGCCATGCATACCAGGATTGGGGATGAGGGATGCCATGCATACCAGGATTGGGGATGAGAGGTGCCATGCATACCAGGATTGGGGATGAGGGGGCCATGCATACAAGAATGAGGGATGGGGTGCCATGCATGCCAGGATTGGGAATGAGGGGTGCAATGCGTACCAGGATTGGGGATGAGGGGTGCCATGCGTACCAGGATTGGGGATGAGGGGTGCCATGCGTACCAGGAATGGGGATGAGGGGTGCCATACGTACAAAGATTGGGGATGACGGGTGCCATGCGTACCAAGATTGAGGATGAGGATTGCCATGCATACCAGGATTGGGGATGAGGGGTGCAATGCATACCAGGATTGGGGATGAGGGCTGCCATGCATGCCAGGATTGGGGATGGGGTGTCATGCATACCAGGATTGGGAATGAGGAGTACCATGCATACTAGGATGAGGGATGGGATGCCATGCATACCAGGATAGGGATGTGGGGGGGCCATGCATACCAGGATAGGGATGAGGGGCCATGCATACCAGGATAGGGATGAGGGGTACCATGTATACCAGGATAGGGATGAGGGGTACCATGCATACCCGGATAGGGATGAGGGGTACCATACATACCAGTATTGGGGTTGAGGGGTGCCATGCAAACCAGGATGAGGGATGGGGTGCCATGCATACCAGGATTGGGAATGAGGGGGGCCATGCATACCAGGATGCGGATGAGGGCCATGCATACCAGGATAGGAATGAGGGGTACCATGTACAGTACAGACCAAAAGTTTGGACACACCTTCTCATTTAAAGATTTTTCTGTATTTTCAAGACTTTGAAATTTGTACTTACACACTGAAGGCATCAAAACTATGAATTAACACATGTGGAATTATATACTTAACAAAAAATTGTGAAACAACTGAAAATATATCTTATATTCTAGGTTCTTCAAAGTAGCCACCTTTTGCTTTGATGACTGCTTTGCACACTCTTGGCGAGCTTCAAGAGGTAGTCACCGGAAATGGTCTTCCAACAATCTTGAAGGAGTTCCCAGAGATGCTTAGCACTTGTTGGCCCTTTTGCCTTCACTCTGCGGTCCAACTCACCCCAAACCATCTCGATTGGGTTCAGGTCTAGTGACTGTGGAGGCCAGGTCATCTGGCGTAGCACCAGGGGCGTACATAGAAATCATGGGGCCCCATAGCAAAAGTCCAAACTGGGCCCCCCTTCCCCGTAAAAAAAAATCTGCAACGTAACTGGAATCACAGTGTATAGGCGCAGTCACAAAAGGACATAGCTATCTACTTTGGAAGACAGGGAAATGGACATGTCTTGTAGCATATACATAGTAAATGTGCCCTTACTGAAGCCTTTTTATTGTTCTCAACCCTTTTATCGCCGTATAGATTTAAATACCCCCAAAAAAGCATCCAACACACTGTATGATAACCCCTACAGTAAATTACCCTACTGTAACCCCCACATGCACTGTATGATGACTCCATAGTCCCCCCAGCAAAGTATGATGTCCACACAACCACCCACACAATATGATAGCTCTGACAGCATCCAAACACAGTATGATGGTCCACACACACTCCCCATAGCAACCCCCCCTAACACAGTATGAAGGTCCCCGCAAAGTATGATGATCCCCACAGACCCACATTGTATGATGATCCTCACACAGTTTGATGGCCCCATAGCCCCTCCACAGGACCTCCAAACATTATGATGAAGGTACCCACAGTATGATGGTCAGCACATTTCCCCCTCACACAGTAAGCAGCACAGTGGCTCAGCGGTTAGCACTGCAGCCTTGCAGCTCTGGGGTACTGGGTTCAAATCCCACCAAGGACATCATCTGCAATGAGTTTGTATGTTCTCCCCGTGTTTGTGTGGGTTTCATCCGGGTTCTCTAGTTTCCTTCCACACTCCAAAGACATACTGATAGGGAATGTAAATTGTCAGCCCCAATGGGGACAGTGCTGATAATGTCTGTGAAGTGCTGTGGAATTAATGGCACTATATAAGTGAGTAAAATAAATATATACTGTATTTTGCGGATTATAAGACGCACCCCAAATTTTGGGGTGCAGAATAGGAAAAAATATTTGTTGTTTATTTTTAAATAAAATGGTGTGCCTCCTGAGGGGGGGTCACAGGAGCCAGGCTCACACATACCGGAGACTGGCGGGAGAGGAGGCTACGGCAGGAGACGGGCGATGCTGCGGCCCCACCCTCAGAGGAAATGTCAGTGATTCAAGGCGGTGGTGGTGGCAGCGGGAGCTAGGCGAGTTCAGCGAGGCGATGCTGCGGCCCTGTCCTCAGAAGTCGGCGGTGAGCGGAGGCGAGGTTCCCTATCCTGTACATAGCCCTGCGCTGTGCTTTTGTAAAATGGCCGCCGGAGCATGCGCAGATCGAGATCTCTAGAGAACTCGGCCAGCTCCCGCCGCCACCACCACCACCTTGAATCACTGACATTTCTTCTGAGGGCGGGGCCGAAGAATCGCCCCGCTACTGCCGCAGCCGCCGCCAACCTCCTGTGTTTGGAAACCCTATCCGACACCGCCCCCCAAGTAACCATAACTTTTCATTATAAGACGCACACCCTTTTTCCTCCCAAATTTTGGGGGAAAAAGTGTGTCTTATAATCCGAAAAATACAGTGAGTAAAATAAAATAAATAAATAATATTGGCCCCCACAGTAGTCCCCACCACAATATGATGGTCGCCACAAGCCCCCCACATCATATGATGACCCCCTTTCAGTAGTCCCCATCACAGTATAAGACCCCACAGACCCTTACAAGTCCTGACTAGGAGAGCATGAGCTGCCGTGCAGATAAATGTGTGTAAAGCAGTAATTTATACAATTTATTAATGTTCAGCTCTAATCCCCTCTGGTCCCAGAAGTTCCTCCTCAAGCCTTTTGGTGATCGACACAGGACAGTGTGACAGTAGCTCTAGCTCGGTGTGAAGGAGGCTTCCTGACTCTCTTTGTGCACAATCACAGCCCTCCTCCCTATAAACCTGTAAATAGTTAGCAGAATTCTATTTACGACCCCTCCCCCTGCCTTAACACCAGCACATCCAACAATCAGCATGCAGGTGGAAACTCATCTGACTGAGTCATTTCACACAGAGAGCCCAGCGCTGCCCTGCTAACCTGCAGTGTCAGCTGAGTGTCACCCCGGCCTCCAGGACGCTCCCTCTGTCTCCATTAGCCAGGCTCCAATGATCACCACGCTCCGGGTGCTCAGCTCCTCTCTGCTGTGCACGCAGCGCAGTGATCTAGAGGGGCGTGTCTATGGAGAGAGCAGCCGGCTCTGGGCCCCCTGAACGCTGGGGCCCCATAGCAGTCGCGTGGTCTGCCTCTATGGGCGGTACGCCACTGCGTAGCACCCCATCCCTCTCCTTCTTGGTCAAATAGCCCTTACACAGCCTGGAGGTGTGTTTGGGGTCATTGTCCAGTTGAAAAATAAATGATGGTCCAAATAAACGCAAACAGGATGGAATAGCATGCCACTGCAAGATTCTGTGGTAGCCATGCTGGTTCAGTCTGCCTTCAATTTTGAATAAATCCCCAACAGTGTCACCAGCAAAGCACCCCCACACCATCACACCTCCTCCTCCATGCTTCACGGTGGGAACCAGGCATGTAGAGTCCATCCGTTCACCTTTTCTATGTCGCACAAAGACATGGTGGTTGGAACCAAAGATCTCAAATTTGGACTCATCAGACCCAAGCACAGATTTCCACTGGTCTAATGTCCATTCCTTGTGTTCTTAAGCCCAAACAAGTCTCTTCTGCTTGTTCCCTGTCCTTAGCAGTGGTTTTCTAGCAGCTATTTTACCATGAAGGCCTGCAGCACAAAGTCTCCTCTTAACAGTTGTTGTAGAGATGTGTCTGCTGCTAGAACTCTGTGTGGCATTGACCTGGTCTCTAATCTGAGCTGCTGTTAACCTGCGATTTCTGAGGCTGGTGACTCGGATAAACTTATCCTCAGAAGTAGAGGTGACTCTTGGTCTTCCTTTCCTGGGGCGGTCCTCATGTGAGCCAGTTTCTTTGAAGCGCTTGATGGTTTTTGCAACTGCACTTGGGGACACATTCAAAGTTTGCCCAATTTTTCGTACTGACTGACCTTCATTTCTTAAAGTAATGATGGGCACTCGTTTTTCTTTACTTAGCTGCTTTTTTCTTGCCATACTACAAATTCTAACAGTCTATTCAGTAGGACTATCAGCTGTGTATCCACCTGACTTCTGCACAACACAACTGATGGTCCCAACCCCATTTATAAGGCAAGAAATCCCACTTATTAAACCTGACAGGGCACACCTGTGAAGTGAAAACCATTTCCGGTGACTACCTCTTGAAGCTCATCAAGAGAATGCAAAGAGTGTGCAAAGCAGTTATCAAAGTAAAGGTGGCTACTTTGAAGAACCTAGAATATAAGACATATTTTCACTTGTTTCACACTTTTTTGTTAAGCATATAATTCCACATGTGTTAATTCATAGTTTTGATACCTTCAGTGTGAAAGTACAATTTTGAAAGTCATGAAAATACAGAAAAATCTTTCAATGAGAAGATGTGTCCAAACTTTTGGTCTGTACTGTATACCAGGATAAGGATGAGGGGTACCATGCATACCAGGATGAGGGATGGGGTGCCATGCATACCAGAATAGGGATGAGGGGTACCATGCATACCAGGATGAGGGGTACCATACATACCAGGATAGGGATGAGGAGTGTCATGCATACCAGGATGGGGGTGAAGGGCCCATGCATACCAGGATAAGGCTGAAAGGGCCATTCATACCAGGATTGGGTATGAGAGACCATGCATACCAGGATGAGGGGTGCCATGCATACCAGGATTGGGGGTGAGGGGTGCCATGCATACCGGGATTGGGGGTGAAGGGTGCCATGCATACGAGGATGTGGATAAAGGGTGTCATGCATACCAGGGTAGGGATGAGGGGTGTTATGCATACCAGGATATGGATGAGGGGTGCCATGCATACCAGGATAGGGATGAGGGGTGCCATGCATACCAGGATAGGGATGAGGTGTGATAGGCATACCAGGATAGGATGGGGGCAGCACATAACAGCATGGGATAACAGGATTGGGGAGCACAAATACCAGGATGGGGGCAGCACAAATACCAGGATGTTGGCAGCACATACCAATAAAAATGCTCGCTACCCGGGCGTAGAATGGGTTCAATAGCTAGTATTGTATAAAGCCGGCAGCCATCACTCCTAACTCCTCCTAACACATGCATGTTCCATTTGGCTGAGCATGTGTGTGCTCATATCTGAGAAAAAGCATGAAGACCCCTAAACACATTAGTGCAAAGTCAGCTGAACCCGCCAATTTACTATATCTAACGTGTATTGTGGGTCTCTCAACCCATGACAAACTGCAACGTCCCATACTTTTGTTTTAAGCTTTTGCTTTGAGATAAGTCGTCCTTAGAAGGGCCTGGCAGTCAACTACTCCTCTTTCTCCTTAAAAACTGCACGCCTATTTAGGCAGAACCACCTACATGTGTATAGGGAGGACAGGCAAGATGGCTGACTGCCCTTCCTGCATTATACAAACATGACTTATTTGTGTAGGCTCTGCTGTTTATGATTTTTGTAGGACTTTTACTGTTCCAATCAAAATTTTTGAACCCCCAATAAAAATTAGGTTTCTTTGCAAAATTCACAAAGTTTCTGCTGTTTCCAATAAACCAATCAAACAAGAACAGTGTAAATGAGGCAAAATAAATAATATAACATCACTACTGCATAAGAGGCCACTAATAATGGAGATTATACAGAAACTTTTATAGATTGTTCTTCTTTTTATTTTTCCATAAATGATGTTATTATCATGGAAGGTGATGGAGCAGATGATGATGATGACTCCACTCCTCAGGCCTCGGCTTGCACTTGTGCTGTTTTTAGAAATCCAGGTCTGCATCACACATGACGGAGAGGTGAAGAGCAGGAATGTTTTCCTGAATCCCTCTAGGATGTTCATCCTACAACACTGCGTTCAACCATATGGCCTTCTTTCTGTCCATGTCCAGGCAGGTGAAGGAGCAGCCGCTTCCTTCTGTCTATCCATGTCCAGGTGGGTGAAGGAGCAGCCGCTTCCTTCAGTATATCCATATCCGATTAATGAAGGAGCAGCCGCTTCCTTCTGTCTGTCCTTTTCCACCACATTGTAGATGAGTCGTCCAGATGGTGACATAGCAAGTATGACTGGAAGAATTCCTCCAATTTCAGCCAATAATTACTTACTATGTTGATCCAGAGGAAGGCGAAAAATAACCCCGAAGACTAGTTGTTGGATAATCCTCATATCAGGGGAAAAAAATTCCTTCCTGACCCCAAATATGGCGATCGGAATGAATCCCTGGATGGTTGGTGCTCTAATCTACTTGGATGTTATGTGGTGGAAGCTCGGTAGGTTTGTCAAAGTCCGGTTAATAAGAAAGTCCAGTGTAGTTGTATCGTCCGATTAAAGGTTCATTCCTAGATGTTGCTGGAATGGGGCTGATTTCTCTCAGCCTAATACTCCTGTAAGAAGAGAAATATACACGTCTGAGAATCAGCCCCTCACATACAGTATATACTGTATACAGGGGGTGTAAGAATAAGGTGTATAGTGTGTATGTGTGTTACTGGACAGTGATATAGATGTCCCTATATGATATACTTACAGAAGTCCCATGGGAATGGTGGATCGGCTGTGCCGGATTCCACTTTGCTCCAGTCTATGGAGTTGAAGAACGGATGGGATCTGATGGACGATATAATAGCCAATCGAGAGAATGGAATTTTGCAGAGGAGCTGGAAAATGAAAGAGACCATTAGTCATGACATTATGTATTATTAGTAGCAAGTTATTACACAATGTCTATCAACTGTCCACATCTTATGTTCATATCTTCTTATCACCCTCCATCATCCTGTCTTCATCTGATCCTACTCACCCCTTCCATGATATCGATGGCATCAGGGCAGATGCTTGGTGGATAACAAGGAACATCATTCTGCAGTGATTCGCAATATTCCTCTTTTGAGCCGAGGCTATAGAACGGCTGATCACCTACAATCATCGTAAATAGTAGGGCGCCAAAGGAAAATGAGTCCACCTGATAGTTGTGGTCTTCTCCATACATTATCTGTGGGAACATGAGACAGGAAATGAGCTGAATACACTAGTGAGAGGATTTACCCACAGGCCATGAGGACCGATCTGTGATTAGATATGAGCAGGATACATAGGCATCAGAGTATTACTCAGTCCTATCAGCATCAATCAGACGGAGGTTCCTTACCTCTGGCGCAGCGTAACCAATAGAGCCTACTAATTCATTAAATGTTTCCTTCTCAAACACTTTTATTGCTGATGAGCCAAAGTCAGCGATTTTGATGTGTCCGATGTCATCTAGGAGAATGTTCTCAGGCTTCAGGTCACTGCAGGAAAAAGAGCAGATACTGATTGTGAGGAGGATAATTCATAAAAAGAACGTAATACAATAGATATGTAAGGAAGGAGACAACAGGGAGTCAGAGGTGATATATTTATGTCTGTAGCTGAACTGATTACCGATGTATGATGCCTTTTTCATGAAGATATTGGATTCCGCAGACCATCTCTGCTGCAAAGAGCCTATGGAGAAGAAAGTAGAGGATCAGTGGTTACACACACAATCATACAGAGAGCATGAGGAGATCACACACCTGTCCCATGCACATGCACATCTTCATTTTCTCCTGTTGTCATTGTCCATTGCTGGGATTACAATGTACGGGCAAAAGATTATTAGGATTCAGTTATAAGACATTTACCTTGTTGCCTTTATATCATAAGGCATTGATTTTTCCATGTGATCAAACAGGTCTCCTCCAGCCATGTAGTCCATCGCTATGATGTATTGATTAGGTGTCTCCATAAATCCCCGCAGAGAGGTTAGGAAACGGCACCCAGTGGCCCTTTTCAGGACTTCTATCTCAGTAATGACTTTGTCCTCAGCACGACGACTCTGGTCCATGATTTTGACAGCCAGCAGTTCTTCACTGATCGGATCTGATGCCAAGATGACCTGAAGGAAAATCACAACAGATCAGACCAAACTCTGTCATCCCACAGGAATCAGTCTAATGCAGAGCTGGATAATGTGCGTCTCACGGACCGAGACAGCAAAAAGGCTGTCCCAATGCCACCGCTATCCGCACATCCTCAGTATGCAGACACAGGTAAATACATTGGTGGAAGAGGGGCTGCCAGCTACTTCTTCCACCAATCAGCATGTGAGACAGCAGACGTGATGACTTCATTACATCGTGTCTGCTGTATGGAAAGTCAGTTCACCGGAGACAGGAGCAAAGTGTTGGGGGAACGGGACCGAGGTGAGTATGTGCTGGTTTCTTTTTTTCCCCCATATATGTATGAGATGTTTGCATGTATATAGGAGGCCATGAGGGGCTCATACTGTATGTAAGAGGCAATGTGAGGGCTCATACTGTAAATAGTAGGCAATGTGGCGGCTTATACTGTATATAGGAGGCAATGTGGGGGCTCATACTGTATATAAGAGACAATGTTGGGGCTCATACTGTATATAAGAGGCAATGTGGGGGCTCATACTGTAAATAGGAGGCAATGTGGGGGCTCATACTGTAAATTTGAGGCAATGTGAGGGTTCATACCTTAAATAGGAGGCAATGTGGGGGCTCATACTGTAAATAGGAGGCAATGTGGGGGCTTATACTGTATATAGGATGCAATGTGGGGGCTCATACTGTATGTAGGAGGCGATGTGGGAGTTCAAACTGTATATAAGAGGCAATGTGGAGGCTCATACTGTATATAAGAGACAATGTGGAGCTCATACTGTATATAGGGGACAATGTGGAGGTTCATACTGTATAAAGAGAGGTAATGTGGGGCTCATATTTTATATAGGGTCTATGTGAGGGCTCATATTGTATATAAAGAGGCTATGTGGGGGCTCGCTCTGCATATAGAGAGGCTATGTGGAGGCTTAAGCTATATACAGGTGGCTATGTGGGGGCTCATACTTTAAGGGGCAATTTTGGGGCTCATACTGTATATAGAGGACTGTGTGTGGGCTCATACTGTATATAGAGAAGCTATGTGGGGGCTTACACTTTATGTAGGAAGTTGTGTGGGAGTTCATACTGTAAATAGGGCGCTGTTATTGGGCTCATACGGTATATAGGGGGTGTCAGCAATACGTAATTTTGCTCAATTTAAGTGATAATATAAAATACTAATTATAATTGTAATAAATATGTTAATTTTAATATTGAGCAGAATAGATTGGGGAACACGGAAGAGTAGAAATTCACACTTACTTTTCCGAAGCCTCCCTCTCCAAGATCTTCATGGAAATTGAGATTGGAAAGGTCAATATGATTTTCTGTGCCGACCAATTCTCTAAGGGGTAAAATACGGAAACTGGCTTCATCAAGGTCTTGTACTGGCATGACCGCTGTGCCGGAGGGTGTCTCAACGCTTCCATCTGCTGAGATGATAAAAGAGTTATTGATAAATATAAATACATTACATTTTTAATCAAATTTCTGTAATTAAGCTGAAAATGTCTGACATTTGTGCCCTGATTCATCCAAACTGTCGAATGTAGAAAAATTGTCCTGTTGCCCATAGCAACCAATCACAGCTCAGATTCCAGTTTTTCACATTCTATGGAACAGTGAAAGCTGCATTGTGATGGGTTGCTGTGGCAACAAGGAAAGTATTTCTGCAATTTTGATAATCAAGGCCTGTCAACCCCCAGTCTATTATACTAAACTGTTTCATTCTTACCTGGAGCATCTTTATCCAGTGATGTGTGTGGTGGGGAAACAATCAGGTGTTTGGTCTCTGGGATGGAGATGTTCTCATCTGGTGACCTGGCCCTTTGTAATGCACCATTCCCATTGACAATGGGTTTGGCATAGAAAAGACGTCTCCTACATTGGACAACCCAGTCTCTGTTGTTTCTGATTCTCTTCTGGGCTGCCGCTCTTTGTAGGTTTTGAGTCTCTTGGCTTTCAGAACTGGAGAATGAGACATGTCTGGGTCTTCCTTGGCCAACCTCTTCCAGCTCTAATTCTACGCTGATGATATTTCTTCGCTTATTGAGGATGGCATCTTTGTTCCTCCTCCTAATTTCAGGGACAAGTTCTCCGATTTTTTTTATGGAGATAAGAATGGCCCTGTGAAGTTTATTATCTGCGGAGTCTGCAGAGTCAGATTCCATGAGGTTCTCCATTTTCCTTTTCTCTATAAGGATCTCGTGTCTCTTGATCTTTCTCATTTTCTCCAAATTCTGTCTTTTGGATGCCATTTCTGAGGCGTCAGTGTCCATGTCCAGTACTATAAAGTCTTTTCGCCCTAAAGCGAACAGTGGTTTTTGCTCTTCAGCAATTCCTCTCCTCTGTCTTAGAACCCGATCTCTTTGGGCTCTTCTCCTCTCTTCCTCCATTATAAAATTAGCTTTTGCTTTGTTTACAATGAAACGCATAGCAACTACCTCACCCTCGAAAGTCTGCAAGGCAGTGACTTCTCTTCGGCCGGAACACTGGGATATAGAAGGTGATGATGTCATCATACCAATTATGACATGTATTTAATTGTGATGTCATCAGACTAGGGTCCTGTTTTGCGTTCATGAGGTCTCAATGGAGACATTATACCAGGACTTTAGTTTGTATTTTTGTCATTAAATGAAGTAACACTTGTTAAATGGTGATCTTTTATCTCTATATTAGCAGAATCCTTCATTCTGTCTGTTTTTCTCCATATTCTTTTATTGTTTAATTCTGTCCAATTATTGTACATTTTGTCATCAGGTCCACAATCTCCATTTTGTGGGGTGTTCACATTTAGCGTTTAAGCTACAGTTTATCCTCCTGGACATTACAGGAGAGCTGTACCTTCCTATATAATGTATTTTTGAACTGTTGACTCCTTTTTGCATTATGTGTCATAGAAGTATCAGGTGGTCTTTGTCATTTTATTCTAGTTCCACCTTGTGACCAGGGCCGGCTTTAGACAAATTGTGGCCCTAGAAAAAATTCAAAGTGGGGCCCCAGATTCTGAAATACTGCGCTAACAACAGCACTACAGTCAATTCAGTACATTGAAGTGAGTTTTGAGCTAATAACAAAGTCTTTAAGCGCCAAGAAGCCACTCAGAAGAAAGACAAAAGGAGTAAAACATATCACAAGGTTGTGTTCTTTGCTGACTACAAGCAGTTAAGCCACTAAAAACACAGTTTCACAGGTTTCCTCACTCTAGTTGTAGCCTACAAAGAACACAGCTTTGTAATATGTTTTATTTCAGTACATGAAAAAAATAATATGTGGAAAATATGTAAATCAAAAAATATTATTACAACGTTGAATTTTGCATTGAAGGCTTATTTGTCACGCATGCACAATATCATGCAATGTCTTGTGAATACAGTCTTGTCATCTATATGCTTAGTCCGAACAATCATATGTGTGAGATCTTTTCATTACCGTCTGTAGATACTTAGAACTAAGTAAAGAAATAATAAAGTGCTGCTGAGACCAGCATAAATACAGCCATAGATATCATTTTACACTTTGCCAAACACAAATAATAAAAAATAACTTAACATCTCTTACAGGTTTAGTCAAAGGGATCCACAACTTAAATAACTAGAAAATGTTCAAGCAAATGGTTTCTAAAGGAGCCCTTACAGGTCTATGTAATAAAACTGGCATCATAGCGAATGCTTTCTAGAAGCGAACCTTTCTGGCTTTTTCTGAAGCAAAATCTTTAATTATTTTGGAGAAGTCCAGATTTCTACGAATGTCCCGCTCAATTACAACCTCAGCTAGACCAATAAAGCGATCTTGTAACATTGATGACCTTAAATTATTTTTTATCACTTTGAAAAGTGAGAAACTTCTCTCGCCTGACGCTACGGTCACAGGAACACTCATTAGGACACACAACTCCACACTAAGATTTGGGAACAAATCCAATAGGTTTGTACAGTAAATGTAAGTAAGCATGTTCAATGGTGAATGGGAAACATCATCTGGGATGCTCCTAATTGCTGAACACATTTCAAAATTCAAGTCATTGAGATCAACATCACCCATTTCTTCTGAAGAGTGTTTGCAGCATTCTACAAGCCTCTGCTCATCTTTCACAGCTTCCATTTCCTCCTTCTTAAAAAGGAACCCAAAAAGGTGGTAAAAATCTTTCACCTGAGAAAACCTCTCAGTTATGACCACAAGTGTCGCATCAATCAAGGTTAAAGACAAAACCCTCTTCACCATTTCCTCGGGAGTGCTGGACGTTCATAATCAAACATTTTTCTTTTTTTTGGTTTTCTTTTTATTGGGAATGAAAACTCTACATCTGCTTCTTCAGCTATACTATTTGCAATATAATAACCTGATTCAAAACCATCTTCCCTGTAATCTTACAGAAAATGAAGTACAGATTCAGTTTCTTAAGAGTGTCCATGCCAACTTTTGTTTTCTGAAAGATCTTGCTTGTACCATTAATATGTTATAAGACATCATACCAGGCAACAATGCAAGTGATGCAAACTGACCAGAAGAAATGTCATTCTTGGCCTCCGCAGCTTTTACATCAGCTTTTTTTGATGCAGCACAGATGACAAGGTCTTCAAGCGCAGAACAAACTTCCCTTAGGTCGTAGCGAAGAACTTTTACACTGTAAATCCGACATTCCCAGCGAATAGAAATAACTGTATAGCCCAAACATCAATGCTATGATGTGAGTGCGGAGGGAATCTTCCCACATTCACCAAATTATACCAGCTCTTAATAACCAGTATATATAATGAGGAAACAGAGTTATGATGGCAAAAAAATACATATTTTATTTTATTAAAGACAAAAATTCATATAGAAAAAAGACAACTGTAAATGTGCAAGGGACAGCAACAGCTGTACAGCAAGTGGGTCCACAACCCAAAAGGAATGCCTAGTAAACATTGCAATTATAAAAGGCTGCAGGCATGAATCATAAAGTGCAGCACAGGTAGGGCATAAAACCATACACCTATATTAGCTAAATGCCAATGATAAACGTGTCCATGACATCCGTATCAATTACCCCATAACTAGGCACGCTAATAAGGTGATGGTCTTACCAGTGGTAAGGGCTGTGGGTGAACTGGCAGCACAGTGGGCGTAGTGGAGTACCCCGACGCATGTTTCGAGGCATCCGCAGCCGCTTTCTCAAGGGGCGGTAGCAAAGAAATTTTACTCTGTGAATCCAACATTCCCAGCGAGTATCAGACAGTGATTTGATGGTCAGGTTGGTTACATTTTTCTTTGAAGTTGCACATTGCAGTGTTGATGAGCTGAAGAGCACATACATTTGCTGCAATACTCCAAAGAATGTGACAGAGAGAACAGATGATTTAGCAGCATCAATGATGACTACATTAAGAGTGTGGCTACTTCAGGGCATATACAATGCTCTTTTATTCATGGCCGATGTAAATACTTTTATGGCCAAAAATGACAAAAGCATTTTCGGACTGATACCTTTATTGGCTAACCAGAAAAAATATATATGCAAGCTTTCAGAGCACAGAGGCTCCTTCTTCAGGCAGGATTGCAAATGAATTAATAAGACAAATGAATAAGGCATCATCCTTTACACCTCAAGAACAAATGTCCTGCTGTAATATCTCTTAAATGTTGTGCCTCCTAAAACCAGGTGAGGAACAATCAGAGAAAGGTATAATAGAAACAAGTCACCAATTCTGCATTTATCACCCACTCCTGGTTTTGGCTCCCACTCCTGAGAAAAAATACTGACCAAATACTGATAGTGGGGCCATAGCCTAACACTTGTTCTACAATAGGCAAATAGTGCTCCATCCTTCCCGAGTCTCGCCGTATGGCTAAGCAGTACTGTACAGTCACATATGGGGTATTTCTATGTTCAGCAGAAATTGTGGGACAAATTTTGGTGCCATTTTTACCGATTTTCCTTTATGAAATGTAAAATTTGGGGCTAAAACTAAATTTTTCTGGAAAAGATGTAATTATTTTTCTTCACTGCCCAATGGTATAAAATTCTGTGACACCTTTGGTGTCATTATCACTGCATCCCTAGATGAATTTATTGAGAGGTGAAGTTTGTAAAATGGGTCACTTGAGGGAGGTTTTGTAAATTTTTTTGGAAAATTGAGAAATTGTTGATCAACTTTTAACCATTCTGACTTCCTAACAAAAAAAAATATTTAAAAAACGATGCTGATGTTAAGTAGACATGTGGTAAATGTTAATTATTACCTATTTTGTATGATATAACTATCTGGTTTAAGGGTATAAAAATTAAAAGTTTGAAAATTGTGAAATTTTCTCCAGAATTTCCCATATTTTCACAAATAAACACAAAAAATATCGCTCTAAATTTACCACTAACATAAATTACAATGTGTCGCGCTCAGGAGTTATTACCTCATAATGTGACACTGGCCAGAATTGTAAAATGTGGTTTGGACAGGAAGGTGAAAATAGGCTTCAAGGTGAAAGTGTTAATAACATCTCCCATTTGTGAACTTTACATCAGCCTCATTTTTCCATTACTTTTTTATTTTGTTAGAATGTTATAAAGGTTAAAGCTTTAATAGCAAATTTAGATCTTTTCAAGAAAACTTTCAAAGCCTTTTCTACGGCCCTATTCAGGCTTGAAGCGACTTTGAGGGACCGACTTATTGGGAGATTGGGAAGTGATACCATTTTAAAAACTGCACCCCTCAATGTTGCTGCTGTCAGAAAGTTTGTTAACCCGTCACGTGCTACACAGAAATTTACACAAAGTGCCATAAAAAAATGAAAAATTTTATTTTTTCCACTAAATCATTGTTTTTAGACTAAACCTAGGCAAAGTGCGGCCCATGAACAAAGGAGGAGAACAGCTCAGCATATATTGCAAAAAGTATTTATTTAGTAATACACAATAAAAACACAAATAGGAAATCAGACAATGTGGTAGTGTCAGATGGTAAAGTGCTTACAGGTCTGGTAAATATATTATAATATGCTTGTAATATATCCGTGAAATTACACAATTGCACGTTGCCCACAATGATAATTGAATTATAAATAATAATAAGTTTAAACAAGTGAACTAGGATAGAAATCACAGGATTAACACATATAACATGATCCCACTGACTGCTAAATGAAAGGGGTTGGGGGTGAAACAATGTTCTTAGTATTAAGCTATGTGCCCATCTCTAAAGCCAAAATCATGTTACAACCAGCGGGATAATTACCTGACAGGGAAGCACAGCACGGGCGGAAGTAAGAAAGTGGTGAGGGTGATAGCCCAACGTACGTTTCGCGGCGTCCCAGGCCGCTTTCTCAAGGGCAAGAAGTGATGTCCTCATAGTGACCCAAGATGCATATATATTCATCTCTCCCCTTAGAATCTGGAGTGCAGACAGCTGGTCGGTGAGGCACGTACCAGGTAGTGGCCAGCTATACCGGGGGTGTGCCTCGCGGATCACATGATGTGGGGCCAGTATGCCACACACGGCACATGCGCGCGGCTCAGGGAGCACACTGCGCATGCGCCCCAGCCGTCAAACCACAGAACCGCGCATGCGCGGAAACGAAGTCCCACGCAGGCGCAGGGTGGCCCTCAGACGGCCAGGCGCGCGCGCGCCGCAATCCCCACCGCGAGCACGCGCTCAGCCACGTTAGGAAGCAGCATAGCAGCACTCATTATAAAAGAATTAGGATAAACAGGGAGAGCAGCGGTGAGACAAAGAGGGAGCCTAATGATCATAGATGGAAGAAGGGCCAAAGAAATAGATACTGCATACAGCAAAGTTTTTTTCCAAGAAAAATACATATAAATCTAAAAAATCACATAAGTATAATTAGCAGCAATTGTAGATTCTGATGATCATAACTTCCATCTAGGCATGAGATCCAATGTGTATATCCAAGTCTCACTGATCTCCAGGCACAAGTGGGGTTATAAGGACTTTCAGGAGTATGGACTAATAAAAGAGGAAAAGAAACAAAAGAAAAGACAATGATTAAAACCATTAGAATTAAAATCACGTGAAAAATAATAATTCCTCTTATAATCACCCAACCCACATGTGTAAGTACATACATGTGGGGATAGAGGTATACAGGATAAACTTACAGCTACAAAAATGAGTGCAGCCCATGTACGGCCCTCTGGCTGTTCCAGTCCAACTCACTGACCTAGACAGCTACAGGGCTGAAAACACTGGCCCACAGGCCGCACCATTCGACCACCTGGAGTCCCGATATCACAGCTATCTGCCTCCTCAAGAAGCAGATAACTGTCAACACAATGGTGGAGGATGGAGCTGCTGGTTCCTCCTTCCACCACTCAGTTTATGGGACTCAGACAGCAAATGTGATGATGTCATTACTAGTGATGAGCGAGCACTAAAAAACTCGGGTGCTCTTTGCTCGGGTCGAGAAAATCGTAATGCTCAGATGCTGAACCCGAGCAACGAGCCCAATGTAAGTCTATGGGAAACTCGAGCACTTTTCCAGCGGTTCCCCCCGCAGAGATGTGCAGGGGGCCTAAAAATTGCCCTAAACAATGGGAACAGTGCTGAAATGACATGGGAACTCAGGCATCTCTGACTCTCAGGTCACTGCCGTGAACAATGTTGTCAGAGTATTACGCCACTTTTACGGACCAACAATAAAACATACAAAAACTAAACCAAAATGGATGTTCCTGGAAAAAATGTTAAGGGACATTTTTTCCAGGGTAATGACTTGTATATAAGGCAAAAAAAACAAACACAAAAACAAAAATGCTCCTTTACACCTTGGGCTATGTTCACACGTAGCGTTTTTGATGCGTTTTTGCACTTTTGCATTGCTTTCAATGGTGAAAAATACATTCACCAGTAAATGTCATTTTAACATTTTACTATCTTATCTGGTCATGTGGTGTGTGACACATCATCAGACACATCCATACAGTGCTGAAAAGACATGGGAACAATATATGGAAGACCCCTGGAAGCATCTCTGACTCCCAGGTCACTGCCCAAAGCCGTGGCCATCAGACGTGATCCTATATTACTGCTGTAAAAATACAGACATTTTTGGCAACGTGACAAATATTAAACCCCATTTAAAATGGACAAGGTGCGTGGCAAGGGATGGGGAAGTGGAAGTAATGGTGATGGTGCACCCAGATGCCGAGGCTGTCGGCAAGATGAAACTGTGCCTACTAAGGAAGCCACAACATCGCCATTGGATTCAATGGGGGGCAAAACCAAACACATACACAACACCTTCAAACGGGCCCAAAAGCTGCCAAAACACATCAAATTAGGGGCAGACACCAGGAAAGTGGCATCAATTGACCCAGAGTACAAGTAATATAATTATTATTATTTATTCTTATAGTGCCATTTATTCCATGGCGCTTTGCATGTGAAAAGAAGTCACCGACTGCTATAAGAGGAGAGAAGACCCTGCCCGTGAGGGCGCACAAACAATCGACAAGGGATGGGTGAGGAAACAGTAGGTGAGGGTAGAGCTGATCGTGCAGCGGTATGGTGGAGCGAAGGTTACTGAAAGTTGTATGCATGTCGGAAGAGATGGGTTTTCAGGTTCCTTTTGAAGGTTTCAACAGTAGGCGAGAGTCTGATATGTTGGGGTAGAGAGTTCAAGAGTAGGTGGGAAAATGCACGAGAGAAATCTTGCACAAGTGCTTGTGACCAGGGACGGTACATCTCATTGACGGCACACTGGATTAATATTGTGGAAGCCGTGACCCAGTCGCACCCTGGGACGGAACACGTCTTCCCGACACATAGAATTGTGGGCTCTGGGTCAATCAAGCTTCAACACAATGTTCACAAGGTCTCCTACACAATGAGCAAATTATTCATGATGATAGACGCCACTGTCTCCTTAGCTTGCTGATGGTACTTTTCTGTGGGAATGAGCTTGTCTCCAACCAGTCTGGAATATTTCTAGTGAATTATGGCACGCCATGGTTTGCTATTAGCACCTAGTACCAGAAGCGAAAACATCCACAATTTTCTTCTCAGAAATTTTATTTGGTAGACTGAGTGGCTGCCCAAACTTTAGTCTCTCAAAAAGGAGCTGAAGACACTGAGTGGCAGAAGGTGCAAGTTTCTCCAGCATGTTAGACATCAGAGGAAGAATAGAGAGGGCAGCATGGTGGCTCAGTGGGTTGAAATCCAGCCAAGGACAACATCTGCAAGGACTTTGTATGTTCTCCCTGTGTTTGCATGGGTTTCCCCCAGGCTTTCTGGTTTCCTCTTCAGTAAAAAAAGCAGCCACTGAGTGTCCGGGAATCTTCACACAGACTTTTCTTAGCCAGGGCTGCTTCTTGACAGGGTTGGACGGGCCCACTAGAGAACAGGAGAATCCTCCAGTGCGCCCTGCCTTCTCCTTCAGGAGATTTCATAGTGCAAACCTTGCAGCTGGTATGGGGCTATTGAGTGGGAGAGAAAGGTGGGCCCTCAGAATCAAATCCTCTGGTGGGCCCAATGATCTTCAGTCTTCACAGCCATATTTTTTAGCTCAGTGAAAGGACTGGCATAGAGGGAAAACGTATCTACTCCGGCTGTCATTTCTCCCAGGAAGTCCTCTAATGCAGCTTGTTCCATAAGCAATGGCAGCCCGTCCAAAATCAGCCCACACTTCTTGGTGGTGCTTTGACACACAAAGATCTTTCTTTATGCCTTGAATTTCATGACTACAGAGTTGGGCAATGGCCTGATCTACAATGCATTTGAGAAATAATGTGTAAAAGCACGTCCAATCCACAGCAAAAATGGAGCCATAGAGTGCCCGGAAACCTTAACCTAGACTTTTCTTAGCCAGGGCTGCTTCTCAGCAGGGTTGGATGGGCCCACCAGAGAACCAGAGACTCCTCCAGTGGGGGCCCTGGCTCCTACTTCAGGAGAGTTTATAATGCAACCTTGCAGGTCGTGATGATGATAGAGGCCACCATCTCCTTAGCTTGCTGCTGGTATTTTTTTGTGGGAATGAGCTTGGCTCCAGCCAACCTGGAATATTTTCAGTGAATTCAGGCACGTCATGGTTTGGTATTGGCACCGAGTACCAGAAGCGAAGCCATCCACAATTTCCTTCTCAGGAATTTTATTTGGTAGTCTGAGTGGCTACCCAAACATTAGTTTCTCACAAAGGAGCTCAAGACATTGAGTGGCAGTAGATGCAAGTTTCTCCAGCATGTTAGATACCAGAAGGAGAACAGAGAAGGCAGCACAGTGGCTCAGTCATTAGCACTACAGCGTTTCAGCGCTGGGGTTCTGGTTCCAAATCCCAGCAAGGACAACATCCTTAAAGGAGTTGTCTACTACTTTTACATTCCACGCGGCACCCCCGCCGATCAACTATTATTGGTGCCGACGGCGGCTGCTGCCGGCCGGAAGTGCTTACCTGAGGGGCTCCACCATCAAGTGGTAGTGGCCGCTGCGGTGTACTGCACATCCGCCTCCTATTCAATTGAATATAACAGCTGATCGGCGGGAGTGCCGCGTGCGGGACCCCGGCTGATCATACATTGATGCCCTATCCTACGGATAGGACGTCAATGTAAAAGTATTGGACAACTTCTTTAAGGAGTTTGTATGTTCTCCTCGTGTTTGCGTGGGTTTACCAAAGGTTCTCCGGTTTGCTCCTCAGTAAAAAGGCTGCCATACAGTGTCCGGCAACCCTCACACAGACTTTTCCTAGCCAGGGCTGCTTCTCAGCAGGGTTGGACGGGCCCACCAGAGAACCGGAGACTCCTCCGGTAGGCCCTGGCTTCTCCTTCAGGAGAGTTCATAATGCAAACCTTGCAGGTCGTGATGATGATAGAGGCCATTATCTCACTAGCTTGCTGATGGTACTTTTCTGTGGGAATGAGCTTGTCTCCAACCAGCTTGGAATATTTCCAGTGAATTAAGGCACTC
Source organism: Phyllobates terribilis (assembly GCF_046119375.1). Taxonomy (NCBI): domain Eukaryota; kingdom Metazoa; phylum Chordata; class Amphibia; order Anura; family Dendrobatidae; genus Phyllobates; species Phyllobates terribilis. The sequence continues at coordinate 314,031,702 of NW_027362768.1, forward strand.
CACGGTTTGGTATTAGCAACCAGTATCAGAGGCGAAGCCATCCACAATTTCCTTCACAGGAATTTTATTTGGTAGACTGAGTGGCTGCCCAAACTTTAGTTTCTCACAAGGGAGCCCAAGACACTGAGTGGCAGTAGGTGCAAGTTTCTCCAGCATGACCTGTTTGTTAGATATCAGAGGGAGAACAGAATTTGGCATTGCCAAGGTACCAGAGTCTGGTTTTTTTTTTACTAAAGATCCTGCTGTGTTTTTATATATATATTTTTTTTATGTCTCTTCAAATGTGTATTGGAGTGCGTCCTAATTTTTGGCAGCCCTTGACATTGCTGCATATACGCAATAACAGTATAGGAGAGCCACTCTTTAATAATGGGTAGGACAATTCAAATAGATTCTATATTCTAGAATATTACCGGTCTTATCTGAAATTCGTTTACGGGTGAGGTATCACAGTTTGGATAGCATATTACACCGACCGGTATTAGGTATTATTGCCTAATACTGCATGCTGCTTGTGCTGCCGAAAATTTTTTATTTTTTCCAGAAAAATCCATTTTAGTTTGTTTTTTGTATGTTTTATTGTCAGTCCGTAAAAGTGGCGTAATACTCTGACAACATTGCAATAGTTATCCTTGGCAGGAGAAGAAGGAGAAGGAGGAAAAAGAACAAAGAGCGCTGTGTAACACTGTGGAGAGGTGAAGTGTATGTAATGAACTCACCCAAAATGGTTGTGCTGGACAGACACAACACTGGCAGAAAATTTAGAAGAGGACTGGAGTTTCTCCTCCGGTATGCTGCTCATCCAATGTCGTTGTACTGTGCTTTTCCTGGCCCTGAAGCCACTCCACTTGGAGGTATACAAGGAGAGAAGAACTTGGGATGGCGCTTTCGTTTGAATGTGGAGATCAGACAGTCCATATATCAATATTAGATTTATTGGTTTTAAAAACAGATTTTACTGTCAAACCACATTTACCATAAAAAACTTTTAAAAACACAATGCGTTTCAACTTCCATGAGTCTTCAGGTGTAAAAGAAATAGTGACACATAGAAACTTTTATACCTTATACTTAATTAGTTGTGGGTGGAGTGTTCATAAATAACTTTTTACAGTCTTTTACAGTCTTCATCAGGTGTAAAAGAAATAGTGACATACAGAAACTTTTATACCTTATACTTAATTAGTTGTGGGTGGAGTGTTACACCCACAACTAATTAAGTATACAGTAAGGTATAAAAGTTTCTATATGTCACTATTTCTTTTACACATGATGAAGACTCATAGAAGTTGAAACGCGTTGTATTTTTAAAAGTTTTTTTATGGTAAATGTGGCTTGACAGCAAAATCTGTTTTTAAAACCAATAAATCTAATATGGATATATGAACTGTCTGAACTCTGACAACATTGTACACAGATATGCTATTGGTCAGCGACCAACTGTGGATAGGTTTGAACACACGACTGCCATACTGTAAATGAAGTATAATATCTGACACATTCCCAAAAAATTTCCGTATTATTGCGGCAGTAATATGGGATCACGTCTGATGACCACGGTTTCAGTCAGTCTCCTAATAGTATGGTATTTGTCAGTGACCAAGTATCAATAGTTTGGAACAACATACACCTGGCAGACTTTAAATGGAGTGTAATATCTGACACGTTCCCAAAAATTTCTGTATTGTTACAGTAGTCATATGGGATCAAGTCTGATGGCCATGGTTTCAGGCAGTCACCTAATAGTATGGTATTTGTCAGCGACCAAAACAAAGCTGGCTGACTTTAAATGAAGTATAATATTTGGCACGCTCCACAAAATGTCTGTATTATTACCGCAGTAACATGGGATCACGTGTGATCATGGAAAAGTTTCTCTGCTTCTACAATACAGTATTGCAAATATAATCAAAAAATATGTCTGTATTCTGCTAACAAGCAAATGGAGCAGTAAAATGGTGTACTCTGTATTGCTTTTTAAGCAAATAATCAGGATAAGGAGCAAAAAAGAAAATAGTCTGGTACTGTAGGGCTATGGATATTTGTAACAGCAGCAGCAGACAGAACATGCAATAGACCCTATTGTGCTGTATACACTGCCACAAACCTTACCTGCCTAACTCCTGCTATCACCACTGAATACATGCAGTTGGATTAGTCCTCAGAAGTACTGTTAGATCAGATGGACATATATCTTGTTGTGGAATACCTATACGTAACTAATAAACCACCAATTCTGTCACTCACTCAGCAGCACCTCTCCCTACTCTGCCTGTTTCCGGGGTACACTGTCACAAGCATAGGGTCACCAGGTCTGATATAGACCTGATGACGCTATGCGGCCAGCCAATCACTGTGATACCACAACCAACATATCTACGGCATTACAGTGCGTGGCAAGCAATCCCTGCATTTTAATTGACTGTCTAAAGAGCACCAAACATGTAGGGAGGGGAGGTGAAATACTCGAGGAGCGCCTGACGCGCCCCCTGTGCCGTGGGGTACTCGGCAGCCGGGCCTCTGGTTGCTTGGGGGATATCACGGTAGCTGGCCCGGTCCGTGACCCAGGGCGGTCAGTAAAAAGGGGAAAATATTGGGGGATTTGGGAAAGTGTTCGTGACGCCACCTGTGGAATGCGTCTAAGGGGTGCCGCCGCTGCGGAGCAGTCCTCTGGAGCTGGTGTTACGGCAGCAGGGATGGTGTGGCTCTCCACAGGTAGAGCTAGCTCCAGGACTGCGTGGGGTGTAATGGATGGTTGTGCTGGCCGCTGTGGTGCAGAGAGGGAATGGTGGCGCAGACGGAATAATTGGACAGAGGCTGTGCGGTGCAGTCATCCGTGTCTTTACTCACAGTTCTTTAGTTCCTCAGGGTGCACTGTCAGATTGCAGCCTCCCGCGTCGCGCTGCATTCACCAGGCAGGGGCTCAGCTCTTCCTCAGGTAGATCAGGGGTACCTGGCAGAACCCCACTTTCACGTGTTCCTAGCTAGATCGACTTCACGCTGGGTCTTTCTCCCTCCTGCCCTGCGCTGCCCACTCTCAATCTCGCTCGGGTGCTCTGAAGTCCCTCCTGTACGTTGGATCCCGGACCTGCTTGACCCTCCTGGGGATTAGAATGCGGCTTACGATCCCTCTGTCTTCTGACAGATTCGGGGCGTACGGGTGCCGTCCTGCACTCGCCGTACCCCCTAGGATCCCTTCTTAGAACGGAGCCTGCTCCCTGCTCCCCTCCTGGGCCTCCAGACTTGGCCCTACTTGTGGAGCAGAGCTCCTTATGAGACTCTGCTCCTGGACTGTTCTTCTGAATTTTCCTGAGCTGTTCTTCTGAACTGCTCTCCTCTACTAATCTATCTGTCCTGCCACCTTAAGATGGCTTCCCTATATATACTCCTACCAAAGTGCTCCCTATAACTACTTCCTCCACCCACACCCACTACTGGTTCCCCCTACCTTTGGTTCCCCCACTCCAGCCAGGGTCAGGGCTCAGCAGAAACATACATTGCGTCTTGCCCCTCCAGCTGGCCTGGAGCAGTGTAGTGTTGGATGCAGGTGTTTGGTGTTCCGGGCAGCACTCCCTCCTTACCTGAGAGAAGGAGATACCACACCTCTGGGTGAGGTGCAGTACCCCTGTGGCGACTGAACCCTCAGGGGCGCCACACTCCCCCCTGGTAAAACACAGCACATCCGTGAGCTGGAACAGAGCAAAACAGGCTAAATTGACATGAAAAATTTTAAGAATGCATTCGCATATAAGACAGTAAAACATTTCTTCCCTTAATGGGAGGCACATCACTTTAATGTTACAGGGTTACATTTTTCAAACAGTTTAAAACATTTTTCATAACGTTCTCGCAACAGGTTACAGTTCATGCTGTAACCGGGTGTCCATTTTACTTCACAAACTGGTGCAACAAGTAGCAGCATTACGGACCCGTCCGCAAACCCTCAACGTAGGCCCTGGGCGTGGCTGAAGGGCATATGCGATCCTGGAGTTGGACCACGGCTTCCGCCACGCCAGACGGGTTTTCGTTCTGTGATCATGGTTACTAATATAAAACCAATAGGGTGCACCTTAAGAGGTGCTGAACTATTTACAATGCAAGTTCTTGGCCGTTCACTGTCCCCAGCCTGGGGTCTCTATATTCCCTGATGGGTACCTAAGTAAACACACGCTCAAAAAACATTATTTTCAACTTGAACTACTGCACCCTTACAGGTGACTATTTACAAAATCAGTCCCACTCGCTGGACTAATAGTGGGAACCCCGCCTGGGGTATTTCTGATTCTTACCTGACCCAGCCGGGTCATAAGGTATGTCCTGCGGGAGTGTGTCCTCGATGACGCGGTACACATGCAGGGTGAACCACCCACGTTCCCCGTGGTGGCGTGTGTACGTGATACGGTCCCCCGGATACAGATTCCAGTCGGGATGGCCTTCCTCCAGCTCGGGCTCCACATCCCGCCAGTTCACGAATATGTCCCTTTCAAAGTCGGGACTGAGGATAAGGCCCCACCCAGCCTGCAGGTGAAACTTTACCACGAGGCCTTCCTCGCGGGGGCTGGGGTGGGCCGACTCCTCCTGACGGACCTGTGCCTTTGCGGCCTTGTTCCGGGCCTCCAGGCGTTCACAGCGCGCCTGCCGCGCGCGCCGCTCCTTCTCCAGCTGCCGGAGCTCCCGCCTGCAGAACTCCTTCCTCCGCAGGGCTTCGGCCTGGGTCTCCTGCGGGAACCCCATCAGGTCCCCCCCCTGGTTATCCCAGCAAAACTCTTCTCCGCTGGAGTAGGTAACCAGGGGCGCTGGTGTCGGGAGGAGCGGGCACGGCTGCTGGTCCTCGAACCGGGCGCACCAGTCGAAGTCTGGCGCGCCATACACCCACTCGGGTGCCAGAGGTGGAGGCGCCGGGAGGGCATCCAGTAGCAGGCCCGAGGCTTCAGCGCCCGGGAGTGGAGGCTCCGGGAGGGCACTAGATGGCAGATCCTCAGGGTCAGCGCCCGGGGGTGGAGGTTCTGGGCTTAGCAGCTGCTCCAGCGAGGGCATGGCGGCATACGGGGAGTGCTGGGTAAAGAGGCCCAGCAGCAGGTCAGCGCTGGCAGTGCTCGGGATAGGGGCTTCTTTCCAACTGCTCCTGTACTCCATACGGCCTCCTGGTTCTCCGCGAGCTCCGCCGGGGCTGAGGTGCCGCTGCTGGCATCCGGTGTCGCTTTCCGCCGTGCTGCCAATCTTTCCAGCAGTTCGCTCCTCTACTTTGCGACCGCTGCTTGCTGGGCTTGCTCCACTTGTTGGCCCAGCTCGAGGACCTCGCTCTGGAGGAACTCCATGTCCTCCGGGGACAATTTCTCAGCTTCTCCCTCCAGGGTGAGGGGGTCACTTGACGCTGTGGCAGGTCAGAGGCGGAGGCTGGACTTTTGCTTCCTTCCATTCTGGCTGCCGGGTGCGGTCTGTCTAGACTGGTTAAGACCACACCCTGTCTCCATTCCTTTTCTCCTCCTCCTCTCTTCTTTCGGGGGCGGTCCCATGGCAATCTGCTGTCAGTCACTCCCTGTGACGGCCTCCCTGCCTTGACGGACACATCTATGCGGACAGTCACTGTTGCAAGGGGCAGGGTTGGCTTTTGGCGCAATTCTGGGACCCAGCCCACGATGGGAGGTTCCATTTTGTTGTCCTTTAGCACGCACATAATGGTGCCCATTCTTCTGGGGCGGGCGCCACATTCAGCAACATAACACAGTCCTTTAGGCACACTTCACCCGCCAATAACGGGTTGGTCACGAATCCTGTCCGTGACGCCAGATCTCACGCGCCCCCAGGGCGGTGGGATACTCGGCAGCTGGGCCTCTGGTAGCTGGGGGATATCACGGTGGCTGGCCCAGTCCGTGACCCAGGGTGGTCAGTGCAAAAAGGGGATATTTTTATATGAGATTTTTAGGATTGTTCGTGACGCCACCTGTGGAATACGGCTAAGGGGTTCCGCTGCTGCGGAGCAGTCCTCTGGAGCTGGTGTTACGGCAGCAGGGATGGTGTGGCTCTCCACCGTAGATCTAGCTCCAGGGCAGCGTGGGGTGTAATGGATGGTTGTGCTGGGCGTTGTGGTGCAGAGAGGGAATGGTGGCGCAGACGGAATAATTGGACAGAGGCGGTGCGGTGCAGTCATCCGTGTCTTTACTCACAGTTCTTTAGTTCCTCAGGGTGCACTGTCAGATTGCAGCCTCCCGCGTCGCGCTGCATTCACCAGGCAGGGGCTCAGCTCTTCCTCAGGTAGATCAGGGGTACCTGGCAGAACCCCACTTTCACGTGTTCCTAGCTAGACCGACTTCACGCTGGGTATTTCTCCCTCCTGCCCTGCACTGCCCACTCTCAATCCCGCTCGGGTGCTCTGAAGTCCCTCCTGTACGTCGGATCCCGGACCTGCTTGACCCTCCTGGGGATTAGAATGCGGCTTACGATCTCTCTGTCTTCTGACAGATTTGGGGCGTACGGGTGCCGTCCTGCACTCGCCGTACCCCCTAGGATCCCTTCTTAGAACGGAGCCTACTCCCTGCTCCCCTTCTGGGCCTCCAGACTTGGTCCTACTTGTGGAGCAGAGCTCCTAATGAGACTCTGCTCCCGGACTGTTTTCTGAACTGTCCTGAGCTGTTCTTCTGAACTGCTCTCCTCTACTAATCTATCTGTCCTGCCACCCTAAGATGGCTTCCCTATATATACTCCTACCAAAGTGCTCCCTCTAACTACTTCCTCCATCCACACCCACTACTCTTTCCCCCTACCTTTGGTTCCCCCCACTCCAGCCAGGGTCAGGGCTCAGCAGAGACATACATTGCGTCTTGCCCCTCCAGCTGGCCTGGAGCAGTGTAGTGTTGGATGCAGGTGTTTGGGATTCCGGGCAGCACTCCATCCTTACCTGAGAGAAGGAGATACCACACCTCTGGGTGAGGTGCAGTACCCCTGTGGCGACTGAACCCTCAGGGGCGCCACACGCCGAGCAAGTCGAGCAGTGAGATGCTCGGGCGAGCATCGAGCACTGACGCGGACGCTCGCTCATCACTAGTCATTACATCGTGTCTGCTGTGTGGCGCATCGGTTTGCATAGTAAAGACCAGAGCAGCGCCTGGTGAAAGGGAACAAGGTGAGTATGTCCTATAGTGAAAAATGACATGTTTTCCTGTGTCCACAAAAATTTTATTTTGTCTAATTTTTTTCATTTTCACAAAGGTAATTGGAGAAGATGGAACCTATAATTTATTATGCAATTTCTCCTGAATGTGACAATATTCCATATCTGGTCAATAATTACTGATTAGGTACATGACAGGGCTTGGAATGGATTGCAGATGTCATGTCACATTTGCTCAGTCAGTGAGGTGCTAAAACAGTAGAAACCTCTCACAAGTGACTCCATTTTAGAAATTAAACTCATCAAGATATACATCTTGGCTTGTGGTGAGCATTTTTAATCCTTAGATGCTTCATTTAATTTTATAAGATTGGGCGATAACCATGAAAAATTAAAATTTTCCTATTAAAATGTTGCTTTAACCTCAAATTTTCCATATCACAAGAGGTAATAAGAGAAAGAAGACCCCACAATTTGTGATGCAATTTCTCCACAGTGATGCCCCTATAAATTGAAACTGGATACAATTTTTTCAGCTTGGATGAGAAGGTGCGCTATTTGACTTTTGGAGTGCAATTTTGGCTGGAATAGATTGCTGATGCCATGCACATTAGCAGAGCCCCTGAGGTGGCAGAACAGTGAAACCAACCCCCTCACCATAAATGACATCATTTTGGAAACTATACCAATGAAGGAGTTAATGTAGGAGTGTAGTGAGTATTTTTAACCTACATGTACCTCACAGAATGTTATAACATTGAGCCGTGGTATTCAAAAAATAGAATTTTACAACTAAAATGTTAAACTACCTGGAAATATTTCATTCTCCTATGGCATAATGTGTAAAATAGATCCCACAATTTGTTTTGAAATTTTTCAATGCAGTGATAACCGATTTGGAAGTGGGGTTGTGTGTAGTCCAGGTCCAGCAAATGTTCAGCCATTTTCGCTTTTATTCTTTTAATAATTTTCTTGATTTTCTGTTGTACATTTTGACAGCCATTAAGTAACAAACAAGTGTTCTCTTCTGTTAGATAGATACAGTTGAAACCAGAAGTTTACATACATTATATAAATAGACAGATATGCATGTTTTTCTCAATAGCTGACATGAAATCAGAGTAACCTTTCCAGTTTTAGGTCAATTAGGATTACCATAATTTTTAATATTTGCCAATTGCCAGAATAATGAGTGAGAAAGAAAAGTTCAACCCTGTTATTTGTTTGACAAGTGTCAAGAAAGTTGATTTGCCACTATTTAATATAGACAGTGTAGGTACCGTCCCAATTTAGGGTCACCTTGTCGCTGGTGGGACGGCTTGTATACTTTTTTTGATCAAAAATAGTTCACTAAGTACCCTATATGTCATATGCAACTTTGCTTTACATTTATATATAATGATTGTAGGGTATGAGAGATATTTTTTGTCTTTTGTAGGTTTTTCTTCTTTTTGCTAGTGTGAACATGCTCCTATTTCTTGCATGTGTACCATCTTAGACCTCAGTTCACATTGCTTGGTTTTTTGCCTTGTTTGCATTCTGTGCAAATTAAGGGTGTGGCATCCCCTTTGTTGAGCTGGTTAGTATATATGTAGCTTACCACGGGCCTAGGTGGTCTGATATTGGGACCCGGTTCTATTTGTCTACCCTTTTATGTGCATTACTTCAACTTTGATATACAGTAAGGTTTTTAATATAGACAGTGTAGGTACCGTCCCAATTTAGGGTCACCTTGTCGCTGGTGGGGCGGCTTGTATACTTTTTTTGATCAAAAATAGTTCACTAAGTACCCTATATGTCATATGCAACTTTGCTTTACATTTATATATATTATGATGGTAGGGTATGAGAGATATTTTTTGTCTTTTGTAGGTTTTGCTTCTTTTTGCTAGTGTGAACATGCTCCTATTTCTTGCATGTGTACCATCTTAGACCTCAGTTCACATTGCTTGGTTTTTTGTCTTGTTTGCATTCTGTGCAAATTAAGGGTGTGGCATCCCCTTTGTTGAGCTGGTTATTATATATGTAGATTACCACGGGCCTAGGTGGTCTGATATTGGGACCCGGTTCTATATACAGTAAGGTTTTTAATATAGACAGTGTAGGTACCGTCCCAATTTAGGGTCACCTTGTCGCTGGTAGGACGGCTTGTATACTTTTTTTGATCAAAAATAGTTCACTAAGTACCCTATATGTCATATGCAACTTTGCTTTACATTTATATATAATGATGGTAGGGTATGAGAGATATTTTTTGTCTTTTGCAGGTCTTGCTTCTTTTTGCTAGTGTGAACATGCTCCTATTTCTTGCATGTGTACCATCTGAGACCTCAGTTCACATTGCTTGGTTTTATAACTTGTATTTTGTATTCGCGGCTGTTGTGCCCACACTTTGTAGAAAAGTTCAACCCTGTTATTTGTTTGACAAGTGTCAGGAAAGTTGATTTGCCACTACACTGAGGTCGGAGTCATTCATAGCACCGCCGTATACACATTCGACTAGCGTTCCGGTCGTTACATCTTGACGTAGTTGGCAGGATACGGTGCTCGCTGTGGATGGTGCGAGTAGCACAGAAGGTGCTGCCGCGTCTACTGTAATAATCCAGCCCCCTTCTCCCATTGTGACCGGTAGAGACCGGTTAGTTGGTTGCTCCGCAAAGGGAGCACTGCTTAACCACCTGGCCAAGTTTGATGGGTATAACTTGCTGTTCAGTGATTGGGTAGGCAGGTTGAAGAATGCCATTGCCTTGTACGGCGTCAGCCCCCAGCTACAATCGGAAGTCGCGCTGAATGCTCTGCAGGGGGATGCGCGCAAAGTTGTCTTGTTAAAACCCAAAGACAAACGAAAGACGGTCGACGATATCATCTGGATACTAGAGAAAGCCTTCGACATTGTGGTGGCGGCAGGCTGATGTCGACAGCATTCTTCGGGATCAGTTAATCGAGGGGATACGAAGTGAAGCGCTAAGGAGCGAATTGTTGCTGAAGGTGCGGAGTTCTCCTGGATTCACCTATGCCGAAATACAGGAAGAGGCAGTAGCACGGACTTTGGAAGTGAGGCCTGCTCTGCAGTGGAGTAACCTGCAAGTGGCTAACACAAGAGAGCCGAGACCAGACCCTGTTCAGGCACAGCTGGCGGTTTTACAGAAAACCGTGGAAAGCCTGAAGGAACAGGTGCAACGGATGCAAGTTCGGGAGATGCCTCTGATATGCTCGGCCCTGACTAACCCCCCTATTCCCCTATATGGGCAACCACCCTATACCTCAGGGAGGACGCTGACTGCTCCTTGACCTGATGCAGCCGGAGGTAGGGCAAGAAGATCGGTTCAATGTTGGCGATGGCGAGATCTGGGGCATATGCAGCGGTACTGCCAGAAAAACCTGCCGGCTGAAATCCCGACATCGGTAAAAGAGAGGCCCTCGCTGTAGTTGGGCATACGGCGAGGCAGGAACGAAAATCAACGCCCAACGTCTGTTCCGAAGATCTGATTGCGGAGAATCCCACGTTAGAGGTGCAGTTTGCAGGAAAGTAGGTGGCGTGCTTAGTGGATACTGGATCGGAGGTGACGACCATGCCGATAGAATTTTTCAAGACGCACTTCGAAGAGGCCATCAAGACGGAGTCGGAAAATCTGCTAAGGCTGAAGGCCGCTAATAATGAAGAAATTCCAGTGGCAGGCATTGCATGGATGAAAGTACAGCTGTGCGGTCAGGAATTGGGAACCAAAGGAGTGGTGCTCGTGAAGACACAGGCGAGGCCAAATCTTCCGGTGGTTCTTGGAATGAACATCCTGAGGGAGCTGGGCTCCCTTTTGTTTGAGCGTGATGGCCGAAGATATTGGAAATGAGCGACACCTCACAAAGCCACTTAGAGGGCCCTGCAAAAGGTGGTCCGTTCGTGCGGCATTCAGAAGAGTTCGGCTGAAGGAAGAATGGTGGGAGCAGTGTATGTCCCATGCGGGTCTGCTGTTGTGATCGCCCCTGGTCAAGAGAAGCTTGTGTTGATGCCGGTAGGGATGCACAGGAAGCTGAATGATGTGGAGGTGGTTCTGGAACCGGTGGGACGGTCAGGAGGTACGGACAGTCCGATGATAGCTCGAATGTTGGCTATTGTGCAAAATGGAAGTGTACCAATGAGGTGTCTGAATCTGCAGAATCATGAGGTGACTCTGGCAGTGGGTACGAAGCTGACTGAGGTATATGTGTGTGACGAAGGAGTCATCCCCAAAAGCCAGTTCACACTGAGGGCAGACCGCCGGACCGCCTGGACCCTGTCGATGCAGGCGGCAGCTGAAGAATCCCCCACGCCCGCGTGGAATGGCAGAAAGATTATGGAGATCATAGGAGTGGATGAGTCCCAGTTGGCTCCCGAGCAGGCTCGCAGACTGGAGGCTTCACTGTGGGAATATCAGGCTGTTTTCTCCAGGGGAGATGAAGACTTTGGTTGCACATAGATTGTGGAGCACAAGATACCCACAGGAAACGCCCCCCCAATTCGGGAGAGATATCGTCAGATCTCACCGAGGCTTTATCAGGAGGTCAAAGGAATGCTGGCGCAGATGCTGGATAATGGAGTGGTACGGCCAAGTCAAAGTCCTTGGGCTGCACCGGTCGTGTTGGTCTGGAAAAAGGATGGATCCATACGGTTTCGTGTTGATTACCGTAATCTGAATGTGCTCACAGTACGTCAATCCTACCCGTTGCCCCGGATCGAGGAATCCCTGTCTGCCTGGGAAAGGTGAAGTACTTCTCCACTCTTGACCTGGCCATCGGCTACTGGCAGGTGCCCGTGGCATCTCAAGATCGGCAGAAGACAGCATTCATCTTGCTGATGGGACTGTACGAATTTAATCGAATGCCCTTCGGACTGACTAATGCTCCAGGAACGTTTCAGTGGTTAATGGAATACTGGTTGGGCGATTACAATTTTGAGTCCGTGTTGATCTATCTGGAGAATGTGATTATATTTGGAGATTCGTTCGACGACCACCTGAAGAAGCTCGAGCAAGTGTTGCACCGACTGAGGGACAATGGACTTAAAATCAAGCCAATGAAATGTCACTTGTTCCAGACGCAGATCGAGTATCTGTGACATGTAGTGTCGGCTGAGGGTGTGCGGCCAGCACTGAGTAAAATTTAGGCCATTTAGGAGTGGCCCCATCCCAAGACCGTGAGAGAAGTATGGGCATTTCTCGGTTTAGCCGGATACTACCATCGGTTTGTGAAAGACTTTGCTAAAGTGGCTGAACCACTGAATGAGTTGTTGAGAGAGACGGCTCAGGGGCCCAAGAATCAGCCGATTCGGTGGACGGACCGACAATAACAGGCATTCGATCGGATCCGGGCAGCTCTTGTGCAGGCACCTTTATTGGCGTGTGCTCGCTTTGATCAACCATTCACCCTGAACACTGACAGAAGTCTCTATGGTCTGGGAGCCGTGTTAGCTCAAGAACAAGATGGGAGTGAGTGAGTCATCGCGTATGCTAGCCTGTCTCTATGGGATACAGAGCGAAATCCGGACAATTACAGCTCGTTTAAGCTGGAGATGTTGGCCCTGGTGTGGGCCATGACCGAGAAGTTTGCAGAGTACCTGGCTGGGTCGGAGATTCTAATGATGGCGGACAATAATCCGCTTGCACACTTGGAAAACGCTAAACTAGGAGCCCTGGAGCAGAGAGAGGTGGCGTGGATGTCCAAGTTTAATTACCGGATCCGGTTCCGTTAGGGTAAAGAAAACTCCAGTGCCAACGCATTATCACGAGTGACCCGAGGCACACCCGAGCAGGTGGTGGATGAAGACCTCAAGGATACTGAGATCCCCGATTTGAGGCGATTGCCTGTGTTCGTGGACGTGGCACGCTCAAGTGGGGTGGCGACACGGGTCGCCACATTGCTGGGCAAGACTTTTCAAGAGTGGGCCGAGTTACAGGATTCAGACTCTGAACTGTCACGAGTAAAGAAATGGCTGAGTCAAAAGTCCTGGCCCGATGGGAGAGCAAGAGCCCGGCTGGGTGCAGAAGGACAAAAGCTGCTAAGGCAGTGGGATCGATTGGCCATAGCGGAGGGGATACTGTAATGCTGGATCTACATAGCGGCAGAGCTAGGTACCGTTGGCAGTTAGTAATCGCAGCTTCAGTGGCTCTGGACATTGCCCGGGAAGCTTATATGCGGGGTGCACACTTTGGGCCTGAGAAGACTTATCGTTGGCTGCAGCGGTACGTGTACACACCTGGCTTGGAAGAAGTTGTGAAAGAGGTGTGTGGTAGGTGCCGGGCATGTGAGCTGAATAAGTCCCTGGAACAGAGGGCTCCTGTTCAGACAATTGTGACGTCTGCCCCGTTGGAAATGCTAATGGTGTATTATTTGTCAATCGGGTACGCCAGAAGTGGTCATCATTCATGCCTAGTCATGACTGATCACTTTACTAATTTTGCCGTTGCTGTCCCCACCAAAGATCAGACTGCTAAGTCCGCAGCTGAGGCAATTTGTAAGCATTTCATCCAGGTTTATGTGTGTCCTCAAAGGATACATTCAGATCAAGGTGCTTGCTTTTAAGGTCAGCTCATGACGGAGTTGCTGCAAGTCTATGGGATTCAGCAATCACGGACAATGCCCTACCATCCACAGGGAAATGGGGCCTGTGAACGGTTCAACCAAACCTTGCTTCAACTGCTGAGAACGCTGGAACAGAGGCAGAAGGAGCTTATGTAGGCCTACAACAATAGGGTCCATAGCACCTCAGGATTCACTCCTTACGCGATGATGTTCGGTCGGCCTGGGCGAGAAATTGAAGAACTGGGTCTCACTGTACCTGACAAGCCAGAATATCATACAGCCAGTGAGTGGGTCCAGGATCATCGCTGAAGGTTTGCGGGAAATCCACCGGATAGTAAAAGACCGTGTGCAGGATCATCCCCACCAAGATCGGGGGCCTGTGCACCTAGATGAGTTCCGGGTGGATGATAAGGTGCTAGTGCGAGTCACGTGTCCGGGAGATAAGTTGAGTGACAGGTGGGAGGATACGCCCTACACAGTAGTGGAAAGGGTATTCCCAGGGGGAAGTGTGTACACAGTGGTTCTTGAAGGGTACATTGGACCCCGTTACACAATGCACAAAAACTGGCTAAGGGGGTGTATGTCCGACACACCTGCCTGTCACCCTGAGACACCTGCCCCACCTACAGCGATTGCACCAAGTAATGTTGAATGTGACTGTTGGGATGACTTCGGGGTGGAACCCTCGGACTTGCAAAGTCCGATAGCGCAAGATCCAGGTGTTCCACACACCGCCCCTGATGTTACTGTTCCACCAGATGCGGTGGACCCTCCATCGAACTCGGCAAGTACTGGTTTGCAGAGATCGAAGAGGAGCACAGCTGGTGTTCTCCAAATACGTTATAATCCTGCGGAGTATGTGTTACATATGTGTTGTACGAAACCATTTGTCGGGGCGCCAAATTGTAAGTGGGGTGGATTGTAGCATGTTGGCATGTGTTTCTAGTAATGAGTTCATATTATTGATAGCATAAATTTATCCTGCAATGACTTAGTCCGGCCATTAGGGGTCAGCAAGAGACAAGTAAAGAAAAGCCCGGGGATCTGTGAAAAAGCCCGGGAATCTGAGATCCAGGAAGACCTCTGAGGGGACGAGACGTGTCTGATGTCCAGAGACAATTGGAGCTTGCAGAGACTTGAGCCGGATGGTGTGTCCAAGAAGAAACTGTGCCTTGTGAGTAACTGAGATATGTGACCAGTCACCAACTGTGTAGTTAGCTAGGGAAAGCTAGTTAGTAATCCCAGTAGTACTGAGAACTGCCCGGTGTATATCATTGCTGATGGACTGATCAGGCTTGATCCAGAGATTGCGAAAGATCTAGTATAACAAGACTTTGTGTACGTGGATATTACAAAGGAGCCCTGTTGTGAACTATACATTGAGACTGAGATCAATTCTGATTCCTGCCTGCGCCGGGATATGCTAGAGAACTTGGTATGAAGGAGAAGCTGATTAAACCTTGTGGCCAGAAATCAGGGTCTAATAAAAGGTTTAGTTTGTTAATTGCTTGTGTATATTAAATTAGAGAGATTTCTCTTTGCTCTTGTATGAAGAGAAATTGTACACCGTATAGACAACGCGTTGGCTAAACATAGAGTGTTTCTTAAGGGGAAAAACAAGGGTACCTGGATCCCACTGTATTAGTGTGGGAGGGGGGTGTAAGGTTATATTCCTGGGAGGACCACGTGCCACGTCCGCAGTAACTTCCTGGGTAGCCCCTGTACTGAATAAGGGTGGGAGCGGCATAGCCCAGGGGTAGTTTGGCTCATTCCTGCGAGATTGGCACTTGGGCTCTCTCGGGCTGCATAACTTGTATTTTGTATTCGTGGCTGTTGTGGCTCATACTTTGTAGAAAAGTACAACCCTTTTATTTGTTTGACAAGTATAAAGAAAGTTGATTTGCCACTACACTGAGGTCAGAGTCATTCATAGCATCGCCGTATCCCTCATACACATTCCACCAGCGTTCCGGACGTTACATCCCCAAGGATGAGTCAGACTAGTGCTAGTTCACAATTCTCTTCCTGATATATTGGCTGATTTCTTTAGACTTTCCCATGATGCTACACAAAGAAGCAGTGTTTCAGGTGTGCATTAAAATA
This sequence comes from Phyllobates terribilis, assembly GCF_046119375.1. Taxonomy (NCBI): domain Eukaryota; kingdom Metazoa; phylum Chordata; class Amphibia; order Anura; family Dendrobatidae; genus Phyllobates; species Phyllobates terribilis. The sequence goes on from NW_027362768.1 coordinate 314,047,471, forward strand.
CATCCATAGGTGTGTGTCTAATTAACTCAGATGTTGCCAAAAAATCAGAAGCTTCCAAACACATGACATCATCATATGGGCAGTCCAGAATTGTTTAAAGGCATAGTAATCTGTGTATATAAACAATATAGTGTATGTAAACTTTTGACTTTGCAGTAATTAATAAAAATGCCTTAAAACATTTTCTCTCATTATTCTGGCATTTGGCAAATATTAAAAATTATAGTAATCCTAATTGACCTAAAACAGGAAAGGTTTATTCAGATTTCATGTCAGATATTGAGAAAAACATGCATATATAGTGTAAGTAAACTTCTGGTTTTAACTGTATCACTTATAACTTCATGGTGCACGTGTGTCATTACACGGCAGCCAATTCGGAACAAGCTAAGCTGCAGTGTAAAGCATGTGTGAGTTACAGAGCAGCCCCCTGGACCACTAATGAGACTAGAGATGGATTTCAGACCACCTTGACTCCAGTCGACAACAATGCTGCAGTCATGAATGATAGCGCTGTCCTAATGGAGTAACGCTGGGGTGTCCTCTCCTCTAGGACTGTAGTGACGTGTGTTGAGCACAATGGATGAATTCCAATGTGAAATATCAGCCAACACTTCTGATTAGGAATCCTGCTCCTCTGTTGGAGGCTTTTATGACCAGTACATTTTCAGATGTCAGTCTAATCTATTCATTTTTATTTTTGCTCTGGGGATTGAACATTATGATAAAGAATGTGGCTGGGCAGATAAACCAGACCACAGATCAGTGGTCAGAGCATTCACAGGACAGTGTCACAGGAAGCGCAATTTACAAAAATACTGTTCCAAAACTCCTGCAGATTCTGGTGTGGAGAGAACTGACATATTTGCTGCTCACCTTCCTCTCTACCATGTATGTGGAACCCGTCAGCTCTGCACAAACAGTGAGGAGATTATCCTGACCTTTACAGCAGGCCATACATCTATAATATAACCGGAGATGCATCCCTCTGTCTGAAGCCGTTATAGACTGCGCAAACGCGACACACCAGTCTGGCTCCAGACAGAAGATCGCATGGAGCTGTTACAAGTAAGAGGAGTGTATGGTGCCAGAGACACTGAATGCATACCGCGATCTCCGGCGCCACACTTACATACTTACCTGACTGGGAGGAGCGTTGCCGCGGAGCCTCTCTTCTCGCCGGAGACCGGGGCAGGAGTGAGGCGTCGGAATCAGCGCATGCGCCTAGCGCTATCCAGCACCATTTTACTGAAGACACGTTTGCAGTGTGTCTTCAGCAAAATGGCGCCGGACAGCGCGGTATGGGCACGCGCGTACTTGGGCGCCGCACTCCTCCTCTGACCTCCGGCAGAACGGGACACAGCACTGGAGCACAGGGATGAAAGGTGAGTATAACTGTTTATTTTTTTTGTATGTGTGCAGGGTGAGAGGGATGAGGGGTGCCATACATACCAGGATTGGGGAGTTAGGGGACCACACATTGCATAGGGGGGCATGCATACCAGGATTCAGATGAGGGGCCATGCATACCAGGATAGGGATGAGGGGTACCATGTATACTAGAGTAGGGATGAGGGGTACCATGCATACCTGGATAGGGATGAGGGGTACCATACATACCAGAATCAGGATGAGGGGTACCATATATACCAGGATGAGGGATGGGGTGCCATGCATACCAGGATTGGGGATGAGGAAGCCATGCATACCAGGATGAGGGATTGGGTGCCATGCATACCGGGATTGGGAGATGAGGAAGCCATGTATACCAGGATGAGGGGTTGAGTACTATACATACCAGGATTGGGGGATGAGGGGTGCCATGCATACCAGGATTGGGATGAGGGGTGCCATATGACTCGCCCCCTGGGCCGTGGGGCACCCGGAACCGGGCTTCAGTGCGATGATGGGGGTAGTAGTGGCAACCCGATCCCGTGGCTCAGGGTGGTCAGACCAAATGCTGTGGCAGTCTATTTGTAGGGTTATGAATGTCCGACTACGCCACCCGTGGATTGCGGTCAGGGATGACCGCCGCTGCAAGGCAGACCGCTGAGGCTGATGTTGGTATGCAGCACAAGGATAGGATAACTCCCCACGGGAAGAGTGTAGCCTCAGGGCAGTGTAATAGGATGCTGGGGGTGATGGTGAAGGCCGCAATAATAAGGGTTCAGAGTCTGCTTCAAACAGTCCAGGGTCTTTATTGTAGTTAGTACTAATGACCCAACAGGAGTACAAGGTAGGAATGGGCCTGGGTGTCTGAGAGCATTCGGGCAAGCCCCACTGGTCAGGGTGAGTGGGTAGGCCTACCGTTCTCTCTCTGCCCTTGCTGACTATCCCCCTTTTTGTGGTGTGATAGCCCACGTCCCTGGGCTGGCCGTGTACTACGCCTGTATGGCTTGCGACTCGGGCCTTAGGTACCTGTTGCTTCTCCGTGCTGTACCGGTCCCTCTGTGTGGCGGAGCCTTCAGGCATCTCAGGCCAAGGGACCTGAAATCCCTCGCGGGTTGGCTATCTGCTGCCGGGCTTGCAACCCTGACAGCCTCGGACCCCAGTGTCCGGTTGTGTAGTTCTCTCTCAGCCAGGACCGGCTCTCGACGCCTCTGTCCCTGGCTTGCTGTTCCTCCTCTGCCTCCCGGACTCCTCAGCTGCTGCTGACCTGTCCCTTTCCTCTGGGAATCCTTCTGGATGCTTCAGAAGTGGGTCCTGGTCTCTCTAACCCTGCCCTCAGTTCCAGCTTTTATAGGGGCAGCCTGCTCCCCCTACTGGCCTGGGACAGGAGGTGCTGCATGCTAATGGTCCCTGACCAGGGAACCTCCTTCCTGCTCTCAGACACAGCCTTTAATATTTGTGGCATCCAGGCCTGGGGTGACACACATATACACCAGGATGAGAGATGGGGTGCCATGCATACCAGGATTGGGATGAGGGGTGCCATGCATACCAGGATTGGGGATGAGGGGTACCATGCATACTGTAACGGGTCTGGGAGGTGGAACCTCTGAGCTACTATACAAAGGGGCAGTCCTTGTAAGGAAGCGGGTGGCTCCCAGGGAAGGTGGGCAGGTAGTCACGGCAAGTGACAGGGACAGTCTCTGGATAGAAGGGCAGGAGGTCACGGCAAGTGACGGGAACAGTCTCTTGACAGGCAGGTGGTCACGGCAAGTGACAGCAGGGTAGGAGTCTCTAGACAGGCAGGTGGTCACGGCAAGTGACAGCAGGGTAAGAGTCTCTAGACAGGCAGGTGGTCACGGCATGTGACGGCAGAGCCTCCAGGTAGGCTAGCAGGCGGGTAGCAGGTGAGCGCTCCCAGGGGAGCGGGTAAGAGTCTCTCGGCTGGCTGGCAGGTGGTCACGGCAAGTGACGGCAGAGCCTCCAGGTAGGCTAGCTGGTGGGTAGCAGGTGAGTGCTCCCAGGTGAGCGGGTAAGAGTCTCTCGGCTGGCTGGCAGGTGGTCACAGGCAGGTATCAGGCAGGTATCAGGCAGGTATCAGGCAGGTATCTGGCAGGTATCAGGCAGGTGCTTCCTGATCCGCAGGCGGACTGGCCCATAGACAGACTGGCGGATGCTGGTAGACAGACTGTCGGATCGCAGGGAATGCAAGCAGGTAGACAGTGCAATGCGTTCCAGGATTGGGAATGAGGGGTGCCATGCGTACCAGGAATGGGGATTAGGGGTGTCATACGTACAAAAATTGGGGATGACGGGTGCTATGCGTACCAAGATTGAGAATGAGGGTTGCCATGCGTACCAGGATTGGGGATGAGGGGTGCAATGCGTACCAGGATTGGGGATGGGGTGTCATGCATACCAGGATTGGGAATGAGGGGTACCATGCATATCAGGATGAGGGATGGGGTGCCATGCATACCAGGATGAGGGATGGGATGCCATGCATACCAGGATAGGGATGTGGGGGGGCCATGCATACCAGGATTCAGATGAGGGGCCATGCATACCAGGATAGGGATGAGGGGTACCATACATACCAGGTTTGAGGTTGAGGGGTGCCATGCATACCAGGATGAGGGATGGGGTGCCATGCATACCAGGATTGGGAATGAGGGGGGCCATGCATACCAGGATTCGGATGAGGGCTATGCATACCAGGATAGGAATGAGGGGTACCATGTACAGTACAGACCAAAAGTTTGGACGCACCTTCTCATTTAAAGATTTTTCTGTATTTTCAAGACTTTTAAAATTGTACATTCACACTGAAGGCATCAAAACTATGAATTAACACATGTGGAATTATATGCTTACCAAAAAAGTGTGAAACAACTGAAAATATATCTTATATTCTAGGTTCTTCAAAGTAGCCACCTTTTGCTTTGATGACTGCTTTGCACACTCTTGGCATTCTCTTGATGAGCTTCAAGAGGTGGTCACCGGAAATGGTCTTCCAACAATCTTGAAGGAGTTCCCAGAGATGCTTAGGACTTGTTGGCCCTTTTGCCTTCACTCTGCGGTCCAGCTCATCCCAAACCATCTCGATTGGGTTCAGGTCTAGTGATTGTGGAGGCCAGGTCATCTGGCGTAGCACCAGGGGCGTACATAGAAATCATGGGGCCCCATAGCAAAAGTCCAAATTGGGCCCCCCTTCCCCGTAAAAAAAATCTGCAACGTAACTGGAAACACAGTGTATAGGCACAGTCACAAAAGGACATAGCTACCTACTTTGGAAGACAGGGAAATGGACATGTCTTGTAGCATATACATAGTAAATGTGCCCATACTGAAGTGACTCGCCCCCTGGGCCGCTTGGTGAACCCGGAACCGAGCCTCTGGTGGGATGCTGGGGGTGGTAGTCTCAGTGTGGCGGCGACCCGGTCCGTGGCTCAGGGTGGTCAAACCAGTGGCAGTCTTAGTGTAATAACAAATGTCCGACTACGCCACCCGTGGATTGCGGTCAGTGGGGACCGCCGCTGCGCTGCAGGCCGCTGAGGCTGATGTTGTAAGCGCAGCCAAGTATGGGATAACTCCCCACGGGAGAAGTATTGCCTCAGGGCAGCTAGTGTGGATGATGGGAGTGATGGTGTGAGCGTCCCAGTACTAATGGTGCTGGTGCGGCGATGAAACACAGAGACGTGTGGTGCAGTTCAGGGTCTTTACTGATGGTATAAAGCAGACCCTCCCGGGAGTACTGGTTAGCAGTAGAGGCCTGGTCAGTCTGTGAGCAAGCAGGATCTCCCCCTGGCCAGGTGGAGTTGTAGGCCTCCCCGTCTATCTGCACTCTTTCCTGGCTACCTTGCTCTATGCGGGTAGAAGTAGCCCACGTCCCTGAGTATACCGTGTGGTGCTCACCCGTATGGCCGGTGACTTGGGGCCTTCTGTTAGCCTCCGCTCCACGACGGCGGTGCTGGTCCCTTGCTTGTGACCGTGCCTCCGGGCTTCTAAGGCCAGAGGACCTGGAATCCCCTGCCGGTTGGATTCTGCTGCTGGATCTGGATGTCCCCACAGCCTCGGACTCCGTGTCCGGGTTTAGTGTCTTCAGCCAAGGCGAGCTATCTAGCTTCCAGCCTCTGGTTCTCACTCCTGCTCCTACAGAGCTCCTGCTGTATCTTTCCCTCTCCAAGCTCTGACTCCCCTAATCCTGCCCCAGACCCAGTTTATAAGGGCAGATTCCTCCCCTCCCAGGTCTAGGCGGGCAGTGTTGCATGCTTAGGGCTCCTGACCAGAGAAACCTCCCACTTGCTCTCAGACATAATATTTCTATTACTGTGGCAACCAGACCCCTGAGGTGCCACATTCCCCCCTAGTAAATTTTAGTACTCCGGGACTGAACACATTTTTAAAGAAACATAAATACAAGGGTATAAACGATAATACAATAACATATTTACAAGAAGCTTTATTTCTTTAAAGGTCACGGCATGTCCGCAACCGTGTGTCCATATCACCCAAGGTGAAGTTTGTGAAACAAGAGGGTGTCCATGTCACCCAAGGTGAAGCTTTAAGCGAAGTAGGGGACCTGTCCAAAGCAAACCCCTTGCGTTGGCCTTGGGCGTGGCTGCAAGGCTGAAGCTAGCTACTTTGGGCCGCAAGGAGGCCACGCCAGACAGGCTTTCTCTTCTGCGGCCATCTTCGCAAGAGGCACAGTGTGCAACTATCTACAAGATTGTTCCGGTTATCCAGCGTCCATAACCTGTTAGTCCAAATAAATCTGCAGGGTAACTGAGAAACATAATTAATAACAGGCAACAACAAAAACTGTCAACATTTCTCAATAAACAGGTAAATTTACAGTGCATTACTTTATATTTTCCAGCGAGCGGGCATCTGACCTCTAGTGACTCTAGTGGACCTACGGAGCTCACTAACTGGTCCTGCACTACATGGTGTAGGAGGTGTTATGGGTAAGCTGGGCAGCTGTCTGCGCACTCTTTGGCTCACAAGGGGCACGGCAGGCTCACTACTAGCAGAGGGTTGATCCTCCTGTCCTGCTGGTGTGGACTCTTCTGCCTCCTGGGCCGGCTGCTCTTCCAGCTCTACCTGGTCTTCTGTAGGCACTTGAGGGGCTGGCTGGAGAAAGGTGAGGACGGGCACCACGATAGCGTTGTTTACTTGTGTCCAGGACCGGGGAAAGTCTCAGAGTACTGTGCTGATCATTTCCTCCTTTTCCTCTACGGGTTGAGGGTCTTCCTGATCTTCATCCATGCTTTGCAACTTCTCGGGGCACTTTTTCAGGTGGTCTCTGGAGACAGTGGCTGTGGTCTCTCCTCCATCCTTGCTGATGACGTACACCTTTGGATTATTGTGGCTTGAGGGCAGTACGGTGTACGGGTCCTTTTCCCACTGGTCGTCCAACTTATGGAGCCGCCTTTTTCTTTTCAAGACCTGCTCTCCAGGTACCAGGGGAACAGCGGGAGCATGTTGGTTATAAGTCCTCTCCTGCCTTTCTCTTGATTGACAGAGACTTCGCTCGACCCTCTCCTGTACTTTCCGGTACTGCTGCTGCCGTTCTGTATCCCAGTCTGCCTCTGGCGAGGTGTCCTCAGGTGTCAGGACTCCCATATCCAGGTCAATAGACAGCTTACCAGGTCTTGCTCTCATTAGGTAAGCCGGGGTACAGTTGGTGGAACCTACCGGGATGTGGTTGTACAGGTCCACCAGATCGGGCAGTTTCTCAGGCCACAAACTGCGTTCTTCCAGGGGCAATGTTTTTAGCAGATCTATCACCACCTGGTTCATCTTCTCGCAGAGTCCATTGGTTTGGGGGTGATAGGGCGTTGTTCTTATCTTCTTGCAGCCATACAGGTTGCAGAACTCCTGGAAGACCTCTGCTTCGAAGGCTGGTCCTTGGTCTGTCAACACTTGCTCCGGGTACCCGTGTGGACGGCAGAAGTGCTGCTGGAAGGCTCTAGCTGCTGTTTGAGCCGTTAAGTCCTTGACGGGAACCACCACCAGGAACCGGGAGTAGTGATCTACGATTGTGAGGGCGTAGACATACCCAGATCTGCTCGGAGCCAGTTTCACATGGTCCAGGGCTACCAGTTCCAGTGGCTGTCTGGTGATGATGGGCTGCAGGGGAGTCTTCTGGCTGGCATGGTCCTTTCTTCTTAGGTTGCACGGGCCACAGTCTCTGCACCACCTCTCGATGGCTCCTCTCATGCCTACCCAGTAGAACCGTTCACGCAACAAGTACTCCAGCTTCTTCCATCCAAAATGTCCTGCTCCGTTGTGGTATGCCTCCAGAACCATAGCCGCGTCTCGTCTTGGGACCACTACCTGCCAGGTCAACTCATGTGTTTGAGAGTTAACCATTCTCCGGCACAGCTTCTCCCTGTAGAGGAACAGTTTACTTTTCTCCTTCCACAGTTGCTTGGTCTCCTCCGGAGCGTCTGGGTCAAGACGGGCATCGGCCTGTGTCAGCATTTCCTTCACCAGACGGACTGCGGGATCACTGTCTTGCGTTTCCGCCCAGCTGTAGTGGGGCAAGGGATTAAACGTCACAGAGCGCCTGTCCTTCACACGGTGGGAATACAGGGTAATCCCATGACGGTGGAACGCAGTTTGGCATTCTAGACAGGGCATCCGCGTTGACATTTGAGCGTCCCACCCGGTATTTGATGGTGAATTCATAGTTGGACAGGCGGGCCATCCATCTCTGCTCCAGGGCACCGAGCCTTGCAGTGTCCAGGTGTGTCAACGGGTTGTTATCCGTGTACACGGTGAACTTGGAAGAGGCAAGGTAATGCTTGAAACGTTCAGTCACTGCCCACACCCCTGCCAGGAACTCCATCTTGAATGAGCTATAATTCTCAGGGTTCCTCTCCGTGGGCCGTAGCTTTCGGCTGGCGTAAGCGATTACCCATTCTTTCCCCTGCTGGATCTGGGACAGTACGGCTCCTAGCCCGATGTTGCTTGCGTCCGTGTGGAGGATAAAGGGCTGGCTGTAATCAGGGTGCGCCAGGATTTCATCTCCCGTGAGGGCCATCTTCAGCTGGCAGAAAGACTCCTCTTCCAGCTTTTCCCACCTGAAGAGCGGCTTCTGGTTTTTAGCTTTCCGAGATTGACCTATCAGGAGGTCCTGCATAGGGGCTGCCATTTTGGTGAAACCGGGAATGAATCTTCGCTAGTAGCCTACCAACCCGAGGAACTGCCGCACTTCCTTTATGCTGGAGGGTCTTGGCCAGTCTTTAATCACGGTGATCTTATCGGGGTCGGGAGCCACTTCGTCAGCACTCACCACGTGTCCCAGGTATTGCACCTTTGGTTTCAGGAGGTGACACTTGGAGGGTTTCACCTTTAGGCAGTAGCTTGCCAGGGCGTCAAACACTTCTGCCAGGTGTTTCAGGTGGTCCTCGTAAGTCTTGGAATAAATGATGACATCGTCCAGGTATAACAGGACCGTCTCGAAATTCCGGTGTCTCAGACAGCATTCCATCAACCGTTGGAAGGTTCCTGGTGCGTTGCAGAGCCCAAACGGCATACAGTTAAATTCGCTGAGACCCATCGGGGTGGTGAATGCGGTCTTCTCCCAGTCCAACTCTGCTACAGGAACCTGCCAGTACCCGCTAGTGAGGTCCAAAGTAGAGAAGAAGTTAGCAGATTTTAATGCAGCTAAGGACTCTTCTATCCTTGGTAACGGGTACTCATCTTTGTGTGTGATACGGTTGACCTTCCTGTAGTCTACACACATTCTCATGGTGTTGTCTTTCTTTTTCACTAAGACTAGTGGAGCTGCCCAGGGGCTACAGCTGTCCCTAATTACCCCAGCCTCCTTCATGTCCTTTAACATCCCCTTGGCGTGCTGATAGTGTGCAGGGGGTACGGGTCGGTATCCCTCCTTTATGGGAGGATGGTCTCCCGTTGGGATGTGATGTTCCACCCCCTTCACTCGCCCAAAGTCTAGCGGGTGTTTGCTAAACACTCTCTCGTACTCCTGAACCACCCGGTAGACTCCCTGTTTTTGGTGTGAGGGAGTGGAGTCAGTACCCAAATGCAGTTGCTGACACCAGTCCTCCATTGGTTTCTTAGAGCCGTTACCTTCCTCTGGTTGAGATGGAGGCAAGGGTTCCACGGCCTGTACAGAGATCTGGTTTATGGTGAACAATTTGGCTAGCGTGGCATGCCGGGGCAGGTATACTTTTCTCTCCCTGATATTTATGATGCGGACGGGCACCCTCCCATGACGTACATCGACCACCCCCTCTGCTGTCAAAATGGTGGGCCTACTGTCTGAGTAGACGGGTTCTACCATTGCTTGGTAGTCTCTACCTCTTAGACCAATAGCTGCCCAGCACCAAATCATAATCTCACTTTTTGGGGGCATGGCAATAGGGAACGGGTCACACATTCTCACGCTACCTATCTCACCACCAGATAGTTCCACTTGTTGTCGCTTCATCAGTGCCCGGATCTCTTTTTGGAGCACACGCTGCTGGCTGGAACTGGCGTTATTGGCAACCTGCTGCAAAATAAGAATCACCTCTGCAAGACAGTTTTCAATTACGTTAGTACCTAGGGTTATTTTTGGGTGACTCTCGCGACGGTCAATGTCCACAATGATCAGTCCTTGTGCCGGCAGTTCAACTTTACCGACCTTGATGGTCACTTCTTTAAATCCTATCTGTGGCACGGGCTGACCATTGCTGGCGATAATGCTCAGGTCGTCATCTGGGTAGCGGGTTATGTCCGAGTCATTCCAGTACCGCTTGAAGAGCACGTACGGGATGGTGGTGACCTGTGACCCGGTGTCCAGTGTGGCACTCATAAGAATGCCGTCCAGTACCACAGGCAAGGCCGGACGTCCCCCTACGTACTTGTCACGCCAGTTCGATGGGCCTGATGATGTTAGGCCTGGGGGTTGGCTCTCTACCCCAGGTTGTGCCCGTTTAAATGACAGTACCTTGCCATATGTCCGGGTTGATTGCAGCGGCGGCAGATGGGTTGTCCGTCCTCGTTGTATCAGTCGCTGGGTCTTCCTCTGGCCGGTGGGGTCCTCCTCAGTCGGCGCCACGGAACATCCTCCGTTCCGGATGCCAGCTGGATCTTTTCTGGAGAAGAGACCTGTAAAGACTGCACAGTTCTGGTTAGCGCGGCAACGCTCTTAGTCAGCTCTTGGACCTGATGGTGCAGGTCTGTAGCCGGGTTATTGTTCAAAGCCTGCGCATCAGCTCCCACAGGCCCTGCAGACAAGGGCGCCGCGTCCTGGTGATAAGTGATAGCAGGGCGCCTGTGGGTCACAGCGCCACCTGGTGCCGGTTCTCGGAGCACCCGGATGGCTCTGTCCTTGAACTGTGCAAAGTCCAGGTCAGGGTCCTGTAAGGCCATTGCCCGCAACTGGGTTCGGTGGGCATTGCACAGTAGACCCTCAATAAATTGTTCGGTCAACAGCTTGTCTTCATTCCCCACGCTGTCAGGGTCTGCCTGCTTAATGGCCTCTTGTAGGTTTAGAGCATAGTCTCTTATACTTTCATGTGTCCGTTGTTTGCACCCGTAAAATCTGAGCTTTATTTCGGCTGAGGTGCAGGTATCAAAGGTGTCTTTCAGCCGGGCTAGTATTTCTCTGACAGTCCTCTTCTTCCTAGGTGGCCAGGACTTTACCTCCCTTTGGGCTGCCCCGATTAACTGGGCCACCAGGATGCTCACTTTTTGCTCTTCCGTGAGGGGGTATACCTGGAAGAGGCTATCCAGTCTTTCTCTAAAGTCACTTAGGGTATGTGACTCCCCTGAATACTGGGGTAGCCAGGTTGCCCCCGTGATATAGGGCATGGTGAATGGCATGACCGCAGCAGCGGTTGCGCTGGCGGCCGGTGTGTAGGTGGAGCTCCCCTTGGTGTCCGACATCCTCCTTCCCCCCTAGTGGACCGTGGCCTACCTTGCGATGCTCTTCTTCCGTAGGCCGCGGCTCTGCAGTCGATCGTCGGGGTTGAGGACCTTGCGTCGCGCTCCTGTGAGGTTAGCGTCGCTCTTCCTCCCTTCCAGGACCTTACGCAGCGTCGGAGCGTGGGGCGGAGCTTCGGATCTCGCGCGCTTTCGGCGTCCACGCCCCTCTTCTTCCTGCGCGGCGTCCTGAAGATGGCGTCCGATGACGGGAAGCGGCTGCGGATGGCGGGAAGACGGCAGAAGATGGCGGGAAACGAACCAAGATGGCGTCCGATGGCGGGAAACGACTCCGGACGGCGGGAAACTTCGCCACAGGTAAGTACAAAAGTCTTTTTCAGGCACGCAGTACCCGGTGGTTGCGGGCACGAAATCCTGCCGACTACGCCAAAGTTGACTCGCCCCCTGGGCCGCGTGGGGAACCCGGAACCGGGCCTCTGGTTGGATGCTGGGGGTGGTAGTCTCAGTGTGGCGGCGACCCGGTCCGTGGCTCAGGGTGGTCAAACCAGTGGCAGTCTTAGTGTAATAACAAATGTCTGACTACGCCACCCGTGGATTGCGGTCAGTGGGGACCGCCGCTGCGCTGCAGGCCGCTGAGGCTGATGTTGTAAGCGCACCCAAGTATGGGATAACTCCCCATGGGAGAAGTATTGCCTCAGGGCAGCTAGTGTGGATGATGGGAGTGATGGTGTGAGCGTCCCAGTACTAATGGTGCTGGTGCGGCGATGAAACACAGAGACGTGTGGTGCAGTTCAGGGTCTTTACTGATGGTAAAAAGCAGACCCTCCCGGGAGTACTGGTTAGCAGTAGAGGCCTGGTCAGTCTGTGAGCAAGCAGGATCTCCCCCTGGCCAGGTGGAGTTGTAGGCCTCCCCGTCTATCTGTACTCTTTCCTGGCTACCTTGCTCTATGCGGGTAGAAGTAGCCCACGTCCCTGAGTATACCGTGTGGTGCTCACCCGTATGGCCGGTGACTTGGGGCCTTCTGTTAGCCTCCGCTCCACGACGGCGGTGCTGGTCCCTTGCTTGTGACCGTGCCTCCGGGCTTCTAAGGCCAGAGGACCTGGAATCCCCTGCCGGTTGGATTCTGCTGCTGGACCTGGATGTCCCCACAACCTCGGACTCCGTGTCCGGGTTTAGTGTCTTCAGCCAAGGCGAGCTATCTAGCTTCCAGCCTCTGGCTCTCACTCCTGCTCCTACAGAGCTCCTGCTGTATCTTTCCCTCTACAAGCTCTGACTCCCCAAATCCCGCCCCAGACCCAGTTTATAAGGGCAGATTCCTCCCCTCCCAGGTCTGGGCGGGCAGTGTTGCATGCTTAGGGCTCCTGACCAGAGAAACCTCCCACTTGCTCTCAGACATAATATTTCTATTACTGTGGCAACCAGACCCCTGGGGTGCCACAGAAGCCTTTTTATTGTTCTCAACCCTTTTATCGCCCTATAGATTTAAATACCCCCAAAAAAGCATCCAACACACTGTATGATAACCCCTACAGTAAATTCCCCTACTGTAACCCCCACATGCACAGTATGATGACTCCATAGTCCCCCCAGCAAAGTATGATGTCCACACAACCACCCACACAATATGATAGCTCTGACAGCACCCAAACACAGTATGATGGTCCACACACACTCCCCACAGCAACCCCCCCTCACACAGTATGAAGGTCCCCGCAAAGTATGATGATCCCCACAGACCCACATTGTATGATGATCCTCACACAGTTTGATGGCCCCATAGGCCCTCCACAGGACCTCCAAACAATATGATGAAGGTACCCACAGTATGATGGTCAGCACATTTCCCCCTCACACAGTAAGCAGCACAGTGGCTCAGCGGTTAGCACTGCAGCCTTGCAGCTCTGGGGTACTGGGTTCAAATCCCACCAAGGACAACATCTGCAAGGAGTTTGTATGTTCTCCCCGTGTTTGTGTGGGTTTCATCCGGGTTATCCAGTTTCCTTCCACACTCCAAAGACATACTGATAGGGAATGAAAATTGTGAGCACCAGTGGGGATAGTGCTGATAATGTCTGTAAAGTGCTGTGGAATTAATGGCACTATATAAGTGAATAAAATAAATATATACCATATTTTGCGGATTATAAGCCGCACCCCAAATTTTGGGGTGCAAAATAGGAAAAAATATTTGTTGTTTTTTTTTAAATAAAATGGTGCGCCTTATAATCCTTTTTACCTGGGGGCAGTGGTAGTGGAGGGGGGGGGTCATAGGAGCCAGGCTCACACAAACCAGAGACTGGCGGGAGAGGAGGCTGCGGCAGGAGACGGGTGATGCTGCGGCCCCGCCCTCAGAAGAAATATCAGTGATTCAAGGCGGTGGTGGTGGCAGTGGGAGCTAGGCAAGTTCAGCGAGGCGATGCTGCGGCCCTGTCCTCAGAAGTCGGCGGTGAGCGGAGGCGAGGTTCCCTATCCTGTACATAGCCCTGCGCTGTGCTTTTGTAAAATGGCCGCCGGAGCATTCGCAGATCAAGATCTCTAGAGAACTCGGCCAGCTCCCGCCGCCACCACCACCGCATTGAATCACTGACATTTCTTCTGAGGGCGGGGCCGAAAAATCGCCCCGCTACTGCCGCAGCCGCCGCCAACCTCCTGTGCTTGGGACCCCTATCCGCCGCCGCCCCCCAAGTAGCCATAACTTTTCATTATAAGACGCAAACCCTTTTTCCTCCCAAATTTTGGGGGAAAAAGTGTGTCTTTTTAATCCGAAAAATACAGTGAGTAAAATAAAATAAATAAATAATATTGGCCCCCACAGTAGTCCCCACCACAATATGATGGTTGCCACAAGCCCCCCACATCATATGATGACCCCCTTTCAGTAGTCCCCATCACAGTATAAGACCCCACAGACCCTTACAAGTCCTGACTAGGAGAGCATGAGCTGCCGTGCAGATAAATGTGTGTAAAGCAGTAATTTATACAATTTATTAATGTTCAGCTCTAATCCCCTCTGGTCCCAGAAGTTTCTCCTCAAGCCTTTTGGTGACCGACACAGGACAGTGTGACAGTAGCTCTAGCTCGGTGTGAAGGAGGCTTCCTGACTCTCTTTGTGCACAATCACAGCCCTCCTCCCCATAAACCTGTAAATAGTTAGCAGAATTCTATTTACGACCCCTCCCCCTGCCTTAACACCCGCACATCCAACAATCAGCATGCAGGTGGAAACTCATCTGACTGAGTCATTTCACACAGAGAGCCCAGCGCTGCCCTGCTAACCTGCAGTGTCAGCTGAGTGTCACCCCGGCCTCCAGGACGCTCCCTCTGTCTCCATTAGCCAGGCTCCAATGATCACCACTCCAGGTGCTCAGCTCCTCTCTGCTGTGCACGCAAAGCAGTGATCTAGAGGGGCGTGTCTATGGATAGAGCAGCCGGCTCCGGGCCCCCTGAACGCTGGGGCCCCATAGCAGTCGCATGGTCTGCCTCTATGGGCGGTACGCCACTGCGTAGCACCCCATCACTCTCCTTCTTGGTCAAATAGCCCTTACACAGCCTGGAGGTGTGTTTGGGGTCATTGTCCTGTTGAAAAATAAATGATGGTCCAACTAAACGCAAACCGGATGGAATAGCATGCCGCTGCAAGATGCTGTGGTAGCCATGCTGGTTCAGTATGCCTTCAATTTTGAATAAATCCCCAACAGTGTCACCAGCAAAGCACCCCCACACCATCACACCTCCTCCTCCATGCTTCACGGTGGGAACCAGGCATGTAAAGTCCATCCGTTCACCTTTTCTGCGTCGCACAAAGACACGGTGGTTGGAACCAAAGATCTCAAATTTGGACTCATCAGACCCAAGCACAGATTTCCACTGGTCTAATGTCCATTCCTTGTGTTCTTTAGCCCAAACAAGTCTCTTCTGCTTGTTGCCTGTCCTTAGCAGTGGTTTCCTAGCAGCTATTTTACCATGAAGGCCTGCAGCACAAAGTCTCCTCTTAACAGTTGTTGTAGAGATGTGTCTGCTGCTAGAACTCTGTGTGGCATTGACCTGGTCTCTAATCTGAGCTGCTGTTAACCTGCGATTTCCTCAGAAGCAGAGGTGACTCTTGGTCTTCCTTTCCTGGGGCGGTCCTCATGTGAGCCAGTTTCTTTGTAGCGCTTGATGGTTTTTGCAACTGCACTTGGGGACACATTCAAAGTTTGCCCAATTTTTCGTACTGACTGACCTTCATTTCTTAAAGTAATGATGGCCACTCGTTTTTCTTTACTTAGCTGCTTTTTTCTTACCATACTACAAATTCTAACAGTCTATTCAGTAGGACTATCAGCTGTGTATCCACCAGACTTCTGCACAACACAACTGATGGTCCCAACCCCATTTATAAGGCAAGAAATCCCACTTATTAAACCTGACAGGGCACACCTGTGAAGTGAAAACCATTTCCGGTGACTACCTCTTGAAGCTCATCAAGAGAATGCCAAGAGTGTGCAAAGCAGTCATCAAAGCAAAAGGTGGCTACTTTGAAGAACCTATAATATAAGACATATTTTCAGTTGTTTCACACTTTTTTGTTAAATATATAATTCCACATGTGTTAATTCATAGTTTTGATGCCTTCAGTGTGAAAGTACAATTTTCAAAGTCATGAAAATACAGAAAAATCTTTAAATGAGAAGGTATATCCAAACTTTTGGTCTGTACTGTATACCAGGATAGGGATGAGGGGTACCATGTGACTCGCCCCCTGGGCCGTGGGGCACTCGGAACCGGGCAATAGGGATACGATGGGGGTAGTAGTGGCGACCCGGTCCCATGGCTCAGGGTGATCAAACCAGTGACAGTCTTTTAGATGTTTTAAGTGATGTCCGACTACGCCACCCGTGGATTGCGGTTATTAGGAACCGCCGCTGCAAGACAGTCCCCTGAGGTTGATGGTGTATGCAGCTGAGATTATATAACTCCCCACGGGAAGAGTGTAACCCCAGGGCAGTGCGGTGGATGGTGGGGGTGATGGTGCAGAGAGTCCCAGTGCCGTTAGTGCTGGAGGAGCAAAAGAGTACACAGACAACGCACTGCAGTCCAATGTCTTTTACTCACAGTTCAGGTGCTCCGGGTCACTTCTGCGCAACCAGTGACCACCCAAGCCGTGCAGTGTCCACCAGGTGAGGGGCTCGGTCAACCCCCAGGCAGTTCAGGAGCATGGCACAGGACCCCCTTCAATCCTTTCTCTGGCCTGCCTCACCAGTGACCCACTTTTGTCCAGCTGCCGCGGATCTGCGCTGGTAAACGTGGGGCCCGTCCCCCACTGTCCTATATGGTGCCTTCCTAGCAGGTTTGATGAGGTGTCGCACCAATAAATTATCACGACCTCCGATCTTTGGCTGAGGGTAGTTTCTCCTCCACCAACTTGGGATCCGGTACCCTTAATCTGCCTGACCCTTCACCCTGTATTCTCGTGGGTTCTTAGGGTCCCTTCTACCTTCTTGTTCCTGAGCCTTTCTGTTTCTTCCTCTCTTTCTCTGCTGTTCCTTTCTGTTTCTGTTCCTTTCTGTTCTTGTTCCTTTCTGTTCCTGGCCCTCTCCCTAGGCCTGCCTCATGGAGCTGGGCCCAGACTGAGCCACAGTTCCCTGTCAGCCCTCTCTGGCCGAACTCCTTCTCTCTCTTCTCCTCCTGCTTGAACTGACCCAGAACTAAGATGGTGCCCACCTTTTATACCTCCCTCTAGAAACATGAGCCCAGGTGACCAGCAACCAATGGGCTCCTATCTACGCTCAGGAACCAACCCCTATCTGCTCCTACATCACTGGGTATTCCTCCCCCTCCCCACTCCAGCCAGGGACATGGTCTGTCGTGCCTGCATTTCTGTCTAATGGGAGCACCGTTGAGCTGTCCCTCGGAAATGGGGTGAGTGTGCTGTATGCAGCTAACTGAGCCCTGGTCTATACTCCATCCTTACCCGGGAGTGGAATATCACACCTCTGGCAGAGGTGCAATACCCCTGTAGCGGCCGAACCCTCGGGCCGCTACACATGCATACCAGGATGAGGGATGGGGTGCCATGCATACCAGAATAGGGATGAGGGGTACCATGCATACCAGGATGAGGGGTAACAGACATACCAGGATAGGGATGAGGGATGGGGTACCATGCATACCAGGATAGGGATGAGGAGTGTCATGCATACCAGGATGGGGGTGAAGGGCCCATGCATACCAGGATAAGGCTGAGAGGGCCATTCATACCAGGATTGGGTATGAAAGAGCCATGCATACCAGGATGAGGGATGAGGGGTGCCATGCATACCAGGAATGGGGATGAGGGGTGCCATGCATACCAGGATTGGGGGTGAGGGGTGCCATGCATACCAGGATTGGGCGTGAGGGGTGCCATGCATACCTGGATTGGGGGTGAAGGGTGCCATGCATACGAGGATGTGGATAAAGGGTGTCATGCATACCAGGATAGGGATGAGGGGTGCCATGCATACCAGGATAGGGATGAGGGGTGCCATGCATACCAGGATAGGGATGAGGTGTGATAGGCATACCAGGATAGGATGGGGGCAGCACATAACAGCATGGGATAACAGGATTGGGAAGCACAAATACCAGGATGGGGGCAGCACAAATACTAGGATGGGGGCAGCACATACCAATAAAAATGCTCGCCACCCGGGCGTAGAACGGGTTCAATAGCTAGTATTGTATAAAGCCGTCAGTCATCACTCCTAACTCCTCCTAACACATGCATGTTCCATTTGGCTGAGCATGTGTGTGCTTATATCTGAGAAAAAGCATGAAGACCCCTAAACACATTAGTGCAAAGTCAGCTGAACCCGCCAATTTACTATATCTCACGTGTATTGTGGGGCTCTCAACCCATGACAAACTGCAATGTCCCATAGTTTTGTTTTAAGCTTTTGCTTTGAGATAAGTCGCACTTAGAAGGGCCTGGCAGTCAACTACTCCTCTTTCTCCTTAAAAACTGCACGCCTATTTAGGCAGAACCACCTACATGTGTATAGGGAGGACAGGCAAGATGGCTGACTGCCCTTCCTGCATTATACAAACATGACTTAAATGTGTAGGCTCTGCTGTTTATGATTTTTGTAGGACTTTTACTGTTCCAATCAAAATTTTTGAACCCCCATTAAAAATTAGGTTTCTTTGCAAAATTCACAAACTTTCTGCTGTTTCCAATAAACCAATCAAACAAGAACAGTGTAAATGAGGCAAAATAAATAATATAATGTGGCACCCCAGGGGTCTGGTTTCCACAGTAATGTAATGTTATGTCTGAGAGCAGGTGGGAGGTCCTTTGGTCAGGGATCCTGTGCATGCCACACCTCCTGCCCAGTCCTGGGAGGGGAAGAACTTCCCCTATATAAACCTGGGGCTGAGGCAGGGTTAGGAGTCAAGGAGAGTAGAGACAAGAAACAGTCATAGGAAGAAACAGCAGAAGCTCAGTGGGAGCAATACTACTACGAGTCAGGGGCTGGCAGCTGCAGAGCTCGCCCTGACTGAGAAGATTTCTTACCGGACCCGGCGTCCGAGGCTGTGGGGACTAACTCTTACCCAGCAGCAGAAGCCGACCGGCAGGGGATTTCAGGTCCTCAGGCCCAGAAACCCGAAGGCACGGTCACACGCGTGGGACCAGCACCGCCATCGTGGAGCGGAAGCCATTAGAAGGCCCCGAGTCACCGGCCATACGGGTGAGCACCACACGGTACACTCAGGGACGTGGGCTACTTATATCCGCTTCTAGCAAGGTAGCCAGAAGAGTACAGTCAGTTTGGGAGGCCTACAACTCCGCCTGGCCAGGGGAGATCCCATCTGCTCAAGGACTGACCAGGCCCCGTTCGCTAGCAAGTACTCCAGGAGGGTCTATCGTTGTTACCAGTAAAAGACCCTGAATTACACCGCACCGTCTCTGAGTGGTTCCTGCTACCCCCATTTTCCACGTCGGCTGCCCTGAGGCCATACCCCTCCCGTTGGGGGTTATACTATCACGCGGCACAATTCTACACCGGCCTCAGCGGTCTGCCCTGCAGCGGCAGCTCTATAGCTGCAAATCAACGGGTGGCGTAGTCGACACTCAAATAACATCTATCAAGACTGCCACACACTGAGTTTGACTCCCTGGGCACGGACCGGGTCCCCGCCACTCGGAGACTACAACCCTCATCTGATCCGGTTCCGGGTAAGCCCCCGTGCGCGAGACGCTGCGCGACACAGTAGGCCCAGGGGCGCGTCAACTTTGGCGTAGTCGGCAGGATTTCGTGCCCGCAACCACCGGGTACTGCGTGCCTGAAAAAGAGACTTTTCAAACTTACCTGTGGTGAAGATTCCCGCCATCCGGCGCTATCTTCAGCCTTCTTCCCGCCATCGGTGAAGTTTCCCGCCATCCGGCGCCATCTTCTGCCTTCTTCCCGCCATCCGTGGAGTTTTCCCGCCATTGGACGCCATCTTGAGGACGCCGCGCAGGAAGAAGAGGGGCGTGGACTCCGAAAGCGCGCGAGAACTGAAGCCCCGCCTCACGTCCGGACGTTGCGTAAGGTCCTGGAAGGAGCCCAGCAGACGCCGACGTCACAGGAGCGCGACGGAAGGTCCTCAACCATCCACTGCGGAGCCGCGGCCTACGGAAGAGGATCATCGCAAGGTAGGCCACGGTCCACTAGGGGGGAGGAAGATGTCGGATACGGAGGAGAGATTCACTGCCTCAACCCCCGCCAGCGCTACCGCTGCTGCAGTTATGCCCTTCACCATGCCCTATATCCCGGGAGCAGCTTGGCTACCCCAGTACTCAGGGGAGTCACATACCCTGCATGACTTTAGAGAAAAGCTGGATAGCCTCTTCCAGGTGTACCCCCTCACAGAAGAGCAAAAAGTGAGCATCCTGGTGGCCCAACTAACCGGGGCCGCCAAAAGGGAAGTAAAATCCTGGCCACCTGGGAGGAAGACTGTCGCAGGGATACTAACCCGGCTGAAGGACACCTTTGATACCCGCACCTCAGCCGAGATTAAGCTTAGATTCTACGGGTGCAAGCAGCGAGCGCATGAGAGTATAAGGGACTATGCACTAAACCTACAAGAGGCCCTGAGGGCCATTAAGCAGACCGACCCTGATGGAGTGGGAAACGAGGACAGGCTGTTGACCGAACAGTTTATAGAGGGACTATATTGTAATACCCACCGAACCCAGTTGCGGGCAATGGCCTTACAGGATCCCCATCTGGGCTTTGCACAGTTCAAGGACAGAGCCATCCGGGTGCTCCGAGAACCGGCACCGGGTGGCGTTGTGACCCACAGGCGCCCTGCTATCACTTACCACCAGGAGGCGGCGCCTTTGTCGGCAGGGCCTGTGGGAGCTGATGCGCAGGCTTTGGACAATGACCCGGCTCCAGACCTACACCATCAGGTCCAAGAGCTAGCTAAGAGCGTTGCTGCGCTAACCCGAACTGTGCAGTCTTTACAGGCTTCCACCCCAGGGAAGATCCAGCTGGCATCCGGACCGGAGGACATCCCGTGGCGTCGACCAAGGAGGACCCCACCGGCCAGAGGAAGACCCAGTGACCGATACAGCGAGGACGGACGACCCATCTGCCGCCGCTGCAATCAACCCGGACATATGGCCAGGTACTGTTCTTTAAACGGGCACAACCTGGGGTAGAGGGCCAACCCCCAGGAAAAAGATCACCAGGCCCATCGAACTGGCGCGACAGATATGTGGGAGGACGTCCAGTCTTGCCTGTGGTACTGGATGGCATTCCCATGAGTGCCCTACTGGACACCGGGTCACAGGTCACCACCATCCCGTACGTGCTCTTTAAGCAGTACTGGAATGACTCGGATATTACCCGCTACCCTGACGACGACTTGAGTATCATCGCCAGCAATGGCCAGCCCGTGCCACAGATCGGATTTAAAGAGGTGACCATCAAAATCGGTAGAGTCGAACTGGCAGCACAGGGACTGATCATTGTAGATATTGACAAACATGAGAGTCACCCAAAAATAACTCTAGGAACTAATGTAATTGAAAATTGTCTTGCAGAGGTGATTTTCCTTTTACAGCAGGTTGCCAAGAACGCCAGCTTCGGCGAGCAGCGGGTGCTCCAGAAAGAAATCCGGGCACTGATGCGACGGCAACAGGTGGAACTCTCCGGCGGTGAGATTGGTAGCGTAAGAATGTGTGACCCTTTTCCTATTGCCATGCCCCCAAAAAGTGAAATGATGATTTGGTGCCGGGCAGCTATTGGTCTGAGAGGTAGAGATTACCAGGCAATGGTAGAACCAGTTTACTCGGACAGTAGGCCCACCATTTTGACAGCACGGGGGGTGGTTGATGTACGCCATGGGAGGGTGCCCGTTCGCATAATAAATATCGGGGAGAGGGAAGTGTACCTGCCCCGGTATGCCACGCTAGCCAAATTATATACCATTAACCAAAATTCTATACAATCTGTGGAACCCTTGCCTCCATCTCACCCGGAGGAAGGTAACGGCTCTAAGAAAAACATGGAGGACTGGTGTCAGCAACTACATCTGGGTACTGACTCCACTCCCGCACACCAGAAACAAGGAGTCAAAGAGTACGAGAGAGTGTTCAGTAAACACCCGTTAGACTTCGGGCGAGTCAAGGGGGTAGAACACCACATCCCCACGGGAGACCATCCTCCTATAAAAGAGAGGTATCGACCCGTACCCCCTGCCCACTACCAACACGCCAAGGGGATGCTTAGAGACATGAAGGAGGCTGGGGTGATCAGGGATAGCTGTAGCCCCTGGGCAGCTCCACTAGTCTTAGTCCGAAAGAAAGACAACACCATGAGGATGTGTGTAGATTACCGGAAAATCAACCGTATCACACACAAGGATGCGTACCCCTTACCAAGGATAGAGGAGTCATTGGCTGCTTTAAGATCTGCTAACTTCTTCTCTACCTTGGATCTCACTAGCGGGTACTGGCAGGTTCCTGTAGCAGAGGCGGACCGGGAGAAGACCGCATTCACCACCCCGATGGGACTTAGTGAGTTCACCTGCATGCTGTTCGGACTCTGCAACGCACCAGGAACCTTCCAACGACTAATGGAGTGTTGTCTGGGCCACAGAAACTTCGAGACGGTCCTGTTGTACCTGGACGATGTCATCGTATATTCCAAGACGTATGAGGACCACCTGAAACACCTGGCGGAAGTGTTCGAAGCTCTGGCGAGTTACGGCCTAAAGGTGAAACCCTCCAAGTGTCACCTCCTGAAACCAAAGGTGCAGTACCTGGGACACGTGGTGAGCGCTGACGGAGTGGCTCCCGACCCTGATAAGATCACCGCAATTAAGGAATGGCCAAGCCCCTCCAGCGTAAAAGAAGTGCGGCAGTTCCTCGGGTTGGTAGGCTACTACCGAAGGTTTATTCCCGGTTTCACCAAAAAGGCAGCACCTATGCAGGACCTCCTGATAGGCCAGTCCCGGAAGGCCAAGAACCAGAAGCCGCCCTTCAAATGGGAGGAGCTGGAAGAAGAGTCCTTACGCCAGCTGAAGATGGCCCTCACGGGGGACGAAATCCTGGCGTACCCGGATTATAGCCAGCCCTTTATCCTCTACACCGACGCCAGTATCATCGGGCTAGGAGCCGTACTGTCCCAGATTCAGCAAGGGAAAGAACGAGTAATCGCCTACGCCAGCCGAAAACTGCGACCCACCGAAAGGAACCCCGAGAATTACAGCTCATTTAAGCTAGAGTTCCTGGCCGTGGTATGGGCAGTCACCGAGCGCTTTAAGCATTACCTCGCTTCTTCCTGGTTCACCGTGTACACGGATAACAACCCGTTGACACACCTGGACACGGCAAGACTCGGTGCCCTGGAGCAGAGGTGGATGGCCCGTCTGTCCAACTACGAGTTCACAATCAAATACCGGGCAGGACGCTCCAATACCAACGCGGACGCCCTGTCCAGGATGCCCAACCTGCCGGACGGAGGAGAAGATCCGGAGGGACTGGAAGAAGTTGAACTCCCTGCGTTCCACCGTCATGGGACTATCCAGTATTCCCACCGGGTAAGGAGTAAGCAGGCTGTTACGTTGAACCCCTTACCTCACTACAACTGGGCGGAAACGCAAGACAGCGACCCTGCCGTCCGACTGGTGAAGGAGATGCTGACTCGCCCGGAGGCTTGCCTTGAACCAGACGCTCCGGAGGAAGCCAAACAACTATGGGCAGAGAAGAGTCGACTGTTCCTTTACAAGGGGAAGTTGTGCCGCAGAATGGTTAACTCCCGGACGCATGAACTACTCTGGCAAGTAGTGGTGCCACGAAGAGACGCAGCCATGGTGATGGAGGCATACCACGATGGAGCTGGACACTTCGGGTGGAAGAAGCTGGAGTTCCTGCTGCGCGAGCGATTCCACTGGGTAGGCATGAGGGGAACCATTGAGAAGTGGTGCAGAGACTGTGGCCCGTGCAACCTGAGAAGGAAGGACCGTGCCAGCCAGAAGACTCCCCTGCAGTCCATCGTCACCCGGCAACCGTTGGAACTGGTAGCCTTGGATCATGTAAAACTGACCCCAAGCAGAAGTGGCTACGTCTACGCGTTAACCATCGTGGATCATTACTCCCGGTTTCTGGTTGTCGTCCCCGTCAAGGACTTAACGGCTCAAACAGCAGCTAGAGCCTTCCAGCAGCACTTTTGCCGTCCACACGGGTACCCGGACCAAGTGCTGACGGACCAGGGACCTGCCTTTGAAGCGGAAGTCTTCCAGGAATTCTGCAATCTGTATGGCTGCCGGAAGATAAGGACGACACCCTACCATCCGCAAACTAATGGACTTTGTGAGAAAATGAACCAGGTGGTAATGGATCTTCTAAAAACGTTGCCCCTGGAAGAACGCAGTCTGTGGCCTGAGAAGTTGCCCGATCTGGTGGACCTATACAACCACATCCCGGTAGGTTCCACCAACTGTACCCCGGCTTACCTAATGAGGGCAAGACCTGGTAAGTTACCTGTTGACCTGGAAATGGGAGTCCTGACACCCGAGGACACTTCACCAGAAACAGACTGGGACACAGAGAGGCAGCAGCAGTACCGGAGAGTACAGGAGAGCGTGGAGCGAAGTCTCTGTCAGGCTAGGGAAAGACAAGAGAAAACTTACAACCAGTATGCTCCCGCTGTTCCCCTGGTACCCGGAGAGCAGGTCTTGAAGAGGAAGAGACGGCTCCACAAGTTGGACGACCAGTGGGAGAAGGACCCGTACACCGTACTGCCCTCAAGCCACGAGAACCCGAAGGTTTGTACCATCAGTAAAGACGGAGGGGAAACCACAGCCATTGTATCCCGGGACCACCTGAAGAAGTGTCCCGAACAACTGAGGAACCCTGAAGAGGAACAAGAAGACCATCGACCCGTAGAGGAAAGGGAAGATATGGTTAGTACTGTGCTCGGGGACTTCCCTCGGTCTTGGACTCAAGTCAATGGTGCAGTTGTGGTACCCGTACTCACCTTCCTCCAACCAGCATCCCAAGCACCTACGGAGCAACAGGTAGAGCTGGAAGAACAGCCGGTCCAGGAGGCAGAAGACCCCACACCCGCAGACCAGGAGGGTCAACCCTCTGCTTGCAGTGAGCCTGCCATATCCCTAGTGAGCCAGGGAACTCGTAGACAGCTGCCCAGTTTACCCTTGACAGCTCCTACACCCTGTAGTTCGGGGCCAGACAGTCAGCACCGTAGGTCCACTAGAGCCACTAGAGGCCAGTTACCCGCACGCTGGAGGATTTAAAGTGTATAAATTGTTTTATTTATGTTTACCTGTGTATTGTTGCTTGTGTGTAATTTTGTGTTTCTAGTTATTTTTAGGAATCTTTGGTGGATCTACCGGGAATCCTTGTACAATTAGTTGGAGCGTAACCCAGGATGGACTAGAGACTGTTAAGGACTCGGGGTAGGACAGACCCCTACCTGGTTACGTCTCCCTGTTTTGGTGAAATGGACACCTTGCTTTCTTCAAAGACTGCACCCGGTTACGGACATGCCGTGACCACCTTTATGTATTTCTTATTGTATTATTATTGTTTATATCTTGTTATGTTTTTCTAAAATATGTTTAGTCCCGGAGTACTAAATTTTACTAGGGGGGAATGTGGCACCCCAGGGGTCTGGTTTCCACAGTAATGTAATGTTATGTCTGAGAGCAGGTGGGAGGTCCTTTGGTCAGGGATCCTGTGCATGCCACACCTCCTGCCCAGTCCTGGGAGGGGAAGAACTTCCCCTATATAAACCTGGGGCTGAGGCAGGGTTAGGAGTCAAGGAGAGTAGAGACAAGAAATAGTCATAGGAAGAAACAGCAGAAGCTCAGTGGGAGCAATACTACTACGAGTCAGGGGCTGGCAGCTGCAGAGCTCGCCCTGACTGAGAAGATTTCTTACCGGACCCGGCGTCCGAGGCTGTGGGGACTAACTCTTACCCAGCAGCAGAAGCCGACCGGCAGGGGATTTCAGGTCCTCAGGCCCAGAAACCCGAAGGCACGGTCACACGCATGGGACCAGCACCGCCATCGTGGAGCGGAAGCCATTAGAAGGCCCCGAGTCACCGGCCATACGGGTGAGCACCACACGGTACACTCAGGGACGTGGGCTACTTATATCCGCTTCTAGCAAGGTAGCCAGAAGAGTACAGTCAGTTTGGGAGGCCTACAACTCCGCCTGGCCAGGGGAGATCCCATCTGCTCAAGGACTGACCAGGCCCCGTTCGCTAGCAAGTACTCCGGGAGGGTCTATCGTTGTTACCAGTAAAAGACCCTGAATTACACCGCACCGTCTCTGAGTGGTTCCTGCTACCCCCATTTTCCACGTCGGCTGCCCTGAGGCCATACCCCTCCCGTTGGGGGTTATACTATCACGCTGCACAATTCTACACCGGCCTCAGCGGTCTGCCCTGCAGCGGCAGCTCTATAGCTGCAAATCAACGGGTGGCGTAGTCGACACTCAAATAACATCTATCAAGACTGCCACACACTGAGTTTGACTCCCTGGGCACGGACCGGGTCCCCGCCACTCGGAGACTACAACCCTCATCTGATCCGGTTCCGGGTAAGCCCCCGTGCGCGAGACGCTGCGCGACACAGCAGGCCCAGGGGCGCGTCAATAACATCACTACTGCATAAGAGGCCACTAATAATGGAGATTATGCAGAAACTTTTATAGATTGTTCTTCTTTTTATTTTTCCATAAATGATGTTATTATCATGGAAGGTGATGGAGCAGATGATGATGATGACTCCACTCCTCAGGCCTCGGTTTGCACTTGAGATGTTTTTAGAAATCCAGATCTGCATCACACATGACGGAGAGGTGAAGAGCAGGAATGTTTTCCTGAATCCCTCTAGGATGTTCATCCTACAACACTGCGTTCAACCATATGGCCTTCTTTCTGTCCATGTCCAGGCAGGTGAAGGAGCAGCCGCTTCCTTCTGTCTGTTCATGTCCAGGTGGGTGAAGGAGCAGCCGCTTCCTTCTGTCTATCCATGTCCAGGTATGTGAAGGAGCAGCCGCTTCCTTCAGTATATCCATATCCTATTAATGAAGGAGCAGACGCTTCCTTCTGTCTGTCCTTTTCCACCACATTGTAGATGAGTCGTCCAGATGGTGACATAGCAAGTATGACTGGAAGAATTCCTTCAATTTCAGCCAATAATTACTTACTATGTTGATCCAGAGTAAGGCGAAAAATAACCCCGAAGACTAGTTGTTGGATAATCCTCATATCAGGGGAAAAAAATTCCTTCCTGACCCCAAATATGGCGATCGGAATGAATCCCTGGATGGTTGGTGCTCTAATCTACTTGGATGTTATCTGGTGGAAGCTCGGTAGGTTTGTCAAAGTCTAGTAAATAAGAAAGTCCAGTGTAGTTGTATCGTCCGATTAAAGGTTCATTCCTAGATGTTGCTGGAATGGGGCTGATTTCTCTCAGCCTAATACTCCTGTAAGAAGAGAAATATACACGTCTGAGAATCATCCCCTCACATACAGTATATACTGTATACATGGGGTGCAAGGATAAGGTGTATAGTGTGTATGTGTGTTACTGGGCAGTGATATAGATGTCCCTATATGATATACTTGCAGAAGTCCCATGGGAATGGTGGATCGGCTGTGCCGGATTCCACTTTGCTCCAGTCTATGGAGTTGAAGAACGGATGGTATCTGATGGACGATATAATAGCCAATCGAGAAAATTGAATTTTGCAGAGGAGCTGGAAAATGAAAGAGACCATTAGTCATGATATTATGTATTATTAGTAGCAAGTTATTACACAATGTCTATGAACTGTCCACATCTTATGTTCATATCTTCTTATCACCCTCCATCATCCGTCTTCATCTGATCCTACTCACCCCTTCCATGATATCGATGGCATCAGGGCAGATGCTTGGTGGATAACAAGGAACATCATTCTGCAGTGATTCGCAATATTCCTCTTTTGAGCCGAGGCTATAGAACGGCTGATTACCTACAATCATCGTAAATAGTAGGGCGCCAAAGGAAAATGAGTCCACCTGATAGCTGTGGTCTTCTCCATACATTATCTGTGGGAACATGAGACAGGAGATGAGCTGAATACACTGGTGAGTGGATTTACGCACAGGCCATGAGGACCGATCTGTGATTAGATATGAGCAGGATACATAGGCATCAGAGTATTACTCAGTCCTATCAGCATCAATCAGACGGAGGTTCCTTACCTCTGGCGCAGCGTAACCAATAGAGCCTACTAATTCATTAAATGTTTCCTTCTCAAACACTTTTATTGCTGATGAGCCAAAGTCAGCGATTTTGATGTGTCCGATGTCATCTAGGAGAATGTTCTCAGGCTTCAGGTCACTGCAGGAAAAAGAGCAGATACTGATTGTGAGGAGGATAATTCATAAAAAGAACTTTATATAATAGATATGTAAGAAAGGAGACAACAGGGAGTCAGAGGTGATATATTTATGTCTGTAGCTGAACTGATTACCGATGTATGATGCCTTTTTCATGAAGATATTGGATTCCGCAGACCATCTCTGCTGCAAAGAGCCTATGGAGAAGAAAGTAGAAGATCAGTGGTTACACACACAATCATACAGAGAGCATGAGGAGATCACACACCTTTCCCACGAACATGCACGTCTTCATTTTCTCCTGTTGTCATTGTCCATTGCTGGGATTACAATGTACGGGCAAAAGATTATTAGGATTCAGTTAAAAGACATTTACCTTGTTGCCTTTATATCATAAGGCATTGATTTTTCCATGTGATCAAACAGGTCTCCTCCAGCCATGTAGTCCATCGCTATGATGTATTGATTAGGTGTCTCCATAAATCCCCGCAGAGAGGTTAGGAAGCGGCACCCAGTGGCCCTTTTCAGGACTTCTATCTCAGTAATGACTTTGTCCTCAGCACGACGACTCTGGTCCATGATTTTGACAGCCAGCAGATCTTCACTGATCGGATCTGATGCCAAGATGACCTGAAGGAAAATCACAACAGATCAGACCAAATTCTGTCATCCCACAGGAATCAGTCTAATGCAGAGCTGGATAACGTGCGTCTCACGGACCGAGACAGCAAAAAGGCTGTCCCAATGCCACCGCTATCCGCACATCCTCAGTATGCAGACACAGGTAAATACATTGGTGGAAGAGGGGCTGCCAACTACTTCTTCCACCAATCAGCATGTGAGACAGCAGACGTGATGACTTCATTACATCGTGTCTGCTGTATGGAAAGTCAGTTCACCGGAGACAGGAGCAAAGTGTTGGGGGAACGGGACCGAGGTGAGTATGTGCTGGTTTCTTTTTTTCCCCCATATATGTATGAGATGTTTGCATGTATATAGGAGGCCATGAGGGGCTCATACTGTATGTAGGAGGCAATGTGAGGGCTCATACTGTAAATAGTAGGCAATGTGGCGGCTTATACTGTATATAGGAGGCAATGTGGGGGCTCATACTGTATATAAGAGACAATGTTGGGGCTCATACTGTATATAAGAGGCAATGTGGGGGCTCATACTGTAAATAGGAGGCAATGTGGGGGCTCATACTGTAAATTTGAGGCAATGTGAGGGTTCATACCTTAAATAGGAGGCAATGTGGGGGCTCATACTGTAAATACGAGGCAATGTGGGGGCTTATACTGTATATAGGATGCAATGTGGGGGCTCATACTGTATGTAGGAGGCGATGTGGGAGTTCAAACTGTATATAAGAGGCAATGTGGAGGCTCATACTGTATATAAGAGACAATGTGGAGCTCATACTGTATATAGGGGACAATGTGGAGGTTCATACTGTATAAAGAGAGGTAATGTGGGGCTCATATTTTATATAGGGTCTATGTGAGGGCTCATATTGTATATAAAGAGGCTATGTGGGGGCTCGCTCTGCATATAGAGAGGCTATGTGGAGGCTTAAGCTATATACAGGTGGCTATGTGGGGGCTCATACTTTAAGGGGCAATTTTGGGGCTCATACTGTATATAGAGGGCTGTGTGTGGGCTCATACTGTATATAGAGAAGCTATGTGGGGGCTTACACTTTACGTAGGAAGTTGTGTGGGGGTTCATACTGTAAATAGGGGGCTGTTATTGGGCTCATACGGTATATAGGGGGGTGGCAGCAATACGGAATTTTGCTCAATTTAAGTGATAATATAAAATACTAATTATAATTGTAATAAATATGTTAATTTTAATATTGAGCAGAATAGATTGGGGAACACGGAAGAGTAGAAATTCACACTTACTTTTCCGAAGCCTCCCTCTCCAAGATCTTCATGGAAATTGAGATTGGAAAGTTCAATATGATTTTCTGTGCCGACCAATTCTCTAAAGGGTAAAATACGGAAACTGGCTTCATCAAGGTCTTGTACTGGCATGACCGCTGTGCCGGAGGGTGTCTCAACGCTTCCATCTGCTGAGATGATAAAAGAGTTATTGATAAATATAAATACATTACATTTTTAATCAAATTTCTGTAATTAAGCTGAAAATGTCTGACATTTGTGCCCTGATTCATCCAAACTGTCGAATGTAGAAAAATTGTCCTGTTGCCCATAGTAACCAATCACAGCTCAGATTCCATTTTTTCACATTCTATGGAACAGTGAAAGCTGCATTGTGATGGGTTGCTGTGGCAACAAGGAAAGTATTTCTGCAATTTTGATAATCAAGGCCTGTCAACCCCCAGTCTATTATACTAAACTCTTTCATTCTTACCTGGAGCATCTTTATCCAGTGATGTGTGTGGTGGGGAAACAATCAGGTGTTTGGTCTCTGGGATGGAGATGTTCTCATCTGGTGACCTGGCCCTTTGTAATGCACCATT
This sequence comes from Phyllobates terribilis, assembly GCF_046119375.1. Taxonomy (NCBI): domain Eukaryota; kingdom Metazoa; phylum Chordata; class Amphibia; order Anura; family Dendrobatidae; genus Phyllobates; species Phyllobates terribilis. The sequence continues at coordinate 314,078,117 of NW_027362768.1, forward strand.
CCCATTGACAATGGGTTTGGCATAGAAAAGACGTCTCCTACATTGGACAACCCAGTCTCTGTTGTTTCTGATTCTCTTCTGGGCTGCCGCTCTTTGTAGGTTTTGAGTCTCTTGGCTTTCAGAACTGGAGAATGAGACATGTCTGGGTCTTCCTTGGCCAACCTCGTCCAGCTCTAATTCTACGCTGATGATATTTCTTCGCTTATTGAGGATGGCATCTTTGTTCCTCCTCCTAATTTCAGGGACAAGTTCTCCGATTTTTTTTATGGAGATAAGAATGGCCCTGTGAAGTTGATTATCTGCGGAGTCTGCAGAGTCAGATTCCATGAGGTTCTCCATTTTCCTTTTCTCTATAAGGATCTCGTGTCTCTTGATCTTTCTCATTTTCTCCAAATTCTGTCTTTTGGACGCCATTTCTGAGGCGTCAGTGTCCATGTCCAGTACTATAAAGTCTTTTCGCCCTAAAGCGAACAGTGGTTTTTGCTCTTCAGCAATTCCTCTCCTCTGTCTTAGAACCCGATATCTTTGGGCTCTTCTCCTCTCTTCCTCCATTATAAAATTAGCTTTTGCTTTGTTTACAATGAAACGCATAGCAACTACCTCACCCTCGAAAGTCTGGAAGGCAGTGACTTCTCTTCGGCCGGAACACTGGGATATAGAAGGTGATGATGTCATCATACCAATTATGACATGTATTTAATTGTGATGTCATCAGACTAGGGTCCTATTTTGCGTTCATGAGGTCTCAATGGAGACATTATACCAGGACTTTAGTTTGTATTTTTGTCATTAAATGAAGTAACACTTGTTAAATGGTGATCTTTTATCTCTATATTAGCAGAATCCTTCATTCTGTCTGTTTTTCTCCATATTCTTTTATTGCTTAATTCTGTCCAATTATTGTACATTTTGTCATCAGGTCCACAATCTCCATTTTGTGGGGTGTTCACATTTAGCGTTTAAGCTACAGTTTATCCTCCTGGACATTACAGGAGAGCTGTACCTTCCTATATAATGTATTTTTGAACTGTTGACTCCTTTTTGCATTATGTGTCATAGAAGTATCAGGTGGTCTTTGTCATTTTATTCTAGTTCCACCTTGTGACCAGGGCCGGCTTTAGACAAATTGTGGCCCTAGGAAAAATTCAAAGTGGGGCCCCAGATTCTGAAATACTGCGCTAACAACAGCACTACAGTCAATTCAGTGCATTGAAGTGAGTTTTGAGCTAATAACAATGTCTTTAAGCGCCAAGAAGCCACTCAGAAGAAAGACAAAAGGAGTAAAACATATCACAAGGTTGTGTTCTTTGCTGACTACAAGCAGTTAAGCCACTAAAAACACAGTTTCACAGGTTTCCTCACTCTAGTTGTAGCCTACAAAGAACACAGCTTTGTAATATGTTTTAATTCAGTACATGAAAAAAATAATATGTGGAAAATATGTAAATCAAAAAATATTATTACAACGTTGAATTTTGCATTGAAGGCTTATTTGTCACGCATGCACAATATCATGCAATGTCTTGTGAATACAGTCTTGTCATCTATATGCTTAGTCCGAACAATCATATGTGTGAGATCTTTTCATTACCATCTGTAGATACTTAGAACTAAGTAAAGAAATAATAAAGTGCTGCTGAGACCAGCATAAATACAGCCATAGATATCATTTTACACTTTGCCAAACACAAATAATAAAAAATAACTTAACATCTCTTACAGGTTTAGTCAAAGGGATCCACAACTTAAATAACTAGAAAATGTTCAAGCAAATGGTTTCTAAAGGAGCCCTTACAGGTCTATGTAATAAAACTGGCAACATAGCGAATGCTTTCTAGAAGCGAACCTTTCTGGCTTTTTCTGAAGCAAAATCTTTAATTATTTTGGAGAAGTCCAGATTTCTGCGAATGTCCCGCTCAATTACAACCTCAACTAGACCAACAAAGCGATCTTGTAACATTGATGACCTTAAATTATTTTTTATCACTTTGAAAAGTGAGAAACTTCTCTCGCCTGACGCTACGGTCACAGGAACACTCATTAGGACACACAACTCCACACTAAGATTTGGGTACAAATCCAATAGGTTTGTACAGTAAATGTAAGTAAGCATGTTCAATGGTGAATGGGAAACATCACCTGGGATGCTCCTAATTGCTGAACACATTTCAAAATTCAAGTCATTGAGATCAACATCACCCATTTCTTCTGAAGAGTGTTTGCAGCATTCTACAAGCCTCTGCTCATCTTTCACAGCTTCCATTTCCTCCTTCTTAAAAAGGAACCCAAAAAGGTGGTAAAAATCTTTCACCTGAGAAAATCTCTCAGTTATGACCACAAGTGTCGCATCAATCAAGGTTAAAGACAAAACCCTCTTCACCATTTCCTCGGGAGTGCTGGACGTTCATAATCAAACATTTTTCTTTTTTTTTGTTTTCTTTTTATTGGCAATGAAAACTCTACATCTGCTTCTTCAGCTATACTATTTGCAATATAATAACCTGATTCAAAACCATCTTCCCTGTAATCTTACAGAAAATGAAGTACAGATTCAGTTTCTTAAGAGTGTCCATGCCAACTTTTGTTTTCTGAAAGATCTTGCTTGCACCATTAATATGTTATAAGACATCATACCAGGCAACAATGCAAGTGATGCAAACTGACCAGAAGAAATGTCATTCTTGGCCTCCGCAGCTTTTACATCAGCTTTTTTTGATGCAGCACAGATGACAAGGTCTTCAAGCGCAGAACAAACTTCCCTTAGGTCGTAGCGAAGAACTTTTACACTGTAAATCCGACATTCCCAGCGAGGAGAAATAACTGTATAGCCCAAACATCAATGCTATGATGTGAGTGCGGAGGGAATCTTCCCACATTCACCAAATTATACCAGCTCTTAACAACCAGTATATATAATGAGGAAACAGAGTTATGATGGCAAAAAAATACATATTTTATTTTATTAAAGACAAAAATTCATATAGAAAAAAGACAACTGTAAATGTGCAAGGGACAGCAACAGCTGTACAGCAAGTGGGTCCACAACCCAAAAGGAATGCCTAGTAAACATTGCAATTATAAAAGGCTGCAGGCATGAATCATAAAGTGCAGCACAGGTAGGGCATAAAACCATACACCTATATTAGCTAAATGCCAATGATAAACGTGTCCATGACATCCGTATCAATTACCCCATAACTAGGCCCGCTAATAAGGTGATGGTCTTACCAGTGGTAAGGGCTGTGGGTGAACTGGCAGCACAGTGGGCGTAGTGGAGTACCCCGACGCACGTTTCGAGGCATCCGCAGCCGCTTTCTCAAGGGGCGGTAGCAAAGAAATTTTACTCTGTGAATCCAACATTCCCAGCGAGTATCAGACAGTGATTTGATGGTCAGGTTGGTTACATTTTTCTTTGAAGTTGCACATTGCAGTGTTGATGAGCTGAAGAGCACATACATTTGCTGCAATACTCCAAAGAATGTGACAGAGAGAACAGATGATTTAGCAGCATCAATGATGACTACATTAAGAGTGTGGCTACTTCAGGGCATATACAATGCTCTTTTATTCATGGCCGATGTAAATACTTTTATGGCCAAAAATGACAAAAGCATTTTCGGACTGATACCTTTATTGGCTAACCAGAAAAAATATATATGCAAGCTTTCAGAGCACAGAGGCTCCTTCTTCAGGCAGGATTGCAAATGAATTAATAAGACAAATGAATAAGGCATCATCCTTTACACCTCATGATCAAATGTCCTGCTGTAATATCTCTTAAATGTTGTGCCTCCTAAAACCAGGTGAGGAACAATCAGAGCAAGGTATAATAGAAACAATTCACCAATTCTGCATTTATCACCCACTCCTGGTTTTGGCTCCCACTCCTGAGAAAAAATACTGACCAAATACTGATAGTGGGGCCATAGCCTAACACTTGTTCTCCAATAGGCAAATAGTGCTCCATCCTTCCCGAGTCTCGCCGTATGTCTAAGCAGTACTGTACAGTCACATATGGGGTATTTCTATGTTCAGCAGAAATTGTGGGACAAATTTTGGTGCCATTTTTACCGATTTTCCTTTATGAAATGTAAAATTTGGGGCTAAAACTAAATTTTTCTGGAAAAGATGTAATTATTTTTCTTCACTGCCCAATGGTATAAAATTCTGTGACACCTTTGGTGTCATTATCACTGCATCCCTAGATGAATTCATTGAGAGGTGAAGTTTGTAAAATGGGTCACTTGAGGGAGGTTTTGTAAATTTTTTTGGAAAATTGAGAAATTGTTGATCAACTTTTAACCATTCTGACTTCCTAACAAAAAAAAATATTTAAAAAACGATGCTGATGTTAAGTAGACATGTGGTAAATGTTAATTATTACCTATTTTGTATGATATAACTATCTGGTTTAAGGGTATAAAAATTAAAAGTTTGAAAATTGTGAAATTTTCTCCAGAATTTCCCATATTTTCACAAATAAACACAAAAAATATCGCTCTAAATTTACCACTAACATAAATTACAATGTGTCGCGCTCAGGAGTTATTACCTCATAATGTGACACTGGCCAGAATTGTAAAATGTGGTTTGGACGGGAAGGTGAAAATAGGCTTCAAGGTGAAAGGGTTAATAACATCTCCCATTTGTTAACTTTACATCAGCCTCATTTTTCCATTACTTTTTTATTTTGTTAGAATGTTATAAAGGTTAAAGCTTTAATAGCAAATTTAGATCTTTTCAAGAAAACTTTCAAAGCCTTTTCTACGGCCCTATTCAGGCTTGAAGCAACTTTGAGGGACCGACTTATTGGGAGATTGGGAAGTGATACCATTTTAAAAACTGCACCCCTCAATGTTGCTGCTGTCAGAAAGTTTGTTAACCCGTCACGTGCTACACAGAAATTTACACAAAGTGCCATAAAAAAATGAAAAATTTTATTTTTTCCACTAAATCATTGTTTTTAGACTAAACCTAGGCAAAGTGCGGCCCATGAACAAAGGAGGAGAACAGCTCAGCATATATTGCAAAAAGTATTTATTTAGTAATACACAATAAAAACACAAATAGGAAATCAGACAATGTGGTAGTGTCAGATGGTAAAGTGCTTACAGGTCTGGTAAACATATTATAATATGCTTGTAATATATCTGTGAAATTACACAATTGCACGTTGCCCACAATGATAATTGAATTATAAATAATAATAAGTTTAAACAAGTGAACTAGGATAGAAATCACAGGATTAACACATATAACATGATCCCACTGACTGCTAAATGAAAGGGGATGGGGGTGAAACAATGTTCTTAGTATTAAGCTATGTGCCCATCTCTATAGCCAAAATCATGTTACAACCAGCGGGATAATTACCTGACAGGGAAGCACAGCACGGGCGGAAGTAAGAAAGTGGTGAGGGTGATAGCCCAACGTACGTTTCGCGGCGTCCCAGGCCGCTTTCTCAAGGGCAAGAAGTGATGTCCTCATAGTGACCCAAGATGCATATATATTCATCTCTCCCCTTAGAATCTGGAGTGCAGACAGCTGGTCGGTGAGGCACGCACCCGGAAGTGGCCAGCTATACCGGGGGTGTGCCTCGCGGATCACATGATGTGGGGCCAGTATGCCACACACGGCACATGCGCGCGGCTCAGGGAGCACACTGCGCATGCGCCCCAGCCGTCAAACCACAGAACCGCGCATGCGCGGAAACGAAGTCCCACGCAGGCGCAGGGTGGCCCTCAGACGGCCAGGCGCGCGCGCGCCGCAATCCCCACCGCGAGCACGCGCTCAGCCACGTTAGGAAGCAGTATAGCAGCACTCATTATAAAAGAATTAGGATAAACAGGGAGTGCAGCGGTGAGACAAAGAGGGAGCCTAATGATCATAGATGGAAGAAGGGCCAAAGAAATAGATACTGCATACAGCAAAGTTTTTTTCCAAGAAAAATACATATAAATCTAAAAAATCACATAAGTATAATTAGCAGCAATTGTAGATTCTGATGATCATAACTTCCGTCTAGGCATGAGATCCAATGTGTATATCCAAGTCTCACTGATCTCCAGACACAAGTGGGGTTATAAGGACTTTCATGAGTATGGACTAATAAAAGAGGAAAAGAAACAAAAGAAAAGACAATGATTAAAACCATTAGAATTAAAATCACATGAAAAATAATAATTCCTCTTATAATCACCCAACCCACATGTGTAAGTACATACATGTGGGGATAGAGGTATACAGGATAAACTTACAGCTACAAAAATGAGTGCAGCCCATGTACGGCCCTCTGGCTGTTCCAGTCCAACTCACTGACCTAGACAGCTACAGGGCTGAAAACACTGGCCCACAGGTCGCACCATTCGACCACCTGGAGTCCCGATATCACAGCTATCTGCCTCCTCAAGAAGCAGATAACTGTCAACACAATGGTGGAGGATGGAGCTGCTGGTTCCTCCTTCCACCACTCAGTTTATGGGACTCAGACAGCAAATGTGATGATGTCATTACTAGTGATGAGCGAGCACTAAAAAACTCGGGTGCTCTTTGCTCGGGTCGAGAAAATCGTAATGCTCAGATGCTGAACCCGAGCAACGAGCCCAATGTAAGTCTATGGGAAACTCGAGCATTTTTCCAGCGGTTCCCCCCGCAGAGATGTGCAGGGGGCCTAAAAATTGCCCTAAACAATGGGAACAGTGCTGAAATGACATGGGAACTCAGGCATCTCTGACTCTCAGGTCACTGCCGTGAACAATGTTGTCAGAGTATTACGCCACTTTTACGGACCAACAATAAAACATACAAAAACTAAACCAAAATGGATGTTCCTGGAAAAAATGTTAAGGGACATTTTTTCCAGGGTAATGACTTGTATATAAGGCAAAAAAAACAAACACAAAAACAAAAATGCTCCTTTACACCTTGGGCTATGTTCACACGTAGCGTTTTTGATGCGTTTTTGCACTTTTGCATTGCTTTCAATGGTGAAAAATACATTCACCAGTAAATGTAATTTTAACATTTTACTATCTTATCTGGTCATGTGGTGTGTGACACATCATCAGACACATCCATACAGTGCTGAAAAGACATGGGAACAATATATGGAAGACCCCTGGAAGCATCTCTGACTCCCAGGTCACTGCCCAAAGCCGTGGCCATCAGACGTGATCCTGTATTACTGCTGTAAAAATACAGACATTTTTGGCAACGTGACAAATATTAAACCCCATTTAAAATGGACAAGGTGCGTGGCAAGGGATGGGGAAGTGGACGTAATGGTGATGGTGCACCCAGATGCCGAGGCTGTCGGCAAGATGAAACTGTGCCTACTAAGGAAGCCACAACATCGCCGTTGGATTCAATGGGGGGCAAAACCAAACACATACACAACACCTTCAAACGGGCCCAAAAGCTGCCAAAACACATCAAATTAGGGGCAGACACCAGGAAAGTGGCATCAATTGACCCAGAGTACAAGTAATATAATTATTATTATTTATTCTTATAGTGCCATTTATTCCATGGCGCTTTGCATGTGAAAAGAAGTCACCGACTGCTATAAGAGGAGAGAAGACCCTGCCCGTGAGGGCGCACAAACAATCGACAAGGGATGGGTGAGGAAACAGTAGGTGAGGGTAGAGCTGATCATGCAGCGGTATGGTGGAGCGAAGGTTACTGAAAGTTGTACGCATGTCGGAAGAGATGGGTTTTCAGGTTCCTTTTGAAGGTTTCAACAGTAGGCGAGAGTCTGATATGTTGGGGTAGAGAGTTCAAGAGTAGGTGGGAAAATGCACGAGAGAAATCTTGCACAAGTGCTTGTGACCAGGGACGGTACATCTCATTGACGGCACACTGGATTAATATTGTGGAAGCCGTGACCCAGTCGCACCCTGGGACGGAACACGTCTTCCCGACACATAGAATTGTGGGCTCTGGGTCAATCAAGCTTCAACACAATGTTCACAAGGTCTCCTACACAATGAGCAAATTATTCATGATGATAGACGCCACTGTCTCCTTAGCTTGCTGATGGTACTTTTCTGTGGGAATGAGCTTGTCTCCAACCAGTCTGGAATATTTCTAGTGAATTATGGCACGCCATGGTTTGCTATTAGCACCTAGTACCAGAAGCGAAAACATCCACAATTTTCTTCTCAGAAATTTTATTTGGTAGACTGAGTGGCTGCCCAAACTTTAGTCTCTCAAAAAGGAGCTGAAGACACTGAGTGGCAGAAGGTGCAAGTTCCTCCAGCATGTTAGACATCAGAGGAAGAATAGAGAGGGCAGCATGGTGGCTCAGTGGTTTGCACTGCAGCCTTGCAGCGCTAGGGTTCTGGGTTGAAATCCAGCCAAGGACAACATCTGCAAGGACTTTGTATGTTCTCCCTGTGTTTGCATGGGTTTCCCCCAGGCTTTCTGGTTTCCTCTTCAGTAAAAAAAGCAGCCACTGAGTGTCCGGGAATCTTCACACAGACTTTTCTTAGCCAGGGCTGCTTCTTGACAGGGTTGGACGGGCCCACTAGAGAACAGGAGAATCCTCCAGTGCGCCCTGCCTTCTCCTTCAGGAGATTTCATAGTGCAAACCTTGCAGCTGGTATGGGGCTATTGAGTGGGAGAGAAAGGTGGGCCCTCAGAATCAAATCCTCTGGTGGGCCCAATGATCTTCAGTCTTCACAGCCATATTTTTTAGCTCAGTGAAAGGACTGGCATAGAGGGAAAACGTATCTACTCCGGCTGTCATTTCTCCCAGGAAGTCCTCTAATGCAGCTTGTTCCATAAGCAATGGCAGCCCGTCCAAAATCAGCCCACACTTCTTGGTGGTGCTTTGACACACAAAGATCTTTCTTTATGCCTTGAATTTCATGACTACAGAGTTGGGCAATGGCCTGATCTACAATGCATTTGAGAAATAATGTGTAAAAGCACGTCCAATCCACAGCAAAAATGGAGCCATAGAGTGCCGGGAAACCTTAACCTAGACTTTTCTTAGCCAGGGCTGCTTCTCAGCAGGGTTGGATGGGCCCACCAGAGAACCAGAGACTCCTCCAGTGGGGGCCCTGGCTTCTACTTCAGGAGAGTTTATAATGCAACCTTGCAGGTCGTGATGATGATAGAGGCCACCATCTCCTTAGCTTGCTGCTGGTATTTTTTTGTGGGAATGAGCTTGGCTCCAGCCAACCTGGAATATTTTCAGTGAATTCAGGCACGCCATGGTTTGGTATTGGCACCGAGTACCAGAAGCGAAGCCATCCACAATTTCCTTCTCAGGAATTTTATTTGGTAGTCTGAGTGGCTACCCAAACATTAGTTTCTCACAAAGGAGCTCAAGACATTGAGTGGCAGTAGATGCAAGTTTCTCCAGCATGTTAGATACCAGAAGGAGAACAGAGAAGGCAGCACAGTGGCTCAGTCATTAGCACTACAGCGTTTCAGCGCTGGGGTTCTGGTTCCAAATCCCAGCAAGGACAACATGCTTAAAGGAGTTGTCTACTACTTTTACATTCCACGCGGCACCCCCGCCGATCAACTATTATTGGTGCCGACGGCGGCTGCTGCCGGCCGGAAGTGCTTACCTGAGGGGCTCCACCATCAAGTGGTAGTGGCCGCTGCGGTGTACTGCACATCCGCCTCCTATTCAATTGAATATAACAGCTGATCGGCGGGAGTGCCGCGTGCGGGACCCCGGCTGATCATACATTGATGCCCTATCCTACGGATAGGACGTCAATGTAAAAGTATTGGACAACTTCTTTAAGGAGTTTGTATGTTCTCCTCGTGTTTGCGTGGGTTTACCCCAGGTTCTCCGGTTTGCTCCTCAGTAAAAAGGCTGCCATACAGTGTCCGGGAACCCTCACACAGACTTTTCCTAGCCAGGGCTGCTTCTCAGCAGGGTTGGACGGGCCCACCAGAGAACCGGAGACTCCTCCGGTAGGCCCTGGCTTCTCCTTCAGGAGAGTTCATAATGCAAACCTTGCAGGTCGTGATGATGATAGAGGCCATTATCTCACTAGCTTGCTGATGGTACTTTTCTGTGGGAATGAGCTTGTCTCCAACCAGCTTGGAATATTTCCAGTGAATTAAGGCACTCCACGGTTTGGTATTAGCAACCAGTATCAGAGGCGAAGCCATCCACAATTTCCTTCACAGGAATTTTATTTGGTAGACTGAGTGGCTGCCCAAACTTTAGTTTCTCACAAGGGAGCCCAAGACACTGAGTGGCAGTACGTGCAAGTTTCTCCAGCATGACCTGTTTGTTAGATATCAGAGGGAGAACAGAATTTGGCATTGCCAAGGTACCAGAGTCTGTTTTTTTTTTTACTAAAGATCCTGCTGTGTTTTTATATATATATTTTTTTTATGTCTCTTCAAATGTGTATTGGAGTGCGTCCTAATTTTTGGCAGCCCTTGACATTGCTGCATATACGCAATAACAGTATAGGAGAGCCACTCTTTAATAATGGGTAGGACAATTCAAATAGATTCTATATTCTAGAATATTACCGGTCTTATCTGAAATTCGTTTACGGGTGAGTTATCACAGTTTGGATAGCATATTACACCGACCGGTATTAGGTATTATTGCCTAATACTGCATGCTGCTTGTGCTGCCGAAAATTTTTTATTTTTTCCAGAAAAATCCATTTTAGTTTGTTTTTTGTATGTTTTATTGTCAGTCCGTAAAAGTGGCGTAATACTCTGACAACATTGCAATAGTTATCCTTGGCAGGAGAAGAAGGAGAAGGAGGAAAAAGAACAAAGAGCGCTGTGTAACACTGTGGAGAGGTGAAGTGTATGTAATGAACTCACCCAAAATGGTTGTGCTGGACAGACACAACACTGGCAGAAAATTTAGAAGAGGACTGGAGTTTCTCCTCCGGTATGCTGCTCATCCAATGTCGTTGTACTGTGCTTTTCCTGGCCCTGAAGCCACTCCACTTGGAGGTATGCAAGGAGAGAAGAACTTGGGATGGCGCTTTCGTTTGAATGTGGAGATCAGACAGTCTATATATCAATATTAGATTTATTGGTTTTAAAAACAGATTTTACTGTCAAACCACATTTACCATAAAAAACTTTTAAAAACACAATGCGTTTCAACTTCCATGAGTCTTCAGGTGTAAAAGAAATAGTGACACATAGAAACTTTTATACCTTATACTTAATTAGTTGTGGGTGGAGTGTTCATAAATAACTTTTTACAGTCTTTTACAGTCTTCATCAGGTGTAAAAGAAATAGTGACATACAGAAACTTTTAAACCTTATACTTAATTAGTTGTGGGTGGAGTGTTCCACCCACAACTAATTAAGTATACAGTAAGGTATAAAAGTTTCTATATGTCACTATTTCTTTTACACATGATGAAGACTCATAGAAGTTGAAACGCGTTGTATTTTTAAAAGTTTTTTTATGGTAAATGTGGCTTGACAGCAAAATCTGTTTTTAAAACCAATAAATCTAATATGGATATATGAACTGTCTGAACTCTGACAACATTGTACACAGATATGCTATTGGTCAGCGACCAACTGTGGATAGGTTTGAACACACAACTGCCATACTGTAAATGAAGTATAATATCTGACACATTCCCCAAAAATTTCCGTATTATTGCGGCAGTAATATGGGATCACGTCTGATGACCACGGTTTCAGTCAGTCGCCTAATAGTATGGTATTTGTCAGTGACCAAGTATCAATAGTTTGGAACAACATACACCTGGCAGACTTTAAATGGAGTGTAATATCTGACACGTTCCCAAAAATTTCTGTATTGTTACAGTAGTCATATGGGATCAAGTCTGATGGCCACGGTTTCAGGCAGTCACCTAATAGTATGGTATTTGTCAGCGACCAAAACAAAGCTGGCTGACTTTAAATGAAGTATAATATTTGGCACGCTCCACAAAATGTCTGTATTATTACCGCAGTAACATGGGATCACGTGTGATCTTGGAAAAGTTTCTCTGCTTCTACAATACAGTATTGCAAATATAATCAAAAAATATGTCTGTATTCTGCTAACAAGCAAATGGAGCAGTAAAATGGTGTACTCTGTATTGCTTTTTAAGCAAATAATCAGGATAAGGAGCAAAAAAGAAAATAGTCTGGTACTGTAGGGCTATGGATATTTGTAACAGCAGCAGCAGACAGAACATGCAATAGACCCTATTGTGCTGTATACACTGCCACAAACCTTACCTGCCTAACTCCTGCTATCACCACTGAATACATGCAGTTGGATTAGATCCGCAGAAGGACTGTTAGATCAGATGGACATATATCTTGTTGTGGAATACCTATACGTAACTAATAAACCACCAATTCTGTCACTCACTCAGCAGCACCTCTCCCTACTCTGCCTGTTTCCGGGGTACACTGTCACAAGCATAGGGTCACCAGGTCTGATATAGACCTGATGACGCTATGCGGCCAGCCAATCACTGTGATGCCACAACCAACATAGCTACGGCATTACAGTGCGTGGCAAGCAATCCCTGCATTTTAATTGACTGTCTAAAGAGCACCAAACATGTAGGGAGGGGAGGTGAAATACTCGAGGAGCGCCTGACGCGCCCCCTGTGCCGTGGGGTACTCGGCAGCCGGGCCTCTGATTGCATGGGGGATATCACGGTAGCTGGCCCGGTCCGTGACCCAGGGCGATCAGTAAAAAGGGGAAAATATTGGGGGATTTGGGAAAGTGTTCGTGACGCCACCTGTGGAATGCGTCTAAGGGGTGCCGCCGCTGCGGAGCAGTCCTCTGGAGCTGGTGTTACGGCAGCAGGGATGGTGTGGCTCTCCACAGGTAGAGCTAGCTCCAGGACTGCGTGGGGTGTAATGGATGGTTGTGCTGGCCGCTGTGGTGCAGAGAGGGAATGGTGGCGCAGACGGAATAATTGGACAGAGGCTGTGCGGTGCAGTCATCCGTGTCTTTACTCACAGTTCTTTAGTTCCTCAAGGTGCACTGTCAGATTGCAGCCTCCCGCGTCGCGCTGCATTCACCAGGCAGGGGCTCAGCTCTTCCTCAGGTAGATCAGGGGTACCTGGCAGAACCCCACTTTCACGTGTTCCTAGCTAGACCGACTTCACGCTGGGTCTTTCTCCCTCCTGCCCTGCGCTGCCCACTCTCAATCTCGCTCGGGTGCTCTGAAGTCCCTCCTGTACGTTGGATCCCGGACCTGCTTGACCCTCCTGGGGATTAGAATGCGGCTTACGATCCCTCTGTCTTCTGACAGATTCGGGGCGTACGGGTGCCGTCCTGCACTCGCCGTACCCCCTAGGATCCCTTCTTAGAACGGAGCCTGCTCCCTGCTCCCCTCCTGGGCCTCCAGACTTGGCCCTACTCGTGGAGCAGAGCTCCTTATGAGACTCTGCTCCTGGACTGTTCTTCTGAACTGTCCTGAGCTGTTCTTCTGAACTGCTCTCCTCTACTAATCTATCTGTCCTGCCACCCTAAGATGGCTTCCCTATATATACTCCTACCAAAGTGCTCCCTATAACTACTTCCTCCACCGACACCCACTACTGGTTCCCCCTACCTTTGGTTCCCCCACTCCAGCCAGGGTCAGGGCTCAGCAGAAACATATATTGCGTCTTGCCCCTCCAGCTGGCCTGGAGCAGTGTATTGTTGGATGCAGGTGTTTGGTGTTCCGGGCAGCACTCCCTCCTTACCTGAGAGAAGGAGATACCACACCTCTGGGTGAGGTGCAGTACCCCTGTGGCGACTGAACCCTCAGGGGCGCCACACTCCCCCCTGGTAAAACACAGCACATCCGTGAGCTGGAACAGAGCAAAACAGGCTAAATTGACATGAAAAATTTTAAGAATGCATTCGCATATAAGACAGTAAAACATTTCTTCCCTTAATGGGAGGCACATCACTTTAATGTTACAGGGTTACATTTTTCAAGCAGTTTAAAACATTTTTCATAACGTTCTCGCAACAGGTTACAGTTCATGCTGTAACCGGGTGTCCATTTTACTTCACAAACTGCTGCAACAAGTAGCAGCATCAGGGACCCGTCCGCAAACCCTCAACGTAGGCCCTGGGCGTGGCTGAAGGGCATATGCGATCCTGGAGTTGGACCACGGCTTCCGCCACGCCAGACGGGTTTTCGTTCTGTGATCATGGTTACTAATATAAAACCAATAGGGTGCACCTTAAGAGGTGCTGAACTATTTACAATGCAAGTTCTTGGCCGTTCACTGTCCCCATCCTGGAGTCTCTATATACCCTGATGGGTACCTAAGTAAACACACGCTCAAAAAACATTATTTTCAACTTGAACTACTGCACCCTTACAGGTGACTATTTACAAAATCAGTCCCACTCGCTGGACTAATAGTGGGAACCCCGCCTGGGGTATTTCTGATTCTTACCTGACCCAGCCGGGTCATAAGGTATGTCCTGCGGGAGTGTGTCCTCGATGACGCGGTACACATGCAGGGCGAACCACCCACGTTCCCCGTGGTGGCGTGTGTACGTGATACGGTCCCCCGGATACAGATTCCAGTCGGGATGGCCTTCCTCCAGCTCGGGCTCCACATCCCGCCAGTTCACGAATATGTCCCTTTCAAAGTCGGGACTGAGGATAAGGTCCCACCCAGCCTGCAGGTGAAACTTTACCACGAGGCCTTCCTCGCGGGGGCTGGGGTAGGCCGACTCCGCCTGACGGACCTGTGCCTTTGCGGCCTTGTTCCGGGTCTCCAGGCGTTCACAGCGCGCCTGCCGCGCGCGCCGCTCCTTCTCCAGCTGCCGGAGCTCCCGCCTGCAGAACTCCTTCCTCCGCAGGGCTTCGGCCTGGGTCTCCTGCGGGAACCCCATCAGGTCCCCCCCCTGGTTATCCCAGCAAAACTCTTCTCCGCTGGAGTAGGTAACCAGGGGCGCTGGTGTCAGGAGGAGCGGGCACGGCTGCTGGTCCTCGAACCGGGCGCACCAGTCGAAGTCTGGCGCGCCATACACCCACTCGGGTGCCGGAGGTGGAGGCGCCGGGAGGGCATCCAGTAGCAGGCCCGAGGCTTCAGCGCCCGGGAATGGAGGCTCCGGGAGGGCACTAGATGGCAGATCCTCAGGGTCAGCGCCCGGGGGTGGAGGTTCCGGGCTTAGCAGCTGCTCCAGCGAGGGCATGGCGGCATACGGGGAGTGCTGAGTAAAGAGGCCCAGCAGCAGGTCAGCGCTGGCAGTGCTCGGGATAGGGGATTCTTTCCAACTGCTCCTGTACTCCATACGGCCTCCTGGTTCTCCGCGAGCTCCGCCGGGGCTGAGGTGCCGCTGCTGGCATCCGGTGTCGCTTTCCGCCATGCTGCCAATTTTTCCAGCAGTTCGCTCCTCTACTTTGCGACCGCTGCTTGCTGGGCTTGCTCCACTTGTTGGCCCAGCTCGAGGACCTCGCTCTGGAGGAACTCCATGTCCTCTGGGGACAATTTCTCAGCTTCTCCCTCCAGGGTGAGGGGGTCACTTGACGCTGTGGCAGGTCAGAGGCGGAGGCTGGACTTTTGCTTCCTTCCATTCTGGCTGCCGGGTGCGGTCTGTCTAGACTGGTTAAGACCACACCCTGTCTCCATTCCTTTTCTCCTCCTCCTCTCTTCTTTCGGGGGCGGCCCCATGGCAATCTGCTGTCAGTCACTCCCTGTGACGGCCTCCCTGCCTTGACGGACACATCTATGCGGACAGTCACTGTTGCAAGGGGCAGGGTTGGCTTTTGGCGCAATTCTGGGACCCAGCCCACGATGGGAGGTTCCATTTTGTTGTCCTTTAGCACGCACATAATGGTGCCCATTCTTCTGGGGCGGGCGCCACATTCAACAACATAACACAGTCCTTTAGGCACACTTCACCCGCCAATAACGGGTTGGTCACGAATCCTGTCCGTGACGCCAGATCTCACGCGCCCCCAGGGCGGTGGGATACTCGGCAGCTGGGCCTCTGGTAGCTGGGGGATATCACGGTGGCTGGCCCAGTCCGTGACCCAGGGTGGTCAGTGCAAAAAGGGGATATTTTTATATGAGATTTTTAGGATTGTTCGTGACGCCACCTGTGGAATACGGCTAAGGGGTTCCGCTGCTGCGGAGCAGTCCTCTGGAGCTGGTGTTACGGCAGCAGGGATGGTGTGGCTCTCCACCGGTAGATCTAGCTCCAGGGCAGCGTGGGGTGTAATGGATGGTTGTGCTGGGCGTTGTGGTGCAGAGAGGGAATGGTGGCGCAGACGGAATAATTGGACAGAGGCGGTGCGGTGCAGTCATCCGTGTCTTTACTCACAGTTCTTTAGTTCCTCAGGGTGCACTGTCAGATTGCAGCCTCCCGCGTCGCGCTGCATTCACCAGGCAGGGGCTCAGCTCTTCCTCAGGTAGATCAGGGGTACCTGGCAGAACCCCACTTTCACGTGTTCCTAGCTAGACCGACTTCACGCTGGGTATTTCTCCCTCCTGCCCTGCGCTGCCCACTCTCAATCCCGCTCGGGTGCTCTGAAGTCCCTCCTGTACGTCGGATCCCGGACCTGCTTGACCCTCCTGGGGATTAGAATGCGGCTTACGATCTCTCTGTCTTCTGACAGATTCTGGGCGTACGGGTGCCGTCCTGCACTCGCCGTACCCCCTAGGATCCCTTCTTAGAACGGAGCCTACTCCCTGCTCCCCTTCTGGGCCTCCAGACTTGGTCCTACTTGTGGAGCAGAGCTCCTAATGAGACTCTGCTCCCGGACTGTTTTCTGAACTGTCCTGAGCTGTTCTTCTGAACTGCTCTCCTCTACTAATCTATCTGTCCTGCCACCCTAAGATGGCTTCCCTATATATACTCCTACCAAAGTGCTCCCTCTAACTACTTCCTCCATCCACACCCACTACTCTTTCCCCCTACCTTTGGTTCCCCCCACTCCAGCCAGGGTCAGGGCTCAGCAGAGACATACATTGCGTCTTGCCCCTCCAGCTGGCCTGGAGCAGTGTAGTGTTGGATGCAGGTGTTTGGGATTCCGGGCAGCACTCCATCCTTACCTGAGAGAAGGAGATACCACACCTCTGGGTGAGGTGCAGTACCCCTGTGGCAACTGAACCCTCAGGGGCGCCACACGCCGAGCAAGTCGAGCAGTGAGATGCTCGGGCGAGCATCGAACACTGACGCGGACGCTCGCTCATCACTAGTCATTACATCGCGTCTGCTGTGTGGCGCATCGGTTTGCATAGTAAAGACCAGAGCAGCGCCTGGTGAAAGGGAACAAGGTGAGTATGTCCTATAGTGATAAATGCCATGTTTTCCTGTGTCCACAAAAATTTTATTTTGTCTAATTTTTTTCATTTTCACAAAGGTAATTGGAGAAGATGGAACCTATAATTTATTATGCAATTTCTCCTGAATGTGACAATATTCCATATCTGGTCAATAATTACTGATTAGGTACATGACAGGGCTTGGAATGGATTGCAGATGTCATGTCACATTTGCTCAGTCAGTGAGGTGCTAAAACAGTAGAAACCTCTCACAAGTGACTCCATTTTAGAAATTAAACTCATCAAGATATACATCTTGGCTTGTGGTGAGCATTTTTAATCCTTAGATGCTTCATTTAATTTTATAAGATTGGGCGATAACCATGAAAAATTAAAATTTTCCTATTAAAATGTTGCTTTAACCTCAAATTTTCCATATCACAAGAGGTAATAAGAGAAAGAAGACCCCACAATTTGTGATGCAATTTCTCCACAGTGATGCCCCTATAAATTGAAACTGGATACAATTTTTTCAGCTTGGATGAGAAGGTGCGCTATTTGACTTTTGGAGTGCAATTTTGGCTGGAATAGATTGCTGATGCCATGCACATTAGCAGAGCCCCTGAGGTGGCAGAACAGTGAAACCAACCCCCTCACCATAAATGACATCATTTTGGAAACTATACCAATGAAGGAGTTAATGTAGGAGTGTAGTGAGTATTTTTAACCTACATGTACCTCACAGAATGTTATAACATTGAGCCGTGGTATTCAAAAAATAGAATTTTACAACTAAAATGTTAAACTACCTGGAAATATTTCATTCTCCTATGGCATAATGTGTAAAATAGATCCCACAATTTGTTTTGAAATTTTTCAATGCAGTGATAACCGATTTGGAAGTTGGGTTGTGTGTAGTCCAGGTCCAGCAAATGTTCAGCCATTTTCGCTTTTTTTTTCTTTTAATAATTTTCTTGATTTTCTGTTGTACATTTTGACAGCCATTAAGTAACAAACAAGTGTTCTCTTCTGTTAGATAGATACAGTTGAAACCAGAAGTTTACATACATTATATAAATAGACAGATATGCATGTTTTTCTCAATAGCTGACATGAAATCAGAGTAACCTTTCCAGTTTTAGGTCAATTAGGATTACCATAATTTTTAATATTTGCCAATTGCCAGAATAATGAGTGAGAAAGAAAAGTTCAACCCTGTTATTTGTTTGACAAGTGTCAAGAAAGTTGATTTGCCACTATTTAATATAGACAGTGTAGGTACCGTCCCAATTTAGGGTCACCTTGTCGCTGGTGGGGCGGCTTGTATACTTTTTTTGATCAAAAATAGTTCACTAAGTACCCTATATGTCATATGCAACTTTGCTTTACATTTATATATATTATGATGGTAGGGTATGAGAGATATTTTTTGTCTTTTGTAGATTTTGCTTCTTTTTGCTAGTGTGAACATGCTCCTATTTCTTGCATGTGTACCATCTTAGACCTCAGTTCACATTGCTTGGTTTTTTGTCTTGTTTGCATTCTGTGCAAATTAAGGGTGTGGCATCCCCTTTGTTGAGCTGGTTATTATATATGTAGATTACCACGGGCCTAGGTGGTCTGATATTGGGACCCGGTTCTATTTGTCTACCCTTTTATATGCATTACTTCAACTTTGATATACAGTAAGGTTTTTAATATAGACAGTGTAGGTACCGTCCCAATTTAGGGTCACCTTGTCGCTGGTGGGACGGCTTGTATACTTTTTTTGATCAAAAATAGTTCACTAAGTACCCTATATGTCATATGCAACTTTGCTTTACATTTATATATAATGATGGTAGGGTATGAGAGATATTTTTTGTCTTTTGCAGGTCTTGCTTCTTTTTGCTAGTGTGAACATGCTCCTATTTCTTGCATGTGTACCATCTGAGACCTCAGTTCACATTGCTTGGTTTTATAACTTGTATTTTGTATTCGCGGCTGTTGTGCCCATACTTTGTAGAAAAGTTCAACCCTGTTATTTGTTTGACAAGTGTCAAGAAAGTTGATTTGCCACTACACTGAGGTCGGAGTCATTCATAGCACCGCCGTATACACATTCGACTAGCGTTCCGGTCGTTACATCTTGACGTAGTTGGCAGGATACGGTGCTCGCTGTGGATGGTGCGAGTAGCACAGAAGTTACTGCCGCGTCTACTGTAATAATCCAGCCCCCTTCTCCCATTGTGACCGGTAGAGACCGGTTAGTTGGTTGCTCCGCAAAGGGAGCACTGCTTAACCACCTGGCCAAGTTTGATGGGTATAACTTGCTGTTCAGTGATTGGGTAGGCAGGTTGAAGAATGCCATTGCCTTGTACGGCGTCAGCCCCCAGCTACAATCGGAAGTCGCGCTGAATGCTCTGCAGGGGGATGCGCGCAAAGTTGTCTTGTTAAAACCCAAAGACAAACGAAAGACGGTCGACGATATCATCTGGATACTAGAGAAAGCCTTCGACATTGTGGCGGCGGCAGGCTGATGTCGACAGCATTCTTCGGGATCAGTTAATCGAGGGGATACGAAGTGAAGCGCTAAGGAGCGAATTGTTGCTGAAGGTGCGGAGTTCTCCTGGATTCACCTATGCCGAAATACAGGAAGAGGCAGTAGCACGGACTTTGGAAGTGAGGCCTGCTCTGCAGTGGAGTAACCTGCAAGTGGCTAACACAAGAGAGCCGAGACCAGACCCTGTTCAGGCACAGCTGGCAGTTTTACAGAAAACCGTGGAAAGCCTGAAGGAACAGGTGCAACGGATGCAAGTTCGGGAGATGCCTCTGATATGCTCGGCCCTGACTAACCCCCCTATTCCCCTATATGGGCAACCACCCTATACCTCAGGGAGGACGCTGACTGCTCCTTGACCTGATGCAGCCGGAGGTAGGGCAAGAAGATCGGTTCAATGTTGGCGATGGCGAGATCTGGGGCATATGCAGCGGTACTGCCAGAAAAACCTGCCGGCTGAAATCCCGACATCGGTAAAAGAGAGGCCCTCGCTGTAGTTGGGCATACGGCGAGGCAGGAACGAAAATCAACGCCCAACGTCTGTTCCGAAGATCTGATTGCGGAGAATCCCATGTTAGAGGTGCAGTTTGCAGGAAAGTAGGTGGCGTGCTTAGTGGATACTGGATCGGAGGTGACGACCATGCCGATAGAATTTTTCAAGACGCACTTCGAAGAGGCCATCAAGACGGAGTCGGAAAATCTGCTAAGGCTGAAGGCCGCTAATAATGAAGAAATTCCAGTGGCAGGCATTGCATGGATGAAAGTACAGCTGTGCGGTCATGAATTGGGAACCAAAGGAGTGGTGCTCGTGAAGACACAGGCGAGGCCAAATCTTCCGGTGGTTCTTGGAATGAACATCCTGAGGGAGCTGGGCTCCCTTTTGTTTGAGCGTGATGGCCGAAGATATTGGAAATGAGCGACACCTCACAAAGCCACTTAGAGGGCCCTGCAAAAGGTGGTCCGTTCGTGCGGCATTCAGAAGAGTTCGGCTGAAGGAAGAATGGTGGGAGCAGTGTATGTCCCATGCGGGTCTGCTGTTGTGATCGCCCCTGGTCAAGAGAAGCTTGTGTTGATGCCGGTAGGGATGCACAGGAAGCTGAATGATGTGGAGGTGGTTCTGGAACCGGTGGGACGGTCAGGAGGTACGGACAGTCCGATGATAGCTCGAACGTTGGCTATTGTGCAAAATGGAAGTGTACCAATGAGGTGTCTGAATCTGCAGAATCATGAGGTGACTCTGGCAGTGGGTACGAAGCTGACTGAGGTATATGTGTGTGACGAAGGAGTCATCCCCAAAAGCCAGTTCACACTGAGGGCAGACCGCCGGACCGCCTGGACCCTGTCGATGCAGGCGGCAGCTGAAGAATCCCCCACGCCCACGTGGAATGGCAGAAAGATTATGGAGATCATAGGAGTGGATGAGTCCCAGTTGGCTCCCGAGCAGGCTCGCAGACTGGAGGCTTCACTGTGGGAATATCAGGCTGTTTTCTCCAGGGGAGATGAAGACTTTGGTTGTACATAGATTGTGGAGCACAAGATACCCACAGGAAACGCCCCCCCAATTCGGGAGAGATATCGTCAGATCTCACCGAGGCTTTATCAGGAGGTCAAAGGAATGCTGGCGCAGATGCTGGATAATGGAGTGGTACGGCCAAGTCAAAGTCCTTGGGCTGCACCGGTCGTGTTGGTCTGGAAAAAGGATGGATCCATACGGTTTCGTGTTGATTACCGTAATCTGAATGTGCTCACAGTACGTCAATCCTACCCGTTGCCCCGGATCGAGGAATCCCTGTCTGCCTGGGAAAGGTGAAGTACTTCTCCACTCTTGACCTGGCCATCGGCTACTGGCAGGTGCCCGTGGCATCTCAAGATCGGCAGAAGACAGCATTCATCTTGCTGATGGGACTGTACGAATTTAATCGAATGCCCTTCGGACTGACTAATGCTCCAGGAACGTTTCAGTGGTTAATGGAATACTGGTTGGGCGATTACAATTTTGAGTCCGTGTTGATCTATCTGGAGAATGTGATTATATTTGGAGATTCGCTCGACGACCACCTGAAGAAGCTCGAGCAAGTGTTGCACCGACTGAGGGACAATGGACTTAAGATCAAGCCAATGAAATGTCACTTGTTCCAGACGCAGATCGAGTATCTGTGACATGTAGTGTCGGCTGAGGGTGTGCGGCCAGCACTGAGTAAAATTTAGGCCATTTAGGAGTGGCCCCATCCCAAGACCGTGAGAGAAGTATGGGCATTTCTCGGTTTAGCCGGATACTACCATCGGTTTGTGAAAGACTTTGCTAAAGTGGCTGAACCACTGAATGAGTTGTTGAGAGAGACGGCTCAGGGGCCCAAGAATCAGCCGATTCAGTGGACGGACCGACAATAACAGGCATTCGATCGGATCCGGGCCGCTCTTGTGCAGGCACCTTTATTGGCGTGTGCTCGCTTTGATCAACCATTCACCCTGAACACTGACAGAAGTCTCTATGGTCTGGGAGCCGTGTTAGCTCAAGAACAAGATGGGAGTGAGTGAGTCATCGCGAATGCTAGCCTGTATTTACGGGATACAGAGCGAAATCCGGACAATTACAGCTCGTTTAAGCTGGAGATGTTGGCCCTGGTGTGGGCCATGACCGAGAAGTTTGCAGAGTACCTGGCTGGGTCGGAGATTCTAATGATGGCGGACAATAATCTGCTTGCACACTTAGAAAACGCTAAACTAGGAGCCCTGGAGCAGAGAGAGGTGGCGTGGATGTCCAAGTTTAATTACCGGATCCGGTTGCGTTAGGGTAAAGAAAACTCCAGTGCCAACGCATTATCACGAGTGACCCGAGGCACACCCGAGCAGGTGGTGGATGAAGACCTCAAGGATACTGAGATCCCCGATTTGAGGCGATTGCCTGTGTTCGTGGACGTGGCACGCTCAAGTGGGGTGGCGACACGGGTCGCCACATTGCTGGGCAAGACTTTTCAAGAGTGGGCCGAGTTACAGGATTCAGACTCTGAACTGTCACGAGTAAAGAAATGGCTGAGTCCAAAGTCCTGGCCCGATGGGAGAGCAAGAGCCCGGCTGGGTGCAGAAGGACAAAAGCTGCTAAGGCAGTGGGATCGATTGGCCATAGCGGAGGGGATACTGTAATGCTGGATCTACATAGCGGCAGAGCTAGGTACCGTTGGCTGTTAGTAATCCCAGCTTCAGTGGCTCTGGACATTGCCCGGGAAGCTTATTTGCGGGGTGCACACTTTGGGCCTGAGAAGACTTATCGTTGGCTGTAGCGGTACGTGTACACACCTGGCTTGGAAGAAGTTGTGAAAGAGGTGTGTGGTAGGTGCCGGGCATGTGAGCTGAATAAGTCCCTGGAACAGAGGGCTCCTGTTCAGACAATTGTGACGTCTGCCCCGTTGGAAGTGCTAATGGTGTATTATTTGTCAATCGGGTACGCCAGAAGTGGTCATCATTCATGCCTAGTCATGACTGATCACTTTACTAATTTTGCCGTTGCTGTCCCCACCAAAGATCAGACTGCTAAGTCCGCAGCTGAGGCAATTTGTAAGCATTTCATCCAGGTTTATGTGTGTCCTCAAAGGATACATTCAGATCAAGGTGCTTGCTTTCAAGGTCAGCTCATGACGGAGTTGCTGCAAGTCTATGGGATTCAGCAATCACGGACAATGCCCTACCATCCACAGGGAAATGGGGCCTGTGAACGGTTCAACCAAACCTTGCTTCAACTGCTGAGAACGCTGGAACAGAGGCAGAAGGAGCTTATGTAGGCCTACAACAATAGGGTCCATAGCACCACAGGATTCACTCCTTACGCGATGATGTTCGGTCGGCCTGGGCGAGAAATTGAAGAACTGTACCTGACAAGCCAGAATATCATACAGCCAGTGAGTGGGTCCAGGATCATCGCTGAAGGTTTGCGGGAAATCCACCGGATAGTAAAAGACCGTGTGCAGGATCATCCCCACCAAGATCGGGGGCCTGTGCACCTAGATGAGTTCCGGGTGGATGATAAGGTGCTAGTGCGAGTCACGTGTCCGGGAGATAAGTTGAGTGACAGGTGGGAGGATACGCCCTACACAGTAGTGGAAAGGGTATTCCCAGGGGGAAGTGTGTACACAGTGGTTCTTGAAGGGTACATTGGACCCCGTTACACAATGCACAAAAACTGGCTAAGGGGGTGTATGTCCGACACACCTGCCTGTCACCCTGAGACACCTGCCCCACCTACAGCGATTGCACCAAGTAATGTTGAATGTGACTGTTGGGATGACTTGGGGGTGGAACCCTCGGACTTGCAAAGTCCGATAGCGCAAGATCCAGGTGTTCCACACACCGCCCCTGATGTTACTGTTCCACCAGATGCGGTGGACCCTCCATCGAACTCGGCAAGTACTGGTTTGCAGAGATCGAAGAGGAGCACAGCTGGTGTTCACCAAATACGATATAATCCTGCGGAGTATGTGTTACATATGTGTTGTACGAAACCATTTGTCGGGGCGCCAAATTGTAAGTGGGGTGGATTGTAGCATGTTGGCATGTGTTTCTAGTAATGAGTTCATATTACTGATAGCATAAATTTATCCTGCAATGACTTAGTCCGGCCATTAGGGGTCAGCAAGAGACAAGTAAAGAAAAGCCCGGGGATCTGTGAAAAAGCCCGGGAATCTGAGATCCAGGAAGACCTCTGAGGGGACGAGACGTGTCTGATGTCCAGAGACAATTGGAGCTTGCAGAGACTTGAGCCGGATGGTGTGTCCAAGAAGAAACTGTGCCTTGTGAGTAACTGAGATATGTGACCAGTCACCAACTGTGTAGTTAGCTAGGGAAAGCTAGTTAGTAATCCCAGTAGTACTGAGAACTGCCCGGTGTATATCATTGCTGATGGACTGATCAGGCTTGATCCAGAGATTGCGAAAGATCTGGTATAACAAGACTTTGTGTACGTGGATACTACAAAGGAGCCCTGTTGTGAACTATACATTGAGACTGAGATCAATTCTGATTCCTGCCTGCGCCGGGATATGCTAGAGAACTTGGTATGAAGGAGAAGCTGATTAAACCTTGTGGCCAGAGATCAGGGTCTAATAAAATGTTTAGTTTGTTAATTGCTTGTGTATATTAAATTAGAGAGATTTCTCTTTGCTCTTGTAGGAAGAGAAATTGTACACCGTATAGACAACGCGTTGGCTAAACATAGAGTGTTTATTAAGGGGAAAAACAAGGGTACCTGGATCCCATTGTATTAGTGTGGGAGGGGAGTGTAAGGTTATATTCCTGGGAGGACCATGTGCCACGTCCGCAGTAACTTCCTGGGTAGCCCCTGTACTGAATAAGGGTGGGAGCGGCATAGCCCAGGGGTAGTTTGGCTCATTCCTGCGAGATTGGCACTTGGGCTCTCTCGGGCTGCATAACTTGTATTTTGTATTCGTGGCTGTTGTGGCTCATACTTTGTAGGAAAGTACAACCCTTTTATTTGTTTGACAAGTATAAAGAAAGTTGATTTGCCACTACACTGAGGTCAGAGTCATTCATAGCATCGCCGTATCCCTCATACACATTCCACCAGCGTTCCGGACGTTACATCCCCAAGGATGAGTCAGACTAGTGCTAGTTCACAATTCTCTTCCTGATATATTGGCTGATTTCTTTAGACTTTCCCATGATGCTACACAAAGAAGCAGTGTTTCAGGTGTGCATTAAAATACATCCATAGGTGTGTGTCTAATTAACTCAGATGTTGCCAAAAAATCAGAAGCTTCCAAACACATGACATCATCATATGGGCAGTCCAGAATTGTTTAAAGGCATAGTAATCTGTGTATATAAACAATATAGTGTATGTAAACTTTTGACTTTGCAGTAATTAATAAAAATGCCTTAAAACATTTTCTCTCATTATTTTGGCATTTGGCAAATATTAAAAATTATAGTAATCCTAATTGACCTAAAACAGGAAAGGTTTATTCAGATTTCATGTCAGATATTGAGAAAAACATGCATATATAGTGTAAGTAAACTTCTGGTTTTAACTGTATCACTTATAACTTCATGGTGCACGTGTGTCATTACACGGCAGCCAATTCTGAACAAACTAAGCTGCAGTGTAAAGCATGTGTGAGTTACAGAGCAGCCCCCTGGACCACTAATGAGACTAGAGATGGATTTCAGACCACCCTGACTCCAGTCGACAACAATGCTGCAGTCATGAATGATAGCGCTGTCCTAATGGAGTAACGCTGGGGTGTCCTCTCCTCTAGGACTGTAGTGACGTGTGTTGAGCACAATGGATGAATTCCAATGTGAAATATCAGCCAACACTTCTGATTAGGAATCCTGCTCCTCTGTTGGAGGCTTTTATGACCAGTACATTTTCAGATGTCAGTCTAATCTATTCATTTTTATTTTTGCTCTGGGGATTGAACATTATGATAAAGAATGTGACTGGGCAGATAAACCAGACCACAGATCAGTGGTCAGAGCATTCACAGGACAGTGTCACAGGAAGCGCAATTTACAAAAATACTGTTCCAAAACTCCTGCAGATTCTGGTGTGGAGAGAACTGACATATTTGCTGCTCGCCTTCTTCTCTACCATGTATGTGGAACCCGTCAGCTCTGCACACACAGTGAGGAGATTATCCCGACCTTTACAGCAGGCCATACATCTATAATATAACCGGAGATGCATCCCTCTGTCTGAAGCCGTTATAGACTGCGCAAACGCGACACACCAGTCTGGCTCCAGACAGAAGATCGCATGGAGCCGTTACAAGTAAGAAGAGTGTATGGTGCCAGAGACACTGAATGCATACCGCGATCTCCGGCGCCACACTTACATACTTACCTGACTGGGAGGAGCGTTGCCGCGGAGCCTCTCTTCTCACCGAAGACCGGGGCAGGAGTGAGGCGTCGGAATCAGCGCATGCACCTAGCGCTATCCGGCACCATTTTACTGAAGACACGTTTGCAGTGTGTCTTCAGCAAAATGGCGCCGGACAGCGCGGTATGGGCACGCGTGTACTCGGGCGCCGCACTCCTCCTCTGGCCTCCGGCAGAACGGGACACAGCACTGGAGCACAGGGATGAAAGGTGAGTATAACTGTTTATTTTTTTTGTATGTGTGCAGCGTGATAGGGATGAGGGGTGCCATACATACCAGGATTGGGGAGTGAGGGGACCACACATAGCAGGGGGGGGCATGCATACCAGGATAGGGATGAGGGGTACCATGTATACTAGGATAGGGATGAGGGGTACCATGCATACCAGTATGGGGGTTGAGGGGTGCCATGCATGCCAGGATTGGGGATGGGGTGTCATGCATACCAGGATTGGGAATGAGGAGTACCATGCATACTAGGATGAGGGGTGGGATGCCATGCATACCAGGATAGGGATGTGGTGGGGCCATGCATACCAGGATAGGGATGAGGGGCCATGCATACCAGGATAGGGATGAGGGGTACCATGTATACCAGGATAGGGATGAGGGGTACCATGCATACCCGGATAGGGATGAGGGGTACCATACATACCAGTATTGGGGTTGAGGGGTGCCATGCAAACTAGGATGAGGGATGGGGTGCCATGCATACCAGGATTGGGAATGAGGGGGGCCATGCATACCAGGATGCGGATGAGGGCCATGCATACCAGGATAGGAATGAGGGGTACCATGTACAGTACAGACCAAAAGTTTGGACACACCTTCTCATTTAAAGATTTTTCTGTATTTTCAAGACTTTGAAATTTGTACTTACACACTGAAGGCATCAAAACTATGAATTAACACATGTGGAATTATATACTTAACAAAAAATTGTGAAACAACTGAAAATATGTCTTATATTCTAGGTTCTTCAAAGTAGCCACCTTTTGCTTTGATGACTGCTTTGCACACTCTTGGCGAGCTTCAAGAGGTAGTCACCGGAAATGGTCTTCCAACAATCTTGAAGGAGTTCCCAGAGATGCTTAGCACTTGTTGGCCCTTTTGCCTTCACTCTGCGGTCCAACTCACCCCAAACCATCTCGATTGGGTTCAGGTCTAGTGACTGTGGAGGCCAGGTCATCTGGCGTAGCACCAGGGGCGTACATAGAAATCATGGGGCCCCATAGCAAAAGTCCAAACTGGGCCCCCCTTCCCTGTAAAAAAAAATCTGCAACGTAACTGGAATCACAGTGTATAGGCGCAGTCACAAAAGGACATAGCTATCTACTTTGGAAGACAGGGAAATGGACATGTCTTGTAGCATATACATAGTAAATGTGCCCTTACTGAAGCCTTTTTATTGTTCTCAACCCTTTTATCGCCGTATAGATTTAAATACCCCCAAAAAAGCATCCAACACACTGTATGATAACCCCTACAGTAAATTACCCTACTGTAACCCCCACATGCACTGTATGATGACTCCATAGTCCCCCCAGCAAAGTATGATGTCCACACAACCACCCACACAATATGATAGCTCTGACAGCATCCAAACACAGTATGATGGTCCACACACACTCCCCATAGCAACCCCCCCTAACACAGTATGAAGGTCCCCGCAAAGTATGATGATCCCCACAGACCCACATTGTATGATGATCCTCACACAGTTTGATGGCCCCATAGCCCCTCCACAGGACCTCCAAACATTATGATGAAGGTACGCACAGTATGATGGTCAGCACATTTCCCCCTCACACAGTAAGCAGCACAGTGGCTCAGTGGTTAGCACTGCAGCCTTGCAGCTCTGGGGTACTGGGTTCAAATCCCACCAAGGACATCATCTGCAATGAGTTTGTATGTTCTCCCTGTGTTTGTGTGGGTTTCATCTGGGTTCTCTAGTTTCCTTCCACACTCCAAGACATACTGATAGGGAATGTAAATTGTCAGCCCCAATGGGGACAGTGCTGATAATGGCTGTGGAATTAATGGCACTATATAAGTGAGTAAAATAAATATATACTGTATTTTGCGGATTATAAGACGCACCCCAAATTTTGGGGTGCAGAATAGGAAAAAATATTTGTTGTTTATTTTTAAATAAAATGGTGTGCCTCCTGAGGGGGGGTCACAGGAGCCAGGCTCACACATACCGGAGACTGGCGGGAGAGGAGGCTACGGCAGGAGACGGGCGATGCTGCGGCCCCACCCTCAGAGGAAATGTCAGTGATTCAAGGCGGTGGTGGTGGCAGCGGGAGCTAGGCGAGTTCAGCGAGGCGATGCTGCGGCCCTGTCCTCAGAAGTCGGCGGTGAGCGGAGGCAAGGTTCCCTATCCTGTACATAGCCCTGCGCTGTGCTTTTGTAAAATGGCCGCCGGAGCATGCGCAGATCGAGATCTCTAGAGAACTCGGCCAGCTCCCGCCGCCACCACCACCACCTTGAATCACTGACATTTCTTCTGAGGGCGGGGCCGAAGAATCGCCCCGCTACTGCCGCAGCCGCCGCCAACCTCCTGTGTTTGGAAACCCTATCCGACACCGCCCCCCAAGTAACCATAACTTTTCATTATAAGACGCACACCCTTTTTCCTCCCAAATTTTGGGGGAAAAAGTGTGTCTTATAATCCGAAAAATACAGTGAGTAAAATAAAATAAATAAATAATATTGGCCCCCATAGTAGTCCCCACCACAATATGATGGTTGCCACAAGCCCCCCACATCATATGATGACCCCCTTTCAGTAGTCCCCATCACAGTATAAGACCCCACAGACCCTTACAAGTCCTGACTAGGAGAGCATGAGCTGCCGTGCAGATAAATGTGTGTAAAGCAGTAATTTATACAATTTATTAATGTTCAGCTCTAATCCCCTCTGGTCCCAGAAGTTCCTCCTCAAGCCTTTTGGTGACCGACACAGGACAGTGTGACAGTAGCTCTAGCTCGGTGTGAAGGAGGCTTCCTGACTCTCTTTGTGCACAATCACAGCCCTCCTCACCATAAACCTGTAAATAGTTAGCAGAATTCTATTTACGACCCCTCCCCCTGCCTTAACACCCGCACATCCAACAATCAGCATGCAGGTGGAAACTCATCTGACTGAGTCATTTCACACAGAGAGCCCAGCGCTGCCCTGCTAACCTGCAGTGTCAGCTGAGTGTCACCCCGGCCTCCAGGACGCTCCCTCTGTCTCCATTAGCCAGGCTCCAATGATCACCACGCTCCGGGTGCTCAGCTCCTCTCTGCTGTGCACGCAGCGCAGTGATCTAGAGGGGCGTGTCTATGGAGAGAGCAGCCGGCTCTGGGCCCCCTGAACGCTGGGGCCCCATAGCAGTCGCGTGGTCTGCCTCTATGGGCGGTACGCCACTGCGTAGCACCCCATCCCTCTCCTTCTTGGTCAAATAGCCCTTACACAGCCTGGAGGTGTGTTTGGGGTCATTGTCCAGTTGAAAAATAAATGATGGTCCAAATAAACGCAAACAGGATGGAATAGCATGCCACTGCAAGATTCTGTGGTAGTCATGCTGGTTCAGTCTGCCTTCAATTTTGAATAAATCCCCAACAGTGTCACCAGCAAAGCACCCCCACACCATCACACCTCCTCCTCCATGCTTCACGGTGGAAACCAGGCATGTAGAGTCCATCCGTTCACCTTTTCTATGTCGCACAAAGACATGGTGGTTGGAACCAAAGATCTCAAATTTGGACTCATCAGACCCAAGCACAGATTTCCACTGGTCTAATGTCCATTCCTTGTGTTCTTAAGCCCAAACAAGTCTCTTCTGCTTGTTCCCTGTCCTTAGCAGTGGTTTTCTAGCAGCTATTTTACCATGAAGGCCTGCAGCACAAAGTCTCCTCTTAACAGTTGTTGTAGAGATGTGTCTGCTGCTAGAACTGTGTGGCATTGACCTGGTCTCTAATCTGAGCTGCTGTTAACCTGCGATTTCTGAGGCTGGTGACTCGGATAAACTTATCCTCAGAAGTAGAGGTGACTCTTGGTCTTCCTTTCCTGGGGCGGTCCTCATGTGAGCCAGTTTCTTTGAAGCGCTTGATGGTTTTTGCAACTGCACTTGGTGACACATTCAAAGTTTGCCCAATTTTTCGTACTGACTGACCTTCATTTCTTAAAGTAATGATGGGCACTCGTTTTTCTTTACTTAGCTGCTTTTTTCTTGCCATACTACAAATTCTAACAGTCTATTCAGTAGGACTATCAGCTGTGTATCCACCTGACTTCTGCACAACACAACTGATGGTCCCAACCCCATTTATAAGGCAAGAAATCCCACTTATTAAACCTGACAGGGCACACCTGTGAAGTGAAAACCATTTCCGGTGACTACCTCTTGAAGCTCATCAAGAGAATGCAAAGAGTGTGCAAAGCAGTTATCAAAGTAAAGGTGGCTACTTTGAAGAACCTAGAATATAAGACATATTTTCACTTGTTTCACACTTTTTTGTTAAGCATATAATTCCACATGTGTTAATTCATAGTTTTGATACCTTCAGTGTGAAAGTACAATTTTGAAAGTCATGAAAATACAGAAAAATCTTTCAATGAGAAGATGTGTCCAAACTTTTGGTCTGTACTGTATACCAGGATAAGGATGAGGGGTACCATGCATACCAGGATGAGGGATGGGGTGCCATGCATACCAGAATAGGGATGAGGGGTACCATGCATACCAGGATGAGGGGTACCATACATACCAGGATAGGGATGAGGAGTGTCATGCATACCAGGATGGGGGTGAAGGGCCCATGCATACCAGGATAAGGCTGAAAGGGCCATTCATACCAGGATTGGGTATGAGAGACCATGCATACCAGGATGAGGGGTGCCATGCATACCAGGATTGGGGGTGAGGGGTGCCATGCATACCGGGATTGGGGGTGAAGGGTGCCATGCATACGAGGATGTGGATAAAGGGTGTCATGCATACCAGGATAGGGATGAGGGGTGTTATGCATACCAGGATATGGATGAGGGGTGCCATGCATACCAGGATAGGGATGAGGGGTGCCATGCATACCAGGATAGGGATGAGGTGTGATAGGCATACCAGGATAGGATGGGGGCAGCACATAACAGCATGGGATAACAGGATTGGGGAGCACAAATACCAGGATGGGGGCAGCACAAATACCAGGATGTTGGCAGCACATACCAATAAAAATGCTCGCTACCCGGGCGTAGAATGGGTTCAATAGCTAGTATTGTATAAAGCCGGCAGCCATCACTCCTAACTCCTCCTAACACATGCATGTTCCATTTGGCTGAGCATGTGTGTGCTCATATCTGAGAAAAAGCATGAAGACCCCTAAACACATTAGTGCAAAGTCAGCTGAACCCGCCAATTTACTATATCTAACGTGTATTGTGGGTCTCTCAACCCATGACAAACTGCAACGTCCCATACTTTTGTTTTAAGCTTTTGCTTTGAGATAAGTCGTCCTTAGAAGGGCCTGGCAGTCAACTACTCCTCTTTCTCCTTAAAAACTGCACGCCTATTTAGGCAGAACCACCTACATGTGTATAGGGAGGACAGGCAAGATGGCTGACTGCCCTTCCTGCATTATACAAACATGACTTATTTGTGTAGGCTCTGCTGTTTATGATTTTTGTAGGACTTTTACTGTTCCAATCAAAATTTTTGAACCCCCAATAAAAATTAGGTTTCTTTGCAAAATTCACAAAGTTTCTGCTGTTTCCAATAAACCAATCAAACAAGAACAGTGTAAATGAGGCAAAATAAATAATATAACATCACTACTGCATAAGAGGCCACTAATAATGGAGATTATACAGAAACTTTTATAGATTGTTCTTCTTTTTATTTTTCCATAAATGATGTTATTATCATGGAAGGTGATGGAGCAGATGATGATGATGACTCCACTCCTCAGGCCTCGGCTTGCACTTGTGCTGTTTTTAGAAATCCAGGTCTGCATCACACATGACGGAGAGGTGAAGAGCAGGAATGTTTTCCTGAATCCCTCTAGGATGTTCATCCTACAACACTGCGTTCAACCATATGGCCTTCTTTCTGTCCATGTCCAGGCAGGTGAAGGAGCAGCCGCTTCCTTCTGTCTATCCATGTCCAGGTGGGTGAAGGAGCAGCCGCTTCCTTCAGTATATCCATATCCGATTAATGAAGGAGCAGCCGCTTCCTTCTGTCTGTCCTTTTCCACCACATTGTAGATGAGTCGTCCAGATGGTGACATAGCAAGTATGACTGGAAGAATTCCTCCAATTTCAGCCAATAATTACTTACTATGTTGATCCAGAGGAAGGCGAAAAATAACCCCGAAGACTAGTTGTTGGATAATCCTCATATCAGGGGAAAAAAATTCCTTCCTGACCCCAAATATGGCGATCGGAATGAATCCCTGGATGGTTGGTGCTCTAATCTACTTGGATGTTATGTGGTGGAAGCTCGGTAGGTTTGTCAAAGTCCGGTTAATAAGAAAGTCCAGTGTAGTTGTATCATCCGATTAAAGGTTCATTCCTAGATGTTGCTGGAATGGGGCTGATTTCTCTCAGCCTAATACTCCTGTAAGAAGAGAAATATACACGTCTGAGAATCAGCCCCTCACATACAGTATATACTGTATACAGGGGGTGTAAGAATAAGGTGTATAGTGTGTATGTGTGTTACTGGGCAGTGATATAGATGTCCCTATATGATATACTTACAGAAGTCCCATGGGAATGGTGGATCGGCTGTGCCGGATTCCACTTTGCTCCAGTCTATGGAGTTGAAGAACGGATGGGATCTGATGGACGATATAATAGCCAATCGAGAGAATGGAATTTTGCAGAGGAGCTGGAAAATGAAAGAGACCATTAGTCATGATA
Organism: Phyllobates terribilis; assembly: GCF_046119375.1. NCBI lineage: Eukaryota > Metazoa > Chordata > Amphibia > Anura > Dendrobatidae > Phyllobates > Phyllobates terribilis. The sequence goes on from NW_027362768.1 coordinate 314,111,661, forward strand.
TTATGTATTATTAGTAGCAAGTTATTACACAATGTCTATGAACTGTCCACATCTTATGTTCATATCTTCTTATCACCCTCCATCATCCTGTCTTCATCTGATCCTACTCACCCCTTCCATGATATCGATGGCATCAGGGCAGATGCTTGGTGGATAACAAGGAACATCATTCTGCAGTGATTCGCAATATTCCTCTTTTGAGCCGAGGCTATAGAACGGCTGATCACCTACAATCATCGTAAATAGTAGGGCGCCAAAGGAAAATGAGTCCACCTGATAGTTGTGGTGTTCTCCATACATTATCTGTGGGAACATGAGACAGGAAATGAGCTGAATACACTAGTGAGGGGATTTACCCACAGGCCATGAGGACCGATCTGTGATTAGATATGAGCAGGATACATAGGCATCAGAGTATTACTCAGTCCTATCAGCATCAATCAGACGGAGGTTCCTTACCTCTGGCGCAGCGTAACCAATAGAGCCTACTAATTCATTAAATGTTTCCTTCTCAAACACTTTTATTGCTGATGAGCCAAAGTCAGCGATTTTGATGTGTCCGATGTCATCTAGGAGAATGTTCTCAGGCTTCAGGTCACTGCAGGAAAAAGAACAGATACTGATTGTGAGGAGGATAATTCATAAAAAGAACGTAATACAATAGATATGTAAGGAAGGAGACAACAGGGAGTCAGAGGTGATATATTTATGTCTGTAGCTGAACTGATTACCGATGTATGATGCCTTTTTCATGAAGATATTGGATTCCGCAGACCATCTCTGCTGCAAAGAGCCTATGGAGAAGAAAGTAGAGGATCAGTGGTTACACACACAATCATACAGAGAGCATGAGGAGATCACACACCTGTCCCATGCACATGCACATCTTCATTTTCTCCTGTTGTCATTGTCCATTGCTGGGATTACAATGTACGGGCAAAAGATTATTAGGATTCAGTTATAAGACATTTACCTTGTTGCCTTTATATCATAAGGCATTGATTTTTCCATGTGATCAAACAGGTCTCCTCCAGCCATGTAGTCCATCGCTATGATGTATTGATTAGGTGTCTCCATAAATCCCCGCAGAGAGGTTAGGAAACGGCACCCAGTGGCCCTTTTCAGGACTTCTATCTCAGTAATGACTTTGTCCTCAGCACGACGACTCTGGTCCATGATTTTGACAGCCAGCAGTTCTTCACTGATCGGATCTGATGCCAAGATGACCTGAAGGAAAATCACAACAGATCAGACCAAACTCTGTCATCCCACAGGAATCAGTCTAATGCAGAGCTGGATAATGTGCGTCTCACGGACCAAGACAGCAAAAAGGCTGTCCCAATGCCACCGCTATCCGCACATCCTCAGTATGCAGACACAGGTAAATACATTGGTGGAAGAGGGGCTGCCAGCTACTTCTTCCACCAATCAGCATGTGAGACAGCAGACGTGATGACTTCATTACATCGTGTCTGCTGTATGGAAAGTCAGTTCACCGGAGACAGGAGCAAAGTGTTGGGGGAACGGGACCGAGGTGAGTATGTGCTGGTTTCTTTTTTTCCCCCATATATGTATGAGATGTTTGCATGTATATAGGAGGCCATGAGGGGCTCATACTGTATGTAGGAGGCAATGTGAGGGCTCATACTGTAAATAGTAGGCAATGTGGCGGCTTATACTGTATATAGGAGGCAATGTGGGGGCTCATACTGTATATAAGAGACAATGTTGGGGCTCATACTGTATATAAGAGGCAATGTGGGGGCTCATACTGTAAATAGGAGGCAATGTGGGGGCTCATACTGTAAATTTGAGGCAATGTGAGGGTTCATACCTTAAATAGGAGGCAATGTGGGGGCTCATACTGTAAATAGGAGGCAATGTGGGGGCTTATACTGTATATAGGATGCAATGTGGGGGCTCATACTGTATGTAGGAGGCGATGTGGGAGTTCAAACTGTATATAAGAGGCAATGTGGAGGCTCATACTGTATATAAGAGACAATGTGGAGCTCATACTGTATATAGGGGACAATGTGGAGGTTCATACTGTATAAAGAGAGGTAATGTGGGGCTCATATTTTATATAGGGTCTATGTGAGGGCTCATATTGTATATAAAGAGGCTATGTGGGGGCTCGCTCTGCATATAGAGAGGCTATGTGGAGGCTTAAGCTATATACAGGTGGCTATGTGGGGGCTCATACTTTAAGGGGCAATTTTGGGGCTCATACTGTATATAGAGGACTGTGTGTGGGCTCATACTGTATATAGAGAAGCTATGTGGGGGCTTACACTTTATGTAGGAAGTTGTGTGGGAGTTCATACTGTAAATAGGGCGCTGTTATTGGGCTCATACGGTATATAGGGGGTGTCAGCAATACGTAATTTTGCTCAATTTAAGTGATAATATAAAATACTAATTATAATTGTAATAAATATGTTAATTTTAATATTGAGCAGAATAGATTGGGGAACACGGAAGAGTAGAAATTCACACTTACTTTTCCGAAGCCTCCCTCTCCAAGATCTTCATGGAAATTGAGATTGGAAAGTTCAATATGATTTTCTGTGCCGACCAATTCTCTAAAGGGTAAAATACGGAAACTGGCTTCATCAAGGTCTTGTACTGGCATGACCGCTGTGCCGGAGGGTGTCTCAACGCTTCCATCTGCTGAGATGATAAAAGAGTTATTGATAAATATAAATACATTACATTTTTAATCAAATTTCTGTAATTAAGCTGAAAATGTCTGACATTTGTGCCCTGATTCATCCAAACTGTCGAATGTAGAAAAATTGTCCTGTTGCCCATAGCAACCAATCACAGCTCAGATTCCATTTTTTCACATTCTATGGAACAGTGAAAGCTGCATTGTGATGGGTTGCTGTGGCAACAAGGAAAGTATTTCTGCAATTTTGATAATCAAGGCCTGTCAACCCCCAGTCTATTATACTAAACTGTTTCATTCTTACCTGGAGCATCTTTATCCAGTGATGTGTGTGGTGGGGAAACAATCAGGTGTTTGGTCTCTGGGATGGAGATGTTCTCATCTGGTGACCTGGCCCTTTGTAATGCACCATTCCCATTGACAATGGGTTTGGCATAGAAAAGACGTCTCCTACATTGGACAACCCAGTCTCTGTTGTTTCTGATTCTCTTCTGGGCTGCCGCTCTTTGTAGGTTTTGAGTCTCTTGGCTTTCAGAACTGGAGAATGACACATGTCTGGGTCTTCCTTGGCCAACCTCTTCCAGCTCTAATTCTACGCTGATGATATTTCTTCGCTTATTGAGGATGGCATCTTTGTTCCTCCTCCTAATTTCAGGGACAAGTTCTCCGATTTTTTTTATGGAGATAAGAATGGCCCTGTGAAGTTGATTATCTGCGGAGTCTGCAGAGTCAGATTCCATGAGGTTCTCCATTTTCCTTTTCTCTATAAGGATCTCGTGTCTCTTGATCTTTCTCATTTTCTCCAAATTCTGTCTTTTGGACGCCATTTCTGAGGCGTCAGTGTCCATGTCCGGTACTATAAAGTCTTTTCGCCCTAAAGCGAACAGTGGTTTTTGCTCTTCAGCAATTCCTCTCCTCTGTCTTAGAACCCGATCTCTTTGGGCTCTTCTCCTCTCTTCCTCCATTATAAAATTAGCTTTTGCTTTGTTTACAATGAAACGCATAGCAACTACCTCACCCTCGAAAGTCTGCAAGGCAGTGACTTCTCTTCGGCCGGAACACTGGGATATAGAAGGTGATGATGTCATCATACCAATTATGACATGTATTTAATTGTGATGTCATCAGACTAGGGTCCTATTTTGCGTTCATGAGGTCTCAATGGAGACATTATACCAGGACTTTAGTTTGCATTTTTGTCATTAAATGAAGTAACACTTGTTAAATGGTGATCTTTTATCTCCATATTAGCAGAATCCTTCATTCTGTCTGTTTTTCTCCATATTCTTTTATTGCTTAATTCTGTCCAATTATTGTACATTTTGTCATCAGGTCCACAATCTCCATTTTGTGGGGTGTTCACATTTAGCGTTTAAGCTACAGTTTATCCTCCTGGACATTACAGGAGAGCTGTACCTTCCTATATAATGTATTTTTGAACTGTTGACTCCTTTTTGCATTATGTGTCATAGAAGTATCAGGTGGTCTTTGTCATTTTATTCTAGTTCCACCTTGTGACCAGGGCCGGCTTTAGACAAATTGTGGCCCTAGAAAAAATTCAAAGTGGGGCCCCAGATTCTGAAATACTGCGCTAACAACAGCACTACAGTCAATTCAGTGCATTGAAGTGAGTTTTGAGCTAATAACAATGTCTTTAAGCGCCAAGAAGCCACTCAGAAGAAAGACAAAAGGAGTAAAACATATCACAAGGTTGTGTTCTTTGCTGACTACAAGCAGTTAAGCCACTAAAAACACAGTTTCACAGGTTTCCTCACTCTAGTTGTAGCCTACAAAGAACACAGCTTTGTAATATGTTTTATTTCAGTACATGAAAAAAATAATATGTGGAAAATATGTAAATCAAAAAATATTATTACAACGTTGAATTTTGCATTGAAGGCTTATTTGTCACGCATGCACAATATCATGCAATGTCTTGTGAATACAGTCTTGTCATCTATATGCTTAGTCCGAACAATCATACGTGTGAGATCTTTTCATTACCATCTGTAGATACTTAGAACTAAGTAAAGAAATAATAAAGTGCTGCTGAGACCAGCATAAATACAGCCATAGATATCATTTTACACTTTGCCAAACGCAAATAATAAAAAATAACTTAACATCTCTTACAGGTTTAGTCAAAGGGATCCACAACTTAAATAACTGGAAAATGTTCAAGCAAATGGTTTCTAAAGGAGCCCTTACAGGTCTATGTAATAAAACTGGCATCATAGCGAATGCTTTCTAGAAGCGAACCTTTCTGGCTTTTTCTGAAGCAAAATCTTTAATTATTTTGGAGAAGTCCAGATTTCTGCGAATGTCCCGCTCAATTACAACCTCAACTAGACCAACAAAGCGATCTTGTAACATTGATGACCTTAAATTATTTTTTATCACTTTGAAAAGTGAGAAACTTCTCTCGCCTGACGCTACGGTCACAGGAACACTCATTAGGACACACAACTCCACACTAAGATTTGGGTACAAATCCAATAGGTTTGTACAGTAAATGTAAGTAAGCATGTTCAATGGTGAATGGGAAACATCACCTGGGATGCTCCTAATTGCTGAACACATTTCAAAATTCAAGTCATTGAGATCAACATCACCCATTTCTTCTGAAGAGTGTTTGCAGCATTCTACAAGCCTCTGCTCATCTTTCACAGCTTCCATTTCCTCCTTCTTAAAAAGGAACCCAAAAAGGTGGTAAAAATCTTTCACCTGAGAAAATCTCTCAGTTATGACCACAAGTGTCGCATCAATCAAGGTTAAAGACAAAACCCTCTTCACCATTTCCTCGGGAGTGCTGGACGTTCATAATCAAACATTTTTCTTTTTTTTTGTTTTCTTTTTATTGGGAATGAAAACTCTACATCTGCTTCTTCAGCTATACTATTTGCAATATAATAACCTGATTCAAAACCATCTTCCCTGTAATCTTACAGAAAATGAAGTACAGATTCAGTTTCTTAAGAGTGTCCATGCCAACTTTTGTTTTCTGAAAGATCTTGCTTGCACCATTAATATGTTATAAGACATCATACCAGGCAACAATGCAAGTGATGCAAACTGACCAGAAGAAATGTCATTCTTGGCCTCCGCAGCTTTTACATCAGCTTTTTTTGATGCAGCATAGATGACAAGGTCTTCAAGCGCAGAACAAACTTCCCTTAGGTCGTAGCGAAGAACTTTTACACTGTCAATCCGACATTCCCAGCGAGGAGAAATAACTGTATTGCCCAAACATCAATGCTATGATGTGAGTGCGGAGGGAATCTTCCCACATTCACCAAATTATACCAGCTCTTAACAACCAGTATATATAATGAGGAAACAGAGTTATGATGGCAAAAAAATACATATTTTATTTTATTAAAGACAAAATTCATATAGAAAAAAGACAACTGTAAATGTGCAAGGGACAGCAACAGGTGTGCAGCAAGTGGGTCCACAACCCAAAAGGAATGCCTAGTAAACATTGCAATTATAAAAGGCTGCAGACATGAATCATAAAGTGCAGCACAGGTAGGGCATAAAACCATACACCTATATTAGCTAAATGCCAATGATAAACGTGTCCATGACAACCGTATCAATTACCCCATAACTAGGCACGCTAATAAGGTGATGGTCTTACCAGTGGTAAGGGCTGTGGGTGAACTGGCAGCACAGTGGGCGTAGTGGAGTACCCCGACGCACGTTTCGAGGCATCCGCAGCCGCTTTCTCAAGGGGCGGTAGCAAAGAAATTTTACTCTGTGAATCCAACATTCCCAGCGAGTATCAGACAGTGATTTGATGGTCAGGTTGGTTACATTTTTCTTTGAAGTTGCACATTGCAGTGTTGATGAGCTGAAGAGCACATACATTTGCTGCAATATTCCAAAGAATGTGACAGAGAGAACAGATGATTTAGCAGCATCAATGATGACTACATTAAGAGTGTGGCTACTTCAGGGCATATACAATGCTCTTTTATTCATGGCTGATGTAAATACTTTTATGGCCAAAAATGACAAAAGTATTTTCGGACTGATACCTTTATTGGCTAACCAGAAAAAATATATATGCAAGCTTTCAGAGCACAGAGGCTCCTTCTTCAGGCAGGATTGCAAATGAATTAATAAGACAAATGAATAAGGCATCATCCTTTACACCTCATGAACAAATGTCCTGCTGTAATATCTCTTAAATGTTGTGCCTCCTAAAACCAGGTGAGGAACAATCAGAGCAAGGTATAATAGAAACAATTCACCAATTCTGCATTTATCACCCACTCCTGGTTTTGGCTCCCACTCCTGAGAAAAAATACTGACCAAATACTGATAGTGGGGCCATAGCCTAACACTTGTTCTCCAATAGGCAAATAGCGCTCCGTCCTTCCCGAGTCTCGCCGTATGTCTAAGCAGTACTGTACAGTCACATATGGGGTATTTCTATGTTCAGCAGAAATTGTGGGACACATTTTGGTGCCATTTTTACTGATTTTCCTTTATGAAATGTAAAATTTGGGGCTAAAACTAAATATTTCTGGAAAAAAATGTAATTATTTTTCTTCACTGCCCAATGGTATAAAATTCTCTGACACCTTTGGTGTCATTATCACTGCATCCCTAGATGAATTCATTGAGAGGTGAAGTTTGTAAAATGGGTCACTTGAGGGAGGTTTTGTAAATTTTTTTGGAAAATTGAGAAATTGTTGATCAACTTTTAACCATTCTGACTTCCTAACAAAAAAAAATATTTAAAAAACGATGCTGATGTTAAGTAGACATGTGGTAAATGTTAATTATTACCTATTTTGTATGATATAACTATCTGGTTTAAGGGTATAAAAATTAAAAGTTTGAAAATTGTGAAATTTTCTCCAGAATTTCCCATATTTTCACAAATAAACACAAAAAATATCGCTCTAAATTTACCACTAACATAAATTACAATGTGTCGCGTTCAGGAGTTATTACCTCATAATGTGACACTGGCCAGAATTGTAAAATGTGGTTTGGACAGGAAGGTGAAAATAGGCTTCAAGGTGAAAGGGTTAATAACATCTCCCATTTGTGAACTTTACATCAGCCTCATTTTTCCATTACTTTTTTATTTTGTTAGAATGTTATAAAGGTTAAAGCTTTAATAGCAAATTTAGATCTTTTCAAGAAAACTTTCAAAGCCTTTTCTACGGCCCTATTCAGGCTTGAAGCGACTTTGAGGGACCGACTTATTGGGAGATTGGGAAGTGATACCATTTTAAAAACTGCACCCCTCAATGTTGCTGCTGTCAGAAAGTTTGTTAACCCGTCACGTGCTGCACAGAAATTTGCACAAAGTGCAGTAAAAAAATGAAAAATTTTATTTTTTCCACTAAATCATTGCTTTTAGACTAAACCTAGGCAAAGCGCAGCCCATGAACAAAGGAGGAGAACAGCTCAGCATATATTGCAAAAAGTATTTATTTAGTAATACACAATAAAAACACAAATAGGAAATCAGACAATGTGGTAGTGTCAGATGGTAAAGTGCTTACAGGTCTGGTAAATATATTATAATATGCTTGTAATATATCCGTGAAATTACACAATTGCACGTTGCCCACAATGATAATTGAATTATAAATAATAATAAGTTTAAACAAGTGAACTAGGATAGAAATCACAGGATTAACACATATAACATGATCCCACTGACTGCTAAATGAAAGGGGATGGGGGTGAAACAATGTTCTTAGTATTAAGCTATGTGCCCATCTCTAAAGCCAAAATCATGTTACAACCAGCGGGATAATTACCTGACAGGGAAGCACAGCACGGGCGGAAGTAAGAAAGTGGTGAGTGTGATAGCCCAACGTACGTTTCGCGGCGTCCCAGGCCGCTTTCTCAAGGGCAAGAAGTGATGTCCTCATAGTGACCCAAGATGCATATATATTCATCTCTCCCCTTAGAATCTGGAGTGCAGACAGCTGGTCGGTGAGGCACGCACCAGGTAGTGGCCAGTTATACCGGGGGTGTGCCTCGCGGATCACATGATGTGGGGCCAGTATGCCACACACGGCACATGCGCGCGGCTCAGGGAGCACACCGCGCGTGCGCCCCAGCCGTCAAACCACAGAACCGCGCATGCGCGGAAACGAAGTCCCACGCAGGCGCAGGGCGGCCCTCAGACCGTCAGGCACGCGAGCGCCGCAATCCCCACCGCGAGCACGCGCTCAGCCATGTCAGGAAGCAGCATAGCAGCACTCATTGTAAAAGAATGATCATAGATGGAAGAAGGGCCAAAGAAATAGATACTGCATACAGCAAAGTTTTTTCCAAGAAAAATACATATAAATCTAAAAAATCACATATGTATAATTAGCAGCAATTGTAGATCCTGATGATCATAACTCCCGTCTAGGTATGAGATCCAATGTGTATATCCAAGTCTCACTGATCTCCAGACACAAGTGACGTTATAAGGACTTTCATAAGTATGGACTAATAAAAGAGGTAAAGAAACAAAAGAAAAGACAGTGATGTGAGTGCGGACGGAATCATCCCACATTCACCAAATTATACCAACTCTTAACAACCAGTATATATAATGAGGAAACAGAGTTATGATGGCAAAAAAATACATATTTTATTTTATTAAAGACAAAAATTCATATAGAAAAAAGACAACTGTAAATGTGCAAGGGACAGCAACAGCTGTGCAGCAAGTGGGTCCACAACCCAAAAGGAATGCCTAGTAAACATTGCAATTATAAAAGGCTGCAGGCCTGAATCATAAAGTGCAGCACAGGTAGGGCATAAAACCATACACCTATATTAGCTAAATGCCAATGATAGACGTGTCCATGACATCCGTATCAATTTCCCCATAACTAGGCACGCTAATAAGGTGATGGTCTTTCCAGTGGTAAGGGCTGTGGGCGAACTGGCAGCACAGTGGGCGTAGTGGAGTACCCCGACGCACGTTTCGAGGCATCCGCAGCCGCTTTCTCAAGGGGCGGTAGCAAAGAAATTTTACTCTGTGAATCCAACATTCCCAGCGAGTATCAGACAGTGATTTGATGGTCAGGTTGGTTACATTTTTCTTTGAAGTTGCACATTGCAGTGTTGATGAGCTGAAGAGCACATGCATTTGCTGCAATACTCCAAAGAATGTGACAGAGAGAACAGATGATTTAGCAGCATCAATGATGACTACATTAAGAGTGTGGCTACTTCAGGGCATATACAATGCTCTTTTATTCATGGCCGATGTAAATACTTTTATGGCCAAAAATGACAAAAGCATTTTCGGACTGATACCTTTATTGGCTAACCATAAAAAATATATATGCAAGCTTTCAGAGCACAGAGGCTCCTTCTTCAGGCAGGATTGCAAATGAATTAATAAGACAAATGAATAAGGCATCATCCTTTACACCTCATGATCAAATGTCCTGCTGTAATATCTCTTAAATGTTGTGCCTCCTAAAACCAGGTGAGGAACAATCAGAGAAAGGTGTAATAGAAACAAGTCACCAATTCTGCATTTATCACCCACTCCTGGTTTTGGCTCCCACTCCTGAGAAAAAATACTGACCAAATACTGATAGGGGGCCATAGCCTAAGGGTATGTGCACACGATGCAGAAATGAAGCAGAAAATTTCTGCATCATTTCTGCATCTCCCTGGCAGAAAAAACGCATGCAGATTGTGCATGCTTTTTTCCTGCGGAATACATGCGGATTCACATGCGTTTCCACATGCGTTTCCGCATGTGGATTGACAAGCGCTTTCCAGGCGATTTTAGCATCACTTGGAAAGTGCTTGACAACTAGGTCACACTATATAAATCCATGCAAACAGCATGGATTTATATAGTGTGACCCGAGAGAGTGTATATACTTACCTCCGATGGCCCGCGCTGTCCTGCTCAATCCATTCTCCCTCGCCGGCAACTTTGAATTGAAAGACCTGCCGACGTCAGCGTCACGTGACCCGTCACATGACTGACGTCAGCGCAGGTCCTACAACTCACTGCAAGTGCCGGGAACCAAGCAGGAGCGGTGCGCGGGTCGACAGATGGTAAGTATATATATATTTTTTATTTTATTCTTGTTTTACAGCTTTTTAATGGTACCTGGGTGTGGATGAGACTCTCCTCTCCTCCACACCCGGGTACCATCCGCATATTAGAACGCGCCAATAACGCAAGTACAAATGCAGTCTTGCGGAATTGGCGCGTTCTAATGCAAGTCAATGGCGGCGAAAACACCGCTTTTACGCAAAATTAATTGACATGCTGCGGATTTTTGAGCGCAGCGTTTACGCTGCGGAAAAATCCGCATCATGGGCACAGCACATGCGGATTTCAATTGGGGATCATTGCTGCCCTTCTACCATGCGTTTTTAATGCGTTTCCGCGGCGATTACGCAACTGCAAAAACGCCGCGGAAACGCATTAAATACGCATCGTGTGAACTCAGCCTAACACTTGTTCTCCAATAGGCAAATAGTGCTCCATCCTTCCCGAGTCTCGCCGTATGTCTAAGCAGTACTGTACAGTCACATATGGGGTATTTCTATGTTCAGCAGAAATTGTGGGACACATTTTGGTGCCATTTTTACCGATTTTCCTTTATGAAATGTAAAATTTGGGGCTGAAACTAAATTTTTCTGGAAAAAATGTAATTATTTTTCTTCACTGCCCAATGGTATAAAATTCTGTGACACCTTTGGTGTCATTATCACTGCATCCCTAGATGAATTCATTGAGAGGTGAAGTTTGTAAAATGGGTCACTTGAGGGAGGTTTTGTAAATTTTGTTGGAAAATTGAGAAATTGTTGATCAACTTTTAACCATTCTGACTTCCTAACAAAAAAAAATATTTAAAAAACGATGGTGATGTAAAGTAGACATGTGGTAAATGTTAATTATTAACTATTTTGTCTGATATAACTATCTGGTTTAAGGGCATAAAAATTAAAAGTTTGAAAATTGTGAAATTTTCTCCAGAATTTCCCATATTTTCACAAATAAACACAAAAAATATCGCTCTAAATTTACCACTAACATGAATTACAATGTGTCGCGCTCAGGAGTTATTACCTCATAATGTGACACTGGCCAGAATTGTAAAATGTGGCTTGGACAGGAAGGTGAAAATAGGCTTCAAGGTGAAAGGGTTAATTACATCTCCCATTTGTGAACATTACATCAGCCTCATTTTTCCATTACTTTTTTATTTTGTTAGAATGTTATAAAGGTTAAAGCTTTAATAGCAAATTTAGATCTTTTCAAGAAAACTTTCAAAGCCTTTTCTACGGCCCTATTCAGGCTTGAAGTGACTTTGAGGGACCGACTTATTGGGAGATTGGGAAGTGATACCATTTTAAAAACTGCACCCCTCAATGTTGCTGCTGTCAGAAAGTTTGTTAACCCGTCACGTGCTACACAGAAATTTACACAAAGTGCAATAAAAAAATGAAAAATGTTATTTTTTCCACTAAATCAGTGCTTTAGACTAAACCTAGGCAAAGTGCAGCCCATGAACAAAGGAGGAGAACAGCTCAGCATATATTGCAAAAAGTATTTATTTAGTAATATGACTCGCCCCCTGGGCCGTGGGGCACTCGGGACCGGGCTTCAGGGCAATGCTGGGAGTAGTAGTGGCGACCCGGTCCCGTGGCTCAGGGTGTTCAGACCAGTGGCAGTCTATTATATGTTTTAGGTAATGTCCGACTACGCCACCCGTGCATTGCGGCTATTATGAACTGCCGCTGCAAGGCAGTCCCCCGAGGATAATGGTGTGTGCAGCTGAGATCGTATAACTCCCCACGGGAGGAGTGTGGCCCCAGGGCAGTGTAGTAGATGGTGGGGGTTGTGGTGCAGGGAGTCCCAGTACTGTTAGTGCTGGCGAAGCAAAAAGCACAAAGACAACGTGTTGCAGTCCAGGGTCTTTTACTCACAGTTCGTATATTCCCAGTCACTTCTGTCAGCAATGACCGCCCGAGCCGTGCTGCGTCCACCAGGTGAGGGGCTCGGTCAACCCCCAGGCAGTTCAGGAATATGGCACAGGACCCCCTCCTATCCTTTCTCTGGCCTGCCCCACCAGTGACCAACTTTTGTCCAGCTACCGCGGATCTGCGAGGGTAAACGTGGGCCCCGTTCCCCGCTGCCCTATATGGTGCCTTCCTAGCCGGCTGAGGGTAGTTTCTCCTCCACCAACTTGGGATCCGGTACCCTTAATCTGCCTGACCCTTCAGCCGGTATTCTCATGGGCTCTTAGAGTCCCTTCTGCCTTCTTGTTTATGAGCCCTTCTACACTTTGGGTACTTCTCTTTTCTTTGCTGTTCCTTTCTGTTTCTGTTCCTTCCTTCTGGCTCCGGCCTTCACCCTAGGCCTGCCTCGTGGAGCTGGGCCCAGACTGAGCCACAGCTCCCTGTCAGCCTTCTCTGGCTGAACTCCTTCTCTCTCTGAACTCAACTCAACCCAGAACTAAGATGGTGCCCACCTTATATACCCTTCCCTAGTGTGTGAGCTCAGGTGACCAGCAACCAATGAGCTCCTACCTATGCTCCAGAAACCGTCCCCTTCTGCTCCTACATCACTGGGTTTTCCTCCCCCCTCCCCACTCCAGCCAGGGACATGGTCTGTCGTGCCTGCATTACTGTACTAATGGGAGCACCGTTGAGCTGTCCCCCGGAAATGGGGTGTGTTTGATGCATGCATGGTCCATACTCCATCCTTACCCGGGAGTGGAATATCACACCTCTGGCAGAGGTGCAATACCCCTGTAGCGGCCGAACCCTCGGGGCGCTACAAATACACAATAAAAACACAAATAGGAAATCAGACAATGTGGTAGTGTCAGATGGTAAAGTGCTTACAGGTCTGGTAAATATAATATAATATGCTTGTAATATATCAGTGAAATTACACAATTGCACGTTGCCCACAATGATAATTGAATTATAAATAATAATAAGTTTAAACAAGTGAACTAGGATAGAAATCACAGGATTAACACATATAACATGATCCCACTGACTGCTAAATGAAAGGGGTTGGGGGTGAAACAATGTTCTTAGTATTAAGCTATGTGCCCATCTCTAAAGCCAAAATCATGTTACAACCAGCGGGATAATTACCTGACAGGGAAGCACAGCACGGGCGGAAGTAAGAACGTGGTGAGGGTGATAGCCCAACGTACGTTTCGCGGCGTCCCAGGCTGCTTTCTCAAGGGCAAGAAGTGATGTCCTCATAGTGACCCAAGATGCATAAATATTCATCTCTCCCCTTAGAATCTGGAGTGCAGAAAGCTGGTCGGCGAGGCAGGTACCCGGAAGTGGCCAGCTATACCGGGTGCGTGCCTCGCGGATCACATGACGTGGGGCCAGTATGCCACACACGGCGCATGCGCACGGCTCAGGGAGCACACCGCGCGCGCCCCAGCCGTCAAACCGCAGAACCGCGCATTCCCCGGAACGAAGTCCCATGCAGGCGCAGGGCGGCAATCAGACGGCCAGGCGCGCGCGCGCCGCAATCCCCACCGCGAGCACGCGCTCAGCCACGTTAGGAAGCAGCATAGCAGCACTCATTGTAAAAGAATTAGGATAAACAGGGAGAGCAGCGGTGAAACAAAGAGGGAGCCTAATGATCATAGATGGAAGAAGGGCCAAAGAAATAGATACTGCATACAGCAAAGTTTTTTTCCAAGAAAAATACATATAAATCTAAAAAATCACATAAGTATAATTAGCAGCAATTGTAGATTCTGATGATCATAACTTCCGTCTAGGCATGAGATCCAATGTGTATATCCAAGTCTCACTGATCTCCAGACACAAGTGGGGTTATAAGGACTTTCATGAGTATGGACTAATAAAAGAGGAAAAGAAACAAAAGAAAAGACAATGATTAAAACCATTAGAATTAAAATCACATGAAAAATAATAACTCCTCTTATAATCACCCAACCCACATGTGTAAGTACATACATGTGGGGATAGAGGTATACAGGATAAACTTACAGCTACAAAAATGAGTGCAGCCCATGTACGGCCCTCTGGCTGTTCCAGTCCAACTCACTGACCTAGACAGCTACAGGACTGAAAACACTGGCCCACAGGCCGCACCATTCGACCACCTGGAGTCCCGATATCACAGCTATCTGCCTCCTCAAGAAGCAGATAACTGTCAACACAATGGTGGAGGATGGAGCTGCTGGTTCCTCCTTCCACCACTCAGTATATGGGACTCAGACAGCAAATGTGATGATGTCATTACTAGTGATGAGCGAGCACTAAAAAACTCGGGTGCTCTTTGCTCGGGTCGAGAAAATCGTAATGCTCAGATGCTGAACCCGAGCAACGAGCCCAATGTAAGTCTATGGGAAACTCGAGCATTTTTCCAGCGGTTCCCCCCGCAGAGATGTGCAGGGGGCCTAAAAATTGCCCTAAACAATGGGAACAGTGCTGAAATGACATGGGAACTCAGGCATCTCTGACTCTCAGGTCACTGCCGTGAACAATGTTGTCAGAGTATTACGCCACTTTTACGGACCAACAATAAAACATACAAAAACTAAACCAAAATGGATGTTCCTGGAAAAAATGTTAAGGGACATTTTTTCCAGGGTAATGACTTGTATATAAGGCAAAAAAAACAAACACAAAAACAAAAATGCTCCTTTACACCTTGGGCTATGTTCACACGTAGCGTTTTTGATGCGTTTTTGCACTTTTGCATTGCTTTCAATGGTGAAAAATACATTCACCAGTAAATGTAATTTTAACATTTTACTATCTTATCTGGTCATGTGGTGTGTGACACATCATCAGACACATCCATACAGTGCTGAAAAGACATGGGAACAATATATGGAAGACCCCTGGAAGCATCTCTGACTCCCAGGTCACTGCCCAAAGCCGTGGCCATCAGACGTGATCCTATATTACTGCTGTAAAAATACAGACATTTTTGGCAACGTGACAAATATTACACCCCATTTAAAATGGACAAGGTGCGTGGCAAGGGATGGGGAAGTGGACGTAATGGTGATGGTGCACCCAGATGCCGAGGCTGTCGGCAAGATGAAACTGTGCCTACTAAGGAAGCCACAACATCGCCATTGGATTCAATGGGGGGCAAAACCAAACACATACACAACACCTTCAAACGGGCCCAAAAGCTGCCAAAACACATCAAATTAGGGGCAGACACCAGGAAAGTGGCATCAATTGACCCAGAGTACAAGTAATATAATTATTATTATTTATTCTTATAGTGCCATTTATTCCATGGCGCTTTGCATGTGAAAAGAAGTCACCGACTGCTATAAGAGGAGAGAAGACCCTGCCCGTGAGGGCGCACAAACAATCGACAAGGGATGGGTGAGGAAACAGTAGGTGAGGGTAGAGCTGATCGTGCAGCGGTATGGTGGAGCGAAGGTTACTGAAAGTTGTACGCATGTCGGAAGAGATGGGTTTTCAGGTTCCTTTTGAAGGTTTCAACAGTAGGCGAGAGTCTGATATGTTGGGGTAGAGAGTTCAAGAGTAGGTGGGAAAATGCACGAGAGAAATCTTGTACAAGTGCTTGTGACCAGGGACGGTACATCTCATTGACGGCACACTGGGTTAATATTGTGGAAGCCGTGACCCAGTCGCACCCTGGGACGGAACACGTCTTCCCGACACATAGAATTGTGGGCTCTGGGTCAATCAACCTTCAACACAATGTTCACAAGGTCTCCTACACAATGAGCAAATTATTCATGATGATAGACGCCACTGTCTCCTTAGCTTGCTGATGGTACTTTTCTGTGGGAATGAGCTTGTCTCCAACCAGTCTGGAATATTTCTAGTGAATTATGGCACGCCATGGTTTGCTATTAGCACCTAGTACCAGAAGCGAAAACATCCACAATTTTCTTCTCAGAAATTTTATTTGGTAGACTGAGTGGCTGCCCAAACTTTAGTCTCTCATAAAGGAGCTGAAGACACTGAGTGGCAGAAGGTGCAAGTTCCTCCAGCATGTTAGACATCAGAGGGAGAATAGAGAGGGCAGCATGGTGGCTCAGTGGTTTGCACTGCAGCCTTGCAGCGCTAGGGTTCTGGGTTGAAATCCAGCCAAGGACAACATCTGCAAGGACTTTGTATGTTCTCCCTGTGTTTGCATGGGTTTCCCCCAGGCTTTCTGGTTTCCTCTTCAGTAAAAAAAGCAGCCACTGAGTGTCCGGGAATCTTCACACAGACTTTTCTTAGCCAGGGCTGCTTCTTGACAGGGTTGGACGGGCCCACTAGAGAACAGGAGAATCCTCCAGTGCGCCCTGCCTTCTCCTTCAGGAGATTTCATAGTGCAAACCTTGCAGCTGGTACGGGGCTATTGAGTGGGAGAGAAAGGTGGGCCCTCAGAATCAAATCCTCTGGTGGGCCCAATGATCTTCAGTCTTCACAGCCATATTTTTTAGCTCAGTGAAAGGACTGGCATAGAGGGAAACCGTATCTACTCCGGCTGTCATTTCTCCCAGGAAGTCCTCTAATGCAGCTTGTTCCATAAGCAATGGCAGCCCGTCCAAAATCAGCCCACACTTCTTGGTGGTGCTTTGACACACAAAGATCTTTCTTTATGCCTTGAATTTCATGACTACAGAGTTGGGCAATGGCCTGATCTACAATGCATTTGAGAAATAATGTGTAAAAGCACGTCCAATCCACAGCAAAAATGGAGCCATAGAGTGCCCGGAAACCTTAACCTAGACTTTTCTTAGCCAGGGCTGCTTCTCAGCAGGGTTGGATGGGCCCACCAGAGAACCAGAGACTCCTCCAGTGGGGGCCCTGGCTTCTACTTCAGGAGAGTTTATAATGCAACCTTGCAGGTCGTGATGATGATAGAGGCCACCATCTCCTTAGCTTGCTCCTGGTATTTTTTTGTGGGAATGAGCTTGGCTCCAGCCAGCCTGGAATATTTTCAGTGAATTCAGGCACGCCATGGTTTGGTATTGGCACCGAGTACCAGAAGCAAAGCCATCCACAATTTCCTTCTCAGGAATTTTATTTGGTAGTATGAGTGGCTACCCAAACATTTGTTTCTCACAAAGGAGCTCAAGACATTTAGTGGCAGTAGATGCAAGTTTCTCCAGCATGTTAGATACCAGAAGGAGAACAGAGAAGGCAGCACAGTGGCTCAGTCATTAGCACTACAGCGTTTCAAGCGCTGGGGTTCTGGTTCCAAATCCCAGCAAGGGCAACATCCTTAAAGGAGTTGTCTACTACTTTTACATTCCACGCGGCACCCCCGCCGATCAACTATTATTGGTGCCGGCGGCGGCTGCTGCCAGCCGGAAGTGCTTACCTGAGGGGCTCCACCATCAAGTGGTAGTGGCCGCTGCGGTATACTGCACATCCGCCTCCTATTCAATTGAATATAACAGCTGATCGGCGGGAGTGCCGCGTGCAGGACCCCGGCTGATCATACATTGATGCCCTATCCTACGGATAGGACGTCAATGTAAAAGTATTGGACAACTTCTTTAAGGAGTTTGTATTTTCTCCTCGTGTTTGCGTGGGTTTACCCCAGGTTCTCCGGTTTGCTCCTCAGTAAAAAGGCTGCCATACAGTGTCCGGGAACCCTCACACAGACTTTTCCTAGCCAGGGCTGCTTCTCAGCAGGGTTGGACGGGCCCACCAGAGAACCGGAGACTCCTCCGGTAGGCCCTGGCTTCTCCTTCAGGAGAGTTCATAATGCAAACCTTGCAGGTCGTGATGATGATAGAGGCCATTATCTCACTAGCTTGCTGATGGTACTTTTCTGTGGGAATGAGCTTGTCTCCAACCAGCTTGGAATATTTCCAGTGAATTAAGGCACTCCACGGTTTGGTATTAGCAACCAGTATCAGAGGCGAAGCCATCCACAATTTCCTTCACAGGAATTTTATTTGGTAGACTGAGTGGCTGCCCAAACTTTAGTTTCTCACAAGGGAGCCGAAGACACTGAGTGGCAGTACGTGCAAGTTTCTCCAGCATGACCTGTTTGTTAGATATCAGAGGGAGAACAGAATTTGGCATTGCCAAGGTACCAGAGTCTGTTTTTTTTTTTACTAAAGATCCTGCTGTGTTTTTATATATATATTTTTTTTATGTCTCTTCAAATGTGTATTGGAGTGCGTCCTAATTTTTGGCAGCCCTTGACATTGCTGCATATACGCAATAACAGTATAGGAGAGCCACTCTTTAATAACGGGTAGGACAATTCAAATAGATTCTATATTCTAGAATATTACCGGTCTTATCTGAAATTCGTTTACAGGTGAGGTATCACAGTTTGGATAGCATATTACACCGACCGGTATTAGGTATTATTGCCTAATACTGCATGCTGCTTGTGCTGCCGAAAATTTTTTATTTTTTCCAGAAAAATCCATTTTAGTTTGGTTTTTGTATGTTTTATTGTCAGTCCGTAAAAGTGGCGTATTACTCTGACAACATTGCAATAGTTATCCTTGGCAGGAGAAGAAGGAGAAGGAGGAAAAAGAACAAAGAGCGCTGTGTAACACTGTGGAGAGGTGAAGTGTATGTAATGAACTCACCCAAAATGGTTGTGCTGGACAGACACAACACTGGCAGAAAATTTAGAAGAGGACTGGAGTTTCTCCTCCGGTATGCTGCTCATCCAATGTCGTTGTACTGTGCTTTTCCTGGCCCTGAAGCCACTCCACTTGGAGGTATACAAGGAGAGAAGAACTTGGGATGGCGCTTTCGTTTGAATGTGGAGATCAGACAGTCCATATATCAATATTAGATTTATTGGTTTTAAAAACAGATTTTACTGTCAAACCACATTTACCATAAAAAACTTTTAAAAACACAATGCGTTTCAACTTCCATGAGTCTTCAGGTGTAAAAGAAATAGTGACACATAGAAACTTTTATACCTTATACTTAATTAGTTGTGGGTGGAGTGTTCATAAATAACTTTTTACAGTCTTTTACAGTCTTCATCAGGTGTAAAAGAAATAGTGACATACAGAAACTTTTATACCTTATACTTAATTAGTTGTGGGTGGAGTGTTACACCCACAACTAATTAAGTATACAGTAAGGTATAAAAGTTTCTATATGTCACTATTTCTTTTACACATGATGAAGACTCATAGAAGTTGAAACGCGTTGTATTTTTAAAAGTTTTTTTATGGTAAATGTGGCTTGACAGCAAAATCTGTTTTTAAAACCAATAAATCTAATATGGATATATGAACTGTCTGAACTCTGACAACATTGTACACAGATATGCTATTGGTCAGCGACCAACTGTGGATAGGTTTGAACACACGACTGCCATACTGTAAATGAAGTATAATATCTGACACATTCCCAAAAAATTTCCGTATTATTGCGGCAGTAATATGGGATCACGTCTGATGACCACGGTTTCAGTCAGTCGCCTAATAGTATGGTATTTGTCAGTGACCAAGTATCAATAGTTTGGAACAACATACACCTGGCAGACTTTAAATGGAGTGTAATATCTGACACGTTCCCAAAAATTTCTGTATTGTTACAGTAGTCATATGGGATCAAGTCTGATGGCCACGGTTTCAGGCAGTCACCTAATAGTATGGTATTTGTCAGCGACCAAAACAAAGCTGGCTGACTTTAAATGAAGTATAATATTTGGCACGCTCCACAAAATGTCTGTATTATTACCGCAGTAACATGGGATCACGTGTGATCTTGGAAAAGTTTCTCTGCTTCTACAATACAGTATTGCAAATATAATCAAAAAATATGTCTGTATTCTGCTAACAAGCAAATGGAGAAGTAAAATGGTGTACTCTGTATTGCTTTTTAAGCAAATAATCAGGATAAGGAGCAAAAAAGAAAATAGTCTGGTACTGTAGGGCTATGGATATTTGTAACAGCAGCAGCAGACAGAACATGCAATAGACCCTATTGTGCTGTATACACTGCCACAAACCTTACCTGCCTAACTCCTGCTATCACCACTGAATACATGCAGTTGGATTAGTCCTCAGAAGGACTGTTAGATCAGATGGACATATATCTTGTTGTGGAATACCTATACGTAACTAATAAACCACCAATTCTGTCACTCACTCAGCAGCACCTCTCCCTACTCTGCCTGTTTCCGGGGTACACTGTCACAAGCATAGGGTCACCAGGTCTGATATAGACCTGATGACGCTATGCGGCCAGCCAATCACTGTGATGCCACAACCAACATAGCTACGGCATTACAGTGCGTGGCAAGCAATCCCTGCATTTTAATTGACTGTCTAAAGAGCACCAAACATGTAGGGAGGGGAGGTGAAATACTCGAGGAGCGCCTGACGCGCCCCCTGTGCCGTGGGGTACTCGGCAGCCGGGCCTCTGGTTGCTTGGGGGATATCACGGTAGCTGGCCCGGTCCGTGACCCAGGGCGATCAGTAAAAAGGGGAAAATATTGGGGGATTTGGGAAAGTGTTCGTGACGCCACCTGTGGAATGCGTCTAAGGGGTGCCGCCGCTGCGGAGCAGTCCTCTGGAGCTGGTGTTACGGCAGCAGGGATGGTGTGGCTCTCCACAGGTAGAGCTAGCTCCAGGACTGCGTGGGGTGTAATGGATGGTTGTGCTGGCCGCTGTGGTGCAGAGAGGGAATGGTGGCGCAGACGGAATAATTGGACAGAGGCTGTGCGGTGCAGTCATCCGTGTCTTTACTCACAGTTCTTTAGTTCCTCAGGGTGCACTGTCAGATTGCAGCCTCCCGCGTCGCGCTGCATTCACCAGGCAGGGGCTCAGCTCTTCCTCAGGTAGATCAGGGGTACCTGGCAGAACCCCACTTTCACGTGTTCCTAGCTAGACCGACTTCACGCTGGGTCTTTCTCCCTCCTGCCCTGCGCTGCCCACTCTCAATCTCGCTCGGGTGCTCTGAAGTCCCTCCTGTACGTTGGATCCCGGACCTGCTTGACCCTCCTGGGGATTAGAATGCGGCTTACGATCCCTCTGTCTTCTGACAGATTCGGGGCGTACGGGTGCCGTCCTGCACTCGCCGTACCCCCTAGGATCCCTTCTTAGAACGGAGCCTGCTCCCTGCTCCCCTCCTGGGCCTCCAGACTTGGCCCTACTTGTGGAGCAGAGCTCCTTATGAGACTCTGCTCCTGGACTGTTCTTCTGAACTGTCCTGAGCTGTTCTTCTGAACTGCTCTCCTCTACTAATCTATCTGTCCTGCCACCCTAAGATGGCTTCCCTATATATACTCCTACCAAAGTGCTCCCTATAACTACTTCCTCCACCGACACCCACTACTGGTTCCCCCTACCTTTGGTTCCCCCACTCCAGCCAGGGTCAGGGCTCAGCAGAAACATATATTGCGTCTTGCCCCTCCAGCTGGCCTGGAGCAGTGTATTGTTGGATGCAGGTGTTTGGTGTTCCGGGCAGCACTCCCTCCTTACCTGAGAGAAGGAGATACCACACCTCTGGGTGAGGTGCAGTACCCCTGTGGCGACTGAACCCTCAGGGGCGCCACACTCCCCCCTGGTAAAACACAGCACATCCGTGAGCTGGAACAGAGCAAAACAGGCTAAATTGACATGAAAAATTTTAAGAATGCATTCGCATATAAGACAGTAAAACATTTCTTCCCTTAATGGGAGGCACATCACTTTAATGTTACAGGGTTACATTTTTCAAGCAGTTTAAAACATTTTTCATAACGTTCTCGCAACAGGTTACAGTTCATGCTGTAACCGGGTGTCCATTTTACTTCACAAACTGCTGCAACAAGTAGCAGCATCAGGGACCCGTCCGCAAACCCTCAACGTAGGCCCTGGGCGTGGCTGAAGGGCATATGCGATCCTGGAGTTGGACCACGGCTTCCGCCACGCCAGACGGGTTTTCGTTCTGTGATCATGGTTACTAATATAAAACCAATAGGGTGCACCTTAAGAGGTGCTGAACTATTTACAATGCAAGTTCTTGGCCGTTCACTGTCCCCATCCTGGAGTCTCTATATACCCTGATGGGTACCTAAGTAAACACACGCTCAAAAAACATTATTTTCAACTTGAACTACTGCACCCTTACAGGTGACTATTTACAAAATCAGTCCCACTCGCTGGACTAATAGTGGGAACCCCGCCTGGGGTATTTCTGATTCTTACCTGACCCAGCCGGGTCATAAGGTATGTCCTGCGGGAGTGTGTCCTCGATGACGCGGTACACATGCAGGGCGAACCACCCACGTTTCCCGTGGTGGCGTGTGTACGTGATACGGTCCCCCGGATACAGATTCCAGTTGGGATGGCCTTCCTCCAGCTCGGGCTCCACATCCCGCCAGTTCACGAATATGTCCCTTTCAAAGTCGGGACTGAGGATAAGGCCCCACCCAGCCTGCAGGTGAAACTTTACCACGAGGCCTTCCTCGCGGGGGCTGGGGTGGGCCAACTCTGCCTGACGGACCTGTGCCTTTGCGGCCTTGTTCCGGGCCTCCAGGCGTTCACAGCGTGCCTGCCGCGCGCGCCGCTCCTTCTCCAGCTGCCGGAGCTCCCGCCTGCAGAACTCCTTCCTCCGCAGGGCTTCGGCCTGGGTCTCCTGCGGGAACCCCATCAGGTCCCACCCCTGGTTATCCCAGCAAAACTCTTCTCCGCTGGAGTAGGTAACCAGGGGCGCTGGTGTCAGGAGGAGCGGGCACGGCTGCTGGTCCTCGAACCGGGCGCACCAGTCGAAGTCTGGCGCGGCATACACCCACTCGGGTGCCGGAGGTGGAGGCGCCGGGAGGGCATCCAGTAGCAGGCCCGAGGCTTCAGCGCCCGGGAATGGAGGCTCCGGGAGGGCACTAGATGGCAGATCCTCAGGGTCAGCGCCCGGGGGTGGAGGTTCCGGGCTTAGCAGCTGCTCCAGCGAGGGCATGGCGGCATACGGGGAGTGCTGGGTAAAGAGGCCCAGCAGCAGGTCAGCGCTGGCAGTGCTCGGGATAGGGGATTCTTTCCAACTGCTCCTGTACTCCATACGGCCTCCTGGTTCTCCGCGAGCTCCGCCGGGGCTGAGGTGCCGCTGCTGGCATCCGGTGTCGCTTTCCGCCATGCTGCCAATTTTTCCAGCAGTTCGCTCCTCTACTTTGCGACCGCTGCTTGCTGGGCTTGCTCCACTTGTTGGCCCAGCTCGAGGACCTCGCTCTGGAGGAACTCCATGTCCTCCGGGGACAATTTCTCAGCTTCTCCCTCCAGGGTGAGGGGGTCACTTGACGCTGTGGCAGGTCAGAGGCGGAGGCTGGACTTTTGCTTCCTTCCATTCTGGCTGCCGGGTGCGGTCTGTCTAGACTGGTTAAGACCACACCCTGTCTCCATTCCTTTTCTCCTCCTCCTCTCTTCTTTCGGGGGCGGCCCCATGGCAATCTGCTGTCAGTCACTCCCTGTGACGGCCTCCCTGCCTTGACGGACACATCTATGCGGACAGTCACTGTTGCAAGGGGCAGGGTTGGCTTTTGGCGCAATTCTGGGACCCAGCCCACGATGGGAGGTTCCATTTTGTTGTCCTTTAGCACGCACATAATGGTGCCCATTCTTCTGGGGCGGGCGCCACATTCAACAACATAACACAGTCCTTTAGGCACACTTCACCCGCCAATAACGGGTTGGTCACGAATCCTGTCCGTGACGCCAGATCTCACGCGCCCCCAGGGCGGTGGGATACTCGGCAGCTGGGCCTCTGGTAGCTGGGGGATATCACGGTGGCTGGCCCAGTCCGTGACCCAGGGTGGTCAGTGCAAAAAGGGGATATTTTTATATGAGATTTTTAGGATTGTTCGTGACGCCACCTGTGGAATACGGCTAAGGGGTTCCGCTGCTGCGGAGCAGTCCTCTGGAGCTGGTGTTACGGCAGCAGGGATGGTGTGGCTCTCCACCGGTAGATCTAGCTCCAGGGCAGCGTGGGGTGTAATGGATGGTTGTGCTGGGCGTTGTGGTGCAGAGAGGGAATGGTGGCGCAGACGGAATAATTGGACAGAGGCGGTGCGGTGCAGTCATCCGTGTCTTTACTCACAGTTCTTTAGTTCCTCAGGGTGCACTGTCAGATTGCAGCCTCCCGCGTCGCGCTGCATTCACCAGGCAGGGGCTCAGCTCTTCCTCAGGTAGATCAGGGGTACCTGGCAGAACCCCACTTTCACGTGTTCCTAGCTAGACCGACTTCACGCTGGGTATTTCTCCCTCCTGCCCTGCGCTGCCCACTCTCAATCCCGCTCGGGTGCTCTGAAGTCCCTCCTGTACGTCGGATCCCGGACCTGCTTGACCCTCCTGGGGATTAGAATGCGGCTTACGATCTCTCTGTCTTCTGACAGATTCTGGGCGTACGGGTGCCGTCCTGCACTCGCCGTACCCCCTAGGATCCCTTCTTAGAACGGAGCCTACTCCCTGCTCCCCTTCTGGGCCTCCAGACTTGGTCCTACTTGTGGAGCAGAGCTCCTAATGAGACTCTGCTCCCGGACTGTTTTCTGAACTGTCCTGAGCTGTTCTTCTGAACTGCTCTCCTCTACTAATCTATCTGTCCTGCCACCCTAAGATGGCTTCCCTATATATACTCCTACCAAAGTGCTCCCTCTAACTACTTCCTCCATCCACACCCACTACTCTTTCCCCCTACCTTTGGTTCCCCCCACTCCAGCCAGGGTCAGGGCTCAGCAGAGACATACATTGCGTCTTGCCCCTCCAGCTGGCCTGGAGCAGTGTAGTGTTGGATGCAGGTGTTTGGGATTCCGGGCAGCACTCCATCCTTACCTGAGAGAAGGAGATATCACACCTCTGGGTGAGGTGCAGTACCCCTGTGGCAACTGAACCCTCAGGGGCGCCACACGCCAAGCAAGTCGAGCAGTGAGATGCTCGGGCGAGCATCGAACACTGACGCGGACGCTCGCTCATCACTAGTCATTATATCGCGTCTGCTGTGTGGCGCATCGGTTTGCATAGTAAAGACCAGAGCAGCGCCTGGTGAAAGGGAACAAGGTGAGTATGTCCTATAGTGAAAAATGACATGTTTTCCTGTGTCCACAAAAATTTTATTTTGTCTAATTTTTTTCATTTTCACAAAGGTAATTGGAGAAGATGGAACCTATAATTTATTATGCAATTTCTCCTGAATGTGACAATATTCCATATCTGGTCAATAATTACTGATTAGGTACATGACAGGGCTTGGAATGGATTGCAGATGTCATGTCACATTTGCTCAGTCAGTGAGGTGCTAAAACAGTAGAAACCTCTCACAAGTGACTCCATTTTAGAAATTAAACTCATCAAGATATACATCTTGGCTTGTGGTGAGCATTTTTAATCCTTAGATGCTTCATTTAATTTTATAAGATTGGGCGATAACCATGAAAAATTAAAATTTTCCTATTAAAATGTTGCTTTAACCTCAAATTTTCCATATCACAAGAGGTAATAAGAGAAAGAAGACCCCACAATTTGTGATGCAATTTCTCCACAGTGATGCCCCTATAAATTGAAACTGGATACAATTTTTTCAGCTTGGATGAGAAGGTGCGCTATTTGACTTTTGGAGTGCAATTTTGGCTGGAATAGATTGCTGATGCCATGCACATTAGCAGAGCCCCTGAGGTGGCAGAACAGTGAAACCAACCCCCTCACCATAAATGACATCATTTTGGAAACTATACCAATGAAGGAGTTAATGTAGGAGTGTAGTGAGTATTTTTAACCTACATGTACCTCACAGAATGTTATAACATTGAGCCGTGGTATTCAAAAAATAGAATTTTACAACTAAAATGTTAAACTACCTGGAAATATTTCATTCTCCTATGGCATAATGTGTAAAATAGATCCCACAATTTGTTTTGAAATTTTTCAATGCAGTGATAACCGATTTGGAAGTTGGGTTGTGTGTAGTCCAGGTCCAGCAAATGTTCAGCCATTTTCGCTTTTTTTTTCTTTTAATAATTTTCTTGATTTTCTGTTGTACATTTTGACAGCCATTAAGTAACAAACAAGTGTTCTCTTCTGTTAGATAGATACAGTTGAAACCAGAAGTTTACATACATTATATAAATAGACAGATATGCATGTTTTTCTCAATAGCTGACATGAAATCAGAGTAACCTTTCCAGTTTTAGGTCAATTAGGATTACCATAATTTTTAATATTTGCCAATTGCCAGAATAATGAGTGAGAAAGAAAAGTTCAACCCTGTTATTTGTTTGACAAGTGTCAAGAAAGTTGATTTGCCACTATTTAATATAGACAGTGTAGGTACCGTCCCAATTTAGGGTCACCTTGTCGCTGGTGGGACGGCTTGTATACTTTTTTTGATCAAAAATAGTTCACTAAGTACCCTATATGTCATATGCAACTTTGCTTTACATTTATATATAATGATTGTAGGGTATGAGAGATATTTTTTGTCTTTTGTAGGTTTTTCTTCTTTTTGCTAGTGTGAACATGCTCCTATTTCTTGCATGTGTACCATCTTAGACCTCAGTTCACATTGCTTGGTTTTTTGTCTTGTTTGCATTCTGTGCAAATTAAGGGTGTGGCATCCCCTTTGTTGAGCTGGTTAGTATATATGTAGCTTACCACGGGCCTAGGTGGTCTGATATTGGGACCCGGTTCTATTTGTCTACCCTTTTATGTGCATTACTTCAACTTTGATATACAGTAAGGTTTTTAATATAGACAGTGTAGGTACCGTCCCAATTTAGGGTCACCTTGTCGCTGGTGGGGCGGCTTGTATACTTTTTTTGATCAAAAATAGTTCACTAAGTACCCTATATGTCATATGCAACTTTGCTTTACATTTATATATATTATGATGGTAGGGTATGAGAGATATTTTTTGTCTTTTGTAGATTTTGCTTCTTTTTGCTAGTGTGAACATGCTCCTATTTCTTGCATGTGTACCATCTTAGACCTCAGTTCACATTGCTTGGTTTTTTGTCTTGTTTGCATTCTGTGCAAATTAAGGGTGTGGCATCCCCTTTGTTGAGCTGGTTATTATATATGTAGATTACCACGGGCCTAGGTGGTCTGATATTGGGACCCGGTTCTATTTGTCTACCCTT
The DNA here is from genome assembly GCF_046119375.1 of Phyllobates terribilis. Lineage (NCBI taxonomy): Eukaryota > Metazoa > Chordata > Amphibia > Anura > Dendrobatidae > Phyllobates > Phyllobates terribilis. The sequence continues at coordinate 314,139,368 of NW_027362768.1, forward strand.
TTATATGCATTACTTCAACTTTGATATACAGTAAGGTTTTTAATATAGACAGTGTAGGTACCGTCCCAATTTAGGGTCACCTTGTCGCTGGTGGGACGGCTTGTATACTTTTTTTGATCAAAAATAGTTCACTAAGTACCCTATATGTCATATGCAACTTTGCTTTACATTTATATATAATGATGGTAGGGTATGAGAGATATTTTTTGTCTTTTGCAGGTCTTGCTACTTTTTGCTAGTGTGAACATGCTCCTATTTCTTGCATGTGTACCATCTGAGACCTCAGTTCACATTGCTTGGTTTTATAACTTGTATTTTGTATTCGCGGCTGTTGTGCCCATACTTTGTAGAAAAGTTCAACCCTGTTATTTGTTTGACAAGTGTCAAGAAAGTTGATTTGCCACTACACTGAGGTCGGAGTCATTCATAGCACCGCCGTATACACATTCGACTAGCGTTCCGGTCGTTACATCTTGACGTAGTTGGCAGGATACGGTGCTCGCTGTGGATGGTGCGAGTAGCACAGAAGGTGCTGCCGCGTCTACTGTAATAATCCAGCCCCCTTCTCCCATTGTGACCGGTAGAGACCGGTTAGTTGGTTGCTCCGCAAAGGGAGCACTGCTTAACCACCTGGCCAAGTTTGATGGGTATAACTTGCTGTTCAGTGATTGGGTAGGCAGGTTGAAGAATGCCATTGCCTTGTACGGCGTCAGCCCCCAGCTACAATCGGAAGTCGCGCTGAATGCTCTGCAGGGGGATGCGCGCAAAGTTGTCTTGTTAAAACCCAAAGACAAACGAAAGACGGTCGACGATATCATCTGGATACTAGAGAAAGCCTTCGACATTGTGGCGGCGGCAGGCTGATGTCGACAGCATTCTTCGGGATCAGTTAATCGAGGGGATACGAAGTGAAGCGCTAAGGAGCGAATTGTTGCTGAAGGTGCGGAGTTCTCCTGGATTCACCTATGCCGAAATACAGGAAGAGGCAGTAGCACGGACTTTGGAAGTGAGGCCTGCTCTGCAGTGGAGTAACCTGCAAGTGGCTAACACAAGAGAGCCGAGACCAGACCCTGTTCAGGCACAGCTGGCAGTTTTACAGAAAACCGTGGAAAGCCTGAAGGAACAGGTGCAACGGATGCAAGTTCGGGAGATGCCTCTGATATGCTCGGCCCTGACTAACCCCCCTATTCCCCTATATGGGCAACCACCCTATACCTCAGGGAGGACGCTGACTGCTCCTTGACCTGATGCAGCCGGAGGTAGGGCAAGAAGATCGGTTCAATGTTGGCGATGGCGAGATCTGGGGCATATGCAGCGGTACTGCCAGAAAAACCTGCCGGCTGAAATCCCGACATCGGTAAAAGAGAGGCCCTCGCTGTAGTTGGGCATACGGCGAGGCAGGAACGAAAATCAACGCCCAACGTCTGTTCCGAAGATCTGATTGCGGAGAATCCCACGTTAGAGGTGCAGTTTGCAGGAAAGTAGGTGGCGTGCTTAGTGGATACTGGATCGGAGGTGACGACCATGCCGATAGAATTTTTCAAGACGCACTTCGAAGAGGCCATCAAGACGGAGTCGGAAAATCTGCTAAGGCTGAAGGCCGCTAATAATGAAGAAATTCCAGTGGCAGGCATTACATGGATGAAAGTACAGCTGTGCGGTCATGAATTGGGAACCAAAGGAGTGGTGCTCGTGAAGACACAGGCGAGGCCAAATCTTCCGGTGGTTCTTGGAATGAACATCCTGAGGGAGCTGGGCTCCCTTTTGTTTGAGCGTGATGGCCGAAGATATTGGAAATGAGCGACACCTCACAAAGCCACTTAGAGGGCCCTGCAAAAGGTGGTCCGTTCGTGCGGCATTCAGAAGAGTTCGGCTGAAGGAAGAATGGTGGGAGCAGTGTATGTCCCATGCGGGTCTGCTGTTGTGATCGCCCCTGGTCAAGAGAAGCTTGTGTTGATGCCGGTAGGGATGCACAGGAAGCTGAATGATGTGGAGGTGGTTCTGGAACCGGTGGGACGGTCAGGAGGTACGGACAGTCCGATGATAGCTCGAACGTTGGCTATTGTGCAAAATGGAAGTGTACCAATGAGGTGTCTGAATCTGCAGAATCATGAGGTGACTCTGGCAGTGGGTACGAAGCTGACTGAGGTATATGTGTGTGACGAAGGAGTCATCCCCAAAAGCCAGTTCACACTGAGGGCAGACCGCCGGACCGCCTGGACCCTGTCGATGCAGGCGGCAGCTGAAGAATCCCCCACGCCCACGTGGAATGGCAGAAAGATTATGGAGATCATAGGAGTGGATGAGTCCCAGTTGGCTCCCGAGCAGGCTCGCAGACTGGAGGCTTCACTGTGGGAATATCAGGCTGTTTTCTCCAGGGGAGATGAAGACTTTGGTTGTACATAGATTGTGGAGCACAAGATACCCACAGGAAACGCCCCCCCAATTCGGGAGAGATATCGTCAGATCTCACCGAGGCTTTATCAGGAGGTCAAAGGAATGCTGGCGCAGATGCTGGATAATGGAGTGGTACGGCCAAGTCAAAGTCCTTGGGCTGCACCGGTCGTGTTGGTCTGGAAAAAGGATGGATCCATACGGTTTCGTGTTGATTACCGTAATCTGAATGTGCTCACAGTACGTCAATCCTACCCGTTGCCCCGGATCGAGGAATCCCTGTCTGCCTGGGAAAGGTGAAGTACTTCTCCACTCTTGACCTGGCCATCGGCTACTGGCAGGTGCCCGTGGCGTCTCAAGATCGGCAGAAGACAGCATTCATCTTGCTGATGGGACTGTACGAATTTAATCGAATGCCCTTCGGACTGACTAATGCTCCAGGAACGTTTCAGTGGTTAATGGAATACTGGTTGGGCGATTACAATTTTGAGTCCGTGTTGATCTATCTGGAGAATGTGATTATATTTGGAGATTCGTTCGACGACCACCTGAAGAAGCTCGAGCAAGTGTTGCACCGACTGAGGGACAATGGACTTAAGATCAAGCCAATGAAATGTCACTTGTTCCAGACGCAGATCGAGTATCTGTGACATGTAGTGTCGGCTGAGGGTGTGCGGCCAGCACTGAGTAAAATTTAGGCCATTTAGGAGTGGCCCCATCCCAAGACCGTGAGAGAAGTATGGGCATTTCTCGGTTTAGCCGGATACTACCATCGGTTTGTGAAAGACTTTGCTAAAGTGGCTGAACCACTGAATGAGTTGTTGAGAGAGACGGCTCAGGGGCCCAAGAATCAGCCGATTCGGTGGACGGACCGACAATAACAGGCATTCGATCGGATCCGGGCCGCTCTTGTGCAGGCACCTTTATTGGCGTGTGCTCGCTTTGATCAACCATTCACCCTGAACACTGACAGAAGTCTCTATGGTCTGGGAGCCGTGTTAGCTCAAGAACAAGATGGGAGTGAGTGAGTCATCGCGAATGCTAGCCTGTATTTACGGGATACAGAGCGAAATCCGGACAATTACAGCTCGTTTAAGCTGGAGATGTTGGCCCTGGTGTGGGCCATGACCGAGAAGTTTGCAGAGTACCTGGCTGGGTCGGAGATTCTAATGATGGCGGACAATAATCCGCTTGCACACTTAGAAAACGCTAAACTAGGAGCCCTGGAGCAGAGAGAGGTGGCGTGGATGTCCAAGTTTAATTACCGGATCCGGTTGCGTTAGGGTAAAGAAAACTCCAGTGCCAACGCATTATCACGAGTGACCCGAGGCACACCCGAGCAGGTGGTGGATGAAGACCTCAAGGATACTGAGATCCCCGATTTGAGGCGATTGCCTGTGTTCGTGGACGTGGCACGCTCAAGTGGGGTGGCGACACGGGTCGCCACATTGCTGGGCAAGACTTTTCAAGAGTGGGCCGAGTTACAGGATTCAGACTCTGAACTGTCACGAGTAAAGAAATGGCTGAGTCCAAAGTCCTGGCCCGATGGGAGAGCAAGAGCCCGGCTGGGTGCAGAAGGACAAAAGCTGCTAAGGCAGTGGGATCGATTGGCCATAGCGGAGGGGATACTGTAATGCTGGATCTACATAGCGGCAGAGCTAGGTACCGTTGGCTGTTAGTAATCCCAGCTTCAGTGGCTCTGGACATTGCCCGGGAAGCTTATATGCGGGGTGCACACTTTGGGCCTGAGAAGACTTATCGTTGGCTGTAGCGGTACGTGTACACACCTGGCTTGGAAGAAGTTGTGAAAGAGGTGTGTGTTAGGTGCCGGGCATGTGAGCTGAATAAGTCCCTGGAACAGAGGGCTCCTGTTCAGACAATTGTGACGTCTGCCCCGTTGGAAGTGCTAATGGTGTATTATTTGTCAATCGGGTACGCCAGAAGTGGTCATCATTCATGCCTAGTCATGACTGATCACTTTACTAATTTTGCCGTTGCTGTCCCCACCAAAGATCAGACTGCTAAGTCCGCAGCTGAGGCAATTTGTAAGCATTTCATCCAGGTTTATGTGTGTCCTCAAAGGATACATTCAGATCAAGGTGCTTGCTTTCAAGGTCAGCTCATGACGGAGTTGCTGCAAGTCTATGGGATTCAGCAATCACGGACAATGCCCTACCATACACAGGGAAATGGGGCCTGTGAACGGTTCAACCAAACCTTGCTTCAACTGCTGAGAACGCTGGAACAGAGGCAGAAGGAGCTTATGTAGGCCTACAACAATAGGGTCCATAGCACCACAGGATTCACTCCTTACGCGATGATGTTCGGTCGGCCTGGGCGAGAAATTGAAGAACTGTACCTGACAAGCCAGAATATCATACAGCCAGTGAGTGGGTCCAGTATCATCGCTGAAGGTTTGCGGGAAATCCACCGGATAGTAAAAGACCGTGTGCAGGATCATCCCCACCAAGATCGGGGGCCTGTGCACCTAGATGAGTTCCGGGTGGATGATAAGGTGCTAGTGCGAGTCACGTGTCCGGGAGATAAGTTGAGTGACAGGTGGGAGGATACGCCCTACACAGTAGTGGAAAGGGTATTCCCAGGGGGAAGTGTGTACACAGTGGTTCTTGAAGGGTACATTGGACCCCGTTACACAATGCACAAAAACTGGCTAAGGGGGTGTATGTCCGACACACCTGCCTGTCACCCTGAGACACCTGCCCCACCTACAGCGATTGCACCAAGTAATGTTGAATGTGACTGTTGGGATGACTTGGGGGTGGAACCCTCGGACTTGCAAAGTCCGATAGCGCAAGATCCAGGTGTTCCACACACCGCCCCTGATGTTACTGTTCCACCAGATGCGGTGGACCCTCCATCGAACTCGGCAAGTACTGGTTTGCAGAGATCGAAGAAGAGCACAGCTGGTGTTCTCCAAATACGATATAATCCTGCGGAGTATGTGTTACATATGTGTTGTACGAAACCATTTGTCGGGGCGCCAAATTGTAAGTGGGGTGGATTGTAGCATGTTGGCATGTGTTTCTAGTAATGAGTTCATATTACTGATAGCATAAATTTATCCTGCAATGACTTAGTCCGGCCATTAGGGGTCAGCAAGAGACAAGTAAAGAAAAGCCCGGGGATCTGTGAAAAAGCCCGGGAATCTGAGATCCAGGAAGACCTCTGAGGGGACGAGACGTGTCTGATGTCCAGAGACAATTGGAGCTTGCAGAGACTTGAGCCGGATGGTGTGTCCAAGAAGAAACTGTGCCTTGTGAGTAACTGAGATATGTGACCAGTCACCAACTGTGTAGTTAGCTAGGGAAAGCTAGTTAGTAATCCCAGTAGTACTGAGAACTGCCCGGTGTATATCATTGCTGATGGACTGATCAGGCTTGATCCAGAGATTGCGAAAGATCTGGTATAACAAGACTTTGTGTACGTGGATACTACAAAGGAGCCCTGTTGTGAACTATACATTGAGACTGAGATCAATTCTGATTCCTGCCTGCGCCGGGATATGCTAGAGAACTTGGTATGAAGGAGAAGCTGATTAAACCTTGTGGCCAGAGATCAGGGTCTAATAAAAGGTTTAGTTTGTTAATTGCTTGTGTATATTAAATTAGAGAGATTTCTCTTTGCTCTTGTAGGAAGAGAAATTGTACACCGTATAGACAACGCGTTGGCTAAACATAGAGTGTTTATTAAGGGGAAAAACAAGGGTACCAGGATCCCATTGTATTAGTGTGGGAGGGGAGTGTAAGGTTATATTCCTGGGAGGACCACGTGCCACGTCCGCAGTAACTTCCTGGGTAGCCCCTGTACTGAATAAGGGTGGGAGCGGCATAGCCCAGGGGTAGTTTGGCTCATTCCTGCGAGATTGGCACTTGGGCTCTCTCGGGCTGCATAACTTGTATTTTGTATTCGTGGCTGTTGTGGCTCATACTTTGTAGGAAAGTACAACCCTTTTATTTGTTTGACAAGTATAAAGAAAGTTGATTTGCCACTACACTGAGGTCAGAGTCATTCATAGCATCGCCGTATCCCTCATACACATTCCACCAGCGTTCCGGACGTTACATCCCCAAGGATGAGTCAGACTAGTGCTAGTTCACAATTCTCTTCCTGATATATTGGCTGATTTCTTTAGACTTTCCCATGATGCTACACAAAGAAGCAGTGTTTCAGGTGTGCATTAAAATACATCCATAGGTGTGTGTCTAATTAACTCAGATGTTGCCAAAAAATCAGAAGCTTCCAAACACATGACATCATCATATGGGCAGTCCAGAATTGTTTAAAGGCATAGTAATCTGTGTATATAAACAATATAGTGTATGTAAACTTTTGACTTTGCAGTAATTAATAAAAATGCCTTAAAACATTTTCTCTCATTATTCTGGCATTTGGCAAATATTAAAAATTATAGTAATCCTAATTGACCTAAAACAGGAAAGGTTTATTCAGATTTCATGTCAGATATTGAGAAAAACATGCATATATAGTGTAAGTAAACTTCTGGTTATAACTGTATCACTTATTACTTCATGGTGCACGTGTGTCATTACACGGCAGCCAATTCGGAACAAGCTAAGCTGCAGTGTAAAGCATGTATGAGTTAGAGAGCAGCCCCCTGGACCACTAATGAGACTAGAGATGGATTTCAGACCACCTTGACTCCAGTCGACAACAATGCTGCAGTCATGAATGATAGCGCTGTCCTAATGGAGTAACGCTGGGGTGTCCTCTCCTCTAGGACTGTAGTGACGTGTGTTGAGCACAATGGATGAATTCCAATGTGAAATATCAGCCAACACTTCTGATTAGGAATCCTGCTCCTCTGTTGGAGGCTTTTATGACCAGTACATTTTCAGATGTCAGTCTAATCTATTCATTTTTATTTTTGCTCTGGGGATTGAACATTATGATAAAGAATGTGGCTGGGCAGATAAACCAGACCACAGATCAGTGGTCAGAGCATTCACAGGACAGTGTCACAGGAAGCGCAATTTACAAAAATACTGTTCCAAAACTCCTGCAGATTCTGGTGTGGAGAGAACTGACATATTTGCTGCTCACCTTCCTCTCTACCATGTATGTGGAACCCGTCAGCTCTGCACAAACAGTGAGGAGATTATCCTGACCTTTACAGCAGGCCATACATCTATAATATAACCGGAGATGCATCCCTCTGTCTGAAGCCGTTATAGACTGCGCAAACGCGACACACCAGTCTGGCTCCAGACAGAAGATCGCATGGAGCTGTTACAAGTAAGAGGAGTGTATGGTGCCAGAGACACTGAATGCATACCGCGATCTCCGGCGCCACACTTACATACTTACCTGACTGGGAGGAGCGTTGCCGCGGAGCCTCTCTTCTCGCCGGAGACCGGGGCAGGAGTGAGGCGTCGGAATCAGCGCATGCGCCTAGCGCTATCCAGCACCATTTTACTGAAGACACGTTTGCAGCGGTATGGGCACGCGCGTACTTGGGCGCCGCACTCCTCCTCTGACCTCCGGCAGAACGGGACACAGCACTGGAGCACAGGGATGAAAGGTGAGTATAACTGTTTATTTTTTTTGTATGTGTGCAGGGTGAGAGGGATGAGGGGTGCCATACATACCAGGATTGGGGAGTTAGGGGACCACACATAGCAGAGGGGGGCATGCATACCAGGATTCAGATGAGGGGCCATGCATACCAGGATAGGGATGAGGGGTACCATGTATACTAGAGTAGGGATGAGGGGTACCATGCATACCTGGATAGGGATGAGGGGTACCATACATACCAGAATCAGGATGAGGGGTATCATATATACCAGGATGAGGGATGGGGTGCCATGCATACCAGGATTGGGGATGAGGAAGCCATGCATACCAGGATGAGGGATTGGGTGCCATGCATACCGGGATTGGGAGATGAGGAAGCCATGTATACCAGGATGAGGGGTTGAGTACTATACATACCAGGATTGGGGGATGAGGGGTGCCATGCATACCAGGATTGGGATGAGGGGTGCCATATGACTTGCCCCCTGGGCCGTGGGGCACCCGGAACCGGGCTTCAGTGCGATGATGGGGGTATTAGTGGCAACCCGATCCCGTGGCTCAGGGTGGTCAGACCAAATGCTGTGGCAGTCTATTTGTAGGGTTATGAATGTCCGACTACGCCACCCGTGGATTGCGGTCAGGGATGACCGCCGCTGCAAGGCAGACCGCTGAGGCTGATGTTGGTATGCAGCACAAGGATAGGATAACTCCCCACGGGAAGAGTGTAGCCTCAGGGCAGTGTAATAGGATGCTGGGGGTGATGGTGCAGGCCGCAATAATAAGGGTTCAGAGTCTGCTTCAAACAGTCCAGGGTCTTTATTGTAGTTAGTACTAATGACCCGACAGGAGTACAAGGTAGGAATGGGCCTGGGTGTCTGAGAGCATTCGGGCAAGCCCCACTGGTCAGGGTGAGTGGGTAGGCCTACCGTTCTCTCTCTGCCCTTGCTGACTATCCCCCTTTTCGTGGTGTGATAGCCCACGTCCCTGGGCTGGCCGTGTACTACGCCTGTATGGCTTGCGACTCGGGCCTTAGGTACCTGTTGCTTCTCCGTGCTGTACCGGTCCCTCTGTGTGGCGGAGCCTTCAGGCATCTCAGGCCAAGGGACCTGAAATCCCTCGCGGGTTGGCTATCTGCTGCCGGGCTTGCAACCCTGACAGCCTCGGACCCCAGTGTCCGGTTGTGTAGTTCTCTCTCAGCCAGGACCGGCTCTCGACGCCTCTGTCCCTGGCTTGCTGTTCCTCCTCTGCCTCCCGGACTCCTCAGCTGCTGCTGACCTGTCCCTTTCCTCTGGGAATCCTTCTGGATGCTTCAGAAGTGGGTCCTGGTCTCTCTAACCCTGCCCTCAGTTCCAGCTTTTATAGGGGCAGCCTGCTCCCCCTACTGGCCTGGGACAGGAGGTGCTGCATGCTAATGGTCCCTGACCAGGGAACCTCCTTCCTGCTCTCAGACACAGCCTTTAATATTTGTGGCATCCAGGCCTGGGGTGACACACATATACACCAGGATGAGAGATGGGGTGCCATGCATACCAGGATTGGGATGAGGGGTGCCATGCATACCAGGATTGGGGATGAGGGGTACCATGCATACTGTAACGGGTCTGGGAGGTGGAACCTCTGAGCTACTATACAAAGGGGCAGTCCTTGTAAGGAAGCGGGTGGCTCCCAGGGAAGGTGGGCAGGTAGTCACGGCAAGTGACAGGGACAGTCTCTGGATAGAAGGGCAGGAGGTCACGGCAAGTGACGGGAACAGTCTCTTGACAGGCAGGTGGTCACGGCAAGTGACAGCAGGGTAGGAGTCTCTAGACAGGCAGGTGGTCACGGCAAGTGACAGCAGGGTAAGAGTCTCTAGACAGGCAGGTGGTCACGGCATGTGACGGCAGAGCCTCCAGGTAGGCTAGCAGGCGGGTAGCAGGTGAGCGCTCCCAGGGGAGCGGGTAAGAGTCTCTCGGCTGGCTGGCAGGTGGTCACGGCAAGTGACGGCAGAGCCTCCAGGTAGGCTAGCTGGTGGGTAGCAGGTGAGTGCTCCCAGGTGAGCGGGTAAGAGTCTCTCGGCTGGCTGGCAGGTGGTCACAGGCAGGTATCAGGCAGGTATCAGGCAGGTATCAGGCAGGTATCTGGCAGGTATCAGGCAGGTGCTTCCTGATCCGCAGGCGGACTGGCCCATAGACAGACTGGCGGATGCTGGTAGACAGACTGTCGGATCGCAGGGAATGCAAGCAGGTAGACAGTGCAATGCGTACCAGGATTGGGAATGAGGGGTGCCATGCGTACCAGGAATGGGGATTAGAGGTGTCATACGTACAAAAATTGGGGATGACGGGTGCTATGCGTACCAAGATTGAGAATGAGGGTTGCCATGCGTACCAGGATTGGGGATGAGGGGTGCAATGCGTACCAGGATTGGGGATGGGGTGTCATGCATACCAGGATTGGGAATGAGGGGTACCATGCATATCAGGATGAGGGATGGGGTGCCATGCATACCAGGATGAGGGATGGGATGCCATGCATACCAGGATAGGGATGTGGGGGGGCCATGCATACCAGGATTCAGATGAGGGGCCATGCATACCAGGATAGGGATGAGGGGTACCATACATACCAGGTTTGAGGTTGAGGGGTGCCATGCATACCAGGATGAGGGATGGGGTGCCATGCATACCAGGATTGGGAATGAGGGGGGCCATGCATACCAGGATTCGGATGAGGGCTATGCATACCAGGATAGGAATGAGGGGTACCATGTACAGTACAGACCAAAAGTTTGGACGCACCTTCTCATTTAAAGATTTTTCTGTATTTTCAAGACTTTTAAAATTGTACATTCACACTGAAGGCATCAAAACTATGAATTAACACATGTGGAATTATATGCTTACCAAAAAAGTGTGAAACAACTGAAAATATATCTTATATTCTAGGTTCTTCAAAATAGCCACCTTTTGCTTTGATGACTGCTTTGCACACTCTTGGCATTCTCTTGATGAGCTTCAAGAGGTGGTCACCGGAAATGGTCTTCCAACAATCTTGAAGGAGTTCCCAGAGATGCTTAGGACTTGTTGGCCCTTTTGCCTTCACTCTGCGGTCCAGCTCATCCCAAACCATCTCGATTGGGTTCAGGTCTAGTGATTGTGGAGGCCAGGTCATCTGGCGTAGCACCAGGGGCGTACATAGAAATCATGGGGCCCCATAGCAAAAGTCCAAATTGGGCCCCCCTTCCCCGTAAAAAAAATCTGCAACATAACTGGAAACACAGTGTATAGGCACAGTCACAAAAGGACATAGCTATCTACTTTGGAAGACAGGGAAATGGACATGTCTTGTAGCATATACATAGTAAATGTGCCCATACTGAAGTGACTCGCCCCCTGGGCCGCTTGGTGAACCCGGAACCGAGCCTCTGGTGGGATGCTGGGGGTGGTAGTCTCAGTGTGGCGGCGACCCGGTCCGTGGCTCAGGGTGGTCAAACCAGTGGCAGTCTTAGTGTAATAACAAATGTCCGACTACGCCACCCGTGGATTGCGGTCAGTGGGGACCGCCGCTGCGCTGCAGGCCGCTGAGGCTGATGTTGTAAGCGCAGCCAAGTATGGGATAACTCCCCACGGGAGAAGTATTGCCTCAGGGCAGCTAGTGTGGATGATGGGAGTGATGGTGTGAGCGTCCCAGTACTAATGGTGCTGGTGCGGCGATGAAACACAGAGACGTGTGGTGCAGTTCAGGGTCTTTACTGATGGTATAAAGCAGACCCTCCCGGGAGTACTGGTTAGCAGTAGAGGCCTGGTCAGTCTGTGAGCAAGCAGGATCTCCCCCTGGCCAGGTGGAGTTGTAGGCCTCCCCGTCTATCTGCACTCTTTCCTGGCTACCTTGCTCTATGCGGGTAGAAGTAGCCCACGTCCCTGAGTATACCGTGTGGTGCTCACCCGTATGGCCGGTGACTTGGGGCCTTCTGTTAGCCTCCGCTCCACGACGGCGGTGCTGGTCCCCTGCTTGTGACCGTGCCTCCGGGCTTCTAAGGCCAGAGGACCTGGAATCCCCTGCCGGTTGGATTCTGCTGCTGGATCTGGATGTCCCCACAGCCTCGGACTCCGTGTCCGGGTTTAGTGTCTTCAGCCAAGGCGAGCTATCTAGCTTCCAGCCTCTGGTTCTCACTCCTGCTCCTTCAGAGCTCCTGCTGTATCTTTCCCTCTCCAAGCTCTGACTCCCCTAATCCTGCCCCAGACCCAGTTTATAAGGGCAGATTCCTCCCCTCCCAGGTCTAGGCGGGCAGTGTTGCATGCTTAGGGCTCCTGACCAGAGAAACCTCCCACTTGCTCTCAGACATAATATTTCTATTACTGTGGCAACCAGACCCCTGAGGTGCCACATTCCCCCCTAGTAAATTTTAGTACTCCGGGACTGAACACATTTTTAAAGAAACATAAATACAAGGGTATAAACGATAATACAATAACATATTTACAAGAAGCTTTATTTCTTTAAAGGTCATGGCGTGTCCGCAACCGTGTGTCCATATCACCCAAGGTGAAGTTTGTGAAACAAGAGGGTGACCATGTCACCCAAGGTGAAGCTTTAAGCGAAGTAGGGGACCTGTCCAAAGCAAACCCCTTGCGTTGGCCTTGGGCGTGGCTGCAAGGCTGAAGCTAGCTACTTTGGGCCGCAAGGAGGCCACGCCAGACAGGCTTTCTCTTCTGCGGCCATCTTCGCAAGAGGCACAGTGTGCAACTATCTACAAGATTGTTCCGGTTATCCAGCGTCCATAACCTGTTAGTCCAAATAAATCTGCAGGGTAACTGAGAAACATAATTAATAACAGGCAACAACAAAAACTGTCAACATTTCTCAATAAACAGGTAAATTTACAGTGCATTACTTTATATTTTCCAGCGAGCGGGCATCTGACCTCTAGTGACTCTAGTGGACCTACGGAGCTCACTAACTGGTCCTGCACTACATGGTGTAGGAGGTGTTATGGGTAAGCTGGGCAGCTGTCTGCGCACTCTTTGGCTCACAAGGGGCACGGCAGGCTCACTACTAGCAGAGGGTTGATCCTCCTGTCCTGCTGGTGTGGACTCTTCTGCCTCCTGGGCCGGCTGCTCTTCCAGCTCTACCTGGTCTTCTGTAGGCACTTGAGGGGCTGGCTGGAGAAAGGTGAGGACGGGCACCACGATAGCGTTGTTTACTTGTGTCCAGGACCGGGGAAAGTCTCAGAGTACTGTGCTGATCATTTCCTCCTTTTCCTCTACGGGTTGAGGGTCTTCCTGATCTTCATCCATGCTTTGCAACTTCTCGGGGCACTTTTTCAGGTGGTCTCTGGAGACAGTGGCTGTGGTCTCTCCTCCATCCTTGCTGATGACGTACACCTTTGGATTATTGTGGCTTGAGGGCAGTACGGTGTACGGGTCCTTTTCCCACTGGTCGTCCAACTTATGGAGCCGCCTTTTTCTTTTCAAGACCTGCTCTCCAGGTACCAGGGGAACAGCGGGAGCATGTTGGTTATAAGTCCTCTCCTGCCTTTCTCTTGATTGACAGAGACTTCGCTCGACCCTCTCCTGTACTTTCCGGTACTGCTGCTGCCGTTCTGCATCCCAGTCTGCCTCTGGCGAGGTGTCCTCAGGTGTCAGGACTCCCATATCCAGGTCAATAGACAGCTTACCAGGTCTTGCTCTCATTAGGTAAGCCGGGGTACAGTTGGTGGAACCTACCGGGATGTGGTTGTACAGGTCCACCAGATCGGGCAGTTTCTCAGGCCACAAACTGCGTTCTTCCAGGGGCAATGTTTTTAGCAGATCTATCACCACCTGGTTCATCTTCTCGCAGAGTCCATTGGTTTGGGGGTGATAGGGCGTTGTTCTTATCTTCTTGCAGCCATACAGGTTGCAGAACTCCTGGAAGACCTCTGCTTCGAAGGCTGGTCCTTGGTCTGTCAACACTTGCTCCGGGTACCCGTGTGGATGGCAGAAGTGCTGCTGGAAGGCTCTAGCTGCTGTTTGAGCCGTTAAGTCCTTGACGGGAACCACCACCAGGAACCGGGAGTAGTGATCTACGATTGTGAGGGCGTAGACATACCCAGATCTGCTCGGAGCCAGTTTCACATGGTCCAGGGCTACCAGTTCCAGTGGCTGTCTGGTGATGATGGGCTACAGGGGAGTCTTCTGGCTGGCATGGTCCTTTCTTCTTAGGTTGCACGGGCCACAGTCTCTGCACCACCTCTCGATGGCTCCTCTCATGCCTACCCAGTAGAACCGTTCACGCAACAAGTACTCCAGCTTCTTCCATCCAAAATGTCCTGCTCCGTTGTGGTATGCCTCCAGAACCATAGCCGCGTCTCGTCTTGGGACCACTACCTGCCAGGTCAACTCATGTGTTTGAGAGTTAACCATTCTCCGGCACAGCTTCTCCCTGTAGAGGAACAGTTTACTTTTCTCCTTCCACAGTTGCTTGGTCTCCTCCGGAGCGTCTGGGTCAAGACGGGCATCGGCCTGTGTCAGCATTTCCTTCAACAGACGGACTGCGGGATCACTGTCTTGCGTTTCCGCCCAGCTGTAGTGGGGCAAGGGATTAAACGTCACAGAGCGCCTGTCCTTCACACGGTGGGAATACAGGGTAATCCCATGACGGTGGAACGCAGTTTGGCATTCTAGACAGGGCATCCGCGTTGACATTTGAGCGTCCCACCCGGTATTTGATGGTGAATTCATAGTTGGACAGGCGGGCCATCCATCTCTGCTCCAGGGCACCGAGCCTTGCAGTGTCCAGGTGTGTCAACGGGTTGTTATCCGTGTACACGGTGAACTTGGAAGAGGCAAGGTAATGCTTGAAACGTTCAGTCACTGCCCACACCCCTGCTAGGAACTCCATCTTGAATGAGCTATAATTCTCAGGGTTCCTCTCCGTGGGCCGTAGCTTTCGGCTGGCGTAAGCGATTACCCGTTCTTTCCCCTGCTGGATCTGGGACAGTACGGCTCCTAGCCCGATGTTGCTTGCGTCCGTGTGGAGGATAAAGGGCTGGCTGTAATCAGGGTGCGCCAGGATTTCATCTCCCGTGAGGGCCATCTTCAGCTGGCAGAAAGACTCCTCTTCCAGCTTTTCCCACCTGAAGAGCGGCTTCTGGTTTTTAGCTTTCCGAGATTGACCTATCAGGAGGTCCTGCATAGGGGCTGCCATTTTGGTGAAACCGGGAATGAATCTTCGCTAGTAGCCTACCAACCCGAGGAACTGCCGCACTTCCTTTATGCTGGAGGGTCTTGGCCAGTCTTTAATCACGGTGATCTTATCGGGGTCGGGAGCCACTCCGTCAGCACTCACCACGTGTCCCAGGTATTGCACCTTTGGTTTCAGGAGGTGACACTTGGAGGGTTTCACCTTTAGGCAGTAGCTTGCCAGGGCGTCAAACACTTCTGCCAGGTGTTTCAGGTGGTCCTCGTAAGTCTTGGAATAAATGATGACATCGTCCAGGTATAACAGGACCGTCTCGAAATTCCGGTGTCTCAGACAGCATTCCATCAACCGTTGGAAGGTTCCTGGTGCGTTGCAGAGCCCAAACGGCATACAGTTAAATTCGCTGAGACCCATCGGGGTGGTGAATGCGGTCTTCTCCCAGTCCAACTCTGCTACAGGAACCTGCCAGTACCCGCTAGTGAGGTCCAAAGTAGAGAAGAAGTTAGCAGATTTTAATGCAGCTAAGGACTCTTCTATCCTTGGTAACGGGTACTCATCTTTGTGTGTGATACGGTTGACCTTCCTGTAGCCTACACACATTCTCATGGTGTTGTCTTTCTTTTTCACTAAGACTAGTGGAGCTGCCCAGGGGCTACAGCTGTCCCTAATTACCCCAGCCTCCTTCATGTCCTTTAATATCCCCTTGGCGTGCTGATAGTGTGCAGGGGGTACGGGTCGGTATCCCTCCTTTATGGGAGGATGGTCTCCCGTTGGGATGTGATGTTCCACCCCCTTCACTCGCCCAAAGTCTAGCGGGTGTTTGCTAAACACTCTCTCGTACTCCTGAACCACCCGGTAGACTCCCTGTTTTTGGTGTGAGGGAGTGGAGTCAGTACCCAAATGCAGTTGCTGACACCAGTCCTCCATTGGTTTCTTAGAGCCGTTACCTTCCTCTGGTTGAGATGGAGGCAAGGGTTCCACGGCCTGTACAGAGATCTGGTTTATGGTGAACAATTTGGCTAGCGTGGCATGCCGGGGCAGGTATACTTTTCTCTCCCTGATATTTATGATGCGGACGGGCACCCTCCCATGACGTACATCGACCACCCCCTGTGCTGTCAAAATGGTGGGCCTACTGTCTGAGTAGACGGGTTCTACCATTGCTTGGTAGTCTCTACCTCTTAGACCAATAGCTGCCCAGCACCAAATCATAATCTCACTTTTTGGGGGCATGGCAATAGGGAACGGGTCACACATTCTCACGCTACCTATCTCACCACCAGATAGTTCCACTTGTTGTCGCTTCATCAGTGCCCGGATCTCTTTTTGGAGCACACGCTGCTGGCTGGAACTGGCGTTATTGGCAACCTGCTGCAAAATAAGAATCACCTCTGCAAGACAGTTTTCAATTACGTTAGTACCTAGGGTTATTTTTGGGTGACTCTCGCGACGGTCAATGTCCACAATGATCAGTCCTTGTGCCGGCAGTTCAACTTTACCGACCTTGATGGTCACTTCTTTAAATCCTATCTGTGGCACGGGCTGACCATTGCTGGCGATAATGCTCAGGTCGTCATCTGGGTAGCGGGTTATGTCCGAGTCATTCCAGTACCGCTTGAAGAGCACGTACGGGATGGTGGTGACCTGTGACCCGGTGTCCAGTGTGGCACTCATAAGAATGCCGTCCAGTACCACAGGCAAGGCCGGACGTCCCCCTACGTACTTGTCACGCCAGTTCGATGGGCCTGATGATGTTAGGCCTGGGGGTTGGCCCTCTACCCCAGGTTGTGCCCGTTTAAATGACAGTACCTTGCCATATGTCCGGGTTGATTGCAGCGGCGGCAGATGGGTTGTCCGTCCTCGTTGTATCAGTCGCTGGGTCTTCCTCTGGCCGGTGGGGTCCTCTTCAGTCGGCGCCACGGAACGTCCTCCGTTCCGGATGCCAGCTGGATCTTTTCTGGAGAAGAGACCTGTAAAGACTGCACAGTTCTGGTTAGCGCGGCAACGCTCTTAGTCAGCTCTTGGACCTGATGGTGCAGGTCTGTAGCCGGGTTATTGTTCAAAGCCTGCGCATCAGCTCCCACAGGCCCTGCAGACAAGGGCGCCGCGTCCTGGTGATAAGTGATAGCAGGGCGCCTGTTGGTCACAGCGCCACCTGGTGCCGTTTCTCGGAGCACCCGGATGGCTCTGTCCTTGAACTGTGCAAAGTCCAGGTCAGGGTCCTGTAAGGCCATTGCCCGCAACTGGGTTCGGTGGGCATTGCACAGTAGACCCTCAATAAATTGTTCGGTCAACAGCTTGTCTTCATTCCCCACGCTGTCAGGGTCTGCCTGCTTAATGGCCTCTTGTAGGTTTAGAGCATAGTCTCTTATACTTTCATGTGTCCGTTGTTTGCACCCGTAAAATCTGAGCTTTATTTCGGCTGAGGTGCGGGTATCAAATGTGTCTTTCAGCCGGGCTAGTATTTCTCTGACAGTCCTCTTCTTCCTAGGTGGCCAGGACTTTACCTCCCTTTGGGCTGCCCCGATTAACTGGGCCACCAGGATGCTCACTTTTTGCTCTTCCGTGAGGGGGTATACCTGGAAGAGGCTATCCAGTCTTTCCCTAAAGTCACTTAGGGTATGTGACTCCCCTGAATACTGGGGTAGCCAGGTTGCCCCCGGGATATAGGGCATGGTGAATGGCATGACCGCAGCAGCGGTTGCGCTGGCGGCCGGTGTGTAGGTGGAGCTCCCCTTGGTGTCCGACATCCTCCTTCCCCCCTAGTGGACCGTGGCCTACCTTGCGATGCTCTTCTTCCGTAGGCCGCGGCTCTGCAGTCGATCGTCGGGGTTGAGGACCTTGCGTCGCGCTCCTGTGAGGTTAGCGTCGCTCTTCCTCCCTTCCAGGACCTTACGCAGCGTCGGAGCGTGGGGCGGAGCTTCGGATCTCGCGCGCTTTCGGCGTCCACGCCCCTCTTCTTCCTGCGCGGCGTCCTGAAGATGGCGTCCGATGACGGGAAGCGGCTGCGGATGGCGGGAAGACGGCAGAAGATGGCGGGAAACGAACCAAGATGGTGTCCGATGGCGGGAAACGACTCCGGACGGCGGGAAACTTCGCCACAGGTAAGTACAAAAGTCTTTTTCAGGCACGCAGTACCCGGTGGTTGCGGGCACGAAATCCTGCCGACTACGCCAAAGTTGACTCGCCCCCTGGGCCGCGTGGGGAACCCGGAACCGGGCCTCTGGTTGGATGCTGGGGGTGGTAGTCTCAGTGTGGCGGCGACCCGGTCCGTGGCTCAGGGTGGTCAAACCAGTGGCAGTGTTAGTGTAATAACAAATGTCCGACTACGCCACCCGTGGATTGCGGTCAGTGGGGACCGACGCTGCGCTGCAGGCCGCTGAGGCTGATGTTGTAAGCGCAGCCAAGTATGGGATAACTCCCCATGGGAGAAGTATTGCCTCAGGGCAGCTAGTGTGGATGATGGGAGTGATGGTGTGAGCGTCCCAGTACTAATGGTGCTGGTGCGGCGATGAAACACAGAGACGTGTGGTGCAGTTCAGGGTCTTTACTGATGGTAAAAAGCAGACCCTCCCGGGAGTACTGGTTAGCAGTAGAGGCCTGGTCAGTCTGTGAGCAAGCAGGATCTCCCCCTGGCCAGGTGGAGTTGTAGGCCTCCCCGTCTATGTGTACTCTTTCCTGGCTACCTTGCTCTATGCGGGTAGAAGTAGCCCACGTCCCTGAGTATACCGTGTGGTGCTCACCCGTATGGCCGGTGACTTGGGGCCTTCTGTTAGCCTCCGCTCCACGACGGCGATGCTGGTCCCTTGCTTGTGACCGTGCCTCCGGGCTTCTAAGGCCAGAGGACCTGGAATCCCCTGCCGGTTGGATTCTGCTGCTGGACCTGGATGTCCCCACAACCTCGGACTCCGTGTCCGGGTTTAGTGTCTTCAGCCAAGGCGAGCTATCTAGCTTCCAGCCTCTGGCTCTCACTCCTGCTCCTACAGAGCTCCTGCTGTATCTTTCCCTCTCCAAGCTCTGACTCCCCAAATCCCGCCCCAGACCCAGTTTATAAGGGCAGATTCCTCCCCTCCCAGGTCTGGGCGGGCAGTGTTGCATGCTTAGGGCTCCTGACCAGAGAAACCTCCCACTTGCTCTCAGACATAATATTTCTATTACTGTGGCAACCAGACCCCTGGGGTGCCACAGAAGCCTTTTTATTGTTCTCAACCCTTTTATCGCCCTATAGATTTAAATACCCCCAAAAAAGCATCCAACACACTGTATGATAACCCCTACAGTAAATTCCCCTACTGTAACCCCCACATGCACAGTATGATGACTCCATAGCCCCCCCAGCAAAGTATGATGTCCACACAACCACCAACACAATATGATAGCTCTGACAGCACCCAAACACAGTATGATGGTCCACACACACTCCCCACAGCAACCCCCCCTCACACAGTATGAAGGTCCCCGCAAAGTATGATGATCCCCACAGACCCACATTGTATGATGATCCTCACACAGTTTGATGGCCCCATAGGCCCTCCACAGGACCTCCAAACAATATGATGAAGGTACCCACAGTATGATGGTCAGCACATTTCCCCCTCACACAGTAAGCAGCACAGTGGCTCAGCGGTTAGCACTGCAGCCTTGCAGCTCTGGGGTGCTGGGTTCAAATCCCACCAAGGACAACATCTGCAAGGAGTTTGTATGTTCTCCCCGTGTTTGTGTGGGTTTCATCCGGGTTATCCAGTTTCCTTCCACACTCCAAAGACATACTGATAGGGAATGAAAATTGTGAGCACCAGTGGGGATAGTGCTGATAATGTCTGTGAAGTGCTGTGGAATTAATGGCACTATATAAGTGAATAAAATAAATATATACCATATTTTGCGGATTATAAGCCGCACCCCAAATTTTGGGGTGCAAAATAGGAAAAAATATTTGTTGTTTTTTTTTAAATAAAATGGTGCGCCTTATAATCCTTTTTACCTGGGGGCAGTGGTAGTGGAGGGGGGGGGTCATAGGAGCCAGGCTCACACAAACCAGAGACTGGCGGGAGAGGAGGCTGCGGCAGGAGACGGGTGATGCTGCGGCCCCGCCCTCAGAAGAAATATCAGTGATTCAAGGCGGTGGTGGTGGCAGTGGGAGCTAGGCAAGTTCAGCGAGGCGATGCTGCGGCCCTGTCCTCAGAAGTCGGCGGTGAGCGGAGGCGAGGTTCCCTATCCTGTACATAGCCCTGCGCTGTGCTTTTGTAAAATGGCCGCCGGAGCATTCGCAGATCAAGATCTCTAGAGAACTCGGCCAGCTCCCGCCGCCACCACCACCGCCTTGAATCACTGACATTTCTTCTGAGGGCGGGGCCGAAAAATCGCCCCGCTACTGCCGCAGCCGCCGCCAACCTCCTGTGCTTGGGACCCCTATCCGCCGCCGCCCCCCAAGTAACCATAACTTTTCATTATAAGACGCACACCCTTTTTCCTCCCAAATTTTGGGGGAAAAAGTGTGTCTTTTTAATCCGAAAAATACAGTGAGTAAAATAAAATAAATAAATAATATTGGCCCCCACAGTAGTCCCCACCACAATATGATGGTTGCCACAAGCCCCCCACATCATATGATGACCCCCTTTCAGTAGTCCCCATCACAGTATAAGACCCCACAGACCCTTACAAGTCCTGACTAGGAGAGCATGAGCTGCCGTGCAGATAAATGTGTGTAAAGCAGTAATTTATACAATTTATTAATGTTCAGCTCTAATCCCCTCTGGTGCCAGAAGTTTCTCCTCAAGCCTTTTGGTGACCGACACAGGACAGTGTGACAGTAGCTCTAGCTCGGTGTGAAGGAGGCTTCCTGACTCTCTTTGTGCACAATCACAGCCCTCCTCCCCATAAACCTGTAAATAGTTAGCAGAATTCTATTTACGACCCCTCCCCCTGCCTTAACACCCGCACATCCAACAATCAGCATGCAGGTGGAAACTCATCTGACTGAGTCATTTCACACAGAGAGCCCAGCGCTGCCCTGCTAACCTGCAGTGTCAGCTGAGTGTCACCCCGGCCTCCAGGACGCTCCCTCTGTCTCCATTAGCCAGGCTCCAATGATCACCACGCTCCAGGTGCTCAGCTCCTCTCTGCTGTGCACGCAGCGCAGTGATCTAGAGGGGCGTGTCTATGGATAGAGCAGCCGGCTCCGGGCCCCCTGAACGCTGGGGCCCCATAGCAGTCGCGTGGTCTGCCTCTATGGGTGGTACGCCACTGCGTAGCACCCCATCCCTCTCCTTCTTGGTCAAATAGCCCTTACACAGCCTGGAGGTGTGTTTGGGGTCATTGTCCTGTTGAAAAATAAATGATGGTCCAACTAAATGCAAACCGGATGGAATAGCAAGCCGCTGCAAGATGCTGTGGTAGCCATGCTGGTTCAGTATGCCTTCAATTTTGAATAAATCCCCACAGTATCACCAGCAAAGCACCCCCACACCATCACACCTCCTCCTCCATGCTTCACGGTGGGAACCAGGCATGTAGAGTCCATCCGTTCACCTTTTCTGCGTCGCACAAAGACACGGTGGTCGGAACCAAAGATCTCAAATTTGGACTCATCAGACCCAAGCACAGATTTCCACTGGTCTAATGTCCATTCCTTGTGTTCTTTAGCCCAAACAAGTCTCTTCTGCTTGTTGCCTGTCCTTAGCTGTGGTTTCCTAGCAGCTATTTTACCATGAAGGCCTGCAGCACAAAGTCTCCTCTTAACAGTTGTTGTAGAGATGTGTCTGCTGCTAGAACTCTGTGTGGCATTGACCTGGTCTCTAATCTGAGCTGCTGTTAACCTGCGATTTCTGAGGCTGGTGACTCGGATAATCTTATCCTCAGAAGCAGAGGTGACTCTTGGTCTTCCTTTCCTGGGGCGGTCCTCATGTGAGCCAGTTTCTTTGTAGCGCTTGATGGTTTTTGCAACTGCACTTGGGGACACATTCAAAGTTTGCCCAATTTTTCGTACTGACTGACCTTCATTTCTTAAAGTAATGATGGCCACTCGTTTTTCTTTACTTAGCTGCTTTTTTCTTACCATACTACAAATTCTAACAGTCTATTCAGTAGGACTATCAGCTGTGTATCCACCTGACTCCAGCACAACACAACTGATAGTCCCAACCCCATTTATAAGGCAAGAAATCCCACTTATTAAACCTGACAGGGCACACCTGTGAAGTGAAAACCATTTCCGGTGACTACCTCTTGAAGCTCATCAAGAGAATGCCAAGAGTGTGCAAAACAGTCATCAAAGCAAAAGGTGGCTACTTTGAAGAACCTAGAATATAAGACATATTTTCAGTTGTTTCACACTTTTTTGTTAAGTATATAATTCCACATGTGTTAATTCATAGTTTTGATGCCTTCAGTGTGAAAGTACAATTTTCAAAGTCATGAAAATACAGAAAAATCTTTAAATGAGAAGGTATATCCAAACTATTGGTCTGTACTATATACCAGGATAGGGATGAGGGGTACCATGTGACTCGCCCCCTGGGCCGTGGGGCACTCGGAACCGGGCAATAGGGATTCGATGGGGGTAGTAGTGGCGACCCGGTCCCGTGGCTCAGGGTGATCAGACCAGTGACAGTCTTTTAGATGTTTTAAGTGATGTCCGACTACGCCACCCGTGGATTGCGGTTATTAGGAACCGCCGCTGCAAGACAGTCCCCTGAGGTTGATGGTGTGTGCAGCTGAGATTATATAGCTCCCCACGGGAAGAGTGTAACCCCAGGGCAGTGCGGTGGATGGTGGGGGTGATGGTGCAGAGAGTCCCAGTGCCGTTAGTGCTGGAGGAGCGAAAGAGTACACTGATAACGTACTGCAGTCCTATGTCTTTTACTCACAGTTCAGGTGCTCCGGGTCACTTCTGCGCAAGCAGTGACCACCCAAGCCGTGCAGTGTCCACCAGGTGAGGGGCTCGGTCAACCCCCAGGTAGTTCAGGAGCATGGCACAGGACCCCCTTCAATCCTTTCTCTGGCCTGCCTCACCAGTGACCCACTTTTGTCCAGCTACCGCGGATCTGCGCTGGTAAACGTGGGCCCCGTCCCCCGCTGTCCTATATGGTGCCTTCCTAGCAGGTTTTATGAGGTGTCGCACCAATAAATGATCACGACCTCCGGTCTTTGGCTGAGGGTAGTTTCTCCTCCACCAACTTGGGATCCGGTACCCTTAATCTGCCTGACCCTTCACCCTGTATTCTCGTGGGTTCTTAGGGTCCCTTCTACCTTCTTGTTCCTGAGCCCTTCTGTTTCTTCCTCTCTTTCTCTGCTGTTCCTTTCTGTTTCTGTTCCTTTATGTTCTTGTTCCTTTCTGTTCCTGGCCCTCTCCCTAGGCCTGCCTCATGGAGCTGGGCCCAGACTGAGCCACAGCTCCCTGTCAGCCCTCTCTGGCCGAACTCCTTCTCTTTCTTCTCCTCCTGCTTGAACTGACCCAGAACTAAGATGGTGCCCACCTTTTATACCTCCCTTTAGAAACATGAGCCCAGGTGACCAGCAACCAATGGGCTTCTATCTACGCTCAGGAACCAACCCCTATCTGCTCCTACATCACTGGGTATTCCTCCCCCCTCCCCACTCCAGCCAGGGACATGGTCTGTCGTGCCTGCATTTCTGTCTAATGGGAGCACCGTTGAGCTGTCCCTCGGAAATGGGGTGAGTGTGCTGTATGCAGCTAACTGAGCCCTGGTCCATACTCCATCCTTACCCGGGAGTGGAATATCACACCTCTGGCAGAGGTGCAATACCCCTGTAGCGGCCGAACCCTCGGGGCGCTACATTCCCCCCTGGTAAACCACAGCACGTCCTCGGGCTGGAAAAGAGCAAAGACATTTGATTACAAGACCTGCAAAACTTTTTCAATAACCTTTTACATTTAGAAAACAGACAGCACAGTTCAATTCCCTTTATGGGAAACACTTTTCTTTGTCACTGTTAATATTACCGGAACTCTTTTGTATAAAACAGCATATAAAACATTTGCATTATCACCTAGCAGCATGTAAAACTCTTCATATAAAACATTTTTAAGTAAGACATATTCTTGTGTACTGGCCGCGATGCAACTTGCGACCAGGTGTTCTTTCTTCTTAAAGGTGCAACAGTCCAGCAAATTTGTCTTGAGTTAGACGTTGCAGTCTTTTTATAAAACCAGTAGGGGGCGCTTTAAGAAGCGCAACTATATACAGGGAATTGGCCGCTCCCAGTCCTCGGCCAGGTAGGGAAGGGGATGGCTGTTCTCAGTCCCCAGCCAGTTTAGGAAAAAGGGGATGGCTGCTCTCAGTCCTCAGCCAGGTAACTTAGGGGATGGGGCAACTTCTTACAGTTTCACATCAGTCTCAACGGGGACCACACTCAATTTGAAACAGTCCCAAAACAGCTCTCTGTACCCAGACGGGTAACTATGTACACTGGTATGCCACCGTTCACTGGTAGCGATACGCTCCAGCTGCTCCTTGCTCCTCATAATCTTCAGGCCCGTCCGGGCCCTCTCGGTACTCGGGGTCCGAGTGGTACTGCTCCTCCTCTTCTACCACTCTGTGGACGTGGAGGGCGTACCATCCCTTCACGCCTTGGTGTCGGGTGTAAGACACCACGTCTCCTGGATATAGATCCCGCCCTCGATGACCTACTGGCAGGTGGCTCTCTACATCCCTCCAGGTCACGAATACATCACTGATGGTACCTGGATCTTTAATGAAGCCCCAGCCATGCTCCATTTGAAATTTTACGACAGTCCCAGTGACTCGGGGACCGCGGGCAGTTCGGGGATCTCGCCGGGCCTTCATTTTCTGCTCCGCACTTCGGGCCTGCAACTTCTCCTGTTTCACGCGCCGCTCTCGCTGCTCCCTCTCGAACATCTCTAGCTGTTGGCGGCAGGTCTCCCGTCGGCTGGCTGCGTCCGCCCGTGTTTCCTGCGTGAACCCCATCAGGTACTCTCTGGTCGGATCCCACTCATACTGAGCATCCTCCAACGGAAGCTGGGAGACTTCCAGAGGCTCCGGAGCGGGTATGAGGGGCTCAGATGGTACTCCAGCCTCCGCGGATGGGCTTCTCGGAAGGCGGGGGTTAACATACTCGGGGGGCCAGCTGAAAGGGAGCCCATCCGGACCGGTATGTTGGGCGAACAGATCCACGCCCAGAGGTGGTATTGCAGGAGCAGGGGGAGTGAGCGGGTCGGCGGCGCCCCGGGGTACTCGGCCTTGCAACCAGGCCTGCAGTGGTCGTTTCCTGGTTGCACCCGGGGGTGGCACAGCGGAAGCAGGGGGCTCTGGCGGGGCAGCGGCGCCCGAGGGCGCTGGGCCTTGCGACCAGGCCTGCGATGGTGGTCTCTTGATCATGCCCGGGGTCAGAGGGCACGGCGTGGGGCGGGGCTCGCTGGCAGTGTCGATGGCCTGGGAACCGGTTGGTAGCGGTGGAGACACGGCGTCTGCAGCGGTTTCAGGTATGTCGGGCTCCGCAACGGGGCGCAGGGGCAGGTCGGCGGCCCTAGGGCTCGGGGTAAGGGCGTCTCCGCTACCTGCCTCTGCTGTCGCGGCCTCCTCCGCGGCGTCGTCCTCAGCCTCCGCTCTGTTCTCACTGCCCTCGGAGGCAGCCGTGCTGCTGGGTGCCGGCAGCGCCTCCTGCTGCGGGACCACGGCCCGCCGGGCCATCTCCTCCTTTCACCCGGCAATCACGTCCCGCTGCGCCCGGACCATCCTCCGGTCCAGCTCTTCCAGCGCAGCGCACGCATACTCGGGGTCTTCCTTCGGGAGGTGTTCTAGCAGCTCCGTGAAGCTGCATGGTGGTTCGGCCTGCAGCAGGCCCCTCGCCAAGGTGTTGGAGCTGGCTCCTCTCTCCATCTCCAGGTGTGGTCTGGCCAGACTGATCCAGACCACCCCCTGCCCCACAGTTTTCTTCTCTTTCCGCCCCCATGGGGGGTGGTCCTGGGGCATTCTGCTGACAATCACTCTCAGGGGCAGCTCCCCCACGTTGACGGACATCTCCACAGCCGCACTCATGGCTGTTGGGGGTGGACTCCTTCTTTGGCGCCATTCTGGGACCTGGACCACGATGGGAGGTGGATTCCTGTTGTCTTTCGGCATGCACATTATGGAGCTCGTTCTTCTGGGGCGGGCGCCATCTTTACTACAATAAAACAGTCTCTTTTCAGGCGCGCAATACCGGTTTGTGGCGGGTTGGTTACTATCCTGCCGACTACGTCAAAGCTGACTCGCCCCCTTTGCCGTGGGGCACTCGGAACTGGGCAATAGGGAGACGATGGGGGTAGTAGTGGCGACCCGGTCCCATGGCTCATAGTGGTCAGACCAGTGACAGTCTTTTAGATGTTTTAAGTGATGTCCGACTACGCCACCCGTGGATTGCGGTTATTAGGAACCGCCGCTGCAAGACAGTCCCCTGAGGTTGATGGTGTGTGCAGCTGAGATTATATAACTCCCCACGGGAAGAGTGTAACCCCAGGGCAGTGCGGTGGATGGTGGGGGTGATGGTGCAGAGAGTCCCAGTGCCGTTAGTGCTGGAGGAGCGAAAGAGTACACAGACAACGTACTGCAGTCCAATGTCTTTTACTCACAGTTCAGGTGCTCCGGGTCACTTCTGCGAAAGCAGTGACCACCCAAGCCGTGCAGTGTCCACCAGGTGAGGGGCTCGGTCAACCCCCAGGCAGTTCAGGAGCATGGCACAGGACCCCCTTCAATCATTTCTCTGGCCTGCCTCACCAGTGACCCACTTTTGTCCAGCTGCCGCGGATCTGCGCTAGTAAACGTGGGCCCCTTCCCCCGCAGTCCTATATGGTGCCTTCCTAGCAGGTTTGATGAGGTGTCGCACCAATAAATGATCACGACCTCCGGTCTTTGGCTGAGGGTAGTTTCTCCTCCACCAACTTGGGATCCGGTACCCTTAATCTGCCTGACCCTTCACCTTGTATTCTCGTGGGTTCTTAGGGTCCCTTCTACCTTCTCGTTCCTGAGCCCTTCTGCTTCTTCCTCTCTTTCTCTGCTGTTCCTTTCTGTTTCTGTTCCTTTCTGTTCTTGTTCCTTTCTGTTCCTGGCCCTCTCCCTAGGCCTGCCTCATGGAGCTGGGCCCAGACTGAGCCACAGCTCCCTGTCAGCCCTCTCTGGCCGAACTCCTTCTCTCTCTTCTCCTCCTGTTTGAACTGACCCAGAACTAAGATGGTGCCCACCTTTTATACCTCCCTCTAGAAACATGAGCCCAGGTGACCAGCAACCAATGGGCTCCTATCTACGCTCAGGAACCAACCCCTATCTGCTCCTACATCACTGGGTATTCCTCCACCCTCCCCACTCCAGCCAGGGACATGGTCTGTCGTGCCTGCATTTCTGTCTAATGGGAGCACCGTTGAGCTGTCCCTCGGAAATGGGGTGAGTGTGCTGTATGCAGCTAACTGAGCCCTGGTCCATACTCCATCCTTACCCGGTAGTGGAATATCACACCTCTGGCAGAGGTGCAATACCCCTGTAGCGGCCGAACCCTCGGGGCGCTACACATGCATACCAGGATGAGGGATGGGGTGCCATACATACCAGAATAGGGATGAGGGGTACCATGCATACCAGGATGAGGGGTACCAGACATACCAGGATAGGGATGAGGAATGGGGTACCATGCATACCAGGATAGGGATGAGGAGTGCCATGCATACCAAGATGGGGGTGAAGGGCCCATGCATACCAGGATAAGGCTGAGAGAGCCAATCATACCAGGAATGGGTATGAGAGAACCATGCATACCAGGATGAGGGACGAGGGGTGCCATGCATACCAGGAATGGGGATGAGGGGTGCCATGCATACCAGGATTGGGGGTGAGGGGTGCCATGCATACCAGGATTGGGCGTGAGTGGTGCAATGCATACCTGGATTGGGGGTGAAGGGTGCCATGCATACCAGGATATGGATGAGGGGTGCCATGCATACCAGGATAAGGATGAGGGGTGCCATGCATACCAGGATAGGGATGAAGTGTGATAGGTATACCAGGATAGGATGGGGGCAGCACATAACAGCATGGGATAACAGGATTGGGGAGCACAAATACCAGGATGGGGGCAGCACAAATACCAGGATGGGGGCAGCACATACCAATAAAAATGCTCGCCACCCGGGCGTAGAACGGGTTCAATAGCTAGTATTGTATAAAGCCGGCAGCCATCACTCCTAACTCCTCCTAACACATGCATGTTCCATTTGGCTGAGCATGTGTGTGCTCATATCTGAGAAAAAGCATGAAGATCACTAAACACATTAGTGCAAAGTCAGCTGAACCTGCCAATTTACTATATCTAACGTGTATTGTGGGGCTCTCAACCCATGACAAACTGCAATGTCCCATAGTTTTGTTTTAAGCTTTGCTTTGAGTTAAGTCGCCCTTAGAAGGGCCTGGCAGTCAACTACTTCTCCTTAAAAACTGCACGCCTATTTAGGCAGAACCACCTAAATGTGTATAGGGAGGACAGGCAAGATGGCTGACTGTCCTTCCTGCATTATACAAACATGACTTATTTGTGTAGGCTCTGCTGTTTATGATTTTTGTAGGACTTTTACTGTTCCAATCAAAATTTTTGAACCCCCATTAAAAATTAGGTTTCTTTGCAAAATTCACAAACTTTCTGCTGTTTCCAATAAACCAATCAAACAAGAACAGTGTAAATGAGGCAAAATAAATAATATAACATCACTACTGCATAAGAGGCCACTAATAATGGAGATTATACAGAAACTTTTATAGATTGTTCTTCTTTTTATTTTTCCATAAATGATGTTATTATCATGGAAGGTGATGGAGCAGATGATGATGATGACTCCACTCCTCAGGCCTCGGCTTGCACTTGAGCTGTTTTTAGAAATCCAGGTCTGCATCACACATGACGGAGAGGTGAAGAGCAGGAATGTTTTCCTGGATCGCTCTAGGATGTTCATCCTACAACACTGCGTTCAACCATATGGCCTTCTTTCTGTCCATGTCCAGGCAGGTGAAGGAGCAGCCGCTTCCTTCTGTCTGTTCATGTCCAGGTGGGTGAAGGAGCAGCCGCTTCCTTCTGTCTATCCATGTCCAGGTATGTGAAGGAGCAGCCGCTTCCTTCAGTATATCCATATCCTATTAATGAAGGAGCAGCCGCTTCCTTCTGACTGTCCTTTTCCACCACATTGTAGATGAGTCATCCAGATGGTGGCATAGCAAGTATGACTGGAAGAATTCCTTCAATTTCAGCCAATAATTACTTACTATGTTGATCCAGAGGAAGGCGAAAAATAACCCCGAAGACTAGTTGTTGGATAATCCTCATATCAGGGGAAAAAAATTCCTTCCTGACCCCAAATATGGCGATCGGAATGAATCCCTGGATGGTTGGTGCTCTAATCTACTTGGATGTTATGTGGTGGAAGCTCGGTAGGTTTGTCAAAGTCTAGTAAATAAGAAAGTCCAGTGTAGTTGTATCGTCTGATTAAAGGTTCATTCCTAGATGTTGCTGGAATGGGGCTGATTTCTCTCAGCCTAATACTCCTGTAAGAAGAGAAATATACACGTCTGAGAATCATCCCCTCACATACAGTATATACTGTATACAGGGGGTGTAAGGATAAGGTGTATAGTGTGTATGTGTGTTACTGGGCAGTGATATAGATGTCCCTATATGATATACTTACAGAAGTCCCATGGGAATGGTGGATCGGCTGTGCCGGATTCCACTTTGCTCCAGTCTATGGAGTTGAAGAACGGATGGGATCTGATGGACGATATAATAGCCAATCGAGAAAATGGAATTTTGCAGAGGAGCTGGAAAATGAAAGAGACCATTAGTCATGATATTATGTATTATTAGTAGCAAGTTATTACACAATGTCTATGAACTGTCCACATCTTATGTTCATATCTTCTTATCACCCTCCATCATCCGTCTTCATCTGATCCTACTCACCCCTTCCATGATATCGATGGCATCAGGGCAGATGCTTGGTGGATAACAAGGAACATCATTCTGCAGTGATTTGCAATATTCCTCTTTTGAGCCGAGGCTATAGAACGGCTGATTACCTACAATCATCGTAAATAGTAGGGCGCCAAAGGAAAATGAGTCCACCTGATAGTTGTGGTCTTCTCCATACATTATCTGTGGGAACATGAGACAGGAGATGAGCTGAATACACTGGTGAGGGGATTTACGCACAGGCCATGAGGACCGATCTGTGATTAGATATGAGCAGGATACATAGGCATCAGAGTATTACTCAGTCCTATCAGCATCAATCAGACGGAGGTTCCTTACCTCTGGCGCAGCGTAACCAATAGAGCCTACTAATTCATTAAATGTTTCCTTCTCAAACACTTTTATTGCTGATGAGCCAAAGTCAGCGATTTTGATGTGTCCGATGTCATCTAGGAGAATGTTCTCAGGCTTCAGGTCACTGCAGGAAAAAGAGCAGATACTGATTGTGAGGAGGATAATTCATAAAAAGAACGTAATACAATAGATATGTAAGAAAGGAGACAACAGGGAGTCAGAGGTGATATATTTATGTCTGTAGCTGAACTGATTACCGATGTATGATGCCTTTTTCATGAAGATATTGGATTCCGCAGACCATCTCTGCTGCAAAGAGCCTATGGAGAAGAAAGTAGAGGATCAGTGGTTACACACACAATCATACAGAGAGCATGAGGAGATCACACACCTGTCCCATGCACATGCACATCTTCATTTTCTCCTGTTGTCATTGTCCATTGCTGGGATTACAATGTACGGGCAAAAGATTATTAGGATTCAGTTAAAAGACATTTACCTTGTTGCCTTTATATCATAAGGCATTGATTTTTCCATGTGATCAAACAGGTCTCCTCCAGCCATGTAGTCCATCGCTATGATGTATTGATTAGGTGTCTCCATAAATCCCCGCAGAGAGGTTAGGAAGCGGCACCCAGTGGCCCTTTTCAGGACTTCTATCTCAGTAATGACTTTGTCCTCAGAACGACGACTCTGGTCCATGATTTTGACAGCCAGCAGTTCTTCACTGATCGGATCTGATGCCAAGATGACCTGAAGGAAAATCACAACAGATCAGACCAAACTCTGTCATCCCACAGGAATCAGTCTAATGCAGAGCTGGATAATGTGCGTCTCACGGACCGAGACAGCAAAAAGGCTGTCCCAATGCCACCGCTATCCGCACATCCTCAGTATGCAGACACAGGTAAATACATTGGTGGAAGAGGGGCTGCCAGCTATTTCTTCCACCAATCAGCATGTGAGACTTCATTACATCATGTCTGCTGTATGGAAAGTCAGTTCACCGGAGACAGGGGCAAAGTGTTGGGGGAACGGGATCGAGGTGAGTATGTGCTGGTTTCTTTTTTATCCCCATATATGTATGAGGTGTTTGCATGTATATAGGAGGCCATGAGGGGCTCATACTGTATGTAGGAGGCAATGTGAGGGCTCATACTGTAAGTAGTAGGCAATGTGGTGGCTTATACTGTATATAGGAGGCAATGTGGGGGCTCATACTGTTTATAAGAGGCAATGTTGGGGCTCATACTGTATATAAGAGGCAATGTGGGGGCTCATACTGTAAATAGGAGGCAATGTGGGGGTTCATACTGTAAATTTGAGGCAATGTGAGGGTTCATACTTTAAATAGGAGGCAATGTAGGGGCTCATACTGTAAATAGGAGGCAATGTGGGGGCTTATACTGTATATAGGATGCAATGTGGGGGCTCATACTGTATGTAGGAGGCGATGTGGGGGTTCAAACTGTATATAAGAGGCAATGTGGAGGCTCATACTGTATATAAGAGACAATGTGGAGCTCATACTGTATATACGGGACAATGTGGAGGCTCATACTGTATAAAGAGAGGTAATGTGGGGCTCATATTTTATATAGGGTCTATGTGAGGGCTCATATTGTATATAAAGAGGCTATGTGGGGGGGCTCGCGCTGTATATAGAGAGGCTATGTGGAGGCTTAAACTGTATACAGGTGGCTATGTGGGGGCTCATACTTTAAGGGGCAATTTTGGGGCTCATACTGTATATAGAGGGCTGTGTGTGGGCTCATACTGTATATAGAGAAGCTATGTGGGGGCTTACACTTTACGTAGGAAGTTGTGTGGGGGTTCATACTGTAAATAGGGGGCTGTTATTGGGCTCATGCGGTATATAGGGGGATGTCAGCATACTTAATTTTGCTCAATATTAAGTGATAATATAAAATACTAATTATAATTGTAATAAATATGTTAATTTTAATATTGAGCAGAATAGATTGGGGAACACGGAAGAGTAGAAATTCAGACTTACTTTTCCGAAGCCTCCCTCTCCAAGATCTTCATGGAAATTGAGATTGGAAAGGTCAATATGATTTTCTGTGCCGACCAATTCTCTAAAGGGTA
The DNA here is from genome assembly GCF_046119375.1 of Phyllobates terribilis. Classification (NCBI taxonomy): domain Eukaryota; kingdom Metazoa; phylum Chordata; class Amphibia; order Anura; family Dendrobatidae; genus Phyllobates; species Phyllobates terribilis. The sequence goes on from NW_027362768.1 coordinate 314,171,912, forward strand.
AAATACGGAAACTGGTTTCATCAAGGTCTTGTACTGGCATGACTGCTGTGCCGGAGGGTGTCTCAACGCTTCCATCTGCTGAGATGATTAAAGAGTTATTGATAAATATAAATACATTACATTTTTAATCAAATTTCTGTAAATAAGCTGAAAATGTCTGACATTTGTGCCCTGATTCATCCAAACTGTCGAATGTAGAAAAATTGTCCTGTTGCCCATAGCAACCAATCACAGCTCAGATTCCATTCTTTCACATTCTATGGAACAGTGAAAGCTGCATTGTGATGGGTTGCTGTTTCAACAAGGAAAGTATTTCTGCAATTTTGATAATCAAGGCCTGTCAACCCCCAGTCTATTATACTAAACTGTTTCCATCTTACCTGGTGCATCTTTATCCAGTGATGTGTGTGGTGGGGAAACAATCAGGTGTTTGGTCTCTGGGATGGAGATGTTCTCATCTGGTGACCTGGCCCTTTGTAATGCACCATTCCCATTGACAATGGGTTTGGCATAGAAAAGACGTCTCCTACATTGGACAACCCAGTCTCTGTTGTTTCTGATTCTCTTCTGGGCTGCCGCTCTTTGTAGGTTTTGAGTCTCTTGGCTTTCAGAACTGGAGAATGACACATGTCTGGGTCTTCCTTGGCCAACCTCTTCCAGCTCTAACTCTACGCTGATGATATTTCTTCGCTTATTGAGGATGGCATCTTTGTTCCTCCTCCTAATTTCAGGGACAAGTTCTCCGATTTTTTTCATGGAGATAAGAATGGCCCTGTGAAGTTGATTATCTGCGGAGTCTGCAGAGTCAGATTCCATGAGGTTCTCCATTTTCCTTTTCTCTATACGGATCTCCTGTCTCTTGATCTTTCTCATTTTCTCCAAATTCTGTCTTTTGGACGCCATTTCTGAGGCGTCAGTGTCCATGTCCGGTACTATAAAGTCTTTTCGCCCTAAAGCGAACAGTGGTTTTTGCTCTTCAGCAATTCCTCTCCTCTGTCTTAGAACCCGATCTCTTTGGGCTCTTCTCCTCTCTTCCTCCATTATAAAATTAGCTTTTGCTTTGTTTACAATGAAACGCATAGCAACTACCTCACCCTCGAAAGTCTGCAAGGCAGTGACTTCTCTTCGGCCGGAACACTGGGATATAGAAGGTGATGATGTCATCATACCAATTATGACATGTATTTAATTGTGATGTCATCAGACTAGGGTCCTATTTTGCGTTCATGAGGTCTCAATGGAGACATTATACCAGGACTTTAGTTTGTATTTTTGTCATTAAATGAAGTAACACTTGTTAAATGGTGATCTTTTATCTCCATATTAGCAGAATCCTTCATTCTGTCTGTTTTTCTCCATATTCTTTTATTGCTTAATTCTGTCCAATTATTGTACATTTTGTCATCAGGTCCACAATCTCCATTTTGTGTGGTGTTCACATTTAGCGTTTAAGCTACAGTTTATCCTCCTGGACATTACAGGAGAGCTGTACCTTCCTATATAATGTATTTTTGAACTGTTGACTCCTTTATGCATTATGTGTCATAGAAGTATCAGGTGGTCTTTGTCATTTTATTCTAGTTCCACCTTGTGACCAGGGCCGGCTTTAGACAAATTGTGGCCCTAGAAAAAATTCAAAGTGGGGCCCCAGATTCTGAAATACTGCGCTAACAACAGCATTACAGTCAATTCAGTGCATTGAAGTGAGTTTTGAGCTAATAACAATGTCTTTAAGCGCCAAGAAGCCACTCAGAAGAAATACAAAAGGAGTAAAACATATCACAAGGTTGTGTTCTTTGCTGACTACAAGCAGTTAAGCCACTAAAAACACAGTTTCACAGGTTTCCTCACTCTAGTTGTAGCCTACAAAGAACACAGCTTTGTAATATGTTTTATTTCAGTACATGAAAAAAATAATATGTGGAAAATATGTAAATCAAAAAATATTATTACAACGTTGAATTTTGCATTGAAGGCTTATTTGTCACGCATGCACAATATCATGCAATGTCTTGTGAATACAGTCTTGTCATCTATATGCTTAGTCCGAACAATCATATGTGTGAGATCTTTTCATTACCATCTGTAGATACTTAGAACTAAGTAAAGAAATAATAAAGTGCTGCTGAGACCAGCATAAATACAGCCATAGATATCATTTTACACTTTGCCAAACACAAATAATAAAAAATAACTTAACATCTCTTACAGGTTTAGTCAAAGGGATCCACAACTTAAATAACTAGAAAATGTTCAAGCAAATGGTTTCTAAAGGAGCCCTTACAGGTCTAGGTAATAAAACTGGCAACATAGCGAATGCTTTCTAGAAGCGAACCTTTCTGGCTTTTTCTGAAGCAAAATCTTTAATTATTTTGGAGAAGTCCAGATTTCTGCGAATGTCCCGCTCAATTACAACCTCAGCTAGACCAATAAAGCGATCTTGTAACATTGATGACCTTAAATTATTTTTTATCACTTTGAAAAGTGAGAAACTTCTCTCGCCTGACGCTACGGTCACAGGAACACTCATTAGGACACACAACTCCAAACTAAGATTTGGGTACAAATCCAATAGGTTTGTACAGTAAATGTAAGTAAGCATGTTCAATGGTGAATCGGAAACATCATCTGGGATGCTCCTAATTGCTGAACACATTTCAAAATTCAAGTCATTGAGATCAACATCACCCATTTCTTCTGAAGAGTGTTTGCAGCATTCTACAAGCCTCTGCTCATCTTTCACAGCTTCCATTTCCTCCTTCTTAAAAAGGAACCCAAAAAGGTGGTAAAAATCTTTCACCTGAGAAAATCTCTCAGTTATGACCACAAGTGTCGCATCAATCAAGGTTAAAGACAAAACCCTCTTCACCATTTCCTCGGGAGTGCTGGACGTTCATAATCAAACATTTTTCTTTTTTTTTGTTTTCTTTTTATTGGCAATGAAAACTCTACATCTGCTTCTTCAGCTATACTATTTGCAATATAATAACCTGATTCAAAACCATCTTCCCTGTAATCTTACAGAAAATGAAGTACAGATTCAGTTTCTTAAGAGTGTCCATGCCAACTTTTGTTTTCTGAAAGATCTTGCTTGCACCATTAATATGTTATAAGACATCATACCAGGCAACAATGCAAGTGATGCAAACTGACCAGAAGAAATGTCATTCTTGGCCTCCGCAGCTTTTACATCAGCTTTTTTTGATGCAGCATAGATGACAAGGTCTTCAAGCGCAGAACAAACTTCCCTTAGGTCGTAGCGAAGAACTTTTACACTGTAAATCCGACATTCCCAGCGAATAGAAATAACTGTATAGCCCAAACAAAAATGCTATGATGTGAGTGCGGAGGGAATCTTCCCACATTCACCAAATTATACCAGCTCTTAACAATCAGTATATATAATGAGGAAACAGAGTTATGATGGCAAAAAATACATATTTTATTTTATTAAAGACAAAATTCATATAGAAAAAAGACAACTGTAAATGTGCAAGGGACAGCAACAGCTGTGCAGCAAGTGGGTCCACAACCCAAAAGGAATGCCTAGTAAACATTGCAATTATAAAAGGCTGCAGGCATGAATCATAAAGTGCAGCACAGGTAGGGCATAAAACTATACACCTATATTAGCTAAATGCCAATGATAAACGTGTCCATGACATCCGTATCAATTACCCCATAACTAGGCACGCTAATAAGGTGATGGTCTTACCAGTGGTAAGGGCTGTGGGCGAACTGGCAGCACAGTGGGCGTAGTGGAGTACCCCGACGCATGTTTCGAGGCATCCGCAGCCGCTTTCTCAAGGGGCGGTAGCAAAGAAATTTTACTCTGTGAATCCAACATTCCCAGCGAGTATCAGACAGTGATTTGATGGTCAGGTTGGTTACATTTTTCTTTGAAGTTGCACATTGCAGTGTTGATGAGCTGAAGAGCACATACATTTGCTGCAATACTCCAAAGAATGTGACAGATGATTTAGCAGCATCAATGATGACTACATTAAGAGTGTGGCTACTTCAGGGCATATACAATGCTCTTTTATTCATGGCCGATGTAAATACTTTTATGGCCAAAAATGACAAAAGCATTTTCGGACTGATACCTTTATTGGCTAACCAGAAAAAATATATATGCAAGCTTTCAGAGCACAGAGGCTCCTTCTTCAGGCAGGATTGCAAATGAATTAATAAGACAAATGAATAAGGCATCATCCTTTACACCTCAAGAACAAATGTCCTGCTGTAATATCTCTTAAATGTTGTGCCTCCTAAAACCAGGTGAGGAACAATCAGAGAAAGGTATAATAGAAACAAGTCACCAATTCTGCATTTATCACCCACTCCTGGTTTTGGCTCCCACTCCTGAGAAAAAATACTGACCAAATACTGATAGTGGGGCCATAGCCTAACACTTGTTTTCCAATAGGCAAATAGTGCTCCATCCTTCCCGAGTCTCGCCGTATGGCTAAGCAGTACTGTACAGTCACATATGGGGTATTTCTATGTTCAGCAGAAATTGTGGGACAAATTTTGGTGCCATTTTTACCGATTTTCCTTTATGAAATGTAAAATTTGGGGCTAAAACTAAATTTTTCTGGAAAAGATGTAATTATTTTTCTTCACTGCCCAATGGTATAAAATTCTGTGACACCTTTGGTGTCATTATCACTGCATCCCTAGATGAATTTATTGAGAGGTGAAGTTTGTAAAATGGGTCACTTGAGGGAGGTTTTGTAAATTTTTTTGGAAAATTGAGAAATTGTTGATCAACTTTTAACCATTCTGACTTCCTAACAAAAAAAAATATTTAAAAAACGATGCTGATGTTAAGTAGCCATGTGGTAAATGTTAATTATTACCTATTTTGTATGATATAACTATCTGGTTTAAGGGTATAAAAATTAAAAGTTTGAAAATTGTGAAATTTTCTCCAGAATTTCCCATATTTTCACAAATAAACACAAAAAATATCGCTCTAAATTTACCACTAACATAAATTACAATGTGTCGCGTTCAGGAGTTATTACCTCATAATGTGACACTGGCCAGAATTGTAAAATGTGGTTTGGACAGGAAGGTGAAAATAGGCTTCAAGGTGAAAGGGTTAATAACATCTCCCATTTGTGAACTTTACATCAGCCTCATTTTTCCATTACTTTTTTATTTTGTTAGAATGTTATAAAGGTTAAAGCTTTAATAGCAAATTTAGATCTTTTCAAGAAAACTTTCAAAGCCTTTTCTACGGCCCTATTCAGGCTTGAAGCGACTTTGAGGGACCGACTTATTGGGAGATTGGGAAGTGATACCATTTTAAAAACTGCACCCCTCAATGTTGCTGCTGTCAGAAAGTTTGTTAACCCGTCACGTGCTACACAGAAATTTACACAAAGTGCCATAAAAAAATGAAAAATTTTATTTTTTCCACTAAATCATTGCTTTAGACTAAACCTAGGCAAAGTGCGGCCCATGAACAAAGGAGGAAAACAGCTCAGCATATATTGCAAAAAGTATTTATTTAGTAATACACAATAAAAACACAAATAGGAAATCAGACAATGTGGTAGTGTCAGATGGTAAAGTGCTTACAGGTCTGGTAAATATATTATAATATGCTTGTAATATATCCGTGAAATTACACAATTGCACGTTGCCCACAATGATAATTGAATTATAAATAATAATAAGTTTAAACAAGTGAACTAGGATAGAAATCACAGGATTAACACATATAACATGATCCCACTGACTGCTAAATGAAAGGGGATGGGGGTGAAACAATGTTCTTAGTATTAAGCTATGTGCCCATCTCTAAAGCCAAAATCATGTTACAACCAGCGGGATAATTACCTGACAGGGAAGCACAGCACGGGCGGAAGTAAGAAAGTGGTGAGGGTGATAGCCCAACGTACGTTTCGCGGCGTCCCAGGCCGCTTTCTCAAGGGCAAGAAGTGATGTCCTCATAGTGACCCAAGATGCATATATATTCATCTCTCCCCTTAGAATCTGGAGTGCAGACAGCTGGTCGGTGAGGCACGTACCAGGTAGTGGCCAGCTATACCGGGGGTGTGCCTCGCGGATCACATGATGTGGGGCCAGTATGCCACACACGGCACATGCGCGCGGCTCAGGGAGCACACTGCGCATGCGCCCCAGCCGTCAAACCACAGAACCGCGCATGCGCGGAAACGAAGTCCCACGCAGGCGCAGGGTGGCCCTCAGACGGCCAGGCGCGCGCGCGCCACAATCCCCACCGCGAGCACGCGCTCAGCCACGTTAGGAAGCAGTATAGCAGCACTCATTATAAAAGAATTAGGATAAACAGGGAGAGCAGCGGTGAGACAAAGAGGGAGCCTAATGATCATAGATGGAAGAAGGGCCAAAGAAATAGATACTGCATACAGCAAAGTTTTTTTCCAAGAAAAATACATATAAATCTAAAAAATCACATAAGTATAATTAGCAGCAATTGTATATTCTGATGATCATAACTTCCGTCTAGGCATGAGATCCAATGTGTATATCCAAGTCTCACTGATCTCCAGACACAAGTGGGGTTATAAGGACTTTCATGAGTATGGACTAATAAAAGAGGAAAAGAAACAAAAGAAAAGACAATGATTAAAACCATTGGAATTAAAATCACATGAAAAATAATAATTCCTCTTATAATCACCCAACCCACATGTGTAAGTACATACATGTGGGGATAGAGGTATACAGGATAAACTTACAGCTACAAAAATGAGTGCAGCCCATGTACGGCCCTCTGGCTGTTCCAGTCCAACTCACTGACCTAGACAGCTACAGGGCTGAAAACACTGGCCCACAGGTCGCACCATTCGACCACCTGGAGTCCCGATATCACAGCTATCTGCCTCCTCAAGAAGCAGATAACTGTCAACACAATGGTGGAGGATGGAGCTGCTGGTTCCTCCTTCCACCACTCAGTTTATGGGACTCAGACAGCAAATGTGATGATGTCATTACTAGTGATGAGCGAGCACTAAAAAACTCGGGTGCTCTTTGCTCGGGTCGAGAAAATCGTAATGCTCAGATGCTGAACCCGAGCAACGAGCCCAATGTAAGTCTATGGGAAACTCAAGCATTTTTCCAGCGGTTCCCCCCGCAGAGATGTGCAGGGGGCCTAAAAATTGCCCTAAACAATGGGAACAGTGCTGAAATGACATGGGAACTCAGGCATCTCTGACTCTCAGGTCACTGCCGTGAACAATGTTGTCAGAGTATTACGCCACTTTTACGGACCAACAATAAAACATACAAAAACTAAACCAAAATGGATGTTCCTGGAAAAAATGTTAAGGGACATTTTTTCCAGGGTAATGACTTGTATATAAGGCAAAAAAAACAAACACAAAAACAAAAATGCTCCTTTACACCTTGGGCTATGTTCACACGAAGCGTTTTTGATGCGTTTTTGCACTTTTGCATTGCTTTCAATGGTGAAAAATACATTCACCAGTAAATGTAATTTTAACATTTTACTATCTTATCTGGTCATGTGGTGTGTGACACATCATCAGACACATCCATACAGTGCTGAAAAGACATGGGAACAATATATGGAAGACCCCTGGAAGCATCTCTGACTCCCAGGTCACTGCCCAAAACCGTGGCCATCAGACGTGATCCTATATTACTGCTGTAAAAATACAGACATTTTTGGCAACGTGACAAATATTAAACCCCATTTAAAATGGGCAAGGCGCGTGGCAAGGGATGGGGAAGTGGACGTAATGGTGATGGTGCACCCAGAGGCCGAGGCTGTCGGCAAGATGAAACTGTGCCTACTAAAAAAGCACAACATCGCCATTGGATTCAATGGGGGGCAAAACCAAACACATACACAACACCTTCAAACGGGCCCAAAAGCTGCCAAAACACATCAAATTAGGGGCAGACACCAGGAAAGTGGCATCAATTGACCCAGAGTACAAGTAATATAATTATTATTATTTATTCTTATAGTGCCATTTATTCCATGGCGCTTTGCATGTGAAAAGAAGTCACCGACTGCTATAAGAGGAGAGAAGACCCTGCCCGTGAGGGCGCACAAACAATCGACAAGGGATGGGTGAGGAAACAGTAGGTGAGGGTAGAGCTGATCGTGCAGCGGTATGGTGGAGCGAAGGTTACTGAAAGTTGTATGCATGTCGGAAGAGATGGGTTTTCAGGTTCCTTTTGAAGGTTTCAACAGTAGGCGAGAGTCTGATATGTTGGGGTAGAGAGTTCAAGAGTAGGTGGGAAAATGCACGAGAGAAATCTTGCACAAGTGCTTGTGACCAGGGACGGTACATCTCATTGACGGCACACTGGATTAATATTGTGGAAGCCGTGACCCAGTCGCACCCTGGGACGGAACACGTCTTCCCGACACATAGAATTGTGGGCTCTGGGTCAATCAAGCTTCAACACAATGTTCACAAGGTCTCCTACACAATGAGCAAATTATTCATGATGATAGACGCCACTGTCTCCTTAGCTTGCTGATGGTACTTTTCTGTGGGAATGAGCTTGTCTCCAACCAGTCTGGAATATTTCTAGTGAATTATGGCACGCCATGGTTTGCTATTAGCACCTAGTACCAGAAGCGAAAACATCCACAATTTTCTTCTCAGAAATTTTATTTGGTAGACTGAGTGGCTGCCCAAACTTTAGTCTCTCAAAAAGGAGCTGAAGACACTGAGTGGCAGAAGGTGCAAGTTCCTCCAGCATGTTAGACATCAGAGGAAGAATAGAGAGGGCAGCATGGTGGCTCAGTGGTTTGCACTGCAGCCTTGCAGCGCTAGGGTTCTGGGTTGAAATCCAGCCAAGGACAACATCTGCAAGGACTTTGTGTGTTCTCCCTGTGTTTGCATGGGTTTCCCCCAGGCTTTCTGGTTTCCTCTTCAGTAAAAAAAGCAGCCACTGAGTGTCCGGGAATCTTCACACAGACTTTTCTTAGCCAGGGCTGCTTCTTGACAGGGTTGGACGGGCCCACTAGATAACAGGAGAATCCTCCAGTGCGCCCTGCCTTCTCCTTCAGGAGATTTCATAGTGCAAACCTTGCAGCTGGTATGGGGCTATTGAGTGGGAGAGAAAGGTGGGCCCTCAGAATCAAATCCTCTGGTGGGCCCAATGATCTTCAGTCTTCACAGCCATATTTTTTAGCTCAGTGAAAGGACTGGCATAGAGGGAAAATGTATCTACTCCGGCTGTCATTTCTCCCAGGAAGTCCTCTATTGCAGCTTGTTCCATAAGCAATGGCAGCCCGTCCAAAATCAGCCCACACTTCTTGGTGGTGCTTTGACACACAAAGATCTTTCTTTATGCCTTGAATTTCATGACTACAGAGTTGGGCAATGGCCTGATCTACAACGCATTTGAGAAATAATGTGTAAAAGCACATCCAATCCACAGCAAAAATGGAGCCATAGAGTGCCCGGAAACCTTAACCTAGACTTTTCTTAGCCAGGGCTGCTTCTCAGCAGGGTTGGATGGGCCCACCAGAGAACCAGAGACTCCTCCAGTGGGGGCCCTGGCTTCTACTTCAGGAGAGTTTATAATGCAACCTTGCAGGTCGTGATGATGATAGAGGCCACCATCTCCTTAGCTTGCTGCTGGTATTTTTTTGTGGGAATGAGCTTGGCTCCAGCCAACCTGGAATATTTTCAGTGAATTCAGGCACGCCATGGTTTGGTATTGGCACCGAGTACCAGAAGCGAAGCCATCCACAATTTCCTTCTCAGGAATTTTATTTGGTAGTCTGAGTGGCTACCCAAACATTAGTTTCTCACAAAGGAGCTCAAGACATTGAGTGGCAGTAGATGCAAGTTTCTCCAGCATGTTAGATACCAGAAGGAGAACAGAGAAGGCAGCACAGTGGCTCAGTCATTAGCACTACAGCGTTTCAGCGCTGGGGTTCTGGTTCCAAATCCCAGCAAGGACAACATCCTTAAAGGAGTTGTCTACTACTTTTACATTCCATGCGGCACCCCCGCCGATCAACTATTATTGGTGCCGACGGCGGCTGCTGCCGGCCGGAAGTGCTTACCTGAGGGGCTCCACCATCAAGTGGTAGTGGCCGCTGCGGTGTACTGCACATCCGCCTCCTATTCAATTGAATATAACAGCTGATCGGCGGGAGTGCCGCGTGCGGGACCCCGGCTGATCATACATTGATGCCCTATCCTACGGATAGGACGTCAATGTAAAAGTATTGGACAACTTCTTTAAGGAGTTTGTATGTTCTCCTCGTGTTTGCGTGGGTTTACCCCAGGTTCTCCGGTTTGCTCCTCAGTAAAAAGGCTGCCATACAGTGTCCGGGAACCCTCACACAGACTTTTCCTAGCCAGGGCTGCTTCTCAGCAGGGTTGGACGGGCCCACCAGAGAACCGGAGACTCCTCCGGTAGGCCCTGGCTTCTCCTTCAGGAGAGTTCATAATGCAAACCTTGCAGGTCGTGATGATGATAGAGGCCATTATCTCACTAGCTTGCTGATGGTACTTTTCTGTGGGAATGAGCTTGTCTCCAACCAGCTTGGAATATTTCCAGTGAATTAAGGCACTCCACGGTTTGGTATTAGCAACCAGTATCAGAGGCGAAGCCATCCACAATTTCCTTCACAGGAATTTTATTTGGTAGACTGAGTGGCTGCCCAAACTTTAGTTTCTCACAAGGGAGCCCAAGACACTGAGTGGCAGTACGTGCAAGTTTCTCCAGCCTGACCTGTTTGTTAGATATCAGAGGGAGAACAGAATTTGGCATTGCCAAGGTACCAGAGTCTGTTTTTTTTTTTACTAAAGATCCTGCTGTGTTTTTATATATATATTTTTTTTATGTCTCTTCAAATGTGTATTGGAGTGCGTCCTAATTTTTGGCAGCCCTTGACATTGCTGCATATACGCAATAACAGTATAGGAGAGACACTCTTTAATAATGGGTAGGACAATTCAAATAGATTCTATATTCTAGAATATTACCGGTCTTATCTGAAATTCGTTTACGGGTGAGGTATCACAGTTTGGATAGCATATTACACCGACCGGTATTAGGTATTATTGCCTAATACTGCATGCTGCTTGTGCTGCCGAAAATTTTTTATTTTTTCCAGAAAAATCCATTTTAGTTTGTTTTTTGTATGTTTTATTGTCAGTCCGTAAAAGTGGCGTAATACTCTGACAACATTGCAATAGTTATCCTTGGCAGGAGAAGAAGGAGAAGGAGGAAAAAGAACAAAGAGCGCTGTGTAACACTGTGGAGAGGTGAAGTGTATGTAATGAACTCACCCAAAATGGTTGTGCTGGACAGACAGAACACTGGCAGAAAATTTAGAAGAGGACTGGAGTTTCTCCTCCGGTATGCTGCTCATCCAATGTCGTTGTACTGTGCTTTTCCTGGCCCTGAAGCCGCTCCACTTGGAGGTATACAAGGAGAGAAGAACTTGGGATGGCGCTTTCGTTTGAATGTGGAGATCAGACAGTCCATATATCAATATTAGATTTATTGGTTTTAAAAACAGATTTTACTGTCAAACCACATTTACCATAAAAAACTTTTAAAAACACAATGCGTTTCAACTTCCATGAGTCTTCAGGTGTAAAAGAAATAGTGACACATAGAAACTTTTATACCTTATACTTAATTAGTTGTGGGTGGAGTGTTCATAAATAACTTTTTACAGTCTTTTACAGTCTTCATCAGGTGTAAAAGAAATAGTGACATACAGAAACTTTTAAACCTTATACTTAATTAGTTGTGGGTGGAGTGTTCCACCCACAACTAATTAAGTATACAGTAAGGTATAAAAGTTTCTATATGTCACTATTTCTTTTACACATGATGAAGACTCATAGAAGTTGAAACGCGTTGTATTTTTAAAAGTTTTTTTATGGTAAATGTGGCTTGACAGCAAAATCTGTTTTTAAAACCAATAAATCTAATATGGATATATGAACTGTCTGAACTCTGACAACATTGTACACAGATATGCTATTGGTCAGCGACCAACTGTGGATAGGTTTGAACACACAACTGCCATACTGTAAATGAAGTATAATATCTGACACATTCCCCAAAAATTTCCGTATTATTGCGGCAGTAATATGGGATCACGTCTGATGACCACGGTTTCAGTCAGTCGCCTAATAGTATGGTATTTGTCAGTGACCAAGTATCAATAGTTTGGAACAACATACACCTGGCAGACTTTAAATGGAGTGTAATATCTGACACGTTCCCAAAAATTTCTGTATTGTTACAGTAGTCATATGGGATCAAGTCTGATGGCCACGGTTTCAGGCAGTCACCTAATAGTATGGTATTTGTCAGCGACCAAAACAAAGCTGGCTGACTTTAAATGAAGTATAATATTTGGCACGCTCCACAAAATGTCTGTATTATTACCGCAGTAACATGGGATCACATGTGATCTTGGAAAAGTTTCTCTGCTTCTACAATACAGTATTGCAAATATAATCAAAAAATATGTCTGTATTCTGCTAACAAGCAAATGGAGCAGTAAAATGGTGTACTCTGTATTGCTTTTTAAGCAAATAATCAGGATAAGGAGCAAAAAAGAAAATAGTCTGGTACTGTAGGGCTATGGATATTTGTAACAGCAGCAGCAGACAGAACATGCAATAGACCCTATTGTGCTGTATACACTGCCACAAACCTTACCTGCCTAACTCCTGCTATCACCACTGAATACATGCAGTTGGATTAGTCCTCAGAAGGACTGTTAGATCAGATGGACATATATCTTGTTGTGGAATACCTATACGTAACTAATAAACCACCAATTCTGTCACTCACTCAGCAGCACCTCTCCCTACTCTGCCTGTTTCCGGGGTACACTGTCACAAGCACAGGGTCACCAGGTCTGATATAGACCTGATGACGCTATGCGGCCAGCCAATCACTGTGATGCCACAACCAACATAGCTACGGCATTACAGTGCGTGGCAAGCAATCCCTGCATTTTAATTGACTGTCTAAAGAGCACCAAACATGTAGGGAGGGGAGGTGAAATACTCGAGGAGCGCCTGACGCGCCCCCTGTGCCGTGGGGTACTCGGCAGCCGGGCCTCTGGTTGCTTGGGGGATATCACGGTAGCTGGCCCGGTCCGTGACCCAGGGCGATCAGTAAAAAGGGGAAAATATTGGGGGATTTGGGAAAGTGTTCGTGACGCCACCTGTGGAATGCGTCTAAGGGGTGCCGCCGCTGCGGAGCAGTCCTCTGGAGCTGGTGTTACGGCAGCAGGGATGGTGTGGCTCTCCACAGGTAGAGCTAGCTCCAGGACTGCGTGGGGTGTAATGGATGGTTGTGCTGGCCGCTGTGGTGCAGAGAGGGAATGGTGGCGCAGACGGAATAATTGGACAGAGGCGGTGCGGTGCAGTCATCCGTGTCTTTACTCACAGTTCTTTAGTTCCTCAGGGTGCACTGTCAGATTGCAGCCTCCCGCGTCGCGCTGCATTCACCAGGCAGGGGCTCAGCTCTTCCTCAGGTAGATCAGGGGTACCTGGCAGAACCCCACTTTCACGTGTTCCTAGCTAGACTGACTTCACGCTGGGTATTTCTCCCTCCTGCCCTGCGCTGCCCACTCTCAATCCCGCTCGGGTGCTCTGAAGTCCCTCCTGTACGTCGGATCCCGGACCTGCTTGACCCTCCTGGGGATTAGAATGCGGCTTACGATCTCTCTGTCTTCTGACAGATTCTGGGCGTACGGGTGCCGTCCTGCACTCGCCGTACCCCCTAGGATCCCTTCTTAGAACGGAGCCTACTCCCTGCTCCCCTTCTGGGCCTCCAGACTTGGTCCTACTTGTGGAGCAGAGCTCCTAATGAGACTCTGCTCCCGGACTGTTTTCTGAACTGTCCTGAGCTGTTCTTCTGAACTGCTCTCCTCTACTAATCTATCTGTCCTGCCACCCTAAGATGGCTTCCCTATATATACTCCTACCAAAGTGCTCCCTCTAACTACTTCCTCCATCCACACCCACTACTCTTTCCCCCTACCTTTGGTTCCCCCCACTCTAGCCAGGGTCAGGGCTCAGCAGAGACATACATTGCGTCTTGCCCCTCCAGCTGGCCTGGAGCAGTGTAGTGTTGGATGCAGGTGTTTGGGATTCCGGGCAGCACTCCATCCTTACCTGAGAGAAGGAGATACCACACCTCTGGGTGAGGTGCAGTACCCCTGTGGCAACTGAACCCTCAGGGGCGCCACACGCCGAGCAAGTCGAGCAGTGAGATGCTCGGGCGAGCATCGAACACTGACGCGGACGCTCGCTCATCACTAGTCATTACATCGCGTCTGCTGTGTGGCGCATCGGTTTGCATAGTAAAGACCAGAGCAGCGCCTGGTGAAAGGGAACAAGGTGAGTATGTCCTATAGTGAAAAATGACATGTTTTCCTGTGTCCACAAAAATTTTATTTTGTCTAATTTTTTTCATTTTCACAAAGGTAATTGGAGAAGATGGAACCTATAATTTATTATGCAATTTCTCCTGAATGTGACAATATTCCATATCTGGTCAATAATTACTGATTAGGTACATGACAGGGCTTGGAATGGATTGCAGATGTCATGTCACATTTGCTCAGTCAGTGAGGTGCTAAAACAGTAGAAACCTCTCACAAGTGACTCCATTTTAGAAATTAAACTCATCAAGATATACATCTTGGCTTGTGGTGAGCATTTTTAATCCTTAGATGCTTCATTTAATTTTATAAGATTGGGCGATAACCATGAAAAATTAAAATTTTCCTATTAAAATGTTGCTTTAACCTCAAATTTTCCATATCACAAGAGGTAATAAGAGAAAGAAGACCCCACAATTTGTGATGCAATTTCTCCACAGTGATGCCCCTATAAATTGAAACTGGATACAATTTTTTCAGCTTGGATGAGAAGGTGCGCTATTTGACTTTTGGAGTGCAATTTTGGCTGGAATAGATTGCTGATGCCATGCACATTAGCAGAGCCCCTGAGGTGGCAGAACAGTGAAACCAACCCCCTCACCATAAATGACATCATTTTGGAAACTATACCAATGAAGGAGTTAATGTAGGAGTGTAGTGAGTATTTTTAACCTACATGTACCTCACAGAATGTTATAACATTGAGCCGTGGTATTCAAAAAATAGAATTTTACAACTAAAATGTTAAACTACCTGGAAATATTTCATTCTCCTATGGCATAATGTGTAAAATAGATCCCACAATTTGTTTTGAAATTTTTCAATGCAGTGATAACCGATTTGGAAGTGGGGTTGTGTGTAGTCCAGGTCCAGCAAATGTTCAGCCATTTTCGCTTTTTTTTTCTTTTAATAATTTTCTTGATTTTCTGTTGTACATTTTGACAGCCATTAAGTAACAAACAAGTGTTCTCTTCTGTTAGATAGATACAGTTGAAACCAGAAGTTTACATACATTATATAAATAGACAGATATGCATGTTTTTCTCAATAGCTGACATGAAATCAGAGTAACCTTTCCAGTTTTAGGTCAATTAGGATTACCATAATTTTTAATATTTGCCAATTGCCAGAATAATGAGTGAGAAAGAAAAGTTCAACCCTGTTATTTGTTTGACAAGTGTCAAGAAAGTTGATTTGCCACTATTTAATATAGACAGTGTAGGTACCGTCCCAATTTAGGGTCACCTTGTCGCTGGTGGGACGGCTTGTATACTTTTTTTGATCAAAAATAGTTCACTAAGTACCCTATATGTCATATGCAACTTTGCTTTACATTTATATATAATGATTGTAGGGTATGAGAGATATTTTTTGTCTTTTGTAGGTTTTTCTTCTTTTTGCTAGTGTGAACATGCTCCTATTTCTTGCATGTGTACCATCTTAGACCTCAGTTCACATTGCTTGGTTTTTTGTCTTGTTTGCATTCTGTGCAAATTAAGGGTGTGGCATCCCCTTTGTTGAGTTGGTTAGTATATATGTAGCTTACCACGGGCCTAGGTGGTCTGATATTGGGACCCGGTTCTATTTGTCTACCCTTTTATGTGCATTACTTCAACTTTGATATACAGTAAGGTTTTTAATATAGACAGTGTAGGTACCGTCCCAATTTAGGGTCACCTTGTCGCTGGTGGGGCGGCTTGTATACTTTTTTTGATCAAAAATAGTTCACTAAGTACCCTATATGTCATATGCAACTTTGCTTTACATTTATATATATTATGATGGTAGGGTATGAGAGATATTTTTTGTCTTTTGTAGATTTTGCTTCTTTTTGCTAGTGTGAACATGCTCCTATTTCTTGCATGTGTACCATCTTAGACCTCAGTTCACATTGCTTGGTTTTTTGTCTTGTTTGCATTCTGTGCAAATTAAGGGTGTGGCATCCCCTTTGTTGAGCTGGTTATTATATATGTAGATTACCACGGGCCTAGGTGGTCTGATATTGGGACCCAGTTCTATTTGTCTACCCTTTTATATGCATTACTTCAACTTTGATATACAGTAAGGTTTTTAATATAGACAGTGTAGGTACCGTCCCAATTTAGGGTCACCTTGTCGCTGGTGGGACGGCTTGTATACTTTTTTTGATCAAAAATAGTTCACTAAGTACCCTATATGTCATATGCAACTTTGCTTTACATTTATATATAATGATGGTAGGGTATGAGAGATATTTTTTGTCTTTTGCAGGTCTTGCTTCTTTTTGCTAGTGTGAACATGCTCCTATTTCTTGCATGTGTACCATCTGAGACCTCAGTTCACATTGCTTGGTTTTATAACTTGTATTTTGTATTCGCGGCTGTTGTGCCCATACTTTGTAGAAAAGTTCAACCCTGTTATTTGTTTGACAAGTGTCAAGAAAGTTGATTTGCCACTACACTGAGGTCGGAGTCATTCATAGCACCGCCGTATACACATTCGACTAGCGTTCCGGTCGTTACATCTTGACGTAGTTGGCAGGATACGGTGCTCGCTGTGGATGGTGCGAGTAGCACAGAAGGTGCTGCCGCGTCTACTGTAATAATCCAGCCCCCTTCTCCCATTGTGACCGGTAGAGACCGGTTAGTTGGTTGCTCCGCAAAGGGAGCACTGCTTAACCACCTGGCCAAGTTTGATGGGTATAACTTGCTGTTCAGTGATTGGGTAGGCAGGTTGAAGAATGCCATTGCCTTGTACGGCGTCAGCCCCCAGCTACAATCGGAAGTCGCGCTGAATGCTCTGCAGGGGGATGCGCGCAAAGTTGTCTTGTTAAAACCCAAAGACAAACGAAAGACGGTCAACGATATCATCTGGATACTAGAGAAAGCCTTCGACATTGTGGCGGCGGCAGGCTGATGTCGACAGCATTCTTCGGGATCAGTTAATCGAGGGGATACGAAGTGAAGCGCTAAGGAGCGAATTGTTGCTGAAGGTGCGGAGTTCTCCTGGATTCACCTATGCCGAAATACAGGAAGAGGCAGTAGCACGGACTTTGGAAGTGAGGCCTGCTCTGCAGTGGAGTAACCTGCAAGTGGCTAACACAAGAGAGCCGAGACCAGACCCTGTTCAGGCACAGCTGGCAGTTTTACAGAAAACCGTGGAAAGCCTGAAGGAACAGGTGCAACGGATGCAAGTTCGGGAGATGCCTCTGATATGCTCGGCCCTGACTAACCCCCCTATTCCCCTATATGGGCAACCACCCTATACCTCAGGGAGGACGCTGACTGCTCCTTGACCTGATGCAGCCGGAGGTAGGGCAAGAAGATCGGTTCAATGTTGGCGATGGCGAGATCTGGGGCATATGCAGCGGTACTGCCAGAAAAACCTGCCGGCTGAAATCCCGACATCGGTAAAAGAGAGGCCCTCGCTGTAGTTGGGCATACGGCGAGGCAGGAACGAAAATCAACGCCCAACGTCTGTTCCAAAGATCTGATTGCGGAGAATCCCACGTTAGAGGTGCAGTTTGCAGGAAAGTAGGTGGCGTGCTTAGTGGATACTGGATCGGAGGTGACGACCATGCCGATAGAATTTTTCAAGACGCACTTCGAAGAGGCCATCAAGACGGAGTCGGAAAATCTGCTAAGGCTGAAGGCCGCTAATAATGAAGAAATTCCAGTGGCAGGCATTGCATGGATGAAAGTACAGCTGTGCGGTCAGGAATTGGGAACCAAAGGAGTGGTGCTCGTGAAGACACAGGCGAGGCCAAATCTTCCGGTGGTTCTTGGAATGAACATCCTGAGGGAGCTGGGCTCCCTTTTGTTTGAGCGTGATGGCCGAAGATATTGGAAATGAGCGACACCTCACAAAGCCACTTAGAGGG
This sequence comes from Phyllobates terribilis, assembly GCF_046119375.1. Taxonomy (NCBI): domain Eukaryota; kingdom Metazoa; phylum Chordata; class Amphibia; order Anura; family Dendrobatidae; genus Phyllobates; species Phyllobates terribilis. The sequence goes on from NW_027362768.1 coordinate 314,190,190, forward strand.
CCCTGCAAAAGGTGGTCCGTTCGTGCGGCATTCAGAAGAGTTCGGCTGAAGGAAGAATGGTGGGAGCAGTGTATGTCCCATGCGGGTCTGCTGTTGTGATCGCCCCTGGTCAAGAGAAGCTTGTGTTGATGCCGGTAGGGATGCACAGGAAGCTGAATGATGTGGAGGTGGTTCTGGAACCGGTGGGACGGTCAGGAGGTACGGACAGTCCGATGATAGCTCGAACGTTGGCTATTGTGCAAAATGGAAGTGTACCAATGAGGTGTCTGAATCTGCAGAATCATGAGGTGACTCTGGCAGTGGGTACGAAGCTGACTGAGGTATATGTGTGTGACGAAGGAGTCATCCCCAAAAGCCAGTTCACACTGAGGGCAGACCGCCGGACCGCCTGGACCCTGTCGATGCAGGCGGCAGCTGAAGAATCCCCCACGCCCACGTGGAATGGCAGAAAGATTATGGAGATCATAGGAGTGGATGAGTCCCAGTTGGCTCCCGAGCAGGCTCGCAGACTGGAGGCTTCACTGTGGGAATATCAGGCTGTTTTCTCCAGGGGAGATGAAGACTTTGGTTGTACATAGATTGTGGAGCACAAGATACCCACAGGAAACGCCCCCCCAATTCGGGAGAGATATCGTCAGATCTCACCGAGGCTTTATCAGGAGGTCAAAGGAATGCTGGCGCAGATGCTGGATAATGGAGTGGTACGGCCAAGTCAAAGTCCTTGGGCTGCACCGGTCGTGTTGGTCTGGAAAAAGGATGGATCCATACGGTTTCGTGTTGATTACCGTAATCTGAATGTGCTCACAGTACGTCAATCCTACCCGTTGCCCCGGATCGAGGAATCCCTGTCTGCCTGGGAAAGGTGAAGTACTTCTCCACTCTTGACCTGGCCATCGGCTACTGGCAGGTGCCCGTGGCATCTCAAGATCGGCAGAAGACAGCATTCATCTTGCTGATGGGACTGTACGAATTTAATCGAATGCCCTTCGGACTGACTAATGCTCCAGGAACGTTTCAGTGGTTAATGGAATACTGGTTGGGCGATTACAATTTTGAGTCCGTGTTGATCTATCTGGAGAATGTGATTATATTTGGAGATTCGTTCGACGACCACCTGAAGAAGCTCGAGCAAGTGTTGCACCGACTGAGGGACAATGGACTTAAGATCAAGCCAATGAAATGTCACTTGTTCCAGACGCAGATCGAGTATCTGTGACATGTAGTGTCGGCTGAGGGTGTGCGGCCAGCACTGAGTAAAATTTAGGCCATTTAGGAGTGGCCCCATCCCAAGACCGTGAGAGAAGTATGGGCATTTCTCGGTTTAGCCGGATACTACCATCGGTTTGTGAAAGACTTTGCTAAAGTGGCTGAACCACTGAATGAGTTGTTGAGAGAGACGGCTCAGGGGCCCAAGAATCAGCCGATTCGGTGGACGGACCGACAATAACAGGCATTCGATCGGATCCGGGCCGCTCTTGTGCAGGCACCTTTATTGGCGTGTGCTCGCTTTGATAAACCATTCACCCTGAACACTGACAGAAGTCTCTATGGTCTGGGAGCCGTGTTAGCTCAAGAACAAGATGGGAGTGAGTGAGTCATCGCGAATGCTAGCCTGTATTTACGGGATACAGAGCGAAATCCGGACAATTACAGCTCGTTTAAGCTGGAGATGTTGGCCCTGGTGTGGGCCATGACCGAGAAGTTTGCAGAGTACCTGGCTGGGTCGGAGATTCTAATGATGGCGGACAATAATCCGCTTGCACACTTGGAAAACGCTAAACTAGGAGCCCTGGAGCAGAGAGAGGTGGCGTGGATGTCCAAGTTTAATTACCGGATCCGGTTCCGTTAGGGTAAAGAAAACTCCAGTGCCAACGCATTATCACGAGTGACCCGAGGCACACCCGAGCAGGTGGTGGATGAAGACCTCAAGGATACTGAGATCCCCGATTTGAGGCGATTGCCTGTGTTCGTGGACGTGGTACGCTCAAGTGGGGTGGCGACACGGGTCGCCACATTGCTGGGCAAGACTTTTCAAGAGTGGGCCGAGTTACAGGATTCAGACTCTGAACTGTCACGAGTAAAGAAATGGCTGAGTCCAAAGTCCTGGCCCGATGGGAGAGCAAGAGCCCGGCTGGGTGCAGAAGGACAAAAGCTGCTAAGGCAGTGGGATCGATTGGCCATAGCGGAGGGGATACTGTAATGCTGGATCTACATAGCGGCAGAGCTAGGTACCGTTGGCTGTTAGTAATCCCAGCTTCAGTGGCTCTGGACATTGCCCGGGAAGCTTATATGCGGGGTGCACACTTTGGGCCTGAGAAGACTTATCGTTGGCTGTAGCGGTACGTGTACACACCTGGCTTGGAAGAAGTTGTGAAAGAGGTGTGTGGTAGGTGCCGGGCATGTGAGCTGAATAAGTCCCTGGAACAGAGGGCTCCTGTTCAGACAATTGTGACGTCTGCCCCGTTGGAAGTGCTAATGGTGTATTATTTGTCAATCGGGTATGCCAGAAGTGGTCATCATTCATGCCTAGTCATGACTGATCACTTTACTAATTTTGCCGTTGCTGTCCCCACCAAAGATCAGACTGCTAAGTCCGCAGCTGAGGCAATTTGTAAGCATTTCATCCAGGTTTATGTGTGTCCTCAAAGGATACATTCAGATCAAGGTGCTTGCTTTCAAGGTCAGCTCATGACGGAGTTGCTGCAAGTCTATGGGATTCAGCAATCACGGACAATGCCCTACCATCCACAGGGAAATGGGGCCTGTGAACGGTTCAACCAAACCTTGCTTCAACTGCTGAGAACGCTGGAACAGAGGCAGAAGGAGCTTATGTAGGCCTACAACAATAGGGTCCATAGCACCACAGGATTCACTCCTTACGCGATGATGTTCGGTCGGCCTGGGCGAGAAATTGAAGAACTGTACCTGACAAGCCAGAATATCATACAGCCAGTGAGTGGGTCCAGGATCATTGCTGAAGGTTTGCGGGAAATCCACCGGATAGTAAAAGACCATGTGCAGGATCATCCCCACCAAGATCGGGGGCCTGTGCACCTAGATGAGTTCCGGGTGGATGATAAGGTGCTAGTGCGAGTCACGTGTCCGGGAGATAAGTTGAGTGACAGGTGGGAGGATACGCCCTACACAGTAGTGGAAAGGGTATTCCCAGGGGGAAGTGTGTACACAGTGGTTCTTGAAGGGTACATTGGACCCCGTTACACAATGCACAAAAACTGGCTAAGGGGGTGTATGTCCGACACACCTGCCTGTCACCCTGAGACACCTGCCCCACCTACAGCGATTGCACCAAGTAATGTTGAATGTGACTGTTGGGATGACTTGGGGGTGGAACCCTCGGACTTGCAAAGTCCGATAGCGCAAGATCCAGGTGTTCCACACACCGCCCCTGATGTTACTGTTCCACCAGATGCGGTGGACCCTCCATCGAACTCGGCAAGTACTGGTTTGCAGAGATCGAAGAGGAGCACAGCTGGTGTTCTCCAAATACGATATAATCCTGCGGAGTATGTGTTACATATGTGTTGTACGAAACCATTTGTCGGGGCGCCAAATTGTAAGTGGGGTGGATTGTAGCATGTTGGCATGTGTTTCTAGTAATTAGTTCATATTACTGATAGCATAAATTTATCCTGCAATGACTTAGTCCGGCCATTAGGGGTCAGCAAGAGACAAGTAAAGAAAAGCCCGGGGATCTGTGAAAAAGCCCGGGAATCTGAGATCCAGGAAGACCTCTGAGGGGACGAGACGTGTCTGATGTCCAGAGACAATTGGAGCTTGCAGAGACTTGAGCCGGATGGTGTGTCCAAGAAGAAACTGTGCCTTGTGAGTAACTGAGATATGTGACCAGTCACCAACTGTGTAGTTAGCTAGGGAAAGCTAGTTAGTAATCCCAGTAGTACTGAGAACTGCCCGGTGTATATCATTGCTGATGGACTGATCAGGCTTGATCCAGAGATTGCGAAAGATCTGGTATAACAAGACTTTGTGTACGTGGATACTACAAAGGAGCCCTGTTGTGAACTATACATTGAGACTGAGATCAATTCTGATTCCTGCCTGCGCCGGGATATGCTAGAGAACTTGGTATGAAGGAGAAGCTGATTAAACCTTGTGGCCAGAGATCAGGGTCTAATAAAAGGTTTAGTTTGTTAATTGCTTGTGTATATTAAATTAGAGAGATTTCTCTTTGCTCTTGTAGGAAGAGAAATTGTACACCGTATAGACAACGCGTTGGCTAAACATAGAGTGTTTATTAAGGGGAAAAACAAGGGTACCAGGATCCCATTGTATTAGTGTGGGAGGGGAGTGTAAGGTTATATTCCTGGGAGGACCACGTGCCACGTCCGCAGTAACTTCCTGGGTAGCCCCTGTACTGAATAAGGGTGGGAGCGGCATAGCCCAGGGGTAGTTTGGCTCATTCCTGCGAGATTGGCACTTGGGCTCTCTCGGGCTGCATAACTTGTATTTTGTATTCGTGGCTGTTGTGGCTCATACTTTGTAGGAAAGTACAACCCTTTTATTTGTTTGACAAGTATAAAGAAAGTTGATTTGCCACTACACTGAGGTCAGAGTCATTCATAGCATCGCCGTATCCCTCATACACATTCCACCAGCGTTCCGGACGTTACATCCCCAAGGATGAGTCAGACTAGTGCTAGTTCACAATTCTCTTCCTGATATATTGGCTGATTTCTTTAGACTTTCCCAGGATGCTACACAAAGAAGCAGTGTTTCAGGTGTGCATTAAAATACATCCATAGGTGTGTGTCTAATTAACTCAGATGTTGCCAAAAAATCAGAAGCTTCCAAACACATGACATCATCATATGGGCAGTCCAGAATTGTTTAAAGGCATAGTAATCTGTGTATATAAACAATATAGTGTATGTAAACTTTTGACTTTGCAGTAATTAATAAAAATGCCTTAAAACATTTTCTCTCATTATTTTGGCATTTGGCAAATATTAAAAATTATAGTAATCCTAATTGACCTAAAACAGGAAAGGTTTATTCAGATTTCATGTCAGATATTGAGAAAAACATGCATATATAGTGTAAGTAAACTTCTGGTTTTAACTGTATCACTTATAACTTCATGGTGCACGTGTGTCATTACACGGCAGCCAATTCTGAACAAGCTAAGCTGCAGTGTAAAGCATGTGTGAGTTACAGAGCAGCCCCCTGGACCACTAATGAGACTAGAGATGGATTTCAGACCACCCTGACTCCAGTCGACAACAATGCTGCAGTCATGAATGATAGCGCTGTCCTAATGGAGTAACGCTGGGGTGTCCTCTCCTCTAGGACTGTAGTGACGTGTGTTGAGCACAATGGATGAATTCCAATGTGAAATATCAGCCAACACTTCTGATTAGGAATCCTGCTCCTCTGTTGGAGGCTTTTATGACCAGTACATTTTCAGATGTCAGTCTAATCTATTCATTTTTATTTTTGCTCTGGGGATTGAACATTATGATAAAGAATGTGACTGGGCAGATAAACCAGACCACAGATCAGTGGTCAGAGCATTCACAGGACAGTGTCACAGGAAGCACAATTTACAAAAATACTGTTCCAAAACTCCTGCAGATTCTGGTGTGGAGAGAACTGACATATTTGCTGCTCGCCTTCTTCTCTACCATGTATGTGGAACCCTTCAGCTCTGCACACACAGTGAGGAGATTATCCCGACCTTTACAGCAGGCCATACATCTATAATATAACCGGAGATGCATCCCTCTGTCTGAAGCCGTTATAGACTGCGCAAACGCGACACACCAGTCTGGCTCCAGACAGAAGATCGCATGGAGCCGTTACAAGTAAGAAGAGTGTATGGTGCCAGAGACACTGAATGCATACCGCGATCTCCGGCGCCACACTTACATACTTACCTGACTGGGAGGAGCGTTGCCGCGGAGCCTCTCTTCTCACCGGAGACCGGGGCAGGAGTGAGGCGTCGGAATCAGCGCATGCACCTAGCGCTATCCGGCACCATTTTACTGAAGACACGTTTGCAGTGTGTCTTCAGCAAAATGGCGCCGGACAGCGCGGTATGGGCACGCGTGTACTCGGGCGCCGCACTCCTCCTCTGGCCTCCGGCAGAACGGGACACAGCACTGGAGCACAGGGATGAAAGCTGAGTATAACTGTTTATTTTTTTTGTATTTGTGCAGCGTGATAGGGATGAGGGGTGCCATACATACCAGGATTGGGGAGTGAGGGGACCACACATAGCAGGGGGGGGCATGCATACCAGGATAGGGATGAGGGGTACCATGTATACTAGGATAGGGATGAGGGGTACCATGCATACCAGGATAGGGATGAGGGGTACCATACATACCAGGATAGGGATGAGGGGTACCATACATACCAGAATCAGGATGAGGGGTACCGTATATACCAGGATGAGGGATGGGGTGCCATGCATACCAGGATTGGGGATGAGGAAGCCATGCATACCAGGATGAGGGATTGAGTACCATGCATACCAGGATTGGGGGATGAGGGGTGCAATGCATACCAGGATTGGGATGAGGGGTGCCATATATACCAGGATGAGAGTTGGGGTGCCATGCATACCAGGATTGGGATGAGGGGTGCCATGCATACCAGGATTGGGGATGAAAGGTGCCATGCATACCAGGATTGGGGATGAGGGGGCCATGCATACAAGAATGAGGGATCGGGTGCCATGCATGCCAGGATTGGGATGAGGGGTGCAATGCGTACCAGGATTGGGAATGAGGGGTGCAATGCGTACCAGGATTGGGGATGAGGGGTGCCATGCGTACCAGGATTGGGGATGAGGGGTGCCACGCGTACCAGGAATGGGGATGAGGGGTGCCATACGTACAAAAATTGGGGATGACGGGTGCCATGCGTACCAAGATTGAGGATGAGGGTTGCCATGCGAACCAGGATTGGGGATGAGGGGTGCCATGCATACTAGGATTGGGGATGAGGGGTACCATGCATACCAGGATGAGGGATGGGGAGCCATGCATACCAGGATTCCGATGAGGGGCCATGCATACCAGGATAGGTATGAGGGATACCATGTATACCAGGATAGGGATGAGGGGTACCATGCATACCAGGATAGGGATGAGGGGTACCATACATACCAGGATTGGGGGATGAGGGGTGCCATGTATACCAGGATTGGGATGAGGGGTGCCACATATACCAGGATGAGAGATGGGATGCCATGCATACCAGGATTGGGGATGAGGGATGCCATGCATACCAGGATTGGGAATGAGGGGTGCAATGCGTACCAGGATTGGGAATGAGGGGTGCCATGCGTACCAGGATTGGGGATGAGGGGTGCCATGCGTACCAGGATTGGGGATGAGGGGTGCCATGCGTACCAGGAATGGGGATGAGGGGTGCCATACGTACAAAGATTGGGGATGATGGGTGCCATGCCTACCAAGACTTAGGATGAGGATTGCCATGCATACCAGGATTGGGGATGAGGGGTGCAATGCATTCCAGGATTGGGGATGAGGGGTGCCATGCATACCAGGATTGGGGATGGGGTGTCATGCATACCAGGATTGGGAATGAGGAGTACCATGCATACCAGGATGAGGGATGGGATGCCATGCATACCAGGATAGGGATGTGGGGGGGCCATGCATACCAGGATAGGGATGAGGGGCCATGCATACCAGGATAGGGATGAGGGGTACCATGTATACCAGGATAGGGATGAGGGGTACCATGCATACCAGGATAGGGATGAGGGGTACCATACATACCAGTATGGGGGTTGAAGGGTGCCATGCAAACCAGGATGAGGGATGGGGTGCCATGCATACCAGGATTGGGGATGAGGAAGCCATGCATACCAGGATGAGGGATTGGGCGCCATGCATACCGAGATTGGGAAATGAGGAAGCCATGCATACCAGGATGAGGGATTGAGTACCATGCATACCAGGATTGGGGGATGAGGGGTGCCATGCATACCAGGATTGGGGATGAAAGGTGCCATGCATACCAGGATTGGGGATGAGGGGGCCATGCATACAAGAATGAGGGATCGGGTGCCATGCATGCCAGGATTGGGATGAGGGGTGCAATGCGTACCAGGATTGGGAATGAGGGGTGCAATGCCTACCAGGATTGGGGATGAGGGGTGCCATGCGTACCAGGATTGGGGATGAGGGGTGCCACGCGTACCAGGAATGGGGATGAGGGGTGCCATACGTACAAAAATTGGGGATGACGGGTGCCATGCGTACCAAGATTGAGGATGAGGGTTGCCATGCGTACCAAGATTGGGGATGAGGGGTGCCATGCATACTAGGATTGGGGATGAGGGGTACCATGCATACCAGGATGAGGGATGGGGTGCCATGCATACCAGGATGAGGGATGGGATGCCATGCATATCAGGATAAGGATGTGGGGAAGCCATGCATACCAGGATTCCGATGAGGGGCCATGCATACCAGGATAGGTATGAGGGATACCATGTATACCAGGATAGGGATGAGGGGTACCATGCATACCAGGATAGGGATGAGGGGTACCATACATACCAGGATTGGGGGATGAGGGGTGCCATGCATACCAGGATTGGGATGAGGGGTGCCACATATACCAGGATGAGAGATGGGGTGCAATGCATACCAGGATTGGGGATGAGGGATGCCATGCATACCAGGATTGGGGATGAGAGGTGCCATGCATACCAGGATTGGGGATGAGGGGGCCATGCATACAAGAATGAGGGATGGGGTGCCATGCATGCCAGGATTGGGAATGAGGGGTGCAATGCGTACCAGGATTGGGGATGAGGGGTGCCATGCGTACCAGGATTGGGGATGAGGGGTGCCATGCGTACCAGGAATGGGGATGAGGGGTGCCATACGTACAAAGATTGGGGATGACGGGTGCCATGCGTACCAAGATTGAGGATGAGGATTGCCATGCATACCAGGATTGGGGATGAGGGGTGCAATGCATACCAGGATTGGGGATGAGGGCTGCCATGCATGCCAGGATTGGGGATGGGGTGTCATGCATACCAGGATTGGGAATGAGGAGTACCATGCATACTAGGATGAGGGATGGGATGCCATGCATACCAGGATAGGGATGTGGGGGGGCCATGCATACCAGGATAGGGATGAGGGGCCATGCATACCAGGATAGGGATGAGGGGTACCATGTATACCAGGATAGGGATGAGGGGTACCATGCATACCCGGATAGGGATGAGGGGTACCATACATACCAGTATTGGGGTTGAGGGGTGCCATGCAAACCAGGATGAGGGATGGGGTGCCATGCATACCAGGATTGGGAATGAGGGGGGCCATGCATACCAGGATGCGGATGAGGGCCATGCATACCAGGATAGGAATGAGGGGTACCATGTACAGTACAGACCAAAAGTTTGGACACACCTTCTCATTTAAAGATTTTTCTGTATTTTCAAGACTTTGAAATTTGTACTTACACACTGAAGGCATCAAAACTATGAATTAACACATGTGGAATTATATACTTAACAAAAAATTGTGAAACAACTGAAAATATATCTTATATTCTAGGTTCTTCAAAGTAGCCACCTTTTGCTTTGATGACTGCTTTGCACACTCTTGGCGAGCTTCAAGAGGTAGTCACCGGAAATGGTCTTCCAACAATCTTGAAGGAGTTCCCAGAGATGCTTAGCACTTGTTGGCCCTTTTGCCTTCACTCTGCGGTCCAACTCACCCCAAACCATCTCGATTGGGTTCAGGTCTAGTGACTGTGGAGGCCAGGTCATCTGGCGTAGCACCAGGGGCGTACATAGAAATCATGGGGCCCCATAGCAAAAGTCCAAACTGGGCCCCCCTTCCCCGTAAAAAAAAATCTGCAACGTAACTGGAATCACAGTGTATAGGCGCAGTCACAAAAGGACATAGCTATCTACTTTGGAAGACAGGGAAATGGACATGTCTTGTAGCATATACATAGTAAATGTGCCCTTACTGAAGCCTTTTTATTGTTCTCAACCCTTTTATCGCCGTATAGATTTAAATACCCCCAAAAAAGCATCCAACACACTGTATGATAACCCCTACAGTAAATTACCCTACTGTAACCCCCACATGCACTGTATGATGACTCCATAGTCCCCCCAGCAAAGTATGATGTCCACACAACCACCCACACAATATGATAGCTCTGACAGCATCCAAACACAGTATGATGGTCCACACACACTCCCCATAGCAACCCCCCCCTAACACAGTATGAAGGTCCCCGCAAAGTATGATGATCCCCACAGACCCACATTGTATGATGATCCTCACACAGTTTGATGGCCCCATAGCCCCTCCACAGGACCTCCAAACATTATGATGAAGGTACCCACAGTATGATGGTCAGCACATTTCCCCCTCACACAGTAAGCAGCACAGTGGCTCAGCGGTTAGCACTGCAGCCTTGCAGCTCTGGGGTACTGGGTTCAAATCCCACCAAGGACATCATCTGCAATGAGTTTGTATGTTCTCCCCGTGTTTGTGTGGGTTTCATCCGGGTTCTCTAGTTTCCTTCCACATTCCAAAGACATACTGATAGGGAATGTAAATTGTCAGCCCCAATGGGGACAGTGCTGTGGAATTAATGGCACTATATAAGTGAGTAAAATAAATATATACTGTATTTTGCGGATTATAAGACGCACCCCAAATTTTGGGGTGCAGAAAAGGAAAAAATATTTGTTGTTTATTTTTAAATAAAATGGTGTGCCTTATAATCCTTTTTACCTGGGGGCAATGGTAGTGGAGGGGGGGTCACAGGAGCCAGGCTCACACATACCGGAGACTGGCGGGAGAGGAGGCTACGGCAGGAGACGGGCGATGTTGCGGCCCCACCCTCAGAGGAAATGTCAGTGATTCAAGGCGGTGGTGGTGGCAGCGGGAGCTAGGCGAGTTCAGCGAGGCGATGCTGCGGCCCTGTCCTCAGAAGTCGGCGGTGAGCGGAGGCGAGGTTCCCTATCCTGTACATAGCCCTGCGCTGTGCTTTTGTAAAATGGCCACCGGAGCATGCGCAGATCGAGATCTCTAGAGAACTCGGCCAGCTCCCGCCGCCACCACCACCACCTTGAATCACTGACATTTCTTCTGAGGGCGGGGCCGAAGAATCGCCCCGCTACTGCCGCAGCCGCCGCCAACCTCCTGTGTTTGGAAACCCTATCCGACACCGCCCCCCAAGTAACCATAACTTTTCATTATAAGACGCACACCCTTTTTCCTCCCAAATTTTGGGGGAAAAAGTGTGTCTTATAATCCGAAAAATACAGTGAGTAAAATAAAATAAATAAATAATATTGGCCCCCACAGTAGTCCCCACCACAATATGATGGTCGCCACAAGCCCCCCACATCATATGATGACCCGCTTTCAGTAGTCCCCATCACAGTATAAGACCCCACAGACCCTTACAAGTCCTGACTAGGAGAGCATGAGCTGCCGTGCAGATAAATGTGTGTAAAGCAGTAATTTATACAATTTATTAATGTTCAGCTCTAATCCCCTCTGGTCCCAGAAGTTCCTCCTCAAGCCTTTTGGTGATCGACACAGGACAGTGTGACAGTAGCTCTAGCTCGGTGTGAAGGAGGCTTCCTGACTCTCTTTGTGCACAATCACAGCCCTCCTCCCCATAAACCTGTAAATAGTTAGCAGAATTCTATTTACGACCCCTCCCCCTGCCTTAACACCCGCACATCCAACAATCAGCATGCAGGTGGAAACTCATCTGACTGAGTCATTTCACACAGAGAGCCCAGCGCTGCCCTGCTAACCTGCAGTGTCAGCTGAGTGTCACCCCGGCCTCCAGGACGCTCCCTCTGTCTCCATTAGCCAGGCTCCAATGATCACCACGCTCCGGGTGCTCAGCTCCTCTCTGCTGTGCACGCAGCGCAGTGATCTAGAGGGGCGTGTCTATGGAGAGAGCAGCCGGCTGTGGGCCCCCTGAACGCTGGGGCCCCATAGCAGTCGCGTGGTCTGCCTCTATGGGCCGTACGCCACTGCGTAGCACCCCATCCCTCTCCTTCTTGGTCAAATAGCCCTTACACAGCCTGGAGGTGTGTTTGGGGTCATTGTCTAGTTGAAAAATAAATGATGGTCCAAATAAACGCAACCAGGATGGAATAGCATGCCGCTGCAAGATGCTGTGGTAGCCATGCTGGTTCAGTATGCCTTCAATTTTGAATAAATCCCCAACAGTGTCACCAGCAAAGCACCCCCACACCATCACACCTCCTCCTCCATGCTTCACGGTGGGAACCAGGCATGTAGAGTCCATCCGTTCACCTTTTCTATGTCGCACAAAGACATGGTGGTTGGAACCAAAGATCTCAAATTTGGACTCATCAGACCCAAGCACAGATTTCCACTGGTCTAATGTCCATTCCTTGTGTTCTTAAGCCCAAACAAGTCTCTTCTGCTTGTTCCCTGTCCTTAGCAGTGGTTTTCTAGCAGCTATTTTACCATGAAGGCCTGCAGCACAAAGTCACAGTTGTTGTAGAGATGTGTCTGCTGCTAGAACTCTGTGTGGCATTGACCTGGTCTCTAATCTGAGCTGCTGTTAACCTGCGATTTCTGAGGCTGGTGACTCGGATAAACTTATCCTCAGAAGTAGAGGTGACTCTTGGTCTTCCTTTCCTGGGGCGGTCCTCATGTGAGCCAGTTTCTTTGAAGCGCTTGATGGTTTTTGCAACTGCACTTGGGGACACATTCAAAGTTTGCCCAATTTTTCGTACTGACTGACCTTCATTTCTTAAATTAATGATGGGCACTTGTTTTTCTTTACTTAGCTGCTTTTTTCTTGCCATACTACAAATTCTAACAGTCTATTCAGTAGGACTATCAGCTGTGTATCCACCTGACTTCTGCACAACACAACTGATGGTCCCAACCCCATTTATAAGGCAAGAAATCCCACTTATTAAACCTGACAGGGCACACCTGTGAAGTGAAAACCATTTCCGGTGACTACCTCTTGAAGCTCATCAAGAGAATACCAAGAGTGTGCAAAGCAGTCATCAAAGCAAAAGGTGGCTACTTTGAAGAACCTAGAATATAAGACATATTTTCACTTGTTTCACACTTTTTTGTTAAGCATATAATTCCACATGTGTTAATTCATAGTTTTGATACCTTCAGTGTGAAAGTACAATTTTGAAAGTCATGAAAATACAGAAAAATCTTTCAATGAGAAGATGTGTCCAAACTTTTGGTCTGTACTGTATACCAGGATAAGGATGAGGGGTACCATGCATACCAGGATGAGGGATGAGGTGCCATGCATACCAGAATAGGGATGAGGGGTACCATGCATACCAGGATGAGGGGTACCATACATACCAGGATAGGGATGAGGAGTGTCATGCATACCAGGATGGGGGTGAAGGGCCCATGCATACCAGGATAAGGCTGAAAGGGCCATTCATACCAGGATTGGGTATGAGAGACCATGCATACCAGGATGAGGGGTGCCATGCATACCAGGATTGGGGGTGAGGGGTGCCATGCATACCGGGATTGGGGGTGAAGGGTGCCATGCATACGAGGATGTGGATAAAGGGTGTCATGCATACCAGGATAGGGATGAGGGGTGTTATGCATACCAGGATATGGATGAGGGGTGCCATGCATACCAGGATAGGGATGAGGGGTGCCATGCATACCAGGATAGGGATGAGGTGTGATAGGCATACCAGGATAGGATGGGGGCAGCACATAACAGCATGGGATAACAGGATTGGGGAGCACAAATACCAGGATGGGGGCAGCACAAATACCAGGATGTTGGCAGCACATACCAATAAAAATGCTCGCTACCCGGGAGTAAAATGGGTTCAATAGCTAGTATTGTATAAAGCCGGCAGCCATCACTCCTAACTCCTCCTAACACATGCATGTTCCATTTGGCTGAGCATGTGTGTGCTCATATCTGAGAAAAAGCATGAAGACCCCTAAACACATTAGTGCAAAGTCAGCTGAACCCGCCAATTTACTATATCTAACGTGTATTGTGGGTCTCTCAACCCATGACAAACTGCAACGTCCCATACTTTTGTTTTAAGCTTTTGCTTTGAGATAAGTCGCCCTTAGAAGGGCCTGGCAGTCAACTACTCCTCTTTCTCCTTAAAAACTGCACGCCTATTTAGGCAGAACCACCTACATGTGTATAGGGAGGACAGGCAAGATGGCTGACTGCCCTTCCTGCATTATACAAACATGACTTATATGTGTAGGCTCTGCTGTTTATGATTTTTGTAGGACTTTTACTGTTCCAATCAAAATTTTTGAACCCCCAATAAAAATTAGGTTTCTTTGCAAAATTCACAAAGTTTCTGCTGTTTCCAATAAACCAATCAAACAAGAACAGTGTAAATGAGGCAAAATAAATAATATAACATCACTACTGCATAAGAGGCCACTAATAATGGAGATTATACAGAAACTTTTATAGATTGTTCTTCTTTTTATTTTTCCATAAATGATGTTATTATCATGGAAGGTGATGGAGCAGATGATGATGATGACTCCACTCCTCAGGCCTCGGCTTGCACTTGTGCTGTTTTTAGAAATCCAGGTCTGCATCACACATGACGGAGAGGTGAAGAGCAGGAATGTTTTCCTGAATCCCTCTAGGATGTTCATCCTACAACACTGCGTTCAACCATATGGCCTTCTTTCTGTCCATGTCCAGGCAGGTGAAGGAGCAGCCGCTTCCTTCTGTCTATCCATGTCCAGGTGGGTGAAGGAGCAGCCGCTTCCTTCAGTATATCCATATCCGATTAATGAAGGAGCAGCCGCTTCCTTCTGTCTGTCCTTTTCCACCACATTGTAGATGAGTCGTCCAGATGGTGACATAGCAAGTATGACTGGAAGAATTCCTTCAATTTCAGCCAATAATTACTTACTATGTTGATCCAGAGGAAGGCGAAAAATAACCCCGAAGACTAGTTGTTGGATAATCCTCATATCAGGGGAAAAAAATTCCTTCCTGACCCCAAATATGGCGATCGGAATGAATCCCTGGATGGTTGGTGCTCTAATCTACTTGGATGTTATGTGGTGGAAGCTCGGTAGGTTTGTCAAAGTCCGGTTAATAAGAAAGTCCTGTGTAGTTGTATCGTCCGATTAAAGGTTCATTCCTAGATGTTGCTGGAATGGGGCTGATTTCTCTCAGCCTAATACTCCTGTAAGAAGAGAAATATACACGTCTGAGAATCAGCCCCTCACATACAGTATATACTGTATACAGGGGGTGTAAGAATAAGGTGTATAGTGTGTATGTGTGTTACTGGGCAGTGATATAGATGTCCCTATATGATATACTTACAGAAGTCCCATGGGAATGGTGGATCGGCTGTGCCGGATTCCACTTTGCTCCAGTCTATGGAGTTGAAGAACGGATGGGATCTGATGGACGATATAATAGCCAATCGAGAAAATGGAATTTTGCAGAGGAGCTGGAAAATGAAAGAGACCATTAGTCATGATATTATGTATTATTAGTAGCAAGTTATTACACAATGTCTATGAACTGTCCACATCTTATGTTCATATCTTCTTATCACCCTCCATCATCCGTCTTCATCTGATCCTACTCACCCCTTCCATGATATCGATGGCATCAGGGCAGATGCTTGGTGGATAACAAGGAACATCATTCTGCAGTGATTCGCAATATTCCTCTTTTGAGCCGAGGCTATAGAACGGCTGATCACCTACAATCATCGTAAATAGTAGGGCGCCAAAGGAAAATGAGTCCACCTGATAGTTGTGGTCTTCTCCATACATTATCTGTGGGAACATGAGACAGGAAATGAGCTGAATACACTAGTGAGGGGATTTACCCACAGGCCATGAGGACCGATCTGTGATTAGATATGAGCAGGATACATAGGCATCAGAGTATTACTCAGTCCTATCAGCATCAATCAGACGGAGGTTCCTTACCTCTGGCGCAGCGTAACCAATAGAGCCTACTAATTCATTAAATGTTTCCTTCTCAAACACTTTTATTGCTGATGAGCCAAAGTCAGCGATTTTGATGTGTCCGATGTCATCTAGGAGAATGTTCTCAGGCTTCAGGTCACTGCAGGAAAAAGAGCAGATACTGATTGTGAGGAGGATAATTCATAAAAAGAACGTAATACAATAGATATGTAAGGAAGGAGACAACAGGGAGTCAGAGGTGATATATTTATGTCTGTAGCTGAACTGATTACCGATGTATGATGCCTTTTTCATGAAGATATTGGATTCCGCAGACCATCTCTGCTGCAAAGAGCCTATGGAGAAGAAAGTAGAGGATCAGTGGTTACACACACAATCATACAGAGAGCATGAGGAGATCACACACCTGTCCCTTGCACATGCACATCTTCATTTTCTCCTGTTGTCATTGTCCATTGCTGGGATTACAATGTACGGGCAAAAGCTTATTAGGATTCAGTTATAAGACATTTACCTTGTTGCCTTTATATCATAAGGCATTGATTTTTCCATGTGATCAAACAGGTCTCCTCCAGCCATGTAGTCCATCGCTATGATGTATTGATTAGGTGTCTCCATAAATCCCCGCAGAGAGGTTAGGAAACGGCACCCAGTGGCCCTTTTCAGGACTTCTATCTCAGTAATGACTTTGTCCTCAGCACGACGACTCTGGTCCATGATTTTGACAGCCAGCAGTTCTTCACTGATCGGATCTGATGCCAAGATGACCTGAAGGAAAATCACAACAGATCAGACCAAACTCTGTCATCCCACAGGAATCAGTCTAATGCAGAGCTGGATAATGTGCGTCTCACGGACCAAGACAGCAAAAAGGCTGTCCCAATGCCACCGCTATCCGCACATCCTCAGTATGCAGACACAGGTAAATACATTGGTGGAAGAGGGGCTGCCAGCTACTTCTTCCACCAATCAGCATGTGAGACAGCAGACGTGATGACTTCATTACATCGTGTCTGCTGTATGGAAAGTCAGTTCACCGGAGACAGGAGCAAAGTGTTGGGGGAACGGGACCGAGGTGAGTATGTGCTGGTTTCTTTTTTTCCCCCATATATGTATGAGATGTTTGCATGTATATAGGAGGCCATGAGGGGCTCATACTGTATGTAAGAGGCAATGTGAGGGCTCATACTGTAAATAGTAGGCAATGTGGCGGCTTATACTGTATATAGGAGGCAATGTGGGGGCTCATACTGTATTTAAGAGACAATGTTGGGGCTTATACTGTATATAAGAGGCAATGTGGGGGCTCATACTGTAAATAGGAGGCAATGTGGGGGCTCATACTGTAAATTTGAGGCAATGTGAGGGTTCATACCTTAAATAGGAGGCAATGTGGGGGCTCATACTGTAAATAGGAGGCAATGTGGGGGCTTATACTGTATATAGGATGCAATGTGGGGGCTCATACTGTATGTAGGAGGCGATGTGGGAGTTCAAACTGTATATAAGAGGCAATGTGGAGGCTCATACTGTATATAAGAGACAATGTGGAGCTCATACTGTATATAGGGGACAATGTGGAGGTTCATACTGTATAAAGAAAGGTAATGTGGGGCTCATATTTTATATAGGGTCTATGTGAGGGCTCATATTGTATATAAAGAGGCTATGTGGGGGCTCGCTCTGCATATAGAGAGGCTATGTGGAGGCTTAAGCTATATACAGGTGGCTATGTGGGGGCTCATACTTTAAGGGGCAATTTTGGGGCTCATACTGTATATAGAGGACTGTGTGTGGGCTCATACTGTATATAGAGAAGCTATGTGGGGGCTTACACTTTATGTAGGAAGTTGTGTGGGAGTTCATACTGTAAATAGGGCGCTGTTATTGGGCTCATACGGTATATAGGGGGTGTCAGCAATACGTAATCTTGCTCAATTTAAGTGATAATATAAAATACTAATTATAATTGTAATAAATATGTTAATTTTAATATTGAGCAGAATAGATTGGGGAACACGGAAGAGTAGAAATTCACACTTACTTTTCCGAAGCCTCCCTCTCCAAGATCTTCATGGAAATTGAGATTGGAAAGGTCAATATGATTTTCTGTGCCGACCAATTCTCTAAAGGGTAAAATACGGAAACTGGCTTCATCAAGGTCTTGTACTGGCATGACCGCTGTGCCGGAGGGTGTCTCAACGCTTCCATCTGCTGAGATGATAAAAGAGTTATTGATAAATATAAATACATTACATTTTTAATCAAATTTCTGTAATTAAGCTGAAAATGTCTGACATTTGTGCCCTGATTCATCCAAACTGTCGAATGTAGAAAAATTGTCCTGTTGCCCATAGCAACCAATCACAGCTCAGATTCCATTTTTTCACATTCTATGGAACAGTGAAAGCTGCATTGTGATGGGTTGCTGTGGCAACAAGGAAAGTATTTCTGCAATTTTGATAATCAAGGCCTGTCAACCCCCAGTCTATTATACTAAACTGTTTCATTCTTACCTGGAGCATCTTTATCCAGTGATGTGTGTGGTGGGGAAACAATCAGGTGTTTGGTCTCTGGGATGGAGATGTTCTCATCTGGTGACCTGGCCCTTTGTAATGCACCATTCCCATTGACAATGGGTTTGGCATAGAAAAGACGTCTCCTACATTGGACAACCCAGTCTCTGTTGTTTCTGATTCTCTTCTGGGCTGCCGCTCTTTGTAGGTTTTGAGCCTCTTGGCTTTCAGAACTGGAGAATGAGACATGTCTGGGTCTTCCTTGGCCAACCTCTTCCAGCTCTAATTCTACGCTGATGATATTTCTTCGCTTATTGAGGATGGCATCTTTGTTCCTCCTCCTAATTTCAGGGACAAGTTCTCCGATTTTTTTTATGGAGATAAGAATGGCCCTGTGAAGTTGATTATCTGCGGAGTCTGCAGAGTCAGATTCCATGAGGTTCTCCATTTTCCTTTTCTCTATAAGGATCTCGTGTCTCTTGATCTTTCTCATTTTCTCCAAATTCTGTCTTTTGGACGCCATTTCTGAGGCGTCAGTGTCCATGTCCAGTACTATAAAGTCTTTTCGCCCTAAAGCGAACAGTGGTTTTTGCTCTTCAGCAATTCCTCTCCTCTGTCTTAGAACCCGATATCTTTGGGCTCTTCTCCTCTCTTCCTCCATTATAAAATTAGCTTTTGCTTTGTTTACAATGAAACGCATAGCAACTACCTCACCCTCGAAAGTCTGCAAGGCAGTGACTTCTCCTCGGCCGGAACACTGGGATATAGAAGGTGATGATGTCATCATACCAATTATGACATGTATTTAATTGTGATGTCATCAGACTAGGGTCCTATTTTGCGTTCATGAGGTCTCAATGGAGACATTATACCAGGACTTTAGTTTGTATTTTTGTCATTAAATGAAGTAACACTTGTTAAATGGTGATCTTTTATCTCTATATTAGCAGAATCCTTCATTCTGTCTGTTTTTCTCCATATTCTTTTATTGTTTAATTCTGTCCAATTATTGTACATTTTGTCATCAGGTCCACAATCTCCATTTTGTGGGGTGTTCACATTTAGCGTTTAAGCTTCAGTTTATCCTCCTGGACATTACAGGAGAGCTGTACCTTCCTATATAATGTATTTTTGAACTGTTGACTCCTTTTTGCATTATGTGTCATAGAAGTATCAGGTGGTCTTTGTCATTTTATTCTAGTTCCACCTTGTGACCAGGGCCGGCTTTAGACAAATTGTGGCCCTAGGAAAAATTCAAAGTGGGGCCCCAGATTCTGAAATACTGCGCTAACAACAGCATTACAGTCAATTCAGTGCATTGAAGTGAGTTTTGAGCTAATAACAATGTCTTTAAGCGCCAAGAAGCCACTCAGAAGAAAGACAAAAGGAGTAAAACATATCACAAGGTTGTGTTCTTTGCTGACTACAAGCAGTTAAGCCACTAAAAACACAGTTTCACAGGTTTCCTCACTCTAGTTGTAGCCTACAAAGAACACAGCTTTGTAATATGTTTTATTTCAGTACATGAAAAAAATAATATGTGGAAAATATGTAAATCAAAAAATATTATTACAACGTTGAATTTTGCATTGAAGGCTTATTTGTCACGCATGCACAATATCATGCAATGTCTTGTGAATACAGTCTTGTCATCTATATGCTTAGTCCGAACAATCATATGTGTGAGATCTTTTCATTACCATCTGTAGATACTTAGAACTAAGTAAAGAAATAATAAAGTGCTGCTGAAACCAGCATAAATACAGCCATAGATATCATTTTACACTTTGCCAAACACAAATAATAAAAAATAACTTAACATCTCTTACAGGTTTAGTCAAAGGGATCCACAACTTAAATAACTAGAAAATGTTCAAGCAAATGGTTTCTAAAGGAGCCCTTACAGGTCTATGTAATAAAACTGGCATCATAGCGAATGCTTTCTAGAAGCGAACCTTTCTGGCTTTTTCTGAAGCAAAATCTTTAATTATTTTGGAGAAGTCCAGATTTCTACGAATGTCCCGCTCAATTACAACCTCAGCTAGACCAATAAAGCGATCTTGTAACATTGATGACCTTAAATTATTTTTTATCACTTTGAAAAGTGAGAAACTTCTCTCGCCTGACGCTACGGTCACAGGAACACTCATTAGGACACACAACTCCACACTAAGATTTGGGAACAAATCCAATAGGTTTGTACAGTAAATGTAAGTAAGCATGTTCAATGGTGAATGGGAAACATCATCTGGGATGCTCCTAATTGCTGAACACATTTCAAAATTCAAGTCATTGAGATCAACATCACCCATTTCTTCTGGAGAGTGTTTGCAGCATTCTACAAGCCTCTGCTCATCTTTCACAGCTTCCATTTCCTCCTTCTTAAAAAGGAACCCAAAAAGGTGGTAAAAATCTTTCACCTGAGAAAATCTCTCAGTTATGACCACAAGTGTCGCATCAATCAAGGTTAAAGACAAAACCCTCTTCACCATTTCCTCGGGAGTGCTGGACGTTCATAATCAAACATTTTTCTTTTGTTTTGTTTTCTTTTTATTGGCAATGAAAACTCTACATCTGCTTCTTCAGCTATACTATTTGCAATATAATAACCTGATTCAAAACCATCTTCCCTGTAATCTTACAGAAAATGAAGTACAGATTCAGTTTCTTAAGTGTGTCCGTGCCAACTTTTGTTTTCTGAAAGATCTTGCTTGCACCATTAATATGTTATAAGACATCATACCAGGCAACAATGCAAGTGATGCAAACTGACCAGAAGAAATGTCATTCTTGGCCTCCGCAGCATTTACATCAGCTTTTTTTGATGCAGCATAGATGACAAGGTCTTCAAGTGCAGAACAAACTTCCCTTAGGTCGTAGCGAAGAACTTTTACACTGTCAATCCGACATTCCCAGCGAGTAGAAATAACTGTATAGCCCAAACATCAATGCTATTGTAGCGTCGGCGTCCCTGCCTCCTGCTAGGCCGGGACGCTGTTCCCCCCACCTCTCCGCTCCGTGCCCGGCGTCTTCCTCCCGCTCTGCTGGCAGCACGCGCTGCTTCCCGGCCACTGTGCTTAGGGCGCGCGCGCTACCCCTCTCTTAAAGGGGCCGCGCGCGCCGTCCTAAGGAGTCCCCGGCCAATGGCCGGAGGACCTCACCATATATAAGGCACCTCCTCCAAAATGGAGGTGCCCAAGCAATGTTGTTGCATAGCCTATCACTCTGCTTCAGCCCTCAGGTCCCGTTACCAGATACCTGCCAGCTACCTGCCAGTTACCTGCCAGATTCCTGCTTGATACCTGCCTGATACTTGTCTATCTACTTGCATTCCTGCGGTCCGACAGTCTGCCTACCAGCCCTGCCAGTCTGTCTATGGATCTGATTGCCCGCTCACCTGGGAGCGCTCATCTGCTACCTGCCTGCTAGCCTACCTGGAGGCTCTGCCGTCACGTGCTGTGACCACCTGCCTGTCCAGAGACTCTTACCCGCTCACCTGGGAGCGTCCGCCTGCTACCGGCCTGCTAGCCTACCTGGAGGCTCTGCCATCACGTGCTGTGACCGCCAGCCTGTCCAGAGACTCTTACCCGCTCACCTGGGAGCGTCCGCCTGCTACCTGCCTGCTAGCCTACCTGGAGGCTCAGCCGACACCTGCTGTGACCACCTGCCTGTCCAGAGACTCTTGCCCGCTCACCTGGGAGCGTCCACCTGCTACCTGCCTGCTAGTCTACCTGGAGGCTTAGCCATCACTTGCTGTGACCACCTGCCTGTCCAGAGACTCTTGCCCGCTCACCTGGGAGCGTTCACCTGCTACCCGCCTGCTAGCCTATCTGGAGGCTTAGCCGTCACTTGCTGTGATCACCCGCCTGTCAAGAGACTGTCCCCGTCACTTGCCGTGACCTCCTGCCCTTCTACCCAGAGACAGTCCCCGTCACTTGCCGTGACTACCTGCCCGCCTACCCTGGGAGCCACCCGCTTCCTTACAAGGACTGCCCCTTTGTATCGTTGCTCAGAGGTTCCACCTCCCAGACCCGTTACAGCTATGATGTGAGGGCGGAGGGAATCTTCCCACATTCACCAAATTATACCAGCTCTTAACAATCAGTATATATCATGAGGAAACAGAGTTATGATGGCAAAAAAATACATATTTTTTTTTATTAAAGACAAAATTCATATAGAAAAAAGACAACTGTAAATGTGCAAGGGACAGCAACAGGTGTGCAGCAAGTGGGTCCACAACCCAAAAGGAATGCCTAGTAAACATTGCAATTATAAAAGGTTGCAGGCATGAATCATAAAGTGCAGCACAGGTAGGGCATAAAACTATACACCTATATTAGCTAAATGCCAATGATAAACGTGTCCATGACATCCGTATCAATTACCCCATAACTAGGCACGCTAATAAGGTGATGGTCTTACCAGTGGTAAGGGCTGTGGGTGAACTGGCAGCACAGTGGGCGTAGTGGAGTACCCCGACGCACGTTTCGAGGCATCCGCAGCCGCTTTCTCAAGGGGCAGTGGCAAAGAGATTTTACTCTGTGAATCCAACATTCCCAGCGAGTATCAGACAGTGATTTGATGGTCAGGTTGGTTACATTTTTCTTTGAAGTTGCACATTGCAGTGTTGATGAGCTGAAGAGCACATACATTTTCTGCAATATTCCAAAGAATGTGACAGAGAGAACAGATGATTTAGCAGCATCAATGATGACTACATTAAGAGTGTGGCTACTTCAGGGCATATACAATGCTCTTTTATTCATGGCCGATGTAAATACTTTTATGGCCAAAAATGACAAAAGCATTTTCGGACTGATACCTTTATTGGCTAACCAGAAAAAATATATATGCAAGCTTTCAGAGCACAGAGGCTCCTTCTTCAGGCAGGATTGCAAATGAATTAATAAGACAAATGAATAAGGCATCATCCCTTACATCTCATGAACAAATGTCCTGCTGTAATATCTCTTAAATGTTGTGCCTCCTAAAACCAGGTGAGGAACAATCAGAGAAAGGTATAATAGAAACAAGTCACCAATTCTGCATTTATCACCCACTCCTGGTTTTGGCTCCCACTCCTGAGAAAAAATACTGACCAAATACTGATAGTGGGGCCAGAGCCTAACACTTGTTTTCCAATAGGCAAATAGTGCTCCATCCTTCCCGAGTCTCGCCGTATGGCTAAGCAGTACTGTACAGTCACATAAGGGGTATTTCTATGTTCAGCAGAAATTGTGGGACAAATTTTGCTGCAATTTTTACCGATTTTCCTTTATGAAATGTAAAATTTGGGGCTAAAACTAAATTTTTCTGGAAAAAATGTAATTATTTTTCTTCACTGCCCAATGGTATAAAATTCTGTGACACCTTTGGTGTCATTATCACTGCATCCCTAGATGAATTCATTGAGAGGTGAAGTTTGTAAAATGGGTCACTTGAGGGAGGTTTTGTAAATTTTTTTGGAAAATTGAGAAATTGTTGATCAACTTTTAACCATTCTGACTTCCTAACAAAAAAAAACATTTAAAAAACGATGGTGATGTAAAGTAGACATGTGGTAAATGTTAATTATTACCTATTTTGTCTGATATAACTATCTGGTTTAAGGGCATAAAAATTAAAAGTTTAAAAATTGTGAAATTTTCTCCAGAATTTCCCATATTTTCACAAATAAACACAAAAAATATCGCTCTAAATTTACCACTAACATAAATTACAATGTGTCGCGTTCAGGAGTTATTACCTCATAATGTGACACTGGCCAGAATTGTAAAATGTGGTTTGGACAGGAAGGTGAAAATAGGCTTCAAGGTGAAAGGGTTAATTACATCTCCCATTTGTTAACATTACATCAGCCTCATTTTTCCATTACTTTTTTATTTTGTTAGAATGTTATAAAGGTTAAAGCTTTAATAGCAAATTTAGATCTTTTCAAGAAAACTTTCAAAGCCTTTTCTACGGCCCTATTCAGGCTTGAAGCGACTTTGAGGGACCGACTTATTGGGAGATTGGGAAGTGATACCATTTTAAAAACTGCACCCCTCAATGTTGCTGCTGTCAGAAAGTTTGTTAACCCGTCACGTGCTGCACAGAAATTTACACAAAGTGCAATAAAAAAATTAAAAATGTTTTTTTTTCCACTAAATCATTGCTTTAGACTAAACCTAGGCAAAGTGCGGCCCATGAACAAAGGAGGAGAACAGCTCAGCATATATTGCAAAAAGTATTTATTTAGTAATACACAATAAAAACACAAATAGGAAATCAGACAATGTGGTAGTGTCAGACGGTAAAGTGCTTACAGGTCTGGTAAATATATTATAATATGCTTGTAATATATCCGTGAAATTACACAATTGCACGTTGCCCACAATGATATAAATAATAATAAGTTTAAACAAGTGAACTAGGATAGAAATCACAGGATTAACACATATAACATGATCCCACTGACTGCTAAATGAAAGGGGATGGGGGTGAAACAATGTTCTTAGTATTAAGCTATGTGCCCATCTCTAAAGCCAAAATCATGTTACAACCAGCGGGATAATTACCTGACAGGGAAGCACAGCACGGGCGGAAGTAAGAACGTGGTGAGGGTGATAGCCCAACGTACGTTTTGCGGCGTCCCAGGCCGCTTTCTCAAGGGCAAGAAGTGATGTCCTCATAGTGACCCAAGATGCATATATATTCATCTCTCCCCTTAGAATCTGGAGTGCAGACAGCTGGTCGGCGATGCACACACCGAGAAGTGGCCAGCTATACCGGGGGTGTGCCTCGCGGATCACATGATGTGGGGCCAGTATGCCACACACGGCGCATGCGCACGGCTCAGGGAGCACACCGCGCCCAACCGTCAAACCGCAGAACCGCGCATGCGCGGAAAGGAAGTCCCGCGCAGGGCGGCCCCCGGACTGCCAGGCGCGCGCTCGCCGCAATCCCCACTGCGAGCACGCGCTCAGTCACGTCAGGAAGCAGCATAGCAGCACTCATTGTAAAAGAATTAGGATAAACAGGGAGAGCAGCGGTGAGACAAAGAGGGAGCCTAATGATCATAGATGGAAGAAGGGCCAAAGTAATAGATACTGCATACAGCAAAGTTTTTTTCCATGAAAAATACATATAAATCTAAAAAATCACATATTTATAATTAGCAGCAATTGTAGATCCTAATGATCATAACTCCCGTCTAGGCATGAGATCCAATGTGTATATCCAAGTCTCACTGATCTCCAGACACAAGTGGGGTTATAAGGACTTTCATAAGTATGGACTAATAAAAGAGGTAAAGAAACAAAAGAAAAGACAATGATTAAAACCATTGGAATTAAAATCACATGAAAAATAATAATTCCTCTTATAATCACCCAACCCACATGTGTAAGTACATACATGTGGGGATAGAGGTATACAGGATAAACTTACAGCTACAAAAATGAGTGCAGCCCATGTACGGCCCTCTGGCTGTTCCAGTCCAACTCACTGACCTAGACAACTACAGGGCTGAAAACACTGGCCCACAGGCCGCACCATTCGACCACCTGGAGTCCCGATATCACAGCTATCTGCCTCCTCAAGAAGCAGATAACTGTCAACACAATGGTGGAGGATGGAGCTGCTGGTTCCTCCTTCCACCACTCAGTTTATGGGACTCAGACAGCAAATGTGATGATGTCATTACTAGTGATGAGTGAGCCCTAAAAAACTCGGGTGCTCTTTGCTCGGGTCGAGAAAATCATAATGCTCAGATGCTGAACCCGAGCAACGAGCCCAATGTAAATCTATGGGAAACTCGAGCATTTTTCCGGTGGTTCCCCCCGCAGAGATGTGCAGAGGGCCTAAAAATTGCCCTAAACAATGGGAACAGTGCTGAAATGACATGGGAACTCAGGCATCTCTGACTCCCAGGTCACTGCAGTGAACAATGTTGTCAGAGTATTACGCCACTTTTACGGACCAACAATAAAACATACAAAAACTAAACCAAAATGGATGTTCCTGGAAAAAATGTTAAGGGACATTCTTTCCAGGGTAATGACTTGTATATAAGGGAAAAAAACAAACACAAAAACAAAAATGCTCCTTTACACCTTGGGCTATGTTCACACGTAGCGTTTTTGATGCGTTTTTGCACTTTTGCATTGCTTTCAATGGTGAAAAATACATTCACCAGTAAATGTCATTTTAACATTTTACTATCTTATCTGGCCATGTGGTGTGTGACACATCATCAGACACATCCATACAGTGCTGAAAAGACATGGGAACAATATATGGAAGACCCCTGGAAGCATCTCTGACTCCCAGGTCACTGCCCAAAACTGTGGCCATCAGACGTGATCCTATATTACTGCGGTAAAAATACAGACATTTTTGGCAACGTGACAAATATTACACCCCATTTAAAATGGGCAAGGCGCGTGGCAAGGGATGGGGAAGTGGACGTAATGGTGATGGTGCACCCAGAGGCCGAGGCTGTCGGCAAGATGAAACTGTGCCTACTAAAAAAGCACAACATCGCCATTGGATTCAATGGGGGGCAAAACCAAACACATACACAACACCTTCAAACGGGCCCAAAAGCTGCCAAAACACATCAAATTAGGGGCAGAGACCAGGAAAGTGGCATCAATTGACCCAGAGTACAAGTAATATAATTATTATTATTTATTCTTATAGTGCCATTTATTCCATGGCGCTTTACATGTGAAAAGAAGTCACCGACTGCTATAAGAGGAGAGAAGATCCTACCCGTGAGGGCGCACAAACAATCGACAAGGGATGGGTGAGGAAACAGTAGGTGATGGTAGAGCTGATCGTGCAGCGGTATGGTGGAGCGAAGGTTACTGAAAGTTGTACGCATATCGGAAGAGATGGGTGTTCAGGTTCCTTTTGAAGGTTTCAACAATAGGCGAGAGTCTGATATGTTGGGGTAGAGAGTTCAAGAGTAGGTGGGAAAATGCACGAGAGAAATCTTGTACAAGTGCTTGTGACCAGGGACGGTACATCTCACTGACGGCACACTGGGTTAATATTGTGGAAGCCGTGACCCAGTTGCACCCTGGGACTAAACATGTCTTCCCGACACATAGAATTGTGGACTCTGGGTTCAATCAAGCTTCAACACAATGTTCACAAGGTCTCCTACACAATGAGCAAATTATTCATGATGATAGACGCCACCGTCTCCTTAGCTTGCTGATGGTACTTTTCTGTGGGAATGAGCTTGTCTCCAACCAGTCTGGAATATTTCTAGTGAATTCAGGCACGCCATGGTTTGCTATTAGCATCTAGTACCAGAAGCGAAAACATCCACAATTTTATTCTCAGAAATTTTATTTGGTAGACTGAGTGGCTGCCCAAACTTTAGTCTCTCAAAAAGGAGCTGAAGACACTGAGTGGCAGAAGGTGCAAGTTTCTCCAGCATGTTAGACATCAGAGGGAGAACAGAGAGGGCAGCATGGTGGCTCAGTGGTTTGCACTGCAGCCTTGCAGCGCTAGGGTCCTGGGTTGAAATCCAACCAAGGACAACATCTGCAAGGAGTTTGTATGTTCTCCCTGTGTTTGCATGGGTTTCCCCCAGGCTTTCTGGTTTCCTCTTCAGTATAAAAAGCAGCCACTGAGTGTCCAGGAATCTTCACACAGACTTTTCTTATACAGGGCTGCTTCTTGACAGGGTTGGACGGGCCCACTAGAAAACAGAAGAATCCTCCAGCGGGCCCTGGCTTCTCCTTCAGGAGAGTTCATAGTGCAAACCTTGCAGCTGCTATGGGGCTATTGAGTGGGGGAGAAAGGTGGGCCCTCAGAATCAAATCCTCTGGTGGGCCCAATGTTCTTCAGTCTTCACAGCCATATTTTTTAGCTCAGTGAAAGGACTGGCATAGAGGGAAACCGTATCTACTCCGGCTGTCATTTCTCCCAGGAAGTCCTCTAATGCAGCTTGTTCCATAAGCAATGGCAGCCCGTCCAAAATCAGCTCACACTTCTCGGTGGTGCTTCGACACACAAAGATCTTTCTTTACGCCTTGAATTTCATGACAACAGAGTTGAGCAATGGCCTGATCTACAATGCATTTTGAGAAATAACGCGTAAAATCACGTCCAATCCACAGCAAAAATGGAGCCATAGAGTGCCCGGAAACCTTCACCTAGACTTTTCTTAGCCAGGGCTGCTTCTCAGCAGGGTTGGATGGGCCCACCAGAGAACCAGAGACTCCTCCAGTGGGCACTGGCTTCTACTTCAGGAGAGTTTATAATGCAACCTTGCAGGTTGTGATGATGATAGAGACCACCATCTCCTTAGCTTGCTGCTGGTATTTTTTTGTGGGAATGAGCTTGGCTCCAACCAGCCTGGAATATTTTCAGTCAATTCAGGCACGCCATGGTTTGGTATTGGCACCGAGTACCAGAAGCGAAGCCATCCACAATTTCCTTCATAGGAATTTTATTTGGTAGTCTGAGTGGCTACCCAAACATTAGTTTCTCACAAAGGAACTCAAGACATTGAGTGGCAGTAGATGCAAATTTCTCCAGCATGTTAGATATCAGAGGGAGAACAGAGAAGGCAGCACAGTGACTCAGTCATTAGCACTGCAGCCTTTCAGCGCTGGGGTTCTGGTTCCAAATCCCAGCAAGGACAACATCCTTTAAGGAGTTGTTTACTACTTTTATATTCCACGCGGCACCCCCGCCGATCAACTGTTATCGGTGCCGGCGGCGGCTGCTGCCAGCCGGAAGTGCTTACCTGAGGGGCTCCACCATCAAGTGGTAGTGGCCGCTGCGGTGTACTGCACATCCGCCTCCTATTCAATTGAATATAACAGCTGATCGGCGGGGGTGCCGCGTGCGGGACCCCGGCTGATCATACATTGATGCCCTATCCTACGTATAAGATAGGGCGTCAATGTAAAAGTATTGGATAACTTCTTTAAGGAGTTTGTATGTTCTCCTCGTGTTTGCGTGGGTTTATCCCAGGTTCTCCGGTTTGCTCCTCAGTAAAAAGGCAGCCATACAGTGTCCAGGAACCCTCACACAGACTTTTCCTAGCCAGGGCTGCTTCTCAGCAGGGTTGGACGGGCCCACCAGAGAACCGGAGACTCCCCCAGTAGGCCCTGGCTTCTCCTTCAGGAGAGTTCATAATGCAAACCTTGCAGGTCGTGATGATGATAGAGGCCATCATCTCACTAGCTTGCTGATGGTACTTTTCTGTGGGAATGAGCTTGTCTCCAACCAGCTTGGAATATTTCCAGTGAATTAAGGCACTCCACGGTTTGGTATTAGCAACCAGCATCAGAGGTGAAGCCATCCACAATTTCCTTCACAGGAATTTTATTTGGTAGACTGAGTGGCTGCCCAAACTTTAGTTTCTCACAAGGGAGCCAAAGACACTGAGTGGCAGTAGGTGCAAGTTTCTCCAGCATGACCTGTTTGTTAGATATCAGAGGGAGAACAGAATTTGGCATTGCCAAGGCACCAGAGTCTGTTTTTTTTTTTTACTAAAGACCCTGCTGTGTTTTTATATATATATATATATTTTTATGTCTCTTCAAATGTGTATTGGAGTGCGTCCTAATTTTTGGCAGCCCTTGACATTGCTGCATATACGCAATAACAGTATAGGAGAGCCACTCTTTAATAATTGGTAGAACAATTCAAATAGATTCTATATTCTAGAATATTACCTGTCTTATCTGAAATTCGTTTACGGGTGAGGTATCACAGTTTGGATAGCATATTACACCGACCGGTATTAGGTATTATTGCCTAATACTGCATGCTGCTTGTGCTGCCGAAAATTCTTTATTTTTTTCCAGAAAAATCCATTTTAGTTTGGTTTTTGTATGTTTTATTGTCAGTCCGTAAAAGTGGCGCAATACTCTGACAACATTGCAATAGTTATCCTTGGCAGGAGAAGATAGAAGGAGGAAAAAGAACAGAGAGCGTTGTGTAACACTGTGGAGAGGTGAAGTGTATGTAATGAACTCACCCAAAATGGTTGTGCTGGACAGACACAACACTGGCAGAAAATTTAGAAGAGGACTGGAGTTTCTCCTCCGGTATGCTGCTCATCCAATGTCGTTGTACTGTGCTTTTCCTGGCCCTGAAGCCGCTCCACTTGGAGGTATACAAGGAGAGAAGAACTTGGGATGGCGCTTCCGTTTGAATGTGGAGATCAAACAGTCCATATATCAAACCACATTTACCATAAAAAACTTTTAAAAACACAATGCGCTTCAACTTCCATGAGTCTTCATCAGGTGTAAAAGAAATAGTGACACATAGAAACTTTTATACCTTATACTTAATTAGTTGTGGGTGGAGTGTTCATAAAAAACTTTTTACAGTCTTTTACAGTCTTCATCAGGTGTAAAAGAAATAGTGACATACAGAAACTTTTATACCTTATACTTAATTAGTTGTGGGTGGAGTGTTCCACCCACAACTAATTAAGCATACAGTAAGGTATAAAAGTTTCTATATGTCACTATTTCTTTTACACATGATGAAGACTCATAGAAGTTGAAACGCGTTGTATTTTTAAAAGTTTTTTTATGGTAAATGTGGTTTGACAGCAAAATCTGTTTTTAAAACCAATAAATCTAATATGGATATATGAACTGTCTGAACTCTGACAACATTGTTCACAGATATGCTATTGGTCAGCGACCAACTGTGGATAGGTTTGAACACACGACTGCCATACTGTAAATGAATTATAATATCTGACACATTCCCATAAATTTCCGTATTATTGCGGCAGTAATATGGGATCACGTCTGATGACCACGGTTTCAGTCAGTCGCCTAATAGTATGGTATTTGTCAGTGACCAAGTATCAATAGTTTGGAACAACATACACCTGGCAGACTTTAAATGGAGTGTAATATCTGACACGTTTCTAAAAATTTCTGTATTGTTACGGTAGTCATATGGGATCAAGTCTGATGGCCACGGTTTCAGGCAGTCACCTAATAGTATGGTATTTGTCAGCGACCAAAACACAGCTGGCTGACTTTAAATGGAGTATAATATTTGGCACGCTCCACAAAATGTCTGTATTATTACCGCAGTAACATGGGATCACGTGTGATCATGGAAAAGTTTCTCTGCTTCTACAATACAGTATTGCAAATATAATCAAAAAATCTGGCTGTATTCTGCTAACAAGCAAATTGAGCAGTAATATGGTGTACTCTGTATTGCTTTTTAAGCAAATAATCAGGATAAGGAGCAAAAAGAAAATAGTCTGGTACTGTAGGGCTATGGATATTTGTAACAGCAGCAGCAGACAGAACATGCAATAGACCCTATTGTGCTGTATACACTGCCACAAACCTTACCTGCCTAACTCCTGCTATCACCACTGAATACATGCAGTTGGATTAGTCCTCAGAAGGACTGTAAGATCAGATGGACATATATCTTGTTGTGGAATACCTATACATAACTAATAAACCACCAATTCTGTCACTCACTCAGCAGCACCTCTCCCTACTCTGCCTGTTTCCGGGGTACATTGGCACAAGTATAGGGTCACCAGGTCTGATATAGACCTGATGACGCTATGCGGCCAGCCAATCACTGTGATGCCACAACCAACATAGCTACGGCATTACAGTGCGTGGCAAGCAATCCCTGCATTTTAATTAACTGTCTAAAGAGCGCCAAACATGCAGGGAGGCAAGCTGAAATACTCGAGGAGCGCCTGACGCACCCCCTGGGCCGTGGGGTACTCGGCAGCCGGGCCTCTGGTTGCTTGGGGGATATCATGGTAGCTGGCCCGGTCCGTGACCCAGGGCGGTCAGTATAAAGGGGAAAATATTGGGGGATTTGGGAAAGTGTTCGTGACGCCACCTGTGGAATGCGGCTAAAGGGTGCCGCCGCTGCGGAGCAGTCCTCTGGAGCTGGTGTTACGGCGGCAGGGATGGTGTGGCTCTCCACAGGAAGAGCTAGCTCCAGGGCAGCGTGGGGTGTAATGGATGGTTGTGCTGGGCGTTGTGGTGCAGAGAGGGAATGGTGGCGCAGAAGTAATAATTGGACAGAGGCGGTGCGGTGCAGTCTTCCGTGTCTTTACTCACAGTTCTTTAGTTCCTCAGGGTGCACTGTCAGATTGCAGCCTCCCGCATCGCGCTGCATTCACCAGGCAGGGGCTCAGCTCTTCCTCAGGTAGATCAGGGGTACCTGGCAGAACCCCACTTTCACGTGTTCCTAGCTAGACTTCACGCTGGGTTTTTCTCCCTCCTGCCCTGCGCTGCCCACTCTCAATCCCGCTCGGGTGCTCTGAAGTCCCTCCTGTACGTCGGATCCCGGACCTGCTTGACCCTCCTGGGGATTAGAATGCGGCTTACGATCCCTCTGTCTTCTGACAGATTCTGGGCGTACGGGTGCCGTCCTGCACTCGCCGTACCCCCTAGGATCCCTTCTTAGAACGGAGCCTACTCCCTGCTCCCCTTCTGGGCCTCCAGTCTTGGCCCTACTTGTGGAGCAGAGCTCCTAATGAGACTCTGCTCCCGGACTGTTCTTCTGAACTGTCCTGAGCTGTTCTTCTGAACTGCTCTCCTCTACTAATCTATCTGTCCTGCCACCCTAATATGGCTTCCGTATATATACTCCTACTAAAGTGCTCCTTCTAACTACTTCCTCCACCCACACCCACTACTGGTTCCCCCTACCTTTGGTTCCCCCCACTCCAGCCAGGGTCATGGCTCAGCAGAAACATACATTGTGTCTTGCCCCTCCAGCTGACCTGGAGCAGTGTAGTGTTGGATGCAGGTGTTTTGGGTTCCGGGCAGCACTCCCTCCTTACCTCAGAGAAGGAGATACCACACCTCTGGGTGAGGTGCAGTACCCCTGTGGCGACTGAATCCTCAGGGGCGCCACACGCCGAGCATGTCGAGCAGTGAGATGCTCGGGCGAGCACCGAGCAGTGACGCGGACGCTCGCTGATCACTAGTCATTGCATCGCGTCTGCTGTGTGGTGCATCGGTTTACATAGTAAAGACCAGAGCAGCGCCTGGTGAAAGGGAACAAGGTGAGTATGTGCTATAATGAAAAATAACATGTTTTCCTGTTTCCACAAAAATGTTATTTTGTCTAATTTTTTTCATTTTCACAAAGGTAATTGGAGAAGATGGAACCTATAATTTATTATGCAATTTCTCCTGAACGTGACAATATCCCATATGTGGTCAATAATTACTGATTAGGTACATGACAGGGCTTGGAATGGATTGCAGATGTCATGTCACGTTTGCTCGGTCAGTGAGGTGCTAAAACAGTGGAAACCTCTCACAAGTGACTCCATTTTAGAAATTAAACTCATCAAGATATATATCTTGGCTTGTGGTGAGCATTTTTAAACCTTAGATGCTTCACTTAATTTTAGAAGATTGGGCGATAACCATGAAAAATTAAAATTTTCCTACTAAAATGTTGCTTTAACCTCAAATTTTCCATATCACAAGAGGTAATAAGAGAAAGAAGACCCCACAATTTGTGATGGAATTTCTCCACAGTGATGCCCCTATAAATGGAAACTGGATACAATTTTTTCAGCTTGGTTGAGAGGGTGCGCTATTTGACTTTTGGAGTGCAATTTTGGCTGGAATAGATTGCTGATGCCATGCACATTAGCAGAGCCCCTGAGGTGGCAGAACAGTGAAACCAACCCCCTCACCATAAATTACATCATTTTGGAAACTATACCAATGAAGGAGTTAATGTAGGAGTGTAGTGAGTATTTTTAACCTACATGTACCTCACAGAATGTTATAACATTGAGCCGTGGTATTCAAAAAATAGAATTTTACAACTAAAATGTTAAACTACCTGTAAATATTTCATTCTCCTAAGGCATAATGTGTAAAATAGATCCCACAAATTGTTTTGAAATTTTTCAATGCAGTGATAACCGATTTGGAAGTTGGGTTGTGTGTAGTCCAGGTCCAGCAAATGTTCAGCCATTTTGGCTTTTATTCTTTTAATAATTTTCTTGATTTTCTGTTGTACATTTTGACAGTCATTAAGTAACAAACAAGTGTTCTCTTCTGTTAGATAGATACAGTTGAAACCAGAAGTTTACATACATTATATAAATAGACAGATATGCATGTTTTTCTCAATATCTGACATGAAATCAGAGTAAACCTTTCCAGTTTTAGGACAATTAGGATTACCATAATTTTTAATATTTGCCAATTGCCAGAATAATGAGTGAGAGAGAATGTTTTAAGGCATTTTTATTACTTACTGCAAAGTCAAAAGTTTACATACATGTCATTAGTATTTGGTACCATTGCCCTTAAACTGAATGACTTAGGTCACATGTTTGGGATATCCTTCCACAAGCTTCTCGCAATAGTTGGTCAGAATTTGGCCCATTCGTTCTGACAAAACTGGTGTAACTGATCCAGGTTTGTAGTTCGCCTCGCTCGCACCTGCCTTTTCAGCTTTTCCCATCTATTTACAATAGGATCAATAGGATTGAGATCAGGGCTTTGTGATGGCCACTCCAAAACATTGACTTTGTTATCTTTAAGCCACTTTGTTATCATTTTGGCAGTATGCTTCGGGTCATTGTCCATTTGGAAGACCCATTTCCGCCCAAGCTTTAACTTCCTGGCTGATGTCGTGAGATGTTGCTTCAGTATTGCCACAAAATCTTCTTATCTCATGATGCCATCTATTTTGTGAAGTGTACCAGTCCCTTCTGCAGCAAAACAACCCCACAACATAATGCTGCCAACCCCATATTTCACAGTTGGGATGGGGTTTTTAGGCTTCCAAGCTCCTCCCCTTTTCCTCCAAACGTAATGATGGTCATGATGCCCAAAAAGTTGAATTTTAGTTTCATCAGACCACAGGACATGTCTCCAAAAATAAGGTCTTTGTTCCTGTGTGCATTTGCAAACATTAATCTGGCTTTTTTATGTTTCTTTTGGAGTAATGGCTTTTTCATTGCAGAGTGACCTTTCAGCCCATGTTGATACAGTATTCGTTTCACTGTGGATATTGACACAATCATACCAGCTTCCACCATCATCTTCACAAGGTCTTTTGCTTTTGTCCTTGGGTTTATATGCACATGTCGGACCAAAACAGGTTCATCTCTGGGACACAGAACCTGTCTCCTTAATGAGCGGGATGATGTCACTCCAGGTATGGGAAAGACTTAGTGTAACACAGAGGGAAAAGGGAAAGGGAGCCCAGACACAAGGGAAAGGGGGAAATGGAGACCTCCTAGTCTGGTCTAGCGTCACCCTGTCTCAACTACCATCCCTATATTGCCTCCTCAGCAATCGCCGCACGCGTGCCTCGCCCTACTTTCCCTGGTGTATGGCTACGGCTAAGGATGGGAGGAGATTAGCACTAGTCAACCTCCACTAAACACTATAGACAACATTGGACATTCCCATCTTGTTTGTACTTGTGTATAATTGTTTGTACAGATGAACGAGGAACCTTGAAATTGTCCCTGTAGCATGTGTTCCTAGTAATGAGTTCATATAGCTGATAGCATAAATTTATCCTGCAATGACTTAGTCCGGACATTAGGGGTCAGCAACACAAGTAAAGAAAAATCCGGGAATCTGAGATCCAGGAAGACCTCTAAGGGCCGAGACGTGTCTGATGTCCAGAGACGCTTGGAGCTTGCAGAGACTTGAGCCGGACGGTGTGTCCAAGAAGAAGGTGTGCCTTGTGAGTAACTGAGATATGTGACCGGTCACAAACTGTGTAGTTAGCTATGGAAAGCTAGTTAGTAATCCCAGTAGTGCTGAGAACTGCCTGGTGTATATCACTGCTGATGGACTGGTCAGGCTTGATCCAAAGATTGTGAAAGATCTGATATAACAAGACTCTGTGTGCGTGGATACTACAAAGGAGCCCTGTTGTGAACTATACATTGAGACTGAGATCGATTCTGATTCCTGCCTGCACCGGGATGTGCTAGAGAACTTGATGAGAAGGAGAAGCTAATTAAACCATGTGGCCGGAGAGCAGGGTCTAATGAAAGGTTTAGTTTGTTAATTGCTTGTGTATATAAAGTTAGAGATTTCTCTTTGCTCTTGTAGGAAGAGAAACTGTACACTGTATAGACAACGCGTTGGTTAAACATAGAGTGTTTATTAAGGGGAAAAACAAGGATACCTGGATCCCATTGTATTAGTGTGGGAGGGGGGTGTAAGGTTATATTCCTGGGAGGACCACGTACCACGTCCGTGGTAACATCCTGGGTAGGCCGTGTACTGAATAAGGGTTTGAGAGGCGTAGCCCAGGGGTAGTTTGGCTAATTCCTGCGAGACTGGCACTTGGGCTCTCTCGGGCTGCATAACTTGTATTTTGTATTCGTGGTTGTTGTGGCCCATACTTTGTAGAAAAGTTCAACCCTGTTATTTGTTTGACAAGTGTCAAGAAAATTGATTTGCCACTACGCTGAGGTCAGAGTCATTCATAGCATCGCCGTATCCCTCATACACATTCCACCAGCGTTTCGGACGTTACATCCCCAAGGATGAGACAGACTAGTGCAAGTTCACAATTCTCTTCCTGATATATTGGCTGATTTCTTTAGACTTTCCCATAATGCTACACACAGAAGCAGTGTTTCAGGTCTGCATTAAAATACATCCATAGGTGTGTGTCTAATTAACTCAGATGTTGCCAAAAAATCAGAAGCTTCCAAACACATGACATCATCATATGGACAGTCCAGAATTGTTTAAAGGCATAGTAATCTGTGTATATAAACAATATAGTGTATGTAAACTTTTGACTTTGCAGTAATTAATAAAAATGCCTTAAAACATTTTCTCTCATTATTCTGGCATTTGGCAAATATTAAAAATTATAGTAATCCTAATTGACCTAAAACAGGAAAGGTTTATTCTGATTTCATGTCAGATATTGAGAAAAACATGCATATATAGTGTAAGTAAACTTCTGGTTATAACTGTATCACTTATTACTTCATGGTGCACGTGTGTCATTACACGGCAGCCAATTCTGAACAAGCTAAGCTGCAGTGTAAAGCATGTGTGAGTTACAGAGCAGCCCCCTGGACCACTAATGAGACTACAGATGGATTTCAGACCACCCTGACTCTAGTCGACAACAATGCTGCAGTCATGAATGATAGCGCTGTCCTAATGGAGTAACGCTGGGGTGTCCTCTCCTCTAGGACTGTAGCGACGTGTGTTGAGCACAATGATGAATTCCAATGTGAAATATCAGCCAACACTTCTGATTAGGAATCCTGCTCCTCTGTTGGAGGCTTTTATGACCAGTACATTTTCAGATGTCAGTCTAATCTATTCATTTTTATTTTTGCTCTGGGGATTGAACACTATGATAAAGAATGTGGCTGGGCAGATAAACCAGACCACAGATCAGTGGTCAGAGCATTCACAGGACAGTGTCACAGGAAGCGCAATTTACAAAAATACTGTTCCAAAACTCCTGCAGATTCTGGTGTGGAGAGAACTGACATATTTGCTGCTCGCCTTCTTCTCTACCATGTATGTGGAACCCGTCAGCTCTGCACACACAGTGAGGAGATTATCCCGACCTTTACAGCAGGCCATACATCTATAATATAACCGGAGATGCATCCCTCTGTCTGAAGCCGTTATAGACTGCGCAAACGCGACACACCAGTCTGGCTCCAGACAGAAGATCGCATGGAGCCGTTACAAGTAAGAGGAGTGTATAGTGCCAGAGATCGCGGTATGCGTAGACACTGAATGCATACCGCGATCTCCGGCGCCACACTTACATACTTACCTGACTGGGAGGAGCGTTGCCGCGGAGCCTCTCTTCTCGCCGGAGACCGGGGCAGGAGTGAGGCGTCGGAATCAGCGCATGCGCCTAGCGCTATCCGGCACCATTTTACTGAAGACACGTTTGCAGTGTGTCTTCAGCAAAATGGCGCCGGACAGCGCGGTATGGGCACGCGCGTACTTGGGCGCCGCACTCCTCCTCTGACCTCCGGCAGAATGGGACACAGCACTGGAGCACAGGGATGAAAGGTGAGTATAACTGTTTATTTTTTTTGTATGTGTGCAGGGTGAGAGGGATGAGGGGTGCCATACATACCAGGATTGGGGAGATAGGGTACCACACATAGCAGAGGGGGGCATGCATACCAGGATTCAGATGAGGGGCCATGCATACCAGGATAGGGATGAGGGGTACCATGTATACTAGAGTAGGGATGAGGGGTACCATGCATACCTGGATAGGGATGAGGGGTACCATACATACCAGAATCAGGATGAGGGGTACCATATATACCAGGATGAGGGATGGGGTGCCATGCATACCAGGATTGGGGATGAGGAAGCCATGCATACCAGGATGAGGGATTGGGTGCCATGCATACCGGGATTGGGAGATGAGGAAGCCATGTATACCAGGATGAGGGGTTGAGTACTATACATACCAGGATTGGGGGATGAGGGGTGCCATGCATACCAGGATTGGGATGAGGGGTGCCATATGACTCGCCCCCTGGGCCGTGGGGCACCCGGAACCGGGCTTCAGTGCGATGATGGGGGTAGTAGTGGCAACCCGATCCCGTGGCTCAGGGTGGTCAGAGCAAATGCTGTGGCAGTCTATTTGTAGGGTTATGAATGTCCGACTACGCCACCCGTGGATTGCGGTCAGGGATGACCGCCGCTGCAAGGCAGACCGCTGAGGCTGATGTTGGTATGCAGCACAAGGATAGGATAACTCCCCACGGGAAGAGTGTAGCCTCAGGGCAGTGTAATAGGATGCTGGGGGTGATGGTGCAGGCCGCAATAATAAGGGTTCAGAGTCTGCTTCAAACAGTCCAGGGTCTTTATTGTAGTTAGTACTAATGACCCGACAGGAGTACAAGTAGGAATGGGCCTGGGTGTCTGAGAGCATTCGGGCAAGCCCCACTGGTCAGGGTGAGTGGGTAGGCCTACCGTTCTCTCTCTGCCCTTGCTGACTATCCCCCTTTTCGTGGTGTGATAGCCCACGTCCCTGGGCTGGCCGTGTACTACGCCTGTATGGCTTGCGACTCGGGCCTTAGGTACCTGTTGCTTCTCCGTGCTGTACCGGTCCCTCTGTGTGGCGGAGCCTTCAGGCATCTCAGGCCAAGGGACCTGAAATCCCTCGCGGGTTGGCTATCTGCTGCCGGGCTTGCAACCCTGACAGCCTCGGACCCCAGTGTCCGGTTGTGTAGTTCTCTCTCAGCCAGGACCGGCTCTCGACGCCTCTGTCCCTGGCTTGCTGTTCCTCCTCTGCCTCCCGGACTCCTCAGCTGCTGCTGACCTGTTCCTTTCCTCTGGGAATCCTTCTGGATGCTTCAGAAGTGGGTCCTGGTCTCTCTAACCCTGCCCTCAGTTCCAGCTTTTATAGGGGCAGCCTGCTCCCCCTACTGGCCTGGGACAGGAGGTGCTGCATGCTAATGGTCCCTGACCAGGGAACCTCCTTCCTGCTCTCAGACACAGCCTTTAATATTTGTGGCATCCAGGCCTGGGGTGACACACATATACACCAGGATGAGAGATGGGGTGCCATGCATACCAGGATTGGGATGAGGGGTGCCATGCATACCAGGATTGGGGATGAGGGGTGCCATGCATACTGTAACGGATCTGGGAGGTGGAACCTCTGAGCTACTATACAAAGGGGCAGTCCTTGTAAGGAAGCGGGTGGCTCCCAGGGAAGGTGGGCAGGTAGTCACGGCAAGTGACAGGGACAGTCTCTGGATAGAAGGGCAGGAGGTCACGGCAAGTGACGGGAACAGTCTCTTGACAGGCAGGTGGTCACAGCAAGTGACAGCAGGGTAGGAGTCTCTAGACAGGCAGGTGGTCAAGGCAAGTGACAGCAGGGTAAGAGTCTCTAGACAGGCAGGTGGTCACGGCATGTGACGGCAGAGCCTCCAGGTAGGCTAGCAGGCGGGTAGCAGGTGAGCGCTCCCAGGGGAGCGGGTAAGAGTCTCTCGGCTGGCTGGCAGGTGGTCACGGCAAGTGACGGCAGAGCCTCCAGGTAGGCTAGCTGGTGGGTAGCAGGTGAGTGCTCCCAGGTGAGCGGGTAAGAGTCTCTCGGCTGGCTGGCAGGTGGTCACAAGCAGGTATCAGGCAGGTATCAGGCAGGTATCAGGCAGGTATCTGGCAGGTATCAGGCAGGTGCTTCCTGATCCGCAGGCGGACTGGCCCATAGACAGACTGGCGGATGCTGGTAGACAGACTGTCGGATAGCGGGGAATGCAAGCAGGTAGACAGTGCAATGCGTACCAGGATTGGGAATGAGGGGTGCCATGCGTACCAGGAATGGGGATTAGGGGTGTCATACGTACAAAAATTGGGGATGACGGGTGCTATGCGTACCAAGATTGAGAATGAGGGTTGCCATGCGTACC
Organism: Phyllobates terribilis; assembly: GCF_046119375.1. Lineage (NCBI taxonomy): Eukaryota > Metazoa > Chordata > Amphibia > Anura > Dendrobatidae > Phyllobates > Phyllobates terribilis. The sequence continues at coordinate 314,231,097 of NW_027362768.1, forward strand.
AGGATTGGGGATGAGGGGTGCAATGCGTACCAGGATTGGGGATGGGGTGTCATGCATACCAGGATTGGGAATGAGGGGTACCATGCATATCAGGATGAGGGATGGGGTGCCATGCATACCAGGATGAGGGATGGGATGCCATGCATACCAGGATAGGGATGTGGGGGGGCCATGCATACCAGGATTCAGATGAGGGGCCATGCATACCAGGATAGGGATGAGGGGTACCATGTATACCAGGATAGGGATGAGGGGTGCTATGCATACCAGGATAGGGATGAGGGGTACCATACATACCAGGTTTGAGGTTGAGGGGTGCCATGCATACCAGGATGAGGGATGGGGTGCCATGCATACCAGGATTGGGAATGAGGGGGGCCATGCATACCAGGATTCGGATGAGGGCTATGCATACCAGGATAGGAATGAGGGGTACCATGTACAGTACAGACCAAAAGTTTGGACACACCTTCTCATTTAAAGATTTTTCTGTATTTTCAAGACTTTGAAAATTGTACATTCACACTGAAGGCATCAAAACTATGAATTAACACATGTGGAATTATATACTTAACAAAAAAGTGTGAAACAACTGAAAATATATCTTATATTCTAGGTTCTTCAAAGTAGCCACCTTTTGCTTTGATGACTGCTTTGCACACTCTTGGCATTCTCTTGATGAGCTTCAAGAGGTGGTCACCGGAAATGGTCTTCCAACAATCTTGAAGGAGTTCCCAGAGATGCTTAGGACTTGTTGGCCCTTTTGCCTTCACTCTGCGGTCCAGCTCATCCCAAACCATCTCGATTGGGTTCAGGTCTAGTGATTGTGGAGGCCAGGTCATCTGGCGTAGCACCAGGGGCGTACATAGAAATCATGGGGCCCCATAGCAAAAGTCCAAATTGGGCCCCCCTTCCCCGTAAAAAAAATCTGCAACGTAACTGGAATCACAGTGTATAGGCGCAGTCACAAAAGGACATAGCTATCTACTTTGGAAGACAGGGAAATGGACATGTCTTGTAGCATATACATAGTAAATGTGCCCATACTGAAGTGACTCGCCCCCTGGGCCGCTTGGTGAACCCGGAACCGAGCCTCTGGTGGGATGCTGGGGGTGGTAGTCTCAGTGTGGCGGCGACCCGGTCCGTGGCTCAGGGTGGTCAAACCAGTGGCATTCTTAGTGTAATAACAAATGTCCGACTACGCCACCTGTGGATTGCGGTCAGTGGGGACCGCCCCTGCGCTGCAGGCCGCTGAGGCTGATGTTGTAAGCGCAGCCAAGTATGGGATAACTCCCCACGGGAGAAGTATTGCCTCAGGGCAGCTAGTGTGGATGATGGGAGTGATGGTGTGAGCGTCCCAGTACTAATGGTGCTGGTGCGGCGATGAAACACAGAGACGTGTGGTGCAGTTCAGGGTCTTTACTGATGGTATAAAGCAGACCCTCCCGGGAGTACTGGTTAGCAGTAGAGGCCTGGTCAGTCTGTGAGCAAGCAGGATCTCCCCCTGGCCAGGTGGAGTTGTAGGCCTCCCCGTCTATCTGCACTCTTTCCTGGCTACCTTGCTCTATGCGGGTAGAAGTAGCCCACGTCCCTGAGTATACCGTGTGGTGCTCACCCGTATGGCCGGTGACTTGGGGCCTTCTGTTAGCCTCCGCTCCACGACGGCGGTGCTGGTCCCTTGCTTGTGACCGTGCCTCCGGGCTTCTAAGGCCAGAGGACCTGGAATCCCCTGCCGGTTGGATTCTGCTGCTGGATCTGGATGTCCCCACAGCCTCGGACTCCGTGTCCGGGTTTAGTGTCTTCAGCCAAGGCGAGCTATCTAGCTTCCAGCCTCTGGTTCTCACTCCTGCTCCTACAGAGCTCCTGCTGTATCTTTCCCTCTCCAAGCTCTGACTCCCCTAATCCTGCCCCAGACCCAGTTTATAAGGGCAGATTCCTCCCCTCCCAGGTCTAGGCGGGCAGTGTTGCATGCTTAGGGCTCCTGACCAGAGAAACCTCCCACTTGCTCTCAGACATAATATTTCTATTACTGTGGCAACCAGACCCCTGAGGTGCCACATTCCCCCTTAGTAAATTTTAGTACTCCGGGACTGAACACATTTTTAAAGAAACATAAATACAAGGGTATAAACGATAATACAATAACATATTTACAAGAAGCTTTATTTCTTTAAAGGTCACGGCGTGTCCGCAACCGTGTGTCCATATCACCCAAGGTGAAGTTTGTGAAACAAGAGGGTGTCCATGTCACCCAAGGTGAAGCTTTAAGCGAAGTAGGGGACCTGTCCAAAGCAAACCCCTTGCGTTGGCCTTGGGCGTGGCTGCAAGGCTGAAGCTAGCTACTTTGGGCCGCAAGGAGGCCACGCCAGACAGGATTTCTCTTCTGCGGCCATCTTCGCAAGAGGCACAGTGTGCAACTATCTACAAGATTGTTCCGGTTATCCAGCGTCCATAACCTGTTAGTCCAAATAAATCTGCAGGGTAACTGAGAAACATAATTAATAACAGGCAACAACAAAAACTATCAACATTTCTCAATAAACAGGTAAATTTACAGTGCATTACTTTATATTTTCCAGCGAGCGGGCATCTGACCTCTAGTGACTCTAGTGGACCTACGGAGCTCACTAACTGGTCCTGCACTACAGGGTGTAGGAGGTGTTATGGGTAAGCTGGGCAGCTGTCTGCGCACTCTTTGGCTCACAAGGGGCACGGCAGGCTCACTACTAGCAGAGGGTTGATCCTCCTGTCCTGCTGGTGTGGACTCTTCTGCCTCCTGGGCCGGCTGCTCTTCCAGCTCTACCTGGTCTTCTGTAGGCACTTGAGGGGCTGGCTGGAGAAAGGTGAGGACGGGCACCACGATAGCGTTGTTTACTTGTGTCCAGGACCGGGGAAAGTCTCAGAGTACTGTGCTGATCATTTCCTCCTTTTCCTCTACGGGTTGAGGGTCTTCCTGATCTTCATCCATGCTTTGCAACTTCTTGGGGCACTTTTTCAGGTGGTCTCTGGAGACAGTGGCTGTGGTCTCTCCTCCATCCTTGCTGATGACGTACACCTTTGGATTATTGTGGCTTGAGGGCAGTACGGTGTACGGGTCCTTTTCCCACTGGTCGTCCAACTTATGGAGCCGCCTTTTTCTTTTCAAGACCTGCTCTCCAGGTACCAGGGGAACAGCGGGAGCATGTTGGTTATAAGTCCTCTCCTGCCTTTCTCTTGATTGACAGAGACTTCGCTCGACCCTCTCCTGTACTTTCCGGTACTGCTGCTGCCGTTCTGTATCCCAGTCTGCCTCTGGCGAGGTGTCCTCAGGTGTCAGGACTCCCATATCCAGGTCAATAGACAGCTTACCAGGTCTTGCTCTCATTAGGTAAGCCGGGGTACAGTTGGTGGAACCTACCGGGATGTGGTTGTACAGGTCCACCAGATCGGGCAGTTTCTCAGGCCACAAACTGCGTTCTTCCAGGGGCAATGTTTTTAGCAGATCTATCACCACCTGGTTCATCTTCTCGCAGAGTCCATTGGTTTGGGGGTGACAGGGCGTTGTTCTTATCTTCTTGCAGCCATACAGGTTGCAGAACTCCTGGAAGACCTCTGCTTCGAAGGCTGGTCCTTGGTCTGTCAACACTTGCTCCGGGTACCCGTGTGGACGGCAGAAGTGCTGCTGGAAGGCTCTAGCTGCTGTTTGAGCCGTTAAGTCCTTGACGGGAACCACCACCAGGAACCGGGAGTAGTGATCTACGATTGTGAGGGCGTAGACATACCCAGATCTGCTCGGAGCCAGTTTCACATGGTCCTGGGCTACCAGTTCCAGTGGCTGTCTGGTGATGATGGGCTGCAGGGGAGTCTTCTGGCTGGCATGGTCTTTTCTTCTTAGGTTGCACGGGCCACAGTCTCTGCACCACCTCTCGATGGCTCCTCTCATGCCTACCCAGTAGAACCGTTCACGCAACAAGTACTCCAGCTTCTTCCATCCAAAATGTCCTGCTCCGTTGTGGTATGCCTCCAGAACCATAGCCGCGTCTCGTCTTGGGACCACTACCTGCCAGGTCAACTCATGTGTTTGAGAGTTAACCATTCTCCGGCTTCTCCCTGTAGAGGAACAGTTTACTTTTCTCCTTCCACAGTTGCTTGGTCTCCTCCGGAGCGTCTGGGTCAAGACGGGCATCGGCCTGTGTCAGCATTTCCTTCACCAGACGGACTGCGGGATCACTGTCTTGCGTTTCCGCCCAGCTGTAGTGGGGCAAGGGATTAAACGTCACAGAGCGCCTGTCCTTCACACGGTGGGAATACAGGGTAATCCCATGACGGTGGAACGCAGTTTGGCATTCTAGACAGGGCATCCGCGTTGACATTTGAGCGTCCCACCCGGTATTTGATGGTGAATTCATAGTTGGACAGGCGGGCCATCCATCTCTGCTCCAGGGCACCGAGCCTTGCAGTGTCCAGGTGTGTCAACGGGTTGTTATCCGTGTACACGGTGAACTTGGAAGAGGCAAGGTAATGCTTGAAACGTTCAGTCACTGCCCACACCCCTGCCAGGAACTCCATCTTGAATGAGCTATAATTCTCAGGGTTCCTCTCCGTGGGCCGTAGCTTTCGGCTGGCGTAAGCGATTACCCGTTCTTTCCCCTGCTGGATCTGGGACAGTACGGCTCCTAGCCCGATGTTGCTTGCGTCCGTGTGGAGGATAAAGGGCTGGCTGTAATCAGGGTGCGCCAGGATTTCATCCCCCGTGAGGGCCATCTTCAGCTGGCAGAAAGACTCCTCTTCCAGCTTTTCCCACCTGAAGAGCGGCTTCTGGTTTTTAGCTTTCCGAGATTGACCTATCAGGAGGTCCTGCATAGGGGCTGCCATTTTGGTGAAACCGGGAATGAATCTTCGCTAGTAGCCTACCAACCCGAGGAACTGCCGCACTTCCTTTATGCTGGAGGGTCTTGGCCAGTCTTTAATCACGGTGATCTTATCGGGGTCGGGAGCCACTCCGTCAGCACTCACCACGTGTCCCAGGTATTGCACCTTTGGTTTCAGGAGGTGACACTTGGAGGGTTTCACCTTTAGGCAGTAGCTTGCCAGGGCGTCAAACACTTCTGCCAGGTGTTTCAGGTGGTCCTCGTAAGTCTTGGAATAAATGATGACATCGTCCAGGTATAACAGGACCGTCTCGAAATTCCGGTGTCTCAGACAGCATTCCATCAACCGTTGGAAGGTTCCTGGTGCGTTGCAGAGCCCAAACGGCATACAGTTAAATTCGCTGAGACCCATCGGGGTGGTGAATGCGGTCTTCTCCCGGTCCGCCTCTGCTACAGGAACCTGCCAGTACCCGCTAGTGAGGTCCAAAGTAGAGAAGAAGTTAGCAGATTTTAATGCAGCTAAGGACTCTTCTATCCTTGGTAACGGGTACTCATCTTTGTGTGTGATACGGTTGACCTTCCTGTAGTCTACACACATTCTCATGGTGTTGTCTTTCTTTTTCACTAAGACTAGTGGAGCTGCCCAGGGGCTACAGCTGTCCCTAATTACCCCAGCCTCCTTCATGCCCTTTAACATCCCCTTGGCGTGCTGATAGTGTGCAGGGGGTACGGGTCGGTATCCCTCCTTTATGGGAGGATGGTCTCCCGTTGGGATGTGATGTTCCACCCCCTTCACTCGCCGAAAGTCTAGCGGGTGTTTGCTAAACACTCTCTCGTACTCCTGAACCACCCGGTAGACTCCCTGTTTTTGGTGTGAGGGAGTGGAGTCAGTACCCAAATGCAGTTGCTGACACCAGTCCTCCATTGGTTTCTTAGAGCCGTTACCTTCCTCTGGTTGAGATGGAGGCAAGGGTTCCACGGCCTGTACAGAGATCTGGTTTATGGTGAACAATTTGGCTAGCGTGGCATGCCGGGGCAGGTATACTTTTCTCTCCCTGATATTTATGATGCGGACGGGCACCCTCCCATGACGTACATCGACCACCCCCTGTGCTGTCAAAATGGTGGGCCTACTGTCTGAGTAGACGGGTTCTACCATTGCTTGGTAGTCTCTACCTCTTAGACCAATAGCTGCCCAGCACCAAATCATAATCTCACTTTTTGGGGGCATGGCAATAGGGAACGGGTCACACATTCTCACGCTACCTATCTCACCACCAGATAGTTCCACTTGTTGTCGCTTCATCAGTGCCCGGATCTCTTTTTGGAGCACACGCTGCTGGCTGGAACTGGCGTTATTGGCAACCTGCTGCAAAATAAGAATCACCTCTGCAAGACAGTTTTCAATTACGTTAGTACCTAGGGTTATTTTTGGGTGACTCTCGCGACGGTCAATGTCCACAATGATCAGTCCTTGTGCCGGCAGTTCAACTTTACCGACCTTGATGGTCACTTCTTTAAATCCTATCTGTGGCACGGGCTGACCATTGCTGGCGATAATGCTCAGGTCGTCATCTGGGTAGCGGGTTATGTCCGAGTCATTCTAGTACCGCTTGAAGAGCACGTACGGGATGGTGGTGACCTGTGACCCGGTGTCCAGTGTGGCACTCATAAGAATGCCGTCCAGTACCACAGGCAAGGCCTGACGTCCCCCTACGTACTTGTCACGCCAGTTCGATGGGCCTGATGATGTTAGGCCTGGGGGTTGGCCCTCTACCCCAGGTTGTGCCCGTTTAAATGACAGTACCTTGCCATATGTCCGGGTTGATTGCAGCGGCGGCAGATGGGTTGTCCGTCCTCGTTGTATCAGTCGCTGGGTCTTCCTCTGGCCGGTGGGGTCCTCCTCAGTCGGCGCCACGGAACGTCCTCCGTTCCGGATGCCAGCTGGATCTTTTCTGGAGAAGAGACCTGTAAAGACTGCACAGTTCTGGTTAGCGCGGCAACGCTCTTAGTCAGCTCTTGGACCTGATGGTGCAGGTCTGTAGCCGGGTTATTGTTCAAAGCCTGCGCATCAGCTCCCACAGGCCCTGCAGACAAGGGCGCCGCGTCCTGGTGATAAGTGATAGCAGGGCGCCTGTGGGTCACAGCGCCTCCTGGTGCCGGTTCTCGGAGCACCTGGATGGCTCTGTCCTTGAACTGTGCAAAGTCCAGGTCAGGGTCCTGTAAGGCCATTGCCCGCAACTGGGTTCGGTGGGCATTGCACAGTAGACCCTCAATAAATTGTTCGGTCAACAGCTTGTCTTCATTCCCCACGCTGACAGGGTCTGCCTGCTTAATGGCCTCTTGTAGGTTTAGAGCATAGTCTCTTATACTTTCATGTGTCCGTTGTTTGCACCCGTAAAATCTGAGCTTTATTTCGGCTGAGGTGCGGGTATCAAATGTGTCTTTCAGCCGGGCTAGTATTTCTCTGACAGTCCTCTTCTTCCTAGGTGGCCAGGACTTTACCTCCCTTTGGGCTGCCCCGATTAACTGGGCCACCAGGATGCTCACTTTTTGCTCTTCCGTGAGGGGGTATACCTGGAAGAGGCTATCCAGTCTTTCCCTAAAGTCACTTAGGGTATGTGACTCCCCTGAATACTGGGGTAGCCAGGTTGCCCCCGGGATATAGGGCATGGTGAATGGCATGACCGCAGCAGCGGTTGCGCTGGCGGCCGGTGTGTAGGTGGAGCTCCCCTTGGTGTCCGACATCCTCCTTCCCCCCTAGTGGACCGTGGCCTACCTTGCGATGCTCTTCTTCCGTAGGCCGCGGCTCTGCAGTCGATCGTCGGGGTTGAGGACCTTGCGTCGCGCTCCTGTGAGGTTAGCGTCGCTCTTCCTCCCTTCCAGGACCTTACGCAGCGTCGGAGCGTGGGGCGGAGCTTCGGATCTCGCGCGCTTTCGGCGTCCACGCCCCTCTTCTTCCTGCGCGGCGTCCTGAAGATGGCGTCCGATGACGGGAAGCGGCTGTGGATGGCGGGAAGACGGCAGAAGATGGCGGGAAACGAACCAAGATGGCGTCCGATGGCGGGAAACGACTCCGGACGGCGGGAAACTTCGCCACAGGTAAGTACAAAAGTCTTTTTCAGGCACGCAGTACCCGGTGGTTGCGGGCACGAAATCCTGCCGACTACGCCAAAGTTGACTCGCCCCCTGGGCCGCGTGGGGAACCCAGAACCGGGCCTCTGGTTGGATGCTGGGGGTGGTAGTCTCAGTGTGGCGGCGACCCGGTCCGTGGCTCAGGGTGGTCAAACCAGTGGCAGTCTTAGTGTAATAACAAATGTCCGACTACGCCACCCGTGGATTGCGGTCAGTGGGGACCGCCGCTGCGCTGCAGGCCGCTGAGGCTGATGTTGTAAGCGCAGCCAAGTATGGGATAACTCCCCATGGGAGAAGTATTGCCTCAGGGCAGCTAGTGTGGATGATGGGAGTGATGGTGTGAGCGTCCCAGTACTAATGGTGCTGGTGCGGCGATGAAACACAGAGACGTGTGGTGCAGTTCAGGGTCTTTACTGATGGTAAAAAGCAGACCCTCCCGGGAGTACTGGTTAGCAGTAGAGGCCTGGTCAGTCTGTGAGCAAGCAGGATCTCCCCTTGGCCAGGTGGAGTTGTAGGCCTCCCCGTCTATCTGTACTCTTTCCTGGCTACCTTGCTCTATGCGGGTAGAAGTAGCCCACGTCCCTGAGTATACCGTGTGGTGCTCACCCGTATGGCCGGTGACTTGGGGCCTTCTGTTAGCCTCCGCTCCACGACGGCGGTGCTGGTCCCTTGCTTGTGACCGTGCCTCCGGGCTTCTAAGGCCAGAGGACCTGGAATCCCCTGCCGGTTGGATTCTGCTGCTGGACCTGGATGTCCCCACAACCTCGGACTCCGTGTCCGGGTTTAGTGTCTTCAGCCAAGGCGAGCTATCTAGCTTCCAGCCTCTGGCTCTCACTCCTGCTCCTACAGAGCTCCTGCTGTATCTTTCCCTCTCCAAGCTCTGACTCCCCAAATCCCGCCCCAGACCCAGTTTATAAGGGCAGATTCCTCCCCTCCCAGGTCTGGGCGGGCAGTGTTGCATGCTTAGGGCTCCTGACCAGAGAAACCTCCCACTTGATCTCAGACATAATATTTCTATTACTGTGGCAACCAGACCCCTGGGGTGCCACAGAAGCCTTTTTATTGTTCTCAACCCTTTTATCGCCCTATAGATTTAAATACCCCCAAAAAAGCATCCAACACACTGTATGATAACCCCTACAGTAAATTCCCCTACTGTAACCCTCACATGCACAGTATGATGACTCCATAGTCCCCCCAGCAAAGTATGATGTCCACACAACCACCCACACAATATGATAACTCTGACAGCACCCAAACACAGTATGATGGTCCACACACACTCCCCACAGCAACCCCCCCTCACACAGTATGAAGGTCCCCGCAAAGTATGATGATCCCCACAGACCCACATTGTATGATGATCCTCACACAGTTTGATGGCCCCATAGGCCCTCCACAGGACCTCCAAACAATATGATGAAGGTACGCACAGTATGATGGTCAGCACATTTCCCCCTCACACAGTAAGCAGCACAGTGGCTCAGCGGTTAGCACTGCAGCCTTGCAGCTCTGGGGTACTGGGTTCAAATCCCACCAAGGACAACATCTGCCAGGAGTTTGTATGTTCTCCCCGTGTTTGTGTGGGTTTCATCCGGGTTATCCAGTTTCCTTCCACACTCCAAAGACATACTGATAGGGAATGAAAATTGTGAGCACCAGTGGGGATAGTGCTGATAATGTCTGTAAAGTGCTGTGGAATTAATGGCACTATATAAGTGAATAAAATAAATATATACCATATTTTGCGGATTATAAGCCGCACCCCAAATTTTGCGGTGCAAAATAGGAAAAAATATTTGTTGTTTTTTTTTAAATAAAATGGTGGGCCTTATAATCCTTTTTACCTGGGGGCAGTGGTAGTGGAGGGGGGGGGGGGGTCATAGGAGCCAGGCTCACACAAACCGGAGACTGGCGGGAGAGAAGGCTACGGCAGGAGACGGGTGATGCTGCGGCCCCGCCCTCAGAAGAAATGTCAGTGATTCAAGGCGGTGGTGGTGGCAGTAGGAGCTAGGCAAGTTCAGCGAGGCGATGCTGCGGCCCTGTCCTCAGAAGTCGGCGGTGAGCGGAGGCGAGGTTCCCTATCCTGTACATAGCCCTGCGCTGTGCTTTTGTAAAATGGCCGCCGGAGCATTCGCAGATCAAGATCTCTAGAGAACTCGGCCAGCTCCCGCCGCCACCACCACCGCCTTGAATCACTGACATTTCTTCTGAGGGCGGGGCCGAAAAATCGCCCCGCTACTGCCGCAGCCGCCGCCAACCTCCTGTGCTTGGGACCCCTATCCGCCGCCGCCCCCCAAGTAGCCATAACTTTTCATTATAAGAGGCACACCCTTTTTCCTCCCAAATTTTGGGGGAAAAAGTGTGTCTTTTTAATCCGAAAAATACAGTGAGTAAAATAAAATAAATAAATAATATTGGCCCCCACAGTAGTCCCCACCACAATATGATGGTTGCCACAAGCCCCCCACATCATATGATGACCCCCTTTCAGTAGTCCCCATCACAGTATAAGACCCCACAGACCCTTACAAGTCCTGACTAGGAGAGCATGAGCTGCCGTGCAGATAAATGTGTGTAAAGCAGTAATTTATACAATTTATTAATGTTCAGCTCTAATCCCCTCTGGTCCCAGAAGTTCCTCCTCAAGCCTTTTGGTGATCGACACAGGACAGTGTGACAGTAGCTCTAGCTCGGTGTGAAGGAGGCTTCCTGACTCTCTTTGTGCACAATCACAGCCCTCCTCCCCATAAACCTGTAAATAGTTAGCAGAATTCTATTTACGACCCCTCCCCCTGACTTAACACCCGCACATCCAACAATCAGCATGCAGGTGGAAACTCATCTGACTGAGTCATTTCACACAGAGAGCCCAGCGCTGCCCTGCTAACCTGCAGTGTCAGCTGAGTGTCACCCCGGCCTCCAGGACGCTCCCTCTGTCTCCATTAGCCAGGCTCCAATGATCACCACGCTCCAGGTGCTCAGCTCCTCTCTGCTGTGCACGCAGCGCAGTGATCTAGAGGGGCGTGTCTATGGAGAGAGCAGCCGGCTCCGGGCCCCCTGAACGCTGGGGCCCCATAGCAGTCGCGTGGTCTGCCTCTATGGGCGGTACGCCACTGCGTAGCACCCCATCACTCTCCTTCTTGGTCAAATAGCCCTTACACAGCCTGGAGGTGTGTTTGGGGTCATTGTCCTGTTGAAAAATAAATGATGGTCCAACTAAACGCAAACCGGATGGAATAACATGCCGCTGCAAGATGCTGTGGTAGCCATGCTGGTTCAGTATGCCTTCAATTTTGAATAAATCCCCAACAGTGTCACCAGCAATGCACCCCCACACCATCACACCTCCTCCTCCATGCTTCACGGTGGGAACCAGGCATGTAGAGTCCATCCGTTCACCTTTTCTGCGTCGCACAAAGACACGGTGGTTGGAACCAAAGATCTCAAATTTGGACTCATCAGACCCAAGCACAGATTTCCACTGGTCTAATGTCCATTCCTTGTGTTCTTTAGCCCAAACAAGTCTCTTCTGCTTGTTGCCTGTCCTTAGCAGTGGTTTCCTAGCAGCTATTTTACCATGAAGGCCTGCAGCACAAAGTCTCCTCTTAACAGTTGTTGTAGAGATGTGTCTGCTGCTAGAACTCTGTGTGGCATTGACCTGGTCTCTAATTTGAGCTGCTGTTAACCTGCGATTTCCTCAGAAGCAGAGGTGACTCTTGGTCTTCCTTTCCTGGGGCGGTCCTCATGTGAGCCAGTTTCTTTGTAGCGCTTGATGGTTTTTGCAACTGCACTTGGTGACACATTCAAAGTTTGCCCAATTTTTCGTACTGACTGACCTTCATTTCTTAAAGTAATGATGGCCACTCGTTTTTCTTTACTTAGCTGCTTTTTTCTTACCATACTACAAATTCTAACAGTCTATTCAGCAGGACTATCAGCTGTGTATCCACCTGACTCCTGCACAACACAACTGATAGTCCCAACCCCATTTATAAGGCAAGAAATCCCACTTATTAAACCTGACAGGGCACACCTGTGAAGTGAAAACCATTTCCGGTGACTACCTCTTGAGGCTCATCAAGAGAATCCCAAGAGTGTGCAAAGCAGTCATCAAAGCAAAAGGTGGCTACTTTGAAGAACCTATAATATAAGACATATTTTCAGTTGTTTCACACTTTTTTGTTAAATATATAATTCCACATGTGTTAATTCATAGTTTTGATGCCTTCAGTGTGAAAGTACAATTTTCAAAGTCATGAAAATACAGAAAAATCTTTAAATGAGAAGGTATATCCAAACTTTTGGTCTGTACTGTATACCAGGATAGGGATGAGGGGTACCATGTGACTCGCCCCCTGGGCCGTGGGGTACTCGGAACCGGGCAATAGGGATACGATGGGGGTAGTAGTGGCGACCCGGTCCCGTGGCTCAGGGTGATCAAACCAGTGACAGTCTTTTAGATGTTTTAAGTGATGTCCGACTACGCCACCCGTGGATTGCGATTATTAGGAACCGCCGCTGCAAGACAGTCCCCTGAGGTTGATGGTGTATGCAGCTGAGATTATATAACTCCCCACGGGAAGAGTGTAACCCCAGGGCAGTGCGGTGGATGGTGGGGGTGATGGTGCAGAGAGTCCCAGTGCCGTTAGTGCTGGAGGAGCAAAAGAGTACACAGACAACGCACTGCAGTCCAATGTCTTTTACTCACAGTTCAGGTGCTCCGGGTCACTTCTGCGCAACCAGTGACCACCCAAGCCGTGCAGTGTCCACCAGGTGAGGGGCTCGGTCAACCCCCAGGCAGTTCAGAAGCATGGCACAGGACCCCCTTCAATCCTTTCTCTGGCCTGCCTCACCAGTGACCCACTTTTGTCCAGCTGCCGCGGATCTGCGCTGGTAAACGTGGGGCCCGTCCCCCGCTGTCCTATATGGTGCCTTCCTAGCAGGTTTGATGAGGTGTCGCACCAATAAATGCATACCAGGATAGGGATGAGGGGTGCCATGCATACCAGGATAGGGATGAGGGGTGCCATGCATACCAGGATAGGGATGAGGTGTGATAGGCATACCAGGATAGGATGAGGGCAGCACATAACAGCATGGGATAACAGGATTGGGGAGCACAAATACCAGGATGGGGGCAGCACAAATACCAGGATGTTGGCAGCACATACCAATAAAAATGCTCGCTACCCGGGCGTAGAATGGGTTCAATAGCTAGTATTGTATAAAGCCGGCAGCCATCACTCCTAACTCCTCCTAACACATGCATGTTCCATTTGGCTGAGCATGTGTGTGCTCATATCTGAGAAAAAGCATGAAGACCCCTAAACACATTAGTGCAAAGTCAGCTGAACCCGCCAATTTACTATATCTAACGTGTATTGTGGGTCTCTCAACCCATGACAAACTGCAACGTCCCATACTTTTGTTTTAAGCTTTTGCTTTGAGATAAGTCGTCCTTAGAAGGGCCTGGCAGTCAACTACTCCTCTTTCTCCTTAAAAACTGCACGCCTATTTAGGCAGAACCACCTACATGTGTATAGGGAGGACAGGCAAGATGGCTGACTGCCCTTCCTGCATTATACAAACATGACTTATTTGTGTAGGCTCTGCTGTTTATGATTTTTGTAGGACTTTTACTGTTCCAATCAAAATTTTTGAACCCCCAATAAAAATTAGGTTTCTTTGCAAAATTCACAAAGTTTCTGCTGTTTCCAATAAACCAATCAAACAAGAACAGTGTAAATGAGGCAAAATAAATAATATAACATCACTACTGCATAAGAGGCCACTAATAATGGAGATTATACAGAAACTTTTATAGATTGTTCTTCTTTTTATTTTTCCATAAATGATGTTATTATCATGGAAGGTGATGGAGCAGATGATGATGATGACTCCACTCCTCAGGCCTCGGCTTGCACTTGTGCTGTTTTTAGAAATCCAGGTCTGCATCACACATGACGGAGAGGTGAAGAGCAGGAATGTTTTCCTGAATCCCTCTAGGATGTTCATCCTACAACACTGCGTTCAACCATATGGCCTTCTTTCTGTCCATGTCCAGGCAGGTGAAGGAGCAGCCGCTTCCTTCTGTCTATCCATGTCCAGGTGGGTGAAGGAGCAGCCGCTTCCTTCAGTATATCCATATCCGATTAATGAAGGAGCAGCCACTTCCTTCTGTCTGTCCTTTTCCACCACATTGTAGATGAGTCGTCCAGATGGTGACATAGCAAGTATGACTGGAAGAATTCCTCCAATTTCAGCCAATAATTACTTACTATGTTGATCCAGAGGAAGGCGAAAAATAACCCCGAAGACTAGTTGTTGGATAATCCTCATATCAGGGGAAAAAAATTCCTTCCTGACCCCAAATATGGCGATCGGAATGAATCCCTGGATGGTTGGTGCTCTAATCTACTTGGATGTTATGTGGTGGAAGCTCGGTAGGTTTGTCAAAGTCCGGTTAATAAGAAAGTCCAGTGTAGTTGTATCATCCGATTAAAGGTTCATTCCTAGATGTTGCTGGAATGGGGCTGATTTCTCTCAGCCTAATACTCCTGTAAGAAGAGAAATATACACGTCTGAGAATCAGCCCCTCACATACAGTATATACTGTATACAGGGGGTGTAAGAATAAGGTGTATAGTGTGTATGTGTGTTACTGGGCAGTGATATAGATGTCCCTATATGATATACTTACAGAAGTCCCATGGGAATGGTGGATCGGCTGTGCCGGATTCCACTTTGCTCCAGTCTATGGAGTTGAAGAACGGATGGGATCTGATGGACGATATAATAGCCAATCGAGAGAATGGAATTTTGCAGAGGAGCTGGAAAATGAAAGAGACCATTAGTCATGATATTATGTATTATTAGTAGCAAGTTATTACACAATGTCTATGAACTGTCCACATCTTATGTTCATATCTTCTTATCACCCTCCATCATCCTGTCTTCATCTGATCCTACTCACCCCTTCCATGATATCGATGGCATCAGGGCAGATGCTTGGTGGATAACAAGGAACATCATTCTGCAGTGATTCGCAATATTCCTCTTTTGAGCCGAGGCTATAGAACGGCTGATCACCTACAATCATCGTAAATAGTAGGGCGCCAAAGGAAAATGAGTCCACCTGATAGTTGTGGTCTTCTCCATACATTATCTGTGGGAACATGAGACAGGAAATGAGCTGAATACACTAGTGAGGGGATTTACCCACAGGCCATGAGGACCGATCTGTGATTAGATATGAGCAGGATACATAGTCATCAGAGTATTACTCAGTCCTATCAGCATCAATCAGACGGAGGTTCCTTACCTCTGGCGCAGCGTAACCAATAGAGCCTACTAATTCATTAAATGTTTCCTTCTCAAACACTTTTATTGCTGATGAGCCAAAGTCAGCGATTTTGATGTGTCCGATGTCATCTAGGAGAATGTTCTCAGGCTTCAGGTCACTGCAGGAAAAAGAGCAGATACTGATTGTGAGGAGGATAATTCATAAAAAGAACGTAATACAATAGATATGTAAGGAAGGAGACAACAGGGAGTCAGAGGTGATATATTTATGTCTGTAGCTGAACTGATTACCGATGTATGATGCCTTTTTCATGAAGATATTGGATTCCGCAGACCATCTCTGCTGCAAAGAGCCTATGGAGAAGAAAGTAGAGGATCAGTGGTTACACACACAATCATACAGAGAGCATGAGGAGATCACACACCTGTCCCATGCACATGCACATCTTCATTTTCTCCTGTTGTCATTGTCCATTGCTGGGATTACAATGTACGGGCAAAAGATTATTAGGATTCAGTTATAAGACATTTACCTTGTTGCCTTTATATCATAAGGCATTGATTTTTCCATGTGATCAAACAGGTCTCCTCCAGCCATGTAGTCCATCGCTATGATGTATTGATTAGGTGTCTCCATAAATCCCCGCAGAGAGGTTAGGAAACGGCACCCAGTGGCCCTTTTCAGGACTTCTATCTCAGTAATGACTTTGTCCTCAGCACGACGACTCTGGTCCATGATTTTGACAGCCAGCAGTTCTTCACTGATCGGATCTGATGCCAAGATGACCTGAAGGAAAATCACAACAGATCAGACCAAACTCTGTCATCCCACAGGAATCAGTCTAATGCAGAGCTGGATAATGTGCGTCTCACGGACCGAGACAGCAAAAAGGCTGTCCCAATGCCACCGCTATCCGCACATCCTCAGTATGCAGACACAGGTAAATACATTGGTGGAAGAGGGGCTGCCAACTACTTCTTCCACCAATCAGCATGTGAGACAGCAGACGTGATGACTTCATTACATCGTGTCTGCTGTATGGAAAGTCAGTTCACCGGAGACAGGAGCAAAGTGTTGGGGGAACGGGACTGAGGTGAGTATGTGCTGGTTTCTTTTTTTCCCCCATATATGTATGAGATGTTTGCATGTATATAGGAGGCCATGAGGGGCTCATACTGTATGTAGGAGGCAATGTGAGGGCTCATACTGTAAATAGTAGGCAATGTGGCGGCTTATACTGTATATAGGAGGCAATGTGGGGGCTCATACTGTATATAAGAGACAATGTTGGGGCTCATACTGTATATAAGAGGCAATGTGGGGGCTCATACTGTAAATAGGAGGCAATGTGGGGGCTCATACTGTAAATTTGAGGCAATGTGAGGGTTCATACCTTAAATAGGAGGCAATGTGGGGGCTCATACTGTAAATAGGAGGCAATGTGGGGGCTTATACTGTATATAGGATGCAATGTGGGGGCTCATACTGTATGTAGGAGGCGATGTGGGAGTTCAAACTGTATATAAGAGGCAATGTGGAGGCTCATACTGTATATAAGAGACAATGTGGAGCTCATACTGTATATAGGGGACAATGTGGAGGTTCATACTGTATAAAGAGAGGTAATGTGGGGCTCATATTTTATATAGGGTCTATGTGAGGGCTCATATTGTATATAAAGAGGCTATGTGGGGGCTCGCTCTGCATATAGAGAGGCTATGTGGAGGCTTAAGCTATATACAGGTGGCTATGTGGGGGCTCATACTTTAAGGGGCAATTTTGGGGCTCATACTGTATATAGAGGACTGTGTGTGGGCTCATACTGTATATAGAGAAGCTATGTGGGGGCTTACACTTTATGTAGGAAGTTGTGTGGGAGTTCATACTGTAAATAGGGCGCTGTTATTGGGCTCATACGGTATATAGGGGGTGTCAGCAATACGTAATTTTGCTCAATTTAAGTGATAATATAAAATACTAATTATAATTGTAATAAATATGTTAATTTTAATATTGAGCAGAATAGATTGGGGAACACGGAAGAGTAGAAATTCACACTTACTTTCCCGAAGCCTCCCTCTCCAAGATCTTCATGGAAATTGAGATTGGAAAGGTCAATATGATTTTCTGTGCCGACCAATTCTCTAAAGGGTAAAATACGGAAACTGGCTTCATCAAGGTCTTGTACTGGCATGACCGCTGTGCCGGAGGGTGTCTCAACGCTTCCATCTGCTGAGATGATAAAAGAGTTATTGATAAATATAAATACATTACATTTTTAATCAAATTTCTGTAATTAAGCTGAAAATGTCTGACATTTGTGCCCTGATTCATCCAAACTGTCGAATGTAGAAAAATTGTCCTGTTGCCCATAGCAACCAATCACAGCTCAGATTCCATTTTTTCACATTCTATGGAACAGTGAAAGCTGCATTGTGATGGGTTGCTGTGGCAACAAGGAAAGTATTTCTGCAATTTTGATAATCAAGGCCTGTCAACCCCCAGTCTATTATACTAAACTGTTTCATTCTTACCTGGAGCATCTTTATCCAGTGATGTGTGTGGTGGGGAAACAATCAGGTGTTTGGTCTCTGGGATGGAGATGTTCTCATCTGGTGACCTGGCCCTTTGTAATGCACCATTCCCATTGACAATGGGTTTGGCATAGAAAAGACGTCTCCTACATTGGACAACCCAGTCTCTGTTGTTTCTGATTCTCTTCTGGGCTGCCGCTCTTTGTAGGTTTTGAGTCTCTTGGCTTTCAGAACTGGAGAATGAGACATGTCTGGGTCTTCCTTGGCCAACCTCTTCCAGCTCTAATTCTACGCTGATGATATTTCTTCGCTTATTGAGGATGGCATCTTTGTTCCTCCTCCTAATTTCAGGGACAAGTTCTCCGATTTTTTTTATGGAGATAAGAATGGCCCTGTGAAGTTGATTATCTGCGGAGTCTGCAGAGTCAGATTCCATGAGGTTCTCCATTTTCCTTTTCTCTATAAGGATCTCGTGTCTCTTGATCTTTCTCATTTTCTCCAAATTCTGTCTTTTGGACGCCATTTCTGAGGCGTCAGTGTCCATGTCCAGTACTATAAAGTCTTTTCGCCCTAAAGCGAACAGTGGTTTTTGCTCTTCAGCAATTCCTCTCCTCTGTCTTAGAACCCGATCTCTTTGGGCTCTTCTCCTCTCTTCCTCCATTATAAAATTAGCTTTTGCTTTGTTTACAATGAAACGCATAGCAACTACCTCACCCTCGAAAGTCTGCAAGGCAGTGACTTCTCTTCGGCCGGAACACTGGGATATAGAAGGTGATGATGTCATCATACCAATTATGACATGTATTTAATTGTGATGTCATCAGACTAGGGTCCTGTTTTGCGTTCATGAGGTCTCAATGGAGACATTATACCAGGACTTTAGTTTGTATTTTTGTCATTAAATGAAGTAACACTTGTTAAATGGTGATCTTTTATCTCTATATTAGCAGAATCCTTCATTCTGTCTGTTTTTCTCCATATTCTTTTATTGCTTAATTCTGTCCAATTATTGTACATTTTGTCATCAGGTCCACAATCTCCATTTTGTGGGGTGTTCACATTTAGCGTTTAAGCTACAGTTTATCCTCCTGGACATTACAGGAGAGCTGTACCTTCCTATATAATGTATTTTTGAACTGTTGACTCCTTTTTGCATTATGTGTCATAGAAGTATCAGGTGGTCTTTGTCATTTTATTCTAGTTCCACCTTGTGACCAGGGCCGGCTTTAGACAAATTGTGGCCCTAGGAAAAATTCAAAGTGGGGCCCCAGATTCTGAAATACTGCGCTAACAACAGCACTACAGTCAATTCAGTGCATTGAAGTGAGTTTTGAGCTAATAACAATGTCTTTAAGCGCCAAGAAGCCACTCAGAAGAAAGACAAAAGGAGTAAAACATATCACAAGGTTGTGTTCTTTGCTGACTACAAGCAGTTAAGCCACTAAAAACACAGTTTCACAGGTTTCCTCACTCTAGTTGTAGCCTACAAAGAACACAGCTTTGTAATATGTTTTAATTCAGTACATGAAAAAAATAATATGTGGAAAATATGTAAATCAAAAAATATTATTACAACGTTGAATTTTGCATTGAAGGCTTATTTGTCACGCATGCACAATATCATGCAATGTCTTGTGAATACAGTCTTGTCATCTATATGCTTAGTCCGAACAATCATACGTGTGAGATCTTTTCATTACCATCTGTAGATACTTAGAACTAAGTAAAGAAATAATAAAGTGCTGCTGAGACCAGCATAAATACAGCCATAGATATCATTTTACACTTTGCCAAACACAAATAATAAAAAATAACTTAACATCTCTTACAGGTTTAGTCAAAGGGATCCACAACTTAAATAACTAGAAAATGTTCAAGCAAATGGTTTCTAAAGGAGCCCTTACAGGTCTATGTAATAAAACTGGCAACATAGCGAATGCTTTCTAGAAGCGAACCTTTCTGGCTTTTTCTGAAGCAAAATCTTTAATTATTTTGGAGAAGTCCAGATTTCTGCAAATGTCCCGCTCAATTACAACCTCAGCTAGACCAATAAAGCGATCTTGTAACATTGATGACCTTAAATAATTTTTTATCACTTTGAAAAGTGAGAAACTTCTCTCGCCTGACGCTACGGTCACAGGAACACTCATTAGGACACACAACTCCACACTAAGATTTGGGTACAAATCCAATAGGTTTGTACAGTAAATGTAAGTAAGCATGTTCAATGGTGAATGGGAAACATCATCTGGGATGCTCCTAATTGCTGAACACATTTCAAAATTCAAGTCATTGAGATCAACATCACCCATTTCTTCTGAAGAGTGTTTGCAGCATTCTACAAGCCTCTGCTCATCTTTCACAGCTTCCATTTCCTCCTTCTTAAAAAGGAACCCAAAAAGGTGGTAAAAATCTTTCACCTGAGAAAATCTCTCAGTTATGACCACAAGTGTCGCATCAATCAAGGTTAAAGACAAAACCCTCTTCACCATTTCCTCGGGAGTGCTGGACGTTCATAATCAAACATTTTTCTTTTTTTTTGTTTTCTTTTTATTGGCAATGAAAACTCTACATCTGCTTCTTCAGCTATACTATTTGCAATATAATAACCTGATTCAAAACCATCTTCCCTGTAATCTTACAGAAAATGAAGTACAGATTCAGTTTCTTAAGAGTGTCCATGCCAACTTTTGTTTTCTGAAAGATCTTGCTTGCACCATTAATATGTTATAAGACATCATACCAGGCAACAATGCAAGTGATGCAAACTGACCAGAAGAAATGCCATTCTTGGCCTCCGCAGCTTTTTTTGATGCAGCATAGATGACAAGGTCTTCAAGCGCAGAACAAACTTCCCTTAGGTCGTAGCGAAGAACTTTTACACTGTAAATCCGACATTCCCAGCGAGGAGAAATAACTGTATAGCCCAAACAAAAATGCTATGATGTGAGTGCGGAGGGAATCTTCCCACATTCACCAAATTATACCAGCTCTTAACAACCAGTATATATAATGAGGAAACAGAGTTATGATGGCAAAAAAATACATATTTTATTTTATTAAAGACAAAATTCATATAGAAAAAAGACAACTGTAAATGTGCAAGGGACAGCAACAGGTGTGCAGCAAGTGGGTCCACAACCCAAAAGGAATGCCTAGTAAATATTGCAATTATAAAAGGCTGCAGGCATGAATCATAAAGTGCAGCACAGGTAGGGCATAAAACCATACACCTATATTAGCTAAATGCCAATGATAAACGTGTCCATGACATCCGTATCAATTACCCCATAACTAGGCACGCTAATAAGGTGATGGTCTTACCAGTGGTAAGGGCTGTGGGTGAACTGGCAGCACAGTGGGCGTAGTGGAGTACCCCGACGCACGTTTCGAGGCATCCGCAGCCGCTTTCTCAAGGGGCGGTAGCAAAGAAATTTTACTCTGTGAATCCAACATTCCCAGCGAGTATCAGACAGTGATTTGATGGTCAGGTTGGTTACATTTTTCTTTGAAGTTGCACATTGCAGTGTTGATGAGCTGAAGAGCACATACATTTGCTGCAATACTCCAAAGAATGTGACAGAGAGAACAGATGATTTAGCAGCATCAATGATGACTACATTAAGAGTGTGGCTACTTCAGGGCATATACAATGCTCTTTTATTCATGGCCGATGTAAATACTTTTATGGCCAAAAATGACAAAAGTATTTTCGGACTGATACCTTTATTGGCTAACCAGAAAAAATATATATGCAAGCTTTCAGAGCTCAGAGGCTCCTTCTTCAGGCAGGATTGCAAATGAATTAATAAGACAAATGAATAAGGCATCATCCTTTACACCTCATGAACAAATGTCCTGCTGTAATATCTCTTAAATGTTGTGCCTCCTAAAACCAGGTGAGGAATAATCAGAGCAAGGTATAATAGAAACAATTCACCAATTCTGCATTTATCACCCACTCCTGGTTTTGGCTCCCACTCCTGAGAAAAAATACTGACCAAATACTGATAGTGGGGCCATAGCCTAACACTTGTTCTCCAATAGGCAAATAGCGCTCCGTCCTTCCCGAGTCTCGCCGTATGTCTAAGCAGTACTGTACAGTCACATATGGGGTATTTCTATGTTCAGCAGAAATTGTGGGACAAATTTTGGTGCCATTTTTACTGATTTTCCTTTATGAAATGTAAAATTTGGGGCTAAAACTAAATATTTCTGGAAAAAATGTAATTATTTTTCTTCACTGCCCAATGGTATAAAATTCTGTGACACCTTTGGTGTCATTATCACTGCATCCCTAGATGAATTCATTGAGAGGTGAAGTTTGTAAAATGGGTCACTTGAGGGAGGTTTTGCAAATTTTGTTGGAAAATTGAGAAATTGTTGATCAACTTTTAACCATTCTGACTTCCTAGCAAAAAAAAATATTTGAAAAACGATGGTGATGTAAAGTAGACATGTGGTAAATGTTAATTATTAACTATTTTGTCTGATATAACTATCTGGTTTAAGGGCATAAAAATTAAAAGTTTGAAAATTGTGAAATTTTCTCCAGAATTTCCCATATTTTCACAAATAAACACAAAAAATATCGCTCTAAATTTACCACTAACATAAATTACAATGTGTCGCGTTCAGGAGTTATTACCTCATAATGTGACACTGGCCAGAATTGTAAAATGTGGTTTGGACAGGAAGGTGAAAATAGGCTTCAAGGTGAAAGGGTTAATTACATCTCCCATTTGTGAACTTTACATCAGCCTCATTTTTCCATTACTTTTTTATTTTGTTAGAATGTTATAAAGGTTAAAGCTTTAATAGCAAATTTAGATCTTTTCAAGAAAACTTTCAAAGCCTTTTCTACGGCCCTATTCAGGCTTGAAGCGACTTTGAGGGACCGACTTATTGGGAGATTGGGAAGTGATACCATTTTAAAAACTGCACCCCTCAATGTTGCTGCTGTCAGAAAGTTTGTTAACCCGTCACGTGCTGCACAGAAATTTGCACAAAGTGCAGTAAAAAAATGAAAAATTTTATTTTTTCCACTAAATCATTGCTTTTAGACTAAACCTAGGCAAAGTGCGGCCCATGAACAAAGGAGGAGAACAGCTCAGCATATATTGCAAAAAGTATTTATTTAGTAATACACAATAAAAACACAAATAGGAAATCAGACAATGTGGTAGTGTCAGATGGTAAAGTGCTTACAGGTCTGGTAAATATATTATAATATGCTTGTAATATATCCGTGAAATTACACAATTGCACGTTGCCCACAATGATAATTGAATTATAAATAATAATAAGTTTAAACAAGTGAACTAGGATAGAAATCACAGGATTAACACATATAACATGATCCCACTGACTGCTAAATGAAAGGGGATGGGGGTGAAACAATGTTCTTAGTATTAAGCTATGTGCCCATCTCTAAAGCCAAAATCATGTTACAACCAGCGGGATAATTACCTGACAGGGAAGCACAGCACGGGCGGAAGTAAGAAAGTGGTGAGTGTGATAGCCCAACGTACGTTTCGCGGCGTCCCAGGCCGCTTTCTCAAGGGCAAGAAGTGATGTCCTCATAGTGACCCAAGATGCATATATATTCATCTTTCCCCTTAGAATCTGGAGTGCAGACAGCTGGTCGGTGAGGCACGCACCAGGTAGTGGCCAGTTATACCGGGGGTGTGCCTCGCGGATCACATGATGTGGGGCCAGTATGCCACACACGGCGCATGCGCGCGGCTCAGGGAGCACACCGCGCGTTTGCCCCAGCCGTCAAACCACAGAACCGCGCATGCGCGGAAACGAAGTCCCACGCAGGCGCAGGGCGGCCCTCAGACCATCAGGCACGCGAGCGCCGCAATCCCCACCGCGAGCACGCGCTCAGCCATGTCAGGAAGCAGCATAGCAGCACTCATTGTAAAAGAATGATCATAGATGGAAGAAGGGCCAAAGAAATAGATACTGCATACAGCAAAGTTTTTTCCAAGAAAAATACATATAAATCTAAAAAATCACATATGTATAATTAGCAGCAATTGTAGATCCTGATGATCATAACTCCCGTCTAGGTATGAGATCCAATGTGTATATCCAAGTCTCACTGATCTCCAGACACAAGTGACGTTATAAGGACTTTCATAAGTATGGACTAATAAAAGAGGTAAAGAAACAAAAGAAAAGACAGTGATGTGAGTGCGGACGGAATCATCCCACATTCACCAAATTATACCAACTCTTAACAACCAGTATATATAATGAGGAAACAGAGTTATGATGGCAAAAAAATACATATTTTATTTTATTAAAGACAAAAATTCATATAGAAAAAAGACAACTGTAAATGTGCAAGGGACAGCAACAGCTGTGCAGCAAGTGGGTCCACAACCCAAAAGGAATGCCTAGTAAACATTGCAATTATAAAAGGCTGCAGGCATGAATCATAAAGTGCAGCACAGGTAGGGCATAAAACCATACACCTATATTAGCTAAATGCCAATGATAGACGTGTCCATGACATCCGTATCAATTTCCCCATAACTAGGCACGCTAATAAGGTGATGGTCTTTCCAGTGGTAAGGGCTGTGGGCGAACTGGCAGCACAGTGGGCGTAGTGGAGTACCCCGACGCACGTTTCGAGGCATCCGCAGCCGCTTTCTCAAGGGGCGGTAGCAAAGAAATTTTACTCTGTGAATCCAACATTCCCAGCGAGTATCAGACAGTGATTTGATGGTCAGGTTGGTTACATTTTTCTTTGAAGTTGCACATTGCAGTGTTGATGAGCTGAAGAGCACATACATTTGCTGCAATACTCCAAAGAATGTGACAGAGAGAACAGATGATTTAGCAGCATCAATGATGACTACATTAAGAGTGTGGCTACTTCAGGGCATATACAATGCTCTTTTATTCATGGCCGATGTAAATACTTATATGGCCAAAAATGACAAAAGCATTTTCGGACTGATACCTTTATTGGCTAACCATAAAAAATATATATGCAAGCTTTCAGAGCACAGAGGCTCCTTCTTCAGGCAGGATTGCAAATGAATTAATAAGACAAATGAATAAGGCATCATCCCTTACACCTCATGAACAAATGTCCTGCTGTAATATCTCTTAAATGTTGTGCCTCCTAAAACCAGGTGAGGAACAATCAGAGAAAGGTATAATAGAAACAAGTCACCAATTCTGCATTTATCACCCACTCCTGGTTTTGGCTCCCACTCCTGAGAAAAAATACTGACCAAATACTGATAGGGGGCCATAGCCTAAGGGTATGTGCACACGATGCAGAAATGAAGCAGAAAATTTCTGCATCATTTCTGCATCTCCCTGGCAGAAAAAACGCATGCAGATTGTGCATGCTTTTTTCCTGCGGAATACATGCGGATTCACATGCGTTTCCGCATGCGTTTCCGCATGTGGATTGACAAGCGCTTTCCAGGCGATTTTAGCATCACTTGGAAAGTGCTTGACAACTAGGTCACACTATATAAATCCATGCAAACAGCATGGATTTATATAGTGTGACCCGAGAGAGTGTATATACTTACCTCCGATGGCCCGCGCTGTCCTGCTCAATCCATTCTCCCTCGCCGGCAACTTTGAATTGAAAGACCTGCCGACGTCAGCGTCACGTGACCCGTCACATGACTCTGACGTCAGCGCAGGTCCTACAACTCACTGCAAGTGCCGGGAACCAAGCAGGAGCAGTGCGCGGGCCGACAGATGGTAAGTATATATATATTTTTTATTTTATTCTTGTTTTACAGCTTTTTAATGGTACCTGGGTGTGGATGAGACTCTCCTCTCCTCCACACCCGGGTACCATCCGCATATTAGAACGCGCCAATAACGCAAGTACAAATGCAGTCTTGCGGAATTGGCGCGTTCTAATGCAAGTCAATGGCGGCGAAAACACCGCTTTTATGCAAAATTAATTGACATGCTGCGGATTTTTGAGCGCAGCGTTTACGCTGCGGAAAAATCCGCATCATGGGCACAGCACATGCGGATTTCAATTGGGGATCATTGCTGCCCTTCTACCATGCGTTTTTAATGCGTTTCCGCGGCGATTACGCAACTGCAAAAACGCCGCGGAAACGCATTAAATACGCATCGTGTGAACTCAGCCTAACACTTGTTCTCCAATAGGCAAATAGTGCTCCATCCTTCCCGAGTCTCGCCGTATGGCTAAGCAGTACTGTACAGTCACATATGGGGTATTTCTATGTTCAGCAGAAATTGTGGGACACATTTTGGTGCCATTTTTACCGATTTTCCTTTATGAAATGTAAAATTTGGGGCTAAAACTAAATTTTTCTGGAAAAAATGTAATTATTTTTCTTCACTGCCCAATGGTATAAAATTCTGTGACACCTTTGGTGTCATTATCACTGCATCCCTAGATGAATTCATTGAGAGGTGAAGTTTGTAAAATGGGTCACTTGAGGGAGGTTTTGTAAATTTTGTTGGAAAATTGAGAAATTGTTGATCAACTTTTAACCATTCTGACTTCCTAACAAAAAAAAATATTTAAAAAACGATGGTGATGTAAAGTAGACATGTGGTAAATGTTAATTATTAACTATTTTGTCTGATATAACCATCTGGTTTAAGGGCATAAAAATTAAAAGTTTGAAAATTGTGAAATTTTCTCCAGAATTTCCCATATTTTCACAAATAAACACAAAAAATATCGCTCTAAATTTACCACTAACATGAATTACAATGTGTCGCGCTCAGGAGTTATTACCTCATAATGTGACACTGGCCAGAATTGTAAAATGTGGCTTGGACAGGAAGGTGAAAATAGGCTTCAAGGTGAAAGGGTTAATTACATCTCCCATTTGTGAACATTACATCAGCCTCATTTTTCCATTACTTTTTTATTTTGTTAGAATGTTATAAAGGTTAAAGCTTTAATAGCAAATTTAGATCTTTTCAAGAAAACTTTCAAAGCCTTTTCTACGGCCCTATTCAGGCTTGAAGTGACTTTGAGGGACCGACTTATTGGGAGATTGGGAAGTGATACCATTTTAAAAACTGCACCCCTCAATGTTGCTGCTGTCAGAAAGTTTGTTAACCCGTCACGTGCTACACAGAAATTTACACAAAGTGCAATAAAAAAATGAAAAATGTTATTTTTTCCACTAAATCAGTGCTTTAGACTAAACCTAGGCAAAGTGCAGCCCATGAACAAAGGAGGAGAACAGCTCAGCATATATTGCAAAAAGTATTTATTTAGTAATATGACTCGCCCCCTGGGCCGTGGGGCACTCGGGACCGGGCTTCAGGGCAATGCTGGGAGTAGTAGTGGCGACCCGGTCCCGTGGCTCAGGGTGTTCAGACCAGTGGCAGTCTATTATATGTTTTAGGTAATGTCCGACTACGCCACCCGTGCATTGCGGCTATTATGAACTGCCGCTGCAAGGCAGTCCCCCGAGGATAATGGTGTGTGCAGTTGAGATCGTATAACTCCCCACGGGAGGAGTGTGGCCCCAGGGCAGTGTAGTAGATGGTGGGGGTTGTGGTGCAGGGAGTCCCAGTACTGTTAGTACTGGCGAAGCAAAAAGCACAAAGACAACGTGTTGCAGTCCAGGGTCTTTTACTCACAGTTCGTATATTCCCAGTCACTTCTGTCAGCAATGACCGCCCGAGCCGTGCTGCGTCCACCAGGTGAGGGGCTCGGTCAACCCCCAGGCAGTTCAGGAATATGGCACAGGACCCCCTCCTATCCTTTCTCTGGCCTGCCCCACCAGTGACCAACTTTTGTCCAGCTACCGCGGATCTGCGAGGGTAAACGTGGGCCCCGTTCCCCGCTGCCCTATATGGTGCCTTCCTAGCCGGCTGAGGGTAGTTTCTCCTCCACCAACTTGGGATCCGGTACCCTTAATCTGCCTGACCCTTCAGCCGGTATTCTCATGGGCTCTTAGAGTCCCTTCTGCCTTCTTGTTTATGAGCCCTTCTACACTTTGGGTACTTCTCTTTTCTTTGCTGTTCCTTTCTGTTTCTGTTCCTTCCTTCTGGCTCCGGCCTTCACCCTAGGCCTGCCTCGTGGAGCTGGGCCCAGACTGAGCCACAGCTCCCTGTCAGCCTTCTCTGGCTGAACTCTTTCTCTCTCTGAACTCAACTCAACCCAGAACTAAGATGGTGCCCACCTTATATACCCTTCCCTAGTGTGTGAGCTCAGGTGACCAGCAACCAATGAGCTCCTACCTATGCTCCAGAAACCGTCCCCTTCTGCTCCTACATCACTGGGTTTTCCTCCCCCCTCCCCACTCCAGCCAGGGACATGGTCTGTCGTGCCTGCATTACTGTACTAATGGGAGCACCGTTGAGCTGTCCCCCGGAAATGGGGTGTGTTTGAAGCATGCATGGTCCATACTCCATCCTTACCCGGGAGTGGAATATCACACCTCTGGCAGAGGTGCAATACCCCTGTAGCGGCCGAACCCTCGGGGCGCTACAAATACACAATAAAAACACAAATAGGAAATCAGACAATGTGGTAGTGTCAGATGGTAAAGTGCTTACAGGTCTGGTAAATATAATATAATATGCTTGTAATATATCCGTGAAATTACACAATTGCACGTTGCCCACAATGATAATTGAATTATAAATAATAATAAGTTTAAACAAGTGAACTAGGATAGAAATCACAGGATTAACACATATAACATGATCCCACTGACTGCTAAATGAAAGGGGTTGGGGGTGAAACAATGTTCTTAGTATTAAGCTATGTGCCCATCTCTAAAGCCAAAATCATGTTACAACCAGCGAGATAATTACCTGACAGGGAAGCACAGCACGGGCGGAAGTAAGAACGTGGTGAGGGTGATAGCCCAACGTACGTTTCGCGGCGTCCCAGGCTGCTTTCTCAAGGGCAAG
Organism: Phyllobates terribilis; assembly: GCF_046119375.1. Lineage (NCBI taxonomy): Eukaryota > Metazoa > Chordata > Amphibia > Anura > Dendrobatidae > Phyllobates > Phyllobates terribilis. Next base: position 314,259,824 of record NW_027362768.1, read on the forward strand.
AAGTGATGTCCTCATAGTGACCCAAGATGCATAAATATTCATCTCTCCCCTTAGAATCTGGAGTGCAGAAAGCTGGTCGGCGAGGCAGGTACCCGGAAGTGGCCAGCTATACCGGGTGCGTGCCTCGCGGATCACATGACGTGGGGCCAGTTGCCACACACGGCGCATGCGCACGGCTCAGGGAGCACACCGCGCGCGCCCCAGCCGTCAAACCGCAGAACCGCGCATTCCCCGGAACGAAGTCCCACGCAGGCGCAGGGCGGCCCTCAGACGGCCAGGCGCGCGCGCGCCGCAATCCCCACCGCGAGCACGCGCTCAGCCACGTTAGGAAGCAGCATAGCAGCACTCATTGTAAAAGAATTAGGATAAAAAGGGAGAGCAGCGGTGAGACAAAGAGGGAGCCTAATGATCATAGATGGAAGAAGGGCCAAAGAAATAGATACTGCATACAGCAAAGTTTTTTTCCAAGAAAAATACATATAAATCTAAAAAATCACATAAGTATAATTAGCAGCAATTGTAGATTCTGATGATCATAACTTCCGTCTAGGCATGAGATCCAATGTGTACATCCAAGTCTCACTGATCTCCAGACACAAGTGGGGTTATAAGGACTTTCATGAGTATGGACTAATAAAAGAGGAAAAGAAACAAAAGAAAAGACAATGATTAAAACCATTAGAATTAAAATCACATGAAAAATAATAACTCCTCTTATAATCACCCAACCCACATGTGTAAGTACATACATGTGGGGATAGAGGTATACAGGATAAACTTACAGCTACAAAAATGAGTGCAGCCCATGTACGGCCCTCTGGCTGTTCCAGTCCAACTCACTGACCTAGACAGCTACAGGGCTGAAAACACTGGCCCACAGGCCGCACCATTCGACCACCTGGAGTCCCGATATCACAGCTATCTGCCTCCTCAAGAAGCAGATAACTGTCAACACAATGGTGGAGGATGGAGCTGCTGGTTCCTCCTTCCACCACTCAGTATATGGGACTCAGACAGCAAATGTGATGATGTCATTACTAGTGATGAGCGAGCACTAAAAAACTCGGGTGCTCTTTGCTCGGGTCGAGAAAATCGTAATGCTCAGATGCTGAACCCGAGCAACGAGCCCAATGTAAGTCTATGGGAAACTCGAGCATTTTTCCAGCGGTTCCCCCCGCAGAGATGTGCAGGGGGCCTAAAAATTGCCCTAAACAATGGGAACAGTGCTGAAATGACATGGGAACTCAGGCATCTCTGACTCTCAGGTCACTGCCGTGAACAATGTTGTCAGAGTATTACGCCACTTTTACGGACCAACAATAAAACATACAAAAACTAAACCAAAATGGATGTTCCTGGAAAAAATGTTAAGGGACATTTTTTCCAGGGTAATGACTTGTATATAAGGCAAAAAAACAAACACAAAAACAAAAATGCTCCTTTACACCTTGGGCTATGTTCACACGTAGCGTTTTTGATGCGTTTTTGCACTTTTGCATTGCTTTCAATGGTGAAAAATACATTCACCAGTAAATGTAATTTTAACATTTTACTATCTTATCTGGTCATGTGGTGTGTGACACATCATCAGACACATCCATACAGTGCTGAAAAGACATGGGAACAATATATGGAAGACCCCTGGAAGCATCTCTGACTCCCAGGTCACTGCCCAAAGCCGTGGCCATCAGACGTGATCCTATATTACTGCTGTAAAAATACAGACATTTTTGGCAACGTGACAAATATTACACCCCATTTAAAATGGACAAGGTGCGTGGCAAGGGATGGGGAAGTGGACGTAATGGTGATGGTGCACCCAGATGCCGAGGCTGTCGGCAAGATGAAACTGTGCCTACTAAGGAAGCCACAACATCGCCATTGGATTCAATGGGGGGCAAAACCAAACACATACACAACACCTTCAAACGGGCCCAAAAGCTGCCAAAACACATCAAATTAGGGGCAGACACCAGGAAAGTGGCATCAATTGACCCAGAGTACAAGTAATATAATTATTATTATTTATTCTTATAGTGCCATTTATTCCATGGCGCTTTGCATGTGAAAAGAAGTCACCGACTGCTATAAGAGGAGAGAAGACCCTGCCCGTGAGGGCGCACAAACAATCGACAAGGGATGGGTGAGGAAACAGTAGGTGAGGGTAGAGCTGATCGTGCAGCGGTATGGTGGAGCGAAGGTTACTGAAAGTTGTACGCATGTCGGAAGAGATGGGTTTTCAGGTTCCTTTTGAAGGTTTCAACAGTAGGCGAGAGTCTGATATGTTGGGGTAGAGAGTTCAAGAGTAGGTGGGAAAATGCACGAGAGAAATCTTGTACAAGTGCTTGTGACCAGGGACGGTACATCTCATTGACGGCACACTGGGTTAATATTGTGGAAGCCGTGACCCAGTCGCACCCTGGGACGGAACACGTCTTCCCGACACATAGAATTGTGGGCTCTGGGTCAATCAACCTTCAACACAATGTTCACAAGGTCTCCTACACAATGAGCAAATTATTCATGATGATAGACGCCACTGTCTCCTTAGCTTGCTGATGGTACTTTTCTGTGGGAATGAGCTTGTCTCCAACCAGTCTGGAATATTTCTAGTGAATTATGGCACGCCATGGTTTGCTATTAGCACCTAGTACCAGAAGCGAAAACATCCACAATTTTCTTCTCAGAAATTTTATTTGGTAGACTGAGTGGCTGCCCAAACTTTAGTCTCTCATAAAGGAGCTGAAGACACTGAGTGGCAGAAGGTGCAAGTTCCTCCAGCATGTTAGACATCAGAGGGAGAATAGAGAGGGCAGCATGGTGGCTCAGTGGTTTGCACTGCAGCCTTGCAGCGCTAGGGTTCTGGGTTGAAATCCAGCCAAGGACAACATCTGCAAGGACTTTGTATGTTCTCCCTGTGTTTGCATGGGTTTCCCCCAGGCTTTCTGGTTTCCTCTTCAGTAAAAAAAGCAGCCACTGAGTGTCCGGGAATCTTCACACAGACTTTTCTTAGCCAGGGCTGCTTCTTGACAGGGTTGGACGGGCCCACTAGAGAACAGGAGAATCCTCCAGTGCGCCCTGCCTTCTCCTTCAGGAGATTTCATAGTGCAAACCTTGCAGCTGGTACGGGGCTATTGAGTGGGAGAGAAAGGTGGGCCCTCAGAATCAAATCCTCTGGTGGGCCCAATGATCTTCAGTCTTCACAGCCATATTTTTTAGCTCAGTGAAAGGACTGGCATAGAGGGAAAACGTATCTACTCCGGCTGTCATTTCTCCCAGGAAGTCCTCTAATGCAGCTTGTTCCATAAGCAATGGCAGCCCGTCCAAAATCAGCCCACACTTCTTGGTGGTGCTTTGACACACAAAGATCTTTCTTTATGCCTTGAATTTCATGACTACAGAGTTGGGCAATGGCCTGATCTACAATGCATTTGAGAAATAATGTGTAAAAGCACGTCCAATCCACAGCAAAAATGGAGCCATAGAGTGCCCGGAAACCTTAACCTAGACTTTTCTTAGCCAGGGCTGCTTCTCAGCAGGGTTGGATGGGCCCACCAGAGAACCAGAGACTCCTCCAGTGGGGGCCCTGGCTTCTACTTCAGGAGAGTTTATAATGCAACCTTGCAGGTCGTGATGATGATAGAGGCCACCATCTCCTTAGCTTGCTGCTGGTATTTTTTTGTGGGAATGAGCTTGGCTCCAGCCAGCCTGGAATATTTTCAGTGAATTCAGGCACGCCATGGTTTGGTATTGGCACCGAGTACCAGAAGCGAAGCCATCCACAATTTCCTTCTCAGGAATTTTATTTGGTAGTCTGAGTGGCTACCCAAACATTAGTTTCTCACAAAGGAGCTCAAGACATTGAGTGGCAGTAGATGCAAGTTTCTCCAGCATGTTAGATACCAGAAGGAGAACAGAGAAGGCAGCACAGTGGCTCAGTCATTAGCACTACAGCGTTTCAGCGCTGGGGTTCTGGTTCCAAATCCCAGCAAGGGCAACATCCTTAAAGGAGTTGTCTACTACTTTTACATTCCACGCGGCACCCCCGCCGATCAACTATTATTGGTGCCGGCGGCGGCTGCTGCCAGCCGGAAGTGCTTACCTGAGGGGCTCCACCATCAAGTGGTAGTGGCCGCTGCGGTATACTGCACATCCGCCTCCTATTCAATTGAATATAACAGCTGATCGGCGGGAGTGCCGCGTGCAGGACCCCGGCTGATCATACATTGATGCCCTATCCTACGGATAGGACGTCAATGTAAAAGTATTGGACAACTTCTTTAAGGAGTTTGTATGTTCTCCTCGTGTTTGCGTGGGTTTACCCCAGGTTCTCCGGTTTGCTCCTCAGTAAAAAGGCTGCCATACAGTGTCCGGGAACCCTCACACAGACTTTTCCTAGCCAGGGCTGCTTCTCAGCAGGGTTGGACGGGCCCACCAGAGAACCGGAGACTCCTCCGGTAGGCCCTGGCTTCTCCTTCAGGAGAGTTCATAATGCAAACCTTGCAGGTCGTGATGATGATAGAGGCCATTATCTCACTAGCTTGCTGATGGTACTTTTCTGTGGGAATGAGCTTGTCTCCAACCAGCTTGGAATATTTCCAGTGAATTAAGGCACTCCACGGTTTGGTATTAGCAACCAGTATCAGAGGCGAAGCCATCCACAATTTCCTTCACAGGAATTTTATTTGGTAGACTGAGTGGCTGCCCAAACTTTAGTTTCTCACAAGGGAGCCGAAGACACTGAGTGGCAGTACGTGCAAGTTTCTCCAGCATGACCTGTTTGTTAGATATCAGAGGGAGAACAGAATTTGGCATTGCCAAGGTACCAGAGTCTGTTTTTTTTTTTACTAAAGATCCTGCTGTGTTTTTATATATATTTTTTTTTTATGTCTCTTCAAATGTGTATTGGAGTGCGTCCTAATTTTTGGCAGCCCTTGACATTGCTGCATATACGCAATAACAGTATAGGAGAGCCACTCTTTAATAACGGGTAGGACAATTCAAATAGATTCTATATTCTAGAATATTACCGGTCTTATCTGAAATTCGTTTACGGGTGAGGTATCACAGTTTGGATAGCATATTACACCGACCGGTATTAGGTATTATTGCCTAATACTGCATGCTGCTTGTGCTGCCGAAAATTTTTTATTTTTTCCAGAAAAATCCATTTTAGTTTGGTTTTTGTATGTTTTATTGTCAGTCCGTAAAAGTGGCGTATTACTCTGACAACATTGCAATAGTTATCCTTGGCAGGAGAAGAAGGAGAAGGAGGAAAAAGAACAAAGAGCGCTGTGTAACACTGTGGAGAGGTGAAGTGTATGTAATGAACTCACCCAAAATGGTTGTGCTGGACAGACACAACACTGGCAGAAAATTTAGAAGAGGACTGGAGTTTCTCCTCCGGTATGCTGCTCATCCAATGTCGTTGTACTGTGCTTTTCCTGGCCCTGAAGCCACTCCACTTGGAGGTATACAAGGAGAGAAGAACTTGGGATGGCGCTTTCGTTTGAATGTGGAGATCAGACAGTCCATATATCAATATTAGATTTATTGGTTTTAAAAACAGATTTTACTGTCAAACCACATTTACCATAAAAAACTTTTAAAAACACAATGAGTTTCAACTTCCATGAGTCTTCAGGTGTAAAAGAAATAGTGACACATAGAAACTTTTATACCTTATACTTAATTAGTTGTGGGTGGAGTGTTCATAAATAACTTTTTACAGTCTTTTACAGTCTTCATTAGGTGTAAAAGAAATAGTGACATACAGAAACTTTTATACCTTATACTTAATTAGTTGTGGGTGGAGTGTTACACCCACAACTAATTAAGTATACAGTAAGGTATAAAAGTTTCTATATGTCACTATTTCTTTTACACATGATGAAGACTCATAGAAGTTGAAACGCGTTGTATTTTTAAAAGTTTTTTTATGGTAAATGTGGCTTGACAGCAAAATCTGTTTTTAAAACCAATAAATCTAATATGGATATATGAACTGTCTGAACTCTGACAACATTGTACACAGATATGCTATTGGTCAGCGACCAACTGTGGATAGGTTTGAACACACGACTGCCATACTGTAAATGAAGTATAATATCTGACACATTCCCAAAAAATTTCCGTATTATTGCGGCAGTAATATGGGATCACGTCTGATGACCACGGTTTCAGTCAGTCGCCTAATAGTATGGTATTTGTCAGTGACCAAGTATCAATAGTTTGGAACAACATACACCTGGCAGACTTTAAATGGAGTGTAATATCTGACACGTTCCCAAAAATTTCTGTATTGTTACAGTAGTCATATGGGATCAAGTCTGATGGCCACGGTTTCAGGCAGTCACCCAATAGTATGGTATTTGTCAGCGACCAAAACAAAGCTGGCTGACTTTAAATGAAGTATAATATTTGGCACGCTCCACAAAATGTCTGTATTATTACCGCAGTAACATGGGATCACGTGTGATCTTGGAAAAGTTTCTCTGCTTCTACAATACAGTATTGCAAATATAATCAAAAAATATGTCTGTATTCTGCTAACAAGCAAATGGAGCAGTAAAATGGTGTACTCTGTATTGCTTTTTAAGCAAATAATCAGGATAAGGAGCAAAAAAGAAAATAGTCTGGTACTGTAGGGCTATGGATATTTGTAACAGCAGCAGCAGACAGAACATGCAATAGACCCTATTGTGCTGTATACACTGCCACAAACCTTACCTGCCTAACTCCTGCTATCACCACTGAATACATGCAGTTGGATTAGTCCTCAGAAGGACTGTTAGATCAGATGGACATATATCTTGTTGTGGAATACCTATACGTAACTAATAAACCACCAATTCTGTCACTCACTCAGCAGCACCTCTCCCTACTCTGCCTGGTTCCGGGGTACACTGTCACAAGCATAGGGTCACCAGGTCTGATATAGACCTTATGACGCTATGCGGCCAGCCAATCACTGTGATGCCACAACCAACATAGCTACGGCATTACAGTGCGTGGCAAGCAATCCCTGCATTTTAATTGACTGTCTAAAGAGCACCAAACATGTAGGGAGGGGAGGTGAAATACTCGAGGAGCGCCTGACGCGCCCCCTGTGCCGTGGGGTACTCGGCAGCCGGGCCTCTGGTTGCTTGGGGGATATCACGGTAGCTGGCCCGGTCCGTGACCCAGGGCGATCAGTAAAAAGGGGAAAATATTGGGGGATTTGGGAAAGTGTTCGTGACGCCACCTGTGGAATGCGTCTAAGGGGTGCCGCCGCTGCGGAGCAGTCCTCTGGAGCTGGTGTTACGGCAGCAGGGATGGTGTGGCTCTCCACAGGTAGAGCTAGCTCCAGGACTGCGTGGGGTGTAATGGATGGTTGTGCTGGCCGCTGTGGTGCAGAGAGGGAATGGTGGCGCAGACGGAATAATTGGACAGAGGCTGTGCGGTGCAGTCATCCGTGTCTTTACTCACAGTTCTTTAGTTCCTCAGGGTGCACTGTCAGATTGCAGCCTCCCGCGTCGTGCTGCATTCACCAGGCAGGGGCTCAGCTCTTCCTCAGGTAGATCAGGGGTACCTGGCAGAACCCCACTTTCACGTGTTCCTAGCTAGACCGACTTCACGCTGGGTCTTTCTCCCTCCTGCCCTGTGCTGCCCACTCTCAATCTCGCTCGGGTGCTCTGAAGTCCCTCCTGTACGTTGGATCCCGGACCTGCTTGACCCTCCTGGGGATTAGAATGCGGCTTACGATCCCTCTGTCTTCTGACAGATTCGGGGCGTACGGGTGCCGTCCTGCACTCGCCGTACCCCCTAGCATCCCTTCTTAGAACGCAGCCTGCTCCCTGCTCCCCTCCTGGGCCTCCAGACTTGGCCCTACTTGTGGAGCAGAGCTCCTTATGAGACTCTGCTCCTGGACTGTTCTTCTGAACTGTCCTGAGCTGTTCTTCTGAACTGCTCTCCTCTACTAATCTATCTGTCCTGCCACCCTAAGATGGCTTCCCTATATATACTCCTACCAAAGTGCTCCCTATAACTACTTCCTCCACCGACACCCACTACTGGTTCCCCCTACCTTTGGTTCCCCCACTCCAGCCAGGGTCAGGGCTCAGCAGAAACATATATTGCGTCTTGCCCCTCCAGCTGGCCTGGAGCAGTGTATTGTTGGATGCAGGTGTTTGGTGTTCCGGGCAGCACTCCCTCCTTACCTGAGAGAAGGAGATACCACACCTCTGGGTGAGGTGCAGTACCCCTGTGGCGACTGAACCATCAGGGGCGCCACACTCCCCCCTGGTAAAACACAGCACATCCGTGAGCTGGAACAGAGCAAAACAGGCTAAATTGACATGAAAAATTTTAAGAATGCATTCGCATATAAGACAGTAAAACATTTCTTCCCTTAATGGGAGGCACATCACTTTAATGTTACAGGGTTACATTTTTCAAGCAGTTTAAAACATTTTTCATAACGTTCTCGCAACAGGTTACAGTTCATGCTGTAACCGGGTGTCCATTTTACTTCACAAACTGCTGCAACAAGTAGCAGCATCAGGGACCCGTCCGCAAACCCTCAACGTAGGCCCTGGGCGTGGCTGAAGGGCATATGCGATCCTGGAGTTGGACCACGGCTTCCGCCACGCCAGACGGGTTTTCGTTCTGTGATCATGGTTACTAATATAAAACCAATAGGGTGCACCTTAAGAGGTGCTGAACTATTTACAATGCAAGTTCTTGGCCATTCACTGTCCCCATCCTGGAGTCTCTATATACCCTGATGGGTACCTAAGTAAACACACGCTCAAAAAACATTATTTTCAACTTGAACTACTGCACCCTTACAGGTGACTATTTACAAAATCAGTCCCACTCGCTGGACTAATAGTGGGAACCCCGCCTGGGGTATTTCTGATTCTTACCTGACCCAGCCGGGTCATAAGGTATGTCCTGCGGGAGTGTGTCCTCAATGACGCGGTACACATGCAGGGCGAACCACCCACGTTCCCCGTGGTGGCGTGTGTACGTGATACGGTCCCCCGGATACAGATTCCAGTCGGGATGGCCTTCCTCCAGCTCGGGCTCCACATCCCGCCAGTTCACGAATATGTCCCTTTCAAAGTCGGGACTGAGGATAAGGCCCCACCCAGCCTGCAGGTGAAACTTTACCACGAGGCCTTCCTCGCGGGGGCTGGGGTGGGCCGACTCCGCCTGACGGACCTGTGCCTTTGCGGCCTTGTTCCGGGCCTCCAGGCGTTCACAGCGCGCCTACCGCGCGCGCCGCTCCTTCTCCAGCTGCCGGAGCTCCCGCCTGCAGAACTCCTTCCTCCGCAGGGCTTCGGCCTGGGTCTCCTGCGGGAACCCCATCAGGTCCCCCCCCTGGTTATCCCAGCAAAACTCTTCTCCGCTGGAGTAGGTAACCAGGGGCGCTGGTGTCAGGAGGAGCGGGCACGGCTGCTGGTCCTCGAACCGGGCGCACCAGTCGAAGTCTGGCGCGCCATACACCCACTCGGGTGCCGGAGGTGGAGGCGCCGGGAGGGCATCCAGTAGCAGGCCCGAGGCTTCAGCGCCCGGGAATGGAGGCTCCGGGAGGGCACTAGATGGCAGATCCTCAGGGTCAGCGCCCGGGGGTGGAGGTTCCGGGCTTAGCAGCTGCTCCAGCGAGGGCATGGCGGCATACGGGGAGTGCTGGGTAAAGAGGCCCAGCAGCAGGTCAGCGCTGGCAGTGCTCGGGATAGGGGATTCTTTCCAACTGCTCCTGTACTCCATACGGCCTCCTGGTTCTCCGCGAGCTCCGCCGGGGCTGAGGTGCCGCTGCTGGCATCCGGTGTCGCTTTCCGCCATGCTGCCAATTTTTCCAGCAGTTCGCTCCTCTACTTTGCGACCGCTGCTTGCTGGGCTTGCTCCACTTGTTGGCCCAGCTCGAGGACCTCGCTCTGGAGGAACTCCATGTCCTCCGGGGACAATTTCTCAGCTTCTCCCTCCAGGGTGAGGGGGTCACTTGACGCTGTGGCAGGTCAGAGGCGGAGGCTGGACTTTTGCTTCCTTCCATTCTGGCTGCCGGGTGCGGTCTGTCTAGACTGGTTAAGACCACACCCTGTCTCCATTCCTTTTCTCCTCCTCCTCTCTTCTTTCGGGGGCGGCCCCATGGCAATCTGCTGTCAGTCACTCCCTGTGACGGCCTCCCTGCCTTGACGGACACATCTATGCGGACAGTCACTGTTGCAAGGGGCAGGGTTGGCTTTTGGCGCAATTCTGGGACCCAGCCCACGATGGGAGGTTCCATTTTGTTGTCCTTTAGCATGCACATAATGGTGCCCATTCTTCTGGGGCGGGCGCCACATTCAACAACATAACACAGTCCTTTAGGCACACTTCACCCGCCAATAACGGGTTGGTCACGAATCCTGTCCGTGACGCCAGATCTCACGCGCCCCCAGGGCGGTGGGATACTCGGCAGCTGGGCCTCTGGTAGCTGGGGGATATCACGGTGGCTGGCCCAGTCCGTGACCCAGGGTGGTCAGTGCAAAAAGGGGATATTTTTATATGAGATTTTTAGGATTGTTCGTGACGCCACCTGTGGAATACGGCTAAGGGGTTCCGCTGCTGCGGAGCAGTCCTCTGGAGCTGGTGTTACGGCAGCAGGGATGGTGTGGCTCTCCACCGGTAGATCTAGCTCCAGGGCAGCGTGGGGTGTAATGGATGGTTGTGCTGGGCGTTGTGGTGCAGAGAGGGAATGGTGGCGCAGACGGAATAATTGGACAGAGGCGGTGCGGTGCAGTCATCCGTGTCTTTACTCACAGTTCTTTAGTTCCTCAGGGTGCACTGTCAGATTGCAGCCTCCCGCGTCGCGCTGCATTCACCAGGCAGGGGCTCAGCTCTTCCTCAGGTAGATCAGGGGTACCTGGCAGAACCCCACTTTCACGTGTTCCTAGCTAGACCGACTTCACGCTGGGTATTTCTCCCTCCTGCCCTGCGCTGCCCACTCTCAATCCCGCTCGGGTGCTCTGAAGTCCCTCCTGTACGTTGGATCCCGGACCTGCTTGACCCTCCTGGGGATTAGAATGCGGCTTACGATCTCTCTGTCTTCTGACAGATTCTGGGCGTACGGGTGCCGTCCTGCACTCGCCGTACCCCCTAGGATCCCTTCTTAGAACGGAGCCTACTCCCTGCTCCCCTTCTGGGCCTCCAGACTTGGTCCTACTTGTGGAGCAGAGCTCCTAATGAGACTCTGCTCCCGGACTGTTTTCTGAACTGTCCTGAGCTGTTCTTCTGAACTGCTCTCCTCTACTAATCTATCTGTCCTGCCACCTTAAGATGTCTTCCCTATATATACTCCTACCAAAGTGCTCCCTCTAACTACTTACTCCATCCACACCCACTACTCTTTCCCCCTACCTTTGGTTCCCCCCACTCCAGCCAGGGTCAGGGCTCAGCAGAGACATACATTGCGTCTTGCCCCTCCAGCTGGCCTGGAGCAGTGTAGTGTTGGATGCAGGTGTTTGGGATTCCGGGCAGCACTCCATCCTTACCTGAGAGAAGGAGATACCACACCTCTGGGTGAGGTGCAGTACCCCTGTGGCAACTGAACCCTCAGGGGCGCCACATGCCGAGCAAGTCGAGCAGTGAGATGCTCGGGCGAGCATCGAACACTGACGCGGACGCTCACTCATCACTAGTCATTACATCGCGTCTGCTGTGTGGCGCATCGGTTTGCATAGTAAAGACCAGAGCAGCGCCTGGTGAAAGGGAACAAGGTGAGTATGTCCTATAGTGAAAAATGACATGTTTTCCTGTGTCCACAAAAATTTTATTTTGTCTAATTTTTTTCATTTTCACAAAGGTAATTGGAGAAGATGGAACCTATAATTTATTATGCAATTTCTCCTGAATGTGACAATATTCCATATCTGGTCAATAATTACTGATTAGGTACATGACAGGGCTTGGAATGGATTGCAGATGTCATGTCACATTTGCTCAGTCAGTGAGGTGCTAAAACAGTAGAAACCTCTCACAAGTGACTCCATTTTAGAAATTAAACTCATCAAGATATACATCTTGGCTTGTGGTGAGCATTTTTAATCCTTAGATGCTTCATTTAATTTTATAAGATTGGGCGATAACCATGAAAAATTAAAATTTTCCTATTAAAATGTTGCTTTAACCTCAAATTTTCCATATCACAAGAGGTAATAAGAGAAAGAAGACCCCACAATTTGTGATGCAATTTCTCCACAGTGATGCCCCTATAATTTGAAACTGGATACAATTTTTTCAGCTTGGATGAGAAGGTGCGCTATTTGACTTTTGGAGTGCAATTTTGGCTGGAATAGATTGCTGATGCCATGCACATTAGCAGAGCCCCTGAGGTGGCAGAACAGTGAAACCAACCCCCTCACCATAAATGACATCATTTTGGAAACTATACCAATGAAGGAGTTAATGTAGGAGTGTAGTGAGTATTTTTAACCTACATGTACCTCACAGAATGTTATAACATTGAGCCGTGGTATTCAAAAAATAGAATTTTACAACTAAAATGTTAAACTACCTGGAAATATTTCACTCTCCTATGGCATAATGTGTAAAATAGATCCCACAATTTGTTTTGAAATTTTTCAATGCAGTGATAACCGATTTGGAAGTGGGGTTGTGTGTAGTCCAGGTCCAGCAAATGTTCAGCCATTTTCGCTTTTATTCTTTTAATAATTTTCTTGATTTTCTGTTGTACATTTTGACAGCCATTAAGTAACAAACAAGTGTTCTCTTCTGTTAGATAGATACAGTTGAAACCAGAAGTTTACATACATTATATAAATAGACAGATATGCATGTTTTTCTCAATAGCTGACATGAAATCAGAGTAACCTTTCCAGTTTTAGGTCAATTAGGATTACCATAATTTTTAATATTTGCCAATTGCCAGAATAATGAGTGAGAAAGAAAAGTTCAACCCTGTTATTTGTTTGACAAGTGTCAAGAAAGTTGATTTGCCACTATTTAATATAGACAGTGTAGGTACCGTCCCAATTTAGGGTCACCTTGTCGCTGGTGGGACGGCTTGTATACTTTTTTTGATCAAAAATAGTTCACTAAGTACCCTATATGTCATATGCAACTTTGCTTTACATTTATATATAATGATTGTAGGGTATGAGAGATATTTTTTGTCTTTTGTAGGTTTTTCTTCTTTTTGCTAGTGTGAACATGCTCCTATTTCTTGCATGTGTACCATCTTAGACCTCAGTTCACATTGCTTGGTTTTTTGTCTTGTTTGCATTCTGTGCAAATTAAGGGTGTGGCATCCCCTTTGTTGAGCTGGTTAGTATATATGTAGCTTACCACGGGCCTAGGTGGTCTGATATTGGGACCCGGTTCTATTTGTCTACCCTTTTATGTGCATTACTTCAACTTTGATATACAGTAAGGTTTTTAATATAGACAGTGTAGGTACCGTCCCAATTTAGGGTCACCTTGTCGCTGGTGGGGCGGCTTGTATACTTTTTTTGATCAAAAATAGTTCACTAAGTACCCTATATGTCATATGCAACTTTGCTTTACATTTATATATATTATGATGGTAGGGTATGAGAGATATTTTTTGTCTTTTGTAGATTTTGCTTCTTTTTGCTAGTGTGAACATGCTCCTATTTCTTGCATGTGTACCATCTTAGACCACAGTTCACATTGCTTGGTTTTTTGTCTTGTTTGCATTCTGTGCAAATTAAGGGTGTGGCATCCCCTTTGTTGAGCTAGTTATTATATATGTAGATTACCACGGGCCTAGGTGGTCTGATATTGGGACCCGGTTCTATTTGTCTACCCTTTTATATGCATTACTTCAACTTTGATATACAGTAAGGTTTTTAATATAGACAGTGTAGGTACCGTCCCAATTTAGGGTCACCTTGTCGCTGGTGGGACGGCTTGTATACTTTTTTTGATCAAAAATAGTTCACTAAGTACCCTATATGTCATATGCAACTTTGCTTTACATTTATATATAATGATGGTAGGGTATGAGAGATATTTTTTGTCTTTTTATAACTTGTATTTTGTATTCGCGGCTGTTGTGCCCATACTTTGTAGAAAAGTTCAACCCTGTTATTTGTTTGACAAGTGTCAAGAAAGTTGATTTGCCACTACACTGAGGTCGGAGTCATTCATAGCACCGCCGTATACACATTCGACTAGCGTTCCGGTCGTTACATCTTGACGTAGTTGGCAGGATACGGTGCTCGCTGTGGATGGTGCGTGTAGCACAGAAGGTGCTGCCGCGTCTACTGTAATAATCCAGCCCCCTTCTCCCATTGTGACCGGTAGAGACCGGTTAGTTGGTTGCTCCGCAAAGGGAGCACTGCTTAACCACCTGGCCAAGTTTGATGGGTATAACTTGCTGTTCAGTGATTGGGTAGGCAGGTTGAAGAATGCCATTGCCTTGTACGGCGTCAGCCCCCAGCTACAATCGGAAGTCGCGCTGAATGCTCTGCAGGGGGATGCGCGCAAAGTTGTCTTGTTAAAACCCAAAGACAAACGAAAGACGGTCGACGATATCATCTGCATACTAGAGAAAGCCTTCGACATTGTGGCGGCGGCAGGCTGATGTCGACAGCATTCTTCGGGATCAGTTAATCGAGGGGATACGAAGTGAAGCGCTAAGGAGCGAATTGTTGCTGAAGGTGCGGAGTTCTCCTGGATTCACCTATGCCGAAATACAGGAAGAGGCAGTAGCACGGACTTTGGAAGTGAGGCCTGCTCTGCAGTGGAGTAACCTGCAAGTGGCTAACACAAGAGAGCCGAGACCAGACCCTGTTCAGGCACAGCTGGCAGTTTTACAGAAAACCGTGGAAAGCCTGAAGGAACAGGTGCAACGGATGCAAGTTCAGGAGATGCCTCTGATATGCTCGGCCCTGACTAACCCCCCTATTCCCCTATATGGGCAACCACCCTATACCTCAGGGAGGACGCTGACTGCTCCTTGACCTGATGCAGCCGGAGGTAGGGCAAGAAGATCGGTTTAATGTTGGCGATGGCGAGATCTGGGGCATATGCAGCGGTACTGCCAGAAAAACCTGCCGGCTGAAATCCCGACATCGGTAAAAGAGAGGCCCTCGCTGTAGTTGGGCATACGGCGAGGCAGGAACGAAAATCAACGCCCAACGTCTGTTCCGAAGATCTGATTGCGGAGAATCCCACGTTAGAGGTGCAGTTTACAGGAAAGTAGGTGGCGTGCTTAGTGGATACTGGATCGGAGGTGACGACCATGCCGATAGAATTTTTCAAGACGCACTTCGAAGAGGCCATCAAGACGGAGTCGGAAAATCTGCTAAGGCTGAAGGCCGCTAATAATGAAGAAATTCCAGTGGCAGGCATTGCATGGATGAAAGTACAGCTGTGCGGTCAGGAATTGGGAACCAAAGGAGTGGTGCTCGTGAAGACACAGGCGAGGCCAAATCTTCCGGTGGTTCTTGGAATGAACATCCTGAGGGAGCTGGGCTCCCTTTTGTTTGAGCGTGATGGCCGAAGATATTGGAAATGAGCGACACCTCACAAAGCCACTTAGAGGGCCCTGCAAAAGGTGGTCCGTTCGTGCGGCATTCAGAAGAGTTCGGCTGAAGGAAGAATGGTGGGAGCAGTGTATGTCCCATGCGGGTCTGCTGTTGTGATCGCCCCTGGTCAAGAGAAGCTTGTGTTGATGCCGGTAGGGATGCACAGGAAGCTGAATGATGTGGAGGTGGTTCTGGAACCGGTGGGACGGTCAGGAGGTACGGACAGTCCGATGATAGCTCGAACGTTGGCTATTGTGCAAAATGGAAGTGTACCAATGAGGTGTCTGAATCTGCAGAATCATGAGGTGACTCTGGCAGTGGGTACGAAGCTGACTGAGGTATATGTGTGTGACGAAGGAGTCATCCCCAAAAGCCAGTTCACACTGAGGGCAGACCGCCGGACCGCCTGGACCCTGTCGATGCAGGCGGCAGCTGAAGAATCCCCCACGCCCACGTGGAATGGCAGAAAGATTATGGAGATCATAGGAGTGGATGAGTCCCAGTTGGCTCCCGAGCAGGCTCGCAGACTGGAGGCTTCACTGTGGGAATATCAGGCTGTTTTCTCCAGGGGAGATGAAGACTTTGGTTGTACATAGATTGTGGAGCACAAGATACCCACAGGAAACGCCCCCCCAATTCGGGAGAGATATCGTCAGATCTCACCGAGGCTTTATCAGGAGGTCAAAGGAATGCTGGCGCAGATGCTGGATAATGGAGTGGTACGGCCAAGTCAAAGTCCTTGGGCTGCACCGGTCGTGTTGGTCTGGAAAAAGGATGGATCCATACGGTTTCGTGTTGATTACCGTAATCTGAATGTGCTCACAGTACGTCAATCCTACCCGTTGCCCCGGATCGAGGAATCCCTGTCTGCCTGGGAAAGGTGAAGTACTTCTCCACTCTTGACCTGGCCATCGGCTACTGGCAGGTGCCCGTGGCATCTCAAGATCGGCAGAAGACAGCATTCATCTTGCTGATGGGACTGTACGAATTTAATCGAATGCCCTTCGGACTGACTAATGCTCCAGGAACGTTTCAGTGGTTAATGGAATACTGGTTGGGCGATTACAATTTTGAGTCCGTGTTGATCTATCTGGAGAATGTGATTATATTTGGAGATTCGTTCGACGACCACCTGAAGAAGCTCGAGCAAGTGTTGCACCGACTGAGGGACAATGGACTTAAGATCAAGCCAATGAAATGTCACTTGTTCCAGACGCAGATCGAGTATCTGTGACATGTAGTGTCGGCTGAGGGTGTGCGGCCAGCACTGAGTAAAATTTAGGCCATTTAGGAGTGGCCCCATCCCAAGACCGTGAGAGAAGTATGGGCATTTCTCGGTTTAGCCGGATACTACCATCGGTTTGTGAAAGACTTTGCTAAAGTGGCTGAACCACTGAATGAGTTGTTGAGAGAGACGGCTCAGGGGCCCAAGAATCAGCCGATTCGGTGGACGGACCGACAATAACAGGCATTCGATCGGATCCGGGCCGCTCTTGTGCAGGCACCTTTATTGGCGTGTGCTCGCTTTGATCAACCATTCACCCTGAACACTGACAGAAGTCTCTATGGTCTGGGAGCCGTGTTAGCTCAAGAACAAGATGGGAGTGAGTGAGTCATCGCGAATGCTAGCCTGTATTTACGGGATACAGAGCGAAATCCGGACAATTACAGCTCGTTTAAGCTGGAGATGTTGGCCCTGGTGTGGGCCATGACCGAGAAGTTTGCAGAGTACCTGGCTGGGTCGGAGATTCTAATGATGGCGGACAATAATCCGCTTGCACACTTAGAAAACGCTAAACTAGGAGCCCTGGAGCAGAGAGAGGTGGCGTGGATGTCCAAGTTTAATTACCGGATCCGGTTCCGTTAGGGTAAAGAAAACTCCAGTGCCAACGCATTATCACGAGTGACCCGAGGCACACCCGAGCAGGTGGTGGATGAAGACCTCAAGGATACTGAGATCCCCGATTTGAGGCGATTGCCTGTGTTCGTGGACGTGGCACGCTCAAGTGGTGTGGCGACACGGGTCGCCACATTGCTGGGCAAGACTTTTCAAGAGTGGGCCGAGTTACAGGATTCAGACTCTGAACTGTCACGAGTAAAGAAATGGCTGAGTCCAAAGTCCTGGCCCGATGGGAGAGCAAGAGCCCGGCTGGGTGCAGAAGGACAAAAGCTGCTAAGGCAGTGGGATCGATTGGCCATAGCGGAGGGGATACTGTAATGCTGGATCTACATAGCGGCAGAGCTAGGTACCGTTGGCTGTTAGTAATCCCAGCTTCAGTGGCTCTGGACATTGCCCGGGAAGCTTATATGCGGGGTGCACACTTTGGGCCTGAGAAGACTTATCGTTGGCTGTAGCGGTACGTGTACACACCTGGCTTGGAAGAAGTTGTGAAAGAGGTGTGTGGTAGGTGCCGGGCATGTGAGCTGAATAAGTCCCTGGAACAGAGGGCTCCTGTTCAGACAATTGTGACGTCTGCCCCGTTGGAAGTGCTAATGGTGTATTATTTGTCAATCGGGTACGCCAGAAGTGGTCATCATTCATGCCTAGTCATGACTGATCACTTTACTAATTTTGCCGTTGCTGTCCCCACCAAAGATCAGACTGCTAAGTCCGCAGCTGAGGCAATTTGTAAGCATTTCATCCAGGTTTATGTGTGTCCTCAAAGGATACATTCAGATCAAGGTGCTTGCTTTCAAGGTCAGCTCATGACGGAGTTGCTGCAAGTCTATGGGATTCAGCAATCACGGACAATGCCCTACCATCCACAGGGAAATGGGGCCTGTGAACGGTTCAACCAAACCTTGCTTCAACTGCTGAGAACGCTGGAACAGAGGCAGAAGGAGCTTATGTAGGCCTACAACAATAGGGTCCATAGCACCACAGGATTCACTCCTTACGCGATGATGTTCGGTCGGCCTGGGCGAGAAATTGAAGAAGTGTACCTGACAAGCCAGAATATCATACAGCCAGTGAGTGGGTCCAGGATCATCGCTGAAGGTTTGCGGGAAATCCACCGGATAGTAAAAGACCGTGTGCAGGATCATCCCCACCAAGATCGGGGGCCTGTGCACCTAGATGAGTTCCGGGTGGATGATAAGGTGCTAGTGCGAGTCACGTGTCCGGGAGATAAGTTGAGTGACAGGTGGGAGGATACGCCCTACACAGTAGTGGAAAGGGTATTCCCAGGGGGAAGTGTGTACACAGTGGTTCTTGAAGGGTACATTGGACCCCGTTACACAATGCACAAAAACTGGCTAAGGGGGTGTATGTCCGACACACCTGCCTGTCACCCTGAGACACCTGCCCCACCTACAGCGATTGCACCAAGTAATGTTGAATGTGACTGTTGGGATGACTTGGGGGTGGAACCCTCGGACTTGCAAAGTCCGATAGCGCAAGATCCAGGTGTTCCACACACCGCCCCTGATGTTACTGTTCCACCAGATGCGGTGGACCCTCCATCGAACTCGGCAAGTACTGGTTTGCAGAGATCGAAGAGGAGCACAGCTGGTGTTCTCCAAATACGATATAATCCTGCGGAGTATGTGTTACATATGTGTTGTACGAAACCATTTGTCGGGGCGCCAAATTGTAAGTGGGGTGGATTGTAGCATGTTGGCATGTGTTTCTAGTAATGAGTTCATATTACTGATAGCATAAATTTATCCTGCAATGACTTAGTCCGGCCATTAGGGGTCAGCAAGAGACAAGTAAAGAAAAGCCCGGGGATCTGTGAAAAAGCCCGGGAATCTGAGATCCAGGAAGACCTCTGAGGGGACGAGACGTGTCTGATGTCCAGAGACAATTGGAGCTTGCAGAGACTTGAGCCGGATGGTGTGTCCAAGAAGAAACTGTGCCTTGTGAGTAACTGAGATATGTGACCAGTCACCAACTGTGTAGTTAGCTAGGGAAAGCTAGTTAGTAATCCCAGTAGTACTGAGAACTGCCCGGTGTATATGATTGCTGATGGACTGATCAGGCTTGATCCAGAGATTGCGAAAGATCTGGTATAACAAGACTTTGTGTACGTGGATACTACAAAGGAGCCCTGTTGTGAACTACACATTGAGACTGAGATCAATTCTGATTCCTGCCTGCGCCGGGATATGCTAGAGAACTTGGTATGAAGGAGAAGCTGATTAAACCTTGTGGCCAGAGATCAGGGTCTAATAAAGTTTAGTTTGTTAATTGCTTGTGTATATTAAATTAGAGAGATTTCTCTTTGCTCTTGTAGGAAGAGAAATTGTACACCGTATAGACAACGCGTTGGCTAAACATAGAGTGTTTATTAAGGGGAAAAACAAGGGTACCAGGATCCCATTGTATTAGTGTGGGAGGGGAGTGTAAGGTTATATTCCTGGGAGGACCACGTGCCACGTCCGCAGTAACTTCCTGGGTAGCCCCTGTACTGAATAAGGGTGGGAGCGGCATAGCCCAGGGGTAGTTTGGCTCATTCCTGCGAGATTGGCACTTGGGCTCTCTCGGGCTGCATAACTTGTATTTTGTATTCGTGGCTGTTGTGGCTCATACTTTGTAGGAAAGTACAACCCTTTTATTTGTTTGACAAGTATAAAGAAAGTTGATTTGTCACTACACTGAGGTCAGAGTCATTCATAGCATCGCCGTATCCCTCATACACATTCCACCAGCGTTCCGGACGTTACATCCCCAAGGATGAGTCAGACTAGTGCTAGTTCACAATTCTCTTCCTGATATATTGGCTGATTTCTTTAGACTTTCCCATGATGCTACACAAAGAAGCAGTGTTTCAGGTGTGCATTAAAATACATCCATAGGTGTGTGTCTAATTAACTCAGATGTTGCCAAAAAATCAGAAGCTTCCAAACACATGACATCATCATATGGGCAGTCCAGAATTGTTTAAAGGCATAGTAATCTGTGTATATAAACAATATAGTGTATGTAAACTTTTGACTTTGCAGTAATTAATAAAAATGCCTTAAAACATTTTCTCTCATTATTTTGGCATTTGGCAAATATTAAAAATTATAGTAATCCTAATTGACCTAAAACAGGAAAGGTTTATTCAGATTTCATGTCAGATATTGAGAAAAACATGCATATATAGTGTAAGTAAACTTCTGGTTTTAACTGTATCACTTATAACTTCATGGTGCACGTGTGTCATTACACGGCAGCCAATTCTGAACAAGCTAAGCTGCAGTGTAAAGCATGTGTGAGTTACAGAGCAGCCCCCTGGACCACTAATGAGACTAGAGATGGATTTCAGACCACCCTGACTCCAGTCGACAACAATGCTGCAGTCATGAATGATAGCGCTGTCCTAATGGAGTAACGCTGGGGTGTCCTCTCCTCTAGGACTGTAGTGACGTGTGTTGAGCACAATGGATGAATTCCAATGTGAAATATCAGCCAACACTTCTGATTAGGAATCCTGCTCCTCTGTTGGAGGCTTTTATGACCAGTACATTTTCAGATGTCAGTCTAATCTATTCATTTTTATTTTTGCTCTGGGGATTGAACATTATGATAAAGAATGTGGCTGGGCAGATAAACCAGACCACAGATCAGTGGTCAGAGCATTCACAGGACAGTGTCACAGGAAGCGCAATTTACAAAAATACTGTTCCAAAACTCCTGCAGATTCTGGTGTGGAGAGAACTGACATATTTGCTGCTCGCCTTCTTCTCTACCATGTATGTGGAACCCGTCAGCTCTGCACACACAGTGAGGAGATTATCCCGACCTTTACAGCAGGCCATACATCTATAATATAACCGGAGATGCATCCCTCTGTCTGAAGCCGTTATAGACTGCGCAAACGCTACACACCAGTCTGGCTCCAGACAGAAGATCGCATGGAGCCGTTACAAGTAAGAAGAGTGTATGGTGCCAGAGACACTGAATGCATACCGCGATCTCCGGCGCCACACTTACATACTTACCTGACTGGGAGGAGCGTTGCCGCGGAGCCTCTCTTCTCACCGGAGACCGGGGCAGGAGTGAGGAGTCGGAATCAGCGCATGCACCTAGCGCTATCCGGCACCATTTTACTGAAGACACGTTTGCAGTGTGTCTTCAGCAAAATGGCGCCGGACAGCGCGGTATGGGCACGCGTGTACTCGGGCGCCGCACTCCTCCTCTGGCCTCCGGCAGAACGGGACACAGCACTGGAGCACAGGGATGAAAGGTGAGTATAACTGTTTATTTTTTTTGTATGTGTGCAGCGTGATAGGGATGAGGGGTGCCATACATACCAGGATTGGGGAGTGAGGGGACCACACATAGCAGGGGGGGGGCATGCATACCAGGATAGGGATGAGGGGTACCATGTATACTAGGATAGGGATGAGGGGTACCATGCATACCAGGATAGGGATGAGGGGTACCATACATACCAGGATAGGGATGAGGGGTACCATACATACCAGAATCAGGATGAGGGGTACCGTATATACCAGGATGAGGTATGGGGTGCCATGCATACCAGGATTGGGGATGAGGAAGCCATGCATACCAGGATGAGGGATTGAGTACCATGCATACCAGTATTGGGGGATGAGGGGTGCAATGCATACCAGGATTGGGATGAGGGGTGCCATATATACCAGGATGAGAGTTGGGGTGCCATGCATACCAGGATTGGGATGAGGGGTGCCATGCATACCAGGATTGGGGATGAGGGGTGCCATGCATACCAGGATTGGGGATGAAAGGTGCCATGCATACCAGGATTGGGGATGAGGCGGCCATGCATACAAGAATGAGGGATCAGGTGCCATGCATGCCAGGATTGGGATGAGGGGTGCAATGCGTACCAGGATTGGGAATGAGGGGTGCAATGCGTACCAGGATTGGGGATGAGGGGTGCCATGCGTACCAGGATTGGGGATGAGGGGTGCCACGCGTACCAGGAATGGGGATGAGGGGTGCCATACGTACAAAAATTGGGGATGACGGGTGCCATGCGTACCAAGATTGAGGATGAGGGTTGCCATGCGAACCAGGATTGGGGATAAGGGGTGCCATGCATACTAGGATTGGGGATGAGGGGTACCATGCATACCAGGATGAGGGATGGGGAGCCATGCATACCAGGATTCCGATGAGGGGCCATGCATACCAGGATAGGTATGAGGGATACCATGTATACCAGGATAGGGATGAGGGGTACCATGCATACCAGGATAGGGATGAGGGGTACCATACATACCAGGATTGGGGGATGAGGGGTGCCATGCATACCAGGATTGGGATGAGGGGTGCCACATATACCAGGATGAGAGATGGGATGCCATGCATACCAGGATTGGGGATGAGGGATGCCATGCATACCAGGATTGGGAATGAGGGGTGCAATGCGTACCAGGATTGGGAATGAGGGGTGCCATGCGTACCAGGATTGGGGATGAGGGGTGCCATGCGTACCAGGAATGGGGATGAGGGGTGCCATACGTACAAAGATTGGGGATGATGGGTGCCATGCCTACCAAGATTGAGGATGAGGATTGCCATGCATACCAGGATTGGGGATGAGGGGTGCAATGCATTCCAGGATTGGGGATGAGGGGTGCCATGCATACCAGGATTGGGGATGGGGTGTCATGCATACCAGGATTGGGAATGAGGAGTACCATGCATACCAGGATGAGGGATGGGATGCCATGCATACCAGGATAGAGATGTGGGGGGGCCATGCATACCAGGATAGGGATGAGGGGCCATGCATACCAGGATAGGGATGAGGGGTACCATGTATACCAGGATAGGGATGAGGGGTACCATGCATACCAGGATAGGGATGAGGGGTACCATACATACCAGTATGGGGGTTGAGGGGTGCCATGCAAACCAGGATGAGGGATGGGGTGCCATGCATACCAGGATTGGGGATGAGGAAGCCATGCATACCAGGATGAGGGATTGGGCGCCATGCATACCGAGATTGGGAAATGAGGAAGCCATGCATACCAGGATGAGGGATTGAGTACCATGCATACCAGGATTGGGGGATGAGGGGTGCCATGCATACCAGGATTGGGGATGAAAGGTGCCATGCATACCAGGATTGGGGATGAGGGGGCCATGCATACAAGAATGAGGGATCGGGTGCCATGCATGCCAGGATTGGGATGAGGGGTGCAATGCGTACCAGGATTGGGAATGAGGGGTGCAATGCCTACCAGGATTGGGGATGAGGGGTGCCATGCGTACCAGGATTGGGGATGAGGGGTGCCACGCGTACCAGGAATGGGGATGAGGGGTGCCATACGTACAAAAATTGGGGATGACGGGTGCCATGCGTACCAAGATTGAGGATGAGGGTTGCCATGCGTACCAAGATTGGGGATGAGGGGTGCCATGCATACTAGGATTGGGGATGAGGGGTACCATGCATACCAGGATGAGGGATGGGGTGCCATGCATACCAGGATGAGGGATGGGATGCCATGCATATCAGGATAAGGATGTGGGGAAGCCATGCATACCAGGATTCCGATGAGGGGCCATGCATACCAGGATAGGTATGAGGGATACCATGTATACCAGGATAGGGATGAGGGGTACCATGCATACCAGGATAGGGATGAGGGGTACCATACATACCAGGATTGGGGGATGAGGGGTGCCATGCATACCAGGATTGGGATGAGGGGTGCCACATATACCAGGATGAGAGATGGGGTGCCATGCATACCAGGATTGGGGATGAGGGATGCCATGCATACCAGGATTGGGGATGAGAGGTGCCATGCATACCAGGATTGGGGATGAGGGGGCCATGCATACAAGAATGAGGGATGGGGTGCCATGCATGCCAGGATTGGGAATGAGGGGTGCAATGCGTACCAGGATTGGGGATGAGGGGTGCCATGCGTACCAGGATTGGGGATGAGGGGTGCCATGCGTACCAGGAATGGGGATGAGGGGTGCCATACGTACAAAGATTGGGGATGACGGGTGCCATGCGTACCAAGATTGAGGATGAGGATTGCCATGCATACCAGGATTGGGGATGAGGGGTGCAATGCATACCAGGATTGGGGATGAGGGCTGCCATGCATGCCAGGATTGGGGATGGGGTGTCATGCATACCAGGATTGGGAATGAGGAGTACCATGCATACTAGGATGAGGGATGGGATGCCATGCATACCAGGATAGGGATGTGGGGGGGCCATGCATACCAGGATAGGGATGAGGGGCCATGCATACCAGGATAGGGATGAGGGGTACCATGTATACCAGGATAGGGATGAGGGGTACCATGCATACCCGGATAGGGATGAGGGGTACCATACATACCAGTATTGGGGTTGAGGGGTGCCATGCAAACCAGGATGAGGGATGGGGTGCCATGCATACCAGGATTGGGAATGAGGGGGGCCATGCATACCAGGATGCGGATGAGGGCCATGCATACCAGGATAGGAATGAGGGGTACCATGTACAGTACAGACCAAAAGTTTGGACACACCTTCTCATTTAAAGATTTTTCTGTATTTTCAAGACTTTGAAATTTGTACTTACACACTGAAGGCATCAAAACTATGAATTAACACATGTGGAATTATATACTTAACAAAAAATTGTGAAACAACTGAAAATATATCTTATATTCTAGGTTCTTCAAAGTAGCCACCTTTTGCTTTGATGACTGCTTTGCACACTCTTGGCGAGCTTCAAGAGGTAGTCACCGGAAATGGTCTTCCAACAATCTTGAAGGAGTTCCCAGAGATGCTTAGCACTTGTTGGCCCTTTTGCCTTCACTCTGCGGTCCAACTCACCCCAAACCATCTCGATTGGGTTCAGGTCTAGTGACTGTGGAGGCCAGGTCATCTGGCGTAGCACCAGGGGCGTACATAGAAATCATGGGGCCCCATAGCAAAAGTCCAAACTGGGCCCCCCTTCCCCGTAAAAAAAAATCTGCAACGTAACTGGAATCACAGTGTATAGGCGCAGTCACAAAAGGACATAGCTATCTACTTTGGAAGACAGGGAAATGGACATGTCTTGTAGCATATACATAGTAAATGTGCCCTTACTGAAGCCTTTTTATTGTTCTCAACCCTTTTATCGCCGTATAGATTTAAATACCCCCAAAAAAGCATCCAACACACTGTATGATAACCCCTACAGTAAATTACCCTACTGTAACCCCCACATGCACTGTATGATGACTCCATAGTCCCCCCAGCAAAGTATGATGTCCACACAACCACCCACACAATATGATAGCTCTGACAGCATCCAAACACAGTATGATGGTCCACACACACTCCCCATAGCAACCCCCCCTAACACAGTATGAAGGTCCCCGCAAAGTATGATGATCCCCACAGACCCACATTGTATGATGATCCTCACACAGTTTGATGGCCCCATAGCCCCTCCACAGGACCTCCAAACATTATGATGAAGGTACCCACAGTATGATGGTCAGCACATTTCCCCCTCACACAGTAAGCAGCACAGTGGCTCAGCGGTTAGCACTGCAGCCTTGCAGCTCTGGGGTACTGGGTTCAAATCCCACCAAGGACATCATCTGCAATGAGTTTGTATGTTCTCCCCGTGTTTGTGTGGGTTTCATCCGGGTTCTCTAGTTTCCTTCCACACTCCAAAGACATACTGATAGGGAATGTAAATTGTCAGCCCCAATGGGGACAGTGCTGATAATGTCTGTGAAGTGCTGTGGAATTAATGGCACTATATAAGTGAGTAAAATAAATATATACTGTATTTTGCGGATTATAAGACGCACCCCAAATTTTGGGGTGCAGAATAGGAAAAAATATTTGTTGTTTATTTTTAAATAAAATGGTGTGCCTCCTGAGGGGGGGTCACAGGAGCCAGGCTCACACATACCGGAGACTGGCGGGAGAGGAGGCTACGGCAGGAGACGGGCGATGCTGCGGCCCCACCCTCAGAGGAAATGTCAGTGATTCAAGGCGGTGGTGGTGGCAGCGGGAGCTAGGCGAGTTCAGGGAGGCGATGCTGCGGCCCTGTCCTCAGAAGTCGACGGTGAGCGGAGGCGAGGTTCCCTATCCTGTACATAGCCCTGCGCTGTGCTTTTGTAAAATGGCCGCCGGAGCATGCGCAGATCGAGATCTCTAGAGAACTCGGCCAGCTCCCGCCGCCACCACCACCACCTTGAATCACTGACATTTCTTCTGAGGGCGGGGCCGAAGAATCGCCCCGCTACTGCCGCAGCCGCCGCCAACCTCCTGTGTTTGGAAACCCTATCCGACACCGCCCCCCAAGTAACCATAACTTTTCATTATAAGACGCACACCCTTTTTCCTCCCAAATTTTGGGGGAAAAAGTGTGTCTTATAATCCGAAAAATACAGTGAGTAAAATAAAATAAATAAATAATATTGGCCCCCACAGTAGTCCCCACCACAATATGATGGTCGCCACAAGCCCCCCACATCATATGATGACCCCCTTTCAGTAGTCCCCATCACAGTATAAGACCCCACAGACCCTTACAAGTCCTGACTAGGAGAGCATGAGCTGCCGTGCAGATAAATGTGTGTAAAGCAGTAATTTATACAATTTATTAATGTTCAGCTCTAATCCCCTCTGGTCCCAGAAGTTCCTCCTCAAGCCTTTTGGTGATCGACACAGGACAGTGTGACAGTAGCTCTAGCTCGGTGTGAAGGAGGCTTCCTGACTCTCTTTGTGCACAATCACAGCCCTCCTCCCTATAAACCTGTAAATAGTTAGCAGAATTCTATTTACGACCCCTCCCCCTGCCTTAACACCCGCACATCCAACAATCAGCATGCAGGTGGAAACTCATCTGACTGAGTCATTTCACACAGAGAGCCCAGCGCTGCCCTGCTAACCTGCAGTGTCAGCTGAGTGTCACCCCGGCCTCCAGGACGCTCCCTCTGTCTCCATTAGCCAGGCTCCAATGATCACCACGCTCCGGGTGCTCAGCTCCTCTCTGCTGTGCACGCAGCGCAGTGATCTAGAGGGGCGTGTCTATGGAGAGAGCAGCCGGCTCTGGGCCCCCTGAACGCTGGGGCCCCATAGCAGTCGCGTGGTCTGCCTCTATGGGCGGTACGCCACTGCGTAGCACCCCATCCCTCTCCTTCTTGGTCAAATAGCCCTTACACAGCCTGGAGGTGTGTTTGGGGTCATTGTCCAGTTGAAAAATAAATGATGGTCCAAATAAACGCAAACAGGATGGAATAGCATGCCACTGCAAGATTCTGTGGTAGCCATGCTGGTTCAGTCTGCCTTCAATTTTGAATAAATCCCCAACAGTGTCACCAGCAAAGCACCCCCACACCATCACACCTCCTCCTCCATGCTTCACGGTGGGAACCAGGCATGTAGAGTCCATCCGTTCACCTTTTCTATGTCGCACAAAGACATGGTGGTTGGAACCAAAGATCTCAAATTTGGACTCATCAGACCCAAGCACAGATTTCCACTGGTCTAATGTCCATTCCTTGTGTTCTTAAGCCCAAACAAGTCTCTTCTGCTTGTTCCCTGTCCTTAGCAGTGGTTTTCTAGCAGCTATTTTACCATGAAGGCCTGCAGCACAAAGTCTCCTCTTAACAGTTGTTGTAGAGATGTGTCTGCTGCTAGAACTCTGTGTGGCATTGACCTGGTCTCTAATCTGAGCTGCTGTTAACCTGCGATTTCTGAGGCTGGTGACTCGGATAAACTTATCCTCAGAAGTAGAGGTGACTCTTGGTCTTCCTTTCCTGGGGCGGTCCTCATGTGAGCCAGTTTCTTTGAAGCGCTTGATGGTTTTTGCAACTGCACTTGGGGACACATTCAAAGTTTGCCCAATTTTTCGTACTGACTGACCTTCATTTCTTAAAGTAATGATGGGCACTCGTTTTTCTTTACTTAGCTGCTTTTTTCTTGCCATACTACAAATTCTAACAGTCTATTCAGTAGGACTATCAGCTGTGTATCCACCTGACTTCTGCACAACACAACTGATGGTCCCAACCCCATTTATAAGGCAAGAAATCCCACTTATTAAACCTGACAGGGCACACCTGTGAAGTGAAAACCATTTCCGGTGACTACCTCTTGAAGCTCATCAAGAGAATGCAAAGAGTGTGCAAAGCAGTTATCAAAGTAAAGGTGGCTACTTTGAAGAACCTAGAATATAAGACATATTTTCACTTGTTTCACACTTTTTTGTTAAGCATATAATTCCACATGTGTTAATTCATAGTTTTGATACCTTCAGTGTGAAAGTACAATTTTGAAAGTCATGAAAATACAGAAAAATCTTTCAATGAGAAGATGTGTCCAAACTTTTGGTCTGTACTGTATACCAGGATAAGGATGAGGGGTACCATGCATACCAGGATGAGGGATGGGGTGCCATGCATACCAGAATAGGGATGAGGGGTACCATGCATACCAGGATGAGGGGTACCATACATACCAGGATAGGGATGAGGAGTGTCATGCATACCAGGATGGGGGTGAAGGGCCCATGCATACCAGGATAAGGCTGAAAGGGCCATTCATACCAGGATTGGGTATGAGAGACCATGCATACCAGGATGAGGGGTGCCATGCATACCAGGATTGGGGGTGAGGGGTGCCATGCATACCGGGATTGGGGGTGAAGGGTGCCATGCATACGAGGATGTGGATAAAGGGTGTCATGCATACCAGGGTAGGGATGAGGGGTGTTATGCATACCAGGATATGGATGAGGGGTGCCATGCATACCAGGATAGGGATGAGGGGTGCCATGCATACCAGGATAGGGATGAGGTGTGATAGGCATACCAGGATAGGATGGGGGCAGCACATAACAGCATGGGATAACAGGATTGGGGAGCACAAATACCAGGATGGGGGCAGCACAAATACCAGGATGTTGGCAGCACATACCAATAAAAATGCTCGCTACCCGGGCGTAGAATGGGTTCAATAGCTAGTATTGTATAAAGCCGGCAGCCATCACTCCTAACTCCTCCTAACACATGCATGTTCCATTTGGCTGAGCATGTGTGTGCTCATATCTGAGAAAAAGCATGAAGACCCCTAAACACATTAGTGCAAAGTCAGCTGAACCTGCCAATTTACTATATCTAACGTGTATTGTGGGTCTCTCAACCCATGACAAACTGCAACGTCCCATACTTTTGTTTTAAGCTTTTGCTTTGAGATAAGTCGTCCTTAGAAGGGCCTGGCAGTCAACTACTCCTCTTTCTCCTTAAAAACTGCACGCCTATTTAGGCAGAACCACCTACATGTGTATAGGGAGGACAGGCAAGATGGCTGACTGCCCTTCCTGCATTATACAAACATGACTTATTTGTGTAGGCTCTGCTGTTTATGATTTTTGTAGGACTTTTACTGTTCCAATCAAAATTTTTGAACCCCCAATAAAAATTAGGTTTCTTTGCAAAATTCACAAAGTTTCTGCTGTTTCCAATAAACCAATCAAACAAGAACAGTGTAAATGAGGCAAAATAAATAATATAACATCACTACTGCATAAGAGGCCACTAATAATGGAGATTATACAGAAACTTTTATAGATTGTTCTTCTTTTTATTTTTCCATAAATGATGTTATTATCATGGAAGGTGATGGAGCAGATGATGATGATGACTCCACTCCTCAGGCCTCGGCTTGCACTTGTGCTGTTTTTAGAAATCCAGGTCTGCATCACACATGACGGAGAGGTGAAGAGCAGGAATGTTTTCCTGAATCCCTCTAGGATGTTCATCCTACAACACTGCGTTCAACCATATGGCCTTCTTTCTGTCCATGTCCAGGCAGGTGAAGGAGCAGCCGCTTCCTTCTGTCTATCCATGTCCAGGTGGGTGAAGGAGCAGCCGCTTCCTTCAGTATATCCATATCCGATTAATGAAGGAGCAGCCGCTTCCTTCTGTCTGTCCTTTTCCACCACATTGTAGATGAGTCGTCCAGATGGTGACATAGCAAGTATGACTGGAAGAATTCCTCCAATTTCAGCCAATAATTACTTACTATGTTGATCCAGAGGAAGGCGAAAAATAACCCCGAAGACTAGTTGTTGGATAATCCTCATATCAGGGGAAAAAAATTCCTTCCTGACCCCAAATATGGCGATCGGAATGAATCCCTGGATGGTTGGTGCTCTAATCTACTTGGATGTTATGTGGTGGAAGCTCGGTAGGTTTGTCAAAGTCCGGTTAATAAGAAAGTCCAGTGTAGTTGTATCGTCCGATTAAAGGTTCATTCCTAGATGTTGCTGGAATGGGGCTGATTTCTCTCAGCCTAATACTCCTGTAAGAAGAGAAATATACACGTCTGAGAATCAGCCCCTCACATACAGTATATACTGTATACAGGGGGTGTAAGAATAAGGTGTATAGTGTGTATGTGTGTTACTGGGCAGTGATATAGATGTCCCTATATGATATACTTACAGAAGTCCCATGGGAATGGTGGATCGGCTGTGCCGGATTCCACTTTGCTCCAGTCTATGGAGTTGAAGAACGGATGGGATCTGATGGACGATATAATAGCCAATCGAGAGAATGGAATTTTGCAGAGGAGCTGGAAAATGAAAGAGACCATTAGTCATGACATTATGTATTATTAGTAGCAAGTTATTACACAATGTCTATGAACTGTCCACATCTTATGTTCATATCTTCTTATCACCCTCCATCATCCTGTCTTCATCTGATCCTACTCACCCCTTCCATGATATCGATGGCATCAGGGCAGATGCTTGGTGGATAACAAGGAACATCATTCTGCAGTGATTCGCAATATTCCTCTTTTGAGCCGAGGCTATAGAACGGCTGATCACCTACAATCATCGTAAATAGTAGGGCGCCAAAGGAAAATGAGTCCACCTGATAGTTGTGGTCTTCTCCATACATTATCTGTGGGAACATGAGACAGGAAATGAGCTGAATACACTAGTGAGAGGATTTACCCACAGGCCATGAGGACCGATCTGTGATTAGATATGAGCAGGATACATAGGCATCAGAGTATTACTCAGTCCTATCAGCATCAATCAGACGGAGGTTCCTTACCTCTGGCGCAGCGTAACCAATAGAGCCTACTAATTCATTAAATGTTTCCTTCTCAAACACTTTTATTGCTGATGAGCCAAAGTCAGCGATTTTGATGTGTCCGATGTCATCTAGGAGAATGTTCTCAGGCTTCAGGTCACTGCAGGAAAAAGAGCAGATACTGATTGTGAGGAGGATAATTCATAAAAAGAACGTAATACAATAGATATGTAAGGAAGGAGACAACAGGGAGTCAGAGGTGATATATTTATGTCTGTAGCTGAACTGATTACCGATGTATGATGCCTTTTTCATGAAGATATTGGATTCCGCAGACCATCTCTGCTGCAAAGAGCCTATGGAGAAGAAAGTAGAGGATCAGTGGTTACACACACAATCATACAGAGAGCATGAGGAGATCACACACCTGTCCCATGCACATGCACATCTTCATTTTCTCCTGTTGTCATTGTCCATTGCTGGGATTACAATGTACGGGCAAAAGATTATTAGGATTCAGTTATAAGACATTTACCTTGTTGCCTTTATATCATAAGGCATTGATTTTTCCATGTGATCAAACAGGTCTCCTCCAGCCATGTAGTCCATCGCTATGATATATTGATTAGGTGTCTCCATAAATCCCCGCAGAGAGGTTAGGAAACGGCACCCAGTGGCCCTTTTCAGGACTTCTATCTCAGTAATGACTTTGTCCTCAGCACGACGACTCTGGTCCATGATTTTGACAGCCAGCAGTTCTTCACTGATCGGATCTGATGCCAAGATGACCTGAAGGAAAATCACAACAGATCAGACCAAACTCTGTCATCCCACAGGAATCAGTCTAATGCAGAGCTGGATAATGTGCGTCTCACGGACCGAGACAGCAAAAAGGCTGTCCCAATGCCACCGCTATCCGCACATCCTCAGTATGCAGACACAGGTAAATACATTGGTGGAAGAGGGGCTGCCAGCTACTTCTTCCACCAATCAGCATGTGAGACAGCAGACGTGATGACTTCATTACATCGTGTCTGCTGTATGGAAAGTCAGTTCACCGGAGACAGGAGCAAAGTGTTGGGGGAACGGGACCGAGGTGAGTATGTGCTGGTTTCTTTTTTTCCCCTATATATGTATGAGATGTTTGCATGTATATAGGAGGCCATGAGGGGCTCATACTGTATGTAAGAGGCAATGTGAGGGCTCATACTGTAAATAGTAGGCAATGTGGCGGCTTATACTGTATATAGGAGGCAATGTGGGGGCTCATACTGTATATAAGAGACAATGTTGGGGCTCATACTGTATATAAGAGGCAATGTGGGGGCTCATACTGTAAATAGGAGGCAATGTGGGGGCTCATACTGTAAATTTGAGGCAATGTGAGGGTTCATACCTTAAATAGGAGGCAATGTGGGGGCTCATACTGTAAATAGGAGGCAATGTGGGGGCTTATACTGTATATAGGATGCAATGTGGGGGCTCATACTCTATGTAGGAGGCGATGTGGGAGTTCAAACTGTATATAAGAGGCAATGTGGAGGCTCATACTGTATATAAGAGACAATGTGGAGCTCATACTGTATATAGGGGACAATGTGGAGGTTCATACTGTATAAAGAGAGGTAATGTGGGGCTCATATTTTATATAGGGTCTATGTGAGGGCTCATATTGTATATAAAGAGGCTATGTGGGGGCTCGCTCTGCATATAGAGAGGCTATGTGGAGGCTTAAGCTATATACAGGTGGCTATGTGGGGGCTCATACTTTAAGGGGCAATTTTGGGGCTCATACTGTATATAGAGGACTGTGTGTGGGCTCATACTGTATATAGAGAAGCTATGTGGGGGCTTACACTTTATGTAGGAAGTTGTGTGGGAGTTCATACTGTAAATAGGGCGCTGTTATTGGGCTCATACGGTATATAGGGGGTGTCAGCAATACGTAATTTTGCTCAATTTAAGTGATAATATAAAATACTAATTATAATTGTAATAAATATGTTAATTTTAATATTGAGCAGAATAGATTGGGGAACACGGAAGAGTAGAAATTCACACTTACTTTTCCGAAGCCTCCCTCTCCAAGATCTTCATGGAAATTGAGATTGGAAAGGTCAATATGATTTTCTGTGCCGACCAATTCTCTAAAGGGTAAAATACGGAAACTGGCTTCATCAAGGTCTTGTACTGGCATGACCGCTGTGCCGGAGGGTGTCTCAACGCTTCCATCTGCTGAGATGATAAAAGAGTTATTGATAAATATAAATACATTACATTTTTAATCAAATTTCTGTAATTAAGCTGAAAATGTCTGACATTTGTGCCCTGATTCATCCAAACTGTCGAATGTAGAAAAATTGTCCTGTTGCCCATAGCAACCAATCACAGCTCAGATTCCAGTTTTTCACATTCTATGGAACAGTGAAAGCTGCATTGTGATGGGTTGCTGTGGCAACAAGGAAAGTATTTCTGCAATTTTGATAATCAAGGCCTGTCAACCCCCAGTCTATTATACTAAACTGTTTCATTCTTACCTGGAGCATCTTTATCCAGTGATGTGTGTGGTGGGGAAACAATCAGGTGTTTGGTCTCTGGGATGGAGATGTTCTCATCTGGTGACCTGGCCCTTTGTAATGCACCATTCCCATTGACAATGGGTTTGGCATAGAAAAGACGTCTCCTACATTGGACAACCCAGTCTCTGTTGTTTCTGATTCTCTTCTGGGCTGCCGCTCTTTGTAGGTTTTGAGTCTCTTGGCTTTCAGAACTGGAGAATGAGACATGTCTGGGTCTTCCTTGGCCAACCTCTTCCAGCTCTAATTCTACGCTGATGATATTTCTTCGCTTATTGAGGATGGCATCTTTGTTCCTCCTCCTAATTTCAGGGACAAGTTCTCCGATTTTTTTTATGGAGATAAGAATGGCCCTGTGAAGTTGATTATCTGCGGAGTCTGCAGAGTCAGATTCCATGAGGTTCTCCATTTTCCTTTTCTCTATAAGGATCTCGTGTCTCTTGATCTTTCTCATTTTCTCCAAATTCTGTCTTTTGGACGCCATTTCTGAGGCGTCAGTGTCCATGTCCAGTACTATAAAGTCTTTTCGCCCTAAAGCGAACAGTGGTTTTTGCTCTTCAGCAATTCCTCTCCTCTGTCTTAGAACCCGATCTCTTTGGGCTCTTCTCCTCTCTTCCTCCATTATAAAATTAGCTTTTGCTTTGTTTACAATGAAACGCATAGCAACTACCTCACCCTCGAAAGTCTGCAAGGCAGTGACTTCTCTTCGGCCGGAACACTGGGATATAGAAGGTGATGATGTCATCATACCAATTATGACATGTATTTAATTGTGATGTCATCAGACTAGGGTCCTGTTTTGCGTTCATGAGGTCTCAATGGAGACATTATACCAGGACTTTAGTTTGTATTTTTGTCATTAAATGAAGTAACACTTGTTAAATGGTGATCTTTTATCTCTATATTAGCAGAATCCTTCATTCTGTCTGTTTTTCTCCATATTCTTTTATTGCTTAATTCTGTCCAATTATTGTACATTTTGTCATCAGGTCCACAATCTCCATTTTGTGGGGTGTTCACATTTAGCGTTTAAGCTACAGTTTATCCTCCTGGACATTACAGGAGAGCTGTACCTTCCTATATAATGTATTTTTGAACTGTTGACTCCTTTTTGCATTATGTGTCATAGAAGTATCAGGTGGTCTTTGTCATTTTATTCTAGTTCCACCTTGTGACCAGGGCCGGCTTTAGACAAATTGTGGCCCTAGAAAAAATTCAAAGTGGGGCCCCAGATTCTGAAATACTGCGCTAACAACAGCACTACAGTCAATTCAGTGC
Source organism: Phyllobates terribilis (assembly GCF_046119375.1). Classification (NCBI taxonomy): domain Eukaryota; kingdom Metazoa; phylum Chordata; class Amphibia; order Anura; family Dendrobatidae; genus Phyllobates; species Phyllobates terribilis. The sequence goes on from NW_027362768.1 coordinate 314,295,205, forward strand.
ATTGAAGTGAGTTTTGAGCTAATAACAATGTCTTTAAGCGCCAAGAAGCCACTCAGAAGAAAGACAAAAGGAGTAAAACATATCACAAGGTTGTGTTCTTTGCTGACTACAAGCAGTTAAGCCACTAAAAACACAGTTTCACAGGTTTCCTCACTCTAGTTGTAGCCTACAAAGAACACAGCTTTGTAATATGTTTTATTTCAGTACATGAAAAAAATAATATGTGGAAAATATGTAAATCAAAAAATATTATTACAACGTTGAATTTTGCATTGAAGGCTTATTTGTCACGCATGCACAATATCATGCAATGTCTTGTGAATACAGTCTTGTCATCTATATGCTTAGTCCGAACAATCATATGTGTGAGATCTTTTCATTACCGTCTGTAGATACTTAGAACTAAGTAAAGAAATAATAAAGTGCTGCTGAAACCAGCATAAATACAGCCATAGATATCATTTTACACTTTGCCAAACTCAAATAATAAAAAATAACTTAACATCTCTTACAGGTTTAGTCAAAGGGATCCACAACTTAAATAACTAGAAAATGTTCAAGCAAATGGTTTCTAAAGGAGCCCTTACAGGTCTATGTAATAAAACTGGCAACATAGCGAATGCTTTCTAGAAGCGAACCTTTCTAGCTTTTTCTGAAGCAAAATCTTTAATTATTTTGGAGAAGTCCAGATTTCTACGAATGTCCCGCTCAATTACAACCTCAGCTAGACCAATAAAGCGATCTTGTAACATTGATGACCTTAAATTATTTTTTATCACTTTGAAAAGTGAGAAACTTCTCTCGCCTGACGCTACGGTCACAGGAACACTCATTAGGACACACAACTCCACACTAAGATTTGGGAACAAATCCAATAGGTTTGTACAGTAAATGTAAGTAAGCATGTTCAATGGTGAATGGGAAACATCATCTGGGATGCTCCTAATTGCTGAACACATTTCAAAATTCAAGTCATTGAGATCAACATCACCCATTTCTTCTGAAGAGTGTTTGCAGCATTCTACAAGCCTCTGCTCATCTTTCACAGCTTCCATTTCCTCCTTCTTAAAAAGGAACCCAAAAAGGTGGTAAAAATCTTTCACCTGAGAAAACCTCTCAGTTATGACCACAAGTGTCGCATCAATCAAGGTTAAAGACAAAACCCTCTTCACCATTTCCTCGGGAGTGCTGGACGTTCATAATCAAACATTTTTCTTTTTTTTGGTTTTCTTTTTATTGGGAATGAAAACTCTACATCTGCTTCTTCAGCTATACTATTTGCAATATAATAACCTGATTCAAAACCATCTTCCCTGTAATCTTACAGAAAATGAAGTACAGATTCAGTTTCTTAAGAGTGTCCATGCCAACTTTTGTTTTCTGAAAGATCTTGCTTGTACCATTAATATGTTATAAGACATCATACCAGGCAACAATGCAAGTGATGCAAACTGACCAGAAGAAATGTCATTCTTGGCCTCCGCAGCTTTTACATCAGCTTTTTTTGATGCAGCATAGATGACAAGGTCTTCAAGCGCAGAACAAACTTCCCTTAGGTCGTAGCGAAGAACTTTTACACTGTAAATCCGACATTCCCAGCGAATAGAAATAACTGTATAGCCCAAACATCAATGCTATGATGTGAGTGCGGAGGGAATCTTCCCACATTCACCAAATTATACCAGCTCTTAATAACCAGTATATATAATGAGGAAACAGAGTTATGATGGCAAAAAAATACATATTTTATTTTATTAAAGACAAAAATTCATATAGAAAAAAGACAACTGTAAATGTGCAAGGGACAGCAACAGCTGTACAGCAAGTGGGTCCACAACCCAAAAGGAATGCCTAGTAAACATTGCAATTATAAAAGGCTGCAGGCATGAATCATAAAGTGCAGCACAGGTAGGGCATAAAACCATACACCTATATTAGCTAAATGCCAATGATAAACGTGTCCATGACATCCGTATCAATTACCCCATAACTAGGCACGCTAATAAGGTGATGGTCTTACCAGTGGTAAGGGCTGTGGGTGAACTGGCAGCACAGTGGGCGTAGTGGAGTACCCCGACGCATGTTTCGAGGCATCCGCAGCCGCTTTCTCAAGGGGCGGTAGCAAAGAAATTTTACTCTGTGAATCCAACATTCCCAGCGAGTATCAGACAGTGATTTGATGGTCAGGTTGGTTACATTTTTCTTTGAAGTTGCACATTGCAGTGTTGATGAGCTGAAGAGCACATACATTTGCTGCAATACTCCAAAGAATGTGACAGAGAGAACAGATGATTTAGCAGCATCAATGATGACTACATTAAGAGTGTGGCTACTTCAGGGCATATACAATGCTCTTTTATTCATGGCCGATGTAAATACTTTTATGGCCAAAAATGACAAAAGCAAATACATATGCAAGCTTTCAGAGCACAGAGGCTCCTTCTTCAGGCAGGATTGCAAATGAATTAATAAGACAAATGAATAAGGCATCATCCTTTACACCTCAAGAACAAATGTCCTGCTGTAATATCTCTTAAATGTTGTGCCTCCTAAAACCAGGTGAGGAACAATCAGAGAAAGGTATCATAGAAACAAGTCACCAATTCTGCATTTATCACCCACTCCTGGTTTTGGCTCCCACTCCTGAGAAAAAATACTGACCAAATACTGATAGTGGGGCCATAGCCTAACACTTGTTCTACAATAGGCAAATAGTGCTCCATCCTTCCCGAGTCTCGCCGTATGGCTAAGCAGTACTGTACAGTCACATATGGGGTATTTCTATGTTCAGCAGAAATTGTGGGACAAATTTTGGTGCCATTTTTACCGATTTTCCTTTATGAAATGTAAAATTTGGGGCTAAAACTAAATTTTTCTGGAAAAGATGTAATTATTTTTCTTCACTGCCCAATGGTATAAAATTCTGTGACACCTTTGGTGTCATTATCACTGCATCCCTAGATGAATTTATTGAGAGGTGAAGTTTGTAAAATGGGTCACTTGAGGGAGGTTTTGTAAATTTTTTTGGAAAATTGAGAAATTGTTGATCAACTTTTAACCATTCTGACTTCCTAACAAAAAAAAATATTTAAAAAACGATGCTGATGTTAAGTAGACATGTGGTAAATGTTAATTATTACCTATTTTGTATGATATAACTATCTGGTTTAAGGGTATAAAAATTAAAAGTTTGAAAATTGTGAAATTTTCTCCAGAATTTCCCATATTTTCACAAATAAACACAAAAAATATCGCTCTAAATTTACCACTAACATAAATTACAATGTGTCGCGCTCAGGAGTTATTACCTCATAATGTGACACTGGCCAGAATTGTAAAATGTGGTTTGGACAGGAAGGTGAAAATAGGCTTCAAGGTGAAAGTGTTAATAACATCTCCCATTTGTGAACTTTACATCAGCCTCATTTTTCCATTACTTTTTTATTTTGTTAGAATGTTATAAAGGTTAAAGCTTTAATAGCAAATTTAGATCTTTTCAAGAAAACTTTCAAAGCCTTTTCTACGGCCCTATTCAGGCTTGAAGCGACTTTGAGGGACCGACTTATTGGGAGATTGGGAAGTGATAACATTTTAAAAACTGCACCCCTCAATGTTGCTGCTGTCAGAAAGTTTGTTAACCCGTCACGTGCTACACAGAAATTTACACAAAGTGCCATAAAAAAATGAAAAATTTTATTTTTTCCACTAAATCATTGTTTTTAGACTAAACCTAGGCAAAGTGCGGCCCATGAACAAAGGAGGAGAACAGCTCAGCATATATTGCAAAAAGTATTTATTTAGTAATACACAATAAAAACACAAATAGGAAATCAGACAATGTGGTAGTGTCAGATGGTAAAGTGCTTACAGGTCTGGTAAATATATTATAATATGCTTGTAATATATCCGTGAAATTACACAATTGCACGTTGCCCACAATGATAATTGAATTATAAATAATAATAAGTTTAAACAAGTGAACTAGGATAGAAATCACAGGATTAACACATATAACATGATCCCACTGACTGCTAAATGAAAGGGGATGGGGGTGAAACAATGTTCTTAGTATTAAGCTATGTGCCCATCTCTAAAGCCAAAATCATGTTACAACCAGCGGGATAATTACCTGACAGGGAAGCACAGCACGGGCGGAAGTAAGAAAGTGGTGAGGGTGATAGCCCAACGTACGTTTCGCGGCGTCCCAGGCCGCTTTCTCAAGGGCAAGAAGTGATGTCCTCATAGTGACCCAAGATGCATATATATTCATCTCTCCCCTTAGAATCTGGAGTGCAGACAGCTGGTCGGTGAGGCACGTACCAGGTAGTGGCCAGCTATACCGGGGGTGTGCCTCGCGGATCACATGATGTGGGGCCAGTATGCCACACACGGCACATGCGCGCGGCTCAGGGAGCACACTGCGCATGCGCCCCAGCCGTCAAACCACAGAACCGCGCATGCGCGGAAACGAAGTCCCACGCAGGCGCAGGGTGGCCCTCAGACGGCCAGGCGCGCGCGCGCCGCAATCCCCACCGCGAGCACGCGCTCAGCCACGTTAGGAAGCAGCATAGCAGCACTCATTATAAAAGAATTAGGATAAACAGGGAGAGCAGCGGTGAGACAAAGAGGGAGCCTAATGATCATAGATGGAAGAAGGGCCAAAGAAATAGATACTGCATACAGCAAAGTTTTTTTCCAAGAAAAATACATATAAATCTAAAAAATCACATAAGTATAATTAGCAGCAATTGTAGATTCTGATGATCATAACTTCCGTCTAGGCATGAGATCCAATGTGTATATCCAAGTGTCACTGATCTCCAGGCACAAGTGGGGTTATAAGGACTTTCAGGAGTATGGACTAATAAAAGAGGAAAAGAAACAAAAGAAAAGACAATGATTAAAACCATTAGAATTAAAATCACGTGAAAAATAATAATTCCTCTTATAATCACCCAACCCACATGTGTAAGTACATACATGTGGGGATAGAGGTATACAGGATAAACTTACAGCTACAAAAATGAGTGCAGCCCATGTACGGCCCTCTGGCTGTTCCAGTCCAACTCACTGACCTAGACAGCTACAGGGCTGAAAACACTGGCCCACAGGCCGCACCATTCGACCACCTGGAGTCCCGATATCACAGCTATCTGCCTCCTCAAGAAGCAGATAACTGTCAACACAATGGTGGAGGATGGAGCTGCTGGTTCCTCCTTCCACCACTCAGTTTATGGGACTCAGACAGCAAATGTGATGATGTCATTACTAGTGATGAGCGAGCACTAAAAAACTCGGGTGCTCTTTGCTCGGGTCGAGAAAATCGTAATGCTCAGATGCTGAACCCGAGCAACGAGCCCAATGTAAGTCTATGGGAAACTCGAGCACTTTTCCAGCGGTTCCCCCCGCAGAGATGTGCAGGGGGCCTAAAAATTGCCCTAAACAATGGGAACAGTGCTGAAATGACATGGGAACTCAGGCATCTCTGACTCTCAGGTCACTGCCGTGAACAATGTTGTCAGAGTATTACGCCACTTTTACGGACCAACAATAAAACATACAAAAACTAAACCAAAATGGATGTTCCTGGAAAAAATGTTAAGGGACATTTTTTCCAGGGTAATGACTTGTATATAAGGCAAAAAAAACAAACACAAAAACAAAAATGCTCCTTTACACCTTGGGCTATGTTCACACGTAGCGTTTTTGATGCGTTTTTGCACTTTTGCATTGCTTTCAATGGTGAAAAATACATTCACCAGTAAATGTCATTTTAACATTTTACTATCTTATCTGGTCATGTGGTGTGTGACACATCATCAGACACATCCATACAGTGCTGAAAAGACATGGGAACAATATATGGAAGACCCCTGGAAGCATCTCTGACTCCCAGGTCACTGCCCAAAGCCGTGGCCATCAGACGTGATCCTATATTACTGCTGTAAAAATACAGACATTTTTGGCAACGTGACAAATATTAAACCCCATTTAAAATGGACAAGGTGCGTGGCAAGGGATGGGGAAGTGGAAGTAATGGTGATGGTGCACCCAGATGCCGAGGCTGTCGGCAAGATGAAACTGTGCCTACTAAGGAAGCCACAACATCGCCATTGGATTCAATGGGGGGCAAAACCAAACACATACACAACACCTTCAAACGGGCCCAAAAGCTGCCAAAACACATCAAATTAGGGGCAGACACCAGGAAAGTGGCATCAATTGACCCAGAGTACAAGTAATATAATTATTATTATTTATTCTTATAGTGCCATTTATTCCATGGCGCTTTGCATGTGAAAAGAAGTCACCGACTGCTATAAGAGGAGAGAAGACCCTGCCCGTGAGGGCGCACAAACAATCGACAAGGGATGGGTGAGGAAACAGTAGGTGAGGGTAGAGCTGATCGTGCAGCGGTATGGTGGAGCGAAGGTTACTGAAAGTTGTATGCATGTCGGAAGAGATGGGTTTTCAGGTTCCTTTTGAAGGTTTCAACAGTAGGCGAGAGTCTGATATGTTGGGGTAGAGAGTTCAAGAGTAGGTGGGAAAATGCACGAGAGAAATCTTGCACAAGTGCTTGTGACCAGGGACGGTACATCTCATTGACGGCACACTGGATTAATATTGTGGAAGCCGTGACCCAGTCGCACCCTGGGACGGAACACGTCTTCCCGACACATAGAATTGTGGGCTCTGGGTCAATCAAGCTTCAACACAATGTTCACAAGGTCTCCTACACAATGAGCAAATTATTCATGATGATAGACGCCACTGTCTCCTTAGCTTGCTGATGGTACTTTTCTGTGGGAATGAGCTTGTCTCCAACCAGTCTGGAATATTTCTAGTGAATTATGGCACGCCATGGTTTGCTATTAGCACCTAGTACCAGAAGCGAAAACATCCACAATTTTCTTCTCAGAAATTTTATTTGGTAGACTGAGTGGCTGCCCAAACTTTAGTCTCTCAAAAAGGAGCTGAAGACACTGAGTGGCAGAAGGTGCAAGTTCCTCCAGCATGTTAGACATCAGAGGAAGAATAGAGAGGGCAGCATGGTGGCTCAGTGGGTTGAAATCCAGCCAAGGACAACATCTGCAAGGACTTTGTATGTTCTCCCTGTGTTTGCATGGGTTTCCCCCAGGCTTTCTGGTTTCCTCTTCAGTAAAAAAAGCAGCCACTGAGTGTCCGGGAATCTTCACACAGACTTTTCTTAGCCAGGGCTGCTTCTTGACAGGGTTGGACGGGCCCACTAGAGAACAGGAGAATCCTCCAGTGCGCCCTGCCTTCTCCTTCAGGAGATTTCATAGTGCAAACCTTGCAGCTGGTATGGGGCTATTGAGTGGGAGAGAAAGGTGGGCCCTCAGAATCAAATCCTCTGGTGGGCCCAATGATCTTCAGTCTTCACAGCCATATTTTTTAGCTCAGTGAAAGGACTGGCATAGAGGGAAAACGTATCTACTCCGGCTGTCATTTCTCCCAGGAAGTCCTCTAATGCAGCTTGTTCCATAAGCAATGGCAGCCCGTCCAAAATCAGCCCACACTTCTTGGTGGTGCTTTGACACACAAAGATCTTTCTTTATGCCTTGAATTTCATGACTACAGAGTTGGGCAATGGCCTGATCTACAATGCATTTGAGAAATAATGTGTAAAAGCACGTCCAATCCACAGCAAAAATGGAGCCATAGAGTGCCCGGAAACCTTAACCTAGACTTTTCTTAGCCAGGGCTGCTTCTCAGCAGGGTTGGATGGGCCCACCAGAGAACCAGAGACTCCTCCAGTGGGGGCCCTGGCTCCTACTTCAGGAGAGTTTATAATGCAACCTTGCAGGTCGTGATGATGATAGAGGCCACCATCTCCTTAGCTTGCTGCTGGTATTTTTTTGTGGGAATGAGCTTGGCTCCAGCCAACCTGGAATATTTTCAGTGAATTCAGGCACGTCATGGTTTGGTATTGGCACCGAGTACCAGAAGCGAAGCCATCCACAATTTCCTTCTCAGGAATTTTATTTGGTAGTCTGAGTGGCTACCCAAACATTAGTTTCTCACAAAGGAGCTCAAGACATTGAGTGGCAGTAGATGCAAGTTTCTCCAGCATGTTAGATACCAGAAGGAGAACAGAGAAGGCAGCACAGTGGCTCAGTCATTAGCACTACAGCGTTTCAGCGCTGGGGTTCTGGTTCCAAATCCCAGCAAGGACAACATCCTTAAAGGAGTTGTCTACTACTTTTACATTCCACGCGGCATCCCCGCCGATCAACTATTATTGGTGCCGACGGCGGCTGCTGCCGGCCGGAAGTGCTTACCTGAGGGGCTCCACCATCAAGTGGTAGTGGCCGCTGCGGTGTACTGCACATCCGCCTCCTATTCAATTGAATATAACAGCTGATCGGCGGGAGTGCCGCGTGCGGGACCCCGGCTGATCATACATTGATGCCCTATCCTACGGATAGGACGTCAATGTAAAAGTATTGGACAACTTCTTTAAGGAGTTTGTATGTTCTCCTCGTGTTTGCGTGGGTTTACCAAAGGTTCTCCGGTTTGCTCCTCAGTAAAAAGGCTGCCATACAGTGTCCGGCAACCCTCACACAGACTTTTCCTAGCCAGGGCTGCTTCTCAGCAGGGTTGGACGGGCCCACCAGAGAACCGGAGACTCCTCCGGTAGGCCCTGGCTTCTCCTTCAGGAGAGTTCATAATGCAAACCTTGCAGGTCGTGATGATGATAGAGGCCATTATCTCACTAGCTTGCTGATGGTACTTTTCTGTGGGAATGAGCTTGTCTCCAACCAGCTTGGAATATTTCCAGTGAATTAAGGCACTCCACGGTTTGGTATTAGCAACCAGTATCAGAGGCGAAGCCATCCACAATTTCCTTCACAGGAATTTTATTTGGTAGACTGAGTGGCTGCCCAAACTTTAGTTTCTCACAAGGGAGCCCAAGACACTGAGTGGCAGTAGGTGCAAGTTTCTCCAGCATGACCTGTTTGTTAGATATCAGAGGGAGAACAGAATTTGGCATTGCCAAGGTACCAGAGTCTGGTTTTTTTTTTACTAAAGATCCTGCTGTGTTTTTATATATATATTTTTTTATGTCTCTTCAAATGTGTATTGGAGTGCGTCCTAATTTTTGGCAGCCCTTGACATTGCTGCATATACGCAATAACAGTATAGGAGAGCCACTCTTTAATAATGGGTAGGACAATTCAAATAGATTCTATATTCTAGAATATTACCGGTCTTATCTGAAATTCGTTTACGGGTGAGGTATCACAGTTTGGATAGCATATTACACCGACCGGTATTAGGTATTATTGCCTAATACTGCATGCTGCTTGTGCTGCCGAAAATTTTTTATTTTTTCCAGAAAAATCCATTTTAGTTTGTTTTTTGTATGTTTTATTGTCAGTCCGTAAAAGTGGCGTAATACTCTGACAACATTGCAATAGTTATCCTTGGCAGGAGAAGAAGGAGAAGGAGGAAAAAGAACAAAGAGCGCTGTGTAACACTGTGGAGAGGTGAAGTGTATGTAATGAACTCACCCAAAATGGTTGTGCTGGACAGACACAACACTGGCAGAAAATTTAGAAGAGGACTGGAGTTTCTCCTCCGGTATGCTGCTCATCCAATGTCGTTGTACTGTGCTTTTCCTGGCCCTGAAGCCACTCCACTTGGAGGTATACAAGGAGAGAAGAACTTGGGATGGCGCTTTCGTTTGAATGTGGAGATCAGACAGTCCATATATCAATATTAGATTTATTGGTTTTAAAAACAGATTTTACTGTCAAACCACATTTACCATAAAAAACTTTTAAAAACACAATGCGTTTCAACTTCCATGAGTCTTCAGGTGTAAAAGAAATAGTGACACATAGAAACTTTTATACCTTATACTTAATTAGTTGTGGGTGGAGTGTTCATAAATAACTTTTTACAGTCTTTTACAGTCTTCATCAGGTGTAAAAGAAATAGTGACATACAGAAACTTTTATACCTTATACTTAATTAGTTGTGGGTGGAGTGTTACACCCACAACTAATTAAGTATACAGTAAGGTATAAAAGTTTCTATATGTCACTATTTCTTTTACACATGATGAAGACTCATAGAAGTTGAAACGCGTTGTATTTTTAAAAGTTTTTTTATGGTAAATGTGGCTTGACAGCAAAATCTGTTTTTAAAACCAATAAATCTAATATGGATATATGAACTGTCTGAACTCTGACAACATTGTACACAGATATGCTATTGGTCAGCGACCAACTGTGGATAGGTTTGAACACACGACTGCCATACTGTAAATGAAGTATAATATCTGACACATTCCCAAAAAATTTCCGTATTATTGCGGCAGTAATATGGGATCACGTCTGATGACCACGGTTTCAGTCAGTCTCCTAATAGTATGGTATTTGTCAGTGACCAAGTATCAATAGTTTGGAACAACATACACCTGGCAGACTTTAAATGGAGTGTAATATCTGACACGTTCCCAAAAATTTCTGTATTGTTACAGTAGTCATATGGGATCAAGTCTGATGGCCACGGTTTCAGGCAGTCACCTAATAGTATGGTATTTGTCAGCGACCAAAACAAAGCTGGCTGACTTTAAATGAAGTATAATATTTGGCACGCTCCACAAAATGTCTGTATTATTACCGCAGTAACATGGGATCACGTGTGATCATGGAAAAGTTTCTCTGCTTCTACAATACAGTATTGCAAATATAATCAAAAAATATGTCTGTATTCTGCTAACAAGCAAATGGAGCAGTAAAATGGTGTACTCTGTATTGCTTTTTAAGCAAATAATCAGGATAAGGAGCAAAAAAGAAAATAGTCTGGTACTGTAGGGCTATGGATATTTGTAACAGCAGCAGCAGACAGAACATGCAATAGACCCTATTGTGCTGTATACACTGCCACAAACCTTACCTGCCTAACTCCTGCTATCACCACTGAATACATGCAGTTGGATTAGTCCTCAGAAGTACTGTTAGATCAGATGGACATATATCTTGTTGTGGAATACCTATACGTAACTAATAAACCACCAATTCTGTCACTCACTCAGCAGCACCTCTCCCTACTCTGCCTGTTTCCGGGGTACACTGTCACAAGCATAGGGTCACCAGGTCTGATATAGACCTGATGACGCTATGCGGCCAGCCAATCACTGTGATACCACAACCAACATAGCTACGGCATTACAGTGCGTGGCAAGCAATCCCTGCATTTTAATTGACTGTCTAAAGAGCACCAAACATGTAGGGAGGGGAGGTGAAATACTCGAGGAGCGCCTGACGCGCCCCCTGTGCCGTGGGGTACTCGGCAGCCGGGCCTCTGGTTGCTTGGGGGATATCACGGTAGCTGGCCCGGTCCGTGACCCAGGGCGGTCAGTAAAAAGGGGAAAATATTGGGGGATTTGGGAAAGTGTTCGTGACGCCACCTGTGGAATGCGTCTAAGGGGTGCCGCCGCTGCGGAGCAGTCCTCTGGAGCTGGTGTTACGGCAGCAGGGATGGTGTGGCTCTCCACAGGTAGAGCTAGCTCCAGGACTGCGTGGGGTGTAATGGATGGTTGTGCTGGCCGCTGTGGTGCAGAGAGGGAATGGTGGCGCAGACGGAATAATTGGACAGAGGCTGTGCGGTGCAGTCATCCGTGTCTTTACTCACAGTTCTTTAGTTCCTCAGGGTGCACTGTCAGATTGCAGCCTCCCGCGTCGCGCTGCAGTCACCAGGCAGGGGCTCAGCTCTTCCTCAGGTAGATCAGGGGTACCTGGCAGAACCCCACTTTCACGTGTTCCTAGCTAAATCGACTTCACGCTGGGTCTTTCTCCCTCCTGCCCTGCGCTGCCCACTCTCAATCTCGCTCGGGTGCTCTGAAGTCCCTCCTGTACGTTGGATCCCGGACCTGCTTGACCCTCCTGGGGATTAGAATGCGGCTTATGATCCCTCTGTCTTCTGACAGATTCGGGGCGTACGGGTGCCGTCCTGAACTCGCCGTACCCCCTAGGATCCCTTCTTAGAACGGAGCCTGCTCCCTGCTCCCCTCCTGGGCCTCCAGACTTGGCCCTACTTGTGGAGCAGAGCTCCTTATGAGACTCTGCTCCTGGACTGTTCTTCTGAATTTTCCTGAGCTGTTCTTCTGAACTGCTCTCCTCTACTAATCTATCTGTCCTGCCACCCTAAGATGGCTTCCCTATATATACTCCTACCAAAGTGCTCCCTATAACTACTTCCTCCACCCACACCCACTACTGGTTCCCCCTACCTTTGGTTCCCCCACTCCAGCCAGGGTCAGGGCTCAGCAGAAACATACATTGCGTCTTGCCCCTCCAGCTGGCCTGGAGCAGTGTAGTGTTGGATGCAGGTGTTTGGTGTTCCGGGCAGCACTCCCTCCTTACCTGAGAGAAGGAGATACCACACCTCTGGGTGAGGTGCAGTACCCCTGTGGCGACTGAACCCTCAGGGGCGCCACACTCCCCCCTGGTAAAACACAGCACATCCGTGAGCTGGAACAGAGCAAAACAGGCTAAATTGACATGAAAAATTTTAAGAATGCATTCGCATATAAGACAGTAAAACATTTCTTCCCTTAATGGGAGGCACATCACTTTAATGTTACAGGGTTACATTTTTCAAACAGTTTAAAACATTTTTCATAACGTTCTCGCAACAGGTTACAGTTCATGCTGTAACCGGGTGTCCATTTTACCTCACAAACTGGTGCAACAAGTAGCAGCATTACGGACCCGTCCGCAAACCCTCAACGTAGGCCCTGGGCGTGGCTGAAGGGCATATGCGATCCTGGAGTTGGACCACGGCTTCCGCCACGCCAGACGGGTTTTCGTTCTGTGATCATGGTTACTAATATAAAACCAATAGGGTGCACCTTAAGAGGTGCTGAACTATTTACAATGCAAGTTCTTGGCCGTTCACTGTCCCCAGCCTGGAGTCTCTATATTCCCTGATGGGTACCTAAGTAAACACACGCTCAAAAAACATTATTTTCAACTTGAACTACTGCACCCTTACAGGTGACTATTTACAAAATCAGTCCCACTCGCTGGACTAATAGTGGGAATCCCGCCTGGGGTATTTCTGATTCTTACCTGACCCAGCCGGGTCATAAGGTATGTCCTGCGGGAGTATGTCCTCGATGACGCGGTACACATGCAGGGTGAACCACCCACGTTCCCCGTGGTGGCGTGTGTACGTGATACGGTCCCCCGGATACAGATTCCAGTCGGGATGGCCTTCCTCCAGCTCGGGCTCCACATCCCGCCAGTTCACGAATATGTCCCTTTCAAAGTCGGGACTGAGGATAAGGCCCCACCCAGCCTGCAGGTGAAACTTTACCACGAGGCCTTCCTCGCGGGGGCTGGGGTGGGCCGACTCCTCCTGACGGACCTGTGCCTTTGCGGCCTTGTTCCGGGCCTCCAGGCGTTCACAGCGCGCCTGCCGCGCGCGCCGCTCCTTCTCCAGCTGCCGGAGCTCCCGCCTGCAGAACTCCTTCCTCCGCAGGGCTTCGGCCTGGGTCTCCTGCGGGAACCCCATCAGGTCCCCCCCCTGGTTATCCCAGCAAAACTCTTCTCCGCTGGAGTAGGTAACCAGGGGCGCTGGTGTCGGGAGGAGCGGGCACGGCTGCTGGTCCTCGAACCGGGCGCACCAGTCGAAGTCTGGCGCGCCATACACCCACTCGGGTGCCAGAGGTGGAGGCGCCGGGAGGGCATCCAGTAGCAGGCCCGAGGCTTCAGCGCCCGGGAGTGGAGGCTCCGGGAGGGCACTAGATGGCAGATCCTCAGGGTCAGCGCCCGGGGGTGGAGGTTCTGGGCTTAGCAGCTGCTCCAGCGAGGGCATGGCGGCATACGGGGAGTGCTGGGTAAAGAGGCCCAGCAGCAGGTCAGCGCTGGCAGTGCTCGGGATAGGGGATTCTTTCCAACTGCTCCTGTACTCCATACGGCCTCCTGGTTCTCCGCGAGCTCCGCCGGGGCTGAGGTGCCGCTGCTGGCATCCGGTGTCGCTTTCCGCCGTGCTGCCAATTTTTCCAGCAGTTCGCTCCTCTACTTTGCGACCGCTGCTTGCTGGGCTTGCTCCACTTGTTGGCCCAGCTCGAGGACCTCGCTCTGGAGGAACTCCATGTCCTCCGGGGACAATTTCTCAGCTTCTCCCTCCAGGGTGAGGGGGTCACTTGACGCTGTGGCAGGTCAGAGGCGGAGGCTGGACTTTTGCTTCCTTCCATTCTGGCTGCCGGGTGCGGTCTGTCTAGACTGGTTAAGACCACACCCTGTCTCCATTCCTTTTCTCCTCCTCCTCTCTTCTTTCGGGGGCGGTCCCATGGCAATCTGCTGTCAGTCACTCCCTGTGATGGCCTCCCTGCCTTGACGGACACATCTATGCGGACAGTCACTGTTGCAAGGGGCAGGGTTGGCTTTTGGCGCAATTCTGGGACCCAGCCCACGATGGGAGGTTCCATTTTGTTGTCCTTTAGCACGCACATAATGGTGCCCATTCTTCTGGGGCGGGCGCCACATTCAGCAACATAACACAGTCCTTTAGGCACACTTCACCCGCCAATAACGGGTTGGTCACGAATCCTGTCCGTGACGCCAGATCTCACGCGCCCCCAGGGCGGTGGGATACTCGGCAGCTGGGCCTCTGGTAGCTGGGGGATATCACGGTGGCTGGCCCAGTCCGTGACCCAGGGTGGTCAGTGCAAAAAGGGGATATTTTTATATGAGATTTTTAGGATTGTTCGTGACGCCACCTGTGGAATACGGCTAAGGGGTTCCGCTGCTGCGGAGCAGTCCTCTGGAGCTGGTGTTACGGCAGCAGGGATGGTGTGGCTCTCCACCGTAGATCTAGCTCCAGGGCAGCGTGGGGTGTAATGGATGGTTGTGCTGGGCGTTGTGGTGCAGAGAGGGAATGGTGGCGCAGACGGAATAATTGGACAGAGGCGGTGCGGTGCAGTCATCCGTGTCTTTACTCACAGTTCTTTAGTTCCTCAGGGTGCACTGTCAGATTGCAGCCTCCCGCGTCGCGCTGCATTCACCAGGCAGGGGCTCAGCTCTTCCTCAGGTAGATCAGGGGTACCTGGCAGAACCCCACTTTCACGTGTTCCTAGCTAGACCGACTTCACGCTGGGTATTTCTCCCTCCTGCCCTGCACTGCCCACTCTCAATCCCGCTCGGGTGCTCTGAAGTCCCTCCTGTACGTCGGATCCCGGACCTGCTTGACCCTCCTGGGGATTAGAATGCGGCTTACGATCTCTCTGTCTTCTGACAGATTTGGGGCGTACGGGTGCCGTCCTGCACTCGCCGTACCCCCTAGGATCCCTTCTTAGAACGGAGCCTACTCCCTGCTCCCCTTCTGGGCCTCCAGACTTGGTCCTACTTGTGGAGCAGAGCTCCTAATGAGACTCTGCTCCCGGACTGTTTTCTGAACTGTCCTGAGCTGTTCTTCTGAACTGCTCTCCTCTACTAATCTATCTGTCCTGCCACCCTAAGATGGCTTCCCTATATATACTCCTACCAAAGTGCTCCCTCTAACTACTTCCTCCATCCACACCCACTACTCTTTCCCCCTACCTTTGGTTCCCCCCACTCCAGCCAGGGTCAGGGCTCAGCAGAGACATACATTGCGTCTTGCCCCTCCAGCTGGCCTGGAGCAGTGTAGTGTTGGATGCAGGTGTTTGGGATTCCGGGCAGCACTCCATCCTTACCTGAGAGAAGGAGATACCACACCTCTGGGTGAGGTGCAGTACCCCTGTGGCGACTGAACCCTCAGGGGCGCCACACGCCGAGCAAGTCGAGCAGTGAGATGCTCGGGCGAGCATCGAGCACTGACGCGGACGCTCGCTCATCACTAGTCATTACATCGTGTCTGCTGTGTGGCGCATCGGTTTGCATAGTAAAGACCAGAGCAGCGCCTGGTGAAAGGGAACAAGGTGAGTATGTCCTATAGTGAAAAATGACATGTTTTCCTGTGTCCACAAAAATTTTATTTTGTCTAATTTTTTTCATTTTCACAAAGGTAATTGGAGAAGATGGAACCTATAATTTATTATGCAATTTCTCCTGAATGTGACAATATTCCATATCTGGTCAATAATTACTGATTAGGTACATGACAGGGCTTGGAATGGATTGCAGATGTCATGTCACATTTGCTCAGTCAGTGAGGTGCTAAAACAGTAGAAACCTCTCACAAGTGACTCCATTTTAGAAATTAAACTCATCAAGATATACATCTTGGCTTGTGGTGAGCATTTTTAATCCTTAGATGCTTCATTTAATTTTATAAGATTGGGCGATAACCATGAAAAATTAAAATTTTCCTATTAAAATGTTGCTTTAACCTCAAATTTTCCATATCACAAGAGGTAATAAGAGAAAGAAGACCCCACAATTTGTGATGCAATTTCTCCACAGTGATGCCCCTATAAATTGAAACTGGATACAATTTTTTCAGCTTGGATGAGAAGGTGCGCTATTTGACTTTTGGAGTGCAATTTTGGCTGGAATAGATTGCTGATGCCATGCACATTAGCAGAGCCCCTGAGGTGGCAGAACAGTGAAACCAACCCCCTCACCATAAATGACATCATTTTGGAAACTATACCAATGAAGGAGTTAATGTAGGAGTGTAGTGAGTATTTTTAACCTACATGTACCTCACAGAATGTTATAACATTGAGCCGTGGTATTCAAAAAATAGAATTTTACAACTAAAATGTTAAACTACCTGGAAATATTTCATTCTCCTATGGCATAATGTGTAAAATAGATCCCACAATTTGTTTTGAATTTTTTCAATGCAGTGATAACCGATTTGGAAGTGGGGTTGTGTGTAGTCCAGGTCCAGCAAATGTTCAGCCATTTTCGCTTTTATTCTTTTAATAATTTTCTTGATTTTCTGTTGTACATTTTGACAGCCATTAAGTAACAAACAAGTGTTCTCTTCTGTTAGATAGATACAGTTGAAACCAGAAGTTTACATACATTATATAAATAGACAGATATGCATGTTTTTCTCAATAGCTGACATGAAATCAGAGTAACCTTTCCAGTTTTAGGTCAATTAGGATTACCATAATTTTTAATATTTGCCAATTGCCAGAATAATGAGTGAGAAAGAAAAGTTCAACCCTGTTATTTGTTTGACAAGTGTCAAGAAAGTTGATTTGCCACTATTTAATATAGACAGTGTAGGTACCGTCCCAATTTAGGGTCACCTTGTCGCTGGTGGGACGGCTTGTATACTTTTTTTGATCAAAAATAGTTCACTAAGTACCCTATATGTCATATGCAACTTTGCTTTACATTTATATATAATGATTGTAGGGTATGAGAGATATTTTTTGTCTTTTGTAGGTGTAGCGCTGGCGTCCCTGCCCTCTGCTAGGCAGGGACGCTGCTCCCCTCACCGCTCTGCTCCGTGCCCGGCGTCCTCTCCCCGCTCTGCTGTCAGCGCGCGCTCCTGCCCGGCGTCCTCTCCCCGCTCTGCTGTCAGCGCGCGCTCCGTCCCGGCGTCCTCCTCCTGCTCTGCTCTCGGCGCGCGCTCCTTCCCGGCCCCTGTGCTTAGGGCGCGCGCGCGCGCGCTCCCCTCCTCTTAAAGGGGCCGCGCGCGCCGCCCTAAAGAGTCCCCGGCCAATGGCCGGAGGACTTCATCATATAAAAGGCACCTCCTCCAAAATGGAGGTGCCCGAGCAATGTTGTTTGCACCTGTGTCTCACCTGTGCTTCAGCCCTCAGGTCCCGTTGCCAGTTACCTGCCAGTTTCCTGCTAGTTACCTGCCAGTACCTGCCAGTTACCTGCCTGATTCCTGCCTGAATACTTGTTACCTGTCTGCCAGTCTGAGGTCCGACGGTCTGCCTTACTTCTCCTGTCAGTCTGTCTAAGGACCAGCCTGCCCGCTCACCTGGGAGCGCATGTCAGCTACCTGCCTGCTTGCCTGAGGTCCGACGGTCTGCCTTACTACTCCGGTCAGTCTGTCTATGGACCAGCTTGCCCGCTCACCTGGGAGCGCTTCTCCGTTATCTGCCTGCTTGCCAGCCCGGAGGCTCCGTTGTCACGTGCTGTGACCACCAGCTATCTCAGAGACTCTTGCCCGCTCACCTGGGAGCGCATCTCCGTTACCTGCCTGCTTGCCAGCCCGGAGGTCCCGTTGTCACGTGCGGTGACCATCAGCTATTCCAGAGACTCTCGCTTGCTCACCTGGGAGCACACATCTACCACCTGCCTGCTAGCCTACCCGGAGGCTCTGCCATCACAGGTCGTACCTACCCCTTACCCAGAGACTGCCCTGATCACTTGCCGTAACTCCCTGTCCGTTCACCCAGAGACTGCCACCCGCTCCCTTACAAGGGCCGCCCCCTTGTATAGTAGCTCAGAGGTTCCGCCTCCCGGACCCGTTACAGTCCGCCTCCCGGACCCGTTACAGTTTGCTCGGGCCATGGAACCCGGTGGCACCCAAGCTCCCTCGCTCTCGGACCTCTGTCTTGAACTGTCCCGTCAGAGGTCCCAACAGGAGACCATCCTGGGTCACCTGCGGAATGTTAATACTCGCCTGAACACTCTGTCTGATCCACCAACAACCTCCGCCAGTACCATGGTATCCTTTTCCGGACCCCGGCTCTCTGCACCTCCTCGCTTCGGAGGCGACTCCGTCCTGGCTCGGGGCTTCATAAATCAGTGCACCCTGCATTTTGAACTATTATCCCACCAGTTTAACTCCGACCGAGCCAAAATTGCCTTTATCATGTCCCATCTCACCGGGGAGGCCCTGGCCTGGCTAAATCCTCTATGGGAGAGAGGAGATCCCCTGGTGTCCGACTTGCCTGCCTTTCTCATGGCTTTCCGGAAAGCCTTCGACGAACCCGGACGGAGGACCTCATCCGCATCTTCTCTGCTTCGCCTCCGTCAGGGAAGCCTCACCGTGGGCCAATATGCCATACGGTTCCGTACCCTTGCCTCGGAGCTGGCCTGGGATAACGAAGCCCTGGTATCCGTCTTCTGGGAGGGTCTGTCCGGCCGTATTAAAGATGAACTTGCTGGTCGGGACATTCCTACCACTCTCGATGATCTAATAACCCTTGCCACCCGGATTGACCTACGGTTCCAGGAGCGTGCCAAAGAGGTCACCCGTGAGAGAAGGATTCCACGTCTAGCTCCTACTTTCCAGGAACCCGTCATTCCTTCCGTTTCTCCACAGGTACACTCTCCTGAGCCTATGCAGGTCGACCAGACCAAGATGGTCAAATCCCGTCAGGATTTCCGCCGTGCCGAGGGGAGCTGCTTCTACTGTGGCAGTAAGGAGCATCTGATCCGTGCCTGCCCGGAGAGGTCGGGAGAACGCCTGTATCTAGGTTCACTCAGAGGGGTCGATCTAGACAAAAATAAATCCTCTCCATCCCTGCTGTTGTCAGTCTCAATCATCTGCAGGGAGAATCGTTATTCCGAACTAGCCCAACTTGACTCTGGAGCAGCCGGAAATCTTATTTCACAGTCCCTGGTGGAGAAATTCCGCATCCCCACCAAACCTCTGGCTGTACCCTTGTCTGTTGTTGCCGTGGATGGGGGCCTCTTACCTCGCCCCATCCAATTCATCACCGAATCCATTACTCTGCAGGTGGGAATGCTGCATTCAGAGAGTATCTCCTTTCTCGTTCTGCCTGGTCTCCCTCACGCCCTCTTGCTAGGTCTGCCTTGGCTCCAGAGACATGCACCCGTGCTTGACTGGCAAACCGGAGAAGTCCTTCACTGGGGACAGGCCTGTCATAAAACCTGCCTGGTTCCCGTCCATTCCGTCCGTCCCTCTCCTATCCCAGCTAATCTACCTGGACTTCCGATTCCTTATTGGTCTAGTGCTGATGTCTTTGTTAAGGAGGAGGCAGAGACATCACCACCTCATAGACCATGTGACTGCCCCATCGATCCCGCCAGAGTAATGCAGGTGGCTCCCGTGAGTCTAAATTGTCTCCCTCCTGGTAAGACGTTCGTATCGGTACCTGATCGGGAGAGAATCCTACACTGGGGTCATTCGTCTAAACTAGCTGTCCACGCCGGTCGGAAAAAGACCCTCCAGCTTATTACCCGACACTACTGGTGGCCTAACCTGCACAAGGATGTTATGGACTTTGTTTCTGCCTGTGTGACCTGCGCCCGCAACAAAGTTCCGAGACACCTGTCGGCCGGCCGCCTTCTTCCTCTGCCAGTACCTGCTGCCCCCTGGCAGCATTTAGCGATGGACCCTCCTCAATTCCGTCCTGGGGATAAAGTCTGGCTCTCGTCCAAATATGTCCGACTCAAGATCCCTTCCTATAAGTTAGGGTCTCGGTTCATCGGCCCACTGGTGGTCATCGGTCAGATCAACCCGGTAGCCTATAAATTGAAACTCCCGGCCAACTTACGGATCCCTAACTCCTTCCATGTATCTCTCCTCAAACCTGTGGTACTTAACTCTTTTTCTAAGTCTACAGGTACGCCTCCTGCTCTGGTTTCTGCTGAGGACAAGTTTGAGGTAGAGAACATTCTTGCCAGCAAAAGGGTAAGAGGAAAGACCTTTTTTCTGGTAGATTGGAGGGGGTTTGGTCCTGAGGAGAGAACGTGGGAGCCCCGGGAGAACATCCATGCCCCTCTCATCCTAGCTAAATTTCTGTCTGGCCTAAAAAAGGGGGGGCCTAAAGGGGGGGGTACTGTAGCGCTGGCGTCCCTGCCCTCTGCTAGGCAGGGACGCTGCTCCCCTCACCGCTCTGCTCCGTGCCCGGCGTCCTCTCCCCGCTCTGCTGTCAGCGCGCGCTCCTGCCCGGCGTCCTCTCCCCGCTCTGCTGTCAGCGCGCGCTCCGTCCCGGCGTCCTCCTCCTGCTCTGCTCTCGGCGCGCGCTCCTTCCCGGCCCCTGTGCTTAGGGCGCGCGCGCGCGCGCTCCCCTCCTCTTAAAGGGGCCGCGCGCGCCGCCCTAAAGAGTCCCCGGCCAATGGCCGGAGGACTTCATCATATAAAAGGCACCTCCTCCAAAATGGAGGTGCCCGAGCAATGTTGTTTGCACCTGTGTCTCACCTGTGCTTCAGCCCTCAGGTCCCGTTGCCAGTTACCTGCCAGTTTCCTGCTAGTTACCTGCCAGTACCTGCCAGTTACCTGCCTGATTCCTGCCTGAATACTTGTTACCTGTCTGCCAGTCTGAGGTCCGACGGTCTGCCTTACTTCTCCTGTCAGTCTGTCTAAGGACCAGCCTGCCCGCTCACCTGGGAGCGCATGTCAGCTACCTGCCTGCTTGCCTGAGGTCCGACGGTCTGCCTTACTACTCCGGTCAGTCTGTCTATGGACCAGCTTGCCCGCTCACCTGGGAGCGCTTCTCCGTTATCTGCCTGCTTGCCAGCCCGGAGGCTCCGTTGTCACGTGCTGTGACCACCAGCTATCTCAGAGACTCTTGCCCGCTCACCTGGGAGCGCATCTCCGTTACCTGCCTGCTTGCCAGCCCGGAGGTCCCGTTGTCACGTGCGGTGACCATCAGCTATTCCAGAGACTCTCGCTTGCTCACCTGGGAGCACACATCTACCACCTGCCTGCTAGCCTACCCGGAGGCTCTGCCATCACAGGTCGTACCTACCCCTTACCCAGAGACTGCCCTGATCACTTGCCGTAACTCCCTGTCCGTTCACCCAGAGACTGCCACCCGCTCCCTTACAAGGGCCGCCCCCTTGTATAGTAGCTCAGAGGTTCCGCCTCCCGGACCCGTTACAGTCCGCCTCCCGGACCCGTTACAGTAGGTTTTTCTTCTTTTTGCTAGTGTGAACATGCTCCTATTTCTTGCATGTGTACCATCTTAGACCTCAGTTCACATTGCTTGGTTTTTTGTCTTGTTTGCATTCTGTGCAAATTAAGGGTGTGGCATCCCCTTTGTTGAGCTGGTTAGTATATATGTAGCTTACCACGGGCCTAGGTGGTCTGATATTGGGACCCGGTTCTATTTGTCTACCCTTTTATGTGCATTACTTCAACTTTGATATACAGTAAGGTTTTTAATATAGACAGTGTAGGTACCGTCCCAATTTAGGGTCACCTTGTCGCTGGTGGGGCGGCTTGTATACTTTTTTTGATCAAAAATAGTTCACTAAGTACCCTATATGTCATATGCAACTTTGCTTTACATTTATATATATTATGATGGTAGGGTATGAGAGATATTTTTTGTCTTTTGTAGGTTTTGCTTCTTTTTGCTAGTGTGAACATGCTCCTATTTCTTGCATGTGTACCATCTTAGACCTCAGTTCACATTGCTTGGTTTTTTGTCTTGTTTGCATTCTGTGCAAATTAAGGGTGTGGCATCCCCTTTGTTGAGCTGGTTATTATATATGTAGATTACCACGGGCCTAGGTGGTCTGATATTGGGACCCGGTTCTATATACAGTAAGGTTTTTAATATAGACAGTGTAGGTACCGTCCCAATTTAGGGTCACCTTGTCGCTGGTGGGACGGCTTGTATACTTTTTTTGATCAAAAATAGTTCACTAAGTACCCTATATGTCATATGCAACTTTGCTTTACATTTATATATAATGATGGTAGGGTATGAGAGATATTTTTTGTCTTTTGCAGGTCTTGCTTCTTTTTGCTAGTGTGAACATGCTCCTATTTCTTGCATGTGTACCATCTGAGACCTCAGTTCACATTGCTTGGTTTTATAACTTGTATTTTGTATTCGCGGCTGTTGTGCCCATACTTTGTAGAAAAGTTCAACCCTGTTATTTGTTTGACAAGTGTCAAGAAAGTTGATTTGCCACTACACTGAGGTCGGAGTCATTCATAGCACCGCCGTATACACATTCGACTAGCGTTCCGGTCGTTACATCTTGACGTAGTTGGCAGGATACGGTGCTCGCTGTGGATGGTGCGAGTAGCACAGAAGTTACTGCCGCGTCTACTGTAATAATCCAGCCCCCTTCTCCCATTGTGACCGGTAGAGACCGGTTAGTTGGTTGCTCCGCAAAGGGAGCACTGCTTAACCACCTGGCCAAGTTTGATGGGTATAACTTGCTGTTCAGTGATTGGGTAGGCAGGTTGAAGAATGCCATTGCCTTGTACGGCGTCAGCCCCCAGCTACAATCGGAAGTCGCGCTGAATGCTCTGCAGGGGGATGCGCGCAAAGTTGTCTTGTTAAAACCCAAAGACAAACGAAAGACGGTCGACGATATCATCTGGATACTAGAGAAAGCCTTCGACATTGTGGCGGCGGCAGGCTGATGTCGACAGCATTCTTCGGGATCAGTTAATCGAGGGGATACGAAGTGAAGCGCTAAGGAGCGAATTGTTGCTGAAGGTGCGGAGTTCTCCTGGATTCACCTATGCCGAAATACAGGAAGAGGCAGTAGCACGGACTTTGGAAGTGAGGCCTGCTCTGCAGTGGAGTAACCTGCAAGTGGCTAACACAAGAGAGCCGAGACCAGACCCTGTTCAGGCACAGCTGGCAGTTTTACAGAAAACCGTGGAAAGCCTGAAGGAACAGGTGCAACGGATGCAAGTTCGGGAGATGCCTCTGATATGCTCGGCCCTGACTAACCCCCCTATTCCCCTATATGGGCAACCACCCTATACCTCAGGGAGGACGCTGACTGCTCCTTGACCTGATGCAGCCGGAGGTAGGGCAAGAAGATCGGTTCAATGTTGGCGATGGCGAGATCTGGGGCATATGCAGCGGTACTGCCAGAAAAACCTGCCGGCTGAAATCCCGACATCGGTAAAAGAGAGGCCCTCGCTGTAGTTGGGCATACGGCGAGGCAGGAACGAAAATCAACGCCCAACGTCTGTTCCGAAGATCTGATTGCGGAGAATCCCACGTTAGAGGTGCAGTTTGCAGGAAAGTAGGTGGCGTGCTTAGTGGATACTGGATCGGAGGTGACGACCATGCCGATAGAATTTTTCAAGACGCACTTCGAAGAGGCCATCAAGACGGAGTCGGAAAATCTGCTAAGGCTGAAGGCCGCTAATAATGAAGAAATTCCAGTGGCAGGCATTGCATGGATGAAAGTACAGCTGTGCGGTCATGAATTGGGAACCAAAGGAGTGGTGCTCGTGAAGACACAGGCGAGGCCAAATCTTCCGGTGGTTCTTGGAATGAACATCCTGAGGGAGCTGGGCTCCCTTTTGTTTGAGCGTGATGGCCGAAGATATTGGAAATGAGCGACACCTCACAAAGCCACTTAGAGGGCCCTGCAAAAGGTGGTCCGTTCGTGCGGCATTCAGAAGAGTTCGGCTGAAGGAAGAATGGTGGGAGCAGTGTATGTCCCATGCGGGTCTGCTGTTGTGATCGCCCCTGGTCAAGAGAAGCTTGTGTTGATGCCGGTAGGGATGCACAGGAAGCTGAATGATGTGGAGGTGGTTCTGGAACCGGTGGGACGGTCAGGAGGTACGGACAGTCCGATGATAGCTCGAACGTTGGCTATTGTGCAAAATGGAAGTGTACCAATGAGGTGTCTGAATCTGCAGAATCATGAGGTGACTCTGGCAGTGGGTACGAAGCTGACTGAGGTATATGTGTGTGACGAAGGAGTCATCCCCAAAAGCCAGTTCACACTGAGGGCAGACCGCCGGACCGCCTGGACCCTGTCGATGCAGGCGGCAGCTGAAGAATCCCCCACGCCCACGTGGAATGGCAGAAAGATTATGGAGATCATAGGAGTGGATGAGTCCCAGTTGGCTCCCGAGCAGGCTCGCAGACTGGAGGCTTCACTGTGGGAATATCAGGCTGTTTTCTCCAGGGGAGATGAAGACTTTGGTTGTACATAGATTGTGGAGCACAAGATACCCACAGGAAACGCCCCCCCAATTCGGGAGAGATATCGTCAGATCTCACCGAGGCTTTATCAGGAGGTCAAAGGAATGCTGGCGCAGATGCTGGATAATGGAGTGGTACGGCCAAGTCAAAGTCCTTGGGCTGCACCGGTCGTGTTGGTCTGGAAAAAGGATGGATCCATACGGTTTCGTGTTGATTACCGTAATCTGAATGTGCTCACAGTACGTCAATCCTACCCGTTGCCCCGGATCGAGGAATCCCTGTCTGCCTGGGAAAGGTGAAGTACTTCTCCACTCTTGACCTGGCCATCGGCTACTGGCAGGTGCCCGTGGCATCTCAAGATCGGCAGAAGACAGCATTCATCTTGCTGATGGGACTGTACGAATTTAATCGAATGCCCTTCGGACTGACTAATGCTCCAGGAACGTTTCAGTGGTTAATGGAATACTGGTTGGGCGATTACAATTTTGAGTCCGTGTTGATCTATCTGGAGAATGTGATTATATTTGGAGATTCGTTCGACGACCACCTGAAGAAGCTCGAGCAAGTGTTGCACCGACTGAGGGACAATGGACTTAAGATCAAGCCAATGAAATGTCACTTGTTCCAGACGCAGATCGAGTATCTGTGACATGTAGTGTCGGCTGAGGGTGTGCGGCCAGCACTGAGTAAAATTTAGGCCATTTAGGAGTGGCCCCATCCCAAGACCGTGAGAGAAGTATGGGCATTTCTCGGTTTAGCCGGATACTACCATCGGTTTGTGAAAGACTTTGCTAAAGTGGCTGAACCACTGAATGAGTTGTTGAGAGAGACGGCTCAGGGGCCCAAGAATCAGCCGATTCGGTGGACGGACCGACAATAACAGGCATTCGATCGGATCCGGGCCGCTCTTGTGCAGGCACCTTTATTGGCGTGTGCTCGCTTTGATCAACCATTCACCCTGAACACTGACAGAAGTCTCTATGGTCTGGGAGCCGTGTTAGCTCAAGAACAAGATGGGAGTGAGTGAGTCATCGCGAATGCTAGCCTGTATTTACGGGATACAGAGCGAAATCCGGACAATTACAGCTCGTTTAAGCTGGAGATGTTGGCCCTGGTGTGGGCCATGACCGAGAAGTTTGCAGAGTACCTGGCTGGGTCGGAGATTCTAATGATGGCGGACAATAATCTGCTTGCACACTTAGAAAACGCTAAACTAGGAGCCCTGGAGCAGAGAGAGGTGGCGTGGATGTCCAAGTTTAATTACCGGATCCGGTTCCGTTAGGGTAAAGAAAACTCCAGTGCCAACGCATTATCACGAGTGACCCGAGGCACACCCGAGCAGGTGGTGGATGAAGACCTCAAGGATACTGAGATCCCCGATTTGAGGCGATTGCCTGTGTTCGTGGACGTGGCACGCTCAAGTGGGGTGGCGACACGGGTCGCCACATTGCTGGGCAAGACTTTTCAAGAGTGGGCCGAGTTACAGGATTCAGACTCTGAACTGTCACGAGTAAAGAAATGGCTGAGTCCAAAGTCCTGGCCCGATGGGAGAGCAAGAGCCCGGCTGGGTGCAGAAGGACAAAAGCTGCTAAGGCAGTGGGATCGATTGGCCATAGCGGAGGGGATACTGTAATGCTGGATCTACATAGCGGCAGAGCTAGGTACCGTTGGCTGTTAGTAATCCCAGCTTCAGTGGCTCTGGACATTGCCCGGGAAGCTTATATGCGGGGTGCACACTTTGGGCCTGAGAAGACTTATCGTTGGCTGTAGCGGTACGTGTACACACCTGGCTTGGAAGAAGTTGTGAAAGAGGTGTGTGGTAGGTGCCGGGCATGTGAGCTGAATAAGTCCCTGGAACAGAGGGCTCCTGTTCAGACAATTGTGACGTCTGCCCCGTTGGAAGTGCTAATGGTGTATTATTTGTCAATCGGGTACGCCAGAAGTGGTCATCATTCATGCCTAGTCATGACTGATCACTTTACTAATTTTGCCGTTGCTGTCCCCACCAAAGATCAGACTGCTAAGTCCGCAGCTGAGGCAATTTGTAAGCATTTCATCCAGGTTTATGTGTGTCCTCAAAGGATACATTCAGATCAAGGTGCTTGCTTTCAAGGTCAGCTCATGACGGAGTTGCTGCAAGTCTATGGGATTCAGCAATCACGGACAATGCCCTACCATCCACAGGGAAATGGGGCCTGTGAACGGTTCAACCAAACCTTGCTTCAACTGCTGAGAACGCTGGAACAGAGGCAGAAGGAGCTTATGTAGGCCTACAACAATAGGGTCCATAGCACCACAGGATTCACTCCTTACGCGATGATGTTCGGTCGGCCTGGGCGAGAAATTGAAGAACTGTACCTGACAAGCCAGAATATCATACAGCCAGTGAGTGGGTCCAGGATCAGCGCTGAAGGTTTGCGGGAAATCCACCGGATAGTAAAAGACCGTGTGCAGGATCATCCCCACCAAGATCGGGGGCCTGTGCACCTAGATGAGTTCCGGGTGGATGATAAGGTGCTAGTGCGAGTCACGTGTCCGGGAGATAAGTTGAGTGACAGGTGGGAGGATACGCCCTACACAGTAGTGGAAAGGGTATTCCCAGGGGGAAGTGTGTACACAGTGGTTCTTGAAGGGTACATTGGACCCCGTTACACAATGCACAAAAACTGGCTAAGGGGGTGTATGTCCGACACACCTGCCTGTCACCCTGAGACACCTGCCCCACCTACAGCGATTGCACCAAGTAATGTTGAATGTGACTGTTGGGATGACTTGGGGGTGGAACCCTCGGACTTGCAAAGTCCGATAGCGCAAGATCCAGGTGTTCCACACACCGCCCCTGATGTTACTGTTCCACCAGATGCGGTGGACCCTCCATCGAACTCGGCAAGTACTGGTTTGCAGAGATCGAAGAGGAGCACAGCTGGTGTTCTCCAAATACGATATAATCCTGCGGAGTATGTGTTACATATGTGTTGTACGAAACCATTTGTAGGGGCACCAAATTGTAAGTGGGGTGGATTGTAGCATGTTGGCATGTGTTTCTAGTAATGAGTTCATATTACTGATAGCATAAATTTTTCCTGCAATGACTTAGTCCGGCCATTAGGGGTCAGCAAGAGACAAGTAAAGAAAAGCCCGGGGATCTGTGAAAAAGCCCGGGAATCTGAGATCCAGGAAGACCTCTGAGGGGACGAGACGTGTCTGATGTCCAGAGACAATTGGAGCTTGCAGAGACTTGAGCCGGATGGTGTGTCCAAGAAGAAACTGTGCCTTGTGAGTAACTGAGATATGTGACCAGTCACCAACTGTGTAGTTAGCTAGGGAAAGCTAGTTAGTAATCCCAGTAGTACTGAGAACTGCCCGGTGTATATCATTGCTGATGGACTGATCAGGCTTGATCCAGAGATTGCGAAAGATCTGGTATAACAAGACTTTGTGTACGTGGATACTACAAAGGAGCCCTGTTGTGAACTATACATTGAGACTGAGATCAATTCTGATTCCTGCCTGCGCCGGGATATGCTAGAGAACTTGGTATGAAGGAGAAGCTGATTAAACCTTGTGGCCAGAGATCAGGGTCTAATAAAAGGTTTAGTTTGTTAATTGCTTGTGTATATTAAATTAGAGAGATTTCTCTTTGCTCTTGTAGGAAGAGAAATTGTACACCGTATAGACAACGCGTTGGCTAAACATAGAGTGTTTATTAAGGGGAAAAACAAGGGTACCTGGATCCCATTGTATTAGTGTGGGAGGGGAGTGTAAGGTTATATTCCTGGGAGGACCACGTGCCACGTCCGCAGTAACTTCCTGGGTAGCCCCTGTACTGAATAAGGGTGGGAGCGGCATAGCCCAGGGGTAGTTTGGCTCATTCCTGCGAGATTGGCACTTGGGCTCTCTCGGGCTGCATAACTTGTATTTTGTATTCGTGGCTGTTGTGGCTCATACTTTGTAGGAAAGTACAACCCTTTTATTTGTTTGACAAGTATAAAGAAAGTTGATTTGCCACTACACTGAGGTCAGAGTCATTCATAGCATCGCCGTATCCCTCATACACATTCCACCAGCGTTCCGGACGTTACATCCCCAAGGATGAGTCAGACTAGTGCTAGTTCACAATTCTCTTCCTGATATATTGGCTGATTTCTTTAGACTTTCCCATGATGCTACACAAAGAAGCAGTGTTTCAGGTGTGCATTAAAATACATCCATAGGTGTGTGTCTAATTAACTCAGATGTTGCCAAAAAATCAGAAGCTTCCAAACACATGACATCATCATATGGGCAGTCCAGAATTGTTTAAAGGCATAGTAATCTGTGTATATAAACAATATAGTGTATGTAAACTTTTGACTTTGCAGTAATTAATAAAAATGCCTTAAAACATTTTCTCTCATTATTTTGGCATTTGGCAAATATTAAAAATTATAGTAATCCTAATTGACCTAAAACAGGAAAGGTTTATTCAGATTTCATGTCAGATATTGAGAAAAACATGCATATATAGTGTAAGTAAACTTCTGGTTTTAACTGTATCACTTATAACTTCATGGTGCACGTGTGTCATTACACGGCAGCCAATTCTGAACAAACTAAGCTGCAGTGTAAAGCATGTGTGAGTTACAGAGCAGCCCCCTGGACCACTAATGAGACTAGAGATGGATTTCAGACCACCCTGACTCCAGTCGACAACAATGCTGCAGTCATGAATGATAGCGCTGTCCTAATGGAGTAACGCTGGGGTGTCCTCTCCTCTAGGACTGTAGTGACGTGTGTTGAGCACAATGGATGAATTCCAATGTGAAATATCAGCCAACACTTCTGATTAGGAATCCTGCTCCTCTGTTGGAGGCTTTTATGACCAGTACATTTTCAGATGTCAGTCTAATCTATTCATTTTTATTTTTGCTCTGGGGATTGAACATTATGATAAAGAATGTGACTGGGCAGATAAACCAGACCACAGATCAGTGGTCAGAGCATTCACAGGACAGTGTCACAGGAAGCGCAATTTACAAAAATACTGTTCCAAAACTCCTGCAGATTCTGGTGTGGAGAGAACTGACATATTTGCTGCTCGCCTTCTTCTCTACCATGTATGTGGAACCCGTCAGCTCTGCACACACAGTGAGGAGATTATCCCGACCTTTACAGCAGGCCATACATCTATAATATAACCGGAGATGCATCCCTCTGTCTGAAGCCGTTATAGACTGCGCAAACGCGACACACCAGTCTGGCTCCAGACAGAAGATCGCATGGAGCCGTTACAAGTAAGAAGAGTGTATGGTGCCAGAGACACTGAATGCATACCGCGATCTCCGGCGCCACACTTACATACTTACCTGACTGGGAGGAGCGTTGCCGCGGAGCCTCTCTTCTCACCGAAGACCGGGGCAGGAGTGAGGCGTCGGAATCAGCGCATGCACCTAGCGCTATCCGGCACCATTTTACTGAAGACACGTTTGCAGTGTGTCTTCAGCAAAATGGCGCCGGACAGCGCGGTATGGGCACGCGTGTACTCGGGCGCCGCACTCCTCCTCTGGCCTCCGGCAGAACGGGACACAGCACTGGAGCACAGGGATGAAAGGTGAGTATAACTGTTTATTTTTTTTGTATGTGTGCAGCGTGATAGGGATGAGGGGTGCCATACATACCAGGATTGGGGAGTGAGGGGACCACACATAGCAGGGGGGGGCATGCATACCAGGATAGGGATGAGGGGTACCATGTATACTAGGATAGGGATGAGGGGTACCATGCATACCAGGATAGGGATGAGGGGTACCATACATACCAGGATAGGGATGAGGGGTACCATACATACCAGAATCAGGATGAGGGGTACCGTATATACCAGGATGAGGGATGGGGTGCCATGCATACCAGGATTGGGGATGAGGAAGCCATGCATACCAGGATGAGGGATTGAGTACCATGCATACCAGGATTGGGGGATGAGGGGTGCAATGCATACCAGGATTGGGATGAGGGGTGCCATATATACCAGGATGAGAGTTGGGGTGCCATGCATACCAGGATTGGGATGAGGGGTGCCATGCATACCAGGATTGGGGATGAGGGGTGCCATGCATACCAGGATTGGGGATGAAAGGTGCCATGCATACCAGGATTGGGGATGAGGGGGCCATGCATACAAGAATGAGGGATCGGTTGCCATGCATGCCAGGATTGGGATGAGGGGTGCAATGCGTACCAGGATTGGGAATGAGGGGTGCAATGCGTACCAGGATTGGGGATGTGGGGTGCCATGCGTACCAGGATTGGGGATGAGGGGTGCCACGCGTACCAGGAATGGGGATGAGGGGTGCCATACGTACAAAAATTGGGGATGACGGGTGCCATGCGTACCAAGATTGAGGATGAGGGTTGCCATGCGAACCAGGATTGGGGATGAGGGGTGCCATGCATACTAGGATTGGGGATGAGGGGTACCATGCATACCAGGATGAGGGATGGGGAGCCATGCATACCAGGATTCCGATGAGGGGCCATGCATACCAGGATAGGTATGAGGGATACCATGTATACCAGGATAGGGATGAGGGGTACCATGCATACCAGGATAGGGATGAGGGGTACCATACATACCAGGATTGGGGGATGAGGGGTGAAATGCATACCAGGATTGGGATGAGGGGTGCCACATATACCAGGATGAGAGATGGCATGCCATGCATACCAGGATTGGGGATGAGGGATGCCATGCATACCACGATTGGGAATGAGGGGTGCAATGCGTACCAGGATTGGGAATGAGGGGTGCCATGTGTACCAGGATTGGGGATGAGGGGTGCCATGCGTACCAGGAATGGGGATGAGGGGTGCCATACGTACAAAACTGGGGATGATGGGTGCCATGCCTACCAAGATTGAGGATGAGGATTGCCATGCATACCAGGATTGGGGATGAGGGGTGCAATGCATTCCAGGATTGGGGATGAGGGGTGCCATGCATACCAGGATTGGGGATGGGGTGTCATGCATACCAGGATTGGGAATGAGGAGTACCATGCATACCAGGATGAGGGATGGGATGCCATGCATACCAGGATAGGGATGTGGGGGGGCCATGCATACCAGGATAGGGATGAGGGGCCATGCATACCAGGATAGGGATGAGGGGTACCATGTATACCAGGATAGGGATGAGGGGTACCATGCATACCAGGATAGGGATGAGGGGTACCATACATACCAGTATGGGGGTTGAGGGGTGCCATGCAAACCAGGATGAGGGATGGGGTGCCATGCATACCAGGATTGGGGATGAGGAAGCCATGCATACCAGGATGAGGGATTGGGCGCCATGCATACCGAGATTGGGAAATGAGGAAGCCATGCATACCAGGATGAGGGATTGAGTACCATGCATACCAGGATTGGGGGATGAGGGGTGCCATGCATACCAGGATTGGGGATGAAAGGTGCCATGCATACCAGGATTGGGGATGAGGGGGCCATGCATACAAGAATGAGGGATCGGGTGCCATGCATGCCAGGATTGGGATGAGGGGTGCAATGCGTACCAGGATTGGGAATGAGGGGTGCAATGCCTACCAGGATTGGGGATGAGGGGTGCCATGCGTACCAGGATTGGGGATGAGGGGTGCCACGCGTACCAGGAATGGGGATGAGGGGTGCCATACGTACAAAAATTGGGGATGACGGGTGCCATGCGTACCAAGATTGAGGATGAGGGTTGCCATGCGTACCAAGATTGGGGATGAGGGGTGCCATGCATACTAGGATTGGGGATGAGGGGTACCATGCATACCAGGATGAGGGATGGGGTGCCATGCATACCAGGATGAGGGATGGGATGCCATGCATATCAGGATAAGGATGTGGGGAAGCCATGCATACCAGGATTCCGATGAGGGGCCATGCATACCAGAATAGGTATGAGGGATACCATGTATACCAGGATAGGGATGAGGGGTACCATGCATACCAGGATAGGGATGAGGGGTACCATACATACCAGGATTGGGGGATGAGGGGTGCCATGCATACCAGGATTGGGATGAGGGGTGCCACATATACCAGGATGAGAGATGGGGTGCCATGCATACCAGGATTGGGGATGAGGGATGCCATGCATACCAGGATTGGGGATGAGAGGTGCCATGCATACCAGGATTGGGGATGAGGGGGCCATGCATACAAGAATGAGGGATGGGGTGCCATGCATGCCAGGATTGGGAATGAGGGGTGCAATGCGTACCAGGATTGGGGATGAGGGGTGCCATGCGTACCAGGATTGGGGATGAGGGGTGCCATGCGTACCAGGAATGGGGATGAGGGGTGCCATACGTACAAAGATTGGGGATGACGGGTGCCATGCGTACCAAGATTGAGTATGAGGATTGCCATGCATACCAGGATTGGGGATGAGGGGTGCAATGCATACCAGGATTGGGGATGAGGGCTGCCATGCATGCCAGGATTGGGGATGGGGTGTCATGCATACCAGGATTGGGAATGAGGAGTACCATGCATACTAGGATGAGGGGTGGGATGCCATGCATACCAGGATAGGGATGTGGTGGGGCCATGCATACCAGGATAGGGATGAGGGGCCATGCATACCAGGATAGGGATGAGGGGTACCATGTATACCAGGATAGGGATGAGGGGTACCATGCATACCCGGATAGGGATGAGGGGTACCATACATACCAGTATTGGGGTTGAGGGGTGCCATGCAAACCAGGATGAGGGATGGGGTGCCATGCATACCAGGATTGGGAATGAGGGGGGCCATGCATACCAGGATGCGGATGAGGGCCATGCATACCAGGATAGGAATGAGGGGTACCATGTACAGTACAGACCAAAAGTTTGGACACACCTTCTCATTTAAAGATTTTTCTGTATTTTCAAGACTTTGAAATTTGTACTTACACACTGAAGGCATCAAAACTATGAATTAACACATGTGGAATTATATACTTAACAAAAAATTGTGAAACAACTGAAAATATGTCTTATATTCTAGGTTCTTCAAAGTAGCCACCTTTTGCTTTGATGACTGCTTTGCACACTCTTGGCGAGCTTCAAGAGGTAGTCACCGGAAATGGTCTTCCAACAATCTTGAAGGAGTTCCCAGAGATGCTTAGCACTTGTTGGCCCTTTTGCCTTCACTCTGCGGTCCAACTCACCCCAAACCATCTCGATTGGGTTCAGGTCTAGTGACTGTGGAGGCCAGGTCATCTGGCGTAGCACCAGGGGCGTACATAGAAATCATGGGGCCCCATAGCAAAAGTCCAAACTGGGCCCCCCTTCCCTGTAAAAAAAAATCTGCAACGTAACTGGAATCACAGTGTATAGGCGCAGTCACAAAAGGACATAGCTATCTACTTTGGAAGACAGGGAAATGGACATGTCTTGTAGCATATACATAGTAAATGTGCCCTTACTGAAGCCTTTTTATTGTTCTCAACCCTTTTATCGCCGTATAGATTTAAATACCCCCAAAAAAGCATCCAACACACTGTATGATAACCCCTACAGTAAATTACCCTACTGTAACCCCCACATGCACTGTATGATGACTCCATAGTCCCCCCAGCAAAGTATGATGTCCACACAACCACCCACACAATATGATAGCTCTGACAGCATCCAAACACAGTATGATGGTCCACACACACTCCCCATAGCAACCCCCCCTAACACAGTATGAAGGTCCCCGCAAAGTATGATGATCCCCACAGACCCACATTGTATGATGATCCTCACACAGTTTGATGGCCCCATAGCCCCTCCACAGGACCTCCAAACATTATGATGAAGGTACGCACAGTATGATGGTCAGCACATTTCCCCCTCACACAGTAAGCAGCACAGTGGCTCAGTGGTTAGCACTGCAGCCTTGCAGCTCTGGGGTACTGGGTTCAAATCCCACCAAGGACATCATCTGCAATGAGTTTGTATGTTCTCCCTGTGTTTGTGTGTTTTTCATCCGGGTTCTCTAGTTTCCTTCCACACTCCAAGACATACTGATAGGGAATGTAAATTGTCAGCCCCAATGGGGACAGTGCTGATAATGGCTGTGGAATTAATGGCACTATATAAGTGAGTAAAATAAATATATACTGTATTTTGCGGATTATAAGACGCACCCCAAATTTTGGGGTGCAGAATAGGAAAAAATATTTGTTGTTTATTTTTAAATAAAATGGTGTGCCTCCTGAGGGGGGGTCACAGGAGCCAGGCTCACACATACCGGAGACTGGCGGGAGAGGAGGCTACGGCAGGAGACGGGCGATGCTGCGGCCCCACCCTCAGAGGAAATGTCAGTGATTCAAGGCAGTGGTGGTGGCAGCGGGAGCTAGGCGAGTTCAGCGAGGCGATGCTGCGGCCCTGTCCTCAGAAGTCGGCGGTGAGCGGAGGCAAGGTTCCCTATCCTGTACATAGCCCTGCGCTGTGCTTTTGTAAAATGGCCGCCGGAGCATGCGCAGATCGAGATCTCTAGAGAACTCGGCCAGCTCCCGCCGCCACCACCACCACCTTGAATCACTGACATTTCTTCTGAGGGCGGGGCCGAAGAATCGCCCCGCTACTGCCGCAGCCGCCGCCAACCTCCTGTGTTTGGAAACCCTATCCGACACCGCCCCCCAAGTAACCATAACTTTTCATTATAAGACGCACACCCTTTTTCCTCCCAAATTTTGGGGGAAAAAGTGTGTCATATAATCCGAAAAATACAGTGAGTAAAATAAAATAAATAAATAATATTGGCCCCCATAGTAGTCCCCACCACAATATGATGGTTGCCACAAGCCCCCCACATCATATGATGACCCCCTTTCAGTAGTCCCCATCACAGTATAAGACCCCACAGACCCTTACAAGTCCTGACTAGGAGAGCATGAGCTGCCGTGCAGATAAATGTGTGTAAAGCAGTAATTTATACAATTTATTAATGTTCAGCTCTAATCCCCTCTGGTCCCAGAAGTTCCTCCTCAAGCCTTTTGGTGACCGACACAGGACAGTGTGACAGTAGCTCTAGCTCGGTGTGAAGGAGGCTTCCTGACTCTCTTTGTGCACAATCACAGCCCTCCTCCCCATAAACCTGTAAATAGTTAGCAGAATTCTATTTACGACCCCTCCCCCTGCCTTAACACCCGCACATCCAACAATCAGCATGCAGGTGGAAACTCATCTGACTGAGTCATTTCACACAGAGAGCCCAGCGCTGCCCTGCTAACCTGCAGTGTCAGCTGAGTGTCACCCCGGCCTCCAGGACGCTCCCTCTGTCTCCATTAGCCAGGCTCCAATGATCACCACGCTCCGGGTGCTCAGCTCCTCTCTGCTGTGCACGCAGCGCAGTGATCTAGAGGGGCGTGTCTATGGAGAGAGCAGCCGGCTCTGGGCCCCCTGAACGCTGGGGCCCCATAGCAGTCGCGTGGTCTGCCTCTATGGGCGGTACGCCACTGCGTAGCACCCCATCCCTCTCCTTCTTGGTCAAATAGCCCTTACACAGCCTGGAGGTGTGTTTGGGGTCATTGTCCAGTTGAAAAATAAATGATGGTCCAAATAAACGCAAACAGGATGGAATAGCATGCCACTGCAAGATTCTGTGGTAGCCATGCTGGTTCAGTCTGCCTTCAATTTTGAATAAATCCCCAACAGTGTCACCAGCAAAGCACCCCCACACCATCACACCTCCTCCTCCATGCTTCACGGTGGGAACCAGGCATGTAGAGTCCATCCGTTCACCTTTTCTATGTCGCACAAAGACATGGTGGTTGGAACCAAAGATCTCAAATTTGGACTCATCAGACCCAAGCACAGATTTCCACTGGTCTAATGTCCATTCCTTGTGTTCTTAAGCCCAAACAAGTCTCTTCTGCTTGTTCCCTGTCCTTAGCAGTGGTTTTCTAGCAGCTATTTTACCATGAAGGCCTGCAGCACAAAGTCTCCTCTTAACAGTTGTTGTAGAGATGTGTCTGCTGCTAGAACTGTGTGGCATTGACCTGGTCTCTAATCTGAGCTGCTGTTAACCTGCGATTTCTGAGGCTGGTGACTCGGATAAACTTATCCTCAGAAGTAGAGGTGACTCTTGGTCTTCCTTTCCTGGGGCGGTCCTCATGTGAGCCAGTTTCTTTGAAGCGCTTGATGGTTTTTGCAACTGCACTTGGTGACACATTCAAAGTTTGCCCAATTTTTCGTACTGACTGACCTTCATTTCTTAAAGTAATGATGGGCACTCGTTTTTCTTTACTTAGCTGCTTTTTTCTTGCCATACTACAAATTCTAACAGTCTATTCAGTAGGACTATCAGCTGTGTATCCACCTGACTTCTGCACAACACAACTGATGGTCCCAACCCCATTTATAAGGCAAGAAATCCCACTTATTAAACCTGACAGGGCACACCTGTGAAGTGAAAACCATTTCCGGTGACTACCTCTTGAAGCTCATCAAGAGAATGCAAAGAGTGTGCAAAGCAGTTATCAAAGTAAAGGTGGCTACTTTGAAGAACCTAGAATATAAGACATATTTTCACTTGTTTCACACTTTTTTGTTAAGCATATAATTCCACATGTGTTAATTCATAGTTTTGATACCTTCAGTGTGAAAGTACAATTTTGAAAGTCATGAAAATACAGAAAAATCTTTCAATGAGAAGATGTGTCCAAACTTTTGGTCTGTACTGTATACCAGGATAAGGATGAGGGGTACCATGCATACCAGGATGAGGGATGGGGTGCCATGCATACCAGAATAGGGATGAGGGGTACCATGCATACCAGGATGAGGGGTACCATACATACCAGGATAGGGATGAGGAGTGTCATGCATACCAGGATGGGGGTGAAGGGCCCATGCATACCAGGATAAGGCTGAAAGGGCCATTCATACCAGGATTGGGTATGAGAGACCATGCATACCAGGATGAGGGGCGCCATGCATACCAGGATTGGGGGTGAGGGGTGCCATGCATACCGGGATTGGGGGTGAAGGGTGCCATGCATACGAGGATGTGGATAAAGGGTGTCATGCATACCAGGATAGGGATGAGGGGTGTTATGCATACCAGGATATGGATGAGGGGTGCCATGCATACCAGGATAGGGATGAGGGGTGCCATGCATACCAGGATAGGGATGAGGTGTGATAGGCATACCAGGATAGGATGGGGGCAGCACATAACAGCATGGGATAACAGGATTGGGGAGCACAAATACCAGGATGGGGGCAGCACAAATACCAGGATGTTGGCAGCACATACCAATAAAAATGCTCGCTACCCGGGCGTAGAATGGGTTCAATAGCTAGTATTGTATAAAGCCGGCAGCCATCACTCCTAACTCCTCCTAACACATGCATGTTCCATTTGGCTGAGCATGTGTGTGCTCATATCTGAGAAAAAGCATGAAGACCCCTAAACACATTAGTGCAAAGTCAGCTGAACCCGCCAATTTACTATATCTAACGTGTATTGTGGGTCTCTCAACCCATGACAAACTGCAACGTCCCATACTTTTGTTTTAAGCTTTTGCTTTGAGATAAGTCGTCCTTAGAAGGGCCTGGCAGTCAACTACTCCTCTTTCTCCTTAAAAACTGCACGCCTATTTAGGCAGAACCACCTACATGTGTATAGGGAGGACAGGCAAGATGGCTGACTGCCCTTCCTGCATTATACAAACATGACTTATTTGTGTAGGCTCTGCTGTTTATGATTTTTGTAGGACTTTTACTGTTCCAATCAAAATTTTTGAACCCCCAATAAAAATTAGGTTTCTTTGCAAAATTCACAAAGTTTCTGCTGTTTCCAATAAACCAATCAAACAAGAACAGTGTAAATGAGGCAAAATAAATAATATAACATCACTACTGCATAAGAGGCCACTAATAATGGAGATTATACAGAAACTTTTATAGATTGTTCTTCTTTTTATTTTTCCATAAATGATGTTATTATCATGGAAGGTGATGGAGCAGATGATGATGATGACTCCACTCCTCAGGCCTCGGCTTGCACTTGTGCTGTTTTTAGAAATCCAGGTCTGCATCACACATGACGGAGAGGTGAAGAGCAGGAATGTTTTCCTGAATCCCTCTAGGATGTTCATCCTACAACACTGCGTTCAACCATATGGCCTTCTTTCTGTCCATGTCCAGGCAGGTGAAGGAGCAGCCGCTTCCTTCTGTCTATCCATGTCCAGGTGGGTGAAGGAGCAGCCGCTTCCTTCAGTATATCCATATCCGATTAATGAAGGAGCAGCCGCTTCCTTCTGTCTGTCCTTTTCCACCACATTGTAGATGAGTCGTCCAGATGGTGACATAGCAAGTATGACTGGAAGAATTCCTCCAATTTCAGCCAATAATTACTTACTATGTTGATCCAGAGGAAGGCAAAAATAACCCCGAAGACTAGTTGTTGGATAATCCTCATATCAGGGGAAAAAAATTCCTTCCTGACCCCAAATATGGCGATCGGAATGAATCCCTGGATGGTTGGTGCTCTAATCTACTTGGATGTTATGTGGTGGAAGCTCGGTAGGTTTGTCAAAGTCCGGTTAATAAGAAAGTCCAGTGTAGTTGTATCATCCGATTAAAGGTTCATTCCTAGATGTTGCTGGAATGGGGCTGATTTCTCTCAGCCTAATACTCCTGTAAGAAGAGAAATATACACGTCTGAGAATCAGCCCCTCACATACAGTATATACTGTATACAGGGGGTGTAAGAATAAGGTGTATAGTGTGTATGTGTGTTACTGGGCAGTGATATAGATGTCCCTATATGATATACTTACAGAAGTCCCATGGGAATGGTGGATCGGCTGTGCCGGATTCCACTTTGCTCCAGTCTATGGAGTTGAAGAACGGATGGGATCTGATGGACGATATAATAGCCAATCGAGAGAATGGAATTTTGCAGAGGAGCTGGAAAATGAAAGAAACCATTAGTCATGATATTATGTATTATTAGTAGCAAGTTATTACACAATGTCTATGAACTGTCCACATCTTATGTTCATATCTTCTTATCACCCTCCATCATCCTGTCTTCATCTGATCCTACTCACCCCTTCCATGATATCGATGGCATCAGGGCAGATGCTTGGTGGATAACAAGGAACATCATTCTGCAGTGATTCGCAATATTCCTCTTTTGAGCCGAGGCTATAGAACGGCTGATCACCTACAATCATCGTAAATAGTAGGGCGCCAAAGGAAAATGAGTCCACCTGATAGTTGTGGTGTTCTCCATACATTATCTGTGGGAACATGAGACAGGAAATGAGCTGAATACACTAGTGAGGGGATTTACCCACAGGCCATGAGGACCGATCTGTGATTAGAGATGAGCAGGATACATAGGCATCAGAGTATTACTCAGTCCTATCAGCATCAATCAGACGGAGGTTCCTTACCTCTGGCGCAGCGTAACCAATAGAGCCTACTAATTCATTAAATGTTTCCTTCTCAAACACTTTTATTGCTGATGAGCCAAAGTCAGCGATTTTGATGTGTCCGATGTCATCTAGGAGAATGTTCTCAGGCTTCAGGTCACTGCAGGAAAAAGAACAGATACTGATTGTGAGGAGGATAATTCATAAAAAGAACGTAATACAATAGATATGTAAGGAAGGAGACAACAGGGAGTCAGAGGTGATATATTTATGTCTGTAGCTGAACTGATTACCGATGTATGATGCCTTTTTCATGAAGATATTGGATTCCGCAGACCATCTCTGCTGCAAAGAGCCTATGGAGAAGAAAGTAGAGGATCAGTGGTTACACACACAATCATACAGAGAGCATGAGGAGATCACACACCTGTCCCATGCACATGCACATCTTCATTTTCTCCTGTTGTCATTGTCCATTGCTGGGATTACAATGTACGGGCAAAAGATTATTAGGATTCAGTTATAAGACATTTACCTTGTTGCCTTTATATCATAAGGCATTGATTTTTCCATGTGATCAAACAGGTCTCCTCCAGCCATGTAGTCCATCGCTATGATGTATTGATTAGGTGTCTCCATAAATCCCCGCAGAGAGGTTAGGAAACGGCACCCAGTGGCCCTTTTCAGGACTTCTATCTCAGTAATGACTTTGTCCTCAGCACGACGACTCTGGTCCATGATTTTGACAGCCAGCAGTTCTTCACTGATCGGATCTGATGCCAAGATGACCTGAAGGAAAATCACAACAGATCAGACCAAACTCTGTCATCCCACAGGAATCAGTCTAATGCAGAGCTGGATAATGTGCGTCTCACGGACCAAGACAGCAAAAAGGCTGTCCCAATGCCACCGCTATCCGCACATCCTCAGTATGCAGACACAGGTAAATACATTGGTGGAAGAGGGGCTGCCAGCTACTTCTTCCACCAATCAGCATGTGAGACAGCAGACGTGATGACTTCATTACATCGTGTCTGCTGTATGGAAAGTCAGTTCACCGGAGACAGGAGCAAAGTGTTGGGGGAACGGGACCGAGGTGAGTATGTGCTGGTTTCTTTTTTTCCCCCATATATGTATGAGATGTTTGCATGTATATAGGAGGCCATGAGGGGCTCATACTGTATGTAGGAGGCAATGTGAGGGCTCATACTGTAAATAGTAGGCAATGTGGCGGCTTATACTGTATATAGGAGGCAATGTGGGGGCTCATACTGTATATAAGAGACAATGTTGGGGCTCATACTGTATATAAGAGGCAATGTGGGGGCTCATACTGTAAATAGGAGGCAATGTGGGGGCTCATACTGTAAATTTGAGGCAATGTGAGGGTTCATACCTTAAATAGGAGGCAATGTGGGGGCTCATACTGTAAATAGGAGGCAATGTGGGGGCTTATACTGTATATAGGATGCAATGTGGGGGCTCATACTGTATGTAGGAGGCGATGTGGGAGTTCAAACTGTATATAAGAGGCAATGTGGAGGCTCATACTGTATATAAGAGACAATGTGGAGCTCATACTGTATATAGGGGACAATGTGGAGGTTCATACTGTATAAAGAGAGGTAATGTGGGGCTCATATTTTATATAGGGTCTATGTGAGGGCTCATATTGTATATAAAGAGGCTATGTGGGGGCTCGCTCTGCATATAGAGAGGCTATGTGGAGGCTTAAGCTATAT
Organism: Phyllobates terribilis; assembly: GCF_046119375.1. Taxonomy (NCBI): domain Eukaryota; kingdom Metazoa; phylum Chordata; class Amphibia; order Anura; family Dendrobatidae; genus Phyllobates; species Phyllobates terribilis. Next base: position 314,337,102 of record NW_027362768.1, read on the forward strand.
ACAGGTGGCTATGTGGGGGCTCATACTTTAAGGGGCAATTTTGGGGCTCATACTGTATATAGAGGACTGTGTGTGGGCTCATACTGTATATAGAGAAGCTATGTGGGGGCTTACACTTTATGTAGGAAGTTGTGTGGGAGTTCATACTGTAAATAGGGCGCTGTTATTGGGCTCATACGGTATATAGGGGGTGTCAGCAATACGTAATTTTGCTCAATTTAAGTGATAATATAAAATACTAATTATAATTGTAATAAATGTTAATTTTAATATTGAGCAGAATAGATTGGGGAACACGGAAGAGTAGAAATTCACACTTACTTTTCCGAAGCCTCCCTCTCCAAGATCTTCATGGAAATTGAGATTGGAAAGTTCAATATGATTTTCTGTGCCGACCAATTCTCTAAAGGGTAAAATACGGAAACTGGCTTCATCAAGGTCTTGTACTGGCATGACCGCTGTGCCGGAGGGTGTCTCAACGCTTCCATCTGCTGAGATGATAAAAGAGTTATTGATAAATATAAATACATTACATTTTTAATCAAATTTCTGTAATTAAGCTGAAAATGTCTGACATTTGTGCCCTGATTCATCCAAACTGTCGAATGTAGAAAAATTGTCCTGTTGCCCATAGCAACCAATCACAGCTCAGATTCCATTTTTTCACATTCTATGGAACAGTGAAAGCTGCATTGTGATGGGTTGCTGTGGCAACAAGGAAAGTATTTCTGCAATTTTGATAATCAAGGCCTGTCAACCCCCAGTCTATTATACTAAACTGTTTCATTCTTACCTGGAGCATCTTTATCCAGTGATGTGTGTGGTGGGGAAACAATCAGGTGTTTGGTCTCTGGGATGGAGATGTTCTCATCTGGTGACCTGGCCCTTTGTAATGCACCATTCCCATTGACAATGGGTTTGGCATAGAAAAGACGTCTCCTACATTGGACAACCCAGTCTCTGTTGTTTCTGATTCTCTTCTGGGCTGCCGCTCTTTGTAGGTTTTGAGTCTCTTGGCTTTCAGAACTGGAGAATGACACATGTCTGGGTCTTCCTTGGCCAACCTCTTCCAGCTCTAATTCTACGCTGATGATATTTCTTCGCTTATTGAGGATGGCATCTTTGTTCCTCCTCCTAATTTCAGGGACAAGTTCTCCGATTTTTTTTATGGAGATAAGAATGGCCCTGTGAAGTTGATTATCTGCGGAGTCTGCAGAGTCAGATTCCATGAGGTTCTCCATTTTCCTTTTCTCTATAAGGATCTCGTGTCTCTTGATCTTTCTCATTTTCTCCAAATTCTGTCTTTTGGACGCCATTTCTGAGGCGTCAGTGTCCATGTCCGGTACTATAAAGTCTTTTCGCCCTAAAGCGAACAGTGGTTTTTGCTCTTCAGCAATTCCTCTCCTCTGTCTTAGAACCCGATCTCTTTGGGCTCTTCTCCTCTCTTCCTCCATTATAAAATTAGCTTTTGCTTTGTTTACAATGAAACGCATAGCAACTACCTCACCCTCGAAAGTCTGCAAGGCAGTGACTTCTCTTCGGCCGGAACACTGGGATATAGAAGGTGATGATGTCATCATACCAATTATGACATGTATTTAATTGTGATGTCATCAGACTAGGGTCCTATTTTGCGTTCATGAGGTCTCAATGGAGACATTATACCAGGTCTTTAGTTTGTATTTTTGTCATTAAATGAAGTAACACTTGTTAAATGGTGATCTTTTATCTCCATATTAGCAGAATCCTTCATTCTGTCTGTTTTTCTCCATATTCTTTTATTGCTTAATTCTGTCCAATTATTGTACATTTTGTCATCAGGTCCACAATCTCCATTTTGTGGGGTGTTCACATTTAGCGTTTAAGCTACAGTTTATCCTCCTGGACATTACAGGAGAGCTGTACCTTCCTATATAATGTATTTTTGAACTGTTGACTCCTTTTTGCATTATGTGTCATAGAAGTATCAGGTGGTCTTTGTCATTTTATTCTAGTTCCACCTTGTGACCAGGGCCGGCTTTAGACAAATTGTGGCCCTAGAAAAAATTCAAAGTGGGGCCCCAGATTCTGAAATACTGCGCTAACAACAGCATTACAGTCAATTCAGTACATTGAAGTGAGTTTTGAGCTAATAACAATGTCTTTAAGCGCCAAGAAGCCACTCAGAAGAAATACAAAAGGAGTAAAACATATCACAAGGTTGTGTTCTTTGCTGACTACAAGCAGTTAAGCCACTAAAAACACAGTTTCACAGGTTTCCTCACTCTAGTTGTAGCCTACAAAGAACACAGCTTTGTAATATGTTTTATTTCAGTACATGAAAAAAATAATATGTGGAAAATATGTAAATCAAAAAATATTATTACAACGTTGAATTTTGCATTGAAGGCTTATTTGTCACGCATGCACAATATCATGCAATGTCTTGTGAATACAGTCTTGTCATCTATATGCTTAGTCCGAACAATCATATGTGTGAGATCTTTTCATTACCGTCTGTAGATACTTAGAACTAAGTAAAGAAATAATAAAGTGCTGCTGAGACCAGCATAAATACAGCCATAGATATCATTTTACACTTTGCCAAACGCAAATAATAAAAAATAACTTAACATCTCTTACAGGTTTAGTCAAAGGGATCCACAACTTAAATAACTGGAAAATGTTCAAGCAAATGGTTTCTAAAGGAGCCCTTACAGGTCTATGTAATAAAACTGGCATCATAGCGAATGCTTTCTAGAAGCGAACCTTTCTGGCTTTTTCTGAAGCAAAATCTTTAATTATTTTGGAGAAGTCCAGATTTCTGCGAATGTCCCGCTCAATTACAACCTCAGCTAGACCAACAAAGCGATCTTGTAACATTGATGACCTTAAATTATTTTTTATCACTTTGAAAAGTGAGAAACTTCTCTCGCCTGACGCTACGGTCACAGGAACACTCATTAGGACACACAACTCCACACTAAGATTTGGGTACAAATCCAATAGGTTTGTACAGTAAATGTAGGTAAGCATGTTCAATGGTGAATGGGAAACATCACCTGGGATGCTCCTAATTGCTGAACACATTTCAAAATTCAAGTCATTGAGATCAACATCACCCATTTCTTCTGAAGAGTGTTTGCAGCATTCTACAAGCCTCTGCTCATCTTTCACAGCTTCCATTTCCTCCTTCTTAAAAAGGAACCCAAAAAGGTGGTAAAAATCTTTCACCTGAGAAAATCTCTCAGTTATGACCACAAGTGTCGCATCAATCAAGGTTAAAGACAAAACCCTCTTCACCATTTTCTCGGGAGTGCTGGACGTTCATAATCAAACATTTTTCTTTTTTTTTGTTTTCTTTTTATTGGCAATGAAAACTCTACATCTGCTTCTTCAGCTATACTATTTGCAATATAATAACCTGATTCAAAACCATCTTCCCTGTAATCTTACAGAAAATGAAGTACAGATTCAGTTTCTTAAGAGTGTCCATGCCAACTTTTGTTTTCTGAAAGATCTTGCTTGCACCATTAATATGTTATAAGACATCATACCAGGCAACAATGCAAGTGATGCAAACTGACCAGAAGAAATGTCATTCTTGGCCTCCGCAGCTTTTACATCAGCTTTTTTTGATGCAGCACAGATGACAAGGTCTTCAAGCGCAGAACAAACTTCCCTTAGGTCGTAGCGAAGAACTTTTACACTGTAAATCCGACATTCCCAGCGAGGAGAAATAACTGTATTGCCCAAACATCAATGCTATGATGTGAGTGCGGAGGGAATCTTCCCACATTCACCAAATTATACCAGCTCTTAACAACCAGTATATATAATGAGGAAACAGAGTTATGATGGCAAAAAAATACATATTTTATTTTATTAAAGACAAAATTCATATAGAAAAAAGACAACTGTAAATGTGCAAGGGACAGCAACAGGTGTGCAGCAAGTGGGTCCACAACCCAAAAGGAATGCCTAGTAAATATTGCAATTATAAAAGGCTGCAGGCATGAATCATAAAGTGCAGCACAGGTAGGGCATAAAACCATACATCTATATTAGCTAAATGCCAATGATAAACGTGTCCATGACATCCGTATCAATTACCCCATAACTAGGCACGCTAATAAGGTGATGGTCTTACCAGTGGTAAGGGCTGTGGGTGAACTGGCAGCACAGTGGGCGTAGTGGAGTACCCCGACGCACGTTTCGAGGCATCCGCAGCCGCTTTCTCAAGGGGCGGTAGCAAAGAAATTTTACTCTGTGAATCCAACATTCCCAGCGAGTATCAGACAGTGATTTGATGGTCAGGTTGGTTACATTTTTCTTTGAAGTTGCACATTGCAGTGTTGATGAGCTGAAGAGCACATACATTTGCTGCAATACTCCAAAGAATGTGACAGAGAGAACAGATGATTTAGCAGCATCAATGATGACTACATTAAGAGTGTGGCTACTTCAGGGCATATACAATGCTCTTTTATTCATGGCCGATGTAAATACTTTTATGGCCAAATATGACAAAAGCATTTTCGGACTGATACCTTTATTAGCTAACCAGAAAAAATATATATGCAAGCTTTCAGAGCACAGAGGCTCCTTCTTCAGGCAGGATTGCAAATGAATTAATAAGACAAATGAATAAGGCATCATCCTTTACACCTCATGATCAAATGTCCTGCTGTAATATCTCTTAAATGTTGTGCCTCCTAAAACCAGGTGAGGAACAATCAGAGAAAGGTATAATAGAAACAAGTCACCAATTCTGCATTTATCACCCACTCCTGGTTTTGGCTCCCACTCCTGAGAAAAAATACTGACCAAATACTGATAGTGGGGCCATAGCCTAACACTTGTTCTCCAATAGGCAAATAGTGCTCCATCCTTCCCGAGTCTCGCCGTATGTCTAAGCAGTACTGTACAGTCACATATGGGGTATTTCTATGTTCAGCAGAAATTGTGGGACAAATTTTGGTGCCATTTTTACCGATTTTCCTTTATGAAATGTAAAATTTGGGGCTAAAACTAAATTTTTCTGGAAAAGATGTAATTATTTTTCTTCACTGCCCAATGGTATAAAATTCTGTGACACCTTTGGTGTCATTATCACTGCATCCCTAGATGAATTCATTGAGAGGTGAAGTTTGTAAAATGGGTCACTTGAGGGAGGTTTTGCAAATTTTGTTGGAAAATTGAGAAATTGTTGATCAACTTTTAACCATTCTGACTTCCTAACAAAAAAAAATATTTAAAAAACGATGCTGATGTTAAGTAGACATGTGGTAAATGTTAATTATTACCTATTTTGTATGATATAACTATCTGGTTTAAGGGTATAAAAATTAAAAGTTTGAAAATTGTGAAATTTTCTCCAGAATTTCCCATATTTTCACAAATAAACACAAAAAATATCGCTCTAAATTTACCACTAACATAAATTACAATGTGTCGCGCTCAGGAGTTATTACCTCATAATGTGACACTGGCCAGAATTGTAAAATGTGGTTTGGACAGGAAGGTGAAAATAGGCTTCAAGGTGAAAGGGTTAATAACATCTCCCATTTGTGAACTTTACATCAGCCTCATTTTTCCATTACTTTTTTATTTTGTTAGAATGTTATAAAGGTTAAAGCTTTAATAGCAAATTTAGATCTTTTCAAGAAAACTTTCAAAGCCTTTTCTACGGCCCTATTCAGGCTTGAAGCGACTTTGAGGGACCGACTTATTGGGAGATTGGGAAGTGATACCATTTTAAAAACTGCACCCCTCAATGTTGCTGCTGTCAGAAAGTTTGTTAACCCGTCACGTGCTACACAGAAATTTACACAAAGTGCCATAAAAAAATGAAAAATTTTATTTTTTCCACTAAATCATTGCTTTAGACTAAACCTAGGCAAAGTGCAGCCCATGAACAAAGGAGGAGAACAGCTCAGCATATATTGCAAAAAGTATTTATCTAGTAATACACAATAAAAACACAAATAGGAAATCAGACAATGTGGTAGTGTCAGATGGTAAAGTGCTTACAGGTCTGGTAAATATATTATAATATGCTTGTAATATATCCGTGAAATTACACAATTGCACGTTGCCCACAATGATAATTGAATTATAAATAATAATAAGTTTAAACAAGTGAACTAGGATAGAAATCACAGGATTAACACATATAACATGATCCCACTGACTGCTAAATGAAAGGGGATGGGGGTGAAACAATGTTCTTAGTATTAAGCTATGTGCCCATCTCTAAAGCCAAAATCATGTTACAACCAGCGGGATAATTACCTGACAGGGAAGCACAGCACGGGCGGAAGTAAGAAAGTGGTGAGGGTGATAGCCCAACGTACGTTTCGCGGCGTCCCAGGCCGCTTTCTCAAGGGCAAGAAGTGATGTCCTCATAGTGACCCAAGATGCATATATATTCATCTCTCCCCTTAGAATCTGGAGTGCAGACAGCTGGTCGGTGAGGCACGTACCAGGTAGTGGCCAGCTATACCGGGGGTGTGCCTCGCGGATCACATGATGTGGGGCCAGTATGCCACACACGGCACATGCGCGCGGCTCAGGGAGCACACTGCGCATGCGCCCCAGCCGTCAAACCACAGAACCGCGCATGCGCGGAAACGAAGTCCCACGCAGGCGCAGGGTGGCCCTCAGACGGCCAGGCGCGCGCGCGCGCCGCAATCCCCACTGCGAGCACGCGCTCAGCCACGTTAGGAAGCAGCATAGCAGCACAAATTATAAAAGAATTAGGATAAACAGGGAGAGCAGCGGTGAGACAAAGAGGGAGCCTAATGATCATAGATGGAAGAAGGGCCAAAGAAATAGATACTGCATACAGCAAAGTTTTTTTCCAAGAAAAATACATATAAATCTAAAAAATCACATAAGTATAATTAGCAGCAATTGTAGATTCTGATGATCATAACTTCCGTCTAGGCATGAGATCCAATGTGTATATCCAAGTCTCACTGATCTCCAGACACAAGTGGGGTTATAAGGACTTTCAGGAGTATGGACTAATAAAAGAGGAAAAGAAACAAAAGAAAAGACAATGATTAAAACCATTAGAATTAAAATCACATGAAAAATAATAATTCCTCTTATAATCACCCAACCCACATGTGTAAGTACATACATGTGGGGATAGAGGTATACAGGATAAACTTACAGCTACAAAAATGAGTGCAGCCCATGTACGGCCCTCTGGCTGTTCCAGTCCAACTCACTGACCTAGACAGCTACAGGGCTGAAAACACTGGCCCACAGGTCGCACCATTCGACCACCTGGAGTCCCGATATCACAGCTATCTGCCTCCTCAAGAAGCAGATAACTGTCAACACAATGGTGGAGGATGGAGCTGCTGGTTCCTCCTTCCACCACTCAGTTTATGGGACTCAGACAGCAAATGTGATGATGTCATTACTAGTGATGAGCGAGCACTAAAAAACTCGGGTGCTCTTTGCTCGGGTCGAGAAAATCGTAATGCTCAGATGCTGAACCCGAGCAACGAGCCCAATGTAAGTCTATGGGAAACTCGAGCATTTTTCCAGCGGTTCCCCCCGCAGAGATGTGCAGGGGGCCTAAAAATTGCCCTAAACAATGGGAACAGTGCTGAAATGACATGGGAACTCAGGCATCTCTGACTCTCAGGTCACTGCCGTGAACAATGTTGTCAGAGTATTACGCCACTTTTACGGACCAACAATAAAACATACAAAAACTAAACCAAAATGGATGTTCCTGGAAAAAATGTTAAGGGACATTTTTTCCAGGGTAATGACTTGTATATAAGGCAAAAAAAACAAACACAAAAACAAAAATGCTCCTTTACACCTTGGGCTATGTTCACACGTAGCGTTTTTGATGCGTTTTTGCACTTTTGCATTGCTTTCAATGGTGAAAAATACATTCACCAGTAAATGTAATTTTAACATTTTACTATCTTATCTGGTCATGTGGTGTGTGACACATCATCAGACACATCCATACAGTGCTGAAAAGACATGGGAACAATATATGGAAGACCCCTGGAAGCATCTCTGACTCCCAGGTCACTGCCCAAAGCCGTGGCCATCAGACGTGATCCTATATTACTGCTGTAAAAATACAGACATTTTTGGCAACGTGACAAATATTAAACCCCATTTAAAATGGACAAGGTGCGTGGCAAGGGATGGGGAAGTGGACGTAATGGTGATGGTGCACCCAGATGCCGAGGCTGTCGGCAAGATGAAACTGTGCCTACTAAGGAAGCCACAACATCGCCATTGGATTCAATGGGGGGCAAAACCAAACACATACACAACACCTTCAAACGGGCCCAAAAGCTGCCAAAACACATCAAATTAGGGGCAGACACCAGGAAAGTGGCATCAATTGACCCAGAGTACAAGTAATATAATTATTATTATTTATTCTTATAGTGCCATTTATTCCATGGCGCTTTGCATGTGAAAAGAAGTCACCGACTGCTATAAGAGGAGAGAAGACCCTGCCCGTGAGGGCGCACAAACAATCGACAAGGGATGGGTGAGGAAACAGTAGGTGAGGGTAGAGCTGATCATGCAGCGGTATGGTGGAGCGAAGGTTACTGAAAGTTGTACGCATGTCGGAAGAGATGGGTTTTCAGGTTCCTTTTGAAGGTTTCAACAGTAGGCGAGAGTCTGATATGTTGGGGTAGAGAGTTCAAGAGTAGGTGGGAAAATGCACGAGAGAAATCTTGCACAAGTGCTTGTGACCAGGGACGATACATCTCATTGACGGCACACTGGATTAATATTGTGGAAGCCGTGACCCAGTCGCACCCTGGGACGGAACACGTCTTCCCGACACATAGAATTGTGGGCTCTGGGTCAATCAAGCTTCAACACAATGTTCACAAGGTCTCCTACACAATGAGCAAATTATTCATGATGATAGACGCCACTGTCTCCTTAGCTTGCTGATGGTACTTTTCTGTGGGAATGAGCTTGTCTCCAACCAGTCTGGAATATTTCTAGTGAATTATGGCACGCCATGGTTTGCTATTAGCACCTAGTACCAGAAGCGAAAACATCCACAATTTTCTTCTCAGAAATTTTATTTGGTAGACTGAGTGGCTGCCCAAACTTTAGTCTCTCAAAAAGGAGCTGAAGACACTGAGTGGCAGAAGGTGCAAGTTCCTCCAGCATGTTAGACATCAGAGGAAGAATAGAGAGGGCAGCATGGTGGCTCAGTGGTTTGCACTGCAGCCTTGCAGCGCTAGGGTTCTGGGTTGAAATCCAGCCAAGGTCAACATCTGCAAGGACTTTGTATGTTCTCCCTGTGTTTGCATGGGTTTCCCCCAGGCTTTCTGGTTTCCTCTTCAGTAAAAAAAGCAGCCACTGAGTGTCCGGGAATCTTCACACAGACTTTTCTTAGCCAGGGCTGCTTCTTGACAGGGTTGGACGGGCCCACTAGAGAACAGGAGAATCCTCCAGTGCGCCCTGCCTTCTCCTTCAGGAGATTTCATAGTGCAAACCTTGCAGCTGGTATGGGGCTATTGAGTGGGAGAGAAAGGTGGGCCCTCAGAATCAAATCCTCTGGTGGGCCCAATGATCTTCAGTCTTCACAGCCATATTTTTTAGCTCAGTGAAAGGACTGGCATAGAGGGAAAACGTATCTACTCCGGCTGTCATTTCTCCCAGGAAGTCCTCTAATGCAGCTTGTTCCATAAGCAATGGCAGCCCGTCCAAAATCAGCCCACACTTCTTGGTGGTGCTTTGACACACAAAGATCTTTCTTTATGCCTTGAATTTCATGACTACAGAGTTGGGCAATGGCCTGATCTACAATGCATTTGAGAAATAATGTGTAAAAGCACGTCCAATCCACAGCAAAAATGGAGCCATAGAGTGCCCGGAAACCTTAACCTAGACTTTTCTTAGCCAGGGCTGCTTCTCAGCAGGGTTGGATGGGCCCACCAGAGAACCAGAGACTCCTCCAGTGGGGGCCCTGGCTTCTACTTCAGGAGAGTTTATAATGCAACCTTGCAGGTCGTGATGATGATAGAGGCCACCATCTCCTTAGCTTGCTGCTGGTATTTTTTTGTGGGAATGAGCTTGGCTCCAGCCAACCTGGAATATTTTCAGTGAATTCAGGCACGCCATGGTTTGGTATTGGCACCGAGTACCAGAAGCGAAGCCATCCACAATTTCCTTCTCAGGAATTTTATTTGGTAGTCTGAGTGGCTACCCAAACATTAGTTTCTCACAAAGGAGCTCAAGACATTGAGTGGCAGTAGATGCAAGTTTCTCCAGCATGTTAGATACCAGAAGGAGAACAGAGAAGGCAGCACAGTGGCTCAGTCATTAACACTACAGCGTTTCAGCGCTGGGGTTCTGGTTCCAAATCCCAGCAAGGACAACATCCTTAAAGGAGTTGTCTACTACTTTTACATTCCACGCGGCACCCCCGCCGATCAACTATTATTGGTGCCGACGGCGGCTGCTGCCGGCCGGAAGTGCTTACCTGAGGGGCTCCACCATCAAGTGGTAGTGGCCGCTGCGGTGTACTGCACATCCGCCTCCTATTCAATTGAATATAACAGCTGATCGGCGGGAGTGCCGCGTGCGGGACCCCGGCTGATCATACATTGATGCCCTATCCTACGGATAGGACGTCAATGTAAAAGTATTGGACAACTTCTTTAAGGAGTTTGTATGTTCTCCTCGTGTTTGCGTGGGTTTACCCCAGGTTCTCCGGTTTGCTCCTCAGTAAAAAGGCTGCCATACAGTGTCCGGCAACCCTCACACAGACTTTTCCTAGCCAGGGCTGCTTCTCAGCAGGGTTGGACGGGCCCACCAGAGAACCGGAGACTCCTCCGGTAGGCCCTGGCTTCTCCTTCAGGAGAGTTCATAATGCAAACCTTGCAGGTCGTGATGATGATAGAGGCCATTATCTCACTAGCTTGCTGATGGTACTTTTCTGTGGGAATGAGCTTGTCTCCAACCAGCTTGGAATATTTCCAGTGAATTAAGGCACTCCACGGTTTGGTATTAGCAACCAGTATCAGAGGCGAAGCCATCCACAATTTCCTTCACAGGAATTTTATTTGGTAGACTGAGTGGCTGCCCAAACTTTAGTTTCTCACAAGGGAGCCCAAGACACTGAGTGGCAGTACGTGCAAGTTTCTCCAGCATGACCTGTTTGTTAGATATCAGAGGGAGAACAGAATTTGGCATTGCCAAGGTACCAGAGTCTGTTTTTTTTTTTACTAAAGATCCTGCTGTGTTTTTATATATATATTTTTTTTATGTCTCTTCAAATGTGTATTGGAGTGCGTCCTAATTTTTGGCAGCCCTTGACATTGCTGCATATACGCAATAACAGTATAGGAGAGCCACTCTTTAATAATGGGTAGGACAATTCAAATAGATTCTATATTCTAGAATATTACCGGTCTTATCTGAAATTCGTTTACGGGTGAGGTATCACAGTTTGGATAGCATATTACACCGACCGGTATTAGGTATTATTGCCTAATACTGCATGCTGCTTGTGCTGCCGAAAATTTTTTATTTTTTCCAGAAAAATCCATTTTAGTTTGTTTTTTGTATGTTTTATTGTCAGTCTGTAAAAGTGGCGTAATACTCTGACAACATTGCAATAGTTATCCTTGGCAGGAGAAGAAGGAGAAGGAGGAAAAAGAACAAAGAGCGCTGTGTAACACTGTGGAGAGGTGAAGTGTATGTAATGAACTCACCCAAAATGGTTGTGCTGGACAGACACAACACTGGCAGAAAATTTAGAAGAGGACTGGAGTTTCTCCTCCGGTATGCTGCTCATCCAATGTCGTTGTACTGTGCTTTTCCTGGCCCTGAAGCCGCTCCACTTGGAGGTATACAAGGAGAGAAGAACTTGGGATGGCGCTTTCGTTTGAATGTGGAGATCAGACAGTCCATATATCAATATTAGATTTATTGGTTTTAAAAACAGATTTTACTGTCAAACCACATTTACCATAAAAAACTTTTAAAAACACAATGCGTTTCAACTTCCATGAGTCTTCAGGTGTAAAAGAAATAGTGACACATAGAAACTTTTATACCTTATACTTAATTAGTTGTGGGTGGAGTGTTCATAAATAACTTTTTACAGTCTTTTACAGTCTTCATCAGGTGTAAAAGAAATAGTGACATACAGAAACTTTTATACCTTATACTTAATTAGTTGTGGGTGGAGTGTTACACCCACAACTAATTAAGTATACAGTAAGGTATAAAAGTTTCTATATGTCACTATTTCTTTTACACATGATGAAGACTCATAGAAGTTGAAACGCGTTGTATTTTTAAAAGTTTTTTTATGGTAAATGTGGCTTGACAGCAAAATCTGTTTTTAAAACCAATAAATCTAATATGGATATATGAACTGTCTGAACTCTGACAACATTGTACACAGATATGCTATTGGTCAGCGACCAACTGTGGATAGGTTTGAACACACGACTGCCATACTGTAAATGAAGTATAATATCTGACACATTCCCAAAAAATTTCCGTATTATTGCGGCAGTAATATGGGATCACGTCTGATGACCACGGTTTCAGTCAGTCGCCTAATAGTATGGTATTTGTCAGTGACCAAGTATCAATAGTTTGGAACAACATACACCTGGCAGACTTTAAATGGAGTGTAATATCTGACACGTTCCCAAAAATTTCTGTATTGTTACAGTAGTCATATGGGATCAAGTCTGATGGCCACGGTTTCAGGCAGTCACCTAATAGTATGGTATTTGTCAGCGACCAAAACAAAGCTGGCTGACTTTAAATGAAGTATAATATTTGGCACGCTCCACAAAATGTCTGTATTATTACCGCAGTAACATGGGATCACGTGTGATCATGGAAAAGTTTCTCTGCTTCTACAATACAGTATTGCAAATATAATCAAAAAATATGTCTGTATTCTGCTAACAAGCAAATGGAGCAGTAAAATGGTGTACTCTGTATTGCTTTTTAAGCAAATAATCAGGATAAGGAGCAAAAAAGAAAATAGTCTGGTACTGTAGGGCTATGGATATTTGTAACAGCAGCAGCAGACAGAACATGCAATAGACCCTATTGTGCTGTATACACTGCCACAAACCTTACCTGCCTAACTCCTGCTATCACCACTGAATACATGCAGTTGGATTAGTCCTCAGAAGTACTGTTAGATCAGATGGACATATATCTTGTTGTGGAATACCTATACGTAACTAATAAACCACCAATTCTGTCACTCACTCAGCAGCACCTCTCCCTACTCTGCCTGTTTCCGGGGTACACTGTCACAAGCATAGGGTCACCAGGTCTGATATAGACCTGATGACGCTATGCGGCCAGCCAATCACTGTGATACCACAACCAACATAGCTACGGCATTACAGTGCGTGGCAAGCAATCCCTGCATTTTAATTGACTGTCTAAAGAGCACCAAACATGTAGGGAGGGGAGGTGAAATATTCGAGGAGCGCCTGACGCGCCCCCTGTGCCGTGGGGAACTCGGCAGCCGGGCCTCTGGTTGCTTGGGGGATATCACGGTAGCTGGCCCGGTCCGTGACCCAGGGCGGTCAGTAAAAAGGGGAAAATATTGGGGGATTTGGGAAAGTGTTCGTGACGCCACCTGTGGAATGCGTCTAAGGGGTGCCGCCGCTGCGGAGCAGTCCTCTGGAGCTGGTGTTACGGCAGCAGGGATGGTGTGGCTCTCCACAGGTAGAGCTAGCTCCAGGACTGCGTGGGGTGTAATGGATGGTTGTGCTGGCCGCTGTGGTGCAGAGAGGGAATGGTGGCGCAGACGGAATAATTGGACAGAGGCTGTGCGGTGCAGTCATCCGTGTCTTTACTCACAGTTCTTTAGTTCCTCAGGGTGCACTGTCAGATTGCAGCCTCCCGCATCGCGCTGCATTCACCAGGCAGGGGCTCAGCTCTTCCTCAGGTAGATCAGGGGTACCTGGCAGAACCCCACTTTCACGTGTTCCTAGCTAGACCGACTTCACGCTGGGTCTTTCTCCCTCCTGCCCTGCGCTGCCCACTCTCAATCTCGCTCGGGTGCTCTGAAGTCCCTCCTGTACGTTGGATCCCGGACCTGCTTGACCCTCCTGGGGATTAGAATGCGGCTTACGATCCCTCTGTCTTCTGACAGATTCGGGGCGTACGGGTGCCGTCCTGCACTCGCCGTACCCCCTAGGATCCCTTCTTAGAACGGAGCCTGCTCCCTGCTCCCCTCCTGGGCCTCCAGACTTGGCCCTACTTGTGGAGCAGAGCTCCTTATGAGACTCTGCTCCTGGACTGTTCTTCTGAATTTTCCTGAGCTGTTCTTCTGAACTGCTCTCCTCTACTAATCTATCTGTCCTGCCACCCTAAGATGGCTTCCCTATATATACTCCTACCAAAGTGCTCCCTATAACTACTTCCTCCACCCACACCCACTACTGGTTCCCCCTACCTTTGGTTCTCCCACTCCAGCCAGGGTCAGGGCTCAGCAGAAACATACATTGCGTCTTGCCCCTCCAGCTGGCCTGGAGCAGTGTAGTGTTGGATGCAGGTGTTTGGTGTTCCGGGCAGCACTCCCTCCTTACCTGAGAGAAGGAGATACCACACCTCTGGGTGAGGTGCAGTACCCCTGTGGCGACTGAACCCTCAGGGGCGCCACACTCCCCCCTGGTAAAACACAGCACATCCGTGAGCTGGAACAGAGCAAAACAGGCTAAATTGACATGAAAAATTTTAAGAATGCATTCGCATATAAGACAGTAAAACATTTCTTCCCTTAATGAGAGGCACATCACTTTAATGTTACAGGGTTACATTTTTCAAACAGTTTAAAACATTTTTCATAACGTTCTCGCAACAGGTTACAGTTCATGCTGTAACCGGGTGTCCATTTTACTTCACAAACTGGTGCAACAAGTAGCAGCATCAGGGACCCGTCCGCAAACCCTCAACGTAGGCCCTGGGTGTGGCTGAAGGGCATATGCGATCCTGGAGTTGGACCACGGCTTCCGCCACGCCAGACGGGTTTTCGTTCTGTGATCATGGTTACTAATATAAAACCAATAGGGTGCACCTTAAGAGGTGCTGAACTATTTACAATGCAAGTTCTTGGCCGTTCACTGTCCCCAGCCTGGAGTCTCTATATTCCCTGATGGGTACCTAAGTAAACACACGCTCAAAAAACATTATTTTCAACTTGAACTACTGCACCCTTACAGGTGACTATTTACAAAATCAGTCCCACTCGCTGGACTAATAGTGGGAACCCCGCCTGGGGTATTTCTGATTCTTACCTGACCCAGCCGGGTCATAAGGTATGTCCTGCGGGAGTGTGTCCTCGATGACGTGGTACACATGCAGGGCGAACCACCCACGTTCCCCGTGGTGGCGTGTGTACGTGATACGGTCCCCCGGATACAGATTCCAGTCGGGATGGCCTTCCTCCAGCTCGGGCTCCACATCCCGCCAGTTCACGAATATGTCCCTTTCAAAGTCGGGACTGAGGATAAGGCCCCACCCAGCCTGCAGGTGAAACTTTACCACGAGGCCTTCCTCGCGGGGGCTGGGGTGGGCCGACTCCTCCTGACGGACCTGTGCCTTTGCGGCCTTGTTCCGGGCCTCCAGGCGTTCACAGCGCGCCTGCCGCGCGCGCCGCTCCTTCTCCAGCTGCCGGAGCTCCCGCCTGCAGAACTCCTTCCTCCGCAGGGCTTCGGCCTGGGTCTCCTGCGGGAACCCCATCAGGTCCCCCCCCTGGTTATCCCAGCAAAACTCTTCTCCGCTGGAGTAGGTAACCAGGGGCGCTGGTGTCAGGAGGAGCGGGCACGGCTGCTGGTCCTCGAACCGGGCGCACCAGTCGAAGTCTGGCGCGCCATACACCCACTCGGGTGCCGGAGGTGGAGGCGCCGGGAGGGCATCCAGTAGCAGGCCCGAGGCTTCAGCGCCCGGGAATGGAGGCTCCGGGAGGGCACTAGATGGCAGATCCTCAGGGTCAGCGCCCGGGGGTGGAGGTTCCGGGCTTAGCAGCTGCTCCAGCGAGGGCATGGCGGCATACGGGGAGTGCTGAGTAAAGAGGCCCAGCAGCAGGTCAGCGCTGGCAGTGCTCGGGATAGGGGATTCTTTCCAACTGCTCCTGTACTCCATACGGCCTCCTGGTTCTCCGCGAGCTCCGCCGGGGCTGAGGTGCCGCTGCTGGCATCCGGTGTCGCTTTCCGCCATGCTGCCAATTTTTCCAGCAGTTCGCTCCTCTACTTTGCGACCGCTGCTTGCTGGGCTTGCTCCACTTGTTGGCCCAGCTCGAGGACCTCGCTCTGGAGGAACTCCATGTCCTCCGGGGACAATTTCTCAGCTTCTCCCTCCAGGGTGAGGGGGTCACTTGACGCTGTGGCAGGTCAGAGGCGGAGGCTGGACTTTTGCTTCCTTCCATTCTGGCTGCCGGGTGCGGTCTGTCTAGACTGGTTAAGACCACACCCTGTCTCCATTCCTTTTCTCCTCCTCCTCTCTTCTTTCGGGGGCGGCCCCATGGCAATCTGCTGTCAGTCACTCCCTGTGACGGCCTCCCTGCCTTGACGGACACATCTATGCGGACAGTCACTGTTGCAAGGGGCAGGGTTGGCTTTTGGCGCAATTCTGGGACCCAGCCCACGATGGGAGGTTCCATTTTGTTGTCCTTTAGCACGCACATAATGGTGCCCATTCTTCTGGGGCGGGCGCCACATTCAACAACATAACACAGTCCTTTAGGCACACTTCACCCGCCAATAACGGGTTGGTCACGAATCCTGTCCGTGACGCCAGATCTCACGCGCCCCCAGGGCGGTGGGATACTCGGCAGCTGGGCCTCTGGTAGCTGGGGGATATCACGGTGGCTGGCCCAGTCCGTGACCCAGGGTGGTCAGTGCAAAAAGGGGATATTTTTATATGAGATTTTTAGGATTGTTCGTGACGCCACCTGTGGAATACGGCTAAGGGGTTCCGCTGCTGCGGAGCAGTCCTCTGGAGCTGGTGTTACGGCAGCAGGGATGGTGTGGCTCTCCACCGGTAGATCTAGCTCCAGGGCAGCGTGGGGTGTAATGGATGGTTGTGCTGGGCGTTGTGGTGCAGAGAGGGAATGGTGGCGCAGACGGAATAATTGGACAGAGGCGGTGCGGTGCAGTCATCCGTGTCTTTACTCACAGTTCTTTAGTTCCTCAGGGTGCACTGTCAGATTGCAGCCTCCCGCGTCGCGCTGCATTCACCAGGCAGGGGCTCAGCTCTTCCTCAGGTAGATCAGGGGTACCTGGCAGAACCCCACTTTCACGTGTTCCTAGCTAGACCGACTTCACGCTGGGTATTTCTCCCTCCTGCCCTGCGCTGCCCACTCTCAATCCCGCTCGGGTGCTCTGAAGTCCCTCCTGTACGTCGGATCCCGGACCTGCTTGACCCTCCTGGGGATTAGAATGCGGCTTACGATCTCTCTGTCTTCTGACAGATTCTGGGCGTACGGGTGCCGTCCTGCACTCGCCGTACCCCCTAGGATCCCTTCTTAGAACGGAGCCTACTCCCTGCTCCCCTTCTGGGCCTCCAGACTTGGTCCTACTTGTGGAGCAGAGCTCCTAATGAGACTCTGCTCCCGGACTGTTTTCTGAACTGTCCTGAGCTGTTCTTCTGAACTGCTCTCCTCTACTAATCTATCTGTCCTGCCACCCTAAGATGGCTTCCCTATATATACTCCTACCAAAGTGCTCCCTCTAACTACTTCCTCCATCCACACCCACTACTCTTTCCCCCTACCTTTGGTTCCCCCCACTCCAGCCAGGGTCAGGGCTCAGCAGAGACATACATTGCGTCTTGCCCCTCCAGCTGGCCTGGAGCAGTGTAGTGTTGGATGCAGGTGTTTGGGATTCCGGGCAGCACTCCATCCTTACCTGAGAGAAGGAGATACCACACCTCTGGGTGAGGTGCAGTACCCCTGTGGCAACTGAACCCTCAGGGGCGCCACACGCCGAGCAAGTCGAGCAGTGAGATGCTCGGGCGAGCATCGAACACTGACGCGGACGCTCGCTCATCACTAGTCATTACATCGCGTCTGCTGTGTGGCGCATCGGTTTGCATAGTAAAGACCAGAGCAGCGCCTGGTGAAAGGGAACAAGGTGAGTATGTCCTATAGTGAAAAATGCCATGTTTTCCTGTGTCCACAAAAATTTTATTTTGTCTAATTTTTTTCATTTTCACAAAGGTAATTGGAGAAGATGGAACCTATAATTTATTATGCAATTTCTCCTGAATGTGACAATATTCCATATCTGGTCAATAATTACTGATTAGGTACATGACAGGGCTTGGAATGGATTGCAGATGTCATGTCACATTTGCTCAGTCAGTGAGGTGCTAAAACAGTAGAAACCTCTCACAAGTGACTCCATTTTAGAAATTAAACTCATCAAGATATACATCTTGGCTTGTGGTGAGCATTTTTAATCCTTAGATGCTTCATTTAATTTTATAAGATTGGGCGATAACCATGAAAAATTAAAATTTTCCTATTAAAATGTTGCTTTAACCTCAAATTTTCCATATCACAAGAGGTAATAAGAGAAAGAAGACCCCACAATTTGTGATGCAATTTCTCCACAGTGATGCCCCTATAAATTGAAACTGGATACAATTTTTTCAGCTTGGATGAGAAGGTGCGCTATTTGACTTTTGGAGTGCAATTTTGGCTGGAATAGATTGCTGATGCCATGCACATTAGCAGAGCCCCTGAGGTGGCAGAACAGTGAAACCAACCCCCTCACCATAAATGACATCATTTTGGAAACTATACCAATGAAGGAGTTAATGTAGGAGTGTAGTGAGTATTTTTAACCTACATGTACCTCACAGAATGTTATAACATTGAGCCGTGGTATTCAAAAAATAGAATTTTACAACTAAAATGTTAAACTACCTGGAAATATTTCATTCTCCTATGGCATAATGTGTAAAATAGATCCCACAATTTGTTTTGAAATTTTTCAATGCAGTGATAACCGATTTGGAAGTGGGGTTGTGTGTAGTCCAGGTCCAGCAAATGTTCAGCCATTTTCGCTTTTTTTTTCTTTTAATAATTTTCTTGATTTTCTGTTGTACATTTTGACAGCCATTAAGTAACAAACAAGTGTTCTCTTCTGTTAGATAGATACAGTTGAAACCAGAAGTTTACATACATTATATAAATAGACAGATATGCATGTTTTTCTCAATAGCTGACATGAAATCAGAGTAACCTTTCCAGATTTAGGTCAATTAGGATTACCATAATTTTTAATATTTGCCAATTGCCAGAATAATGAGTGAGAAAGAAAAGTTCAACCCTGTTATTTGTTTGACAAGTGTCAAGAAAGTTGATTTGCCACTATTTAATATAGACAGTGTAGGTACCGTCCCAATTTAGGGTCACCTTGTCGCTGGTGGGACGGCTTGTATACTTTTTTTGATCAAAAATAGTTCACTAAGTACCCTATATGTCATATGCAACTTTGCTTTACATTTATATATAATGATTGTAGGGTATGAGAGATATTTTTTGTCTTTTGTAGGTTTTTCTTCTTTTTGCTAGTGTGAACATGCTCCTATTTCTTGCATGTGTACCATCTTAGACCTCAGTTCACATTGCTTGGTTTTTTGTCTTGTTTGCATTCTGTGCAAATTAAGGGTGTGGCATCCCCTTTGTTGAGCTGGTTAGTATATATGTAGCTTACCACGGGCCTAGGTGGTCTGATATTGGGACCCGGTTCTATTTGTCTACCCTTTTATGTGCATTACTTCAACTTTGATATACAGTAAGGTTTTTAATATAGACAGTGTAGGTACCGTCCCAATTTAGGGTCACCTTGTCGCTGGTGGGGCGGCTTGTATACTTTTTTTGATCAAAAATAGTTCACTAAGTACCCTATATGTCATATGCAACTTTGCTTTACATTTATATATATTATGATGGTAGGGTATGAGAGCTATTTTTTGTCTTTTGTAGATTTTGCTTCTTTTTGCTAGTGTGAACATGCTCCTATTTCTTGCATGTGTACCATCTTAGACCTCAGTTCACATTGCTTGGTTTTTTGTCTTGTTTGCATTCTGTGCAAATTAAGGGTGTGGCATCCCCTTTGTTGAGCTGGTTATTATATATGTAGATTACCACGGGCCTAGGTGGTCTGATATTGGGACCCGGTTCTATTTGTCTACCCTTTTATATGCATTACTTCAACTTTGATATACAGTAAGGTTTTTAATATAGACAGTGTAGGTACCGTCCCAATTTAGGGTCACCTTGTCGCTGGTGGGACGGCTTGTATACTTTTTTTGATCAAAAATAGTTCACTAAGTACCCTATATGTCATATGCAACTTTGCTTTACATTTATATATAATGATGGTAGGGTATGAGAGATATTTTTTGTCTTTTGCAGGTCTTGCTTCTTTTTGCTAGTGTGAACATGCTCCTATTTCTTGCATGTGTACCATCTGAGACCTCAGTTCACATTGCTTGGTTTTATAACTTGTATTTTGTATTCGCGGCTGTTGTGCCCATACTTTGTAGAAAAGTTCAACCCTGTTATTTGTTTGACAAGTGTCAAGAAAGTTGATTTGCCACTACACTGAGGTCGGAGTCATTCATAGCACCGCCGTATACACATTCGACTAGCGTTCCGGTCGTTACATCTTGACGTAGTTGGCAGGATACGGTGCTCGCTGTGGATGGTGCGAGTAGCACATAAGTTACTGCCGCGTCTACTGTAATAATCCAGCCCCCTTCTCCCATTGTGACCGGTAGAGACCGGTTAGTTGGTTGGTCCGCAAAGGGAGCACTGCTTAACCACCTGGCCAAGTTTGATGGGTATAACTTGCTGTTCAGTGATTGGGTAGGCAGGTTGAAGAATGCCATTGCCTTGTACGGCGTCAGCCCCCAGCTACAATCGGAAGTCGCGCTGAATGCTCTGCAGGGGGATGCGCGCAAAGTTGTCTTGTTAAAACCCAAAGACAAACGAAAGACGGTCGACGATATCATCTGGATACTAGAGAAAGCCTTCGACATTGTGGCGGCGGCAGGCTGATGTCGACAGCATTCTTCGGGATCAGTTAATCGAGGGGATATGAAGTGAAGCGCTAAGGAGCGAATTGTTGCTGAAGGTGCGGAGTTCTCCTGGATTCACCTATGCCGAAATACAGGAAGAGGCAGTAGCACGGACTTTGGAAGTGAGGCCTGCTCTGCAGTGGAGTAACCTGCAAGTGGCTAACACAAGAGAGCCGAGACCAGACCCTGTTCAGGCACAGCTGGCAGTTTTACAGAAAACCGTGGAAAGCCTGAAGGAACAGGTGCAACGGATGCAAGTTCGGGAGATGCCTCTGATATGCTCGGCCCTGACTAACCCCCCTATTCCCCTATATGGGCAACCACCCTATACCTCAGGGAGGACGCTGACTGCTCCTTGACCTGATGCAGCCGGAGGTAGGGCAAGAAGATCGGTTCAATGTTGGCGATGGCGAGATCTGGGGCATATGCAGCGGTACTGCCAGAAAAACCTGCCGGCTGAAATCCCGACATCGGTAAAAGAGAGGCCCTCGCTGTAGTTGGGCATACGGCGAGGCAGGAACGAAAATCAACGCCCAACGTCTGTTCCGAAGATCTGATTGCGGAGAATCCCACGTTAGATGTGCAGTTTGCAGGAAAGTAGGTGGCGTGCTTAGTGGATACTGGATCGGAGGTGACGACCATGCCGATAGAATTTTTCAAGACGCACTTCGAAGAGGCCATCAAGACGGAGTCGGAAAATCTGCTAAGGCTGAAGGCCGCTAATAATGAAGAAATTCTAGTGGCAGGCATTGCATGGATGAAAGTACAGCTGTGCGGTCATGAATTGGGAACCAAAGGAGTGGTGCTCGTGAAGACACAGGCGAGGCCAAATCTTCCGGTGGTTCTTGGAATGAACATCCTGAGGGAGCTGGGCTCCCTTTTGTTTGAGCGTGATGGCCGAAGATATTGGAAATGAGCGACACCTCACAAAGCCACTTAGAGGGCCCTGCAAAAGGTGGTCCGTTCGTGCGGCATTCAGAAGAGTTCGGCTGAAGGAAGAATGGTGGGAGCAGTGTATGTCCCATGCGGGTCTGCTGTTGTGATCGCCCCTGGTCAAGAGAAGCTTGTGTTGATGCCGGTAGGGATGCACAGGAAGCTGAATGATGTGGAGGTGGTTCTGGAACCGGTGGGACGGTCAGGAGGTACGGACAGTCCGATGATAGCTCGAACGTTGGCTATTGTGCAAAATGGAAGTGTACCAATGAGGTGTCTGAATCTGCAGAATCATGAGGTGACTCTGGCAGTGGGTACGAAGCTGACTGAGGTATATGTGTGTGACGAAGGAGTCATCCCCAAAAGCCAGTTCACACTGAGGGGAGACCGCCGGACCGCCTGGACCCTGTCGATGCAGGCGGCAGCTGAAGAATCCCCCACGCCCACGTGGAATGGCAGAAAGATTATGGAGATCATAGGAGTGGATGAGTCCCAGTTGGCTCCCGAGCAGGCTCGCAGACTGGAGGCTTCACTGTGGGAATATCAGGCTGTTTTCTCCAGGGGAGATGAAGACTTTGGTTGTACATAGATTGTGGAGCACAAGATACCCACAGGAAACGCCCCCCCAATTCGGGAGAGATATCGTCAGATCTCACCGAGGCTTTATCAGGAGGTCAAAGGAATGCTGGCGCAGATGCTGGATAATGGAGTGGTACGGCCAAGTCAAAGTCCTTGGGCTGCACCGGTCGTGTTGGTCTGGAAAAAGGATGGATCCATACGGTTTCGTGTTGATTACCGTAATCTGAATGTGCTCACAGTACGTCAATCCTACCCGTTGCCCCGGATCGAGGAATCCCTGTCTGCCTGGGAAAGGTGAAGTACTTCTCCACTCTTGACCTGGCCATCGGCTACTGGCAGGTGCCCGTGGCATCTCAAGATCGGCAGAAGACAGCATTCATCTTGCTGATGGGACTGTACGAATTTAATCGAATGCCCTTCGGACTGACTAATGCTCCAGGAACGTTTCAGTGGTTAATGGAATACTGGTTGGGCGATTACAATTTTGAGTCCGTGTTGATCTATCTGGAGAATGTGATTATATTTGGAGATTCGCTCGACGACCACCTGAAGAAGCTCGAGCAAGTGTTGCACCGACTGAGGGACAATGGACTTAAGATCAAGCCAATGAAATGTCACTTGTTCCAGACGCAGATCGAGTATCTGTGACATGTAGTGTCGGCTGAGGGTGTGCGGCCAGCACTGAGTAAAATTTAGGCCATTTAGGAGTGGCCCCATCCCAAGACCGTGAGAGAAGTATGGGCATTTCTCGGTTTAGCCGGATACTACCATCGGTTTGTGAAAGACTTTGCTAAAGTGGCTGAACCACTGAATGAGTTGTTGAGAGAGACGGCTCAGGGGCCCAAGAATCAGCCGATTCAGTGGACGGACCGACAATAACAGGCATTCGATCGGATCCGGGCCGCTCTTGTGCAGGCACCTTTATTGGCGTGTGCTCGCTTTGATCAACCATTCACCCTGAACACTGACAGAAGTCTCTATGGTCTGGGAGCCGTGTTAGCTCAAGAACAAGATGGGAGTGAGTGAGTCATCGCGAATGCTAGCCTGTATTTACGGGATACAGAGCGAAATCCGGACAATTACAGCTCGTTTAAGCTGGAGATGTTGGCCCTGGTGTGGGCCATGACCGAGAAGTTTGCAGAGTACCTGGCTGGGTCGGAGATTCTAATGATGGCGGACAATAATCCGCTTGCACACTTAGAAAACGCTAAACTAGGAGCCCTGGAGCAGAGAGAGGTGGCGTGGATGTCCAAGTTTAATTACCGGATCCGGTTCCGTTAGGGTAAAGAAAACTCCAGTGCCAACGCATTATCACGAGTGACCCGAGGCACACCCGAGCAGGTGGTGGATGAAGACCTCAAGGATACTGAGATCCCCGATTTGAGGCGATTGCCTGTGTTCGTGGACGTGGCACGCTCAAGTGGGGTGGCGACACGGGTCGCCACATTGCTGGGCAAGACTTTTCAAGAGTGGGCCGAGTTACAGGATTCAGACTCTGAACTGTCACGAGTAAAGAAATGGCTGAGTCCAAAGTCCTGGCCCGATGGGAGAGCAAGAGCCCGGCTGGGTGCAGAAGGACAAAAGCTGCTAAGGCAGTGGGATCGATTGGCCATAGCGGAGGGGATACTGTAATGCTGGATCTACATAGCGGCAGAGCTAGGTACCGTTGGCTGTTAGTAATCCCAGCTTCAGTGGCTCTGGACATTGCCCGGGAAGCTTATATGCGGGGTGCACACTTTGGGCCTGAGAAGACTTATCGTTGGCTGTAGCGGTACGTGTACACACCTGGCTTGGAAGAAGTTGTGAAAGAGGTGTGTGGTAGGTGCCGGGCATGTGAGCTGAATAAGTCCCTGGAACAGAGGGCTCCTGTTCAGACAATTGTGACGTCTGCCCCGTTGGAAGTGCTAATGGTGTATTATTTGTCAATCGGGTACGCCAGAAGTGGTCATCATTCATGCCTAGTCATGACTGATCACTTTACTAATTTTGCCGTTGCTGTCCCCACCAAAGATCAGACTGCTAAGTCCGCAGCTGAGGCAATTTGTAAGCATTTCATCCAGGTTTATGTGTGTCCTCAAAGGATACATTCAGATCAAGGTGCTTGCTTTCAAGGTCAGCTCATGACGGAGTTGCTGCAAGTCTATGGGATTCAGCAATCACGGACAATGCCCTACCATCCACAGGGAAATGGGGCCTGTGAACGGTTCAACCAAACCTTGCTTCAACTGCTGAGAACGCTGGAACAGAGGCAGAAGGAGCTTATGTAGGCCTACAACAATAGGGTCCATAGCACCACAGGATTCACTCCTTACGCGATGATGTTCGGTCGGCCTGGGCGAGAAATTGAAGAACTGTACCTGACAAGCCAGAATATCATACAGCCAGTGAGTGGGTCCAGGATCATCGCTGAAGGTTTGCGGGAAATCCACCGGATAGTAAAAGACCGTGTGCAGGATCATCCCCACCAAGATCGGGGGCCTGTGCACCTAGATGAGTTCCGGGTGGATGATAAGGTGCTAGTGCGAGTCACGTGTCCGGAAGATAAGTTGAGTGACAGGTGGGAGGATACGCCCTACACAGTAGTGGAAAGGGTATTCCCAGGGGGAAGTGTGTACACAGTGGTTCTTGAAGGGTACATTGGACCCCGTTACACAATGCACAAAAACTGGCTAAGGGGGTGTATGTCCGACACACCTGCCTGTCACCCTGAGACACCTGCCCCACCTACAGCGATTGCACCAAGTAATGTTGAATGTGACTGTTGGGATGACTTGGGGGTGGAACCCTCGGACTTGCAAAGTCCGATAGCGCACGATCCAGGTGTTCCACACACCGCCCCTGATGTTACTGTTCCACCAGATGCGGTGGACCCTCCATCGAACTCGGCAAGTACTGGTTTGCAGAGATCGAAGAGGAGCACAGCTGGTGTTCTCCAAATACGATATAATCCTGCGGAGTATGTGTTACATATGTGTTGTACGAAACCATTTGTCGGGGCGCCAAATTGTAAGTGGGGTGGATTGTAGCATGTTGGCATGTGTTTCTAGTAATGAGTTCATATTACTGATAGCATAAATTTATCCTGCAATGACTTAGTCCGGCCATTAGGGGTCAGCAAGAGACAAGTAAAGAAAAGCCCGGGGATCTGTGAAAAAGCCCGGGAATCTGAGATCCAGGAAGACCTCTGAGGGGACGAGACGTGTCTGATGTCCAGAGACAATTGGAGCTTGCAGAGACTTGAGCCGGATGGTGTGTCCAAGAAGAAACTGTGCCTTGTGAGTAACTGAGATATGTGACCAGTCACCAACTGTGTAGTTAGCTAGGGAAA
This sequence comes from Phyllobates terribilis, assembly GCF_046119375.1. Lineage (NCBI taxonomy): Eukaryota > Metazoa > Chordata > Amphibia > Anura > Dendrobatidae > Phyllobates > Phyllobates terribilis. Next base: position 314,363,020 of record NW_027362768.1, read on the forward strand.
GCTAGTTAGTAATCCCAGTAGTACTGAGAACTGCCCAGTGTATATCATTGCTGATGGACTGATCAGGCTTGATCCAGAGATTGCGAAAGATCTGGTATAACAAGACTTTGTGTACGTGGATACTACAAAGGAGCCCTGTTGTGAACTATACATTGAGACTGAGATCAATTCTGATTCCTGCCTGCGCCGGGATATGCTAGAGAACTTGGTATGAAGGAGAAGCTGATTAAACCTTGTGGCCAGAGATCAGGGTCTAATAAAAGGTTTAGTTTGTTAATTGCTTGTGTATATTAAATTAGAGAGATTTCTCTTTGCTCTTGTAGGAAGAGAAATTGTACACCGTATAGACAACGCGTTGGCTAAACATAGAGTGTTTATTAAGGGGAAAAACAAGGGTACCTGGATCCCATTGTATTAGTGTGGGAGGGGAGTGTAAGGTTATATTCCTGGGAGGACCACGTGCCACGTCCGCAGTAACTTCCTGGGTAGCCCCTGTACTGAATAAGGGTGGGAGCGGCATAGCCCAGGGGTAGTTTGGCTCATTCCTGCGAGATTGGCACTTGGGCTCTCTCGGGCTGCATAACTTGTATTTTGTATTCGTGGCTGTTGTGGCTCATACTTTGTAGGAAAGTACAACCCTTTTATTTGTTTGACAAGTATAAAGAAAGTTGATTTGCCACTACACTGAGGTCAGAGTCATTCATAGCATCGCCGTATCCCTCATACACATTCCACCAGCGTTCCGGACGTTACATCCCCAAGGATGAGTCAGACTAGTGCTAGTTCACAATTCTCTTCCTGATATATTGGCTGATTTCTTTAGACTTTCCCATGATGCTACACAAAGAAGCAGTGTTTCAGGTGTGCATTAAAATACATCCATAGGTGTGTGTCTAATTAACTCAGATGTTGCCAAAAAATCAGAAGCTTCCAAACACATGACATCATCATATGGGCAGTCCAGAATTGTTTAAAGGCATAGTAATCTGTGTATATAAACAATATAGTGTATGTAAACTTTTGACTTTGCAGTAATTAATAAAAATGCCTTAAAACATTTTCTCTCATTATTTTGGCATTTGGCAAATATTAAAAATTATAGTAATCCTAATTGACCTAAAACAGGAAAGGTTTATTCAGATTTCATGTCAGATATTGAGAAAAACATGCATATATAGTGTAAGTAAACTTCTGGTTTTAACTGTATCACTTATAACTTCATGGTGCACGTGTGTCATTACACGGCAGCCAATTCTGAACAAACTAAGCTGCAGTGTAAAGCATGTGTGAGTTACAGAGCAGCCCCCTGGACCACTAATGAGACTAGAGATGGATTTCAGACCACCCTGACTCCAGTCGACAACAATGCTGCAGTCATGAATGATAGCGCTGTCCTAATGGAGTAACGCTGGGGTGTCCTCTCCTCTAGGACTGTAGTGACGTGTGTTGAGCACAATGGATGAATTCCAATGTGAAATATCAGCCAACACTTCTGATTAAGAATCCTGCTCCTCTGTTGGAGGCTTTTATGACCAGTACATTTTCAGATGTCAGTCTAATCTATTCATTTTTATTTTTGCTCTGGGGATTGAACATTATGATAAAGAATGTGACTGGGCAGATAAACCAGACCACAGATCAGTGGTCAGAGCATTCACAGGACAGTGTCACAGGAAGCGCAATTTACAAAAATATTGTTCCAAAACTCCTGCAGATTCTGGTGTGGAGAGAACTGACATATTTGCTGCTCGCCTTCTTCTCTACCATGTATGTGGAACCCGTCAGCTCTGCACACACAGTGAGGAGATTATCCCGACCTTTACAGCAGGCCATACATCTATAATATAACCGGAGATGCATCCCTCTGTCTGAAGCCGTTATAGACTGCGCAAACGCGACACACCAGTCTGGCTCCAGACAGAAGATCGCATGGAGCCGTTACAAGTAAGAAGAGTGTATGGTGCCAGAGACACTGAATGCATACCGCGATCTCCGGCGCCACACTTACATACTTACCTGACTGGGAGGAGCGTTGCCGCGGAGCCTCTCTTCTCACCGAAGACCGGGGCAGGAGTGAGGCGTCGGAATCAGCGCATGCACCTAGCGCTATCCGGCACCATTTTACTGAAGACACGTTTGCAGTGTGTCTTCAGCAAAATGGCGCCGGACAGCGCGGTATGGGCACGCGTGTACTCGGGCGCCGCACTCCTCCTCTGGCCTCCGGCAGAACGGGACACAGCACTGGAGCACAGGGATGAACGGTGAGTATAACTGTTTATTTTTTTTGTATGTGTGCAGCGTGATAGGGATGAGGGGTGCCATACATACCAGGATTGGGGAGTGAGGGGACCACACATAGCAGGGGGGGGCATGCATACCAGGATAGGGATGAGGGGTACCATGTATACTAGGATAGGGATGAGGGGTACCATGCATACCAGGATAGGGATGAGGGGTACCATACATACCAGGATAGGGATGAGGGGTACCATACATACCAGAATCAGGATGAGGGGTACCGTATATACCAGGATGAGGGATGGGGTGCCATGCATACCAGGATTGGGGATGAGGAAGCCATGCATACCAGGATGAGGGATTGAGTACCATGCATACCAGGATTGGGGGATGAGGGGTGCAATGCATACCAGGATTGGGATGAGGGGTGCCATATATACCAGGATGAGAGTTGGGGTGCCATGCATACCAGGATTGGGATGAGGGGTGCCATGCATACCAGGATTGGGGATGAGGGGTGCCATGCATACCAGGATTGGGGATGAAAGGTGCCATGCATACCAGGATTGGGGATGAGGGGGCCATGCATACAAGAATGAGGGATCGGTTGCCATGCATGCCAGGATTGGGATGAGGGGTGCAATGCGTACCAGGATTGGGAATGAGGGGTGCAATGCGTACCAGGATTGGGGATGTGGGGTGCCATGCGTACCAGGATTGGGGATGAGGGGTGCCACGCGTACCAGGAATGGGGATGAGGGGTGCCATACGTACAAAAATTGGGGATGACGGGTGCCATGCGTACCAAGATTGAGGATGAGGGTTGCCATGCGAACCAGGATTGGGGATGAGGGGTGCCATGCATACTAGGATTGGGGATGAGGGGTACCATGCATACCAGGATGAGGGATGGGGAGCCATGCATACCAGGATTCCGATGAGGGGCCATGCATACCAGGATAGGTATGAGGGATACCATGTATACCAGGATAGGGATGAGGGGTACCATGCATACCAGGATAGGGATGAGGGGTACCATACATACCAGGATTGGGGGATGAGGGGTGCCATGCATACCAGGATTGGGATGAGGGGTGCCACATATACCAGGATGAGAGATGGGATGCCATGCATACCAGGATTGGGGATGAGGGATGCCATGCATACCACGATTGGGAATGAGGGGTGCAATGCTTACCAGGATTGGGAATGAGGGGTGCCATGTGTACCAGGATTGGGGATGAGGGGTGCCATGCGTACCAGGAATGGGGATGAGGGGTACCATACGTACAAAACTGGGGATGATGGGTGCCATGCCTACCAAGATTGAGGATGAGGATTGCCATGCATACCAGGATTGGGGATGAGGGGTGCAATGCATTCCAGGATTGGGGATGAGGGGTGCCATGCATACCAGGATTGGGGATGGGGTGTCATGCATACCAGGATTGGGAATGAGGAGTACCATGCATACCAGGATGAGGGATGGGATGCCATGCATACCAGGATAGGGATGTGGGGGGGCCATGCATACCAGGATAGGGATGAGGGGCCATGCATACCAGGATAGGGATGAGGGGTACCATGTATACCAGGATAGGGATGAGGGGTACCATGCATACCAGGATAGGGATGAGGGGTACCATACATACCAGTATGGGGGTTGAGGGGTGCCATGCAAACCAGGATGAGGGATGGGGTGCCATGCATACCAGGATTGGGGATGAGGAAGCCATGCATACCAGGATGAGGGATTGGGCGCCATGCATACCGAGATTGGGAAATGAGGAAGCCATGCATACCAGGATGAGGGATTGAGTACCATGCATACCAGGATTGGGGGATGAGGGGTGCCATGCATACCAGGATTGGGGATGAAAGGTGCCATGCATACCAGGATTGGGGATGAGGGGGCCATGCATACAAGAATGAGGGATCGGGTGCCATGCATGCCAGGATTGGGATGAGGGGTGCAATGCGTACCAGGATTGGGAATGAGGGGTGCAATGCCTACCAGGATTGGGGATGAGGGGTGCCATGCGTACCAGGATTGGGGATGAGGGGTGCCACGCGTACCAGGAATGGGGATGAGGGGTGCCATACGCACAAAAATTGGGGATGACGGGTGCCATGCGTACCAAGATTGAGGATGAGGGTTGCCATGCGTACCAAGATTGGGGATGAGGGGTGCCATGCATACTAGGATTGGGGATGAGGGGTACCATGCATACCAGGATGAGGGATGGGGTGCCATGCATACCAGGATGAGGGATGGGATGCCATGCATATCAGGATAAGGATGTGGGGAAGCCATGCATACCAGGATTCCGATGAGGGGCCATGCATACCAGAATAGGTATGAGGGATACCATGTATACCAGGATAGGGATGAGGGGTACCATGCATACCAGGATAGGGATGAGGGGTACCATACATACCAGGATTGGGGGATGAGGGGTGCCATGCATACCAGGATTGGGATGAGGGGTGCCACATATACCAGGATGAGAGATGGGGTGCCATGCATACCAGGATTGGGGATGAGGGATGCCATGCATACCAGGATTGGGGATGAGAGGTGCCATGCATACCAGGATTGGGGATGAGGGGGCCATGCATACAAGAATGAGGGATGGGGTGCCATGCATGCCAGGATTGGGAATGAGGGGTGCAATGCGTACCAGGATTGGGGATGAGGGGTGCCATGCGTACCAGGATTGGGGATGAGGGGTGCCATGCGTACCAGGAATGGGGATGAGGGGTGCCATACGTACAAAGATTGGGGATGACGGGTGCCATGCGTACCAAGATTGAGTATGAGGATTGCCATGCATACCAGGAATGGGGATGAGGGGTGCAATGCATACCAGGATTGGGGATGAGGGCTGCCATGCATGCCAGGATTGGGGATGGGGTGTCATGCATACCAGGATTGGGAATGAGGAGTACCATGCATACTAGGATGAGGGATGGGATGCCATGCATACCAGGATAGGGATGTGGGGGGGCCATGCATACCAGGATAGGGATGAGGGGCCATGCATACCAGGATAGGGATGAGGGGTACCATGTATACCAGGATAGGGATGAGGGGTACCATGCATACCCAGATAGGGATGAGGGGTACCATACATACCAGTATTGGGGTTGAGGGGTGCCATGCAAACCAGGATGAGGGATGGGGTGCCATGCATACCAGGATTGGGAATGAGGGGGGCCATGCATACCAGGATGCGGATGAGGGCCATGCATACCAGGATAGGAATGAGGGGTACCATGTACAGTACAGACCAAAAGTTTGGACACACCTTCTCATTTAAAGATTTTTCTGTATTTTCAAGACTTTGAAATTTGTACTTACACACTGAAGGCATCAAAACTATGAATTAACATATGTGGAATTATATACTTAACAAAAAATTGTGAAACAACTGAAAATATGTCTTATATTCTAGGTTCTTCAAAGTAGCCACCTTTTGCTTTGATGACTGCTTTGCACACTCTTGGCGAGCTTCAAGAGGTAGTCACCGGAAATGGTCTTCCAACAATCTTGAAGGAGTTCCCAGAGATGCTTAGCACTTGTTGGCCCTTTTGCCTTCACTCTGCGGTCCAACTCACCCCAAACCATCTTGATTGGGTTCAGGTCTAGTGACTGTGGAGGCCAGGTCATCTGGCGTAGCACCAGGGGCGTACATAGAAATCATGGGGCCCCATAGCAAAAGTCCAAACTGGGCCCCCCTTCCCCGTAAAAAAAAATCTGCAACGTAACTGGAATCACAGTGTATAGGCGCAGTCACAAAAGGACATAGCTATCTACTTTGGAAGACAGGGAAATGGACATGTCTTGTAGCATATACATAGTAAATGTGCCCTTACTGAAGCCTTTTTATTGTTCTCAACCCTTTTATCGCCGTATAGATTTAAATACCCCCAAAAAAGCATCCAACACACTGTATGATAACCCCTACAGTAAATTCCCCTACTGTAACCCTCACATGCACTGTATGATGACTCCATAGTCCCCCCAGCAAAGTATGATGTCCACACAACCACCCACACAATATGATAGCTCTGACAGCATCCAAACACAGTATGATGGTCCACACACACTCCCCATAGCAACCCCCCCTAACACAGTATGAAGGTCCCCGCAAAGTATGATGATCCCCACAGACCCACATTGTATGATGATCCTCACACAGTTTGATGGCCCCATAGCCCCTCCACAGGACCTCCAAACATTATGATGAAGGTACCCACAGTATGATGGTCAGCACATTTCCCCCTCACACAGTAAGCAGCACAGTGGCTCAGTGGTTAGCACTGCAGCCTTGCAGCTCTGGGGTACTGGGTTCAAATCCCACCAAGGACATCATCTGCAATGAGTTTGTATGTTCTCCCTGTGTTTGTGTGGGTTTCATCCGGGTTCTCTAGTTTCCTTCCACACTCCAAGACATACTGATAGGGAATGTAAATTGTCAGCCCCAATGGGGACAGTGCTGATAATGTCTGTGAAGTGCTGTGGAATTAATGGCACTATATAAGTGAGTAAAATAAATATATACTGTATTTTGCGGATTATAAGACGCACCCCAAATTTTGGGGTGCAGAATAGGAAAAAATATTTGTTGTTTATTTTTAAATAAAATGGTGTGCCTTATAATCCTTTTTACCTGGGGGCAATGGTAGTGGAGGGGGGGTCACAGGAGCCAGGCTCACACATACCGGAGACTGGCGGGAGAGGAGGCTACGGCAGGAGACGGGCGATGCTGCGGCCCCACCCTCAGAGGAAATGTCAGTGATTCAAGGCGGTGGTGGTGGCAGCGGGAGCTAGGCGAGTTCAGCGAGGCGATGCTGCGGCCCTGTCCTCAGAAGTCGGCGGTGAGCGGAGGCAAGGTTCCCTATCCTGTACATAGCCCTGCGCTGTGCTTTTGTAAAATGGCCGCCGGAGCATGCGCAGATCGAGATCTCTAGAGAACTCGGCCAGCTCCCGCCGCCACCACCACCACCTTGAATCACTGACATTTCTTCTGAGGGCGGGGCCGAAGAATCGCCCCGCTACTGCCGCAGCCGCCGCCAACCTCCTGTGTTTGGAAACCCTATCCGACACCGCCCCCCAAGTAACCATAACTTTTCATTATAAGACGCACACCCTTTTTCCTCCCAAATTTTGGCGGAAAAAGTGTGTCTTATAATCCGAAAAATACAGTGAGTAAAATAAAATAAATAAATAATATTGGCCCCCATAGTAGTCCCCACCACAATATGATGGTTGCCACAAGCCCCCCACATCATATGATGACCCCCTTTCAGTAGTCCCCATCACAGTATAAGACCCCACAGACCCTTACAAGTCCTGACTAGGAGAGCATGAGCTGCCGTGCAGATAAATGTGTGTAAAGCAGTAATTTATACAATTTATTAATGTTCAGCTCTAATCCCCTCTGGTCCCAGAAGTTCCTCCTCAAGCCTTTTGGTGACCGACACAGGACAGTGTGACAGTAGCTCTAGCTCGGTGTGAAGGAGGCTTTCTGACTCTCTTTGTGCACAATCACAGCCCTCCTCACCATAAACCTGTAAATAGTTAGCAGAATTCTATTTACGACCCCTCCCCCTGCCTTAACACCCGCACATCCAACAATCAGCATGCAGGTGGAAACTCATCTGACTGAGTCATTTCACACAGAGAGCCCAGCGCTGCCCTGCTAACCTGCAGTGTCAGCTGAGTGTCACCCCGGCCTCCAGGACGCTCCCTCTGTCTCCATTAGCCAGGCTCCAATGATCACCACGCTCCGGGTGCTCAGCTCCTCTCTGCTGTGCACGCAGCGCAGTGATCTAGAGGGGCGTGTCTATGGAGAGAGCAGCCGGCTCTGGGCCCCCTGAACGCTGGGGCCCCATAGCAGTCGCGTGGTCTGCCTCTATGGGCGGTACGCCACTGCGTAGCACCCCATCCCTCTCCTTCTTGGTCAAATAGCCCTTACACAGCCTGGAGGTGTGTTTGGGGTCATTGTCCAGTTGAAAAATAAATGATGGTCCAAATAAACGCAAACAGGATGGAATAGCATGCCACTGCAAGATTCTGTGGTAGCCATGCTGGTTCAGTCTGCCTTCAATTTTGAATAAATCCCCAACAGTGTCACCAGCAAAGCACCCCCACACCATCACACCTCCTCCTCCATGCTTCACGGTGGGAACCAGGCATGTAGAGTCCATCCGTTCACCTTTTCTATGTCGCACAAAGACATGGTGGTTGGAACCAAAGATCTCAAATTTGGACTCATCAGACCCAAGCACAGATTTCCACTGGTCTAATGTCCATTCCTTGTGTTCTTAAGCCCAAACAAGTCTCTTCTGCTTGTTCCCTGTCCTTAGCAGTGGTTTTCTAGCAGCTATTTTACCATGAAGGCCTGCAGCACAAAGTCTCCTCTTAGCAGTTGTTGTAGAGATGTGTCTGCTGCTAGAACTGTGTGGCATTGACCTGGTCTCTAATCTGAGCTGCTGTTAACCTGCGATTTCTGAGGCTGGTGACTCGGATAAACTTATCCTCAGAAGTAGAGGTGACTCTTGGTCTTCCTTTCCTGGGGCGGTCCTCATGTGAGCCAGTTTCTTTGAAGCGCTTGATGGTTTTTGCAACTGCACTTGGTGACACATTCAAAGTTTGCCCAATTTTTCGTACTGACTGACCTTCATTTCTTAAAGTAATGATGGGCACTCGTTTTTCTTTACTTAGCTGCTTTTTTCTTGCCATACTACAAATTCTAACAGTCTATTCAGTAGGACTATCAGCTGTGTATCCACCTGACTTCTGCACAACACAACTGATGGTCCCAACCCCATTTATAAGGCAAGAAATCCCACTTATTAAACCTGACAGGGCACACCTGTGAAGTGAAAACCATTTCCGGTGACTACCTCTTGAAGCTCATCAAGAGAATGCAAAGAGTGTGCAAAGCAGTTATCAAAGTAAAGGTGGCTACTTTGAAGAACCTAGAATATAAGACATATTTTCACTTGTTTCACACTTTTTTGTTAAGCATATAATTCCACATGTGTTAATTCATAGTTTTGATACCTTCAGTGTGAAAGTACAATTTTGAAAGTCATGAAAATACAGAAAAATCTTTCAATGAGAAGATGTGTCCAAACTTTTGGTCTGTACTGTATACCAGGATAAGGATGAGGGGTACCATGCATACCAGGATGAGGGATGGGGTGCCATGCATACCAGAATAGGGATGAGGGGTACCATGCATACCAGGATGAGGGGTACCATACATACCAGGATAGGGATGAGGAGTGTCATGCATACCAGGATGGGGGTGAAGGGCCCATGCATACCAGGATAAGGCTGAAAGGGCCATTCATACCAGGATTGGGTATGAGAGACCATGCATACCAGGATGAGGGGTGCCATGCATACCAGGATTGGGGGTGAGGGGTGCCATGCATACCGGGATTGGGGGTGAAGGGTGCCATGCATACGAGGATGTGGATAAAGGGTGTCATGCATACCAGGATAGGGATGAGGGGTGTTATGCATACCAGGATATGGATGAGGGGTGCCATGCATACCAGGATAGGGATGAGGGGTGCCATGCATACCAGGATAGGGATGAGGTGTGATAGGCATACCAGGATAGGATGGGGGCAGCACATAACAGCATGGGATAACAGGATTGGGGAGCACAAATACCAGGATGGGGGCAGCACAAATACCAGGATGTTGGCAGCACATACCAATAAAAATGCTCGCTACCCGGGCGTAGAATGGGTTCAATAGCTAGTATTGTATAAAGCCGGCAGCCATCACTCCTAACTCCTCCTAACACATGCATGTTCCATTTGGCTGAGCATGTGTGTGCTCATATCTGAGAAAAAGCATGAAGACCCCTAAACACATTAGTGCAAAGTCAGCTGAACCCGCCAATTTACTATATCTAACGTGTATTGTGGGTCTCTCAACCCATGACAAACTGCAACGTCCCATACTTTTGTTTTAAGCTTTTGCTTTGAGATAAGTCGTCCTTAGAAGGGCCTGGCAGTCAACTACTCCTCTTTCTCCTTAAAAACTGCACGCCTATTTAGGCAGAACCACCTACATGTGTATAGGGAGGACAGGCAAGATGGCTGACTGCCCTTCCTGCATTATACAAACATGACTTATTTGTTTAGGCTCTGCTGTTTATGATTTTTGTAGGACTTTTACTGTTCCAATCAAAATTTTTGAACCCCCAATAAAAATTAGGTTTCTTTGCAAAATTCACAAAGTTTCTGCTGTTTCCAATAAACCAATCAAACAAGAACAGTGTAAATGAGGCAAAATAAATAATATAACATCACTACTGCATAAGAGGCCACTAATAATGGAGATTATACAGAAACTTTTATAGATTGTTCTTCTTTTTATTTTTCCATAAATGATGTTATTATCATGGAAGGTGATGGAGCAGATGATGATGATGACTCCACTCCTCAGGCCTCGGCTTGCACTTGTGCTGTTTTTAGAAATCCAGGTCTGCATCACACATGACGGAGAGGTGAAGAGCAGGAATGTTTTCCTGAATCCCTCTAGGATGTTCATCCTACAACACTGCGTTCAACCATATGGCCTTCTTTCTGTCCATGTCCAGGCAGGTGAAGGAGCAGCCGCTTCCTTCTGTCTATCCATGTCCAGGTGGGTGAAGGAGCAGCCGCTTCCTTCAGTATATCCATATCCGATTAATGAAGGAGCAGCCGCTTCCTTCTGTCTGTCCTTTTCCACCACATTGTAGATGAGTCGTCCAGATGGTGACATAGCAAGTATGACTGGAAGAATTCCTCCAATTTCAGCCAATAATTACTTACTATGTTGATCCAGAGGAAGGCGAAAAATAACCCCGAAGACTAGTTGTTGGATAATCCTCATATCAGGGGAAAAAAATTCCTTCCTGACCCCAAATATGGCGATCGGAATGAATCCCTGGATGGTTGGTGCTCTAATCTACTTGGATGTTATGTGGTGGAAGCTCGGTAGGTTTGTCAAAGTCCGGTTAATAAGAAAGTCCAGTGTAGTTGTATCATCCGATTAAAGGTTCATTCCTAGATGTTGCTGGAATGGGGCTGATTTCTCTCAGCCTAATACTCCTGTAAGAAGAGAAATATACACGTCTGAGAATCAGCCCCTCACATACAGTATATACTGTATACAGGGGGTGTAAGAATAAGGTGTATAGTGTGTATGTGTGTTACTGGGCAGTGATATAGATGTCCCTATATGATATACTTACAGAAGTCCCATGGGAATGGTGGATCGGCTGTGCCGGATTCCACTTTGCTCCAGTCTATGGAGTTGAAGAACGGATGGGATCTGATGGACGATATAATAGCCAATCGAGAGAATGGAATTTTGCAGAGGAGCTGGAAAATGAAAGAGACCATTAGTCATGATATTATGTATTATTAGTAGCAAGTTATTACACAATGTCTATGAACTGTCCACATCTTATGTTCATATCTTCTTATCACCCTCCATCATCCTGTCTTCATCTGATCCTACTCACCCCTTCCATGATATCGATGGCATCAGGGCAGATGCTTGGTGGATAACAAGGAACATCATTCTGCAGTGATTCGCAATATTCCTCTTTTGAGCCGAGGCTATAGAACGGCTGATCACCTACAATCATCGTAAATAGTAGGGCGCCAAAGGAAAATGAGTCCACCTGATAGTTGTGGTCTTCTCCATACATTATCTGTGGGAACATGAGACAGGAAATGAGCTGAATACACTAGTGAGGGGATTTACCCACAGGCCATGAGGACCGATCTGTGATTAGATATGAGCAGGATACATAGGCATCAGAGTATTACTCAGTCCTATCAGCATCAATCAGACGGAGGTTCCTTACCTCTGGCGCAGCGTAACCAATAGAGCCTACTAATTCATTAAATGTTTCCTTCTCAAACACTTTTATTGCTGATGAGCCAAAGTCAGCGATTTTGATGTGTCCGATGTCATCTAGGAGAATGTTCTCAGGCTTCAGGTCACTGCAGGAAAAAGAGCAGATACTGATTGTGAGGAGGATAATTCATAAAAAGAACGTAATACAATAGATATGTAAGGAAGGAGACAACAGGGAGTCAGAGGTGATATATTTATGTCTGTAGCTGAACTGATTACCGATGTATGATGCCTTTTTCATGAAGATATTGGATTCCGCAGACCATCTCTGCTGCAAAGAGCCTATGGAGAAGAAAGTAGAGGATCAGTGGTTACACACACAATCATACAGAGAGCATGAGGAGATCACACACCTGTCCCATGCACATGCACATCTTCATTTTCTCCTGTTGTCATTGTCCATTGCTGGGATTACAATGTACGGGCAAAAGATTATTAGGATTCAGTTATAAGACATTTACCTTGTTGCCTTTATATCATAAGGCATTGATTTTTCCATGTGATCAAACAGGTCTCCTCCAGCCATGTAGTCCATCGCTATGATGTATTGATTAGGTGTCTCCATAAATCCCCGCAGAGAGGTTAGGAAACGGCACCCAGTGGCCCTTTTCAGGACTTCTATCTCAGTAATGACTTTGTCCTCAGCACGACGACTCTGGTCCATGATTTTGACAGCCAGCAGTTCTTCACTGATCGGATCTGATGCCAAGATGACCTGAAGGAAAATCACAACAGATCAGACCAAACTCTGTCATCCCACAGGAATCAGTCTAATGCAGAGCTGGATAATGTGCGTCTCACGGACCGAGACAGCAAAAAGGCTGTCCCAATGCCACCGCTATCCGCACATCCTCAGTATGCAGACACAGGTAAATACATTGGTGGAAGAGGGGCTGCCAACTACTTCTTCCACCAATCAGCATGTGAGACAGCAGACGTGATGACTTCATTACATCGTGTCTGCTGTATGGAAAGTCAGTTCACCGGAGACAGGAGCAAAGTGTTGGGGGAACGGGACCGAGGTGAGTATGTGCTGGTTTCTTTTTTTCCCCCATATATGTATGAGATGTTTGCATGTATATAGGAGGCCATGAGGGGCTCATACTGTATGTAGGAGGCAATGTGAGGGCTCATACTGTAAATAGTAGGCAATGTGGCGGCTTATACTGTATATAGGAGGCAATGTGGGGGCTCATACTGTATATAAGAGACAATGTTGGGGCTCATACTGTATATAAGAGGCAATGTGGGGGCTCATACTGTAAATAGGAGGCAATGTGGGGGCTCATACTGTAAATTTGAGGCAATGTGAGGGTTCATACCTTAAATAGGAGGCAATGTGGGGGCTCATACTGTAAATAGGAGGCAATGTGGGGGCTTATACTGTATATAGGATGCAATGTGGGGGCTCATACTGTATGTAGGAGGCGATGTGGGAGTTCAAACTGTATATAAGAGGCAATGTGGAGGCTCATACTGTATATAAGAGACAATGTGGAGCTCATACTGTATATAGGGGACAATGTGGAGGTTCATACTGTATAAAGAGAGGTAATGTGGGGCTCATATTTTATATAGGGTCTATGTGAGGGCTCATATTGTATATAAAGAGGCTATGTGGGGGCTCGCTCTGCATATAGAGAGGCTATGTGGAGGCTTAAGCTATATACAGGTGGCTATGTGGGGGCTCATACTTTAAGGGGCAATTTTGGGGCTCATACTGTATATAGAGGACTGTGTGTGGGCTCATACTGTATATAGAGAAGCTATGTGGGGGCTTACACTTTATGTAGGAAGTTGTGTGGGAGTTCATACTGTAAATAGGGCGCTGTTATTGGGCTCATACGGTATATAGGGGGTGTCAGCAATACGTAATTTTGCTCAATTTAAGTGATAATATAAAATACTAATTATAATTGTAATAAATATGTTAATTTTAATATTGAGCAGAATAGATTGGGGAACACGGAAGAGTAGAAATTCACACTTACTTTTCCGAAGCCTCCCTCTCCAAGATCTTCATGGAAATTGAGATTGGAAAGGTCAATATGATTTTCTGTGCCGACCAATTCTCTAAAGGGTAAAATACGGAAACTGGCTTCATCAAGGTCTTGTACTGGCATGACCGCTGTGCCGGAGGGTGTCTCAACGCTTCCATCTGCTGAGATGATAAAAGAGTTATTGATAAATATAAATACATTACATTTTTAATCAAATTTCTGTAATTAAGCTGAAAATGTCTGACATTTGTGCCCTGATTCATCCAAACTGTCGAATGTAGAAAAATTGTCCTGTTGCCCATAGCAACCAATCACAGCTCAGATTCCATTTTTTCACATTCTATGGAACAGTGAAAGCTGCATTGTGATGGGTTGCTGTGGCAACAAGGAAAGTATTTCTGCAATTTTGATAATCAAGGCCTGTCAACCCCCAGTCTATTATACTAAACTGTTTCATTCTTACCTGGAGCATCTTTATCCAGTGATGTGTGTGGTGGGGAAACAATCAGGTGTTTGGTCTCTGGGATGGAGATGTTCTCATCTGGTGACCTGGCCCTTTGTAATGCACCATTCCCATTGACAATGGGTTTGGCATAGAAAAGACGTCTCCTACATTGGACAACCCAGTCTCTGTTGTTTCTGATTCTCTTCTGGGCTGCCGCTCTTTGTAGGTTTTGAGTCTCTTGGCTTTCAGAACTGGAGAATGAGACATGTCTGGGTCTTCCTTGGCCAACCTCTTCCAGCTCTAATTCTACGCTGATGATATTTCTTCGCTTATTGAGGATGGCATCTTTGTTCCTCCTCCTAATTTCAGGGACAAGTTCTCCGATTTTTTTTATGGAGATAAGAATGGCCCTGTGAAGTTGATTATCTGCGGAGTCTGCAGAGTCAGATTCCATGAGGTTCTCCATTTTCCTTTTCTCTATAAGGATCTCGTGTCTCTTGATCTTTCTCATTTTCTCCAAATTCTGTCTTTTGGACGCCATTTCTGAGGCGTCAGTGTCCATGTCCAGTACTATAAAGTCTTTTCGCCCTAAAGCGAACAGTGGTTTTTGCTCTTCAGCAATTCCTCTCCTCTGTCTTAGAACCCGATCTCTTTGGGCTCTTCTCCTCTCTTCCTCCATTATAAAATTAGCTTTTGCTTTGTTTACAATGAAACGCATAGCAACTACCTCACCCTCGAAAGTCTGCAAGGCAGTGACTTCTCTTCGGCCGGAACACTGGGATATAGAAGGTGATGATGTCATCATACCAATTATGACATGTATTTAATTGTGATGTCATCAGACTAGGGTCCTGTTTTGCGTTCATGAGGTCTCAATGGAGACATTATACCAGGACTTTAGTTTGTATTTTTGTCATTAAATGAAGTAACACTTGTTAAATGGTGATCTTTTATCTCTATATTAGCAGAATCCTTCATTCTGTCTGTTTTTCTCCATATTCTTTTATTGCTTAATTCTGTCCAATTATTGTACATTTTGTCATCAGGTCCACAATCTCCATTTTGTGGGGTGTTCACATTTAGCGTTTAAGCTACAGTTTATCCTCCTGGACATTACAGGAGAGCTGTACCTTCCTATATAATGTATTTTTGAACTGTTGACTCCTTTTTGCATTATGTGTCATAGAAGTATCAGGTGGTCTTTGTCATTTTATTCTAGTTCCACCTTGTGACCAGGGCCGGCTTTAGACAAATTGTGGCCCTAGGAAAAATTCAAAGTGGGGCCCCAGATTCTGAAATACTGCGCTAACAACAGCACTACAGTCAATTCAGTGCATTGAAGTGAGTTTTGAGCTAATAACAATGTCTTTAAGCGCCAAGAAGCCACTCAGAAGAAAGACAAAAGGAGTAAAACATATCACAAGGTTGTGTTCTTTGCTGACTACAAGCAGTTAAGCCACTAAAAACACAGTTTCACAGGTTTCCTCACTCTAGTTGTAGCCTACAAAGAACACAGCTTTGTAATATGTTTTAATTCAGTACATGAAAAAAATAATATGTGGAAAATATGTAAATCAAAAAATATTATTACAACGTTGAATTTTGCATTGAAGGCTTATTTGTCACGCATGCACAATATCATGCAATGTCTTGTGAATACAGTCTTGTCATCTATATGCTTAGTCCGAACAATCATACGTGTGAGATCTTTTCATTACCGTCTGTAGATACTTAGAACTAAGTAAAGAAATAATAAAGTGCTGCTGAGACCAGCATAAATACAGCCATAGATATCATTTTACACTTTGCCAAACACAAATAATAAAAAATAACTTAACATCTCTTACAGGTTTAGTCAAAGGGATCCACAACTTAAATAACTAGAAAATGTTCAAGCAAATGGTTTCTAAAGGAGCCCTTACAGGTCTATGTAATAAAACTGGCAACATAGCGAATGCTTTCTAGAAGCGAACCTTTCTGGCTTTTTCTGAAGCAAAATCTTTAATTATTTTGGAGAAGTCCAGATTTCTACGAATGTCCCGCTCAATTACAACCTCAGCTAGACCAATAAAGCGATCTTGTAACATTGATGACCTTAAATAATTTTTTATCACTTTGAAAAGTGAGAAACTTCTCTCGCCTGACGCTACGGTCACAGGAACACTCATTAGGACACACAACTCCACACTAAGATTTGGGTACAAATCCAATAGGTTTGTACAGTAAATGTAAGTAAGCATGTTCAATGGTGAATGGGAAACATCATCTGGGATGCTCCTAATTGCTGAACACATTTCAAAATTCAAGTCATTGAGATCAACATCACCCATTTCTTCTGAAGAGTGTTTGCAGCATTCTACAAGCCTCTGCTCATCTTTCACAGCTTCCATTTCCTCCTTCTTAAAAAGGAACCCAAAAAGGTGGTAAAAATCTTTCACCTGAGAAAATCTCTCAGTTATGACCACAAGTGTCGCATCAATCAAGGTTAAAGACAAAACCCTCTTCACCATTTCCTCGGGAGTGCTGGACGTTCATAATCAAACATTTTTCTTTTTTTTTGTTTTCTTTTTATTGGCAATGAAAACTCTACATCTGCTTCTTCAGCTATACTATTTGCAATATAATAACCTGATTCAAAACCATCTTCCCTGTAATCTTACAGAAAATGAAGTACAGATTCAGTTTCTTAAGAGTGTCCATGCCAACTTTTGTTTTCTGAAAGATCTTGCTTGCACCATTAATATGTTATAAGACATCATACCAGGCAACAATGCAAGTGATGCAAACTGACCAGAAGAAATGCCATTCTTGGCCTCCGCAGCTTTTTTTGATGCAGCATAGATGACAAGGTCTTCAAGCGCAGAACAAACTTCCCTTAGGT
Organism: Phyllobates terribilis; assembly: GCF_046119375.1. NCBI lineage: Eukaryota > Metazoa > Chordata > Amphibia > Anura > Dendrobatidae > Phyllobates > Phyllobates terribilis. The sequence goes on from NW_027362768.1 coordinate 314,380,524, forward strand.
CGTAGCGAAGAACTTTTACACTGTAAATCCGACATTCCCAGCGAGGAGAAATAACTGTATAGCCCAAACATCAATGCTATGATGTGAGTGCGGAGGGAATCTTCCCACATTCACCAAATTATACCAGCTCTTAACAACCAGTATATATAATGAGGAAACAGAGTTATGATGGCAAAAAAATACATATTTTATTTTATTAAAGACAAAATTCATATAGAAAAAAGACAACTGTAAATGTGCAAGGGACAGCAACAGGTGTGCAGCAAGTGGGTCCACAACCCAAAAGGAATGCCTAGTAAACATTGCAATTATAAAAGGCTGCAGACATGAATCATAAAGTGCAGCACAGGTAGGGCATAAAACCATACACCTATATTAGCTAAATGCCAATGATAAACGTGTCCATGACATCCGTATCAATTACCCCATAACTAGGCACGCTAATAAGGTGATGGTCTTACCAGTGGTAAGGGCTGTGGGTGAACTGGCAGCACAGTGGGCGTAGTGGAGTACCCCGACGCACGTTTCGAGGCATCCGCAGCCGCTTTCTCAAGGGGCGGTAGCAAAGAAATTTTACTCTGTGAATCCAACATTCCCAGCGAGTATCAGACAGTGATTTGATGGTCAGGTTGGTTACATTTTTCTTTGAAGTTGCACATTGCAGTGTTGATGAGCTGAAGAGCACATACATTTGCTGCAATACTCCAAAGAATGTGACAGAGAGAACAGATGATTTAGCAGCATCAATGATGACTACATTAAGAGTGTGGCTACTTCAGGGCATATACAATGCTCTTTTATTCATGGCCGATGTAAATACTTTTATGGCCAAAAATGACAAAAGTATTTTCGGACTGATACCTTTATTGGCTAACCAGAAAAAATATATATGCAAGCTTTCAGAGCTCAGAGGCTCCTTCTTCAGGCAGGATTGCAAATGAATTAATAAGACAAATGAATAAGGCATCATCCTTTACACCTCATGAACAAATGTCCTGCTGTAATATCTCTTAAATGTTGTGCCTCCTAAAACCAGGTGAGGAACAATCAGAGCAAGGTATAATAGAAACAATTCACCAATTCTGCATTTATCACCCACTCCTGGTTTTGGCTCCCACTCCTGAGAAAAAATACTGACCAAATACTGATAGTGGGGCCATAGCCTAACACTTGTTCTCCAATAGGCAAATAGCGCTCCGTCCTTCCCGAGTCTCGCCGTATGTCTAAGCAGTACTGTACAGTCACATATGGGGTATTTCTATGTTCAGCAGAAATTGTGGGACAAATTTTGGTGCCATTTTTACTGATTTTCCTTTATGAAATGTAAAATTTGGGGCTAAAACTAAATATTTCTGGAAAAAATGTAATTATTTTTCTTCACTGCCCAATGGTATAAAATTCTGTGACACCTTTGGTGTCATTATCACTGCATCCCTAGATGAATTCATTGAGAGGTGAAGTTTGTAAAATGGGTCACTTGAGGGAGGTTTTGCAAATTTTGTTGGAAAATTGAGAAATTGTTGATCAACTTTTAACCATTCTGACTTCCTAGCAAAAAAAAATATTTGAAAAACGATGGTGATGTAAAGTAGACATGTGGTAAATGTTAATTATTAACTATTTTGTCTGATATAACTATCTGGTTTAAGGGCATAAAAATTAAAAGTTTGAAAATTGTGAAATTTTCTCCAGAATTTCCCATATTTTCACAAATAAACACAAAAAATATCGCTCTAAATTTACCACTAACATAAATTACAATGTGTCGCGTTCAGGAGTTATTACCTCATAATGTGACACTGGCCAGAATTGTAAAATGTGGTTTGGACAGGAAGGTGAAAATAGGCTTCAAGGTGAAAGGGTTAATTACATCTCCCATTTGTGAACTTTACATCAGCCTCATTTTTCCATTACTTTTTTATTTTGTTAGAATGTTATAAAGGTTAAAGCTTTAATAGCAAATTTAGATCTTTTCAAGAAAACTTTCAAAGCCTTTTCTACGGCCCTATTCAGGCTTGAAGCGACTTTGAGGGACCGATTTATTGGGAGATTGGGAAGTGATACCATTTTAATAACTGCACCCCTCAATGTTGCTGCTGTCAGAAAGTTTGTTAACCCGTCACGTGCTGCACAGAAATTTGCACAAAGTGCAGTAAAAAAATGAAAAATTTTATTTTTTCCACTAAATCATTGCTTTTAGACTAAACCTAGGCAAAGTGCGGCCCATGAACAAAGGAGGAGAACAGCTCAGCATATATTGCAAAAAGTATTTATTTAGTAATACACAATAAAAACACAAATAGGAAATCAGACAATGTGGTAGTGTCAGATGGTAAAGTGCTTACAGGTCTGGTAAATATATTATAATATGCTTGTAATATATCCGTGAAATTACACAATTGCACGTTGCCCACAATGATAATTGAATTATAAATAATAATAAGTTTAAACAAGTGAACTAGGATAGAAATCACAGGATTAGCACATATAACATGATCCCACTGACTGCTAAATGAAAGGGGATGGGGGTGAAACAATGTTCTTAGTATTAAGCTATGTGCCCATCTCTAAAGCCAAAATCATGTTACAACCAGCGGGATAATTACCTGACAGGGAAGCACAGCACGGGCGGAAGTAAGAAAGTGGTGAGTGTGATAGCCCAACGTACGTTTCGCGGCGTCCCAGGCCGCTTTCTCAAGGGCAAGAAGTGATGTCCTCATAGTGACCCAAGATGCATATATATTCATCTCTCCCCTTAGAATCTGGAGTGCAGACAGCTGGTCGGTGAGGCACGCACCAGGTAGTGGCCAGTTATACCGGGGGTGTGCCTCGCGGATCACATGATGTGGGGCCAGTATGCCACACACGGCGCATGCGCGCGGCTCAGGGAGCACACCGCGCGTGCGCCCCAGCCGTCAAACCACAGAACCGCGCATGCGCGGAAACGAAGTCCCACGCAGGCGCAGGGCGGCCCTCAGACCGTCAGGCACGCGAGCGCCGCAATCCCCACCGCGAGCACGCGCTCAGCCATGTCAGGAAGCAGCATAGCAGCATTCATTGTAAAAGAATGATCATAGATGGAAGAAGGGCCAAAGAAATAGATACTGCATACAGCAAAGTTTTTTCCAAGAAAAATACATATAAATCTAAAAAATCACATATGTATAATTAGCAGCAATTGTAGATCCTGATGATCATAACTCCCGTCTAGGTATGAGATCCAATGTGTATATCCAAGTCTCACTGATCTCCAGACACAAGTGACGTTATAAGGACTTTCATAAGTATGGACTAATAAAAGAGGTAAAGAAACAAAAGAAAAGACAGTGATGTGAGTGCAGACGGAATCATCCCACATTCACCAAATTATACCAACTCTTAACAACCAGTATATATAATGAGGAAACAGAGTTATGATGGCAAAAAAATACATATTTTATTTTATTAAAGACAAAAATTCATATAGAAAAAAGACAACTGTAAATGTGCAAGGGACAGCAACAGGTGTGCAGCAAGTGGGTCCACAACCCAAAAGGAATGCCTAGTAAACATTGCAATTATAAAAGGCTGCAGGCCTGAATCATAAAGTGCAGCACAGGTAGGGCATAAAACCATACACCTATATTAGCTAAATGCCAATGATAGACGTGTCCATGACATCCGTATCAATTTCCCCATAACTAGGCACGCTAATAAGGTGATGGTCTTTCCAGTGGTAAGGGCTGTGGGCGAACTGGCAGCACAGTGGGCGTAGTGGAGTACCCCGACGCACGTTTCGAGGCATCCGCAGCCGCTTTCTCAAGGGGCGGTAGCAAAGAAATTTTACTCTGTGAATCCAACATTCCCAGCGAGTATCAGACAGTGATTTGATGGTCAGGTTGGTTACATTTTTCTTTGAAGTTGCACATTGCAGTGTTGATGAGCTGAAGAGCACATACATTTGCTGCAATACTCCAAAGAATGTGACAGAGAGAACAGATGATTTAGCAGCATCAATGATGACTACATTAAGAGTGTGGCTACTTCAGGGCATATACAATGCTCTTTTATTCATGGCCGATGTAAATACTTATATGGCCAAAAATGACAAAAGCATTTTCGGACTGATACCTTTATTGGCTAACCATAAAAAATATATATGCATGCTTTCAGAGCACAGAGGCTCCTTCTTCAGGCAGGATTGCAAATGAATTAATAAGACAAATGAATAAGGCATCATCCCTTACACCTCATGAACAAATGTCCTGCTGTAATATCTCTTAAATGTTGTGCCTCCTAAAACCAGGTGAGGAACAATCAGAGAAAGGTATAATAGAAACAAGTCACCAATTCTGCATTTATCACCCACTCCTGGTTTTGGCTCCCACTCCTGAGAAAAAATACTGACCAAATACTGATAGGGGGCCATAGCCTAAGGGTATGTGCACACGATGCAGAAATGAAGCAGAAAATTTCTGCATCATTTCTGCATCTCCCTGGCAGAAAAAACGCATGCAGATTGTGCATGCTTTTTTCCTGCGGAATACATGCGGATTCACATGCGTTTCCGCATGCGTTTCCGCATGTGGATTGACAAGCGCTTTCCAGGCGATTTTAGCATCACTTGGAAAGTGCTTGACAACTAGGTCACACTATATAAATCCATGCAAACAGCATGGATTTATATAGTGTGACCCGAGAGAGTGTATATACTTACCTCCGATGGCCCGCGCTGTCCTGCTCAATCCATTCTCCCTCGCCGGCAACTTTGAATTGAAAGACCTGCCGACGTCAGCGTCACGTGACCCGTCACATGACTCTGACGTAAGCGCAGGTCCTACAACTGACTGCAAGTGCCGGGAACCAAGCAGGAGCAGTGCGCGGGCCGACAGATGGTAAGTATATATATATTTTTTATTTTATTCTTGTTTTACAGCTTTTTAATGGTACCTGGGTGTGGATGAGACTCTCCTCTCCTCCACACCCGGGTACCATCCGCATATTAGAACGCGCCAATAACGCAAGTACAAATGCAGTCTTGCGGAATTGGCGCGTTCTAATGCAAGTCAATGGCGGCGAAAACACCGCTTTTATGCAAAATTAATTGACATGCTGCGGATTTTTGAGCGCAGCGTTTACGCTGCGGAAAAATCCGCATCATGGGCACAGCACATGCGGATTTCAATTGGGGATCATTGCTGCCCTTCTACCATGCGTTTTTAATGCGTTTCCGCGGCGATTACGCAACTGCAAAAACGCCGCGGAAACGCATTAAATACGCATCGTGTGAACTCAGCCTAACACTTGTTCTCCAATAGGCAAATAGTGCTCCATCCTTCCCGAGTCTCGCCGTATGGCTAAGCAGTACTGTACAGTCACATATGGGGTATTTCTATGTTCAGCAGAAATTGTGGGACACATTTTGGTGCCATTTTTACCGATTTTCCTTTATGAAATGTAAAATTTGGGGCTAAAACTAAATTTTTCTGGAAAAAATGTAATTATTTTTCTTCACTGCCCAATGGTATAAAATTCTGTGACACCTTTGGTGTCATTATCACTGCATCCCTAGATGAATTCATTGAGAGGTGAAGTTTGTAAAATGGGTCACTTGAGGGAGGTTTTGTAAATTTTGTTGGAAAATTGAGAAATTGTTGATCAACTTTTAACCATTCTGACTTCCTAACAAAAAAAAATATTTAAAAAACGATGGTGATGTAAAGTAGACATGTGGTAAATGTTAATTATTAACTATTTTGTCTGATATAACTATCTGGTTTAAGGGCATAAAAATTAAAAGTTTGAAAATTGTGACATTTTCTCCAGAATTTCCCATATTTTCACAAATAAACACAAAAAATATCGCTCTAAATTTACCACTAACATGAATTACAATGTGTCGCGCTCAGGAGTTATTACCTCATAATGTGACACTGGCCAGAATTGTAAAATGTGGCTTGGACAGGAAGGTGAAAATAGGCTTCAAGGTGAAAGGGTTAATTACATCTCCCATTTGTGAACTTTACATCAGCCTCATTTTTCCATTACTTTTTTATTTTGTTAGAATGTTATAAAGGTTAAAGCTTTAATAGCAAATTTAGATCTTTTCAAGAAAACTTTCAAAGCCTTTTCTACGGCCCTATTCAGGCTTGAAGTGACTTTGAGGGACCGACTTATTGGGAGATTGGGAAGTGATACCATTTTAAAAACTTCACCCCTCAATGTTGCTGCTGTCAGAAAGTTTGTTAACCCGTCACGTGCTACACAGAAATTTACACAAAGTGCAATAAAAAAATGAAAAATGTTATTTTTTCCACTAAATCAGTGCTTTAGACTAAACCTGGGCAAAGTGCGGCCCATGAACAAAGGAGGAGAACAGCTCAGCATATATTGCAAAAAGTATTTATTTAGTAATATGACTCGCCCCCTGGGCCGTGGGGCACTCGGGACCGGGCTTCAGGGCAATGCTGGGAGTAGTAGTGGCGACCCGGTCCCGTGGCTCAGGGTGGTCAGACCAGTGGCAGTCTATTATATGTTTTAGGTAATGTCCGACTACGCCACCCGTGCATTGCGGCTATTATGAACTGCCGCTGCAAGGCAGTCCCCCGAGGATAATGGTGTGTGCAGTTGAGATCGTATAACTCCCCACGGGAGGAGTGTGGCCCCAGGGCAGTGTAGTAGATGGTGGGGGTTGTGGTGCAGGGAGTCCCAGTACTGTTAGTACTGGCGAAGCAAAAAGCACAAAGACAACGTGTTGCAGTCCAGGGTCTTTTACTCACAGTTCGTATATTCCCAGTCACTTCTGTCAGCAATGACCGCCCGAGCCGTGCTGCGTCCACCAGGTGAGGGGCTCGGTCAACCCCCAGGCAGTTCAGGAATATGGCACAGGACCCCCTCCTATCCTTTCTCTGGCCTGCCCCACCAGTGACCAACTTTTGTCCAGCTACCGCGGATCTGCGAGGGTAAACGTGGGCCCCGTTCCCCGCTGCCCTATATGGTGCCTTCCTAGCCGGCTGAGGGTAGTTTCTCCTCCACCAACTTGGGATCCGGTACCCTTAATCTGCCTGACCCTTCAGCCGGTATTCTCATGGGCTCTTAGAGTCCCTTCTGCCTTCTTGTTTATGAGCCCTTCTACACTTTGGGTACTTCTCTTTTCTTTGCTGTTCCTTTCTGTTTCTGTTCCTTCCTTCTGGCTCCGGCCTTCACCCTAGGCCTGCCTCGTGGAGCTGGGCCCAGACTGAGCCACAGCTCCCTGTCAGCCTTCTCTGGCTGAACTCTTTCTCTCTCTGAACTCAACTCAACCCAGAACTAAGATGGTGCCCACCTTATATACCCTTCCCTAGTGTGTGAGCTCAGGTGACCAGCAACCAATGAGCTCCTACCTATGCTCCAGAAACCGTCCCCTTCTGCTCCTACATCACTGGGTTTTCCTCCCCCCTCCCCACTCCAGCCAGGGACATGGTCTGTCGTGCCTGCATTACTGTACTAATGGGAGCACCGTTGAGCTGTCCCCTGGAAATGGGGTGTGTTTGAAGCATGCATGGTCCATACTCCATCCTTACCCGGGAGTGGAATATCACACCTCTGGCAGAGGTGCAATACCCCTGTAGCGGCCGAACCCTCGGGGCGCTACAAATACACAATAAAAACACAAATAGGAAATCAGACAATGTGGTAGTGTCAGATGGTAAAGTGCTTACAGGTCTGGTAAATATAATATAATATGCTTGTAATATATCCGTGAAATTACACAATTGCACGTTGCCCACAATGATAATTGAATTATAAATAATAATAAGTTTAAACAAGTGAACTAGGATAGAAATCACAGGATTAACACATATAACATGATCCCACTGACTGCTAAATGAAAGGGGTTGGGGGTGAAACAATGTTCTTAGTATTAAGCTATGTGCCCATCTCTAAAGCCAAAATCATGTTACAACCAGCGGGATAATTACCTGACAGGGAAGCACAGCACGGGCGGAAGTAAGAACGTGGTGAGGGTGATAGCCCAACGTACGTTTCGCGGCGTCCCAGGCTGCTTTCTCAAGGGCAAGAAGTGATGTCCTCATAGTGACCCAAGATGCATAAATATTCATCTCTCCCCTTAGAATCTGGAGTGCAGAAAGCTGGTCGGCGAGGCAGGTACCCGGAAGTGGCCAGCTATACCGGGTGCGTGCCTCGCGGATCACATGACGTGGGGCCAGTTGCCACACACGGCGCATGCGCACGGCTCAGGGAGCACACCGCGCGCGCCCCAGCCGTCAAACCGCAGAACCGCGCATTCCCCGGAACGAAGTCCCACGCAGGCGCAGGGCGGCCCTCAGACGGCCAGGCGCGCGCGCGCCGCAATCCCCACCGCGAGCACGCGCTCAGCCACGTTAGGAAGCAGCATAGCAGCACTCATTGTAAAAGAATTAGGATAAACAGGGAGAGCAGCGGTGAGACAAAGAGGGAGCCTAATGATCATAGATGGAAGAAGGGCCAAAGAAATAGATACTGCATACAGCAAAGTTTTTTTCCAAGAAAAATACATATAAATCTAAAAAATCACATAAGTATAATTAGCAGCAATTGTAGATTCTGATGATCATAACTTCCGTCTAGGCATGAGATCCAATGTGTACATCCAAGTCTCACTGATCTCCAGACACAAGTGGGGTTATAAGGACTTTCATGAGTATGGACTAATAAAAGAGGAAAAGAAACAAAAGAAAAGACAATGATTAAAACCATTAGAATTAAAATCACATGAAAAATAATAACTCCTCTTATAATCACCCAACCCACATGTGTAAGTACATACATGTGGGGATAGAGGTATACAGGATAAACTTACAGCTACAAAAATGAGTGCAGCCCATGTACGGCCCTCTGGCTGTTCCAGTCCAACTCACTGACCTAGACAGCTACAGGGCTGAAAACACTGGCCCACAGGCCGCACCATTCGATCACCTGGAGTCCCGATATCACAGCTATCTGCCTCCTCAAGAAGCAGATAACTGTCAACACAATGGTGGAGGATGGAGCTGCTGGTTCCTCCTTCCACCACTCAGTATATGGGACTCAGACAGCAAATGTGATGATGTCATTACTAGTGATGAGCGAGCACTAAAAAACTCGGGTGCTCTTTGCTCGGGTCGAGAAAATCGTAATGCTCAGATGCTGAACCCGAGCAACGAGCCCAATGTAAGTCTATGGGAAACTCGAGCATTTTTCCAGCGGTTCCCCCCGCAGAGATGTGCAGGGGGCCTAAAAATTGCCCTAAACAATGGGAACAGTGCTGAAATGACATGGGAACTCAGGCATCTCTGACTCTCAGGTCACTGCCGTGAACAATGTTGTCAGAGTATTACGCCACTTTTACGGACCAACAATAAAACATACAAAAACTAAACCAAAATGGATGTTCCTGGAAAAAATGTTAAGGGACATTTTTTCCAGGGTAATGACTTGTATATAAGGCAAAAAAAACAAACACAAAAACAAAAATGCTCCTTTACACCTTGGGCTATGTTCACACGTAGCGTTTTTGATGCGTTTTTGCACTTTTGCATTGCTTTCAATGGTGAAAAATACATTCACCAGTAAATGTAATTTTAACATTTTACTATCTTATCTGGTCATGTGGTGTGTGACACATCATCAGACACATCCATACAGTGCTGAAAAGACATGGGAACAATATATGGAAGACCCCTGGAAGCATCTCTGACTCCCAGGTCACTGCCCAAAGCCGTGGCCATCAGACGTGATCCTATATTACTGCGGTAAAAATACAGACATTTTTGGCAACGTGACAAATATTACACCCCATTTAAAATGGACAAGGTGCGTGGCAAGGGATGGGGAAGTGGACGTAATGGTGATGGTGCACCCAGATGCCGAGGCTGTCGGCAAGATGAAACTGTGCCTACTAAGGAAGCCACAACATCGCCATTGGATTCAATGGGGGGCAAAACCAAACACATACACAACACCTTCAAACGGGCCCAAAAGCTGCCAAAACACATCAAATTAGGGGCAGACACCAGGAAAGTGGCATCAATTGACCCAGAGTACAAGTAATATAATTATTATTATTTATTCTTATAGTGCCATTTATTCCATGGCGCTTTGCATGTGAAAAGAAGTCACCGACTGCTATAAGAGGAGAGAAGACCCTGCCCGTGAGGGCGCACAAACAATCGACAAGGGATGGGTGAGGAAACAGTAGGTGAGGGTAGAGCTGATCGTGCAGCGGTATGGTGGAGCGAAGGTTACTGAAAGTTGTACGCATGTCGGAAGAGATGGGTTTTCAGGTTCCTTTTGAAGGTTTCAACAGTAGGCGAGAGTCTGATATGTTGGGGTAGAGAGTTCAAGAGTAGGTGGGAAAATGCACGAGAGAAATCTTGTACAAGTGCTTGTGACCAGGGACGGTACATCTCATTGACGGCACACTGGGTTAATATTGTGGAAGCCGTGACCCAGTCGCACCCTGGGACGGAACACGTCTTCCCGACACATAGAATTGTGGGCTCTGGGTCAATCAACCTTCAACACAATGTTCACAAGGTCTCCTACACAATGAGCAAATTATTCATGATGATAGACGCCACTGTCTCCTTAGCTTGCTGATGGTACTTTTCTGTGGGAATGAGCTTGTCTCCAACCAGTCTGGAATATTTCTAGTGAATTATGGCACGCCATGGTTTGCTATTAGCACCTAGTACCAGAAGCGAAAACATCCACAATTTTCTTCTCAGAAATTTTATTTGGTAGACTGAGTGGCTGCCCAAACTTTAGTCTCTCATAAAGGAGCTGAAGACACTGAGTGGCAGAAGGTGCAAGTTCCTCCAGCATGTTAGACATCAGAGGGAGAATAGAGAGGGCAGCATGGTGGCTCAGTGGTTTGCACTGCAGCCTTGCAGCGCTAGGGTTCTGGGTTGAAATCCAGCCAAGGACAACATCTGCAAGGACTTTGTATGTTCTCCCTGTGTTTGCATGGGTTTCCCCCAGGCTTTCTGGTTTCCTCTTCAGTAAAAAAAAGCAGCCACTGAGTGTCCGGGAATCTTCACACAGACTTTTCTTAGCCAGGGCTGCTTCTTGACAGGGTTGGACGGGCCCACTAGAGAACAGGAGAATCCTCCAGTGCGCCCTGCCTTCTCCTTCAGGAGATTTCATAGTGCAAACCTTGCAGCTGGTACGGGGCTATTGAGTGGGAGAGAAAGGTGGGCCCTCAGAATCAAATCCTCTGGTGGGCCCAATGATCTTCAGTCTTCACAGCCATATTTTTTAGCTCAGTGAAAGGACTGGCATAGAGGGAAAACGTATCTACTCCGGCTGTCATTTCTCCCAGGAAGTCCTCTAATGCAGCTTGTTCCATAAGCAATGGCAGCCCGTCCAAAATCAGCCCACACTTCTTGGTGGTGCTTTGACACACAAAGATCTTTCTTTATGCCTTGAATTTCATGACTACAGAGTTGGGCAATGGCCTGATCTACAATGCATTTGAGAAATAATGTGTAAAAGCACGTCCAATCCACAGCAAAAATGGAGCCATAGAGTGCCCGGAAACCTTAACCTAGACTTTTCTTAGCCAGGGCTGCTTCTCAGCAGGGTTGGATGGGCCCACCAGAGAACCAGAGACTCCTCCAGTGGGGGCCCTGGCTTCTACTTCAGGAGAGTTTATAATGCAACCTTGCAGGTCGTGATGATGATAGAGGCCACCATCTCCTTAGCTTGCTGCTGGTATTTTTTTGTGGGAATGAGCTTGGCTCCAGCCAGCCTGGAATATTTTCAGTGAATTCAGGCACGCCATGGTTTGGTATTGGCACCGAGTACCAGAAGCGAAGCCATCCACAATTTCCTTCTCAGGAATTTTATTTGGTAGTCTGAGTGGCTACCCAAACATTAGTTTCTCACAAAGGAGCTCAAGACATTGAGTGGCAGTAGATGCAAGTTTCTCCAGCATGTTAGATACCAGAAGGAGAACAGAGAAGGCAGCACAGTGGCTCAGTCATTAGCACTACAGCGTTTCAGCGCTGGGGTTCTGGTTCCAAATCCCAGCAAGGGCAACATCCTTAAAGGAGTTGTCTACTACTTTTACATTCCACGCGGCACCCCCGCCGATCAACTATTATTGGTGCCGGCGGCGGCTGCTGCCAGCCGGAAGTGCTTACCTGAGGGGCTCCACCATCAAGTGGTAGTGGCCGCTGCGGTATACTGCACATCCGCCTCCTATTCAATTGAATATAACAGCTGATCGGCGGGAGTGCCGCGTGCAGGACCCCGGCTGATCATACATTGATGCCCTATCCTACGGATAGGACGTCAATGTAAAAGTATTGGACAACTTATTTAAGGAGTTTGTATGTTCTCCTCGTGTTTGCGTGGGTTTACCCCAGGTTCTCCGGTTTGCTCCTCAGTAAAAAGGCTGCCATACAGTGTCCGGGAACCCTCACACAGACTTTTCCTAGCCAGGGCTGCTTCTCAGCAGGGTTGGACGGGCCCACCAGAGAACCGGAGACTCCTCCGGTAGGCCCTGGCTTCTCCTTCAGGAGAGTTCATAATGCAAACCTTGCAGGTCGTGATGATGATAGAGGCCATTATCTCACTAGCTTGCTGATGGTACTTTTCTGTGGGAATGAGCTTGTCTCCAACCAGCTTGGAATATTTCCAGTGAATTAAGGCACTCCACGGTTTGGTATTAGCAACCAGTATCAGAGGCGAAGCCATCCACAATTTCCTTCACAGGAATTTTATTTGGTAGACTGAGTGGCTGCCCAAACTTTAGTTTCTCACAAGGGAGCCGAAGACACTGAGTGGCAGTACGTGCAAGTTTCTCCAGCATGACCTGTTTGTTAGATATCAGAGGGAGAACAGAATTTGGCATTGCCAAGGTACCAGAGTCTGTTTTTTTTTTTACTAAAGATCCTGCTGTGTTTTTATATATATTTTTTTTTTATGTCTCTTCAAATGTGTATTGGAGTGCGTCCTAATTTTTGGCAGCCCTTGACATTGCTGCATATACGCAATAACAGTATAGGAGAGCCACTCTTTAATAACGGGTAGGACAATTCAAATAGATTCTATATTCTAGAATATTACCGGTCTTATCTGAAATTCGTTTACGGGTGAGGTATCACAGTTTGGATAGCATATTACACCGACCGGTATTAGGTATTATTGCCTAATACTGCATGCTGCTTGTGCTGCCGAAAATTTTTTATTTTTTCCAGAAAAATCCATTTTAGTTTGGTTTTTGTATGTTTTATTGTCAGTCCGTAAAAGTGGCGTATTACACTGACAACATTGCAATAGTTATCCTTGGCAGGAGAAGAAGGAGAAGGAGGAAAAAGAACAAAGAGCGCTGTGTAACACTGTGGAGAGGTGAAGTGTATGTAATGAACTCACCCAAAATGGTTGTGCTGGACAGACACAACACTGGCAGAAAATTTAGAAGAGGACTGGAGTTTCTCCTCCGGTATGCTGCTCATCCAATGTCGTTGTACTGTGCTTTTCCTGGCCCTGAAGCCACTCCACTTGGAGGTATACAAGGAGAGAAGAACTTGGGATGGCGCTTTCGTTTGAATGTGGAGATCAGACAGTCCATATATCAATATTAGATTTATTGGTTTTAAAAACAGATTTTACTGTCAAACCACATTTACCATAAAAAACTTTTAAAAACACAATGAGTTTCAACTTCCATGAGTCTTCAGGTGTAAAAGAAATAGTGACACATAGAAACTTTTATACCTTATACTTAATTAGTTGTGGGTGGAGTGTTCATAAATAACTTTTTACAGTCTTTTACAGTCTTCATTAGGTGTAAAAGAAATAGTGACATACAGAAACTTTTATACCTTATACTTAATTAGTTGTGGGTGGAGTGTTACACCCACAACTAATTAAGTATACAGTAAGGTATAAAAGTTTCTATATGTCACTATTTCTTTTACACATGATGAAGACTCATAGAAGTTGAAACGCGTTGTATTTTTAAAAGTTTTTTTATGGTAAATGTGGCTTGACAGCAAAATCTGTTTTTAAAACCAATAAATCTAATATGGATATATGAACTGTCTGAACTCTGACAACATTGTACACAGATATGCTATTGGTCAGCGACCAACTGTGGATAGGTTTGAACACACGACTGCCATACTGTAAATGAAGTATAATATCTGACACATTCCCAAAAAATTTCCGTATTATTGCGGCAGTAATATGGGATCACGTCTGATGACCACGGTTTCAGTCAGTCGCCTAATAGTATGGTATTTGTCAGTGACCAAGTATCAATAGTTTGGAACAACATACACCTGGCAGACTTTAAATGGAGTGTAATATCTGACACGTTCCCAAAAATTTCTGTATTGTTACAGTAGTCATATGGGATCAAGTCTGATGGCCACGGTTTCAGGCAGTCACCTAATAGTATGGTATTTGTCAGCGACCAAAACAAAGCTGGCTGACTTTAAATGAAGTATAATATTTGGCACGCTCCACAAAATGTCTGTATTATTACCGCAGTAACATGGGATCACGTGTGATCTTGGAAAAGTTTCTCTGCTTCTACAATACAGTATTGCAAATATAATCAAAAAATATGTCTGTATTCTGCTAACAAGCAAATGGAGCAGTAAAATGGTGTACTCTGTATTGCTTTTTAAGCAAATAATCAGGATAAGGAGCAAAAAAGAAAATAGTCTGGTACTGTAGGGCTATGGATATTTGTAACAGCAGCAGCAGACAGAACATGCAATAGACCCTATTGTGCTGTATACACTGCCACAAACCTTACCTGCCTAACTCCTGCTATCACCACTGAATACATGCAGTTGGATTAGTCCTCAGAAGGACTGTTAGATCAGATGGACATATATCTTGTTGTGGAATACCTATACGTAACTAATAAACCACCAATTCTGTCACTCACTCAGCAGCACCTCTCCCTACTCTGCCTGTTTCCGGGGTACACTGTCACAAGCATAGGGTCACCAGGTCTGATATAGACCTTATGACGCTATGCGGCCAGCCAATCACTGTGATGCCACAACCAACATAGCTACGGCATTACAGTGCGTGGCAAGCAATCCCTGCATTTTAATTGACTGTCTAAAGAGCACCAAACATGTAGGGAGGGGAGGTGAAATACTCGAGGAGCGCCTGACGCGCCCCCTGTGCCGTGGGGTACTCGGCAGCCGGGCCTCTGGTTGCTTGGGGGATATCACGGTAGCTGGCCCGGTCCGTGACCCAGGGCGATCAGTAAAAAGGGGAAAATATTGGGGGATTTGGGAAAGTGTTCGTGACGCCACCTGTGGAATGCGTCTAAGGGGTGCCGCCGCTGCGGAGCAGTCCTCTGGAGCTGGTGTTACGGCAGCAGGGATGGTGTGGCTCTCCACAGGTAGAGCTAGCTCCAGGACTGCGTGGGGTGTAATGGATGGTTGTGCTGGCCGCTGTGGTGCAGAGAGGGAATGGTGGCGCAGACGGAATAATTGGACAGAGGCTGTGCGGTGCAGTCATCCGTGTCTTTACTCACAGTTCTTTAGTTCCTCAGGGTGCACTGTCAGATTGCAGCCTCCCGCGTCGCGCTGCATTCACCAGGCAGGGGCTCAGCTCTTCCTCAGGTAGATCAGGGGTACCTGGCAGAACCCCACTTTCAAGTGTTCCTAGCTAGACCGACTTCACGCTGGGTCTTTCTCCCTCCTGCCCTGCGCTGCCCACTCTCAATCTCGCTCGGGTGCTCTGAAGTCCCTCCTGTACGTTGGATCCCGGACCTGCTTGACCCTCCTGGGGATTAGAATGCGGCTTACGATCCCTCTGTCTTCTGACAGATTCGGGGCGTACGGGTGCCGTCCTGCACTCGCCGTACCCCCTAGGATCCCTTCTTAGAACGGAGCCTGCTCCCTGCTCCCCTCCTGGGCCTCCAGACTTGGCCCTACTTGTGGAGCAGAGCTCCTTATGAGACTCTGCTCCTGGACTGTTCTTCTGAACTGTCCTGAGCTGTTCTTCTGAACTGCTCTCCTCTACTAATCTATCTGTCCTGCCACCCTAAGATGGCTTCCCTATATATACTCCTACCAAAGTGCTCCCTATAACTACTTCCTCCACCGACACCCACTACTGGTTCCCCCTACCTTTGGTTCCCCCACTCCAGCCAGGGTCAGGGCTCAGCAGAAACATATATTGCGTCTTGCCACTCCAGCTGGCCTGGAGCAGTGTATTGTTGGATGCAGGTGTTTGGTGTTCCGGGCAGCACTCCCTCCTTACCTGAGAGAAGGAGATACCACACCTCTGGGTGAGGTGCAGTACCCCTGTGGCGACTGAACCATCAGGGGCGCCACACTCCCCCCTGGTAAAACACAGCACATCCGTGAGCTGGAACAGAGCAAAACAGGCTAAATTGACATGAAAAATTTTAAGAATGCATTCGCATATAAGACAGTAAAACATTTCTTCCCTTAATGGGAGGCACATCACTTTAATGTTACAGGGTTACATTTTTCAAGCAGTTTAAAACATTTTTCATAACGTTCTCGCAACAGGTTACAGTTCATGCTGTAACCGGGTGTCCATTTTACTTCACAAACTGCTGCAACAAGTAGCAGCATCAGGGACCCGTCCGCAAACCCTCAACGTAGGCCCTGGGCGTGGCTGAAGGGCATATGCGATCCTGGAGTTGGACCACGGCTTCCGCCACGCCAGACGGGTTTTCGTTCTGTGATCATGGTTACTAATATAAAACCAATAGGGTGCACCTTAAGAGGTGCTGAACTATTTACAATGCAAGTTCTTGGCCGTTCACTGTCCCCATCCTGGAGTCTCTATATACCCTGATGGGTACCTAAGTAAACACACGCTCAAAAAACATTATTTTCAACTTGAACTACTGCACCCTTACAGGTGACTATTTACAAAATCAGTCCCACTCGCTGGACTAATAGTGGGAACCCCGCCTGGGGTATTTCTGATTCTTACCTGACCCAGCCGGGTCATAAGGTATGTCCTGCGGGAGTGTGTCCTCAATGACGCGGTACACATGCAGGGCGAACCACCCACGTTCCCCGTGGTGGCGTGTGTACGTGATACGGTCCCCCGGATACAGATTCCAGTCGGGATGGCCTTCCTCCAGCTCGGGCTCCACATCCCGCCAGTTCACGAATATGTCCCTTTCAAAGTCGGGACTGAGGATAAGGCCCCACCCAGCCTGCAGGTGAAACTTTACCACGAGGCCTTCCTCGCGGGGGCTGGGGTGGGCCGACTCCGCCTGACGGACCTGTGCCTTTGCGGCCTTGTTCCGGGCCTCCAGGCGTTCACAGCGCGCCTACCGCGCGCGCCGCTCCTTCTCCAGCTGCCGGAGCTCCCGCCTGCAGAACTCCTTCCTCCGCAGGGCTTCGGCCTGGGTCTCCTGCGGGAACCCCATCAGGTCCCCCCCCTGGTTATCCCAGCAAAACTCTTCTCCGCTGGAGTAGGTAACCAGGGGCGCTGGTGTCAGGAGGAGCGGGCACGGCTGCTGGTCCTCGAACCGGGCGCACCAGTCGAAGTCTGGTGCGCCATACACCCACTCGGGTGCCGGAGGTGGAGGCGCCGGGAGGGCATCCAGTAGCAGGCCCGAGGCTTCAGCGCCCGGGAATGGAGGCTCCGGGAGGGCACTAGATGGCAGATCC
This sequence comes from Phyllobates terribilis, assembly GCF_046119375.1. Lineage (NCBI taxonomy): Eukaryota > Metazoa > Chordata > Amphibia > Anura > Dendrobatidae > Phyllobates > Phyllobates terribilis. The sequence goes on from NW_027362768.1 coordinate 314,398,160, forward strand.
TCAGGGTCAGCGCCCGGGGGTGGAGGTTCCGGGCTTAGCAGCTGCTCCAGCGAGGGCATGGCGGCATACGGGGAGTGCTGGGTAAAGAGGCCCAGCAGCAGGTCAGCGCTGGCAGTGCTCGGGATAGGGGATTCTTTCCAACTGCTCCTGTACTCCATACGGCCTCCTGGTTCTCCGCGAGCTCCGCCGGGGCTGAGGTGCCGCTGCTGGCATCCGGTGTCGCTTTCCGCCATGCTGCCAATTTTTCCAGCAGTTCGCTCCTCTACTTTGCGACCGCTGCTTGCTGGGCTTGCTCCACTTGTTGGCCCAGCTCGAGGACCTCGCTCTGGAGGAACTCCATGTCCTCCGGGGACAATTTCTCAGCTTCTCCCTCCAGGGTGAGGGGGTCACTTGACGCTGTGGCAGGTCAGAGGCGGAGGCTGGACTTTTGCTTCCTTCCATTCTGGCTGCCGGGTGCGGTCTGTCTAGACTGGTTAAGACCACACCCTGTCTCCATTCCTTTTCTCCTCCTCCTCTCTTCTTTCGGGGGCGGCCCCATGGCAATCTGCTGTCAGTCACTCCCTGTGACGGCCTCCCTGCCTTGACGGACACATCTATGCGGACAGTCACTGTTGCAAGGGGCAGGGTTGGCTTTTGGCGCAATTCTGGGACCCAGCCCACGATGGGAGGTTCCATTTTGTTGTCCTTTAGCATGCACATAATGGTGCCCATTCTTCTGGGGCGGGCGCCACATTCAACAACATAACACAGTCCTTTAGGCACACTTCACCCGCCAATAACGGGTTGGTCATGAATCCTGTCCGTGACGCCAGATCTCACGCGCCCCCAGGGCGGTGGGATACTCGGCAGCTGGGCCTCTGGTAGCTGGGGGATATCACGGTGGCTGGCCCAGTCCGTGACCCAGGGTGGTCAGTGCAAAAAGGGGATATTTTTATATGAGATTTTTAGGATTGTTCGTGACGCCACCTGTGGAATACGGCTAAGGGGTTCCGCTGCTGCGGAGCAGTCCTCTGGAGCTGGTGTTACGGCAGCAGGGATGGTGTGGCTCTCCACCGGTAGATCTAGCTCCAGGGCAGCGTGGGGTGTAATGGATGGTTGTGCTGGGCGTTGTGGTGCAGAGAGGGAATGGTGGCGCAGACGGAATAATTGGACAGAGGCGGTGCGGTGCAGTCATCCGTGTCTTTACTCACAGTTCTTTAGTTCCTCAGGGTGCACTGTCAGATTGCAGCCTCCCGCGTCGCGCTGCATTCACCAGGCAGGGGCTCAGCTCTTCCTCAGGTAGATCAGGGGTACCTGGCAGAACCCCACTTTCACGTGTTCCTAGCTAGACCGACTTCACGCTGGGTATTTCTCCCTCCTGCCCTGCGCTGCCCACTCTCAATCCCGCTCGGGTGCTCTGAAGTCCCTCCTGTACGTTGGATCCCGGACCTGCTTGACCCTCCTGGGGATTAGAATGCGGCTTACGATCTCTCTGTCTTCTGACAGATTCTGGGCGTACGGGTGCCGTCCTGCACTCGCCGTACCCCCTAGGATCCCTTCTTAGAACGGAGCCTACTCCCTGCTCCCCTTCTGGGCCTCCAGACTTGGTCCTACTTGTGGAGCAGAGCTCCTAATGAGACTCTGCTCCCGGACTGTTTTCTGAACTGTCCTGAGCTGTTCTTCTGAACTGCTCTCCTCTACTAATCTATCTGTCCTGCCACCTTAAGATGGCTTCCCTATATATACTCCTACCAAAGTGCTCCCTCTAACTACTTCCTCCATCCACACCCACTACTCTTTCCCCCTACCTTTGGTTCCCCCCACTCCAGCCAGGGTCAGGGCTCAGCAGAGACATACATTGCGTCTTGCCCCTCCAGCTGGCCTGGAGCAGTGTAGTGTTGGATGCAGGTGTTTGGGATTCCGGGCAGCACTCCATCCTTACCTGAGAGAAGGAGATACCACACCTCTGGGTGAGGTGCAGTACCCCTGTGGCAACTGAACCCTCAGGGGCGCCACACGCCGAGCAAGTCGAGCAGTGAGATGCTCGGGCGAGCATCGAACACTGACGCGGACGCTCGCTCATCACTAGTCATTACATCGCGTCTGCTGTGTGGCGCATCGGTTTGCATAGTAAAGACCAGAGCAGCGCCTGGTGAAAGGGAACAAGGTGAGTATGTCCTATAGTGAAAAACGACATGTTTTCCTGTGTCCACAAAAATTTTATTTTGTCTAATTTTTTTCATTTTCACAAAGGTAATTGGAGAAGATGGAACCTATAATTTATTATGCAATTTCTCCTGAATGTGACAATATTCCATATCTGGTCAATAATTACTGATTAGGTACATGACAGGGCTTGGAATGGATTGCAGATGTCATGTCACATTTGCTCAGTCAGTGAGGTGCTAAAACAGTAGAAACCTCTCACAAGTGACTCCATTTTAGAAATTAAACTCATCAAGATATACATCTTGGCTTGTGGTGAGCATTTTTAATCCTTAGATGCTTCATTTAATTTTATAAGATTGGGCGATAACCATGAAAAATTAAAATTTTCCTATTAAAATGTTGCTTTAACCTCAAATTTTCCATATCACAAGAGGTAATAAGAGAAAGAAGACCCCACAATTTGTGATGCAATTTCTCCACAGTGATGCCCCTATAAATTGAAACTGGATACAATTTTTTCAGCTTGGATGAGAAGGTGCGCTATTTGACTTTTGGAGTGCAATTTTGGCTGGAATAGATTGCTGATGCCATGCACATTAGCAGAGCCCCTGAGGTGGCAGAACAGTGAAACCAACCCCCTCACCATAAATGACATCATTTTGGAAACTATACCAATGAAGGAGTTAATGTAGGAGTGTAGTGAGTATTTTTAACCTACATGTACCTCACAGAATGTTATAACATTGAGCCGTGGTATTCAAAAAATAGAATTTTACAACTAAAATGTTAAACTACCTGGAAATATTTCATTCTCCTATGGCATAATGTGTAAAATAGATCCCACAATTTGTTTTGAAATTTTTCAATGCAGTGATAACCGATTTGGAAGTGGGGTTGTGTGTAGTCCAGGTCCAGCAAATGTTCAGCCATTTTCGCTTTTTTTTTCTTTTAATAATTTTCTTGATTTTCTGTTGTACATTTTGACAGCCATTAAGTAACAAACAAGTGTTCTCTTCTGTTAGATAGATACAGTTGAAACCAGAAGTTTACATACATTATATAAATAGACAGATATGCATGTTTTTCTCAATAGCTGACATGAAATCAGAGTAACCTTTCCAGTTTTAGGTCAATTAGGATTACCATAATTTTTAATATTTGCCAATTGCCAGAATAATGAGTGAGAAAGAAAAGTTCAACCCTGTTATTTGTTTGACAAGTGTCAAGAAAGTTGATTTGCCACTATTTAATATAGACAGTGTAGGTACCGTCCCAATTTAGGGTCACCTTGTCGCTGGTGGGACGGCTTGTATACTTTTTTTGATCAAAAATAGTTCACTAAGTACCCTATATGTCATATGCAACTTTGCTTTACATTTATATATAATGATTGTAGGGTATGAGAGATATTTTTTGTCTTTTGTAGGTTTTTCTTCTTTTTGCTAGTGTGAACATGCTCCTATTTCTTGCATGTGTACCATCTTAGACCTCAGTTCACATTGCTTGGTTTTTTGTCTTGTTTGCATTCTGTGCAAATTAAGGGTGTGGCATCCCCTTTGTTGAGTTGGTTAGTATATATGTAGCTTACCACGGGCCTAGGTGGTCTGATATTGGGACCCGGTTCTATTTGTCTACCCTTTTATGTGCATTACTTCAACTTTGATATACAGTAAGGTTTTTAATATAGACAGTGTAGGTACCGTCCCAATTTAGGGTCACCTTGTCGCTGGTGGGGCGGCTTGTATACTTTTTTTGATCAAAAATAGTTCACTAAGTACCCTATATGTCATATGCAACTTTGCTTTACATTTATATATATTATGATGGTAGGGTATGAGAGATATTTTTTGTCTTTTGTAGATTTTGCTTCTTTTTGCTAGTGTGAACATGCTCCTATTTCTTGCATGTGTACCATCTTAGACCTCAGTTCACATTGCTTGGTTTTTTGTCTTGTTTGCATTCTGTGCAAATTAAGGGTGTGGCATCCCCTTTGTTGAGCTGGTTATTATATATGTAGATTACCACGGGCCTAGGTGGTCTGATATTGGGACCCAGTTCTATTTGTCTACCCTTTTATATGCATTACTTCAACTTTGATATACAGTAAGGTTTTTAATATAGACAGTGTAGGTACCGTCCCAATTTAGGGTCACCTTGTCGCTGGTGGGACGGCTTGTATACTTTTTTTGATCAAAAATAGTTCACTAAGTACCCTATATGTCATATGCAACTTTGCTTTACATTTATATATAATGATGGTAGGGTATGAGAGATATTTTTTGTCTTTTGCAGGTCTTGCTTCTTTTTGCTAGTGTGAACATGCTCCTATTTCTTGCATGTGTACCATCTGAGACCTCAGTTCACATTGCTTGGTTTTATAACTTGTATTTTGTATTCGCGGCTGTTGTGCCCATACTTTGTAGAAAAGTTCAACCCTGTTGTTTGTTTGACAAGTGTCAAGAAAGTTGATTTGCCACTACACTGAGGTCGGAGTCATTCATAGCACCGCCGTATACACATTCGACTAGCGTTCCGGTCGTTACATCTTGACGTAGTTGGCAGGATACGGTGCTCGCTGTGGATGGTGCGAGTAGCACAGAAGGTGCTGCCGCGTCTACTGTAATAATCCAGCCCCCTTCTCCCATTGTGACCGGTAGAGACCGGTTAGTTGGTTGCTCCGCAAAGGGAGCACTGCTTAACCACCTGGCCAAGTTTGATGGGTATAACTTGCTGTTCAGTGATTGGGTAGGCAGGTTGAAGAATGCCATTGCCTTGTACGGCGTCAGCCCCCAGCTACAATCGGAAGTCGCGCTGAATGCTCTGCAGGGGGATGCGCGCAAAGTTGTCTTGTTAAAACCCAAAGACAAACGAAAGACGGTCAACGATATCATCTGGATACTAGAGAAAGCCTTCGACATTGTGGCGGCGGCAGGCTGATGTCGACAGCATTCTTCGGGATCAGTTAATCGAGGGGATACGAAGTGAAGCGCTAAGGAGCGAATTGTTGCTGAAGGTGCGGAGTTCTCCTGGATTCACCTATGCCGAAATACAGGAAGAGGCAGTAGCACGGACTTTGGAAGTGAGGCCTGCTCTGCAGTGGAGTAACCTGCAAGTGGCTAACACAAGAGAGCCGAGACCAGACCCTGTTCAGGCACAGCTGGCAGTTTTACAGAAAACCGTGGAAAGCCTGAAGGAACAGGTGCAACGGATGCAAGTTCGGGAGATGCCTCTGATATGCTCGGCCCTGACTAACCCCCCTATTCCCCTATATGGGCAACCACCCTATACCTCAGGGAGGACGCTGACTGCTCCTTGACCTGATGCAGCCGGAGGTAGGGCAAGAAGATCGGTTCAATGTTGGCGATGGCGAGATCTGGGGCATATGCAGCGGTACTGCCAGAAAAACCTGCCGGCTGAAATCCCGACATCGGTAAAAGAGAGGCCCTCGCTGTAGTTGGGCATACGGCGAGGCAGGAACGAAAATCAACGCCCAACGTCTGTTCCAAAGATCTGATTGCGGAGAATCCCACGTTAGAGGTGCAGTTTGCAGGAAAGTAGGTGGCGTGCTTAGTGGATACTGGATCGGAGGTGACGACCATGCCGATAGAATTTTTCAAGACGCACTTCGAAGAGGCCATCAAGACGGAGTCGGAAAATCTGCTAAGGCTGAAGGCCGCTAATAATGAAGAAATTCCAGTGGCAGGCATTGCATGGATGAAAGTACAGCTGTGCGGTCAGGAATTGGGAACCAAAGGAGTGGTGCTCGTGAAGACACAGGCGAGGCCAAATCTTCCGGTGGTTCTTGGAATGAACATCCTGAGGGAGCTGGGCTCCCTTTTGTTTGAGCGTGATGGCCGAAGATATTGGAAATGAGCGACACCTCACAAAGCCACTTAGAGGGCCCTGCAAAAGGTGGTCCGTTCGTGCGGCATTCAGAAGAGTTCGGCTGAAGGAAGAATGGTGGGAGCAGTGTATGTCCCATGCGGGTCTGCTGTTGTGATCGCCCCTGGTCAAGAGAAGCTTGTGTTGATGCCGGTAGGGATGCACAGGAAGCTGAATGATGTGGAGGTGGTTCTGGAACCGGTGGGACGGTCAGGAGGTACGGACAGTCCGATGATAGCTCGAACGTTGGCTATTGTGCAAAATGGAAGTGTACCAATGAGGTGTCTGAATCTGCAGAATCATGAGGTGACTCTGGCAGTGGGTACGAAGCTGACTGAGGTATATGTGTGTGACGAAGGAGTCATCCCCAAAAGCCAGTTCACACTGAGGGCAGACCGCCGGACCGCCTGGACCCTGTCGATGCAGGCGGCAGCTGAAGAATCCCCCACGCCCACGTGGAATGGCAGAAAGATTATGGAGATCATAGGAGTGGATGAGTCCCAGTTGGCTCCCGAGCAGGCTCGCAGACTGGAGGCTTCACTGTGGGAATATCAGGCTGTTTTCTCCAGGGGAGATGAAGACTTTGGTTGTACATAGATTGTGGAGCACAAGATACCCACAGGAAACGCCCCCCCAATTCGGGAGAGATATCGTCAGATCTCACCGAGGCTTTATCAGGAGGTCAAAGGAATGCTGGCGCAGATGCTGGATAATGGAGTGGTACGGCCAAGTCAAAGTCCTTGGGCTGCACCGGTCGTGTTGGTCTGGAAAAAGGATGGATCCATACGGTTTCGTGTTGATTACCGTAATCTGAATGTGCTCACAGTACGTCAATCCTACCCGTTGCCCCGGATCGAGGAATCCCTGTCTGCCTGGGAAAGGTGAAGTACTTCTCCACTCTTGACCTGGCCATCGGCTACTGGCAGGTGCCCGTGGCGTCTCAAGATCGGCAGAAGACAGCATTCATCTTGCTGATGGGACTGTACGAATTTAATCGAATGCCCTTCGGACTGACTAATGCTCCAGGAACGTTTCAGTGGTTAATGGAATACTGGTTGGGCGATTACAATTTTGAGTCCGTGTTGATCTATCTGGAGAATGTGATTATATTTGGAGATTCGTTCGACGACCACCTGAAGAAGCTCGAGCAAGTGTTGCACCGACTGAGGGACAATGGACTTAAGATCAAGCCAATGAAATGTCACTTGTTCCAGACGCAGATCGAGTATCTGTGACATGTAGTGTCGGCTGAGGGTGTGCGGCCAGCACTGAGTAAAATTTAGGCCATTTAGGAGTGGCCCCATCCCAAGACCGTGAGAGAAGTATGGGCATTTCTCGGTTTAGCCGGATACTACCATCGGTTTGTGAAAGACTTTGCTAAAGTGGCTGAACCACTGAATGAGTTGTTGAGAGAGACGGCTCAGGGGCCCAAGAATCAGCCGATTCGGTGGACGGACCGACAATAACAGGCATTCGATCGGATCCGGGCCGCTCTTGTGCAGGCACCTTTATTGGCGTGTGCTCGCTTTGATAAACCATTCACCCTGAACACTGACAGAAGTCTCTATGGTCTGGGAGCCGTGTTAGCTCAAGAACAAGATGGGAGTGAGTGAGTCATCGCGAATGCTAGCCTGTATTTACGGGATACAGAGCGAAATCCGGACAATTACAGCTCGTTTAAGCTGGAGATGTTGGCCCTGGTGTGGGCCATGACCGAGAAGTTTGCAGAGTACCTGGCTGGGTCGGAGATTCTAATGATGGCGGACAATAATCCGCTTGCACACTTGGAAAACGCTAAACTAGGAGCCCTGGAGCAGAGAGAGGTGGCGTGGATGTCCAAGTTTAATTACCGGATCCGGTTCCGTTAGGGTAAAGAAAACTCCAGTGCCAACGCATTATCACGAGTGACCCGAGGCACACCCGAGCAGGTGGTGGATGAAGACCTCAAGGATACTGAGATCCCCGATTTGAGGCGATTGCCTGTGTTCGTGGACGTGGCACGCTCAAGTGGGGTGGCGACACGGGTCGCCACATTGCTGGGCAAGACTTTTCAAGAGTGGGCCGAGTTACAGGATTCAGACTCTGAACTGTCACGAGTAAAGAAATGGCTGAGTCCAAAGTCCTGGCCCGATGGGAGAGCAAGAGCCCGGCTGGGTGCAGAAGGACAAAAGCTGCTAAGGCAGTGGGATCGATTGGCCATAGCGGAGGGGATACTGTAATGCTGGATCTACATAGCGGCAGAGCTAGGTACCGTTGGCTGTTAGTAATCCCAGCTTCAGTGGCTCTGGACATTGCCCGGGAAGCTTATATGCGGGGTGCACACTTTGGGCCTGAGAAGACTTATCGTTGGCTGTAGCGGTACGTGTACACACCTGGCTTGGAAGAAGTTGTGAAAGAGGTGTGTGGTAGGTGCCGGGCATGTGAGCTGAATAAGTCCCTGGAACAGAGGGCTCCTGTTCAGACAATTGTGACGTCTGCCCCGTTGGAAGTGCTAATGGTGTATTATTTGTCAATCGGGTATGCCAGAAGTGGTCATCATTCATGCCTAGTCATGACTGATCACTTTACTAATTTTGCCGTTGCTGTCCCCACCAAAGATCAGACTGCTAAGTCCGCAGCTGAGGCAATTTGTAAGCATTTCATCCAGGTTTATGTGTGTCCTCAAAGGATACATTCAGATCAAGGTGCTTGCTTTCAAGGTCAGCTCATGACGGAGTTGCTGCAAGTCTATGGGATTCAGCAATCACGGACAATGCCCTACCATCCACAGGGAAATGGGGCCTGTGAACGGTTCAACCAAACCTTGCTTCAACTGCTGAGAACGCTGGAACAGAGGCAGAAGGAGCTTATGTAGGCCTACAACAATAGGGTCCATAGCACCACAGGATTCACTCCTTACGCGATGATGTTCGGTCGGCCTGGGCGAGAAATTGAAGAACTGTACCTGACAAGCCAGAATATCATACAGCCAGTGAGTGGGTCCAGGATCATCGCTGAAGGTTTGCGGGAAATCCACCGGATAGTAAAAGACCATGTGCAGGATCATCCCCACCAAGATCGGGGGCCTGTGCACCTAGATGAGTTCCGAGTGGATGATAAGGTGCTAGTGCGAGTCACGTGTCCGGGAGATAAGTTGAGTGACAGGTGGGAGGATACGCCCTACACAGTAGTGGAAAGGGTATTCCCAGGGGGAAGTGTGTACACAGTGGTTCTTGAAGGGTACATTGGACCCCGTTACACAATACACAAAAACTGGCTAAGGGGGTGTATGTCCGACACACCTGCCTGTCACCCTGAGACACCTGCCCCACCTACAGCGATTGCACCAAGTAATGTTGAATGTGACTGTTGGGATGACTTGGGGGTGGAACCCTCGGACTTGCAAAGTCCGATAGCGCAAGATCCAGGTGTTCCACACACCGCCCCTGATGTTACTGTTCCACCAGATGCGGTGGACCCTCCATCGAACTCGGCAAGTACTGGTTTGCAGAGATCGAAGAGGAGCACAGCTGGTGTTCTCCAAATACGATATAATCCTGCGGAGTATGTGTTACATATGTGTTGTACGAAACCATTTGTCGGGGCGCCAAATTGTAAGTGGGGTGGATTGTAGCATGTTGGCATGTGTTTCTAGTAATTAGTTCATATTACTGATAGCATAAATTTATCCTGCAATGACTTAGTCCGGCCATTAGGGGTCAGCAAGAGACAAGTAAAGAAAAGCCCGGGGATCTGTGAAAAAGCCCGGGAATCTGAGATCCAGGAAGACCTCTGAGGGGACGAGACGTGTCTGATGTCCAGAGACAATTGGAGCTTGCAGAGACTTGAGCCGGATGGTGTGTCCAAGAAGAAACTGTGCCTTGTGAGTAACTGAGATATGTGACCAGTCACCAACTGTGTAGTTAGCTAGGGAAAGCTAGTTAGTAATCCCAGTAGTACTGAGAACTGCCCGGTGTATATCATTGCTGATGGACTGATCAGGCTTGATCCAGAGATTGCGAAAGATCTGGTATAACAAGACTTTGTGTACGTGGATACTACAAAGGAGCCCTGTTGTGAACTATACATTGAGACTGAGATCAATTCTGATTCCTGCCTGCGCCGGGATATGCTAGAGAACTTGGTATGAAGGAGAAGCTGATTAAACCTTGTGGCCAGAGATCAGGGTCTAATAAAAGGTTTAGTTTGTTAATTGCTTGTGTATATTAAATTAGAGAGATTTCTCTTTGCTCTTGTAGGAAGATAAATTGTACACCGTATAGACAACGCGTTGGCTAAACATAGAGTGTTTATTAAGGGGAAAAACAAGGGTACCAGGATCCCATTGTATTAGTGTGGGAGGGGAGTGTAAGGTTATATTCCTGGGAGGACCACGTGCCACGTCCGCAGTAACTTCCTGGGTAGCCCCTGTACTGAATAAGGGTGGGAGCGGCATAGCCCAGGGGTAGTTTGGCTCATTCCTGCGAGATTGGCACTTGGGCTCTCTCGGGCTGCATAACTTGTATTTTGTATTCGTGGCTGTTGTGGCTCATACTTTGTAGGAAAGTACAACCCTTTTATTTGTTTGACAAGTATAAAGAAAGTTGATTTGCCACTACACTGAGGTCAGAGTCATTCATAGCATCGCCGTATCCCTCATACACATTCCACCAGCGTTCCGGACGTTACATCCCCAAGGATGAGTCAGACTAGTGCTAGTTCACAATTCTCTTCCTGATATATTGGCTGATTTCTTTAGACTTTCCCAGGATGCTACACAAAGAAGCAGTGTTTCAGGTGTGCATTAAAATACATCCATAGGTGTGTGTCTAATTAACTCAGATGTTGCCAAAAAATCAGAAGCTTCCAAACACATGACATCATCATATGGGCAGTCCAGAATTGTTTAAAGGCATAGTAATCTGTGTATATAAACAATATAGTGTATGTAAACTTTTGACTTTGCAGTAATTAATAAAAATGCCTTAAAACATTTTCTCTCATTATTTTGGCATTTGGCAAATATTAAAAATTATAGTAATCCTAATTGACCTAAAACAGGAAAGGTTTATTCAGATTTCATGTCAGATATTGAGAAAAACATGCATATATAGTGTAAGTAAACTTCTGGTTTTAACTGTATCACTTATAACTTCATGGTGCACGTGTGTCATTACACGGCAGCCAATTCTGAACAAGCTAAGCTGCAGTGTAAAGCATGTGTGAGTTACAGAGCAGCCCCCTGGACCACTAATGAGACTAGAGATGGATTTCAGACCACCCTGACTCCAGTCGACAACAATGCTGCAGTCATGAATGATAGCGCTGTCCTAATGGAGTAACGCTGGGGTGTCCTCTCCTCTAGGACTGTAGTGACGTGTGTTGAGCACAATGGATGAATTCCAATGTGAAATATCAGCCAACACTTCTGATTAGGAATCCTGCTCCTCTGTTGGAGGCTTTTATGACCAGTACATTTTCAGATGTCAGTCTAATCTATTCATTTTTATTTTTGCTCTGGGGATTGAACATTATGATAAAGAATGTGGCTGGGCAGATAAACCAGACCACAGATCACTGGTCAGAGCATTCACAGGACAGTGTCACAGGAAGCGCAATTTACAAAAATACTGTTCCAAAACTCCTGCAGATTCTGGTGTGGAGAGAACTGACATATTTGCTGCTCGCCTTCTTCTCTACCATGTATGTGGAACCCTTCAGCTCTGCACACACAGTGAGGAGATTATCCCGACCTTTACAGCAGGCCATACATCTATAATATAACCGGAGATGCATCCCTCTGTCTGAAGCCGTTATAGACTGCGCAAACGCGACACACCAGTCTGGCTCCAGACAGAAGATCGCATGGAGCCGTTACAAGTAAGAAGAGTGTATGGTGCCAGAGACACTGAATGCATACCGCGATCTCCGGCGCCACACTTACATACTTACCTGACTGGGAGGAGCGTTGCCGCGGAGCCTCTCTTCTCACCGGAGACCGGGGCAGGAGTGAGGCGTCGGAATCAGCGCATGCACCTAGCGCTATCCGGCACCATTTTACTGAAGACACGTTTGCAGTGTGTCTTCAGCAAAATGGCGCCGGACAGCGCGGTATGGGCACGCGTGTACTCGGGCGCCGCACTCCTCCTCTGGCCTCCGGCAGAACGGGACACAGCACTGGAGCACAGGGATGAAAGCTGAGTATAACTGTTTATTTTTTTTGTATTTGTGCAGCGTGATAGGGATGAGGGGTGCCATACATACCAGGATTGGGGAGTGAGGGGACCACACATAGCAGGGGGGGGCATGCATACCAGGATAGGGATGAGGGGTACCATGTATACTAGGATAGGGATGAGGGGTACCATGCATACCAGGATAGGGATGAGGGGTACCATACATACCAGGATAGGGATGAGGGGTACCATACATACCAGAATCAGGATGAGGGGTACCGTATATACCAGGATGAGGGATGGGGTGCCATGCATACCAGGATTGGGGATGAGGAAGCCATGCATACCAGGATGAGGGATTGAGTACCATGCATACCAGGATTGGGGGATGAGGGGTGCAATGCATACCAGGATTGGGATGAGGGGTGCCATATATACCAGGATGAGAGTTGGGGTGCCATGCATACCAGGATTGGGATGAGGGGTGCCATGCATACCAGGATTGGGGATGAAAGGTGCCATGCATACCAGGATTGGGGATGAGGGGGCCATGCATACAAGAATGAGGGATCGGGTGCCATGCATGCCAGGATTGGGATGAGGGGTGCAATGCGTACCAGGATTGGGAATGAGGGGTGCAATGCGTACCAGGATTGGGGATGAGGGGTGTCATGCGTACCAGGATTGGGGATGAGGGGTGCCACGCGTACCAGGAATGGGGATGAGGGGTGCCATACGTACAAAAATTGGGGATGACGGGTGCCATGCGTACCAAGATTGAGGATGAGGGTTGCCATGCGAACCAGGATTGGGGATGAGGGGTGCCATGCATACTAGGATTGGGGATGAGGGGTACCATGCATACCAGGATGAGGGATGGGGAGCCATGCATACCAGGATTCCGATGAGGGGCCATGCATACCAGGATAGGTATGAGGGATACCATGTATACCAGGATAGGGATGAGGGGTACCATGCATACCAGGATAGGGATGAGGGGTACCATACATACCAGGATTGGGGGATGAGGGGTGCCATGTATACCAGGATTGGGATGAGGGGTGCCACATATACCAGGATGAGAGATGGGATGCCATGCATACCAGGATTGGGGATGAGGGATGCCATGCATACCAGGATTGGGAATGAGGGGTGCAATGCGTACCAGGATTGGGAATGAGGGGTGCCATGCGTACCAGGATTGGGGATGAGGGGTGCCATGCGTACCAGGATTGGGGATGAGGGGTGCCATGCGTACCAGGAATGGGGATGAGGGGTGCCATACGTACAAAGATTGGGGATGATGGGTGCCATGCCTACCAAGACTTAGGATGAGGATTGCCATGCATACCAGGATTGGGGATGAGGGGTGCAATGCATTCCAGGATTGGGGATGAGGGGTGCCATGCATACCAGGATTGGGGATGGGGTGTCATGCATACCAGAATTGGGAATGAGGAGTACCATGCATACCAGGATGAGGGATGGGATGCCATGCATACCAGGATAGGGATGTGGGGGGGCCATGCATACCAGGATAGGGATGAGGGGCCATGCATACCAGGATAGGGATGAGGGGTACCATGTATACCAGGATAGGGATGAGGGGTACCATGCATACCAGGATAGGGATGAGGTGTACCATACATACCAGTATGGGGGTTGAGGGGTGCCATGCAAACCAGGATGAGGGATGGGGTGCCATGCATACCAGGATTGGGGATGAGGAAGCCATGCATACCAGGATGAGGGATTGGGCGCCATGCATACCGAGATTGGGAAATGAGGAAGCCATGCATACCAGGATGAGGGATTGAGTACCATGCATACCAGGATTGGGGGATGAGGGGTGCCATGCATACCAGGATTGGGGATGAAAGGTGCCATGCATACCAGGATTGGGGATGAGGGGGCCATGCATACAAGAATGAGGGATCGGGTGCCATGCATGCCAGGATTGGGATGAGGGGTGCAATGCGTACCAGGATTGGGAATGAGGGGTGCAATGCCTACCAGGATTGGGGATGAGGGGTGCCATGCGTACCAGGATTGGGGATGAGGGGTGCCACGCGTACCAGGAATGGGGATGAGGGGTGCCATACGTACAAAAATTGGGGATGACGGGTGCCATGCGTACCAAGATTGAGGATGAGGGTTGCCATGCGTACCAAGATTGGGGATGAGGGGTGCCATGCATACTAGGATTGGGGATGAGGGGTACCATGCATACCAGGATGAGGGATGGGGTGCCATGCATACCAGGATGAGGGATGGGATGCCATGCATATCAGGATAAGGATGTGGGGAAGCCATGCATACCAGGATTCCGATGAGGGGCCATGCATACCAGGATAGGTATGAGGGATACCATGTATACCAGGATAGGGATGAGGGGTACCATGCATACCAGGATAGGGATGAGGGGTACCATACATACCAGGATTGGGGGATGAGGGGTGCCATGCATACCAGGATTGGGATGAGGGGTGCCACATATACCAGGATGAGAGATGGGGTGCAATGCATACCAGGATTGGGGATGAGGGATGCCATGCATACCAGGATTGGGGATGAGAGGTGCCATGCATACCAGGATTGGGGATGAGGGGGCCATGCATACAAGAATGAGGGATGGGGTGCCATGCATGCCAGGATTGGGAATGAGTGGTGCAATGCGTACCAGGATTGGGGATGAGGGGTGCCATGCGTACCAGGATTGGGGATGAGGGGTGCCATGCGTACCAGGAATGGGGATGAGGGGTGCCATACGTACAAAGATTGGGGATGACGGGTGCCATGCGTACCAAGATTGAGGATGAGGATTGCCATGCATACCAGGATTGGGGATGAGGGGTGCAATGCATACCAGGATTGGGGATGAGGGCTGCCATGCATGCCAGGATTGGGGATGGGGTGTCATGCATACCAGGATTGGGAATGAGGAGTACCATGCATACTAGGATGAGGGATGGGATGCCATGCATACCAGGATAGGGATGTGGGGGGGCCATGCATACCAGGATAGGGATGAGGGGCCATGCATACCAGGATAGGGATGAGGGGTACCATGTATACCAGGATAGGGATGAGGGGTACCATGCATACCCGGATAGGGATGAGGGGTACCATACATACCAGTATTGGGGTTGAGGGGTGCCATGCAAACCAGGATGAGGGATGGGGTGCCATGCATACCAGGATTGGGAATGAGGGGGGCCATGCATACCAGGATGCGGATGAGGGCCATGCATACCAGGATAGGAATGAGGGGTACCATGTACAGTACAGACCAAAAGTTTGGACACACCTTCTCATTTAAAGATTTTTCTGTATTTTCAAGACTTTGAAATTTGTACTTACACACTGAAGGCATCAAAACTATGAATTAACACATGTGGAATTATATACTTAACAAAAAATTGTGAAACAACTGAAAATATATCTTATATTCTAGGTTCTTCAAAGTAGCCACCTTTTGCTTTGATGACTGCTTTGCACACTCTTGGCGAGCTTCAAGAGGTAGTCACCGGAAATGGTCTTCCAACAATCTTGAAGGAGTTCCCAGAGATGCTTAGCACTTGTTTGCCCTTTTGCCTTCACTCTGCGGTCCAACTCACCCCAAACCATCTCGATTGGGTTCAGGTCTAGTGACTGTGGAGGCCAGGTCATCTGGCGTAGCACCAGGGGCGTACATAGAAATCATGGGGCCCCATAGCAAAAGTCCAAACTGGGCCCCCCTTCCCCGTAAAAAAAAATCTGCAACGTAACTGGAATCACAGTGTATAGGCGCAGTCACAAAAGGACATAGCTATCTACTTTGGAAGACAGGGAAATGGACATGTCTTGTAGCATATACATAGTAAATGTGCCCTTACTGAAGCCTTTTTATTGTTCTCAACCCTTTTATCGCCGTATAGATTTAAATACCCCCAAAAAAGCATCCAACACACTGTATGATAACCCCTACAGTAAATTACCCTACTGTAACCCCCACATGCACTGTATGATGACTCCATAGTCCCCCCAGCAAAGTATGATGTCCACACAACCACCCACACAATATGATAGCTCTGACAGCATCCAAACACAGTATGATGGTCCACACACACTCCCCATAGCAACCCCCCCCTAACACAGTATGAAGGTCCCCGCAAAGTATGATGATCCCCACAGACCCACATTGTATGATGATCCTCACACAGTTTGATGGCCCCATAGCCCCTCCACAGGACCTCCAAACATTATGATGAAGGTACCCACAGTATGATGGTCAGCACATTTCCCCCTCACACAGTAAGCAGCACAGTGGCTCAGCGGTTAGCACTGCAGCCTTGCAGCTCTGGGGTACTGGGTTCAAATCCCACCAAGGACATCATCTGCAATGAGTTTGTATGTTCTCCCCGTGTTTGTGTGGGTTTCATCCGGGTTCTCTAGTTTCCTTCCACATTCCAAAGACATACTGATAGGGAATGTAAATTGTCAGCCCCAATGGGGACAGTGCTGTGGAATTAATGGCACTATATAAGTGAGTAAAATAAATATATACTGTATTTTGCGGATTATAAGACGCACCCCAAATTTTGGGGTGCAGAAAAGGAAAAAATATTTGTTGTTTATTTTTAAATAAAATGGTGTGCCTTATAATCCTTTTTACCTGGGGGCAATGGTAGTGGAGGGGGGGTCACAGGAGCCAGGCTCACACATACCGGAGACTGGCGGGAGAGGAGGCTACGGCAGGAGACGGGCGATGCTGCGGCCCCACCCTCAGAGGAAATGTCAGTGATTCAAGGCGGTGGTGGTGGCAGCGGGAGCTAGGCGAGTTCAGCGAGGCGATGCTGCGGCCCTGTCCTCAGAAGTCGGCGGTGAGCGGAGGCGAGGTTCCCTATCCTGTACATAGCCCTGCGCTGTGCTTTTGTAAAATGGCCACCGGAGCATGCGCAGATCGAGATCTCTAGAGAACTCGGCCAGCTCCCGCCGCCACCACCACCACCTTGAATCACTGACATTTCTTCTGAGGGCGGGGCCGAAGAATCGCCCCGCTACTGCCGCAGCCGCCGCCAACCTCCTGTGTTTGGAAACCCTATCCGACACCGCCCCCCAAGTAACCATAACTTTTCATTATAAGACGCACACCCTTTTTCCTCCCAAATTTTGGGGGAAAAAGTGTGTCTTATAATCCGAAAAATACAGTGAGTAAAATAAAATAAATAAATAATATTGGCCCCCACAGTAGTCCCCACCACAATATGATGGTCGCCACAAGCCCCCCACATCATATGATGACCCGCTTTCAGTAGTCCCCATCACAGTATAAGACCCCACAGACCCTTACAAGTCCTGACTAGGAGAGCATGAGCTGCCGTGCAGATAAATGTGTGTAAAGCAGTAATTTATACAATTTATTAATGTTCAGCTCTAATCCCCTCTGGTCCCAGAAGTTCCTCCTCAAGCCTTTTGGTGATCGACACAGGACAGTGTGACAGTAGCTCTAGCTCGGTGTGAAGGAGGCTTCCTGACTCTCTTTGTGCACAATCACAGCCCTCCTCCCCATAAACCTGTAAATAGTTAGCAGAATTCTATTTACGACCCCTCCCCCTGCCTTAACACCCGCACATCCAACAATCAGCATGCAGGTGGAAACTCATCTGACTGAGTCATTTCACACAGAGAGCCCAGCGCTGCCCTGCTAACCTGCAGTGTCAGCTGAGTGTCACCCCGGCCTCCAGGACGCTCCCTCTGTCTCCATTAGCCAGGCTCCAATGATCACCACGCTCCGGGTGCTCAGCTCCTCTCTGCTGTGCACGCAGCGCAGTGATCTAGAGGGGCGTGTCTATGGAGAGAGCAGCCGGCTGTGGGCCCCCTGAACGCTGGGGCCCCATAGCAGTCGCGTGGTCTGCCTCTATGGGCCGTACGCCACTGCGTAGCACCCCATCCCTCTCCTTCTTGGTCAAATAGCCCTTACACAGCCTGGAGGTGTGTTTGGGGTCATTGTCTAGTTGAAAAATAAATGATGGTCCAAATAAACGCAACCAGGATGGAATAGCATGCCGCTGCAAGATGCTGTGGTAGCCATGCTGGTTCAGTATGCCTTCAATTTTGAATAAATCCCCAACAGTGTCACCAGCAAAGCACCCCCACACCATCACACCTCCTCCTCCATGCTTCACGGTGGGAACCAGGCATGTAGAGTCCATCCGTTCACCTTTTCTATGTCGCACAAAGACATGGTGGTTGGAACCAAAGATCTCAAATTTGGACTCATCAGACCCAAGCACAGATTTCCACTGGTCTAATGTCCATTCCTTGTGTTCTTAAGCCCAAACAAGTCTCTTCTGCTTGTTCCCTGTCCTTAGCAGTGGTTTTCTAGCAGCTATTTTACCATGAAGGCCTGCAGCACAAAGTCACAGTTGTTGTAGAGATGTGTCTGCTGCTAGAACTCTGTGTGGCATTGACCTGGTCTCTAATCTGAGCTGCTGTTAACCTGCGATTTCTGAGGCTGGTGACTCGGATAAACTTATCCTCAGAAGTAGAGGTGACTCTTGGTCTTCCTTTCCTGGGGCGGTCCTCATGTGAGCCAGTTTCTTTGAAGCGCTTGATGGTTTTTGCAACTGCACTTGGGGACACATTCAAAGTTTGCCCAATTTTTCGTACTGACTGACCTTCATTTCTTAAATTAATGATGGGCACTTGTTTTTCTTTACTTAGCTGCTTTTTTCTTGCCATACTACAAATTCTAACAGTCTATTCAGTAGGACTATCAGCTGTGTATCCACCTGACTTCTGCACAACACAACTGATGGTCCCAACCCCATTTATAAGGCAAGAAATCCCACTTATTAAACCTGACAGGGCACACCTGTGAAGTGAAAACCATTTCCGGTGACTACCTCTTGAAGCTCATCAAGAGAATACCAAGAGTGTGCAAAGCAGTCATCAAAGCAAAAGGTGGCTACTTTGAAGAACCTAGAATATAAGACATATTTTCACTTGTTTCACACTTTTTTGTTAAGCATATAATTCCACATGTGTTAATTCATAGTTTTGATACCTTCAGTGTGAAAGTACAATTTTGAAAGTCATGAAAATACAGAAAAATCTTTCAATGAGAAGATGTGTCCAAACTTTTGGTCTGTACTGTATACCAGGATAAGGATGAGGGGTACCATGCATACCAGGATGAGGGATGGGGTGCCATGCATACCAGAATAGGGATGAGGGGTACCATGCATACCAGGATGAGGGGTACCATACATACCAGGATAGGGATGAGGAGTGTCATGCATACCAGGATGGGGGTGAAGGGCCCATGCATACCAGGATAAGGCTGAAAGGGCCATTCATACCAGGATTGGGTATGAGAGACCATGCATACCAGGATGAGGGGTGCCATGCATACCAGGATTGGGGGTGAGGGGTGCCATACATACCGGGATTGGGGGTGAAGGGTGCCATGCATACGAGGATGTGGATAAAGGGTGTCATGCATACCAGGATAGGGATGAGGGGTGTTATGCATACCAGGATATGGATGAGGGGTGCCATGCATACCAGGATAGGGATGAGGGGTGCCATGCATACCAGGATAGGGATGAGGTGTGATAGGCATACCAGGATAGGATGGGGGCAGCACATAACAGCATGGGATAACAGGATTGGGGAGCACAAATACCAGGATGGGGGCAGCACAAATACCAGGATGTTGGCAGCACATACCAATAAAAATGCTCGCTACCCGGGCGTAAAATGGGTTCAATAGCTAGTATTGTATAAAGCCGGCAGCCATCACTCCTAACTCCTCCTAACACATGCATGTTCCATTTGGCTGAGCATGTGTGTGCTCATATCTGAGAAAAAGCATGAAGACCCCTAAACACATTAGTGCAAAGTCAGCTGAACCCGCCAATTTACTATATCTAACGTGTATTGTGGGTCTCTCAACCCATGACAAACTGCAACGTCCCATACTTTTGTTTTAAGCTTTTGCTTTGAGATAAGTCGCCCTTAGAAGGGCCTGGCAGTCAACTACTCCTCTTTCTCCTTAAAAACTGCACGCCTATTTAGGCAGAACCACCTACATGTGTATAGGGAGGACAGGCAAGATGGCTGACTGCCCTTCCTGCATTATACAAACATGACTTATATGTGTAGGCTCTGCTGTTTATGATTTTTGTAGGACTTTTACTGTTCCAATCAAAATTTTTGAACCCCCAATAAAAATTAGGTTTCTTTGCAAAATTCACAAAGTTTCTGCTGTTTCCAATAAACCAATCAAACAAGAACAGTGTAAATGAGGCAAAATAAATAATATAACATCACTACTGCATAAGAGGCCACTAATAATGGAGATTATACAGAAACTTTTATAGATTGTTCTTCTTTTTATTTTTCCATAAATGATGTTATTATCATGGAAGGTGATGGAGCAGATGATGATGATGACTCCACTCCTCAGGCCTCGGCTTGCACTTGTGCTGTTTTTAGAAATCCAGGTCTGCATCACACATGACGGAGAGGTGAAGAGCAGGAATGTTTTCCTGAATCCCTCTAGGATGTTCATCCTACAACACTGCGTTCAACCATATGGCCTTCTTTCTGTCCATGTCCAGGCAGGTGAAGGAGCAGCCGCTTCCTTCTGTCTATCCATGTCCAGGTGGGTGAAGGAGCAGCCGCTTCCTTCAGTATATCCATATCCGATTAATGAAGGAGCAGCCGCTTCCTTCTGTCTGTCCTTTTCCACCACATTGTAGATGAGTCGTCCAGATGGTGACATAGCAAGTATGACTGGAAGAATTCCTTCAATTTCAGCCAATAATTACTTACTATGTTGATCCAGAGGAAGGCGAAAAATAACCCCGAAGACTAGTTGTTGGATAATCCTCATATCAGGGGAAAAAAATTCCTTCCTGACCCCAAATATGGCGATCGGAATGAATCCCTGGATGGTTGGTGCTCTAATCTACTTGGATGTTATGTGGTGGAAGCTCGGTAGGTTTGTCAAAGTCCGGTTAATAAGAAAGTCCTGTGTAGTTGTATCGTCCGATTAAAGGTTCATTCCTAGATGTTGCTGGAATGGGGCTGATTTCTCTCAGCCTAATACTCCTGTAAGAAGAGAAATATACACGTCTGAGAATCAGCCCCTCACATACAGTATATACTGTATACAGGGGGTGTAAGAATAAGGTGTATAGTGTGTATGTGTGTTACTGGGCAGTGATATAGATGTCCCTATATGATATACTTACAGAAGTCCCATGGGAATGGTGGATCGGCTGTGCCGGATTCCACTTTGCTCCAGTCTATGGAGTTGAAGAACGGATGGGATCTGATGGACGATATAATAGCCAATCGAGAAAATGGAATTTTGCAGAGGAGCTGGAAAATGAAAGAGACCATTAGTCATGATATTATGTATTATTAGTAGCAAGTTATTACACAATGTCTATGAACTGTCCACATCTTATGTTCATATCTTCTTATCACCCTCCATCATCCGTCTTCATCTGATCCTACTCACCCCTTCCATGATATCGATGGCATCAGGGCAGATGCTTGGTGGATAACAAGGAACATCATTCTGCAGTGATTCGCAATATTCCTCTTTTGAGCCGAGGCTATAGAACGGCTGATCACCTACAATCATCGTAAATAGTAGGGCGCCAAAGGAAAATGAGTCCACCTGATAGTTGTGGTCTTCTCCATACATTATCTGTGGGAACATGAGACAGGAAATGAGCTGAATACACTAGTGAGGGGATTTACCCACAGGCCATGAGGACCGATCTGTGATTAGATATGAGCAGGATACATAGGCATCAGAGTATTACTCAGTCCTATCAGCATCAATCAGACGGAGGTTCCTTACCTCTGGCGCAGCGTAACCAATAGAGCCTACTAATTCATTAAATGTTTCCTTCTCAAACACTTTTATTGCTGATGAGCCAAAGTCAGCGATTTTGATGTGTCCGATGTCATCTAGGAGAATGTTCTCAGGCTTCAGGTCACTGCAGGAAAAAGAGCAGATACTGATTGTGAGGAGGATAATTCATAAAAAGAACGTAATACAATAGATATGTAAGGAAGGAGACAACAGGGAGTCAGAGGTGATATATTTATGTCTGTAGCTGAACTGATTACCGATGTATGATGCCTTTTTCATGAAGATATTGGATTCCGCAGACCATCTCTGCTGCAAAGAGCCTATGGAGAAGAAAGTAGAGGATCAGTGGTTACACACACAATCATACAGAGAGCATGAGGAGATCACACACCTGTCCCACGAACATGCACATCTTCATTTTCTCCTGTTGTCATTGTC
This sequence comes from Phyllobates terribilis, assembly GCF_046119375.1. Lineage (NCBI taxonomy): Eukaryota > Metazoa > Chordata > Amphibia > Anura > Dendrobatidae > Phyllobates > Phyllobates terribilis. The sequence goes on from NW_027362768.1 coordinate 314,420,660, forward strand.
CATTGCTGGGATTACAATGTACGGGCAAAAGCTTATTAGGATTCAGTTATAAGACATTTACCTTGTTGCCTTTATATCATAAGGCATTGATTTTTCCATGTGATCAAACAGGTCTCCTCCAGCCATGTAGTCCATCGCTATGATGTATTGATTAGGTGTCTCCATAAATCCCCGCAGAGAGGTTAGGAAACGGCACCCAGTGGCCCTTTTCAGGACTTCTATCTCAGTAATGACTTTGTCCTCAGCACGACGACTCTGGTCCATGATTTTGACAGCCAGCAGTTCTTCACTGATCGGATCTGATGCCAAGATGACCTGAAGGAAAATCACAACAGATCAGACCAAACTCTGTCATCCCACAGGAATCAGTCTAATGCAGAGCTGGATAATGTGCGTCTCACGGACCAAGACAGCAAAAAGGCTGTCCCAATGCCACCGCTATCCGCACATCCTCAGTATGCAGACACAGGTAAATACATTGGTGGAAGAGGGGCTGCCAGCTACTTCTTCCACCAATCAGCATGTGAGACAGCAGACGTGATGACTTCATTACATCGTGTCTGCTGTATGGAAAGTCAGTTCACCGGAGACAGGAGCAAAGTGTTGGGGGAACGGGACCGAGGTGAGTATGTGCTGGTTTCTTTTTTTCCCCCATATATGTATGAGATGTTTGCATGTATATAGGAGGCCATGAGGGGCTCATACTGTATGTAAGAGGCAATGTGAGGGCTCATACTGTAAATAGTAGGCAATGTGGCGGCTTATACTGTATATAGGATGCAATGTGGGGGCTCATACTGTATTTAAGAGACAATGTTGGGGCTTATACTGTATATAAGAGGCAATGTGGGGGCTCATACTGTAAATAGGAGGCAATGTGGGGGCTCATACTGTAAATTTGAGGCAATGTGAGGGTTCATACCTTAAATAGGAGGCAATGTGGGGGCTCATACTGTAAATAGGAGGCAATGTGGGGGCTTATACTGTATATAGGATGCAATGTGGGGGCTCATACTGTATGTAGGAGGCGATGTGGGAGTTCAAACTGTATATAAGAGGCAATGTGGAGGCTCATACTGTATATAAGAGACAATGTGGAGCTCATACTGTATATAGGGGACAATGTGGAGGTTCATACTGTATAAAGAAAGGTAATGTGGGGCTCATATTTTATATAGGGTCTATGTGAGGGCTCATATTGTATATAAAGAGGCTATGTGGGGGCTCGCTCTGCATATAGAGAGGCTATGTGGAGGCTTAAGCTATATACAGGTGGCTATGTGGGGGCTCATACTTTAAGGGGCAATTTTGGGGCTCATACTGTATATAGAGGACTGTGTGTGGGCTCATACTGTATATAGAGAAGCTATGTGGGGGCTTACACTTTATGTAGGAAGTTGTGTGGGAGTTCATACTGTAAATAGGGCGCTGTTATTGGGCTCATACGGTATATAGGGGGTGTCAGCAATACGTAATCTTGCTCAATTTAAGTGATAATATAAAATACTAATTATAATTGTAATAAATATGTTAATTTTAATATTGAGCAGAATAGATTGGGGAACACGGAAGAGTAGAAATTCACACTTACTTTTCCGAAGCCTCCCTCTCCAAGATCTTCATGGAAATTGAGATTGGAAAGGTCAATATGATTTTCTGTGCCGACCAATTCTCTAAAGGGTAAAATACGGAAACTGGCTTCATCAAGGTCTTGTACTGGCATGACCGCTGTGCCGGAGGGTGTCTCAACGCTTCCATCTGCTGAGATGATAAAAGAGTTATTGATAAATATAAATACATTACATTTTTAATCAAATTTCTGTAATTAAGCTGAAAATGTCTGACATTTGTGCCCTGATTCATCCAAACTGTCGAATGTAGAAAAATTGTCCTGTTGCCCATAGCAACCAATCACAGCTCAGATTCCATTTTTTCACATTCTATGGAACAGTGAAAGCTGCATTGTGATGGGTTGCTGTGGCAACAAGGAAAGTATTTCTGCAATTTTGATAATCAAGGCCTGTCAACCCCCAGTCTATTATACTAAACTGTTTCATTCTTACCTGGAGCATCTTTATCCAGTGATGTGTGTGGTGGGGAAACAATCAGGTGTTTGGTCTCTGGGATGGAGATGTTCTCATCTGGTGACCTGGCCCTTTGTAATGCACCATTCCCATTGACAATGGGTTTGGCATAGAAAAGACGTCTCCTACATTGGACAACCCAGTCTCTGTTGTTTCTGATTCTCTTCTGGGCTGCCGCTCTTTGTAGGTTTTGAGCCTCTTGGCTTTCAGAACTGGAGAATGAGACATGTCTGGGTCTTCCTTGGCCAACCTCTTCCAGCTCTAATTCTACGCTGATGATATTTCTTCGCTTATTGAGGATGGCATCTTTGTTCCTCCTCCTAATTTCAGGGACAAGTTCTCCGATTTTTTTTATGGAGATAAGAATGGCCCTGTGAAGTTGATTATCTGCGGAGTCTGCAGAGTCAGATTCCATGAGGTTCTCCATTTTCCTTTTCTCTATAAGGATCTCGTGTCTCTTGATCTTTCTCATTTTCTCCAAATTCTGTCTTTTGGACGCCATTTCTGAGGCGTCAGTGTCCATGTCCAGTACTATAAAGTCTTTTCGCCCTAAAGCGAACAGTGGTTTTTGCTCTTCAGCAATTCCTCTCCTCTGTCTTAGAACCCGATATCTTTGGGCTCTTCTCCTCTCTTCCTCCATTATAAAATTAGCTTTTGCTTTGTTTACAATGAAACGCATAGCAACTACCTCACCCTCGAAAGTCTGCAAGGCAGTGACTTCTCCTCGGCCGGAACACTGGGATATAGAAGGTGATGATGTCATCATACCAATTATGACATGTATTTAATTGTGATGTCATCAGACTAGGGTCCTATTTTGCGTTCATGAGGTCTCAATGGAGACATTATACCAGGACTTTAGTTTGTATTTTTGTCATTAAATGAAGTAACACTTGTTAAATGGTGATCTTTTATCTCTATATTAGCGGAATGCTTCATTCTGTCTGTTTTTCTCCATATTCTTTTATTGTTTAATTCTGTCCAATTATTGTACATTTTGTCATCAGGTCCACAATCTCCATTTTGTGGGGTGTTCACATTTAGCGTTTAAGCTACAGTTTATCCTCCTGGACATTACAGGAGAGCTGTACCTTCCTATATAATGTATTTTTGAACTGTTGACTCCTTTTTGCATTATGTGTCATAGAAGTATCAGGTGGTCTTTGTCATTTTATTCTAGTTCCACCTTGTGACCAGGGCCGGCTTTAGACAAATTGTGGCCCTAGGAAAAATTCAAAGTGGGGCCCCAGATTCTGAAATACTGCGCTAACAACAGCATTACAGTCAATTCAGTGCATTGAAGTGAGTTTTGAGCTAATAACAATGTCTTTAAGCGCCAAGAAGCCACTCAGAAGAAAGACAAAAGGAGTAAAACATATCACAAGGTTGTGTTCTTTGCTGACTACAAGCAGTTAAGCCACTAAAAACACAGTTTCACAGGTTTCCTCACTCTAGTTGTAGCCTACAAAGAACACAGCTTTGTAATATGTTTTATTTCAGTACATGAAAAAAATAATATGTGGAAAATATGTAAATCAAAAAATATTATTACAACGTTGAATTTTGCATTGAAGGCTTATTTGTCACGCATGCACAATATCATGCAATGTCTTGTGAATACAGTCTTGTCATCTATATGCTTAGTCCGAACAATCATATGTGTGAGATCTTTTCATTACCATCTGTAGATACTTAGAACTAAGTAAAGAAATAATAAAGTGCTGCTGAAACCAGCATAAATACAGCCATAGATATCATTTTACACTTTGCCAAACACAAATAATAAAAAATAACTTAACATCTCTTACAGGTTTAGTCAAAGGGATCCACAACTTAAATAACTAGAAAATGTTCAAGCAAATGGTTTCTAAAGGAGCCCTTACAGGTCTATGTAATAAAACTGGCATCATAGCGAATGCTTTCTAGAAGCGAACCTTTCTGGCTTTTTCTGAAGCAAAATCTTTAATTATTTTGGAGAAGTCCAGATTTCTACGAATGTCCCGCTCAATTACAACCTCAGCTAGACCAATAAAGCGATCTTGTAACATTGATGACCTTAAATTATTTTTTATCACTTTGAAAAGTGAGAAACTTCTCTCGCCTGACGCTACGGTCACAGGAACACTCATTAGGACACACAACTCCACACTAAGATTTGGGAACAAATCCAATAGGTTTGTACAGTAAATGTAAGTAAGCATGTTCAATGGTGAATGGGAAACATCATCTGGGATGCTCCTAATTGCTGAACACATTTCAAAATTCAAGTCATTGAGATCAACATCACCCATTTCTTCTGAAGAGTGTTTGCAGCATTCTACAAGCCTCTGCTCATCTTTCACAGCTTCCATTTCCTCCTTCTTAAAAAGGAACCCAAAAAGGTGGTAAAAATCTTTCACCTGAGAAAACCTCTCAGTTATGACCACAAGTGTCGCATCAATCAAGGTTAAAGACAAAACCCTCTTCACCATTTCCTCGGGAGTGCTGGACGTTCATAATCAAACATTTTTCTTTTGTTTTGTTTTCTTTTTATTGGCAATGAAAACTCTACATCTGCTTCTTCAGCTATACTATTTGCAATATAATAACCTGATTCAAAACCATCTTCCCTGTAATCTTACAGAAAATGAAGTACAGATTCAGTTTCTTAAGTGTGTCCGTGCCAACTTTTGTTTTCTGAAAGATCTTGCTTGCACCATTAATATGTTATAAGACATCATACCAGGCAACAATGCAAGTGATGCAAACTGACCAGAAGAAATGTCATTCTTGGCCTCCGCAGCATTTACATCAGCTTTTTTTGATGCAGCATAGATGACAAGGTCTTCAAGTGCAGAACAAACTTCCCTTAGGTCGTAGCGAAGAACTTTTACACTGTCAATCCGACATTCCCAGCGAGTAGAAATAACTGTATAGCCCAAACATCAATGCTATTGTAGCGTCGGCGTCCCTGCCTCCTGCTAGGCCGGGACGCTGTTCCCCCCACCTCTCCGCTCCGTGCCCGGCGTCTTCCTCCCGCTCTGCTGGCAGCACGCGCTGCTTCCCGGCCACTGTGCTTAGGGCGCGCGCGCTACCCCTCTCTTAAAGGGGCCGCGCGCGCCGTCCTAAGGAGTCCCCGGCCAATGGCCGGAGGACCTCACCATATATAAGGCACCTCCTCCAAAATGGAGGTGCCCAAGCAATGTTGTTGCATAGCCTATCACTCTGCTTCAGCCCTCAGGTCCCGTTACCAGATACCTGCCAGCTACCTGCCAGTTACCTGCCAGATTCCTGCTTGATACCTGCCTGATACTTGTCTATCTACTTGCATTCCTGCGGTCCGACAGTCTGCCTACCAGCCCTGCCAGTCTGTCTATGGATCTGATTGCCCGCTCACCTGGGAGCGCTCATCTGCTACCTGCCTGCTAGCCTACCTGGAGGCTCTGCCGTCACGTGCTGTGACCACCTGCCTGTCCAGAGACTCTTACCCGCTCACCTGGGAGCGTCCGCCTGCTACCGGCCTGCTAGCCTACCTGGAGGCTCTGCCATCACGTGCTGTGACCGCCAGCCTGTCCAGAGACTCTTACCCGCTCACCTGGGAGCGTCCGCCTGCTACCTGCCTGCTAGCCTACCTGGAGGCTCAGCCGACACCTGCTGTGACCACCTGCCTGTCCAGAGACTCTTGCCCGCTCACCTGGGAGCGTCCACCTGCTACCTGCCTGCTAGTCTACCTGGAGGCTTAGCCATCACTTGCTGTGACCACCTGCCTGTCCAGAGACTCTTGCCCGCTCACCTGGGAGCGTTCACCTGCTACCCGCCTGCTAGCCTATCTGGAGGCTTAGCCGTCACTTGCTGTGATCACCCGCCTGTCAAGAGACTGTCCCCGTCACTTGCCGTGACCTCCTGCCCTTCTACCCAGAGACAGTCCCCGTCACTTGCCGTGACTACCTGCCCGCCTACCCTGGGAGCCACCCGCTTCCTTACAAGGACTGCCCCTTTGTATCGTTGCTCAGAGGTTCCACCTCCCAGACCCGTTACAGCTATGATGTGAGGGCGGAGGGAATCTTCCCACATTCACCAAATTATACCAGCTCTTAACAATCAGTATATATCATGAGGAAACAGAGTTATGATGGCAAAAAAATACATATTTTATTTTATTAAAGACAAAATTCATATAGAAAAAAGACAACTGTAAATGTGCAAGGGACAGCAACAGGTGTGCAGCAAGTGGGTCCACAACCCAAAAGGAATGCCTAGTAAACATTGCAATTATAAAAGGTTGCAGGCATGAATCATAAAGTGCAGCACAGGTAGGGCATAAAACTATACACCTATATTAGCTAAATGCCAATGATAAACGTGTCCATGACATCCGTATCAATTACCCCATAACTAGGCACGCTAATAAGGTGATGGTCTTACCAGTGGTAAGGGCTGTGGGTGAACTGGCAGCACAGTGGGCGTAGTGGAGTACCCCGACGCACGTTTCGAGGCATCCGCAGCCGCTTTCTCAAGGGGCAGTGGCAAAGAAATTTTACTCTGTGAATCCAACATTCCCAGCGAGTATCAGACAGTGATTTGATGGTCAGGTTGGTTACATTTTTCTTTGAAGTTGCACATTGCAGTGTTGATGAGCTGAAGAGCACATACATTTTCTGCAATATTCCAAAGAATGTGACAGAGAGAACAGATGATTTAGCAGCATCAATGATGACTACATTAAGAGTGTGGCTACTTCAGGGCATATACAATGCTCTTTTATTCATGGCCGATGTAAATACTTTTATGGCCAAAAATGACAAAAGCATTTTCGGACTGATACCTTTATTGGCTAACCAGAAAAAATATATATGCAAGCTTTCAGAGCACAGAGGCTCCTTCTTCAGGCAGGATTGCAAATGAATTAATAAGACAAATGAATAAGGCATCATCCCTTACATCTCATGAACAAATGTCCTGCTGTAATATCTCTTAAATGTTGTGCCTCCTAAAACCAGGTGAGGAACAATCAGAGAAAGGTATAATAGAAACAAGTCACCAATTCTGCATTTATCACCCACTCCTGGTTTTGGCTCCCACTCCTGAGAAAAAATACTGACCAAATACTGATAGTGGGGCCAGAGCCTAACACTTGTTTTCCAATAGGCAAATAGTGCTCCATCCTTCCCGAGTCTCGCCGTATGGCTAAGCAGTACTGTACAGTCACATAAGGGGTATTTCTATGTTCAGCAGAAATTGTGGGACAAATTTTGCTGCAATTTTTACCGATTTTCCTTTATGAAATGTAAAATTTGGGGCTAAAACTAAATTTTTCTGGAAAAAATGTAATTATTTTTCTTCACTGCCCAATGGTATAAAATTCTGTGACACCTTTGGTGTCATTATCACTGCATCCCTAGATGAATTCATTGAGAGGGGAAGTTTGTAAAATGGGTCACTTGAGGGAGGTTTTGTAAATTTTGTTGAGAAATTGTTGATCAACTTTTAACCATTTTGACTTCCTAACAAAAAAAAACATTTAAAAAACGATGGTGATGTAAAGTAGACATGTGGTAAATGTTAATTATTACCTATTTTGTCTGATATAACTATCTGGTTTAAGGGCATAAAAATTAAAAGTTTAAAAATTGTGAAATTTTCTCCAGAATTTCCCATATTTTCACAAATAAACACAAAAAATATCGCTCTAAATTTACCACTCACATAAATTACAATGTGTCGCGTTCAGGAGTTATTACCTCATAATGTGACACTGGCCAGAATTGTAAAATGTGGTTTGGACAGGAAGGTGAAAATAGGCTTCAAGGTGAAAGGGTTAATAACATCTCCCATTTGTTAACATTACATCAGCCTCATTTTTCCATTACTTTTTTATTTTGTTAGAATGTTATAAAGGTTAAAGCTTTAATAGCAAATTTAGATCTTTTCAAGAAAACTTTCAAAGCCTTTTCTACGGCCCTATTCAGGCTTGAAGCGACTTTGAGGGACCGACTTATTGGGAGATTGGGAAGTGATACCATTTTAAAAACTGCACCCCTCAATGTTGCTGCTGTCAGAAAGTTTGTTAACCCGTCACGTGCTGCACAGAAATTTACACAAAGTGCAATAAAAAAATTAAAAATGTTTTTTTTTCCACTAAATCATTGCTTTAGACTAAACCTAGGCAAAGTGCGGCCCATGAACAAAGGAGGAGAACAGCTCAGCATATATTGCAAAAAGTATTTATTTAGTAATACACAATAAAAACACAAATAGGAAATCAGACAATGTGGTAGTGTCAGACGGTAAAGTGCTTACAGGTCTGGTAAATATATTATAATATGCTTGTAATATATCCGTGAAATTACACAATTGCACGTTGCCCACAATGATATAAATAATAATAAGTTTAAACAAGTGAACTAGGATAGAAATCACAGGATTAACACATATAACATGATCCCACTGACTGCTAAATGAAAGGGGATGGGGGTGAAACAATGTTCTTAGTATTAAGCTATGTGCCCATCTCTAAAGCCAAAATCATGTTACAACCAGCGGGATAATTACCTGACAGGGAAGCACAGCACGGGCGGAAGTAAGAACGTGGTGAGGGTGATAGCCCAACGTACGTTTTGCGGCGTCCCAGGCCGCTTTCTCAAGGGCAAGAAGTGATGTCCTCATAGTGACCCAAGATGCATATATATTCATCTCTCCCCTTAGAATCTGGAGTGCAGACAGCTGGTCGGCGATGCACACACCGGGAAGTGGCCAGCTATACCGGGGGTGTGCCTCGCGGATCACATGATGTGGGGCCAGTATGCCACACACGGCGCATGCGCACGGCTCAGGGAGCACACCGCGCCCAACCGTCAAACCGCAGAACCGCGCATGCGCGGAAAGGAAGTCCCACGCAGGCGCAGGGCGGCCCCCGGACTGCCAGGCGCGCGCTCGCCGCAATCCCCACTGCGAGCACGCGCTCAGTCACGTCAGGAAGCAGCATAGCAGCACTCATTGTAAAAGAATTAGGATAAACAGGGAGAGCAGCGGTGAGACAAAGAGGGAGCCTAATGATCATAGATGGAAGAAGGGCCAAAGTAATAGATACTGCATACAGCAAAGTTTTTTTCCATGAAAAATACATATAAATCTAAAAAATCACATATTTATAATTAGCAGCAATTGTAGATCCTAATGATCATAACTCCCGTCTAGGCATGAGATCCAATGTGTATATCCAAGTCTCACTGATCTCCAGACACAAGTGGGGTTATAAGGACTTTCATAAGTATGGACTAATAAAAGAGGTAAAGAAACAAAAGAAAAGACAATGATTAAAACCATTGGAATTAAAATCACATGAAAAATAATAATTCCTCTTATAATCACCCAACCCACATGTGTAAGTACATACATGTGGGGATAGAGGTATACAGGATAAACTTACAGCTACAAAAATGAGTGCAGCCCATGTACGGCCCTCTGGCTGTTCCAGTCCAACTCACTGACCTAGACAACTACAGGGCTGAAAACACTGGCCCACAGGCCGCACCATTCGACCACCTGGAGTCCCGATATCACAGCTATCTGCCTCCTCAAGAAGCAGATAACTGTCAACACAATGGTGGAGGATGGAGCTGCTGGTTCCTCCTTCCACCACTCAGTTTATGGGACTCAGACAGCAAATGTGATGATGTCATTACTAGTGATGAGTGAGCCCTAAAAAACTCGGGTGCTCTTTGCTCGGGTCGAGAAAATCATAATGCTCAGATGCTGAACCCGAGCAACGAGCCCAATGTAAATCTATGGGAAACTCGAGCATTTTTCCGGTGGTTCCCCCCGCAGAGATGTGCAGAGGGCCTAAAAATTGCCCTAAACAATGGGAACAGTGCTGAAATGACATGGGAACTCAGGCATCTCTGACTCCCAGGTCACTGCAGTGAACAATGTTGTCAGAGTATTACGCCACTTTTACGGACCAACAATAAAACATACAAAAACTAAACCAAAATGGATGTTCCTGGAAAAAATGTTAAGGGACATTCTTTCCAGGGTAATGACTTGTATATAAGGGAAAAAAACAAACACAAAAACAAAAATGCTCCTTTACACCTTGGGCTATGTTCACACGTAGCGTTTTTGATGCGTTTTTGCACTTTTGCATTGCTTTCAATGGTGAAAAATACATTCACCAGTAAATGTCATTTTAACATTTTACTATCTTATCTGGCCATGTGGTGTGTGACACATCATCAGACACATCCATACAGTGCTGAAAAGACATGGGAACAATATATGGAAGACCCCTGGAAGCATCTCTGACTCCCAGGTCACTGCCCAAAACTGTGGCCATCAGACGTGATCCTATATTACTGCGGTAAAAATACAGACATTTTTGGCAACGTGACAAATATTACACCCCATTTAAAATGGGCAAGGCGCGTGGCAAGGGATGGGGAAGTGGACGTAATGGTGATGGTGCACCCAGAGGCCGAGGCTGTCGGCAAGATGAAACTGTGCCTACTAAAAAAGCACAACATCGCCATTGGATTCAATGGGGGGCAAAACCAAACACATACACAACACCTTCAAACGGGCCCAAAAGCTGCCAAAACACATCAAATTAGGGGCAGAGACCAGGAAAGTGGCATCAATTGACCCAGAGTACAAGTAATATAATTATTATTATTTATTCTTATAGTGCCATTTATTCCATGGCGCTTTACATGTGAAAAGAAGTCACCGACTGCTATAAGAGGAGAGAAGATCCTACCCGTGAGGGCGCACAAACAATCGACAAGGGATGGGTGAGGAAACAGTAGGTGATGGTAGAGCTGATCGTGCAGCGGTATGGTGGAGCGAAGGTTACTGAAAGTTGTACGCATATCGGAAGAGATGGGTGTTCAGGTTCCTTTTGAAGGTTTCAACAATAGGCGAGAGTCTGATATGTTGGGGTAGAGAGTTCAAGAGTAGGTGGGAAAATGCACGAGAGAAATCTTGTACAAGTGCTTGTGACCAGGGACGGTACATCTCACTGACGGCACACTGGGTTAATATTGTGGAAGCCGTGACCCAGTTGCACCCTGGGACTAAACATGTCTTCCCGACACATAGAATTGTGGACTCTGGGTTCAATCAAGCTTCAACACAATGTTCACAAGGTCTCCTACACAATGAGCAAATTATTCATGATGATAGACGCCACCGTCTCCTTAGCTTGCTGATGGTACTTTTCTGTGGGAATGAGCTTGTCTCCAACCAGTCTGGAATATTTCTAGTGAATTCAGGCACGCCATGGTTTGCTATTAGCATCTAGTACCAGAAGCGAAAACATCCACAATTTTATTCTCAGAAATTTTATTTGGTAGACTGAGTGGCTGCCCAAACTTTAGTCTCTCAAAAAGGAGCTGAAGACACTGAGTGGCAGAAGGTGCAAGTTTCTCCAGCATGTTAGACATCAGAGGGAGAACAGAGAGGGCAGCATGGTGGCTCAGTGGTTTGCACTGCAGCCTTGCAGCGCTAGGGTCCTGGGTTGAAATCCAACCAAGGACAACATCTGCAAGGAGTTTGTATGTTCTCCCTGTGTTTGCATGGGTTTCCCCCAGGCTTTCTGGTTTCCTCTTCAGTATAAAAAGCAGCCACTGAGTGTCCAGGAATCTTCACACAGACTTTTCTTATACAGGGCTGCTTCTTGACAGGGTTGGACGGGCCCACTAGAAAACAGAAGAATCCTCCAGCGGGCCCTGGCTTCTCCTTCAGGAGAGTTCATAGTGCAAACCTTGCAGCTGCTATGGGGCTATTGAGTGGGGGAGAAAGGTGGGCCCTCAGAATCAAATCCTCTGGTGGGCCCAATGTTCTTCAGTCTTCACAGCCATATTTTTTAGCTCAGTGAAAGGACTGGCATAGAGGGAAACCGTATCTACTCCGGCTGTCATTTCTCCCAAGAAGTCCTCTAATGCAGCTTGTTCCATAAGCAATGGCAGCCCGTCCAAAATCAGCTCACACTTCTCGGTGGTGCTTCGACACACAAAGATCTTTCTTTACGCCTTGAATTTCATGACAACAGAGTTGAGCAATGGCCTGATCTACAATGCATTTTGAGAAATAACGCGTAAAATCACGTCCAATCCACAGCAAAAATGGAGCCATAGAGTGCCCGGAAACCTTCACCTAGACTTTTCTTAGCCAGGGCTGCTTCTCAGCAGGGTTGGATGGGCCCACCAGAGAACCAGAGACTCCTCCAGTGGGCACTGGCTTCTACTTCAGGAGAGTTTATAATGCAACCTTGCAGGTTGTGATGATGATAGAGACCACCATCTCCTTAGCTTGCTGCTGGTATTTTTTTGTGGGAATGAGCTTGGCTCCAACCAGCCTGGAATATTTTCAGTCAATTCAGGCACGCCATGGTTTGGTATTGGCACCGAGTACCAGAAGCGAAGCCATCCACAATTTCCTTCATAGGAATTTTATTTGGTAGTCTGAGTGGCTACCCAAACATTAGTTTCTCACAAAGGAACTCAAGACATTGAGTGGCAGTAGATGCAAATTTCTCCAGCATGTTAGATATCAGAGGGAGAACAGAGAAGGCAGCACAGTGACTCAGTCATTAGCACTGCAGCCTTTCAGCGCTGGGGTTCTGGTTCCAAATCCCAGCAAGGACAACATCCTTTAAGGAGTTGTTTACTACTTTTATATTCCACGCGGCACCCCCGCCGATCAACTGTTATCGGTGCCGGCGGCGGCTGCTGCCAGCCGGAAGTGCTTACCTGAGGGGCTCCACCATCAAGTGGTAGTGGCCGCTGCGGTGTACTGCACATCCGCCTCCTATTCAATTGAATATAACAGCTGATCGGCGGGGGTGCCGCGTGCGGGACCCCGGCTGATCATACATTGATGCCCTATCCTACGTATAAGATAGGGCGTCAATGTAAAAGTATTGGATAACTTCTTTAAGGAGTTTGTATGTTCTCCTCGTGTTTGCGTGGGTTTATCCCAGGTTCTCCGGTTTGCTCCTCAGTAAAAAGGCAGCCATACAGTGTCCAGGAACCCTCACACAGACTTTTCCTAGCCAGGGCTGCTTCTCAGCAGGGTTGGACGGGCCCACCAGAGAACCGGAGACTCCCCCAGTAGGCCCTGGCTTCTCCTTCAGGAGAGTTCATAATGCAAACCTTGCAGGTCGTGATGATGATAGAGGCCATCATCTCACTAGCTTGCTGATGGTACTTTTCTGTGGGAATGAGCTTGTCTCCAACCAGCTTGGAATATTTCCAGTGAATTAAGGCACTCCACGGTTTGGTATTAGCAACCAGCATCAGAGGTGAAGCCATCCACAATTTCCTTCACAGGAATTTTATTTGGTAGACTGAGTGGCTGCCCAAACTTTAGTTTCTCACAAGGGAGCCAAAGACACTGAGTGGCAGTAGGTGCAAGTTTCTCCAGCATGACCTGTTTGTTAGATATCAGAGGGAGAACAGAATTTGGCATTGCCAAGGCACCAGAGTCTGTTTTTTTTTTTTACTAAAGACCCTGCTGTGTTTTTATATATATATATATATTTTTATGTCTCTTCAAATGTGTATTGGAGTGCGTCCTAATTTTTGGCAGCCCTTGACATTGCTGCATATACGCAATAACAGTATAGGAGAGCCACTCTTTAATAATTGGTAGAACAATTCAAATAGATTCTATATTCTAGAATATTACCTGTCTTATCTGAAATTCGTTTACGGGTGAGGTATCACAGTTTGGATAGCATATTACACCGACCGGTATTAGGTATTATTGCCTAATACTGCATGCTGCTTGTGCTGCCGAAAATTCTTTATTTTTTTCCAGAAAAATCCATTTTAGTTTGGTTTTTGTATGTTTTATTGTCAGTCCGTAAAAGTGGCGCAATACTCTGACAACATTGCAATAGTTATCCTTGGCAGGAGAAGATAGAAGGAGGAAAAAGAACAGAGAGCGTTGTGTAACACTGTGGAGAGGTGAAGTGTATGTAATGAACTCACCCAAAATGGTTGTGCTGGACAGACACAACACTGGCAGAAAATTTAGAAGAGGACTGGAGTTTCTCCTCCGGTATGCTGCTCATCCAATGTCGTTGTACTGTGCTTTTCCTGGCCCTGAAGCCGCTCCACTTGGAGGTATACAAGGAGAGAAGAACTTGGGATGGCGCTTCCGTTTGAATGTGGAGATCAAACAGTCCATATATCAAACCACATTTACCATAAAAAACTTTTAAAAACACAATGCGCTTCAACTTCCATGAGTCTTCATCAGGTGTAAAAGAAATAGTGACACATAGAAACTTTTATACCTTATACTTAATTAGTTGTGGGTGGAGTGTTCATAAAAAACTTTTTACAGTCTTTTACAGTCTTCATCAGGTGTAAAAGAAATAGTGACATACAGAAACTTTTATACCTTATACTTAATTAGTTGTGGGTGGAGTGTTCCACCCACAACTAATTAAGCATACAGTAAGGTATAAAAGTTTCTATATGTCACTATTTCTTTTACACATGATGAAGACTCATAGAAGTTGAAACGCGTTGTATTTTTAAAAGTTTTTTTATGGTAAATGTGGTTTGACAGCAAAATCTGTTTTTAAAACCAATAAATCTAATATGGATATATGAACTGTCTGAACTCTGACAACATTGTTCACAGATATGCTATTGGTCAGCGACCAACTGTGGATAGGTTTGAACACACGACTGCCATACTGTAAATGAATTATAATATCTGACACATTCCCATAAATTTCCGTATTATTGCGGCAGTAATATGGGATCACGTCTGATGACCACGGTTTCAGTCAGTCGCCTAATAGTATGGTATTTGTCAGTGACCAAGTATCAATAGTTTGGAACAACATACACCTGGCAGACTTTAAATGGAGTGTAATATCTGACACGTTTCTAAAATTTTCTGTATTGTTACGGTAGTCATATGGGATCAAGTCTGATGGCCACGGTTTCAGGCAGTCACCTAATAGTATGGTATTTGTCAGCGACCAAAACACAGCTGGCTGACTTTAAATGGAGTATAATATTTGGCACGCTCCACAAAATGTCTGTATTATTACCGCAGTAACATGGGATCACGTGTGATCATGGAAAAGTTTCTCTGCTTCTACAATACAGTATTGCAAATATAATCAAAAAATCTGGCTGTATTCTGCTAACAAGCAAATTGAGCAGTAATATGGTGTACTCTGTATTGCTTTTTAAGCAAATAATCAGGATAAGGAGCAAAAAGAAAATAGTCTGGTACTGTAGGGCTATGGATATTTGTAACAGCAGCAGCAGACAGAACATGCAATAGACCCTATTGTGCTGTATACACTGCCACAAACCTTACCTGCCTAACTCCTGCTATCACCACTGAATACATGCAGTTGGATTAGTCCTCAGAAGGACTGTAAGATCAGATGGACATATATCTTGTTGTGGAATACCTATACATAACTAATAAACCACCAATTCTGTCACTCACTCAGCAGCACCTCTCCCTACTCTGCCTGTTTCCGGGGTACATTGGCACAAGTATAGGGTCACCAGGTCTGATATAGACCTGATGACGCTATGCGGCCAGCCAATCACTGTGATGCCACAACCAACATAGCTACGGCATTACAGTGCGTGGCAAGCAATCCCTGCATTTTAATTAACTGTCTAAAGAGCGCCAAACATGCAGGGAGGCAAGCTGAAATACTCGAGGAGCGCCTGACGCACCCCCTGGGCCGTGGGGTACTCGGCAGCCGGGCCTCTGGTTGCTTGGGGGATATCATGGTAGCTGGCCCGGTCCGTGACCCAGGGCGGTCAGTATAAAGGGGAAAATATTGGGGGATTTGGGAAAGTGTTCGTGACGCCACCTGTGGAATGCGGCTAAAGGGTGCCGCCGCTGCGGAGCAGTCCTCTGGAGCTGGTGTTACGGCGGCAGGGATGGTGTGGCTCTCCACAGGAAGAGCTAGCTCCAGGGCAGCGTGGGGTGTAATGGATGGTTGTGCTGGGCGTTGTGGTGCAGAGAGGGAATGGTGGCGCAGAAGGAATAATTGGACAGAGGCGGTGCGGTACAGTCTTCCGTGTCTTTACTCACAGTTCTTTAGTTCCTCAGGGTGCACTGTCAGATTGCAGCCTCCCGCATCGCGCTGCATTCACCAGGCAGGGGCTCAGCTCTTCCTCAGGTAGATCAGGGGTACCTGGCAGAACCCCACTTTCACGTGTTCCTAGCTAGACTTCACGCTGGGTCTTTCTCCCTCCTGCCCTGCGCTGCCCACTCTCAATCCCGCTCGGGTGCTCTGAAGTCCCTCCTGTACGTCGGATCCCGGACCTGCTTGACCCTCCTGGGGATTAGAATGCGGCTTACGATCCCTCTGTCTTCTGACAGATTCTGGGCGTACGGGTGCCGTCCTGCACTCGCCGTACCCCCTAGGATCCCTTCTTAGAACGGAGCCTACTCCCTGCTCCCCTTCTGGGCCTCCAGTCTTGGCCCTACTTGTGGAGCAGAGCTCCTAATGAGACTCTGCTCCCGGACTGTTCTTCTGAACTGTCCTGAGCTGTTCTTCTGAACTGCTCTCCTCTACTAATCTATCTGTCCTGCCACCCTAATATGGCTTCCGTATATATACTCCTACTAAAGTGCTCCTTCTAACTACTTCCTCCACCCACACCCACTACTGGTTCCCCCTACCTTTGGTTCCCCCCACTCCAGCCAGGGTCATGGCTCAGCAGAAACATACATTGTGTCTTGCCCCTCCAGCTGACCTGGAGCAGTGTAGTGTTGGATGCAGGTGTTTTGGGTTCCGGGCAGCACTCCCTCCTTACCTCAGAGAAGGAGATACCACACCTCTGGGTGAGGTGCAGTACCCCTGTGGCGACTGAATCCTCAGGGGCGCCACACGCCGAGCATGTCGAGCAGTGAGATGCTCGGGCGAGCACCGAGCAGTGACGCGGACGCTCGCTGATCACTAGTCATTGCATCGCGTCTGCTGTGTGGTGCATCGGTTTACATAGTAAAGACCAGAGCAGCGCCTGGTGAAAGGGAACAAGGTGAGTATGTGCTATAATGAAAAATAACATGTTTTCCTGTTTCCACAAAAATGTTATTTTGTCTAATTTTTTTCATTTTCACAAAGGTAATTGGAGAAGATGGAACCTATAATTTATTATGCAATTTCTCCTGAACGTGACAATATCCCATATGTGGTCAATAATTACTGATTAGGTACATGACAGGGCTTGGAATGGATTGCAGATGTCATGTCACGTTTGCTCGGTCAGTGAGGTGCTAAAACAGTGGAAACCTCTCACAAGTGACTCCATTTTAGAAATTAAACTCATCAAGATATACATCTTGGCTTGTGGTGAGCATTTTTAAACCTTAGATGCTTCACTTAATTTTAGAAGATTGGGCGATAACCATGAAAAATTAAAATTTTCCTACTAAAATGTTGCTTTAACCTCAAATTTTCCATATCACAAGAGGTAATAAGAGAAAGAAGACCCCACAATTTGTGATGGAATTTCTCCACAGTGATGCCCCTATAAATGGAAACTGGATACAATTTTTTCAGCTTGGTTGAGAGGGTGCGCTATTTGACTTTTGGAGTGCAATTTTGGCTGGAATAGATTGCTGATGCCATGCACATTAGCAGAGCCTCTGAGGTGGCAGAACAGTGAAACCAACCCCCTCACCATAAATTACATCATTTTGGAAACTATACCAATGAAGGAGTTAATGTAGGAGTGTAGTGAGTATTTTTAACCTACATGTACCTCACAGAATGTTATAACATTGAGCCGTGGTATTCAAAAAATAGAATTTTACAACTAAAATGTTAAACTACCTGTAAATATTTCATTCTCCTAAGGCATAATGTGTAAAATAGATCCCACAAATTGTTTTGAAATTTTTCAATGCAGTGATAACCGATTTGGAAGTGGGGTTGTGTGTAGTCCAGGTCCAGCAAATGTTCAGCCATTTTGGCTTTTATTCTTTTAATAATTTTCTTGATTTTCTGTTGTACATTTTGACAGTCATTAAGTAACAAACAAGTGTTCTCTTCTGTTAGATAGATACAGTTGAAACCAGAAGTTTACATACATTATATAAATAGACAGATATGCATGTTTTTCTCAATATCTGACATGAAATCAGAGTAAACCTTTCCAGTTTTAGGACAATTAGGATTACCATAATTTTTAATATTTGCCAATTGCCAGAATAATGAGTGAGAGAGAATGTTTTAAGGCATTTTTATTACTTACTGCAAAGTCAAAAGTTTACATACATGTCATTAGTATTTGGTACCATTGCCCTTAAACTGAATGACTTAGGTCACATGTTTGGGATATCCTTCCACAAGCTTCTCGCAATAGTTGGTCAGAATTTGGCCCATTCGTTCTGACAAAACTGGTGTAACTGATCCAGGTTTGTAGTTCGCCTCGCTCGCACCTGCCTTTTCAGCTTTTCCCATCTATTTACAATAGGATCAATAGGATTGAGATCAGGGCTTTGTGATGGCCACTCCAAAACATTGACTTTGTTATCTTTAAGCCACTTTGTTATCATTTTGGCAGTATGCTTCGGGTCATTGTCCATTTGGAAGACCCATTTCCGCCCAAGCTTTAACTTCCTGGCTGATGTCGTGAGATGTTGCTTCAGTATTGCCACAAAATCTTCTTATCTCATGATGCCATCTATTTTGTGAAGTGTACCAGTCCCTTCTGCAGCAAAACAACCCCACAACATAATGCTGCCAACCCCATATTTCACAGTTGGGATGGGGTTTTTAGGCTTCCAAGCTCCTCCCCTTTTCCTCCAAACGTAATGATGGTCATGATGCCCAAAAAGTTGAATTTTAGTTTCATCAGACCACAGGACATGTCTCCAAAAATAAGGTCTTTGTTCCTGTGTGCATTTGCAAACATTAATCTGGCTTTTTTATGTTTCTTTTGGAGTAATGGCTTTTTCATTGCAGAGTGACCTTTCAGCCCATGTTGATACAGTATTCGTTTCACTGTGGATATTGACACAATCATACCAGCTTCCACCATCATCTTCACAAGGTCTTTTGCTTTTGTCCTTGGGTTTATATGCACATGTCGGACCAAAACAGGTTCATCTCTGGGACACAGAACCTGTCTCCTTAATGAGCGGGATGATGTCACTCCAGGTATGGGAAAGACTTAGTGTAACACAGAGGGAAAAGGGAAAGGGAGCCCAGACACAAGGGAAAGGGGGAAATGGAGACCTCCTAGTCTGGTCTAGCGTCACCCTGTCTCAACTACCATCCCTATATTGCCTCCTCAGCAATCGCCGCACGCGTGCCTCGCCCTACTTTCCCTGGTGTATGGCTACGGCTAAGGATGGGAGGAGATTAGCACTAGTCAACCTCCACTAAACACTATAGACAACATTGGACATTCCCATCTTGTTTGTACTTGTGTATAATTGTTTGTACAGATGAACGAGGAACCTTGAAATTGTCCCTGTAGCATGTGTTCCTAGTAATGAGTTCATATAGCTGATAGCATAAATTTATCCTGCAATGACTTAGTCCGGACATTAGGGGTCAGCAACACAAGTAAAGAAAAATCCGGGAATCTGAGATCCAGGAAGACCTCTAAGGGCCGAGACGTGTCTGATGTCCAGAGACGCTTGGAGCTTGCAGAGACTTGAGCCGGACGGTGTGTCCAAGAAGAAGGTGTGCCTTGTGAGTAACTGAGATATGTGACCGGTCACAAACTGTGTAGTTAGCTATGGAAAGCTAGTTAGTAATCCCAGTAGTGCTGAGAACTGCCTGGTGTATATCACTGCTGATGGACTGGTCAGGCTTGATCCAAAGATTGTGAAAGATCTGATATAACAAGACTCTGTGTGCGTGGATACTACAAAGGAGCCCTGTTGTGAACTATACATTGAGACTGAGATCGATTCTGATTCCTGCCTGCACCGGGATGTGCTAGAGAACTTGATGAGAAGGAGAAGCTAATTAAACCATGTGGCCGGAGAGCAGGGTCTAATGAAAGGTTTAGTTTGTTAATTGCTTGTGTATATAAAGTTAGAGATTTCTCTTTGCTCTTGTAGGAAGAGAAACTGTACACTGTATAGACAACGCGTTGGTTAAACATAGAGTGTTTATTAAGGGGAAAAACAAGGATACCTGGATCCCATTGTATTAGTGTGGGAGGGGGGTGTAAGGTTATATTCCTGGGAGGACCACGTACCACGTCCGTGGTAACATCCTGGGTAGGCCGTGTACTGAATAAGGGTTTGAGAGGCGTAGCCCAGGGGTAGTTTGGCTAATTCCTGCGAGACTGGCACTTGGGCTCTCTCGGGCTGCATAACTTGTATTTTGTATTCGTGGTTGTTGTGGCCCATACTTTGTAGAAAAGTTCAACCCTGTTATTTGTTTGACAAGTGTCAAGAAAATTGATTTGCCACTACGCTGAGGTCAGAGTCATTCATAGCATCGCCGTATCCCTCATACACATTCCACCAGCGTTTCGGACGTTACATCCCCAAGGATGAGACAGACTAGTGCAAGTTCACAATTCTCTTCCTGATATATTGGCTGATTTCTTTAGACTTTCCCATAATGCTACACACAGAAGCAGTGTTTCAGGTCTGCATTAAAATACATCCATAGGTGTGTGTCTAATTAACTCAGATGTTGCCAAAAAATCAGAAGCTTCCAAACACATGACATCATCATATGGACAGTCCAGAATTGTTTAAAGGCATAGTAATCTGTGTATATAAACAATATAGTGTATGTAAACTTTTGACTTTGCAGTAATTAATAAAAATGCCTTAAAACATTTTCTCTCATTATTCTGGCATTTGGCAAATATTAAAAATTATAGTAATCCTAATTGACCTAAAACAGGAAAGGTTTATTCTGATTTCATGTCAGATATTGAGAAAAACATGCATATATAGTGTAAGTAAACTTCTGGTTATAACTGTATCACTTATTACTTCATGGTGCACGTGTGTCATTACACGGCAGCCAATTCTGAACAAGCTAAGCTGCAGTGTAAAGCATGTGTGAGTTACAGAGCAGCCCCCTGGACCACTAATGAGACTACAGATGGATTTCAGACCACCCTGACTCTAGTCGACAACAATGCTGCAGTCATGAATGATAGCGCTGTCCTAATGGAGTAACGCTGGGGTGTCCTCTCCTCTAGGACTGTAGCGACGTGTGTTGAGCACAATGATGAATTCCAATGTGAAATATCAGCCAACACTTCTGATTAGGAATCCTGCTCCTCTGTTGGAGGCTTTTATGACCAGTACATTTTCAGATGTCAGTCTAATCTATTCATTTTTATTTTTGCTCTGGGGATTGAACACTATGATAAAGAATGTGGCTGGGCAGATAAACCAGACCACAGATCAGTGGTCAGAGCATTCACAGGACAGTGTCACAGGAAGCGCAATTTACAAAAATACTGTTCCAAAACTCCTGCAGATTCTGGTGTGGAGAGAACTGACATATTTGCTGCTCGCCTTCTTCTCTACCATGTATGTGGAACCCGTCAGCTCTGCACAAACAGTGAGGAGATTATCCTGACCTTTACAGCAGGCCATACATCTATAATATAACCGGAGATGCATCCCTCTGTCTGAAGCCGTTATAGACTGCGCAAACGCGACACACCAGTCTGGCTCCAGACAGAAGATCGCATGGAGCCGTTACAAGTAAGAGGAGTGTATAGTGCCAGAGATCGCGGTATGCGTAGACACTGAATGCATACCGCGATCTCCGGCGCCACACTTACATACTTACCTGACTGGGAGGAGCGTTGCCGCGGAGCCTCTCTTCTCGCCGGAGACCGGGGCAGGAGTGAGGCGTCGGAATCAGCGCATGCGCCTAGCGCTATCCGGCACCATTTTACTGAAGACACGTTTGCAGTGTGTCTTCAGCAAAATGGCGCCGGACAGCGCGGTATGGGCAAGCGCGTACTTGGGCGCCGCACTCCTCCTCTGACCTCCGGCAGAACGGGACACAGCACTGGAGCACAGGGATGAAAGGTGAGTATAACTGTTTATTTTTTTTGTATGTGTGCAGGGTGAGAGGGATGAGGGGTGCCATACATACCAGGATTGGGGAGATAGGGTACCACACATAGCAGAGGGGGGCATGCATACCAGGATTCAGATGAGGGGCCATGCATACCAGGATAGGGATGAGGGGTACCATGTATACTAGAGTAGGGATGAGGGGTACCATGCATACCTGGATAGGGATGAGGGGTACCATACATACCAGAATCAGGATGAGGGGTACCATATATACCAGGATGAGGGATGGGGTGCCATGCATACCAGGATTGGGGATGAGGAAGCCATGCATACCAGGATGAGGGATTGGGTGCCATGCATACCGGGATTGGGAGATGAGGAAGCCATGTATACCAGGATGAGGGGTTGAGTACTATACATACCAGGATTGGGGGATGAGGGGTGCCATGCAT
This sequence comes from Phyllobates terribilis, assembly GCF_046119375.1. Taxonomy (NCBI): domain Eukaryota; kingdom Metazoa; phylum Chordata; class Amphibia; order Anura; family Dendrobatidae; genus Phyllobates; species Phyllobates terribilis. The sequence continues at coordinate 314,443,194 of NW_027362768.1, forward strand.
ACCAGGATTGGGATGAGGGGTGCCATATGACTCGCCCCCTGGGCCGTGGGGCACCCGGAACCGGGCTTCAGTGCGATGATGGGGGTAGTAGTGGCAACCCGATCCCGTGGCTCAGGGTGGTCAGACCAAATGCTGTGGCAGTCTATTTGTAGGGTTATGAATGTCCGACTACGCCACCCGTGGATTGCGGTCAGGGATGACCGCCGCTGCAAGGCAGACCGCTGAGGCTGATGTTGGTATGCAGCACAAGGATAGGATAACTCCCCACGGGAAGAGTGTAGCCTCAGGGCAGTGTAATAGGATGCTGGGGGTGATGGTGCAGGCCGCAATAATAAGGGTTCAGAGTCTGCTTCAAACAGTCCAGGGTCTTTATTGTAGTTAGTACTAATGACCCGACAGGAGTACAAGGTAGGAATGGGCCTGGGTGTCTGAGAGCATTCGGGCAAGCCCCACTGGTCAGGGTGAGTGGGTAGGCCTACCGTTCTCTCTCTGCCCTTGCTGACTATCCCCCTTTTCGTGGTGTGATAGCCCACGTCCCTGGGCTGGCCGTGTACTACGCCTGTATGGCTTGCGACTCGGGCCTTAGGTACCTGTTGCTTCTCCGTGCTGTACCGGTCCCTCTGTGTGGCGGAGCCTTCAGGCATCTCAGGCCAAGGGACCTGAAATCCCTCGCGGGTTGGCTATCTGCTGCCGGGCTTGCAACCCTGACAGCCTCGGACCCCAGTGTCCGGTTGTGTAGTTCTCTCTCAGCCAGGACCGGCTCTCGACGCCTCTGTCCCTGGCTTGCTGTTCCTCCTCTGCCTCCCGGACTCCTCAGCTGCTGCTGACCTGTTCCTTTCCTCTGGGAATCCTTCTGGATGCTTCAGAAGTGGGTCCTGGTCTCTCTAACCCTGCCCTCAGTTCCAGCTTTTATAGGGGCAGCCTGCTCCCCCTACTGGCCTGGGACAGGAGGTGCTGCATGCTAATGGTCCCTGACCAGGGAACCTCCTTCCTGCTCTCAGACACAGCCTTTAATACTTGTGGCATCCAGGCCTGGGGTGACACACATATACACCAGGATGAGAGATGGGGTGCCATGCATACCAGGATTGGGATGAGGGGTGCCATGCATACCAGGATTGGGGATGAGGGGTGCCATGCATACTGTAACGGATCTGGGAGGTGGAACCTCTGAGCTACTATACAAAGGGGCAGTCCTTGTAAGGAAGCGGGTGGCTCCCAGGGAAGGTGGGCAGGTAGTCACGGCAAGTGACAGGGACAGTCTCTGGATAGAAGGGCAGGAGGTCACGGCAAGTGACGGGAACAGTCTCTTGACAGGCAGGTGGTCACAGCAAGTGACAGCAGGGTAGGAGTCTCTAGACAGGCAGGTGGTCAAGGCAAGTGACAGCAGGGTAAGAGTCTCTAGACAGGCAGGTGGTCACGGCATGTGACGGCAGAGCCTCCAGGTAGGCTAGCAGGCGGGTAGCAGGTGAGCGCTCCCAGGGGAGCGGGTAAGAGTCTCTCGGCTGGCTGGCAGGTGGTCACGGCAAGTGACGGCAGAGCCTCCAGGTAGGCTAGCTGGTGGGTAGCAGGTGAGTGCTCCCAGGTGAGCGGGTAAGAGTCTCTCGGCTGGCTGGCAGGTGGTCACAAGCAGGTATCAGGCAGGTATCAGGCAGGTATCAGGCAGGTATCTGGCAGGTATCAGGCAGGTGCTTCCTGATCCGCAGGCGGACTGGCCCATAGACAGACTGGCGGATGCTGGTAGACAGACTGTCGGATAGCGGGGAATGCAAGCAGGTAGACAGTGCAATGCGTACCAGGATTGGGAATGAGGGGTGCCATGCGTACCAGGAATGGGGATTAGGGGTGTCATACGTACAAAAATTGGGGATGACGGGTGCCATGCGTACCAAGATTGAGAATGAGGGTTGCCATGCGTACCAGGATTGGGGATGAGGGGTGCAATGCGTACCAGGATTGGGGATGGGGTGTCATGCATACCAGGATTGGGAATGAGGGGTACCATGCATATCAGGATGAGGGATGGGGTGCCATGCATACCAGGATGAGGGATGGGATGCCATGCATACCAGGATAGGGATGTGGGGGGGCCATGCATACCAGGATTCAGATGAGGGGCCATGCATACCAGGATAGGGATGAGGGGTACCATGTATACCAGGATAGGGATGAGGGGTGCTATGCATACCAGGATAGGGATGAGGGGTACCATACATACCAGGTTTGAGGTTGAGGGGTGCCATGCATACCAGGATGAGGGATGGGGTGCCATGCATACCAGGATTGGGAATGAGGGGGGCCATGCATACCAGGATTCGGATGAGGGCTATGCATACCAGGATAGGAATGAGGGGTACCATGTACAGTACAGACCAAAAGTTTGGACACACCTTCTCATTTAAAGATTTTTCTGTATTTTCAAGACTTTGAAAATTGTACATTCACACTGAAGGCATCAAAACTATGAATTAACACATGTGGAATTATATACTTAACAAAAAAGTGTGAAACAACTGAAAATATATCTTATATTCTAGGTTCTTCAAAGTAGCCACCTTTTGCTTTGATGACTGCTTTGCACACTCTTGGCATTCTCTTGATGAGCTTCAAGAGGTGGTCACCGGAAATGGTCTTCCAACAATCTTGAAGGAGTTCCCAGAGATGCTTAGGACTTGTTGGCCCTTTTGCCTTCACTCTGCGGTCCAGCTCATCCCAAACCATCTCGATTGGGTTCAGGTCTAGTGATTGTGGAGGCCAGGTCATCTGGCGTAGCACCAGGGGCGTACATAGAAATCATGGGGCCCCATAGCAAAAGTCCAAATTGGGCCCCCCTTCCCCGTAAAAAAAATCTGCAACGTAACTGGAATCACAGTGTATAGGCGCAGTCACAAAAGGACATAGCTATCTACTTTGGAAGACAGGGAAATGGACATGTCTTGTAGCATATACATAGTAAATGTGCCCATACTGAAGTGACTCGCCCCCTGGGCCGCTTGGTGAACCCGGAACCGAGCCTCTGGTGGGATGCTGGGGGTGGTAGTCTCAGTGTGGCGGCGACCCGGTCCGTGGCTCAGGGTGGTCAAACCAGTGGCATTCTTAGTGTAATAACAAATGTCCGACTACGCCACCTGTGGATTGCGGTCAGTGGGGACCGCCCCTGCGCTGCAGGCCGCTGAGGCTGATGTTGTAAGCGCAGCCAAGTATGGGATAACTCCCCACGGGAGAAGTATTGCCTCAGGGCAGCTAGTGTGGATGATGGGAGTGATGGTGTGAGCGTCCCAGTACTAATGGTGCTGGTGCGGCGATGAAACACAGAGACGTGTGGTGCAGTTCAGGGTCTTTACTGATGGTATAAAGCAGACCCTCCCGGGAGTACTGGTTAGCAGTAGAGGCCTGGTCAGTCTGTGAGCAAGCAGGATCTCCCCCTGGCCAGGTGGAGTTGTAGGCCTCCCCGTCTATCTGCACTCTTTCCTGGCTACCTTGCTCTATGCGGGTAGAAGTAGCCCACGTCCCTGAGTATACCGTGTGGTGCTCACCCGTATGGCCGGTGACTTGGGGCCTTCTGTTAGCCTCCGCTCCACGACGGCGGTGCTGGTCCCTTGCTTGTGACCGTGCCTCCGGGCTTCTAAGGCCAGAGGACCTGGAATCCCCTGCCGGTTGGATTCTGCTGCTGGATCTGGATGTCCCCACAGCCTCGGACTCCGTGTCCGGGTTTAGTGTCTTCAGCCAAGGCGAGCTATCTAGCTTCCAGCCTCTGGTTCTCACTCCTGCTCCTACAGAGCTCCTGCTGTATCTTTCCCTCTCCAAGCTCTGACTCCCCTAATCCTGCCCCAGACCCAGTTTATAAGGGCAGATTCCTCCCCTCCCAGGTCTAGGCGGGCAGTGTTGCATGCTTAGGGCTCCTGACCAGAGAAACCTCCCACTTGCTCTCAGACATAATATTTCTATTACTGTGGCAACCAGACCCCTGAGGTGCCACATTCCCCCTTAGTAAATTTTAGTACTCCGGGACTGAACACATTTTTAAAGAAACATAAATACAAGGGTATAAACGATAATACAATAACATATTTACAAGAAGCTTTATTTCTTTAAAGGTCACGGCGTGTCCGCAACCGTGTGTCCATATCACCCAAGGTGAAGTTTGTGAAACAAGAGGGTGTCCATGTCACCCAAGGTGAAGCTTTAAGCGAAGTAGGGGACCTGTCCAAAGCAAACCCCTTGCGTTGGCCTTGGGCGTGGCTGCAAGGCTGAAGCTAGCTACTTTGGGCCGCAAGGAGGCCACGCCAGACAGGTTTTCTCTTCTGCGGCCATCTTCGCAAGAGGCACAGTGTGCAACTATCTACAAGATTGTTCCGGTTATCCAGCGTCCATAACCTGTTAGTCCAAATAAATCTGCAGGGTAACTGAGAAACATAATTAATAACAGGCAACAACAAAAACTATCAACATTTCTCAATAAACAGGTAAATTTACAGTGCATTACTTTATATTTTCCAGCGAGCGGGCATCTGACCTCTAGTGACTCTAGTGGACCTACGGAGCTCACTAACTGGTCCTGCACTACAGGGTGTAGGAGGTGTTATGGGTAAGCTGGGCAGCTGTCTGCGCACTCTTTGGCTCACAAGGGGCACGGCAGGCTCACTACTAGCAGAGGGTTGATCCTCCTGTCCTGCTGGTGTGGACTCTTCTGCCTCCTGGGCCGGCTGCTCTTCCAGCTCTACCTGGTCTTCTGTAGGCACTTGAGGGGCTGGCTGGAGAAAGGTGAGGACGGGCACCACGATAGCGTTGTTTACTTGTGTCCAGGACCGGGGAAAGTCTCAGAGTACTGTGCTGATCATTTCCTCCTTTTCCTCTACGGGTTGAGGGTCTTCCTGATCTTCATCCATGCTTTGCAACTTCTTGGGGCACTTTTTCAGGTGGTCTCTGGAGACAGTGGCTGTGGTCTCTCCTCCATCCTTGCTGATGACGTACACCTTTGGATTATTGTGGCTTGAGGGCAGTACGGTGTACGGGTCCTTTTCCCACTGGTCGTCCAACTTATGGAGCCGCCTTTTTCTTTTCAAGACCTGCTCTCCAGGTACCAGGGGAACAGCGGGAGCATGTTGGTTATAAGTCCTCTCCTGCCTTTCTCTTGATTGACAGAGACTTCGCTCGACCCTCTCCTGTACTTTCCGGTACTGCTGCTGCCGTTCTGTATCCCAGTCTGCCTCTGGCGAGGTGTCCTCAGGTGTCAGGACTCCCATATCCAGGTCAATAGACAGCTTACCAGGTCTTGCTCTCATTAGGTAAGCCGGGGTACAGTTGGTGGAACCTACCGGGATGTGGTTGTACAGGTCCACCAGATCGGGCAGTTTCTCAGGCCACAAACTACGTTCTTCCAGGGGCAATGTTTTTAGCAGATCTATCACCACCTGGTTCATCTTCTCGCAGAGTCCATTGGTTTGGGGGTGATAGGGCGTTGTTCTTATCTTCTTGCAGCCATACAGGTTGCAGAACTCCTGGAAGACCTCTGCTTCGAAGGCTGGTCCTTGGTCTGTTAACACTTGCTCCGGGTACCCGTGTGGACGGCAGAAGTGCTGCTGGAAGTCTCTAGCTGCTGTTTGAGCCGTTAAGTCCTTGACGGGAACCACCACCAGGAACCGGGAGTAGTGATCTACGATTGTGAGGGCGTAGACATACCCAGATCTGCTCGGAGCCAGTTTCACATGGTCCTGGGCTACCAGTTCCAGTGGCTGTCTGGTGATGATGGGCTGCAGGGGAGTCTTCTGGCTGGCATGGTCCTTTCTTCTTAGGTTGCACGGGCCACAGTCTCTGCACCACCTCTCGATGGCTCCTCTCATGCCTACCCAGTAGAACCGTTCACGCAACAAGTACTCCAGCTTCTTCCATCCAAAATGTCCTGCTCCGTTGTGGTATGCCTCCAGAACCATAGCCGCGTCTCGTCTTGGGACCACTACCTGCCAGGTCAACTCATGTGTTTGAGAGTTAACCATTCTCCGGCTTCTCCCTGTAGAGGAACAGTTTACTTTTCTCCTTCCACAGTTGCTTGGTCTCCTCCGGAGCGTCTGGGTCAAGACGGGCATCGGCCTGTGTCAGCATTTCCTTCACCAGACGGACTGCGGGATCACTGTCTTGCGTTTCCGCCCAGCTGTAGTGGGGCAAGGGATTAAACGTCACAGAGCGCCTGTCCTTCACACGGTGGGAATACAGGGTAATCCCATGACGGTGGAACGCAGTTTGGCATTCTAGACAGGGCATCCGCGTTGACATTTGAGCGTCCCACCCGGTATTTGATGGTGAATTCATAGTTGGACAGGCGGGCCATCCATCTCTGCTCCAGGGCACCGAGCCTTGCAGTGTCCAGGTGTGTCAACGGGTTGTTATCCGTGTACACGGTGAACTTGGAAGAGGCAAGGTAATGCTTGAAACGTTCAGTCACTGCCCACACCCCTGCCAGGAACTCCATCTTGAATGAGCTATAATTCTCAGGGTTCCTCTCCGTGGGCCGTAGCTTTCGGCTGGCGTAAGCGATTACCCGTTCTTTCCCCTGCTGGATCTGGGACAGTACGGCTCCTAGCCCGATGTTGCTTGCGTCCGTGTGGAGGATAAAGGGCTGGCTGTAATCAGGGTGCGCCAGGATTTCATCCCCCGTGAGGGCCATCTTCAGCTGGCAGAAAGACTCCTCTTCCAGCTTTTCCCACCTGAAGAGCGGCTTCTGGTTTTTAGCTTTCCGAGATTGACCTATCAGGAGGTCCTGCATAGGGGCTGCCATTTTGGTGAAACCGGGAATGAATCTTCGCTAGTAGCCTACCAACCCGAGGAACTGCCGCACTTCCTTTATGCTGGAGGGTCTTGGCCAGTCTTTAATCACGGTGATCTTATCGGGGTCGGGAGCCACTCCGTCAGCACTCACCACGTGTCCCAGGTATTGCACCTTTGGTTTCAGGAGGTGACACTTGGAGGGTTTCACCTTTAGGCAGTAGCTTGCCAGGGCGTCAAACACTTCTGCCAGGTGTTTCAGGTGGTCCTCGTAAGTCTTGGAATAAATGATGACATCGTCCAGGTATAACAGGACCGTCTCGAAATTCCGGTGTCTCAGACAGCATTCCATCAACCGTTGGAAGGTTCCTGGTGCGTTGCAGAGCCCAAACGGCATACAGTTAAATTCGCTGAGACCCATCGGGGTGGTGAATGCGGTCTTCTCCCGGTCCGCCTCTGCTACAGGAACCTGCCAGTACCCGCTAGTGAGGTCCAAAGTAGAGAAGAAGTTAGCAGATTTTAATGCAGCTAAGGACTCTTCTATCCTTGGTAACGGGTACTCATCTTTGTGTGTGATACGGTTGACCTTCCTGTAGTCTACACACATTCTCATGGTGTTGTCTTTCTTTTTCACTAAGACTAGTGGAGCTGCCCAGGGGCTACAGCTGTCCCTAATTACCCCAGCCTCCTTCATGCCCTTTAACATCCCCTTGGCGTGCTGATAGTGTGCAGGGGGTACGGGTCGGTATCCCTCCTTTATGGGAGGATGGTCTCCCGTTGGGATGTGATGTTCCACCCCCTTCACTCGCCGAAAGTCTAGCGGGTGTTTGCTAAACACTCTCTCGTACTCCTGAACCACCCGGTAGACTCCCTGTTTTTGGTGTGAGGGAGTGGAGTCAGTACCCAAATGCAGTTGCTGACACCAGTCCTCCATTGGTTTCTTAGAGCCGTTACCTTCCTCTGGTTGAGATGGAGGCAAGGGTTCCACGGCCTGTACAGAGATCTGGTTTATGGTGAACAATTTGGCTAGCGTGGCATGCCGGGGCAGGTATACTTTTCTCTCCCTGATATTTATGATGCGGACGGGCACCCTCCCATGACGTACATCGACCACCCCCTGTGCTGTCAAAATGGTGGGCCTACTGTCTGAGTAGACGGGTTCTACCATTGCTTGGTAGTCTCTACCTCTTAGACCAATAGCTGCCCAGCACCAAATCATAATCTCACTTTTTGGGGGCATGGCAATAGGGAACGGGTCACACATTCTCACGCTACCTATCTCACCACCAGATAGTTCCACTTGTTGTCGCTTCATCAGTGCCCGGATCTCTTTTTGGAGCACACGCTGCTGGCTGGAACTGGCGTTATTGGCAACCTGCTGCAAAATAAGAATCACCTCTGCAAGACAGTTTTCAATTACGTTAGTACCTAGGGTTATTTTTGGGTGACTCTCGCGACGGTCAATGTCCACAATGATCAGTCCTTGTGCCGGCAGTTCAACTTTACCGACCTTGATGGTCACTTCTTTAAATCCTATCTGTGGCACGGGCTGACCATTGCTGGCGATAATGCTCAGGTCGTCATCTGGGTAGCGGGTTATGTCCGAGTCATTCTAGTACCGCTTGAAGAGCACGTACGGGATGGTGGTGACCTGTGACCCGGTGTCCAGTGTGGCACTCATAAGAATGCCGTCCAGTACCACAGGCAAGGCCTGACGTCCCCCTACGTACTTGTCACGCCAGTTCGATGGGCCTGATGATGTTAGGCCTGGGGGTTGGCCCTCTACCCCAGGTTGTGCCCGTTTAAATGACAGTACCTTGCCATATGTCCGGGTTGATTGCAGCGGCGGCAGATGGGTTGTCCGTCCTCGTTGTATCAGTCGCTGGGTCTTCCTCTGGCCGGTGGGGTCCTCCTCAGTCGGCGCCACGGAACGTCCTCCGTTCCGGATGCCAGCTGGATCTTTTCTGGAGAAGAGACCTGTAAAGACTGCACAGTTCTGGTTAGCGCGGCAACGCTCTTAGTCAGCTCTTGGACCTGATGGTGCAGGTCTGTAGCCGGGTTATTGTTCAAAGCCTGCGCATCAGCTCCCACAGGCCCTGCAGACAAGGGCGCCGCGTCCTGGTGATAAGTGATAGCAGGGCGCCTGTGGGTCACAGCGCCTCCTGGTGCCGGTTCTCGGAGCACCTGGATGGCTCTGTCCTTGAACTGTGCAAAGTCCAGGTCAGGGTCCTGTAAGGCCATTGCCCGCAACTGGGTTCGGTGGGCATTGCACAGTAGACCCTCAATAAATTGTTCGGTCAACAGCTTGTCTTCATTCCCCACGCTGACAGGGTCTGCCTGCTTAATGGCCTCTTGTAGGTTTAGAGCATAGTCTCTTATACTTTCATGTGTCCGTTGTTTGCACCCGTAAAATCTGAGCTTTATTTCGGCTGAGGTGCGGGTATCAAATGTGTCTTTCAGCCGGGCTAGTATTTCTCTGACAGTCCTCTTCTTCCTAGGTGGCCAGGACTTTACCTCCCTTTGGGCTGCCCCGATTAACTGGGCCACCAGGATGCTCACTTTTTGCTCTTCCGTGAGGGGGTATACCTGGAAGAGGCTATCCAGTCTTTCCCTAAAGTCACTTAGGGTATGTGACTCCCCTGAATACTGGGGTAGCCAGGTTGCCCCCGGGATATAGGGCATGGTGAATGGCATGACCGCAGCAGCGGTTGCGCTGGCGGCCGGTGTGTAGGTGGAGCTCCCCTTGGTGTCCGACATCCTCCTTCCCCCCTAGTGGACCGTGGCCTACCTTGCGATGCTCTTCTTCCGTAGGCCGCGGCTCTGCAGTCGATCGTCGGGGTTGAGGACCTTGCGTCGCGCTCCTGTGAGGTTAGCGTCGCTCTTCCTCCCTTCCAGGACCTTACGCAGCGTCGGAGCGTGGGGCGGAGCTTCGGATCTCGCGCGCTTTCGGCGTCCACGCCCCTCTTCTTCCTGCGCGGCGTCCTGAAGATGGCGTCCGATGACGGGAAGCGGCTGCGGATGGCGGGAAGACGGCAGAAGATGGCGGGAAACGAACCAAGATGGCGTCCGATGGCGGGAAACGACTCCGGACGGCGGGAAACTTCGCCACAGGTAAGTACAAAAGTCTTTTTCAGGCACGCAGTACCCGGTGGTTGCGGGCACGAAATCCTGCCGACTACGCCAAAGTTGACTCGCCCCCTGGGCCGCGTGGGGAACCCAGAACCGGGCCTCTGGTTGGATGCTGGGGGTGGTAGTCTCAGTGTGGCGGCGACCCGGTCCGTGGCTCAGGGTGGTCAAACCAGTGGCAGTCTTAGTGTAATAACAAATGTCCGACTACGCCACCCGTGGATTGCGGTCAGTGGGGACCGCCGCTGCGCTGCAGGCCGCTGAGGCTGATGTTGTAAGCGCAGCCAAGTATGGGATAACTCCCCATGGGAGAAGTATTGCCTCAGGGCAGCTAGTGTGGATGATGGGAGTGATGGTGTGAGCGTCCCAGTACTAATGGTGCTGGTGCGGCGATGAAACACAGAGACGTGTGGTGCAGTTCAGGGTCTTTACTGATGGTAAAAAGCAGACCCTCCCGGGAGTACTGGTTAGCAGTAGAGGCCTGGTCAGTCTGTGAGCAAGCAGGATCTCCCCTTGGCCAGGTGGAGTTGTAGGCCTCCCCGTCTATCTGTACTCTTTCCTGGCTACCTTGCTCTATGCGGGTAGAAGTAGCCCACGTCCCTGAGTATACCGTGTGGTGCTCACCCGTATGGCCGGTGACTTGGGGCCTTCTGTTAGCCTCCGCTCCACGACGGCGGTGCTGGTCCCTTGCTTGTGACCGTGCCTCCGGGCTTCTAAGGCCAGAGGACCTGGAATCCCCTGCCGGTTGGATTCTGCTGCTGGACCTGGATGTCCCCACAACCTCGGACTCCGTGTCCGGGTTTAGTGTCTTCAGCCAAGGCGAGCTATCTAGCTTCCAGCCTCTGGCTCTCACTCCTGCTCCTACAGAGCTCCTGCTGTATCTTTCCCTCTCCAAGCTCTGACTCCCCAAATCCCGCCCCAGACCCAGTTTATAAGGGCAGATTCCTCCCCTCCCAGGTCTGGGCGGGCAGTGTTGCATGCTTAGGGCTCCTGACCAGAGAAACCTCCCACTTGATCTCAGACATAATATTTCTATTACTGTGGCAACCAGACCCCTGGGGTGCCACAGAAGCCTTTTTATTGTTCTCAACCCTTTTATCGCCCTATAGATTTAAATACCCCCAAAAAAGCATCCAACACACTGTATGATAACCCCTACAGTAAATTCCCCTACTGTAACCCTCACATGCACAGTATGATGACTCCATAGTCCCCCCAGCAAAGTATGATGTCCACACAACCACCCACACAATATGATAACTCTGACAGCACCCAAACACAGTATGATGGTCCACACACACTCCCCACAGCAACCCCCCCTCACACAGTATGAAGGTCCCCGCAAAGTATGATGATCCCCACAGACCCACATTGTATGATGATCCTCACACAGTTTGATGGCCCCATAGGCCCTCCACAGGACCTCCAAACAATATGATGAAGGTACGCACAGTATGATGGTCAGCACATTTCCCCCTCACACAGTAAGCAGCACAGTGGCTCAGCGGTTAGCACTGCAGCCTTGCAGCTCTGGGGTACTGGGTTCAAATCCCACCAAGGACAACATCTGCCAGGAGTTTGTATGTTCTCCCCGTGTTTGTGTGGGTTTCATCCGGGTTATCCAGTTTCCTTCCACACTCCAAAGACATACTGATAGGGAATGAAAATTGTGAGCACCAGTGGGGATAGTGCTGATAATGTCTGTAAAGTGCTGTGGAATTAATGGCACTATATAAGTGAATAAAATAAATATATACCATATTTTGCGGATTATAAGCCGCACCCCAAATTTTGCGGTGCAAAATAGGAAAAAATATTTGTTGTTTTTTTTTAAATAAAATGGTGGGCCTTATAATCCTTTTTACCTGGGGGCAGTGGTAGTGGAGGGGGGGGGGGGTCATAGGAGCCAGGCTCACACAAACCGGAGACTGGCGGGAGAGAAGGCTACGGCAGGAGACGGGTGATGCTGCGGCCCCGCCCTCAGAAGAAATGTCAGTGATTCAAGGCGGTGGTGGTGGCAGTAGGAGCTAGGCAAGTTCAGCGAGGCGATGCTGCGGCCCTGTCCTCAGAAGTCGGCGGTGAGCGGAGGCGAGGTTCCCTATCCTGTACATAGCCCTGCGCTGTGCTTTTGTAAAATGGCCGCCGGAGCATTCGCAGATCAAGATCTCTAGAGAACTCGGCCAGCTCCCGCCGCCACCACCACCGCCTTGAATCACTGACATTTCTTCTGAGGGCGGGGCCGAAAAATCGCCCCGCTACTGCCGCAGCCGCCGCCAACCTCCTGTGCTTGGGACCCCTCTCCGCCGCCGCCCCCCAAGTAGCCATAACTTTTCATTATAAGAGGCACACCCTTTTTCCTCCCAAATTTTGGGGGAAAAAGTGTGTCTTTTTAATCCGAAAAATACAGTGAGTAAAATAAAATAAATAAATAATATTGGCCCCCACAGTAGTCCCCACCACAATATGATGGTTGCCACAAGCCCCCCACATCATATGATGACCCCCTTTCAGTAGTCCCCATCACAGTATAAGACCCCACAGACCCTTACAAGTCCTGACTAGGAGAGCATGAGCTGCCGTGCAGATAAATGTGTGTAAAGCAGTAATTTATACAATTTATTAATGTTCAGCTCTAATCCCCTCTGGTCCCAGAAGTTCCTCCTCAAGCCTTTTGGTGATCGACACAGGACAGTGTGACAGTAGCTCTAGCTCGGTGTGAAGGAGGCTTCCTGACTCTCTTTGTGCACAATCACAGCCCTCCTCCCCATAAACCTGTAAATAGTTAGCAGAATTCTATTTACGACCCCTCCCCCTGCCTTAACACCCGCACATCCAACAATCAGCATGCAGGTGGAAACTCATCTGACTGAGTCATTTCACACAGAGAGCCCAGCGCTGCCCTGCTAACCTGCAGTGTCAGCTGAGTGTCACCCCGGCCTCCAGGACGCTCCCTCTGTCTCCATTAGCCAGGCTCCAATGATCACCACGCTCCAGGTGCTCAGCTCCTCTCTGCTGTGCACGCAGTGCAGTGATCTAGAGGGGCGTGTCTATGGAGAGAGCAGCCGGCTCCGGGCCCCCTGAACGCTGGGGCCCCATAGCAGTCGCGTGGTCTGCCTCTATGGGCGGTACGCCACTGCGTAGCACCCCATCACTCTCCTTCTTGGTCAAATAGCCCTTACACAGCCTGGAGGTGTGTTTGGGGTCATTGTCCTGTTGAAAAATAAATGATGGTCCAACTAAACGCAAACCGGATGGAATAACATGCCGCTGCAAGATGCTGTGGTAGCCATGCTGGTTCAGTATGCCTTCAATTTTGAATAAATCCCCAACAGTGTCACCAGCAATGCACCCCCACACCATCACACCTCCTCCTCCATGCTTCACGGTGGGAACCAGGCATGTAGAGTCCATCCGTTCACCTTTTCTGCGTCGCACAAAGACACGGTGGTTGGAACCAAAGATCTCAAATTTGGACTCATCAGACCCAAGCACAGATTTCCACTGGTCTAATGTCCATTCCTTGTGTTCTTTAGCCCAAACAAGTCTCTTCTGCTTGTTGCCTGTCCTTAGCAGTGGTTTCCTAGCAGCTATTTTACCATGAAGGCCTGCAGCACAAAGTCTCCTCTTAACAGTTGTTGTAGAGATGTGTCTGCTGCTAGAACTCTGTGTGGCATTGACCTGGTCTCTAATTTGAGCTGCTGTTAACCTGCGATTTCCTCAGAAGCAGAGGTGACTCTTGGTCTTCCTTTCCTGGGGCGGTCCTCATGTGAGCCAGTTTCTTTGTAGCGCTTGATGGTTTTTGCAACTGCACTTGGGGACACATTCAAAGTTTGCCCAATTTTTCGTACTGACTGACCTTCATTTCTTAAAGTAATGATGGCCACTCGTTTTTCTTTACTTAGCTGCTTTTTTCTTACCATACTACAAATTCTAACAGTCTATTCAGTAGGACTATCAGCTGTGTATCCACCTGACTCCTGCACAACACAACTGATAGTCCCAACCCCATTTATAAGGCAAGAAATCCCACTTATTAAACCTGACAGGGCACACCTGTGAAGTGAAAACCATTTCCGGTGACTACCTCTTGAGGCTCATCAAGAGAATGCCAAGAGTGTGCAAAGCAGTCATCAAAGCAAAAGGTGGCTACTTTGAAGAACCTATAATATAAGACATATTTTCAGTTGTTTCACACTTTTTTGTTAAATATATAATTCCACATGTGTTAATTCATAGTTTTGATGCCTTCAGTGTGAAAGTACAATTTTCAAAGTCATGAAAATACAGAAAAATCTTTAAATGAGAAGGTATATCCAAACTTTTGGTCTGTACTGTATACCAGGATAGGGATGAGGGGTACCATGTGACTCGCCCCCTGGGCCGTGGGGTACTCGGAACCGGGCAATAGGGATACGATGGGGGTAGTAGTGGCGACCCGGTCCCGTGGCTCAGGGTGATCAAACCAGTGACAGTCTTTTAGATGTTTTAAGTGATGTCCGACTACGCCACCCGTGGATTGCGATTATTAGGAACCGCCGCTGCAAGACAGTCCCCTGAGGTTGATGGTGTATGCAGCTGAGATTATATAACTCCCCACGGGAAGAGTGTAACCCCAGGGCAGTGCGGTGGATGGTGGGGGTGATGGTGCAGAGAGTCCCAGTGCCGTTAGTGCTGGAGGAGCAAAAGAGTACACAGACAACGCACTGCAGTCCAATGTCTTTTACTCACAGTTCAGGTGCTCCGGGTCACTTCTGCGCAACCAGTGACCACCCAAGCCGTGCAGTGTCCACCAGGTGAGGGGCTCGGTCAACCCCCAGGCAGTTCAGGAGCATGGCACAGGACCCCCTTCAATCCTTTCTCTGGCCTGCCTCACCAGTGACCCACTTTTGTCCAGCTGCCGCGGATCTGCGCTGGTAAACGTGGGGCCCGTCCCCCGCTGTCCTATATGGTGCCTTCCTAGCAGGTTTGATGAGGTGTCGCACCAATAAATTATCACGACCTCCGATCTTTGGCTGAGGGTAGTTTCTCCTCCACCAACTTGGGATCCGGTACCCTTAATCTGCCTGACCCTTCACCCTGTATTCTCGTGGGTTCTTAGGGTCCCTTCTACCTTCTTGTTCCTGAGCCCTTCTGTTTCTTCCTCTCTTTCTCTGCTGTTCCTTTCTGTTTCTGTTCCTTTCTGTTCTTGTTCCTTTCTGTTCCTGGCCCTCTCCCTAGGCCTGCCTCATGGAGCCGGGCCCAGACTGAGCCACAGTTCCCTGTCAGCCCTCTCTGGCCGAACTCCTTCTCTCTCTTCTCCTCCTGCTTGAACTGACCCAGAACTAAGATGGTGCCCACCTTTTATACCTCCCTCTAGAAACATGAGCCCAGGTGACCAGCAACCAATGGGCTCCTATCTACGCTCAGGAACCAACCCCTATCTGCTCCTACATCACTGGGTATTCCTCCCCCTCCCCACTCCAGCCAGGGACATGGTCTGTCGTGCCTGCATTTCTGTCTAATGGGAGCACCGTTGAGCTGTCCCTCGGAAATGGGGTGAGTGTGCTGTATGCAGCTAACTGAGACCTGGTCCATATTCCATCCTTACCCGGGAGTGGAATATCACACCTCTGGCAGAGGTGCAATACCCCTGTAGCGGCCGAACCCTCGGGCCGCTACACATGCATACCAGGATGAGGGATGGGGTGCCATGAATACCAGAATAGGGATGAGGGGTACCATGCATACCAGGATGAGGGGTAACAGACATACCAGGATAGGGATGAGGGATGGGGTACCATGCATACCAGGATAGGGATGAGGAGTGCCATGCATACCAGGATGGGGGTAAAGGGCCCATGCATACCAGGATAAGGCTGAGAGGGCCATTCATACCAGGATTGGGTATGAAAGAGCCATGCATACCAGGATGAGGGATGAGGGGTGCCATGCATACCAGGAATGGGGATGAGGGGTGCCATGCATACCAGGATTGGGAGTGAGGGGTGCCATGCATACCAGGATTGGGCGTGAGGGGTGCCATGCATACCTGGATTGGGGGTGAAGGGTGCCATGCATAGAAGGATGTGGATAAAGGGTGTCATGCATACCAGGATAGGGATGAGGGGTGCCATGCATACCAGGATAGGGATGAGGGGTGCCATGCATACCAGGATAGGGATGAGGTGTGATAGGCATACCAGGATAGGATGGGGGCAGCACATAACAGCATGGGATAACAGGATTGGGAAGCACAAATACCAGGATGGGGGCAGCACAAATACTAGGATGGGGGCAGCACATACCAATAAAAATGCTCGCCACCCGGGCGTAGAACGGGTTCAATAGCTAGTATTGTATAAAGCCGTCAGTCATCACTCCTAACTCCTCCTAACACATGCATGTTCCATTTGGCTGAGCATGTGTGTGCTCATATCTGAGAAAAAGCATGAAGACCCCTAAACACATTAGTGCAAAGTCAGCTGAACCCGCCAATTTACTATATCTCACGTGTATTGTGGGGCTCTCAACCCATGACAAACTGCAATGTCCCATACTTTTGTTTTAAGCTTTTGCTTTGAGATAAGTCGCACTTAGAAGGGCCTGGCAGTCAACTACTCCTCTTTCTCCTTAAAAACTGCACGCTTATTTAGGCAGAACCACCTACATGTGTATAGGGAGGACAGGCAAGATGGCTGACTGCCCTTCCTGCATTATACAAACATGACTTAAATGTGTAGGCTCTGCTGTTTATGATTTTTGTAGGACTTTTACTGTTCCAATCAAAATTTTTGAACCCCCATTAAAAATTAGGTTTCTTTGCAAAATTCACAAAGTTTCTGCTGTTTCCAATAAACCAATCAAACAAGAACAGTGTAAATGAGGCAAAATAAATAATATAACATCACTACTGCATAAGAGGCCACTAATAATGGAGATTATACAGAAACTTTTATAGATTGTTCTTCTTTTTATTTTTCCATAAATGATGTTATTATCATGGAAGGTGATGGAGCAGATGATGATGATGACTCCACTCCTCAGGCCTCGGCTTGCACTTGAGCTGTTTTTAGAAATCCAGGTCTGCATCACACATGACGGAGAGGTGAAGAGCAGGAATGTTTTCCTGAATCCCTCTAGGATGTTCATCCTACAACACTGCGTTCAACCATATGGCCTTCTTTCTGTCCATGTCCAGGCAGGTGAAGGAGCAGCCGCTTCCTTCTGTCTGTTCATGTCCAGGTGGGTGAAGGAGCAGCCGCTTCCTTCTGTCTATCCATGTCCAGGTATGTGAAGGAGCAGCCGCTTCCTTCAGTATATCCATATCCTATTAATGAAGGAGCAGACGCTTCCTTCTGTCTGTCCTTTTCCACCACATTGTTGATGAGTCGTCCAGATGGTGACATAGCAAGTATGACTGGAAGAATTCCTTCAATTTCAGCCAATAATTACTTACTATGTTGATCCAGAGTAAGGCGAAAAATAACCCCGAAGACTAGTTGTTGGATAATCCTCATATCAGGGGAAAAAAATTCCTTCCTGACCCCAAATATGGCGATCGGAATGAATCCCTGGATGGTTGGTCCTCTAATCTACTTGGATGTTATCTGGTGGAAGCTCGGTAGGTTTGTCAAAGTCTAGTAAATAAGAAAGTCCAGTGTAGTTGTATCGTCCGATTAAAGGTTCATTCCTAGATGTTGCTGGAATGGGGCTGATTTCTCTCAGCCTAATACTCCTGTAAGAAGAGAAATATACACGTCTGAGAATCATCCCCTCACATACAGTATATACTGTATACATGGGGTGCAAGGATAAGGTGTATAGTGTGTATGTGTGTTACTGGGCAGTGATATAGATGTCCCTATATGATATACTTACAGAAGTCCCATGGGAATGGTGGATCGGCTGTGCTGGATTCCACTTTGCTCCAGTCTATGGAGTTGAAGAACGGATGGGATCTGATGGACGATATAATAGCCAATCGAGAGAATGGAATTTTGCAGAGGAGCTGGAAAATGAAAGAGACCATTAGTCATTATATTATGTATTATTAGTAGCAAGTTATTACACAATGTCTATGAACTGTCCAAATCTTATGTTCATATCTTCTTATCACCCTCCATCATCCGTCTTCATCTGATCCTACTCACCCCTTCCATGATATCGATGGCATCAAGGCAGATGCTTGGTGGATAACAAGGAACATCATTCTGCAGTGATTCGCAATATTCCTCTTTTGAGCCGAGGCTATAGAACGGCTGATTACCTACAATCATCGTAAATAGTAGGGCGCCAAAGGAAAATGAGTCCACCTGATAGTTGTGGTCTTCTCCATACATTATCTGTGGGAACATGAGACAGGAGATGAGCTGAATACACTGGTGAGTGGATTTACGCACAGGCCATGAGGACCGATCTGTGATTAGATATGAGCAGGATACATAGGCATCAGAGTATTACTCAGTCCTATCAGCATCAATCAGACGGAGGTTCCTTACCTCTGGCGCAGCGTAACCAATAGAGCCTACTAATTCATTAAATGTTTTCTTCTCAAACACTTTTATTGCTGATGAGCCAAAGTCAGCGATTTTGATGTGTCCGATGTCATCTAGGAGAATGTTCTCAGGCTTCAGGTCACTGCAGGAAAAAGAGCAGATACTGATTGTGAGGAGGATAATTCATAAAAAGAACTTTATATAATAGATATGTAAGAAAGGAGACAACAGGGAGTCAGAGGTGATATATTTATGTCTGTAGCTGTACTGATTACCGATGTATGATGCCTCTTTCATGAAGATATTGGATTCCGCAGACCATCTCTGCTGCAAAGAGCCTATGGAGAAGAAAGTAGAGGATCAGTGGTTACACACACAATCATACAGAGAGCATGAGGAGATCACACACCTGTCCCACGAACATGCACATCTTCATTTTCTCCTGTTGTCATTGTCCATTGCTGGGATTACAATGTACGGGCAACAGATTATTAGGATTCAGTTATAAGACATTTACCTTGTTGCCTTTATATCATAAGGCATTGATTTTTCCATGTGATCAAACAGGTCTCCTCCAGCCATGTAGTCCATCGCTATGATGTATTGATTAGGTGTCTCCATAAATCCCTGCAGAGAGGTTAGGAAGCGGCATCCAGTGGCCCTTTTCAGGACTTCTATCTCAGTAATGACTTTGTCCTCAGCGCGACGACTCTGGTCCATGATTTTGACAGCCAGCAGTTCTTCACTGATCGGATCTGATGCCAAGATGACCTGAAGGAAAATCACAACAGATCAGACCAAACTCTGTCATCCCACAGGAATCAGTCTAATGCAGAGCTGGATAATGTGCGTCTCACGGACCGAGACAGCAAAAAGGCTGTCCCAATGCCACCGCTATCCGCACATCCTCAGTATGCAGACACAGGTAAATACATTGGTGGAAGAGGGGCTGCCAACTACTTCTTCCACCAATCAGCATGTGAGACAGCAGACGTGATGACTTCATTACATCGTGTCTGCTGTATGGAAAGTCAGTTCACCGGAGACAGGAGCAAAGTGTTGGGGGAACGGGACCGAGGTGAGTATGTGCTGGTTTCTTTTTTTCCCCCATATATGTATGAGATGTTTGCATGTATATAGGAGGCCATGAGGGGCTCATACTGTATGAAGGAGGCAATGTGAGGGCTCATACTGTAAATAGTAGGCAATGTGGCGGCTTATACTGTATATAGGAGGCAATGTGGGGGCTCATACTGTATATAAGAGACAATGTTGGGGCTCATACTGTATATAAGAGGCAATGTGGGGGCTCATACTGTAAATAGGAGGCAATGTGGGGGCTCATACTGTAAATTTGAGGCAATGTGAGGGTTCATACCTTAAATAGGAGGCAATGTGGGGGCTCATACTGTAAATAGGAGGCAATGTGGGGGCTTATACTGTATATAGGATGCAATGTGGGGGCTCATACTGTATGTAGGAGGCGATGTGGGAGTTCAAACTGTATATAAGAGGCAATGTGGAGGCTCATACTGTATATAAGAGACAATGTGGAGCTCATACTGTATATAGGGGACAATGTGGAGGTTCATACTGTATAAAGAGAGGTAATGTGGGGCTCATATTTTATATAGGGTCTATGTGAGGGCTCATATTGTATATAAAGAGGCTATGTGGGGGCTCGCTCTGCATATAGAGAGGCTATGTGGAGGCTTAAGCTATATACAGGTTGCTATGTGGGGGCTCATACTTTAAGGGGCAATTTTGGGGCTCATACTGTATATAGAGGGCTGTGTGTGGGCTCATACTGTATATAGAGAAGCTATGTGGGGGCTTACACTTTACGTAGGAAGTTGTGTGGGAGTTCATACTGTAAATAGGGGGCTGTTATTGGGCTCATACGGTATATAGGGGAGTGTCAGCAATACGTAATTTTGCTCAATTTAAGTGATAATATAAAATACTAATTATAATTGTAATAAATATGTTAATTTTAATATTGAGCAGAATAGATTGGGGAACACGGAAGAGTAGAAATTCACACTTACTTTTCCGAAGCCTCCCTCTCCAAGATCTTCATGGAAATTGAGATTGGAAAGTTCAATATGATTTTCTGTGCCGACCAATTCTCTAAAGGGTAAAATACGGAAACTGGCTTCATCAAGGTCTTGTACTGGCATGACCGCTGTGCCGGAGGGTGTCTCAACGCTTCCATCTGCTGAGATGATAAAAGAGTTATTGATAAATATAAATACATTACATTTTTAATCAAATTTCTGTAATTAAGCTGAAAATGTCTGACATTTGTGCCCTGATTCATCCAAACTGTCGAATGTAGAAAAATTGTCCTGTTGCCCATAGCAACCAATCACAGCTCAGATTCCATTTTTTCACATTCTATGGAACAGTGAAAGCTGCATTGTGATGGGTTGCTGTGGCAACAAGGAAAGTATTTCTGCAATTTTGATAATCAAGGCCTGTCAACCCCCAGTCTATTATACTAAACTGTTTCATTCTTACCTGGAGCATCTTTATCCAGTGATGTGTGTGGTGGGGAAACAATCAGGTGTTTGGTCTCTGGGATGGAGATGTTCTCATCTGGTGACCTGGCCCTTTGTAATGCACCATTCCCATTGACAATGGGTTTGGCATAGAAAAGACATCTCCTACATTGGACAACCCAGTCTCTGTTGTTTCTGATTCTCTTCTGGGCTGCCGCTCTTTGTAGGTTTTGAGTCTCTTGGCTTTCAGAACTGGAGAATGAGACATGTCTGGGTCTTCCTTGGCCAACCTCTTCCAGCTCTAATTCTACGCTGATGATATTTCTTCGCTTATTGAGGATGGCATCTTTGTTCCTCCTCCTAATTTCAGGGACAAGTTCTCCGATTTTTTTTATGGAGATAAGAATGGCCCTGTGAAGTTGATTATCTGCGGAGTCTGCAGAGTCAGATTCCATGAGGTTCTCCATTTTCCTTTTCTCTATAAGGATCTCGTGTCTCTTGATCTTTCTCATTTTCTCCAAATTCTGTCTTTTGGACGCCATTTCTGAGGCGTCAGTGTCCATGTCCAGTACTATAAAGTCTTTTCGCCCTAAAGCGAACAGTGGTTTTTGCTCTTCAGCAATTCCTCTCCTCTGTCTTAGAACCCGATCTCTTTGGGCTCTTCTCCTCTCTTCCTCCATTATAAAATTAGCTTTTGCTTTGTTTACAATGAAACGCATAGCAACTACCTCACCCTCGAAAGTCTGCAAGGCAGTGACTTCTCTTCGGCCGGAACACTGGGATATAGAAGGTGATGATGTCATCATACCAATTATGACATGTATTTAATTGTGATGTCATCAGACTAGGGTCCTGTTTTGCGTTCATGAGGTCTCAATGGAGACATTATACCAGGACTTTAGTTTGTATTTTTGTCATTAAATGAAGTAACACTTGTTAAATGGTGATCTTTTATCTCCATATTAGCAGAATCCTTCATTCTGTCTGTTTTTCTCCATATTCTTTTATTGTTTAATTCTGTCCAATTATTGTACATTTTGTCATCAGGTCCACAATCTCCATTTTGTGGGGTGTTCACATTTAGCGTTTAAGCTTCAGTTTATCCTCCTGGACATTACAGGAGAGCTGTACCTTCCTATATAATGTATTTTTGAACTGTTGACTCCTTTTTGCATTATGTGTCATAGAAGTATCAGGTGGTCTTTGTCATTTTATTCTAGTTCCACCTTGTGACCAGGGCCGGCTTTAGACAAATTGTGGCCCTAGGAAAAATTCAAAGTGGGGCCCCAGATTCTGAAATACTGCGCTAACAACAGCACTACAGTCAATTCAGTGCATTGAAGTGAGTTTTGAGCTAATAACAATGTCTTTAAGCGCCAAGAAGCCACTCAGAAGAAAGACAAAAGGAGTGAAACATATCACAAGGTTGTGTTCTTTGCTGACTACAAGCAGTTAAGCCACTAAAAACACAGTTTCACAGGTTTCCTCACTCTAGTTGTAGCCTACAAAGAACACAGCTTTGTAATATGTTTTAATTCAGTACATGAAAAAAATAATATGTGGAAAATATGTAAATCAAAAAATATTATTACAACGTTGAATTTTGCATTGAAGGCTTATTTGTCACGCATGCACAATATCATGCAATGTCTTGTGAATACAGTCTTGTCATCTATATGCTTAGTCCGAACAATCATATGTGTGAGATCTTTTCATTACCATCTGTAGATACTTAGAACTAAGTAAAGAAATAATAAAGTGCTGCTGAGACCAGCATAAATACAGCCATAGATATCATTTTACACTTTGCCAAACACAAATAATAAAAAATAACTTAACATCTCTTACAGGTTTAGTCAAAGGGATCCACAACTTAAATAACTAGAAAATGTTCAAGCAAATGGTTTCTAAAGGAGCCCTTACAGGTCTATGTAATAAAACTGGCAACATAGCGAATGCTTTCTAGAAGCGAACCTTTCTGGCTTTTTCTGAAGCAAAATCTTTAATTATTTTGGAGAAGTCCAGATTTCTGCGAATGTCCCGCTCAATTACAACCTCAGCTAGACCAACAAAGCGATCTTGTAACATTGATGACCTTAAATTATTTTTTATCACTTTGAAAAGTGAGAAACTTCTCTCGCCTGACGCTACGGTCACAGGAACACTCATTAGGACACACAACTCCACACTAAGATTTGGGTACAAATCCAATAGGTTTGTACAGTAAATGTAAGTAAGCATGTTCAATGGTGAATCGGAAACATCATCTGGGATGCTCCTAATTGCTGAACACATTTCAAAATTCAAGTCATTGAGATCAACATCACCCATTTCTTCTGAAGAGTGTTTGCAGCATTCTACAAGCCTCTGCTCATCTTTCACAGCTTCCATTTCCTCCTTCTTAAAAAGGAACCCAAAAAGGTGGTAAAAATCTTTCACCTGAGAAAATCTCTCAGTTATGACCACAAGTGTCGCATCAATCAAGGTTAAAGACAAAACCCTCTTCACCATTTCCTCGGGAGTGCTGGACGTTCATAATCAAACATTTTTCTTTTTTTTTGTTTTCTTTTTATTGGCAATGAAAACTCTACATCTGCTTCTTCAGCTATACTATTTGCAATATAATAACCTGATTCAAAACCATCTTCCCTGTAATCTTACAGAAAATGAAGTACAGATTCAGTTTCTTAAGAGTGTCCATGCCAACTTTTGTTTTCTGAAAGATCTTGCTTGCACCATTAATATGTTATAAGACATCATACCAGGCAACAATGCAAGTGATGCAAACTGACCAGAAGAAATGTCATTCTTGGCCTCCGCAGCTTTTACATCAGCTTTTTTTGATGCAGCACAGATGACAAGGTCTTCAAGCGCAGAACAAACTTCCCTTAGGTCGTAGCGAAGAACTTTTACACTGTAAATCCGACATTCCCAGCGAGGAGAAATAACTGTATTGCCCAAACATCAATGCTATGATGTGAGTGCGGAGGGAATCTTCCCACATTCACCAAATTATACCAGATCTTAACAACCAGTATATATAATGAGGAAACAGAGTTATGATGGCAAAAAAATACATATTTTATTTTATTAAAGACAAAAATTCATATAGAAAAAAGACAACTGTAAATGTGCAAGGGACAGCAACAGCTGTACAGCAAGTGGGTCCACAACCCAAAAGGAATGCCTAGTAAACATTGCAATTATAAAAGGCTGCAGGCATGAATCATAAAGTGCAGCACAGGTAGGGCATAAAACCATACATCTATATTAGCTAAATGCCAATGATAAACGTGTCCATGACATCCGTATCAATTACCCCATAACTAGGCACGCTAATAAGGTGATGGTCTTACCAGTGGTAAGGGCTGTGGGTGAACTGGCAGCACAGTGGGCGTAGTGGAGTACCCCGACGCACGTTTCGAGGCATCCGCAGCCGCTTTCTCAAGGGGCGGTAGCAAAGAAATTTTACTCTGTGAATCCAACATTCCCAGCGAGTATCAGACAGTGATTTGATGGTCAGGTTGGTTACATTTTTCTTTGAAGTTGCACATTGCAGTGTTGATGAGCTGAAGAGCACATACATTTGCTGCAATACTCCAAAGAATGTGACAGAGAGAACAGATGATTTAGCAGCATCAATGATGACTACATTAAGAGTGTGGCTACTTCAGGGCATATACAATGCTCTTTTATTCATGGCCGATGTAAATACTTTTATGGCCAAATATGACAAAAGCATTTTCGGACTGATACCTTTATTAGCTAACCAGAAAAAATATATATGCAAGCTTTCAGAGCACAGAGGCTCCTTCTTCAGGCAGGATTGCAAATGAATTAATAAGACAAATGAATAAGGCATCATCCTTTACACCTCATGATCAAATGTCCTGCTGTAATATCTCTTAAATGTTGTGCCTCCTAAAACCAGGTGAGGAACAATCAGAGAAAGGTATAATAGAAACAAGTCACCAATTCTGCATTTATCACCCACTCCTGGTTTTGGCTCCCACTCCTGAGAAAAAATACTGACCAAATACTGATAGTGGGGCCATAGCCTAACACTTGTTCTCCAATAGGCAAATAGTGCTCCATCCTTCCCGAGTCTCGCCGTATGTCTAAGCAGTACTGTACAGTCACATATGGGGTATTTCTATGTTCAGCAGAAATTGTGGGACAAATTTTGGTGCCATTTTTACCGATTTTCCTTTATGAAATGTAAAATTTGGGGCTAAAACTAAATTTTTCTGGAAAAGATGTAATTATTTTTCTTCACTGCCCAATGGTATAAAATTCTGTGACACCTTTGGTGTCATTATCACTGCATCCCTAGATGAATTCATTGAGAGGTGAAGTTTGTAAAATGGGTCACTTGAGGGAGGTTTTGTAAATTTTTTTGGAAAATTGAGAAATTGTTGATCAACTTTTAACCATTCTGACTTCCTAACAAAAAAAAATATTTAAAAAACGATGCTGATGTTAAGTAGACATGTGGTAAATGTTAATTATTACCTATTTTGTATGATATAACTATCTGGTTTAAGGGTATAAAAATTAAAAGTTTGAAAATTGTGAAATTTTCTCCAGAATTTCCCATATTTTCACAAATAAACACAAAAAATATCGCTCTAAATTTACCACTAACATAAATTACAATGTGTCGCGCTCAGGAGTTATTACCTCATAATGTGACACTGACCAGAATTGTAAAATGTGGTTTGGACAGGAAGGTGAAAATAGGCTTCAAGGTGAAAGGGTTAATAACATCTCCCATTTGTTAACTTTACATCAGCCTCATTTTTCCATTACTTTTTTATTTTGTTAGAATGTTATAAAGGTTAAAGCTTTAATAGCAAATTTAGATCTTTTCAAGAAAACTTTCAAAGCCTTTTCTACGGCCCTATTCAGGCTTGAAGCGACTTTGAGGGACCGACTTATTGGGAGATTGGGAAGTGATACCATTTTAAAAACTGCACCCCTCAATGTTGCTGCTGTCAGAAAGTTTGTTAACCCGTCACGTGCTGCACAGAAATTTGCACAAAGTGCAGTAAAAAAATGAAAAATTTTATTTTTTCCACTAAATCATTGCTTTAGACTAAACCTAGGCAAAGTGCGGCCCATGAACAAAGGAGGAGAACAGCTCAGCATATATTGCAAAAAGTATTTATCTAGTAATACACAATAAAAACACAAATAGGAAATCAGACAATGTGGTAGTGTCAGATGGTAAAGTGCTTACAGGTCTGGTAAATATATTATAATATGCTTGTAATATATCCGTGAAATTACACAATTGCACGTTGCCCACAATGATAATTGAATTATAAATAATAATAAGTTTAAACAAGTGAACTAGGATAGAAATCACAGGATTAACACATATAACATGATCCCACTGACTGCTAAATGAAAGGGGATGGGGGTGAAACAATGTTCTTAGTATTAAGCTATGTGCCCATCTCTAAAGCCAAAATCATGTTACAACCAGCGGGATAATTACCTGACAGGGAAGCACAGCACGGGCGGAAGTAAGAAAGTGGTGAGGGTGATAGCCCAACGTACGTTTCGCGGCGTCCCAGGCCGCTTTCTCAAGGGCAAGAAGTGATGTCCTCATAGTGACCCAAGATGCATATATATTCATCTCTCCCCTTAGAATCTGGAGTGCAGACAGCTGGTCGGTGAGGCACGTACCAGGTAGTGGCCAGCTATACCGGGGGTGTGCCTCGCGGATCACATGATGTGGGGCCAGTATGCCACACACGGCACATGCGCGCGGCTCAGGGAGCACACTGCGCATGCGCCCCAGCCGTCAAACCACAGAACCGCGCATGCGCGGAAACGAAGTCCCACGCAGGCGCAGGGTGGCCCTCAGACGGCCAGGCGCGCGCGCGCCGCAATCCCCACTGCGAGCACGCGCTCAGCCACGTTAGGAAGCAGCATAGCAGCACTCATTATAAAAGAATTAGGATAAACAGGGAGAGCAGCGGTGAGACAAAGAGGGAGCCTAATGATCATAGATGGAAGAAGGGCCAAAGAAATAGATACTGCATACAGCAAAGTTTTTTTCCAAGAAAAATACATATAAATCTAAAAAATCACATAAGTATAATTAGCAGCAATTGTAGATTCTGATGATCATAACTTCCGTCTAGGCATGAGATCCAATGTGTATATCCAAGTCTCACTGATCTCCAGACACAAGTGGGGTTATAAGGACTTTCAGGAGTATGGACTAATAAAAGAGGAAAAGAAACAAAAGAAAAGACAATGATTAAAACCATTAGAATTAAAATCACATGAAAAATAATAATTCCTCTTATAATCACCCAACCCACATGTGTAAGTACATACATGTGGGGATAGAGGTATACAGGATAAACTTACAGCTACAAAAATGAGTGCAGCCCATGTACGGCCCTCTGGCTGTTCCAGTCCAACTCACTGACCTAGACAGCTACAGGGCTGAAAACACTGGCCCACAGGTCGCACCATTCGACCACCTGGAGTCCCGATATCACAGCTATCTGCCTCCTCAAGAAGCAGATAACTGTCAACACAATGGTGGAGGATGGAGCTGCTGGTTCCTCCTTCCACCACTCAGTTTATGGGACTCAGACAGCAAATGTGATGATGTCATTACTAGTGATGAGCGAGCACTAAAAAACTCGGGTGCTCTTTGCTCGGGTCGAGAAAATCGTAATGCTCAGATGCTGAACCCGAGCAACGAGCCCAATGTAAGTCTATGGGAAACTCGAGCATTTTTCCAGCGGTTCCCCCCGCAGAGATGTGCAGGGGGCCTAAAAATTGCCCTAAACAATGGGAACAGTGCTGAAATGACATGGGAACTCAGGCATCTCTGACTCTCAGGTCACTGCCGTGAACAATGTTGTCAGAGTATTACGCCACTTTTACGGACCAACAATAAAACATACAAAAACTAAACCAAAATGGATGTTCCTGGAAAAAATGTTAAGGGACATTTTTTCCAGGGTAATGACTTGTATATAAGGCAAAAAAAACAAACACAAAAACAAAAATGCTCCTTTACACCTTGGGCTATGTTCACACGTAGCGTTTTTGATGCGTTTTTGCACTTTTGCATTGCTTTCAATGGTGAAAAATACATTCACCAGTAAATGTCATTTTAACATTTTACTATCTTATCTGGTCATGTGGTGTGTGACACATCATCAGACACATCCATACAGTGCTGAAAAGACATGGGAACAATATATGGAAGACCCCTGGAAGCATCTCTGACTCCCAGGTCACTGCCCAAAGCCGTGGCCATCAGACGTGATCCTATATTACTGCTGTAAAAATACAGACATTTTTGGCAACGTGACAAATATTAAACCCCATTTAAAATGGACAAGGTGCGTGGCAAGGGATGGGGAAGTGGACGTAATGGTGATGGTGCACCCAGATGCCGAGGCTGTCAGCAAGATGAAACTGTGCCTACTAAGGAAGCCACAACATCGCCATTGGATTCAATGGGGGGCAAAACCAAACACATACACAACACCTTCAAACGGGCCCAAAAGCTGCCAAAACACATCAAATTAGGGGCAGACACCAGGAAAGTGGCATCAATTGACCCAGAGTACAAGTAATATAATTATTATTATTTATTCTTATAGTGCCATTTATTCCATGGCGCTTTGCATGTGAAAAGAAGTCACCGACTGCTATAAGAGGAGAGAAGACCCTGCCCGTGAGGGCGCACAAACAATCGACAAGGGATGGGTGAGGAAACAGTAGGTGAGGGTAGAGCTGATCATGCAGCGGTATGGTGGAGCGAAGGTTACTGAAAGTTGTACGCATGTCGGAAGAGATGGGTTTTCAGGTTCCTTTTGAAGGTTTCAACAGTAGGCGAGAGTCTGATATGTTGGGGTAGAGAGTTCAAGAGTAGGTGGGAAAATGCACGAGAGAAATCTTGCACAAGTGCTTGTGACCAGGGACGGTACATCTCATTGACGGCACACTGGATTAATATTGTGGAAGCCGTGACCCAGTCGCACCCTGGGACGGAACACGTCTTCCCGACACATAGAATTGTGGGCTCTGGGTCAATCAAGCTTCAACACAATGTTCACAAGGTCTCCTACACAATGAGCAAATTATTCATGATGATAGACGCCACTGTCTCCTTAGCTTGCTGATGGTACTTTTCTGTGGGAATGAGCTTGTCTCCAACCAGTCTGGAATATTTCTAGTGAATTATGGCACGCCATGGTTTGCTATTAGCACCTAGTACCAGAAGCGAAAACATCCACAATTTTCTTCTCAGAAATTTTATTTGGTAGACTGAGTGGCTGCCCAAACTTTAGTCTCTCAAAAAGGAGCTGAAGACACTGAGTGGCAGAAGGTGCAAGTTCCTCCAGCATGTTAGACATCAGAGGAAGAATAGAGAGGGCAGCATGGTGGCTCAGTGGTTTGCACTGCAGCCTTGCAGCGCTAGGGTTCTGGGTTGAAATCCAGCCAAGGACAACATCTGCAAGGACTTTGTATGTTCTCCCTGTGTTTGCATGGGTTTCCCCCAGGCTTTCTGGTTTCCTCTTCAGTAAAAAAAGCAGCCACTGAGTGTCCGGGAATCTTCACACAGACTTTTCTTAGCCAGGGCTGCTTCTTGACAGGGTTGGACGGGCCCACTAGAGAACAGGAGAATCCTCCAGTGCGCCCTGCCTTCTCCTTCAGGAGATTTCATAGTGCAAACCTTGCAGCTGGTATGGGGCTATTGAGTGGGAGAGAAAGGTGGGCCCTCAGAATCAAATCCTCTGGTGGGCCCAATGATCTTCAGTCTTCACAGCCATATTTTTTAGCTCAGTGAAAGGACTGGCATAGAGGGAAAACGTATCTACTCCGGCTGTCATTTCTCCCAGGAAGTCCTCTAATGCAGCTTGTTCCATAAGCAATGGCAGCCCGTCCAAAATCAGCCCACACTTCTTGGTGGTGCTTTGACACACAAAGATCTTTCTTTATGCCTTGAATTTCATGACTACAGAGTTGGGCAATGGCCTGATCTACAATGCATTTGAGAAATAATGTGTAAAAGCACGTCCAATCCACAGCAAAAATGGAGCCATAGAGTGCCCGGAAACCTTAACCTAGACTTTTCTTAGCCAGGGCTGCTTCTCAGCAGGGTTGGATGGGCCCACCAGAGAACCAGAGACTCCTCCAGTGGGGGCCCTGGCTTCTACTTCAGGAGAGTTTATAATGCAACCTTGCAGGTCGTGATGATGATAGAGGCCACCATCTCCTTAGCTTGCTGCTGGTATTTTTTTGTGGGAATGAGCTTGGCTCCAGCCAACCTGGAATATTTTCAGTGAATTCAGGCACGCCATGGTTTGGTATTGGCACCGAGTACCAGAAGCGAAGCCATCCACAATTTCCTTCTCAGGAATTTTATTTGGTAGTCTGAGTGGCTACCCAAACATTAGTTTCTCACAAAGGAGCTCAAGACATTGAGTGGCAGTAGATGCAAGTTTCTCCAGCATGTTAGATACCAGAAGGAGAACAGAGAAGGCAGCACAGTGGCTCAGTCATTAGCACTACAGCGTTTCAGCGCTGGGGTTCTGGTTCCAAATCCCAGCAAGGACAACATCCTTAAAGGAGTTGTCTACTACTTTTACATTCCACGCGGCACCCCCGCCGATCAACTATTATTGGTGCCGACGGCGGCTGCTGCCGGCCGGAAGTGCTTACCTGAGGGGCTCCACCATCAAGTGGTAGTGGCCGCTGCGGTGTACTGCACATCCGCCTCCTATTCAATTGAATATAACAGCTGATCGGCGGGAGTGCCGCGTGCGGGACCCCGGCTGATCATACATTGATGCCCTATCCTACGGATAGGACGTCAATGTAAAAGTATTGGACAACTTCTTTAAGGAGTTTGTATGTTCTCCTCGTGTTTGCGTGGGTTTACCCCAGGTTCTCCGGTTTGCTCCTCAGTAAAAAGGCTGCCATACAGTGTCCGGGAACCCTCACACAGACTTTTCCTAGCCAGGGCTGCTTCTCAGCAGGGTTGGACGGGCCCACCAGAGAACCGGAGACTCCTCCGGTAGGCCCTGGCTTCTCCTTCAGGAGAGTTCATAATGCAAACCTTGCAGGTCGTGATGATGATAGAGGCCATTATCTCACTAGCTTGCTGATGGTACTTTTCTGTGGGAATGAGCTTGTCTCCAACCAGCTTGGAATATTTCCAGTGAATTAAGGCACTCCACGGTTTGGTATTAGCAACCAGTATCAGAGGCGAAGCCATCCACAATTTCCTTCACAGGAATTTTATTTGGTAGACTGAGTGGCTGCCCAAACTTTAGTTTCTCACAAGGGAGCCCAAGACACTGAGTGGCAGTACGTGCAAGTTTCTCCAGCATGACCTGTTTGTTAGATATCAGAGGGAGAACAGAATTTGGCATTGCCAAGGTACCAGAGTCTGTTTTTTTTTTTACTAAAGATCCTGCTGTGTTTTTATATATATATTTTTTTTATGTCTCTTCAAATGTGTATTGGAGTGCGTCCTAATTTTTGGCAGCCCTTGACATTGCTGCATATACGCAATAACAGTATAGGAGAGCCACTCTTTAATAATGGGTAGGACAATTCAAATAGATTCTATATTCTAAAATATTACCGGTCTTATCTGAAATTCGTTTACGGGTGAGGTATCACAGTTTGGATAGCATATTACACCGACCGGTATTAGGTATTATTGCCTAATACTGCATGCTGCTTGTGCTGCCGAAAATTTTTTATTTTTTCCAGAAAAATCCATTTTAGTTTGTTTTTTGTATGTTTTATTGTCAGTCCGTAAAAGTGGCGTAATACTCTGACAACATTGCAATAGTTATCCTTGGCAGGAGAAGAAGGAGAAGGAGGAAAAAGAACAAAGAGCGCTGTGTAACACTGTGGAGAGGTGAAGTGTATGTAATGAACTCACCCAAAATGGTTGTGCTGGACAGACACAACACTGGCAGAAAATTTAGAAGAGGACTGGAGTTTCTCCTCCGGTATGCTGCTCATCCAATGTCGTTGTACTGTGCTTTTCCTGGCCCTGAAGCCACTCCACTTGGAGGTATACAAGGAGAGAAGAACTTGGGATGGCGCTTTCGTTTGAATGTGGAGATCAGACAGTCCATATATCAATATTAGATTTATTGGTTTTAAAAACAGATTTTACTGTCAAACCACATTTACCATAAAAAACTTTTAAAAACACAATGCGTTTCAACTTCCATGAGTCTTCAGGTGTAAAAGAAATAGTGACACATAGAAACTTTTATACCTTATACTTAATTAGTTGTGGGTGGAGTGTTCATAAATAACTTTTTACAGTCTTTTACAGTCTTCATCAGGTGTAAAAGAAATAGTGACATACAGAAACTTTTATACCTTATACTTAATTAGTTGTGGGTGGAGTGTTACACCCACAACTAATTAAGTATACAGTAAGGTATAAAAGTTTCTATATGTCACTATTTCTTTTACACATGATGAAGACTCATAGAAGTTGAAACACGTTGTATTTTTAAAAGTTTTTTTATGGTAAATGTGGCTTGACAGCAAAATCTGTTTTTGAAACCAATAAATCTAATATGGATATATGAACTGTCTGAACTCTGACAACATTGTACACAGATATGCTATTGGTCAGCGACCAACTGTGGATAGGTTTGAACACACGACTGCCATACTGTAAATGAAGTATAATATCTGACACATTCCCAAAAAATTTCCGTATTATTGCGGCAGTAATATGGGATCACGTCTGATGACCACGGTTTCAGTCAGTCGCCTAATAGTATGGTATTTGTCAGTGACCAAGTATCAATAGTTTGGAACAACATACACCTGGCAGACTTTAAATGGAGTGTAATATCTGACACGTTCCCAAAAATTTCTGTATTGTTACAGTAGTCATATGGGATCAAGTCTGATGGCCACGGTTTCAGGCAGTCACCTAATAGTATGGTATTTGTCAGCGACCAAAACAAAGCTGGCTGACTTTAAATGAAGTATAATATTTGGCACGCTCCACAAAATGTCTGTATTATTACCGCAGTAACATGGGATCACGTGTGATCATGGAAAAGTTTCTCTGCTTCTACAATACAGTATTGCAAATATAATCAAAAAATATGTCTGTATTCTGCTAACAAGCAAATGGAGCAGTAAAATGGTGTACTCTGTATTGCTTTTTAAGCAAATAATCAGGATAAGGAGCAAAAAAGAAAATAGTCTGGTACTGTAGGGCTATGGATATTTGTAACAGCAGCAGCAGACAGAACATGCAATAGACCCTATTGTGCTGTATACACTGCCACAAACCTTACCTGCCTAACTCCTGCTATCACCACTGAATACATGCAGTTGGATTAGTCCTCAGAAGTACTGTTAGATCAGATGGACATATATCTTGTTGTGGAATACCTATACGTAACTAATAAACCACCAATTCTGTCACTCACTCAGCAGCACCTCTCCCTACTCTGCCTGTTTCCGGGGTACACTGTCACAAGCATAGGGTCACCAGGTCTGATATAGACCTGATGACGCTATGCGGCCAGCCAATCACTGTGATACCACAACCAACATAGCTACGGCATTACAGTGCGTGGCAAGCAATCCCTGCATTTTAATTGACTGTCTAAAGAGCACCAAACATGTAGGGAGGGGAGGTGAAATATTCGAGGAGCGCCTGACGCGCCCCCTGTGCCGTGGGGAACTCGGCAGCCGGGCCTCTGGTTGCTTGGGGGATATCACGGTAGCTGGCCCGGTCCGTGACCCAGGGCGGTCAGTAAAAAGGGGAAAATATTGGGGGATTTGGGAAAGTGTTCGTGACGCCACCTGTGGAATGCGTCTAAGGGGTGCCGCCGCTGCGGAGCAGTCCTCTGGAGCTGGTGTTACGGCAGCAGGGATGGTGTGGCTCTCCACAGGTAGAGCTAGCTCCAGGACTGCGTGGGGTGTAATGGATGGTTGTGCTGGCCGCTGTGGTGCAGAGAGGGAATGGTGGCGCAGACGGAATAATTGGACAGAGGCTGTGCGGTGCAGTCATCCGTGTCTTTACTCACAGTTCTTTAGTTCCTCAGGGTGCACTGTCAGATTGCAGCCTCCCGCGTCGCGCTGCATTCACCAGGCAGGGGCTCAGCTCTTCCTCAGGTAGATCAGGGGTACCTGGCAGAACCCCACTTTCACGTGTTCCTAGCTAGACCGACTTCACGCTGGGTCTTTCTCCCTCCTGCCCTGCGCTGCCCACTCTCAATCTCGCTCGGGTGCTCTGAAGTCCCTCCTGTACGTTGGATCCCGGACCTGCTTGACCCTCCTGGGGATTAGAATGCGGCTTACGATCCCTCTGTCTTCTGACAGATTCGGGGCGTACGGGTGCCGTCCTGCACTCGCCGTACCCCCTAGGATCCCTTCTTAGAACGGAGCCTGCTCCCTGCTCCCCTCCTGGGCCTCCAGACTTGGCCCTACTTGTGGAGCAGAGCTCCTTATGAGACTCTGCTCCTGGACTGTTCTTCTGAATTTTCCTGAGCTGTTCTTCTGAACTGCTCTCCTCTACTAATCTATCTGTCCTGCCACCCTAAGATGGCTTCCCTATATATACTCCTACCAAAGTGCTCCCTATAACTACTTCCTCCACCCACACCCACTACTGGTTCCCCCTACCTTTGGTTCCCCCACTCCAGCCAGGGTCAGGGCTCAGCAGAAACATACATTGCGTCTTGCCCCTCCAGCTGGCCTGGAGCAGTGTAGTGTTGGATGCAGGTGTTTGGTGTTCCAGGCAGCACTCCCTCCTTACCTGAGAGAAGGAGATACCACACCTCTGGGTGAGGTGCAGTACCCCTGTGGCGACTGAACCCTCAGGGGCGCCACACTCCCCCCTGGTAAAACACAGCACATCCGTGAGCTGGAACAGAGCAAAACAGGCTAAATTGACATGAAAAATTTTAAGAATGCATTCGCATATAAGACAGTAAAACATTTCTTCCCTTAATGGGAGGCACATCACTTTAATGTTACAGGGTTACATTTTTCAAACAGTTTAAAACATTTTTCATAACGTTCTCGCAACAGGTTACAGTTCATGCTGTAACCGGGTGTCCATTTTACTTCACAAACTGGTGCAACAAGTAGCAGCATCAGGGACCCGTCCGCAAACCCTCAACGTAGGCCCTGGGTGTGGCTGAAGGGCATATGCGATCCTGGAGTTGGACCACGGCTTCCGCCACGCCAGACGGGTTTTCGTTCTGTGATCATGGTTACTAATATAAAACCAATAGGGTGCACCTTAAGAGGTGCTGAACTATTTACAATGCAAGTTCTTGGCCGTTCACTGTCCCCAGCCTGGAGTCTCTATATTCCCTGATGGGTACCTAAGTAAACACACGCTCAAAAAACATTATTTTCAACTTGAACTACTGCACCCTTACAGGTGACTATTTACAAAATCAGTCCCACTCGCTGGACTAATAGTGGGAACCCCGCCTGGGGTATTTCTGATTCTTACCTGACCCAGCCGGGTCATAAGGTATGTCCTGCGGGAGTGTGTCCTCGATGACGCGGTACACATGCAGGGCGAACCACCCACGTTCCCCGTGGTGGCGTGTGTACGTGATACGGTCCCCCGGATACAGATTCCAGTCGGGATGGCCTTCCTCCAGCTCGGGCTCCACATCCCGCCAGTTCACGAATATGTCCCTTTCAAAGTCGGGACTGAGGATAAGGCCCCACCCAGCCTGCAGGTGAAACTTTACCACGAGGCCTTCCTCGCGGGGGCTGGGGTGGGCCGACTCCTCCTGACGGACCTGTGCCTTTGCGGCCTTGTTCCGGGCCTCCAGGCGTTCACAGCGCGCCTGCCGCGCGCGCCGCTCCTTCTCCAGCTGCCGGAGCTCCCGCCTGCAGAACTCCTTCCTCCGCAGGGCTTCGGCCTGGGTCTCCTGCGGGAACCCCATCAGGTCCCCCCCCTGGTTATCCCAGCAAAACTCTTCTCCGCTGGAGTAGGTAACCAGGGGCGCTGGTGTCAGGAGGAGCGGGCACGGCTGCTGGTCCTCGAACCGGGCGCACCAGTCGAAGTCTGGCGCGCCATACACCCACTCGGGTGCCGGAGGTGGAGGCGCCGGGAGGGCATCCAGTAGCAGGGCCGAGGCTTCAGCGCCCGGGAATGGAGGCTCCGGGAGGGCACTAGATGGCAGATCCTCAGGGTCAGCGCCCGGGGGTGGAGGTTCCGGGCTTAGCAGCTGCTCCAGCGAGGGCATGGCGGCATACGGGGAGTGCTGAGTAAAGAGGCCCAGCAGCAGGTCAGCGCTGGCAGTGCTCGGGATAGGGGATTCTTTCCAACTGCTCCTGTACTCCATACGGCCTCCTGGTTCTCCGCGAGCTCCGCCGGGGCTGAGGTGCCGCTGCTGGCATCCGGTGTCGCTTTCCGCCATGCTGCCAATTTTTCCAGCAGTTCGCTCCTCTACTTTGCGACCGCTGCTTGCTGGGCTTGCTCCACTTGTTGGCCCAGCTCGAGGACCTCGCTCTGGAGGAACTCCATGTCCTCCGGGGACAATTTCTCAGCTTCTCCCTCCAGGGTGAGGGGGTCACTTGACGCTGTGGCAGGTCAGAGGCGGAGGCTGGACTTTTGCTTCCTTCCATTCTGGCTGCCGGGTGCGGTCTGTCTAGACTGGTTAAGACCACACCCTGTCTCCATTCCTTTTCTCCTCCTCCTCTCTTCTTTCGGGGGCGGCCCCATGGCAATCTGCTGTCAGTCACTCCCTGTGACGGCCTCCCTGCCTTGACGGACACATCTATGCGGACAGTCACTGTTGCAAGGGGCAGGGTTGGCTTTTGGCGCAATTCTGGGACCCAGCCCACGATGGGAGGTTCCATTTTGTTGTCCTTTAGCACGCACATAATGGTGCCCATTCTTCTGGGGCGGGCGCCACATTCAACAACATAACACAGTCCTTTAGGCACACTTCACCCGCCAATAACGGGTTGGTCACGAATCCTGTCCGTGACGCCAGATCTCACGCGCCCCCAGGGCGGTGGGATACTCGGCAGCTGGGCCTCTGGTAGCTGGGGGATATCACGGTGGCTGGCCCAGTCCGTGACCCAGGGTGGTCAGTGCAAAAAAGGGATATTTTTATATGAGATTTTTAGGATTGTTCGTGACGCCACCTGTGGAATACGGCTAAGGGGTTCCGCTGCTGCGGAGCAGTCCTCTGGAGCTGGTGTTACGGCAGCAGGGATGGTGTGGCTCTCCACCGGTAGATCTAGCTCCAGGGCAGCGTGGGGTGTAATGGATGGTTGTGCTGGGCGTTGTGGTGCAGAGAGGGAATGGTGGCGCAGACGGAATAATTGGACAGAGGCGGTGCGGTGCAGTCATCCGTGTCTTTACTCACAGTTCTTTAGTTCCTCAGGGTGCACTGTCAGATTGCAGCCTCCCGCGTCGCGCTGCATTCACCAGGCAGGGGCTCAGCTCTTCCTCAGGTAGATCAGGGGTACCTGGCAGAACCCCACTTTCACGTGTTCCTAGCTAGACCGACTTCACGCTGGGTATTTCTCCCTCCTGCCCTGCGCTGCCCACTCTCAATCCCGCTCGGGTGCTCTGAAGTCCCTCCTGTACGTCGGATCCCGGACCTGCTTGACCCTCCTGGGGATTAGAATGCGGCTTACGATCTCTCTGTCTTCTGACAGATTCTGGGCGTACGGGTGCCGTCCTGCACTCGCCGTACCCCCTAGGATCCCTTCTTAGAACGGAGCCTACTCCCTGCTCCCCTTCTGGGCCTCCAGACTTGGTCCTACTTGTGGAGCAGAGCTCCTAATGAGACTCTGCTCCCGGACTGTTTTCTGAACTGTCCTGAGCTGTTCTTCTGAACTGCTCTCCTCTACTAATCTATCTGTCCTGCCACCCTAAGATGGCTTCCCTATATATACTCCTACCAAAGTGCTCCCTCTAACTACTTCCTCCATCCACACCCACTACTCTTTCCCCCTACCTTTGGTTCCCCCCACTCCAGCCAGGGTCAGGGCTCAGCAGAGACATACATTGCGTCTTGCCCCTCCAGCTGGCCTGGAGCAGTGTAGTGTTGGATGTAGGTGTTTGGGATTCCGGGCAGCACTCCATCCTTACCTGAGAGAAGGAGATACCACACCTCTGGGTGAGGTGCAGTACCCCTGTGGCAACTGAACCCTCAGGGGCGCCACACGCCGAGCAAGTCGAGCAGTGAGATGCTCGGGCGAGCATCGAACACTGACGCGGACGCTCGCTCATCACTAGTCATTACATCGCGTCTGCTGTGTGGCGCATCGGTTTGCATAGTAAAGACCAGAGCAGCGCCTGGTGAAAGGGAACAAGGTGAGTATGTCCTATAGTGAAAAATGCCATGTTTTCCTGTGTCCACAAAAATTTTATTTTGTCTAATTTTTTTCATTTTCACAAAGGTAATTGGAGAAGATGGAACCTATAATTTATTATGCAATTTCTCCTGAATGTGACAATATTCCATATCTGGTCAATAATTACTGATTAGGTACATGACAGGGCTTGGAATGGATTGCAGATGTCATGTCACATTTGCTCAGTCAGTGAGGTGCTAAAACAGTAGAAACCTCTCACAAGTGACTCCATTTTAGAAATTAAACTCATCAAGATATACATCTTGGCTTGTGGTGAGCATTTTTAATCCTTAGATGCTTCATTTAATTTTATAAGATTGGGCGATAACCATGAAAAATTAAAATTTTCCTATTAAAATGTTGCTTTAACCTCAAATTTTCCATATCACAAGAGGTAATAAGAGAAAGAAGACTCCACAATTTGTGATGCAATTTCTCCACAGTGATTCCCCTATAAATTGAAACTGGATACAATTTTTTCAGCTTGGATGAGAAGGTGCGCTATTTGACTTTTGGAGTGCAATTTTGGCTGGAATAGATTGCTGATGCCATGCACATTAGCAGAGCCCCTGAGGTGGCAGAACAGTGAAACCAACCCCCTCACCATAAATGACATCATTTTGGAAACTATACCAATGAAGGAGTTAATGTAGGAGTGTAGTGAGTATTTTTAACCTACATGTACCTCACAGAATGTTATAACATTGAGCCGTGGTATTCAAAAAATAGGATTTTACAACTAAAATGTTAAACTACCTGGAAATATTTCATTCTCCTATGGCATAATGTGTAAAATAGATCCCACAATTTGTTTTGAAATTTTTCAATGCAGTGATAACCGATTTGGAAGTGGGGTTGTGTGTAGTCCAGGTCCAGCAAATGTTCAGCCATTTTCGCTTTTTTTTTCTTTTAATAATTTTCTTGATTTTCTGTTGTACATTTTGACAGCCATTAAGTAACAAACAAGTGTTCTCTTCTGTTAGATAGATACAGTTGAAACCAGAAGTTTACATACATTATATAAATAGACAGATATGCATGTTTTTCTCAATAGCTGACATGAAATCAGAGTAACCTTTCCAGTTTTAGGTCAATTAGGATTACCATAATTTTTAATATTTGCCAATTGCCAGAATAATGAGTGAGAAAGAAAAGTTCAACCCTGTTATTTGTTTGACAAGTGTCAAGAAAGTTGATTTGCCACTATTTAATATAGACAGTGTAGGTACCGTCCCAATTTAGGGTCACCTTGTCGCTGGTGGGACGGCTTGTATACTTTTTTTGATCAAAAATAGTTCACTAAGTACCCTATATGTCATATGCAACTTTGCTTTACATTTATATATAATGATTGTAGGGTATGAGAGATATTTTTTGTCTTTTGTAGGTTTTTCTTCTTTTTGCTAGTGTGAACATGCTCCTATTTCTTGCATGTGTACCATCTTAGACCTCAGTTCACATTGCTTGGTTTTTTGTCTTGTTTGCATTCTGTGCAAATTAAGGGTGTGGCATCCCCTTTGTTGAGCTGGTTAGTATATATGTAGCTTACCACGGGCCTAGGTGGTCTGATATTGGGACCCGGTTCTATTTGTCTACCCTTTTATGTGCATTACTTCAACTTTGATATACAGTAAGGTTTTTAATATAGACAGTGTAGGTACCGTCCCAATTTAGGGTCACCTTGTCGCTGGTGGGGCGGCTTGTATACTTTTTTTGATCAAAAATAGTTCACTAAGTACCCTATATGTCATATGCAACTTTGCTTTACATTTATATATATTATGATGGTAGGGTATGAGAGCTATTTTTTGTCTTTTGTAGATTTTGCTTCTTTTTGCTAGTGTGAACATGCTCCTATTTATTGCATGTGTACCATCTTAGACCTCAGTTCACATTGCTTGGTTTTTTGTCTTGTTTGCATTCTGTGCAAATTAAGGGTGTGGCATCCCCTTTGTTGAGCTGGTTATTATATATGTAGATTACCACGGGCCTAGGTGGTCTGATATTGGGACCCGGTTCTATTTGTCTACCCTTTTATATGCATTACTTCAACTTTGATATACAGTAAGGTTTTTAATATAGACAGTGTAGGTACCGTCCCAATTTAGGGTCACCTTGTCGCTGGTGGGACGGCTTGTATACTTTTTTTGATCAAAAATAGTTCACTAAGTACCCTATATGTCATATGCAACTTTGCTTTACATTTATATATAATGATGGTAGGGTATGAGAGATATTTTTTGTCTTTTGCAGGTCTTGCTTCTTTTTGCTAGTGTGAACATGCTCCTATTTCTTGCATGTGTACCATCTGAGACCTCAGTTCACATTGCTTGGTTTTATAACTTGTATTTTGTATTCGCGGCTGTTGTGCCCATACTTTGTAGAAAAGTTCAACCCTGTTATTTGTTTGACAAGTGTCAAGAAAGTTGATTTGCCACTACACTGAGGTCGGAGTCATTCATAGCACCGCCGTATACACATTCGACTAGCGTTCCGGTCGTTACATCTTGACGTAGTTGGCAGGATACGGTGCTCGCTGTGGATGGTGCGAGTAGCACATAAGTTACTGCCGCGTCTACTGTAATAATCCAGCCCCCTTCTCCCATTGTGACCGGTAGAGACCGGTTAGTTGGTTGCTCCGCAAAGGGAGCACTGCTTAACCACCTGGCCAAGTTTGATGGGAATAACTTGCTGTTCAGTGATTGGGTAGGCAGGTTGAAGAATGCCATTGCCTTGTACGGCGTCAGCCCCCAGCTACAATCGGAAGTCGCGCTGAATGCTCTGCAGGGGGATGCGCGCAAAGTTGTCTTGTTAAAACCCAAAGACAAACGAAAGACGGTCGACGATATCATCTGGATACTAGAGAAAGCCTTCGACATTGTGGCGGCGGCAGGCTGATGTCGACAGCATTCTTCGGGATCAGTTAATCGAGGGGATATGAAGTGAAGCGCTAAGGAGCGAATTGTTGCTGAAGGTGCGGAGTTCTCCTGGATTCACCTATGCCGAAATACAGGAAGAGGCAGTAGCACGGACTTTGGAAGTGAGGCCTGCTCTGCAGTGGAGTAACCTGCAAGTGGCTAACACAAGAGAGCCGAGACCAGACCCTGTTCAGGCACAGCTGGCAGTTTTACAGAAAACCGTGGAAAGCCTGAAGGAACAGGTGCAACGGATGCAAGTTCGGGAGATGCCTCTGATATGCTCGGCCCTGACTAACCCCCCTATTCCCCTATATGGGCAACCACCCTATACCTCAGGGAGGACGCTGACTGCTCCTTGACCTGATGCAGCCGGAGGTAGGGCAAGAAGATCGGTTCAATGTTGGCGATGGCGAGATCTGGGGCATATGCAGCGGTACTGCCAGAAAAACCTGCCGGCTGAAATCCCGACATCGGTAAAAGAGAGGCCCTCGCTGTAGTTGGGCATACGGCGAGGCAGGAACGAAAATCAACGCCCAACGTCTGTTCCGAAGATCTGATTGCGGAGAATCCCACGTTAGATGTGCAGTTTGCAGGAAAGTAGGTGGCGTGCTTAGTGGATACTGGATCGGAGGTGACGACCATGCCGATAGAATTTTTCAAGACGCACTTCGAAGAGGCCATCAAGACGGAGTCGGAAAATCTGCTAAGGCTGAAGGCCGCTAATAATGAAGAAATTCCAGTGGCAGGCATTGCATGGATGAAAGTACAGCTGTGCGGTCATGAATTGGGAACCAAAGGAGTGGTGCTCGTGAAGACACAGGCGAGGCCAAATCTTCCGGTGGTTCTTGGAATGAACATCCTGAGGGAGCTGGGCTCCCTTTTGTTTGAGCGTGATGGCCGAAGATATTGGAAATGAGCGACACCTCACAAAGCCACTTAGAGGGCCCTGCAAAAGGTGGTCCGTTCGTGCGGCATTCAGAAGAGTTCGGCTGAAGGAAGAATGGTGGGAGCAGTGTATGTCCCATGCGGGTCTGCTGTTGTGATCGCCCCTGGTCAAGAGAAGCTTGTGTTGATGCCGGTAGGGATGCACAGGAAGCTGAATGATGTGGAGGTGGTTCTG
The DNA here is from genome assembly GCF_046119375.1 of Phyllobates terribilis. Taxonomy (NCBI): domain Eukaryota; kingdom Metazoa; phylum Chordata; class Amphibia; order Anura; family Dendrobatidae; genus Phyllobates; species Phyllobates terribilis. The sequence continues at coordinate 314,485,480 of NW_027362768.1, forward strand.
GAACCGGTGGGACGGTCAGGAGGTACGGACAGTCCGATGATAGCTCGAACGTTGGCTATTGTGCAAAATGGAAGTGTACCAATGAGGTGTCTGAATCTGCAGAATCATGAGGTGACTCTGGCAGTGGGTACGAAGCTGACTGAGGTATATGTGTGTGACGAAGGAGTCATCCCCAAAAGCCAGTTCACACTGAGGGCAGACCGCCGGACCGCCTGGACCCTGTCGATGCAGGCGGCAGCTGAAGAATCCCCCACGCCCACGTGGAATGGCAGAAAGATTATGGAGATCATAGGAGTGGATGAGTCCCAGTTGGCTCCCGAGCAGGCTCGCAGACTGGAGGCTTCACTGTGGGAATATCAGGCTGTTTTCTCCAGGGGAGATGAAGACTTTGGTTGTACATAGATTGTGGAGCACAAGATACCCACAGGAAACGCCCCCCCAATTCGGGAGAGATATCGTCAGATCTCACCGAGGCTTTATCAGGAGGTCAAAGGAATGCTGGCGCAGATGCTGGATAATGGAGTGGTACGGCCAAGTCAAAGTCCTTGGGCTGCACCGGTCGTGTTGGTCTGGAAAAAGGATGGATCCATACGGTTTCGTGTTGATTACCGTAATCTGAATGTGCTCACAGTATGTCAATCCTACCCGTTGCCCCGGATCGAGGAATCCCTGTCTGCCTGGGAAAGGTGAAGTACTTCTCCACTCTTGACCTGGCCATCGGCTACTGGCAGGTGCCCGTGGCATCTCAAGATCGGCAGAAGACAGCATTCATCTTGCTGATGGGACTGTACGAATTTAATCGAATGCCCTTCGGACTGACTAATGCTCCAGGAACGTTTCAGTGGTTAATGGAATACTGGTTGGGCGATTACAATTTTGAGTCCGTGTTGATCTATCTGGAGAATGTGATTATATTTGGAGATTCGCTCGACGACCACCTGAAGAAGCTCGAGCAAGTGTTGCACCGACTGAGGGACAATGGACTTAAGATCAAGCCAATGAAATGTCACTTGTTCCAGACGCAGATCGAGTATCTGTAACATGTAGTGTCGGCTGAGGGTGTGCGGCCAGCACTGAGTAAAATTTAGGCCATTTAGGAGTGGCCCCATCCCAAGACCGTGAGAGAAGTATGGGCATTTCTCGGTTTAGCCGGATACTACCATCGGTTTGTGAAAGACTTTGCTAAAGTGGCTGAACCACTGAATGAGTTGTTGAGAGAGACGGCTCAGGGGCCCAAGAATCAGCCGATTCAGTGGACGGACCGACAATAACAGGCATTCGATCGGATCCGGGCCGCTCTTGTGCAGGCACCTTTATTGGCGTGTGCTCGCTTTGATCAACCATTCACCCTGAACACTGACAGAAGTTTCTATGGTCTGGGAGCCGTGTTAGCTCAAGAACAAGATGGGAGTGAGTGAGTCATCGCGAATGCTAGCCTGTATTTACGGGATACAGAGCGAAATCCGGACAATTACAGCTCGTTTAAGCTGGAGATGTTGGCCCTGGTGTGGGCCATGACCGAGAAGTTTGCAGAGTACCTGGCTGGGTCGGAGATTCTAATGATGGCGGACAATAATCCGCTTGCACACTTAGAAAACGCTAAACTAGGAGCCCTGGAGCAGAGAGAGGTGGCGTGGATGTCCAAGTTTAATTACCGGATCCGGTTCCGTTAGGGTAAAGAAAACTCCAGTGCCAACGCATTATCACGAGTGACCCGAGGCACACCCGAGCAGGTGGTGGATGAAGACCTCAAGGATACTGAGATCCCCGATTTGAGGCGATTGCCTGTGTTCGTGGACGTGGCACGCTCAAGTGGGGTGGCGACACGGGTCGCCACATTGCTGGGCAAGACTTTTCAAGAGTGGGCCGAGTTACAGGATTCAGACTCTGAACTGTCACGAGTAAAGAAATGGCTGAGTCCAAAGTCCTGGCCCGATGGGAGAGCAAGAGCCCGGCTGGGTGCAGAAGGACAAAAGCTGCTAAGGCAGTGGGATCGATTGGCCATAGCGGAGGGGATACTGTAATGCTGGATCTACATAGTGGCAGAGCTAGGTACCGTTGGCTGTTAGTAATCCCAGCTTCAGTGGCTCTGGACATTGCCCGGGAAGCTTATTTGCGGGGTGCACACTTTGGGCCTGAGAAGACTTATCGTTGGCTGTAGCGGTACGTGTACACACCTGGCTTGGAAGAAGTTGTGAAAGAGGTGTGTGGTAGGTGCCGGGCATGTGAGCTGAATAAGTCCCTGGAACAGAGGGCTCCTGTTCAGACAATTGTGACGTCTGCCCCGTTGGAAGTGCTAATGGTGTATTATTTGTCAATCGGGTACGCCAGAAGTGGTCATCATTCATGCCTAGTCATGACTGATCACTTTACTAATTTTGCCGTTGCTGTCCCCACCAAAGATCAGACTGCTAAGTCCGCAGCTGAGGCAATTTGTAAGCATTTCATCCAGGTTTATGTGTGTCCTCAAAGGATACATTCAGATCAAGGTGCTTGCTTTCAAGGTCAGCTCATGACGGAGTTGCTGCAAGTCTATGGGATTCAGCAATCACGGACAATGCCCTACCATCCACAGGGAAATGGGGCCTGTGAACGGTTCAACCAAACCTTGCTTCAACTGCTGAGAACGCTGGAACAGAGGCAGAAGGAGCTTATGTAGGCCTACAACAATAGGGTCCATAGCACCACAGGATTCACTCCTTACGCGATGATGTTCGGTCGGCCTGGGCGAGAAATTGAAGAACTGTACCTGACAAGCCAGAATATCATACAGCCAGTGAGTGGGTCCAGGATCATCGCTGAAGGTTTGCGGGAAATCCACCGGATAGTAAAAGACCGTGTGCAGGATCATCCCCACCAAGATCGGGGGCCTGTGCACCTAGATGAGTTCCGGGTGGATGATAAGGTGCTAGTGCGAGTCACGTGTCCGGGAGATAAGTTGAGTGACAGGTGGGAGGATACGCCCTACACAGTAGTGGAAAGGGTATTCCCAGGGGGAAGTGTGTACACAGTGGTTCTTGAAGGGTACATTGGACCCCGTTACACAATGCACAAAAACTGGCTAAGGGGGTGTATGTCCGACACACCTGCCTGTCACCCTGAGACACCTGCCCCACCTACAGCGATTGCACCAAGTAATGTTGAATGTGACTGTTGGGATGACTTGGGGGTGGAACCCTCGGACTTGCAAAGTCCGATAGCGCACGATCCAGGTGTTCCACACACCGCCCCTGATGTTACTGTTCCACCAGATGCGGTGGACCCTCCATCGAACTCGGCAAGTACTGGTTTGCAGAGATCGAAGAGGAGCACAGCTGGTGTTCTCCAAATACGATATAATCCTGCGGAGTATGTGTTACATATGTGTTGTACGAAACCATTTGTCGGGGCGCCAAATTGTAAGTGGGGTGGATTGTAGCATGTTGGCATGTGTTTCTAGTAATGAGTTCATATTACTGATAGCATAAATTTATCCTGCAATGACTTAGTCCGGCCATTAGGGGTCAGCAAGAGACAAGTAAAGAAAAGCCCGGGGATCTGTGAAAAAGCCCGGGAATCTGAGATCCAGGAAGACCTCTGAGGGGACGAGACGTGTCTGATGTCCAGAGACAATTGGAGCTTGCAGAGACTTGAGCCGGATGGTGTGTCCAAGAAGAAACTGTGCCTTGTGAGTAACTGAGATATGTGACCAGTCACCAACTGTGTAGTTAGCTAGGGAAAGCTAGTTAGTAATCCCAGTAGTACTGAGAACTGCCCAGTGTATATCATTGCTGATGGACTGATCAGGCTTGATCCAGAGATTGCGAAAGATCTGGTATAACAAGACTTTGTGTATGTGGATACTACAAAGGAGCCCTGTTGTGAACTATACATTGAGACTGAGATCAATTCTGATTCCTGCCTGCGCCGGGATATGCTAGAGAACTTGGTATGAAGGAGAAGCTGATTAAACCTTGTGGCCAGAGATCAGGGTCTAATAAAAGGTTTAGTTTGTTAATTGCTTGTGTATATTAAATTAGAGAGATTTCTCTTTGCTCTTGTAGGAAGAGAAATTGTACACCGTATAGACAACGCGTTGGCTAAACATAGAGTGTTTATTAAGGGGAAAAACAAGGGTACCTGGATCCCATTGTATTAGTGTGGGAGGGGAGTGTAAGGTTATATTCCTGGGAGGACCACGTGCCACGTCCGCAGTAACTTCCTGGGTAGCCCCTGTACTGAATAAGGGTGGGAGCGGCATAGCCCAGGGGTAGTTTGGCTCATTCCTGCGAGATTGGCACTTGGGCTCTCTCGGGCTGCATAACTTGTATTTTGTATTCGTGGCTGTTGTGGCTCATACTTTGTAGGAAAGTACAACCCTTTTATTTGTTTGACAAGTATAAAGAAAGTTGATTTGCCACTACACTGAGGTCAGAGTCATTCATAGCATCGCCGTATCCCTCATACACATTCCACCAGCGTTCCGGACGTTACATCCCCAAGGATGAGTCAGACTAGTGCTAGTTCACAATTCTTTTCCTGATATATTGGCTGATTTCTTTAGACTTTCCCATGATGCTACACAAAGAAGCAGTGTTTCAGGTGTGCATTAAAATACATCCATAGGTGTGTGTCTAATTAACTCAGATGTTGCCAAAAAATCAGAAGCTTCCAAACACATGACATCATCAAATATCTAATTTTCTAATATCTAATCTAAGGAGACACAGATTAGATATTAGAAAAAACTTTTTGACAGTTAGGGTGATTAATGAGTGGAACAGGCTGCCACGAGAGGTGGTGAGTTCCCCTTCAATGGACGTCTTCAAACAGAGGCTGGACAGACATCTGTCTGAGATGATCTAGTGAATCCTGCTTTGAGCAGGGGGTTGGACCAGATGACCCAGGAGGTCCCTTCCAACTCTACCATTCTATGATTCTATGATTCTATCATATGGGCAGTCCAGAATTGTTTAAAGGCATAGTAATCTGTGTATATAAACAATATAGTGTATGTAAACTTTTGACTTTGCAGTAATTAATAAAAATGCCTTAAAACATTTTCTCTCATTATTTTGGCATTTGGCAAATATTAAAAATTATAGTAATCCTAATTGACCTAAAACAGGAAAGGTTTATTCAGATTTCATGTCAGATATTGAGAAAAACATGCATATATAGTGTAAGTAAACTTCTGGTTTTAACTGTATCACTTATAACTTCATGGTGCACGTGTGTCATTACACGGCAGCCAATTCTGAACAAACTAAGCTGCAGTGTAAAGCATGTGTGAGTTACAGAGCAGCCCCCTGGACCACTAATGAGACTAGAGATGGATTTCAGACCACCCTGACTCCAGTCGACAACAATGCTGCAGTCATGAATGATAGCGCTGTCCTAATGGAGTAACGCTGGGGTGTCCTCTCCTCTAGGACTGTAGTGACGTGTGTTGAGCACAATGGATGAATTCCAATGTGAAATATCAGCCAACACTTCTGATTAGGAATCCTGCTCCTCTGTTGGAGGCTTTTATGACCAGTACATTTTCAGATGTCAGTCTAATCTATTCATTTTTATTTTTGCTCTGGGGATTGAACATTATGATAAAGAATGTGACTGGGCAGATAAACCAGACCACAGATCAGTGGTCAGAGCATTCACAGGACAGTGTCACAGGAAGCGCAATTTACAAAAATACTGTTCCAAAACTCCTGCAGATTCTGGTGTGGAGAGAACTGACATATTTGCTGCTCGCCTTCTTCTCTACCATGTATGTGGAACCCGTCAGCTCTGCACACACAGTGAGGAGATTATCCCGACCTTTACAGCAGGCCATACATCTATAATATAACCGGAGATGCATCCCTCTGTCTGAAGCCGTTATAGACTGCGCAAACGCGACACACCAGTCTGGCTCCAGACAGAAGATCGCATGGAGCCGTTACAAGTAAGAAGAGTGTATGGTGCCAGAGACACTGAATGCATACCGCGATCTCCGGCGCCACACTTACATACTTACCTGACTGGGAGGAGCGTTGCCGCGGAGCCTCTCTTCTCACCGAAGACCGGGGCAGGAGTGAGGCGTCGGAATCAGCGCATGCACCTAGCGCTATCCGGCACCATTTTACTGAAGACACGTTTGCAGTGTGTCTTCAGCAAAATGGCGCCGGACAGCGCGGTATGGGCACGCGTGTACTCGGGCGCCGCACTCCTCCTCTGGCCTCCGGCAGAACGGGACACAGCACTGGAGCACAGGGATGAACGGTGAGTATAACTGTTTATTTTTTTTGTATGTGTGCAGCGTGATAGGGATGAGGGGTGCCATACATACCAGGATTGGGGAGTGAGGGGACCACACATAGCAGGGGGGGGCATGCATACCAGGATAGGGATGAGGGGTACCATGTATACTAGGATAGGGATGAGGGGTACCATGCATACCAGGATAGGGATGAGGGGTACCATACATACCAGGATAGGGATGAGGGGTACCATACATACCAGAATCAGGATGAGGGGTACCGTATATACCAGGATGAGGGATGGGGTGCCATGCATACCAGGATTGGGGATGAGGAAGCCATGCATACCAGGATGAGGGATTGAGTACCATGCATACCAGGATTGGGGGATGAGGGGTGCAATGCATACCAGGATTGGGATGAGGGGTGCCATATATACCAGGATGAGAGTTGGGGTGCCATGCATACCAGGATTGGGATGAGGGGTGCCATGCATACCAGGATTGGGGATGAGGGGTGCCATGCATACCAGGATTGGGGATGAAAGGTGCCATGCATACCAGGATTGGGGATGAGGGGGCCATGCATACAAGAATGAGGGATCGGTTGCCATGCATGCCAGGATTGGGATGAGGGGTGCAATGCGTACCAGGATTGGGAATGAGGGGTGCAATGCGTACCAGGATTGGGGATGTGGGGTGCCATGCGTACCAGGATTGGGGATGAGGGGTGCCACGCGTACCAGGAATGGGGATGAGGGGTGCCATACGTACAAAAATTGGGGATGACGGGTGCCATGCGTACCAAGATTGAGGATGAGGGTTGCCATGCGAACCAGGATTGGGGATGAGGGGTGCCATGCATACTAGGATTGGGGATGAGGGGTACCATGCATACCAGGATGAGGGATGGGGAGCCATGCATACCAGGATTCCGATGAGGGGCCATGCATACCAGGATAGGTATGAGGGATACCATGTATACCAGGATAGGGATGAGGGGTACCATGCATACCAGGATAGGGATGAGGGGTACCATACATACCAGGATTGGGGGATGAGGGGTGCCATGCATACCAGGATTGGGATGAGGGGTGCCACATATACCAGGATGAGAGATGGGATGCCATGCATACCAGGATTGGGGATGAGGGATGCCATGCATACCACGATTGGGAATGAGGGGTGCAATGCTTACCAGGATTGGGAATGAGGGGTGCCATGTGTACCAGGATTGGGGATGAGGGGTGCCATGCGTACCAGGAATGGGGATGAGGGGTGCCATACGTACAAAACTGGGGATGATGGGTGCCATGCCTACCAAGATTGAGGATGAGGATTGCCATGCATACCAGGATTGGGGATGAGGGGTGCAATGCATTCCAGGATTGGGGATGAGGGGTGCCATGCATACCAGGATTGGGGATGGGGTGTCATGCATACCAGGATTGGGAATGAGGAGTACCATGCATACCAGGATGAGGGATGGGATGCCATGCATACCAGGATAGGGATGTGGGGGGGCCATGCATACCAGGATAGGGATGAGGGGCCATGCATACCAGGATAGGGATGAGGGGTACCATGTATACCAGGATAGGGATGAGGGGTACCATGCATACCAGGATAGGGATGAGGGGTACCATACATACCAGTATGGGGGTTGAGGGGTGCCATGCAAACCAGGATGAGGGATGGGGTGCCATGCATACCAGGATTGGGGATGAGGAAGCCATGCATACCAGGATGAGGGATTGGGCGCCATGCATACCGAGATTGGGAAATGAGGAAGCCATGCACACCAGGATGAGGGATTGAGTACCATGCATACCAGGATTGGGGGATGAGGGGTGCCATGCATACCAGGATTGGGGATGAAAGGTGCCATGCATACCAGGATTGGGGATGAGGGGGCCATGCATACAAGAATGAGGGATCGGGTGCCATGCATGCCAGGATTGGGATGAGGGGTGCAATGCGTACCAGGATTGGGAATGAGGGGTGCAATGCCTACCAGGATTGGGGATGAGGGGTGCCATGCGTACCAGGATTGGGGATGAGGGGTGCCACGCGTACCAGGAATGGGGATGAGGGGTGCCATACGTACAAAAATTGGGGATGACGGGTGCCATGCGTACCAAGATTGAGGATGAGGGTTGCCATGCGTACCAAGATTGGGGATGAGGGGTGCCATGCATACTAGGATTGGGGATGAGGGGTACCATGCATACCAGGATGAGGGATGGGGTGCCATGCATACCAGGATGAGGGATGGGATGCCATGCATATCAGGATAAGGATGTGGGGAAGCCATGCATACCAGGATTCCGATGAGGGGCCATGCATACCAGGATAGGTATGAGGGATACCATGTATACCAGGATAGGGATGAGGGGTACCATGCATACCAGGATAGGGATGAGGGGTACCATACATACCAGAATTGGGGGATGAGGGGTGCCATGCATACCAGGATTGGGATGAGGGGTGCCACATATACCAGGATGAGAGATGGGGTGCCATGCATACCAGGATTGGGGATGAGGGATGCCATGCATACCAGGATTGGGGATGAGAGGTGCCATGCATACCAGGATTGGGGATGAGGGGGCCATGCATACAAGAATGAGGGATGGGGTGCCATGCATGCCAGGATTGGGAATGAGGGGTGCAATGCGTACCAGGATTGGGGATGAGGGGTGCCATGCGTACCAGGATTGGGGATGAGGGGTGCCATGCGTACCAGGAATGGGGATGAGGGGTGCCATACGTACAAAGATTGGGGATGACGGGTGCCATGCGTACCAAGATTGAGTATGAGGATTGCCATGCATACCAGGATTGGGGATGAGGGGTGCAATGCATACCAGGATTGGGGATGAGGGCTGCCATGCATGCCAGGATTGGGGATGGGGTGTCATGCATACCAGGATTGGGAATGAGGAGTACCATGCATACTAGGATGAGGGATGGGATGCCATGCATACCAGGATAGGGATGTGGGGGGGCCATGCATACCAGGATAGGGATGAGGGGCCATGCATACCAGGATAGGGATGAGGGGTACCATGTATACCAGGATAGGGATGAGGGGTACCATGCATACCCGGATAGGGATGAGGGGTACCATACATACCAGTATTGGGGTTGAGGGGTGCCATGCAAACCAGGATGAGGGATGGGGTGCCATGCATACCAGGATTGGGAATGAGGGGGGCCATGCATACCAGGATGCGGATGAGGGCCATGCATACCAGGATAGGAATGAGGGGTACCATGTACAGTACAGACCAAAAGTTTGGACACACCTTCTCATTTAAAGATTTTTCTGTATTTTCAAGACTTTGAAATTTGTACTTACACACTGAAGGCATCAAAACTATGAATTAACACATGTGGAATTATATACTTAACAAAAAATTGTGAAACAACTGAAAATATGTCTTATATTCTAGGTTCTTCAAAGTAGCCACCTTTTGCTTTGATGACTGCTTTGCACACTCTTGGCGAGCTTCAAGAGGTAGTCACCGGAAATGGTCTTCCAACAATCTTGAAGGAGTTCCCAGAGATGCTTAGCACTTGTTGGCCCTTTTGCCTTCACTCTGCGGTCCAACTCACCCCAAACCATCTCGATTGGGTTCAGGTCTAGTGACTGTGGAGGCCAGGTCATCTGGCGTAGCACCAGGGGCGTACATAGAAATCATGGGGCCCCATAGCAAAAGTCCAAACTGGGCCCCCCTTCCCCGTAAAAAAAAATCTGCAACGTAACTGGAATCACAGTGTATAGGCGCAGTCACAAAAGGACATAGCTATCTACTTTGGAAGACAGGGAAATGGACATGTCTTGTAGCATATACATAGTAAATGTGCCCTTACTGAAGCCTTTTTATTGTTCTCAACCCTTTTATCGCCGTATAGATTTAAATACCCCCAAAAAAGCATCCAACACACTGTATGATAACCCCTACAGTAAATTACCCTACTGTAACCCCCACATGCACTGTATGATGACTCCATAGTCCCCCCAGCAAAGTATGATGTCCACACAACCACCCACACAATATGATAGCTCTGACAGCATCCAAACACAGTATGATGGTCCACACACACTCCCCATAGCAACCCCCCCTAACACAGTATGAAGGTCCCCGCAAAGTATGATGATCCCCACAGACCCACATTGTATGATGATCCTCACACAGTTTGATGGCCCCATAGCCCCTCCACAGGACCTCCAAACATTATGATGAAGGTACCCACAGTATGATGGTCAGCACATTTCCCCCTCACACAGTAAGCAGCACAGTGGCTCAGTGGTTAGCACTGCAGCCTTGCAGCTCTGGGGTACTGGGTTCAAATCCCACCAAGGACATCATCTGCAATGAGTTTGTATGTTCTCCCTGTGTTTGTGTGGGTTTCATCCGGGTTCTCTAGTTTCCTTCCACACTCCAAGACATACTGATAGGGAATGTAAATTGTCAGCCCCAATGGGGACAGTGCTGATAATGTCTGTGAAGTGCTGTGGAATTAATGGCACTATATAAGTGAGTAAAATAAATATATACTGTATTTTGCGGATTATAAGACGCACCCCAAATTTTGGGGTGCAGAATAGGAAAAAATATTTGTTGTTTATTTTTAAATAAAATGGTGTGCCTTATAATCCTTTTTACCTGGGGGCAATGGTAGTGGAGGGGGGGTCACAGGAGCCAGGCTCACACATACCGGAGACTGGCGGGAGAGGAGGCTACGGCAGGAGACGGGCGATGCTGCGGCCCCACCCTCAGAGGAAATGTCAGTGATTCAAGGCGGTGGTGGTGGCAGCGGGAGCTAGGCGAGTTCAGCGAGGCGATGCTGCGGCCCTGTCCTCAGAAGTCGGCGGTGAGCGGAGGCAAGGTTCCCTATCCTGTACATAGCCCTGCGCTGTGCTTTTGTAAAATGGCCGCCGGAGCATGCGCAGATCGAGATCTCTAGAGAACTCGGCCAGCTCCCGCCGCCACCACCACCACCTTGAATCACTGACATTTCTTCTGAGGGCGGGGCCGAAGAATCGCCCCGCTACTGCCGCAGCCGCCGCCAACCTCCTGTGTTTGGAAACCCTATCCGACACCGCCCCCCAAGTAACCATAACTTTTCATTATAAGACGCACACCCTTTTTCCTCCCAAATTTTGGCGGAAAAAGTGTGTCTTATAATCCGAAAAATACAGTGAGTAAAATAAAATAAATAAATAATATTGGCCCCCATAGTAGTCCCCACCACAATATGATGGTTGCCACAAGCCCCCCACATCATATGATGACCCCCTTTCAGTAGTCCCCATCACAGTATAAGACCCCACAGACCCTTACAAGTCCTGACTAGGAGAGCATGAGCTGCCGTGCAGATAAATGTGTGTAAAGCAGTAATTTATACAATTTATTAATGTTCAGCTCTAATCCCCTCTGGTCCCAGAAGTTCCTCCTCAAGCCTTTTGGTGACCGACACAGGACAGTGTGACAGTAGCTCTAGCTCGGTGTGAAGGAGGCTTCCTGACTCTCTTTGTGCACAATCACAGCCCTCCTCACCATAAACCTGTAAATAGTTAGCAGAATTCTATTTACGACCCCTCCCCCTGCCTTAACACCCGCACATCCAACAATCAGCATGCAGGTGGAAACTCATCTGACTGAGTCATTTCACACAGAGAGCCCAGCGCTGCCCTGCTAACCTGCAGTGTCAGCTGAGTGTCACCCCGGCCTCCAGGACGCTCCCTCTGTCTCCATTAGCCAGGCTCCAATGATCACCACGCTCCGGGTGCTCAGCTCCTCTCTGCTGTGCACGCAGCGCAGTGATCTAGAGGGGCGTGTCTATGGAGAGAGCAGCCGGCTCTGGGCCCCCTGAACGCTGGGGCCCCATAGCAGTCGCGTGGTCTGCCTCTATGGGCGGTACGCCACTGCGTAGCACCCCATCCCTCTCCTTCTTGGTCAAATAGCCCTTACACAGCCTGGAGGTGTGTTTGGGGTCATTGTCCAGTTGAAAAATAAATGATGGTCCAAATAAACGCAAACAGGATGGAATAGCATGCCACTGCAAGATTCTGTGGTAGCCATGCTGGTTCAGTCTGCCTTCAATTTTGAATAAATCCCCAACAGTGTCACCAGCAAAGCACCCCCACACCATCACACCTCCTCCTCCATGCTTCACGGTGGGAACCAGGCATGTAGAGTCCATCCGTTCACCTTTTCTATGTCGCACAAAGACATGGTGGTTGGAACCAAAGATCTCAAATTTGGACTCATCAGACCCAAGCACAGATTTCAACTGGTCTAATGTCCATTCCTTGTGTTCTTAAGCCCAAACAAGTCTCTTCTGCTTGTTCCCTGTCCTTAGCAGTGGTTTTCTAGCAGCTATTTTACCATGAAGGCCTGCAGCACAAAGTCTCCTCTTAACAGTTGTTGTAGAGATGTGTCTGCTGCTAGAACTGTGTGGCATTGACCTGGTCTCTAATCTGAGCTGCTGTTAACCTGCGATTTCTGAGGCTGGTGACTCGGATAAACTTATCCTCAGAAGTAGAGGTGACTCTTGGTCTTCCTTTCCTGGGGCGGTCCTCATGTGAGCCAGTTTCTTTGAAGCGCTTGATGGTTTTTGCAACTGCACTTGGTGACACATTCAAAGTTTGCCCAATTTTTCGTACTGACTGACCTTCATTTCTTAAAGTAATGATGGGCACTCGTTTTTCTTTACTTAGCTGCTTTTTTCTTGCCATACTACAAATTCTAACAGTCTATTCAGTAGGACTATCAGCTGTGTATCCACCTGACTTCTGCACAACACAACTGATGGTCCCAACCCCATTTATAAGGCAAGAAATCCCACTTATTAAACCTGACAGGGCACACCTGTGAAGTGAAAACCATTTCCGGTGACTACCTCTTGAAGCTCATCAAGAGAATGCAAAGAGTGTGCAAAGCAGTTATCAAAGTAAAGGTGGCTACTTTGAAGAACCTAGAATATAAGACATATTTTCACTTGTTTCACACTTTTTTGTTAAGCATATAATTCCACATGTGTTAATTCATAGTTTTGATACCTTCAGTGTGAAAGTACAATTTTGAAAGTCATGAAAATACAGAAAAATCTTTCAATGAGAAGATGTGTCCAAACTTTTGGTCTGTACTGTATACCAGGATAAGGATGAGGGGTACCATGCATACCAGGATGAGGGATGAGGTGCCATGCATACCAGAATAGGGATGAGGGGTACCATGCATACCAGGATGAGGGGTACCATACATACCAGGATAGGGATGAGGAGTGTCATGCATACCAGGATGGGGGTGAAGGGCCCATGCATACCAGGATAAGGCTGAAAGGGCCATTCATACCAGGATTGGGTATGAGAGACCATGCATACCAGGATGAGGGGTGCCATGCATACCAGGATTGGGGGTGAGGGGTGCCATGCATACCGGGATTGGGGGTGAAGGGTGCCATGCATACGAGGATGTGGATAAAGGGTGTCATGCATACCAGGATAGGGATGAGGGGTGTTATGCATACCAGGATATGGATGAGGGGTGCCATGCATACCAGGATAGGGATGAGGGGTGCCATGCATACCAGGATAGGGATGAGGTGTGATAGGCATACCAGGATAGGATGAGGGCAGCACATAACAGCATGGGATAACAGGATTGGGGAGCACAAATACCAGGATGGGGGCAGCACAAATACCAGGATGTTGGCAGCACATACCAAGAAAAATGCTCGCTACCCGGGCGTAGAATGGGTTCAATAGCTAGTATTGTATAAAGCCGGCAGCCATCACTCCTAACTCCTCCTAACACATGCATGTTCCATTTGGCTGAGCATGTGTGTGCTCATATCTGAGAAAAAGCATGAAGACCCCTAAACACATTAGTGCAAAGTCAGCTGAACCCGCCAATTTACTATATCTAACGTGTATTGTGGGTCTCTCAACCCATGACAAACTGCAACGTCCCATACTTTTGTTTTAAGCTTTTGCTTTGAGATAAGTCGTCCTTAGAAGGGCCTGGCAGTCAACTACTCCTCTTTCTCCTTAAAAACTGCACGCCTATTTAGGCAGAACCACCTACATGTGTATAGGGAGGACAGGCAAGATGGCTGACTGCCCTTCCTGCATTATACAAACATGACTTATTTGTGTAGGCTCTGCTGTTTATGATTTTTGTAGGACTTTTACTGTTCCAATCAAAATTTTTGAACCCCCAATAAAAATTAGGTTTCTTTGCAAAATTCACAAAGTTTCTGCTGTTTCCAATAAACCAATCAAACAAGAACAGTGTAAATGAGGCAAAATAAATAATATAACATCACTACTGCATAAGAGGCCACTAATAATGGAGATTATACAGAAACTTTTATAGATTGTTCTTCTTTTTATTTTTCCATAAATGATGTTATTATCATGGAAGGTGATGGAGCAGATGATGATGATGACTCCACTCCTCAGGCCTCGGCTTGCACTTGTGCTGTTTTTAGAAATCCAGGTCTGCATCACACATGACGGAGAGGTGAAGAGCAGGAATGTTTTCCTGAATCCCTCTAGGATGTTCATCCTACAACACTGCGTTCAACCATATGGCCTTCTTTCTGTCCATGTCCAGGCAGGTGAAGGAGCAGCCGCTTCCTTCTGTCTATCCATGTCCAGGTGGGTGAAGGAGCAGCCGCTTCCTTCAGTATATCCATATCCGATTAATGAAGGAGCAGCCGCTTCCTTCTGTCTGTCCTTTTCCACCACATTGTAGATGAGTCGTCCAGATGGTGACATAGCAAGTATGACTGGAAGAATTCCTCCAATTTCAGCCAATAATTACTTACTATGTTGATCCAGAGGAAGGCGAAAAATAACCCCGAAGACTAGTTGTTGGATAATCCTCATATCAGGGGAAAAAAATTCCTTCCTGACCCCAAATATGGCGATCGGAATGAATCCCTGGATGGTTGGTGCTCTAATCTACTTGGATGTTATGTGGTGGAAGCTCGGTAGGTTTGTCAAAGTCCGGTTAATAAGAAAGTCCAGTGTAGTTGTATCATCCGATTAAAGGTTCATTCCTAGATGTTGCTGGAATGGGGCTGATTTCTCTCAGCCTAATACTCCTGTAAGAAGAGAAATATACACGTCTGAGAATCAGCCCCTCACATACAGTATATACTGTATACAGGGGGTGTAAGAATAAGGTGTATAGTGTGTATGTGTGTTACTGGGCAGTGATATAGATGTCCCTATATGATATACTTACAGAAGTCCCATGGGAATGGTGGATCGGCTGTGCCGGATTCCACTTTGCTCCAGTCTATGGAGTTGAAGAACGGATGGGATCTGATGGACGATATAATAGCCAATCGAGAGAATGGAATTTTGCAGAGGAGCTGGAAAATGAAAGAGACCATTAGTCATGATATTATGTATTATTAGTAGCAAGTTATTACACAATGTCTATGAACTGTCCACATCTTATGTTCATATCTTCTTATCACCCTCCATCATCCTGTCTTCATCTGATCCTACTCACCCCTTCCATGATATCGATGGCATCAGGGCAGATGCTTGGTGGATAACAAGGAACATCATTCTGCAGTGATTCGCAATATTCCTCTTTTGAGCCGAGGCTATAGAACGGCTGATCACCTACAATCATCGTAAATAGTAGGGCGCCAAAGGAAAATGAGTCCACCTGATAGTTGTGGTCTTCTCCATACATTATCTGTGGGAACATGAGACAGGAAATGAGCTGAATACACTAGTGAGGGGATTTACCCACAGGCCATGAGGACCGATCTGTGATTAGATATGAGCAGGATACATAGGCATCAGAGTATTACTCAGTCCTATCAGCATCAATCAGACGGAGGTTCCTTACCTCTGGCGCAGCGTAACCAATAGAGCCTACTAATTCATTAAATGTTTCCTTCTCAAACACTTTTATTGCTGATGAGCCAAAGTCAGCGATTTTGATGTGTCCGATGTCATCTAGGAGAATGTTCTCAGGCTTCAGGTCACTGCAGGAAAAAGAGCAGATACTGATTGTGAGGAGGATAATTCATATAAAGAACGTAATACAATAGATATGTAAGGAAGGAGACAACAGGGAGTCAGAGGTGATATATTTATGTCTGTAGCTGAACTGATTACCGATGTATGATGCCTTTTTCATGAAGATATTGGATTCCGCAGACCATCTCTGCTGCAAAGAGCCTATGGAGAAGAAAGTAGAGGATCAGTGGTTACACACACAATCATACAGAGAGCATGAGGAGATCACACACCTGTCCCATGCACATGCACATCTTCATTTTCTCCTGTTGTCATTGTCCATTGCTGGGATTACAATGTACGGGCAAAAGATTATTAGGATTCAGTTATAAGACATTTACCTTGTTGCCTTTATATCATAAGGCATTGATTTTTCCATGTGATCAAACAGGTCTCCTCCAGCCATGTAGTCCATCGCTATGATGTATTGATTAGGTGTCTCCATAAATCCCCGCAGAGAGGTTAGGAAACGGCACCCAGTGGCCCTTTTCAGGACTTCTATCTCAGTAATGACTTTGTCCTCAGCACGACGACTCTGGTCCATGATTTTGACAGCCAGCAGTTCTTCACTGATCGGATCTGATGCCAAGATGACCTGAAGGAAAATCACAACAGATCAGACCAAACTCTGTCATCCCACAGGAATCAGTCTAATGCAGAGCTGGATAATGTGCGTCTCACGGACCGAGACAGCAAAAAGGCTGTCCCAATGCCACCGCTATCCGCACATCCTCAGTATGCAGACACAGGTAAATACATTGGTGGAAGAGGGGCTGCCAACTACTTCTTCCACCAATCAGCATGTGAGACAGCAGACGTGATGACTTCATTACATCGTGTCTGCTGTATGGAAAGTCAGTTCACCGGAGACAGGAGCAAAGTGTTGGGGGAACGGGACCGAGGTGAGTATGTGCTGGTTTCTTTTTTTCCCCCATATATGTATGAGATGTTTGCATGTATATAGGAGGCCATGAGGGGCTCATACTGTATGTAGGAGGCAATGTGAGGGCTCATACTGTAAATAGTAGGCAATGTGGCGGCTTATACTGTATATAGGAGGCAATGTGGGGGCTCATACTGTATATAAGAGACAATGTTGGGGCTCATACTGTATATAAGAGGCAATGTGGGGGCTCATACTGTAAATAGGAGGCAATGTGGGGGCTCATACTGTAAATTTGAGGCAATGTGAGGGTTCATACCTTAAATAGGAGGCAATGTGGGGGCTCATACTGTAAATAGGAGGCAATGTGGGGGCTTATACTGTATATAGGATGCAATGTGGGGGCTCATACTGTATGTAGGAGGCGATGTGGGAGTTCAAACTGTATATAAGAGGCAATGTGGAGGCTCATACTGTATATAAGAGACAATGTGGAGCTCATACTGTATATAGGGGACAATGTGGAGGTTCATACTGTATAAAGAGAGGTAATGTGGGGCTCATATTTTATATAGGGTCTATGTGAGGGCTCATATTGTATATAAAGAGGCTATGTGGGGGCTCGCTCTGCATATAGAGAGGCTATGTGGAGGCTTAAGCTATATACAGGTGGCTATGTGGGGGCTCATACTTTAAGGGGCAATTTTGGGGCTCATACTGTATATAGAGGACTGTGTGTGGGCTCATACTGTATATAGAGAAGCTATGTGGGGGCTTACACTTTATGTAGGAAGTTGTGTGGGAGTTCATACTGTAAATAGGGCGCTGTTATTGGGCTCATACGGTATATAGGGGTGTCAGCAATACGTAATTTTGCTCAATTTAAGTGATAATATAAAATACTAATTATAATTGTAATAAATATGTTAATTTTAATATTGAGCAGAATAGATTGGGGAACACGGAAGAGTAGAAATTCACACTTACTTTCCCGAAGCCTCCCTCTCCAAGATCTTCATGGAAATTGAGATTGGAAAGGTCAATATGATTTTCTGTGCCGACCAATTCTCTAAAGGGTAAAATACGGAAACTGGCTTCATCAAGGTCTTGTACTGGCATGACCGCTGTGCCGGAGGGTGTCTCAACGCTTCCATCTGCTGAGATGATAAAAGAGTTATTGATAAATATAAATACATTACATTTTTAATCAAATTTCTGTAATTAAGCTGAAAATGTCTGACATTTGTGCCCTGATTCATCCAAACTGTCGAATGTAGAAAAATTGTCCTGTTGCCCATAGCAACCAATCACAGCTCAGATTCCATTTTTTCACATTCTATGGAACAGTGAAAGCTGCATTGTGATGGGTTGCTGTGGCAACAAGGAAAGTATTTCTGCAATTTTGATAATCAAGGCCTGTCAACCCCCAGTCTATTATACTAAACTGTTTCATTCTTACCTGGAGCATCTTTATCCAGTGATGTGTGTGGTGGGGAAACAATCAGGTGTTTGGTCTCTGGGATGGAGATGTTCTCATCTGGTGACCTGGCCCTTTGTAATGCACCATTCCCATTGACAATGGGTTTGGCATAGAAAAGACGTCTCCTACATTGGACAACCCAGTCTCTGTTGTTTCTGATTCTCTTCTGGGCTGCCGCTCTTTGTAGGTTTTGAGTCTCTTGGCTTTCAGAACTGGAGAATGAGACATGTCTGGGTCTTCCTTGGCCAACCTCTTCCAGCTCTAATTCTACGCTGATGATATTTCTTCGCTTATTGAGGATGGCATCTTTGTTCCTCCTCCTAATTTCAGGGACAAGTTCTCCGATTTTTTTTATGGAGATAAGAATGGCCCTGTGAAGTTGATTATCTGCGGAGTCTGCAGAGTCAGATTCCATGAGGTTCTCCATTTTCCTTTTCTCTATAAGGATCTCGTGTCTCTTGATCTTTCTCATTTTCTCCAAATTCTGTCTTTTGGACGCCATTTCTGAGGCGTCAGTGTCCATGTCCAGTACTATAAAGTCTTTTCGCCCTAAAGCGAACAGTGGTTTTTGCTCTTCAGCAATTCCTCTCCTCTGTCTTAGAACCCGATCTCTTTGGGCTCTTCTCCTCTCTTCCTCCATTATAAAATTAGCTTTTGCTTTGTTTACAATGAAACGCATAGCAACTACCTCACCCTCGAAAGTCTGCAAGGCAGTGACTTCTCTTCGGCCGGAACACTGGGATATAGAAGGTGATGATGTCATCATACCAATTATGACATGTATTTAATTGTGATGTCATCAGACTAGGGTCCTGTTTTGCGTTCATGAGGTCTCAATGGAGACATTATACCAGGACTTTAGTTTGTATTTTTGTCATTAAATGAAGTAACACTTGTTAAATGGTGATCTTTTATCTCTATATTAGCAGAATCCTTCATTCTGTCTGTTTTTCTCCATATTCTTTTATTGCTTAATTCTGTCCAATTATTGTACATTTTGTCATCAGGTCCACAATCTCCATTTTGTGGGGTGTTCACATTTAGCGTTTAAGCTACAGTTTATCCTCCTGGACATTACAGGAGAGCTGTACCTTCCTATATAATGTATTTTTGAACTGTTGACTCCTTTTTGCATTATGTGTCATAGAAGTATCAGGTGGTCTTTGTCATTTTATTCTAGTTCCACCTTGTGACCAGGGCCGGCTTTAGACAAATTGTGGCCCTAGGAAAAATTCAAAGTGGGGCCCCAGATTCTGAAATACTGCGCTAACAACAGCACTACAGTCAATTCAGTGCATTGAAGTGAGTTTTGAGCTAATAACAATGTCTTTAAGCGCCAAGAAGCCACTCAGAAGAAAGACAAAAGGAGTAAAACATATCACAAGGTTGTGTTCTTTGCTGACTACAAGCAGTTAAGCCACTAAAAACACAGTTTCACAGGTTTCCTCACTCTAGTTGTAGCCTACAAAGAACACAGCTTTGTAATATGTTTTAATTCAGTACATGAAAAAAATAATATGTGGAAAATATGTAAATCAAAAAATATTATTACAACGTTGAATTTTGCATTGAAGGCTTATTTGTCACGCATGCACAATATCATGCAATGTCTTGTGAATACAGTCTTGTCATCTATATGCTTAGTCCGAACAATCATACGTGTGAGATCTTTTCATTACCATCTGTAGATACTTAGAACTAAGTAAAGAAATAATAAAGTGCTGCTGAGACCAGCATAAATACAGCCATAGATATCATTTTACACTTTGCCAAACACAAATAATAAAAAATAACTTAACATCTCTTACAGGTTTAGTCAAAGGGATCCACAACTTAAATAACTAGAAAATGTTCAAGCAAATGGTTTCTAAAGGAGCCCTTACAGGTCTATGTAATAAAACTGGCAACATAGCGAATGCTTTCTAGAAGCGAACCTTTCTGGCTTTTTCTGAAGCAAAATCTTTAATTATTTTGGAGAAGTCCAGATTTCTGCGAATGTCCCGCTCAATTACAACCTCAGCTAGACCAACAAAGCGATCTTGTAACATTGATGACCTTAAATTATTTTTTATCACTTTGAAAAGTGAGAAACTTCTCTCGCCTGACGCTACGGTCACAGGAACACTCATTAGGACACACAACTCCACACTAAGATTTGGGTACAAATCCAATAGGTTTGTACAGTAAATGTAAGTAAGCATGTTCAATGGTGAATGGGAAACATCATCTGGGATGCTCCTAATTGCTGAACACATTTCAAAATTCAAGTCATT
The DNA here is from genome assembly GCF_046119375.1 of Phyllobates terribilis. Taxonomy (NCBI): domain Eukaryota; kingdom Metazoa; phylum Chordata; class Amphibia; order Anura; family Dendrobatidae; genus Phyllobates; species Phyllobates terribilis. Next base: position 314,506,396 of record NW_027362768.1, read on the forward strand.
GAGATCAACATCACCCATTTCTTCTGAAGAGTGTTTGCAGCATTCTACAAGCCTCTGCTCATCTTTCACAGCTTCCATTTCCTCCTTCTTAAAAAGGAACCCAAAAAGGTGGTAAAAATCTTTCACCTGAGAAAATCTCTCAGTTATGACCACAAGTGTCGCATCAATCAAGGTTAAAGACAAAACCCTCTTCACCATTTCCTCGGGAGTGCTGGACGTTCATAATCAAACATTTTTCTTTTTTTTTGTTTTCTTTTTATTGGCAATGAAAACTCTACATCTGCTTCTTCAGCTATACTATTTGCAATATAATAACCTGATTCAAAACCATCTTCCCTGTAATCTTACAGAAAATGAAGTACAGATTCAGTTTCTTAAGAGTGTCCATGCCAACTTTTGTTTTCTGAAAGATCTTGCTTGCACCATTAATATGTTATAAGACATCATACCAGGCAACAATGCAAGTGATGCAAACTGACCAGAAGAAATGCCATTCTTGGCCTCCGCAGCTTTTTTTGATGCAGCATAGATGACAAGGTCTTCAAGCGCAGAACAAACTTCCCTTAGGTCGTAGCGAAGAACTTTTACACTGTAAATCCGACATTCCCAGCGAGGAGAAATAACTGTATAGCCCAAACATCAATGCTATGATGTGAGTGCGGAGGGAATCTTCCCACATTCACCAAATTATACCAGCTCTTAACAACCAGTATATATAATGAGGAAACAGAGTTATGATGGCAAAAAAATACATATTTTATTTTATTAAAGACAAAATTCATATAGAAAAAAGACAACTGTAAATGTGCAAGGGACAGCAACAGGTGTGCAGCAAGTGGGTCCACAACCCAAAAGGAATGCCTAGTAAACATTGCAATTATAAAAGGCTGCAGACATGAATCATAAAGTGCAGCACAGGTAGGGCATAAAACCATACACCTATATTAGCTAAATGCCAATGATAAACGTGTCCATGACAACCGTATCAATTACCCCATAACTAGGCACGCTAATAAGGTGATGGTCTTACCAGTGGTAAGGGCTGTGGGTGAACTGGCAGCACAGTGGGCGTAGTGGAGTACCCCGACGCACGTTTCGAGGCATCCGCAGCCGCTTTCTCAAGGGGCGGTAGCAAAGAAATTTTACTCTGTGAATCCAACATTCCCAGCGAGTATCAGACAGTGATTTGATGGTCAGGTTGGTTACATTTTTCTTTGAAGTTGCACATTGCAGTGTTGATGAGCTGAAGAGCACATACATTTGCTGCAATACTCCAAAGAATGTGACAGAGAGAACAGATGATTTAGCAGCATCAATGATGACTACATTAAGAGTGTGGCTACTTCAGGGCATATACAGTGCTCTTTTATTCATGGCCGATGTAAATACTTTTATGGCCAAAAATGACAAAAGTATTTTCGGACTGATACCTTTATTGGCTAACCAGAAAAAATATATATGCAAGCTTTCAGAGCTCAGAGGCTCCTTCTTCAGGCAGGATTGCAAATGAATTAATAAGACAAATGAATAAGGCATCATCCTTTACACCTCATGAACAAATGTCCTGCTGTAATATCTCTTAAATGTTGTGCCTCCTAAAACCAGGTGAGGAATAATCAGAGCAAGGTATAATAGAAACAATTCACCAATTCTGCATTTATCACCCACTCCTGGTTTTGGCTCCCACTCCTGAGAAAAAATACTGACCAAATACTGATAGTGGGGCCATAGCCTAACACTTGTTCTCCAATAGGCAAATAGCGCTCCGTCCTTCCCGAGTCTCGCCGTATGTCTAAGCAGTACTGTACAGTCACATATGGGGTATTTCTATGTTCAGCAGAAATTGTGGGACAAATTTTGGTGCCATTTTTACTGATTTTCCTTTATGAAATGTAAAATTTGGGGCTAAAACTAAATATTTCTGGAAAAAATGTAATTATTTTTCTTCACTGCCCAATGGTATAAAATTCTGTGACACCTTTGGTGTCATTATCACTGCATCCCTAGATGAATTCATTGAGAGGTGAAGTTTGTAAAATGGGTCACTTGAGGGAGGTTTTGCAAATTTTGTTGGAAAATTGAGAAATTGTTGATCAACTTTTAACCATTCTGACTTCCTAGCAAAAAAAAATATTTGAAAAACGATGGTGATGTAAAGTAGACATGTGGTAAATGTTAATTATTAACTATTTTGTATGATATAACTATCTGGTTTAAGGGCATAAAAATTAAAAGTTTGAAAATTGTGAAATTTTCTCCAGAATTTCCCATATTTTCACAAATAAACACAAAAAATATCGCTCTAAATTTACCACTAACATAAATTACAATGTGTCGCGTTCAGGAGTTATTACCTCATAATGTGACACTGGCCAGAATTGTAAAATGTGGTTTGGACAGGAAGGTGAAAATAGGCTTCAAGGTGAAAGGGTTAATTACATCTCCCATTTGTGAACTTTACATCAGCCTCATTTTTCCATTACTTTTTTATTTTGTTAGAATGTTATAAAGGTTAAAGCTTTAATAGCAAATTTAGATCTTTTCAAGAAAACTTTCAAAGCCTTTTCTACGGCCCTATTCAGGCTTGAAGCGACTTTGAGGGACCGACTTATTGGGAGATTGGGAAGTGATACCATTTTAAAAACTGCACCCCTCAATGTTGCTGCTGTCAGAAAGTTTGTTAACCCGTCACGTGCTGCACAGAAATTTGCACAAAGTGCAGTAAAAAAATGAAAAATTTTATTTTTTCCACTAAATCATTGCTTTTAGACTAAACCTAGGCAAAGTGCGGCCCATGAACAAAGGAGGAGAACAGCTCAGCATATATTGCAAAAAGTATTTATTTAGTAATACACAATAAAAACACAAATAGGAAATCAGACAATGTGGTAGTGTCAGATGGTAAAGTGCTTACAGGTCTGGTAAATATATTATAATATGCTTGTAATATATCCGTGAAATTACACAATTGCACGTTGCCCACAATGATAATTGAATTATAAATAATAATAAGTTTAAACAAGTGAACTAGGATAGAAATCACAGGATTAACACATATAACATGATCCCACTGACTGCTAAATGAAAGGGGATGGGGGTGAAACAATGTTCTTAGTATTAAGCTATGTGCCCATCTCTAAAGCCAAAATCATGTTACAACCAGCGGGATAATTACCTGACAGGGAAGCACAGCACGGGCGGAAGTAAGAAAGTGGTGAGTGTGATAGCCCAACGTACGTTTCGCGGCGTCCCAGGCCGCTTTCTCAAGGGCAAGAAGTGATGTCCTCATAGTGACCCAAGATGCATATATATTCATCTCTCCCCTTAGAATCTGGAGTGCAGACAGCTGGTCGGTGAGGCACGCACCAGGTAGTGGCCAGTTATACCGGGGGTGTGCCTCGCGGATCACATGATGTGGGGCCAGTATGCCACACACGGCGCATGCGCGCGGCTCAGGGAGCACACCGCGCGTGCGCCCCAGCCGTCAAACCACAGAACCGCGCATGCGCGGAAACGAAGTCCCACGCAGGCGCAGGGCGGCCCTCAGACCGTCAGGCACGCGAGCGCCGCAATCCCCACCGCGAGCACGCGCTCAGCCATGTCAGGAAGCAGCATAGCAGCACTCATTGTAAAAGAATGATCATAGATGGAAGAAGGGCCAAAGAAATAGATACTGCATACAGCAAAGTTTTTTCCAAGAAAAATACATATAAATCTAAAAAATCACATATGTATAATTAGCAGCAATTGTAGATCCTGATGATCATAACTCCCGTCTAGGTATGAGATCCAATGTGTATATCCAAGTCTCACTGATCTCCAGACACAAGTGACGTTATAAGGACTTTCATAAGTATGGACTAATAAAAGAGGTAAAGAAACAAAAGAAAAGACAGTGATGTGAGTGCGGACGGAATCATCCCACATTCACCAAATTATACCAACTCTTAACAACCAGTATATATAATGAGGAAACAGAGTTATGATGGCAAAAAAATACATATTTTATTTTATTAAAGACAAAAATTCATATAGAAAAAAGACAACTGTAAATGTGCAAGGGACAGCAACAGCTGTGCAGCAAGTGGGTCCACAACCCAAAAGGAATGCCTAGTAAACATTGCAATTATAAAAGGCTGCAGGCATGAATCATAAAGTGCAGCACAGGTAGGGCATAAAACCATACACCTATATTAGCTAAATGCCAATGATAGACGTGTCCATGACATCCGTATCAATTTCCCCATAACTAGGCACGCTAATAAGGTGATGGTCTTTCCAGTGGTAAGGGCTGTGGGCGAACTGGCAGCACAGTGGGCGTAGTGGAGTACCCCGACGCACGTTTCGAGGCATCCGCAGCCGCTTTCTCCAGGGGCGGTAGCAAAGAAATTTTACTCTGTGAATCCAACATTCCCAGCGAGTATCAGACAGTGATTTGATGGTCAGGTTGGTTACATTTTTCTTTGAAGTTGCACATTGCAGTGTTGATGAGCTGAAGAGCACATACATTTGCTGCAATACTCCAAAGAATGTGACAGAGAGAACAGATGATTTAGCAGCATCAATGATGACTACATTAAGAGTGTGGCTACTTCAGGGCATATACAATGCTCTTTTATTCATGGCCGATGTAAATACTTATATGGCCAAAAATGACAAAAGCATTTTCGGACTGATACCTTTATTGGCTAACCATAAAAAATATATATGCAAGCTTTCAGAGCACAGAGGCTCCTTCTTCAGGCAGGATTGCAAATGAATTAATAAGACAAATGAATAAGGCATCATCCCTTACACCTCATGAACAAATGTCCTGCTGTAATATCTCTTAAATGTTGTGCCTCCTAAAACCAGGTGAGGAACAATCAGAGAAAGGTATAATAGAAACAAGTCACCAATTCTGCATTTATCACCCACTCCTGGTTTTGGCTCCCACTCCTGAGAAAAAATACTGACCAAATACTGATAGGGGGCCATAGCCTAAGGGTATGTGCACACGATGCAGAAATGAAGCAGAAAATTTCTGCATCATTTCTGCATCTCCCTGGCAGAAAAAACGCATGCAGATTGTGCATGCTTTTTTCCTGCGGAATACATGCGGATTCACATGCGTTTCCGCATGCGTTTCCGCATGTGGATTGACAAGCGCTTTCCAGGCGATTTTAGCATCACTTGGAAAGTGCTTGACAACTAGGTCACACTATATAAATCCATGCAAACAGCATGGATTTATATAGTGTGACCCGAGAGAGTGTATATACTTACCTCCGATGGCCCGCGCTGTCCTGCTCAATCCATTCTCCCTCGCCGGCAACTTTGAATTGAAAGACCTGCCGACGTCAGCGTCACGTGACCCGTCACATGACTCTGACGTCAGCGCAGGTCCTACAACTGACTGCAAGTGCCGGGAACCAAGCAGGAGCAGTGCGCGGGCCGACAGATGGTAAGTATATATATATTTTTTATTTTATTCTTGTTTTACAGCTTTTTAATGGTACCTGGGTGTGGATGAGACTCTCCTCTCCTCCACACCCGGGTACCATCCGCATATTAGAACGCGCCAATAACGCAAGTACAAATGCAGTCTTGCGGAATTGGCGCGTTCTAATGCAAGTCAATGGCGGCGAAAACACCGCTTTTATGCAAAATTAATTGACATGCTGCGGATTTTTGAGCGCAGCGTTTACGCTGCGGAAAAATCCGCATCATGGGCACAGCACATGCGGATTTCAATTGGGGATCATTGCTGCCCTTCTACCATGCGTTTTTAATGCGTTTCCGCGGCGATTACGCAACTGCAAAAACGCCGCGGAAACGCATTAAATACGCATCGTGTGAACTCAGCCTAACACTTGTTCTCCAATAGGCAAATAGTGCTCCATCCTTCCCGAGTCTCGCCGTATGGCTAAGCAGTACTGTACAGTCACATATGGGGTATTTCTATGTTCAGCAGAAATTGTGGGACACATTTTGGTGCCATTTTTACCGATTTTCCTTTATGAAATTTAAAATGTGGGGCTAAAACTAAATTTTTCTGGAAAAAATGTAATTATTTTTCTTCACTGCCCAATGGTATAAAATTCTGTGACACCTTTGGTGTCATTATCACTGCATCCCTAGATGAATTCATTGAGAGGTGAAGTTTGTAAAATGGGTCACTTGAGGGAGGTTTTGTAAATTTTGTTGGAAAATTGAGAAATTGTTGATCAACTTTTAACCATTCTGACTTCCTAACAAAAAAAAATATTTAAAAAACGATGGTGATGTAAAGTAGACATGTGGTAAATGTTAATTATTAACTATTTTGTCTGATATAACCATCTGGTTTAAGGGCATAAAAATTAAAAGTTTGAAAATTGTGAAATTTTCTCCAGAATTTCCCATATTTTCACAAATAAACACAAAAAATATCGCTCTAAATTTACCACTAACATGAATTACAATGTGTCGCGCTCAGGAGTTATTACCTCATAATGTGACACTGGCCAGAATTGTAAAATGTGGCTTGGACAGGAAGGTGAAAATAGGCTTCAAGGTGAAAGGGTTAATTACATCTCCCATTTGTGAACATTACATCAGCCTCATTTTTCCATTACTTTTTTATTTTGTTAGAATGTTATAAAGGTTAAAGCTTTAATAGCAAATTTAGATCTTTTCAAGAAAACTTTCAAAGCCTTTTCTACGGCCCTATTCAGGCTTGAAGTGACTTTGAGGGACCGACTTATTGGGAGATTGGGAAGTGATACCATTTTAAAAACTGCACCCCTCAATGTTGCTGCTGTCAGAAAGTTTGTTAACCCGTCACGTGCTACACAGAAATTTACACAAAGTGCAATAAAAAAATGAAAAATGTTATTTTTTCCACTAAATCAGTGCTTTAGACTAAACCTAGGCAAAGTGCAGCCCATGAACAAAGGAGGAGAACAGCTCAGCATATATTGCAAAAAGTATTTATTTAGTAATATGACTCGCCCCCTGGGCCGTGGGGCACTCGGGACCGGGCTTCAGGGCAATGCTGGGAGTAGTAGTGGCGACCCGGTCCCGTGGCTCAGGGTGGTCAGACCAGTGGCAGTCTATTATATGTTTTAGGTAATGTCCGACTACGCCACCCGTGCATTGCGGCTATTATGAACTGCCGCTGCAAGGCAGTCCCCCGAGGATAATGGTGTGTGCAGTTGAGATCGTATAACTCCCCACGGGAGGAGTGTGGCCCCAGGGCAGTGTAGTAGATGGTGGGGGTTGTGGTGCAGGGAGTCCCAGTACTGTTAGTACTGGCGAAGCAAAAAGCACAAAGACAACGTGTTGCAGTCCAGGGTCTTTTACTCACAGTTCGTATATTCCCAGTCACTTCTGTCAGCAATGACCGCCCGAGCCGTGCTGCGTCCACCAGGTGAGGGGCTCGGTCAACCCCCAGGCAGTTCAGAAATATGGCACAGGACCCCCTCCTATCCTTTCTCTGGCCTGCCCCACCAGTGACCAACTTTTGTCCAGCTACCGCGGATCTGCGAGGGTAAACGTGGGCCCCGTTCCCCGCTGCCCTATATGGTGCCTTCCTAGCCGGCTGAGGGTAGTTTCTCCTCCACCAACTTGGGATCCGGTACCCTTAATCTGCCTGACCCTTCAGCCGGTATTCTCATGGGCTCTTAGAGTCCCTTCTGCCTTCTTGTTTATGAGCCCTTCTACACTTTGGGTACTTCTCTTTTCTTTGCTGTTCCTTTCTGTTTCTGTTCCTTCCTTCTGGCTCCGGCCTTCACCCTAGGCCTGCCTCGTGGAGCTGGGCCCAGACTGAGCCACAGCTCCCTGTCAGCCTTCTCTGGCTGAACTCTTTCTCTCTCTGAACTCAACTCAACCCAGAACTAAGATGGTGCCCACCTTATATACCCTTCCCTAGTGTGTGAGCTCAGGTGACCAGCAACCAATGAGCTCCTACCTATGCTCCAGAAACCGTCCCCTTCTGCTCCTACATCACTGGGTTTTCCTCCCCCCTCCCCACTCCAGCCAGGGACATGGTCTGTCGTGCCTGCATTACTGTACTAATGGGAGCACCGTTGAGCTGTCCCCCGGAAATGGGGTGTGTTTGAAGCATGCATGGTCCATACTCCATCCTTACCCGGGAGTGGAATATCACACCTCTGGCAGAGGTGCAATACCCCTGTAGCGGCCGAACCCTCGGGGCGCTACAAATACACAATAAAAACACAAATAGGAAATCAGACAATGTGGTAGTGTCAGATGGTAAAGTGCTTACAGGTCTGGTAAATATAATATAATATGCTTGTAATATATCCGTGAAATTACACAATTGCACGTTGCCCACAATGATAATTGAATTATAAATAATAATAAGTTTAAACAAGTGAACTAGGATAGAAATCACAGGATTAACACATATAACATGATCCCACTGACTGCTAAATGAAAGGGGTTGGGGGTGAAACAATGTTCTTAGTATTAAGCTATGTGCCCATCTCTAAAGCCAAAATCATGTTACAACCAGCGGGATAATTACCTGACAGGGAAGCACAGCACGGGCGGAAGTAAGAACGTGGTGAGGGTGATAGCCCAACGTACGTTTCGCGGCGTCCCAGGCTGCTTTCTCAAGGGCAAGAAGTGATGTCCTCATAGTGACCCAAGATGCATAAATATTCATCTCTCCCCTTAGAATCTGGAGTGCAGAAAGCTGGTCGGCGAGGCAGGTACCCGGAAGTGGCCAGCTATACCGGGTGCGTGCCTCGCGGATCACATGACGTGGGGCCAGTTGCCACACACGGCGCATGCGCACGGCTCAGGGAGCACACCGCGCGCGCCCCAGCCGTCAAACCGCAGAACCGCGCATTCCCCGGAACGAAGTCCCACGCAGGCGCAGGGTGGCCCTCAGACGGCCAGGCGCGCGCGCGCCGCAATCCCCACCGCGAGCACGCGCTCAGCCACGTTAGGAAGCAGCATAGCAGCACTCATTGTAAAAGAATTAGGATAAACAGGGAGAGCAGCGGTGAGACAAAGAGGGAGCCTAATGATCATAGATGGAAGAAGGGCCAAAGAAATAGATACTGCATACAGCAAAGTTTTTTTCCAAGAAAAATACATATAAATCTAAAAAATCACATAAGTATAATTAGCAGCAATTGTAGATTCTGATGATCATAACTTCCGTCTAGGCATGAGATCCAATGTGTACATCCAAGTCTCACTGATCTCCAGACACAAGTGGGGTTATAAGGACTTTCATGAGTATGGACTAATAAAAGAGGAAAAGAAACAAAAGAAAAGACAATGATTAAAACCATTAGAATTAAAATCACATGAAAAATAATAACTCCTCTTATAATCACCCAACCCACATGTGTAAGTACATACATGTGGGGATAGAGGTATACAGGATAAACTTACAGCTACAAAAATGAGTGCAGCCCATGTACGGCCCTCTGGCTGTTCCAGTCCAACTCACTGACCTAGACAGTTACAGGGCTGAAAACACTGGCGCACAGGCCGCACCATTCGACCACCTGGAGTTCCGATATCACAGCTATCTGCCTCCTCAAGAAGCAGATAACTGTCAACACAATGGTGGAGGATGGAGCTGCTGGTTCCTCCTTCCACCACTCAGTATATGGGACTCAGACAGCAAATGTGATGATGTCATTACTAGTGATGAGCGAGCACTAAAAAACTCGGGTGCTCTTTGCTCGGGTCGAGAAAATCGTAATGCTCAGATGCTGAACCCGAGCAACGAGCCCAATGTAAGTCTATGGGAAACTCGAGCATTTTTCCAGCGGTTCCCCCCGCAGAGATGTGCAGGGGGCCTAAAAATTGCCCTAAACAATGGGAACAGTGCTGAAATGACATGGGAACTCAGGCATCTCTGACTCTCAGGTCACTGCCGTGAACAATGTTGTCAGAGTATTACGCCACTTTTACGGACCAAGAATAAAACATACAAAAACTAAACCAAAATGGATGTTCCTGGAAAAAATGTTAAGGGACATTTTTTCCAGGGTAATGACTTGTATATAAGGCAAAAAAACAAACACAAAAACAAAAATGCTCCTTTACACCTTGGGCTATGTTCACACGTAGCGTTTTTGATGCGTTTTTGCACTTTTGCATTGCTTTCAATGGTGAAAAATACATTCACCAGTAAATGTAATTTTAACATTTTACTATCTTATCTGGTCATGTGGTGTGTGACACATCATCAGACACATCCATACAGTGCTGAAAAGACATGGGAACAATATATGGAAGACCCCTGGAAGCATCTCTGACTCCCAGGTCACTGCCCAAAGCCGTGGCCATCAGACGTGATCCTATATTACTGCTGTAAAAATACAGACATTTTTGGCAACGTGACAAATATTACACCCCATTTAAAATGGACAAGGTGCGTGGCAAGGGATGGGGAAGTGGACGTAATGGTGATGGTGCACCCAGATGCCGAGGCTGTCGGCAAGATGAAACTGTGCCTACTAAGGAAGCCACAACATCGCCATTGGATTCAATGGGGGGCAAAACCAAACACATACACAACACCTTCAAACGGGCCCAAAAGCTGCCAAAACACATCAAATTAGGGGCAGACACCAGGAAAGTGGCATCAATTGACCCAGAGTACAAGTAATATAATTATTATTATTTATTCTTATAGTGCCATTTATTCCATGGCGCTTTGCATGTGAAAAGAAGTCACCGACTGCTATAAGAGGAGAGAAGACCCTGCCCGTGAGGGCGCACAAACAATCGACAAGGGATGGGTGAGGAAACAGTAGGTGAGGGTAGAGCTGATCGTGCAGCGGTATGGTGGAGCGAAGGTTACTGAAAGTTGTACGCATGTTGGAAGAGATGGGTTTTCAGGTTCCTTTTGAAGGTTTCAACAGTAGGCGAGAGTCTGATATGTTGGGGTAGAGAGTTCAAGAGTAGGTGGGAAAATGCACGAGAGAAATCTTGTACAAGTGCTTGTGACCAGGGACGGTACATCTCATTGACGGCACACTGGGTTAATATTGTGGAAGCCGTGACCCAGTCGCACCCTGGGACGGAACACGTCTTCCCGACACATAGAATTGTGGGCTCTGGGTCAATCAACCTTCAACACAATGTTCACAAGGTCTCCTACACAATGAGCAAATTATTCATGATGATAGACGCCACTGTCTCCTTAGCTTGCTGATGGTACTTTTCTGTGGGAATGAGCTTGTCTCCAACCAGTCTGGAATATTTCTAGTGAATTATGGCACGCCATGGTTTGCTATTAGCACCTAGTACCAGAAGCGAAAACATCCACAATTTTCTTTTCAGAAATTTTATTTGGTAGACTGAGTGGCTGCCCAAACTTTAGTCTCTCATAAAGGAGCTGAAGACACTGAGTGGCAGAAGGTGCAAGTTCCTCCAGCATGTTAGACATCAGAGGGAGAATAGAGAGGGCAGCATGGTGGCTCAGTGGTTTGCACTGCAGCCTTGCAGCGCTAGGGTTCTGGGTTGAAATCCAGCCAAGGACAACATCTGCAAGGACTTTGTATGTTCTCCCTGTGTTTGCATGGGTTTCCCCCAGGCTTTCTGGTTTCCTCTTCAGTAAAAAAAGCAGCCACTGAGTGTCCGGGAATCTTCACACAGACTTTTCTTAGCCAGGGCTGCTTCTTGACAGGGTTGGACGGGCCCACTAGAGAACAGGAGAATCCTCCAGTGCGCCCTGCCTTCTCCTTCAGGAGATTTCATAGTGCAAACCTTGCAGCTGGTACGGGGCTATTGAGTGGGAGAGAAAGGTGGGCCCTCAGAATCAAATCCTCTGGTGGGCCCAATGATCTTCAGTCTTCACAGCCATATTTTTTAGCTCAGTGAAAGGACTGGCATAGAGGGAAAACGTATCTACTCCGGCTGTCATTTCTCCCAGGAAGTCCTCTAATGCAGCTTGTTCCATAAGCAATGGCAGCCCGTCCAAAATCAGCCCACACTTCTTGGTGGTGCTTTGACACACAAAGATCTTTCTTTATGCCTTGAATTTCATGACTACAGAGTTGGGCAATGGCCTGATCTACAATGCATTTGAGAAATAATGTGTAAAAGCACGTCCAATCCACAGCAAAAATGGAGCCATAGAGTGCCCGGAAACCTTAACCTAGACTTTTCTTAGCCAGGGCTGCTTCTCAGCAGGGTTGGATGGGCCCACCAGAGAACCAGAGACTCCTCCAGTGGGGGCCCTGGCTTCTACTTCAGGAGAGTTTATAATGCAACCTTGCAGGTCGTGATGATGATAGAGGCCACCATCTCCTTAGCTTGCTGCTGGTATTTTTTTGTGGGAATGAGCTTGGCTCCAGCCAGCCTGGAATATTTTCAGTGAATTCAGGCACGCCATGGTTTGGTATTGGCACCGAGTACCAGAAGCGAAGCCATCCACAATTTCCTTCTCAGGAATTTTATTTGGTAGTCTGAGTGGCTACCCAAACATTAGTTTCTCACAAAGGAGCTCAAGACATTGAGTGGCAGTAGATGCAAGTTTCTCCAGCATGTTAGATACCAGAAGGAGAACAGAGAAGGCAGCACAGTGGCTCAGTCATTAGCACTACAGCGTTTCAGCGCTGGGGTTCTGGTTCCAAATCCCAGCAAGGGCAACATCCTTAAAGGAGTTGTCTACTACTTTTACATTCCACGCGGCACCCCCGCCGATCAACTATTATTGGTGCCGGCGGCGGCTGCTGCCAGCCGGAAGTGCTTACCTGAGGGGCTCCACCATCAAGTGGTAGTGGCCGCTGCGGTATACTGCACATCCGCCTCCTATTCAATTGAATATAACAGCTGATCGGCGGGAGTGCCGCGTGCAGGACCCCGGCTGATCATACATTGATGCCCTATCCTACGGATAGGACGTCAATGTAAAAGTATTGGACAACTTCTTTAAGGAGTTTGTATGTTCTCCTCGTGTTTGCGTGGGTTTACCCCAGGTTCTCCGGTTTGCTCCTCAGTAAAAAGGCTGCCATACAGTGTCCGGGAACCCTCACACAGACTTTTCCTAGCCAGGGCTGCTTCTCAGCAGGGTTGGACGGGCCCACCAGAGAACCGGAGACTCCTCCGGTAGGCCCTGGCTTCTCCTTCAGGAGAGTTCATAATGCAAACCTTGCAGGTCGTGATGATGATAGAGGCCATTATCTCACTAGCTTGCTGATGGTACTTTTCTGTGGGAATGAGCTTGTCTCCAACCAGCTTGGAATATTTCCAGTGAATTAAGGCACTCCACGGTTTGGTATTAGCAACCAGTATCAGAGGCGAAGCCATCCACAATTTCCTTCACAGGAATTTTATTTGGTAGACTGAGTGGCTGCCCAAACTTTAGTTTCTCACAAGGGAGCCGAAGACACTGAGTGGCAGTACGTGCAAGTTTCTCCAGCATGACCTGTTTGTTAGATATCAGAGGGAGAACAGAATTTGGCATTGCCAAGGTACCAGAGTCTGTTTTTTTTTTTACTAAAGATCCTGCTGTGTTTTTATATATATTTTTTTTTTATGTCTCTTCAAATGTGTATTGGAGTGCGTCCTAATTTTTGGCAGCCCTTGACATTGCTGCATATACGCAATAACAGTATAGGAGAGCCACTCTTTAATAACGGGTAGGACAATTCAAATAGATTCTATATTCTAGAATATTACCGGTCTTATCTGAAATTCGTTTACGGGTGAGGTATCACAGTTTGGATAGCATATTACACCGACCGGTATTAGGTATTATTGCCTAATACTGCATGCTGCTTGTGCTGCCGAAAATTTTTTATTTTTTCCAGAAAAATCCATTTTAGTTTGGTTTTTGTATGTTTTATTGTCAGTCCGTAAAAGTGGCGTATTACTCTGACAACATTGCAATAGTTATCCTTGGCAGGAGAAGAAGGAGAAGGAGGAAAGAGAACAAAGAGCGCTGTGTAACACTGTGGAGAGGTGAAGTGTATGTAATGAACTCACCCAAAATGGTTGTGCTGGACAGACACAACACTGGCAGAAAATTTAGAAGAGGACTGGAGTTTCTCCTCCGGTATGCTGCTCATCCAATGTCGTTGTACTGTGCTTTTCCTGGCCCTGAAGCCACTCCACTTGGAGGTATACAAGGAGAGAAGAACTTGGGATGGCGCTTTCGTTTGAATGTGGAGATCAGACAGTCCATATATCAATATTAGATTTATTGGTTTTAAAAACAGATTTTACTGTCAAACCACATTTACCATAAAAAACTTTTAAAAACACAATGAGTTTCAACTTCCATGAGTCTTCAGGTGTAAAAGAAATAGTGACACATAGAAACTTTTATACCTTATACTTAATTAGTTGTGGGTGGAGTGTTCATAAATAACTTTTTACAGTCTTTTACAGTCTTCATTAGGTGTAAAAGAAATAGTGACATACAGAAACTTTTATACCTTATACTTAATTAGTTGTGGGTGGAGTGTTACACCCACAACTAATTAAGTATACAGTAAGGTATAAAAGTTTCTATATGTCACTATTTCTTTTACACATGATGAAGACTCATAGAAGTTGAAACACGTTGTATTTTTAAAAGTTTTTTTATGGTAAATGTGGCTTGACAGCAAAATCTGTTTTTAAAACCAATAAATCTAATATGGATATATGAACTGTCTGAACTCTGACAACATTGTACACAGATATGCTATTGGTCAGCGACCAACTGTGGATAGGTTTGAACACACGACTGCCATACTGTAAATGAAGTATAATATCTGACACATTCCCAAAAAATTTCCGTATTATTGCGGCAGTAATATGGGATCACGTCTGATGACCACGGTTTCAGTCAGTCGCCTAATAGTATGGTATTTGTCAGTGACCAAGTATCAATAGTTTGGAACAACATACACCTGGCAGACTTTAAATGGAGTGTAATATCTGACACGTTCCCAAAAATTTCTGTATTGTTACAGTAGTCATATGGGATCAAGTCTGATGGCCACGGTTTCAGGCAGTCACCCAATAGTATGGTATTTGTCAGCGACCAAAACAAAGCTGGCTGACTTTAAATGAAGTATAATATTTGGCACGCTCCACAAAATGTCTGTATTATTACCGCAGTAACATGGGATCACGTGTGATCTTGGAAAAGTTTCTCTGCTTCTACAATACAGTATTGCAAATATAATCAAAAAATATGTCTGTATTCTGCTAACAAGCAAATGGAGCAGTAAAATGGTGTACTCTGTATTGCTTTTTAAGCAAATAATCAGGATAAGGAGCAAAAAAGAAAATAGTCTGGTACTGTAGGGCTATGGATATTTGTAACAGCAGCAGCAGACAGAACATGCAATAGACCCTATTGTGCTGTATACACTGCCACAAACCTTACCTGCCTAACTCCTGCTATCACCACTGAATACATGCAGTTGGATTAGTCCTCAGAAGGACTGTTAGATCAGATGGACATATATCTTGTTGTGGAATACCTATACGTAACTAATAAACCACCAATTCTGTCACTCACTCAGCAGCACCTCTCCCTACTCTGCCTGTTTCCGGGGTACACTGTCACAAGCATAGGGTCACCAGGTCTGATATAGACCTTATGACGCTATGCGGCCAGCCAATCACTGTGATGCCACAACCAACATAGCTACGGCATTACAGTGCGTGGCAAGCAATCCCTGCATTTTAATTGACTGTCTAAAGAGCACCAAACATGTAGGGAGGGGAGGTGAAATACTCGAGGAGCGCCTGACGCGCCCCCTGTGCCGTGGGGTACTCGGCAGCCGGGCCTCTGGTTGCTTGGGGGATATCACGGTAGCTGGCCCGGTCCGTGACCCAGGGCGATCAGTAAAAAGGGGAAAATATTGGGGGATTTGGGAAAGTGTTCGTGACGCCACCTGTGGAATGCGTCTAAGGGGTGCCGCCGCTGCGGAGCAGTCCTCTGGAGCTGGTGTTACGGCAGCAGGGATGGTGTGGCTCTCCACAGGTAGAGCTAGCTCCAGGACTGCGTGGGGTGTAATGGATGGTTGTGCTGGCCGCTGTGGTGCAGAGAGGGAATGGTGGCGCAGACGGAATAATTGGACAGAGGCTGTGCGGTGCAGTCATCCGTGTCTTTACTCACAGTTCTTTAGTTCCTCAGGGTGCACTGTCAGATTGCAGCCTCCCGCGTCGTGCTGCATTCACCAGGCAGGGGCTCAGCTCTTCCTCAGGTAGATCAGGGGTACCTGGCAGAACCCCACTTTCACGTGTTCCTAGCTAGACCGACTTCACGCTGGGTCTTTCTCCCTCCTGCCCTGCGCTGCCCACTCTCAATATCGCTCGGGTGCTCTGAAGTCCCTCCTGTACGTTGGATCCCGGACCTGCTTGACCCTCCTGGGGATTAGAATGCGGCTTACGATCCCTCTGTCTTCTGACAGATTCGGGGCGTACGGGTGCCGTCCTGCACTCGCCGTACCCCCTAGGATCCCTTCTTAGAACGGAGCCTGCTCCCTGCTCCCCTCCTGGGCCTCCAGACTTGGCCCTACTTGTGGAGCAGAGCTCCTTATGAGACTCTGCTCCTGGACTGTTCTTCTGAATTTTCCTGAGCTGTTCTTCTGAACTGCTCTCCTCTACTAATCTATCTGTCCTGCCACCCTAAGATGGCTTCCCTATATATACTCCTACCAAAGTGCTCCCTATAACTACTTCCTCCACCGACACCCACTACTGGTTCCCCCTACCTTTGGTTCCCCCACTCCAGCCAGGGTCAGGGCTCAGCAGAAACATATATTGCGTCTTGCCCCTCCAGCTGGCCTGGAGCAGTGTATTGTTGGATGCAGGTGTTTGGTGTTCCGGGCAGCACTCCCTCCTTACCTGAGAGAAGGAGATACCACACCTCTGGGTGAGGTGCAGTACCCCTGTGGCGACTGAACCATCAGGGGCGCCACACTCCCCCCTGGTAAAACACAGCACATCCGTGAGCTGGAACAGAGCAAAACAGGCTAAATTGACATGAAAAATTTTAAGAATGCATTCGCATATAAGACAGTAAAACATTTCTTCCCTTAATGGGAGGCACATCACTTTAATGTTACAGGGTTACATTTTTCAAGCAGTTTAAAACATTTTTCATAACGTTCTCGCAACAGGTTACAGTTCATGCTGTAACCGGGTGTCCATTTTACTTCACAAACTGCTGCAACAAGTAGCAGCATCAGGGACCCGTCCGCAAACCCTCAACGTAGGCCCTGGGCGTGGCTGAAGGGCATATGCGATCCTGGAGTTGGACCACGGCTTCCGCCACGCCAGACGGGTTTTCGTTCTGTGATCATGGTTACTAATATAAAACCAATAGGGTGCACCTTAAGAGGTGCTGAACTATTTACAATGCAAGTTCTTGGCCATTCACTGTCCCCATCCTGGAGTCTCTATATACCCTGATGGGTACCTAAGTAAACACACGCTCAAAAAACATTATTTTCAACTTGAACTACTGCACCCTTACAGGTGACTATTTACAAAATCAGTCCCACTCGCTGGACTAATAGTGGGAACCCCGCCTGGGGTATTTCTGATTCTTACCTGACCCAGCCGGGTCATAAGGTATGTCCTGCGGGAGTGTGTCCTCAATGACGCGGTACACATGCAGGGCGAACCACCCACGTTCCCCATGGTGGCGTGTGTACGTGATACGGTCCCCCGGATACAGATTCCAGTCGGGATGGCCTTCCTCCAGCTCGGGCTCCACATCCCGCCAGTTCACGAATATGTCCCTTTCAAAGTCGGGACTGAGGATAAGGCCCCACCCAGCCTGCAGGTGAAACTTTACCACGAGGCCTTCCTCGCGGGGGCTGGGGTGGGCCGACTCCGCCTGACGGACCTGTGCCTTTGCGGCCTTGTTCCGGGCCTCCAGGCGTTCACAGCGCGCCTACCGCGCGCGCCGCTCCTTCTCCAGCTGCCGGAGCTCCCGCCTGCAGAACTCCTTCCTCCGCAGGGCTTCGGCCTGGGTCTCCTGCGGGAACCCCATCAGGTCCCCCCCCTGGTTATCCCAGCAAAACTCTTCTCCGCTGGAGTAGGTAACCAGGGGCGCTGGTGTCAGGAGGAGCGGGCACGGCTGCTGGTCCTCGAACCGGGCGCACCAGTCGAAGTCTGGCGCGCCATACACCCACTCGGGTGCCGGAGGTGGAGGCGCCGGGAGGGCATCCAGTAGCAGGCCCGAGGCTTCAGCGCCCGGGAATGGAGGCTCCGGGAGGGCACTAGATGGCAGATCCTCAGGGTCAGCGCCCGGGGGTGGAGGTTCCGGGCTTAGCAGCTGCTCCAGCGAGGGCATGGCGGCATACGGGGAGTGCTGGGTAAAGAGGCCCAGCAGCAGGTCAGCGCTGGCAGTGCTCGGGATAGGGGATTCTTTCCAACTGCTCCTGTACTCCATACGGCCTCCTGGTTCTCCGCGAGCTCCGCCGGGGCTGAGGTGCCGCTGCTGGCATCCGGTGTCGCTTTCCGCCATGCTGCCAATTTTTCCAGCAGTTCGCTCCTCTACTTTGCGACCGCTGCTTGCTGGGCTTGCTCCACTTGTTGGCCCAGCTCGAGGACCTCGCTCTGGAGGAACTCCATGTCCTCCGGGGACAATTTCTCAGCTTCTCCCTCCAGGGTGAGGGGGTCACTTGACGCTGTGGCAGGTCAGAGGCGGAGGCTGGACTTTTGCTTCCTTCCATTCTGGCTGCCGGGTGCGGTCTGTCTAGACTGGTTAAGACCACACCCTGTCTCCATTCCTTTTCTCCTCCTCCTCTCTTCTTTCGGGGGCGGCCCCATGGCAATCTGCTGTCAGTCACTCCCTGTGACGGCCTCCCTGCCTTGACGGACACATCTATGCGGACAGTCACTGTTGCAAGGGGCAGGGTTGGCTTTTGGCGCAATTCTGGGACCCAGCCCACGATGGGAGGTTCCATTTTGTTGTCCTTTAGCATGCACATAATGGTGCCCATTCTTCTGGGGCGGGCGCCACATTCAACAACATAACACAGTCCTTTAGGCACACTTCACCCGCCAATAACGGGTTGGTCACGAATCCTGTCCGTGACGCCAGATCTCACGCGCCCCCAGGGCGGTGGGATACTCGGCAGCTGGGCCTCTGGTAGCTGGGGGATATCACGGTGGCTGGCCCAGTCCGTGACCCAGGGTGGTCAGTGCAAAAAGGGGATATTTTTATATGAGATTTTTAGGATTGTTCGTGACGCCACCTGTGGAATACGGCTAAGGGGTTCCGCTGCTGCGGAGCAGTCCTCTGGAGCTGGTGTTACGGCAGCAGGGATGGTGTGGCTCTCCACCGGTAGATCTAGCTCCAGGGCAGCGTGGGGTGTAATGGATGGTTGTGCTGGGCGTTGTGGTGCAGAGAGGGAATGGTGGCGCAGACGGAATAATTGGACAGAGGCGGTGCGGTGCAGTCATCCGTGTCTTTACTCACAGTTCTTTAGTTCCTCAGGGTGCACTGTCAGATTGCAGCCTCCCGCGTCGCGCTGCATTCACCAGGCAGGGGCTCAGCTCTTCCTCAGGTAGATCAGGGGTACCTGGCAGAACCCCACTTTCACGTGTTCCTAGCTAGACCGACTTCACGCTGGGTATTTCTCCCTCCTGCCCTGCGCTGCCCACTCTCAATCCCGCTCGGGTGCTCTGAAGTCCCTCCTGTACGTTGGATCCCGGACCTGCTTGACCCTCCTGGGGATTAGAATGCGGCTTACGATCTCTCTGTCTTCTGACAGATTCTGGGCGTACGGGTGCCGTCCTGCACTCGCCGTACCCCCTAGGATCCCTTCTTAGAACGGAGCCTACTCCCTGCTCCCCTTCTGGGCCTCCAGACTTGGTCCTACTTGTGGAGCAGAGCTCCTAATGAGACTCTGCTCCCGGACTGTTTTCTGAACTGTCCTGAGCTGTTCTTCTGAACTGCTCTCCTCTACTAATCTATCTGTCCTGCCACCTTAAGATGGCTTCCCTATATATACTCCTACCAAAGTGCTCCCTCTAACTACTTCCTCCATCCACACCCACTACTCTTTCCCCCTACCTTTGGTTCCCCCCACTCCAGCCAGGGTCAGGGCTCAGCAGAGACATACATTGCGTCTTGCCCCTCCAGCTGGCCTGGAGCAGTGTAGTGTTGGATGCAGGTGTTTGGGATTCCGGGCAGCACTCCATCCTTACCTGAGAGAAGGAGATACCACACCTCTGGGTGAGGTGCAGTACCCCTGTGGCAACTGAACCCTCAGGGGCGCCACACGCCGAGCAAGTCGAGCAGTGAGATGCTCGGGCGAGCATCGAACACTGACGCGGACGCTCGCTCATCACTAGTCATTACATCGCGTCTGCTGTGTGGCGCATCGGTTTGCATAGTAAAGACCAGAGCAGCGCCTGGTGAAAGGGAACAAGGTGAGTATGTCCTATAGTGAAAAATGACATGTTTTCCTGTGTCCACAAAAATTTTATTTTGTCTAATTTTTTTCATTTTCACAAAGGTAATTGGAGAAGATGGAACCTATAATTTATTATGCAATTTCTCCTGAATGTGACAATATTCCATATCTGGTCAATAATTACTGATTAGGTACATGACAGGGCTTGGAATGGATTGCAGATGTCATGTCACATTTGCTCAGTCAGTGAGGTGCTAAAACAGTAGAAACCTCTCACAAGTGACTCCATTTTAGAAATTAAACTCATCAAGATATACATCTTGGCTTGTGGTGAGCATTTTTAATCCTTAGATGCTTCATTTAATTTTATAAGATTGGGCGATAACCATGAAAAATTAAAATTTTCCTATTAAAATGTTGCTTTAACCTCAAATTTTCCATATCACAAGAGGTAATAAGAGAAAGAAGACCCCACAATTTGTGATGCAATTTCTCCACAGTGATGCCCCTATAATTTGAAACTGGATACAATTTTTTCAGCTTGGATGAGAAGGTGCGCTATTTGACTTTTGGAGTGCAATTTTGGCTGGAATAGATTGCTGATGCCATGCACATTAGCAGAGCCCCTGAGGTGGCAGAACAGTGAAACCAACCCCCTCACCATGAATGACATCATTTTGGAAACTATACCAATGAAGGAGTTAATGTAGGAGTGTAGTGAGTATTTTTAACCTACATGTACCTCACAGAATGTTATAACATTGAGCCGTGGTATTCAAAAAATAGAATTTTACAACTAAAATGTTAAACTACCTGGAAATATTTCATTCTCCTATGGCATAATGTGTAAAATAGATCCCACAATTTGTTTTGAAATTTTTCAATGCAGTGATAACCGATTTGGAAGTGGGGTTGTGTGTAGTCCAGGTCCAGCAAATGTTCAGCCATTTTCGCTTTTATTCTTTTAATAATTTTCTTGATTTTCTGTTGTACATTTTGACAGCCATTAAGTAACAAACAAGTGTTCTCTTCTGTTAGATAGATACAGTTGAAACCAGAAGTTTACATACATTATATAAATAGACAGATATGCATGTTTTTCTCAATAGCTGACATGAAATCAGAGTAACCTTTCCAGTTTTAGGTCAATTAGGATTACCATAATTTTTAATATTTGCCAATTGCCAGAATAATGAGTGAGAAAGAAAAGTTCAACCCTGTTATTTGTTTGACAAGTGTCAAGAAAGTTGATTTGCCACTATTTAATATAGACAGTGTAGGTACCGTCCCAATTTAGGGTCACCTTGTCGCTGGTGGGACGGCTTGTATACTTTTTTTGATCAAAAATAGTTCACTAAGTACCCTATATGTCATATGCAACTTTGCTTTACATTTATATATAATGATTGTAGGGTATGAGAGATATTTTTTGTCTTTTGTAGGTTTTTCTTCTTTTTGCTAGTGTGAACATGCTCCTATTTCTTGCATGTGTACCATCTTAGACCTCAGTTCACATTGCTTGGTTTTTTGTCTTGTTTGCATTCTGTGCAAATTAAGGGTGTGGCATCCCCTTTGTTGAGCTGGTTAGTATATATGTAGCTTACCACGGGCCTAGGTGGTCTGATATTGGGACCCGGTTCTATTTGTCTACCCTTTTATGTGCATTACTTCAACTTTGATATACAGTAAGGTTTTTAATATAGACAGTGTAGGTACCGTCCCAATTTAGGGTCACCTTGTCGCTGGTGGGGCGGCTTGTATACTTTTTTTGATCAAAAATAGTTCACTAAGTACCCTATATGTCATATGCAACTTTGCTTTACATTTATATATATTATGATGGTAGGGTATGAGAGATATTTTTTGTCTTTTGTAGATTTTGCTTCTTTTTGCTAGTGTGAACATGCTCCTATTTCTTGCATGTGTACCATCTTAGACCACAGTTCACATTGCTTGGTTTTTTGTCTTGTTTGCATTCTGTGCAAATTAAGGGTGTGGCATCCCCTTTGTTGAGCTAGTTATTATATATGTAGATTACCACGGGCCTAGGTGGTCTGATATTGGGACCCGGTTCTATTTGTCTACCCTTTTATATGCATTACTTCAACTTTGATATACAGTAAGGTTTTTAATATAGACAGTGTAGGTACCGTCCCAATTTAGGGTCACCTTGTCGCTGGTGGGACGGCTTGTATACTTTTTTTGATCAAAAATAGTTCACTAAGTACCCTATATGTCATATGCAACTTTGCTTTACATTTATATATAATGATGGTAGGGTATGAGAGATATTTTTTGTCTTTTGCAGGTCTTGCTTCTTTTTGCTAGTGTGAACATGCTCCTATTTCTTGCATGTGTACCATCTGAGACCTCAGTTCACATTGCTTGGTTTTATAACTTGTATTTTGTATTCGCGGCTGTTGTGCCCATACTTTGTAGAAAAGTTCAACCCTGTTATTTGTTTGACAAGTGTCAAGAAAGTTGATTTGCCACTACACTGAGGTCGGAGTCATTCATAGCACCGCCGTATACACATTCGACTAGCGTTCCGGTCGTTACATCTTGACGTAGTTGGCAGGATACGGTGCTCGCTGTGGATGGTGCGTGTAGCACAGAAGGTGCTGCCGCGTCTACTGTAATAATCCAGCCCCCTTCTCCCATTGTGACCGGTAGAGACCGGTTAGTTGGTTGCTCCGCAAAGGGAGCACTGCTTAACCACCTGGCCAAGTTTGATGGGTATAACTTGCTGTTCAGTGATTGGGTAGGCAGGTTGAAGAATGCCATTGCCTTGTACGGCGTCAGCCCCCAGCTACAATCGGAAGTCGCGCTGAATGCTCTGCAGGGGGATGCGCGCAAAGTTGTCTTGTTAAAACCCAAAGACAAACGAAAGACGGTCGACGATATCATCTGCATACTAGAGAAAGCCTTCGACATTGTGGCGGCGGCAGGCTGATGTCGACAGCATTCTTCGGGATCAGTTAATCGAGGGGATACGAAGTGAAGCGCTAAGGAGCGAATTGTTGCTGAAGGTGCGGAGTTCTCCTGGATTCACCTATGCCGAAATACAGGAAGAGGCAGTAGCACGGACTTTGGAAGTGAGGCCTGCTCTGCAGTGGAGTAACCTGCAAGTGGCTAACACAAGAGAGCCGAGACCAGACCCTGTTCAGGCACAGCTGGCAGTTTTACAGAAAACCGTGGAAAGCCTGAAGGAACAGGTGCAACGGATGCAAGTTCAGGAGATGCCTCTGATATGCTCGGCCCTGACTAACCCCCCTATTCCCCTATATGGGCAACCACCCTATACCTCAGGGAGGACGCTGACTGCTCCTTGACCTGATGCAGCCGGAGGTAGGGCAAGAAGATCGGTTTAATGTTGGCGATGGCGAGATCTGGGGCATATGCAGCGGTACTGCCAGAAAAACCTGCCGGCTGAAATCCCGACATCGGTAAAAGAGAGGCCCTCGCTGTAGTTGGGCATACGGCGAGGCAGGAACGAAAATCAACGCCCAACGTCTGTTCCGAAGATCTGATTGCGGAGAATCCCACGTTAGAGGTGCAGTTTACAGGAAAGTAGGTGGCGTGCTTAGTGGATACTGGATCGGAGGTGACGACCATGCCGATAGAATTTTTCAAGACGCACTTCGAAGAGGCCATCAAGACGGAGTCGGAAAATCTGCTAAGGCTGAAGGCCGCTAATAATGAAGAAATTCCAGTGGCAGGCATTGCATGGATGAAAGTACAGCTGTGCGGTCAGGAATTGGGAACCAAAGGAGTGGTGCTCGTGAAGACACAGGCGAGGCCAAATCTTCCGGTGGTTCTTGGAATGAACATCCTGAGGGAGCTGGGCTCCCTTTTGTTTGAGCGTGATGGCCGAAGATATTGGAAATGAGCGACACCTCACAAAGCCACTTAGAGGGCCCTGCAAAAGGTGGTCCGTTCGTGCGGCATTCAGAAGAGTTCGGCTGAAGGAAGAATGGTGGGAGCAGTGTATGTCCCATGCGGGTCTGCTGTTGTGATCGCCCCTGGTCAAGAGAAGCTTGTGTTGATGCCGGTAGGGATGCACAGGAAGCTGAATGATGTGGAGGTGGTTCTGGAACCGGTGGGACGGTCAGGAGGTACGGACAGTCCGATGATAGCTCGAACGTTGGCTATTGTGCAAAATGGAAGTGTACCAATGAGGTGTCTGAATCTGCAGAATCATGAGGTGACTCTGGCAGTGGGTACGAAGCTGACTGAGGTATATGTGTGTGACGAAGGAGTCATCCCCAAAAGCCAGTTCACACTGAGGGCAGACCGCCGGACCGCCTGGACCCTGTCGATGCAGGCGGCAGCTGAAGAATCCCCCACGCCCACGTGGAATGGCAGAAAGATTATGGAGATCATAGGAGTGGATGAGTCCCAGTTGGCTCCCGAGCAGGCTCGCAGACTGGAGGCTTCACTGTGGGAATATCAGGCTGTTTTCTCCAGGGGAGATGAAGACTTTGGTTGTACATAGATTGTGGAGCACAAGATACCCACAGGAAACGCCCCCCCAATTCGGGAGAGATATCGTCAGATCTCACCGAGGCTTTATCAGGAGGTCAAAGGAATGCTGGCGCAGATGCTGGATAATGGAGTGGTACGGCCAAGTCAAAGTCCTTGGGCTGCACCGGTCGTGTTGGTCTGGAAAAAGGATGGATCCATACGGTTTCGTGTTGATTACCGTAATCTGAATGTGCTCACAGTACGTCAATCCTACCCGTTGCCCCGGATCGAGGAATCCCTGTCTGCCTGGGAAAGGTGAAGTACTTCTCCACTCTTGACCTGGCCATCGGCTACTGGCAGGTGCCCGTGGCATCTCAAGATCGGCAGAAGACAGCATTCATCTTGCTGATGGGACTGTACGAATTTAATCGAATGCCCTTCGGACTGACTAATGCTCCAGGAACGTTTCAGTGGTTAATGGAATACTGGTTGGGCGATTACAATTTTGAGTCCGTGTTGATCTATCTGGAGAATGTGATTATATTTGGAGATTCGTTCGACGACCACCTGAAGAAGCTCGAGCAAGTGTTGCACCGACTGAGGGACAATGGACTTAAGATCAAGCCAATGAAATGTCACTTGTTCCAGACGCAGATCGAGTATCTGTGACATGTAGTGTCGGCTGAGGGTGTGCGGCCAGCACTGAGTAAAATTTAGGCCATTTAGGAGTGGCCCCATCCCAAGACCGTGAGAGAAGTATGGGCATTTCTCGGTTTAGCCGGATACTACCATCGGTTTGTGAAAGACTTTGCTAAAGTGGCTGAACCACTGAATGAGTTGTTGAGAGAGACGGCTCAGGGGCCCAAGAATCAGCCGATTCGGTGGACGGACCGACAATAACAGGCATTCGATCGGATCCGGGCCGCTCTTGTGCAGGCACCTTTATTGGCGTGTGCTCGCTTTGATCAACCATTCACCCTGAACACTGACAGAAGTCTCTATGGTCTGGGAGCCGTGTTAGCTCAAGAACAAGATGGGAGTGAGTGAGTCATCGCGAATGCTAGCCTGTATTTACGGGATACAGAGCGAAATCCGGACAATTACAGCTCGTTTAAGCTGGAGATGTTGGCCCTGGTGTGGGCCATGACCGAGAAGTTTGCAGAGTACCTGGCTGGGTCGGAGATTCTAATGATGGCGGACAATAATCCGCTTGCACACTTAGAAAACGCTAAACTAGGAGCCCTGGAGCAGAGAGAGGTGGCGTGGATGTCCAAGTTTAATTACCGGATCCGGTTCCGTTAGGGTAAAGAAAACTCCAGTGCCAACGCATTATCACGAGTGACCCGAGGCACACCCGAGCAGGTGGTGGATGAAGACCTCAAGGATACTGAGATCCCCGATTTGAGGCGATTGCCTGTGTTCGTGGACGTGGCACGCTCAAGTGGTGTGGCGACACGGGTCGCCACATTGCTGGGCAAGACTTTTCAAGAGTGGGCCGAGTTACAGGATTCAGACTCTGAACTGTCACGAGTAAAGAAATGGCTGAGTCCAAAGTCCTGGCCCGATGGGAGAGCAAGAGCCCGGCTGGGTGCAGAAGGACAAAAGCTGCTAAGGCAGTGGGATCGATTGGCCATAGCGGAGGGGATACTGTAATGCTGGATCTACATAGCGGCAGAGCTAGGTACCGTTGGCTGTTAGTAATCCCAGCTTCAGTGGCTCTGGACATTGCCCGGGAAGCTTATATGCGGGGTGCACACTTTGGGCCTGAGAAGACTTATCGTTGGCTGTAGCGGTACGTGTACACACCTGGCTTGGAAGAAGTTGTGAAAGAGGTGTGTGGTAGGTGCCGGGCATGTGAGCTGAATAAGTCCCTGGAACAGAGGGCTCCTGTTCAGACAATTGTGACGTCTGCCCCGTTGGAAGTGCTAATGGTGTATTATTTGTCAATCGGGTACGCCAGAAGTGGTCATCATTCATGCCTAGTCATGACTGATCACTTTACTAATTTTGCCGTTGCTGTCCCCACCAAAGATCAGACTGCTAAGTCCGCAGCTGAGGCAATTTGTAAGCATTTCATCCAGGTTTATGTGTGTCCTCAAAGGATACATTCAGATCAAGGTGCTTGCTTTCAAGGTCAGCTCATGACGGAGTTGCTGCAAGTCTATGGGATTCAGCAATCACGGACAATGCCCTACCATCCACAGGGAAATGGGGCCTGTGAACGGTTCAACCAAACCTTGCTTCAACTGCTGAGAACGCTGGAACAGAGGCAGAAGGAGCTTATGTAGGCCTACAACAATAGGGTCCATAGCACCACAGGATTCACTCCTTACGCGATGATGTTCGGTCGGCCTGGGCGAGAAATTGAAGAAGTGTACCTGACAAGCCAGAATATCATACAGCCAGTGAGTGGGTCCAGGATCATCGCTGAAGGTTTGCGGGAAATCCACCGGATAGTAAAAGACCGTGTGCAGGATCATCCCCACCAAGATCGGGGGCCTGTGCACCTAGATGAGTTCCGGGTGGATGATAAGGTGCTAGTGCGAGTCACGTGTCCGGGAGATAAGTTGAGTGACAGGTGGGAGGATACGCCCTACACAGTAGTGGAAAGGGTATTCCCAGGGGGAAGTGTGTACACAGTGGTTCTTGAAGGGTACATTGGACCCCGTTACACAATGCACAAAAACTGGCTAAGGGGGTGTATGTCCGACACACCTGCCTGTCACCCTGAGACACCTGCCCCACCTACAGCGATTGCACCAAGTAATGTTGAATGTGACTGTTGGGATGACTTGGGGGTGGAACCCTCGGACTTGCAAAGTCCGATAGCGCAAGATCCAGGTGTTCCACACACCGCCCCTGATGTTACTGTTCCACCAGATGCGGTGGACCCTCCATCGAACTCGGCAAGTACTGGTTTGCAGAGATCGAAGAGGAGCACAGCTGGTGTTCTCCAAATACGATATAATCCTGCGGAGTATGTGTTACATATGTGTTGTACGAAACCATTTGTCGGGGCGCCAAATTGTAAGTGGGGTGGATTGTAGCATGTTGGCATGTGTTTCTAGTAATGAGTTCATATTACTGATAGCATAAATTTATCCTGCAATGACTTAGTCCGGCCATTAGGGGTCAGCAAGAGACAAGTAAAGAAAAGCCCGGGGATCTGTGAAAAAGCCCGGGAATCTGAGATCCAGGAAGACCTCTGAGGGGACGAGACGTGTCTGATGTCCAGAGACAATTGGAGCTTGCAGAGACTTGAGCCGGATGGTGTGTCCAAGAAGAAACTGTGCCTTGTGAGTAACTGAGATATGTGACCAGTCACCAACTGTGTAGTTAGCTAGGGAAAGCTAGTTAGTAATCCCAGTAGTACTGAGAACTGCCCGGTGTATATGATTGCTGATGGACTGATCAGGCTTGATCCAGAGATTGCGAAAGATCTGGTATAACAAGACTTTGTGTACGTGGATACTACAAAGGAGCCCTGTTGTGAACTACACATTGAGACTGAGATCAATTCTGATTCCTGCCTGCGCCGGGATATGCTAGAAAACTTGGTATGAAGGAGAAGCTGATTAAACCTTGTGGCCAGAGATCAGGGTCTAATAAAGTTTAGTTTGTTAATTGCTTGTGTATATTAAATTAGAGAGATTTCTCTTTGCTCTTGTAGGAAGAGAAATTGTACACCGTATAGACAACGCGTTGGCTAAACATAGAGTGTTTATTAAGGGGAAAAACAAGGGTACCAGGATCCCATTGTATTAGTGTGGGAGGGGAGTGTAAGGTTATATTCCTGGGAGGACCACGTGCCACGTCCGCAGTAACTTCCTGGGTAGCCCCTGTACTGAATAAGGGTGGGAGCGGCATAGCCCAGGGGTAGTTTGGCTCATTCCTGCGAGATTGGCACTTGGGCTCTCTCGGGCTGCATAACTTGTATTTTGTATTCGTGGCTGTTGTGGCTCATACTTTGTAGGAAAGTACAACCCTTTTATTTGTTTGACAAGTATAAAGAAAGTTGATTTGTCACTACACTGAGGTCAGAGTCATTCATAGCATCGCCGTATCCCTCATACACATTCCACCAGCGTTCCGGACGTTACATCCCCAAGGATGAGTCAGACTAGTGCTAGTTCACAATTCTCTTCCTGATATATTGGCTGATTTCTTTAGACTTTCCCATGATGCTACACAAAGAAGCAGTGTTTCAGGTGTGCATTAAAATACATCCATAGGTGTGTGTCTAATTAACTCAGATGTTGCCAAAAAATCAGAAGCTTCCAAACACATGACATCATCATATGGGCAGTCCAGAATTGTTTAAAGGCATAGTAATCTGTGTATATAAACAATATAGTGTATGTAAACTTTTGACTTTGCAGTAATTAATAAAAATGCCTTAAAACATTTTCTCTCATTATTTTGGCATTTGGCAAATATTAAAAATTATAGTAATCCTAATTGACCTAAAACAGGAAAGGTTTATTCAGATTTCATGTCAGATATTGAGAAAAACATGCATATATAGTGTAAGTAAACTTCTGGTTTTAACTGTATCACTTATAACTTCATGGTGCACGTGTGTCATTACACGGCAGCCAATTCTGAACAAGCTAAGCTGCAGTGTAAAGCATGTGTGAGTTACAGAGCAGCCCCCTGGACCACTAATGAGACTAGAGATGGATTTCAGACCACCCTGACTCCAGTCGACAACAATGCTGCAGTCATGAATGATAGCGCTGTCCTAATGGAGTAACGCTGGGGTGTCCTCTCCTCTAGGACTGTAGTGACGTGTGTTGAGCACAATGGATGAATTCCAATGTGAAATATCAGCCAACACTTCTGATTAGGAATCCTGCTCCTCTGTTGGAGGCTTTTATGACCAGTACATTTTCAGATGTCAGTCTAATCTATTCATTTTTATTTTTGCTCTGGGGATTGAACATTATGATAAAGAATGTGGCTGGGCAGATAAACCAGACCACAGATCAGTGGTCAGAGCATTCACAGGACAGTGTCACAGGAAGCGCAATTTACAAAAATACTGTTCCAAAACTCCTGCAGATTCTGGTGTGGAGAGAACTGACATATTTGCTGCTCGCCTTCTTCTCTACCATGTATGTGGAACCCGTCAGCTCTGCACACACAGTGAGGAGATTATCCCGACCTTTACAGCAGGCCATACATCTATAATATAACCGGAGATGCATCCCTCTGTCTGAAGCCGTTATAGACTGCGCAAACGCTACACACCAGTCTGGCTCCAGACAGAAGATCGCATGGAGCCGTTACAAGTAAGAAGAGTGTATGGTGCCAGAGACACTGAATGCATACCGCGATCTCCGGCGCCACACTTACATACTTACCTGACTGGGAGGAGCGTTGCCGCGGAGCCTCTCTTCTCACCGGAGACCGGGGCAGGAGTGAGGAGTCGGAATCAGTGCATGCACCTAGCGCTATCCGGCACCATTTTACTGAAGACACGTTTGCAGTGTGTCTTCAGCAAAATGGCGCCGGACAGCGCGGTATGGGCACGCGTGTACTCGGGCGCCGCACTCCTCCTCTGGCCTCCGGCAGAACGGGACACAGCACTGGAGCACAGGGATGAAAGGTGAGTATAACTGTTTATTTTTTTTGTATGTGTGCAGCGTGATAGGGATGAGGGGTGCCATACATACCAGGATTGGGGAGTGAGGGGACCACACATAGCAGGGGGGGGGCATGCATACCAGGATAGGGATGAGGGGTACCATGTATACTAGGATAGGGATGAGGGGTACCATGCATACCAGGATAGGGATGAGGGGTACCATACATACCAGGATAGGGATGAGGGGTACCATACATACCAGAATCAGGATGAGGGGTACCGTATATACCAGGATGAGGTATGGGGTGCCATGCATACCAGGATTGGGGATGAGGAAGCCATGCATACCAGGATGAGGGATTGAGTACCATGCATACCAGGATTGGGGGATGAGGGGTGCAATGCATACCAGGATTGGGATGAGGGGTGCCATATATACCAGGATGAGAGTTGGGGTGCCATGCATACCAGGATTGGGATGAGGGGTGCCATGCATACCAGGATTGGGGATGAGGGGTGCCATGCATACCAGGATTGGGGATGAAAGGTGCCATGCATACCAGGATTGGGGATGAGGCGGCCATGCATACAAGAATGAGGGATCAGGTGCCATGCATGCCAGGATTGGGATGAGGGGTGCAATGCGTACCAGGATTGGGAATGAGGGGTGCAATGCGTACCAGGATTGGGGATGAGGGGTGCCATGCGTACCAGGATTGGGGATGAGGGGTGCCACGCGTACCAGGAATGGGGATGAGGGGTGCCATACGTACAAAAATTGGGGATGACGGGTGCCATGCGTACCAAGATTGAGGATGAGGGTTGCCATGCGAACCAGGATTGGGGATAAGGGGTGCCATGCATACTAGGATTGGGGATGAGGGGTACCATGCATACCAGGATGAGGGATGGGGAGCCATGCATACCAGGATTCCGATGAGGGGCCATGCATACCAGGATAGGTATGAGGGATACCATGTATACCAGGATAGGGATGAGGGGTACCATGCATACCAGGATAGGGATGAGGGGTACCATACATACCAGGATTGGGGGATGAGGGGTGCCATGCATACCAGGATTGGGATGAGGGGTGCCACATATACCAGGATGAGAGATGGGATGCCATGCATACCAGGATTGGGGATGAGGGATGCCATGCATACCAGGATTGGGAATGAGGGGTGCAATGCGTACCAGGATTGGGAATGAGGGGTGCCATGCGTACCAGGATTGGGGATGAGGGGTGCCATGCGTACCAGGAATGGGGATGAGGGGTGCCATACGTACAAAGATTGGGGATGATGGGTGCCATGCCTACCAAGATTGAGGATGAGGATTGCCATGCATACCAGGATTGGGGATGAGGGGTGCAATGCATTCCAGGATTGGGGATGAGGGGTGCCATGCATACCAGGATTGGGGATGGGGTGTCATGCATACCAGGATTGGGAATGAGGAGTACCATGCATACCAGGATGAGGGATGGGATGCCATGCATACCAGGATAGAGATGTGGGGGGGCCATGCATACCAGGATAGGGATGAGGGGCCATGCATACCAGGATAGGGATGAGGGGTACCATGTATACCAGGATAGGGATGAGGGGTACCATGCATACCAGGATAGGGATGAGGGGTACCATACATACCAGTATGGGGGTTGAGGGGTGCCATGCAAACCAGGATGAGGGATGGGGTGCCATGCATACCAGGATTGGGGATGAGGAAGCCATG
The DNA here is from genome assembly GCF_046119375.1 of Phyllobates terribilis. Lineage (NCBI taxonomy): Eukaryota > Metazoa > Chordata > Amphibia > Anura > Dendrobatidae > Phyllobates > Phyllobates terribilis. The sequence goes on from NW_027362768.1 coordinate 314,538,517, forward strand.
CATACCAGGATGAGGGATTGGGCGCCATGCATACCGAGATTGGGAAATGAGGAAGCCATGCATACCAGGATGAGGGATTGAGTACCATGCATACCAGGATTGGGGGATGAGGGGTGCCATGCATACCAGGATTGGGGATGAAAGGTGCCATGCATACCAGGATTGGGGATGAGGGGGCCATGCATACAAGAATGAGGGATCGGGTGCCATGCATGCCAGGATTGGGATGAGGGGTGCAATGCGTACCAGGATTGGGAATGAGGGGTGCAATGCCTACCAGGATTGGGGATGAGGGGTGCCATGCGTACCAGGATTGGGGATGAGGGGTGCCACGCGTACCAGGAATGGGGATGAGGGGTGCCATACGTACAAAAATTGGGGATGACGGGTGCCATGCGTACCAAGATTGAGGATGAGGGTTGCCATGCGTACCAAGATTGGGGATGAGGGGTGCCATGCATACTAGGATTGGGGATGAGGGGTACCATGCATACCAGGATGAGGGATGGGGTGCCATGCATACCAGGATGAGGGATGGGATGCCATGCATATCAGGATAAGGATGTGGGGAAGCCATGCATACCAGGATTCCGATGAGGGGCCATGCATACCAGGATAGGTATGAGGGATACCATGTATACCAGGATAGGGATGAGGGGTACCATGCATACCAGGATAGGGATGAGGGGTACCATACATACCAGGATTGGGGGATGAGGGGTGCCATGCATACCAGGATTGGGATGAGGGGTGCCACATATACCAGGATGAGAGATGGGGTGCCATGCATACCAGGATTGGGGATGAGGGATGCCATGCATACCAGGATTGGGGATGAGAGGTGCCATGCATACCAGGATTGGGGATGAGGGGGCCATGCATACAAGAATGAGGGATGGGGTGCCATGCATGCCAGGATTGGGAATGAGGGGTGCAATGCGTACCAGGATTGGGGATGAGGGGTGCCATGCATACCAGGATTGGGGATGAGGGGTGCCATGCGTACCAGGAATGGGGATGAGGGGTGCCATACGTACAAAGATTGGGGATGACGGGTGCCATGCGTACCAAGATTGAGGATGTGGATTGCCATGCATACCAGGATTGGGGATGAGGGGTGCAATGCATACCAGGATTGGGGATGAGGGCTGCCATGCATGCCAGGATTGGGGATGGGGTGTCATGCATACCAGGATTGGGAATGAGGAGTACCATGCATACTAGGATGAGGGATGGGATGCCATGCATACCAGGATAGGGATGTGGGGGGGCCATGCATACCAGGATAGGGATGAGGGGCCATGCATACCAGGATAGGGATGAGGGGTACCATGTATACCAGGATAGGGATGAGGGGTACCATGCATACCCGGATAGGGATGAGGGGTACCATACATACCAGTATTGGGGTTGAGGGGTGCCATGCAAACCAGGATGAGGGATGGGGTGCCATGCATACCAGGATTGGGAATGAGGGGGGCCATGCATACCAGGATGCGGATGAGGGCCATGCATACCAGGATAGGAATGAGGGGTACCATGTACAGTACAGACCAAAAGTTTGGACACACCTTCTCATTTAAAGATTTTTCTGTATTTTCAAGACTTTGAAATTTGTACTTACACACTGAAGGCATCAAAACTATGAATTAACACATGTGGAATTATATACTTAACAAAAAATTGTGAAACAACTGAAAATATATCTTATATTCTAGGTTCTTCAAAGTAGCCACCTTTTGCTTTGATGACTGCTTTGCACACTCTTGGCGAGCTTCAAGAGGTAGTCACCGGAAATGGTCTTCCAACAATCTTGAAGGAGTTCCCAGAGATGCTTAGCACTTGTTGGCCCTTTTGCCTTCACTCTGCGGTCCAACTCACCCCAAACCATCTCGATTGGGTTCAGGTCTAGTGACTGTGGAGGCCAGGTCATCTGGCGTAGCACCAGGGGCGTACATAGAAATCATGGGGCCCCATAGCAAAAGTCCAAACTGGGCCCCCCTTCCCCGTAAAAAAAAATCTGCAACGTAACTGGAATCACAGTGTATAGGCGCAGTCACAAAAGGACATAGCTATCTACTTTGGAAGACAGGGAAATGGACATGTCTTGTAGCATATACATAGTAAATGTGCCCTTACTGAAGCCTTTTTATTGTTCTCAACCCTTTTATCGCCGTATAGATTTAAATACCCCCAAAAAAGCATCCAACACACTGTATGATAACCCCTACAGTAAATTACCCTACTGTAACCCCCACATGCACTGTATGATGACTCCATAGTCCCCCCAGCAAAGTATGATGTCCACACAACCACCCACACAATATGATAGCTCTGACAGCATCCAAACACAGTATGATGGTCCACACACACTCCCCATAGCAACCCCCCCTAACACAGTATGAAGGTCCCCGCAAAGTATGATGATCCCCACAGACCCACATTGTATGATGATCCTCACACAGTTTGATGGCCCCATAGCCCCTCCACAGGACCTCCAAACATTATGATGAAGGTACCCACAGTATGATGGTCAGCACATTTCCCCCTCACACAGTAAGCAGCACAGTGGCTCAGCGGTTAGCACTGCAGCCTTGCAGCTCTGGGGTACTGGGTTCAAATCCCACCAAGGACATCATCTGCAATGAGTTTGTATGTTCTCCCCGTGTTTGTGTGGGTTTCATCCGGGTTCTCTAGTTTCCTTCCACACTCCAAAGACATACTGATAGGGAATGTAAATTGTCAGCCCCAATGGGGACAGTGCTGATAATGTCTGTGAAGTGCTGTGGAATTAATGGCACTATATAAGTGAGTAAAATAAATATATACTGTATTTTGCGGATTATAAGACGCACCCCAAATTTTGGGGTGCAGAATAGGAAAAAATATTTGTTGTTTATTTTTAAATAAAATGATGTGCCTCCTGAGGGGGGGTCACAGGAGCCAGGCTCACACATACCGGAGACTGGCGGGAGAGGAGGCTACGGCAGGAGACGGGCGATGCTGCGGCCCCACCCTCAGAGGAAATGTCAGTGATTCAAGGCGGTGGTGGTGGCAGCGGGAGCTAGGCGAGTTCAGGGAGGCGATGCTGCGGCCCTGTCCTCAGAAGTCGACGGTGAGCGGAGGCGAGGTTCCCTATCCTGTACATAGCCCTGCGCTGTGCTTTTGTAAAATGGCCGCCGGAGCATGCGCAGATCGAGATCTCTAGAGAACTCGGCCAGCTCCCGCCGCCACCACCACCACCTTGAATCACTGACATTTCTTCTGAGGGCGGGGCCGAAGAATCGCCCCGCTACTGCCGCAGCCGCCGCCAACCTCCTGTGTTTGGAAACCCTATCCGACACCGCCCCCCAAGTAACCATAACTTTTCATTATAAGACGCACACCCTTTTTCCTCCCAAATTTTGGGGGAAAAAGTGTGTCTTATAATCCGAAAAATACAGTGAGTAAAATAAAATAAATAAATAATATTGGCCCCCACAGTAGTCCCCACCACAATATGATGGTCGCCACAAGCCCCCCACATCATATGATGACCCCCTTTCAGTAGTCCCCATCACAGTATAAGACCCCACAGACCCTTACAAGTCCTGACTAGGAGAGCATGAGCTGCCGTGCAGATAAATGTGTGTAAAGCAGTAATTTATACAATTTATTAATGTTCAGCTCTAATCCCCTCTGGTCCCAGAAGTTCCTCCTCAAGCCTTTTGGTGATCGACACAGGACAGTGTGACAGTAGCTCTAGCTCGGTGTGAAGGAGGCTTCCTGACTCTCTTTGTGCACAATCACAGCCCTCCTCCCTATAAACCTGTAAATAGTTAGCAGAATTCTATTTACGACCCCTCCCCCTGCCTTAACACCCGCACATCCAACAATCAGCATGCAGGTGGAAACTCATCTGACTGAGTCATTTCACACAGAGAGCCCAGCGCTGCCCTGCTAACCTGCAGTGTCAGCTGAGTGTCACCCCGGCCTCCAGGATGCTCCCTCTGTCTCCATTAGCCAGGCTCCAATGATCACCACGCTCCGGGTGCTCAGCTCCTCTCTGCTGTGCACGCAGCGCAGTGATCTAGAGGGGCGTGTCTATGGAGAGAGCAGCCGGCTCTGGGCCCCCTGAACGCTGGGGCCCCATAGCAGTCGCGTGGTCTGCCTCTATGGGCGGTACGCCACTGCGTAGCACCCCATCCCTCTCCTTCTTGGTCAAATAGCCCTTACACAGCCTGGAGGTGTGTTTGGGGTCATTGTCCAGTTGAAAAATAAATGATGGTCCAAATAAACGCAAACAGGATGGAATAGCATGCCACTGCAAGATTCTGTGGTAGCCATGCTGGTTCAGTCTGCCTTCAATTTTGAATAAATCCCCAACAGTGTCACCAGCAAAGCACCCCCACACCATCACACCTCCTCCTCCATGCTTCACGGTGGGAACCAGGCATGTAGAGTCCATCCGTTCACCTTTTCTATGTCGCACAAAGACATGGTGGTTGGAACCAAAGATCTCAAATTTGGACTCATCAGACCCAAGCACAGATTTCCACTGGTCTAATGTCCATTCCTTGTGTTCTTAAGCCCAAACAAGTCTCTTCTGCTTGTTCCCTGTCCTTAGCAGTGGTTTTCTAGCAGCTATTTTACCATGAAGGCCTGCAGCACAAAGTCTCCTCTTAACAGTTGTTGTAGAGATGTGTCTGCTGCTAGAACTCTGTGTGGCATTGACCTGGTCTCTAATCTGAGCTGCTGTTAACCTGCGATTTCTGAGGCTGGTGACTCGGATAAACTTATCCTCAGAAGTAGAGGTGACTCTTGGTCTTCCTTTCCTGGGGCGGTCCTCATGTGAGCCAGTTTCTTTGAAGCGCTTGATGGTTTTTGCAACTGCACTTGGGGACACATTCAAAGTTTGCCCAATTTTTCGTACTGACTGACCTTCATTTCTTAAAGTAATGATGGGCACTCGTTTTTCTTTACTTAGCTGCTTTTTTCTTGCCATACTACAAATTCTAACAGTCTATTCAGTAGGACTATCAGCTGTGTATCCACCTGACTTCTGCACAACACAACTGATGGTCCCAACCCCATTTATAAGGCAAGAAATCCCACTTATTAAACCTGACAGGGCACACCTGTGAAGTGAAAACCATTTCCGGTGACTACCTCTTGAAGCTCATCAAGAGAATGCAAAGAGTGTGCAAAGCAGTTATCAAAGTAAAGGTGGCTACTTTGAAGAACCTAGAATATAAGACATATTTTCACTTGTTTCACACTTTTTTGTTAAGCATATAATTCCACATGTGTTAATTCATAGTTTTGATACCTTCAGTGTGAAAGTACAATTTTGAAAGTCATGAAAATACAGAAAAATCTTTCAATGAGAAGATGTGTCCAAACTTTTGGTCTGTACTGTATACCAGGATAAGGATGAGGGGTACCATGCATACCAGGATGAGGGATGGGGTGCCATGCATACCAGAATAGGGATGAGGGGTACCATGCATACCAGGATGAGGGGTACCATACATACCAGGATAGGGATGAGGAGTGTCATGCATACCAGGATGGGGGTGAAGGGCCCATGCATACCAGGATAAGGCTGAAAGGGCCATTCATACCAGGATTGGGTATGAGAGACCATGCATACCAGGATGAGGGGTGCCATGCATACCAGGATTGGGGGTGAGGGGTGCCATGCATACCGGGATTGGGGGTGAAGGGTGCCATGCATACGAGGATGTGGATAAAGGGTGTCATGCATACCAGGATAGGGATGAGGGGTGTTATGCATACCAGGATATGGATGAGGGGTGCCATGCATACCAGGATAGGGATGAGGGGTGCCATGCATACCAGGATAGGGATGAGGTGTGATAGGCATACCAGGATAGGATGGGGGCAGCACATAACAGCATGGGATAACAGGATTGGGGAGCACAAATACCAGGATGGGGGCAGCACAAATACCAGGATGTTGGCAGCACATACCAATAAAAATGCTCGCTACCCGGGCGTAGAATGGGTTCAATAGCTAGTATTGTATAAAGCCGGCAGCCATCACTCCTAACTCCTCCTAACACATGCATGTTCCATTTGGCTGAGCATGTGTGTGCTCATATCTGAGAAAAAGCATGAAGACCCCTAAACACATTAGTGCAAAGTCAGCTGAACCCGCCAATTTACTATATCTAACGTGTATTGTGGGTCTCTCAACCCATGACAAACTGCAACGTCCCATACTTTTGTTTTAAGCTTTTGCTTTGAGATAAGTCGTCCTTAGAAGGGCCTGGCAGTCAACTACTCCTCTTTCTCCTTAAAAACTGCACGCCTATTTAGGCAGAACCACCTACATGTGTATAGGGAGGACAGGCAAGATGGCTGACTGCCCTTCCTGCATTATACAAACATGACTTATTTGTGTAGGCTCTGCTGTTTATGATTTTTGTAGGACTTTTACTGTTCCAATCAAAATTTTTGAACCCCCAATAAAAATTAGGTTTCTTTGCAAAATTCACAAAGTTTCTGCTGTTTCCAATAAACCAATCAAACAAGAACAGTGTAAATGAGGCAAAATAAATAATATAACATCACTACTGCATAAGAGGCCACTAATAATGGAGATTATACAGAAACTTTTATAGATTGTTCTTCTTTTTATTTTTCCATAAATGATGTTATTATCATGGAAGGTGATGGAGCAGATGATGATGATGACTCCACTCCTCAGGCCTCGGCTTGCACTTGTGCTGTTTTTAGAAATCCAGGTCTGCATCACACATGACGGAGAGGTGAAGAGCAGGAATGTTTTCCTGAATCCCTCTAGGATGTTCATCCTACAACACTGCGTTCAACCATATGGCCTTCTTTCTGTCCATGTCCAGGCAGGTGAAGGAGCAGCCGCTTCCTTCTGTCTATCCATGTCCAGGTGGGTGAAGGAGCAGCCGCTTCCTTCAGTATATCCATATCCGATTAATGAAGGAGCAGCCGCTTCCTTCTGTCTGTCCTTTTCCACCACATTGTAGATGAGTCGTCCAGATGGTGACATAGCAAGTATGACTGGAAGAATTCCTCCAATTTCAGCCAATAATTACTTACTATGTTGATCCAGAGGAAGGCGAAAAATAACCCCGAAGACTAGTTGTTGGATAATCCTCATATCAGGGGAAAAAAATTCCTTCCTGACCCCAAATATGGCGATCGGAATGAATCCCTGGATGGTTGGTGCTCTAATCTACTTGGATGTTATGTGGTGGAAGCTCGGTAGGTTTGTCAAAGTCCGGTTAATAAGAAAGTCCAGTGTAGTTGTATCATCCGATTAAAGGTTCATTCCTAGATGTTGCTGGAATGGGGCTGATTTCTCTCAGCCTAATACTCCTGTAAGAAGAGAAATATACACGTCTGAGAATCAGCCCCTCACATACAGTATATACTGTATACAGGGGGTGTAAGAATAAGGTGTATAGTGTGTATGTGTGTTACTGGGCAGTGATATAGATGTCCCTATATGATATACTTACAGAAGTCCCATGGGAATGGTGGATCGGCTGTGCCGGATTCCACTTTGCTCCAGTCTATGGAGTTGAAGAACGGATGGGATCTGATGGACGATATAATAGCCAATCGAGAGAATGGAATTTTGCAGAGGAGCTGGAAAATGAAAGAGACCATTAGTCATGATATTATGTATTATTAGTAGCAAGTTATTACACAATGTCTATGAACTGTCCACATCTTATGTTCATATCTTCTTATCACCCTCCATCATCCTGTCTTCATCTGATCCTACTCACCCCTTCCATGATATCGATGGCATCAGGGCAGATGCTTGGTGGATAACAAGGAACATCATTCTGCAGTGATTCGCAATATTCCTCTTTTGAGCCGAGGCTATAGAACGGCTGATCACCTACAATCATCGTAAATAGTAGGGCGCCAAAGGAAAATGAGTCCACCTGATAGTTGTGGTCTTCTCCATACATTATCTGTGGGAACATGAGACAGGAAATGAGCTGAATACACTAGTGAGGGGATTTACCCACAGGCCATGAGGACCGATCTGTGATTAGATATGAGCAGGATACATAGGCATCAGAGTATTACTCAGTCCTATCAGCATCAATCAGACGGAGGTTCCTTACCTCTGGCGCAGCGTAACCAATAGAGCCTACTAATTCATTAAATGTTTCCTTCTCAAACACTTTTATTGCTGATGAGCCAAAGTCAGCGATTTTGATGTGTCCGATGTCATCTAGGAGAATGTTCTCAGGCTTCAGGTCACTGCAGGAAAAAGAGCAGATACTGATTGTGAGGAGGATAATTCATAAAAAGAACGTAATACAATAGATATGTAAGGAAGGAGACAACAGGGAGTCAGAGGTGATATATTTATGTCTGTAGCTGAACTGATTACCGATGTATGATGCCTTTTTCATGAAGATATTGGATTCCGCAGACCATCTCTGCTGCAAAGAGCCTATGGAGAAGAAAGTAGAGGATCAGTGGTTACACACACAATCATACAGAGAGCATGAGGAGATCACACACCTGTCCCATGCACATGCACATCTTCATTTTCTCCTGTTGTCATTGTCCATTGCTGGGATTACAATGTACGGGCAAAAGATTATTAGGATTCAGTTATAAGACATTTACCTTGTTGCCTTTATATCATAAGGCATTGATTTTTCCATGTGATCAAACAGGTCTCCTCCAGCCATGTAGTCCATCGCTATGATGTATTGATTAGGTGTCTCCATAAATCCCCGCAGAGAGGTTAGGAAACGGCACCCAGTGGCCCTTTTCAGGACTTCTATCTCAGTAATGACTTTGTCCTCAGCACGACGACTCTGGTCCATGATTTTGACAGCCAGCAGTTCTTCACTGATCGGATCTGATGCCAAGATGACCTGAAGGAAAATCACAACAGATCAGACCAAACTCTGTCATCCCACAGGAATCAGTCTAATGCAGAGCTGGATAATGTGCGTCTCACGGACCGAGACAGCAAAAAGGCTGTCCCAATGCCACCGCTATCCGCACATCCTCAGTATGCAGACACAGGTAAATACATTGGTGGAAGAGGGGCTGCCAACTACTTCTTCCACCAATCAGCATGTGAGACAGCAGACGTGATGACTTCATTACATCGTGTCTGCTGTATGGAAAGTCAGTTCACCGGAGACAGGAGCAAAGTGTTGGGGGAACGGGACCGAGGTGAGTATGTGCTGGTTTCTTTTTTTCCCCCATATATGTATGAGATGTTTGCATGTATATAGGAGGCCATGAGGGGCTCATACTGTATGTAGGAGGCAATGTGAGGGCTCATACTGTAAATAGTAGGCAATGTGGCGGCTTATACTGTATATAGGAGGCAATGTGGGGGCTCATACTGTATATAAGAGACAATGTTGGGGCTCATACTGTATATAAGAGGCAATGTGGGGGCTCATACTGTAAATAGGAGGCAATGTGGGGGCTCATACTGTAAATTTGAGGCAATGTGAGGGTTCATACCTTAAATAGGAGGCAATGTGGGGGCTCATACTGTAAATAGGAGGCAATGTGGGGGCTTATACTGTATATAGGATGCAATGTGGGGGCTCATACTGTATGTAGGAGGCGATGTGGGAGTTCAAACTGTATATAAGAGGCAATGTGGAGGCTCATACTGTATATAAGAGACAATGTGGAGCTCATACTGTATATAGGGGACAATGTGGAGGTTCATACTGTATAAAGAGAGGTAATGTGGGGCTCATATTTTATATAGGGTCTATGTGAGGGCTCATATTGTATATAAAGAGGCTATGTGGGGGCTCGCTCTGCATATAGAGAGGCTATGTGGAGGCTTAAGCTATATACAGGTGGCTATGTGGGGGCTCATACTTTAAGGGGCAATTTTGGGGCTCATACTGTATATAGAGGACTGTGTGTGGGCTCATACTGTATATAGAGAAGCTATGTGGGGGCTTACACTTTATGTAGGAAGTTGTGTGGGAGTTCATACTGTAAATAGGGCGCTGTTATTGGGCTCATACGGTATATAGGGGGTGTCAGCAATACGTAATTTTGCTCAATTTAAGTGATAATATAAAATACTAATTATAATTGTAATAAATATGTTAATTTTAATATTGAGCAGAATAGATTGGGGAACACGGAAGAGTAGAAATTCACACTTACTTTTCCGAAGCCTCCCTCTCCAAGATCTTCATGGAAATTGAGATTGGAAAGGTCAATATGATTTTCTGTGCCGACCAATTCTCTAAAGGGTAAAATACGGAAACTGGCTTCATCAAGGTCTTGTACTGGCATGACCGCTGTGCCGGAGGGTGTCTCAACGCTTCCATCTGCTGAGATGATAAAAGAGTTATTGATAAATATAAATACATTACAATTTTAATCAAATTTCTGTAATTAAGCTGAAAATGTCTGACATTTGTGCCCTGATTCATCCAAACTGTCGAATGTAGAAAAATTGTCCTGTTGCCCATAGCAACCAATCACAGCTCAGATTCCATTTTTTCACATTCTATGGAACAGTGAAAGCTGCATTGTGATGGGTTGCTGTGGCAACAAGGAAAGTATTTCTGCAATTTTGATAATCAAGGCCTGTCAACCCCCAGTCTATTATACTAAACTGTTTCATTCTTACCTGGAGCATCTTTATCCAGTGATGTGTGTGGTGGGGAAACAATCAGGTGTTTGGTCTCTGGGATGGAGATGTTCTCATCTGGTGACCTGGCCCTTTGTAATGCACCATTCCCATTGACAATGGGTTTGGCATAGAAAAGACGTCTCCTACATTGGACAACCCAGTCTCTGTTGTTTCTGATTCTCTTCTGGGCTGCCGCTCTTTGTAGGTTTTGAGTCTCTTGGCTTTCAGAACTGGAGAATGAGACATGTCTGGGTCTTCCTTGGCCAACCTCTTCCAGCTCTAATTCTACGCTGATGATATTTCTTCGCTTATTGAGGATGGCATCTTTGTTCCTCCTCCTAATTTCAGGGACAAGTTCTCCGATTTTTTTTATGGAGATAAGAATGGCCCTGTGAAGTTGATTATCTGCGGAGTCTGCAGAGTCAGATTCCATGAGGTTCTCCATTTTCCTTTTCTCTATAAGGATCTCGTGTCTCTTGATCTTTCTCATTTTCTCCAAATTCTGTCTTTTGGACGCCATTTCTGAGGCGTCAGTGTCCATGTCCAGTACTATAAAGTCTTTTCGCCCTAAAGCGAACAGTGGTTTTTGCTCTTCAGCAATTCCTCTCCTCTGTCTTAGAACCCGATCTCTTTGGGCTCTTCTCCTCTCTTCCTCCATTATAAAATTAGCTTTTGCTTTGTTTACAATGAAACGCATAGCAACTACCTCACCCTCGAAAGTCTGCAAGGCAGTGACTTCTCTTCGGCCGGAACACTGGGATATAGAAGGTGATGATGTCATCATACCAATTATGACATGTATTTAATTGTGATGTCATCAGACTAGGGTCCTGTTTTGCGTTCATGAGGTCTCAATGGAGACATTATACCAGGACTTTAGTTTGTATTTTTGTCATTAAATGAAGTAACACTTGTTAAATGGTGATCTTTTATCTCTATATTAGCAGAATCCTTCATTCTGTCTGTTTTTCTCCATATTCTTTTATTGCTTAATTCTGTCCAATTATTGTACATTTTGTCATCAGGTCCACAATCTCCATTTTGTGGGGTGTTCACATTTAGCGTTTAAGCTACAGTTTATCCTCCTGGACATTACAGGAGAGCTGTACCTTCCTATATAATGTATTTTTGAACTGTTGACTCCTTTTTGCATTATGTGTCATAGAAGTATCAGGTGGTCTTTGTCATTTTATTCTAGTTCCACCTTGTGACCAGGGCCGGCTTTAGACAAATTGTGGCCCTAGGAAAAATTCAAAGTGGGGCCCCAGATTCTGAAATACTGCGCTAACAACAGCACTACAGTCAATTCAGTGCATTGAAGTGAGTTTTGAGCTAATAACAATGTCTTTAAGCGCCAAGAAGCCACTCAGAAGAAAGACAAAAGGAGTAAAACATATCACAAGGTTGTGTTCTTTGCTGACTACAAGCAGTTAAGCCACTAAAAACACAGTTTCACAGGTTTCCTCACTCTAGTTGTAGCCTACAAAGAACACAGCTTTGTAATATGTTTTAATTCAGTACATGAAAAAAATAATATGTGGAAAATATGTAAATCAAAAAATATTATTACAACGTTGAATTTTGCATTGAAGGCTTATTTGTCACGCATGCACAATATCATGCAATGTCTTGTGAATACAGTCTTGTCATCTATATGCTTAGTCCGAACAATCATACGTGTGAGATCTTTTCATTACCATCTGTAGATACTTAGAACTAAGTAAAGAAATAATAAAGTGCTGCTGAAACCAGCATAAATACAGCCATAGATATCATTTTACACTTTGCCAAACACAAATAATAAAAAATAACTTAACATCTCTTACAGGTTTAGTCAAAGGGATCCACAACTTAAATAACTAGAAAATGTTCAAGCAAATGGTTTCTAAAGGAGCCCTTACAGGTCTATGTAATAAAACTGGCAACATAGCGAATGCTTTCTAGAAGCGAACCTTTCTGGCTTTTTCTGAAGCAAAATCTTTAATTATTTTGGAGAAGTCCAGATTTCTACGAATGTCCCGCTCAATTACAACCTCAGCTAGACCAATAAAGCGATCTTGTAACATTGATGACCTTAAATAATTTTTTATCACTTTGAAAAGTGAGAAACTTCTCTCGCCTGACGCTACGGTCACAGGAACACTCATTAGGACACACAACTCCACACTAAGATTTGGGTACAAATCCAATAGGTTTGTACAGTAAATGTAAGTAAGCATGTTCAATGGTGAATGGGAAACATCATCTGGGATGCTCCTAATTGCTGAACACATTTCAAAATTCAAGTCATTGAGATCAACATCACCCATTTCTTCTGAAGAGTGTTTGCAGCATTCTACAAGCCTCTGCTCATCTTTCACAGCTTCCATTTCCTCCTTCTTAAAAAGGAACCCAAAAAGGTGGTAAAAATCTTTCACCTGAGAAAATCTCTCAGTTATGACCACAAGTGTCGCATCAATCAAGGTTAAAGACAAAACCCTCTTCACCATTTCCTCGGGAGTGCTGGACGTTCATAATCAAACATTTTTCTTTTTTTTTGTTTTCTTTTTATTGGCAATGAAAACTCTACATCTGCTTCTTCAGCTATACTATTTGCAATATAATAACCTGATTCAAAACCATCTTCCCTGTAATCTTACAGAAAATGAAGTACAGATTCAGTTTCTTAAGAGTGTCCATGCCAACTTTTGTTTTCTGAAAGATCTTGCTTGCACCATTAATATGTTATAAGACATCATACCAGGCAACAATGCAAGTGATGCAAACTGACCAGAAGAAATGCCATTCTTGGCCTCCGCAGCTTTTTTTGATGCAGCATAGATGACAAGGTCTTCAAGCGCAGAACAAACTTCCCTTAGGTCGTAGCGAAGAACTTTTACACTGTAAATCCGACATTCCCAGCGAGGAGAAATAACTGTATAGCCCAAACATCAATGCTATGATGTGAGTGCGGAGGGAATCTTCCCACATTCACCAAATTATACCAGCTCTTAACAACCAGTATATATAATGAGGAAACAGAGTTATGATGGCAAAAAAATACATATTTTATTTTATTAAAGACAAAATTCATATAGAAAAAAGACAACTGTAAATGTGCAAGGGACAGCAACAGGTGTGCAGCAAGTGGGTCCACAACCCAAAAGGAATGCCTAGTAAACATTGCAATTATAAAAGGCTGCAGACATGAATCATAAAGTGCAGCACAGGTAGGGCATAAAACCATACACCTATATTAGCTAAATGCCAATGATAAACGTGTCCATGACATCCGTATCAATTACCCCATAACTAGGCACGCTAATAAGGTGATGGTCTTACCAGTGGTAAGGGCTGTGGGTGAACTGGCAGCACAGTGGGCGTAGTGGAGTACCCCGACGCACGTTTCGAGGCATCCGCAGCCGCTTTCTCAAGGGGCGGTAGCAAAGAAATTTTACTCTGTGAATCCAACATTCCCAGCGAGTATCAGACAGTGATTTGATGGTCAGGTTGGTTACATTTTTCTTTGAAGTTGCACATTGCAGTGTTGATGAGCTGAAGAGCACATACATTTGCTGCAATACTCCAAAGAATGTGACAGAGAGAACAGATGATTTAGCAGCATCAATGATGACTACATTAAGAGTGTGGCTACTTCAGGGCATATACAATGCTCTTTTATTCATGGCCGATGTAAATACTTTTATGGCCAAAAATGACAAAAGTATTTTCGGACTGATACCTTTATTGGCTAACCAGAAAAAATATATATGCAAGCTTTCAGAGCTCAGAGGCTCCTTCTTCAGGCAGGATTGCAAATGAATTAATAAGACAAATGAATAAGGCATCATCCTTTACACCTCATGAACAAATGTCCTGCTGTAATATCTCTTAAATGTTGTGCCTCCTAAAACCAGGTGAGGAACAATCAGAGCAAGGTATAATAGAAACAATTCACCAATTCTGCATTTATCACCCACTCCTGGTTTTGGCTCCCACTCCTGAGAAAAAATACTGACCAAATACTGATAGTGGGGCCATAGCCTAACACTTGTTCTCCAATAGGCAAATAGCGCTCCGTCCTTCCCGAGTCTCGCCGTATGTCTAAGCAGTACTGTACAGTCACATATGGGGTATTTCTATGTTCAGCAGAAATTGTGGGACAAATTTTGGTGCCATTTTTACTGATTTTCCTTTATGAAATGTAAAATTTGGGGCTAAAACTAAATATTTCTGGAAAAAATGTAATTATTTTTCTTCACTGCCCAATGGTATAAAATTCTGTGACACCTTTGGTGTCATTATCACTGCATCCCTAGATGAATTCATTGAGAGGTGAAGTTTGTAAAATGGGTCACTTGAGGGAGGTTTTGCAAATTTTGTTGGAAAATTGAGAAATTGTTGATCAACTTTTAACCATTCTGACTTCCTAGCAAAAAAAAATATTTGAAAAACGATGGTGATGTAAAGTAGACATGTGGTAAATGTTAATTATTAACTATTTTGTCTGATATAACTATCTGGTTTAAGGGCATAAAAATTAAAAGTTTGAAAATTGTGAAATTTTCTCCAGAATTTCCCATATTTTCACAAATAAACACAAAAAATATCGCTCTAAATTTACCACTAACATAAATTACAATGTGTCGCGTTCAGGAGTTATTACCTCATAATGTGACACTGGCCAGAATTGTAAAATGTGGTTTGGACAGGAAGGTGAAAATAGGCTTCAAGGTGAAAGGGTTAATTACATCTCCCATTTGTGAACTTTACATCAGCCTCATTTTTCCATTACTTTTTTATTTTGTTAGAATGTTATAAAGGTTAAAGCTTTAATAGCAAATTTAGATCTTTTCAAGAAAACTTTCAAAGCCTTTTCTACGGCCCTATTCAGGCTTGAAGCGACTTTGAGGGACCGACTTATTGGGAGATTGGGAAGTGATACCATTTTAAAAACTGCACCCCTCAATGTTGCTGCTGTCAGAAAGTTTGTTAACCCGTCACGTGCTGCACAGAAATTTGCACAAAGTGCAGTAAAAAAATGAAAAATTTTATTTTTTCCACTAAATCATTGCTTTTAGACTAAACCTAGGCAAAGTGCGGCCCATGAACAAAGGAGGAGAACAGCTCAGCATATATTGCAAAAAGTATTTATTTAGTAATACACAATAAAAACACAAATAGGAAATCAGACAATGTGGTAGTGTCAGATGGTAAAGTGCTTACAGGTCTGGTAAATATATTATAATATGCTTGTAATATATCCGTGAAATTACACAATTGCACGTTGCCCACAATGATAATTGAATTATAAATAATAATAAGTTTAAACAAGTGAACTAGGATAGAAATCACAGGATTAACACATATAACATGATCCCACTGACTGCTAAATGAAAGGGGATGGGGGTGAAACAATGTTCTTAGTATTAAGCTATGTGCCCATCTCTAAAGCCAAAATCATGTTACAACCAGCGGGATAATTACCTGACAGGGAAGCACAGCACGGGCGGAAGTAAGAAAGTGGTGAGGGTGATAGCCCAACGTACGTTTCGCGGCGTCCCAGGCCGCTTTCTCAAGGGCAAGAAGTGATGTCCTCATAGTGACCCAAGATGCATATATATTCATCTCTCCCCTTAGAATCTGGAGTGCAGACAGCTGGTCGGTGAGGCACGCACCAGGTAGTGGCCAGTTATACCGGGGGTGTGCCTCGCGGATCACATGATGTGGGGCCAGTATGCCACACACGGCGCATGCGCGCGGCTCAGGGAGCACACCGCGCGTGCGCCCCAGCCGTCAAACCACAGAACCGCGCATGCGCGGAAACGAAGTCCCACGCAGGCGCAGGGCGGCCCTCAGACCGTCAGGCACGCGAGCGCCGCAATCCCCACCGCGAGCACGCGCTCAGCCATGTCAGGAAGCAGCATAGCAGCACTCATTGTAAAAGAATGATCATAGATGGAAGAAGGGCCAAAGAAATAGATACTGCATACAGCAAAGTTTTTTCCAAGAAAAATACATATAAATCTAAAAAATCACATATGTATAATTAGCAGCAATTGTAGATCCTGATGATCATAACTCCCGTCTAGGTATGAGATCCAATGTGTATATCCAAGTCTCACTGATCTCCAGACACAAGTGACGTTATAAGGACTTTCATAAGTATGGACTAATAAAAGAGGTAAAGAAACAAAAGAAAAGACAGTGATGTGAGTGCGGACGGAATCTTCCCACATTCACCAAATTATACCAACTCTTAACAACCAGTATATATAATGAGGAAACAGAGTTATGATGGCAAAAAAATACATATTTTATTTTATTAAAGACAAAAATTCATATAGAAAAAAGACAACTGTAAATGTGCAAGGGACAGCAACAGCTGTGCAGCAAGTGGGTCCACAACCCAAAAGGAATGCCTAGTAAACATTGCAATTATAAAAGGCTGCAGGCCTGAATCATAAAGTGCAGCACAGGTAGGGCATAAAACCATACACCTATATTAGCTAAATGCCAATGATAGACGTGTCCATGACATCCGTATCAATTTCCCCATAACTAGGCACGCTAATAAGGTGATGGTCTTTCCAGTGGTAAGGGCTGTGGGCGAACTGGCAGCACAGTGGGCGTAGTGGAGTACCCCGACGCACGTTTCGAGGCATCCGCAGCCGCTTTCTCAAGGGGCGGTAGCAAAGAAATTTTACTCTGTGAATCCAACATTCCCAGCGAGTATCAGACAGTGATTTGATGGTCAGGTTGGTTACATTTTTCTTTGAAGTTGCACATTGCAGTGTTGATGAGCTGAAGAGCACATACATTTGCTGCAATACTCCAAAGAATGTGACAGAGAGAACAGATGATTTAGCAGCATCAATGATGACTACATTAAGAGTGTGGCTACTTCAGGGCATATACAATGCTCTTTTATTCATGGCCGATGTAAATACTTATATGGCCAAAAATGACAAAAGCATTTTCGGACTGATACCTTTATTGGCTAACCATAAAAAATATATATGCAAGCTTTCAGAGCACAGAGGCTCCTTCTTCAGGCAGGATTGCAAATGAATTAATAAGACAAATGAATAAGGCATCATCCCTTACACCTCATGAACAAATGTCCTGCTGTAATATCTCTTAAATGTTGTGCCTCCTAAAACCAGGTGAGGAACAATCAGAGAAAGGTATAATAGAAACAAGTCACCAATTCTGCATTTATCACCCACTCCTGGTTTTGGCTCCCACTCCTGAGAAAAAATACTGACCAAATACTGATAGGGGGCCATAGCCTAAGGGTATGTGCACACGATGCAGAAATGAAGCAGAAAATTTCTGCATCATTTCTGCATCTCCCTGGCAGAAAAAACGCATGCAGATTGTGCATGCTTTTTTCCTGCGGAATACATGCGGATTCACATGCGTTTCCGCATGCGTTTCCGCATGTGGATTGACAAGCGCTTTCCAGGCGATTTTAGCATCACTTGGAAAGTGCTTGACAACTAGGTCACACTATATAAATCCATGCAAACAGCATGGATTTATATAGTGTGACCCGAGAGAGTGTATATACTTACCTCCGATGGCCCGCGCTGTCCTGCTCAATCCATTCTCCCTCGCCGGCAACTTTGAATTGAAAGACCTGCCGACGTCAGCGTCACGTGACCCGTCACATGACTCTGACGTCAGCGCAGGTCCTACAACTGACTGCAAGTGCCGGGAACCAAGCAGGAGCAGTGCGCGGGCCGACAGATGGTAAGTATATATATATTTTTTATTTTATTCTTGTTTTACAGCTTTTTAATGGTACCTGGGTGTGGATGACACTCTCCTCTCCTCCACACCCGGGTACCATCCGCATATTAGAACGCGCCAATAACGCAAGTACAAATGCAGTCTTGCGGAATTGGCGCGTTCTAATGCAAGTCAATGGCGGCGAAAACACCGCTTTTATGCAAAATTAATTGACATGCTGCGGATTTTTGAGCGCAGCGTTTACGCTGCGGAAAAATCCGCATCATGGGCACAGCACATGCGGATTTCAATTGGGGATCATTGCTGCCCTTCTACCATGCGTTTTTAATGCGTTTCCGCGGCGATTACGCAACTGCAAAAACGCCGCGGAAACGCATTAAATACGCATCGTGTGAACTCAGCCTAACACTTGTTCTCCAATAGGCAAATAGTGCTCCATCCTTCCCGAGTCTCGCCGTATGGCTAAGCAGTACTGTACAGTCACATATGGGGTATTTCTATGTTCAGCAGAAATTGTGGGACACATTTTGGTGCCATTTTTACCGATTTTCCTTTATGAAATGTAAAATTTGGGGCTAAAACTAAATTTTTCTGGAAAAAATGTAATTATTTTTCTTCACTGCCCAATGGTATAAAATTCTGTGACACCTTTGGTGTCATTATCACTGCATCCCTAGATGAATTCATTGAGAGGTGAAGTTTGTAAAATGGGTCACTTGAGGGAGGTTTTGTAAATTTTGTTGGAAAATTGAGAAATTGTTGATCAACTTTTAACCATTCTGACTTCCTAACAAAAAAAAATATTTAAAAAACGATGGTGATGTAAAGTAGACATGTGGTAAATGTTAATTATTAACTATTTTGTATGATATAACTATCTGGTTTAAGGGCATAAAAATTAAAAGTTTGAAAATTGTGAAATTTTCTCCAGAATTTCCCATATTTTCACAAATAAACACAAAAAATATCGCTCTAAATTTACCACTAACATGAATTACAATGTGTCGCGCTCAGGAGTTATTACCTCATAATGTGACACTGGCCAGAATTGTAAAATGTGGCTTGGACAGGAAGGTGAAAATAGGCTTCAAGGTGAAAGGGTTAATTACATCTCCCATTTGTGAACATTACATCAGCCTCATTTTTCCATTACTTTTTTATTTTGTTAGAATGTTATAAAGGTTAAAGCTTTAATAGCAAATTTAGATCTTTTCAAGAAAACTTTCAAAGCCTTTTCTACGGCCCTATTCAGGCTTGAAGTGACTTTGAGGGACCGACTTATTGGGAGATTGGGAAGTGATACCATTTTAAAAACTGCACCCCTCAATGTTGCTGCTGTCAGAAAGTTTGTTAACCCGTCACGTGCTACACAGAAATTTACACAAAGTGCAATAAAAAAATGAAAAATGTTATTTTTTCCACTAAATCAGTGCTTTAGACTAAACCTAGGCAAAGTGCAGCCCATGAACAAAGGAGGAGAACAGCTCAGCATATATTGCAAAAAGTATTTATTTAGTAATATGACTCGCCCCCTGGGCCGTGGGGCACTCGGGACCGGGCTTCAGGGCAATTCTGGGAGTAGTAGTGGCGACCCGGTCCCGTGGCTCAGGGTGGTCAGACCAGTGGCAGTCTATTATATGTTTTAGGTAATGTCCGACTACGCCACCCGTGCATTGCGGCTATTATGAACTGCCGCTGCAAGGCAGTCCCCCGAGGATAATGGTGTGTGCAGTTGAGATCGTATAACTCCCCACGGGAGGAGTGTGGCCCCAGGGCAGTGTAGTAGATGGTGGGGGTTGTGGTGCAGGGAGTCCCAGTACTGTTAGTACTGGCGAAGCAAAAAGCACAAAGACAACGTGTTGCAGTCCAGGGTCTTTTACTCACAGTTCGTATATTCCCAGTCACTTCTGTCAGCAATGACCGCCCGAGCCGTGCTGCGTCCACCAGGTGAGGGGCTCGGTCAACCCCCAGGCAGTTCAGGAATATGGCACAGGACCCCCTCCTATCCTTTCTCTGGCCTGCCCCACCAGTGACCAACTTTTGTCCAGCTACCGCGGATCTGCGAGGGTAAACGTGGGCCCCGTTCCCCGCTGCCCTATATGGTGCCTTCCTAGCCGGCTGAGGGTAGTTTCTCCTCCACCAACTTGGGATCCGGTACCCTTAATCTGCCTGACCCTTCAGCCGGTATTCTCATGGGCTCTTAGAGTCCCTTCTGCCTTCTTGTTTATGAGCCCTTCTACACTTTGGGTACTTCTCTTTTCTTTGCTGTTCCTTTCTGTTTCTGTTCCTTCCTTCTGGCTCCGGCCTTCACCCTAGGCCTGCCTCGTGGAGCTGGGCCCAGACTGAGCCACAGCTCCCTGTCAGCCTTCTCTGGCTGAACTCTTTCTCTCTCTGAACTCAACTCAACCCAGAACTAAGATGGTGCCCACCTTATATACCCTTCCCTAGTGTGTGAGCTCAGGTGACCAGCAACCAATGAGCTCCTACCTATGCTCCAGAAACCGTCCCCTTCTGCTCCTACATCACTGGGTTTTCCTCCCCCCTCCCCACTCCAGCCAGGGACATGGTCTGTCGTGCCTGCATTACTGTACTAATGGGAGCACCGTTGAGCTGTCCCCCGGAAATGGGGTGTGTTTGAAGCATGCATGGTCCATACTCCATCCTTACCCGGGAGTGGAATATCACACCTCTGGCAGAGGTGCAATACCCCTGTAGCGGCCGAACCCTCGGGGCGCTACAAATACACAATAAAAACACAAATAGGAAATCAGACAATGTGGTAGTGTCAGATGGTAAAGTGCTTACAGGTCTGGTAAATATAATATAATATGCTTGTAATATATCCGTGAAATTACACAATTGCACGTTGCCCACAATGATAATTGAATTATAAATAATAATAAGTTTAAACAAGTGAACTAGGATAGAAATCACAGGATTAACACATATAACATGATCCCACTGACTGCTAAATGAAAGGGGTTGGGGGTGAAACAATGTTCTTAGTATTAAGCTATGTGCCCATCTCTAAAGCCAAAATCATGTTACAACCAGCGGGATAATTACCTGACAGGGAAGCACAGCACGGGCGGAAGTAAGAACGTGGTGAGGGTGATAGCCCAACGTACGTTTCGCGGCGTCCCAGGCTGCTTTCTCAAGGGCAAGAAGTGATGTCCTCATAGTGACCCAAGATGCATAAATATTCATCTCTCCCCTTAGAATCTGGAGTGCAGAAAGCTGGTCGGCGAGGCAGGTACCCGGAAGTGGCCAGCTATACCGGGTGCGTGCCTCGCGGATCACATGACGTGGGGCCAGTTGCCACACACGGCGCATGCGCACGGCTCAGGGAGCACACCGCGCGCGCCCCAGCCGTCAAACCGCAGAACCGCGCATTCCCCGGAACGAAGTCCCACGCAGGCGCAGGGCGGCCCTCAGACGGCCAGGCGCGCGCGCGCCGCAATCCCCACCGCGAGCACGCGCTCAGCCACGTTAGGAAGCAGCATAGCAGCACTCATTGTAAAAGAATTAGGATAAAAAGGGAGAGCAGCGGTGAGACAAAGAGGGAGCCTAATGATCATAGATGGAAGAAGGGCCAAAGAAATAGATACTGCATACAGCAAAGTTTTTTTCCAAGAAAAATACATATAAATCTAAAAAATCACATAAGTATAATTAGCAGCAATTGTAGATTCTGATGATCATAACTTCCGTCTAGGCATGAGATCCAATGTGTACATCCAAGTCTCACTGATCTCCAGACACAAGTGGGGTTATAAGGACTTTCATGAGTATGGACTAATAAAAGAGGAAAAGAAACAAAAGAAAAGACAATGATTAAAACCATTAGAATTAAAATCACATGAAAAATAATAACTCCTCTTATAATCACCCAACCCACATGTGTAAGTACATACATGTGGGGATAGAGGTATACAGGATAAACTTACAGCTACAAAAATGAGTGCAGCCCATGTACGGCCCTCTGGCTGTTCCAGTCCAACTCACTGACCTAGACAGCTACAGGGCTGAAAACACTGGCCCACAGGCCGCACCATTCGACCACCTGGAGTCCCGATATCACAGCTATCTGCCTCCTCAAGAAGCAGATAACTGTCAACACAATGGTGGAGGATGGAGCTGCTGGTTCCTCCTTCCACCACTCAGTATATGGGACTCAGACAGCAAATGTGATGATGTCATTACTAGTGATGAGCGAGCACTAAAAAACTCGGGTGCTCTTTGCTCGGGTCGAGAAAATCGTAATGCTCAGATGCTGAACCCGAGCAACGAGCCCAATGTAAGTCTATGGGAAACTCGAGCATTTTTCCAGCGGTTCCCCCCGCAGAGATGTGCAGGGGGCCTAAAAATTGCCCTAAACAATGGGAACAGTGCTGAAATGACATGGGAGCTCAGGCATCTCTGACTCTCAGGTCACTGCCGTGAACAATGTTGTCAGAGTATTACGCCACTTTTACGGACCAACAATAAAACATACAAAAACTAAACCAAAATGGATGTTCCTGGAAAAAATGTTAAGGGACATTTTTTCCAGGGTAATGACTTGTATATAAGGCAAAAAAACAAACACAAAAACAAAAATGCTCCTTTACACCTTGGGCTATGTTCACACGTAGCGTTTTTGATGCGTTTTTGCACTTTTGCATTGCTTTCAATGGTGAAAAATACATTCACCAGTAAATGTAATTTTAACATTTTACTATCTTATCTGGTCATGTGGTGTGTGACACATCATCAGACACATCCATACAGTGCTGAAAAGACATGGGAACAATATATGGAAGACCCCTGGAAGCATCTCTGACTCCCAGGTCACTGCCCAAAGCCGTGGCCATCAGACGTGATCCTATATTACTGCTGTAAAAATACAGACATTTTTGGCAACGTGACAAATATTACACCCCATTTAAAATGGAAAAGGTGCGTGGCAAGGGATGGGGAAGTGGACGTAATGGTGATGGTGCACCCAGATGCCGAGGCTGTCGGCAAGATGAAACTGTGCCTACTAAGGAAGCCACAACATCGCCATTGGATTCAATGGGGGGCAAAACCAAACACATACACAACACCTTCAAACGGGCCCAAAAGCTGCCAAAACACATCAAATTAGGGGCAGACACCAGGAAACTGGCATCAATTGACCCAGAGTACAAGTAATATAATTATTATTATTTATTCTTATAGTGCCATTTATTCCATGGCGCTTTGCATGTGAAAAGAAGTCACCGACTGCTATAAGAGGAGAGAAGACCCTGCCCGTGAGGGCGCACAAACAATCGACAAGGGATGGGTGAGGAAACAGTAGGTGAGGGTAGAGCTGATCGTGCAGCGGTATGGTGGAGCGAAGGTTACTGAAAGTTGTACGCATGTCGGAAGAGATGGGTTTTCAGGTTCCTTTTGAAGGTTTCAACAGTAGGCGAGAGTCTGATATGTTGGGGTAGAGAGTTCAAGAGTAGGTGGGAAAATGCACGAGAGAAATCTTGTACAAGTGCTTGTGACCAGGGACGGTACATCTCATTGACGGCACACTGGGTTAATATTGTGGAAGCCGTGACCCAGTCGCACCCTGGGACGGAACACGTCTTCCCGACACATAGAATTGTGGGCTCTGGGTCAATCAACCTTCAACACAATGTTCACAAGGTCTCCTACACAATGAGCAAATTATTCATGATGATAGACGCCACTGTCTCCTTAGCTTGCTGATGGTACTTTTCTGTGGGAATGAGCTTGTCTCCAACCAGTCTGGAATATTTCTAGTGAATTATGGCACGCCATGGTTTGCTATTAGCACCTAGTACCAGAAGCGAAAACATCCACAATTTTCTTCTCAGAAATTTTATTTGGTAGACTGTCATTTCTCCCAGGAAGTCCTCTAATGCAGCTTGTTCCATAAGCAATGGCAGCCCATCCAAAATCAGCCCACACTTCTTGGTGGTGCTTTGACACACAAAGATCTTTCTTTATGCCTTGAATTTCATGACTACAGAGTTGGGCAA
Source organism: Phyllobates terribilis (assembly GCF_046119375.1). Lineage (NCBI taxonomy): Eukaryota > Metazoa > Chordata > Amphibia > Anura > Dendrobatidae > Phyllobates > Phyllobates terribilis. The sequence continues at coordinate 314,562,910 of NW_027362768.1, forward strand.
TGGCCTGATCTACAATGCATTTGAGAAATAATGTGTAAAAGCACGTCCAATCCACAGCAAAAATGGAGCCATAGAGTGCCCGGAAACCTTAACCTAGACTTTTCTTAGCCAGGGCTGCTTCTCAGCAGGGTTGGATGGGCCCACCAGAGAACCAGAGACTCCTCCAGTGGGGGCCCTGGCTTCTACTTCAGGAGAGTTTATAATGCAACCTTGCAGGTCGTGATGATGATAGAGGCCACCATCTCCTTAGCTTGCTGCTGGTATTTTTTTGTGGGAATGAGCTTGGCTCCAGCCAGCCTGGAATATTTTCAGTGAATTCAGGCACGCCATGGTTTGGTATTGGCACCGAGTACCAGAAGCGAAGCCATCCACAATTTCCTTCTCAGGAATTTTATTTGGTAGTCTGAGTGGCTACCCAAACATTAGTTTCTCACAAAGGAGCTCAAGACATTGAGTGGCAGTAGATGCAAGTTTCTCCAGCATGTTAGATACCAGAAGGAGAACAGAGAAGGCAGCACAGTGGCTCAGTCATTAGCACTACAGCGTTTCAGCGCTGGGGTTCTGGTTCCAAATCCCAGCAAGGGCAACATCCTTAAAGGAGTTGTCTACTACTTTTACATTCCACGCGGCACCCCCGCCGATCAACTATTATTGGTGCCGGCGGCGGCTGCTGCCAGCCGGAAGTGCTTACCACCATCAAGTGGTAGTGGCCGCTGCGGTATACTGCACATCCGCCTCCTATTCAATTGAATATAACAGCTGATCGGCGGGAGTGCCGCGTGCAGGACCCCGGCTGATCATACATTGATGCCCTATCCTACGGATAGGACGTCAATGTAAAAGTATTGGACAACTTCTTTAAGGAGTTTGTATGTTCTCCTCGTGTTTGCGTGGGTTTACCCCAGGTTCTCCGGTTTGCTCCTCAGTAAAAAGGCTGCCATACAGTGTCCGGGAACCCTCACACAGACTTTTCCTAGCTAGGGCTGCTTCTCAGCAGGGTTGGACGGGCCCACCAGAGAACCGGAGACTCCTCCGGTAGGCCCTGGCTTCTCCTTCAGGAGAGTTCATAATGCAAACCTTGCAGGTCGTGATGATGATAGAGGCCATTATCTCACTAGCTTGCTGATGGTACTTTTCTGTGGGAATGAGCTTGTCTCCAACCAGCTTGGAATATTTCCAGTGAATTAAGGCACTCCACGGTTTGGTATTAGCAACCAGTATCAGAGGCGAAGCCATCCACAATTTCCTTCACAGGAATTTTATTTGGTAGACTGAGTGGCTGCCCAAACTTTAGTTTCTCACAAGGGAGCCGAAGACACTGAGTGGCAGTACGTGCAAGTTTCTCCAGCATGACCTGTTTGTTAGATATCAGAGGGAGAACAGAATTTGGCATTGCCAAGGTACCAGAGTCTGTTTTTTTTTTTACTAAAGATCCTGCTGTGTTTTTATATATATTTTTTTTTTATGTCTCTTCAAATGTGTATTGGAGTGCGTCCTAATTTTTGGCAGCCCTTGACATTGCTGCATATACGCAATAACAGTATAGGAGAGCCACTCTTTAATAACGGGTAGGACAATTCAAATAGATTCTATATTCTAGAATATTACCGGTCTTATCTGAAATTCGTTTACGGGTGAGGTATCACAGTTTGGATAGCATATTACACCGACCGGTATTAGGTATTATTGCCTAATACTGCATGCTGCTTGTGCTGCCGAAAATTTTTTATTTTTTCCAGAAAAATCCATTTTAGTTTGGTTTTTGTATGTTTTATTGTCAGTCCGTAAAAGTGGCGTATTACTCTGACAACATTGCAATAGTTATCCTTGGCAGGAGAAGAAGGAGAAGGAGGAAAAAGAACAAAGAGCGCTGTGTAACACTGTGGAGAGGTGAAGTGTATGTAATGAACTCACCCAAAATGGTTGTGCTGGACAGACACAACACTGGCAGAAAATTTAGAAGAGGACTGGAGTTTCTCCTCCGGTATGCTGCTCATCCAATGTCGTTGTACTGTGCTTTTCCTGGCCCTGAAGCCACTCCACTTGGAGGTATACAAGGAGAGAAGAACTTGGGATGGCGCTTTCGTTTGAATGTGGAGATCAGACAGTCTATATATCAATATTAGATTTATTGGTTTTAAAAACAGATTTTACTGTCAAACCACATTTACCATAAAAAACTTTTAAAAACACAATGAGTTTCAACTTCCATGAGTCTTCAGGTGTAAAAGAAATAGTGACACATAGAAACTTTTATACCTTATACTTAATTAGTTGTGGGTGGAGTGTTCATAAATAACTTTTTACAGTCTTTTACAGTCTTCATTAGGTGTAAAAGAAATAGTGACATACAGAAACTTTTATACCTTATACTTAATTAGTTGTGGGTGGAGTGTTACACCCACAACTAATTAAGTATACAGTAAGGTATAAAAGTTTCTATATGTCACTATTTCTTTTACACATGATGAAGACTCATAGAAGTTGAAACGCGTTGTATTTTTAAAAGTTTTTTTATGGTAAATGTGGCTTGACAGCAAAATCTGTTTTTAAAACCAATAAATCTAATATGGATATATGAACTGTCTGAACTCTGACAACATTGTACACAGATATGCTATTGGTCAGCGACCAACTGTGGATAGGTTTGAACACACGACTGCCATACTGTAAATGAAGTATAATATCTGACACATTCCCAAAAAATTTCCGTATTATTGCGGCAGTAATATGGGATCACGTCTGATGACCACGGTTTCAGTCAGTCGCCTAATAGTATGGTATTTGTCAGTGACCAAGTATCAATAGTTTGGAACAACATACACCTGGCAGACTTTAAATGGAGTGTAATATCTGACACGTTCCCAAAAATTTCTGTATTGTTACAGTAGTCATATGGGATCAAGTCTGATGGCCACGGTTTCAGGCAGTCACCTAATAGTATGGTATTTGTCAGCGACCAAAACAAAGCTGGCTGACTTTAAATGAAGTATAATATTTGGCACGCTCCACAAAATGTCTGTATTATTACCGCAGTAACATGGGATCACGTGTGATCTTGGAAAAGTTTCTCTGCTTCTACAATACAGTATTGCAAATATAATCAAAAAATATGTCTGTATTCTGCTAACAAGCAAATGGAGCAGTAAAATGGTGTACTCTGTATTGCTTTTTAAGCAAATAATCAGGATAAGGAGCAAAAAAGAAAATAGTCTGGTACTGTAGGGCTATGGATATTTGTAACAGCAGCAGCAGACAGAACATGCAATAGACCCTATTGTGCTGTATACACTGCCACAAACCTTACCTGCCTAACTCCTGCTATCACCACTGAATACATGCAGTTGGATTAGTCCTCAGAAGGACTGTTAGATCAGATGGACATATATCTTGTTGTGGAATACCTATACGTAACTAATAAACCACCAATTCTGTCACTCACTCAGCAGCACCTCTCCCTACTCTGCCTGTTTCCGGGGTACACTGTCACAAGCATAGGGTCACCAGGTCTGATATAGACCTTATGACGCTATGCGGCCAGCCAATCACTGTGATGCCACAACCAACATAGCTACGGCATTACAGTGCGTGGCAAGCAATCCCTGCATTTTAATTGACTGTCTAAAGAGCACCAAACATGTAGGGAGGGGAGGTGAAATACTCGAGGAGCGCCTGACGCGCCCCCTGTGCCGTGGGGTACTCGGCAGCCGGGCCTCTGGTTGCTTGGGGGATATCACGGTAGCTGGCCCGGTCCGTGACCCAGGGCGATCAGTAAAAAGGGGAAAATATTGGGGGATTTGGGAAAGTGTTCGTGACGCCACCTGTGGAATGCGTCTAAGGGGTGCCGCCGCTGCGGAGCAGTCCTCTGGAGCTGGTGTTACGGCAGCAGGGATGGTGTGGCTCTCCACAGGTAGAGCTAGCTCCAGGACTGCGTGGGGTGTAATGGATGGTTGTGCTGGCCGCTGTGGTGCAGAGAGGGAATGGTGGCGCAGACGGAATAATTGGACAGAGGCTGTGCGGTGCAGTCATCCGTGTCTTTACTCACAGTTCTTTAGTTCCTCAGGGTGCACTGTCAGATTGCAGCCTCCCACGTCGCGCTGCATTCACCAGGCAGGGGCTCAGCTCTTCCTCAGGTAGATCAGGGGTACCTGGCAGAACCCCACTTTCACGTGTTCCTAGCTAGACCGACTTCACGCTGGGTCTTTCTCCCTCCTGCCCTGCGCTGCCCACTCTCAATCTCGCTCGGGTGCTCTGAAGTCCCTCCTGTACGTTGGATCCCGGACCTGCTTGACCCTACTGGGGATTAGAATGCGGCTTACGATCCCTCTGTCTTCTGACAGATTCGGGGCGTACGGGTGCCGTCCTGCACTCGCCGTACCCCCTAGGAACCCTTCTTAGAACGGAGCCTGCTCCCTGCTCCCCTCCTGAGCCTCCAGACTTGGCCCTACTTGTGGAGCAGAGCTCCTTATGAGACTCTGCTCCTGGACTGTTCTTCTGAACTGTCCTGAGCTGTTCTTCTGAACTGCTCTCCTCTACTAATCTATCTGTCCTGCCACCCTAAGATGGCTTCCCTATATATACTCCTACCAAAGTGCTCCCTATAACTACTTCCTCCACCGACACCCACTACTGGTTCCCCCTACCTTTGGTTCCCCCACTCCAGCCAGGGTCAGGGCTCAGCAGAAACATATATTGCGTCTTGCCCCTCCAGCTGGCCTGGAGCAGTGTATTGTTGGATGCAGGTGTTTGGTGTTCCGGGCAGCACTCCCTCCTTACCTGAGAGAAGGAGATACCACACCTCTGGGTGAGGTGCAGTACCCCTGTGGCGACTGAACCATCAGGGGCGCCACACTCCCCCCTGGTAAAACACAGCACATCCGTGAGCTGGAACAGAGCAAAACAGGCTAAATTGACATGAAAAATTTTAAGAATGCATTCGCATATAAGACAGTAAAACATTTCTTCCCTTAATGGGAGGCACATCACTTTAATGTTACAGGGTTACATTTTTCAAGCAGTTTAAAACATTTTTCATAACGTTCTCGCAACAGGTTACAGTTCATGCTGTAACCGGGTGTCCATTTTACTTCACAAACTGCTGCAACAAGTAGCAGCATCAGGGACCCGTCCGCAAACCCTCAACGTAGGCCCTGGGCGTGGCTGAAGGGCATATGCGATCCTGGAGTTGGACCACGGCTTCCGCCACGCCAGACGGGTTTTCGTTCTGTGATCATGGTTACTAATATAAAACCAATAGGGTGCACCTTAAGAGGTGCTGAACTATTTACAATGCAAGTTCTTGGCCGTTCACTGTCCCCATCCTGGAGTCTCTATATACCCTGATGGGTACCTAAGTAAACACACGCTCAAAAAACATTATTTTCAACTTGAACTACTGCACCCTTACAGGTGACTATTTACAAAATCAGTCCCACTCGCTGGACTAATAGTGGGAACCCCGCCTGGGGTATTTCTGATTCTTACCTGACCCAGCCGGGTCATAAGGTATGTCCTGCGGGAGTGTGTCCTCAATGACGCGGTACACATGCAGGGCGAACCACCCACGTTCCCCGTGGTGGCGTGTGTACGTGATACGGTCCCCCGGATACAGATTCCAGTCGGGATGGCCTTCCTCCAGCTCGGGCTCCACATCCCGCCAGTTCACGAATATGTCCCTTTCAAAGTCGGGACTGAGGATAAGGCCCCACCCAGCCTGCAGGTGAAACTTTACCACGAGGCCTTCCTCGCGGGGGCTGGGGTGGGCCGACTCCGCCTGACGGACCTGTGCCTTTGCGGCCTTGTTCCGGGCCTCCAGGCGTTCACAGCGCGCCTACCGCGCGCGCCGCTCCTTCTCCAGCTGCCGGAGCTCCCGCCTGCAGAACTCCTTCCTCCGCAGGGCTTCGGCCTGGGTCTCCTGCGGGAACCCCATCAGGTCCCCCCCCTGGTTATCCCAGCAAAACTCTTCTCCGCTGGAGTAGGTAACCAGGGGCGCTGGTGTCAGGAGGAGCGGGCACGGCTGCTGGTCCTCGAACCGGGCGCACCAGTCGAAGTCTGGCGCGCCATACACCCACTCGGGTGCCGGAGGTGGAGGCGCCGGGAGGGCATCCAGTAGCAGGCCCGAGGCTTCAGCGCCCGGGAATGGAGGCTCCGGGAGGGCACTAGATGGCAGATCCTCAGGGTCAGCGCCCGGGGGTGGAGGTTCCGGGCTTAGCAGCTGCTCCAGCGAGGGCATGGCGGCATACGGGGAGTGCTGGGTAAAGAGGCCCAGCAGCAGGTCAGCGCTGGCAGTGCTCGGGATAGGGGATTCTTTCCAACTGCTCCTGTACTCCATACGGCCTCCTGGTTCTCCGCGAGCTCCGCCGGGGCTGAGGTGCCGCTGCTGGCATCCGGTGTCGCTTTCCGCCATGCTGCCAATTTTTCCAGCAGTTCGCTCCTCTACTTTGCGACCGCTGCTTGCTGGGCTTGCTCCACTTGTTGGCCCAGCTCGAGGACCTCGCTCTGGAGGAACTCCATGTCCTCCGGGGACAATTTCTCAGCTTCTCCCTCCAGGGTGAGGGGGTCACTTGACGCTGTGGCAGGTCAGAGGCGGAGGCTGGACTTTTGCTTCCTTCCATTCTGGCTGCCGGGTGCGGTCTGTCTAGACTGGTTAAGACCACACCCTGTCTCCATTCCTTTTCTCCTCCTCCTCTCTTCTTTCGGGGGCGGCCCCATGGCAATCTGCTGTCAGTCACTCCCTGTGACGGCCTCCCTGCCTTGACGGACACATCTATGCGGACAGTCACTGTTGCAAGGGGCAGGGTTGGCTTTTGGCGCAATTCTGGGACCCAGCCCACGATGGGAGGTTCCATTTTGTTGTCCTTTAGCATGCACATAATGGTGCCCATTCTTCTGGGGCGGGCGCCACATTCAACAACATAACACAGTCCTTTAGGCACACTTCACCCGCCAATAACGGGTTGGTCACGAATCCTGTCCGTGACGCCAGATCTCACGCGCCCCCAGGGCGGTGGGATACTCGGCAGCTGGGCCTCTGGTAGCTGGGGGATATCACGGTGGCTGGCCCAGTCCGTGACCCAGGGTGGTCAGTGCAAAAAGGGGATATTTTTATATGAGATTTTTAGGATTGTTCGTGACGCCACCTGTGGAATACGGCTAAGGGGTTCCGCTGCTGCGGAGCAGTCCTCTGGAGCTGGTGTTACGGCAGCAGGGATGGTGTGGCTCTCCACCGGTAGATCTAGCTCCAGGGCAGCGTGGGGTGTAATGGATGGTTGTGCTGGGCGTTGTGGTGCAGAGAGGGAATGGTGGCGCAGACGGAATAATTGGACAGAGGCGGTGCGGTGCAGTCATCCGTGTCTTTACTCACAGTTCTTTAGTTCCTCAGGGTGCACTGTCAGATTGCAGCCTCCCGCGTTGCGCTGCATTCACCAGGCAGGGGCTCAGCTCTTCCTCAGGTAGATCAGGGGTACCTGGCAGAACCCCACTTTCACGTGTTCCTAGCTAGACCGACTTCACGCTGGGTATTTCTCCCTCCTGCCCTGCGCTGCCCACTCTCAATCCCGCTCGGGTGCTCTGAAGTCCCTCCTGTACGTTGGATCCCGGACCTGCTTGACCCTCCTGGGGATTAGAATGCGGCTTACGATCTCTCTGTCTTCTGACAGATTCTGGGCGTACGGGTGCCGTCCTGCACTCGCCGTACCCCCTAGGATCCCTTCTTAGAACGGAGCCTACTCCCTGCTCCCCTTCTGGGCCTCCAGACTTGGTCCTACTTGTGGAGCAGAGCTCCTAATGAGACTCTGCTCCCGGACTGTTTTCTGAACTGTCCTGAGCTGTTCTTCTGAACTGCTCTCCTCTACTAATCTATCTGTCCTGCCACCTTAAGATGGCTTCCCTATATATACTCCTACCAAAGTGCTCCCTCTAACTACTTCCTCCATCCACACCCACTACTCTTTCCCCCTACCTTTGGTTCCCCCCACTCCAGCCAGGGTCAGGGCTCAGCAGAGACATACATTGCGTCTTGCCCCTCCAGCTGGCCTGGAGCAGTGTAGTGTTGGATGCAGGTGTTTGGGATTCCGGGCAGCACTCCATCCTTACCTGAGAGAAGGAGATACCACACCTCTGGGTGAGGTGCAGTACCCCTGTGGCAACTGAACCCTCAGGGGCGCCACACGCCGAGCAAGTCGAGCAGTGAGATGCTCGGGCGAGCATCGAACACTGACGCGGACGCTCGCTCATCACTAGTCATTACATCGCGTCTGCTGTGTGGCGCATCGGTTTGCATAGTAAAGACCAGAGCAGCGCCTGGTGAAAGGGAACAAGGTGAGTATGTCCTATAGTGAAAAATGACATGTTTTCCTGTGTCCACAAAAATTTTATTTTGTCTAATTTTTTTCATTTTCACAAAGGTAATTGGAGAAGATGGAACCTATAATTTATTATGCAATTTCTCCTGAATGTGACAATATTCCATATCTGGTCAATAATTACTGATTAGGTACATGACAGGGCTTGGAATGGATTGCAGATGTCATGTCACATTTGCTCAGTCAGTGAGGTGCTAAAACAGTAGAAACCTCTCACAAGTGACTCCATTTTAGAAATTAAACTCATCAAGATATACATCTTGGCTTGTGGTGAGCATTTTTAATCCTTAGATGCTTCATTTAATTTTATAAGATTGGGCGATAACCATGAAAAATTAAAATTTTCCTATTAAAATGTTGCTTTAACCTCAAATTTTCCATATCACAAGAGGTAATAAGAGAAAGAAGACCCCACAATTTGTGATGCAATTTCTCCACAGTGATGCCCCTATAAATTGAAACTGGATACAATTTTTTCAGCTTGGATGAGAAGGTGCGCTATTTGACTTTTGGAGTGCAATTTTGGCTGGAATAGATTGCTGATGCCATGCACATTAGCAGAGCCCCTGAGGTGGCAGAACAGTGAAACCAACCCCCTCACCATAAATGACATCATTTTGGAAACTATACCAATGAAGGAGTTAATGTAGGAGTGTAGTGAGTATTTTTAACCTACATGTACCTCACAGAATGTTATAACATTGAGCCGTGGTATTCAAAAAATAGAATTTTACAACTAAAATGTTAAACTACCTGGAAATATTTCATTCTCCTATGGCATAATGTGTAAAATAGATCCCACAATTTGTTTTGAAATTTTTCAATGCAGTGATAACCGATTTGGAAGTGGGGTTGTGTGTAGTCCAGGTCCAGCAAATGTTCAGCCATTTTCGCTTTTATTCTTTTAATAATTTTCTTGATTTTCTGTTGTACATTTTGACAGCCATTAAGTAACAAACAAGTGTTCTCTTCTGTTAGATAGATACAGTTGAAACCAGAAGTTTACATACATTATATAAATAGACAGATATGCATGTTTTTCTCAATAGCTGACATGAAATCAGAGTAACCTTTCCAGTTTTAGGTCAATTAGGATTACCATAATTTTTAATATTTGCCAATTGCCAGAATAATGAGTGAGAAAGAAAAGTTCAACCCTGTTATTTGTTTGACAAGTGTCAAGAAAGTTGATTTGCCACTATTTAATATAGACAGTGTAGGTACCGTCCCAATTTAGGGTCACCTTGTCGCTGGTGGGACGGCTTGTATACTTTTTTTGATCAAAAATAGTTCACTAAGTACCCTATATGTCATATGCAACTTTGCTTTACATTTATATATAATGATTGTAGGGTATGAGAGATATTTTTTGTCTTTTGTAGGTTTTTCTTCTTTTTGCTAGTGTGAACATGCTCCTATTTCTTGCATGTGTACCATCTTAGACCTCAGTTCACATTGCTTGGTTTTTTGTCTTGTTTGCATTCTGTGCAAATTAAGGGTGTGGCATCCCCTTTGTTGAGCTGGTTAGTATATATGTAGCTTACCACGGGCCTAGGTGGTCTGATATTGGGACCCGGTTCTATTTGTCTACCCTTTTATGTGCATTACTTCAACTTTGATATACAGTAAGGTTTTTAATATAGACAGTGTAGGTACCGTCCCAATTTAGGGTCACCTTGTCGCTGGTGGGGCGGCTTGTATACTTTTTTTGATCAAAAATAGTTCACTAAGTACCCTATATGTCATATGCAACTTTGCTTTACATTTATATATATTATGATGGTAGGGTATGAGAGATATTTTTTGTCTTTTGTAGATTTTGCTTCTTTTTGCTAGTGTGAACATGCTCCTATTTCTTGCATGTGTACCATCTTAGACCTCAGTTCACATTGCTTGGTTTTTTGTCTTGTTTGCATTCTGTGCAAATTAAGGGTGTGGCATCCCCTTTGTTGAGCTGGTTATTATATATGTAGATTACCACGGGCCTAGGTGGTCTGATATTGGGACCCGGTTCTATTTGTCTACCCTTTTATATGCATTACTTCAACTTTGATATACAGTAAGGTTTTTAATATAGACAGTGTAGGTACCGTCCCAATTTAGGGTCACCTTGTCGCTGGTGGGACGGCTTGTATACTTTTTTTGATCAAAAATAGTTCACTAAGTACCCTATATGTCATATGCAACTTTGCTTTACATTTATATATAATGATGGTAGGGTATGAGAGATATTTTTTGTCTTTTGCAGGTCTTGCTTCTTTTTGCTAGTGTGAACATGCTCCTATTTCTTGCATGTGTACCATCTGAGACCTCAGTTCACATTGCTTGGTTTTATAACTTGTATTTTGTATTCGCGGCTGTTGTGCCCATACTTTGTAGAAAAGTTCAACCCTGTTATTTGTTTGACAAGTGTCAAGAAAGTTGATTTGCCACTACACTGAGGTCGGAGTCATTCATAGCACCGCCGTATACACATTCGACTAGCGTTCCGGTCGTTACATCTTGACGTAGTTGGCAGGATACGGTGCTCGCTGTGGATGGTGCGTGTAGCACAGAAGGAGCTGCCGCGTCTACTGTAATAATCCAGCCCCCTTCTCCCATTGTGACCGGTAGAGACCGGTTAGTTGGTTGCTCCGCAAAGGGAGCACTGCTTAACCACCTGGCCAAGTTTGATGGGTATAACTTGCTGTTCAGTGATTGGGTAGGCAGGTTGAAGAATGCCATTGCCTTGTACGGCGTCAGCCCCCAGCTACAATCGGAAGTCGCGCTGAATGCTCTGCAGGGGGATGCGCGCAAAGTTGTCTTGTTAAAACCCAAAGACAAACGAAAGACGGTCGACGATATCATCTGCATACTAGAGAAAGCCTTCGACATTGTGGCGGCGGCAGGCTGATGTCGACAGCATTCTTCGGGATCAATTAATCGAGGGGATACGAAGTGAAGCGCTAAGGAGCGAATTGTTGCTGAAGGTGCGGAGTTCTCCTGGATTCACCTATGCCGAAATACAGGAAGAGGCAGTAGCACGGACTTTGGAAGTGAGGCCTGCTCTGCAGTGGAGTAACCTGCAAGTGGCTAACACAAGAGAGCCGAGACCAGACCCTGTTCAGGCACAGCTGGCAGTTTTACAGAAAACCGTGGAAAGCCTGAAGGAACAGGTGCAACGGATGCAAGTTCAGGAGATGCCTCTGATATGCTCGGCCCTGACTAACCCCCCTATTCCCCTATATGGGCAACCACCCTATACCTCAGGGAGGACGCTGACTGCTCCTTGACCTGATGCAGCCGGATGTAGGGCAAGAAGATCGGTTCAATGTTGGCGATGGCGAGATCTGGGGCATATGCAGCGGTACTGCCAGAAAAACCTGCCGGCTGAAATCCCGACATCGGTAAAAGAGAGGCCCTCGCTGTAGTTGGGCATACGGCGAGGCAGGAACGAAAATCAACGCCCAACGTCTGTTCCGAAGATCTGATTGCGGAGAATCCCACGTTAGAGGTGCAGTTTGCAGGAAAGTAGGTGGCGTGCTTAGTGGATACTGGATCGGAGGTGACGACCATGCCGATAGAATTTTTCAAGACGCACTTCGAAGAGGCCATCAAGACGGAGTCGGAAAATCTGCTAAGGCTGAAGGCCGCTAATAATGAAGAAATTCCAGTGGCAGGCATTGCATGGATGAAAGTACAGCTGTGCGGTCAGGAATTGGGAACCAAAGGAGTGGTGCTCGTGAAGACACAGGCGAGGCCAAATCTTCCGGTGGTTCTTGGAATGAACATCCTGAGGGAGCTGGGCTCCCTTTTGTTTGAGCGTGATGGCCGAAGATATTGGAAATGAGCGACACCTCACAAAGCCACTTAGAGGGCCCTGCAAAAGGTGGTCCGTTCGTGCGGCATTCAGAAGAGTTCGGCTGAAGGAAGAATGGTGGGAGCAGTGTATGTCCTATGCGGGTCTGCTGTTGTGATCGCCCCTGGTCAAGAGAAGCTTGTGTTGATGCCGGTAGGGATGCACAGGAAGCTGAATGATGTGGAGGTGGTTCTGGAACCGGTGGGACGGTCAGGAGGTACGGACAGTCCGATGATAGCTCGAACGTTGGCTATTGTGCAAAATGGAAGTGTACCAATGAGGTGTCTGAATCTGCAGAATCATGAGGTGACTCTGGCAGTGGGTACGAAGCTGACTGAGGTATATGTGTGTGACGAAGGAGTCATCCCCAAAAGCCAGTTCACACTGAGGGCAGACCGCCGGACCGCCTGGACCCTGTCGATGCAGGCGGCAGCTGAAGAATCCCCCACGCCCACGTGGAATGGCAGAAAGATTATGGAGATCATAGGAGTGGATGAGTCCCAGTTGGCTCCCGAGCAGGCTCGCAGACTGGAGGCTTCACTGTGGGAATATCAGGCTGTTTTCTCCAGGGGAGATGAAGACTTTGGTTGTACATAGATTGTGGAGCACAAGATACCCACAGGAAACGCCCCCCCAATTCGGGAGAGATATCGTCAGATCTCACCGAGGCTTTATCAGGAGGTCAAAGGAATGCTGGCGCAGATGCTGGATAATGGAGTGGTACGGCCAAGTCAAAGTCCTTGGGCTGCACCGGTCGTGTTGGTCTGGAAAAAGGATGGATCCATACGGTTTCGTGTTGATTACCGTAATCTGAATGTGCTCACAGTACGTCAATCCTACCCGTTGCCCCGGATCGAGGAATCCCTGTCTGCCTGGGAAAGGTGAAGTACTTCTCCACTCTTGACCTGGCCATCGGCTACTGGCAGGTGCCCGTGGCATCTCAAGATCGGCAGAAGACAGCATTCATCTTGCTGATGGGACTGTACGAATTTAATCGAATGCCCTTCGGACTGACTAATGCTCCAGGAACGTTTCAGTGGTTAATGGAATACTGGTTGGGCGATTACAATTTTGAGTCCGTGTTGATCTATCTGGAGAATGTGATTATATTTGGAGATTCGTTCGACGACCACCTGAAGAAGCTCGAGCAAGTGTTGCACCGACTGAGGGACAATGGACTTAAGATCAAGCCAATGAAATGTCACTTGTTCCAGACGCAGATCGAGTATCTGTGACATGTAGTGTCGGCTGAGGGTGTGCGGCCAGCACTGAGTAAAATTTAGGCCATTTAGGAGTGGCCCCATCCCAAGACCGTGAGAGAAGTATGGGCATTTCTCGGTTTAGCCGGATACTACCATCGGTTTGTGAAAGACTTTGCTAAAGTGGCTGAACCACTGAATGAGTTGTTGAGAGAGACGGCTCAGGGGCCCAAGAATCAGCCGATTCGGTGGACGGACCAACAATAACAGGCATTCGATCGGATCCAGGCCGCTCTTGTGCAGGCACCTTTATTGGCGTGTGCTCGCTTTGATCAACCATTCACCCTGAACACTGACAGAAGTCTCTATGGTCTGGGAGCCGTGTTAGCTCAAGAACAAGATGGGAGTGAGTGAGTCATCGCGAATGCTAGCCTGTATTTACGGGATACAGAGCGAAATCCGGACAATTACAGCTCGTTTAAGCTGGAGATGTTGGCCCTGGTGTGGGCCATGACCGAGAAGTTTGCAGAGTACCTGGCTGGGTCGGAGATTCTAATGATGGCGGACAATAATCCGCTTGCACACTTAGAAAACGCTAAACTAGGAGCCCTGGAGCAGAGAGAGGTGGCGTGGATGTCCAAGTTTAATTACCGGATCCGGTTCCGTTAGGGTAAAGAAAACTCCAGTGCCAACGCATTATCACGAGTGACCCGAGGCACACCCGAGCAGGTGGTGGATGAAGACCTCAAGGATACTGAGATCCCCGATTTGAGGCGATTGCCTGTGTTCGTGGACGTGGCACGCTCAAGTGGTGTGGCGACACGGGTCGCCACATTGCTGGGCAAGACTTTTCAAGAGTGGGCCGAGTTACAGGATTCAGACTCTGAACTGTCACGAGTAAAGAAATGGCTGAGTCCAAAGTCCTGGCCCGATGGGAGAGCAAGAGCCCGGCTGGGTGCAGAAGGACAAAAGCTGCTAAGGCAGTGGGATCGATTGGCCATAGCGGAGGGGATACTGTAATGCTGGATCTACATAGCGGCAGAGCTAGGTACCGTTGGCTGTTAGTAATCCCAGCTTCAGTGGCTCTGGACATTGCCCGGGAAGCTTATATGCGGGGTGCACACTTTGGGCCTGAGAAGACTTATCGTTGGCTGTAGCGGTACGTGTACACACCTGGCTTGGAAGAAGTTGTGAAAGAGGTGTGTGGTAGGTGCCGGGCATGTGAGCTGAATAAGTCCCTGGAACAGAGGGCTCCTGTTCAGACAATTGTGACGTCTGCCCCGTTGGAAGTGCTAATGGTGTATTATTTGTCAATCGGGTACGCCAGAAGTGGTCATCATTCATGCCTAGTCATGACTGATCACTTTACTAATTTTGCCGTTGCTGTCCCCACCAAAGATCAGACTGCTAAGTCCGCAGCTGAGGCAATTTGTAAGCATTTCATCCAGGTTTATGTGTGTCCTCAAAGGATACATTCAGATCAAGGTGCTTGCTTTCAAGGTCAGCTCATGACGGAGTTGCTGCAAGTCTATGGGATTCAGCAATCACGGACAATGCCCTACCATCCACAGGGAAATGGGGCCTGTGAACGGTTCAACCAAACCTTGCTTCAACTGCTGAGAACGCTGGAACAGAGGCAGAAGGAGCTTATGTAGGCCTACAACAATAGGGTCCATAGCACCACAGGATTCACTCCTTACGCGATGATGTTCGGTCGGCCTGGGCGAGAAATTGAAGAAGTGTACCTGACAAGCCAGAATATCATACAGCCAGTGAGTGGGTCCAGGATCATCGCTGAAGGTTTGCGGGAAATCCACCGGATAGTAAAAGACCGTGTGCAGGATCATCCCCACCAAGATCGGGGGCCTGTGCACCTAGATGAGTTCCGGGTGGATGATAAGGTGCTAGTGCGAGTCACGTGTCCGGGAGATAAGTTGAGTGACAGGTGGGAGGATACGCCCTACACAGTAGTGGAAAGGGTATTCCCAGGGGGAAGTGTGTACACAGTGGTTCTTGAAGGGTACATTGGACCCCGTTACACAATGCACAAAAACTGGCTAAGGGGGTGTATGTCCGACACACCTGCCTGTCACCCTGAGACACCTGCCCCACCTACAGCGATTGCACCAAGTAATGTTGAATGTGACTGTTGGGATGACTTGGGGGTGGAACCCTCGGACTTGCAAAGTCCGATAGCGCAAGATCCAGGTGTTCCACACACCGCCCCTGATGTTACTGTTCCACCAGATGCGGTGGACCCTCCATCGAACTCGGCAAGTACTGGTTTGCAGAGATCGAAGAGGAGCACAGCTGGTGTTCTCCAAATACGATATAATCCTGCGGAGTATGTGTTACATATGTGTTGTACGAAACCATTTGTCGGGGCGCCAAATTGTAAGTGGGGTGGATTGTAGCATGTTGGCATGTGTTTCTAGTAATGAGTTCATATTACTGATAGCATAAATTTATCCTGCAATGACTTAGTCCGGCCATTAGGGGTCAGCAAGAGACAAGTAAAGAAAAGCCCGGGGATCTGTGAAAAAGCCCGGGAATCTGAGATCCAGGAAGACCTCTGAGGGGACGAGACGTGTCTGATGTCCAGAGACAATTGGAGCTTGCAGAGACTTGAGCCGGATGGTGTGTCCAAGAAGAAACTGTGCCTTGTGAGTAACTGAGATATGTGACCAGTCACCAACTGTGTAGTTAGCTAGGGAAAGCTAGTTAGTAATCCCAGTAGTACTGAGAACTGCCCGGTGTATATCATTGCTGATGGACTGATCAGGCTTGATCCAGAGATTGCGAAAGATCTGGTATAACAAGACTTTGTGTACGTGGATACTACAAAGGAGCCCTGTTGTGAACTACACATTGAGACTGAGATCAATTCTGATTCCTGCCTGCGCCGGGATATGCTAGAGAACTTGGTATGAAGGAGAAGCTGATTAAACCTTGTGGCCAGAGATCAGGGTCTAATAAAGTTTAGTTTGTTAATTGCTTGTGTATATTAAATTAGAGAGATTTCTCTTTGCTCTTGTAGGAAGAGAAATTGTACACCGTATAGACAACGCGTTGGCTAAACATAGAGTGTTTATTAAGGGGAAAAACAAGGGTACCAGGATCCCATTGTATTAGTGTGGGAGGGGAGTGTAAGGTTATATTCCTGGGAGGACCACGTGCCACGTCCGCAGTAACTTCCTGGGTAGCCCCTGTACTGAATAAGGGTGGGAGCGGCATAGCCCAGGGGTAGTTTGGCTCATTCCTGCGAGATTGGCACTTGGGCTCTCTCGGGCTGCATAACTTGTATTTTGTATTCGTGGCTGTTGTGGCTCATACTTTGTAGGAAAGTACAACCCTTTTATTTGTTTGACAAGTATAAAGAAAGTTGATTTGTCACTACACTGAGGTCAGAGTCATTCATAGCATCGCCGTATCCCTCATACACATTCCACCAGCGTTCCGGACGTTACATCCCCAAGGATGAGTCAGACTAGTGCTAGTTCACAATTCTCTTCCTGATATATTGGCTGATTTCTTTAGACTTTCCCATGATGCTACACAAAGAAGCAGTGTTTCAGGTGTGCATTAAAATACATCCATAGGTGTGTGTCTAATTAACTCAGATGTTGCCAAAAATCAGAAGCTTCCAAACACATGACATCATCATATGGGCAGTCCAGAATTGTTTAAAGGCATAGTAATCTGTGTATATAAACAATATAGTGTATGTAAACTTTTGACTTTGCAGTAATTAATAAAAATGCCTTAAAACATTTTCTCTCATTATTTTGGCATTTGGCAAATATTAAAAATTATAGTAATCCTAATTGACCTAAAACAGGAAAGGTTTATTCAGATTTCATGTCAGATATTGAGAAAAACATGCATATATAGTGTAAGTAAACTTCTGGTTTTAACTGTATCACTTATAACTTCATGGTGCACGTGTGTCATTACACGGCAGCCAATTCTGAACAAGCTAAGCTGCAGTGTAAAGCATGTGTGAGTTACAGAGCAGCCCCCTGGACCACTAATGAGACTAGAGATGGATTTCAGACCACCCTGACTCCAGTCGACAACAATGCTGCAGTCATGAATGATAGCGCTGTCCTAATGGAGTAACGCTGGGGTGTCCTCTCCTCTAGGACTGTAGTGACGTGTGTTGAGCACAATGGATGAATTCCAATGTGAAATATCAGCCAACACTTCTGATTAGGAATCCTGCTCCTCTGTTGGAGGCTTTTATGACCAGTACATTTTCAGATGTCAGTCTAATCTATTCATTTTTATTTTTGCTCTGGGGATTGAACATTATGATAAAGAATGTGGCTGGGCAGATAAACCAGACCACAGATCAGTGGTCAGAGCATTCACAGGACAGTGTCACAGGAAGCGCAATTTACAAAAATACTGTTCCAAAACTCCTGCAGATTCTGGTGTGGAGAGAACTGACATATTTGCTGCTCGCCTTCTTCTCTACCATGTATGTGGAACCCGTCAGCTCTGCACACACAGTGAGGAGATTATCCCGACCTTTACAGCAGGCCATACATCTATAATATAACCGGAGATGCATCCCTCTGTCTGAAGCCGTTATAGACTGCGCAAACGCGACACACCAGTCTGGCTCCAGACAGAAGATCGCATGGAGCCGTTACAAGTAAGAAGAGTGTATGGTGCCAGAGACACTGAATGCATACCGCGATCTCCGGCGCCACACTTACATACTTACCTGACTGGGAGGAGCGTTGCCGCGGAGCCTCTCTTCTCACCGGAGACCGGGGCAGGAGTGAGGAGTCGGAATCAGCGCATGCACCTAGCGCTATCCGGCACCATTTTACTGAAGACACGTTTGCAGTGTGTCTTCAGCAAAATGGCGCCGGACAACGCGGTATGGGCACGCGTGTACTCGGGCGCCGCACTCCTCCTCTGGCCTCCGGCAGAACGGGACACAGCACTGGAGCACAGGGATGAAAGGTGAGTATAACTGTTTATTTTTTTTGTATGTGTGCAGCGTGATAGGGATGAGGGATGCCATACATACCAGGATTGGGGAGTGAGGGGACCACACATAGCAGGGGGGGGGCATGCATACCAGGATAGGGATGAGGGGTACCATGTATACTAGGATAGGGATGAGGGGTACCATGCATACCAGGATAGGGATGAGGGGTACCATACATACCAGGATAGGGATGAGGGGTACCATACATACCAGAATCAGGATGAGGGGTACCGTATATACCAGGATGAGGGATGGGGTGCCATGCATACCAGGATTGGGGATGAGGAAGCCATGCATACCAGGATGAGGGATTGAGTACCATGCATACCAGGATTGGGGGATGAGGGGTGCAATGCATACCAGGATTGGGATGAGGGGTGCCATATATACCAGGATGAGAGTTGGGGTGCCATGCATACCAGGATTGGGATGAGGGGTGCCATGCATACCAGGATTGGGGATGAGGGGTGCCATGCATACCAGGATTGGGGATGAAAGGTGCCATGCATACCAGGATTGGGGATGAGGCGGCCATGCATACAAGAATGAGGGATCAGGTGCCATGCATGCCAGGATTGGGATGAGGGGTGCAATGCGTACCAGGATTGGGAATGAGGGGTGCAATGCGTACCAGGATTGGGGATGAGGGGTGCCATGCGTACCAGGATTGGGGATGAGGGGTGCCACGCGTACCAGGAATGGGGATGAGGGGTGCCATACGTACAAAAATTGGGGATGACGGGTGCCATGCGTACCAAGATTGAGGATGAGGGTTGCCATGCGAACCAGGATTGGGGATGAGGGGTGCCATGCATACTAGGATTGGGGATGAGGGGTACCATGCATACCAGGATGAGGGATGGGGAGCCATGCATACCAGGATTCCGATGAGGGGCCATGCATACCAGGATAGGTATGAGGGATACCATGTATACCAGGATAGGGATGAGGGGTACCATGCATACCAGGATAGGGATGAGGGGTACCATACATACCAGGATTGGGGGATGAGGGGTGCCATGCATACCAGGATTGGGATGAGGGGTGCCACATATACCAGGATGAGAGATGGGATGCCATGCATACCAGGATTGGGGATGAGGGATGCCATGCATACCAGGATTGGGAATGAGGGGTGCAATGCGTACCAGGATTGGGAATGAGGGGTGCCATGCGTACCAGGATTGGGGATGAGGGGTGCCATGCGTACCAGGAATGGGGATGAGGGGTGCCATACGTACAAAGATTGGGGATGATGGGTGCCATGCCTACCAAGATTGAGGATGAGGATTGCCATGCATACCAGGATTGGGGATGAGGGGTGCAATGCATTCCAGGATTGGGGATGAGGGGTGCCATGCATACCAGGATTGGGGATGGGTTGTCATGCATACCAGGATTGGGAATGAGGAGTACCATGCATACCAGGATGAGGGATGGGATGCCATGCATACCAGGATAGAGATGTGGGGGGGCCATGCATACCAGGATAGGGATGAGGGGCCATGCATACCAGGATAGGGATGAGGGGTACCATGTATACCAGGATAGGGATGAGGGGTACCATGCATACCAGGATAGGGATGAGGGGTACCATACATACCAGTATGGGGGTTGAGGGGTGCCATGCAAACCAGGATGAGGGATGGGGTGCCATGCATACCAGGATTGGGGATGAGGAAGCCATGCATACCAGGATGAGGGATTGGGCGCCATGCATACCGAGATTGGGAAATGAGGAAGCCATGCATACCAGGATGAGGGATTGAGTACCATGCATACCAGGATTGGGGGATGAGGGGTGCCATGCATACCAGGATTGGGGATGAAAGGTGCCATGCATACCAGGATTGGGGATGAGGGGGCCATGCATACAAGAATGAGGGATCGGGTGCCATGCATGCCAGGATTGGGATGAGGGGTGCAATGCGTACCAGGATTGGGAATGAGGGGTGCAATGCCTACCAGGATTGGGGATGAGGGGTGCCATGCGTACCAGGATTGGGGATGAGGGGTGCCACGCGTACCAGGAATGGGGATGAGGGGTGCCATACGTACAAAAATTGGGGATGACGGGTGCCATGCGTACCAAGATTGAGGATGAGGGTTGCCATGCGTACCAAGATTGGGGATGAGGGGTGCCATGCATACTAGGATTGGGGATGAGGGGTACCATGCATACCAGGATGAGGGATGGGGTGCCATGCATACCAGGATGAGGGATGGGATGCCATGCATATCAGGATAAGGATGTGGGGAAGCCATGCATACCAGGATTCCGATGAGGGGCCATGCATACCAGGATAGGTATGAGGGATACCATGTATACCAGGATAGGGATGAGGGGTACCATGCATACCAGGATAGGGATGAGGGGTACCATACATACCAGGATTGGGGGATGAGGGGTGCCATGCATACCAGGATTGGGATGAGGGGTGCCACATATACCAGGATGAGAGATGGGGTGCCATGCATACCAGGATTGGGGATGAGGGATGCCATGCATACCAGGATTGGGGATGAGAGGTGCCATGCATACCAGGATTGGGGATGAGGGGGCCATGCATACAAGAATGAGGGATGGGGTGCCATGCATGCCAGGATTGGGAATGAGGGGTGCAATGCGTGCCAGGATTGGGGATGAGGGGTGCCATGCGTACCAGGATTGGGGATGAGGGGTGCCATGCGTACCAGGAATGGGGATGAGGGGTGCCATACGTACAAAGATTGGGGATGACGGGTGCCATGCGTACCAAGATTGAGGATGAGGATTGCCATGCATACCAGGATTGGGGATGAGGGGTGCAATGCATACCAGGATTGGGGATGAGGGCTGCCATGCATGCCAGGATTGGGGATGGGGTGTCATGCATACCAGGATTGGGAATGAGGAGTACCATGCATACTAGGATGAGGGATGGGATGCCATGCATACCAGGATAGGGATGTGGGGGGGCCATGCATACCAGGATAGGGATGAGGGGCCATGCATACCAGGATAGGGATGAGGGGTACCATGTATACCAGGATAGGGATGAGGGGTACCATGCATACCCGGATAGGGATGAGGGGTACCATACATACCAGTATTGGGGTTGAGGGGTGCCATGCAAACCAGGATGAGGGATGGGGTGCCATGCATACCAGGATTGGGAATGAGGGGGGCCATGCATACCAGGATGCGGATGAGGGCCATGCATACCAGGATAGGAATGAGGGGTACCATGTACAGTACAGACCAAAAGTTTGGACACACCTTCTCATTTAAAGATTTTTCTGTATTTTCAAGACTTTGAAATTTGTACTTACACACTGAAGGCATCAAAACTATGAATTAACACATGTGGAATTATATACTTAACAAAAAATTGTGAAACAACTGAAAATATATCTTATATTCTAGGTTCTTCAAAGTAGCCACCTTTTGCTTTGATGACTGCTTTGCACACTCTTGGCGAGCTTCAAGAGGTAGTCACCGGAAATGGTCTTCCAACAATCTTGAAGGAGTTCCCAGAGATGCTTAGCACTTGTTGGCCCTTTTGCCTTCACTCTGCGGTCCAACTCACCCCAAACCATCTCGATTGGGTTCAGGTCTAGTGACTGTGGAGGCCAGGTCATCTGGCGTAGCACCAGGGGCGTACATAGAAATCATGGGGCCCCATAGCAAAAGTCCAAACTGGGCCCCCCTTCCCCGTAAAAAAAAATCTGCAACGTAACTGGAATCACAGTGTATAGGCGCAGTCACAAAAGGACATAGCTATCTACTTTGGAAGACAGGGAAATGGACATGTCTTGTAGCATATACATAGTAAATGTGCCCTTACTGAAGCCTTTTTATTGTTCTCAACCCTTTTATCGCCGTATAGATTTAAATACCCCCAAAAAAGCATCCAACACACTGTATGATAACCCCTACAGTAAATTACCCTACTGTAACCCCCACATGCACTGTATGATGACTCCATAGTCCCCCCAGCAAAGTATGATGTCCACACAACCACCCACACAATATGATAGCTCTGACAGCATCCAAACACAGTATGATGGTCCACACACACTCCCCATAGCAACCCCCCCTAACACAGTATGAAGGTCCCCGCAAAGTATGATGATCCCCACAGACCCACATTGTATGATGATCCTCACACAGTTTGATGGCCCCATAGCCCCTCCACAGGACCTCCAAACATTATGATGAAGGTACCCACAGTATGATGGTCAGCACATTTCCCCCTCACACAGTAAGCAGCACAGTGGCTCAGCGGTTAGCACTGCAGCCTTGCAGCTCTGGGGTACTGGGTTCAAATCCCACCAAGGACATCATCTGCAATGAGTTTGTATGTTCTCCCCGTGTTTGTGTGGGTTTCATCCGGGTTCTCTAGTTTCCTTCCACACTCCAAAGACATACTGATAGGGAATGTAAATTGTCAGCCCCAATGGGGACAGTGCTGATAATGTCTGTGAAGTGCTGTGGAATTAATGGCACTATATAAGTGAGTAAAATAAATATATACTGTATTTTGCGGATTATAAGACGCACCCCAAATTTTGGGGTGCAGAATAGGAAAAAATATTTGTTGTTTATTTTTAAATAAAATGGTGTGCCTCCTGAGGGGGGGTCACAGGAGCCAGGCTCACACATACCGGAGACTGGCGGGAGAGGAGGCTACGGCAGGAGACGGGCGATGCTGCGGCCCCACCCTCAGAGGAAATGTCAGTGATTCAAGGCGGTGGTGGTGGCAGCGGGAGCTAGGCGAGTTCAGCGAGGCGATGCTGCGGCCCTGTCCTCAGAAGTCGGCGGTGAGCGGAGGCGAGGTTCCCTATCCTGTACATAGCCCTGCGCTGTGCTTTTGTAAAATGGCCGCCGGAGCATGCGCAGATCGAGATCTCTAGAGAACTCGGCCAGCTCCCGCCGCCACCACCACCACCTTGAATCACTGACATTTCTTCTGAGGGCGGGGCCGAAGAATCGCCCCGCTACTGCCGCAGCCGCCGCCAACCTCCTGTGTTTGGAAACCCTATCCGACACCGCCCCCCAAGTAACCATAACTTTTCATTATAAGACGCACACCCTTTTTCCTCCCAAATTTTGGGGGAAAAAGTGTGTCTTATAATCCGAAAAATACAGTGAGTAAAATAAAATAAATAAATAATATTGGCCCCCACAGTAGTCCCCACCACAATATGATGGTCGCCACAAGCCCCCCACATCATATGATGACCCCCTTTCAGTAGTCCCCATCACAGTATAAGACCCCACAGACCCTTACAAGTCCTGACTAGGAGAGCATGAGCTGCCGTGCAGATAAATGTGTGTAAAGCAGTAATTTATACAATTTATTAATGTTCAGCTCTAATCCTCTCTGGTCCCAGAAGTTCCTCCTCAAGCCTTTTGGTGATCGACACAGGACAGTGTGACAGTAGCTCTAGCTCGGTGTGAAGGAGGCTTCCTGACTCTCTTTGTGCACAATCACAGCCCTCCTCCCTATAAACCTGTAAATAGTTAGCAGAATTCTATTTACGACCCCTCCCCCTGCCTTAACACCCGCACATCCAACAATCAGCATGCAGGTGGAAACTCATCTGACTGAGTCATTTCACACAGAGAGCCCAGCGCTGCCCTGCTAACCTGCAGTGTCAGCTGAGTGTCACCCCGGCCTCCAGGACGCTCCCTCTGTCTCCATTAGCCAGGCTCCAATGATCACCACGCTCCGGGTGCTCAGCTCCTCTCTGCTGTGCACGCAGCGCAGTGATCTAGAGGGGCGTGTCTATGGAGAGAGCAGCCGGCTCCGGGCCCCCTGAACGCTGGGGCCCCATAGCAGTCGCGTGGTCTGCCTCTATGGGCGGTACGCCACTGCGTAGCACCCCATCCCTCTCCTTCTTGGTCAAATAGCCCTTACACAGCCTGGAGGTGTGTTTGGGGTCATTGTCCAGTTGAAAAATAAATGATGGTCCAAATAAACGCAAACAGGATGGAATAGCATGCCACTGCAAGATTCTGTGGTAGCCATGCTGGTTCAGTCTGCCTTCAATTTTGAATAAATCCCCAACAGTGTCACCAGCAAAGCACCCCCACACCATCACACCTCCTCCTCCATGCTTCACGGTGGGAACCAGGCATGTAGAGTCCATCCGTTCACCTTTTCTATGTCGCACAAAGACATGGTGGTTGGAACCAAAGATCTCAAATTTGGACTCATCAGACCCAAGCACAGATTTCCACTGGTCTAATGTCCATTCCTTGTGTTCTTAAGCCCAAACAAGTCTCTTCTGCTTGTTCCCTGTCCTTAGCAGTGGTTTTCTAGCAGCTATTTTACCATGAAGGCCTGCAGCACAAAGTCTCCTCTTAACAGTTGTTGTAGAGATGTGTCTGCTGCTAGAACTCTGTGTGGCATTGACCTGGTCTCTAATCTGAGCTGCTGTTAACCTGCGATTTCTGAGGCTGGTGACTCGGATAAACTTATCCTCAGAAGTAGAGGTGACTCTTGGTCTTCCTTTCCTGGGGCGGTCCTCATGTGAGCCAGTT
The DNA here is from genome assembly GCF_046119375.1 of Phyllobates terribilis. NCBI lineage: Eukaryota > Metazoa > Chordata > Amphibia > Anura > Dendrobatidae > Phyllobates > Phyllobates terribilis. The sequence goes on from NW_027362768.1 coordinate 314,587,841, forward strand.
TCTTTGAAGCGCTTGATGGTTTTTGCAACTGCACTTGGGGACACATTCAAAGTTTGCCCAATTTTTCGTACTGACTGACCTTCATTTCTTAAAGTAATGATGGGCACTCGTTTTTCTTTACTTAGCTGCTTTTTTCTTGCCATACTACAAATTCTAACAGTCTATTCAGTAGGACTATCAGCTGTGTATCCACCTGACTTCTGCACAACACAACTGATGGTCCCAACCCCATTTATAAGGCAAGAAATCCCACTTATTAAACCTGACAGGGCACACCTGTGAAGTGAAAACCATTTCCGGTGACTACCTCTTGAAGCTCATCAAGAGAATGCAAAGAGTGTGCAAAGCAGTTATCAAAGTAAAGGTGGCTACTTTGAAGAACCTAGAATATAAGACATATTTTCACTTGTTTCACACTTTTTTGTTAAGCATATAATTCCACATGTGTTAATTCATAGTTTTGATACCTTCAGTGTGAAAGTACAATTTTGAAAGTCATGAAAATACAGAAAAATCTTTCAATGAGAAGATGTGTCCAAACTTTTGGTCTGTACTGTATACCAGGATAAGGATGAGGGGTACCATGCATACCAGGATGAGGGATGGGGTGCCATGCATACCAGAATAGGGATGAGGGGTACCATGCATACCAGGATGAGGGGTACCATACATACCAGGATAGGGATGAGGAGTGTCATGCATACCAGGATGGGGGTGAAGGGCCCATGCATACCAGGATAAGGCTGAAAGGGCCATTCATACCAGGATTGGGTATGAGAGACCATGCATACCAGGATGAGGGGTGCCATGCATACCAGGATTGGGGGTGAGGGGTGCCATGCATACCGGGATTGGGGGTGAAGGGTGCCATGCATACGAGGATGTGGATAAAGGGTGTCATGCATACCAGGGTAGGGATGAGGGGTGTTATGCATACCAGGATATGGATGAGGGGTGCCATGCATACCAGGATAGGGATGAGGGGTGCCATGCATACCAGGATAGGGATGAGGTGTGATAGGCATACCAGGATAGGATGGGGGCAGCACATAACAGCATGGGATAACAGGATTGGGGAGCACAAATACCAGGATGGGGGCAGCACAAATACCAGGATGTTGGCAGCACATACCAATAAAAATGCTCGCTACCCGGGCGTAGAATGGGTTCAATAGCTAGTATTGTATAAAGCCGGCAGCCATCACTCCTAACTCCTCCTAACACATGCATGTTCCATTTGGCTGAGCATGTGTGTGCTCATATCTGAGAAAAAGCATGAAGACCCCTAAACACATTAGTGCAAAGTCAGCTGAACCCGCCAATTTACTATATCTAACGTGTATTGTGGGTCTCTCAACCCATGACAAACTGCAACGTCCCATACTTTTGTTTTAAGCTTTTGCTTTGAGATAAGTCGTCCTTAGAAGGGCCTGGCAGTCAACTACTCCTCTTTCTCCTTAAAAACTGCACGCCTATTTAGGCAGAACCACCTACATGTGTATAGGGAGGACAGGCAAGATGGCTGACTGCCCTTCCTGCATTATACAAACATGACTTATTTGTGTAGGCTCTGCTGTTTATGATTTTTGTAGGACTTTTACTGTTCCAATCAAAATTTTTGAACCCCCAATAAAAATTAGGTTTCTTTGCAAAATTCACAAAGTTTCTGCTGTTTCCAATAAACCAATCAAACAAGAACAGTGTAAATGAGGCAAAATAAATAATATAACATCACTACTGCATAAGAGGCCACTAATAATGGAGATTATACAGAAACTTTTATAGATTGTTCTTCTTTTTATTTTTCCATAAATGATGTTATTATCATGGAAGGTGATGGAGCAGATGATGATGATGACTCCACTCCTCAGGCCTCGGCTTGCACTTGTGCTGTTTTTAGAAATCCAGGTCTGCATCACACATGACGGAGAGGTGAAGAGCAGGAATGTTTTCCTGAATCCCTCTAGGATGTTCATCCTACAACACTGCGTTCAACCATATGGCCTTCTTTCTGTCCATGTCCAGGCAGGTGAAGGAGCAGCCGCTTCCTTCTGTCTATCCATGTCCAGGTGGGTGAAGGAGCAGCCGCTTCCTTCAGTATATCCATATCCGATTAATGAAGGAGCAGCCGCTTCCTTCTGTCTGTCCTTTTCCACCACATTGTAGATGAGTCGTCCAGATGGTGACATAGCAAGTATGACTGGAAGAATTCCTCCAATTTCAGCCAATAATTACTTACTATGTTGATCCAGAGGAAGGCGAAAAATAACCCCGAAGACTAGTTGTTGGATAATCCTCATATCAGGGGAAAAAAATTCCTTCCTGACCCCAAATATGGCGATCGGAATGAATCCCTGGATGGTTGGTGCTCTAATCTACTTGGATGTTATGTGGTGGAAGCTCGGTAGGTTTGTCAAAGTCCGGTTAATAAGAAAGTCCAGTGTAGTTGTATCGTCCGATTAAAGGTTCATTCCTAGATGTTGCTGGAATGGGGCTGATTTCTCTCAGCCTAATACTCCTGTAAGAAGAGAAATATACACGTCTGAGAATCAGCCCCTCACATACAGTATATACTGTATACAGGGGGTGTAAGAATAAGGTGTATAGTGTGTATGTGTGTTACTGGGCAGTGATATAGATGTCCCTATATGATATACTTACAGAAGTCCCATGGGAATGGTGGATCGGCTGTGCCGGATTCCACTTTGCTCCAGTCTATGGAGTTGAAGAACGGATGGGATCTGATGGACGATATAATAGCCAATCGAGAGAATGGAATTTTGCAGAGGAGCTGGAAAATGAAAGAGACCATTAGTCATGACATTATATATTATTAGTAGCAAGTTATTACACAATGTCTATGAACTGTCCACATCTTATGTTCATATCTTCTTATCACCCTCCATCATCCTGTCTTCATCTGATCCTACTCACCCCTTCCATGATATCGATGGCATCAGGGCAGATGCTTGGTGGATAACAAGGAACATCATTCTGCAGTGATTCGCAATATTCCTCTTTTGAGCCGAGGCTATAGAACGGCTGATCACCTACAATCATCGTAAATAGTAGGGCGCCAAAGGAAAATGAGTCCACCTGATAGTTGTGGTCTTCTCCATACATTATCTGTGGGAACATGAGACAGGAAATGAGCTGAATACACTAGTGAGGGGATTTACCCACAGGCCATGAGGACCGATCTGTGATTAGATATGAGCAGGATACATAGGCATCAGAGTATTACTCAGTCCTATCAGCATCAATCAGACGGAGGTTCCTTACCTCTGGCGCAGCGTAACCAATAGAGCCTACTAATTCATTAAATGTTTCCTTCTCAAACACTTTTATTGCTGATGAGCCAAAGTCAGCGATTTTGATGTGTCCGATGTCATCTAGGAGAATGTTCTCAGGCTTCAGGTCACTGCAGGAAAAAGAGCAGATACTGATTGTGAGGAGGATAATTCATAAAAAGAACGTAATACAATAGATATGTAAGGAAGGAGACAACAGGGAGTCAGAGGTGATATATTTATGTCTGTAGCTGAACTGATTACCGATGTATGATGCCTTTTTCATGAAGATATTGGATTCCGCAGACCATCTCTGCTGCAAAGAGCCTATGGAGAAGAAAGTAGAGGATCAGTGGTTACACACACAATCATACAGAGAGCATGAGGAGATCACACACCTGTCCCATGCACATGCACATCTTCATTTTCTCCTGTTGTCATTGTCCATTGCTGGGATTACAATGTACGGGCAAAAGATTATTAGGATTCAGTTATAAGACATTTACCTTGTTGCCTTTATATCATAAGGCATTGATTTTTCCATGTGATCAAACAGGTCTCCTCCAGCCATGTAGTCCATCGCTATGATGTATTGATTAGGTGTCTCCATAAATCCCCGCAGAGAGGTTAGGAAACGGCACCCAGTGGCCCTTTTCAGGACTTCTATCTCAGTAATGACTTTGTCCTCAGCACGACGACTCTGGTCCATGATTTTGACAGCCAGCAGTTCTTCACTGATCGGATCTGATGCCAAGATGACCTGAAGGAAAATCACAACAGATCAGACCAAACTCTGTCATCCCACAGGAATCAGTCTAATGCAGAGCTGGATAATGTGCGTCTCACGGACCGAGACAGCAAAAAGGCTGTCCCAATGCCACCGCTATCCGCACATCCTCAGTATGCAGACACAGGTAAATACATTGGTGGAAGAGGGGCTGCCAACTACTTCTTCCACCAATCAGCATGTGAGACAGCAGACGTGATGACTTCATTACATCGTGTCTGCTGTATGGAAAGTCAGTTCACCGGAGACAGGAGCAAAGTGTTGGGGGAACGGGACCGAGGTGAGTATGTGCTGGTTTCTTTTTTTCCCCCATATATGTATGAGATGTTTGCATGTATATAGGAGGCCATGAGGGGCTCATACTGTATGTAAGAGGCAATGTGAGGGCTCATACTGTAAATAGTAGGCAATGTGGCGGCTTATACTGTATATAGGAGGCAATGTGGGGGCTCATACTGTATATAAGAGACAATGTTGGGGCTCATACTGTATATAAGAGGCAATGTGGGGGCTCATACTGTAAATAGGAGGCAATGTGGGGGCTCATACTGTAAATTTGAGGCAATGTGAGGGTTCATACCTTAAATAGGAGGCAATGTGGGGGCTCATACTGTAAATAGGAGGCAATGTGGGGGCTTATACTGTATATAGGATGCAATGTGGGGGCTCATACTGTATGTAGGAGGCGATGTGGGAGTTCAAACTGTATATAAGAGGCAATGTGGAGGCTCATACTGTATATAAGAGACAATGTGGAGCTCATACTGTATATAGGGGACAATGTGGAGGTTCATACTGTATAAAGAGAGGTAATGTGGGGCTCATATTTTATATAGGGTCTATGTGAGGGCTCATATTGTATATAAAGAGGCTATGTGGGGGCTCGCTCTGCATATAGAGAGGCTATGTGGAGGCTTAAGCTATATACAGGTGGCTATGTGGGGGCTCATACTTTAAGGGGCAATTTTGGGGCTCATACTGTATATAGAGGACTGTGTGTGGGCTCATACTGTATATAGAGAAGCTATGTGGGGGCTTACACTTTATGTAGGAAGTTGTGTGGGAGTTCATACTGTAAATAGGGCGCTGTTATTGGGCTCATACGGTATATAGGGGGTGTCAGCAATACGTAATTTTGCTCAATTTAAGTGATAATATAAAATACTAATTATAATTGTAATAAATATGTTAATTTTAATATTGAGCAGAATAGATTGGGGAACACCGAAGAGTAGAAATTCACACTTACTTTTCCGAAGCCTCCCTCTCCAAGATCTTCATGGAAATTGAGATTGGAAAGGTCAATATGATTTTCTGTGCCGACCAATTCTCTAAAGGGTAAAATACGGAAACTGGCTTCATCAAGGTCTTGTACTGGCATGACCGCTGTGCCGGAGGGTGTCTCAACGCTTCCATCTGCTGAGATGATAAAAGAGTTATTGATAAATATAAATACATTACATTTTTAATCAAATTTCTGTAATTAAGCTGAAAATGTCTGACATTTGTGCCCTGATTCATCCAAACTGTCGAATGTAGAAAAATTGTCCTGTTGCCCATAGCAACCAATCACAGCTCAGATTCCATTTTTTCACATTCTATGGAACAGTGAAAGCTGCATTGTGATGGGTTGCTGTGGCAACAAGGAAAGTATTTCTGCAATTTTGATAATCAAGGCCTGTCAACCCCCAGTCTATTATACTAAACTGTTTCCATCTTACCTGGAGCATCTTTATCCAGTGATGTGTGTGGTGGGGAAACAATCAGGTGTTTGGTCTCTGGGATGGAGATGTTCTCATCTGGTGACCTGGCCCTTTGTAATGCACCATTCCCATTGACAATGGGTTTGGCATAGAAAAGACGTCTCCTACATTGGACAACCCAGTCTCTGTTGTTTCTGATTCTCTTCTGGGCTGCCGCTCTTTGTAGGTTTTGAGTCTCTTGGCTTTCAGAACTGGAGAATGAGACATGTCTGGGTCTTCCTTGGCCAACCTCTTCCAGCTCTAATTCTACGCTGATGATATTTCTTCGCTTATTGAGGATGGCATCTTTGTTCCTCCTCCTAATTTCAGGGACAAGTTCTCCGATTTTTTTTATGGAGATAAGAATGGCCCTGTGAAGTTGATTATCTGCGGAGTCTGCAGAGTCAGATTCCATGAGGTTCTCCATTTTCCTTTTCTCTATAAGGATCTCGTGTCTCTTGATCTTTCTCATTTTCTCCAAATTCTGTCTTTTGGACGCCATTTCTGAGGTGTCAGTGTCCATGTCCAGTACTATAAAGTCTTTTCGCCCTAAAGCGAACAGTGGTTTTTGCTCTTCAGCAATTCCTCTCCTCTGTCTTAGAACCCGATCTCTTTGGGCTCTTCTCCTCTCTTCCTCCATTATAAAATTAGCTTTTGCTTTGTTTACAATGAAACGCATAGCAACTACCTCACCCTCGAAAGTCTGCAAGGCAGTGACTTCTCTTCGGCCGGAACACTGGGATATAGAAGGTGATGATGTCATCATACCAATTATGACATGTATTTAATTGTGATGTCATCAGACTAGGGTCCTGTTTTGCGTTCATGAGGTCTCAATGGAGACATTATACCAGGACTTTAGTTTGTATTTTTGTCATTAAATGAAGTAACACTTGTTAAATGGTGATCTTTTATCTCTATATTAGCAGAATCCTTCATTCTGTCTGTTTTTCTCCATATTCTTTTATTGCTTAATTCTGTCCAATTATTGTACATTTTGTCATCAGGTCCACAATCTCCATTTTGTGGGGTGTTCACATTTAGCGTTTAAGCTACAGTTTATCCTCCTGGACATTACAGGAGAGCTGTACCTTCCTATATAATGTATTTTTGAACTGTTGACTCCTTTTTGCATTATGTGTCATAGAAGTATCAGGTGGTCTTTGTCATTTTATTCTAGTTCCACCTTGTGACCAGGGCCGGCTTTAGACAAATTGTGGCCCTAGAAAAAATTCAAAGTGGGGCCCCAGATTCTGAAATACTGCGCTAACAACAGCATTACAGTCAATTCAGTACATTGAAGTGAGTTTTGAGCTAATAACAATGTCTTTAAGCGCCAAGAAGCCACTCAGAAGAAAGACAAAAGGAGTAAAACATATCACAAGGTTGTGTTCTTTGCTGACTACAAGCAGTTAAGCCACTAAAAACACAGTTTCACAGGTTTCCTCACTCTAGTTGTAGCCTACAAAGAAAACAGCTTTGTAATATGTTTTATTTCAGTACATGAAAAAAATAATATGTGGAAAATATGTAAATCAAAAAATATTATTACAACGTTGAATTTTGCATTGAAGGCTTATTTGTCACGCATGCACAATATCATGCAATGTCTTGTGAATACAGTCTTGTCATCTATATGCTTAGTCCGAACAATCATACGTGTGAGATCTTTTCATTACCGTCTGTAGATACTTAGAACTAAGTAAAGAAATAATAAAGTCCTGCTGAGACCAGCATAAATACAGCCATAGATATCATTTTACACTTTGCCAAACACAAATAATAAAAAATAACTTAACATCTCTTACAGGTTTAGTCAAAGGGATCCACAACTTAAATAACTAGAAAATGTTCAAGCAAATGGTTTCTAAAGGAGCCCTTACAGGTCTATGTAATAAAACTGGCAACATAGCGAATGCTTTCTAGAAGCGAACCTTTCTGGCTTTTTCTGAAGCAAAATCTTTAATTATTTTGGAGAAGTCCAGATTTCTACGAATGTCCCGCTCAATTACAACCTCAGCTAGACCAATAAAGCGATCTTGTAACATTGATGACCTTAAATTATTTTTTATCACTTTGAAAAGTGAGAAACTTCTCTCGCCTGACGCTACGGTCACAGGAACACTCATTAGGACACACAACTCCACACTAAGATTTGGGAACAAATCCAAAAGGTTTGTACAGTAAATGTAAGTAAGCATGTTCAATGGTGAATGGGAAACATCACCTGGGATGCTCCTAATTGCTGAACACATTTCAAAATTCAAGTCATTGAGATCAACATCACCCATTTCTTCTGAAGAGTGTTTGCAGCATTCTACAAGCCTCTGCTCATCTTTCACAGCTTCCATTTCCTCCTTCTTAAAAAGGAACCCAAAAAGGTGGTAAAAATCTTTCACCTGAGAAAACCTCTCAGTTATGACCACAAGTGTCGCATCAATCAAGGTTAAAGACAAAACCCTCTTCACCATTTCCTCGGGAGTGCTGGACGTTCATAATCAAACATTTTTCTTTTTTTTGGTTTTCTTTTTATTGGGAATGAAAACTCTACATCTGCTTCTTCAGCTATACTATTTGCAATATAATAACCTGATTCAAAACCATCTTCCCTGTAATCTTACAGAAAATGAAGTACAGATTCAGTTTCTTAAGAGTGTCCATGCCAACTTTTGTTTTCTGAAAGATCTTGCTTGCACCATTAATATGTTATAAGACATCATACCAGGCAACAATGCAAGTGATGCAAACTGACCAGAAGAAATGTCATTCTTGGCCTCCGCAGCTTTTACATCAGCTTTTTTTGATGCAGCACAGATGACAAGGTCTTCAAGCGCAGAACAAACTTCCCTTAGGTCGTAGCGAAGAACTTTTACACTGTAAATCCGACATTCCCAGCGAATAGAAATAACTGTATAGCCGAAACATCAATGCTATGATGTGAGTGCGGAGGGAATCTTCCCACATTCACCAAATTATACCAGCTCTTAATAACCAGTATATATAATGAGGAAACAGAGTTATGATGGCAAAAAAATACATATTTTATTTTATTAAAGACAAAAATTCATATAGAAAAAAGACAACTGTAAATGTGCAAGGGACAGCAACAGCTGTACAGCAAGTGGGTCCACAACCCAAAAGGAATGCCTAGTAAACATTGCAATTATAAAAGGCTGCAGGCATGAATCATAAAGTGCAGCACAGGTAGGGCATAAAACCATACACCTATATTAGCTAAATGCCAATGATAAACGTGTCCATGACATCCGTATCAATTACCCCATAACTAGGCACGCTAATAAGGTGATGGTCTTACCAGTGGTAAGGGCTGTGGGTGAACTGGCAGCACAGTGGGCGTAGTGGAGTACCCCGACGCATGTTTCGAGGCATCCGCAGCCGCTTTCTCAAGGGGCGGTAGCAAAGAAATTTTACTCTGTGAATCCAACATTCCCAGCGAGTATCAGACAGTGATTTGATGGTCAGGTTGGTTACATTTTTCTTTGAAGTTGCACATTGCAGTGTTGATGAGCTGAAGAGCACATACATTTGCTGCAATACTCCAAAGAATGTGACAGAGAGAACAGATGATTTAGCAGCATCAATGATGACTACATTAAGAGTGTGGCTACTTCAGGGCATATACAATGCTCTTTTATTCATGGCCGATGTAAATACTTTTATGGCCAAAAATGACAAAAGCATTTTCGGACTGATACCTTTATTGGCTAACCAGAAAAAATATATATGCAAGCTTTCAGAGCACAGAGGCTCCTTCTTCAGGCAGGATTGCAAATGAATTAATAAGACAAATGAATAAGGCATCATCCTTTACACCTCAAGAACAAATGTCCTGCTGTAATATCTCTTAAATGTTGTGCCTCCTAAAACCAGGTGAGGAACAATCAGAGAAAGGTATAATAGAAACAAGTCACCAATTCTGCATTTATCACCCACTCCTGGTTTTGGCTCCCACTCCTGAGAAAAAATACTGACCAAATACTGATAGTGGGGCCATAGCCTAACACTTGTTCTACAATAGGCAAATAGTGCTCCATCCTTCCCGAGTCTCGCCGTATGGCTAAGCAGTACTGTACAGTCACATATGGGGTATTTCTATGTTCAGCAGAAATTGTGGGACAAATTTTGGTGCCATTTTTACCGATTTTCCTTTATGAAATGTAAAATTTGGGGCTAAAACTAAATTTTTCTGGAAAAGATGTAATTATTTTTCTTCACTGCCCAATGGTATAAAATTCTGTGACACCTTTGGTGTCATTATCACTGCATCCCTAGATGAATTTATTGAGAGGTGAAGTTTGTAAAATGGGTCACTTGAGGGAGGTTTTGTAAATTTTTTTGGAAAATTGAGAAATTGTTGATCAACTTTTAACCATTCTGACTTCCTAACAAAAAAAAATATTTAAAAAACGATGCTGATGTTAAGTAGACATGTGGTAAATGTTAATTATTAACTATTTTGTATGATATAACTATCTGGTTTAAGGGTATAAAAATTAAAAGTTTGAAAATTGTGAAATTTTCTCCAGAATTTCCCATATTTTCACAAATAAACACAAAAAATATCGCTCTAAATTTACCACTAACATAAATTACAATGTGTCGCGCTCAGGAGTTATTACCTCATAATGTGACACTGGCCAGAACTGTAAAATGTGGTTTGGACAGGAAGGTGAAAATAGGCTTCAAGGTGAAAGGGTTAATAACATCTCCCATTTGTGAACTTTACATCAGCCTCATTTTTCCATTACTTTTTTATTTTGTTAGAATGTTATAAAGGTTAAAGCTTTAATAGCAAATTTAGATCTTTTCAAGAAAACTTTCAAAGCCTTTTCTACGGCCCTATTCAGGCTTGAAGCGACTTTGAGGGACCGACTTATTGGGAGATTGGGAAGTGATACCATTTTAAAAACTGCACCCCTCAATGTTGCTGCTGTCAGAAAGTTTGTTAACCCGTCACGTGCTACACAGAAATTTACACAAAGTGCCATAAAAAAATGAAAAATTTTATTTTTTCCACTAAATCATTGTTTTTAGACTAAACCTAGGCAAAGTGCGGCCCATGAACAAAGGAGGAGAACAGCTCAGCATATATTGCAAAAAGAATTTATTTAGTAATACACAATAAAAACACAAATAGGAAATCAGACAATGTGGTAGTGTCAGATGGTAAAGTGCTTACAGGTCTGGTAAATATATTATAATATGCTTGTAATATATCCGTGAAATTACACAATTGCACGTTGCCCACAATGATAATTGAATTATAAATAATAATAAGTTTAAACAAGTGAACTAGGATAGAAATCACAGGATTAACACATATAACATGATCCCACTGACTGCTAAATGAAAGGGGATGGGGGTGAAACAATGTTCTTAGTATTAAGCTATGTGCCCATCTCTAAAGCCAAAATCATGTTACAACCAGCGGGATAATTACCTGACAGGGAAGCACAGCACGGGCGGAAGTAAGAAAGTGGTGAGGGTGATAGCCCAACGTACGTTTCGCGGCGTCCCAGGCCGCTTTCTCAAGGGCAAGAAGTGATGTCCTCATAGTGACCCAAGATGCATATATATTCATCTCTCCCCTTAGAATCTGGAGTGCAGACAGCTGGTCGGTGAGGCACGTACCAGGTAGTGGCCAGCTATACCGGGGGTGTGCCTCGCGGATCACATGATGTGGGGCCAGTATGCCACACACGGCACATGCGCGCGGCTCAGGGAGCACACTGCGCATGCGCCCCAGCCGTCAAACCACAGAACCGCGCATGCGCGGAAACGAAGTCCCACGCAGGCGCAGGGTGGCCCTCAGACGGCCAGGCGCGCGCGCGCCGCAATCCCCACCGCGAGCACGCGCTCAGCCACGTTAGGAAGCAGCATAGCAGCACTCATTATAAAAGAATTAGGATAAACAGGGAGAGCAGCGGTGAGACAAAGAGGGAGCCTAATGATCATAGATGGAAGAAGGGCCAAAGAAATAGATACTGCATACAGCAAAGTTTTTTTCCAAGAAAAATACATATAAATCTAAAAAATCACATAAGTATAATTAGCAGCAATTGTAGATTCTGATGATCATAACTTCCGTCTAGGCATGAGATCCAATGTGTATATCCAAGTCTCACTGATCTCCAGGCACAAGTGGGGTTATAAGGACTTTCAGGAGTATGGACTAATAAAAGAGGAAAAGAAACAAAAGAAAAGACAATGATTAAAACCATTAGAATTAAAATCACGTGAAAAATAATAATTCCTCTTATAATCACCCAACCCACATGTGTAAGTACATACATGTGGGGATAGAGGTATACAGGATAAACTTACAGCTACAAAAATGAGTGCAGCCCATGTACGGCCCTCTGGCTGTTCCAGTCCAACTCACTGACCTAGACAGCTACAGGGCTGAAAACACTGGCCCACAGGCCGCACCATTCGACCACCTGGAGTCCCGATATCACAGCTATCTGCCTCCTCAAGAAGCAGATAACTGTCAACACAATGGTGGAGGATGGAGCTGCTGGTTCCTCCTTCCACCACTCAGTTTATGGGACTCAGACAGCAAATGTGATGATGTCATTACTAGTGATGAGCGAGCACTAAAAAACTCGGGTGCTCTTTGCTCGGGTCGAGAAAATCGTAATGCTCAGATGCTGAACCCGAGCAACGAGCCCAATGTAAGTCTATGGGAAACTCGAGCACTTTTCCAGCGGTTCCCCCCGCAGAGATGTGCAGGGGGCCTAAAAATTGCCCTAAACAATGGGAACAGTGCTGAAATGACATGGGAACTCAGGCATCTCTGACTCTCAGGTCACTGCCGTGAACAATGTTGTCAGAGTATTACGCCACTTTTACGGACCAACAATAAAACATACAAAAACTAAACCAAAATGGATGTTCCTGGAAAAAATGTTAAGGGACATTTTTTCCAGGGTAATGACTTGTATATAAGGCAAAAAAAACAAACACAAAAACAAAAATGCTCCTTTACACCTTGGGCTATGTTCACACGTAGCGTTTTTGATGCGTTTTTGCACTTTTGCATTGCTTTCAATGGTGAAAAATACATTCACCAGTAAATGTCATTTTAACATTTTACTATCTTATCTGGTCATGTGGTGTGTGACACATCATCAGACACATCCATACAGTGCTGAAAAGACATGGGAACAATATATGGAAGACCCCTGGAAGCATCTCTGACTCCCAGGTCACTGCCCAAAGCCGTGGCCATCAGACGTGATCCTATATTACTGCTGTAAAAATACAGACATTTTTGGCAACGTGACAAATATTAAACCCCATTTAAAATGGACAAGGTGCGTGGCAAGGGATGGGGAAGTGGAAGTAATGGTGATGGTGCACCCAGATGCCGAGGCTGTCGGCAAGATGAAACTGTGCCTACTAAGGAAGCCACAACATCGCCATTGGATTCAATGGGGGGCAAAACCAAACACATACACAACACCTTCAAACGGGCCCAAAAGCTGCCAAAACACATCAAATTAGGGGCAGACACCAGGAAAGTGGCATCAATTGACCCAGAGTACAAGTAATATAATTATTATTATTTATTCTTATAGTGCCATTTATTCCATGGCGCTTTGCATGTGAAAAGAAGTCACCGACTGCTATAAGAGGAGAGAAGACCCTGCCCGTGAGGGCGCACAAACAATCGACAAGGGATGGGTGAGGAAACAGTAGGTGAGGGTAGAGCTGATCGTGCAGCGGTATGGTGGAGCGAAGGTTACTGAAAGTTGTATGCATGTCGGAAGAGATGGGTTTTCAGGTTCCTTTTGAAGGTTTCAACAGTAGGCGAGAGTCTGATATGTTGGGGTAGAGAGTTCAAGAGTAGGTGGGAAAATGCACGAGAGAAATCTTGCACAAGTGCTTGTGACCAGGGACGGTACATCTCATTGACGGCACACTGGATTAATATTGTGGAAGCCGTGACCCAGTCGCACCCTGGGACGGAACACGTCTTCCCGACACATAGAATTGTGGGCTCTGGGTCAATCAAGCTTCAACACAATGTTCACAAGGTCTCCTACACAATGAGCAAATTATTCATGATGATAGACGCCACTGTCTCCTTAGCTTGCTGATGGTACTTTTCTGTGGGAATGAGCTTGTCTCCAACCAGTCTGGAATATTTCTAGTGAATTATGGCACGCCATGGTTTGCTATTAGCACCTAGTACCAGAAGCGAAAACATCCACAATTTTCTTCTCAGAAATTTTATTTGGTAGACTGAGTGGCTGCCCAAACTTTAGTCTCTCAAAAAGGAGCTGAAGACACTGAGTGGCAGAAGGTGCAAGTTCCTCCAGCATGTTAGACATCAGAGGAAGAATAGAGAGGGCAGCATGGTGGCTCAGTGGGTTGAAATCCAGCCAAGGACAACATCTGCAAGGACTTTGTATGTTCTCCCTGTGTTTGCATGGGTTTCCCCCAGGCTTTCTGGTTTCCTCTTCAGTAAAAAAAGCAGCCACTGAGTGTCCGGGAATCTTCACACAGACTTTTCTTAGCCAGGGCTGCTTCTTGACAGGGTTGGACGGGCCCACTAGAGAACAGGAGAATCCTCCAGTGCGCCCTGCCTTCTCCTTCAGGAGATTTCATAGTGCAAACCTTGCAGCTGGTATGGGGCTATTGAGTGGGAGAGAAAGGTGGGCCCTCAGAATCAAATCCTCTGGTGGGCCCAATGATCTTCAGTCTTCACAGCCATATTTTTTAGCTCAGTGAAAGGACTGGCATAGAGGGAAAACGTATCTACTCCGGCTGTCATTTCTCCCAGGAAGTCCTCTAATGCAGCTTGTTCCATAAGCAATGGCAGCCCGTCCAAAATCAGCCCACACTTCTTGGTGGTGCTTTGACACACAAAGATCTTTCTTTATGCCTTGAATTTCATGACTACAGAGTTGGGCAATGGCCTGATCTACAATGCATTTGAGAAATAATGTGTAAAAGCACGTCCAATCCACAGCAAAAATGGAGCCATAGAGTGCCCGGAAACCTTAACCTAGACTTTTCTTAGCCAGGGCTGCTTCTCAGCAGGGTTGGATGGGCCCACCAGAGAACCAGAGACTCCTCCAGTGGGGGCCCTGGCTCCTACTTCAGGAGAGTTTATAATGCAACCTTGCAGGTCGTGATGATGATAGAGGCCACCATCTCCTTAGCTTGCTGCTGGTATTTTTTTGTGGGAATGAGCTTGGCTCCAGCCAACCTGGAATATTTTCAGTGAATTCAGGCACGTCATGGTTTGGTATTGGCACCGAGTACCAGAAGCGAAGCCATCCACAATTTCCTTCTCAGGAATTTTATTTGGTAGTCTGAGTGGCTACCCAAACATTAGTTTCTCACAAAGGAGCTCAAGACATTGAGTGGCAGTAGATGCAAGTTTCTCCAGCATGTTAGATACCAGAAGGAGAACAGAGAAGGCAGCACAGTGGCTCAGTCATTAGCACTACAGCGTTTCAGCGCTGGGGTTCTGGTTCCAAATCCCAGCAAGGACAACATCCTTAAAGGAGTTGTCTACTACTTTTACATTCCACGCGGCACCCCCGCCGATCAACTATTATTGGTGCCGACGGCGGCTGCTGCCGGCCGGAAGTGCTTACCTGAGGGGCTCCACCATCAAGTGGTAGTGGCCGCTGCGGTGTACTGCACATCCGCCTCCTATTCAATTGAATATAACAGCTGATCGGCGGGAGTGCCGCGTGCGGGACCCCGGCTGATCATACATTGATGCCCTATCCTACGGATAGGACGTCAATGTAAAAGTATTGGACAACTTCTTTAAGGAGTTTGTATGTTCTCCTCGTGTTTGCGTGGGTTTACCAAAGGTTCTCCGGTTTGCTCCTCAGTAAAAAGGCTGCCATACAGTGTCCGGCAACCCTCACACAGACTTTTCCTAGCCAGGGCTGCTTCTCAGCAGGGTTGGACGGGCCCACCAGAGAACCGGAGACTCCTCCGGTAGGCCCTGGCTTCTCCTTCAGGAGAGTTCATAATGCAAACCTTGCAGGTCGTGATGATGATAGAGGCCATTATCTCACTAGCTTGCTGATGGTACTTTTCTGTGGGAATGAGCTTGTCTCCAACCAGCTTGGAATATTTCCAGTGAATTAAGGCACTCCACGGTTTGGTATTAGCAACCAGTATCAGAGGCGAAGCCATCCACAATTTCCTTCACAGGAATTTTATTTGGTAGACTGAGTGGCTGCCCAAACTTTAGTTTCTCACAAGGGAGCCCAAGACACTGAGTGGCAGTAGGTGCAAGTTTCTCCAGCATGACCTGTTTGTTAGATATCAGAGGGAGAACAGAATTTGGCATTGCCAAGGTACCAGAGTCTGGTTTTTTTTTTACTAAAGATCCTGCTGTGTTTTTATATATATATTTTTTTTATGTCTCTTCAAATGTGTATTGGAGTGCGTCCTAATTTTTGGCAGCCCTTGACATTGCTGCATATACGCAATAACAGTATAGGAGAGCCACTCTTTAATAATGGGTAGGACAATTCAAATAGATTCTATATTCTAGAATATTACCGGTCTTATCTGAAATTCGTTTACGGGTGAGGTATCACAGTTTGGATAGCATATTACACCGACCGGTATTAGGTATTATTGCCTAATACTGCATGCTGCTTGTGCTGCCGAAAATTTTTTATTTTTTCCAGAAAAATCCATTTTAGTTTGTTTTTTGTATGTTTTATTGTCAGTCCGTAAAAGTGGCGTAATACTCTGACAACATTGCAATAGTTATCCTTGGCAGGAGAAGAAGGAGAAGGAGGAAAAAGAACAAAGAGCGCTGTGTAACACTGTGGAGAGGTGAAGTGTATGTAATGAACTCACCCAAAATGGTTGTGCTGGACAGACACAACACTGGCAGAAAATTTAGAAGAGGACTGGAGTTTCTCCTCCGGTATGCTGCTCATCCAATGTCGTTGTACTGTGCTTTTCCTGGCCCTGAAGCCACTCCACTTGGAGGTATACAAGGAGAGAAGAACTTGGGATGGCGCTTTCGTTTGAATGTGGAGATCAGACAGTCCATATATCAATATTAGATTTATTGGTTTTAAAAACAGATTTTACTGTCAAACCACATTTACCATAAAAAACTTTTAAAAACACAATGCGTTTCAACTTCCATGAGTCTTCAGGTGTAAAAGAAATAGTGACACATAGAAACTTTTATACCTTATACTTAATTAGTTGTGGGTGGAGTGTTCATAAATAACTTTTTACAGTCTTTTACAGTCTTCATCAGGTGTAAAAGAAATAGTGACATACAGAAACTTTTATACCTTATACTTAATTAGTTGTGGGTGGAGTGTTACACCCACAACTAATTAAGTATACAGTAAGGTATAAAAGTTTCTATATGTCACTATTTCTTTTACACATGATGAAGACTCATAGAAGTTGAAACGCGTTGTATTTTTAAAAGTTTTTTTATGGTAAATGTGGCTTGACAGCAAAATCTGTTTTTAAAACCAATAAATCTAATATGGATATATGAACTGTCTGAACTCTGACAACATTGTACACAGATATGCTATTGGTCAGCGACCAACTGTGGATAGGTTTGAACACACGACTGCCATACTGTAAATGAAGTATAATATCTGACACATTCCCAAAAAATTTCCGTATTATTGCGGCAGTAATATGGGATCACGTCTGATGACCACGGTTTCAGTCAGTCTCCTAATAGTATGGTATTTGTCAGTGACCAAGTATCAATAGTTTGGAACAACATACACCTGGCAGACTTTAAATGGAGTGTAATATCTGACACGTTCCCAAAAATTTCTGTATTGTTACAGTAGTCATATGGGATCAAGTCTGATGGCCACGGTTTCAGGCAGTCACCTAATAGTATGGTATTTGTCAGCGACCAAAACAAAGCTGGCTGACTTTAAATGAAGTATAATATTTGGCACGCTCCACAAAATGTCTGTATTATTACCGCAGTAACATGGGATCACGTGTGATCATGGAAAAGTTTCTCTGCTTCTACAATACAGTATTGCAAATATAATCAAAAAATATGTCTGTATTCTGCTAACAAGCAAATGGAGCAGTAAAATGGTGTACTCTGTATTGCTTTTTAAGCAAATAATCAGGATAAGGAGCAAAAAAGAAAATAGTCTGGTACTGTAGGGCTATGGATATTTGTAACAGCAGCAGCAGACAGAACATGCAATAGACCCTATTGTGCTGTATACACTGCCACAAACCTTACCTGCCTAACTCCTGCTATCACCACTGAATACATGCAGTTGGATTAGTCCTCAGAAGTACTGTTAGATCAGATGGACATATATCTTGTTGTGGAATACCTATACGTAACTAATAAACCACCAATTCTGTCACTCACTCAGCAGCACCTCTCCCTACTCTGCCTGTTTCCGGGGTACACTGTCACAAGCATAGGGTCACCAGGTCTGATATAGACCTGATGACGCTATGCGGCCAGCCAATCACTGTGATACCACAACCAACATAGCTACGGCATTACAGTGCGTGGCAAGCAATCCCTGCATTTTAATTGACTGTCTAAAGAGCACCAAACATGTAGGGAGGGGAGGTGAAATACTCGAGGAGCGCCTGACGCGCCCCCTGTGCCGTGGGGTACTCGGCAGCCGGGCCTCTGGTTGCTTGGGGGATATCACGGTAGCTGGCCCGGTCCGTGACCCAGGGCGGTCAGTAAAAAGGGGAAAATATTGGGGGATTTGGGAAAGTGTTCGTGACGCCACCTGTGGAATGCGTCTAAGGGGTGCCGCCGCTGCGGAGCAGTCCTCTGGAGCTGGTGTTACGGCAGCAGGGATGGTGTGGCTCTCCACAGGTAGAGCTAGCTCCAGGACTGCGTGGGGTGTAATGGATGGTTGTGCTGGCCGCTGTGGTGCAGAGAGGGAATGGTGGCGCAGACGGAATAATTGGACAGAGGCTGTGCGGTGCAGTCATCCGTGTCTTTACTCACAGTTCTTTAGTTCCTCAGGGTGCACTGTCAGATTGCAGCCTCCCGCGTCGCGCTGCATTCACCAGGCAGGGGCTCAGCTCTTCCTCAGGTAGATCAGGGGTACCTGGCAGAACCCCACTTTCACGTGTTCCTAGCTAGATCGACTTCACGCTGGGTCTTTCTCCCTCCTGCCCTGCGCTGCCCACTCTCAATCTCGCTCGGGTGCTCTGAAGTCCCTCCTGTACGTTGGATCCCGGACCTGCTTGACCCTCCTGGGGATTAGAATGCGGCTTACGATCCCTCTGTCTTCTGACAGATTCGGGGCGTACGGGTGCCGTCCTGCACTCGCCGTACCCCCTAGGATCCCTTCTTAGAACGGAGCCTGCTCCCTGCTCCCCTCCTGGGCCTCCAGACTTGGCCCTACTTGTGGAGCAGAGCTCCTTATGAGACTCTGCTCCTGGACTGTTCTTCTGAATTTTCCTGAGCTGTTCTTCTGAACTGCTCTCCTCTACTAATCTATCTGTCCTGCCACCCTAAGATGGCTTCCCTATATATACTCCTACCAAAGTGCTCCCTATAACTACTTCCTCCACCCACACCCACTACTGGTTCCCCCTACCTTTGGTTCCCCCACTCCAGCCAGGGTCAGGGCTCAGCAGAAACATACATTGCGTCTTGCCCCTCCAGCTGGCCTGGAGCAGTGTAGTGTTGGATGCAGGTGTTTGGTGTTCCGGGCAGCACTCCCTCCTTACCTGAGAGAAGGAGATACCACACCTCTGGGTGAGGTGCAGTACCCCTGTGGCGACTGAACCCTCAGGGGCGCCACACTCCCCCCTGGTAAAACACAGCACATCCGTGAGCTGGAACAGAGCAAAACAGGCTAAATTGACATGAAAAATTTTAAGAATGCATTCGCATATAAGACAGTAAAACATTTCTTCCCTTAATGGGAGGCACATCACTTTAATGTTACAGGGTTACATTTTTCAAACAGTTTAAAACATTTTTCATAACGTTCTCGCAACAGGTTACAGTTCATGCTGTAACCGGGTGTCCATTTTACTTCACAAACTGGTGCAACAAGTAGCAGCATTACGGACCCGTCCGCAAACCCTCAACGTAGGCCCTGGGCGTGGCTGAAGGGCATATGCGATCCTGGAGTTGGACCACGGCTTCCGCCACGCCAGACGGGTTTTCGTTCTGTGATCATGGTTACTAATATAAAACCAATAGGGTGCACCTTAAGAGGTGCTGAACTATTTACAATGCAAGTTCTTGGCCGTTCACTGTCCCCAGCCTGGAGTCTCTATATTCCCTGATGGGTACCTAAGTAAACACACGCTCAAAAAACATTATTTTCAACTTGAACTACTGCACCCTTACAGGTGACTATTTACAAAATCAGTCCCACTCGCTGGACTAATAGTGGGAACCCCGCCTGGGGTATTTCTGATTCTTACCTGACCCAGCCGGGTCATAAGGTATGTCCTGCGGGAGTGTGTCCTCGATGACGCGGTACACATGCAGGGTGAACCACCCACGTTCCCCGTGGTGGCGTGTGTACGTGATACGGTCCCCCGGATACAGATTCCAGTCGGGATGGCCTTCCTCCAGCTCGGGCTCCACATCCCGCCAGTTCACGAATATGTCCCTTTCAAAGTCGGGACTGAGGATAAGGCCCCACCCAGCCTGCAGGTGAAACTTTACCACGAGGCCTTCCTCACGGGGGCTGGGGTGGGCCGACTCCTCCTGACGGACCTGTGCCTTTGCGGCCTTGTTCCGGGCCTCCAGGCGTTCACAGCGCGCCTGCCGCGCGCGCCGCTCCTTCTCCAGCTGCCGGAGCTCCCGCCTGCAGAACTCCTTCCTCCGCAGGGCTTCGGCCTGGGTCTCCTGCGGGAACCCCATCAGGTCCCCCCCCTGGTTATCCCAGCAAAACTCTTCTCCGCTGGAGTAGGTAACCAGGGGCGCTGGTGTCGGGAGGAGCGGGCACGGCTGCTGGTCCTCGAACCGGGCGCACCAGTCGAAGTCTGGCGCGCCATACACCCACTCGGGTGCCAGAGGTGGAGGCGCCGGGAGGGCATCCAGTAGCAGGCCCGAGGCTTCAGCGCCCGGGAGTGGAGGCTCCGGGAGGGCACTAGATGGCAGATCCTCAGGGTCAGCGCCCGGGGGTGGAGGTTCTGGGCTTAGCAGCTGCTCCAGCGAGGGCATGGCGGCATACGGGGAGTGCTGGGTAAAGAGGCCCAGCAGCAGGTCAGCGCTGGCAGTGCTCGGGATAGGGGATTCTTTCCAACTGCTCCTGTACTCCATACGGCCTCCTGGTTCTCCGCGAGCTCCGCCGGGGCTGAGGTGCCGCTGCTGGCATCCGGTGTCGCTTTCCGCCGTGCTGCCAATTTTTCCAGCAGTTCGCTCCTCTACTTTGCGACCGCTGCTTGCTGGGCTTGCTCCACTTGTTGGCCCAGCTCGAGGACCTCGCTCTGGAGGAACTCCATGTCCTCCGGCGACAATTTCTCAGCTTCTCCCTCCAGGGTGAGGGGGTCACTTGACGCTGTGGCAGGTCAGAGGCGGAGGCTGGACTTTTGCTTCCTTCCATTCTGGCTGCCGGGTGCGGTCTGTCTAGACTGGTTAAGACCACACCCTGTCTCCATTCCTTTTCTCCTCCTCCTCTCTTCTTTCGGGGGCGGTCCCATGGCAATCTGCTGTCAGTCACTCCCTGTGACGGCCTCCCTGCCTTGACGGACACATCTATGCGGACAGTCACTGTTGCAAGGGGCAGGGTTGGCTTTTGGCGCAATTCTGGGACCCAGCCCACGATGGGAGGTTCCATTTTGTTGTCCTTTAGCACGCACATAATGGTGCCCATTCTTCTGGGGCGGGCGCCACATTCAGCAACATAACACAGTCCTTTAGGCACACTTCACCCGCCAATAACGGGTTGGTCACGAATCCTGTCCGTGACGCCAGATCTCACGCGCCCCCAGGGCGGTGGGATACTCGGCAGCTGGGCCTCTGGTAGCTGGGGGATATCACGGTGGCTGGCCCAGTCCGTGACCCAGGGTGGTCAGTGCAAAAAGGGGATATTTTTATATGAGATTTTTAGGATTGTTCGTGACGCCACCTGTGGAATACGGCTAAGGGGTTCCGCTGCTGCGGAGCAGTCCTCTGGAGCTGGTGTTACGGCAGCAGGGATGGTGTGGCTCTCCACCGTAGATATAGCTCCAGGGCAGCGTGGGGTGTAATGGATGGTTGTGCTGGGCGTTGTGGTGCAGAGAGGGAATGGTGGCGCAGACGGAATAATTGGACAGAGGCGGTGCGGTGCAGTCATCCGTGTCTTTACTCACAGTTCTTTAGTTCCTCAGGGTGCACTGTCAGATTGCAGCCTCCCGCGTCGCGCTGCATTCACCAGGCAGGGGCTCAGCTCTTCCTCAGGTAGATCAGGGGTACCTGGCAGAACCCCACTTTCACGTGTTCCTAGCTAGACCGACTTCACGCTGGGTATTTCTCCCTCCTGCCCTGCACTGCCCACTCTCAATCCCGCTCGGGTGCTCTGAAGTCCCTCCTGTACGTCGGATCCCGGACCTGCTTGACCCTCCTGGGGATTAGAATGCGGCTTACGATCTCTCTGTCTTCTGACAGATTTGGGGCGTACGGGTGCCGTCCTGCACTCGCCGTACCCCCTAGGATCCCTTCTTAGAACGGAGCCTACTCCCTGCTCCCCTTCTGGGCCTCCAGACTTGGTCCTACTTGTGGAGCAGAGCTCCTAATGAGACTCTGCTCCCGGACTGTTTTCTGAACTGTCCTGAGCTGTTCTTCTGAACTGCTCTCCTCTACTAATCTATCTGTCCTGCCACCCTAAGATGGCTTCCCTATATATACTCCTACCAAAGTGCTCCCTCTAACTACTTCCTCCATCCACACCCACTACTCTTTCCCCCTACCTTTGGTTCCCCCCACTCCAGCCAGGGTCAGGGCTCAGCAGAGACATACATTGCGTCTTGCCCCTCCAGCTGGCCTGGAGCAGTGTAGTGTTGGATGCAGGTGTTTGGGATTCCGGGCAGCACTCCATCCTTACCTGAGAGAAGGAGATACCACACCTCTGGGTGAGGTGCAGTACCCCTGTGGCGACTGAACCCTCAGGGGCGCCACACGCCGAGCAAGTCGAGCAGTGAGATGCTCGGGCGAGCATCGAGCACTGACGCGGACGCTCGCTCATCACTAGTCATTACATCGTGTCTGCTGTGTGGCGCATCGGTTTGCATAGTAAAGACCAGAGCAGCGCCTGGTGAAAGGGAACAAGGTGAGTATGTCCTATAGTGAAAAATGACATGTTTTCCTGTGTCCACAAAAATTTTATTTTGTCTAATTTTTTTCATTTTCACAAAGGTAATTGGAGAAGATGGAACCTATAATTTATTATGCAATTTCTCCTGAATGTGACAATATTCCATATCTGGTCAATAATTACTGATTAGGTACATGACAGGGCTTGGAATGGATTGCAGATGTCATGTCACATTTGCTCAGTCAGTGAGGTGCTAAAACAGTAGAAACCTCTCACAAGTGACTCCATTTTAGAAATTAAACTCATCAAGATATACATCTTGGCTTGTGGTGAGCATTTTTAATCCTTAGATGCTTCATTTAATTTTATAAGATTGTGCGATAACCATGAAAAATTAAAATTTTCCTATTAAAATGTTGCTTTAACCTCAAATTTTCCATATCACAAGAGGTAATAAGAGAAAGAAGACCCCACAATTTGTGATGCAATTTCTCCACAGTGATGCCCCTATAAATTGAAACTGGATACAATTTTTTCAGCTTGGATGAGAAGGTGCGCTATTTGACTTTTGGAGTGCAATTTTGGCTGGAATAGATTGCTGATGCCATGCACATTAGCAGAGCCCCTGAGGTGGCAGAACAGTGAAACCAACCCCCTCACCATAAATGACATCATTTTGGAAACTATACCAATGAAGGAGTTAATGTAGGAGTGTAGTGAGTATTTTTAACCTACATGTACCTCACAGAATGTTATAACATTGAGCCGTGGTATTCAAAAAATAGAATTTTACAACTAAAATGTTATACTACCTGGAAATATTTCATTCTCCTATGGCATAATGTGTAAAATAGATCCCACAATTTGTTTTGAAATTTTTCAATGCAGTGATAACCGATTTGGAAGTTGGGTTGTGTGTAGTCCAGGTCCAGCAAATGTTCAGCCATTTTCGCTTTTATTCTTTTAATAATTTTCTTGATTTTCTGTTGTACATTTTGACAGCCATTAAGTAACAAACAAGTGTTCTCTTCTGTTAGATAGATACAGTTGAAACCAGAAGTTTACATACATTATATAAATAGACAGATATGCATGTTTTTCTCAATAGCTGACATGAAATCAGAGTAACCTTTCCAGTTTTAGGTCAATTAGGATTACCATAATTTTTAATATTTGCCAATTGCCAGAATAATGAGTGAGAAAGAAAAGTTCAACCCTGTTATTTGTTTGACAAGTGTCAAGAAAGTTGATTTGCCACTATTTAATATAGACAGTGTAGGTACCGTCCCAATTTAGGGTCACCTTGTCGCTAGTGGGACGGCTTGTATACTTTTTTTGATCAAAAATAGTTCACTAAGTACCCTATATGTCATATGCAACTTTGCTTTACATTTATATATAATGATTGTAGGGTATGAGAGATATTTTTTGTCTTTTGTAGGTTTTTCTTCTTTTTGCTAGTGTGAACATGCTCCTATTTCTTGCATGTGTACCATCTTAGACCTCAGTTCACATTGCTTGGTTTTTTGTCTTGTTTGCATTCTGTGCAAATTAAGGGTGTGGCATCCCCTTTGTTGAGCTGGTTAGTATATATGTAGCTTACCACGGGCCTAGGTGGTCTGATATTGGGACCCGGTTCTATTTGTCTACCCTTTTATGTGCATTACTTCAACTTTGATATACAGTAAGGTTTTTAATATAGACAGTGTAGGTACCGTCCCAATTTAGGGTCACCTTGTCGCTGGTGGGGCGGCTTGTATACTTTTTTTGATCAAAAATAGTTCACTAAGTACCCTATATGTCATATGCAACTTTGCTTTACATTTATATATATTATGATGGTAGGGTATGAGAGATATTTTTTGTCTTTTGTAGGTTTTGCTTCTTTTTGCTAGTGTGAACATGCTCCTATTTCTTGCATGTGTACCATCTTAGACCTCAGTTCACATTGCTTGGTTTTTTGTCTTGTTTGCATTCTGTGCAAATTAAGGGTGTGGCATCCCCTTTGTTGAGCTGGTTATTATATATGTAGATTACCACGGGCCTAGGTGGTCTGATATTGGGACCCGGTTCTATATACAGTAAGGTTTTTAATATAGACAGTGTAGGTACCGTCCCAATTTAGGGTCACCTTGTCGCTGGTAGGACGGCTTGTATACTTTTTTTGATCAAAAATAGTTCACTAAGTACCCTATATGTCATATGCAACTTTGCTTTACATTTATATATAATGATGGTAGGGTATGAGAGATATTTTTTGTCTTTTGCAGGTCTTGCTTCTTTTTGCTAGTGTGAACATGCTCCTATTTCTTGCATGTGTACCATCTGAGACCTCAGTTCACATTGCTTGGTTTTATAACTTGTATTTTGTATTCGCGGCTGTTGTGCCCACACTTTGTAGAAAAGTTCAACCCTGTTATTTGTTTGACAAGTGTCAGGAAAGTTGATTTGCCACTACACTGAGGTCGGAGTCATTCATAGCACCGCCGTATACACATTCGACTAGCGTTCCGGTCGTTACATCTTGACGTAGTTGGCAGGATACGGTGCTCGCTGTGGATGGTGCGAGTAGCACAGAAGGTGCTGCCGCGTCTACTGTAATAATCCAGCCCCCTTCTCCCATTGTGACCGGTAGAGACCGGTTAGTTGGTTGCTCCGCAAAGGGAGCACTGCTTAACCACCTGGCCAAGTTTGATGGGTATAACTTGCTGTTCAGTGATTGGGTAGGCAGGTTGAAGAATGCCATTGCCTTGTACGGCGTCAGCCCCCAGCTACAATCGGAAGTCGCGCTGAATGCTCTGCAGGGGGATGCGCGCAAAGTTGTCTTGTTAAAACCCAAAGACAAACGAAAGACGGTCGACGATATCATCTGGATACTAGAGAAAGCCTTCGACATTGTGGTGGCGGCAGGCTGATGTCGACAGCATTCTTCGGGATCAGTTAATCGAGGGGATACGAAGTGAAGCGCTAAGGAGCGAATTGTTGCTGAAGGTGCGGAGTTCTCCTGGATTCACCTATGCCGAAATACAGGAAGAGGCAGTAGCACGGACTTTGGAAGTGAGGCCTGCTCTGCAGTGGAGTAACCTGCAAGTGGCTAACACAAGAGAGCCGAGACCAGACCCTGTTCAGGCACAGCTGGCGGTTTTACAGAAAACCGTGGAAAGCCTGAAGGAACAGGTGCAACGGATGCAAGTTCGGGAGATGCCTCTGATATGCTCGGCCCTGACTAACCCCCCTATTCCCCTATATGGGCAACCACCCTATACCTCAGGGAGGACGCTGACTGCTCCTTGACCTGATGCAGCCGGAGGTAGGGCAAGAAGATCGGTTCAATGTTGGCGATGGCGAGATCTGGGGCATATGCAGCGGTACTGCCAGAAAAACCTGCCGGCTGAAATCCCGACATCGGTAAAAGAGAGGCCCTCGCTGTAGTTGGGCATACGGCGAGGCAGGAACGAAAATCAACGCCCAACGTCTGTTCCGAAGATCTGATTGCGGAGAATCCCACGTTAGAGGTGCAGTTTGCAGGAAAGTAGGTGGCGTGCTTAGTGGATACTGGATCGGAGGTGACGACCATGCCGATAGAATTTTTCAAGACGCACTTCGAAGAGGCCATCAAGACGGAGTCGGAAAATCTGCTAAGGCTGAAGGCCGCTAATAATGAAGAAATTCCAGTGGCAGGCATTGCATGGATGAAAGTACAGCTGTGCGGTCAGGAATTGGGAACCAAAGGAGTGGTGCTCGTGAAGACACAGGCGAGGCCAAATCTTCCGGTGGTTCTTGGAATGAACATCCTGAGAGAGCTGGGCTCCCTTTTGTTTGAGCGTGATGGCCGAAGATATTGGAAATGAGCGACACCTCACAAAGCCACTTAGAGGGCCCTGCAAAAGGTGGTCCGTTCGTGCGGCATTCAGAAGAGTTCGGCTGAAGGAAGAATGGTGGGAGCAGTGTATGTCCCATGCGGGTCTGCTGTTGTGATCGCCCCTGGTCAAGAGAAGCTTGTGTTGATGCCGGTAGGGATGCACAGGAAGCTGAATGATGTGGAGGTGGTTCTGGAACCGGTGGGACGGTCAGGAGGTACGGACAGTCCGATGATAGCTCGAATGTTGGCTATTGTGCAAAATGGAAGTGTACCAATGAGGTGTCTGAATCTGCAGAATCATGAGGTGACTCTGGCAGTGGGTACGAAGCTGACTGAGGTATATGTGTGTGACGAAGGAGTCATCCCCAAAAGCCAGTTCACACTGAGGGCAGACCGCCGGACCGCCTGGACCCTGTCGATGCAGGCGGCAGCTGAAGAATCCCCCACGCCCACGTGGAATGGCAGAAAGATTATGGAGATCATAGGAGTGGATGAGTCCCAGTTGGCTCCCGAGCAGGCTCGCAGACTGGAGGCTTCACTGTGGGAATATCAGGCTGTTTTCTCCAGGGGAGATGAAGACTTTGGTTGCACATAGATTGTGGAGCACAAGATACCCACAGGAAACGCCCCCCCAATTCGGGAGAGATATCGTCAGATCTCACCGAGGCTTTATCAGGAGGTCAAAGGAATGCTGGCGCAGATGCTGGATAATGGAGTGGTACGGCCAAGTCAAAGTCCTTGGGCTGCACCGGTCGTGTTGGTCTGGAAAAAGGATGGATCCATACGGTTTCGTGTTGATTACCGTAATCTGAATGTGCTCACAGTACGTCAATCCTACCCGTTGCCCCGGATCGAGGAATCCCTGTCTGCCTGGGAAAGGTGAAGTACTTCTCCACTCTTGACCTGGCCATCGGCTACTGGCAGGTGCCCGTGGCATCTCAAGATCGGCAGAAGACAGCATTCATCTTGCTGATGGGACTGTACGAATTTAATCGAATGCCCTTCGGACTGACTAATGCTCCAGGAACGTTTCAGTGGTTAATGGAATACTGGTTGGGCGATTACAATTTTGAGTCCGTGTTGATCTATCTGGAGAATGTGATTATATTTGGAGATTCGTTCGACGACCACCTGAAGAAGCTCGAGCAAGTGTTGCACCGACTGAGGGACAATGGACTTAAGATCAAGCCAATGAAATGTCACTTGTTCCAGACGCAGATCGAGTATCTGTGACATGTAGTGTCGGCTGAGGGTGTGCGGCCAGCACTGAGTAAAATTTAGGCCATTTAGGAGTGGCCCCATCCCAAGACCGTGAGAGAAGTATGGGCATTTCTCGGTTTAGCCGGATACTACCATCGGTTTGTGAAAGACTTTGCTAAAGTGGCTGAACCACTGAATGAGTTGTTGAGAGAGACGGCTCAGGGGCCCAAGAATCAGCCGATTCGGTGGACGGACCGACAATAACAGGCATTCGATCGGATCCGGGCAGCTCTTGTGCAGGCACCTTTATTGGCGTGTGCTCGCTTTGATCAACCATTCACCCTGAACACTGACAGAAGTCTCTATGGTCTGGGAGCCGTGTTAGCTCAAGAACAAGATGGGAGTGAGTGAGTCATCGCGTATGCTAGCCTGTCTCTATGGGATACAGAGCGAAATCCGGACAATTACAGCTCGTTTAAGCTGGAGATGTTGGCCCTGGTGTGGGCCATGACCGAGAAGTTTGCAGAGTACCTGGCTGGGTCGGAGATTCTAATGATGGCGGACAATAATCCGCTTGCACACTTGGAAAACGCTAAACTAGGAGCCCTGGAGCAGAGAGAGGTGGCGTGGATGTCCAAGTTTAATTACCGGATCCGGTTCCGTTAGGGTAAAGAAAACTCCAGTGCCAACGCATTATCACGAGTGACCCGAGGCACACCCGAGCAGGTGGTGGATGAAGACCTCAAGGATACTGAGATCCCCGATTTGAGGCGATTGCCTGTGTTCGTGGACGTGGCACGCTCAAGTGGGGTGGCGACACGGGTCGCCACATTGCTGGGCAAGACTTTTCAAGAGTGGGCCGAGTTACAGGATTCAGACTCTGAACTGTCACGAGTAAAGAAATGGCTGAGTCAAAAGTCCTGGCCCGATGGGAGAGCAAGAGCCCGGCTGGGTGCAGAAGGACAAAAGCTGCTAAGGCAGTGGGATCGATTGGCCATAGCGGAGGGGATACTGTAATGCTGGATCTACATAGCGGCAGAGCTAGGTACCGTTGGCAGTTAGTAATCCCAGCTTCAGTGGCTCTGGACATTGCCCGGGAAGCTTATGACGCGCCCCCTGGGACATATTCCTTTTTGAGGGGAATACCCGGCACCGGATCAGATGGGGGGGGGGTTGTAGTCTCCGAGCGGCTGTGACCCGGTCCCGTGCCCAGGGCGTCAAGCTCAGTGTGATGTGGCAGTTCTACAGATGTTACTAAAGTTCTTTTGTGTCGACTACGCCACCCGTTGTGATGCGGTCACTGTGGCCGCCGCTGCAGCAGGGTCCGCTGAGGCTGATGGTGGGTGCGCAGCTTGGTGGGATAACCCCCAACGGGAGGGGTATAGCCTCAGAGGGGACAGGCGCAGAGGATGGGGGTTGTGGTGGTGTAGTGCAGACGGCAGTGAAGACAGAGTCGGGTTGTGCAGTTAAGGGTGTTTACTTACTGCAGATGTTGTACTGGTCACTCCAGCTGCTAGTGACCACCCGAGTCGTGCTGCATCCACCAGGTCCTAGATCCAGCCAACCCCCAAACAAGTCCGGAGCGTGGCCCTGAGCTCTCCCTCTGTCCTTTCTTCAGCCGTCCCCACCAGTGATCCACCTAAGTCCAGCTCCCTCGGGCCTTCTGTTGGGACACCCTTGGCCCTGGGTTCCCTGACCCTTCATGTGGTGTGCCTTCGGGGTGAATGTGGTGGGTGACCGTGACAGACACTGCCCACGGTCTCCGGTCTCTGGCTGGGGATTGTTTTCTGCCCCCACCAGCTTGGGTTCCGGTACCCTGATGCTGACTCCTCACCCGGTGCTCTGAATTGGGTTCTTGGGTCCCTTCTCTTCTGTGCTCTGGGTCTTTCTCTTTTCTCCTCTCTCACTCTGGGTCTTGATCTTTCTTCTCTCCTCTGCTCCTGACTTGTTTTCTGCAGCTGATCCTCTCTGCATCTGATCCTCTGCATCTGACTCTCTGCGTCTGACCCTGATTCTAGTTGGTGCCCACCTTATATACACCCTCTATGTGTGAGCTCAGGTGACCAGCACCCAATGAGCTCCTAACTTTACCCAGGCTGCTCCCCCTATCTGCCCCTACACTACATGGGATGTTCCACCCCCCTCCCACTCCAGCCAGGAACAGACTCGGTCGTACCTGCACATTTCTAAGTGGGAGTACCGTCGGCCTGTTCCTCGGAAATGGGATGTGTGTAGTGCATGCAGCCTACCGAGCTCAGTTCCACTCTCCATCCTTGCCCGGGAGTGGAATATCACACCTCTGGGTTGAGGTGCAATACCCCTGTAGCAGCCGAATCCTCAGGGTGCTACATTCCCCCCTGGTAAATCACAGCACGTCCTCGGGCTGTAAAGACAAAAACACCAAAACATACAAATTTTTTTTTTTTCATATAAACATAATAAAACATATAAAACATTATATATATAAAACTTTTCATATAAACATTCTCGTAGTCTCTTGTTTCAGGTTCCTCCTCCGGACACTGTGCACCATGTGTCCGGGAAAAGTGCGACAGTCTCTTAGAAAATCTGGTTTTCTATAAAACCGGTAGGGGGCGCTTTAGGACGCGCAACTATATACAGGGGAAGTTGGCCGCTCTCAGTCCTCGGCCAGGTAGAGGGAAGGGAATGGCTGCTCACAGTCCTCAGCCTGTAGGATGAAGGGGTTAACGGGTAAACAGTTCACTGGTCCCAACGGGGACTATTTTAGCAGCAACAGTTTCAGTTTCTTTATACCCCCATTGGGTAACTTATTTACAGCACCTGCTCTGCCGCACTCAACGGCGTCTTCCTCCTGCTCTTTGAACTTCAGACCCGTCCGGGTCCTCTTGCTCCTCCTCCTCGCACCGCAACTCCTCCTCCGTCAGGCGGTGTACGTGGAGGGCGTAAGGTCCTTTGGCACACTTGTGCCGGGTGAAAGTGACCTCGTCTCCGATGTAGAGGTCACGACCTCTGTGCCCCTCCGGCAGATGGGACTCCACGTCTCTGCGCGTGACAAAGACGTCGCCGTGGGTGTTGTTGTCTCGAATGAAGCCCCACCCGTGCTGCTGGTTGAACTTTATTACAGTCCCGGTGGTACGGGGACTGTGCGCTGCACGGGGGTCCCTCCTGGTCCGGCTCTTCTGCTCGGCACTCCATACTTGGGCCTGCTGTTCCCGGACCCGCCTCTCTCTCAGCTCCCTCGCGAACTCTTCGAGCTGTTGGCGGCAGCACTCCGCACGCTCTGCTGCAGCGGCCCTAGTTTCCTGAGTGAACCCCATTAGATCTTCTCCGGTGGGGTCCCACTCAAACTGCGCTTCCGCTAGCGGGGGCGAGATCCGTGCCACGGGCTTCGGAGCCGGAATCAGGGGTTCATCCAGGGGTCTTAGTCTCTGCTGCCGTTCCAGCTCATGGTATCCTTCGGGCCAGATGAAGGGCCGCCCGTCCGGCCATGTGAGCTGGCTGAACAAGTCCTCCCCCAGGTGTGGCACCCTTGGTATTGCGGGCGCGGGCGCGGTGGTGGTGGCGCCCGGGTTGCCCAGGCCTTGCGGCCAGGCCTGGGGCACCTGGAAGGTGAAGGGCACCGTTAGGACGGCGGCGCCCTGGGCTACCTGGCCTTGCGGCCAGGCCGGAGGCTCCGCGGAGGTAGGGGGCGCTGTTGGTGATGCGGCGCCCGGAGGTACTAGGCCTTGCGACCAGGCTGGTGGTATCTCCTGCTTTGTCACGCTCCGGGTCGAGGCGTGTGACGTCACAGGGGTCGCTGCGGCGGCTTCCGGTCGGGGCCTAGTCCATAGCGGTGACGTGGCGGCTACGGGCACAGCAGGGGGACTTTCGGGCTCTGCGACGGGGAGCTGGGGCAGGTGAGCGGTGTCACGGCTTGGGGTATAGGCGTCCCCTTTACCTGCCTCCATGCGTTCGGCTCCCTCCTCGGCGCCGTCTCCGGCCTTGGGTCCTCCCGCGCCATCCTCAGAGGCAGTCTGCTTCCTCTTCCAGGGTAGCGTGCTCCGTTGACCGGTCTCAGCTTGCTGGGTCATCTCCCGGCTCCACTCCGCCAGTATCTCGCGCTGTACCCGGGCCATCCTCCGTGCGAGGCCCTCCAGGGCAGTCTGTGCACACTCCCGGTCTCGGGGGAGCTGCGCTAAGATCTCCGCTAGACCTAGCGGGGTTGTGGACTCTAGCAGGCTCCTGACCATCGGGTCGGTGCTGCTCTGCTCTGCTTCCGGCAGGCTCCTGGCCAGCGGGCCGGTGCTGCTCTGCCCTCCTTCCTCGGTCTCTAGCAGACTCCTGGCCAGCGGGCCGGTGCTGTTCTGCTTTCTCTCCATCTCCGGGTAAGCTCCTCCGCTACTCCTCGTTAGACCTCTTGCCTCCGGGTGCGCTCGCTCCAGACTGCTCCAAGCGACACCCATCTTTTCTCTTCTCTTTCGTCTCCTCCCACTTCGAGGGCGGTCCCGGGGCAACTCGGTGACTGTCAGCTCCAGGGGGAGTTCTTTCACGCTGACAGACACCTCCAACATCACAGTCTCTGTTGGTGGGGGCGGTTTCCACTTTTGGCGCCATTTTCTGTCCTGGCCCACGATGGGAGGTGGCCTCTTGCCCTCCTTTGGCACGCCCATAATGGCGTCCGCTGCTCTTCCAAGGCGGGAAATCTGCGGTTTTGGCGGGAAGCGTCGCCCAGTGGCGGGAAACTCTGCAGATGGCGGGAACAAGTTGGAAATGGCGGACAATCGGCGGGAAACGACTGGTGATGGAGTCCGATGGCGTGGACCCTCCGGAACCGGCGGGAGACTTCTTTCTGAGGTAAACTTGCACTTTTCTTCAGGCACGCAGTACCCGGGTGTTGCGGGCACGTAATCCTGCCGACTACGCCAAAGTTGACGCGCCCCCTGGGACATATTCCTTTTTGAGGGGAATACCCGGCACCGGATCAGATGGGGGGGGGGGTTGTAGTCTCCGAGCGGCTGTGACCCGGTCCCGTGCCCAGGGCGTCAAGCTCAGTGTGATGTGGCAGTTCTACAGATGTTACTAAAGTTCTTTTGTGTCGACTACGCCACCCGTTGTGATGCGGTCACTGTGGCCGCCGCTGCAGCAGGGTCCGCTGAGGCTGATGGTGGGTGCGCAGCTTGGTGGGATAACCCCCAACGGGAGGGGTATAGCCTCAGAGGGGACAGGCGCAGAGGATGGGGGTTGTGGTGGTGTAGTGCAGACGGCAGTGAAGACAGAGTCGGGTTGTGCAGTTAAGGGTGTTTACTTACTGCAGATGTTGTACTGGTCACTCCAGCTGCTAGTGACCACCCGAGCCGTGCTGCATCCACCAGGTCCTAGATCCAGCCAACCCCCAAACAAGTCCGGAGCGTGGCCCTGAGCTCTCCCTCTGTCCTTTCTTCAGCCGTCCCCACCAGTGATCCACCTAAGTCCAGCTCCCTCGGGCCTTCTGTTGGGACACCCTTGGCCCTGGGTTCCCTGACCCTTCATGTGGTGTGCCTTCGGGGTGAATGTGGTGGGTGACCGTGACAGACACTGCCCACGGTCTCCGGTCTCTGGCTGGGGATTGTTTTCTGCCCCCACCAGCTTGGGTTCCGGTACCCTGATGCTGACTCCTCACCCGGTGCTCTGAATTGGGTTCTTGGGTCCCTTCTCTTCTGTGCTCTGGGTCTTTCTCTTTTCTCCTCTCTCACTCTGGGTCTTGATCTTTCTTCTCTCCTCTGCTCCTGACTTGTTTTCTGCAGCTGATCCTCTCTGCATCTGATCCTCTGCATCTGACTCTCTGCGTCTGACCCTGATTCTAGTTGGTGCCCACCTTATATACACCCTCTATGTGTGAGCTCAGGTGACCAGCACCCAATGAGCTCCTAACTTTACCCAGGCTGCTCCCCCTATCTGCCCCTACACTACATGGGATGTTCCACCCCCCTCCCACTCCAGCCAGGAACAGACTCGGTCGTACCTGCACATTTCTAAGTGGGAGTACCGTCGGCCTGTTCCTCGGAAATGGGATGTGTGTAGTGCATGCAGCCTACCGAGCTCAGTTCCACTCTCCATCCTTGCCCGGGAGTGGAATATCACACCTCTGGGTTGAGGTGCAATACCCCTGTAGCAGCCGAATCCTCAGGGTGCTACACTTATATGCGGGGTGCACACTTTGGGCCTGAGAAGACTTATCGTTGGCTGCAGCGGTACGTGTACACACCTGGCTTGGAAGAAGTTGTGAAAGAGGTGTGTGGTAGGTGCCGGGCATGTGAGCTGAATAAGTCCCTGGAACAGAGGGCTCCTGTTCAGACAATTGTGACGTCTGCCCCGTTGGAAATGCTAATGGTGTATTATTTGTCAATCGGGTACGCCAGAAGTGGTCATCATTCATGCCTAGTCATGACTGATCACTTTACTAATTTTGCCGTTGCTGTCCCCACCAAAGATCAGACTGCTAAGTCCGCAGCTGAGGCAATTTGTAAGCATTTCATCCAGGTTTATGTGTGTCCTCAAAGGATACATTCAGATCAAGGTGCTTGCTTTTAAGGTCAGCTCATGACGGAGTTGCTGCAAGTCTATGGGTGTAGCGCTGGCGTCCCTGCCCTCTGCTAGGCAGGGACGCTGCTCCCCTCACCGCTCTGCTCCGTGCCCGGCGTCCTCTCCCCGCTCTGCTGTCAGCGCGCGCTCCTTCCCGGCGTCCTCCTCCCGCTCTGCTCTCAGCGCGCGCTCCTTCCCGGCCCCTGTGCTTAGGGCGCGCGCGCGCGCGCTCCCCTCCTCTTAAAGGGGCCGCGCGCGCCGTCCTAAGGAGTCCCCGGCCAATGGCCGGAGGACTTCATCATATATAAGGCACCTCCTTCAAAATGGAGGTGCCCGAGCAATGTTGTTTGCACCTGTGTCTCACCTGTGCTTCAGCCCTCAGGTCCCGTTGCCAGTTACCTGCCAGTTACCTGCCAGTTTCCTGCCAGTTTCCTGCTAGTTACCTGCCTGATTCCTGCCTGAATACTTGTTACCTGCCTGCCTGCCTGAGGTCCGACGGTCTGCCTTACAACTCCGGTCAGTCTGTCTAAGGACCAACTTGTCCGCTCACCTGGGAGCGCACATCAGCTACCTGCCTGCTTGCCTGAGGTCCGACGGTCTGCCTTACAACTCCGGTCAGTCTGTCTATGGACCAGCTTGCCCGCTCACCTGGGAGCGCTTCTCCGCTACCTGCCTGCTTGCCAGCCCGGAGGCTCCGTTGTCACGTGCTGTGACCACCAGCTATCTCAGAGACTCTTGCCCGTTCACCTGGGAACGCATCTCCGTTACCTGCCTGCTTGCCAGCCCGGAGGTCCCGTTGTCACGTGCGGTGACCACCAGCTATTCCAGAGACTCTTGCCCGCTCACCTGGGAGCGCTTCTCCGTTACCTACCTGCCTGCCAGTCCGGAGGTTCCGCCGTCACGTGCCGTGACCACCTGCTATTCCAGAGACTCTCGCTTGCTCACCTGGGAGCACACATCTACCATCTGCCTGCTAGCCTACCCGGAGGCTCTGCCATCACAGGTCGTACCTACCCCTTACCCAGAGACTGCCCTGATCACTTGCCGTAACTCCCTGTCCGTTCACCCAGAGACTGCCACCCGCTCCCTTACAAGGGCCGCCCCCTTGTATAGTAGCTCAGAGGTTCCGCCTCCCGGACCCGTTACAGTTTGCTCGAGCCATGGAACCCGGTGGCACCCAAGCTCCCTCGCTCTCGGACCTCTGTCTTGAACTGTCCCGTCAGAGGTCCCAACAGGAGGCCATCCTGGGTCACCTGCGGAATGTTAATACTCGCCTGAACACTCTGTCTGATCCACCAACAACCTCCGCCAGTGCCATATCTTGCAATCCGGCAGCTCCGCTGCCCACTAATACTATGGTATCCTACCCCGGACCCCGGCTCTCTGCACCTCCTCGCTTTGGAGGCGACCCCGTCCAAGCTCGGGGCTTCATAAATCAGTGCACCCTGCACTTTGAACTTTTGTCCCATCAGTTTAATTCCGACCGGGCCAAAATTGCCTTTATCATGTCCCATCTCACCGGGGAGGCCCTGGCCTGGCTAAATCCTCTATGGGAGAGAGGAGACCCCCTGGTGTCCAACTTGCCTGCTTTTCTCTCGGCTTTCCGGAAAGTCTTCGACGAACCCGGACGGAAGACCTCATCCGCATCCTCTCTGCTACGCCTCCGTCAGGAGGGTCTCACCGTGGGCCAATATGCCATACGGTTCCGCACCCTTGCCTCGGAGCTGGCCTGGGATAACGACGCTCTGGTATCCGTCTTCTGGGAGGGTCTGTCCGGTCGTAATAAAGATGAACTTGCTGGTCGGGACATTCCTACCTCTCTCGATGATTTAATAACCCTTGCCACCCGGATTGACCTACGGTTCCAGGAGCGTGCCAAAGAGGTCACCCGTGAGAGAAGGATTCCACGTTTAGCTCCTACTTTCCAGAAACCCGTCATTCCCTCCATCTCTCCCCAGGTACACTCTCCTGAGCCTATGCAGGTCGACCAGACCAAGATGGTCAAAACCCGTCAGGACTCACGCCGTGCCGAGGGGAGCTGCTTCTACTGTGGCAGTAAGGAGCACCGGATCCGTGCCTGCCCAGAGAGGTCGGGAAACGCCTGTGTCTAGGTTCGCTCAGAGAGGTCCACCTAGACAAGAATAAATCCTCTCCATCCCTGCTGTTGTCAGTTTCGATCATCTACGGGGAGAACCGTTATTTCGAACTAGCCCAACTTGACTCTGGAGCAGCCGGGAACCTTATTTCACAGTCCCTGGTTGAGAAATACCGCATCCCCACCAAACCTCTGGCTGTACCCTTGTCTGTCGCTGCCGTGGATGGGGGCCTCTTACCTCGCCCCATTCAACTCATCACCGAATCCATTACCCTGCAGGTGGGAATGCTGCATTCTGAAAGTATCTCCTTTCATGTTCTGCCTGGACTCTCTCACGCCCTCTTGCTAGGTCTGCCCTGGCTCCAGAGACATGCACCCGTGCTAGACTGGCAAACCGGAGAGGTCCTTCGCTGGGGACAAGACTGTCATAAAACCTGCCTGGTTCCCGTCCATCCCGTTCGTCCCTCTCCTACCCCAGCTAATCTACCTGGACTTCCGATTCCTTATTGGTCTTATGCAGATGTCTTTAATAAAAAGGAGGCAGAGACATTACCACCACATAGACCATACGACTGTCCCATCGATCTGCTACCCGGTACTACTCCTCCCCGTGGGCGTATCTATCCTTTATCCGCTGCTGAGACCCGGTCAATGTCCGAATATATTGAGGAGAATCTGGCCAGAGGATTCATCCGGAAATCTACCTCCCCGGCGGGAGCAGGCTTCTTTTTCGTCAAAAAGAAGGACGGCTCTCTCCGTCCCTGTATAGACTATAGAGGCCTAAACCTGATCACGGTGAAGAATAAGTACCCCCTTCCGCTCATTCCAGAATTATTTGATCGCCTGAGGGGGGCTAGGATCTTCACCAAACTGGACCTTCGTGGGGCGTACAACCTGGTTCGTATTCGTCAGGGGGATGAGTGGAAGACGGCATTCAACACCCGGGACGGCCACTATGAATACCTGGTAATGCCCTTTGGTCTCTGTAACGCTCCTGCCGTCTTTCAAGAGTTGGTCAATGACATCTTCCGGGACCTTCTCTACTCCTGCGTAGTGGTGTACCTGGACGACATCTTGGTCTTCTCTCCGGATCTCCAGACTCACCGGAGGGACGTTCGTCAGGTCCTGCTCAGGCTAAGGCAGAACCATCTCTACGCTAAATTTGAGAAGTGCCTCTTTGAGCAGACCTCGCTTCCGTTTCTGGGCTACATTATCTCTCAGACCGGCCTACAAATGGATCCTGAGAAACTGTCTGCCATCGAGAAATGGCCCCGACCGGAGGGGTTGAAGGCCATTCAGCGATTCCTGGGCTTCGCCAACTACTACCGCCTCTTCATACCACACTTCTCTTCCCGGACGGCCCCAATTTCTGCGCTCACCCGTAAAGGTACTAATCCCAAAGAGTGGCCACCCGAAGCAGAGGAGGCCTTTCTTTCCCTTAAACAGGCCTTCTCTTCCGCCCCGGTGCTGCATCGCCCAGATGGCAACAAACAGTTCTTCCTGGAAGTTGACGCCTCCTCCTCTGGAGCCGGAGCGGTACTTACTCAAAAATCATCTTCCGGGAGGATGGTAACTTGTGGCTTCTTCTCTAAACTCTTCTCCTCCTCTGAGCGCAACTATTCCATAGGAGACCGAGAGTTATTGGCCATCAAACTGGCATTGGAGGAGTGGCGTTACCTGCTCGAGGGGGCTCTTCACCCGGTAATAATTTACACTGACCACAAGAACTTGGCTTACCTCCAGCATGCCCAGAGACTTAACACGCGCCAAGCCCGGTGGTCCTTGTTTTTTGCTCGTTTTGATTTTGTCCTTCATTTTCGCCCGGCTGACAAAAACGTCAAGGCGGACGCCTTGTCTCGGTCCTTTCTGGTGTCTGATCTCGAGGAGGATCCGAAACATATCATCGATCCCGCCAGAGTAATGCAGGTGGCTCCCGTGAGTCTAAATCGTCTTCCTCCTGGTAAGACGTTCGTACCAGTACCTGATCGGGAGAAGATCCTACACTGGGGTCATTCGTCTAAACTAGCTGGCCACGCCGGTCAGAAAAAGACCCTCCAGCTTATTACCCGGCACTACTGGTGGCCTAACCTGCACAAGGATGTAATAGACTTTGTTTCTGCCTGTGTGTCCTGCGCCCGCAACAAAGTTCCGAGACACCTGCCGGCCGGCCGCCTCCTACCTCTGCCAGTACCTGCTGCCCCCTGGCAGCATATAGCGATGGACTTCATTACTGATCTACCCGTCTCTGCCGGTTGTACGGTCATTTGGGTGGTCGCTGACCGCTTCTCCAAGATGGCTCACTTCATTCCACTGCCAGGTCTTCCGTCTGCACCCGAGCTGGCTAAAGACTTTATCCGCCACATCTTCCGTCTTCATGGCCTGCCCCGTCACATCGTGTCAGATCGTGGGGTACAGTTCACTTCCCGTTTCTGGAGAGCCACTTGTAAATTGCTGGACGTCACCCTGGACTTCTCCTCCGCTTACCACCCACAGTCTAATGGTCAAGTGGAGCGGATCAATCAGAACCTGACCAGTTACCTTCGGCACTTCGTTAATGCCCACCATTCTGACTGGGTGGATCTCCTGCCATGGGCCGAATTCTCGTACAACAATAACGAGAGCGAGTCTTCCTCCAAATCCCCGTTTTTTGTAGTCTACGGTCAGCATCCTCGGATCCCGTTTCCCGTCTCCACCTCGGCGGACAATCCGGCTGCGGAATCTCTTGTTAACAAATTTTCCTCCATATGGGAGAGTACCCGATCCGCACTCCTTCTGTCATCCGAGCGTATGAAAAGACACGCTGACAAAAAACGTCTGGACCCTCCTCAATTCCGCCCTGGGGATAAAGTCTGGCTCTCGTCCAAATATGTCCGGCTCAAGATCCCTTCCTATAAGTTAGGGCCTCGGTTCATCGGTCCACTGGAGGTCATCAGTCAGATCAACCCGGTGGCCTATAAATTGAAACTCCCGGCCAACTTACGGATCCCTAACTCCTTCCATGTGTCTCTCCTCAAACCTGTGGTGCTTAACTCTTTTTCCAAGTCTACAGGTACGCCTCCTGCTCCGGTTTCTGCTGAGGACGAGTTTGAGGTAGAGAACATTCTTGCCACCAAAAGGGTAAGAGGAAAGACCTTTTTTCTGGTAGATTGGAAGGGGTTTGGTCCTGAGGAGAGAACGTGGGAGCCCCGGGAGAACATCCATGCCCCTCTCATCCTAGCTAAATTTCTGTCTGGCCTAAAAAAGGGGGGGCCTAAAGGGGGGGGTACTGTAGCGCTGGCGTCCCTGCCCTCTGCTAGGCAGGGACGCTGCTCCCCTCACCGCTCTGCTCCGTGCCCGGCGTCCTCTCCCCGCTCTGCTGTCAGCGCGCGCTCCTTCCCGGCGTCCTCCTCCCGCTCTGCTCTCAGCGCGCGCTCCTTCCCGGCCCCTGTGCTTAGGGCGCGCGCGCGCGTGCTCCCCTCCTCTTAAAGGGGCCGCGCGCGCCGTCCTAAGGAGTCCCCGGCCAATGGCCGGAGGACTTCATCATATATAAGGCACCTCCTCCAAAATGGAGGTGCCCGAGCAATGTTGTTTGCACCTGTGTCTCACCTGTGCTTCAGTCCTCAGGTCCCGTTGCCAGTTACCTGCCAGTTACCTGCCAGTTTCCTGCCAGTTTCCTGCTAGTTACCTGCCTGATTCCTGCCTGAATACTTGTTACCTGCCTGCCTGCCTGAGGTCCGACGGTCTGCCTTACAACTCCGGTCAGTCTGTCTAAGGACCAACTTGTCCGCTCACCTGGGAGCGCACATCAGCTACCTGCCTGCTTGCCTGAGGTCCGACGGTCTGCCTTACAACTCCGGTCAGTCTGTCTATGGACCAGCTTGCCCGCTCACCTGGGAGCGCTTCTCCGCTACCTGCCTGCTTGCCAGCCCGGAGGCTCCGTTGTCACGTGCTGTGACCACCAGCTATCTCAGAGACTCTTGCCCGCTCACCTGGGATCGCATCTCCGTTACCTGCCTGCTTGCCAGCCCGGAGGTCCCGTTGTCACGTGCGGTGACCACCAGCTATTCCAGAGACTCTTGCCCGCTCACCTGGGAGCGCTTCTCCGTTACCTACCTGCCTGCCAGTCCGGAGGTTCCGCCGTCACGTGCCGTGACCACCTGCTATTCCAGAGACTCTCGCTTGCTCACCTGGGAGCACACATCTACCATCTGCCTGCTAGCCTACCCGGAGGCTCTGCCATCACAGATCGTACCTACCCCTTACCCAGAGACTGCCCTGATCACTTGCCGTAACTCCCTGTCCGTTCACCCAGAGACTGCCACCCGCTCCCTTACAAGGGCCGCCCCCTTGTATAGTAGCTCAGAGGTTCCGCCTCCCGGACCCGTTACAATGGGATTCAGCAATCACGGACAATGCCCTACCATCCACAGGGAAATGGGGCCTGTGAACGGTTCAACCAAACCTTGCTTCAACTGCTGAGAACGCTGGAACAGAGGCAGAAGGAGCTTATGTAGGCCTACAACAATAGGGTCCATAGCACCTCAGGATTCACTCCTTACGCGATGATGTTCGGTCGGCCTGGGCGAGAAATTGAAGAACTGGGTCTCACTGTACCTGACAAGCCAGAATATCATACAGCCAGTGAGTGGGTCCAGGATCATCGCTGAAGGTTTGCGGGAAATCCACCGGATAGTAAAAGACCGTGTGCAGGATCATCCCCACCAAGATCGGGGGCCTGTGCACCTAGATGAGTTCCGGGTGGATGATAAGGTGCTAGTGCGAGTCACGTGTCCGGGAGATAAGTTGAGTGACAGGTGGGAGGATACGCCCTACACAGTAGTGGAAAGGGTATTCCCAGGGGGAAGTGTGTACACAGTGGTTCTTGAAGGGTACATTGGACCCCGTTACACAATGCACAAAAACTGGCTAAGGGGGTGTATGTCCGACACACCTGCCTGTCACCCTGAGACACCTGCCCCACCTACAGCGATTGCACCAAGTAATGTTGAATGTGACTGTTGGGATGACTTCGGGGTGGAACCCTCGGACTTGCAAAGTCCGATAGCGCAAGATCCAGGTGTTTCACACACCGCCCCTGATGTTACTGTTCCACCAGATGCGGTGGACCCTCCATCGAACTCGGCAAGTACTGGTTTGCAGAGATCGAAGAGGAGCACAGCTGGTGTTCTCCAAATACGTTATAATCCTGCGGAGTATGTGTTACATATGTGTTGTACGAAACCATTTGTCGGGGCGCCAAATTGTAAGTGGGGTGGATTGTAGCATGTTGGCATGTGTTTCTAGTAATGAGTTCATATTACTGATAGCATAAATTTATCCTGCAATGACTTAGTCCGGCCATTAGGGGTCAGCAAGAGACAAGTAAAGAAAAGCCCGGGGATCTGTGAAAAAGCCCGGGAATCTGAGATCCAGGAAGACCTCTGAGGGGACGAGACGTGTCTGATGTCCAGAGACAATTGGAGCTTGCAGAGACTTGAGCCGGATGGTGTGTCCAAGAAGAAACTGTGCCTTGTGAGTAACTGAGATATGTGACCAGTCACCAACTGTGTAGTTAGCTAGGGAAAGCTAGTTAGTAATCCCAGTAGTACTGAGAACTGCCCGGTGTATATCATTGCTGATGGACTGATCAGGCTTGATCCAGAGATTGCGAAAGATCTAGTATAACAAGACTTTGTGTACGTGGATATTACAAAGGAGCCCTGTTGTGAACTATACATTGAGACTGAGATCAATTCTGATTCCTGCCTGCGCCGGGATATGCTAGAGAACTTGGTATGAAGGAGAAGCTGATTAAACCTTGTGGCCAGAAATCAGGGTCTAATAAAAGGTTTAGTTTGTTAATTGCTTGTGTATATTAAATTAGAGAGATTTCTCTTTGCTCTTGTATGAAGAGAAATTGTACACCGTATAGACAACGCGTTGGCTAAACATAGAGTGTTTATTAAGGGGAAAAACAAGGGTACCTGGATCCCACTGTATTAGTGTGGGAGGGGGGTGTAAGGTTATATTCCTGGGAGGACCACGTGCCACGTCCGCAGTAACTTCCTGGGTAGCCCCTGTACTGAATAAGGGTGGGAGCGGCATAGCCCAGGGGTAGTTTGGCTCATTCCTGCGAGATTGGCACTTGGGCTCTCTCGGGCTGCATAACTTGTATTTTGTATTCGTGGCTGTTGTGGCTCATACTTTGTAGAAAAGTACAACCCTTTTATTTGTTTGACAAGTATAAAGAAAGTTGATTTGCCACTACACTGAGGTCAGAGTCATTCATAGCATCGCCGTATCCCTCATACACATTCCACCAGCGTTCCGGACGTTACATCCCCAAGGATGAGTCAGACTAGTGCTAGTTCACAATTCTCTTCCTGATATATTGGCTGATTTCTTTAGACTTTCCCATGATGCTACACAAAGAAGCAGTGTTTCAGGTGTGCATTAAAATACATCCATAGGTGTGTGTCTAATTAACTCAGATGTTGCCAAAAAATCAGAAGCTTCCAAACACATGACATCATCATATGGGCAGTCCAGAATTGTTTAAAGGCATAGTAATCTGTGTATATAAACAATATAGTGTATGTAAACTTTTGACTTTGCAGTAATTAATAAAAATGCCTTAAAACATTTTCTCTCATTATTCTGGCATTTGG
This sequence comes from Phyllobates terribilis, assembly GCF_046119375.1. NCBI lineage: Eukaryota > Metazoa > Chordata > Amphibia > Anura > Dendrobatidae > Phyllobates > Phyllobates terribilis. Next base: position 314,631,241 of record NW_027362768.1, read on the forward strand.
CAAATATTAAAAATTATAGTAATCCTAATTGACCTAAAACAGGAAAGGTTTATTCAGATTTCATGTCAGATATTGAGAAAAACATGCATATATAGTGTAAGTAAACTTCTGGTTTTAACTGTATCACTTATAACTTCATGGTGCACGTGTGTCATTACACGGCAGCCAATTCGGAACAAGCTAAGCTGCAGTGTAAAGCATGTGTGAGTTACAGAGCAGCCCCCTGGACCACTAATGAGACTAGAGATGGATTTCAGACCACCTTGACTCCAGTCGACAACAATGCTGCAGTCATGAATGATAGCGCTGTCCTAATGGAGTAACGCTGGGGTGTCCTCTCCTCTAGGACTGTAGTGACGTGTGTTGAGCACAATGGATGAATTCCAATGTGAAATATCAGCCAACACTTCTGATTAGGAATCCTGCTCCTCTGTTGGAGGCTTTTATGACCAGTACATTTTCAGATGTCAGTCTAATCTATTCATTTTTATTTTTGCTCTGGGGATTGAACATTATGATAAAGAATGTGGCTGGGCAGATAAACCAGACCACAGATCAGTGGTCAGAGCATTCACAGGACAGTGTCACAGGAAGCGCAATTTACAAAAATACTGTTCCAAAACTCCTGCAGATTCTGGTGTGGAGAGAACTGACATATTTGCTGCTCACCTTCCTCTCTACCATGTATGTGGAACCCGTCAGCTCTGCACAAACAGTGAGGAGATTATCCTGACCTTTACAGCAGGCCATACATCTATAATATAACCGGAGATGCATCCCTCTGTCTGAAGCCGTTATAGACTGCGCAAACGCGACACACCAGTCTGGCTCCAGACAGAAGATCGCATGGAGCTGTTACAAGTAAGAGGAGTGTATGGTGCCAGAGACACTGAATGCATACCGCGATCTCCGGCGCCACACTTACATACTTACCTGACTGGGAGGAGCGTTGCCGCGGAGCCTCTCTTCTCGCCGGAGACCGGGGCAGGAGTGAGGCGTCGGAATCAGCGCATGCGCCTAGCGCTATCCAGCACCATTTTACTGAAGACACGTTTGCAGTGTGTCTTCAGCAAAATGGCGCTGGACAGCGCGGTATGGGCACGCGCGTACTTGGGCGCCGCACTCCTCCTCTGACCTCCGGCAGAACGGGACACAGCACTGGAGCACAGGGATGAAAGGTGAGTATAACTGTTTATTTTTTTTGTATGTGTGCAGGGTGAGAGGGATGAGGGGTGCCATACATACCAGGATTGGGGAGTTAGGGGACCACACATTGCAGAGGGGGGCATGCATACCAGGATTCAGATGAGGGGCCATGCATACCAGGATAGGGATGAGGGGTACCATGTATACTAGAGTAGGGATGAGGGGTACCATGCATACCTGGATAGGGATGAGGGGTACCATACATACCAGAATCAGGATGAGGGGTACCATATATACCTGGATGAGGGATGGGGTGCCATGCATACCAGGATTGGGGATGAGGAAGCCATGCATACCAGGATGAGGGATTGGGTGCCATGCATACCGGGATTGGGAGATGAGGAAGCCATGTATACCAGGATGAGGGGTTGAGTACTATACATACCAGGATTGGGGGATGAGGGGTGCCATGCATACCAGGATTGGGATGAGGGGTGCCATATGACTCGCCCCCTGGGCCGTGGGGCACCCGGAACCGGGCTTCAGTGCGATGATGGGGGTAGTAGTGGCAACCCGATCCCGTGGCTCAGGGTGGTCAGACCAAATGCTGTGGCAGTCTATTTGTAGGGTTATGAATGTCCGACTACGCCACCCGTGGATTGCGGTCAGGGATGACCGCCGCTGCAAGGCAGACCGCTGAGGCTGATGTTGGTATGCAGCACAAGGATAGGATAACTCCCCACGGGAAGAGTGTAGCCTCAGGGCAGTGTAATAGGATGCTGGGGGTGATGGTGCAGGCCGCAATAATAAGGGTTCAGAGTCTGCTTCAAACAGTCCAGGGTCTTTATTGTAGTTAGTACTAATGACCCAACAGGAGTACAAGGTAGGAATGGGCCTGGGTGTCTGAGAGCATTCGGGCAAGCCCCACTGGTCAGGGTGAGTGGGTAGGCCTACCGTTCTCTCTCTGCCCTTGCTGACTATCCCCCTTTTTGTGGTGTGATAGCCCACGTCCCTGGGCTGGCCGTGTACTACGCCTGTATGGCTTGCGACTCGGGCCTTAGGTACCTGTTGCTTCTCCGTGCTGTACCGGTCCCTCTGTGTGGCGGAGCCTTCAGGCATCTCAGGCCAAGGGACCTGAAATCCCTCGCGGGTTGGCTATCTGCTGCCGGGCTTGCAACCCTGACAGCCTCGGACCCCAGTGTCCGGTTGTGTAGTTCTCTCTCAGCCAGGACCGGCTCTCGACGCCTCTGTCCCTGGCTTGCTGTTCCTCCTCTGCCTCCCGGACTCCTCAACTGCTGCTGACCTGTCCCTTTCCTCTGGGAATCCTTCTGGATGCTTCAGAAGTGGGTCCTGGTCTCTCTAACCCTGCCCTCAGTTCCAGCTTTTATAGGGGCAGCCTGCTCCCCCTACTGGCCTGGGACAGGAGGTGCTGCATGCTAATGGTCCCTGACCAGGGAACCTCCTTCCTGCTCTCAGACACAGCCTTTAATATTTGTGGCATCCAGGCCTGGGGTGACACACATATACACCAGGATGAGAGATGGGGTGCCATGCATACCAGGATTGGGATGAGGGGTGCCATGCATACCAGGATTGGGGATGAGGGGTACCATGCATACTGTAACGGGTCTGGGAGGTGGAACCTCTGAGCTACTATACAAAGGGGCAGTCCTTGTAAGGAAGCGGGTGGCTCCCAGGGAAGGTGGGCAGGTAGTCACGGCAAGTGACAGGGACAGTCTCTGGATAGAAGGGCAGGAGGTCACGGCAAGTGACGGGAACAGTCTCTTGACAGGCAGGTGGTCACGGCAAGTGACAGCAGGGTAGGAGTCTCTAGACAGGCAGGTGGTCACGGCAAGTGACAGCAGGGTAAGAGTCTCTAGACAGGCAGGTGGTCACGGCATGTGACGGCAGAGCCTCCAGGTAGGCTAGCAGGCGGGTAGCAGGTGAGCGCTCCCAGGGGAGCGGGTAAGAGTCTCTCGGCTGGCTGGCAGGTGGTCACGGCAAGTGACGGCAGAGCCTCCAGGTAGGCTAGCTGGTGGGTAGCAGGTGAGTGCTCCCAGGTGAGCGGGTAAGAGTCTCTCGGCTGGCTGGCAGGTGGTCACAGGCAGGTATCAGGCAGGTATCAGGCAGGTATCAGGCAGGTATCTGGCAGGTATCAGGCAGGTGCTTCCTGATCCGCAGGCGGACTGGCCCATAGACAGACTGGCGGATGCTGGTAGACAGACTGTCGGATCGCAGGGAATGCAAGCAGGTAGACAGTGCAATGCGTACCAGGATTGGGAATGAGGGGTGCCATGCGTACCAGGAATGGGGATTAGGGGTGTCATACGTACAAAAATTGGGGATGACGGGTGCTATGCGTACCAAGATTGAGAATGAGGGTTGCCATGCGTACCAGGATTGGGGATGAGGGGTGCAATGCGTACCAGGATTGGGGATGGGGTGTCATGCATACCAGGATTGGGAATGAGGGGTACCATGCATATCAGGATGAGGGATGGGATGCCATGCATACCAGGATAGGGATGTGGGGGGGCCATGCATACCAGGATTCAGATGAGGGGCCATGCATACCAGGATAGGGATGAGGGGTACCATACATACCAGGTTTGAGGTTGAGGGGTGCCATGCATACCAGGATGAGGGATGGGGTGCCATGCATACCAGGATTGGGAATGAGGGGGGCCATGCATACCAGGATTCGGATGAGGGCTATGCATACCAGGATAGGAATGAGGGGTACCATGTACAGTACAGACCAAAAGTTTGGACGCACCTTCTCATTTAAAGATTTTTCTGTATTTTCAAGACTTTTAAAATTGTACATTCACACTGAAGGCATCAAAACTATGAATTAACACATGTGGAATTATATGCTTACCAAAAAAGTGTGAAACAACTGAAAATATATCTTATATTCTAGGTTCTTCAAAGTAGCCACCTTTTGCTTTGATGACTGCTTTGCACACTCTTGGCATTCTCTTGATGAGCTTCAAGAGGTGGTCACCGGAAATGGTCTTCCAACAATCTTGAAGGAGTTCCCAGAGATGCTTAGGACTTGTTGGCCCTTTTGCCTTCACTCTGCGGTCCAGCTCATCCCAAACCATCTCGATTGGGTTCAGGTCTAGTGATTGTGGAGGCCAGGTCATCTGGCGTAGCACCAGGGGCATACATAGAAATCATGGGGCCCCATAGCAAAAGTCCAAATTGGGCCCCCCTTCCCCGTAAAAAAAAATCTGCAACGTAACTGGAAACACAGTGTATAGGCACAGTCACAAAAGGACATAGCTATTTACTTTGGAAGACAGGGAAATGGACATGTCTTGTAGCATATACATAGTAAATGTGCCCATACTGAAGTGACTCGCCCCCTGGGCCGCTTGGTGAACCCGGAACCGAGCCTCTGGTGGGATGCTGGGGGTGGTAGTCTCAGTGTGGCGGCGACCCGGTCCGTGGCTCAGGGTGGTCAAACCAGTGGCAGTCTTAGTGTAATAACAAATGTCCGACTACGCCACCCGTGGATTGCGGTCAGTGGGGACCGCCGCTGCGCTGCAGGCCGCTGAGGCTGATGTTGTAAGCGCAGCCAAGTATGGGATAACTCCCCACGGGAGAAGTATTGCCTCAGGGCAGCTAGTGTGGATGATGGGAGTGATGGTGTGAGCGTCCCAGTACTAATGGTGCTGGTGCGGCGATGAAACACAGAGACGTGTGGTGCAGTTCAGGGTCTTTACTGATGGTATAAAGCAGACCCTCCCGGGAGTACTGGTTAGCAGTAGAGGCCTGGTCAGTCTGTGAGCAAGCAGGATCTCCCCCTGGCCAGGTGGAGTTGTAGGCCTCCCCGTCTATCTGCACTCTTTCCTGGCTACCTTGCTCTATGCGGGTAGAAGTAGCCCACGTCCCTGAGTATACCGTGTGGTGCTCTCCCGTATGGCCGGTGACTTGGGGCCTTCTGTTAGCCTCCGCTCCACGACGGCGGTGCTGGTCCCTTGCTTGTGACCGTGCCTCCGGGCTTCTAAGGCCAGAGGACCTGGAATCCCCTGCCGGTTGGATTCTGCTGCTGGATCTGGATGTCCCCACAGCCTCGGACTCCGTGTCCGGGTTTAGTGTCTTCAGCCAAGGCGAGCTATCTAGCTTCCAGCCTCTGGTTCTCACTCCTGCTCCTACAGAGCTCCTGCTGTATCTTTCCCTCTCCAAGCTCTGACTCCCCTAATCCTGCCCCAGACCCAGTTTATAAGGGCAGATTCCTCCCCTCCCAGGTCTAGGCGGGCAGTGTTGCATGCTTAGGGCTCCTGACCAGAGAAACCTCCCACTTGCTCTCAGACATAATATTTCTATTACTGTGGCAACCAGACCCCTGAGGTGCCACATTCCCCCCTAGTAAATTTTAGTACTCCGGGACTGAACACATTTTTAAAGAAACATAAATACAAGGGTATAAACGATAATACAATAACATATTTACAAGAAGCTTTATTTCTTTAAAGGTCACGGCATGTCCGCAACCGTGTGTCCATATCACCCAAGGTGAAGTTTGTGAAACAAGAGGGTGTCCATGTCACCCAAGGTGAAGCTTTAAGCGAAGTAGGGGACCTGTCCAAAGCAAACCCCTTGCGTTGGCCTTGGGCGTGGCTGCAAGGCTGAAGCTAGCTACTTTGGGCCGCAAGGAGGCCACGCCAGACAGGCTTTCTCTTCTGCGGCCATCTTCGCAAGAGGCACAGTGTGCAACTATCTACAAGATTGTTCCGGTTATCCAGCGTCCATAACCTGTTAGTCCAAATAAATCTGCAGGGTAACTGAGAAACATAATTAATAACAGGCAACAACAAAAACTGTCAACATTTCTCAATAAACAGGTAAATTTACAGTGCATTACTTTATATTTTCCAGCGAGCGGGCATCTGACCTCTAGTGACTCTAGTGGACCTACGGAGCTCACTAACTGGTCCTGCACTACATGGTGTAGGAGGTGTTATGGGTAAGCTGGGCAGCTGTCTGCGCACTCTTTGGCTCACAAGGGGCACGGCAGGCTCACTACTAGCAGAGGGTTGATCCTCCTGTCCTGCTGGTGTGGACTCTTCTGCCTCCTGGGCCGGCTGCTCTTCCAGCTCTACCTGGTCTTCTGTAGGCACTTGAGGGGCTGGCTGGAGAAAGGTGAGGACGGGCACCACGATAGCGTTGTTTACTTGTGTCCAGGACCGGGGAAAGTCTCAGAGTACTGTGCTGATCATTTCCTCCTTTTCCTCTACGGGTTGAGGGTCTTCCTGATCTTCATCCATGCTTTGCAACTTCTCGGGGCACTTTTTCAGGTGGTCTCTGGAGACAGTGGCTGTGGTCTCTCCTCCATCCTTGCTGATGACGTACACCTTTGGATTATTGTGGCTTGAGGGCAGTACGGTGTACGGGTCCTTTTCCCACTGGTCGTCCAACTTATGGAGCCGCCTTTTTCTTTTCAAGACCTGCTCTCCAGGTACCAGGGGAACAGCGGGAGCATGTTGGTTATAAGTCCTCTCCTGCCTTTCTCTTGATTGACAGAGACTTCGCTCGACCCTCTCCTGTACTTTCCGGTACTGCTGCTGCCGTTCTGTATCCCAGTCTGCCTCTGGCGAGGTGTCCTCAGGTGTCAGGACTCCCATATCCAGGTCAATAGACAGCTTACCAGGTCTTGCTCTCATTAGGTAAGCCGGGGTACAGTTGGTGGAACCTACCGGGATGTGGTTGTACAGGTCCACCAGATCGGGCAGTTTCTCAGGCCACAAACTGCGTTCTTCCAGGGGCAATGTTTTTAGCAGATCTATCACCACCTGGTTCATCTTCTCGCAGAGTCCATTGGTTTGGGGGTGATAGGGCGTTGTTCTTATCTTCTTGCAGCCATACAGGTTGCAGAACTCCTGGAAGACCTCTGCTTCGAAGGCTGGTCCTTGGTCTGTCAACACTTGCTCCGGGTACCCGTGTGGACGGCAGAAGTGCTGCTGGAAGGCTCTAGCTGCTGTTTGAGCCGTTAAGTCCTTGACGGGAACCACCACCAGGAACCGGGAGTAGTGATCTACGATTGTGAGGGCGTAGACATACCCAGATCTGCTCGGAGCCAGTTTCACATGGTCCAGGGCTACCAGTTCCAGTGGCTGTCTGGTGATGATGGGCTGCAGGGGAGTCTTCTGGCTGGCATGGTCCTTTCTTCTTAGGTTGCACGGGCCACAGTCTCTGCACCACCTCTCGATGGCTCCTCTCATGCCTACCCAGTAGAACCGTTCACGCAACAAGTACTCCAGCTTCTTCCATCCAAAATGTCCTGCTCCGTTGTGGTATGCCTCCAGAACCATAGCCGCGTCTCGTCTTGGGACCACTACCTGCCAGGTCAACTCATGTGTTTGAGAGTTAACCATTCTCCGGCACAGCTTCTCCCTGTAGAGGAACAGTTTACTTTTCTCCTTCCACAGTTGCTTGGTCTCCTCCGGAGCGTCTGGGTCAAGACGGGCATCGGCCTGTGTCAGCATTTCCTTCACCAGACGGACTGCGGGATCACTGTCTTGCGTTTCCGCCCAGCTGTAGTGGGGCAAGGGATTAAACGTCACAGAGCGCCTGTCCTTCACACGGTGGGAATACAGGGTAATCCCATGACGGTGGAACGCAGTTTGGCATTCTAGACAGGGCATCCGCGTTGACATTTGAGCGTCCCACCCGGTATTTGATGGTGAATTCATAGTTGGACAGGCGGGCCATCCATCTCTGCTCCAGGGCACCGAGCCTTGCAGTGTCCAGGTGTGTCAACGGGTTGTTATCCGTGTACACGGTGAACTTGGAAGAGGCAAGGTAATGCTTGAAACGTTCAGTCACTGCCCACACCCCTGCCAGGAACTCCATCTTGAATGAGCTATAATTCTCAGGGTTCCTCTCCGTGGGCCGTAGCTTTCGGCTGGCGTAAGCGATTACCCGTTCTTTCCCCTGCTGGATCTGGGACAGTACGGCTCCTAGCCCGATGTTGCTTGTGTCCGTGTGGAGGATAAAGGGCTGGCTGTAATCAGGGTGCGCCAGGATTTCATCTCCCGTGAGGGCCATCTTCAGCTGGCAGAAAGACTCCTCTTCCAGCTTTTCCCACCTGAAGAGCGGCTTCTGGTTTTTAGCTTTCCGAGATTGACCTATCAGGAGGTCCTGCATAGGGGCTGCCATTTTGGTGAAACCGGGAATGAATCTTCGCTAGTAGCCTACCAACCCGAGGAACTGCCGCACTTCCTTTATGCTGGAGGGTCTTGGCCAGTCTTTAATCACGGTGATCTTATCGGGGTCGGGAGCCACTTCGTCAGCACTCACCACGTGTCCCAGGTATTGCACCTTTGGTTTCAGGAGGTGACACTTGGAGGGTTTCACCTTTAGGCAGTAGCTTGCCAGGGCGTCAAACACTTCTGCCAGGTGTTTCAGGTGGTCCTCGTAAGTCTTGGAATAAATGATGACATCGTCCAGGTATAACAGGACCGTCTCGAAATTCCGGTGTCTCAGACAGCATTCCATCAACCGTTGGAAGGTTCCTGGTGCGTTGCAGAGCCCAAACGGCATACAGTTAAATTCGCTGAGACCCATCGGGGTGGTGAATGCGGTCTTCTCCCAGTCCAACTCTGCTACAGGAACCTGCCAGTACCCGCTAGTGAGGTCCAAAGTAGAGAAGAAGTTAGCAGATTTTAATGCAGCTAAGGACTCTTCTATCCTTGGTAACGGGTACTCATCTTTGTGTGTGATACGGTTGACCTTCCTGTAGTCTACACACATTCTCATGGTGTTGTCTTTCTTTTTCACTAAGACTAGTGGAGCTGCCCAGGGGCTACAGCTGTCCCTAATTACCCCAGCCTCCTTCATGTCCTTTAACATCCCCTTGGCGTGCTGATAGTGTGCAGGGGGTACGGGTCGGTATCCCTCCTTTATGGGAGGATGGTCTCCCGTTGGGATGTGATGTTCCACCCCCTTCACTCGCCCAAAGTCTAGCGGGTGTTTGCTAAACACTCTCTCGTACTCCTGAACCACCCGGTAGACTCCCTGTTTTTGGTGTGAGGGAGTGGAGTCAGTACCCAAATGCAGTTGCTGACACCAGTCCTCCATTGGTTTCTTAGAGCCGTTACCTTCCTCTGGTTGAGATGGAGGCAAGGGTTCCACGGCCTGTACAGAGATCTGGTTTATGGTGAACAATTTGGCTAGCGTGGCATGCCGGGGCAGGTATACTTTTCTCTCCCTGATATTTATGATGCGGACGGGCACCCTCCCATGACGTACATCGACCACCCCCTCTGCTGTCAAAATGGTGGGCCTACTGTCTGAGTAGACGGGTTCTACCATTGCTTGGTAGTCTCTACCTCTTAGACCAATAGCTGCCCAGCACCAAATCATAATCTCACTTTTTGGGGGCATGGCAATAGGGAACGGGTCACACATTCTCACGCTACCTATCTCACCACCAGATAGTTCCACTTGTTGTCGCTTCATCAGTGCCCGGATCTCTTTTTGGAGCACACGCTGCTGGCTGGAACTGGCGTTATTGGCAACCTGCTGCAAAATAAGAATCACCTCTGCAAGACAGTTTTCAATTACGTTAGTACCTAGGGTTATTTTTGGGTGACTCTCGCGACGGTCAATGTCCACAATGATCAGTCCTTGTGCCGGCAGTTCAACTTTACCGACCTTGATGGTCACTTCTTTAAATCCTATCTGTGGCACGGGCTGACCATTGCTGGCGATAATGCTCAGGTCGTCATCTGGGTAGCGGGTTATGTCCGAGTCATTCCAGTACCGCTTGAAGAGCACGTACGGGATGGTGGTGACCTGTGACCCGGTGTCCAGTGTGGCACTCATAAGAATGCCGTCCAGTACCACAGGCAAGGCCGGACGTCCCCCTACGTACTTGTCATGCCAGTTCGATGGGCCTGATGATGTTAGGCCTGGGGGTTGGCTCTCTACCCCAGGTTGTGCCCGTTTAAATGACAGTACCTTGCCATATGTCCGGGTTGATTGCAGCGGCGGCAGATGGGTTGTCCGTCCTCGTTGTACCAGTCGCTGGGTCTTCCTCTGGCCGGTGGGGTCCTCCTCAGTCGGCGCCACGGAACATCCTCCGTTCCGGATGCCAGCTGGATCTTTTCTGGAGAAGAGACCTGTAAAGACTGCACAGTTCTGGTTAGCGCGGCAACGCTCTTAGTCAGCTCTTGGACCTGATGGTGCAGGTCTGTAGCCGGGTTATTGTTCAAAGCCTGCGCATCAGCTCCCACAGGCCCTGCAGACAAGGGCGCCGCGTCCTGGTGATAAGTGATAGCAGGGCGCCTGTGGGTCACAGCGCCACCTGGTGCCGGTTCTCGGAGCACCCGGATGGCTCTGTCCTTGAACTGTGCAAAGTCCAGGTCAGGGTCCTGTAAGGCCATTGCCCGCAACTGGGTTCGGTGGGCATTGCACAGTAGACCCTCAATAAATTGTTCGGTCAACAGCTTGTCTTCATTCCCCACGCTGTCAGGGTCTGCCTGCTTAATGGCCTCTTGTAGGTTTAGAGCATAGTCTCTTATACTTTCATGTGTCCGTTGTTTGCACCCGTAAAATCTGAGCTTTATTTCGGCTGAGGTGCAGGTATCAAAGGTGTCTTTCAGCCGGGCTAGTATTTCTCTGACAGTCCTCTTCTTCCTAGGTGGCCAGGACTTTACCTCCCTTTGGGCTGCCCCGATTAACTGGGCCACCAGGATGCTCACTTTTTGCTCTTCCGTGAGGGGGTATACCTGGAAGAGGCTATCCAGTCTTTCCCTAAAGTCACTTAGGGTATGTGACTCCCCTGAATACTGGGGTAGCCAGGTTGCCCCCGTGATATAGGGCATGGTGAATGGCATGACCGCAGCAGCGGTTGCGCTGGCGGCCAGTGTGTAGGTGGAGCTCCCCTTGGTGTCCGACATCCTCCTTCCCCCCTAGTGGACCGTGGCCTACCTTGCGATGCTCTTCTTCCGTAGGCCGCGGCTCTGCAGTCGATCGTCGGGGTTGAGGACCTTGCGTCGCGCTCCTGTGAGGTTAGCGTCGCTCTTCCTCCCTTCCAGGACCTTACGCAGCGTCGGAGCGTGGGGCGGAGCTTCGGATCTCGCGCGCTTTCGGCGTCCACGCCCCTCTTCTTCCTGCGCGGCGTCCTGAAGATGGCGTCCGATGACGGGAAGCGGCTGTGGATGGCGGGAAGACGGCAGAAGATGGCGGGAAACGAACCAAGATGGCGTCCGATGGCGGGAAACGACTCCGGACGGCGGGAAACTTCGCCACAGGTAAGTACAAAAGTCTTTTTCAGGCACGCAGTACCCGGTGGTTGCGGGCACGAAATCCTGCCGACTACGCCAAAGTTGACTCGCCCCCTGGGCCGCGTGGGGAACCCGGAACCGGGCCTCTGGTTGGATGCTGGGGGTGGTAGTCTCAGTGTGGCGGCGACCCGGTCCGTGGCTCAGGGTGGTCAAACCAGTGGCAGTCTTAGTGTAATAACAAATGTCTGACTACGCCACCCGTGGATTGCGGTCAGTGGGGACCGCCGCTGCGCTGCAGGCCGCTGAGGCTGATGTTGTAAGCGCACCCAAGTATGGGATAACTCCCCATGGGAGAAGTATTGCCTCAGGGCAGCTAGTGTGGATGATGGGAGTGATGGTGTGAGCGTCCCAGTACTAATGGTGCTGGTGCGGCGATGAAACACAGAGACGTGTGGTGCAGTTCAGGGTCTTTACTGATGGTAAAAAGCAGACCCTCCCGGGAGTACTGGTTAGCAGTAGAGGCCTGGTCAGTCTGTGAGCAAGCAGGATCTCCCCCTGGCCAGGTGGAGTTGTAGGCCTCCCCGTCTATCTGTACTCTTTCCTGGCTACCTTGCTCTATGCGGGTAGAAGTAGCCCACGTCCCTGAGTATACCGTGTGGTGCTCACCCGTATGGCCGGTGACTTGGGGCCTTCTGTTAGCCTCCGCTCCACGACGGCGGTGCTGGTCCCTTGCTTGTGACCGTGCCTCCGGGCTTCTAAGGCCAGAGGACCTGGAATCCCCTGCCGGTTGGATTCTGCTGCTGGACCTGGATGTCCCCACAACCTCGGACTCCGTGTCCGGGTTTAGTGTCTTCAGCCAAGGCGAGCTATCTAGCTTCCAGCCTCTGGCTCTCACTCCTGCTCCTACAGAGCTCCTGCTGTATCTTTCCCTCTCCAAGCTCTGACTCCCCAAATCCCGCCCCAGACCCAGTTTATAAGGGCAGATTCCTCCCCTCCCAGGTCTGGGCGGGCAGTGTTGCATGCTTAGGGCTCCTGACCAGAGAAACCTCCCACTTGCTCTCAGACATAATATTTCTATTACTGTGGCAACCAGACCCCTGGGGTGCCACAGAAGCCTTTTTATTGTTCTCAACCCTTTTATCGCCCTATAGATTTAAATACCCCCAAAAAAGCATCCAACACACTGTATGATAACCCCTACAGTAAATTCCCCTACTGTAACCCCCACATGCACAGTATGATGACTCCATAGTCCCCCCAGCAAAGTATGATGTCCACACAACCACCCACACAATATGATAGCTCTGACAGCACCCAAACACAGTATGATGGTCCACACACACTCCCCACAGCAACCCCCCCTCACACAGTATGAAGGTCCCCGCAAAGTATGATGATCCCCACAGACCCACATTGTATGATGATCCTCACACAGTTTGATGGCCCCATAGGCCCTCCACAGGACCTCCAAACAATATGATGAAGGTACCCACAGTATGATGGTCAGCACATTTCCCCCTCACACAGTAAGCAGCACAGTGGCTCAGCGGTTAGCACTGCAGCCTTGCAGCTCTGGGGTACTGGGTTCAAATCCCACCAAGGACAACATCTGCAAGGAGTTTGTATGTTCTCCCCGTGTTTGTGTGGGTTTCATCCGGGTTATCCAGTTTCCTTCCACACTCCAAAGACATACTGATAGGGAATGAAAATTGTGAGCACCAGTGGGGATAGTGCTGATAATGTCTGTAAAGTGCTGTGGAATTAATGGCACTATATAAGTGAATAAAATAAATATATACCATATTTTGCGGATTATAAGCCGCACCCCAAATTTTGGGGTGCAAAATAGGAAAAAATATTTGTTGTTTTTTTTTAAATAAAATGGTGCGCCTTATAATCCTTTTTACCTGGGGGCAGTGGTAGTGGAGGGGGGGGGTCATAGGAGCCAGGCTCACACAAACCAGAGACTGGCGGGAGAGGAGGCTGCGGCAGGAGACGGGTGATGCTGCGGCCCCGCCCTCAGAAGAAATATCAGTGATTCAAGGCGGTGGTGGTGGCAGTGGGAGCTAGGCAAGTTCAGCGAGGCGATGCTGCGGCCCTGTCCTCAGAAGTCGGCGGTGAGCGGAGGCGAGGTTCCCTATCCTGTACATAGCCCTGCGCTGTGCTTTTGTAAAATGGCCGCCGGAGCATTCGCAGATCAAGATCTCTAGAGAACTCGGCCAGCTCCCGCCGCCACCACCACCGCCTTGAATCACTGACATTTCTTCTGAGGGCGGGGCCGAAAAATCGCCCCGCTACTGCCGCAGCCGCCGCCAACCTCCTGTGCTTGGGACCCCTATCCGCCGCCGCCCCCCAAGTAGCCATAACTTTTCATTATAAGACGCAAACCCTTTTTCCTCCCAAATTTTGGGGGAAAAAGTGTGTCTTTTTAATCCGAAAAATACAGTGAGTAAAATAAAATAAATAAATAATATTGGCCCCCACAGTAGTCCCCACCACAATATGATGGTTGCCACAAGCCCCCCACATCATATGATGACCCCCTTTCAGTAGTCCCCATCACAGTATAAGACCCCACAGACCCTTACAAGTCCTGACTAGGAGAGCATGAGCTGCCGTGCAGATAAATGTGTGTAAACCAGTAATTTATACAATTTATTAATGTTCAGCTCTAATCCCCTCTGGTCCCAGAAGTTCCTCCTCAAGCCTTTTGGTGACCGACACAGGACAGTGTGACAGTAGCTCTAGCTCGGTGTGAAGGAGGCTTCCTGACTCTCTTTGTGCACAATCACAGCCCTCCTCCCCATAAACCTGTAAATAGTTAGCAGAATTCTATTTACGACCCCTCCCCCTGCCTTAACACCCGCACATCCAACAATCAGCATGCAGGTGGAAACTCATCTGACTGAGTCATTTCACACAGAGAGCCCAGCGCTGCCCTGCTAACCTGCAGTGTCAGCTGAGTGTCACCCCTGCCTCCAGGACGCTCCCTCTGTCTCCATTAGCCAGGCTCCAATGATCACCACGCTCCAGGTGCTCAGCTCCTCTCTGCTGTGCACGCAAAGCAGTGATCTAGAGGGGCGTGTCTATGGATAGAGCAGCCGGCTCCGGGCCCCCTGAACGCTGGGGCCCCATAGCAGTCGCATGGTCTGCCTCTATGGGCGGTACGCCACTGCGTAGCACCCCATCACTCTCCTTCTTGGTCAAATAGCCCTTACACAGCCTGGAGGTGTGTTTGGGGTCATTGTCCTGTTGAAAAATAAATGATGGTCCAACTAAACGCAAACCGGATGGAATAGCATGCCGCTGCAAGATGCTGTGGTAGCCATGCTGGTTCAGTATGCCTTCAATTTTGAATAAATCCCCAACAGTGTCACCAGCAAAGCACCCCCACACCATCACACCTCCTCCTCCATGCTTCACGGTGGGAACCAGGCATGTAAAGTCCATCCGTTCACCTTTTCTGCGTCGCACAAAGACACGGTGGTTGGAACCAAAGATCTCAAATTTGGACTCATCAGACCCAAGCACAGATTTCCACTGGTCTAATGTCCATTCCTTGTGTTCTTTAGCCCAAACAAGTCTCTTCTGCTTGTTGCCTGTCCTTAGCAGTGGTTTCCTAGCAGCTATTTTACCATGAAGGCCTGCAGCACAAAGTCTCCTCTTAACAGTTGTTGTAGAGATGTGTCTGCTGCTAGAACTCTGTGTGGCATTGACCTGGTCTCTAATCTGAGCTGCTGTTAACCTGCGATTTCCTCAGAAGCAGAGGTGACTCTTGGTCTTCCTTTCCTGGGGCGGTCCTCATGTGAGCCAGTTTCTTTGTAGCGCTTGATGGTTTTTGCAACTGCACTTGGGGACACATTCAAAGTTTGCCCAATTTTTCGTACTGACTGACCTTCATTTCTTAAAGTAATGATGGCCACTCGTTTTTCTTTACTTAGCTGCTTTTTTCTTACCATACTACAAATTCTAACAGTCTATTCAGTAGGACTATCAGCTGTGTATCCACCAGACTTCTGCACAACACAACTGATGGTCCCAACCCCATTTATAAGGCAAGAAATCCCACTTATTAAACCTGACAGGGCACACCTGTGAAGTGAAAACCATTTCCGGTGACTACCTCTTGAAGCTCATCAAGAGAATGCCAAGAGTGTGCAAAGCAGTCATCAAAGCAAAAGGTGGCTACTTTGAAGAACCTATAATATAAGACATATTTTCAGTTGTTTCACACTTTTTTGTTAAATATATAATTCCACATGTGTTAATTCATAGTTTTGATGCCTTCAGTGTGAAAGTACAATTTTCAAAGTCATGAAAATACAGAAAAATCTTTAAATGAGAAGGTATATCCAAACTTTTGGTCTGTACTGTATACCAGGATAGGGATGAGGGGTACCATGTGACTCGCCCCCTGGGCCGTGGGGCACTCGGAACCGGGCAATAGGGATATGATGGGGGTAGTAGTGGCGACCCGGTCCCATGGCTCAGGGTGATCAAACCAGTGACAGTCTTTTAGATGTTTTAAGTGATGTCCGACTACGCCACCCGTGGATTGCGGTTATTAGGAACCGCCGCTGCAAGACAGTCCCCTGAGGTTGATGGTGTATGCAGCTGAGATTATATAACTCCCCACGGGAAGAGTGTAACCCCAGGGCAGTGCGGTGGATGGTGGGGGTGATGGTGCAGAGAGTCCCAGTGCCGTTAGTGCTGGAGGAGCAAAAGAGTACACAGACAACGCACTGCAGTCCAATGTCTTTTACTCACAGTTCAGGTGCTCCGGGTCACTTCTGCGCAACCAGTGACCACCCAAGCCGTGCAGTGTCCACCAGGTGAGGGGCTCGGTCAACCCCCAGGCAGTTCAGGAGCATGGCACAGGACCCCCTTCAATCCTTTCTCTGGCCTGCCTCACCAGTGACCCACTTTTGTCCAGCTGCCGCGGATCTGCGCTGGTAAACGTGGGGCCCGTCCCCCACTGTCCTATATGGTGCCTTCCTAGCAGGTTTGATGAGGTGTCGCACCAATAAATTATCACGACCTCCGATCTTTGGCTGAGGGTAGTTTCTCCTCCACCAACTTGGGATCCGGTACCCTTAATCTGCCTGACCCTTCACCCTGTATTCTCGTGGGTTCTTAGGGTCCCTTCTACCTTCTTGTTCCTGAGCCCTTCTGTTTCTTCCTCTCTTTCTCTGCTGTTCCTTTCTGTTTCTGTTCCTTTCTGTTCTTGTTCCTTTCTGTTCCTGGCCCTCTCCCTAGGCCTGCCTCATGGAGCTGGGCCCAGACTGAGCCACAGTTCCCTGTCAGCCCTCTCTGGCCGAACTCCTTCTCTCTCTTCTCCTCCTGCTTGAACTGACCCAGAACTAAGATGGTGCCCACCTTTTATACCTCCCTCTAGAAACATGAGCCCAGGTGACCAGCAACCAATGGGCTCCTATCTACGCTCAGGAACCAACCCCTATCTGCTCCTACATCACTGGGTATTCCTCCCCCTCCCCACTCCAGCCAGGGACATGGTCGGTCGTGCCTGCATTTCTGTCTAATGGGAGCACCGTTGAGCTGTCCCTCGGAAATGGGGTGAGTGTGCTGTATGCAGCTAACTGAGCCCTGGTCTATACTCCATCCTTACCCGGGAGTGGAATATCACACCTCTGGCAGAGGTGCAATACCCCTGTAGCGGCCGAACCCTCGGGCCGCTACACATGCATACCAGGATGAGGGATGGGGTGCCATGCATACCAGAATAGGGATGAGGGGTACCATGCATACCAGGATGAGGGGTAACAGACATACCAGGATAGGGATGAGGGATGGGGTACCATGCATACCAGGATAGGGATGAGGAGTGTCATGCATACCAGGATGGGGGTGAAGGGCCCATGCATACCAGGATAAGGCTGAGAGGGCCATTCATACCAGGATTGGGTATGAAAGAGCCATGCATACCAGGATGAGGGATGAGGGGTGCCATGCATACCAGGAATGGGGATGAGGGGTGCCATGCATACCAGGATTGGGGGTGAGGGGTGCCATGCATACCAGGATTGGGCGTGAGGGGTGCCATGCATACCTGGATTGGGGGTGAAGGGTGCCATGCATACGAGGATGTGGATAAAGGGTGTCATGCATACCAGGATAGGGATGAGGGGTGCCATGCATACCAGGATAGGGATGAGGGGTGCCATGCATACCAGGATAGGGATGAGGTGTGATAGGCATACCAGGATAGGATGGGGGCAGCACATAACAGCATGGGATAACAGGATTGGGAAGCACAAATACCAGGATGGGGGCAGCACAAATACTAGGATGGGGGCAGCACATACCAATAAAAATGCTCGCCACCCGGGCGTAGAACGGGTTCAATAGCTAGTATTGTATAAAGCCGTCAGTCATCACTCCTAACTCCTCCTAACACATGCATGTTCCATTTGGCTGAGCATGTGTGTGCTCATATCTGAGAAAAAGCATGAAGACCCCTAAACACATTAGTGCAAAGTCAGCTGAACCCGCCAATTTACTATATCTCACGTGTATTGTGGGGCTCTCAACCCATGACAAACTGCAATGTCCCATAGTTTTGTTTTAAGCTTTTGCTTTGAGATAAGTCGCACTTAGAAGGGCCTGGCAGTCAACTACTCCTCTTTCTTCTTAAAAACTGCACGCCTATTTAGGCAGAACCACCTACATGTGTATAGGGAGGACAGGCAAGATGGCTGACTGCCCTTCCTGCATTATACAAACATGACTTAAATGTGTAGGCTCTGCTGTTTATGATTTTTGTAGGACTTTTACTGTTCCAATCAAAATTTTTGAACCCCCATTAAAAATTAGGTTTCTTTGCAAAATTCACAAACTTTCTGCTGTTTCCAATAAACCAATCAAACAAGAACAGTGTAAATGAGGCAAAATAAATAATATAATGTGGCACCCCAGGGGTCTGGTTTCCACAGTAATGTAATGTTATGTCTGAGAGCAGGTGGGAGGTCCTTTGGTCAGGGATCCTGTGCATGCCACACCTCCTGCCCAGTCCTGGGAGGGGAAGAACTTCCCCTATATAAACCTGGGGCTGAGGCAGGGTTAGGAGTCAAGGAGAGTAGAGACAAGAAACAGTCATAGGAAGAAACAGCAGAAGCTCAGTGGGAGCAATACTACTACGAGTCAGGGGCTGGCAGCTGCAGAGCTCGCCCTGACTGAGAAGATTTCTTACCGGACCCGGCGTCCGAGGCTGTGGGGACTAACTCTTACCCAGCAGCAGAAGCCGACCGGCAGGGGATTTCAGGTCCTCAGGCCCAGAAACCCGAAGGCACGGTCACACGCGTGGGACCAGCACCGCCATCGTGGAGCGGAAGCCATTAGAAGGCCCCGAGTCACCGGCCATACGGGTGAGCACCACACGGTACACTCAGGGACGTGGGCTACTTATATCCGCTTCTAGCAAGGTAGCCAGAAGAGTACAGTCAGTTTGGGAGGCCTACAACTCCGCCTGGCCAGGGGAGATCCCATCTGCTCAAGGACTGACCAGGCCCCGTTCGCTAGCAAGTACTCCAGGAGGGTCTATCGTTGTTACCAGTAAAAGACCCTGAATTACACCGCACCGTCTCTGAGTGGTTCCTGCTACCCCCATTTTCCACGTCGGCTGCCCTGAGGCCATACCCCTCCCGTTGGGGGTTATACTATCACGCGGCACAATTCTACACCGGCCTCAGCGGTCTGCCCTGCAGCGGCAGCTCTATAGCTGCAAATCAACGGGTGGCGTAGTCGACACTCAAATAACATCTATCAAGACTGCCACACACTGAGTTTGACTCCCTGGGCACGGACCGGGTCCCCGCCACTCGGAGACTACAACCCTCATCTGATCCGGTTCCGGGTAAGCCCCCGTGCGCGAGACGCTGCGCGACACAGTAGGCCCAGGGGCGCGTCAACTTTGGCGTAGTCGGCAGGATTTCGTGCCCGCAACCACCGGGTACTGCGTGCCTGAAAAAGAGACTTTTCAAACTTACCTGTGGTGAAGATTCCCGCCATCCGGCGCTATCTTCAGCCTTCTTCCCGCCATCGGTGAAGTTTCCCGCCATCCGGCGCCATCTTCTGCCTTCTTCCCGCCATCCGTGGAGTTTTCCCGCCATTGGACGCCATCTTGAGGACGCCGCGCAGGAAGAAGAGGGGCGTGGACTCCGAAAGCGCGCGAGAACTGAAGCCCCGCCTCACGTCCGGACGTTGCGTAAGGTCCTGGAAGGAGCCCAGCAGACGCCGACGTCACAGGAGCGCGACGGAAGGTCCTCAACCATCCACTGCGGAGCCGCGGCCTACGGAAGAGGATCATCGCAAGGTAGGCCACGGTCCACTAGGGGGGAGGAAGATGTCGGATACGGAGGAGAGATTCACTGCCTCAACCCCCGCCAGCGCTACCGCTGCTGCAGTTATGCCCTTCACCATGCCCTATATCCCGGGAGCAGCTTGGCTACCCCAGTACTCAGGGGAGTCACATACCCTGCATGACTTTAGAGAAAAGCTGGATAGCCTCTTCCAGGTGTACCCCCTCACAGAAGAGCAAAAAGTGAGCATCCTGGTGGCCCAACTAACCGGGGCCGCCAAAAGGGAAGTAAAATCCTGGCCACCTGGGAGGAAGACTGTCGCAGGGATACTAACCCGGCTGAAGGACACCTTTGATACCCGCACCTCAGCCGAGATTAAGCTTAGATTCTACGGGTGCAAGCAGCGAGCGCATGAGAGTATAAGGGACTATGCACTAAACCTACAAGAGGCCCTGAGGGCCATTAAGCAGACCGACCCTGATGGAGTGGGAAACGAGGACAGGCTGTTGACCGAACAGTTTATAGAGGGACTATATTGTAATACCCACCGAACCCAGTTGCGGGCAATGGCCTTACAGGATCCCCATCTGGGCTTTGCACAGTTCAAGGACAGAGCCATCCGGGTGCTCCGAGAACCGGCACCGGGTGGCGTTGTGACCCACAGGCGCCCTGCTATCACTTACCACCAGGAGGCGGCGCCTTTGTCGGCAGGGCCTGTGGGAGCTGATGCGCAGGCTTTGGACAATGACCCGGCTCCAGACCTACACCATCAGGTCCAAGAGCTAGCTAAGAGCGTTGCTGCGCTAACCCGAACTGTGCAGTCTTTACAGGCTTCCACCCCAGGGAAGATCCAGCTGGCATCCGGACCAGAGGACATCCCGTGGCGTCGACCAAGGAGGACCCCACCGGCCAGAGGAAGACCCAGTGACCGATACAGCGAGGACGGACGACCCATCTGCCGCCGCTGCAATCAACCCGGACATATGGCCAGGTACTGTTCTTTAAACGGGCACAACCTGGGGTAGAGGGCCAACCCCCAGGAAAAAGATCACCAGGCCCATCGAACTGGCGCGACAGATATGTGGGAGGACGTCCAGTCTTGCCTGTGGTACTGGATGGCATTCCCATGAGTGCCCTACTGGACACCGGGTCACAGGTCACCACCATCCCGTACGTGCTCTTTAAGCAGTACTGGAATGACTCGGATATTACCCGCTACCCTGACGACGACTTGAGTATCATCGCCAGCAATGGCCAGCCCGTGCCACAGATCGGATTTAAAGAGGTGACCATCAAAATCGGTAGAGTCGAACTGGCAGCACAGGGACTGATCATTGTAGATATTGACAAACATGAGAGTCACCCAAAAATAACTCTAGGAACTAATGTAATTGAAAATTGTCTTGCAGAGGTGATTTTCCTTTTACAGCAGGTTGCCAAGAACGCCAGCTTCGGCGAGCAGCGGGTGCTCCAGAAAGAAATCCGGGCACTGATGCGACGGCAACAGTTGGAACTCTCCGGCGGTGAGATTGGTAGCGTAAGAATGTGTGACCCTTTTCCTATTGCCATGCCCCCAAAAAGTGAAATGATGATTTGGTGCCGGGCAGCTATTGGTCTGAGAGGTAGAGATTACCAGGCAATGGTAGAACCAGTTTACTCGGACAGTAGGCCCACCATTTTGACAGCACGGGGGGTGGTTGATGTACGCCATGGGAGGGTGCCCGTTCGCATAATAAATATCGGGGAGAGGGAAGTGTACCTGCCCCGGTATGCCACGCTAGCCAAATTATATACCATTAACCAAAATTCTATACAATCTGTGGAACCCTTGCCTCCATCTCACCCGGAGGAAGGTAACGGCTCTAAGAAAAACATGGAGGACTGGTGTCAGCAACTACATCTGGGTACTGACTCCACTCCCGCACACCAGAAACAAGGAGTCAAAGAGTACGAGAGAGTGTTCAGTAAACACCCGTTAGACTTCGGGCGAGTCAAGGGGGTAGAACACCACATCCCCACGGGAGACCATCCTCCTATAAAAGAGAGGTATCGACCCGTACCCCCTGCCCACTACCAACATGCCAAGGGGATGCTTAGAGACATGAAGGAGGCTGGGGTGATCAGGGATAGCTGTAGCCCCTGGGCAGCTCCACTAGTCTTAGTCCGAAAGAAAGACAACACCATGAGGATGTGTGTAGATTACCGGAAAATCAACCGTATCACACACAAGGATGCGTACCCCTTACCAAGGATAGAGGAGTCATTGGCTGCTTTAAGATCTGCTAACTTCTTCTCTACCTTGGATCTCACTAGCGGGTACTGGCAGGTTCCTGTAGCAGAGGCGGACCGGGAGAAGACCGCATTCACCACCCCGATGGGACTTAGTGAGTTCACCTGCATGCCGTTCGGACTCTGCAACGCACCAGGAACCTTCCAACGACTAATGGAGTGTTGTCTGGGCCACAGAAACTTCGAGACGGTCCTGTTGTACCTGGACGATGTCATCGTATATTCCAAGATGTATGAGGACCACCTGAAACACCTGGCGGAAGTGTTCGAAGCTCTGGCGAGTTACGGCCTAAAGGTGAAACCCTCCAAGTGTCACCTCCTGAAACCAAAGGTGCAGTACCTGGGACACGTGGTGAGCGCTGACGGAGTGGCTCCCGACCCTGATAAGATCACCGCAATTAAGGAATGGCCAAGCCCCTCCAGCGTAAAAGAAGTGCGGCAGTTCCTCGGGTTGGTAGGCTACTACCGAAGGTTTATTCCCGGTTTCACCAAAAAGGCAGCACCTATGCAGGACCTCCTGATAGGCCAGTCCCGGAAGGCCAAGAACCAGAAGCCGCCCTTCAAATGGGAGGAGCTGGAAGAAGAGTCCTTCCACCAGCTGAAGATGGCCCTCACGGGGGACGAAATCCTGGCGTACCCGGATTATAGCCAGCCCTTTATCCTCTACACCGACGCCAGTATCATCGGGCTAGGAGCCGTACTGTCCCAGATTCAGCAAGGGAAAGAACGAGTAATCGCCTACGCCAGCCGAAAACTGCGACCCACCGAAAGGAACCCCGAGAATTACAGCTCATTTAAGCTAGAGTTCCTGGCCGTGGTATGGGCAGTCACCGAGCGCTTTAAGCATTACCTCGCTTCTTCCCGGTTCACCGTGTACACGGATAACAACCCGTTGACACACCTGGACACGGCAAGACTCGGTGCCCTGGAGCAGAGGTGGATGGCCCGTCTGTCCAACTACGAGTTCACAATCAAATACCGGGCAGGACGCTCCAATACCAACGCGGACGCCCTGTCCAGGATGCCCAACCTGCCGGACGGAGGAGAAGATCCGGAGGGACTGGAAGAAGTTGAACTCCCTGCGTTCCACCGTCATGGGACTATCCAGTATTCCCACCGGGTAAGGAGTAAGCAGGCTGTTACGTTGAACCCCTTACCTCACTACAACTGGGCGGAAACGCAAGACAGCGACCCTGCCGTCCGACTGGTGAAGGAGATGCTGACTCGCCCGGAGGCTTGCCTTGAACCAGACGCTCCGGAGGAAGCCAAACAACTATGGGCAGAGAAGAGTCGACTGTTCCTTTACAAGGGGAAGTTGTGCCGCAGAATGGTTAACTCCCGGACGCATGAACTACTCTGGCAAGTAGTGGTGCCACGAAGAGACGCAGCCATGGTGATGGAGGCATACCACGATGGAGCTGGACACTTCGGGTGGAAGAAGCTGGAGTTCCTGCTGCGCGAGCGATTCCACTGGGTAGGCATGAGGGGAACCATTGAGAAGTGGTGCAGAGACTGTGGCCCGTGCAACCTGAGAAGGAAGGACCGTGCCAGCCAGAAGACTCCCCTGCAGTCCATCGTCACCCGGCAACCGTTGGAACTGGTAGCCTTGGATCATGTAAAACTGACCCCAAGCAGAAGTGGCTACGTCTACGCGTTAACCATCGTGGATCATTACTCCCGGTTTCTGGTTGTCGTCCCCGTCAAGGACTTAACGGCTCAAACAGCAGCTAGAGCCTTCCAGCAGCACTTTTGCCGTCCACACGGGTACCCGGACCAAGTGCTGACGGACCAGGGACCTGCCTTTGAAGCGGAAGTCTTCCAGGAATTCTGCAATCTGTATGGCTGCCGGAAGATAAGGACGACACCCTACCATCCGCAAACTAATGGACTTTGTGAGAAAATGAACCAGGTGGTAATGGATCTTCTAAAAACGTTGCCCCTGGAAGAACGCAGTCTGTGGCCTGAGAAGTTGCCCGATCTGGTGGACCTATACAACCACATCCCGGTAGGTTCCACCAACTGTACCCCGGCTTACCTAATGAGGGCAAGACCTGGTAAGTTACCTGTTGACCTGGAAATGGGAGTCCTGACACCCGAGGACACTTCACCAGAAACAGACTGGGACACAGAGAGGCAGCAGCAGTACCGGAGAGTACAGGAGAGCGTGGAGCGAAGTCTCTGTCAGGCTAGGGAAAGACAAGAGAAAACTTACAACCAGTATGCTCCCGCTGTTCCCCTGGTACCCGGAGAGCAGGTCTTGAAGAGGAAGAGACGGCTCCACAAGTTGGACGACCAGTGGGAGAAGGACCCGTACACCGTACTGCCCTCAAGCCACGAGAACCCGAAGGTTTGTACCATCAGTAAAGACGGAGGGGAAACCACAGCCATTGTATCCCGGGACCACCTGAAGAAGTGTCCCGAACAACTGAGGAACCCTGAAGAGGAACAAGAAGACCATCGACCCGTAGAGGAAAGGGAAGATATGGTTAGTACTGTGCTCGGGGACTTCCCTCGGTCTTGGACTCAAGTCAATGGTGCAGTTGTGGTACCCGTACTCACCTTCCTCCAACCAGCATCCCAAGCACCTACGGAGCAACAGGTAGAGCTGGAAGAACAGCCGGTCCAGGAGGCAGAAGACCCCACACCCGCAGACCAGGAGGGTCAACCCTCTGCTTGCAGTGAGCCTGCCATATCCCTAGTGAGCCAGGGAACTCGTAGACAGCTGCCCAGTTTACCCTTGACAGCTCCTACACCCTGTAGTTCGGGGCCAGACAGTCAGCTCCGTAGGTCCACTAGAGCCACTAGAGGCCAGTTACCCGCACGCTGGAGGATTTAAAGTGTATAAATTGTTTTATTTATGTTTACCTGTGTATTGTTGCTTGTGTGTAATTTTGTGTTTCTAGTTATTTTTAGGAATCCTTGGTGGATCTACCGGGAATCCTTGTACAATTAGTTGGAGCGTAACCCAGGATGGACTAGAGACTGTTAAGGACTCGGGGTAGGACAGACCCCTACCTGGTTACGTCTCCCTGTTTTGGTGAAATGGACACCTTGTTTTCTTCAAAGACTGCACCCGGTTACGGACATGCCGTGACCACCTTTATGTATTTCTTATTGTATTATTATTGTTTATATCTTGTTATGTTTTTCTAAAATATGTTTAGTCCCGGAGTACTAAATTTTACTAGGGGGGAATGTGGCACCCCAGGGGTCTGGTTTCCACAGTAATGTAATGTTATGTCTGAGAGCAGGTGGGAGGTCCTTTGGTCAGGGATCCTGTGCATGCCACACCTCCTGCCCAGTCCTGGGAGGGGAAGAACTTCCCCTATATAAACCTGGGGCTGAGGCAGGGTTAGGAGTCAAGGAGAGTAGAGACAAGAAACAGTCATAGGAAGAAACAGCAGAAGCTCAGTGGGAGCAATACTACTACGAGTCAGGGGCTGGCAGCTGCAGAGCTCGCCCTGACTGAGAAGATTTCTTACCGGACCCGGCGTCCGAGGCTGTGGGGACTAACTCTTACCCAGCAGCAGAAGCCGACCGGCAGGGGATTTCAGGTCCTCAGGCCCAGAAACCCGAAGGCACGGTCACACGCATGGGACCAGCACCGCCATCGTGGAGCGGAAGCCATTAGAAGGCCCCGAGTCACCGGCCATACGGGTGAGCACCACACGGTACACTCAGGGACGTGGGCTACTTATATCCACTTCTAGCAAGGTAGCCAGAAGAGTACAGTCAGTTTGGGAGGCCTACAATTCCGCCTGGCCAGGGGAGATCCCATCTGCTCAAGGACTGACCAGGCCCCGTTCGCTAGCAAGTACTCCGGGAGGGTCTATCGTTGTTACCAGTAAAAGACCCTGAATTACACCGCACCGTCTCTGAGTGGTTCCTGCTACCCCCATTTTCCACGTCGGCTGCCCTGAGGCCATACCCCTCCCGTTGGGGGTTATACTATCACGCTGCACAATTCTACACCGGCCTCAGCGGTCTGCCCTGCAGCGGCAGCTCTATAGCTGCAAATCAACGGGTGGCGTAGTCGACACTCAAATAACATCTATCAAGACTGCCACACACTGAGTTTGACTCCCTGGGCACGGACCGGGTCCCCGCCACTCGGAGACTACAACCCTCATCTGATCCGGTTCCGGGTAAGCCCCCGTGCGCGAGACGCTGCGCGACACAGCAGGCCCAGGGGCGCGTCAATAACATCACTACTGCATAAGAGGCCACTAATAATGGAGATTATGCAGAAACTTTTATAGATTGTTCTTCTTTTTATTTTTCCATAAATGATGTTATTATCATGGAAGGTGATGGAGCAGATGATGATGATGACTCCACTCCTCAGGCCTCGGTTTGCACTTGAGCTGTTTTTAGAAATCCAGCTCTGCATCACACATGACGGAGAGGTGAAGAGCAGGAATGTTTTCCTGAATCCCTCTAGGATGTTCATCCTACAACACTGCGTTCAACCATATGGCCTTCTTTCTGTCCATGTCCAGGCAGGTGAAGGAGCAGCCGCTTCCTTCTGTCTGTTCATGTCCAGGTGGGTGAAGGAGCAGCCGCTTCCTTCTGTCTATCCATGTCCAGGTATGTGAAGGAGCAGCCGCTTCCTTCAGTATATCCATATCCTATTAATGAAGGAGCAGACGCTTCCTTCTGTCTGTCCTTTTCCACCACATTGTAGATGAGTCGTCCAGATGGTGACATAGCAAGTATGACTGGAAGAATTCCTTCAATTTCAGCCAATAATTACTTACTATGTTGATCCAGAGTAAGGCGAAAAATAACCCCGAAGACTAGTTGTTGGATAATCCTCATATCAGGGGAAAAAAATTCCTTCCTGACCCCAAATATGGCGATCGGAATGAATCCCTGGATGGTTGGTGCTCTAATCTACTTGGATGTTATCTGGTGGAAGCTCGGTAGGTTTGTCAAAGTCTAGTAAATAAGAAAGTCCAGTGTAGTTGTATCGTCCGATTAAAGGTTCATTCCTAGATGTTGCTGGAATGGGGCTGATTTCTCTCAGCCTAATACTCCTGTAAGAAGAGAAATATACACGTCTGAGAATCATCCCCTCACATACAGTATATACTGTATACATGGGGTGCAAGGATAAGGTGTATAGTGTGTATGTGTGTTACTGGGCAGTGATATAGATGTCCCTATATGATATACTTACAGAAGTCCCATGGGAATGGTGGATCGGCTGTGCCGGATTCCACTTTGCTCCAGTCTATGGAGTTGAAGAACGGATGGTATCTGATGGACGATATAATAGCCAATCGAGAAAATTGAATTTTGCAGAGGAGCTGGAAAATGAAAGAGACCATTAGTCATGATATTATGTATTATTAGTAGCAAGTTATTACACAATGTCTATGAACTGTCCACATCTTATGTTCATATCTTCTTATCACCCTCCATCATCCGTCTTCATCTGATCCTACTCACCCCTTCCATGATATCGATGGCATCAGGGCAGATGCTTGGTGGATAACAAGGAACATCATTCTGCAGTGATTCGCAATATTCCTCTTTTGAGCCGAGGCTATAGAACGGCTGATTACCTACAATCATCGTAAATAGTAGGGCGCCAAAGGAAAATGAGTCCACCTGATAGCTGTGGTCTTCTCCATACATTATCTGTGGGAACATGAGACAGGAGATGAGCTGAATACACTGGTGAGTGGATTTACCCACAGGCCATGAGGACCGATCTGTGATTAGATATGAGCAGGATACATAGGCATCAGAGTATTACTCAGTCCTATCAGCATCAATCAGACGGAGGTTCCTTACCTCTGGCGCAGCGTAACCAATAGAGCCTACTAATTCATTAAATGTTTCCTTCTCAAACACTTTTATTGCTGATGAGCCAAAGTCAGCGATTTTGATGTGTCCGATGTCATCTAGGAGAATGTTCTCAGGCTTCAGGTCACTGCAGGAAAAAGAGCAGATACTGATTGTGAGGAGGATAATTCATAAAAAGAACGTAATACAATAGATATGTAAGGAAGGAGACAACAGGGAGTCAGAGGTGATATATTTATGTCTGTAGCTGAACTGATTACCGATGTATGATGCCTTTTTCATGAAGATATTGGATTCCGCAGACCATCTCTGCTGCAAAGAGCCTATGGAGAAGAAAGTAGAGGATCAGTGGTTACACACACAATCATACAGAGAGCATGAGGAGATCACACACCTGTCCCACGAACATGCACGTCTTCATTTTCTCCTGTTGTCATTGTCCATTGCTGGGATTACAATGTACGGGCAAAAGATTATTAGGATTCAGTTAAAAGACATTTACCTTGTTGCCTTTATATCATAAGGCATTGATTTTTCCATGTGATCAAACAGGTCTCCTCCAGCCATGTAGTCCATCGCTATGATGTATTGATTAGGTGTCTCCATAAATCCCCGCAGAGAGGTTAGGAAGCGGCACCCAGTGGCCCTTTTCAGGACTTCTATCTCAGTAATGACTTTGTCCTCAGCACGACGACTCTGGTCCATGATTTTGACAGCCAGCAGATCTTCACTGATCGGATCTGATGCCAAGATGACCTGAAGGAAAATCACAACAGATCAGACCAAATTCTGTCATCCCACAGGAATCAGTCTAATGCAGAGCTGGATAACGTGCGTCTCACGGACCGAGACAGCAAAAAGGCTGTCCCAATGCCACCGCTATCCGCACATCCTCAGTATGCAGACACAGGTAAATACATTGGTGGAAGAGGGGCTGCCAACTACTTCTTCCACCAATCAGCATGTGAGACAGCAGACGTGATGACTTCATTACATCGTGTCTGCTGTATGGAAAGTCAGTTCACCGGAGACAGGAGCAAAGTGTTGGGGGAACGGGACCGAGGTGAGTATGTGCTGGTTTCTTTTTTTCCCCCATATATGTATGAGATGTTTGCATGTATATAGGAGGCCATGAGGGGCTCATACTGTATGTAGGAGGCAATGTGAGGGCTCATACTGTAAATAGTAGGCAATGTGGCGGCTTATACTGTATATAGGAGGCAATGTGGGGGCTCATACTGTATATAAGAGACAATGTTGGGGCTCATACTGTATATAAGAGGCAATGTGGGGGCTCATACTGTAAATAGGAGGCAATGTGGTGGCTCATACTGTAAATTTGAGGCAATGTGAGGGTTCATACCTTAAATAGGAGGCAATGTGGGGGCTCATACTGTAAATACGAGGCAATGTGGGGGCTTATACTGTATATAGGATGCAATGTGGGGGCTCATACTGTATGTAGGAGGCGATGTGGGAGTTCAAACTGTATATAAGAGGCAATGTGGAGGCTCATACTGTATATAAGAGACAATGTGGAGCTCATACTGTATATAGGGGACAATGTGGAGGTTCATACTGTATAAAGAGAGGTAATGTGGGGCTCATATTTTATATAGGGTCTATGTGAGGGCTCATATTGTATATAAAGAGGCTATGTGGGGGCTCGCTCTGCATATAGAGAGGCTATGTGGAGGCTTAAGCTATATACAGGTGGCTATGTGGGGGCTCATACTTTAAGGGGCAATTTTGGGGCTCATACTGTATATAGAGGGCTGTGTGTGGGCTCATACTGTATATAGAGAAGCTATGTGGGGGCTTACACTTTACGTAGGAAGTTGTGTGGGGGTTCATACTGTAAATAGGGGGCTGTTATTGGGCTCATACGGTATATAGAGGGGTGGCAGCAATACGGAATTTTGCTCAATTTAAGTGATAATATAAAATACTAATTATAATTGTAATAAATATGTTAATTTTAATATTGAGCAGAATAGATTGGGGAACACGGAAGAGTAGAAATTCACACTTACTTTTCCGAAGCCTCCCTCTCCAAGATCTTCATGGAAATTGAGATTGGAAAGGTCAATATGATTTTCTGTGCCGACCAATTCTCTAAAGGGTAAAATACGGAAACTGGCTTCATCAAGGTCTTGTACTGGCATGACCGCTGTGCCGGAGGGTGTCTCAACGCTTCCATCTGCTGAGATGATAAAAGAGTTATTGATAAATATAAATACATTACATTTTTAATCAAATTTCTGTAATTAAGCTGAAAATGTCTGACATTTGTGCCCTGATTCATCCAAACTGTCGAATGTAGAAAAATTGTCCTGTTGCCCATAGCAACCAATCACAGCTCAGATTCCATTTTTTCACATTCTATGGAACAGTGAAAGCTGCATTGTGATGGGTTGCTGTGGCAACAAGGAAAGTATTTCTGCAATTTTGATAATCAAGGCCTGTCAACCCCCAGTCTATTATACTAAACTCTTTCATTCTTACCTGGAGCATCTTTATCCAGTGATGTGTGTGGTGGGGAAACAATCAGGTGTTTGGTCTCTGGGATGGAGATGTTCTCATCTGGTGACCTGGCCCTTTGTAATGCACCATTCCCATTGACAATGGGTTTGGCATAGAAAAGATGTCTCCTACATTGGACAACCCAGTCTCTGTTGTTTCTGATTCTCTTCTGGGCTGCCGCTCTTTGTAGGTTTTGAGTCTCTTGGCTTTCAGAACTGGAGAATGAGACATGTCTGGGTCTTCCTTGGCCAACCTCGTCCAGCTCTAATTCTACGCTGATGATATTTCTTCGCTTATTGAGGATGGCATCTTTGTTCCTCCTCCTAATTTCAGGGACAAGTTCTCCGATTTTTTTTATGGAGATAAGAATGGCCCTGTGAAGTTGATTATCTGCGGAGTCTGCAGAGTCAGATTCCATGAGGTTCTCCATTTTCCTTTTCTCTATAAGGATCTCGTGTCTCTTGATCTTTCTCATTTTCTCCAAATTCTGTCTTTTGGACGCCATTTCTGAGGCGTCAGTGTCCATGTCCAGTACTATAAAGTCTTTTCGCCCTAAAGCGAACAGTGGTTTTTGCTCTTCAGCAATTCCTCTCCTCTGTCTTAGAACCCGATATCTTTGGGCTCTTCTCCTCTCTTCCTCCATTATAAAATTAGCTTTTGCTTTGTTTACAATGAAACGCATAG
Organism: Phyllobates terribilis; assembly: GCF_046119375.1. NCBI lineage: Eukaryota > Metazoa > Chordata > Amphibia > Anura > Dendrobatidae > Phyllobates > Phyllobates terribilis. Next base: position 314,662,247 of record NW_027362768.1, read on the forward strand.
CAACTACCTCACCCTCGAAAGTCTGCAAGGCAGTGACTTCTCTTCGGCCGGAACACTGGGATATAGAAGGTGATGATGTCATCATACCAATTATGACATGTATTTAATTGTGATGTCATCAGACTAGGGTCCTATTTTGCGTTCATGAGGTCTCAATGGAGACATTATACCAGGACTTTAGTTTGTATTTTTGTCATTAAATGAAGTAACACTTGTTAAATGGTGATCTTTTATCTCTATATTAGCAGAATCCTTCATTCTGACTGTTTTTCTCCATATTCTTTTATTGCTTAATTCTGTCCAATTATTGTACATTTTGTCATCAGGTCCACAATCTCCATTTTGTGGGGTGTTCACATTTAGCGTTTAAGCTACAGTTTATCCTCCTGGACATTACAGGAGAGCTGTACCTTCCTATATAATGTATTTTTGAACTGTTGACTCCTTTTTGCATTATGTGTCATAGAAGTATCAGGTGGTCTTTGTCATTTTATTCTAGTTCCACCTTGTGACCAGGGCCGGCTTTAGACAAATTGTGGCCCTAGGAAAAATTCAAAGTGGGGCCCCAGATTCTGAAATACTGCGCTAACAACAGCACTACAGTCAATTCAGTGCATTGAAGTGAGTTTTGAGCTAATAACAATGTCTTTAAGCGCCAAGAAGCCACTCAGAAGAAAGACAAAAGGAGTAAAACATATCACAAGGTTGTGTTCTTTGCTGACTACAAGCAGTTAAGCCACTAAAAACACAGTTTCACAGGTTTCCTCACTCTAGTTGTAGCCTACAAAGAACACAGCTTTGTAATATGTTTTATTTCAGTACATGAAAAAAATAATATGTGGAAAATATGTAAATCAAAAAATATTATTACAACGTTGAATTTTGCATTGAAGGCTTATTTGTCACGCATGCACAATATCATGCAATGTCTTGTGAATACAGTCTTGTCATCTATATGCTTAGTCCGAACAATCATACGTGTGAGATCTTTTCATTACCATCTGTAGATACTTAGAACTAAGTAAAGAAATAATAAAGTGCTGCTGAGACCAGCATAAATACAGCCATAGATATCATTTTACACTTTGCCAAACACAAATAATAAAAAATAACTTAACATCTCTTACAGGTTTAGTCAAAGGGATCCACAACTTAAATAACTAGAAAATGTTCAAGCAAATGGTTTCTAAAGGAGCCCTTACAGGTCTATGTAATAAAACTGGCATCATAGCGAATGCTTTCTAGAAGCGAACCTTTCTGGCTTTTTCTGAAGCAAAATCTTTAATTATTTTGGAGAAGTCCAGATTTCTGCGAATGTCCCGCTCAATTACAACCTCAACTAGACCAACAAAGCGATCTTGTAACATTGATGACCTTAAATTATTTTTTATCACTTTGAAAAGTGAGAAACTTCTCTCGCCTGACGCTACGGTCACAGGAACACTCATTAGGACACACAACTCCACACTAAGATTTGGGTACAAATCCAATAGGTTTGTACAGTAAATGTAAGTAAGCATGTTCAATGGTGAATGGGAAACATCACCTGGGATGCTCCTAATTGCTGAACACATTTCAAAATTCAAGTCATTGAGATCAACATCACCCATTTCTTCTGAAGAGTGTTTGCAGCATTCTACAAGCCTCTGCTCATCTTTCACAGCTTCCATTTCCTCCTTCTTAAAAAGGAACCCAAAAAGGTGGTAAAAATCTTTCACCTGAGAAAATCTCTCAGTTATGACCACAAGTGTCGCATCAATCAAGGTTAAAGACAAAACCCTCTTCACCATTTCCTCGGGAGTGCTGGACGTTCATAATCAAACATTTTTCTTTTTTTTTGTTTTCTTTTTATTGGCAATGAAAACTCTACATCTGCTTCTTCAGCTATACTATTTGCAATATAATAACCTGATTCAAAACCATCTTCCCTGTAATCTTACAGAAAATGAAGTACAGATTCAGTTTCTTAAGAGTGTCCATGCCAACTTTTGTTTTCTGAAAGATCTTGCTTGCACCATTAATATGTTATAAGACATCATACCAGGCAACAATGCAAGTGATGCAAACTGACCAGAAGAAATGTCATTCTTGGCCTCCGCAGCTTTTACATCAGCTTTTTTTGATGCAGCACAGATGACAAGGTCTTCAAGCGCAGAACAAACTTCCCTTAGGTCGTAGCGAAGAACTTTTACACTGTAAATCCAACATTCCCAGCGAGGAGAAATAACTGTATAGCCCAAACATCAATGCTATGATGTGAGTGCGGAGGGAATCTTCCCACATTCACCAAATTATACCAGCTCTTAACAACCAGTATATATAATGAGGAAACAGAGTTATGATGGCAAAAAAATACATATTTTATTTTATTAAAGACAAAATTCATATAGAAAAAAGACAACTGTAAATGTGCAAGGGACAGCAACAGGTGTGCAGTAAGTGGGTCCACAACCCAAAAGGAATGCCTAGTAAACATTGCAATTATAAAAGGCTGCAGACATGAATCATAAAGTGCAGCACAGGTAGGGCATAAAACCATACACCTATATTAGCTAAATGCCAATGATAAACGTGTCCATGACATCCGTATCAATTACCCCATAACTAGGCACGCTAATAAGGTGATGGTCTTACCAGTGGTAAGGGCTGTGGGTGAACTGGCAGCACAGTGGGCGTAGTGGAGTACCCCGACGCACGTTTCGAGGCATCCGCAGCCGCTTTCTCAAGGGGCGGTAGCAAAGAAATTTTACTCTGTGAATCCAACATTCCCAGCGAGTATCAGACAGTGATTTGATGGTCAGGTTGGTTACATTTTTCTTTGAAGTTGCACATTGCAGTGTTGATGAGCTGAAGAGCACATACATTTGCTGCAATACTCCAAAGAATGTGACAGAGAGAACAGATGATTTAGCAGCATCAATGATGACTACATTAAGAGTGTGGCTACTTCAGGGCATATACAATGCTCTTTTATTCATGGCCGATGTAAATACTTTTATGGCCAAAAATGACAAAAGCATTTTCGGACTGATACCTTTATTAGCTAACCAGAAAAAATATATATGCAAGCTTTCAGAGCACAGAGGCTCCTTCTTCAGGCAGGATTGCAAATGAATTAATAAGACAAATGAATAAGGCATCATCCTTTACACCTCATGATCAAATGTCCTGCTGTAATATCTCTTAAATGTTGTGCCTCCTAAAACCAGGTGAGGAACAATCAGAGAAAGGTATAATAGAAACAAGTCACCAATTCTGCATTTATCACCCACTCCTGGTTTTGGCTCCCACTCCTGAGAAAAAATACTGACCAAATACTGATAGTGGGGCCATAGCCTAACACTTGTTCTCCAATAGGCAAATAGTGCTCCATCCTTCCCGAGTCTCGCCGTATGTCTAAGCAGTACTGTACAGTCACATATGGGGTATTTCTATGTTCAGCAGAAATTGTGGGACAAATTTTGGTGCCATTTTTACCGATTTTCCTTTATGAAATGTAAAATTTGGGGCTAAAACTAAATTTTTCTGGAAAAGATGTAATTATTTTTCTTCACTGCCCAATGGTATAAAATTCTGTGACACCTTTGGTGTCATTATCACTGCATCCCTAGATGAATTTATTGAGAGGTGAAGTTTGTAAAATGGGTCACTTGAGGGAGGTTTTGTAAATTTTTTTGGAAAATTGAGAAATTGTTGATCAACTTTTAACCATTCTGACTTCCTAACAAAAAAAAATATTTAAAAAACGATGCTGATGTTAAGTAGCCATGTGGTAAATGTTAATTATTACCTATTTTGTATGATATAACTATCTGGTTTAAGGGTATAAAAATTAAAAGTTTGAAAATTGTGAAATTTTCTCCAGAATTTCCCATATTTTCACAAATAAACACAAAAAATATCGCTCTAAATTTACCACTAACATAAATTACAATGTGTCGCGCTCAGGAGTTATTACCTCATAATGTGACACTGGCCAGAATTGTAAAATGTGGTTTGGACGGGAAGGTGAAAATAGGCTTCAAGGTGAAAGGGTTAATAACATCTCCCATTTGTGAACTTTACATCAGCCTCATTTTTCCATTACTTTTTTATTTTGTTAGAATGTTATAAAGGTTAAAGCTTTAATAGCAAATTTAGATCTTTTCAAGAAAACTTTCAAAGCCTTTTCTACGGCCCTATTCAGGCTTGAAGCGACTTTGAGGGACCGACTTATTGGGAGATTGGGAAGTGATACCATTTTAAAAACTGCACCCCTCAATGTTGCTGCTGTCAGAAAGTTTGTTAACCCGTCACGTGCTACACAGAAATTTACACAAAGTGCCATAAAAAAATGAAAAATTTTATTTTTTCCACTAAATCATTGCTTTAGACTAAACCTAGGCAAAGTGCGGCCCATGAACAAAGGAGGAGAACAGCTCAGCATATATTGCAAAAAGTATTTATCTAGTAATACACAATAAAAACACAAATAGGAAATCAGACAATGTGGTAGTGTCAGATGGTAAAGTGCTTACAGGTCTGGTAAATATATTATAATATGCTTGTAATATATCCGTGAAATTACACAATTGCACGTTGCCCACAATGATAATTGAATTATAAATAATAATAAGTTTAAACAAGTGAACTAGGATAGAAATCACAGGATTAACACATATAACATGATCCCACTGACTGCTAAATGAAAGGGGATGGGGGTGAAACAATGTTCTTAGTATTAAGCTATGTGCCCATCTCTAAAGCCAAAATCATGTTACAACCAGCGGGATAATTACCTGACAGGGAAGCACAGCACGGGCGGAAGTAAGAAAGTGGTGAGGGTGATAGCCCAACGTACGTTTCGCGGCGTCCCAGGCCGCTTTCTCAAGGGCAAGAAGTGATGTCCTCATAGTGACCCAAGATGCATATATATTCATCTCTCCCCTTAGAATCTGGAGTGCAGACAGCTGGTCGGTGAGGCACGTACCAGGTAGTGGCCAGCTATACCGGGGGTGTGCCTCGCGGATCACATGATGTGGGGCCAGTATGCCACACACGGCACATGCGCGCGGCTCAGGGAGCACACTGCGCATGCGCCCCAGCCGTCAAACCACAGAACCGCGCATGCGCGGAAACGAAGTCCCACGCAGGCGCAGGGTGGCCCTCAGACGGCCAGGCGCGCGCGCGCCGCAATCCCCACTGCGAGCACGCGCTCAGCCACGTTAGGAAGCAGCATAGCAGCACTCATTATAAAAGAATTAGGATAAACAGGGAGAGCAGCGGTGAGACAAAGAGGGAGCCTAATGATCATAGATGGAAGAAGGGCCAAAGAAATAGATACTGCATACAGCAAAGTTTTTTTCCAAGAAAAATACATATAAATCTAAAAAATCACATAAGTATAATTAGCAGCAATTGTAGATTCTGATGATCATAACTTCCGTCTAGGCATGAGATCCAATGTGTATATCCAAGTCTCACTGATCTCCAGACACAAGTGGGGTTATAAGGACTTTCAGGAGTATGGACTAATAAAAGAGGAAAAGAAACAAAAGAAAAGACAATGATTAAAACCATTAGAATTAAAATCACATGAAAAATAATAATTCCTCTTATAATCACCCAACCCACATGTGTAAGTACATACATGTGGGGATAGAGGTATACAGGATAAACTTACAGCTACAAAAATGAGTGCAGCCCATGTACGGCCCTCTGGCTGTTCCAGTCCAACTCACTGACCTAGACAGCTACAGGGCTGAAAACACTGGCCCACAGGTCGCACCATTCGACCACCTGGAGTCCCGATATCACAGCTATCTGCCTCCTCAAGAAGCAGATAACTGTCAACACAATGGTGGAGGATGGAGCTGCTGGTTCCTCCTTCCACCACTCAGTTTATGGGACTCAGACAGCAAATGTGATGATGTCATTACTAGTGATGAGCGAGCACTAAAAAACTCGGGTGCTCTTTGCTCGGGTCGAGAAAATCGTAATGCTCAGATGCTGAACCCGAGCAACGAGCCCAATGTAAGTCTATGGGAAACTCGAGCATTTTTCCAGCGGTTCCCCCCGCAGAGATGTGCAGGGGGCCTAAAAATTGCCCTAAACAATGGGAACAGTGCTGAAATGACATGGGAACTCAGGCATCTCTGACTCTCAGGTCACTGCCGTGAACAATGTTGTCAGAGTATTATGCCACTTTTACGGACCAACAATAAAACATACAAAAACTAAACCAAAATGGATGTTCCTGGAAAAAATGTTAAGGGACATTTTTTCCAGGGTAATGACTTGTATATAAGGCAAAAAAAACAAACACAAAAACAAAAATGCTCCTTTACACCTTGGGCTATGTTCACACGTAGCGTTTTTGATGCGTTTTTGCACTTTTGCATTGCTTTCAATGGTGAAAAATACATTCACCAGTAAATGTCATTTTAACATTTTACTATCTTATCTGGTCATGTGGTGTGTGACATATCATCAGACACATCCATACAGTGCTGAAAAGACATGGGAACAATATATGGAAGACCCCTGGAAGCATCTCTGACTCCCAGGTCACTGCCCAAAGCCGTGGCCATCAGACGTGATCCTATATTACTGCTGTAAAAATACAGACATTTTTGGCAACGTGACAAATATTAAACCCCATTTAAAATGGACAAGGTGCGTGGCAAGGGATGGGGAAGTGGACGTAATGGTGATGGTGCACCCAGATGCCGAGGCTGTCAGCAAGATGAAACTGTGCCTACTAAGGAAGCCACAACATCGCCATTGGATTCAATGGGGGGCAAAACCAAACACATACACAACACCTTCAAACGGGCCCAAAAGCTGCCAAAACACATCAAATTAGGGGCAGACACCAGGAAAGTGGCATCAATTGACCCAGAGTACAAGTAATATAATTATTATTATTTATTCTTATAGTGCCATTTATTCCATGGCGCTTTGCATGTGAAAAGAAGTCACCGACTGCTATAAGAGGAGAGAAGACCCTGCCCGTGAGGGCGCACAAACAATCGACAAGGGATGGGTGAGGAAACAGTAGGTGAGGGTAGAGCTGATCATGCAGCGGTATGGTGGAGCGAAGGTTACTGAAAGTTGTACGCATGTCGGAAGAGATGGGTTTTCAGGTTCCTTTTGAAGGTTTCAACAGTAGGCGAGAGTCTGATATGTTGGGGTAGAGAGTTCAAGAGTAGGTGGGAAAATGCACGAGAGAAATCTTGCACAAGTGCTTGTGACCAGGGACGGTACATCTCATTGACGGCACACTGGATTAATATTGTGGAAGCCGTGACCCAGTCGCACCCTGGGACGGAACACGTCTTCCCGACACATAGAATTGTGGGCTCTGGGTCAATCAAGCTTCAACACAATGTTCACAAGGTCTCCTACACAATGAGCAAATTATTCATGATGATAGACGCCACTGTCTCCTTAGCTTGCTGATGGTACTTTTCTGTGGGAATGAGCTTGTCTCCAACCAGTCTGGAATATTTCTAGTGAATTATGGCACGCCATGGTTTGCTATTAGCACCTAGTACCAGAAGCGAAAACATCCACAATTTTCTTCTCAGAAATTTTATTTGGTAGACTGAGTGGCTGCCCAAACTTTAGTCTCTCAAAAAGGAGCTGAAGACACTGAGTGGCAGAAGGTGCAAGTTCCTCCAGCATGTTAGACATCAGAGGAAGAATAGAGAGGGCAGCATGGTGGCTCAGTGGTTTGCACTGCAGCCTTGCAGCGCTAGGGTTCTGGGTTGAAATCCAGCCAAGGACAACATCTGCAAGGACTTTGTATGTTCTCCCTGTGTTTGCATGGGTTTCCCCCAGGCTTTCTGGTTTCCTCTTCAGTAAAAAAAGCAGCCACTGAGTGTCCGGGAATCTTCACACAGACTTTTCTTAGCCAGGGCTGCTTCTTGACAGGGTTGGACGGGCCCACTAGAGAACAGGAGAATCCTCCAGTGCGCCCTGCCTTCTCCTTCAGGAGATTTCATAGTGCAAACCTTGCAGCTGGTATGGGGCTATTGAGTGGGAGAGAAAGGTGGGCCCTCAGAATCAAATCCTCTGGTGGGCCCAATGATCTTCAGTCTTCACAGCCATATTTTTTAGCTCAGTGAAAGGACTGGCATAGAGGGAAAACGTATCTACTCCGGCTGTCATTTCTCCCAGGAAGTCCTCTAATGCAGCTTGTTCCATAAGCAATGGCAGCCCGTCCAAAATCAGCCCACACTTCTTGGTGGTGCTTTGACACACAAAGATCTTTCTTTATGCCTTGAATTTCATGACTACAGAGTTGGGCAATGGCCTGATCTACAATGCATTTGAGAAATAATGTGTAAAAGCACGTCCAATCCACAGCAAAAATGGAGCCATAGAGTGCCCGGAAACCTTAACCTAGACTTTTCTTAGCCAGGGCTGCTTCTCAGCAGGGTTGGATGGGCCCACCAGAGAACCAGAGACTCCTCCAGTGGGGGCCCTGGCTTCTACTTCAGGAGAGTTTATAATGCAACCTTGCAGGTCGTGATGATGATAGAGGCCACCATCTCCTTAGCTTGCTGCTGGTATTTTTTTGTGGGAATGAGCTTGGCTCCAGCCAACCTGGAATATTTTCAGTGAATTCAGGCACGCCATGGTTTGGTATTGGCACCGAGTACCAGAAGCGAAGCCATCCACAATTTCCTTCTCAGGAATTTTATTTGGTAGTCTGAGTGGCTACCCAAACATTAGTTTCTCACAAAGGAGCTCAAGACATTGAGTGGCAGTAGATGCAAGTTTCTCCAGCATGTTAGATACCAGAAGGAGAACAGAGAAGGCAGCACAGTGGCTCAGTCATTAGCACTACAGCGTTTCAGCGCTGGGGTTCTGGTTCCAAATCCCAGCAAGGACAACATCCTTAAAGGAGTTGTCTACTACTTTTACATTCCACGCGGCACCCCCGCCGATCAACTATTATTTGTGCCGACGGCGGCTGCTGCCGGCCGGAAGTGCTTACCTGAGGGGCTCCACCATCAAGTGGTAGTGGCCGCTGCGGTGTACTGCACATCCGCCTCCTATTCAATTGAATATAACAGCTGATCGGCGGGAGTGCCGCGTGCGGGACCCCGGCTGATCATACATTGATGCCCTATCCTACGGATAGGACGTCAATGTAAAAGTATTGGACAACTTCTTTAAGGAGTTTGTATGTTCTCCTCGTGTTTGCGTGGGTTTACCCCAGGTTCTCCGGTTTGCTCCTCAGTAAAAAGGCTGCCATACAGTGTCCGGGAACCCTCACACAGACTTTTCCTAGCCAGGGCTGCATCTCAGCAGGGTTGGACGGGCCCACCAGAGAACCGGAGACTCCTCCGGTAGGCCCTGGCTTCTCCTTCAGGAGAGTTCATAATGCAAACCTTGCAGGTCGTGATGATGATAGAGGCCATTATCTCACTAGCTTGCTGATGGTACTTTTCTGTGGGAATGAGCTTGTCTCCAACCAGCTTGGAATATTTCCAGTGAATTAAGGCACTCCACGGTTTGGTATTAGCAACCAGTATCAGAGGCGAAGCCATCCACAATTTCCTTCACAGGAATTTTATTTGGTAGACTGAGTGGCTGCCCAAACTTTAGTTTCTCACAAGGGAGCCCAAGACACTGAGTGGCAGTACGTGCAAGTTTCTCCAGCATGACCTGTTTGTTAGATATCAGAGGGAGAACAGAATTTGGCATTGCCAAGGTACCAGAGTCTGTTTTTTTTTTTACTAAAGATCCTGCTGTGTTTTTATATATATATTTTTTTTATGTCTCTTCAAATGTGTATTGGAGTGCGTCCTAATTTTTGGCAGCCCTTGACATTGCTGCATATACGCAATAACAGTATAGGAGAGCCACTCTTTAATAATGGGTAGGACAATTCAAATAGATTCTATATTCTAGAGTATTACCGGTCTTATCTGAAATTCGTTTACGGGTGAGGTATCACAGTTTGGATAGCATATTACACCGACCGGTATTAGGTATTATTGCCTAATACTGCATGCTGCTTGTGCTGCCGAAAATTTTTTATTTTTTCCAGAAAAATCCATTTTAGTTTGTTTTTTGTATGTTTTATTGTCAGTCCGTAAAAGTGGCGTAATACTCTGACAACATTGCAATAGTTATCCTTGGCAGGAGAAGAAGGAGAAGGAGGAAAAAGAACAAAGAGCGCTGTGTAACACTGTGGAGAGGTGAAGTGTATGTAATGAACTCACCCAAAATGGTTGTGCTGGACAGACACAACACTGGCAGAAAATTTAGAAGAGGACTGGAGTTTCTCCTCCGGTATGCTGCTCATCCAATGTCGTTGTACTGTGCTTTTCCTGGCCCTGAAGCCACTCCACTTGGAGGTATACAAGGAGAGAAGAACTTGGGATGGCGCTTTCGTTTGAATGTGGAGATCAGACAGTCCATATATCAATATTAGATTTATTGGTTTTAAAAACAGATTTTACTGTCAAACCACATTTACCATAAAAAACTTTTAAAAACACAATGCGTTTCAACTTCCATGAGTCTTCAGGTGTAAAAGAAATAGTGACACATAGAAACTTTTATACCTTATACTTAATTAGTTGTGGGTGGAGTGTTCATAAATAACTTTTTACAGTCTTTTACAGTCTTCATCAGGTGTAAAAGAAATAGTGACATACAGAAACTTTTATACCTTATACTTAATTAGTTGTGGGTGGAGTGTTACACCCACAACTAATTAAGTATACAGTAAGGTATAAAAGTTTCTATATGTCACTATTTCTTTTACACATGATGAAGACTCATAGAAGTTGAAACGCGTTGTATTTTTAAAAGTTTTTTTATGGTAAATGTGGCTTGACAGCAAAATCTGTTTTTAAAACCAATAAATCTAATATGGATATATGAACTGTCTGAACTCTGACAACATTGTACACAGATATGCTATTGGTCAGCGACCAACTGTGGATAGGTTTGAACACACGACTGCCATACTGTAAATGAAGTATAATATCTGACACATTCCCAAAAAATTTCCGTATTATTGCGGCAGTAATATGGGATCACGTCTGATGACCACGGTTTCAGTCAGTCGCCTAATAGTATGGTATTTGTCAGTGACCAAGTATCAATAGTTTGGAACAACATACACCTGGCAGACTTTAAATGGAGTGTAATATCTGACACGTTCCCAAAAATTTCTGTATTGTTACAGTAGTCATATGGGATCAAGTCTGATGGCCACGGTTTCAGGCAGTCACCTAATAGTATGGTATTTGTCAGCGACCAAAACAAAGCTGGCTGACTTTAAATGAAGTATAATATTTGGCACGCTCCACAAAATGTCTGTATTATTACCGCAGTAACATGGGATCACGTGTGATCATGGAAAAGTTTCTCTGCTTCTACAATACAGTATTGCAAATATAATCAAAAAATATGTCTGTATTCTGCTAACAAGCAAATGGAGCAGTAAAATGGTGTACTCTGTATTGCTTTTTAAGCAAATAATCAGGATAAGGAGCAAAAAAGAAAATAGTCTGGTACTGTAGGGCTATGGATATTTGTAACAGCAGCAGCAGACAGAACATGCAATAGACCCTATTGTGCTGTATACACTGCCACAAACCTTACCTGCCTAACTCCTGCTATCACCACTGAATACATGCAGTTGGATTAGTCCTCAGAAGTACTGTTAGATCAGATGGACATATATCTTGTTGTGGAATACCTATACGTAACTAATAAACCACCAATTCTGTCACTCACTCAGCAGCACCTCTCCCTACTCTGCCTGTTTCCGGGGTACACTGTCACAAGCATAGGGTCACCAGGTCTGATATAGACCTGATGACGCTATGCGGCCAGCCAATCACTGTGATACCACAACCAACATAGCTACGGCATTACAGTGCGTGGCAAGCAATCCCTGCATTTTAATTGACTGTCTAAAGAGCACCAAACATGTAGGGAGGGGAGGTGAAATAGTCGAGGAGCGCCTGACGCGCCCCCTGTGCCGTGAGGAACTCGGCAGCCGGGCCTCTGGTTGCTTGGGGGATATCACGGTAGCTGGCCCGGTCCGTGACCCAGGGCGGTCAGTAAAAAGGGGAAAATATTGGGGGATTTGGGAAAGTGTTCGTGACGCCACCTGTGGAATGCGTCTAAGGGGTGCCGCCGCTGCGGAGCAGTCCTCTGGAGCTGGTGTTACGGCAGCAGGGATGGTGTGGCTCTCCACAGGTAGAGCTAGCTCCAGGACTGCGTGGGGTGTAATGGATGGTTGTGCTGGCCGCTGTGGTGCAGAGAGGGAATGGTGGCGCAGACGGAATAATTGGACAGAGGCTGTGCGGTGCAGTCATCCGTGTCTTTACTCACAGTTCTTTAGTTCCTCAGGGTGCACTGTCAGATTGCAGCCTCCCGCGTCGCGCTGCATTCACCAGGCAGGGGCTCAGCTCTTCCTCAGGTAGATCAGGGGTACCTGGCAGAACCCCACTTTCACGTGTTCCTAGCTAGACCGACTTCACGCTGGGTCTTTCTCCCTCCTGCCCTGCGCTGCCCACTCTCAATCTCGCTCGGGTGCTCTGAAGTCCCTCCTGTACGTTGGATCCCGGACCTGCTTGACCCTCCTGGGGATTAGAATGCGGCTTACGATCCCTCTGTCTTCTGACAGATTCGGGGCGTACGGGTGCCGTCCTGCACTCGCCGTACCCCCTAGGATCCCTTCTTAGAACGGAGCCTGCTCCCTGCTCCCCTCCTGGGCCTCCAGACTTGGCCCTACTTGTGGAGCAGAGCTCCTTATGAGACTCTGCTCCTGGACTGTTCTTCTGAATTTTCCTGAGCTGTTCTTCTGAACTGCTCTCCTCTACTAATCTATCTGTCCTGCCACCTTAAGATGGCTTCCCTATATATACTCCTACCAAAGTGCTCCCTATAACTACTTCCTCCACCCACACCCACTACTGGTTCCCCCTACCTTTGGTTCCCCCACTCCAGCCAGGGTCAGGGCTCAGCAGAAACATACATTGCGTCTTGCCCCTCCAGCTGGCCTGGAGCAGTGTAGTGTTGGATGCAGGTGTTTGGTGTTCCGGGCAGCACTCCCTCCTTACCTGAGAGAAGGAGATACCACACCTCTGGGTGAGGTGCAGTACCCCTGTGGCGACTGAACCCTCAGGGGCGCCACACTCCCCCCTGGTAAAACACAGCACATCCGTGAGCTGGAACAGAGCAAAACAGGCTAAATTGACATGAAAAATTTTAAGAATGCATTCGCATATAAGACAGTAAAACATTTCTTCCCTTAATGGGAGGCACATCACTTTAATGTTACAGGGTTACATTTTTCAAACAGTTTAAAACATTTTTCATAACGTTCTCGCAACAGGTTACAGTTCATGCTGTAACCGGGTGTCCATTTTACTTCACAAACTGGTGCAACAAGTAGCAGCATCAGGGACCCGTCCGCAAACCCTCAACGTAGGCCCTGGGTGTGGCTGAAGGGCATATGCGATCCTGGAGTTGGACCACGGCTTCCGCCACGCCAGACGGGTTTTCGTTCTGTGATCATGGTTACTAATATAAAACCAATAGGGTGCACCTTAAGAGGTGCTGAACTATTTACAATGCAAGTTCTTGGCCGTTCACTGTCCCCAGCCTGGAGTCTCTATATTCCCTGATGGGTACCTAAGTAAACACACGCTCAAAAAACATTATTTTCAACTTGAACTACTGCACCCTTACAGGTGACTATTTACAAAATCAGTCCCACTCGCTGGACTAATAGTGGGAACCCCGCCTGGGGTATTTCTGATTCTTACCTGACCCAGCCGGGTCATAAGGTATGTCCTGCGGGAGTGTGTCCTCGATGACGCGGTACACATGCAGGGCGAACCACCCACGTTCCCCGTGGTGGCGTGTGTACGTGATACGGTCCCCCGGATACAGATTCCAGTCGGGATGGCCTTCCTCCAGCTCGGGCTCCACATCCCGCCAGTTCACGAATATGTCCCTTTCAAAGTCGGGACTGAGGATAAGGCCCCACCCAGCCTGCAGGTGAAACTTTACCACGAGGCCTTCCTCGCGGGGGCTGGGGTGGGCCGACTCCTCCTGACGGACCTGTGCCTTTGCGGCCTTGTTCCGGGCCTCCAGGCGTTCACAGCGCGCCTGCCGCGCGCGCCGCTCCTTCTCCAGCTGCCGGAGCTCCCGCCTGCAGAACTCCTTCCTCCGCAGGGCTTCGGCCTGGGTCTCCTGCGGGAACCCCATCAGGTCCCCCCCCTGGTTATCCCAGCAAAACTCTTCTCCGCTGGAGTAGGTAACCAGGGGCGCTGGTGTCAGGAGGAGCGGGCACGGCTGCTGGTCCTCGAACCGGGCGCACCAGTCGAAGTCTGGCGCGCCATACACCCACTCGGGTGCCGGAGGTGGAGGCGCCGGGAGGGCATCCAGTAGCAGGCCCGAGGCTTCAGCGCCCGGGAGTGGAGGCTCCGGGAGGGCACTAGATGGCAGATCCTCAGGGTCAGCGCCCGGGGGTGGAGGTTCCGGGCTTAGCAGCTGCTCCAGCGAGGGCATGGCGGCATACGGGGAGTGCTGAGTAAAGAGGCCCAGCAGCAGGTCAGCGCTGGCAGTGCTCGGGATAGGGGATTCTTTCCAACTGCTCCTGTACTCCATACGGCCTCCTGGTTCTCCGCGAGCTCCGCCGGGGCTGAGGTGCCGCTGCTGGCATCCGGTGTCGCTTTCCGCCATGCTGACAATTTTTCCAGCAGTTCGCTCCTCTACTTTGCGACCGCTGCTTGCTGGGCTTGCTCCACTTGTTGGCCCAGCTCGAGGACCTCGCTCTGGAGGAACTCCATGTCCTCCGGGGACAATTTCTCAGCTTCTCCCTCCAGGGTGAGGGGGTCACTTGACGCTGTGGCAGGTCAGAGGCGGAGGCTGGACTTTTGCTTCCTTCCATTCTGGCTGCCGGGTGCGGTCTGTCTAGACTGGTTAAGACCACACCCTGTCTCCATTCCTTTTCTCCTCCTCCTCTCTTCTTTCGGGGGCGGCCCCATGGCAATCTGCTGTCAGTCACTCCCTGTGACGGCCTCCCTGCCTTGACGGACACATCTATGCGGACAGTCACTGTTGCAAGGGGCAGGGTTGGCTTTTGGCGCAATTCTGGGACCCAGCCCACGATGGGAGGTTCCATTTTGTTGTCCTTTAGCACGCACATAATGGTGCCCATTCTTCTGGGGCGGGCGCCACATTCAACAACATAACACAGTCCTTTAGGCACACTTCACCCGCCAATAACGGGTTGGTCACGAATCCTGTCCGTGACGCCAGATCTCACGCGCCCCCAGGGCGGTGGGATACTCGGCAGCTGGGCCTCTGGTAGCTGGGGGATATCACGGTGGCTGGCCCAGTCCGTGACCCAGGGTGGTCAGTGCAAAAAGGGGATATTTTTATATGAGATTTTTAGGATTGTTCGTGACGCCACCTGTGGAATACGGCTAAGGGGTTCCGCTGCTGCGGAGCAGTCCTCTGGAGCTGGTGTTACGGCAGCAGGGATGGTGTGGCTCTCCACCGGTAGATCTAGCTCCAGGGCAGCGTGGGGTGTAATGGATGGTTGTGCTGGGCGTTGTGGTGCAGAGAGGGAATGGTGGCGCAGACGGAATAATTGGACAGAGGCGGTGCGGTGCAGTCATCCGTGTCTTTACTCACAGTTCTTTAGTTCCTCAGGGTGCACTGTCAGATTGCAGCCTCCCGCGTCGCGCTGCATTCACCAGGCAGGGGCTCAGCTCTTCCTCAGGTAGATCAGGGGTACCTGGCAGAACCCCACTTTCACGTGTTCCTAGCTAGACCGACTTCACGCTGGGTATTTCTCCCTCCTGCCCTGCGCTGCCCACTCTCAATCCCGCTCGGGTGCTCTGAAGTCCCTCCTGTACGTCGGATCCCGGACCTGCTTGACCCTCCTGGGGATTAGAATGCGGCTTACGATCTCTCTGTCTTCTGACAGATTCTGGGCGTACGGGTGCCGTCCTGCACTCGCCGTACCCCCTAGGATCCCTTCTTAGAACGGAGCCTACTCCCTGCTCCCCTTCTGGGCCTCCAGACTTGGTCCTACTTGTGGAGCAGAGCTCCTAATGAGACTCTGCTCCCGGACTGTTTTCTGAACTGTCCTGAGCTGTTCTTCTGAACTGCTCTCCTCTACTAATCTATCTGTCCTGCCACCCTAAGATGGCTTCCCTATATATACTCCTACCAAAGTGCTCCCTCTAACTACTTCCTCCATCCACACCCACTACTCTTTCCCCCTACCTTTGGTTCCCCCCACTCCAGCCAGGGTCAGGGCTCAGCAGAGACATACATTGCGTCTTGCCCCTCCAGCTGGCCTGGAGCAGTGTAGTGTTGGATGCAGGTGTTTGGGATTCCGGGCAGCACTCCATCCTTACCTGAGAGAAGGAGATACCACACCTCTGGGTGAGGTGCAGTACCCCTGTGGCAACTGAACCCTCAGGGGCGCCACACGCCGAGCAAGTCGAGCAGTGAGATGCTCGGGCGAGAATCGAACACTGACGCGGACGCTCGCTCATCACTAGTCATTACATCGCGTCTGCTGTGTGGCGCATCGGTTTGCATAGTAAAGACCAGAGCAGCGCCTGGTGAAAGGGAACAAGGTGAGTATGTCCTATAGTGAAAAATGCCATGTTTTCCTGTGTCCACAAAAATTTTATTTTGTCTAATTTTTTTCATTTTCACAAAGGTAATTGGAGAAGATGGAACCTATAATTTATTATGCAATTTCTCCTGAATGTGACAATATTCCATATCTGGTCAATAATTACTGATTAGGTACATGACAGGGCTTGGAATGGATTGCAGATGTCATGTCACATTTGCTCAGTCAGTGAGGTGCTAAAACAGTAGAAACCTCTCACAAGTGACTCCATTTTAGAAATTAAACTCATCAAGATATACATCTTGGCTTGTGGTGAGCATTTTTAATCCTTAGATGCTTCATTTAATTTTATAAGATTGGGCGATAACTATGAAAAATTAAAATTTTCCTATTAAAATGTTGCTTTAACCTCAAATTTTCCATATCACAAGAGGTAATAAGAGAAAGAAGACCCCACAATTTGTGATGCAATTTCTCCACAGTGATGCCCCTATAAATTGAAACTGGATACAATTTTTTCAGCTTGGATGAGAAGGTGCGCTATTTGACTTTTGGAGTGCAATTTTGGCTGGAATAGATTGCTGATGCCATGCACATTAGCAGAGCCCCTGAGGTGGCAGAACAGTGAAACCAACCCCCTCACCATAAATGACATCATTTTGGAAACTATACCAATGAAGGAGTTAATGTAGGAGTGTAGTGAGTATTTTTAACCTACATGTACCTCACAGAATGTTATAACATTGAGCCGTGGTATTCAAAAAATAGAATTTTACAACTAAAATGTTAAACTACCTGGAAATATTTCATTCTCCTATGGCATAATGTGTAAAATAGATCCCACAATTTGTTTTGAAATTTTTCAATGCAGTGATAACCGATTTGGAAGTGGGGTTGTGTGTAGTCCAGGTCCAGCAAATGTTCAGCCATTTTCGCTTTTTTTTTCTTTTAATAATTTTCTTGATTTTCTGTTGTACATTTTGACAGCCATTAAGTAACAAACAAGTGTTCTCTTCTGTTAGATAGATACAGTTGAAACCAGAAGTTTACATACATTATATAAATAGACAGATATGCATGTTTTTCTCAATAGCTGACATGAAATCAGAGTAACCTTTCCAGTTTTAGGTCAATTAGGATTACCATAATTTTTAATATTTGCCAATTGCCAGAATAATGAGTGAGAAAGAAAAGTTCAACCCTGTTATTTGTTTGACAAGTGTCAAGAAAGTTGATTTGCCACTATTTAATATAGACAGTGTAGGTACCGTCCCAATTTAGGGTCACCTTGTCGCTGGTGGGACGGCTTGTATACTTTTTTTGATCAAAAATAGTTCACTAAGTACCCTATATGTCATATGCAACTTTGCTTTACATTTATATATAATGATTGTAGGGTATGAGAGATATTTTTTGTCTTTTGTAGGTTTTTCTTCTTTTTGCTAGTGTGAACATGCTCCTATTTCTTGCATGTGTACCATCTTAGACCTCAGTTCACATTGCTTGGTTTTTTGTCTTGTTTGCATTCTGTGCAAATTAAGGGTGTGGCATCCCCTTTGTTGAGCTGGTTAGTATATATGTAGCTTACCATGGGCCTAGGTGGTCTGATATTGGGACCCGGTTCTATTTGTCTACCCTTTTATGTGCATTACTTCAACTTTGATATACAGTAAGGTTTTTAATATAGACAGTGTAGGTACCGTCCCAATTTAGGGTCACCTTGTCGCTGGTGGGGCGGCTTGTATACTTTTTTTGATCAAAAATAGTTCACTAAGTACCCTATATGTCATATGCAACTTTGCTTTACATTTATATATATTATGATGGTAGGGTATGAGAGCTATTTTTTGTCTTTTGTAGATTTTGCTTCTTTTTGCTAGTGTGAACATGCTCCTATTTCTTGCATGTGTACCATCTTAGACCTCAGTTCACATTGCTTGGTTTTTTGTCTTGTTTGCATTCTGTGCAAATTAAGGGTGTGGCATCCCCTTTGTTGAGCTGGTTATTATATATGTAGATTACCACGGGCCTAGGTGGTCTGATATTGGGACCCGGTTCTATTTGTCTACCCTTTTATATGCATTACTTCAACTTTGATATACAGTAAGGTTTTTAATATAGACAGTGTAGGTACCGTCCCAATTTAGGGTCACCTTGTCGCTGGTGGGACGGCTTGTATACTTTTTTTGATCAAAAATAGTTCACTAAGTACCCTATATGTCATATGCAACTTTGCTTTACATTTATATATAATGATGGTAGGGTATGAGAGATATTTTTTGTCTTTTGCAGGTCTTGCTTCTTTTTGCTAGTGTGAACATGCTCCTATTTCTTGCATGTGTACCATCTGAGACCTCAGTTCACATTGCTTGGTTTTATAACTTGTATTTTGTATTCGCGGCTGTTGTGCCCATACTTTGTAGAAAAGTTCAACCCTGTTATTTGTTTGACAAGTGTCAAGAAAGTTGATTTGCCACTACACTGAGGTCGGAGTCATTCATAGCATCGCCGTATACACATTCGACTAGCGTTCCGGTCGTTACATCTTGACGTAGTTGGCAGGATACGGTGCTCGCTGTGGATGGTGCGAGTAGCACATAAGTTACTGCCGCGTCTACTGTAATAATCCAGCCCCCTTCTCCCATTGTGACCGGTAGAGACCGGTTAGTTGGTTGCTCCGCAAAGGGAGCACTGCTTAACCACCTGGCCAAGTTTGATGGGTATAACTTGCTGTTCAGTGATTGGGTAGGCAGGTTGAAGAATGCCATTGCCTTGTACGGCGTCAGCCCCCAGCTACAATCGGAAGTCGCGCTGAATGCTCTGCAGGGGGATGCGCGCAAAGTTGTCTTGTTAAAACCCAAAGACAAACGAAAGACGGTCGACGATATCATCTGGATACTAGAGAAAGCCTTCGACATTGTGGCGGCGGCAGGCTGATGTCGACAGCATTCTTCGGGATCAGTTAATCGAGGGGATATGAAGTGAAGCGCTAAGGAGCGAATTGTTGCTGAAGGTGCGGAGTTCTCCTGGATTCACCTATGCCGAAATACAGGAAGAGGCAGTAGCACGGACTTTGGAAGTGAGGCCTGCTCTGCAGTGGAGTAACCTGCAAGTGGCTAACACAAGAGAGCCGAGACCAGACCCTGTTCAGGCACAGCTGGCAGTTTTACAGAAAACCGTGGAAAGCCTGAAGGAACAGGTGCAACGGATGCAAGTTCGGGAGATGCCTCTGATATGCTCGGCCCTGACTAACCCCCCTATTCCCCTATATGGGCAACCACCCTATACCTCAGGGAGGACGCTGACTGCTCCTTGACCTGATGCAGCCGGAGGTAGGGCAAGAAGATCGGTTCAATGTTGGCGATGGCAAGATCTGGGGCATATGCAGCGGTACTGCCAGAAAAACCTGCCGGCTGAAATCCCGACATCGGTAAAAGAGAGGCCCTCGCTGTAGTTGGGCATACGGCGAGGCAGGAACGAAAATCAACGCCCAACGTCTGTTCCGAAGATCTGATTGCGGAGAATCCCACGTTAGAGGTGCAGTTTGCAGGAAAGTAGGTGGCGTGCTTAGTGGATACTGGATCGGAGGTGACGACCATGCCGATAGAATTTTTCAAGACGCACTTCGAAGAGGCCATCAAGACGGAGTCGGAAAATCTGCTAAGGCTGAAGGCCGCTAATAATGAAGAAATTCCAGTGGCAGGCATTGCATGGATGAAAGTACAGCTGTGCGGTCATGAATTGGGAACCAAAGGAGTGGTGCTCGTGAAGACACAGGCGAGGCCAAATCTTCCAGTGGTTCTTGGAATGAACATCCTGAGGGAGCTGGGCTCCCTTTTGTTTGAGCGTGATGGCCGAAGATATTGGAAATGAGCGACACCTCACAAAGCCACTTAGAGGGCCCTGCAAAAGGTGGTCCGTTCGTGCGGCATTCAGAAGAGTTCGGCTGAAGGAAGAAAGGTGGGAGCAGTGTATGTCCCATGCGGGTCTGCTGTTGTGATCGCCCCTGGTCAAGAGAAGCTTGTGTTGATGCCGGTAGGGATGCACAGGAAGCTGAATGATGTGGAGGTGGTTCTGGAACCGGTGGGACGGTCAGGAGGTACGGACAGTCCGATGATAGCTCGAACGTTGGCTATTGTGCAAAATGGAAGTGTACCAATGAGGTGTCTGAATCTGCAGAATCATGAGGTGACTCTGGCAGTGGGTACGAAGCTGACTGAGGTATATGTGTGTGACGAAGGAGTCATCCCCAAAAGCCAGTTCACACTGAGGGCAGACCGCCGGACCGCCTGGACCCTGTCGATGCAGGCGGCAGCTGAAGAATCCCCCACGCCCACGTGGAATGGCAGAAAGATTATGGAGATCATAGGAGTGGATGAGTCCCAGTTGGCTCCCGAGCAGGCTCGCAGACTGGAGGCTTCACTGTGGGAATATCAGGCTGTTTTCTCCAGGGGAGATGAAGACTTTGGTTGTACATAGATTGTGGAGCACAAGATACCCACAGGAAACGCCCCCCCAATTCGGGAGAGATATCGTCAGATCTCACCGAGGCTTTATCAGGAGGTCAAAGGAATGCTGGCGCAGATGCTGGATAATGGAGTGGTACGGCCAAGTCAAAGTCCTTGGGCTGCACCGGTCGTGTTGGTCTGGAAAAAGGATGGATCCATACGGTTTCGTGTTGATTACCGTAATCTGAATGTGCTCACAGTACGTCAATCCTACCCGTTGCCCCGGATCGAGGAATCCCTGTCTGCCTGGGAAAGGTGAAGTACTTCTCCACTCTTGACCTGGCCATCGGCTACTGGCAGGTGCCCGTGGCATCTCAAGATCGGCAGAAGACAGCATTCATCTTGCTGATGGGACTGTACGAATTTAATCGAATGCCCTTCGGACTGACTAATGCTCCAGGAACGTTTCAGTGGTTAATGGAATACTGGTTGGGCGATTACAATTTTGAGTCCGTGTTGATCTATCTGGAGAATGTGATTATATTTGGAGATTCGCTCGACGACCACCTGAAGAAGCTCGAGCAAGTGTTGCACCGACTGAGGGACAATGGACTTAAGATCAAGCCAATGAAATGTCACTTGTTCCAGACGCAGATCGAGTATCTGTGACATGTAGTGTCGGCTGAGGGTGTGCGGCCAGCACTGAGTAAAATTTAGGCCATTTAGGAGTGGCCCCATCCCAAGACCGTGAGAGAAGTATGGGCATTTCTCGGTTTAGCCGGATACTACCATCGGTTTGTGAAAGACTTTGCTAAAGTGGCTGAACCACTGAATGAGTTGTTGAGAGAGACGGCTCAGGGGCCCAAGAATCAGCCGATTCAGTGGACGGACCGACAATAACAGGCATTCGATCGGATCCGGGCCGCTCTTGTGCAGGCACCTTTATTGGCGTGTGCTCGCTTTGATCAACCATTCACCCTGAACACTGACAGAAGTCTCTATGGTCTGGGAGCCGTGTTAGCTCAAGAACAAGATGGGAGTGAGTGAGTCATCGCGAATGCTAGCCTGTATTTACGGGATACAGAGCGAAATCCGGACAATTACAGCTCGTTTAAGCTGGAGATGTTGGCCCTGGTGTGGGCCATGACCGAGAAGTTTGCAGAGTACCTGGCTGGGTCGGAGATTCTAATGATGGCGGACAATAATCCGCTTGCACACTTAGAAAACGCTAAACTAGGAGCCCTGGAGCAGAGAGAGGTGGCGTGGATGTCCAAGTTTAATTACCGGATCCGGTTCCGTTAGGGTAAAGAAAACTCCAGTGCCAACGCATTATCACGAGTGACCCGAGGCACACCCGAGCAGGTGGTGGATGAAGACCTCAAGGATACTGAGATCCCCGATTTGAGGCGATTGCCTGTGTTCGTGGACGTGGCACGCTCAAGTGGGGTGGCGACACGGGTCGCCACATTGCTGGGCAAGACTTTTCAAGAGTGGGCCGAGTTACAGGATTCAGACTCTGAACTGTCACGAGTAAAGAAATGGCTGAGTCCAAAGTCCTGGCCCGATGGGAGAGCAAGAGCCCGGCTGGGTGCAGAAGGACAAAAGCTGCTAAGGCAGTGGGATCGATTGGCCATAGCGGAGGGGATACTGTAATGCTGGATCTACATAGCGGCAGAGCTAGGTACCGTTGGCTGTTAGTAATCCCAGCTTCAGTGGCTCTGGACATTGCCCGGGAAGCTTATATGCGGGGTGCACACTTTGGGCCTGAGAAGACTTATCGTTGGCTGTAGCGGTACGTGTACACACCTGGCTTGGAAGAAGTTGTGAAAGAGGTGTGTGGTAGGTGCCGGGCATGTGAGCTGAATAAGTCCCTGGAACAGAGGGCTCCTGTTCAGACAATTGTGACGTCTGCCCCGTTGGAAGTGCTAATGGTGTATTATTTGTCAATCGGGTACGCCAGAAGTGGTCATCATTCATGCCTAGTCATGACTGATCACTTTACTAATTTTGCCGTTGCTGTCCCCACCAAAGATCAGACTGCTAAGTCCGCAGCTGAGGCAATTTGTAAGCATTTCATCCAGGTTTATGTGTGTCCTCAAAGGATACATTCAGATCAAGGTGCTTGCTTTCAAGGTCAGCTCATGACGGAGTTGCTGCAAGTCTATGGGATTCAGCAATCACGGACAATGCCCTACCATCCACAGGGAAATGGGGCCTGTGAACGGTTCAACCAAACCTTGCTTCAACTGCTGAGAACGCTGGAACAGAGGCAGAAGGAGCTTATGTAGGCCTACAACAATAGGGTCCATAGCACCACAGGATTCACTCCTTACGCGATGATGTTCGGTCGGCCTGGGCGAGAAATTGAAGAACTGTACCTGACAAGCCAGAATATCATACAGCCAGTGAGTGGGTCCAGGATCATCGCTGAAGGTTTGCGGGAAATCCACCGGATAGTAAAAGACCGTGTGCAGGATCATCCCCACCAAGATCGGGGGCCTGTGCACCTAGATGAGTTCCGGGTGGATGATAAGGTGCTAGTGCGAGTCACGTGTCCGGGAGATAAGTTGAGTGACAGGTGGGAGGATACGCCCTACACAGTAGTGGAAAGGGTATTCCCAGGGGGAAGTGTGTACACAGTGGTTCTTGAAGGGTACATTGGACCCCGTTACACAATGCACAAAAACTGGCTAAGGGGGTGTATGTCCGACACACCTGCCTGTCACCCTGAGACACCTGGCCCACCTACAGCGATTGCACCAAGTAATGTTGAATGTGACTGTTGGGATGACTTGGGGGTGGAACCCTCGGACTTGCAAAGTCCGATAGCGCACGATCCAGGTGTTCCACACACCGCCCCTGATGTTACTGTTCCACCAGATGCGGTGGACCCTCCATCGAACTCGGCAAGTACTGGTTTGCAGAGATCGAAGAGGAGCACAGCTGGTGTTCTCCAAATACGATATAATCCTGCGGAGTATGTGTTACATATGTGTTGTACGAAACCATTTGTCGGGGCGCCAAATTGTAAGTGGGGTGGATTGTAGCATGTTGGCATGTGTTTCTAGTAATGAGTTCATATTACTGATAGCATAAATTTATCCTGCAATGACTTAGTCCGGCCATTAGGGGTCAGCAAGAGACAAGTAAAGAAAAGCCCGGGGATCTGTGAAAAAGCCCGGGAATCTGAGATCCAGGAAGACCTCTGAGGGGACGAGACGTGTCTGATGTCCAGAGACAATTGGAGCTTGCAGAGACTTGAGCCGGATGGTGTGTCCAAGAAGAAACTGTGCCTTGTGAGTAACTGAGATATGTGACCAGTCACCAACTGTGTAGTTAGCTAGGGAAAGCTAGTTAGTAATCCCAGTAGTACTGAGAACTGCCCAGTGTATATCATTGCTGATGGACTGATCAGGCTTGATCCAGAGATTGCGAAAGATCTGGTATAACAAGACTTTGTGTACGTGGATACTACAAAGGAGCCCTGTTGTGAACTATACATTGAGACTGAGATCAATTCTGATTCCTGCCTGCGCCGGGATATGCTAGAGAACTTGGTATGAAGGAGAAGCTGATTAAACCTTGTGGCCAGAGATCAGGGTCTAATAAAAGGTTTAGTTTGTTAATTGCTTGTGTATATTAAATTAGAGAGATTTCTCTTTGCTCTTGTAGGAAGAGAAATTGTACACCGTATAGACAACGCGTTGGCTAAACATAGAGTGTTTATTAAGGGGAAAAACAAGGGTACCTGGATCCCATTGTATTAGTGTGGGAGGGGAGTGTAAGGTTATATTCCTGGGAGGACCACGTGCCACGTCCGCAGTAACTTCCTGGGTAGCCCCTGTACTGAATAAGGGTGGGAGCGGCATAGCCCAGGGGTAGTTTGGCTCATTCCTGCGAGATTGGCACTTGGGCTCTCTCGGGCTGCATAACTTGTATTTTGTATTCGTGGCTGTTGTGGCTCATACTTTGTAGGAAAGTACAACCCTTTTATTTGTTTGACAAGTATAAAGAAAGTTGATTTGCCACTACACTGAGGTCAGAGTCATTCATAGCATCGCCGTATCCCTCATACACATTCCACCAGCGTTCCGGACGTTACATCCCCAAGGATGAGTCAGACTAGTGCTAGTTCACAATTCTCTTCCTGATATATTGGCTGATTTCTTTAGACTTTCCCATGATGCTACACAAAGAAGCAGTGTTTCAGGTGTGCATTAAAATACATCCATAGGTGTGTGTCTAATTAACTCAGATGTTGCCAAAAAATCAGAAGCTTCCAAACACATGACATCATCATATGGGCAGTCCAGAATTGTTTAAAGGCATAGTAATCTGTGTATATAAACAATATAGTGTATGTAAACTTTTGACTTTGCAGTAATTAATAAAAATGCCTTAAAACATTTTCTCTCATTATTTTGGCATTTGGCAAATATTAAAAATTATAGTAATCCTAATTGACCTAAAACAGGAAAGGTTTATTCAGATTTCATGTCAGATATTGAGAAAAACATGCATATATAGTGTAAGTAAACTTCTGGTTTTAACTGTATCACTTATAACTTCATGGTGCACGTGTGTCATTACACGGCAGCCAATTCTGAACAAACTAAGCTGCAGTGTAAAGCATGTGTGAGTTACAGAGCAGCCCCCTGGACCACTAATGAGACTAGAGATGGATTTCAGACCACCCTGACTCCAGTCGACAACAATGCTGCAGTCATGAATGATAGCGCTGTCCTAATGGAGTAACGCTGGGGTGTCCTCTCCTCTAGGACTGTAGTGACGTGTGTTGAGCACAATGGATGAATTCCAATGTGAAATATCAGCCAACACTTCTGATTAGGAATCCTGCTCCTCTGTTGGAGGCTTTTATGACCAGTACATTTTCAGATGTCAGTCTAATCTATTCATTTTTATTTTTGCTCTGGGGATTGAACAATATGATAAAGAATGTGACTGGGCAGATAAACCAGACCACAGATCAGTGGTCAGAGCATTCACAGGACAGTGTCACAGGAAGCGCAATTTACAAAAATACTGTTCCAAAACTCCTGCAGATTCTGGTGTGGAGAGAACTGACATATTTGCTGCTCGCCTTCTTCTCTACCATGTATGTGGAACCCGTCAGCTCTGCACACACAGTGAGGAGATTATCCCGACCTTTACAGCAGGCCATACATCTATAATATAACCGGAGATGCATCCCTCTGTCTGAAGCCGTTATAGACTGCGCAAACGCGACACACCAGTCTGGCTCCAGACAGAAGATCGCATGGAGCCGTTACAAGTAAGAAGAGTGTATGGTGCCAGAGACACTGAATGCATACCGCGATCTCCGGCGCCACACTTACATACTTACCTGACTGGGAGGAGCGTTGCCGCGGAGCCTCTCTTCTCACCGAAGACCGGGGCAGGAGTGAGGCGTCGGAATCAGCGCATGCACCTAGCGCTATCCGGCACCATTTTACTGAAGACACGTTTGCAGTGTGTCTTCAGCAAAATAGCGCCGGACAGCGCGGTATGGGCACGCGTGTACTCGGGCGCCGCACTCCTCCTCTGGCCTCCGGCAGAACGGGACACAGCACTGGAGCACAGGGATGAACGGTGAGTATAACTGTTTATTTTTTTTGTATGTGTGCAGCGTGATAGGGATGAGGGGTGCCATACATACCAGGATTGGGGAGTGAGGGGACCACACATAGCAGGGGGGGGCATGCATACCAGGATAGGGATGAGGGGTACCATGTATACTAGGATAGGGATGAGGGGTACCATGCATACCAGGATAGGGATGAGGGGTACCATACATACCAGGATAGGGATGAGGGGTACCATACATACCAGAATCAGGATGAGGGGTACCGTATATACCAGGATGAGGGATGGGGTGCCATGCATACCAGGATTGGGGATGAGGAAGCCATGCATACCAGGATGAGGGATTGAGTACCATGCATACCAGGATTGGGGGATGAGGGGTGCAATGCATACCAGGATTGGGATGAGGGGTGCCATATATACCAGGATGAGAGTTGGGGTGCCATGCATACCAGGATTGGGATGAGGGGTGCCATGCATACCAGGATTGGGGATGAGGGGTGCCATGCATACCAGGATTGGGGATGAAAGGTGCCATGCATACCAGGATTGGGGATGAGGGGGCCATGCATACAAGAATGAGGGATCGGTTGCCATGCATGCCAGGATTGGGATGAGGGGTGCAATGCGTACCAGGATTGGGAATGAGGGGTGCAATGCGTACCAGGATTGGGGATGTGGGGTGCCATGCGTACCAGGATTGGGGATGAGGGGTGCCACGCGTACCAGGAATGGGGATGAGGGGTGCCATACGTACAAAAATTGGGGATGACGGGTGCCATGCGTACCAAGATTGAGGATGAGGGTTGCCATGCGAACCAGGATTGGGGATGAGGGGTGCCATGCATACTAGGATTGGGGATGAGGGGTACCATGCATACCAGGATGAGGGATGGGGAGCCATGCATACCAGGATTCCGATGAGGGGCCATGCATACCAGGATAGGTATGAGGGATACCATGTATACCAGGATAGGGATGAGGGGTACCATGCATACCAGGATAGGGATGAGGGGTACCATACATACCAGGATTGGGGGATGAGGGGTGCCATGCATACCAGGATTGGGATGAGGGGTGCCACATATACCAGGATGAGAGATGGGATGCCATGCATACCAGGATTGGGGATGAGGGATGCCATGCATACCACGATTGGGAATGAGGGGTGCAATGCGTACCAGGATTGGGAATGAGGGGTGCCATGTGTACCAGGATTGGGGATGAGGGGTGCCATGCGTACCAGGAATGGGGATGAGGGGTGCCATACGTACAAAACTGGGGATGATGGGTGCCATGCCTACCAAGATTGAGGATGAGGATTGCCATGCATACCAGGATTGGGGATGAGGGGTGCAATGCATTCCAGGATTGGGGATGAGGGGTGCCATGCATACCAGGATTGGGGATGGGGTGTCATGCATACCAGGATTGGGAATGAGGAGTACCATGCATACCAGGATGAGGGATGGGATGCCATGCATACCAGGATAGGGATGTGGGGGGGCCATGCATACCAGGATAGGGATGAGGGGCCATGCATACCAGGATAGGGATGAGGGGTACCATGTATACCAGGATAGGGATGAGGGGTACCATGCATACCAGGATAGGGATGAGGGGTACCATACATACCAGTATGGGGGTTGAGGGGTGCCATGCAAACCAGGATGAGGGATGGGGTGCCATGCATACCAGGATTGGGGATGAGGAAGCCATGCATACCAGGATGAGGGATTGGGCGCCATGCATACCGAGATTGGGAAATGAGGAAGCCATGCATACCAGGATGAGGGATTGAGTACCATGCATACCAGGATTGGGGGATGAGGGGTGCCATGCATACCAGGATTGGGGATGAAAGGTGCCATGCATACCAGGATTGGGGATGAGGGGGCCATGCATACAAGAATGAGGGATCGGGTGCCATGCATGCCAGGATTGGGATGAGGGGTGCAATGCGTACCAGGATTGGGAATGAGGGGAGCAATGCCTACCAGGATTGGGGATGAGGGGTGCCATGCGTACCAGGATTGGGGATGAGGGGTGCCACGCGTACCAGGAATGGGGATGAGGGGTGCCATACGTACAAAAATTGGGGATGACGGGTGCCATGCGTACCAAGATTGAGGATGAGGGTTGCCATGCGTACCAAGATTGGGGATGAGGGGTGCCATGCATACTAGGATTGGGGATGAGGGGTACCATGCATACCAGGATGAGGGATGGGGTGCCATGCATACCAGGATGAGGGATGGGATGCCATGCATATCAGGATAAGGATGTGGGGAAGCCATGCATACCAGGATTCCGATGAGGGGCCATGCATACCAGGATAGGTATGAGGGATACCATGTATACCAGGATAGGGATGAGGGGTACCATGCATACCAGGATAGGGATGAGGGGTACCATACATACCAGGATTGGGGGATGAGGGGTGCCATGCATACCAGGATTGGGATGAGGGGTGCCACATATACCAGGATGAGAGATGGGGTGCCATGCATACCAGGATTGGGGATGAGGGATGCCATGCATACCAGGATTGGGGATGAGAGGTGCCATGCATACCAGGATTGGGGATGAGGGGGCCATGCATACAAGAATGAGGGATGGGGTGCCATGCATGCCAGGATTGGGAATGAGGGGTGCAATGCGTACCAGGATTGGGGATGAGGGGTGCCATGCGTACCAGGATTGGGGATGAGGGGTGCCATGCGTACCAGGAATGGGGATGAGGGGTGCCATACGTACAAAGATTGGGGATGACGGGTGCCATGCGTACCAAGATTGAGTATGAGGATTGCCATGCATACCAGGATTGGGGATGAGGGGTGCAATGCATACCAGGATTGGGGATGAGGGCTGCCATGCATGCCAGGATTGGGGATGGGGTGTCATGCATACCAGGATTGGGAATGAGGAGTACCATGCATACTAGGATGAGGGATGGGATGCCATGCATACCAGGATAGGGATGTGGGGGGGCCATGCATACCAGGATAGGGATGAGGGGCCATGCATACCAGGATAGGGATGAGGGGTACCATGTATACCAGGATAGGGATGAGGGGTACCATGCATACCCGGATAGGGATGAGGGGTACCATACATACCAGTATTGGGGTTGAGGGGTGCCATGCAAACCAGGATGAGGGATGGGGTGCCATGCATACCAGGATTGGGAATGAGGGGGGCCATGCATACCAGGATGCGGATGAGGGCCATGCATACCAGGATAGGAATGAGGGGTACCATGTACAGTACAGACCAAAAGTTTGGACACACCTTCTCATTTAAAGATTTTTCTGTATTTTCAAGACTTTGAAATTTGTACTTACACACTGAAGGCATCAAAACTATGAATTAACACATGTGGAATTATATACTTAACAAAAAATTGTGAAACAACTGAAAATATGTCTTATATTCTAGGTTCTTCAAAGTAGCCACCTTTTGCTTTGATGACTGCTTTGCACACTCTTGGCGAGCTTCAAGAGGTAGTCACCGGAAATGGTCTTCCAACAATCTTGAAGGAGTTCCCAGAGATGCTTAGCACTTGTTGGCCCTTTTGCCTTCACTCTGCGGTCCAACTCACCCCAAACCATCTCGATTGGGTTCAGGTCTAGTGACTGTGGAGGCCAGGTCATCTGGCGTAGCACCAGGGGCGTACATAGAAATCATGGGGCCCCATAGCAAAAGTCCAAACTGGGCCCCCCTTCCCCGTAAAAAAAAATCTGCAACGTAACTGGAATCACAGTGTATAGGCGCAGTCACAAAAGGACATAGCTATCTACTTTGGAAGACAGGGAAATGGACATGTCTTGTAGCATATACATAGTAAATGTGCCCTTACTGAAGCCTTTTTATTGTTCTCAACCCTTTTATCGCCGTATAGATTTAAATACCCCCAAAAAAGCATCCAACACACTGTATGATAACCCCTACAGTAAATTACCCTACTGTAACCCCCACATGCACTGTATGATGACTCCATAGTCCCCCCAGCAAAGTATGATGTCCACACAACCACCCACACAATATGATAGCTCTGACAGCATCCAAACACAGTATGATGGTCCACACACACTCCCCATAGCAACCCCCCCTAACACAGTATGAAGGTCCCCGCAAAGTATGATGATCCCCACAGACCCACATTGTATGATGATCCTCACACAGTTTGATGGCCCCATAGCCCCTCCACAGGACCTCCAAACATTATGATGAAGGTACCCACAGTATGATGGTCAGCACATTTCCCCCTCACACAGTAAGCAGCACAGTGGCTCAGTGGTTAGCACTGCAGCCTTGCAGCTCTGGGGTACTGGGTTCAAATCCCACCAAGGACATCATCTGCAATGAGTTTGTATGTTCTCCCTGTGTTTGTGTGGGTTTCATCCGGGTTCTCTAGTTTCCTTCCACACTCCAAGACATACTGATAGGGAATGTAAATTGTCAGCCCCAATGGGGACAGTGCTGATAATGTCTGTGAAGTGCTGTGGAATTAATGGCACTATATAAGTGAGTAAAATAAATATATACTGTATTTTGCGGATTATAAGACGCACCCCAAATTTTGGGGTGCAGAATAGGAAAAAATATTTGTTGTTTATTTTTAAATAAAATGGTGTGCCTTATAATCCTTTTTACCTGGGGGCAATGGTAGTGGAGGGGGGGTCACAGGAGCCAGGCTCACACATACCGGAGACTGGCGGGAGAGGAGGCTACGGCAGGAGACGGGCGATGCTGCGGCCCCACCCTCAGAGGAAATGTCAGTGATTCAAGGCGGTGGTGGTGGCAGCGGGAGCTAGGCGAGTTCAGCGAGGAGATGCTGCGGCCCTGTCCTCAGAAGTCGGCGGTGAGCGGAGGCAAGGTTCCCTATCCTGTACATAGCCCTGCGCTGTGCTTTTGTAAAATGGCCGCCGGAGCATGCGCAGATCGAGATCTCTAGAGAACTCGGCCAGCTCCCGCCGCCACCACCACCACCTTGAATCACTGACATTTCTTCTGAGGGCGGGGCCGAAGAATCGCCCCGCTACTGCCGCAGCCGCCGCCAACCTCCTGTGTTTGGAAACCCTATCCGACACCGCCCCCCAAGTAACCATAACTTTTCATTATAAGACGCACACCCTTTTTCCTCCCAAATTTTGGGGGAAAAAGTGTGTCTTATAATCCGAAAAATACAGTGAGTAAAATAAAATAAATAAATAATATTGGCCCCCATAGTAGTCCCCACCACAATATGATGGTTGCCACAAGCCCCCCACATCATATGATGACCCCCTTTCAGTAGTCCCCATCACAGTATAAGACCCCACAGACCCTTACAAGTCCTGACTAGGAGAGCATGAGCTGCCGTGCAGATAAATGTGTGTAAAGCAGTAATTTATACAATTTATTAATGTTCAGCTCTAATCCCCTCTGGTCCCAGAAGTTCCTCCTCAAGCCTTTTGGTGACCGACACAGGACAGTGTGACAGTAGCTCTAGCTCGGTGTGAAGGAGGCTTCCTGACTCTCTTTGTGCACAATCACAGCCCTCCTCCCCATAAACCTGTAAATAGTTAGCAGAATTCTATTTACGACCCCTCCCCCTGCCTTAACACCCGCACATCCAACAATCAGCATGCAGGTGGAAACTCATCTGACTGAGTCATTTCACACAGAGAGCCCAGCGCTGCCCTGCTAACCTGCAGTGTCAGCTGAGTGTCACCCCGGCCTCCAGGACGCTCCCTCTGTCTCCATTAGCCAGGCTCCAATGATCACCACGCTCCGGGTGCTCAGCTCCTCTCTGCTGTGCACGCAGCGCAGTGATCTAGAGGGGCGTGTCTATGGAGAGAGCAGCCGGCTCTGGGCCCCCTGAACGCTGGGGCCCCATAGCAGTCGCGTGGTCTGCCTCTATGGGCGGTACGCCACTGCGTAGCACCCCATCCCTCTCCTTCTTGGTCAAATAGCCCTTACACAGCCTGGAGGTGTGTTTGGGGTCATTGTCCAGTTGAAAAATAAATGATGGTCCAAATAAACGCAAACAGGATGGAATAGCATGCCACTGCAAGATTCTGTGGTAGCCATGCTGGTTCAGTCTGCCTTCAATTTTGAATAAATCCCCAACAGTGTCACCAGCAAAGCACCCCCACACCATCACACCTCCTCCTCCATGCTTCACGGTGGGAACCAGGCATGTAGAGTCCATCCGTTCACCTTTTCTATGTCGCACAAAGACATGGTGGTTGGAACCAAAGATCTCAAATTTGGACTCATCAGACCCAAGCACAGATTTCCACTGGTCTAATGTCCATTCCTTGTGTTCTTAAGCCCAAACAAGTCTCTTCTGCTTGTTCCCTGTCCTTAGCAGTGGTTTTCTAGCAGCTATTTTACCATGAAGGCCTGCAGCACAAAGTCTCCTCTTAACAGTTGTTGTAGAGATGTGTCTGCTGCTAGAACTGTGTGGCATTGACCTGGTCTCTAATCTGAGCTGCTGTTAACCTGCGATTTCTGAGGCTGGTGACTCGGATAAACTTATCCTCAGAAGTAGAGGTGACTCTTGGTCTTCCTTTCCTGGGGCGGTCCTCATGTGAGCCAGTTTCTTTGAAGCGCTTGATGGTTTTTGCAACTGCACTTGGTGACACATTCAAAGTTTGCCCAATTTTTCGTACTGACTGACCTTCATTTCTTAAAGTAATGATGGGCACTCGTTTTTCTTTACTTAGCTGCTTTTTTCTTGCCATACTACAAATTCTAACAGTCTATTCAGTAGGACTATCAGCTGTGTATCCACCTGACTTCTGCACAACACAACTGATGGTCCCAACCCCATTTATAAGGCAAGAAATCCCACTTATTAAACCTGACAGGGCACACCTGTGAAGTGAAAACCATTTCCGGTGACTACCTCTTGAAGCTCATCAAGAGAATGCAAAGAGTGTGCAAAGCAGTTATCAAAGTAAAGGTGGCTACTTTGAAGAACCTAGAATATAAGACATATTTTCACTTGTTTCACACTTTTTTGTTAAGCATATAATTCCACATGTGTTAATTCATAGTTTTGATACCTTCAGTGTGAAAGTACAATTTTGAAAGTCATGAAAATACAGAAAAATCTTTCAATGAGAAGATGTGTCCAAACTTTTGGTCTGTACTGTATACCAGGATAAGGATGAGGGGTACCATGCATACCAGGATGAGGGATGGGGTGCCATGCATACCAGAATAGGGATGAGGGGTACCATGCATACCAGGATGAGGGGTACCATACATACCAGGATAGGGATGAGGAGTGTCATGCATACCAGGATGGGGGTGAAGGGCCCATGCATACCAGGATAAGGCTGAAAGGGCCATTCATACCAGGATTGGGTATGAGAGACCATGCATACCAGGATGAGGGGTGCCATGCATACCAGGATTGGGGGTGAGGGGTGCCATGCATACCGGGATTGGGGGTGAAGGGTGCCATGCATACGAGGATGTGGATAAAGGGTGTCATGCATACCAGGATAGGGATGAGGGGTGTTATGCATACCAGGATATGGATGAGGGGTGCCATGCATACCAGGATAGGGATGAGGGGTGCCATGCATACCAGGATAGGGATGAGGTGTGATAGGCATACCAGGATAGGATGGGGGCAGCACATAACAGCATGGGATAACAGGATTGGGGAGCACAAATACCAGGATGGGGGCAGCACAAATACCAGGATGTTGGCAGCACATACCAATAAAAATGCTCGCTACCCGGGCGTAGAATGGGTTCAATAGCTAGTATTGTATAAAGCCGGCAGCCATCACTCCTAACTCCTCCTAACACATGCATGTTCCATTTGGCTGAGCATGTGTGTGCTCATATCTGAGAAAAAGCATGAAGACCCCTAAACACATTAGTGCAAAGTCAGCTGAACCCGCCAATTTACTATATCTAACGTGTATTGTGGGTCTCTCAACCCATGACAAACTGCAACGTCCCATACTTTTGTTTTAAGCTTTTGCTTTGAGATAAGTCGTCCTTAGAAGGGCCTGGCAGTCAACTACTCCTCTTTCTCCTTAAAAACTGCACGCCTATTTAGGCAGAACCACCTACATGTGTATAGGGAGGACAGGCAAGATGGCTGACTGCCCTTCCTGCATTATACAAACATGACTTATTTGTGTAGGCTCTGCTGTTTATGATTCTTGTAGGACTTTTACTGTTCCAATCAAAATTTTTGAACCCCCAATAAAAATTAGGTTTCTTTGCAAAATTCACAAAGTTTCTGCTGTTTCCAATAAACCAATCAAACAAGAACAGTGTAAATGAGGCAAAATAAATAATATAACATCACTACTGCATAAGAGGCCACTAATAATGGAGATTATACAGAAACTTTTATAGATTGTTCTTCTTTTTATTTTTCCATAAATGATGTTATTATCATGGAAGGTGATGGAGCAGATGATGATGATGACTCCACTCCTCAGGCCTCGGCTTGCACTTGTGCTGTTTTTAGAAATCCAGGTCTGCATCACACATGACGGAGAGGTGAAGAGCAGGAATGTTTTCCTGAATCCCTCTAGGATGTTCATCCTACAACACTGCGTTCAACCATATGGCCTTCTTTCTGTCCATGTCCAGGCAGGTGAAGGAGCAGCCGCTTCCTTCTGTCTATCCATGTCCAGGTGGGTGAAGGAGCAGCCGCTTCCTTCAGTATATCCATATCCGATTAATGAAGGAGCAGCCGCTTCCTTCTGTCTGTCCTTTTCCACCACATTGTAGATGAGTCGTCCAGATGGTGACATAGCAAGTATGACTGGAAGAATTCCTCCAATTTCAGCCAATAATTACTTACTATGTTGATCCAGAGGAAGGCGAAAAATAACCCCGAAGACTAGTTGTTGGATAATCCTCATATCAGGGGAAAAAAATTCCTTCCTGACCCCAAATATGGCGATCGGAATGAATCCCTGGATGGTTGGTGCTCTAATCTACTTGGATGTTATGTGGTGGAAGCTCGGTAGGTTTGTCAAAGTCCGGTTAATAAGAAAGTCCAGTGTAGTTGTATCATCCGATTAAAGGTTCATTCCTAGATGTTGCTGGAATGGGGCTGATTTCTCTCAGCCTAATACTCCTGTAAGAAGAGAAATATACACGTCTGAGAATCAGCCCCTCACATACAGTATATACTGTATACAGGGGGTGTAAGAATAAGGTGTATAGTGTGTATGTGTGTTACTGGGCAGTGATATAGATGTCCCTATATGATATACTTACAGAAGTCCCATGGGAATGGTGGATCGGCTGTGCCGGATTCCACTTTGCTCCAGTCTATGGAGTTGAAGAACGGATGGGATCTGATGGACGATATAATAGCCAATCGAGAGAATGGAATTTTGCAGAGGAGCTGGAAAATGAAAGAGACCATTAGTCATGATATTATGTATTATTAGTAGCAAGTTATTACACAATGTCTATGAACTGTCCACATCTTATGTTCATATCTTCTTATCACCCTCCATCATCCTGTCTTCATCTGATCCTACTCACCCCTTCCATGATATCGATGGCATCAGGGCAGATGCTTGGTGGATAACAAGGAACATCATTCTGCAGTGATTCGCAATATTCCTCTTTTGAGCCGAGGCTATAGAACGGCTGATCACCTACAATCATCGTAAATAGTAGGGCGCCAAAGGAAAATGAGTCCACCTGATAGTTGTGGTCTTCTCCATACATTATCTGTGGGAACATGAGACAGGAAATGAGCTGAATACACTAGTGAGGGGATTTACCCACAGGCCATGAGGACCGATCTGTGATTAGATATGAGCAGGATACATAGGCATCAGAGTATTACTCAGTCCTATCAGCATCAATCAGACGGAGGTTCCTTACCTCTGGCGCAGCGTAACCAATAGAGCCTACTAATTCATTAAATGTTTCCTTCTCAAACACTTTTATTGCTGATGAGCCAAAGTCAGCGATTTTGATGTGTCCGATGTCATCTAGGAGAATGTTCTCAGGCTTCAGGTCACTGCAGGAAAAAGAGCAGATACTGATTGTGAGGAGGATAATTCATAAAAAGAACGTAATACAATAGATATGTAAGGAAGGAGACAACAGGGAGTCAGAGGTGATATATTTATGTCTGTAGCTGAACTGATTACCGATGTATGATGCCTTTTTCATGAAGATATTGGATTCCGCAGACCATCTCTGCTGCAAAGAGCCTATGGAGAAGAAAGTAGAGGATCAGTGGTTACACACACAATCATACAGAGAGCATGAGGAGATCACACACCTGTCCCATGCACATGCACATCTTCATTTTCTCCTGTTGTCATTGTCCATTGCTGGGATTACAATGTACGGGCAAAAGATTATTAGGATTCAGTTATAAGACATTTACCTTGTTGCCTTTATATCATAAGGCATTGATTTTTCCATGTGATCAAACAGGTCTCCTCCAGCCATGTAGTCCATCGCTATGATGTATTGATTAGGTGTCTCCATAAATCCCCGCAGAGAGGTTAGGAAACGGCACCCAGTGGCCCTTTTCAGGACTTCTATCTCAGTAATGACTTTGTCCTCAGCACGACGACTCTGGTCCATGATTTTGACAGCCAGCAGTTCTTCACTGATCGGATCTGATGCCAAGATGACCTGAAGGAAAATCACAACAGATCAGACCAAACTCTGTCATCCCACAGGAATCAGTCTAATGCAGAGCTGGATAATGTGCGTCTCACGGACCGAGACAGCAAAAAGGCTGTCCCAATGCCACCGCTATCCGCACATCCTCAGTATGCAGACACAGGTAAATACATTGGTGGAAGAGGGGCTGCCAACTACTTCTTCCACCAATCAGCATGTGAGACAGCAGACGTGATGACTTCATTACATCGTGTCTGCTGTATGGAAAGTCAGTTCACCGGAGACAGGAGCAAAGTGTTGGGGGAACGGGACCGAGGTGAGTATGTGCTGGTTTCTTTTTTTCCCCCATATATGTATGAGATGTTTGCATGTATATAGGAGGCCATGAGGGGCTCATACTGTATGTAGGAGGCAATGTGAGGGCTCATACTGTAAATAGTAGGCAATGTGGCGGCTTATACTGTATATAGGAGGCAATGTGGGGGCTCATACTGTATATAAGAGACAATGTTGGGGCTCATACTGTATATAAGAGGCAATGTGGGGGCTCATACTGTAAATAGGAGGCAATGTGGGGGCTCATACTGTAAATTTGAGGCAATGTGAGGGTTCATACCTTAAATAGGAGGCAATGTGGGGGCTCATACTGTAAATAGGAGGCAATGTGGGGGCTTATACTGTATATAGGATGCAATGTGGGGGCTCATACTGTATGTAGGAGGCGATGTGGGAGTTCAAACTGTATATAAGAGGCAATGTGGAGGCTCATACTGTATATAAGAGACAATGTGGAGCTCATACTGTATATAGGGGACAATGTGGAGGTTCATACTGTATAAAGAGAGGTAATGTGGGGCTCATATTTTATATAGGGTCTATGTGAGGGCTCATATTGTATATAAAGAGGCTATGTGGGGGCTCGCTCTGCATATAGAGAGGCTATGTGGAGGCTTAAGCTATATACAGGTGGCTATGTGGGGGCTCATACTTTAAGGGGCAATTTTGGGGCTCATACTGTATATAGAGGACTGTGTGTGGGCTCATACTGTATATAGAGAAGCTATGTGGGGGCTTACACTTTATGTAGGAAGTTGTGTGGGAGTTCATACTGTAAATAGGGCGCTGTTATTGGGCTCATACGGTATATAGGGGGTGTCAGCAATACGTAATTTTGCTCAATTTAAGTGATAATATAAAATGCTAATTATAATTGTAATAAATATGTTAATTTTAATATTGAGCAGAATAGATTGGGGAACACGGAAGAGTAGAAATTCACACTTACTTTTCCGAAGCCTCCCTCTCCAAGATCTTCATGGAAATTGAGATTGGAAAGGTCAATATGATTTTCTGTGCCGACCAATTCTCTAAAGGGTAAAATACGGAAACTGGCTTCATCAAGGTCTTGTACTGGCATGACCGCTGTGCCGGAGGGTGTCTCAACGCTTCCATCTGCTGAGATGATAAAAGAGTTATTGATAAATATAAATACATTACATTTTTAATCAAATTTCTGTAATTAAGCTGAAAATGTCTGACATTTGTGCCCTGATTCATCCAAACTGTCGAATGTAGAAAAATTGTCCTGTTGCCCATAGCAACCAATCACAGCTCAGATTCCATTTTTTCACATTCTATGGAACAGTGAAAGCTGCATTGTGATGGGTTGCTGTGGCAACAAGGAAAGTATTTCTGCAATTTTGATAATCAAGGCCTGTCAACCCCCAGTCTATTATACTAAACTGTTTCATTCTTACCTGGAGCATCTTTATCCAGTGATGTGTGTGGTGGGGAAACAATCAGGTGTTTGGTCTCTGGGATGGAGATGTTCTCATCTGGTGACCTGGCCCTTTGTAATGCACCATTCCCATTGACAATGGGTTTGGCATAGAAAAGACGTCTCCTACATTGGACAACCCAGTCTCTGTTGTTTCTGATTCTCTTCTGGGCTGCCGCTCTTTGTAGGTTTTGAGTCTCTTGGCTTTCAGAACTGGAGAATGAGACATGTCTGGGTCTTCCTTGGCCAACCTCTTCCAGCTCTAATTCTACGCTGATGATATTTCTTCGCTTATTGAGGATGGCATCTTTGTTCCTCCTCCTAATTTCAGGGACAAGTTCTCCGATTTTTTTTATGGAGATAAGAATGGCCCTGTGAAGTTGATTATCTGCGGAGTCTGCAGAGTCAGATTCCATGAGGTTCTCCATTTTCCTTTTCTCTATAAGGATCTCGTGTCTCTTGATCTTTCTCATTTTCTCCAAATTCTGTCTTTTGGATGCCATTTCTGAGGCGTCAGTGTCCATGTCCAGTACTATAAAGTCTTTTCGCCCTAAAGCGAACAGTGGTTTTTGCTCTTCAGCAATTCCTCTCCTCTGTCTTAGAACCCGATCTCTTTGGGCTCTTCTCCTCTCTTCCTCCATTATAAAATTAGCTTTTGCTTTGTTTACAATGAAACGCATAGCAACTACCTCACCCTCGAAAGTCTGCAAGGCAGTGACTTCTCTTCGGCCGGAACACTGGGATATAGAAGGTGATGATGTCATCATACCAATTATGACATGTATTTAATTGTGATGTCATCAGACTAGGGTCCTGTTTTGCGTTCATGAGGTCTCAATGGAGACATTATACCAGGACTTTAATTTGTATTTTTGTCATTAAATGAAGTAACACTTGTTAAATGGTGATCTTTTATCTCTATATTAGCAGAATCCTTCATTCTGTCTGTTTTTCTCCATATTCTTTTATTGCTTAATTCTGTCCAATTATTGTACATTTTGTCATCAGGTCCACAATCTCCATTTTGTGGGGTGTTCACATTTAGCGTTTAAGCTACAGTTTATCCTCCTGGACATTACAGGAGAGCTGTACCTTCCTATATAATGTATTTTTGAACTGTTGACTCCTTTTTGCATTATGTGTCATAGAAGTATCAGGTGGTCTTTGTCATTTTATTCTAGTTCCACCTTGTGACCAGGGCCGGCTTTAGACAAATTGTGGCCCTAGGAAAAATTCAAAGTGGGGCCCCAGATTCTGAAATACTGCGCTAACAACAGCACTACAGTCAATTCAGTGCATTGAAGTGAGTTTTGAGCTAATAACAATGTCTTTAAGCGCCAAGAAGCCACTCAGAAGAAAGACAAAAGGAGTGAAACATATCACAAGGTTGTGTTCTTTGCTGACTACAAGCAGTTAAGCCACTAAAAACACAGTTTCACAGGTTTCCTCACTCTAGTTGTAGCCTACAAAGAACACAGCTTTGTAATATGTTTTAATTCAGTACATGAAAAAAATAATATGTGGAAAATATGTAAATCAAAAAATATTATTACAACGTTGAATTTTGCATTGAAGGCTTATTTGTCACGCATGCACAATATCATGCAATGTCTTGTGAATACAGTCTTGTCATCTATATGCTTAGTCCGAACAATCATACGTGTGAGATCTTTTCATTACCATCTGTAGATACTTAGAACTAAGTAAAGAAATAATAAAGTGCTGCTGAAACCAGCATAAATACAGCCATAGATATCATTTTACACTTTGCCAAACACAAATAATAAAAAATAACTTAACATCTCTTACAGGTTTAGTCAAAGGGATCCACAACTTAAATAACTAGAAAATGTTCAAGCAAATGGTTTCTAAAGGAGCCCTTACAGGTCTATGTAATAAAACTGGCAACATAGCGAATGCTTTCTAGAAGCGAACCTTTCTGGCTTTTTCTGAAGCAAAATCTTTAATTATTTTGGAGAAGTCCAGATTTCTGCGAATGTCCCGCTCAATTACAACCTCAGCTAGACCAACAAAGCGATCTTGTAACATTGATGACCTTAAATAATTTTTTATCACTTTGAAAAGTGAGAAACTTCTCTCGCCTGACGCTACGATCACAGGAACACTCATTAGGACACACAACTCCACACTAAGATTTGGGTACAAATCCAATAGGTTTGTACAGTAAATGTAAGTAAGCATGTTCAATGGTGAATGGGAAACATCATCTGGGATGCTCCTAATTGCTGAACACATTTCAAAATTCAAGTCATTGAGATCAACATCACCCATTTCTTCTGAAGAGTGTTTGCAGCATTCTACAAGCCTCTGCTCATCTTTCACAGCTTCCATTTCCTCCTTCTTAAAAAGGAACCCAAAAAGGTGGTAAAAATCTTTCACCTGAGAAAATCTCTCAGTTATGACCACAAGTGTCGCATCAATCAAGGTTAAAGACAAAACCCTCTTCACCATTTCCTCGGGAGTGCTGGACGTTCATATTCAAACATTTTTCTTTTTTTTTGTTTTCTTTTTATTGGCAATGAAAACTCTACATCTGCTTCTTCAGCTATACTATTTGC
Source organism: Phyllobates terribilis (assembly GCF_046119375.1). NCBI lineage: Eukaryota > Metazoa > Chordata > Amphibia > Anura > Dendrobatidae > Phyllobates > Phyllobates terribilis. The sequence continues at coordinate 314,703,908 of NW_027362768.1, forward strand.
AATATAATAACCTGATTCAAAACCATCTTCCCTGTAATCTTACAGAAAATGAAGTACAGATTCAGTTTCTTAAGAGTGTCCATGCCAACTTTTGTTTTCTGAAAGATCTTGCTTGCACCATTAATATGTTATAAGACATCATACCAGGCAACAATGCAAGTGATGCAAACTGACCAGAAGAAATGTCATTCTTGGCCTCCGCAGCTTTTTTTGATGCAGCATAGATGACAAGGTCTTCAAGCGCAGAACAAACTTCCCTTAGGTCGTAGCGAAGAACTTTTACACTGTAAATCCGACATTCCCAGCGAGGAGAAATAACTGTATAGCCCAAACATCAATGCTATGATGTGAGTGCGGAGGGAATCTTCCCACATTCACCAAATTATACCAGCTCTTAACAACCAGTATATATAATGAGGAAACAGAGTTATGATGGCAAAAAAATACATATTTTATTTTATTAAAGACAAAATTCATATAGAAAAAAGACAACTGTAAATGTGCAAGGGACAGCAACAGGTGTGCAGCAAGTGGGTCCACAACCCAAAAGGAATGCCTAGTAAACATTGCAATTATAAAAGGCTGCAGACATGAATCATAAAGTGCAGCACAGGTAGGGCATAAAACCATACACCTATATTAGCTAAATGCCAATGATAAACGTGTCCATGACATCCGTATCAATTACCCCATAACTAGGCACGCTAATAAGGTGATGGTCTTACCAGTGGTAAGGGCTGTGGGTGAACTGGCAGCACAGTGGGCGTAGTGGAGTACCCCGACGCACGTTTCGAGGCATCCGCAGCCGCTTTCTCAAGGGGCGGTAGCAAAGAAATTTTACTCTGTGAATCCAACATTCCCAGCGAGTATCAGACAGTGATTTGATGGTCAGGTTGGTTACATTTTTCTTTGAAGTTGCACATTGCAGTGTTGATGAGCTGAAGAGCACATACATTTGCTGCAATACTCCAAAGAATGTGACAGAGAGAACAGATGATTTAGCAGCATCAATGATGACTACATTAAGAGTGTGGCTACTTCAGGGCATATACAATGCTCTTTTATTCATGGCCGATGTAAATACTTTTATGGCCAAAAATGACAAAAGTATTTTCGGACTGATACCTTTATTGGCTAACCAGAAAAAATATATATGCAAGCTTTCAGAGCTCAGAGGCTCCTTCTTCAGGCAGGATTGCAAATGAATTAATAAGACAAATGAATAAGGCATCATCCTTTACACCTCATGAACAAATGTCCTGCTGTAATATCTCTTAAATGTTGTGCCTCCTAAAACCAGGTGAGGAACAATCAGAGCAAGGTATAATAGAAACAATTCACCAATTCTGCATTTATCACCCACTCCTGGTTTTGGCTCCCACTCCTGAGAAAAAATACTGACCAAATACTGATAGTGGGGCCATAGCCTAACACTTGTTCTCCAATAGGCAAATAGCGCTCCGTCCTTCCCGAGTCTCGCCGTATGTCTAAGCAGTACTGTACAGTCACATATGGGGTATTTCTATGTTCAGCAGAAATTGTGGGACAAATTTTGGTGCCATTTTTACTGATTTTCCTTTATGAAATGTAAAATTTGGGGCTAAAACTAAATATTTCTGGAAAAAATGTAATTATTTTTCTTCACTGCCCAATGGTGTAAAATTCTGTGACACCTTTGGTGTCATTATCACTGCATCCCTAGATGAATTCATTGAGAGGTGAAGTTTGTAAAATGGGTCACTTGAGGGAGGTTTTGCAAATTTTGTTGGAAAATTGAGAAATTGTTGATCAACTTTTAACCATTCTGACTTCCTAGCAAAAAAAAATATTTGAAAAACGATGGTGATGTAAAGTAGACATGTGGTAAATGTTAATTATTAACTATTTTGTCTGATATAACTATCTGGTTTAAGGGCATAAAAATTAAAAGTTTGAAAATTGTGAAATTTTCTCCAGAATTTCCCATATTTTCACAAATAAACACAAAAAATATCGCTCTAAATTTACCACTAACATGAATTACAATGTGTCGCGCTCAGGAGTTATTACCTCATAATGTGACACTGGCCAGAATTGTAAAATGTGGTTTGGACAGGAAGGTGAAAATAGGCTTCAAGGTGAAAGGGTTAATTACATCTCCCATTTGTGAACTTTACATCAGCCTCATTTTTCCATTACTTTTTTATTTTGTTAGAATGTTATAAAGGTTAAAGCTTTAATAGCAAATTTAGATCTTTTCAAGAAAACTTTCAAAGCCTTTTCTACGGCCCTATTCAGGCTTGAAGCGACTTTGAGGGACCGACTTATTGGGAGATTGGGAAGTGATACCATTTTAAAAACTGCACCCCTCAATGTTGCTGCTGTCAGAAAGTTTGTTAACCCGTCACGTGCTGCACAGAAATTTGCACAAAGTGCAGTAAAAAAATGAAAAATTTTATTTTTTCCACTAAATCATTGCTTTTAGACTAAACCTAGGCAAAGTGCGGCCCATGAACAAAGGAGGAGAACAGCTCAGCATATATTGCAAAAAGTATTTATTTAGTAATACACAATAAAAACACAAATAGGAAATCAGACAATGTGGTAGTGTCAGATGGTAAAGTGCTTACAGGTCTGGTAAATATATTATAATATGCTTGTAATATATCCGTGAAATTACACAATTGCACGTTGCCCACAATGATAATTGAATTATAAATAATAATAAGTTTAAACAAGTGAACTAGGATAGAAATCACAGGATTAACACATATAACATGATCCCACTGACTGCTAAATGAAAGGGGATGGGGGTGAAACAATGTTCTTAGTATTAAGCTATGTGCCCATCTCTAAAGCCAAAATCATGTTACAACCAGCGGGATAATTACCTGACAGGGAAGCACAGCACGGGCGGAAGTAAGAAAGTGGTGAGTGTGATAGCCCAACGTACGTTTCGCGGCGTCCCAGGCCGCTTTCTCAAGGGCAAGAAGTGATGTCCTCATAGTGACCCAAGATGCATATATATTCATCTCTCCCCTTAGAATCTGGAGTGCAGACAGCTGGTCGGTGAGGCACGCACCAGGTAGTGGCCAGTTATACCGGGGGTGTGCCTCGCGGATCACATGATGTGGGGCCAGTATGCCACACACGGCGCATGCGCGCGGCTCAGGGAGCACACCGCGCGTGCGCCCCAGCCGTCAAACCACAGAACCGCGCATGCGCGGAAACGAAGTCCCACGCAGGCGCAGGGCGGCCCTCAGACCGTCAGGCACGCGAGCGCCGCAATCCCCACCGCGAGCACTCGCTCAGCCATGTCAGGAAGCAGCATAGCAGCATTCATTGTAAAAGAATGATCATAGATGGAAGAAGGGCCAAAGAAATAGATACTGCATACAGCAAAGTTTTTTCCAAGAAAAATACATATAAATCTAAAAAATCACATATGTATAATTAGCAGCAATTGTAGATCCTGATGATCATAACTCCCGTCTAGGTATGAGATCCAATGTGTATATCCAAGTCTCACTGATCTCCAGACACAAGTGACGTTATAAGGACTTTCATAAGTATGGACTAATAAAAGAGGTAAAGAAACAAAAGAAAAGACAGTGATGTGAGTGCGGACGGAATCATCCCACATTCACCAAATTATACCAACTCTTAACAACCAGTATATATAATGAGGAAACAGAGTTATGATGGCAAAAAAATACATATTTTATTTTATTAAAGACAAAAATTCATATAGAAAAAAGACAACTGTAAATGTGCAAGGGACAGCAACAGCTGTGCAGCAAGTGGGTCCACAACCCAAAAGGAATGCCTAGTAAACATTGCAATTATAAAAGGCTGCAGGCCTGAATCATAAAGTGCAGCACAGGTAGGGCATAAAACCATACACCTATATTAGCTAAATGCCAATGATAGACGTGTCCATGACATCCGTATCAATTTCCCCATAACTAGGCACGCTAATAAGGTGATGGTCTTTCCAGTGGTAAGGGCTGTGGGCGAACTGGCAGCACAGTGGGCGTAGTGGAGTACCCCGACGCACGTTTCGAGGCATCCGCAGCCGCTTTCTCAAGGGGCGGTAGCAAAGAAATTTTACTCTGTGAATCCAACATTCCCAGCGAGTATCAGACAGTGATTTGATGGTCAGGTTGGTTACATTTTTCTTTGAAGTTGCACATTGCAGTGTTGATGAGCTGAAGAGCACATACATTTGCTGCAATACTCCAAAGAATGTGACAGAGAGAACAGATGATTTAGCAGCATCAATGATGACTACATTAAGAGTGTGGCTACTTCAGGGCATATACAATGCTCTTTTATTCATGGCCGATGTAAATACTTATATGGCCAAAAATGACAAAAGCATTTTCGGACTGATACCTTTATTGGCTAACCATAAAAAATATATATGCAAGCTTTCAGAGCACAGAGGCTCCTTCTTCAGGCAGGATTGCAAATGAATTAATAAGACAAATGAATAAGGCATCATCCTTTACACCTCATGAACAAATGTCCTGCTGTAATATCTCTTAAATGTTGTGCCTCCTAAAACCAGGTGAGGAACAATCAGAGAAAGGTATAATAGAAACAAGTCACCAATTCTGCATTTATCACCCACTCCTGGTTTTGGCTCCCACTCCTGAGAAAAAATACTGACCAAATACTGATAGGGGGCCATAGCCTAAGGGTATGTGCACACGATGCAGAAATGAAGCAGAAAATTTCTGCATCATTTCTGCATCTCCCTGGCAGAAAAAACGCATGCAGATTGTGCATGCTTTTTTCCTGCGGAATACATGCGGATTCACATGCGTTTCCACATGCGTTTCCGCATGTGGATTGACAAGCGCTTTCCAGGCGATTTTAGCATCACTTGGAAAGTGCTTGACAACTAGGTCACACTATATAAATCCATGCAAACAGCATGGATTTATATAGTGTGACCCGAGAGAGTGTATATACTTACCTCCGATGGCCCGCGCTGTCCTGCTCAATCCATTCTCCCTCGCCGGCAACTTTGAATTGAAAGACCTGCCGACGTCAGCGTCACGTGACCCGTCACATGACTCTGACGTCAGCGCAGGTCCTACAACTGACTGCAAGTGCCGGGAACCAAGCAGGAGCAGTGCGCGGGCCGACAGATGGTAAGTATATATATATTTTTTATTTTATTCTTGTTTTACAGCTTTTTAATGGTACCTGGGTGTGGATGAGACTCTCCTCTCCTCCACACCCGGGTACCATCCGCATATTAGAACGCGCCAATAACGCAAGTACAAATGCAGTCTTGCGGAATTGGCGCGTTCTAATGCAAGTCAATGGCGGCGAAAACACCGCTTTTATGCAAAATTAATTGACATGCTGCGGATTTTTGAGCGCAGCGTTTACGCTGCGGAAAAATCCGCATCATGGGCACAGCACATGCGGATTTCAATTGGGGATCATTGCTGCCCTTCTACCATGCGTTTTTAATGCGTTTCCGCGGCGATTACGCAACTGCAAAAACGCCGCGGAAACGCATTAAATACGCATCGTGTGAACTCAGCCTAACACTTGTTCTCCAATAGGCAAATAGTGCTCCATCCTTCCCGAGTCTCGCCGTATGGCTAAGCAGTACTGTACAGTCACATATGGGGTATTTCTATGTTCAGCAGAAATTGTGGGACACATTTTGGTGCCATTTTTACCGATTTTCCTTTATGAAATGTAAAATTTGGGGCTAAAACTAAATTTTTCTGGAAAAAATGTAATTATTTTTCTTCACTGCCCAATGGTATAAAATTCTGTGACACCTTTGGTGTCATTATCACTGCATCCCTAGATGAATTCATTGAGAGGTGAAGTTTGTAAAATGGGTCACTTGAGGGAGGTTTTGTAAATTTTGTTGGAAAATTGAGAAATTGTTGATCAACTTTTAACCATTCTGACTTCCTAACAAAAAAAAATATTTAAAAAACGATGGTGATGTAAAGTAGACATGTGGTAAATGTTAATTATTAACTATTTTGTCTGATATAACTATCTGGTTTAAGGGCATAAAAATTAAAAGTTTGAAAATTGTGAAATTTTCTCCAGAATTTCCCATATTTTCACAAATAAACACAAAAAATATCGCTCTAAATTTACCACTAACATGAATTACAATGTGTCGCGCTCAGGAGTTATTACCTCATAATGTGACACTGGCCAGAATTGTAAAATGTGGCTTGGACAGGAAGGTGAAAATAGGCTTCAAGGTGAAAGGGTTAATTACATCTCCCATTTGTGAACATTACATCAGCCTCATTTTTCCATTACTTTTTTATTTTGTTAGAATGTTATAAAGGTTAAAGCTTTAATAGCAAATTTAGATCTTTTCAAGAAAACTTTCAAAGCCTTTTCTACGGCCCTATTCAGGCTTGAAGTGACTTTGAGGGACCGACTTATTGGGAGATTGGGAAGTGATACCATTTTAAAAACTGCACCCCTCAATGTTGCTGCTGTCAGAAAGTTTGTTAACCCGTCACGTGCTACACAGAAATTTACACAAAGTGCAATAAAAAAATGAAAAATGTTATTTTTTCCACTAAATCAGTGCTTTAGACTAAACCTAGGCAAAGTGCAGCCCATGAACAAAGGAGGAGAACAGCTCAGCATATATTGCAAAAAGTATTTATTTAGTAATATGACTCGCCCCCTGGGCCGTGGGGCACTCGGGACCGGGCTTCAGGGCAATGCTGGGAGTAGTAGTGGCGACCCGGTCCCGTGGCTCAGGGTGGTCAGACCAGTGGCAGTCTATTATATGTTTTAGGTAATGTCCGACTACGCCACCCGTGCATTGCGGCTATTATGAACTGCCGCTGCAAGGCAGTCCCCCGAGGATAATGGTGTGTGCAGTTGAGATCGTATAACTCCCCACGGGAGGAGTGTGGCCCCAGGGCAGTGTAGTAGATGGTGGGGGTTGTGGTGCAGGGAGTCCCAGTACTGTTAGTACTGGCGAAGCAAAAAGCACAAAGACAACGTGTTGCAGTCCAGGGTCTTTTACTCACAGTTCGTATATTCCCAGTCACTTCTGTCAGCAATGACCGCCCGAGCCGTGCTGCGTCCACCAGGTGAGGGGCTCGGTCAACCCCCAGGCAGTTCAGGAATATGGCACAGGACCCCCTCCTATCCTTTCTCTGGCCTGCCCCACCAGTGACCAACTTTTGTCCAGCTACCGCGGATCTGCGAGGGTAAACGTGGGCCCCGTTCCCCGCTGCCCTATATGGTGCCTTCCTAGCCGGCTGAGGGTAGTTTCTCCTCCACCAACTTGGGATCCGGTACCCTTAATCTGCCTGACCCTTCAGCCGGTATTCTCATGGGCTCTTAGAGTCCCTTCTGCCTTCTTGTTTATGAGCCCTTCTACACTTTGGGTACTTCTCTTTTCTTTGCTGTTCCTTTCTGTTTCTGTTCCTTCCTTCTGGCTCCGGCCTTCACCCTAGGCCTGCCTCGTGGAGCTGGGCCCAGACTGAGCCACAGCTCCCTGTCAGCCTTCTCTGGCTGAACTCTTTCTCTCTCTGAACTCAACTCAACCCAGAACTAAGATGGTGCCCACCTTATATACCCTTCCCTAGTGTGTGAGCTCAGGTGACCAGCAACCAATGAGCTCCTACCTATGCTCCAGAAACCGTCCCCTTCTGCTCCTACATCACTGGGTTTTCCTCCCCCCTCCCCACTCCAGCCAGGGACATGGTCTGTCGTGCCTGCATTACTGTACTAATGGGAGCACCGTTGAGCTGTCCCCCGGAAATGGGGTGTGTTTGAAGCATGCATGGTCCATACTCCATCCTTACCCGGGAGTGGAATATCACACCTCTGGCAGAGGTGCAATACCCCTGTAGCGGCCGAACCCTCGGGGCGCTACAAATACACAATAAAAACACAAATAGGAAATCAGACAATGTGGTAGTGTCAGATGGTAAAGTGCTTACAGGTCTGGTAAATATAATATAATATGCTTGTAATATATCCGTGAAATTACACAATTGCACGTTGCCCACAATGATAATTGAATTATAAATAATAATAAGTTTAAACAAGTGAACTAGGATAGAAATCACAGGATTAACACATATAACATGATCCCACTGACTGCTAAATGAAAGGGGTTGGGGGTGAAACAATGTTCTTAGTATTAAGCTATGTGCCCATCTCTAAAGCCAAAATCATGTTACAACCAGCGGGATAATTACCTGACAGGGAAGCACAGCACGGGCGGAAGTAAGAACGTGGTGAGGGTGATAGCCCAACGTACGTTTCGCGGCGTCCCAGGCTGCTTTCTCAAGGGCAAGAAGTGATGTCCTCATAGTGACCCAAGATGCATAAATATTCATCTCTCCCCTTAGAATCTGGAGTGCAGAAAGCTGGTCGGCGAGGCAGGTACCCGGAAGTGGCCAGCTATACCGGGTGCGTGCCTCGCGGATCACATGACGTGGGGCCAGTTGCCACACACGGCGCATGCGCACGGCTCAGGGAGCACACCGCGCGCGCCCCAGCCGTCAAACCGCAGAACCGCGCATTCCCCGGAACGAAGTCCCACGCAGGCGCAGGGCGGCCCTCAGACGGCCAGGCGCGCGCGCGCCGCAATCCCCACCGCGAGCACGCGCTCAGCCACGTTAGGAAGCAGCATAGCAGCACTCATTGTAAAAGAATTAGGATAAACAGGGAGAGCAGCGGTGAGACAAAGAGGGAGCCTAATGATCATAGATGGAAGAAGGGCCAAAGAAATAGATACTGCATACAGCAAAGTTTTTTTCCAAGAAAAATACATATAAATCTAAAAAATCACATAAGTATAATTAGCAGCAATTGTAGATTCTGATGATCATAACTTCCGTCTAGGCATGAGATCCAATGTGTACATCCAAGTCTCACTGATCTCCAGACACAAGTGGGGTTATAAGGACTTTCATGAGTATGGACTAATAAAAGAGGAAAAGAAACAAAAGAAAAGACAATGATTAAAACCATTAGAATTAAAATCACATGAAAAATAATAACTCCTCTTATACTCACCCAACCCACATGTGTAAGTACATACATGTGGGGATAGAGGTATACAGGATAAACTTACAGCTACAAAAATGAGTGCAGCCCATGTACGGCCCTCTGGCTGTTCCAGTCCAACTCACTGACCTAGACAGCTACAGGGCTGAAAACACTGGCCCACAGGCCGCACCATTCGACCACCTGGAGTCCCGATATCACAGCTATCTGCCTCCTCAAGAAGCAGATAACTGTCAACACAATGGTGGAGGATGGAGCTGCTGGTTCCTCCTTCCACCACTCAGTATATGGGACTCAGACAGCAAATGTGATGATGTCATTACTAGTGATGAGCGAGCACTAAAAAACTCGGGTGCTCTTTGCTCGGGTCGAGAAAATCGTAATGCTCAGATGCTGAACCCGAGCAACGAGCCCAATGTAAGTCTATGGGAAACTCGAGCATTTTTCCAGCGGTTCCCCCCGCAGAGATGTGCAGGGGGCCTAAAAATTGCCCTAAACAATGGGAACAGTGCTGAAATGACATGGGAACTCAGGCATCTCTGACTCTCAGGTCACTGCCGTGAACAATGTTGTCAGAGTATTACGCCACTTTTACGGACCAACAATAAAACATACAAAAACTAAACCAAAATGGATGTTCCTGGAAAAAATGTTAAGGGACATTTTTTCCAGGGTAATGACTTGTATATAAGGCAAAAAAACAAACACAAAAACAAAAATGCTCCTTTACACCTTGGGCTATGTTCACACGTAGCGTTTTTGATGCGTTTTTGCACTTTTGCATTGCTTTCAATGGTGAAAAATACATTCACCAGTAAATGTAATTTTAACATTTTACTATCTTATCTGGTCATGTGGTGTGTGACACATCATCAGACACATCCATACAGTGCTGAAAAGACATGGGAACAATATATGGAAGACCCCTGGAAGCATCTCTGACTCCCAGGTCACTGCCCAAAGCCGTGGCCATCAGACGTGATCCTATATTACTGCTGTAAAAATACAGACATTTTTGGCAACGTGACAAATATTACACCCCATTTAAAATGGACAAGGTGCGTGGCAAGGGATGGGGAAGTGGACGTAATGGTGATGGTGCACCCAGATGCCGAGGCTGTCGGCAAGATGAAACTGTGCCTACTAAGGAAGCCACAACATCGCCATTGGATTCAATGGGGGGCAAAACCAAACACATACACAACACCTTCAAACGGGCCCAAAAGCTGCCAAAACACATCAAATTAGGGGCAGACACCAGGAAAGTGGTATCAATTGACCCAGAGTACAAGTAATATAATTATTATTATTTATTCTTATAGTGCCATTTATTCCATGGCGCTTTGCATGTGAAAAGAAGTCACCGACTGCTATAAGAGGAGAGAAGACCCTGCCCGTGAGGGCGCACAAACAATCGACAAGGGATGGGTGAGGAAACAGTAGGTGAGGGTAGAGCTGATCGTGCAGCGGTATGGTGGAGCGAAGGTTACTGAAAGTTGTACGCATGTCGGAAGAGATGGGTTTTCAGGTTCCTTTTGAAGGTTTCAACAGTAGGCGAGAGTCTGATATGTTGGGGTAGAGAGTTCAAGAGTAGGTGGGAAAATGCACGAGAGAAATCTTGTACAAGTGCTTGTGACCAGGGACGGTACATCTCATTGACGGCACACTGGGTTAATATTGTGGAAGCCGTGACCCAGTCGCACCCTGGGACGGAACACGTCTTCCCGACACATAGAATTGTGGGCTCTGGGTCAATCAACCTTCAACACAATGTTCACAAGGTCTCCTACACAATGAGCAAATTATTCATGATGATAGACGCCACTGTCTCCTTAGCTTGCTGATGGTACTTTTCTGTGGGAATGAGCTTGTCTCCAACCAGTCTGGAATATTTCTAGTGAATTATGGCACGCCATGGTTTGCTATTAGCACCTAGTACCAGAAGCGAAAACATCCACAATTTTCTTCTCAGAAATTTTATTTGGTAGACTGAGTGGCTGCCCAAACTTTAGTCTCTCATAAAGGAGCTGAAGACACTGAGTGGCAGAAGGTGCAAGTTCCTCCAGCATGTTAGACATCAGAGGGAGAATAGAGAGGGCAGCATGGTGGCTCAGTGGTTTGCACTGCAGCCTTGCAGCGCTAGGGTTCTGGGTTGAAATCCAGCCAAGGACAACATCTGCAAGGACTTTGTATGTTCTCCCTGTGTTTGCATGGGTTTCCCCCAGGCTTTCTGGTTTCCTCTTCAGTAAAAAAAGCAGCCACTGAGTGTCCGGGAATCTTCACACAGACTTTTCTTAGCCAGGGCTGCTTCTTGACAGGGTTGGACGGGCCCACTAGAGAACAGGAGAATCCTCCAGTGCGCCCTGCCTTCTCCTTCAGGAGATTTCATAGTGCAAACCTTGCAGCTGGTACGGGGCTATTGAGTGGGAGAGAAAGGTGGGCCCTCAGAATCAAATCCTCTGGTGGGCCCAATGATCTTCAGTCTTCACAGCCATATTTTTTAGCTCAGTGAAAGGACTGGCATAGAGGGAAAACGTATCTACTCCGGCTGTCATTTCTCCCAGGAAGTCCTCTAATGCAGCTTGTTCCATAAGCAATGGCAGCCCGTCCAAAATCAGCCCACACTTCTTGGTGGTGCTTTGACACACAAAGATCTTTCTTTATGCCTTGAATTTCATGACTACAGAGTTGGGCAATGGCCTGATCTACAATGCATTTGAGAAATAATGTGTAAAAGCACGTCCAATCCACAGCAAAAATGGAGCCATAGAGTGCCCGGAAACCTTAACCTAGACTTTTCTTAGCCAGGGCTGCTTCTCAGCAGGGTTGGATGGGCCCACCAGAGAACCAGAGACTCCTCCAGTGGGGGCCCTGGCTTCTACTTCAGGAGAGTTTATAATGCAACCTTGCAGGTCGTGATGATGATAGAGGCCACCATCTCCTTAGCTTGCTGCTGGTATTTTTTTGTGGGAATGAGCTTGGCTCCAGCCAGCCTGGAATATTTTCAGTGAATTCAGGCATGCCATGGTTTGGTATTGGCACCGAGTACCAGAAGCGAAGCCATCCACAATTTCCTTCTCAGGAATTTTATTTGGTAGTCTGAGTGGCTACCCAAACATTAGTTTCTCACAAAGGAGCTCAAGACATTGAGTGGCAGTAGATGCAAGTTTCTCCAGCATGTTAGATACCAGAAGGAGAACAGAGAAGGCAGCACAGTGGCTCAGTCATTAGCACTACAGCGTTTCAGCGCTGGGGTTCTGGTTCCAAATCCCAGCAAGGGCAACATCCTTAAAGGAGTTGTCTACTACTTTTACATTCCACGCGGCACCCCCGCCGATCAACTATTATTGGTGCTGGCGGCGGCTGCTGCCAGCCGGAAGTGCTTACCTGAGGGGCTCCACCATCAAGTGGTAGTGGCCGCTGCGGTATACTGCACATCCGCCTCCTATTCAATTGAATATAACAGCTGATCGGCGGGAGTGCCGCGTGCAGGACCCCGGCTGATCATACATTGATGCCCTATCCTACGGATAGGACGTCAATGTAAAAGTATTGGACAACTTCTTTAAGGAGTTTGTATGTTCTCCTCGTGTTTGCGTGGGTTTACCCCAGGTTCTCCGGTTTGCTCCTCAGTAAAAAGGCTGCCATACAGTGTCCGGGAACCCTCACACAGACTTTTCCTAGCCAGGGCTGCTTCTCAGCAGGGTTGGACGGGCCCACCAGAGAACCGGAGACTCCTCCGGTAGGCCCTGGCTTCTCCTTCAGGAGAGTTCATAATGCAAACCTTGCAGGTCGTGATGATGATAGAGGCCATTATCTCACTAGCTTGCTGATGGTACTTTTCTGTGGGAATGAGCTTGTCTCCAACCAGCTTGGAATATTTCCAGTGAATTAAGGCACTCCACGGTTTGGTATTAGCAACCAGTATCAGAGGCGAAGCCATCCACAATTTCCTTCACAGGAATTTTATTTGGTAGACTGAGTGGCTGCCCAAACTTTAGTTTCTCACAAGGGAGCCGAAGACACTGAGTGGCAGTACGTGCAAGTTTCTCCAGCATGACCTGTTTGTTAGATATCAGAGGGAGAACAGAATTTGGCATTGCCAAGGTACCAGAGTCTGTTTTTTTTTTTACTAAAGATCCTGCTGTGTTTTTATATATATTTTTTTTTTATGTCTCTTCAAATGTGTATTGGAGTGCGTCCTAATTTTTGGCAGCCCTTGACATTGCTGCATATACGCAATAACAGTATAGGAGAGCCACTCTTTAATAACGGGTAGGACAATTCAAATAGATTCTATATTCTAGAATATTACCGGTCTTATCTGAAATTCGTTTACGGGTGAGGTATCACAGTTTGGATAGCATATTACACCGACCGGTATTAGGTATTATTGCCTAATACTGCATGCTGCTTGTGCTGCCGAAAATTTTTTATTTTTTCCAGAAAAATCCATTTTAGTTTGGTTTTTGTATGTTTTATTGTCAGTCCGTAAAAGTGGCGTATTACTCTGACAACATTGCAATAGTTATCCTTGGCAGGAGAAGAAGGAGAAGGAGGAAAAAGAACAAAGAGCGCTGTGTAACACTGTGGAGAGGTGAAGTGTATGTAATGAACTCACCCAAAATGGTTGTGCTGGACAGACACAACACTGGCAGAAAATTTAGAAGAGGACTGGAGTTTCTCCTCCGGTATGCTGCTCATCCAATGTCGTTGTACTGTGCTTTTCCTGGCCCTGAAGCCACTCCACTTGGAGGTATACAAGGAGAGAAGAACTTGGGATGGCGCTTTCGTTTGAATGTGGAGATCAGACAGTCTATATATCAATATTAGATTTATTGGTTTTAAAAACAGATTTTACTGTCAAACCACATTTACCATAAAAAACTTTTAAAAACACAATGAGTTTCAACTTCCATGAGTCTTCAGGTGTAAAAGAAATAGTGACACATAGAAACTTTTATACCTTATACTTAATTAGTTGTGGGTGGAGTGTTCATAAATAACTTTTTACAGTCTTTTACAGTCTTCATTAGGTGTAAAAGAAATAGTGACATACAGAAACTTTTATACCTTATACTTAATTAGTTGTGGGTGGAGTGTTACACCCACAACTAATTAAGTATACAGTAAGGTATAAAAGTTTCTATATGTCACTATTTCTTTTACACATGATGAAGACTCATAGAAGTTGAAACGCGTTGTATTTTTAAAAGTTTTTTTATGGTAAATGTGGCTTGACAGCAAAATCTGTTTTTAAAACCAATAAATCTAATATGGATATATGAACTGTCTGAACTCTGACAACATTGTACACAGATATGCTATTGGTCAGCGACCAACTGTGGATAGGTTTGAACACACGACTGCCATACTGTAAATGAAGTATAATATCTGACACATTCCCAAAAAATTTCCGTATTATTGCGGCAGTAATATGGGATCACGTCTGATGACCACGGTTTCAGTCAGTCGCCTAATAGTATGGTATTTGTCAGTGACCAAGTATCAATAGTTTGGAACAACATACACCTGGCAGACTTTAAATGGAGTGTAATATCTGACACGTTCCCAAAAATTTCTGTATTGTTACAGTAGTCATATGGGATCAAGTCTGATGGCCACGGTTTCAGGCAGTCACCTAATAGTATGGTATTTGTCAGCGACCAAAACAAAGCTGGCTGACTTTAAATGAAGTATAATATTTGGCACGCTCCACAAAATGTCTGTATTATTACTGCAGTAACATGGGATCACGTGTGATCTTGGAAAAGTTTCTCTGCTTCTACAATACAGTATTGCAAATATAATCAAAAAATATGTCTGTATTCTGCTAACAAGCAAATGGAGCAGTAAAATGGTGTACTCTGTATTGCTTTTTAAGCAAATAATCAGGATAAGGAGCAAAAAAGAAAATAGTCTGGTACTGTAGGGCTATGGATATTTGTAACAGCAGCAGCAGACAGAACATGCAATAGACCCTATTGTGCTGTATACACTGCCACAAACCTTACCTGCCTAACTCCTGCTATCACCACTGAATACATGCAGTTGGATTAGTCCTCAGAAGGACTGTTAGATCAGATGGACATATATCTTGTTGTGGAATACCTATACGTAACTAATAAACCACCAATTCTGTCACTCACTCAGCAGCACCTCTCCCTACTCTGCCTGTTTCCGGGGTACACTGTCACAAGCATAGGGTCACCAGGTCTGATATAGACCTTATGACGCTATGCGGCCAGCCAATCACTGTGATGCCACAACCAACATAGCTACGGCATTACAGTGCGTGGCAAGCAATCCCTGCATTTTAATTGACTGTCTAAAGAGCACCAAACATGTAGGGAGGGGAGGTGAAATACTCGAGGAGCGCCTGACGCGCCCCCTGTGCCGTGGGGTACTCGGCAGCCGGGCCTCTGGTTGCTTGGGGGATATCACGGTAGCTGGCCCGGTCCGTGACCCAGGGCGATCAGTAAAAAGGGGAAAATATTGGGGGATTTGGGAAAGTGTTCGTGACGCCACCTGTGGAATGCGTCTAAGGGGTGCCGCCGCTGCGGAGCAGTCCTCTGGAGCTGGTGTTACGGCAGCAGGGATGGTGTGGCTCTCCACAGGTAGAGCTAGCTCCAGGACTGCGTGGGGTGTAATGGATGGTTGTGCTGGCCGCTGTGGTGCAGAGAGGGAATGGTGGCGCAGACGGAATAATTGGACAGAGGCTGTGCGGTGCAGTCATCCGTGTCTTTACTCACAGTTCTTTAGTTCCTCAGGGTGCACTGTCAGATTGCAGCCTCCCGCGTCGCGCTGCATTCACCAGGCAGGGGCTCAGCTCTTCCTCAGGTAGATCAGGGGTACCTGGCAGAACCCCACTTTCACGTGTTCCTAGATAGACCGACTTCACGCTGGGTCTTTCTCCCTCCTGCCCTGCGCTGCCCACTCTCAATCTCGCTCGGGTGCTCTGAAGTCCCTCCTGTACGTTGGATCCCGGACCTGCTTGACCCTCCTGGGGATTAGAATGCGGCTTACGATCCCTCTGTCTTCTGACAGATTCGGGGCGTACGGGTGCCGTCCTGCACTCGCCGTACCCCCTAGGATCCCTTCTTAGAACGGAGCCTGCTCCCTGCTCCCCTCCTGGGCCTCCAGACTTGGCCCTACTTGTGGAGCAGAGCTCCTTATGAGACTCTGCTCCTGGACTGTTCTTCTGAACTGTCCTGAGCTGTTCTTCTGAACTGCTCTCCTCTACTAATCTATCTGTCCTGCCACCCTAAGATGGCTTCCCTATATATACTCCTACCAAAGTGCTCCCTATAACTACTTCCTCCACCGACACCCACTACTGGTTCCCCCTACCTTTGGTTCCCCCACTCCAGCCAGGGTCAGGGCTCAGCAGAAACATATATTGCGTCTTGCCCCTCCAGCTGGCCTGGAGCAGTGTATTGTTGGATGCAGGTGTTTGGTGTTCCGGGCAGCACTCCCTCCTTACCTGAGAGAAGGAGATACCACACCTCTGGGTGAGGTGCAGTACCCCTGTGGCGACTGAACCATCAGGGGCGCCACACTCCCCCCTGGTAAAACACAGCACATCCGTGAGCTGGAACAGAGCAAAACAGGCTAAATTGACATGAAAAATTTTAAGAATGCATTCGCATATAAGACAATAAAACATTTCTTCCCTTAATGGGAGGCACATCACTTTAATGTTACAGGGTTACATTTTTCAAGCAGTTTAAAACATTTTTCATAACGTTCTCGCAACAGGTTACAGTTCATGCTGTAACCGGGTGTCCATTTTACTTCACAAACTGCTGCAACAAGTAGCAGCATCAGGGACCCGTCCGCAAACCCTCAACGTAGGCCCTGGGCGTGGCTGAAGGGCATATGCGATCCTGGAGTTGGACCACGGCTTCCGCCACGCCAGACGGGTTTTCGTTCTGTGATCATGGTTACTAATATAAAACCAATAGGGTGCACCTTAAGAGGTGCTGAACTATTTACAATGCAAGTTCTTGGCCGTTCACTGTCCCCATCCTGGAGTCTCTATATACCCTGATGGGTACCTAAGTAAACACACGCTCAAAAAACATTATTTTCAACTTGAACTACTGCACCCTTACAGGTGACTATTTACAAAATCAGTCCCACTCGCTGGACTAATAGTGGGAACCCCACCTGGGGTATTTCTGATTCTTACCTGACCCAGCCGGGTCATAAGGTATGTCCTGCGGGAGTGTGTCCTCAATGACGCGGTACACATGCAGGGCGAACCACCCACGTTCCCCGTGGTGGCGTGTGTACGTGATACGGTCCCCCGGATACAGATTCCAGTTGGGATGGCCTTCCTCCAGCTCGGGCTCCACATCCCGCCAGTTCACGAATATGTCCCTTTCAAAGTCGGGACTGAGGATAAGGCCCCACCCAGCCTGCAGGTGAAACTTTACCACGAGGCCTTCCTCGCGGGGGCTGGGGTGGGCCGACTCCGCCTGACGGACCTGTGCCTTTGCGGCCTTGTTCCGGGCCTCCAGGCGTTCACAGCGCGCCTACCGCGCGCGCCGCTCCTTCTCCAGCTGCCGGAGCTCCCGCCTGCAGAACTCCTTCCTCCGCAGGGCTTCGGCCTGGGTCTCCTGCGGGAACCCCATCAGGTCCCCCCCCTGGTTATCCCAGCAAAACTCTTCTCCGCTGGAGTAGGTAACCAGGGGCGCTGGTGTCAGGAGGAGCGGGCACGGCTGCTGGTCCTCGAACCGGGCGCACCAGTCGAAGTCTGGCGCGCCATACACCCACTCGGGTGCCGGAGGTGGAGGCGCCGGGAGGGCATCCAGTAGCAGGCCCGAGGCTTCAGCGCCCGGGAATGGAGGCTCCGGGAGGGCACTAGATGGCAGATCCTCAGGGTCAGCGCCCGGGGGTGGAGGTTCCGGGCTTAGCAGCTGCTCCAGCGAGGGCATGGCGGCATACGGGGAGTGCTGGGTAAAGAGGCCCAGCAGCAGGTCAGCGCTGGCAGTGCTCGGGATAGGGGATTCTTTCCAACTGCTCCTGTACTCCATACGGCCTCCTGGTTCTCCGCGAGCTCCGCCGGGGCTGAGGTGCCGCTGCTGGCATCCGGTGTCGCTTTCCGCCATGCTGCCAATTTTTCCAGCAGTTCGCTCCTCTACTTTGCGACCGCTGCTTGCTGGGCTTGCTCCACTTGTTGGCCCAGCTCGAGGACCTCGCTCTGGAGGAACTCCATGTCCTCCGGGGACAATTTCTCAGCTTCTCCCTCCAGGGTGAGGGGGTCACTTGACGCTGTGGCAGGTCAGAGGCGGAGGCTGGACTTTTGCTTCCTTCCATTCTGGCTGCCGGGTGCGGTCTGTCTAGACTGGTTAAGACCACACCCTGTCTCCATTCCTTTTCTCCTCCTCCTCTCTTCTTTCGGGGGCGGCCCCATGGCAATCTGCTGTCAGTCACTCCCTGTGACGGCCTCCCTGCCTTGACGGACACATCTATGCGGACAGTCACTGTTGCAAGGGGCAGGGTTGGCTTTTGGCGCAATTCTGGGACCCAGCCCACGATGGGAGGTTCCATTTTGTTGTCCTTTAGCATGCACATAATGGTGCCCATTCTTCTGGGGCGGGCGCCACATTCAACAACATAACACAGTCCTTTAGGCACACTTCACCCGCCAATAACGGGTTGGTCACGAATCCTGTCCGTGACGCCAGATCTCACGCGCCCCCAGGGCGGTGGGATACTCGGCAGCTGGGCCTCTGGTAGCTGGGGGATATCACGGTGGCTGGCCCAGTCCGTGACCCAGGGTGGTCAGTGCAAAAAGGGGATATTTTTATATGAGATTTTTAGGATTGTTCGTGACGCCACCTGTGGAATACGGCTAAGGGGTTCCGCTGCTGCGGAGCAGTCCTCTGGAGCTGGTGTTACGGCAGCAGGGATGGTGTGGCTCTCCACCGGTAGATCTAGCTCCAGGGCAGCGTGGGGTGTAATGGATGGTTGTGCTGGGCGTTGTGGTGCAGAGAGGGAATGGTGGCGCAGACGGAATAATTGGACAGAGGCGGTGCGGTGCAGTCATCCGTGTCTTTACTCACAGTTCTTTAGTTCCTCAGGGTGCACTGTCAGATTGCAGCCTCCCGCGTCGCGCTGCATTCACCAGGCAGGGGCTCAGCTCTTCCTCAGGTAGATCAGGGGTACCTGGCAGAACCCCACTTTCACGTGTTCCTAGCTAGACCGACTTCACGCTGGGTATTTCTCCCTCCTGCCCTGCGCTGCCCACTCTCAATCCCGCTCGGGTGCTCTGAAGTCCCTCCTGTACGTTGGATCCCGGACCTGCTTGACCCTCCTGGGGATTAGAATGCGGCTTACGATCTCTCTGTCTTCTGACAGATTCTGGGCGTACGGGTGCCGTCCTGCACTCGCCGTACCCCCTAGGATCCCTTCTTAGAACGGAGCCTACTCCCTGCTCCCCTTCTGGGCCTCCAGACTTGGTCCTACTTGTGGAGCAGAGCTCCTAATGAGACTCTGCTCCCGGACTGTTTTCTGAACTGTCCTGAGCTGTTCTTCTGAACTGCTCTCCTCTACTAATCTATCTGTCCTGCCACCTTAAGATGGCTTCCCTATATATACTCCTACCAAAGTGCTCCCTCTAACTACTTCCTCCATCCACACCCACTACTCTTTCCCCCTACCTTTGGTTCCCCCCACTCCAGCCAGGGTCAGGGCTCAGCAGAGACATACATTGCGTCTTGCCCCTCCAGCTGGCCTGGAGCAGTGTAGTGTTGGATGCAGGTGTTTGGGATTCCGGGCAGCACTCCATCCTTACCTGAGAGAAGGAGATACCACACCTCTGGGTGAGGTGCAGTACCCCTGTGGCAACTGAACCCTCAGGGGCGCCACACGCCGAGCAAGTCGAGCAGTGAGATGCTCGGGCGAGCATCGAACACTGACGCGGACGCTCGCTCATCACTAGTCATTACATCGCGTCTGCTGTGTGGCGCATCGGTTTGCATAGTAAAGACCAGAGCAGCGCCTGGTGAAAGGGAACAAGGTGAGTATGTCCTATAGTGAAAAATGACATGTTTTCCTGTGTCCACAAAAATTTTATTTTGTCTAATTTTTTTCATTTTCACAAAGGTAATTGGAGAAGATGGAACCTATAATTTATTATGCAATTTCTCCTGAATGTGACAATATTCCATATCTGGTCAATAATTACTGATTAGGTACATGACAGGGCTTGGAATGGATTGCAGATGTCATGTCACATTTGCTCAGTCAGTGAGGTGCTAAAACAGTAGAAACCTCTCACAAGTGACTCCATTTTAGAAATTAAACTCATCAAGATATACATCTTGGCTTGTGGTGAGCATTTTTAATCCTTAGATGCTTCATTTAATTTTATAAGATTAGGCGATAACCATGAAAAATTAAAATTTTCCTATTAAAATGTTGCTTTAACCTCAAATTTTCCATATCACAAGAGGTAATAAGAGAAAGAAGACCCCACAATTTGTGATGCAATTTCTCCACAGTGATGCCCCTATAAATTGAAACTGGATACAATTTTTTCAGCTTGGATGAGAAGGTGCGCTATTTGACTTTTGGAGTGCAATTTTGGCTGGAATAGATTGCTGATGCCATGCACATTAGCAGAGCCCCTGAGGTGGCAGAACAGTGAAACCAACCCCCTCACCATAAATGACATCATTTTGGAAACTATACCAATGAAGGAGTTAATGTAGGAGTGTAGTGAGTATTTTTAACCTACATGTACCTCACAGAATGTTATAACATTGAGCCGTGGTATTCAAAAAATAGAATTTTACAACTAAAATGTTAAACTACCTGGAAATATTTCATTCTCCTATGGCATAATGTGTAAAATAGATCCCACAATTTGTTTTGAAATTTTTCAATGCAGTGATAACCGATTTGGAAGTGGGGTTGTGTGTAGTCCAGGTCCAGCAAATGTTCAGCCATTTTCGCTTTTATTCTTTTAATAATTTTCTTGATTTTCTGTTGTACATTTTGACAGCCATTAAGTAACAAACAAGTGTTCTCTTCTGTTAGATAGATACAGTTGAAACCAGAAGTTTACATACATTATATAAATAGACAGATATGCATGTTTTTCTCAATAGCTGACATGAAATCAGAGTAACCTTTCCAGTTTTAGGTCAATTAGGATTACCATAATTTTTAATATTTGCCAATTGCCAGAATAATGAGTGAGAAAGAAAAGTTCAACCCTGTTATTTGTTTGACAAGTGTCAAGAAAGTTGATTTGCCACTATTTAATATAGACAGTGTAGGTACCGTCCCAATTTAGGGTCACCTTGTCGCTGGTGGGACGGCTTGTATACTTTTTTTGATCAAAAATAGTTCACTAAGTACCCTATATGTCATATGCAACTTTGCTTTACATTTATATATAATGATTGTAGGGTATGAGAGATATTTTTTGTCTTTTGTAGGTTTTTCTTCTTTTTGCTAGTGTGAACATGCTCCTATTTCTTGCATGTGTACCATCTTAGACCTCAGTTCACATTGCTTGGTTTTTTGTCTTGTTTGCATTCTGTGCAAATTAAGGGTGTGGCATCCCCTTTGTTGAGCTGGTTAGTATATATGTAGCTTACCACGGGCCTAGGT
This sequence comes from Phyllobates terribilis, assembly GCF_046119375.1. Lineage (NCBI taxonomy): Eukaryota > Metazoa > Chordata > Amphibia > Anura > Dendrobatidae > Phyllobates > Phyllobates terribilis. The sequence goes on from NW_027362768.1 coordinate 314,725,553, forward strand.
GGTCTGATATTGGGACCCGGTTCTATTTGTCTACCCTTTTATGTGCATTACTTCAACTTTGATATACAGTAAGGTTTTTAATATAGACAGTGTAGGTACCGTCCCAATTTAGGGTCACCTTGTCGCTGGTGGGGCGGCTTGTATACTTTTTTTGATCAAAAATAGTTCACTAAGTACCCTATATGTCATATGCAACTTTGCTTTACATTTATATATATTATGATGGTAGGGTATGAGAGATATTTTTTGTCTTTTGTAGATTTTGCTTCTTTTTGCTAGTGTGAACATGCTCCTATTTCTTGCATGTGTACCATCTTAGACCTCAGTTCACATTGCTTGGTTTTTTGTCTTGTTTGCATTCTGTGCAAATTAAGGGTGTGGCATCCCCTTTGTTGAGCTGGTTATTATATATGTAGATTACCACGGGCCTAGGTGGTCTGATATTGGGACCCGGTTCTATTTGTCTACCCTTTTATATGCATTACTTCAACTTTGATATACAGTAAGGTTTTTAATATAGACAGTGTAGGTACCGTCCCAATTTAGGGTCACCTTGTCGCTGGTGGGACGGCTTGTATACTTTTTTTGATCAAAAATAGTTCACTAAGTACCCTATATGTCATATGCAACTTTGCTTTACATTTATATATAATGATGGTAGGGTATGAGAGATATTTTTTGTCTTTTGCAGGTCTTGCTTCTTTTTGCTAGTGTGAACATGCTCCTATTTCTTGCATGTGTACCATCTGAGACCTCAGTTCACATTGCTTGGTTTTATAACTTGTATTTTGTATTCGCGGCTGTTGTGCCCACACTTTGTAGAAAAGTTCAACCCTGTTATTTGTTTGACAAGTGTCAAGAAAGTTTATTTGCCACTACACTGAGGTCGGAGTCATTCATAGCACCGCCGTATACACATTCGACTAGCGTTCCGGTCGTTACATCTTGACGTAGTTGGCAGGATACGGTGCTCGCTGTGGATGGTGCGTGTAGCACAGAAGGTGCTGCCGCGTCTACTGTAATAATCCAGCCCCCTTCTCCCATTGTGACCGGTAGAGACCGGTTAGTTGGTTGCTCCGCAAAGGGAGCACTGCTTAACCACCTGGCCAAGTTTGATGGGTATAACTTGCTGTTCAGTGATTGGGTAGGCAGGTTGAAGAATGCCATTGCCTTGTACGGCATCAGCCCCCAGCTACAATCGGAAGTCGCGCTGAATGCTCTGCAGGGGGATGCGCGCAAAGTTGTCTTGTTAAAACCCAAAGACAAACGAAAGACGGTCGACGATATCATCTGCATACTAGAGAAAGCCTTCGACATTGTGGCGGCGGCAGGCTGATGTCGACAGCATTCTTCGGGATCAATTAATCGAGGGGATACGAAGTGAAGCGCTAAGGAGCGAATTGTTGCTGAAGGTGCGGAGTTCTCCTGGATTCACCTATGCCGAAATACAGGAAGAGGCAGTAGCACGGACTTTGGAAGTGAGGCCTGCTCTGCAGTGGAGTAACCTGCAAGTGGCTAACACAAGAGAGCCGAGACCAGACCCTGTTCAGGCACAGCTGGCAGTTTTACAGAAAACCGTGGAAAGCCTGAAGGAACAGGTGCAACGGATGCAAGTTCAGGAGATGCCTCTGATATGCTCGGCCCTGACTAACCCCCCTATTCCCCTATATGGGCAACCACCCTATACCTCAGGGAGGACGCTGACTGCTCCTTGACCTGATGCAGCCGGAGGTAGGGCAAGAAGATCGGTTCAATGTTGGCGATGGCGAGATCTGGGGCATATGCAGCGGTACTGCCAGAAAAACCTGCCGGCTGAAATCCCGACATCGGTAAAAGAGAGGCCCTCGCTGTAGTTGGGCATACGGCGAGGCAGGAACGAAAATCAACGCCCAACGTCTGTTCCGAAGATCTGATTGCGGAGAATCCCACGTTAGAGGTGCAGTTTGCAGGAAAGTAGGTGGCGTGCTTAGTGGATACTGGATCGGAGGTGACGACCATGCCGATAGAATTTTTCAAGACGCACTTCGAAGAGGCCATCAAGACGGAGTCGGAAAATCTGCTAAGGCTGAAGGCCGCTAATAATGAAGAAATTCCAGTGGCAGGCATTGCATGGATGAAAGTACAGCTGTGCGGTCAGGAATTGGGAACCAAAGGAGTGGTGCTCGTGAAGACACAGGCGAGGCCAAATCTTCCGGTGGTTCTTGGAATGAACATCCTGAGGGAGCTGGGCTCCCTTTTGTTTGAGCGTGATGGCCGAAGATATTGGAAATGAGCGACACCTCACAAAGCCACTTAGAGGGCCCTGCAAAAGGTGGTCCGTTCGTGCGGCATTCAGAAGAGTTCGGCTGAAGGAAGAATGGTGGGAGCAGTGTATGTCCCATGCGGGTCTGCTGTTGTGATCGCCCCTGGTCAAGAGAAGCTTGTGTTGATGCCGGTAGGGATGCACAGGAAGCTGAATGATGTGGAGGTGGTTCTGGAACCGGTGGGACGGTCAGGAGGTACGGACAGTCCGATGATAGCTCGAACGTTGGCTATTGTGCAAAATGGAAGTGTACCAATGAGGTGTCTGAATCTGCAGAATCATGAGGTGACTCTGGCAGTGGGTACGAAGCTGACTGATGTATATGTGTGTGACGAAGGAGTCATCCCCAAAAGCCAGTTCACACTGAGGGCAGACCGCCGGACCGCCTGGACCCTGTCGATGCAGGCGGCAGCTGAAGAATCCCCCACGCCCACGTGGAATGGCAGAAAGATTATGGAGATCATAGGAGTGGATGAGTCCCAGTTGGCTCCCGAGCAGGCTCGCAGACTGGAGGCTTCACTGTGGGAATATCAGGCTGTTTTCTCCAGGGGAGATGAAGACTTTGGTTGTACATAGATTGTGGAGCACAAGATACCCACAGGAAACGCCCCCCCAATTCGGGAGAGATATCGTCAGATCTCACCGAGGCTTTATCAGGAGGTCAAAGGAATGCTGGCGCAGATGCTGGATAATGGAGTGGTACGGCCAAGTCAAAGTCCTTGGGCTGCACCGGTCGTGTTGGTCTGGAAAAAGGATGGATCCATACGATTTCGTGTTGATTACCGTAATCTGAATGTGCTCACAGTACGTCAATCCTACCCGTTGCCCCGGATCGAGGAATCCCTGTCTGCCTGGGAAAGGTGAAGTACTTCTCCACTCTTGACCTGGCCATCGGCTACTGGCAGGTGCCCGTGGCATCTCAAGATCGGCAGAAGACAGCATTCATCTTGCTGATGGGACTGTACGAATTTAATCGAATGCCCTTCGGACTGACTAATGCTCCAGGAACGTTTCAGTGGTTAATGGAATACTGGTTGGGCGATTACAATTTTGAGTCCGTGTTGATCTATCTGGAGAATGTGATTATATTTGGAGATTCGTTCGACGACCACCTGAAGAAGCTCGAGCAAGTGTTGCACCGACTGAGGGACAATGGACTTAAGATCAAGCCAATGAAATGTCACTTGTTCCAGACGCAGATCGAGTATCTGTGACATGTAGTGTCGGCTGAGGGTGTGCGGCCAGCACTGAGTAAAATTTAGGCCATTTAGGAGTGGCCCCATCCCAAGACCGTGAGAGAAGTATGGGCATTTCTCGGTTTAGCCGGATACTACCATCGGTTTGTGAAAGACTTTGCTAAAGTGGCTGAACCACTGAATGAGTTGTTGAGAGAGACGGCTCAGGGGCCCAAGAATCAGCCGATTCGGTGGACGGACCGACAATAACAGGCATTCGATCGGATCCAGGCCGCTCTTGTGCAGGCACCTTTATTGGCGTGTGCTCGCTTTGATCAACCATTCACCCTGAACACTGACAGAAGTCTCTATGGTCTGGGAGCCGTGTTAGCTCAAGAACAAGATGGGAGTGAGTGAGTCATCGCGAATGCTAGCCTGTATTTACGGGATACAGAGCGAAATCCGGACAATTACAGCTCGTTTAAGCTGGAGATGTTGGCCCTGGTGTGGGCCATGACCGAGAAGTTTGCAGAGTACCTGGCTGGGTCGGAGATTCTAATGATGGCGGACAATAATCCGCTTGCACACTTAGAAAACGCTAAACTAGGAGCCCTGGAGCAGAGAGAGGTGGCGTGGATGTCCAAGTTTAATTACCGGATCCGGTTCCGTTAGGGTAAAGAAAACTCCAGTGCCAACGCATTATCACGAGTGACCCGAGGCACACCCGAGCAGGTGGTGGATGAAGACCTCAAGGATACTGAGATCCCCGATTTGAGGCGATTGCCTGTGTTCGTGGACGTGGCACGCTCAAGTGGTGTGGCGACACGGGTCGCCACATTGCTGGGCAAGACTTTTCAAGAGTGGGCCGAGTTACAGGATTCAGACTCTGAACTGTCACGAGTAAAGAAATGGCTGAGTCCAAAGTCCTGGCCCGATGGGAGAGCAAGAGCCCGGCTGGGTGCAGAAGGACAAAAGCTGCTAAGGCAGTGGGATCGATTGGCCATAGCGGAGGGGATACTGTAATGCTGGATCTACATAGCGGCAGAGCTAGGTACCGTTGGCTGTTAGTAATCCCAGCTTCAGTGGCTCTGGACATTGCCCGGGAAGCTTATATGCGGGGTGCACACTTTGGGCCTGAGAAGACTTATCGTTGGCTGTAGCGGTACGTGTACACACCTGGCTTGGAAGAAGTTGTGAAAGAGGTGTGTGGTAGGTGCCGGGCATGTGAGCTGAATAAGTCCCTGGAACAGAGGGCTCCTGTTCAGACAATTGTGACGTCTGCCCCGTTGGAAGTGCTAATGGTGTATTATTTGTCAATCGGGTACGCCAGAAGTGGTCATCATTCATGCCTAGTCATGACTGATCACTTTACTAATTTTGCCGTTGCTGTCCCCACCAAAGATCAGACTGCTAAGTCCGCAGCTGAGGCAATTTGTAAGCATTTCATCCAGGTTTATGTGTGTCCTCAAAGGATACATTCAGATCAAGGTGCTTGCTTTCAAGGTCAGCTCATGACGGAGTTGCTGCAAGTCTATGGGATTCAGCAATCACGGACAATGCCCTACCATCCACAGGGAAATGGGGCCTGTGAACGGTTCAACCAAACCTTGCTTCAACTGCTGAGAACGCTGGAACAGAGGCAGAAGGAGCTTATGTAGGCCTACAACAATAGGGTCCATAGCACCACAGGATTCACTCCTTACGCGATGATGTTCGGTCGGCCTGGGCGAGAAATTGAAGAAGTGTACCTGACAAGCCAGAATATCATACAGCCAGTGAGTGGGTCCAGGATCATCGCTGAAGGTTTGCGGGAAATCCACCGGATAGTAAAAGACCGTGTGCAGGATCATCCCCACCAAGATCGGGGGCCTGTGCACCTAGATGAGTTCCGGGTGGATGATAAGGTGCTAGTGCGAGTCACGTGTCCGGGAGATAAGTTGAGTGACAGGTGGGAGGATACGCCCTACACAGTAGTGGAAAGGGTATTCCCAGGGGGAAGTGTGTACACAGTGGTTCTTGAAGGGTACATTGGACCCCGTTACACAATGCACAAAAACTGGCTAAGGGGGTGTATGTCCGACACACCTGCCTGTCACCCTGAGACACCTGCCCCACCTACAGCGATTGCACCAAGTAATGTTGAATGTGACTGTTGGGATGACTTGGGGGTGGAACCCTCGGACTTGCAAAGTCCGATAGCGCAAGATCCAGGTGTTCCACACACCGCCCCTGATGTTACTGTTCCACCAGATGCGGTGGACCCTCCATCGAACTCGGCAAGTACTGGTTTGCAGAGATCGAAGAGGAGCACAGCTGGTGTTCTCCAAATACGATATAATCCTGCGGAGTATGTGTTACATATGTGTTGTACGAAACCATTTGTCGGGGCGCCAAATTGTAAGTGGGGTGGATTGTAGCATGTTGGCATGTGTTTCTAGTAATGAGTTCATATTACTGATAGCATAAATTTATCCTGCAATGACTTAGTCCGGCCATTAGGGGTCAGCAAGAGACAAGTAAAGAAAAGCCCGGGGATCTGTGAAAAAGCCCGGGAATCTGAGATCCAGGAAGACCTCTGAGGGGACGAGACGTGTCTGATGTCCAGAGACAATTGGAGCTTGCAGAGACTTGAGCCGGATGGTGTGTCCAAGAAGAAACTGTGCCTTGTGAGTAACTGAGATATGTGACCAGTCACCAACTGTGTAGTTAGCTAGGGAAAGCTAGTTAGTAATCCCAGTAGTACTGAGAACTGCCCGGTGTATATCATTGCTGATGGACTGATCAGGCTTGATCCAGAGATTGCGAAAGATCTGGTATAACAAGACTTTGTGTACGTGGATACTACAAAGGAGCCCTGTTGTGAACTACACATTGAGACTGAGATCAATTCTGATTCCTGCCTGCGCCGGGATATGCTAGAGAACTTGGTATGAAGGAGAAGCTGATTAAACCTTGTGGCCAGAGATCAGGGTCTAATAAAGTTTAGTTTGTTAATTGCTTGTGTATATTAAATTAGAGAGATTTCTCTTTGCTCTTGTAGGAAGAGAAATTGTACACCGTATAGACAACGCGTTGGCTAAACATAGAGTGTTTATTAAGGGGAAAAACAAGGGTACCAGGATCCCATTGTATTAGTGTGGGAGGGGAGTGTAAGGTTATATTCCTGGGAGGACCACGTGCCACGTCCGCAGTAACTTCCTGGGTAGCCCCTGTACTGAATAAGGGTGGGAGCGGCATAGCCCAGGGGTAGTTTGGCTCATTCCTGCGAGATTGGCACTTGGGCTCTCTCGGGCTGCATAACTTGTATTTTGTATTCGTGGCTGTTGTGGCTCATACTTTGTAGGAAAGTACAACCCTTTTATTTGTTTGACAAGTATAAAGAAAGTTGATTTGTCACTACACTGAGGTCAGAGTCATTCATAGCATCGCCGTATCCCTCATACACATTCCACCAGCGTTCCGGACGTTACATCCCCAAGGATGAGTCAGACTAGTGCTAGTTCACAATTCTCTTCCTGATATATTGGCTGATTTCTTTAGACTTTCCCATGATGCTACACAAAGAAGCAGTGTTTCAGGTGTGCATTAAAATACATCCATAGGTGTGTGTCTAATTAACTCAGATGTTGCCAAAAAATCAGAAGCTTCCAAACACATGACATCATCATATGGGCAGTCCAGAATTGTTTAAAGGCATAGTAATCTGTGTATATAAACAATATAGTGTATGTAAACTTTTGACTTTGCAGTAATTAATAAAAATGCCTTAAAACATTTTCTCTCATTATTTTGGCATTTGGCAAATATTAAAAATTATAGTAATCCTAATTGACCTAAAACAGGAAAGGTTTATTCAGATTTCATGTCAGATATTGAGAAAAACATGCATATATAGTGTAAGTAAACTTCTGGTTTTAACTGTATCACTTATAACTTCATGGTGCACGTGTGTCATTACACGGCAGCCAATTCTGAACAAGCTAAGCTGCAGTGTAAAGCATGTGTGAGTTACAGAGCAGCCCCCTGGACCACTAATGAGACTAGAGATGGATTTCAGACCACCCTGACTCCAGTCGACAACAATGCTGCAGTCATGAATGATAGCGCTGTCCTAATGGAGTAACGCTGGGGTGTCCTCTCCTCTAGGACTGTAGTGACGTGTGTTGAGCACAATGGATGAATTCCAATGTGAAATATCAGCCAACACTTCTGATTAGGAATCCTGCTCCTCTGTTGGAGGCTTTTATGACCAGTACATTTTCAGATGTCAGTCTAATCTATTCATTTTTATTTTTGCTCTGGGGATTGAACATTATGATAAAGAATGTGGCTGGGCAGATAAACCAGACCACAGATCAGTGGTCAGAGCATTCACAGGACAGTGTCACAGGAAGCGCAATTTACAAAAATACTGTTCCAAAACTCCTGCAGATTCTGGTGTGGAGAGAACTGACATATTTGCTGCTCGCCTTCTTCTCTACCATGTATGTGGAACCCGTCAGCTCTGCACACACAGTGAGGAGATTATCCCGACCTTTACAGCAGGCCATACATCTATAATATAACCGGAGATGCATCCCTCTGTCTGAAGCCGTTATAGACTGCGCAAACGCGACACACCAGTCTGGCTCCAGACAGAAGATCGCATGGAGCCGTTACAAGTAAGAAGAGTGTATGGTGCCAGAGACACTGAATGCATACCGCGATCTCCGGCGCCACACTTACATACTTACCTGACTGGGAGGAGCGTTGCCGCGGAGCCTCTCTTCTCACCGGAGACCGGGGCAGGAGTGAGGAGTCGGAATCAGCGCATGCACCTAGCGCTATCCGGCACCATTTTACTGAAGACACGTTTGCAGTGTGTCTTCAGCAAAATGGCGCCGGACAGCGCGGTATGGGCACGCGTGTACTCGGGCGCCGCACTCCTCCTCTGGCCTCCGGCAGAACGGGACACAGCACTGGAGCACAGGGATGAAAGGTGAGTATAACTGTTTATTTTTTTTGTATGTGTGCAGCGTGATAGGGATGAGGGGTGCCATACATACCAGGATTGGGGAGTGAGGGGACCACACATAGCAGGGGGGGGGCATGCATACCAGGATAGGGATGAGGGGTACCATGTATACTAGGATAGGGATGAGGGGTACCATGCATACCAGGATAGGGATGAGGGGTACCATACATACCAGGATAGGGATGAGGGGTACCATACATACCAGAATCAGGATGAGGGGTACCGTATATACCAGGATGAGGGATGGGGTGCCATGCATACCAGGATTGGGGATGAGGAAGCCATGCATACCAGGATGAGGGATTGAGTACCATGCATACCAGGATTGGGGGATGAGGGGTGCAATGCATACCAGGATTGGGATGAGGGGTGCCATATATACCAGGATGAGAGTTGGGGTGCCATGCATACCAGGATTGGGATGAGGGGTGCCATGCATACCAGGATTGGGGATGAGGGGTGCCATGCATACCAGGATTGGGGATGAAAGGTGCCATGCATACCAGGATTGGGGATGAGGCGGCCATGCATACAAGAATGAGGGATCAGGTGCCATGCATGCCAGGATTGGGATGAGGGGTGCAATGCGTACCAGGATTGGGAATGAGGGGTGCAATGCGTACCAGGATTGGGGATGAGGGGTGCCATGCGTACCAGGATTGGGGATGAGGGGTGCCACGCGTACCAGGAATGGGGATGAGGGGTGCCATACGTACAAAAATTGGGGATGACGGGTGCCATGCGTACCAAGATTGAGGATGAGGGTTGCCATGCGAACCAGGATTGGGGATGAGGGGTGCCATGCATACTAGGATTGGGGATGAGGGGTACCATGCATACCAGGATGAGGGATGGGGAGCCATGCATACCAGGATTCCGATGAGGGGCCATGCATACCAGGATAGGTATGAGGGATACCATGTATACCAGGATAGGGATGAGGGGTACCATGCATACCAGGATAGGGATGAGGGGTACCATACATACCAGGATTGGGGGATGAGGGGTGCCATGCATACCAGGATTGGGATGAGGGGTGCCACATATACCAGGATGAGAGATGGGATGCCATGCATACCAGGATTGGGGATGAGGGATGCCATGCATACCAGGATTGGGAATGAGGGGTGCAATGCGTACCAGGATTGGGAATGAGGGGTGCCATGCGTACCAGGATTGGGGATGAGGGGTGCCATGCGTACCAGGAATGGGGATGAGGGGTGCCATACGTACAAAGATTGGGGATGATGGGTGCCATGCCTACCAAGATTGAGGATGAGGATTGCCATGCATACCAGGATTGGGGATGAGGGGTGCAATGCATTCCAGGATTGGGGATGAGGGGTGCCATGCATACCAGGATTGGGGATGGGGTGTCATGCATACCAGGATTGGGAATGAGGAGTACCATGCATACCAGGATGAGGGATGGGATGCCATGCATACCAGGATAGAGATGTGGGGGGGCCATGCATACCAGGATAGGGATGAGGGGCCATGCATACCAGGATAGGGATGAGGGGTACCATGTATACCAGGATAGGGATGAGGGGTACCATGCATACCAGGATAGGGATGAGGGGTACCATACATACCAGTATGGGGGTTGAGGGGTGCCATGCAAACCAGGATGAGGGATGGGGTGCCATGCATACCAGGATTGGGGATGAGGAAGCCATGCATACCAGGATGAGGGATTGGGCGCCATGCATACCGAGATTGGGAAATGAGGAAGCCATGCATACCAGGATGAGGTATTGAGTACCATGCATACCAGGATTGGGGGATGAGGGGTGCCATGCATACCAGGATTGGGGATGAAAGGTGCCATGCATACCAGGATTGGGGATGAGGGGGCCATGCATACAAGAATGAGGGATCGGGTGCCATGCATGCCAGGATTGGGATGAGGGGTGCAATGCGTACCAGGATTGGGAATGAGGGGTGCAATGCCTACCAGGATTGGGGATGAGGGGTGCCATGCGTACCAGGATTGGGGATGAGGGGTGCCACGCGTACCAGGAATGGGGATGAGGGGTGCCATACGTACAAAAATTGGGGATGACGGGTGCCATGCGTACCAAGATTGAGGATGAGGGTTGCCATGCGTACCAAGATTGGGGATGAGGGGTGCCATGCATACTAGGATTGGGGATGAGGGGTACCATGCATACCAGGATGAGGGATGGGGTGCCATGCATACCAGGATGAGGGATGGGATGCCATGCATATCAGGATAAGGATGTGGGGAAGCCATGCATACCAGGATTCCGATGAGGGGCCATGCATACCAGGATAGGTATGAGGGATACCATGTATACCAGGATAGGGATGAGGGGTACCATGCATACCAGGATAGGGATGAGGGGTACCATACATACCAGGATTGGGGGATGAGGGGTGCCATGCATACCAGGATTGGGATGAGGGGTGCCACATATACCAGGATGAGAGATGGGGTGCCATGCATACCAGGATTGGGGATGAGGGATGCCATGCATACCAGGATTGGGGATGAGAGGTGCCATGCATACCAGGATTGGGGATGAGGGGGCCATGCATACAAGAATGAGGGATGGGGTGCCATGCATGCCAGGATTGGGAATGAGGGGTGCAATGCGTACCAGGATTGGGGATGAGGGGTGCCATGCGTACCAGGATTGGGGATGAGGGGTGCCATGCGTACCAGGAATGGGGATGAGGGGTGCCATACGTACAAAGATTGGGGATGACGGGTGCCATGCGTACCAAGATTGAGGATGAGGATTGCCATGCATACCAGGATTGGGGATGAGGGGTGCAATGCATACCAGGATTGGGGATGAGGGCTGCCATGCATGCCAGGATTGGGGATGGGGTGTCATGCATACCAGGATTGGGAATGAGGAGTACCATGCATACTAGGATGAGGGATGGGATGCCATGCATACCAGGATAGGGATGTGGGGGGGCCATGCATACCAGGATAGGGATGAGGGGCCATGCATACCAGGATAGGGATGAGGGGTACCATGTATACCAGGATAGGGATGAGGGGTACCATGCATACCCGGATAGGGATGAGGGGTACCATACATACCAGTATTGGGGTTGAGGGGTGCCATGCAAACCAGGATGAGGGATGGGGTGCCATGCATACCAGGATTGGGAATGAGGGGTGCCATGCATACCAGGATGCGGATGAGGGCCATGCATACCAGGATAGGAATGAGGGGTACCATGTACAGTACAGACCAAAAGTTTGGACACACCTTCTCATTTAAAGATTTTTCTGTATTTTCAAGACTTTGAAATTTGTACTTACACACTGAAGGCATCAAAACTATGAATTAACACATGTGGAATTATATACTTAACAAAAAATTGTGAAACAACTGAAAATATATCTTATATTCTAGGTTCTTCAAAGTAGCCACCTTTTGCTTTGATGACTGCTTTGCACACTCTTGGCGAGCTTCAAGAGGTAGTCACCGGAAATGGTCTTCCAACAATCTTGAAGGAGTTCCCAGAGATGCTTAGCACTTGTTGGCCCTTTTGCCTTCACTCTGCGGTCCAACTCACCCCAAACCATCTCGATTGGGTTCAGGTCTAGTGACTGTGGAGGCCAGGTCATCTGGCGTAGCACCAGGGGCGTACATAGAAATCATGGGGCCCCATAGCAAAAGTCCAAACTGGGCCCCCCTTCCCCGTAAAAAAAAATCTGCAACGTAACTGGAATCACAGTGTATAGGCGCAGTCACAAAAGGACATAGCTATCTACTTTGGAAGACAGGGAAATGGACATGTCTTGTAGCATATACATAGTAAATGTGCCCTTACTGAAGCCTTTTTATTGTTCTCAACCCTTTTATCGCCGTATAGATTTAAATACCCCCAAAAAAGCATCCAACACACTGTATGATAACCCCTACAGTAAATTACCCTACTGTAACCCCCACATGCACTGTATGATGACTCCATAGTCCCCCCAGCAAACTATGATGTCCACACAACCACCCACACAATATGATAGCTCTGACAGCATCCAAACACAGTATGATGGTCCACACACACTCCCCATAGCAACCCCCCCTAACACAGTATGAAGGTCCCCGCAAAGTATGATGATCCCCACAGACCCACATTGTATGATGATCCTCACACAGTTTGATGGCCCCATAGCCCCTCCACAGGACCTCCAAACATTATGATGAAGGTACCCACAGTATGATGGTCAGCACATTTCCCCCTCACACAGTAAGCAGCACAGTGGCTCAGCGGTTAGCACTGCAGCCTTGCAGCTCTGGGGTACTGGGTTCAAATCCCACCAAGGACATCATCTGCAATGAGTTTGTATGTTCTCCCCGTGTTTGTGTGGGTTTCATCCGGGTTCTCTAGTTTCCTTCCACACTCCAAAGACATACTGATAGGGAATGTAAATTGTCAGCCCCAATGGGGACAGTGCTGATAATGTCTGTGAAGTGCTGTGGAATTAATGGCACTATATAAGTGAGTAAAATAAATATATACTGTATTTTGCGGATTATAAGACGCACCCCAAATTTTGGGGTGCAGAATAGGAAAAAATATTTGTTGTTTATTTTTAAATAAAATGGTGTGCCTCCTGAGGGGGGGTCACAGGAGCCAGGCTCACACATACCGGAGACTGGCGGGAGAGGAGGCTACGGCAGGAGACGGGCGATGCTGCGGCCCCACCCTCAGAGGAAATGTCAGTGATTCAAGGCGGTGGTGGTGGCAGCGGGAGCTAGGCGAGTTCAGCGAGGCGATGCTGCGGCCCTGTCCTCAGAAGTCGGCGGTGAGCGGAGGCGAGGTTCCCTATCCTGTACATAGCCCTGCGCTGTGCTTTTGTAAAATGGCCGCCGGAGCATGCGCAGATCGAGATCTCTAGAGAACTCGGCCAGCTCCCGCCGCCACCACCACCACCTTGAATCACTGACATTTCTTCTGAGGGCGGGGCCGAAGAATCGCCCCGCTACTGCCGCAGCCGCCGCCAACCTCCTGTGTTTGGAAACCCTATCCGACACCGCCCCCCAAGTAACCATAACTTTTCATTATAAGACGCACACCCTTTTTCCTCCCAAATTTTGGGGGAAAAAGTGTGTCTTATAATCCGAAAAATACAGTGAGTAAAATAAAATAAATAAATAATATTGGCCCCCACAGTAGTCCCCACCACAATATGATGGTTGCCACAAGCCCCCCACATCATATGATGACCCCCTTTCAGTAGTCCCCATCACAGTATAAGACCCCACAGACCCTTACAAGTCCTGACTAGGAGAGCATGAGCTGCCGTGCAGATAAATGTGTGTAAAGCAGTAATTTATACAATTTATTAATGTTCAGCTCTAATCCTCTCTGGTCCCAGAAGTTCCTCCTCAAGCCTTTTGGTGATCGACACAGGACAGTGTGACAGTAGCTCTAGCTCGGTGTGAAGGAGGCTTCCTGACTCTCTTTGTGCACAATCACAGCCCTCCTCCCTATAAACCTGTAAATAGTTAGCAGAATTCTATTTACGACCCCTCCCCCTGCCTTAACACCCGCACATCCAACAATCAGCATGCAGGTGGAAACTCATCTGACTGAGTCATTTCACACAGAGAGCCCAGCGCTGCCCTGCTAACCTGCAGTGTCAGCTGAGTGTCACCCCGGCCTCCAGGACGCTCCCTCTGTCTCCATTAGCCAGGCTCCAATGATCACCACGCTCCGGGTGCTCAGCTCCTCTCTGCTGTGCACGCAGCGCAGTGATCTAGAGGGGCATGTCTATGGAGAGAGCAGCCGGCTCCGGGCCCCCTGAACGCTGGGGCCCCATAGCAGTCGCGTGGTCTGCCTCTATGGGCGGTACGCCACTGCGTAGCACCCCATCACTCTCCTTCTTGGTCAAATAGCCCTTACACAGCCTGGAGGTGTGTTTGGGGTCATTGTCCAGTTGAAAAATAAATGATGGTCCAAATAAACGCAAACAGGATGGAATAGCATGCCACTGCAAGATTCTGTGGTAGCCATGCTGGTTCAGTCTGCCTTCAATTTTGAATAAATCCCCAACAGTGTCACCAGCAAAGCACCCCCACACCATCACACCTCCTCCTCCATGCTTCACGGTGGGAACCAGGCATGTAGAGTCCATCCGTTCACCTTTTCTATGTCGCACAAAGACATGGTGGTTGGAACCAAAGATCTCAAATTTGGACTCATCAGACCCAAGCACAGATTTCCACTGGTCTAATGTCCATTCCTTGTGTTCTTAAGCCCAAACAAGTCTCTTCTGCTTGTTCCCTGTCCTTAGCAGTGGTTTTCTAGCAGCTATTTTACCATGAAGGCCTGCAGCACAAAGTCTCCTCTTAACAGTTGTTGTAGAGATGTGTCTGCTGCTAGAACTCTGTGTGGCATTGACCTGGTCTCTAATCTGAGCTGCTGTTAACCTGCGATTTCTGAGGCTGGTGACTCGGATAAACTTATCCTCAGAAGTAGAGGTGACTCTTGGTCTTCCTTTCCTGGGGCGGTCCTCATGTGAGCCAGTTTCTTTGAAGCGCTTGATGGTTTTTGCAACTGCACTTGGGGACACATTCAAAGTTTGCCCAATTTTTCGTACTGACTGACCTTCATTTCTTAAAGTAATGATGGGCACTCGTTTTTCTTTACTTAGCTGCTTTTTTCTTGCCATACTACAAATTCTAACAGTCTATTCAGTAGGACTATCAGCTGTGTATCCACCTGACTTCTGCACAACACAACTGATGGTCCCAACCCCATTTATAAGGCAAGAAATCCCACTTATTAAACCTGACAGGGCACACCTGTGAAGTGAAAACCATTTCCGGTGACTTTCTCTTGAAGCTCATCAAGAGAATGCAAAGAGTGTGCAAAGCAGTTATCAAAGTAAAGGTGGCTACTTTGAAGAACCTAGAATATAAGACATATTTTCACTTGTTTCACACTTTTTTGTTAAGCATATAATTCCACATGTGTTAATTCATAGTTTTGATACCTTCAGTGTGAAAGTACAATTTTGAAAGTCATGAAAATACAGAAAAATCTTTCAATGAGAAGATGTGTCCAAACTTTTGGTCTGTACTGTATACCAGGATAAGGATGAGGGGTACCATGCATACCAGGATGAGGGATGGGGTGCCATGCATACCAGAATAGGGATGAGGGGTACCATGCATACCAGGATGAGGGGTACCATACATACCAGGATAGGGATGAGGAGTGTCATGCATACCAGGATGGGGGTGAAGGGCCCATGCATACCAGGATAAGGCTGAAAGGGCCATTCATACCAGGATTGGGTATGAGAGACCATGCATACCAGGATGAGGGGTGCCATGCATACCAGGATTGGGGGTGAGGGGTGCCATGCATACCGGGATTGGGGGTGAAGGGTGCCATGCATACGAGGATGTGGATAAAGGGTGTCATGCATACCAGGGTAGGGATGAGGGGTGTTATGCATACCAGGATATGGATGAGGGGTGCCATGCATACCAGGATAGGGATGAGGGGTGCCATGCATACCAGGATAGGGATGAGGTGTGATAGGCATACCAGGATAGGATGGGGGCAGCACATAACAGCATGGGATAACAGGATTGGGGAGCACAAATACCAGGATGGGGGCAGCACAAATACCAGGATGTTGGCAGCACATACCAATAAAAATGCTCGCTACCCGGGCGTAGAATGGGTTCAATAGCTAGTATTGTATAAAGCCGGCAGCCATCACTCCTAACTCCTCCTAACACATGCATGTTCCATTTGGCTGAGCATGTGTGTGCTCATATCTGAGAAAAAGCATGAAGACCCCTAAACACATTAGTGCAAAGTCAGCTGAACCCGCCAATTTACTATATCTAACGTGTATTGTGGGTCTCTCAACCCATGACAAACTGCAACGTCCCATACTTTTGTTTTAAGCTTTTGCTTTGAGATAAGTCGTCCTTAGAAGGGCCTGGCAGTCAACTACTCCTCTTTCTCCTTAAAAACTGCACGCCTATTTAGGCAGAACCACCTACATGTGTATAGGGAGGACAGGCAAGATGGCTGACTGCCCTTCCTGCATTATACAAACATGACTTATTTGTGTAGGCTCTGCTGTTTATGATTTTTGTAGGACTTTTACTGTTCCAATCAAAATTTTTGAACCCCCAATAAAAATTAGGTTTCTTTGCAAAATTCACAAAGTTTCTGCTGTTTCCAATAAACCAATCAAACAAGAACAGTGTAAATGAGGCAAAATAAATAATATAACATCACTACTGCAAAAGAGGCCACTAATAATGGAGATTATACAGAAACTTTTATAGATTGTTCTTCTTTTTATTTTTCCATAAATGATGTTATTATCATGGAAGGTGATGGAGCAGATGATGATGATGACTCCACTCCTCAGGCCTCGGCTTGCACTTGTGCTGTTTTTAGAAATCCAGGTCTGCATCACACATGACGGAGAGGTGAAGAGCAGGAATGTTTTCCTGAATCCCTCTAGGATGTTCATCCTACAACACTGCGTTCAACCATATGGCCTTCTTTCTGTCCATGTCCAGGCAGGTGAAGGAGCAGCCGCTTCCTTCTGTCTATCCATGTCCAGGTGGGTGAAGGAGCAGCCGCTTCCTTCAGTATATCCATATCCGATTAATGAAGGAGCAGCCGCTTCCTTCTGTCTGTCCTTTTCCACCACATTGTAGATGAGTCGTCCAGATGGTGACATAGCAAGTATGACTGGAAGAATTCCTCCAATTTCAGCCAATAATTACTTACTATGTTGATCCAGAGGAAGGCGAAAAATAACCCCGAAGACTAGTTGTTGGATAATCCTCATATCAGGGGAAAAAAATTCCTTCCTGACCCCAAATATGGCGATCGGAATGAATCCCTGGATGGTTGGTGCTCTAATCTACTTGGATGTTATGTGGTGGAAGCTCGGTAGGTTTGTCAAAGTCCGGTTAATAAGAAAGTCCAGTGTAGTTGTATCGTCCGATTAAAGGTTCATTCCTAGATGTTGCTGGAATGGGGCTGATTTCTCTCAGCCTAATACTCCTGTAAGAAGAGAAATATACACGTCTGAGAATCAGCCCCTCACATACAGTATATACTGTATACAGGGGGTGTAAGAATAAGGTGTATAGTGTGTATGTGTGTTACTGGGCAGTGATATAGATGTCCCTATATGATATACTTACAGAAGTCCCATGGGAATGGTGGATCGGCTGTGCCGGATTCCACTTTGCTCCAGTCTATGGAGTTGAAGAACGGATGGGATCTGATGGACGATATAATAGCCAATCGAGAGAATGGAATTTTGCAGAGGAGCTGGAAAATGAAAGAGACCATTAGTCATGACATTATGTATTATTAGTAGCAAGTTATTACACAATGTCTATGAACTGTCCACATCTTATGTTCATATCTTCTTATCACCCTCCATCATCCTGTCTTCATCTGATCCTACTCACCCCTTCCATGATATCGATGGCATCAGGGCAGATGCTTGGTGGATAACAAGGAACATCATTCTGCAGTGATTCGCAATATTCCTCTTTTGAGCCGAGGCTATAGAACGGCTGATCACCTACAATCATCGTAAATAGTAGGGCGCCAAAGGAAAATGAGTCCACCTGATAGTTGTGGTCTTCTCCATACATTATCTGTGGGAACATGAGACAGGAAATGAGCTGAATACACTAGTGAGAGGATTTACCCACAGGCCATGAGGACCGATCTGTGATTAGATATGAGCAGGATACATAGGCATCAGAGTATTACTCAGTCCTATCAGCATCAATCAGACGGAGGTTCCTTACCTCTGGCGCAGCGTAACCAATAGAGCCTACTAATTCATTAAATGTTTCCTTCTCAAACACTTTTATTGCTGATGAGCCAAAGTCAGCGATTTTGATGTGTCCGATGTCATCTAGGAGAATGTTCTCAGGCTTCAGGTCACTGCAGGAAAAAGAGCAGATACTGATTGTGAGGAGGATAATTCATAAAAAGAACTTTATATAATAGATATGTAAGAAAGGAGACAACAGGGAGTCAGAGGTGATATATTTATGTCTGTAGCTGAACTGATTACCGATGTATGATGCCTTTTTCATGAAGATATTGGATTCCGCAGACCATCTCTGCTGCAAAGAGCCTATGGAGAAGAAAGTAGAAGATCAGTGGTTACACACACAATCATACAGAGAGCATGAGGAGATCACACACCTGTCCCACGAACATGCACGTCTTCATTTTCTCCTGTTGTCATTGTCCATTGCTGGGATTACAATGTACGGGCAAAAGATTATTAGGATTCAGTTAAAAGACATTTACCTTGTTGCCTTTATATCATAAGGCATTGATTTTTCCATGTGATCAAACAGGTCTCCTCCAGCCATGTAGTCCATCGCTATGATGTATTGATTAGGTGTCTCCATAAATCCCCGCAGAGAGGTTAGGAAGCGGCACCCAGTGGCCCTTTTCAGGACTTCTATCTCAGTAATGACTTTGTCCTCAGCACGACGACTCTGGTCCATGATTTTGACAGCCAGCAGATCTTCACTGATCGGATCTGATGCCAAGATGACCTGAAGGAAAATCACAACAGATCAGACCAAATTCTGTCATCCCACAGGAATCAGTCTAATGCAGAGCTGGATAACGTGCGTCTCACGGACCGAGACAGCAAAAAGGCTGTCCCAATGCCACCGCTATCCGCACATCCTCAGTATGCAGACACAGGTAAATACATTGGTGGAAGAGGGGCTGCCAACTACTTCTTCCACCAATCAGCATGTGAGACAGCAGACGTGATGACTTCATTACATCGTGTCTGCTGTATGGAAAGTCAGTTCACCGGAGACAGGAGCAAAGTGTTGGGGGAACGGGACCGAGGTGAGTATGTGCTGGTTTCTTTTTTTCCCCCATATATGTATGAGATGTTTGCATGTATATAGGAGGCCATGAGGGGCTCATACTGTATGTAGGAGGCAATGTGAGGGCTCATACTGTAAATAGTAGGCAATGTGGCGGCTTATACTGTATATAGGAGGCAATGTGGGGGCTCATACTGTATATAAGAGACAATGTTGGGGCTCATACTGTATATAAGAGGCAATGTGGGGGCTCATACTGTAAATAGGAGGCAATGTGGGGGCTCATACTGTAAATTTGAGGCAATGTGAGGGTTCATACCTTAAATAGGAGGCAATGTGGGGGCTCATACTGTAAATACGAGGCAATGTGGGGGCTTATACTGTATATAGGATGCAATGTGGGGGCTCATACTGTATGTAGGAGGCGATGTGGGAGTTCAAACTGTATATAAGAGGCAATGTGGAGGCTCATACTGTATATAAGAGACAATGTGGAGCTCATACTGTATATAGGGGACAATGTGGAGGTTCATACTGTATAAAGAGAGGTAATGTGGGGCTCATATTTTATATAGGGTCTATGTGAGGGCTCATATTGTATATAAAGAGGCTATGTGGGGGCTCGCTCTGCATATAGAGAGGCTATGTGGAGGCTTAAGCTATATACAGGTGGCTATGTGGGGGCTCATACTTTAAGGGGCAATTTTGGGGCTCATACTGTATATAGAGGGCTGTGTGTGGGCTCATACTGTATATAGAGAAGCTATGTGGGGGCTTACACTTTACGTAGGAAGTTGTGTGGGGGTTCATACTGTAAATAGGGGGCTGTTATTGGGCTCATACGGTATATAGGGGGGTGGCAGCAATACGGAATTTTGCTCAATTTAAGTGATAATATAAAATACTAATTATAATTGTAATAAATATGTTAATTTTAATATTGAGCAGAATAGATTGGGGAACACGGAAGAGTAGAAATTCACACTTACTTTTCCGAAGCCTCCCTCTCCAAGATCTTCATGGAAATTGAGATTGGAAAGTTCAATATGATTTTCTGTGCCGACCAATTCTCTAAAGGGTAAAATACGGAAACTGGCTTCATCAAGGTCTTGTACTGGCATGACCGCTGTGCCGGAGGGTGTCTCAACGCTTCCATCTGCTGAGATGATAAAAGAGTTATTGATAAATATAAATACATTACATTTTTAATCAAATTTCTGTAATTAAGCTGAAAATGTCTGACATTTGTGCCCTGATTCATCCAAACTGTCGAATGTAGAAAAATTGTCCTGTTGCCCATAGTAACCAATCACAGCTCAGATTCCATTTTTTCACATTCTATGGAACAGTGAAAGCTGCATTGTGATGGGTTGCTGTGGCAACAAGGAAAGTATTTCTGCAATTTTGATAATCAAGGCCTGTCAACCCCCAGTCTATTATACTAAACTCTTTCATTCTTACCTGGAGCATCTTTATCCAGTGATGTGTGTGGTGGGGAAACAATCAGGTGTTTGGTCTCTGGGATGGAGATGTTCTCATCTGGTGACCTGGCCCTTTGTAATGCACCATTCCCATTGACAATGGGTTTGGCATAGAAAAGACGTCTCCTACATTGGACAACCCAGTCTCTGTTGTTTCTGATTCTCTTCTGGGCTGCCGCTCTTTGTAGGTTTTGAGCCTCTTGGCTTTCAGAACTGGAGAATGAGACATGTCTGGGTCTTCCTTGGCCAACCTCTTCCAGCTCTAATTCTACGCTGATGATATTTCTTCGCTTATTGAGGATGGCATCTTTGTTCCTCCTCCTAATTTCAGGGACAAGTTCTCCGATTTTTTTTATGGAGATAAGAATGGCCCTGTGAAGTTGATTATCTGCGGAGTCTGCAGAGTCAGATTCCATGAGGTTCTCCATTTTCCTTTTCTCTATAAGGATCTCGTGTCTCTTGATCTTTCTCATTTTCTCCAAATTCTGTCTTTTGGACGCCATTTCTGAGGCGTCAGTGTCCATGTCCAGTACTATAAAGTCTTTTCGCCCTAAAGCGAACAGTGGTTTTTGCTCTTCAGCAATTCCTCTCCTCTGTCTTAGAACCCGATATCTTTGGGCTCTTCTCCTCTCTTCCTCCATTATAAAATTAGCTTTTGCTTTGTTTACAATGAAACGCATAGCAACTACCTCACCCTCGAAAGTCTGCAAGGCAGTGACTTCTCCTCGGCCGGAACACTGGGATATAGAAGGTGATGATGTCATCATACCAATTATGACATGTATTTAATTGTGATGTCATCAGACTAGGGTCCTATTTTGCGTTCATGAGGTCTCAATGGAGACATTATACCAGGACTTTAGTTTGTATTTTTGTCATTAAATGAAGTAACACTTGTTAAATGGTGATCTTTTATCTCTATATTAGCAGAATCCTTCATTCTGTCTGTTTTTCTCCATATTCTTTTATTGCTTAATTCTGTCCAATTATTGTACATTTTGTCATCAGGTCCACAATCTCCATTTTGTGGGGTGTTCACATTTAGCGTTTAAGCTACAGTTTATCCTCCTGGACATTACAGGAGAGCTGTACCTTCCTATATAATGTATTTTTGAACTGTTGACTCCTTTTTGCATTATGTGTCATAGAAGTATCAGGTGGTCTTTGTCATTTTATTCTAGTTCCACCTTGTGACCAGGGCCGGCTTTAGACAAATTGTGGCCCTAGGAAAAATTCAAAGTGGGGCCCCAGATTCTGAAATACTGCGCTAACAACAGCACTACAGTCAATTCAGTGCATTGAAGTGAGTTTTGAGCTAATAACAATGTCTTTAAGCGCCAAGAAGCCACTCAGAAGAAAGACAAAAGGAGTAAAACATATCACAAGGTTGTGTTCTTTGCTGACTACAAGCAGTTAAGCCACTAAAAACACAGTTTCACAGGTTTCCTCACTCTAGTTGTAGCCTACAAAGAACACAGCTTTGTAATATGTTTTAATTCAGTACATGAAAAAAATAATATGTGGAAAATATGTAAATCAAAAAATATTATTACAACGTTGAATTTTGCATTGAAGGCTTATTTGTCATGCATGCACAATATCATGCAATGTCTTGTGAATACAGTCTTGTCATCTATATGCTTAGTCCGAACAATCATATGTGTGAGATCTTTTCATTACCATCTGTAGATACTTAGAACTAAGTAAAGAAATAATAAAGTGCTGCTGAGACCAGCATAAATACAGCCATAGATATCATTTTACACTTTGCCAAACACAAATAATAAAAAATAACTTAACATCTCTTACAGGTTTAGTCAAAGGGATCCACAACTTAAATAACTAGAAAATGTTCAAGCAAATGGTTTCTAAAGGAGCCCTTACAGGTCTATGTAATAAAACTGGCAACATAGCGAATGCTTTCTAGAAGCGAACCTTTCTGGCTTTTTCTGAAGCAAAATCTTTAATTATTTTGGAGAAGTCCAGATTTCTGCGAATGTCCCGCTCAATTACAACCTCAACTAGACCAACAAAGCGATCTTGTAACATTGATGACCTTAAATTATTTTTTATCACTTTGAAAAGTGAGAAACTTCTCTCGCCTGACGCTACGGTCACAGGAACACTCATTAGGACACACAACTCCACACTAAGATTTGGGTACAAATCCAATAGGTTTGTACAGTAAATGTAAGTAAGCATGTTCAATGGTGAATGGGAAACATCATCTGGGATGCTCCTAATTGCTGAACACATTTCAAAATTCAAGTCATTGAGATCAACATCACCCATTTCTTCTGAAGAGTGTTTGCAGCATTCTACAAGCCTCTGCTCATCTTTCACAGCTTCCATTTCCTCCTTCTTAAAAAGGAACCCAAAAAGGTGGTAAAAATCTTTCACCTGAGAAAATCTCTCAGTTATGACCACAAGTGTCGCATCAATCAAGGTTAAAGACAAAACCCTCTTCACCATTTCCTCGGGAGTGCTGGACGTTCATAATCAAACATTTTTCTTTTTTTTTGTTTTCTTTTTATTGGCAATGAAAACTCTACATCTGCTTCTTCAGCTATACTATTTGCAATATAATAACCTGATTCAAAACCATCTTCCCTGTAATCTTACAGAAAATGAAGTACAGATTCAGTTTCTTAAGAGTGTCCATGCCAACTTTTGTTTTCTGAAAGATCTTGCTTGCACCATTAATATGTTATAAGACATCATACCAGGCAACAATGCAAGTGATGCAAACTGACCAGAAGAAATGTCATTCTTGGCCTCCGCAGCTTTTACATCAGCTTTTTTTGATGCAGCACAGATGACAAGGTCTTCAAGCGCAGAACAAACTTCCCTTAGGTCGTAGCGAAGAACTTTTACACTGTAAATCCGACATTCCCAGCGAGGAGAAATAACTGTATAGCCGAAACATCAATGCTATGATGTGAGTGCGGAGGGAATCTTCCCACATTCACCAAATTATACCAGCTCTTAACAACCAGTATATATAATGAGGAAACAGAGTTATGATGGCAAAAAAATACATATTTTATTTTATTAAAGACAAAAATTCATATAGAAAAAAGACAACTGTAAATGTGCAAGGGACAGCAACAGCTGTACAGCAAGTGGGTCCACAACCCAAAAGGAATGCCTAGTAAACATTGCAATTATAAAAGGCTGCAGGCATGAATCATAAAGTGCAGCACAGGTAGGGCATAAAACCATACACCTATATTAGCTAAATGCCAATGATAAACGTGTCCATGACATCCGTATCAATTACCCCATAACTAGGCCCGCTAATAAGGTGATGGTCTTACCAGTGGTAAGGGCTGTGGGTGAACTGGCAGCACAGTGGGCGTAGTGGAGTACCCCGACGCACGTTTCGAGGCATCCGCAGCCGCTTTCTCAAGGGGCGGTAGCAAAGAAATTTTACTCTGTGAATCCAACATTCCCAGCGAGTATCAGACAGTGATTTGATGGTCAGGTTGGTTACATTTTTCTTTGAAGTTGCACATTGCAGTGTTGATGAGCTGAAGAGCACATACATTTGCTGCAATACTCCAAAGAATGTGACAGAGAGAACAGATGATTTAGCAGCATCAATGATGACTACATTAAGAGTGTGGCTACTTCAGGGCATATACAATGCTCTTTTATTCATGGCCGATGTAAATACTTTTATGGCCAAAAATGACAAAAGCATTTTCGGACTGATACCTTTATTGGCTAACCAGAAAAAATATATATGCAAGCTTTCAGAGCACAGAGGCTCCTTCTTCAGGCAGGATTGCAAATGAATTAATAAGACAAATGAATAAGGCATCATCCTTTACACCTCATGATCAAATGTCCTGCTGTAATATCTCTTAAATGTTGTGCCTCCTAAAACCAGGTGAGGAACAATCAGAGCAAGGTATAATAGAAACAATTCACCAATTCTGCATTTATCACCCACTCCTGGTTTTGGCTCCCACTCCTGAGAAAAAATACTGACCAAATACTGATAGTGGGGCCATAGCCTAACACTTGTTCTCCAATAGGCAAATAGTGCTCCATCCTTCCCGAGTCTCGCCGTATGTCTAAGCAGTACTGTACAGTCACATATGGGGTATTTCTATGTTCAGCAGAAATTGTGGGACAAATTTTGGTGCCATTTTTACCGATTTTCCTTTATGAAATGTAAAATTTGGGGCTAAAACTAAATTTTTCTGGAAAAGATGTAATTATTTTTCTTCACTGCCCAATGGTATAAAATTCTGTGACACCTTTGGTGTCATTATCACTGCATCCCTAGATGAATTCATTGAGAGGTGAAGTTTGTAAAATGGGTCACTTGAGGGAGGTTTTGTAAATTTTTTTGGAAAATTGAGAAATTGTTGATCAACTTTTAACCATTCTGACTTCCTAACAAAAAAAAATATTTAAAAAACGATGCTGATGTTAAGTAGACATGTGGTAAATGTTAATTATTACCTATTTTGTATGATATAACTATCTGGTTTAAGGGTATAAAAATTAAAAGTTTGAAAATTGTGAAATTTTCTCCAGAATTTCCCATATTTTCACAAATAAACACAAAAAATATCGCTCTAAATTTACCACTAACATAAATTACAATGTGTCGCGCTCAGGAGTTATTACCTCATAATGTGACACTGGCCAGAATTGTAAAATGTGGTTTGGACGGGAAGGTGAAAATAGGCTTCAAGGTGAAAGGGTTAATAACATCTCCCATTTGTTAACTTTACATCAGCCTCATTTTTCCATTACTTTTTTATTTTGTTAGAATGTTATAAAGGTTAAAGCTTTAATAGCAAATTTAGATCTTTTCAAGAAAACTTTCAAAGCCTTTTCTACGGCCCTATTCAGGCTTGAAGCAACTTTGAGGGACCGACTTATTGGGAGATTGGGAAGTGATACCATTTTAAAAACTGCACCCCTCAATGTTGCTGCTGTCAGAAAGTTTGTTAACCCGTCACGTGCTACACAGAAATTTACACAAAGTGCCATAAAAAAATGAAAAATTTTATTTTTTCCACTAAATCATTGTTTTTAGACTAAACCTAGGCAAAGTGCGGCCCATGAACAAAGGAGGAGAACAGCTCAGCATATATTGCAAAAAGTATTTATTTAGTAATACACAATAAAAACACAAATAGGAAATCAGACAATGTGGTAGTGTCTGATGGTAAAGTGCTTACAGGTCTGGTAAACATATTATAATATGCTTGTAATATATCTGTGAAATTACACAATTGCACGTTGCCCACAATGATAATTGAATTATAAATAATAATAAGTTTAAACAAGTGAACTAGGATAGAAATCACAGGATTAACACATATAACATGATCCCACTGACTGCTAAATGAAAGGGGATGGGGGTGAAACAATGTTCTTAGTATTAAGCTATGTGCCCATCTCTAAAGCCAAAATCATGTTACAACCAGCGGGATAATTACCTGACAGGGAAGCACAGCACGGGCGGAAGTAAGAAAGTGGTGAGGGTGATAGCCCAACGTACGTTTCGCGGCGTCCCAGGCCGCTTTCTCAAGGGCAAGAAGTGATGTCCTCATAGTGACCCAAGATGCATATATATTCATCTCTCCCCTTAGAATCTGGAGTGCAGACAGCTGGTCGGTGAGGCACGCACCCGGAAGTGGCCAGCTATACCGGGGGTGTGCCTCGCGGATCACATGATGTGGGGCCAGTATGCCACACACGGCACATGCGCGCGGCTCAGGGAGCACACTGCGCATGCGCCCCAGCCGTCAAACCACAGAACCGCGCATGCGCGGAAACGAAGTCCCACGCAGGCGCAGGGTGGCCCTCAGACGGCCAGGCGCGCGCGCGCCGCAATCCCCACCGCGAGCACGCGCTCAGCCACGTTAGGAAGCAGTATAGCAGCACTCATTATAAAAGAATTAGGATAAACAGGGAGTGCAGCGGTGAGACAAAGAGGGAGCCTAATGATCATAGATGGAAGAAGGGCCAAAGAAATAGATACTGCATACAGCAAAGTTTTTTTCCAAGAAAAATACATATAAATCTAAAAAATCACATAAGTATAATTAGCAGCAATTGTAGATTCTGATGATCATAACTTCCGTCTAGGCATGAGATCCAATGTGTATATCCAAGTCTCACTGATCTCCAGACACAAGTGGGGTTATAAGGACTTTCATGAGTATGGACTAATAAAAGAGGAAAAGAAACAAAAGAAAAGACAATGATTAAAACCATTAGAATTAAAATCACATGAAAAATAATAATTCCTCTTATAATCACCCAACCCACATGTGTAAGTACATACATGTGGGGATAGAGGTATACAGGATAAACTTACAGCTACAAAAATGAGTGCAGCCCATGTACGGCCCTCTGGCTGTTCCAGTCCAACTCACTGACCTAGACAGCTACAGGGCTGAAAACACTGGCCCACAGGTCGCACCATTCGACCACCTGGAGTCCCGATATCACAGCTATCTGCCTCCTCAAGAAGCAGATAACTGTCAACACAATGGTGTAGGATGGAGCTGCTGGTTCCTCCTTCCACCACTCAGTTTATGGGACTCAGACAGCAAATGTGATGATGTCATTACTAGTGATGAGCGAGCACTAAAAAACTCGGGTGCTCTTTGCTCGGGTCGAGAAAATCGTAATGCTCAGATGCTGAACCCGAGCAACGAGCCCAATGTAAGTCTATGGGAAACTCGAGCATTTTTCCAGCGGTTCCCCCCGCAGAGATGTGCAGGGGGCCTAAAAATTGCCCTAAACAATGGGAACAGTGCTGAAATGACATGGGAACTCAGGCATCTCTGACTCTCAGGTCACTGCCGTGAACAATGTTGTCAGAGTATTACGCCACTTTTACGGACCAACAATAAAACATACAAAAACTAAACCAAAATGGATGTTCCTGGAAAAAATGTTAAGGGACATTTTTTCCAGGGTAATGACTTGTATATAAGGCAAAAAAAACAAACACAAAAACAAAAATGCTCCTTTACACCTTGGGCTATGTTCACACGTAGCGTTTTTGATGCGTTTTTGCACTTTTGCATTGCTTTCAATGGTGAAAAATACATTCACCAGTAAATGTAATTTTAACATTTTACTATCTTATCTGGTCATGTGGTGTGTGACACATCATCAGACACATCCATACAGTGCTGAAAAGACATGGGAACAATATATGGAAGACCCCTGGAAGCATCTCTGACTCCCAGGTCACTGCCCAAAGCCGTGGCCATCAGACGTGATCCTGTATTACTGCTGTAAAAATACAGACATTTTTGGCAACGTGACAAATATTAAACCCCATTTAAAATGGACAAGGTGCGTGGCAAGGGATGGGGAAGTGGACGTAATGGTGATGGTGCACCCAGATGCCGAGGCTGTCGGCAAGATGAAACTGTGCCTACTAAGGAAGCCACAACATCGCCGTTGGATTCAATGGGGGGCAAAACCAAACACATACACAACACCTTCAAACGGGCCCAAAAGCTGCCAAAACACATCAAATTAGGGGCAGACACCAGGAAAGTGGCATCAATTGACCCAGAGTACAAGTAATATAATTATTATTATTTATTCTTATAGTGCCATTTATTCCATGGCGCTTTGCATGTGAAAAGAAGTCACCGACTGCTATAAGAGGAGAGAAGACCCTGCCCGTGAGGGCGCACAAACAATCGACAAGGGATGGGTGAGGAAACAGTAGGTGAGGGTAGAGCTGATCATGCAGCGGTATGGTGGAGCGAAGGTTACTGAAAGTTGTACGCATGTCGGAAGAGATGGGTTTTCAGGTTCCTTTTGAAGGTTTCAACAGTAGGCGAGAGTCTGATATGTTGGGGTAGAGAGTTCAAGAGTAGGTGGGAAAATGCACGAGAGAAATCTTGCACAAGTGCTTGTGACCAGGGACGGTACATCTCATTGACGGCACACTGGATTAATATTGTGGAAGCCGTGACCCAGTCGCACCCTGGGACGGAACACGTCTTCCCGACACATAGAATTGTGGGCTCTGGGTCAATCAAGCTTCAACACAATGTTCACAAGGTCTCCTACACAATGAGCAAATTATTCATGATGATAGACGCCACTGTCTCCTTAGCTTGCTGATGGTACTTTTCTGTGGGAATGAGCTTGTCTCCAACCAGTCTGGAATATTTCTAGTGAATTATGGCACGCCATGGTTTGCTATTAGCACCTAGTACCAGAAGCGAAAACATCCACAATTTTCTTCTCAGAAATTTTATTTGGTAGACTGAGTGGCTGCCCAAACTTTAGTCTCTCAAAAAGGAGCTGAAGACACTGAGTGGCAGAAGGTGCAAGTTCCTCCAGCATGTTAGACATCAGAGGAAGAATAGAGAGGGCAGCATGGTGGCTCAGTGGTTTGCACTGCAGCCTTGCAGCGCTAGGGTTCTGGGTTGAAATCCAGCCAAGGACAACATCTGCAAGGACTTTGTATGTTCTCCCTGTGTTTGCATGGGTTTCCCCCAGGCTTTCTGGTTTCCTCTTCAGTAAAAAAAGCAGCCACTGAGTGTCCGGGAATCTTCACACAGACTTTTCTTAGCCAGGGCTGCTTCTTGACAGGGTTGGACGGGCCCACTAGAGAACAGGAGAATCCTCCAGTGCGCCCTGCCTTCTCCTTCAGGAGATTTCATAGTGCAAACCTTGCAGCTGGTATGGGGCTATTGAGTGGGAGAGAAAGGTGGGCCCTCAGAATCAAATCCTCTGGTGGGCCCAATGATCTTCAGTCTTCACAGCCATATTTTTTAGCTCAGTGAAAGGACTGGCATAGAGGGAAAACGTATCTACTCCGGCTGTCATTTCTCCCAGGAAGTCCTCTAATGCAGCTTGTTCCATAAGCAATGGCAGCCCGTCCAAAATCAGCCCACACTTCTTGGTGGTGCTTTGACACACAAAGATCTTTCTTTATGCCTTGAATTTCATGACTACAGAGTTGGGCAATGGCCTGATCTACAATGCATTTGAGAAATAATGTGTAAAAGCACGTCCAATCCACAGCAAAAATGGAGCCATAGAGTGCCGGGAAACCTTAACCTAGACTTTTCTTAGCCAGGGCTGCTTCTCAGCAGGGTTGGATGGGCCCACCAGAGAACCAGAGACTCCTCCAGTGGGGGCCCTGGCTTCTACTTCAGGAGAGTTTATAATGCAACCTTGCAGGTCGTGATGATGATAGAGGCCACCATCTCCTTAGCTTGCTGCTGGTATTTTTTTGTGGGAATGAGCTTGGCTCCAGCCAACCTGGAATATTTTCAGTGAATTCAGGCACGCCATGGTTTGGTATTGGCACCGAGTACCAGAAGCGAAGCCATCCACAATTTCCTTCTCAGGAATTTTATTTGGTAGTCTGAGTGGCTACCCAAACATTAGTTTCTCACAAAGGAGCTCAAGACATTGAGTGGCAGTAGATGCAAGTTTCTCCAGCATGTTAGATACCAGAAGGAGAACAGAGAAGGCAGCACAGTGGCTCAGTCATTAGCACTACAGCGTTTCAGCGCTGGGGTTCTGGTTCCAAATCCCAGCAAGGACAACATGCTTAAAGGAGTTGTCTACTACTTTTACATTCCACGCGGCACCCCCGCCGATCAACTATTATTGGTGCCGACGGCGGCTGCTGCCGGCCGGAAGTGCTTACCTGAGGGGCTCCACCATCAAGTGGTAGTGGCCGCTGCGGTGTACTGCACATCCGCCTCCTATTCAATTGAATATAACAGCTGATCGGCGGGAGTGCCGCGTGCGGGACCCCGGCTGATCATACATTGATGCCCTATCCTACGGATAGGACGTCAATGTAAAAGTATTGGACAACTTCTTTAAGGAGTTTGTATGTTCTCCTCGTGTTTGCGTGGGTTTACCCCAGGTTCTCCGGTTTGCTCCTCAGTAAAAAGGCTGCCATACAGTGTCCGGGAACCCTCACACAGACTTTTCCTAGCCAGGGCTGCTTCTCAGCAGGGTTGGACGGGCCCACCAGAGAACCGGAGACTCCTCCGGTAGGCCCTGGCTTCTCCTTCAGGAGAGTTCATAATGCAAACCTTGCAGGTCGTGATGATGATAGAGGCCATTATCTCACTAGCTTGCTGATGGTACTTTTCTGTGGGAATGAGCTTGTCTCCAACCAGCTTGGAATATTTCCAGTGAATTAAGGCACTCCACGGTTTGGTATTAGCAACCAGTATCAGAGGCGAAGCCATCCACAATTTCCTTCACAGGAATTTTATTTGGTAGACTGAGTGGCTGCCCAAACTTTAGTTTCTCACAAGGGAGCCCAAGACACTGAGTGGCAGTACGTGCAAGTTTCTCCAGCATGACCTGTTTGTTAGATATCAGAGGGAGAACAGAATTTGGCATTGCCAAGGTACCAGAGTCTGTTTTTTTTTTTACTAAAGATCCTGCTGTGTTTTTATATATATATTTTTTTTATGTCTCTTCAAATGTGTATTGGAGTGCGTCCTAATTTTTGGCAGCCCTTGACATTGCTGCATATACGCAATAACAGTATAGGAGAGCCACTCTTTAATAATGGGTAGGACAATTCAAATAGATTCTATATTCTAGAATATTACCGGTCTTATCTGAAATTCGTTTACGGGTGAGTTATCACAGTTTGGATAGCATATTACACCGACCGGTATTAGGTATTATTGCCTAATACTGCATGCTGCTTGTGCTGCCGAAAATTTTTTATTTTTTCCAGAAAAATCCATTTTAGTTTGTTTTTTGTATGTTTTATTGTCAGTCCGTAAAAGTGGCGTAATACTCTGACAACATTGCAATAGTTATCCTTGGCAGGAGAAGAAGGAGAAGGAGGAAAAAGAACAAAGAGCGCTGTGTAACACTGTGGAGAGGTGAAGTGTATGTAATGAACTCACCCAAAATGGTTGTGCTGGACAGACACAACACTGGCAGAAAATTTAGAAGAGGACTGGAGTTTCTCCTCCGGTATGCTGCTCATCCAATGTCGTTGTACTGTGCTTTTCCTGGCCCTGAAGCCACTCCACTTGGAGGTATGCAAGGAGAGAAGAACTTGGGATGGCGCTTTCGTTTGAATGTGGAGATCAGACAGTCCATATATCAATATTAGATTTATTGGTTTTAAAAACAGATTTTACTGTCAAACCACATTTACCATAAAAAACTTTTAAAAACACAATGCGTTTCAACTTCCATGAGTCTTCAGGTGTAAAAGAAATAGTGACACATAGAAACTTTTATACCTTATACTTAATTAGTTGTGGGTGGAGTGTTCATAAATAACTTTTTACAGTCTTTTACAGTCTTCATCAGGTGTAAAAGAAATAGTGACATACAGAAACTTTTAAACCTTATACTTAATTAGTTGTGGGTGGAGTGTTCCACCCACAACTAATTAAGTATACAGTAAGGTATAAAAGTTTCTATATGTCACTATTTCTTTTACACATGATGAAGACTCATAGAAGTTGAAACGCGTTGTATTTTTAAAAGTTTTTTTATGGTAAATGTGGCTTGACAGCAAAATCTGTTTTTAAAACCAATAAATCTAATATGGATATATGAACTGTCTGAACTCTGACAACATTGTACACAGATATGCTATTGGTCAGCGACCAACTGTGGATAGGTTTGAACACACAACTGCCATACTGTAAATGAAGTATAATATCTGACTCATTCCCCAAAAATTTCCGTATTATTGCGGCAGTAATATGGGATCACGTCTGATGACCACGGTTTCAGTCAGTCGCCTAATAGTATGGTATTTGTCAGTGACCAAGTATCAATAGTTTGGAACAACATACACCTGGCAGACTTTAAATGGAGTGTAATATCTGACACGTTCCCAAAAATTTCTGTATTGTTACAGTAGTCATATGGGATCAAGTCTGATGGCCACGGTTTCAGGCAGTCACCTAATAGTATGGTATTTGTCAGCGACCAAAACAAAGCTGGCTGACTTTAAATGAAGTATAATATTTGGCACGCTCCACAAAATGTCTGTATTATTACCGCAGTAACATGGGATCACGTGTGATCTTGGAAAAGTTTCTCTGCTTCTACAATACAGTATTGCAAATATAATCAAAAAATATGTCTGTATTCTGCTAACAAGCAAATGGAGCAGTAAAATGGTGTACTCTGTATTGCTTTTTAAGCAAATAATCAGGATAAGGAGCAAAAAAGAAAATAGTCTGGTACTGTAGGGCTATGGATATTTGTAACAGCAGCAGCAGACAGAACATGCAATAGACCCTATTGTGCTGTATACACTGCCACAAACCTTACCTGCCTAACTCCTGCTATCACCACTGAATACATGCAGTTGGATTAGTCCTCAGAAGGACTGTTAGATCAGATGGACATATATCTTGTTGTGGAATACCTATACGTAACTAATAAACCACCAATTCTGTCACTCACTCAGCAGCACCTCTCCCTACTCTGCCTGTTTCCGGGGTACACTGTCACAAGCATAGGGTCACCAGGTCTGATATAGACCTGATGACGCTATGCGGCCAGCCAATCACTGTGATGCCACAACCAACATAGCTACGGCATTACAGTGCGTGGCAAGCAATCCCTGCATTTTAATTGACTGTCTAAAGAGCACCAAACATGTAGGGAGGGGAGGTGAAATACTCGAGGAGCGCCTGACGCGCCCGCTGTGCCGTGGGGTACTCGGCAGCCGGGCCTCTGATTGCATGGGGGATATCACGGTAGCTGGCCCGGTCCGTGACCCAGGGCGATCAGTAAAAAGGGGAAAATATTGGGGGATTTGGGAAAGTGTTCGTGACGCCACCTGTGGAATGCGTCTAAGGGGTGCCGCCGCTGCGGAGCAGTCCTCTGGAGCTGGTGTTACGGCAGCAGGGATGGTGTGGCTCTCCACAGGTAGAGCTAGCTCCAGGACTGCGTGGGGTGTAATGGATGGTTGTGCTGGCCGCTGTGGTGCAGAGAGGGAATGGTGGCGCAGACGGAATAATTGGACAGAGGCTGTGCGGTGCAGTCATCCGTGTCTTTACTCACAGTTCTTTAGTTCCTCAAGGTGCACTGTCAGATTGCAGCCTCCCGCGTCGCGCTGCATTCACCAGGCAGGGGCTCAGCTCTTCCTCAGGTAGATCAGGGGTACCTGGCAGAACCCCACTTTCACGTGTTCCTAGCTAGACCGACTTCACGCTGGGTCTTTCTCCCTCCTGCCCTGCGCTGCCCACTCTCAATCTCGCTCGGGTGCTCTGAAGTCCCTCCTGTACGTTGGATCCCGGACCTGCTTGACCCTCCTGGGGATTAGAATGCGGCTTACGATCCCTCTGTCTTCTGACAGATTCGGGGCATACGGGTGCCGTCCTGCACTCGCCGTACCCCCTAGGATCCCTTCTTAGAACGGAGCCTGCTCCCTGCTCCCCTCCTGGGCCTCCAGACTTGGCCCTACTTGTGGAGCAGAGCTCCTTATGAGACTCTGCTCCTGGACTGTTCTTCTGAACTGTCCTGAGCTGTTCTTCTGAACTGCTCTCCTCTACTAATCTATCTGTCCTGCCACCCTAAGATGGCTTCCCTATATATACTCCTACCAAAGTGCTCCCTATAACTACTTCCTCCACCGACACCCACTACTGGTTCCCCCTACCTTTGGTTCCCCCACTCCAGCCAGGGTCAGGGCTCAGCAGAAACATATATTGCGTCTTGCCCCTCCAGCTGGCCTGGAGCAGTGTATTGTTGGATGCAGGTGTTTGGTGTTCCGGGCAGCACTCCCTCCTTACCTGAGAGAAGGAGATACCACACCTCTGGGTGAGGTGCAGTACCCCTGTGGCGACTGAACCCTCAGGGGCGCCACACTCCCCCCTGGTAAAACACAGCACATCCGTGAGCTGGAACAGAGCAAAACAGGCTAAATTGACATGAAAAATTTTAAGAATGCATTCGCATATAAGACAGTAAAACATTTCTTCCCTTAATGGGAGGCACATCACTTTAATGTTACAGGGTTACATTTTTCAAGCAGTTTAAAACATTTTTCATAACGTTCTCGCAACAGGTTACAGTTCATGCTGTAACCGGGTGTCCATTTTACTTCACAAACTGCTGCAACAAGTAGCAGCATCAGGGACCCGTCCGCAAACCCTCAACGTAGGCCCTGGGCGTGGCTGAAGGGCATATGCGATCCTGGAGTTGGACCACGGCTTCCGCCACGCCAGACGGGTTTTCGTTCTGTGATCATGGTTACTAATATAAAACCAATAGGGTGCACCTTAAGAGGTGCTGAACTATTTACAATGCAAGTTCTTGGCCGTTCACTGTCCCCATCCTGGAGTCTCTATATACCCTGATGGGTACCTAAGTAAACACACGCTCAAAAAACATTATTTTCAACTTGAACTACTGCACCCTTACAGGTGACTATTTACAAAATCAGTCCCACTCGCTGGACTAATAGTGGGAACCCCGCCTGGGGTATTTCTGATTCTTACCTGACCCAGCCGGGTCATAAGGTATGTCCTGCGGGAGTGTGTCCTCGATGACGCGGTACACATGCAGGGCGAACCACCCACGTTCCCCGTGGTGGCGTGTGTACGTGATACGGTCCCCCGGATACAGATTCCAGTCGGGATGGCCTTCCTCCAGCTCGGGCTCCACATCCCGC
The DNA here is from genome assembly GCF_046119375.1 of Phyllobates terribilis. Taxonomy (NCBI): domain Eukaryota; kingdom Metazoa; phylum Chordata; class Amphibia; order Anura; family Dendrobatidae; genus Phyllobates; species Phyllobates terribilis. The sequence goes on from NW_027362768.1 coordinate 314,761,028, forward strand.
CAGTTCACGAATATGTCCCTTTCAAAGTCGGGACTGAGGATAAGGTCCCACCCAGCCTGCAGGTGAAACTTTACCACGAGGCCTTCCTCGCGGGGGCTGGGGTAGGCCGACTCCGCCTGACGGACCTGTGCCTTTGCGGCCTTGTTCCGGGTCTCCAGGCGTTCACAGCGCGCCTGCCGCGCGCGCCGCTCCTTCTCCAGCTGCCGGAGCTCCCGCCTGCAGAACTCCTTCCTCCGCAGGGCTTCGGCCTGGGTCTCCTGCGGGAACCCCATCAGGTCCCCCCCCTGGTTATCCCAGCAAAACTCTTCTCCGCTGGAGTAGGTAACCAGGGGCGCTGGTGTCAGGAGGAGCGGGCACGGCTGCTGGTCCTCGAACCGGGCGCACCAGTCGAAGTCTGGCGCGCCATACACCCACTCGGGTGCCGGAGGTGGAGGCGCCGGGAGGGCATCCAGTAGCAGGCCCGAGGCTTCAGCGCCCGGGAATGGAGGCTCCGGGAGGGCACTAGATGGCAGATCCTCAGGGTCAGCGCCCGGGGGTGGAGGTTCCGGGCTTAGCAGCTGCTCCAGCGAGGGCATGGCGGCATACGGGGAGTGCTGAGTAAAGAGGCCCAGCAGCAGGTCAGCGCTGGCAGTGCTCGGGATAGGGGATTCTTTCCAACTGCTCCTGTACTCCATACGGCCTCCTGGTTCTCCGCGAGCTCCGCCGGGGCTGAGGTGCCGCTGCTGGCATCCGGTGTCGCTTTCCGCCATGCTGCCAATTTTTCCAGCAGTTCGCTCCTCTACTTTGCGACCGCTGCTTGCTGGGCTTGCTCCACTTGTTGGCCCAGCTCGAGGACCTCGCTCTGGAGGAACTCCATGTCCTCTGGGGACAATTTCTCAGCTTCTCCCTCCAGGGTGAGGGGGTCACTTGACGCTGTGGCAGGTCAGAGGCGGAGGCTGGACTTTTGCTTCCTTCCATTCTGGCTGCCGGGTGCGGTCTGTCTAGACTGGTTAAGACCACACCCTGTCTCCATTCCTTTTCTCCTCCTCCTCTCTTCTTTCGGGGGCGGCCCCATGGCAATCTGCTGTCAGTCACTCCCTGTGACGGCCTCCCTGCCTTGACGGACACATCTATGCGGACAGTCACTGTTGCAAGGGGCAGGGTTGGCTTTTGGCGCAATTCTGGGACCCAGCCCACGATGGGAGGTTCCATTTTGTTGTCCTTTAGCACGCACATAATGGTGCCCATTCTTCTGGGGCGGGCGCCACATTCAACAACATAACACAGTCCTTTAGGCACACTTCACCCGCCAATAACGGGTTGGTCACGAATCCTGTCCGTGACGCCAGATCTCACGCGCCCCCAGGGCGGTGGGATACTCGGCAGCTGGGCCTCTGGTAGCTGGGGGATATCACGGTGGCTGGCCCAGTCCGTGACCCAGGGTGGTCAGTGCAAAAAGGGGATATTTTTATATGAGATTTTTAGGATTGTTCGTGACGCCACCTGTGGAATACGGCTAAGGGGTTCCGCTGCTGCGGAGCAGTCCTCTGGAGCTGGTGTTACGGCAGCAGGGATGGTGTGGCTCTCCACCGGTAGATCTAGCTCCAGGGCAGCGTGGGGTGTAATGGATGGTTGTGCTGGGCGTTGTGGTGCAGAGAGGGAATGGTGGCGCAGACGGAATAATTGGACAGAGGCGGTGCGGTGCAGTCATCCGTGTCTTTACTCACAGTTCTTTAGTTCCTCAGGGTGCACTGTCAGATTGCAGCCTCCCGCGTCGCGCTGCATTCACCAGGCAGGGGCTCAGCTCTTCCTCAGGTAGATCAGGGGTACCTGGCAGAACCCCACTTTCACGTGTTCCTAGCTAGACCGACTTCACGCTGGGTATTTCTCCCTCCTGCCCTGCGCTGCCCACTCTCAATCCCGCTCGGGTGCTCTGAAGTCCCTCCTGTACGTCGGATCCCGGACCTGCTTGACCCTCCTGGGGATTAGAATGCGGCTTACGATCTCTCTGTCTTCTGACAGATTCTGGGCGTACGGGTGCCGTCCTGCACTCGCCGTACCCCCTAGGATCCCTTCTTAGAACGGAGCCTACTCCCTGCTCCCCTTCTGGGCCTCCAGACTTGGTCCTACTTGTGGAGCAGAGCTCCTAATGAGACTCTGCTCCCGGACTGTTTTCTGAACTGTCCTGAGCTGTTCTTCTGAACTGCTCTCCTCTACTAATCTATCTGTCCTGCCACCCTAAGATGGCTTCCCTATATATACTCCTACCAAAGTGCTCCCTCTAACTACTTCCTCCATCCACACCCACTACTCTTTCCCCCTACCTTTGGTTCCCCCCACTCCAGCCAGGGTCAGGGCTCAGCAGAGACATACATTGCGTCTTGCCCCTCCAGCTGGCCTGGAGCAGTGTAGTGTTGGATGCAGGTGTTTGGGATTCCGGGCAGCACTCCATCCTTACCTGAGAGAAGGAGATACCACACCTCTGGGTGAGGTGCAGTACCCCTGTGGCAACTGAACCCTCAGGGGCGCCACACGCCGAGCAAGTCGAGCAGTGAGATGCTCGGGCGAGCATCGAACACTGACGCGGACGCTCGCTCATCACTAGTCATTACATCGCGTCTGCTGTGTGGCGCATCGGTTTGCATAGTAAAGACCAGAGCAGCGCCTGGTGAAAGGGAACAAGGTGAGTATGTCCTATAGTGATAAATGCCATGTTTTCCTGTGTCCACAAAAATTTTATTTTGTCTAATTTTTTTCATTTTCACAAAGGTAATTGGAGAAGATGGAACCTATAATTTATTATGCAATTTCTCCTGAATGTGACAATATTCCATATCTGGTCAATAATTACTGATTAGGTACATGACAGGGCTTGGAATGGATTGCAGATGTCATGTCACATTTGCTCAGTCAGTGAGGTGCTAAAACAGTAGAAACCTCTCACAAGTGACTCCATTTTAGAAATTAAACTCATCAAGATATACATCTTGGCTTGTGGTGAGCATTTTTAATCCTTAGATGCTTCATTTAATTTTATAAGATTGGGCGATAACCATGAAAAATTAAAATTTTCCTATTAAAATGTTGCTTTAACCTCAAATTTTCCATATCACAAGAGGTAATAAGAGAAAGAAGACCCCACAATTTGTGATGCAATTTCTCCACAGTGATGCCCCTATAAATTGAAACTGGATACAATTTTTTCAGCTTGGATGAGAAGGTGCGCTATTTGACTTTTGGAGTGCAATTTTGGCTGGAATAGATTGCTGATGCCATGCACATTAGCAGAGCCCCTGAGGTGGCAGAACAGTGAAACCAACCCCCTCACCATAAATGACATCATTTTGGAAACTATACCAATGAAGGAGTTAATGTAGGAGTGTAGTGAGTATTTTTAACCTACATGTACCTCACAGAATGTTATAACATTGAGCCGTGGTATTCAAAAAATAGAATTTTACAACTAAAATGTTAAACTACCTGGAAATATTTCATTCTCCTATGGCATAATGTGTAAAATAGATCCCACAATTTGTTTTGAAATTTTTCAATGCAGTGATAACCGATTTGGAAGTTGGGTTGTGTGTAGTCCAGGTCCAGCAAATGTTCAGCCATTTTCGCTTTTTTTTTCTTTTAATAATTTTCTTGATTTTCTGTTGTACATTTTGACAGCCATTAAGTAACAAACAAGTGTTCTCTTCTGTTAGATAGATACAGTTGAAACCAGAAGTTTACATACATTATATAAATAGACAGATATGCATGTTTTTCTCAATAGCTGACATGAAATCAGAGTAACCTTTCCAGTTTTAGGTCAATTAGGATTACCATAATTTTTAATATTTGCCAATTGCCAGAATAATGAGTGAGAAAGAAAAGTTCAACCCTGTTATTTGTTTGACAAGTGTCAAGAAAGTTGATTTGCCACTATTTAATATAGACAGTGTAGGTACCGTCCCAATTTAGGGTCACCTTGTCGCTGGTGGGGCGGCTTGTATACTTTTTTTGATCAAAAATAGTTCACTAAGTACCCTATATGTCATATGCAACTTTGCTTTACATTTATATATATTATGATGGTAGGGTATGAGAGATATTTTTTGTCTTTTGTAGATTTTGCTTCTTTTTGCTAGTGTGAACATGCTCCTATTTCTTGCATGTGTACCATCTTAGACCTCAGTTCACATTGCTTGGTTTTTTGTCTTGTTTGCATTCTGTGCAAATTAAGGGTGTGGCATCCCCTTTGTTGAGCTGGTTATTATATATGTAGATTACCACGGGCCTAGGTGGTCTGATATTGGGACCCGGTTCTATTTGTCTACCCTTTTATATGCATTACTTCAACTTTGATATACAGTAAGGTTTTTAATATAGACAGTGTAGGTACCGTCCCAATTTAGGGTCACCTTGTCGCTGGTGGGACGGCTTGTATACTTTTTTTGATCAAAAATAGTTCACTAAGTACCCTATATGTCATATGCAACTTTGCTTTACATTTATATATAATGATGGTAGGGTATGAGAGATATTTTTTGTCTTTTGCAGGTCTTGCTTCTTTTTGCTAGTGTGAACATGCTCCTATTTCTTGCATGTGTACCATCTGAGACCTCAGTTCACATTGCTTGGTTTTATAACTTGTATTTTGTATTCGCGGCTGTTGTGCCCATACTTTGTAGAAAAGTTCAACCCTGTTATTTGTTTGACAAGTGTCAAGAAAGTTGATTTGCCACTACACTGAGGTCGGAGTCATTCATAGCACCGCCGTATACACATTCGACTAGCGTTCCGGTCGTTACATCTTGACGTAGTTGGCAGGATACGGTGCTCGCTGTGGATGGTGCGAGTAGCACAGAAGTTACTGCCGCGTCTACTGTAATAATCCAGCCCCCTTCTCCCATTGTGACCGGTAGAGACCGGTTAGTTGGTTGCTCCGCAAAGGGAGCACTGCTTAACCACCTGGCCAAGTTTGATGGGTATAACTTGCTGTTCAGTGATTGGGTAGGCAGGTTGAAGAATGCCATTGCCTTGTACGGCGTCAGCCCCCAGCTACAATCGGAAGTCGCGCTGAATGCTCTGCAGGGGGATGCGCGCAAAGTTGTCTTGTTAAAACCCAAAGACAAACGAAAGACGGTCGACGATATCATCTGGATACTAGAGAAAGCCTTCGACATTGTGGCGGCGGCAGGCTGATGTCGACAGCATTCTTCGGGATCAGTTAATCGAGGGGATACGAAGTGAAGCGCTAAGGAGCGAATTGTTGCTGAAGGTGCGGAGTTCTCCTGGATTCACCTATGCCGAAATACAGGAAGAGGCAGTAGCACGGACTTTGGAAGTGAGGCCTGCTCTGCAGTGGAGTAACCTGCAAGTGGCTAACACAAGAGAGCCGAGACCAGACCCTGTTCAGGCACAGCTGGCAGTTTTACAGAAAACCGTGGAAAGCCTGAAGGAACAGGTGCAACGGATGCAAGTTCGGGAGATGCCTCTGATATGCTCGGCCCTGACTAACCCCCCTATTCCCCTATATGGGCAACCACCCTATACCTCAGGGAGGACGCTGACTGCTCCTTGACCTGATGCAGCCGGAGGTAGGGCAAGAAGATCGGTTCAATGTTGGCGATGGCGAGATCTGGGGCATATGCAGCGGTACTGCCAGAAAAACCTGCCGGCTGAAATCCCGACATCGGTAAAAGAGAGGCCCTCGCTGTAGTTGGGCATACGGCGAGGCAGGAACGAAAATCAACGCCCAACGTCTGTTCCGAAGATCTGATTGCGGAGAATCCCATGTTAGAGGTGCAGTTTGCAGGAAAGTAGGTGGCGTGCTTAGTGGATACTGGATCGGAGGTGACGACCATGCCGATAGAATTTTTCAAGACGCACTTCGAAGAGGCCATCAAGACGGAGTCGGAAAATCTGCTAAGGCTGAAGGCCGCTAATAATGAAGAAATTCCAGTGGCAGGCATTGCATGGATGAAAGTACAGCTGTGCGGTCATGAATTGGGAACCAAAGGAGTGGTGCTCGTGAAGACACAGGCGAGGCCAAATCTTCCGGTGGTTCTTGGAATGAACATCCTGAGGGAGCTGGGCTCCCTTTTGTTTGAGCGTGATGGCCGAAGATATTGGAAATGAGCGACACCTCACAAAGCCACTTAGAGGGCCCTGCAAAAGGTGGTCCGTTCGTGCGGCATTCAGAAGAGTTCGGCTGAAGGAAGAATGGTGGGAGCAGTGTATGTCCCATGCGGGTCTGCTGTTGTGATCGCCCCTGGTCAAGAGAAGCTTGTGTTGATGCCGGTAGGGATGCACAGGAAGCTGAATGATGTGGAGGTGGTTCTGGAACCGGTGGGACGATCAGGAGGTACGGACAGTCCGATGATAGCTCGAACGTTGGCTATTGTGCAAAATGGAAGTGTACCAATGAGGTGTCTGAATCTGCAGAATCATGAGGTGACTCTGGCAGTGGGTACGAAGCTGACTGAGGTATATGTGTGTGACGAAGGAGTCATCCCCAAAAGCCAGTTCACACTGAGGGCAGACCGCCGGACCGCCTGGACCCTGTCGATGCAGGCGGCAGCTGAAGAATCCCCCACGCCCACGTGGAATGGCAGAAAGATTATGGAGATCATAGGAGTGGATGAGTCCCAGTTGGCTCCCGAGCAGGCTCGCAGACTGGAGGCTTCACTGTGGGAATATCAGGCTGTTTTCTCCAGGGGAGATGAAGACTTTGGTTGTACATAGATTGTGGAGCACAAGATACCCACAGGAAACGCCCCCCCAATTCGGGAGAGATATCGTCAGATCTCACCGAGGCTTTATCAGGAGGTCAAAGGAATGCTGGCGCAGATGCTGGATAATGGAGTGGTACGGCCAAGTCAAAGTCCTTGGGCTGCACCGGTCGTGTTGGTCTGGAAAAAGGATGGATCCATACGGTTTCGTGTTGATTACCGTAATCTGAATGTGCTCACAGTACGTCAATCCTACCCGTTGCCCCGGATCGAGGAATCCCTGTCTGCCTGGGAAAGGTGAAGTACTTCTCCACTCTTGACCTGGCCATCGGCTACTGGCAGGTGCCCGTGGCATCTCAAGATCGGCAGAAGACAGCATTCATCTTGCTGATGGGACTGTACGAATTTAATCGAATGCCCTTCGGACTGACTAATGCTCCAGGAACGTTTCAGTGGTTAATGGAATACTGGTTGGGCGATTACAATTTTGAGTCCGTGTTGATCTATCTGGAGAATGTGATTATATTTGGAGATTCGCTCGACGACCACCTGAAGAAGCTCGAGCAAGTGTTGCACCGACTGAGGGACAATGGACTTAAGATCAAGCCAATGAAATGTCACTTGTTCCAGACGCAGATCGAGTATCTGTGACATGTAGTGTCGGCTGAGGGTGTGCGGCCAGCACTGAGTAAAATTTAGGCCATTTAGGAGTGGCCCCATCCCAAGACCGTGAGAGAAGTATGGGCATTTCTCGGTTTAGCCGGATACTACCATCGGTTTGTGAAAGACTTTGCTAAAGTGGCTGAACCACTGAATGAGTTGTTGAGAGAGACGGCTCAGGGGCCCAAGAATCAGCCGATTCAGTGGACGGACCGACAATAACAGGCATTCGATCGGATCCGGGCCGCTCTTGTGCAGGCACCTTTATTGGCGTGTGCTCGCTTTGATCAACCATTCACCCTGAACACTGACAGAAGTCTCTATGGTCTGGGAGCCGTGTTAGCTCAAGAACAAGATGGGAGTGAGTGAGTCATCGCGAATGCTAGCCTGTATTTACGGGATACAGAGCGAAATCCGGACAATTACAGCTCGTTTAAGCTGGAGATGTTGGCCCTGGTGTGGGCCATGACCGAGAAGTTTGCAGAGTACCTGGCTGGGTCGGAGATTCTAATGATGGCGGACAATAATCTGCTTGCACACTTAGAAAACGCTAAACTAGGAGCCCTGGAGCAGAGAGAGGTGGCGTGGATGTCCAAGTTTAATTACCGGATCCGGTTGCGTTAGGGTAAAGAAAACTCCAGTGCCAACGCATTATCACGAGTGACCCGAGGCACACCCGAGCAGGTGGTGGATGAAGACCTCAAGGATACTGAGATCCCCGATTTGAGGCGATTGCCTGTGTTCGTGGACGTGGCACGCTCAAGTGGGGTGGTGACACGGGTCGCCACATTGCTGGGCAAGACTTTTCAAGAGTGGGCCGAGTTACAGGATTCAGACTCTGAACTGTCACGAGTAAAGAAATGGCTGAGTCCAAAGTCCTGGCCCGATGGGAGAGCAAGAGCCCGGCTGGGTGCAGAAGGACAAAAGCTGCTAAGGCAGTGGGATCGATTGGCCATAGCGGAGGGGATACTGTAATGCTGGATCTACATAGCGGCAGAGCTAGGTACCGTTGGCTGTTAGTAATCCCAGCTTCAGTGGCTCTGGACATTGCCCGGGAAGCTTATATGCGGGGTGCACACTTTGGGCCTGAGAAGACTTATCGTTGGCTGTAGCGGTACGTGTACACACCTGGCTTGGAAGAAGTTGTGAAAGAGGTGTGTGGTAGGTGCCGGGCATGTGAGCTGAATAAGTCCCTGGAACAGAGGGCTCCTGTTCAGACAATTGTGACGTCTGCCCCGTTGGAAGTGCTAATGGTGTATTATTTGTCAATCGGGTACGCCAGAAGTGGTCATCATTCATGCCTAGTCATGACTGATCACTTTACTAATTTTGCCGTTGCTGTCCCCACCAAAGATCAGACTGCTAAGTCCGCAGCTGAGGCAATTTGTAAGCATTTCATCCAGGTTTATGTGTGTCCTCAAAGGATACATTCAGATCAAGGTGCTTGCTTTCAAGGTCAGCTCATGACGGAGTTGCTGCAAGTCTATGGGATTCAGCAATCACGGACAATGCCCTACCATCCACAGGGAAATGGGGCCTGTGAACGGTTCAACCAAACCTTGCTTCAACTGCTGAGAACGCTGGAACAGAGGCAGAAGGAGCTTATGTAGGCCTACAACAATAGGGTCCATAGCACCACAGGATTCACTCCTTACGCGATGATGTTCGGTCGGCCTGGGCGAGAAATTGAAGAACTGTACCTGACAAGCCAGAATATCATACAGCCAGTGAGTGGGTCCAGGATCATCGCTGAAGGTTTGCGGGAAATCCACCGGATAGTAAAAGACCGTGTGCAGGATCATCCCCACCAAGATCGGGGGCCTGTGCACCTAGATGAGTTCCGGGTGGATGATAAGGTGCTAGTGCGAGTCACGTGTCCGGGAGATAAGTTGAGTGACAGGTGGGAGGATACGCCCTACACAGTAGTGGAAAGGGTATTCCCAGGGGGAAGTGTGTACACAGTGGTTCTTGAAGGGTACATTGGACCCCGTTACACAATGCACAAAAACTGGCTAAGGGGGTGTATGTCCGACACACCTGCCTGTCACCCTGAGACACCTGCCCCACCTACAGCGATTGCACCAAGTAATGTTGAATGTGACTGTTGGGATGACTTGGGGGTGGAACCCTCGGACTTGCAAAGTCCGATAGCGCAAGATCCAGGTGTTCCACACACCGCCCCTGATGTTACTGTTCCACCAGATGCGGTGGACCCTCCATCGAACTCGGCAAGTACTGGTTTGCAGAGATCGAAGAGGAGCACAGCTGGTGTTCACCAAATACGATATAATCCTGCGGAGTATGTGTTACATATGTGTTGTACGAAACCATTTGTCGGGGCGCCAAATTGTAAGTGGGGTGGATTGTAGCATGTTGGCATGTGTTTCTAGTAATGAGTTCATATTACTGATAGCATAAATTTATCCTGCAATGACTTAGTCCGGCCATTAGGGGTCAGCAAGAGACAAGTAAAGAAAAGCCCGGGGATCTGTGAAAAAGCCCGGGAATCTGAGATCCAGGAAGACCTCTGAGGGGACGAGACGTGTCTGATGTCCAGAGACAATTGGAGCTTGCAGAGACTTGAGCCGGATGGTGTGTCCAAGAAGAAACTGTGCCTTGTGAGTAACTGAGATATGTGACCAGTCACCAACTGTGTAGTTAGCTAGGGAAAGCTAGTTAGTAATCCCAGTAGTACTGAGAACTGCCCGGTGTATATCATTGCTGATGGACTGATCAGGCTTGATCCAGAGATTGCGAAAGATCTGGTATAACAAGACTTTGTGTACGTGGATACTACAAAGGAGCCCTGTTGTGAACTATACATTGAGACTGAGATCAATTCTGATTCCTGCCTGCGCCGGGATATGCTAGAGAACTTGGTATGAAGGAGAAGCTGATTAAACCTTGTGGCCAGAGATCAGGGTCTAATAAAAGGTTTAGTTTGTTAATTGCTTGTGTATATTAAATTAGAGAGATTTCTCTTTGCTCTTGTAGGAAGAGAAATTGTACACCGTATAGACAACGCGTTGGCTAAACATAGAGTGTTTATTAAGGGGAAAAACAAGGGTACCTGGATCCCATTGTATTAGTGTGGGAGGGGAGTGTAAGGTTATATTCCTGGGAGGACCATGTGCCACGTCCGCAGTAACTTCCTGGGTAGCCCCTGTACTGAATAAGGGTGGGAGCGGCATAGCCCAGGGGTAGTTTGGCTCATTCCTGCGAGATTGGCACTTGGGCTCTCTCGGGCTGCATAACTTGTATTTTGTATTCGTGGCTGTTGTGGCTCATACTTTGTAGGAAAGTACAACCCTTTTATTTGTTTGACAAGTATAAAGAAAGTTGATTTGCCACTACACTGAGGTCAGAGTCATTCATAGCATCGCCGTATCCCTCATACACATTCCACCAGCGTTCCGGACGTTACATCCCCAAGGATGAGTCAGACTAGTGCTAGTTCACAATTCTCTTCCTGATATATTGGCTGATTTCTTTAGACTTTCCCATGATGCTACACAAAGAAGCAGTGTTTCAGGTGTGCATTAAAATACATCCATAGGTGTGTGTCTAATTAACTCAGATGTTGCCAAAAAATCAGAAGCTTCCAAACACATGACATCATCATATGGGCAGTCCAGAATTGTTTAAAGGCATAGTAATCTGTGTATATAAACAATATAGTGTATGTAAACTTTTGACTTTGCAGTAATTAATAAAAATGCCTTAAAACATTTTCTCTCATTATTTTGGCATTTGGCAAATATTAAAAATTATAGTAATCCTAATTGACCTAAAACAGGAAAGGTTTATTCAGATTTCATGTCAGATATTGAGAAAAACATGCATATATAGTGTAAGTAAACTTCTGGTTTTAACTGTATCACTTATAACTTCATGGTGCACGTGTGTCATTACACGGCAGCCAATTCTGAACAAACTAAGCTGCAGTGTAAAGCATGTGTGAGTTACAGAGCAGCCCCCTGGACCACTAATGAGACTAGAGATGGATTTCAGACCACCCTGACTCCAGTCGACAACAATGCTGCAGTCATGAATGATAGCGCTGTCCTAATGGAGTAACGCTGGGGTGTCCTCTCCTCTAGGACTGTAGTGACGTGTGTTGAGCACAATGGATGAATTCCAATGTGAAATATCAGCCAACACTTCTGATTAGGAATCCTGCTCCTCTGTTGGAGGCTTTTATGACCAGTACATTTTCAGATGTCAGTCTAATCTATTCATTTTTATTTTTGCTCTGGGGATTGAACATTATGATAAAGAATGTGACTGGGCAGATAAACCAGACCACAGATCAGTGGTCAGAGCATTCACAGGACAGTGTCACAGGAAGCGCAATTTACAAAAATACTGTTCCAAAACTCCTGCAGATTCTGGTGTGGAGAGAACTGACATATTTGCTGCTCGCCTTCTTCTCTACCATGTATGTGGAACCCGTCAGCTCTGCACACACAGTGAGGAGATTATCCCGACCTTTACAGCAGGCCATACATCTATAATATAACCGGAGATGCATCCCTCTGTCTGAAGCCGTTATAGACTGCGCAAACGCGACACACCAGTCTGGCTCCAGACAGAAGATCGCATGGAGCCGTTACAAGTAAGAAGAGTGTATGGTGCCAGAGACACTGAATGCATACCGCGATCTCCGGCGCCACACTTACATACTTACCTGACTGGGAGGAGCGTTGCCGCGGAGCCTCTCTTCTCACCGAAGACCGGGGCAGGAGTGAGGCGTCGGAATCAGCGCATGCACCTAGCGCTATCCGGCACCATTTTACTGAAGACACGTTTGCAGTGTGTCTTCAGCAAAATGGCGCCGGACAGCGCGGTATGGGCACGCGTGTACTCGGGCGCCGCACTCCTCCTCTGGCCTCCGGCAGAACGGGACACAGCACTGGAGCACAGGGATGAAAGGTGAGTATAACTGTTTATTTTTTTTGTATGTGTGCAGCGTGATAGGGATGAGGGGTGCCATACATACCAGGATTGGGGAGTGAGGGGACCACACATAGCAGGGGGGGGCATGCATACCAGGATAGGGATGAGGGGTACCATGTATACTAGGATAGGGATGAGGGGTACCATGCATACCAGTATGGGGGTTGAGGGGTGCCATGCATGCCAGGATTGGGGATGGGGTGTCATGCATACCAGGATTGGGAATGAGGAGTACCATGCATACTAGGATGAGGGGTGGGATGCCATGCATACCAGGATAGGGATGTGGTGGGGCCATGCATACCAGGATAGGGATGAGGGGCCATGCATACCAGGATAGGGATGAGGGGTACCATGTATACCAGGATAGGGATGAGGGGTACCATGCATACCCGGATAGGGATGAGGGGTACCATACATACCAGTATTGGGGTTGAGGGGTGCCATGCAAACCAGGATGAGGGATGGGGTGCCATGCATACCAGGATTGGGAATGAGGGGGGCCATGCATACCAGGATGCGGATGAGGGCCATGCATACCAGGATAGGAATGAGGGGTACCATGTACAGTACAGACCAAAAGTTTGGACACACCTTCTCATTTAAAGATTTTTCTGTATTTTCAAGACTTTGAAATTTGTACTTACACACTGAAGGCATCAAAACTATGAATTAACACATGTGGAATTATATACTTAACAAAAAATTGTGAAACAACTGAAAATATGTCTTATATTCTAGGTTCTTCAAAGTAGCCACCTTTTGCTTTGATGACTGCTTTGCACACTCTTGGCGAGCTTCAAGAGGTAATCACCGGAAATGGTCTTCCAACAATCTTGAAGGAGTTCCCAGAGATGCTTAGCACTTGTTGGCCCTTTTGCCTTCACTCTGCGGTCCAACTCACCCCAAACCATCTCGATTGGGTTCAGGTCTAGTGACTGTGGAGGCCAGGTCATCTGGCGTAGCACCAGGGGCGTACATAGAAATCATGGGGCCCCATAGCAAAAGTCCAAACTGGGCTCCCCTTCCCTGTAAAAAAAAATCTGCAACGTAACTGGAATCACAGTGTATAGGCGCAGTCACAAAAGGACATAGCTATCTACTTTGGAAGACAGGGAAATGGACATGTCTTGTAGCATATACATAGTAAATGTGCCCTTACTGAAGCCTTTTTATTGTTCTCAACCCTTTTATCGCCGTATAGATTTAAATACCCCCAAAAAAGCATCCAACACACTGTATGATAACCCCTACAGTAAATTACCCTACTGTAACCCCCACATGCACTGTATGATGACTCCATAGTCCCCCCAGCAAAGTATGATGTCCACACAACCACCCACACAATATGATAGCTCTGACAGCATCCAAACACAGTATGATGGTCCACACACACTCCCCATAGCAACCCCCCCTAACACAGTATGAAGGTCCCCGCAAAGTATGATGATCCCCACAGACCCACATTGTATGATGATCCTCACACAGTTTGATGGCCCCATAGCCCCTCCACAGGACCTCCAAACATTATGATGAAGGTACGCACAGTATGATGGTCAGCACATTTCCCCCTCACACAGTAAGCAGCACAGTGGCTCAGTGGTTAGCACTGCAGCCTTGCAGCTCTGGGGTACTGGGTTCAAATCCCACCAAGGACATCATCTGCAATGAGTTTGTATGTTCTCCCTGTGTTTGTGTGGGTTTCATCCGGGTTCTCTAGTTTCCTTCCACACTCCAAGACATACTGATAGGGAATGTAAATTGTCAGCCCCAATGGGGACAGTGCTGATAATGGCTGTGGAATTAATGGCACTATATAAGTGAGTAAAATAAATATATACTGTATTTTGCGGATTATAAGACGCACCCCAAATTTTGGGGTGCAGAATAGGAAAAAATATTTGTTGTTTATTTTTAAATAAAATGGTGTGCCTCCTGAGGGGGGGTCACAGGAGCCAGGCTCACACATACCGGAGACTGGCGGGAGAGGAGGCTACGGCAGGAGACGGGCGATGCTGCGGCCCCACCCTCAGAGGAAATGTCAGTGATTCAAGGCGGTGGTGGTGGCAGCGGGAGCTAGGCGAGTTCAGCGAGGCGATGCTGCGGCCCTGTCCTCAGAAGTCGGCGGTGAGCGGAGGCAAGGTTCCCTATCCTGTACATAGCCCTGCGCTGTGCTTTTGTAAAATGGCCGCCGGAGCATGCGCAGATCGAGATCTCTAGAGAACTCGGCCAGCTCCCGCCGCCACCACCACCACCTTGAATCACTGACATTTCTTCTGAGGGCGGGGCCGAAGAATCGCCCCGCTACTGCCGCAGCCGCCGCCAACCTCCTGTGTTTGGAAACCCTATCCGACACCGCCCCCCAAGTAACCATAACTTTTCATTATAAGACGCACACCCTTTTTCCTCCCAAATTTTGGGGGAAAAAGTGTGTCTTATAATCCGAAAAATACAGTGAGTAAAATAAAATAAATAAATAATATTGGCCCCCATAGTAGTCCCCACCACAATATGATGGTTGCCACAAGCCCCCCACATCATATGATGACCCCCTTTCAGTAGTCCCCATCACAGTATAAGACCCCACAGACCCTTACAAGTCCTGACTAGGAGAGCATGAGCTGCCGTGCAGATAAATGTGTGTAAAGCAGTAATTTATACAATTTATTAATGTTCAGCTCTAATCCCCTCTGGTCCCAGAAGTTCCTCCTCAAGCCTTTTGGTGACCGACACAGGACAGTGTGACAGTAGCTCTAGCTCGGTGTGAAGGAGGCTTCCTGACTCTCTTTGTGCACAATCACAGCCCTCCTCACCATAAACCTGTAAATAGTTAGCAGAATTCTATTTACGACCCCTCCCCCTGCCTTAACACCCGCACATCCAACAATCAGCATGCAGGTGGAAACTCATCTGACTGAGTCATTTCACACAGAGAGCCCAGCGCTGCCCTGCTAACCTGCAGTGTCAGCTGAGTGTCACCCCGGCCTCCAGGACGCTCCCTCTGTCTCCATTAGCCAGGCTCCAATGATCACCACGCTCCGGGTGCTCAGCTCCTCTCTGCTGTGCACGCAGCGCAGTGATCTAGAGGGGCGTGTCTATGGAGAGAGCAGCCGGCTCTGGGCCCCCTGAACGCTGGGGCCCCATAGCAGTCGCGTGGTCTGCCTCTATGGGCGGTACGCCACTGCGTAGCACCCCATCCCTCTCCTTCTTGGTCAAATAGCCCTTACACAGCCTGGAGGTGTGTTTGGGGTCATTGTCCAGTTGAAAAATAAATGATGGTCCAAATAAACGCAAACAGGATGGAATAGCATGCCACTGCAAGATTCTGTGGTAGTCATGCTGGTTCAGTCTGCCTTCAATTTTGAATAAATCCCCAACAGTGTCACCAGCAAAGCACCCCCACACCATCACACCTCCTCCTCCATGCTTCACGGTGGGAACCAGGCATGTAGAGTCCATCCGTTCACCTTTTCTATGTCGCACAAAGACATGGTGGTTGGAACCAAAGATCTCAAATTTGGACTCATCAGACCCAAGCACAGATTTCCACTGGTCTAATGTCCATTCCTTGTGTTCTTAAGCCCAAACAAGTCTCTTCTGCTTGTTCCCTGTCCTTAGCAGTGGTTTTCTAGCAGCTATTTTACCATGAAGGCCTGCAGCACAAAGTCTCCTCTTAACAGTTGTTGTAGAGATGTGTCTGCTGCTAGAACTGTGTGGCATTGACCTGGTCTCTAATCTGAGCTGCTGTTAACCTGCGATTTCTGAGGCTGGTGACTCGGATAAACTTATCCTCAGAAGTAGAGGTGACTCTTGGTCTTCCTTTCCTGGGGCGGTCCTCATGTGAGCCAGTTTCTTTGAAGCGCTTGATGGTTTTTGCAACTGCACTTGGTGACACATTCAAAGTTTGCCCAATTTTTCGTACTGACTGACCTTCATTTCTTAAAGTAATGATGGGCACTCGTTTTTCTTTACTTAGCTGCTTTTTTCTTGCCATACTACAAATTCTAACAGTCTATTCAGTAGGACTATCAGCTGTGTATCCACCTGACTTCTGCACAACACAACTGATGGTCCCAACCCCATTTATAAGGCAAGAAATCCCACTTATTAAACCTGACAGGGCACACCTGTGAAGTGAAAACCATTTCCGGTGACTACCTCTTGAAGCTCATCAAGAGAATGCAAAGAGTGTGCAAAGCAGTTATCAAAGTAAAGGTGGCTACTTTGAAGAACCTAGAATATAAGACATATTTTCACTTGTTTCACACTTTTTTGTTAAGCATATAATTCCACATGTGTTAATTCATAGTTTTGATACCTTCAGTGTGAAAGTACAATTTTGAAAGTCATGAAAATACAGAAAAATCTTTCAATGAGAAGATGTGTCCAAACTTTTGGTCTGTACTGTATACCAGGATAAGGATGAGGGGTACCATGCATACCAGGATGAGGGATGGGGTGCCATGCATACCAGAATAGGGATGAGGGGTACCATGCATACCAGGATGAGGGGTACCATACATACCAGGATAGGGATGAGGAGTGTCATGCATACCAGGATGGGGGTGAAGGGCCCATGCATACCAGGATAAGGCTGAAAGGGCCATTCATACCAGGATTGGGTATGAGAGACCATGCATACCAGGATGAGGGGTGCCATGCATACCAGGATTGGGGGTGAGGGGTGCCATGCATACCGGGATTGGGGGTGAAGGGTGCCATGCATACGAGGATGTGGATAAAGGGTGTCATGCATACCAGGATAGGGATGAGGGGTGTTATGCATACCAGGATATGGATGAGGGGTGCCATGCATACCAGGATAGGGATGAGGGGTGCCATGCATACCAGGATAGGGATGAGGTGTGATAGGCATACCAGGATAGGATGGGGGCAGCACATAACAGCATGGGATAACAGGATTGGGGAGCACAAATACCAGGATGGGGGCAGCACAAATACCAGGATGTTGGCAGCACATACCAATAAAAATGCTCGCTACCCGGGCGTAGAATGGGTTCAATAGCTAGTATTGTATAAAGCCGGCAGCCATCACTCCTAACTCCTCCTAACACATGCATGTTCCATTTGGCTGAGCATGTGTGTGCTCATATCTGAGAAAAAGCATGAAGACCCCTAAACACATTAGTGCAAAGTCAGCTGAACCCGCCAATTTACTATATCTAACGTGTATTGTGGGTCTCTCAACCCATGACAAACTGCAACGTCCCATACTTTTGTTTTAAGCTTTTGCTTTGAGATAAGTCGTCCTTAGAAGGGCCTGGCAGTCAACTACTCCTCTTTCTCCTTAAAAACTGCACGCCTATTTAGGCAGAACCACCTACATGTGTATAGGGAGGACAGGCAAGATGGCTGACTGCCCTTCCTGCATTATACAAACATGACTTATTTGTGTAGGCTCTGCTGTTTATGATTTTTGTAGGACTTTTACTGTTCCAATCAAAATTTTTGAACCCCCAATAAAAATTAGGTTTCTTTGCAAAATTCACAAAGTTTCTGCTGTTTCCAATAAACCAATCAAACAAGAACAGTGTAAATGAGGCAAAATAAATAATATAACATCACTACTGCATAAGAGGCCACTAATAATGGAGATTATACAGAAACTTTTATAGATTGTTCTTCTTTTTATTTTTCCATAAATGATGTTATTATCATGGAAGGTGATGGAGCAGATGATGATGATGACTCCACTCCTCAGGCCTCGGCTTGCACTTGTGCTGTTTTTAGAAATCCAGGTCTGCATCACACATGACGGAGAGGTGAAGAGCAGGAATGTTTTCCTGAATCCCTCTAGGATGTTCATCCTACAACACTGCGTTCAACCATATGGCCTTCTTTCTGTCCATGTCCAGGCAGGTGAAGGAGCAGCCGCTTCCTTCTGTCTATCCATGTCCAGGTGGGTGAAGGAGCAGCCGCTTCCTTCAGTATATCCATATCCGATTAATGAAGGAGCAGCCGCTTCCTTCTGTCTGTCCTTTTCCACCACATTGTAGATGAGTCGTCCAGATGGTGACATAGCAAGTATGACTGGAAGAATTCCTCCAATTTCAGCCAATAATTACTTACTATGTTGATCCAGAGGAAGGCGAAAAATAACCCCGAAGACTAGTTGTTGGATAATCCTCATATCAGGGGAAAAAAATTCCTTCCTGACCCCAAATATGGCGATCGGAATGAATCCCTGGATGGTTGGTGCTCTAATCTACTTGGATGTTATGTGGTGGAAGCTCGGTAGGTTTGTCAAAGTCCGGTTAATAAGAAAGTCCAGTGTAGTTGTATCATCCGATTAAAGGTTCATTCCTAGATGTTGCTGGAATGGGGCTGATTTCTCTCAGCCTAATACTCCTGTAAGAAGAGAAATATACACGTCTGAGAATCAGCCCCTCACATACAGTATATACTGTATACAGGGGGTGTAAGAATAAGGTGTATAGTGTGTATGTGTGTTACTGGGCAGTGATATAGATGTCCCTATATGATATACTTACAGAAGTCCCATGGGAATGGTGGATCGGCTGTGCCGGATTCCACTTTGCTCCAGTCTATGGAGTTGAAGAACGGATGGGATCTGATGGACGATATAATAGCCAATCGAGAGAATGGAATTTTGCAGAGGAGCTGGAAAATGAAAGAGACCATTAGTCATGATATTATGTATTATTAGTAGCAAGTTATTACACAATGTCTATGAACTGTCCACATCTTATGTTCATATCTTCTTATCACCCTCCATCATCCTGTCTTCATCTCATCCTACTCACCCCTTCCATGATATCGATGGCATCAGGGCAGATGCTTGGTGGATAACAAGGAACATCATTCTGCAGTGATTCGCAATATTCCTCTTTTGAGCCGAGGCTATAGAACGGCTGATCACCTACAATCATCGTAAATAGTAGGGCGCCAAAGGAAAATGAGTCCACCTGATAGTTGTGGTGTTCTCCATACATTATCTGTGGGAACATGAGACAGGAAATGAGCTGAATACACTAGTGAGGGGATTTACCCACAGGCCATGAGGACCGATCTGTGATTAGATATGAGCAGGATACATAGGCATCAGAGTATTACTCAGTCCTATCAGCATCAATCAGACGGAGGTTCCTTACCTCTGGCGCAGCGTAACCAATAGAGCCTACTAATTCATTAAATGTTTCCTTCTCAAACACTTTTATTGCTGATGAGCCAAAGTCAGCGATTTTGATGTGTCCGATGTCATCTAGGAGAATGTTCTCAGGCTTCAGGTCACTGCAGGAAAAAGAACAGATACTGATTGTGAGGAGGATAATTCATAAAAAGAACGTAATACAATAGATATGTAAGGAAGGAGACAACAGGGAGTCAGAGGTGATATATTTATGTCTGTAGCTGAACTGATTACCGATGTATGATGCCTTTTTCATGAAGATATTGGATTCCGCAGACCATCTCTGCTGCAAAGAGCCTATGGAGAAGAAAGTAGAGGATCAGTGGTTACACACACAATCATACAGAGAGCATGAGGAGATCACACACCTGTCCCATGCACATGCACATCTTCATTTTCTCCTGTTGTCATTGTCCATTGCTGGGATTACAATGTACGGGCAAAAGATTATTAGGATTCAGTTATAAGACATTTACCTTGTTGCCTTTATATCATAAGGCATTGATTTTTCCATGTGATCAAACAGGTCTCCTCCAGCCATGTAGTCCATCGCTATGATGTATTGATTAGGTGTCTCCATAAATCCCCGCAGAGAGGTTAGGAAACGGCACCCAGTGGCCCTTTTCAGGACTTCTATCTCAGTAATGACTTTGTCCTCAGCACGACGACTCTGGTCCATGATTTTGACAGCCAGCAGTTCTTCACTGATCGGATCTGATGCCAAGATGACCTGAAGGAAAATCACAACAGATCAGACCAAACTCTGTCATCCCACAGGAATCAGTCTAATGCAGAGCTGGATAATGTGCGTCTCACGGACCAAGACAGCAAAAAGGCTGTCCCAATGCCACCGCTATCCGCACATCCTCAGTATGCAGACACAGGTAAATACATTGGTGGAAGAGGGGCTGCCAGCTACTTCTTCCACCAATCAGCATGTGAGACAGCAGACGTGATGACTTCATTACATCGTGTCTGCTGTATGGAAAGTCAGTTCACCGGAGACAGGAGCAAAGTGTTGGGGGAACGGGACCGAGGTGAGTATGTGCTGGTTTCTTTTTTTCCCCCATATATGTATGAGATGTTTGCATGTATATAGGAGGCCATGAGGGGCTCATACTGTATGTAGGAGGCAATGTGAGGGCTCATACTGTAAATAGTAGGCAATGTGGCGGCTTATACTGTATATAGGAGGCAATGTGGGGGCTCATACTGTATATAAGAGACAATGTTGGGGCTCATACTGTATATAAGAGGCAATGTGGGGGCTCATACTGTAAATAGGAGGCAATGTGGGGGCTCATACTGTAAATTTGAGGCAATGTGAGGGTTCATACCTTAAATAGGAGGCAATGTGGGGGCTCATACTGTAAATAGGAGGCAATGTGGGGGCTTATACTGTATATAGGATGCAATGTGGGGGCTCATACTGTATGTAGGAGGCGATGTGGGAGTTCAAACTGTATATAAGAGGCAATGTGGAGGCTCATACTGTATATAAGAGACAATGTGGAGCTCATACTGTATATAGGGGACAATGTGGAGGTTCATACTGTATAAAGAGAGGTAATGTGGGGCTCATATTTTATATAGGGTCTATGTGAGGGCTCATATTGTATATAAAGAGGCTATGTGGGGGCTCGCTCTGCATATAGAGAGGCTATGTGGAGGCTTAAGCTATATACAGGTGGCTATGTGGGGGCTCATACTTTAAGGGGCAATTTTGGGGCTCATACTGTATATAGAGGACTGTGTGTGGGCTCATACTGTATATAGAGAAGCTATGTGGGGGCTTACACTTTATGTAGGAAGTTGTGTGGGAGTTCATACTGTAAATAGGGCGCTGTTATTGGGCTCATACGGTATATAGGGGGTGTCAGCAATACGTAATTTTGCTCAATTTAAGTGATAATATAAAATACTAATTATAATTGTAATAAATATGTTAATTTTAATATTGAGCAGAATAGATTGGGGAACACGGAAGAGTAGAAATTCACACTTACTTTTCCGAAGCCTCCCTCTCCAAGATCTTCATGGAAATTGAGATTGGAAAGTTCAATATGATTTTCTGTGCCGACCAATTCTCTAAAGGGTAAAATACGGAAACTGGCTTCATCAAGGTCTTGTACTGGCATGACCGCTGTGCCGGAGGGTGTCTCAACGCTTCCATCTGCTGAGATGATA
The DNA here is from genome assembly GCF_046119375.1 of Phyllobates terribilis. Taxonomy (NCBI): domain Eukaryota; kingdom Metazoa; phylum Chordata; class Amphibia; order Anura; family Dendrobatidae; genus Phyllobates; species Phyllobates terribilis. The sequence goes on from NW_027362768.1 coordinate 314,782,700, forward strand.
AAAGAGTTATTGATAAATATAAATACATTACATTTTTAATCAAATTTCTGTAATTAAGCTGAAAATGTCTGACATTTGTGCCCTGATTCATCCAAACTGTCGAATGTAGAAAAATTGTCCTGTTGCCCATAGCAACCAATCACAGCTCAGATTCCATTTTTTCACATTCTATGGAACAGTGAAAGCTGCATTGTGATGGGTTGCTGTGGCAACAAGGAAAGTATTTCTGCAATTTTGATAATCAAGGCCTGTCAACCCCCAGTCTATTATACTAAACTGTTTCATTCTTACCTGGAGCATCTTTATCCAGTGATGTGTGTGGTGGGGAAACAATCAGGTGTTTGGTCTCTGGGATGGAGATGTTCTCATCTGGTGACCTGGCCCTTTGTAATGCACCATTCCCATTGACAATGGGTTTGGCATAGAAAAGACGTCTCCTACATTGGACAACCCAGTCTCTGTTGTTTCTGATTCTCTTCTGGGCTGCCGCTCTTTGTAGGTTTTGAGTCTCTTGGCTTTCAGAACTGGAGAATGACACATGTCTGGGTCTTCCTTGGCCAACCTCTTCCAGCTCTAATTCTACGCTGATGATATTTCTTCGCTTATTGAGGATGGCATCTTTGTTCCTCCTCCTAATTTCAGGGACAAGTTCTCCGATTTTTTTTATGGAGATAAGAATGGCCCTGTGAAGTTGATTATCTGCGGAGTCTGCAGAGTCAGATTCCATGAGGTTCTCCATTTTCCTTTTCTCTATAAGGATCTCGTGTCTCTTGATCTTTCTCATTTTCTCCAAATTCTGTCTTTTGGACGCCATTTCTGAGGCGTCAGTGTCCATGTCCGGTACTATAAAGTCTTTTCGCCCTAAAGCGAACAGTGGTTTTTGCTCTTCAGCAATTCCTCTCCTCTGTCTTAGAACCCGATCTCTTTGGGCTCTTCTCCTCTCTTCCTCCATTATAAAATTAGCTTTTGCTTTGTTTACAATGAAACGCATAGCAACTACCTCACCCTCGAAAGTCTGCAAGGCAGTGACTTCTCTTCGGCCGGAACACTGGGATATAGAAGGTGATGATGTCATCATACCAATTATGACATGTATTTAATTGTGATGTCATCAGACTAGGGTCCTATTTTGCGTTCATGAGGTCTCAATGGAGACATTATACCAGGTCTTTAGTTTGCATTTTTGTCATTAAATGAAGTAACACTTGTTAAATGGTGATCTTTTATCTCCATATTAGCAGAATCCTTCATTCTGTCTGTTTTTCTCCATATTCTTTTATTGCTTAATTCTGTCCAATTATTGTACATTTTGTCATCAGGTCCACAATCTCCATTTTGTGGGGTGTTCACATTTAGCGTTTAAGCTACAGTTTATCCTCCTGGACATTACAGGAGAGCTGTACCTTCCTATATAATGTATTTTTGAACTGTTGACTCCTTTTTGCATTATGTGTCATAGAAGTATCAGGTGGTCTTTGTCATTTTATTCTAGTTCCACCTTGTGACCAGGGCCGGCTTTAGACAAATTGTGGCCCTAGAAAAAATTCAAAGTGGGGCCCCAGATTCTGAAATACTGCGCTAACAACAGCACTACAGTCAATTCAGTGCATTGAAGTGAGTTTTGAGCTAATAACAATGTCTTTAAGCGCCAAGAAGCCACTCAGAAGAAAGACAAAAGGAGTAAAACATATCACAAGGTTGTGTTCTTTGCTGACTACAAGCAGTTAAGCCACTAAAAACACAGTTTCACAGGTTTCCTCACTCTAGTTGTAGCCTACAAAGAACACAGCTTTGTAATATGTTTTAATTCAGTACATGAAAAAAATAATATGTGGAAAATATGTAAATCAAAAAATATTATTACAACGTTGAATTTTGCATTGAAGGCTTATTTGTCACGCATGCACAATATCATGCAATGTCTTGTGAATACAGTCTTGTCATCTATATGCTTAGTCCGAACAATCATACGTGTGAGATCTTTTCATTACCATCTGTAGATACTTAGAACTAAGTAAAGAAATAATAAAGTGCTGCTGAGACCAGCATAAATACAGCCATAGATATCATTTTACACTTTGCCAAACGCAAATAATAAAAAATAACTTAACATCTCTTACAGGTTTAGTCAAAGGGATCCACAACTTAAATAACTGGAAAATGTTCAAGCAAATGGTTTCTAAAGGAGCCCTTACAGGTCTATGTAATAAAACTGGCATCATAGCGAATGCTTTCTAGAAGCGAACCTTTCTGGCTTTTTCTGAAGCAAAATCTTTAATTATTTTGGAGAAGTCCAGATTTCTGCGAATGTCCCGCTCAATTACAACCTCAACTAGACCAACAAAGCGATCTTGTAACATTGATGACCTTAAATTATTTTTTATCACTTTGAAAAGTGAGAAACTTCTCTCGCCTGACGCTACGGTCACAGGAACACTCATTAGGACACACAACTCCACACTAAGATTTGGGTACAAATCCAATAGGTTTGTACAGTAAATGTAAGTAAGCATGTTCAATGGTGAATGGGAAACATCACCTGGGATGCTCCTAATTGCTGAACACATTTCAAAATTCAAGTCATTGAGATCAACATCACCCATTTCTTCTGAAGAGTGTTTGCAGCATTCTACAAGCCTCTGCTCATCTTTCACAGCTTCCATTTCCTCCTTCTTAAAAAGGAACCCAAAAAGGTGGTAAAAATCTTTCACCTGAGAAAATCTCTCAGTTATGACCACAAGTGTCGCATCAATCAAGGTTAAAGACAAAACCCTCTTCACCATTTCCTCGGGAGTGCTGGACGTTCATAATCAAACATTTTTCTTTTTTTTTGTTTTCTTTTTATTGGCAATGAAAACTCTACATCTGCTTCTTCAGCTATACTATTTGCAATATAATAACCTGATTCAAAACCATCTTCCCTGTAATCTTACAGAAAATGAAGTACAGATTCAGTTTCTTAAGAGTGTCCATGCCAACTTTTGTTTTCTGAAAGATCTTGCTTGCACCATTAATATGTTATAAGACATCATACCAGGCAACAATGCAAGTGATGCAAACTGACCAGAAGAAATGTCATTCTTGGCCTCCGCAGCTTTTACATCAGCTTTTTTTGATGCAGCACAGATGACAAGGTCTTCAAGCGCAGAACAAACTTCCCTTAGGTCGTAGCGAAGAACTTTTACACTGTCAATCCGACATTCCCAGCGAGGAGAAATAACTGTATTGCCCAAACATCAATGCTATGATGTGAGTGCGGAGGGAATCTTCCCACATTCACCAAATTATACCAGCTCTTAACAACCAGTATATATAATGAGGAAACAGAGTTATGATGGCAAAAAAATACATATTTTATTTTATTAAAGACAAAATTCATATAGAAAAAAGACAACTGTAAATGTGCAAGGGACAGCAACAGGTGTGCAGCAAGTGGGTCCACAACCCAAAAGGAATGCCTAGTAAACATTGCAATTATAAAAGGCTGCAGACATGAATCATAAAGTGCAGCACAGGTAGGGCATAAAACCATACACCTATATTAGCTAAATGCCAATGATAAACGTGTCCATGACAACCGTATCAATTACCCCATAACTAGGCACGCTAATAAGGTGATGGTCTTACCAGTGGTAAGGGCTGTGGGTGAACTGGCAGCACAGTGGGCGTAGTGGAGTACCCCGACGCACGTTTCGAGGCATCCGCAGCCGCTTTCTCAAGGGGCGGTAGCAAAGAAATTTTACTCTGTGAATCCAACATTCCCAGCGAGTATCAGACAGTGATTTGATGGTCAGGTTGGTTACATTTTTCTTTGAAGTTGCACATTGCAGTGTTGATGAGCTGAAGAGCACATACATTTGCTGCAATATTCCAAAGAATGTGACAGAGAGAACAGATGATTTAGCAGCATCAATGATGACTACATTAAGAGTGTGGCTACTTCAGGGCATATACAATGCTCTTTTATTCATGGCTGATGTAAATACTTTTATGGCCAAAAATGACAAAAGTATTTTCGGACTGATACCTTTATTGGCTAACCAGAAAAAATATATATGCAAGCTTTCAGAGCACAGAGGCTCCTTCTTCAGGCAGGATTGCAAATGAATTAATAAGACAAATGAATAAGGCATCATCCTTTACACCTCATGAACAAATGTCCTGCTGTAATATCTCTTAAATGTTGTGCCTCCTAAAACCAGGTGAGGAACAATCAGAGCAAGGTATAATAGAAACAAGTCACCAATTCTGCATTTATCACCCACTCCTGGTTTTGGCTCCCACTCCTGAGAAAAAATACTGACCAAATACTGATAGTGGGGCCATAGCCTAACACTTGTTCTCCAATAGGCAAATAGCGCTCCGTCCTTCCCGAGTCTCGCCGTATGTCTAAGCAGTACTGTACAGTCACATATGGGGTATTTCTATGTTCAGCAGAAATTGTGGGACACATTTTGGTGCCATTTTTACTGATTTTCCTTTATGAAATGTAAAATTTGGGGCTAAAACTAAATATTTCTGGAAAAAAATGTAATTATTTTTCTTCACTGCCCAATGGTATAAAATTCTGTGACACCTTTGGTGTCATTATCACTGCATCCCTAGATGAATTCATTGAGAGGTGAAGTTTGTAAAATGGGTCACTTGAGGGAGGTTTTGTAAATTTTTTTGGAAAATTGAGAAATTGTTGATCAACTTTTAACCATTCTGACTTCCTAACAAAAAAAAATATTTAAAAAACGATGCTGATGTTAAGTAGACATGTGGTAAATGTTAATTATTACCTATTTTGTATGATATAACTATCTGGTTTAAGGGTATAAAAATTAAAAGTTTGAAAATTGTGAAATTTTCTCCAGAATTTCCCATATTTTCACAAATAAACACAAAAAATATCGCTCTAAATTTACCACTAACATAAATTACAATGTGTCGCGTTCAGGAGTTATTACCTCATAATGTGACACTGGCCAGAATTGTAAAATGTGGTTTGGACAGGAAGGTGAAAATAGGCTTCAAGGTGAAAGGGTTAATAACATCTCCCATTTGTGAACTTTACATCAGCCTCATTTTTCCATTACTTTTTTATTTTGTTAGAATGTTATAAAGGTTAAAGCTTTAATAGCAAATTTAGATCTTTTCAAGAAAACTTTCAAAGCCTTTTCTACGGCCCTATTCAGGCTTGAAGCGACTTTGAGGGACCGACTTATTGGGAGATTGGGAAGTGATACCATTTTAAAAACTGCACCCCTCAATGTTGCTGCTGTCAGAAAGTTTGTTAACCCGTCACGTGCTGCACAGAAATTTGCACAAAGTGCAGTAAAAAAATGAAAAATTTTATTTTTTCCACTAAATCATTGCTTTTAGACTAAACCTAGGCAAAGTGCAGCCCATGAACAAAGGAGGAGAACAGCTCAGCATATATTGCAAAAAGTATTTATTTAGTAATACACAATAAAAACACAAATAGGAAATCAGACAATGTGGTAGTGTCAGATGGTAAAGTGCTTACAGGTCTGGTAAATATATTATAATATGCTTGTAATATATCCGTGAAATTACACAATTGCACGTTGCCCACAATGATAATTGAATTATAAATAATAATAAGTTTAAACAAGTGAACTAGGATAGAAATCACAGGATTAACACATATAACATGATCCCACTGACTGCTAAATGAAAGGGGATGGGGGTGAAACAATGTTCTTAGTATTAAGCTATGTGCCCATCTCTAAAGCCAAAATCATGTTACAACCAGCGGGATAATTACCTGACAGGGAAGCACAGCACGGGCGGAAGTAAGAAAGTGGTGAGTGTGATAGCCCAACGTACGTTTCGCGGCGTCCCAGGCCGCTTTCTCAAGGGCAAGAAGTGATGTCCTCATAGTGACCCAAGATGCATATATATTCATCTCTCCCCTTAGAATCTGGAGTGCAGACAGCTGGTCGGTGAGGCACGCACCAGGTAGTGGCCAGTTATACCGGGGGTGTGCCTCGCGGATCACATGATGTGGGGCCAGTATGCCACACACGGCACATGCGCGCGGCTCAGGGAGCACACCGCGCGTGCGCCCCAGCCGTCAAACCACAGAACCGCGCATGCGCGGAAACGAAGTCCCACGCAGGCGCAGGGCGGCCCTCAGACCGTCAGGCACGCGAGCGCCGCAATCCCCACCGCGAGCACGCGCTCAGCCATGTCAGGAAGCAGCATAGCAGCACTCATTGTAAAAGAGTGATCATAGATGGAAGAAGGGCCAAAGAAATAGATACTGCATACAGCAAAGTTTTTTCCAAGAAAAATACATATAAATCTAAAAAATCACATATGTATAATTAGCAGCAATTGTAGATCCTGATGATCATAACTCCCGTCTAGGTATGAGATCCAATGTGTATATCCAAGTCTCACTGATCTCCAGACACAAGTGACGTTATAAGGACTTTCATAAGTATGGACTAATAAAAGAGGTAAAGAAACAAAAGAAAAGACAGTGATGTGAGTGCGGACGGAATCATCCCACATTCACCAAATTATACCAACTCTTAACAACCAGTATATATAATGAGGAAACAGAGTTATGATGGCAAAAAAATACATATTTTATTTTATTAAAGACAAAAATTCATATAGAAAAAAGACAACTGTAAATGTGCAAGGGACAGCAACAGCTGTGCAGCAAGTGGGTCCACAACCCAAAAGGAATGCCTAGTAAACATTGCAATTATAAAAGGCTGCAGGCCTGAATCATAAAGTGCAGCACAGGTAGGGCATAAAACCATACACCTATATTAGCTAAATGCCAATGATAGACGTGTCCATGACATCCGTATCAATTTCCCCATAACTAGGCACGCTAATAAGGTGATGGTCTTTCCAGTGGTAAGGGCTGTGGGCGAACTGGCAGCACAGTGGGCGTAGTGGAGTACCCCGACGCACGTTTCGAGGCATCCGCAGCCGCTTTCTCAAGGGGCGGTAGCAAAGAAATTTTACTCTGTGAATCCAACATTCCCAGCGAGTATCAGACAGTGATTTGATGGTCAGGTTGGTTACATTTTTCTTTGAAGTTGCACATTGCAGTGTTGATGAGCTGAAGAGCACATACATTTGCTGCAATACTCCAAAGAATGTGACAGAGAGAACAGATGATTTAGCAGCATCAATGATGACTACATTAAGAGTGTGGCTACTTCAGGGCATATACAATGCTCTTTTATTCATGGCCGATGTAAATACTTTTATGGCCAAAAATGACAAAAGCATTTTCGGACTGATACCTTTATTGGCTAACCATAAAAAATATATATGCAAGCTTTCAGAGCACAGAGGCTCCTTCTTCAGGCAGGATTGCAAATGAATTAATAAGACAAATGAATAAGGCATCATCCCTTACACCTCATGAACAAATGTCCTGCTGTAATATCTCTTAAATGTTGTGCCTCCTAAAACCAGGTGAGGAACAATCAGAGAAAGGTATAATAGAAACAAGTCACCAATTCTGCATTTATCACCCACTCCTGGTTTTGGCTCCCACTCCTGAGAAAAAATACTGACCAAATACTGATAGGGGGCCATAGCCTAAGGGTATGTGCACACGATGCAGAAATGAAGCAGAAAATTTCTGCATCATTTCTGCATCTCCCTGGCAGAAAAAACGCATGCAGATTGTGCATGCTTTTTTCCTGCGGAATACATGCGGATTCACATGCGTTTCCACATGCGTTTCCGCATGTGGATTGACAAGCGCTTTCCAGGCGATTTTAGCATCACTTGGAAAGTGCTTGACAACTAGGTCACACTATATAAATCCATGCAAACAGCATGGATTTATATAGTGTGACCCGAGAGAGTGTATATACTTACCTCCGATGGCCCGCGCTGTCCTGCTCAATCCATTCTCCCTCGCCGGCAACTTTGAATTGAAAGACCTGCCGACGTCAGCGTCACGTGACCCGTCACATGACTGACGTCAGCGCAGGTCCTACAACTCACTGCAAGTGCCGGGAACCAAGCAGGAGCGGTGCGCGGGTCGACAGATGGTAAGTATATATATATTTTTTATTTTATTCTTGTTTTACAGCTTTTTAATGGTACCTGGGTGTGGATGAGACTCTCCTCTCCTCCACACCCGGGTACCATCCGCATATTAGAACGCGCCAATAACGCAAGTACAAATGCAGTCTTGCGGAATTGGCGCGTTCTAATGCAAGTCAATGGCGGCGAAAACACCGCTTTTACGCAAAATTAATTGACATGCTGCGGATTTTTGAGCGCAGCGTTTACGCTGCGGAAAAATCCGCATCATGGGCACAGCACATGCGGATTTCAATTGGGGATCATTGCTGCCCTTCTACCATGCGTTTTTAATGCGTTTCCGCGGCGATTACGCAACTGCAAAAACGCCGCGGAAACGCATTAAATACGCATCGTGTGAACTCAGCCTAACACTTGTTCTCCAATAGGCAAATAGTGCTCCATCCTTCCCGAGTCTCGCCGTATGTCTAAGCAGTACTGTACAGTCACATATGGGGTATTTCTATGTTCAGCAGAAATTGTGGGACACATTTTGGTGCCATTTTTACCGATTTTCCTTTATGAAATGTAAAATTTGGGGCTGAAACTAAATTTTTCTGGAAAAAATGTAATTATTTTTCTTCACTGCCCAATGGTATAAAATTCTGTGACACCTTTGGTGTCATTATCACTGCATCCCTAGATGAATTCATTGAGAGGTGAAGTTTGTAAAATGGGTCACTTGAGGGAGGTTTTGTAAATTTTGTTGGAAAATTGAGAAATTGTTGATCAACTTTTAACCATTCTGACTTCCTAACAAAAAAAAATATTTAAAAAACGATGGTGATGTAAAGTAGACATGTGGTAAATGTTAATTATTAACTATTTTGTCTGATATAACTATCTGGTTTAAGGGCATAAAAATTAAAAGTTTGAAAATTGTGAAATTTTCTCCAGAATTTCCCATATTTTCACAAATAAACACAAAAAATATCGCTCTAAATTTACCACTAACATGAATTACAATGTGTCGCGCTCAGGAGTTATTACCTCATAATGTGACACTGGCCAGAATTGTAAAATGTGGCTTGGACAGGAAGGTGAAAATAGGCTTCAAGGTGAAAGGGTTAATTACATCTCCCATTTGTGAACATTACATCAGCCTCATTTTTCCATTACTTTTTTATTTTGTTAGAATGTTATAAAGGTTAAAGCTTTAATAGCAAATTTAGATCTTTTCAAGAAAACTTTCAAAGCCTTTTCTACGGCCCTATTCAGGCTTGAAGTGACTTTGAGGGACCGACTTATTGGGAGATTGGGAAGTGATACCATTTTAAAAACTGCACCCCTCAATGTTGCTGCTGTCAGAAAGTTTGTTAACCCGTCACGTGCTGCACAGAAATTTACATAAAGTGCAATAAAAAAATGAAAAATGTTATTTTTTCCACTAAATCAGTGCTTTAGACTAAACCTAGGCAAAGTGCAGCCCATGAACAAAGGAGGAGAACAGCTCAGCATATATTGCAAAAAGTATTTATTTAGTAATATGACTCGCCCCCTGGGCCGTGGGGCACTCGGGACCGGGCTTCAGGGCAATGCTGGGAGTAGTAGTGGCGACCCGGTCCCGTGGCTCAGGGTGTTCAGACCAGTGGCAGTCTATTATATGTTTTAGGTAATGTCCGACTACGCCACCCGTGCATTGCGGCTATTATGAACTGCCGCTGCAAGGCAGTCCCCCGAGGATAATGGTGTGTGCAGCTGAGATCGTATAACTCCCCACGGGAGGAGTGTGGCCCCAGGGCAGTGTAGTAGATGGTGGGGGTTGTGGTGCAGGGAGTCCCAGTACTGTTAGTGCTGGCGAAGCAAAAAGCACAAAGACAACGTGTTGCAGTCCAGGGTCTTTTACTCACAGTTCGTATATTCCCAGTCACTTCTGTCAGCAATGACCGCCCGAGCCGTGCTGCGTCCACCAGGTGAGGGGCTCGGTCAACCCCCAGGCAGTTCAGGAATATGGCACAGGACCCCCTCCTATCCTTTCTCTGGCCTGCCCCACCAGTGACCAACTTTTGTCCAGCTACCGCGGATCTGCGAGGGTAAACGTGGGCCCCGTTCCCCGCTGCCCTATATGGTGCCTTCCTAGCCGGCTGAGGGTAGTTTCTCCTCCACCAACTTGGGATCCGGTACCCTTAATCTGCCTGACCCTTCAGCCGGTATTCTCATGGGCTCTTAGAGTCCCTTCTGCCTTCTTGTTTATGAGCCCTTCTACACTTTGGGTACTTCTCTTTTCTTTGCTGTTCCTTTCTGTTTCTGTTCCTTCCTTCTGGCTCCGGCCTTCACCCTAGGCCTGCCTCGTGGAGCTGGGCCCAGACTGAGCCACAGCTCCCTGTCAGCCTTCTCTGGCTGAACTCCTTCTCTCTCTGAACTCAACTCAACCCAGAACTAAGATGGTGCCCACCTTATATACCCTTCCCTAGTGTGTGAGCTCAGGTGACCAGCAACCAATGAGCTCCTACCTATGCTCCAGAAACCGTCCCCTTCTGCTCCTACATCACTGGGTTTTCCTCCCCCCTCCCCACTCCAGCCAGGGACATGGTCTGTCGTGCCTGCATTACTGTACTAATGGGAGCACCGTTGAGCTGTCCCCCGGAAATGGGGTGTGTTTGATGCATGCATGGTCCATACTCCATCCTTACCCGGGAGTGGAATATCACACCTCTGGCAGAGGTGCAATACCCCTGTAGCGGCCGAACCCTCGGGGCGCTACAAATACACAATAAAAACACAAATAGGAAATCAGACAATGTGGTAGTGTCAGATGGTAAAGTGCTTACAGGTCTGGTAAATATAATATAATATGCTTGTAATATATCAGTGAAATTACACAATTGCACGTTGCCCACAATGATAATTGAATTATAAATAATAATAAGTTTAAACAAGTGAACTAGGATAGAAATCACAGGATTAACACATATAACATGATCCCACTGACTGCTAAATGAAAGGGGTTGGGGGTGAAACAATGTTCTTAGTATTAAGCTATGTGCCCATCTCTAAAGCCAAAATCATGTTACAACCAGCGGGATAATTACCTGACAGGGAAGCACAGCACGGGCGGAAGTAAGAACGTGGTGAGGGTGATAGCCCAACGTACGTTTCGCGGCGTCCCAGGCTGCTTTCTCAAGGGCAAGAAGTGATGTCCTCATAGTGACCCAAGATGCATAAATATTCATCTCTCCCCTTAGAATCTGGAGTGCAGAAAGCTGGTCGGCGAGGCAGGTACCCGGAAGTGGCCAGCTATACCGGGTGCGTGCCTCGCGGATCACATGACGTGGGGCCAGTATGCCACACACGGCGCATGCGCACGGCTCAGGGAGCACACCGCGCGCGCCCCAGCCGTCAAACCGCAGAACCGCGCATTCCCCGGAACGAAGTCCCATGCAGGCGCAGGGCGGCCCTCAGACGGCCAGGCGCGCGCGCGCCGCAATCCCCACCGCGAGCACGCGCTCAGCCACGTTAGGAAGCAGCATAGCAGCACTCATTGTAAAAGAATTAGGATAAACAGGGAGAGCAGCGGTGAAACAAAGAGGGAGCCTAATGATCATAGATGGAAGAAGGGCCAAAGAAATAGATACTGCATACAGCAAAGTTTTTTTCCAAGAAAAATACATATAAATCTAAAAAATCACATAAGTATAATTAGCAGCAATTGTAGATTCTGATGATCATAACTTCCGTCTAGGCATGAGATCCAATGTGTATATCCAAGTCTCACTGATCTCCAGACACAAGTGGGGTTATAAGGACTTTCATGAGTATGGACTAATAAAAGAGGAAAAGAAACAAAAGAAAAGACAATGATTAAAACCATTAGAATTAAAATCACATGAAAAATAATAACTCCTCTTATAATCACCCAACCCACATGTGTAAGTACATACATGTGGGGATAGAGGTATACAGGATAAACTTACAGCTACAAAAATGAGTGCAGCCCATGTACGGCCCTCTGGCTGTTCCAGTCCAACTCACTGACCTAGACAGCTACAGGACTGAAAACACTGGCCCACAGGCCGCACCATTCGACCACCTGGAGTCCCGATATCACAGCTATCTGCCTCCTCAAGAAGCAGATAACTGTCAACACAATGGTGGAGGATGGAGCTGCTGGTTCCTCCTTCCACCACTCAGTATATGGGACTCAGACAGCAAATGTGATGATGTCATTACTAGTGATGAGCGAGCACTAAAAAACTCGGGTGCTCTTTGCTCGGGTCGAGAAAATCGTAATGCTCAGATGCTGAACCCGAGCAACGAGCCCAATGTAAGTCTATGGGAAACTCGAGCATTTTTCCAGCGGTTCCCCCCGCAGAGATGTGCAGGGGGCCTAAAAATTGCCCTAAACAATGGGAACAGTGCTGAAATGACATGGGAACTCAGGCATCTCTGACTCTCAGGTCACTGCCGTGAACAATGTTGTCAGAGTATTACGCCACTTTTACGGACCAACAATAAAACATACAAAAACTAAACCAAAATGGATGTTCCTGGAAAAAATGTTAAGGGACATTTTTTCCAGGGTAATGACTTGTATATAAGGCAAAAAAAACAAACACAAAAACAAAAATGCTCCTTTACACCTTGGGCTATGTTCACACGTAGCGTTTTTGATGCGTTTTTGCACTTTTGCATTGCTTTCAATGGTGAAAAATACATTCACCAGTAAATGTAATTTTAACATTTTACTATCTTATCTGGTCATGTGGTGTGTGACACATCATCAGACACATCCATACAGTGCTGAAAAGACATGGGAACAATATATGGAAGACCCCTGGAAGCATCTCTGACTCCCAGGTCACTGCCCAAAGCCGTGGCCATCAGACGTGATCCTATATTACTGCTGTAAAAATACAGACATTTTTGGCAACGTGACAAATATTACACCCCATTTAAAATGGACAAGGTGCGTGGCAAGGGATGGGGAAGTGGACGTAATGGTGATGGTGCACCCAGATGCCGAGGCTGTCGGCAAGATGAAACTGTGCCTACTAAGGAAGCCACAACATCGCCATTGGATTCAATGGGGGGCAAAACCAAACACATACACAACACCTTCAAACGGGCCCAAAAGCTGCCAAAACACATCAAATTAGGGGCAGACACCAGGAAAGTGGCATCAATTGACCCAGAGTACAAGTAATATAATTATTATTATTTATTCTTATAGTGCCATTTATTCCATGGCGCTTTGCATGTGAAAAGAAGTCACCGACTGCTATAAGAGGAGAGAAGACCCTGCCCGTGAGGGCGCACAAACAATCGACAAGGGATGGGTGAGGAAACAGTAGGTGAGGGTAGAGCTGATCGTGCAGCGGTATGGTGGAGCGAAGGTTACTGAAAGTTGTACGCATGTCGGAAGAGATGGGTTTTCAGGTTCCTTTTGAAGGTTTCAACAGTAGGCGAGAGTCTGATATGTTGGGGTAGAGAGTTCAAGAGTAGGTGGGAAAATGCACGAGAGAAATCTTGTACAAGTGCTTGTGACCAGGGACGGTACATCTCATTGACGGCACACTGGGTTAATATTGTGGAAGCCGTGACCCAGTCGCACCCTGGGACGGAACACGTCTTCCCGACACATAGAATTGTGGGCTCTGGGTCAATCAACCTTCAACACAATGTTCACAAGGTCTCCTACACAATGAGCAAATTATTCATGATGATAGACGCCACTGTCTCCTTAGCTTGCTGATGGTACTTTTCTGTGGGAATGAGCTTGTCTCCAACCAGTCTGGAATATTTCTAGTGAATTATGGCACGCCATGGTTTGCTATTAGCACCTAGTACCAGAAGCGAAAACATCCACAATTTTCTTCTCAGAAATTTTATTTGGTAGACTGAGTGGCTGCCCAAACTTTAGTCTCTCATAAAGGAGCTGAAGACACTGAGTGGCAGAAGGTGCAAGTTCCTCCAGCATGTTAGACATCAGAGGGAGAATAGAGAGGGCAGCATGGTGGCTCAGTGGTTTGCACTGCAGCCTTGCAGCGCTAGGGTTCTGGGTTGAAATCCAGCCAAGGACAACATCTGCAAGGACTTTGTATGTTCTCCCTGTGTTTGCATGGGTTTCCCCCAGGCTTTCTGGTTTCCTCTTCAGTAAAAAAAGCAGCCACTGAGTGTCCGGGAATCTTCACACAGACTTTTCTTAGCCAGGGCTGCTTCTTGACAGGGTTGGACGGGCCCACTAGAGAACAGGAGAATCCTCCAGTGCGCCCTGCCTTCTCCTTCAGGAGATTTCATAGTGCAAACCTTGCAGCTGGTACGGGGCTATTGAGTGGGAGAGAAAGGTGGGCCCTCAGAATCAAATCCTCTGGTGGGCCCAATGATCTTCAGTCTTCACAGCCATATTTTTTAGCTCAGTGAAAGGACTGGCATAGAGGGAAACCGTATCTACTCCGGCTGTCATTTCTCCCAGGAAGTCCTCTAATGCAGCTTGTTCCATAAGCAATGGCAGCCCGTCCAAAATCAGCCCACACTTCTTGGTGGTGCTTTGACACACAAAGATCTTTCTTTATGCCTTGAATTTCATGACTACAGAGTTGGGCAATGGCCTGATCTACAATGCATTTGAGAAATAATGTGTAAAAGCACGTCCAATCCACAGCAAAAATGGAGCCATAGAGTGCCCGGAAACCTTAACCTAGACTTTTCTTAGCCAGGGCTGCTTCTCAGCAGGGTTGGATGGGCCCACCAGAGAACCAGAGACTCCTCCAGTGGGGGCCCTGGCTTCTACTTCAGGAGAGTTTATAATGCAACCTTGCAGGTCGTGATGATGATAGAGGCCACCATCTCCTTAGCTTGCTCCTGGTATTTTTTTGTGGGAATGAGCTTGGCTCCAGCCAGCCTGGAATATTTTCAGTGAATTCAGGCACGCCATGGTTTGGTATTGGCACCGAGTACCAGAAGCGAAGCCATCCACAATTTCCTTCTCAGGAATTTTATTTGGTAGTATGAGTGGCTACCCAAACATTTGTTTCTCACAAAGGAGCTCAAGACATTGAGTGGCAGTAGATGCAAGTTTCTCCAGCATGTTAGATACCAGAAGGAGAACAGAGAAGGCAGCACAGTGGCTCAGTCATTAGCACTACAGCGTTTCAAGCGCTGGGGTTCTGGTTCCAAATCCCAGCAAGGGCAACATCCTTAAAGGAGTTGTCTACTACTTTTACATTCCACGCGGCACCCCCGCCGATCAACTATTATTGGTGCCGGCGGCGGCTGCTGCCAGCCGGAAGTGCTTACCTGAGGGGCTCCACCATCAAGTGGTAGTGGCCGCTGCGGTATACTGCACATCCGCCTCCTATTCAATTGAATATAACAGCTGATCGGCGGGAGTGCCGCGTGCAGGACCCCGGCTGATCATACATTGATGCCCTATCCTACGGATAGGACGTCAATGTAAAAGTATTGGACAACTTCTTTAAGGAGTTTGTATGTTCTCCTCGTGTTTGCGTGGGTTTACCCCAGGTTCTCCGGTTTGCTCCTCAGTAAAAAGGCTGCCATACAGTGTCCGGGAACCCTCACACAGACTTTTCCTAGCCAGGGCTGCTTCTCAGCAGGGTTGGACGGGCCCACCAGAGAACCGGAGACTCCTCCGGTAGGCCCTGGCTTCTCCTTCAGGAGAGTTCATAATGCAAACCTTGCAGGTCGTGATGATGATAGAGGCCATTATCTCACTAGCTTGCTGATGGTACTTTTCTGTGGGAATGAGCTTGTCTCCAACCAGCTTGGAATATTTCCAGTGAATTAAGGCACTCCACGGTTTGGTATTAGCAACCAGTATCAGAGGCGAAGCCATCCACAATTTCCTTCACAGGAATTTTATTTGGTAGACTGAGTGGCTGCCCAAACTTTAGTTTCTCACAAGGGAGCCGAAGACACTGAGTGGCAGTACGTGCAAGTTTCTCCAGCATGACCTGTTTGTTAGATATCAGAGGGAGAACAGAATTTGGCATTGCCAAGGTACCAGAGTCTGTTTTTTTTTTTACTAAAGATCCTGCTGTGTTTTTATATATATATTTTTTTTATGTCTCTTCAAATGTGTATTGGAGTGCGTCCTAATTTTTGGCAGCCCTTGACATTGCTGCATATACGCAATAACAGTATAGGAGAGCCACTCTTTAATAACGGGTAGGACAATTCAAATAGATTCTATATTCTAGAATATTACCGGTCTTATCTGAAATTCGTTTACAGGTGAGGTATCACAGTTTGGATAGCATATTACACCGACCGGTATTAGGTATTATTGCCTAATACTGCATGCTGCTTGTGCTGCCGAAAATTTTTTATTTTTTCCAGAAAAATCCATTTTAGTTTGGTTTTTGTATGTTTTATTGTCAGTCCGTAAAAGTGGCGTATTACTCTGACAACATTGCAATAGTTATCCTTGGCAGGAGAAGAAGGAGAAGGAGGAAAAAGAACAAAGAGCGCTGTGTAACACTGTGGAGAGGTGAAGTGTATGTAATGAACTCACCCAAAATGGTTGTGCTGGACAGACACAACACTGGCAGAAAATTTAGAAGAGGACTGGAGTTTCTCCTCCGGTATGCTGCTCATCCAATGTCGTTGTACTGTGCTTTTCCTGGCCCTGAAGCCACTCCACTTGGAGGTATACAAGGAGAGAAGAACTTGGGATGGCGCTTTCGTTTGAATGTGGAGATCAGACAGTCCATATATCAATATTAGATTTATTGGTTTTAAAAACAGATTTTACTGTCAAACCACATTTACCATAAAAAACTTTTAAAAACACAATGCGTTTCAACTTCCATGAGTCTTCAGGTGTAAAAGAAATAGTGACACATAGAAACTTTTATACCTTATACTTAATTAGTTGTGGGTGGAGTGTTCATAAATAACTTTTTACAGTCTTTTACAGTCTTCATCAGGTGTAAAAGAAATAGTGACATACAGAAACTTTTATACCTTATACTTAATTAGTTGTGGGTGGAGTGTTACACCCACAACTAATTAAGTATACAGTAAGGTATAAAAGTTTCTATATGTCACTATTTCTTTTACACATGATGAAGACTCATAGAAGTTGAAACGCGTTGTATTTTTAAAAGTTTTTTTATGGTAAATGTGGCTTGACAGCAAAATCTGTTTTTAAAACCAATAAATCTAATATGGATATATGAACTGTCTGAACTCTGACAACATTGTACACAGATATGCTATTGGTCAGCGACCAACTGTGGATAGGTTTGAACACACGACTGCCATACTGTAAATGAAGTATAATATCTGACACATTCCCAAAAAATTTCCGTATTATTGCGGCAGTAATATGGGATCACGTCTGATGACCACGGTTTCAGTCAGTCGCCTAATAGTATGGTATTTGTCAGTGACCAAGTATCAATAGTTTGGAACAACATACACCTGGCAGACTTTAAATGGAGTGTAATATCTGACACGTTCCCAAAAATTTCTGTATTGTTACAGTAGTCATATGGGATCAAGTCTGATGGCCACGGTTTCAGGCAGTCACCTAATAGTATGGTATTTGTCAGCGACCAAAACAAAGCTGGCTGACTTTAAATGAAGTATAATATTTGGCACGCTCCACAAAATGTCTGTATTATTACCGCAGTAACATGGGATCACGTGTGATCTTGGAAAAGTTTCTCTGCTTCTACAATACAGTATTGCAAATATAATCAAAAAATATGTCTGTATTCTGCTAACAAGCAAATGGAGAAGTAAAATGGTGTACTCTGTATTGCTTTTTAAGCAAATAATCAGGATAAGGAGCAAAAAAGAAAATAGTCTGGTACTGTAGGGCTATGGATATTTGTAACAGCAGCAGCAGACAGAACATGCAATAGACCCTATTGTGCTGTATACACTGCCACAAACCTTACCTGCCTAACTCCTGCTATCACCACTGAATACATGCAGTTGGATTAGTCCTCAGAAGGACTGTTAGATCAGATGGACATATATCTTGTTGTGGAATACCTATACGTAACTAATAAACCACCAATTCTGTCACTCACTCAGCAGCACCTCTCCCTACTCTGCCTGTTTCCGGGGTACACTGTCACAAGCATAGGGTCACCAGGTCTGATATAGACCTGATGACGCTATGCGGCCAGCCAATCACTGTGATGCCACAACCAACATAGCTACGGCATTACAGTGCGTGGCAAGCAATCCCTGCATTTTAATTGACTGTCTAAAGAGCACCAAACATGTAGGGAGGGGAGGTGAAATACTCGAGGAGCGCCTGACGCGCCCCCTGTGCCGTGGGGTACTCGGCAGCCGGGCCTCTGGTTGCTTGGGGGATATCACGGTAGCTGGCCCGGTCCGTGACCCAGGGCGATCAGTAAAAAGGGGAAAATATTGGGGGATTTGGGAAAGTGTTCGTGACGCCACCTGTGGAATGCGTCTAAGGGGTGCCGCCGCTGCGGAGCAGTCCTCTGGAGCTGGTGTTACGGCAGCAGGGATGGTGTGGCTCTCCACAGGTAGAGCTAGCTCCAGGACTGCGTGGGGTGTAATGGATGGTTGTGCTGGCCGCTGTGGTGCAGAGAGGGAATGGTGGCGCAGACGGAATAATTGGACAGAGGCTGTGCGGTGCAGTCATCCGTGTCTTTACTCACAGTTCTTTAGTTCCTCAGGGTGCACTGTCAGATTGCAGCCTCCCGCGTCGCGCTGCATTCACCAGGCAGGGGCTCAGCTCTTCCTCAGGTAGATCAGGGGTACCTGGCAGAACCCCACTTTCACGTGTTCCTAGCTAGACCGACTTCACGCTGGGTCTTTCTCCCTCCTGCCCTGCGCTGCCCACTCTCAATCTCGCTCGGGTGCTCTGAAGTCCCTCCTGTACGTTGGATCCCGGACCTGCTTGACCCTCCTGGGGATTAGAATGCGGCTTACGATCCCTCTGTCTTCTGACAGATTCGGGGCGTACGGGTGCCGTCCTGCACTCGCCGTACCCCCTAGGATCCCTTCTTAGAACGGAGCCTGCTCCCTGCTCCCCTCCTGGGCCTCCAGACTTGGCCCTACTTGTGGAGCAGAGCTCCTTATGAGACTCTGCTCCTGGACTGTTCTTCTGAACTGTCCTGAGCTGTTCTTCTGAACTGCTCTCCTCTACTAATCTATCTGTCCTGCCACCCTAAGATGGCTTCCCTATATATACTCCTACCAAAGTGCTCCCTATAACTACTTCCTCCACCGACACCCACTACTGGTTCCCCCTACCTTTGGTTCCCCCACTCCAGCCAGGGTCAGGGCTCAGCAGAAACATATATTGCGTCTTGCCCCTCCAGCTGGCCTGGAGCAGTGTATTGTTGGATGCAGGTGTTTGGTGTTCCGGGCAGCACTCCCTCCTTACCTGAGAGAAGGAGATACCACACCTCTGGGTGAGGTGCAGTACCCCTGTGGCGACTGAACCCTCAGGGGCGCCACACTCCCCCCTGGTAAAACACAGCACATCCGTGAGCTGGAACAGAGCAAAACAGGCTAAATTGACATGAAAAATTTTAAGAATGCATTCGCATATAAGACAGTAAAACATTTCTTCCCTTAATGGGAGGCACATCACTTTAATGTTACAGGGTTACATTTTTCAAGCAGTTTAAAACATTTTTCATAACGTTCTCGCAACAGGTTACAGTTCATGCTGTAACCGGGTGTCCATTTTACTTCACAAACTGCTGCAACAAGTAGCAGCATCAGGGACCCGTCCGCAAACCCTCAACTTAGGCCCTGGGCGTGGCTGAAGGGCATATGCGATCCTGGAGTTGGACCACGGCTTCCGCCACGCCAGACGGGTTTTCGTTCTGTGATCATGGTTACTAATATAAAACCAATAGGGTGCACCTTAAGAGGTGCTGAACTATTTACAATGCAAGTTCTTGGCCGTTCACTGTCCCCATCCTGGAGTCTCTATATACCCTGATGGGTACCTAAGTAAACACACGCTCAAAAAACATTATTTTCAACTTGAACTACTGCACCCTTACAGGTGACTATTTACAAAATCAGTCCCACTCGCTGGACTAATAGTGGGAACCCCGCCTGGGGTATTTCTGATTCTTACCTGACCCAGCCGGGTCATAAGGTATGTCCTGCGGGAGTGTGTCCTCGATGACGCGGTACACATGCAGGGCGAACCACCCACGTTTCCCGTGGTGGCGTGTGTACGTGATACGGTCCCCCGGATACAGATTCCAGTTGGGATGGCCTTCCTCCAGCTCGGGCTCCACATCCCGCCAGTTCACGAATATGTCCCTTTCAAAGTCGGGACTGAGGATAAGGCCCCACCCAGCCTGCAGGTGAAACTTTACCACGAGGCCTTCCTCGCGGGGGCTGGGGTGGGCCAACTCTGCCTGACGGACCTGTGCCTTTGCGGCCTTGTTCCGGGCCTCCAGGCGTTCACAGCGTGCCTGCCGCGCGTGCCGCTCCTTCTCCAGCTGCCGGAGCTCCCGCCTGCAGAACTCCTTCCTCCGCAGGGCTTCGGCCTGGGTCTCCTGCGGGAACCCCATCAGGTCCCACCCCTGGTTATCCCAGCAAAACTCTTCTCCGCTGGAGTAGGTAACCAGGGGCGCTGGTGTCAGGAGGAGCGGGCACGGCTGCTGGTCCTCGAACCGGGCGCACCAGTCGAAGTCTGGCGCGGCATACACCCACTCGGGTGCCGGAGGTGGAGGCGCCGGGAGGGCATCCAGTAGCAGGCCCGAGGCTTCAGCGCCCGGGAATGGAGGCTCCGGGAGGGCACTAGATGGCAGATCCTCAGGGTCAGCGCCCGGGGGTGGAGGTTCCGGGCTTAGCAGCTGCTCCAGCGAGGGCATGGCGGCATACGGGGAGTGCTGGGTAAAGAGGCCCAGCAGCAGGTCAGCGCTGGCAGTGCTCGGGATAGGGGATTCTTTCCAACTGCTCCTGTACTCCATACGGCCTCCTGGTTCTCCGCGAGCTCCGCCGGGGCTGAGGTGCCGCTGCTGGCATCCGGTGTCGCTTTCCGCCATGCTGCCAATTTTTCCAGCAGTTCGCTCCTCTACTTTGCGACCGCTGCTTGCTGGGCTTGCTCCACTTGTTGGCCCAGCTCGAGGACCTCGCTCTGGAGGAACTCCATGTCCTCCGGGGACAATT
Organism: Phyllobates terribilis; assembly: GCF_046119375.1. Lineage (NCBI taxonomy): Eukaryota > Metazoa > Chordata > Amphibia > Anura > Dendrobatidae > Phyllobates > Phyllobates terribilis. Next base: position 314,803,859 of record NW_027362768.1, read on the forward strand.
TCTCAGCTTCTCCCTCCAGGGTGAGGGGGTCACTTGACGCTGTGGCAGGTCAGAGGCGGAGGCTGGACTTTTGCTTCCTTCCATTCTGGCTGCCGGGTGCGGTCTGTCTAGACTGGTTAAGACCACACCCTGTCTCCATTCCTTTTCTCCTCCTCCTCTCTTCTTTCGGGGGCGGCCCCATGGCAATCTGCTGTCAGTCACTCCCTGTGACGGCCTCCCTGCCTTGACGGACACATCTATGCGGACAGTCACTGTTGCAAGGGGCAGGGTTGGCTTTTGGCGCAATTCTGGGACCCAGCCCACGATGGGAGGTTCCATTTTGTTGTCCTTTAGCACGCACATAATGGTGCCCATTCTTCTGGGGCGGGCGCCACATTCAACAACATAACACAGTCCTTTAGGCACACTTCACCCGCCAATAACGGGTTGGTCACGAATCCTGTCCGTGACGCCAGATCTCACGCGCCCCCAGGGCGGTGGGATACTCGGCAGCTGGGCCTCTGGTAGCTGGGGGATATCACGGTGGCTGGCCCAGTCCGTGACCCAGGGTGGTCAGTGCAAAAAGGGGATATTTTTATATGAGATTTTTAGGATTGTTCGTGACGCCACCTGTGGAATACGGCTAAGGGGTTCCGCTGCTGCGGAGCAGTCCTCTGGAGCTGGTGTTACGGCAGCAGGGATGGTGTGGCTCTCCACCGGTAGATCTAGCTCCAGGGCAGCGTGGGGTGTAATGGATGGTTGTGCTGGGCGTTGTGGTGCAGAGAGGGAATGGTGGCGCAGACGGAATAATTGGACAGAGGCGGTGCGGTGCAGTCATCCGTGTCTTTACTCACAGTTCTTTAGTTCCTCAGGGTGCACTGTCAGATTGCAGCCTCCCGCGTCGCGCTGCATTCACCAGGCAGGGGCTCAGCTCTTCCTCAGGTAGATCAGGGGTACCTGGCAGAACCCCACTTTCACGTGTTCCTAGCTAGACCGACTTCACGCTGGGTATTTCTCCCTCCTGCCCTGCGCTGCCCACTCTCAATCCCGCTCGGGTGCTCTGAAGTCCCTCCTGTACGTCGGATCCCGGACCTGCTTGACCCTCCTGGGGATTAGAATGCGGCTTACGATCTCTCTGTCTTCTGACAGATTCTGGGCGTACGGGTGCCGTCCTGCACTCGCCGTACCCCCTAGGATCCCTTCTTAGAACGGAGCCTACTCCCTGCTCCCCTTCTGGGCCTCCAGACTTGGTCCTACTTGTGGAGCAGAGCTCCTAATGAGACTCTGCTCCCGGACTGTTTTCTGAACTGTCCTGAGCTGTTCTTCTGAACTGCTCTCCTCTACTAATCTATCTGTCCTGCCACCCTAAGATGGCTTCCCTATATATACTCCTACCAAAGTGCTCCCTCTAACTACTTCCTCCATCCACACCCACTACTCTTTCCCCCTACCTTTGGTTCCCCCCACTCCAGCCAGGGTCAGGGCTCAGCAGAGACATACATTGCGTCTTGCCCCTCCAGCTGGCCTGGAGCAGTGTAGTGTTGGATGCAGGTGTTTGGGATTCCGGGCAGCACTCCATCCTTACCTGAGAGAAGGAGATATCACACCTCTGGGTGAGGTGCAGTACCCCTGTGGCAACTGAACCCTCAGGGGCGCCACACGCCAAGCAAGTCGAGCAGTGAGATGCTCGGGCGAGCATCGAACACTGACGCGGACGCTCGCTCATCACTAGTCATTATATCGCGTCTGCTGTGTGGCGCATCGGTTTGCATAGTAAAGACCAGAGCAGCGCCTGGTGAAAGGGAACAAGGTGAGTATGTCCTATAGTGAAAAATGACATGTTTTCCTGTGTCCACAAAAATTTTATTTTGTCTAATTTTTTTCATTTTCACAAAGGTAATTGGAGAAGATGGAACCTATAATTTATTATGCAATTTCTCCTGAATGTGACAATATTCCATATCTGGTCAATAATTACTGATTAGGTACATGACAGGGCTTGGAATGGATTGCAGATGTCATGTCACATTTGCTCAGTCAGTGAGGTGCTAAAACAGTAGAAACCTCTCACAAGTGACTCCATTTTAGAAATTAAACTCATCAAGATATACATCTTGGCTTGTGGTGAGCATTTTTAATCCTTAGATGCTTCATTTAATTTTATAAGATTGGGCGATAACCATGAAAAATTAAAATTTTCCTATTAAAATGTTGCTTTAACCTCAAATTTTCCATATCACAAGAGGTAATAAGAGAAAGAAGACCCCACAATTTGTGATGCAATTTCTCCACAGTGATGCCCCTATAAATTGAAACTGGATACAATTTTTTCAGCTTGGATGAGAAGGTGCGCTATTTGACTTTTGGAGTGCAATTTTGGCTGGAATAGATTGCTGATGCCATGCACATTAGCAGAGCCCCTGAGGTGGCAGAACAGTGAAACCAACCCCCTCACCATAAATGACATCATTTTGGAAACTATACCAATGAAGGAGTTAATGTAGGAGTGTAGTGAGTATTTTTAACCTACATGTACCTCACAGAATGTTATAACATTGAGCCGTGGTATTCAAAAAATAGAATTTTACAACTAAAATGTTAAACTACCTGGAAATATTTCATTCTCCTATGGCATAATGTGTAAAATAGATCCCACAATTTGTTTTGAAATTTTTCAATGCAGTGATAACCGATTTGGAAGTTGGGTTGTGTGTAGTCCAGGTCCAGCAAATGTTCAGCCATTTTCGCTTTTTTTTTCTTTTAATAATTTTCTTGATTTTCTGTTGTACATTTTGACAGCCATTAAGTAACAAACAAGTGTTCTCTTCTGTTAGATAGATACAGTTGAAACCAGAAGTTTACATACATTATATAAATAGACAGATATGCATGTTTTTCTCAATAGCTGACATGAAATCAGAGTAACCTTTCCAGTTTTAGGTCAATTAGGATTACCATAATTTTTAATATTTGCCAATTGCCAGAATAATGAGTGAGAAAGAAAAGTTCAACCCTGTTATTTGTTTGACAAGTGTCAAGAAAGTTGATTTGCCACTATTTAATATAGACAGTGTAGGTACCGTCCCAATTTAGGGTCACCTTGTCGCTGGTGGGGCGGCTTGTATACTTTTTTTGATCAAAAATAGTTCACTAAGTACCCTATATGTCATATGCAACTTTGCTTTACATTTATATATATTATGATGGTAGGGTATGAGAGATATTTTTTGTCTTTTGTAGATTTTGCTTCTTTTTGCTAGTGTGAACATGCTCCTATTTCTTGCATGTGTACCATCTTAGACCTCAGTTCACATTGCTTGGTTTTTTGTCTTGTTTGCATTCTGTGCAAATTAAGGGTGTGGCATCCCCTTTGTTGAGCTGGTTATTATATATGTAGATTACCACGGGCCTAGGTGGTCTGATATTGGGACCCGGTTCTATTTGTCTACCCTTTTATATGCATTACTTCAACTTTGATATACAGTAAGGTTTTTAATATAGACAGTGTAGGTACCGTCCCAATTTAGGGTCACCTTGTCGCTGGTGGGACGGCTTGTATACTTTTTTTGATCAAAAATAGTTCACTAAGTACCCTATATGTCATATGCAACTTTGCTTTACATTTATATATAATGATGGTAGGGTATGAGAGATATTTTTTGTCTTTTGCAGGTCTTGCTACTTTTTGCTAGTGTGAACATGCTCCTATTTCTTGCATGTGTACCATCTGAGACCTCAGTTCACATTGCTTGGTTTTATAACTTGTATTTTGTATTCGCGGCTGTTGTGCCCATACTTTGTAGAAAAGTTCAACCCTGTTATTTGTTTGACAAGTGTCAAGAAAGTTGATTTGCCACTACACTGAGGTCGGAGTCATTCATAGCACCGCCGTATACACATTCGACTAGCGTTCCGGTCGTTACATCTTGACGTAGTTGGCAGGATACGGTGCTCGCTGTGGATGGTGCGAGTAGCACAGAAGGTGCTGCCGCGTCTACTGTAATAATCCAGCCCCCTTCTCCCATTGTGACCGGTAGAGACCGGTTAGTTGGTTGCTCCGCAAAGGGAGCACTGCTTAACCACCTGGCCAAGTTTGATGGGTATAACTTGCTGTTCAGTGATTGGGTAGGCAGGTTGAAGAATGCCATTGCCTTGTACGGCGTCAGCCCCCAGCTACAATCGGAAGTCGCGCTGAATGCTCTGCAGGGGGATGCGCGCAAAGTTGTCTTGTTAAAACCCAAAGACAAACGAAAGACGGTCGACGATATCATCTGGATACTAGAGAAAGCCTTCGACATTGTGGCGGCGGCAGGCTGATGTCGACAGCATTCTTCGGGATCAGTTAATCGAGGGGATACGAAGTGAAGCGCTAAGGAGCGAATTGTTGCTGAAGGTGCGGAGTTCTCCTGGATTCACCTATGCCGAAATACAGGAAGAGGCAGTAGCACGGACTTTGGAAGTGAGGCCTGCTCTGCAGTGGAGTAACCTGCAAGTGGCTAACACAAGAGAGCCGAGACCAGACCCTGTTCAGGCACAGCTGGCAGTTTTACAGAAAACCGTGGAAAGCCTGAAGGAACAGGTGCAACGGATGCAAGTTCGGGAGATGCCTCTGATATGCTCGGCCCTGACTAACCCCCCTATTCCCCTATATGGGCAACCACCCTATACCTCAGGGAGGACGCTGACTGCTCCTTGACCTGATGCAGCCGGAGGTAGGGCAAGAAGATCGGTTCAATGTTGGCGATGGCGAGATCTGGGGCATATGCAGCGGTACTGCCAGAAAAACCTGCCGGCTGAAATCCCGACATCGGTAAAAGAGAGGCCCTCGCTGTAGTTGGGCATACGGCGAGGCAGGAACGAAAATCAACGCCCAACGTCTGTTCCGAAGATCTGATTGCGGAGAATCCCACGTTAGAGGTGCAGTTTGCAGGAAAGTAGGTGGCGTGCTTAGTGGATACTGGATCGGAGGTGACGACCATGCCGATAGAATTTTTCAAGACGCACTTCGAAGAGGCCATCAAGACGGAGTCGGAAAATCTGCTAAGGCTGAAGGCCGCTAATAATGAAGAAATTCCAGTGGCAGGCATTACATGGATGAAAGTACAGCTGTGCGGTCAGGAATTGGGAACCAAAGGAGTGGTGCTCGTGAAGACACAGGCGAGGCCAAATCTTCCGGTGGTTCTTGGAATGAACATCCTGAGGGAGCTGGGCTCCCTTTTGTTTGAGCGTGATGGCCGAAGATATTGGAAATGAGCGACACCTCACAAAGCCACTTAGAGGGCCCTGCAAAAGGTGGTCCGTTCGTGCGGCATTCAGAAGAGTTCGGCTGAAGGAAGAATGGTGGGAGCAGTGTATGTCCCATGCGGGTCTGCTGTTGTGATCGCCCCTGGTCAAGAGAAGCTTGTGTTGATGCCGGTAGGGATGCACAGGAAGCTGAATGATGTGGAGGTGGTTCTGGAACCGGTGGGACGGTCAGGAGGTACGGACAGTCCGATGATAGCTCGAACGTTGGCTATTGTGCAAAATGGAAGTGTACCAATGAGGTGTCTGAATCTGCAGAATCATGAGGTGACTCTGGCAGTGGGTACGAAGCTGACTGAGGTATATGTGTGTGACGAAGGAGTCATCCCCAAAAGCCAGTTCACACTGAGGGCAGACCGCCGGACCGCCTGGACCCTGTCGATGCAGGCGGCAGCTGAAGAATCCCCCACGCCCACGTGGAATGGCAGAAAGATTATGGAGATCATAGGAGTGGATGAGTCCCAGTTGGCTCCCGAGCAGGCTCGCAGACTGGAGGCTTCACTGTGGGAATATCAGGCTGTTTTCTCCAGGGGAGATGAAGACTTTGGTTGTACATAGATTGTGGAGCACAAGATACCCACAGGAAACGCCCCCCCAATTCGGGAGAGATATCGTCAGATCTCACCGAGGCTTTATCAGGAGGTCAAAGGAATGCTGGCGCAGATGCTGGATAATGGAGTGGTACGGCCAAGTCAAAGTCCTTGGGCTGCACCGGTCGTGTTGGTCTGGAAAAAGGATGGATCCATACGGTTTCGTGTTGATTACCGTAATCTGAATGTGCTCACAGTACGTCAATCCTACCCGTTGCCCCGGATCGAGGAATCCCTGTCTGCCTGGGAAAGGTGAAGTACTTCTCCACTCTTGACCTGGCCATCGGCTACTGGCAGGTGCCCGTGGCGTCTCAAGATCGGCAGAAGACAGCATTCATCTTGCTGATGGGACTGTACGAATTTAATCGAATGCCCTTCGGACTGACTAATGCTCCAGGAACGTTTCAGTGGTTAATGGAATACTGGTTGGGCGATTACAATTTTGAGTCCGTGTTGATCTATCTGGAGAATGTGATTATATTTGGAGATTCGTTCGACGACCACCTGAAGAAGCTCGAGCAAGTGTTGCACCGACTGAGGGACAATGGACTTAAGATCAAGCCAATGAAATGTCACTTGTTCCAGACGCAGATCGAGTATCTGTGACATGTAGTGTCGGCTGAGGGTGTGCGGCCAGCACTGAGTAAAATTTAGGCCATTTAGGAGTGGCCCCATCCCAAGACCGTGAGAGAAGTATGGGCATTTCTCGGTTTAGCCGGATACTACCATCGGTTTGTGAAAGACTTTGCTAAAGTGGCTGAACCACTGAATGAGTTGTTGAGAGAGACGACTCAGGGGCCCAAGAATCAGCCGATTCGGTGGACGGACCGACAATAACAGGCATTCGATCGGATCCGGGCCGCTCTTGTGCAGGCACCTTTATTGGCGTGTGCTCGCTTTGATCAACCATTCACCCTGAACACTGACAGAAGTCTCTATGGTCTGGGAGCCGTGTTAGCTCAAGAACAAGATGGGAGTGAGTGAGTCATCGCGAATGCTAGCCTGTATTTACGGGATACAGAGCGAAATCCGGACAATTACAGCTCGTTTAAGCTGGAGATGTTGGCCCTGGTGTGGGCCATGACCGAGAAGTTTGCAGAGTACCTGGCTGGGTCGGAGATTCTAATGATGGCGGACAATAATCCGCTTGCACACTTAGAAAACGCTAAACTAGGAGCCCTGGAGCAGAGAGAGGTGGCGTGGATGTCCAAGTTTAATTACCGGATCCGGTTCCGTTAGGGTAAAGAAAACTCCAGTGCCAACGCATTATCACGAGTGACCCGAGGCACACCCGAGCAGGTGGTGGATGAAGACCTCAAGGATACTGAGATCCCCGATTTGAGGCGATTGCCTGTGTTCGTGGACGTGGCACGCTCAAGTGGGGTGGCGACACGGGTCGCCACATTGCTGGGCAAGACTTTTCAAGAGTGGGCCGAGTTACAGGATTCAGACTCTGAACTGTCACGAGTAAAGAAATGGCTGAGTCCAAAGTCCTGGCCCGATGGGAGAGCAAGAGCCCGGCTGGGTGCAGAAGGACAAAAGCTGCTAAGGCAGTGGGATCGATTGGCCATAGCGGAGGGGATACTGTAATGCTGGATCTACATAGCGGCAGAGCTAGGTACCGTTGGCTGTTAGTAATCCCAGCTTCAGTGGCTCTGGACATTGCCCGGGAAGCTTATATGCGGGGTGCACACTTTGGGCCTGAGAAGACTTATCGTTGGCTGTAGCGGTACGTGTACACACCTGGCTTGGAAGAAGTTGTGAAAGAGGTGTGTGTTAGGTGCCGGGCATGTGAGCTGAATAAGTCCCTGGAACAGAGGGCTCCTGTTCAGACAATTGTGACGTCTGCCCCGTTGGAAGTGCTAATGGTGTATTATTTGTCAATCGGGTACGCCAGAAGTGGTCATCATTCATGCCTAGTCATGACTGATCACTTTACTAATTTTGCCGTTGCTGTCCCCACCAAAGATCAGACTGCTAAGTCCGCAGCTGAGGCAATTTGTAAGCATTTCATCCAGGTTTATGTGTGTCCTCAAAGGATACATTCAGATCAAGGTGCTTGCTTTCAAGGTCAGCTCATGACGGAGTTGCTGCAAGTCTATGGGATTCAGCAATCACGGACAATGCCCTACCATACACAGGGAAATGGGGCCTGTGAACGGTTCAACCAAACCTTGCTTCAACTGCTGAGAACGCTGGAACAGAGGCAGAAGGAGCTTATGTAGGCCTACAACAATAGGGTCCATAGCACCACAGGATTCACTCCTTACGCGATGATGTTCGGTCGGCCTGGGCGAGAAATTGAAGAACTGTACCTGACAAGCCAGAATATCATACAGCCAGTGAGTGGGTCCAGGATCATCGCTGAAGGTTTGCGGGAAATCCACCGGATAGTAAAAGACCGTGTGCAGGATCATCCCCACCAAGATCGGGGGCCTGTGCACCTAGATGAGTTCCGGGTGGATGATAAGGTGCTAGTGCGAGTCACGTGTCCGGGAGATAAGTTGAGTGACAGGTGGGAGGATACGCCCTACACAGTAGTGGAAAGGGTATTCCCAGGGGGAAGTGTGTACACAGTGGTTCTTGAAGGGTACATTGGACCCCGTTACACAATGCACAAAAACTGGCTAAGGGGGTGTATGTCCGACACACCTGCCTGTCACCCTGAGACACCTGCCCCACCTACAGCGATTGCACCAAGTAATGTTGAATGTGACTGTTGGGATGACTTGGGGGTGGAACCCTCGGACTTGCAAAGTCCGATAGCGCAAGATCCAGGTGTTCCACACACCGCCCCTGATGTTACTGTTCCACCAGATGCGGTGGACCCTCCATCGAACTCGGCAAGTACTGGTTTGCAGAGATCGAAGAGGAGCACAGCTGGTGTTCACCAAATACGATATAATCCTGCGGAGTATGTGTTACATATGTGTTGTACGAAACCATTTGTCGGGGCGCCAAATTGTAAGTGGGGTGGATTGTAGCATGTTGGCATGTGTTTCTAGTAATGAGTTCATATTACTGATAGCATAAATTTATCCTGCAATGACTTAGTCCGGCCATTAGGGGTCAGCAAGAGACAAGTAAAGAAAAGCCCGGGGATCTGTGAAAAAGCCCGGGAATCTGAGATCCAGGAAGACCTCTGAGGGGACGAGACGTGTCTGATGTCCAGAGACAATTGGAGCTTGCAGAGACTTGAGCCGGATGGTGTGTCCAAGAAGAAACTGTGCCTTGTGAGTAACTGAGATATGTGACCAGTCACCAACTGTGTAGTTAGCTAGGGAAAGCTAGTTAGTAATCCCAGTAGTACTGAGAACTGCCCGGTGTATATCATTGCTGATGGACTGATCAGGCTTGATCCAGAGATTGCGAAAGATCTGGTATAACAAGACTTTGTGTACGTGGATACTACAAAGGAGCCCTGTTGTGAACTATACATTGAGACTGAGATCAATTCTGATTCCTGCCTGCGCCGGGATATGCTAGAGAACTTGGTATGAAGGAGAAGCTGATTAAACCTTGTGGCCAGAGATCAGGGTCTAATAAAAGGTTTAGTTTGTTAATTGCTTGTGTATATTAAATTAGAGAGATTTCTCTTTGCTCTTGTAGGAAGAGAAATTGTACACCGTATAGACAACGCGTTGGCTAAACATAGAGTGTTTATTAAGGGGAAAAACAAGGGTACCAGGATCCCATTGTATTAGTGTGGGAGGGGAGTGTAAGGTTATATTCCTGGGAGGACCACGTGCCACGTCCGCAGTAACTTCCTGGGTAGCCCCTGTACTGAATAAGGGTGGGAGCGGCATAGCCCAGGGGTAGTTTGGCTCATTCCTGCGAGATTGGCACTTGGGCTCTCTCGGGCTGCATAACTTGTATTTTGTATTCGTGGCTGTTGTGGCTCATACTTTGTAGGAAAGTACAACCCTTTTATTTGTTTGACAAGTATAAAGAAAGTTGATTTGCCACTACACTGAGGTCAGAGTCATTCATAGCATCGCCGTATCCCTCATACACATTCCACCAGCGTTCCGGACGTTACATCCCCAAGGATGAGTCAGACTAGTGCTAGTTCACAATTCTCTTCCTGATATATTGGCTGATTTCTTTAGACTTTCCCATGATGCTACACAAAGAAGCAGTGTTTCAGGTGTGCATTAAAATACATCCATAGGTGTGTGTCTAATTAACTCAGATGTTGCCAAAAAATCAGAAGCTTCCAAACACATGACATCATCATATGGGCAGTCCAGAATTGTTTAAAGGCATAGTAATCTGTGTATATAAACAATATAGTGTATGTAAACTTTTGACTTTGCAGTAATTAATAAAAATGCCTTAAAACATTTTCTCTCATTATTCTGGCATTTGGCAAATATTAAAAATTATAGTAATCCTAATTGACCTAAAACAGGAAAGGTTTATTCAGATTTCATGTCAGATATTGAGAAAAACATGCATATATAGTGTAAGTAAACTTCTGGTTATAACTGTATCACTTATTACTTCATGGTGCACGTGTGTCATTACACGGCAGCCAATTCGGAACAAGCTAAGCTGCAGTGTAAAGCATGTATGAGTTAGAGAGCAGCCCCCTGGACCACTAATGAGACTAGAGATGGATTTCAGACCACCTTGACTCCAGTCGACAACAATGCTGCAGTCATGAATGATAGCGCTGTCCTAATGGAGTAACGCTGGGGTGTCCTCTCCTCTAGGACTGTAGTGACGTGTGTTGAGCACAATGGATGAATTCCAATGTGAAATATCAGCCAACACTTCTGATTAGGAATCCTGCTCCTCTGTTGGAGGCTTTTATGACCAGTACATTTTCAGATGTCAGTCTAATCTATTCATTTTTATTTTTGCTCTGGGGATTGAACATTATGATAAAGAATGTGGCTGGGCAGATAAACCAGACCACAGATCAGTGGTCAGAGCATTCACAGGACAGTGTCACAGGAAGCGCAATTTACAAAAATACTGTTCCAAAACTCCTGCAGATTCTGGTGTGGAGAGAACTGACATATTTGCTGCTCACCTTCCTCTCTACCATGTATGTGGAACCCGTCAGCTCTGCACAAACAGTGAGGAGATTATCCTGACCTTTACAGCAGGCCATACATCTATAATATAACCGGAGATGCATCCCTCTGTCTGAAGCCGTTATAGACTGCGCAAACGCGACACACCAGTCTGGCTCCAGACAGAAGATCGCATGGAGCTGTTACAAGTAAGAGGAGTGTATGGTGCCAGAGACACTGAATGCATACCGCGATCTCCGGCGCCACACTTACATACTTACCTGACTGGGAGGAGCGTTGCCGCGGAGCCTCTCTTCTCGCCGGAGACCGGGGCAGGAGTGAGGCGTCGGAATCAGCGCATGCGCCTAGCGCTATCCAGCACCATTTTACTGAAGACACGTTTGCAGCGGTATGGGCACGCGCGTACTTGGGCGCCGCACTCCTCCTCTGACCTCCGGCAGAACGGGACACAGCACTGGAGCACAGGGATGAAAGGTGAGTATAACTGTTTATTTTTTTTGTATGTGTGCAGGGTGAGAGGGATGAGGGGTGCCATACATACCAGGATTGGGGAGTTAGGGGACCACACATAGCAGAGGGGGGCATGCATACCAGGATTCAGATGAGGGGCCATGCATACCAGGATAGGGATGAGGGGTACCATGTATACTAGAGTAGGGATGAGGGGTACCATGCATACCTGGATAGGGATGAGGGGTACCATACATACCAGAATCAGGATGAGGGGTACCATATATACCAGGATGAGGGATGGGGTGCCATGCATACCAGGATTGGGGATGAGGAAGCCATGCATACCAGGATGAGGGATTGGGTGCCATGCATACCGGGATTGGGAGATGAGGAAGCCATGTATACCAGGATGAGGGGTTGAGTACTATACATACCAGGATTGGGGGATGAGGGGTGCCATGCATACCAGGATTGGGATGAGGGGTGCCATATGACTTGCCCCCTGGGCCGTGGGGCACCCGGAACCGGGCTTCAGTGCGATGATGGGGGTAGTAGTGGCAACCCGATCCCGTGGCTCAGGGTGGTCAGACCAAATGCTGTGGCAGTCTATTTGTAGGGTTATGAATGTCCGACTACGCCACCCGTGGATTGCGGTCAGGGATGACCGCCGCTGCAAGGCAGACCGCTGAGGCTGATGTTGGTATGCAGCACAAGGATAGGATAACTCCCCACGGGAAGAGTGTAGCCTCAGGGCAGTGTAATAGGATGCTGGGGGTGATGGTGCAGGCCGCAATAATAAGGGTTCAGAGTCTGCTTCAAACAGTCCAGGGTCTTTATTGTAGTTAGTACTAATGACCCGACAGGAGTACAAGGTAGGAATGGGCCTGGGTGTCTGAGAGCATTCGGGCAAGCCCCACTGGTCAGGGTGAGTGGGTAGGCCTACCGTTCTCTCTCTGCCCTTGCTGACTATCCCCCTTTTCGTGGTGTGATAGCCCACGTCCCTGGGCTGGCCGTGTACTACGCCTGTATGGCTTGCGACTCGGGCCTTAGGTACCTGTTGCTTCTCCGTGCTGTACCGGTCCCTCTGTGTGGCGGAGCCTTCAGGCATCTCAGGCCAAGGGACCTGAAATCCCTCGCGGGTTGGCTATCTGCTGCCGGGCTTGCAACCCTGACAGCCTCGGACCCCAGTGTCCGGTTGTGTAGTTCTCTCTCAGCCAGGACCGGCTCTCGACGCCTCTGTCCCTGGCTTGCTGTTCCTCCTCTGCCTCCCGGACTCCTCAGCTGCTGCTGACCTGTCCCTTTCCTCTGGGAATCCTTCTGGATGCTTCAGAAGTGGGTCCTGGTCTCTCTAACCCTGCCCTCAGTTCCAGCTTTTATAGGGGCAGCCTGCTCCCCCTACTGGCCTGGGACAGGAGGTGCTGCATGCTAATGGTCCCTGACCAGGGAACCTCCTTCCTGCTCTCAGACACAGCCTTTAATATTTGTGGCATCCAGGCCTGGGGTGACACACATATACACCAGGATGAGAGATGGGGTGCCATGCATACCAGGATTGGGATGAGGGGTGCCATGCATACCAGGATTGGGGATGAGGGGTACCATGCATACTGTAACGGGTCTGGGAGGTGGAACCTCTGAGCTACTATACAAAGGGGCAGTCCTTGTAAGGAAGCGGGTGGCTCCCAGGGAAGGTGGGCAGGTAGTCACGGCAAGTGACAGGGACAGTCTCTGGATAGAAGGGCAGGAGGTCACGGCAAGTGACGGGAACAGTCTCTTGACAGGCAGGTGGTCACGGCAAGTGACAGCAGGGTAGGAGTCTCTAGACAGGCAGGTGGTCACGGCAAGTGACAGCAGGGTAAGAGTCTCTAGACAGGCAGGTGGTCACGGCATGTGACGGCAGAGCCTCCAGGTAGGCTAGCAGGCGGGTAGCAGGTGAGCGCTCCCAGGGGAGCGGGTAAGAGTCTCTCGGCTGGCTGGCAGGTGGTCACGGCAAGTGACGGCAGAGCCTCCAGGTAGGCTAGCTGGTGGGTAGCAGGTGAGTGCTCCCAGGTGAGCGGGTAAGAGTCTCTCGGCTGGCTGGCAGGTGGTCACAGGCAGGTATCAGGCAGGTATCAGGCAGGTATCAGGCAGGTATCTGGCAGGTATCAGGCAGATGCTTCCTGATCCGCAGGCGGACTGGCCCATAGACAGACTGGCGGATGCTGGTAGACAGACTGTCGGATCGCAGGGAATGCAAGCAGGTAGACAGTGCAATGCGTACCAGGATTGGGAATGAGGGGTGCCATGCGTACCAGGAATGGGGATTAGAGGTGTCATACGTACAAAAATTGGGGATGACGGGTGCTATGCGTACCAAGATTGAGAATGAGGGTTGCCATGCGTACCAGGATTGGGGATGAGGGGTGCAATGCGTACCAGGATTGGGGATGGGGTGTCATGCATACCAGGATTGGGAATGAGGGGTACCATGCATATCAGGATGAGGGATGGGGTGCCATGCATACCAGGATGAGGGATGGGATGCCATGCATACCAGGATAGGGATGTGGGGGGGCCATGCATACCAGGATTCAGATGAGGGGCCATGCATACCAGGATAGGGATGAGGGGTACCATACATACCAGGTTTGAGGTTGAGGGGTGCCATGCATACCAGGATGAGGGATGGGGTGCCATGCATACCAGGATTGGGAATGAGGGGGGCCATGCATACCAGGATTCGGATGAGGGCTATGCATACCAGGATAGGAATGAGGGGTACCATGTACAGTACAGACCAAAAGTTTGGACGCACCTTCTCATTTAAAGATTTTTCTGTATTTTCAAGACTTTTAAAATTGTACATTCACACTGAAGGCATCAAAACTATGAATTAACACATGTGGAATTATATGCTTACCAAAAAAGTGTGAAACAACTGAAAATATATCTTATATTCTAGGTTCTTCAAAGTAGCCACCTTTTGCTTTGATGACTGCTTTGCACACTCTTGGCATTCTCTTGATGAGCTTCAAGAGGTGGTCACCGGAAATGGTCTTCCAACAATCTTGAAGGAGTTCCCAGAGATGCTTAGGACTTGTTGGCCCTTTTGCCTTCACTCTGCGGTCCAGCTCATCCCAAACCATCTCGATTGGGTTCAGGTCTAGTGATTGTGGAGGCCAGGTCATCTGGCGTAGCACCAGGGGCGTACATAGAAATCATGGGGCCCCATAGCAAAAGTCCAAATTGGGCCCCCCTTCCCCGTAAAAAAAATCTGCAACATAACTGGAAACACAGTGTATAGGCACAGTCACAAAAGGACATAGCTATCTACTTTGGAAGACAGGGAAATGGACATGTCTTGTAGCATATACATAGTAAATGTGCCCATACTGAAGTGACTCGCCCCCTGGGCCGCTTGGTGAACCCGGAACCGAGCCTCTGGTGGGATGCTGGGGGTGGTAGTCTCAGTGTGGCGGCGACCCGGTCCGTGGCTCAGGGTGGTCAAACCAGTGGCAGTCTTAGTGTAATAACAAATGTCCGACTACGCCACCCGTGGATTGCGGTCAGTGGGGACCGCCGCTGCGCTGCAGGCCGCTGAGGCTGATGTTGTAAGCGCAGCCAAGTATGGGATAACTCCCCACGGGAGAAGTATTGCCTCAGGGCAGCTAGTGTGGATGATGGGAGTGATGGTGTGAGCGTCCCAGTACTAATGGTGCTGGTGCGGCGATGAAACACAGAGACGTGTGGTGCAGTTCAGGGTCTTTACTGATGGTATAAAGCAGACCCTCCCGGGAGTACTGGTTAGCAGTAGAGGCCTGGTCAGTCTGTGAGCAAGCAGGATCTCCCCCTGGCCAGGTGGAGTTGTAGGCCTCCCCGTCTATCTGCACTCTTTCCTGGCTACCTTGCTCTATGCGGGTAGAAGTAGCCCACGTCCCTGAGTATACCGTGTGGTGCTCACCCGTATGGCCGGTGACTTGGGGCCTTCTGTTAGCCTCCGCTCCACGACGGCGGTGCTGGTCCCCTGCTTGTGACCGTGCCTCCGGGCTTCTAAGGCCAGAGGACCTGGAATCCCCTGCCGGTTGGATTCTGCTGCTGGATCTGGATGTCCCCACAGCCTCGGACTCCGTGTCCGGGTTTAGTGTCTTCAGCCAAGGCGAGCTATCTAGCTTCCAGCCTCTGGTTCTCACTCCTGCTCCTTCAGAGCTCCTGCTGTATCTTTCCCTCTCCAAGCTCTGACTCCCCTAATCCTGCCCCAGACCCAGTTTATAAGGGCAGATTCCTCCCCTCCCAGGTCTAGGCGGGCAGTGTTGCATGCTTAGGGCTCCTGACCAGAGAAACCTCCCACTTGCTCTCAGACATAATATTTCTATTACTGTGGCAACCAGACCCCTGAGGTGCCACATTCCCCCCTAGTAAATTTTAGTACTCCGGGACTGAACACATTTTTAAAGAAACATAAATACAAGGGTATAAACGATAATACAATAACATATTTACAAGAAGCTTTATTTCTTTAAAGGTCACGGCGTGTCCGCAACCGTGTGTCCATATCACCCAAGGTGAAGTTTGTGAAACAAGAGGGTGACCATGTCACCCAAGGTGAAGCTTTAAGCGAAGTAGGGGACCTGTCCAAAGCAAACCCCTTGCGTTGGCCTTGGGCGTGGCTGCAAGGCTGAAGCTAGCTACTTTGGGCCGCAAGGAGGCCACGCCAGACAGGCTTTCTCTTCTGCGTCCATCTTCGCAAGAGGCACAGTGTGCAACTATCTACAAGATTGTTCCGGTTATCCAGCGTCCATAACCTGTTAGTCCAAATAAATCTGCAGGGTAACTGAGAAACATAATTAATAACAGGCAACAACAAAAACTGTCAACATTTCTCAATAAACAGGTAAATTTACAGTGCATTACTTTATATTTTCCAGCGAGCGGGCATCTGACCTCTAGTGACTCTAGTGGACCTACGGAGCTCACTAACTGGTCCTGCACTACATGGTGTAGGAGGTGTTATGGGTAAGCTGGGCAGCTGTCTGCGCACTCTTTGGCTCACAAGGGGCACGGCAGGCTCACTACTAGCAGAGGGTTGATCCTCCTGTCCTGCTGGTGTGGACTCTTCTGCCTCCTGGGCCGGCTGCTCTTCCAGCTCTACCTGGTCTTCTGTAGGCACTTGAGGGGCTGGCTGGAGAAAGGTGAGGACGGGCACCACGATAGCGTTGTTTACTTGTGTCCAGGACCGGGGAAAGTCTCAGAGTACTGTGCTGATCATTTCCTCCTTTTCCTCTACGGGTTGAGGGTCTTCCTGATCTTCATCCATGCTTTGCAACTTCTCGGGGCACTTTTTCAGGTGGTCTCTGGAGACAGTGGCTGTGGTCTCTCCTCCATCCTTGCTGATGACGTACACCTTTGGATTATTGTGGCTTGAGGGCAGTACGGTGTACGGGTCCTTTTCCCACTGGTCGTCCAACTTATGGAGCCGCCTTTTTCTTTTCAAGACCTGCTCTCCAGGTACCAGGGGAACAGCGGGAGCATGTTGGTTATAAGTCCTCTCCTGCCTTTCTCTTGATTGACAGAGACTTCGCTCGACCCTCTCCTGTACTTTCCGGTACTGCTGCTGCCGTTCTGTATCCCAGTCTGCCTCTGGCGAGGTGTCCTCAGGTGTCAGGACTCCCATATCCAGGTCAATAGACAGCTTACCAGGTCTTGCTCTCATTAGGTAAGCCGGGGTACAGTTGGTGGAACCTACCGGGATGTGGTTGTACAGGTCCACCAGATCGGGCAGTTTCTCAGGCCACAAACTGCGTTCTTCCAGGGGCAATGTTTTTAGCAGATCTATCACCACCTGGTTCATCTTCTCGCAGAGTCCATTGGTTTGGGGGTGATAGGGCGTTGTTCTTATCTTCTTGCAGCCATACAGGTTGCAGAACTCCTGGAAGACCTCTGCTTCGAAGGCTGGTCCTTGGTCTGTCAACACTTGCTCCGGGTACCCGTGTGGATGGCAGAAGTGCTGCTGGAAGGCTCTAGCTGCTGTTTGAGCCGTTAAGTCCTTGACGGGAACCACCACCAGGAACCGGGAGTAGTGATCTACGATTGTGAGGGCGTAGACATACCCAGATCTGCTCGGAGCCAGTTTCACATGGTCCAGGGCTACCAGTTCCAGTGGCTGTCTGGTGATGATGGGCTGCAGGGGAGTCTTCTGGCTGGCATGGTCCTTTCTTCTTAGGTTGCACGGGCCACAGTCTCTGCACCACCTCTCGATGGCTCCTCTCATGCCTACCCAGTAGAACCGTTCACGCAACAAGTACTCCAGCTTCTTCCATCCAAAATGTCCTGCTCCGTTGTGGTATGCCTCCAGAACCATAGCCGCGTCTCGTCTTGGGACCACTACCTGCCAGGTCAACTCATGTGTTTGAGAGTTAACCATTCTCCGGCACAGCTTCTCCCTGTAGAGGAACAGTTTACTTTTCTCCTTCCACAGTTGCTTGGTCTCCTCCGGAGCGTCTGGGTCAAGACGGGCATCGGCCTGTGTCAGCATTTCCTTCAACAGACGGACTGCGGGATCACTGTCTTGCGTTTCCGCCCAGCTGTAGTGGGGCAAGGGATTAAACGTCACAGAGCGCCTGTCCTTCACACGGTGGGAATACAGGGTAATCCCATGACGGTGGAACGCAGTTTGGCATTCTAGACAGGGCATCCGCGTTGACATTTGAGCGTCCCACCCGGTATTTGATGGTGAATTCATAGTTGGACAGGCGGGCCATCCATCTCTGCTCCAGGGCACCGAGCCTTGCAGTGTCCAGGTGTGTCAACGGGTTGTTATCCGTGTACACGGTGAACTTGGAAGAGGCAAGGTAATGCTTGAAACGTTCAGTCACTGCCCACACCCCTGCTAGGAACTCCATCTTGAATGAGCTATAATTCTCAGGGTTCCTCTCCGTGGGCCGTAGCTTTCGGCTGGCGTAAGCGATTACCCGTTCTTTCCCCTGCTGGATCTGGGACAGTACGGCTCCTAGCCCGATGTTGCTTGCGTCCGTGTGGAGGATAAAGGGCTGGCTGTAATCAGGGTGCGCCAGGATTTCATCTCCCGTGAGGGCCATCTTCAGCTGGCAGAAAGACTCCTCTTCCAGCTTTTCCCACCTGAAGAGCGGCTTCTGGTTTTTAGCTTTCCGAGATTGACCTATCAGGAGGTCCTGCATAGGGGCTGCCATTTTGGTGAAACCGGGAATGAATCTTCGCTAGTAGCCTACCAACCCGAGGAACTGCCGCACTTCCTTTATGCTGGAGGGTCTTGGCCAGTCTTTAATCACGGTGATCTTATCGTGGTCGGGAGCCACTCCGTCAGCACTCACCACGTGTCCCAGGTATTGCACCTTTGGTTTCAGGAGGTGACACTTGGAGGGTTTCACCTTTAGGCAGTAGCTTGCCAGGGCGTCAAACACTTCTGCCAGGTGTTTCAGGTGGTCCTCGTAAGTCTTGGAATAAATTATGACATCGTCCAGGTATAACAGGACCGTCTCGAAATTCCGGTGTCTCAGACAGCATTCCATCAACCGTTGGAAGGTTCCTGGTGCGTTGCAGAGCCCAAACGGCATACAGTTAAATTCGCTGAGACCCATCGGGGTGGTGAATGCGGTCTTCTCCCAGTCCAACTCTGCTACAGGAACCTGCCAGTACCCGCTAGTGAGGTCCAAAGTAGAGAAGAAGTTAGCAGATTTTAATGCAGCTAAGGACTCTTCTATCCTTGGTAACGGGTACTCATCTTTGTGTGTGATACGGTTGACCTTCCTGTAGCCTACACACATTCTCATGGTGTTGTCTTTCTTTTTCACTAAGACTAGTGGAGCTGCCCAGGGGCTACAGCTGTCCCTAATTACCCCAGCCTCCTTCATGTCCTTTAATATCCCCTTGGCGTGCTGATAGTGTGCAGGGGGTACGGGTCGGTATCCCTCCTTTATGGGAGGATGGTCTCCCGTTGGGATGTGATGTTCCACCCCCTTCACTCGCCCAAAGTCTAGCGGGTGTTTGCTAAACACTCTCTCGTACTCCTGAACCACCCGGTAGACTCCCTGTTTTTGGTGTGAGGGAGTGGAGTCAGTACCCAAATGCAGTTGCTGACACCAGTCCTCCATTGGTTTCTTAGAGCCGTTACCTTCCTCTGGTTGAGATGGAGGCAAGGGTTCCACGGCCTGTACAGAGATCTGGTTTATGGTGAACAATTTGGCTAGCGTGGCATGCCGGGGCAGGTATACTTTTCTCTCCCTGATATTTATGATGCGGACGGGCACCCTCCCATGACGTACATCGACCACCCCCTGTGCTGTCAAAATGGTGGGCCTACTGTCTGAGTAGACGGGTTCTACCATTGCTTGGTAGTCTCTACCTCTTAGACCAATAGCTGCCCAGCACCAAATCATAATCTCACTTTTTGGGGGCATGGCAATAGGGAACGGGTCACACATTCTCACGCTACCTATCTCACCACCAGATAGTTCCACTTGTTGTCGCTTCATCAGTGCCCGGATCTCTTTTTGGAGCACACGCTGCTGGCTGGAACTGGCGTTATTGGCAACCTGCTGCAAAATAAGAATCACCTCTGCAAGACAGTTTTCAATTACGTTAGTACCTAGGGTTATTTTTGGGTGACTCTCGCGACGGTCAATGTCCACAATGATCAGTCCTTGTGCCGGCAGTTCAACTTTACCGACCTTGATGGTCACTTCTTTAAATCCTATCTGTGGCACGGGCTGACCATTGCTGGCGATAATGCTCAGGTCGTCATCTGGGTAGCGGGTTATGTCCGAGTCATTCCAGTACCGCTTGAAGAGCACGTACGGGATGGTGGTGACCTGTGACCCGGTGTCCAGTGTGGCACTCATAAGAATGCCGTCCAGTACCACAGGCAAGGCCGGACGTCCCCCTACGTACTTGTCACGCCAGTTCGATGGGCCTGATGATGTTAGGCCTGGGGGTTGGCCCTCTACCCCAGGTTGTGCCCGTTTAAATGACAGTACCTTGCCATATGTCCGGGTTGATTGCAGCGGCGGCAGATGGGTTGTCCGTCCTCGTTGTATCAGTCGCTGGGTCTTCCTCTGGCCGGTGGGGTCCTCTTCAGTCGGCGCCACGGAACGTCCTCCGTTCCGGATGCCAGCTGGATCTTTTCTGGAGAAGAGACCTGTAAAGACTGCACAGTTCTGGTTAGCGCGGCAACGCTCTTAGTCAGCTCTTGGACCTGATGGTGCAGGTCTGTAGCCGGGTTATTGTTCAAAGCCTGCGCATCAGCTCCCACAGGCCCTGCAGACAAGGGCGCCGCGTCCTGGTGATAAGTGATAGCAGGGCGCCTGTGGGTCACAGCGCCACCTGGTGCCGTTTCTCGGAGCACCCGGATGGCTCTGTCCTTGAACTGTGCAAAGTCCAGGTCAGGGTCCTGTAAGGCCATTGCCCGCAACTGGGTTCGGTGGGCATTGCACAGTAGACCCTCAATAAATTGTTCGGTCAACAGCTTGTCTTCATTCCCCACGCTGTCAGGGTCTGCCTGCTTAATGGCCTCTTGTAGGTTTAGAGCATAGTCTCTTATACTTTCATGTGTCCGTTGTTTGCACCCGTAAAATCTGAGCTTTATTTCGGCTGAGGTGCGGGTATCAAATGTGTCTTTCAGCCGGGCTAGTATTTCTCTGACAGTCCTCTTCTTCCTAGGTGGCCAGGACTTTACCTCCCTTTGGGCTGCCCCGATTAACTGGGCCACCAGGATGCTCACTTTTTGCTCTTCCGTGAGGGGGTATACCTGGAAGAGGCTATCCAGTCTTTCCCTAAAGTCACTTAGGGTATGTGACTCCCCTGAATACTGGGGTAGCCAGGTTGCCCCCGGGATATAGGGCATGGTGAATGGCATGACCGCAGCAGCGGTTGCGCTGGCGGCCGGTGTGTAGGTGGAGCTCCCCTTGGTGTCCGACATCCTCCTTCCCCCCTAGTGGACCGTGGCCTACCTTGCGATGCTCTTCTTCCGTAGGCCGCGGCTCTGCAGTCGATCGTCGGGGTTGAGGACCTTGCGTCGCGCTCCTGTGAGGTTAGCGTCGCTCTTCCTCCCTTCCAGGACCTTACGCAGCGTCGGAGCGTGGGGCGGAGCTTCGGATCTCGCGCGCTTTCGGCGTCCACGCCCCTCTTCTTCCTGCGCGGCGTCCTGAAGATGGCGTCCGATGACGGGAAGCGGCTGCGGATGGCGGGAAGACGGCAGAAGATGGCGGGAAACGAACCAAGATGGTGTCCGATGGCGGGAAACGACTCCGGACGGCGGGAAACTTCGCCACAGGTAAGTACAAAAGTCTTTTTCAGGCACGCAGTACCCGGTGGTTGCGGGCACGAAATCCTGCCGACTACGCCAAAGTTGACTCGCCCCCTGGGCCGCGTGGGGAACCCGGAACCGGGCCTCTGGTTGGATGCTGGGGGTGGTAGTCTCAGTGTGGCGGCGACCCGGTCCGTGGCTCAGGGTGGTCAAACCAGTGGCAGTGTTAGTGTAATAACAAATGTCCGACTACGCCACCCGTGGATTGCGGTCAGTGGGGACCGACGCTGCGCTGCAGGCCGCTGAGGCTGATGTTGTAAGCGCAGCCAAGTATGGGATAACTCCCCATGGGAGAAGTATTGCCTCAGGGCAGCTAGTGTGGATGATGGGAGTGATGGTGTGAGCGTCCCAGTACTAATGGTGCTGGTGCGGCGATGAAACACAGAGACGTGTGGTGCAGTTCAGGGTCTTTACTGATGGTAAAAAGCAGACCCTCCCGGGAGTACTGGTTAGCAGTAGAGGCCTGGTCAGTCTGTGAGCAAGCAGGATCTCCCCCTGGCCAGGTGGAGTTGTAGGCCTCCCCGTCTATGTGTACTCTTTCCTGGCTACCTTGCTCTATGCGGGTAGAAGTAGCCCACGTCCCTGAGTATACCGTGTGGTGCTCACCCGTATGGCCGGTGACTTGGGGCCTTCTGTTAGCCTCCGCTCCACGACGGCGGTGCTGGTCCCTTGCTTGTGACCGTGCCTCCGGGCTTCTAAGGCCAGAGGACCTGGAATCCCCTGCCGGTTGGATTCTGCTGCTGGACCTGGATGTCCCCACAACCTCGGACTCCGTGTCCGGGTTTAGTGTCTTCAGCCAAGGCGAGCTATCTAGCTTCCAGCCTCTGGCTCTCACTCCTGCTCCTACAGAGCTCCTGCTGTATCTTTCCCTCTCCAAGCTCTGACTCCCCAAATCCCGCCCCAGACCCAGTTTATAAGGGCAGATTCCTCCCCTCCCAGGTCTGGGCGGGCAGTGTTGCATGCTTAGGGCTCCTGACCAGAGAAACCTCCCACTTGCTCTCAGACATAATATTTCTATTACTGTGGCAACCAGACCCCTGGGGTGCCACAGAAGCCTTTTTATTGTTCTCAACCCTTTTATCGCCCTATAGATTTAAATACCCCCAAAAAAGCATCCAACACACTGTATGATAACCCCTACAGTAAATTCCCCTACTGTAACCCCCACATGCACAGTATGATGACTCCATAGCCCCCCCAGCAAAGTATGATGTCCACACAACCACCAACACAATATGATAGCTCTGACAGCACCCAAACACAGTATGATGGTCCACACACACTCCCCACAGCAACCCCCCCTCACACAGTATGAAGGTCCCCGCAAAGTATGATGATCCCCACAGACCCACATTGTATGATGATCCTCACACAGTTTGATGGCCCCATAGGCCCTCCACAGGACCTCCAAACAATATGATGAAGGTACCCACAGTATGATGGTCAGCACATTTCCCCCTCACACAGTAAGCAGCACAGTGGCTCAGCGGTTAGCACTGCAGCCTTGCAGCTCTGGGGTGCTGGGTTCAAATCCCACCAAGGACAACATCTGCAAGGAGTTTGTATGTTCTCCCCGTGTTTGTGTGGGTTTCATCCGGGTTATCCAGTTTCCTTCCACACTCCAAAGACATACTGATAGGGAATGAAAATTGTGAGCACCAGTGGGGATAGTGCTGATAATGTCTGTAAAGTGCTGTGGAATTAATGGCACTATATAAGTGAATAAAATAAATATATACCATATTTTGCGGATTATAAGCCGCACCCCAAATTTTGGGGTGCAAAATAGGAAAAAATATTTGTTGTTTTTTTTTAAATAAAATGGTGCGCCTTATAATCCTTTTTACCTGGGGGCAGTGGTAGTGGAGGGGGGGGGTCATAGGAGCCAGGCTCACACAAACCAGAGACTGGCGGGAGAGGAGGCTGCGGCAGGAGACGGGTGATGCTGCGGCCCCGCCCTCAGAAGAAATATCAGTGATTCAAGGCGGTGGTGGTGGCAGTGGGAGCTAGGCAAGTTCAGCGAGGCGATGCTGCGGCCCTGTCCTCAGAAGTCGGCGGTGAGCGGAGGCGAGGATCCCTATCCTGTACATAGCCCTGCGCTGTGCTTTTGTAAAATGGCCGCCGGAGCATTCGCAGATCAAGATCTCTAGAGAACTCGGCCAGCTCCCGCCGCCACCACCACCGCCTTGAATCACTGACATTTCTTCTGAGGGCGGGGCCGAAAAATCGCCCCGCTACTGCCGCAGCCGCCGCCAACCTCCTGTGCTTGGGACCCCTATCCGCCGCCGCCCCCCAAGTAACCATAACTTTTCATTATAAGACGCACACCCTTTTTCCTCCCAAATTTTGGGGGAAAAAGTGTGTCTTTTTAATCCGAAAAATACAGTGAGTAAAATAAAATAAATAAATAATATTGGCCCCCACAGTAGTCCCCACCACAATATGATGGTTGCCACAAGCCCCCCACATCATATGATGACCCCCTTTCAGTAGTCCCCATCACAGTATAAGACCCCACAGACCCTTACAAGTCCTGACTAGGAGAGCATGAGCTGCCGTGCAGATAAATGTGTGTAAAGCAGTAATTTATACAATTTATTAATGTTCAGCTCTAATCCCCTCTGGTGCCAGAAGTTTCTCCTCAAGCCTTTTGGTGACCGACACAGGACAGTGTGACAGTAGCTCTAGCTCGGTGTGAAGGAGGCTTCCTGACTCTCTTTGTGCACAATCACAGCCCTCCTCCCCATAAACCTGTAAATAGTTAGCAGAATTCTATTTACGACCCCTCCCCCTGCCTTAACACCCGCACATCCAACAATCAGCATGCAGGTGGAAACTCATCTGACTGAGTCATTTCACACAGAGAGCCCAGCGCTGCCCTGCTAACCTGCAGTGTCAGCTGAGTGTCACCCCGGCCTCCAGGACGCTCCCTCTGTCTCCATTAGCCAGGCTCCAGTGATCACCACGCTCCAGGTGCTCAGCTCCTCTCTGCTGTGCACGCAGCGCAGTGATCTAGAGGGGCGTGTCTATGGATAGAGCAGCCGGCTCCGGGCCCCCTGAACGCTGGGGCCCCATAGCAGTCGCGTGGTCTGCCTCTATGGGTGGTACGCCACTGCGTAGCACCCCATCCCTCTCCTTCTTGGTCAAATAGCCCTTACACAGCCTGGAGGTGTGTTTGGGGTCATTGTCCTGTTGAAAAATAAATGATGGTCCAACTAAATGCAAACCGGATGGAATAGCAAGCCGCTGCAAGATGCTGTGGTAGCCATGCTGGTTCAGTATGCCTTCAATTTTGAATAAATCCCCACAGTATCACCAGCAAAGCACCCCCACACCATCACACCTCCTCCTCCATGCTTCACGGTGGGAACCAGGCATGTAGAGTCCATCCGTTCACCTTTTCTGCGTCGCACAAAGACACGGTGGTCGGAACCAAAGATCTCAAATTTGGACTCATCAGACCCAAGCACAGATTTCCACTGGTCTAATGTCCATTCCTTGTGTTCTTTAGCCCAAACAAGTCTCTTCTGCTTGTTGCCTGTCCTTAGCTGTGGTTTCCTAGCAGCTATTTTACCATGAAGGCCTGCAGCACAAAGTCTCCTCTTAACAGTTGTTGTAGAGATGTGTCTGCTGCTAGAACTCTGTGTGGCATTGACCTGGTCTCTAATCTGAGCTGCTGTTAACCTGCGATTTCTGAGGCTGGTGACTCGGATAATCTTATCCTCAGAAGCAGAGGTGACTCTTGGTCTTCCTTTCCTGGGGCGGTCCTCATGTGAGCCAGTTTCTTTGTAGCGCTTGATGGTTTTTGCAACTGCACTTGGGGACACATTCAAAGTTTGCCCAATTTTTCGTACTGACTGACCTTCATTTCTTAAAGTAATGATGGCCACTCGTTTTTCTTTACTTAGCTGCTTTTTTCTTACCATACTACAAATTCTAACAGTCTATTCAGTAGGACTATCAGCTGTGTATCCACCTGACTCCAGCACAACACAACTGATAGTCCCAACCCCATTTATAAGGCAAGAAATCCCACTTATTAAACCTGACAGGGCACACCTGTGAAGTGAAAACCATTTCCGGTGACTACCTCTTGAAGCTCATCAAGAGAATGCCAAGAGTGTGCAAAACAGTCATCAAAGCAAAAGGTGGCTACTTTGAAGAACCTAGAATATAAGACATATTTTCAGTTGTTTCACACTTTTTTGTTAAGTATATAATTCCACATGTGTTAATTCATAGTTTTGATGCCTTCAGTGTGAAAGTACAATTTTCAAAGTCATGAAAATACAGAAAAATCTTTAAATGAGAAGGTATATCCAAACTATTGGTCTGTACTATATACCAGGATAGGGATGAGGGGTACCATGTGACTCGCCCCCTGGGCCGTGGGGCACTCGGAACCGGGCAATAGGGATTCGATGGGGGTAGTAGTGGCGACCCGGTCCCGTGGCTCAGGGTGATCAGACCAGTGACAGTCTTTTAGATGTTTTAAGTGATGTCCGACTACGCCACCCGTGGATTGCGGTTATTAGGAACCGCCGCTGCAAGACAGTCCCCTGAGGTTGATGGTGTGTGCAGCTGAGATTATATAGCTCCCCACGGGAAGAGTGTAACCCCAGGGCAGTGCGGTGGATGGTGGGGGTGATGGTGCAGAGAGTCCCAGTGCCGTTAGTGCTGGAGGAGCGAAAGAGTACACTGATAACGTACTGCAGTCCTATGTCTTTTACTCACAGTTCAGGTGCTCCGGGTCACTTCTGCGCAAGCAGTGACCACCCAAGCCGTGCAGTGTCCACCAGGTGAGGGGCTCGGTCAACCCCCAGGTAGTTCAGGAGCATGGCACAGGACCCCCTTCAATCCTTTCTCTGGCCTGCCTCACCAGTGACCCACTTTTGTCCAGCTACCGCGGATCTGCGCTGGTAAACGTGGGCCCCGTCCCCCGCTGTCCTATATGGTGCCTTCCTAGCAGGTTTTATGAGGTGTCGCACCAATAAATGATCACGACCTCCGGTCTTTGGCTGAGGGTAGTTTCTCCTCCACCAACTTGGGATCCGGTACCCTTAATCTGCCTGACCCTTCACCCTGTATTCTCGTGGGTTCTTAGGGTCCCTTCTACCTTCTTGTTCCTGAGCCCTTCTGTTTCTTCCTCTCTTTCTCTGCTGTTCCTTTCTGTTTCTGTTCCTTTATGTTCTTGTTCCTTTCTGTTCCTGGCCCTCTCCCTAGGCCTGCCTCATGGAGCTGGGCCCAGACTGAGCCACAGCTCCCTGTCAGCCCTCTCTGGCCGAACTCCTTCTCTTTCTTCTCCTCCTGCTTGAACTGACCCAGAACTAAGATGGTGCCCACCTTTTATACCTCCCTTTAGAAACATGAGCCCAGGTGACCAGCAACCAATGGGCTTCTATCTACGCTCAGGAACCAACCCCTATCTGCTCCTACATCACTGGGTATTCCTCCCCCCTCCCCACTCCAGCCAGGGACATGGTCTGTCGTGCCTGCATTTCTGTCTAATGGGAGCACCGTTGAGCTGTCCCTCGGAAATGGGGTGAGTGTGCTGTATGCAGCTAACTGAGCCCTGGTCCATACTCCATCCTTACCCGGGAGTGGAATATCACACCTCTGGCAGAGGTGCAATACCCCTGTAGCGGCCGAACCCTCGGGGCGCTACATTCCCCCCTGGTAAACCACAGCACGTCCTCGGGCTGGAAAAGAGCAAAGACATTTGATTACAAGACCTGCAAAACTTTTTCAATAACCTTTTACATTTAGAAAACAGACAGCACAGTTCAATTCCCTTTATGGGAAACACTTTTCTTTGTCACTGTTAATATTACCGGAACTCTTTTGTATAAAACAGCATATAAAACATTTGCATTATCACCTAGCAGCATGTAAAACTCTTCATATAAAACATTTTTAAGTAAGACATATTCTTGTGTACTGGCCGCGATGCAACTTGCGACCAGGTGTTCTTTCTTCTTAAAGGTGCAACAGTCCAGCAAATTTGTCTTGAGTTAGACGTTGCAGTCTTTTTATAAAACCAGTAGGGGGCGCTTTAAGAAGCGCAACTATATACAGGGAATTGGCCGCTCCCAGTCCTCGGCCAGGTAGGGAAGGGGATGGCTGTTCTCAGTCCCCAGCCAGTTTAGGAAAAAGGGGATGGCTGCTCTCAGTCCTCAGCCAGGTAACTTAGGGGATGGGGCAACTTCTTACAGTTTCACATCAGTCTCAACGGGGACCACACTCAATTTGAAACAGTCCCAAAACAGCTCTCTGTACCCAGACGGGTAACTATGTACACTGGTATGCCACCGTTCACTGGTAGCGATACGCTCCAGCTGCTCCTTGCTCCTCATAATCTTCAGGCCCGTCCGGGCCCTCTCGGTACTCGGGGTCCGAGTGGTACTGCTCCTCCTCTTCTACCACTCTGTGGACGTGGAGGGCGTACCATCCCTTCACGCCTTGGTGTCGGGTGTAAGACACCACGTCTCCTGGATATAGATCCCGCCCTCGATGACCTACTGGCAGGTGGCTCTCTACATCCCTCCAGGTCACGAATACATCACTGATGGTACCTGGATCTTTAATGAAGCCCCAGCCATGCTCCATTTGAAATTTTACGACAGTCCCAGTGACTCGGGGACCGCGGGCAGTTCGGGGATCTCGCCGGGCCTTCATTTTCTGCTCCGCACTTCGGGCCTGCAACTTCTCCTGTTTCACGCGCCGCTCTCGCTGCTCCCTCTCGAACATCTCTAGCTGTTGGCGGCAGGTCTCCCGTCGGCTGGCTGCGTCCGCCCGTGTTTCCTGCGTGAACCCCATCAGGTACTCTCTGGTCGGATCCCACTCATACTGAGCATCCTCCAACGGAAGCTGGGAGACTTCCAGAGGCTCCGGAGCGGGTATGAGGGGCTCAGATGGTACTCCAGCCTCCGCGGATGGGCTTCTCGGAAGGCGGGGGTTAACATACTCGGGGGGCCAGCTGAAAGGGAGCCCATCCGGACCGGTATGTTGGGCGAACAGATCCACGCCCAGAGGTGGTATTGCAGGAGCAGGGGGAGCGAGCGGGTCGGCGGCGCCCCGGGGTACTCGGCCTTGCAACCAGGCCTGCAGTGGTCGTTTCCTGGTTGCACCCGGGGGTGGCACAGCGGAAGCAGGGGGCTCTGGCGGGGCAGCGGCGCCCGAGGGCGCTGGGCCTTGCGACCAGGCCTGCGATGGTGGTCTCTTGATCATGCCCGGGGTCAGAGGGCACGGCGTGGGGCGGGGCTCGCTGGCAGTGTCGATGGCCTGGGAACCGGTTGGTAGCGGTGGAGACACGGCGTCTGCAGCGGTTTCAGGTATGTCGGGCTCCGCAACGGGGCGCAGGGGCAGGTCGGCGGCCCTAGGGCTCGGGGTAAGGGCGTCTCCGCTACCTGCCTCTGCTGTCGCGGCCTCCTCCGCGGCGTCGTCCTCAGCCTCCGCTCTGTTCTCACTGCCCTCGGAGGCAGCCGTGCTGCTGGGTGCCGGCAGCGCCTCCTGCTGCGGGACCACGGCCCGCCGGGCCATCTCCTCCTTTCACCCGGCAATCACGTCCCGCTGCGCCCGGACCATCCTCCGGTCCAGCTCTTCCAGCGCAGCGCACGCATACTCGGGGTCTTCCTTCGGGAGGTGTTCTAGCAGCTCCGTGAAGCTGCATGGTGGTTCGGCCTGCAGCAGGCCCCTCGCCAAGGTGTTGGAGCTGGCTCCTCTCTCCATCTCCAGGTGTGGTCTGGCCAGACTGATCCAGACCACCCCCTGCCCCACAGTTTTCTTCTCTTTCCGCCCCCATGGGGGGTGGTCCTGGGGCATTCTGCTGACAATCACTCTCAGGGGCAGCTCCCCCACGTTGACGGACATCTCCACAGCCGCACTCATGGCTGTTGGGGGTGGACTCCTTCTTTGGCGCCATTCTGGGACCTGGACCACGATGGGAGGTGGATTCCTGTTGTCTTTCGGCATGCACATTATGGAGCTCGTTCTTCTGGGGCGGGCGCCATCTTTACTACAATAAAACAGTCTCTTTTCAGGCGCGCAATACCGGTTTGTGGCGGGTTGGTTACTATCCTGCCGACTACGTCAAAGCTGACTCGCCCCCTTTGCCGTGGGGCACTCGGAACTGGGCAATAGGGAGACGATGGGGGTAGTAGTGGCGACCCGGTCCCATGGCTCATAGTGGTCAGACCAGTGACAGTCTTTTAGATGTTTTAAGTGATGTCCGACTACGCCACCCGTGGATTGCGGTTATTAGGAACCGCCGCTGCAAGACAGTCCCCTGAGGTTGATGGTGTGTGCAGCTGAGATTATATAACTCCCCACGGGAAGAGTGTAACCCCAGGGCAGTGCGGTGGATGGTGGGGGTGATGGTGCAGAGAGTCCCAGTGCCGTTAGTGCTGGAGGAGCGAAAGAGTACACAGACAACGTACTGCAGTCCAATGTCTTTTACTCACAGTTCAGGTGCTCCGGGTCACTTCTGCGAAAGCAGTGACCACCCAAGCCGTGCAGTGTCCACCAGGTGAGGGGCTCGGTCAACCCCCAGGCAGTTCAGGAGCATGGCACAGGACCCCCTTCAATCATTTCTCTGGCCTGCCTCACCAGTGACCCACTTTTGTCCAGCTGCCGCGGATCTGCGCTAGTAAACGTGGGCCCCTTCCCCCGCAGTCCTATATGGTGCCTTCCTAGCAGGTTTGATGAGGTGTCGCACCAATAAATGATCACGACCTCCGGTCTTTGGCTGAGGGTAGTTTCTCCTCCACCAACTTGGGATCCGGTACCCTTAATCTGCCTGACCCTTCACCTTGTATTCTCGTGGGTTCTTAGGGTCCCTTCTACCTTCTCGTTCCTGAGCCCTTCTGCTTCTTCCTCTCTTTCTCTGCTGTTCCTTTCTGTTTCTGTTCCTTTCTGTTCTTGTTCCTTTCTGTTCCTGGCCCTCTCCCTAGGCCTGCCTCATGGAGCTGGGCCCAGACTGAGCCACAGCTCCCTGTCAGCCCTCTCTGGCCGAACTCCTTCTCTCTCTTCTCCTCCTGTTTGAACTGACCCAGAACTAAGATGGTGCCCACCTTTTATACCTCCCTCTAGAAACATGAGCCCAGGTGACCAGCAACCAATGGGCTCCTATCTACGCTCAGGAACCAACCCCTATCTGCTCCTACATCACTGGGTATTCCTCCACCCTCCCCACTCCAGCCAGGGACATGGTCTGTCGTGCCTGCATTTCTGTCTAATGGGAGCACCGTTGAGCTGTCCCTCGGAAATGGGGTGAGTGTGCTGTATGCAGCTAACTGAGCCCTGGTCCATACTCCATCCTTACCCGGTAGTGGAATATCACACCTCTGGCAGAGGTGCAATACCCCTGTAGCGGCCGAACCCTCGGGGCGCTACACATGCATACCAGGATGAGGGATGGGGTGCCATACATACCAGAATAGGGATGAGGGGTACCATGCATACCAGGATGAGGGGTACCAGACATACCAGGATAGGGATGAGGAATGGGGTACCATGCATACCAGGATAGGGATGAGGAGTGCCATGCATACCAAGATGGGGGTGAAGGGCCCATGCATACCAGGATAAGGCTGAGAGAGCCAATCATACCAGGAATGGGTATGAGAGAACCATGCATACCAGGATGAGGGACGAGGGGTGCCATGCATACCAGGAATGGGGATGAGGGGTGCCATGCATACCAGGATTGGGGGTGAGGGGTGCCATGCATACCAGGATTGGGCGTGAGTGGTGCAATGCATACCTGGATTGGGGGTGAAGGGTGCCATGCATACCAGGATATGGATGAAGGGTGCCATGCATACCAGGATAAGGATGAGGGGTGCCATGCATACCAGGATAGGGATGAAGTGTGATAGGTATACCAGGATAGGATGGGGGCAGCACATAACAGCATGGGATAACAGGATTGGGGAGCACAAATACCAGGATGGGGGCAGCACAAATACCAGGATGGGGGCAGCACATACCAATAAAAATGCTCGCCACCCGGGCGTAGAACGGGTTCAATAGCTAGTATTGTATAAAGCCGGCAGCCATCACTCCTAACTCCTCCTAACACATGCATGTTCCATTTGGCTGAGCATGTGTGTGCTCATATCTGAGAAAAAGCATGAAGATCACTAAACACATTAGTGCAAAGTCAGCTGAACCTGCCAATTTACTATATCTAACGTGTATTGTGGGGCTCTCAACCCATGACAAACTGCAATGTCCCATAGTTTTGTTTTAAGCTTTGCTTTGAGTTAAGTCGCCCTTAGAAGGGCCTGGCAGTCAACTACTTCTCCTTAAAAACTGCACGCCTATTTAGGCAGAACCACCTAAATGTGTATAGGGAGGACAGGCAAGATGGCTGACTGTCCTTCCTGCATTATACAAACATGACTTATTTGTGTAGGCTCTGCTGTTTATGATTTTTGTAGGACTTTTACTGTTCCAATCAAAATTTTTGAACCCCCATTAAAAATTAGGTTTCTTTGCAAAATTCACAAACTTTCTGCTGTTTCCAATAAACCAATCAAACAAGAACAGTGTAAATGAGGCAAAATAAATAATATAACATCACTACTGCATAAGAGGCCACTAATAATGGAGATTATACAGAAACTTTTATAGATTTTTCTTCTTTTTATATTTCCATAAATGATGTTATTATCATGGAAGGTGATGGAGCAGATGATGATGATGAC
This sequence comes from Phyllobates terribilis, assembly GCF_046119375.1. Classification (NCBI taxonomy): domain Eukaryota; kingdom Metazoa; phylum Chordata; class Amphibia; order Anura; family Dendrobatidae; genus Phyllobates; species Phyllobates terribilis. The sequence goes on from NW_027362768.1 coordinate 314,836,245, forward strand.
TCCACTCCTCAGGCCTCGGCTTGCACTTGAGCTGTTTTTAGAAATCCAGGTCTGCATCACACATGACGGAGAGGTGAAGAGCAGGAATGTTTTCCTGGATCGCTCTAGGATGTTCATCCTACAACACTGCGTTCAACCATATGGCCTTCTTTCTGTCCATGTCCAGGCAGGTGAAGGAGCAGCCGCTTCCTTCTGTCTGTTCATGTCCAGGTGGGTGAAGGAGCAGCCGCTTCCTTCTGTCTATCCATGTCCAGGTATGTGAAGGAGCAGCCGCTTCCTTCAGTATATCCATATCCTATTAATGAAGGAGCAGCCGCTTCCTTCTGACTGTCCTTTTCCACCACATTGTAGATGAGTCATCCAGATGGTGGCATAGCAAGTATGACTGGAAGAATTCCTTCAATTTCAGCCAATAATTACTTACTATGTTGATCCAGAGGAAGGCGAAAAATAACCCCGAAGACTAGTTGTTGGATAATCCTCATATCAGGGGAAAAAAATTCCTTCCTGACCCCAAATATGGCGATCGGAATGAATCCCTGGATGGTTGGTGCTCTAATCTACTTGGATGTTATGTGGTGGAAGCTCGGTAGGTTTGTCAAAGTCTAGTAAATAAGAAAGTCCAGTGTAGTTGTATCGTCTGATTAAAGGTTCATTCCTAGATGTTGCTGGAATGGGGCTGATTTCTCTCAGCCTAATACTCCTGTAAGAAGAGAAATATACACGTCTGAGAATCATCCCCTCACATACAGTATATACTGTATACAGGGGGTGTAAGGATAAGGTGTATAGTGTGTATGTGTGTTACTGGGCAGTGATATAGATGTCCCTATATGATATACTTACAGAAGTCCCATGGGAATGGTGGATCGGCTGTGCCGGATTCCACTTTGCTCCAGTCTATGGAGTTGAAGAACGGATGGGATCTGATGGACGATATAATAGCCAATCGAGAAAATGGAATTTTGCAGAGGAGCTGGAAAATGAAAGAGACCATTAGTCATGATATTATGTATTATTAGTAGCAAGTTATTACACAATGTCTATGAACTGTCCACATCTTATGTTCATATCTTCTTATCACCCTCCATCATCCGTCTTCATCTGATCCTACTCACCCCTTCCATGATATCGATGGCATCAGGGCAGATGCTTGGTGGATAACAAGGAACATCATTCTGCAGTGATTTGCAATATTCCTCTTTTGAGCCGAGGCTATAGAACGGCTGATTACCTACAATCATCGTAAATAGTAGGGCGCCAAAGGAAAATGAGTCCACCTGATAGTTGTGGTCTTCTCCATACATTATCTGTGGGAACATGAGACAGGAGATGAGCTGAATACACTGGTGAGGGGATTTACGCACAGGCCATGAGGACCGATCTGTGATTAGATATGAGCAGGATACATAGGCATCAGAGTATTACTCAGTCCTATCAGCATCAATCAGACGGAGGTTCCTTACCTCTGGCGCAGCGTAACCAATAGAGCCTACTAATTCATTAAATGTTTCCTTCTCAAACACTTTTATTGCTGATGAGCCAAAGTCAGCGATTTTGATGTGTCCGATGTCATCTAGGAGAATGTTCTCAGGCTTCAGGTCACTGCAGGAAAAAGAGCAGATACTGATTGTGAGGAGGATAATTCATAAAAAGAACGTAATACAATAGATATGTAAGAAAGGAGACAACAGGGAGTCAGAGGTGATATATTTATGTCTGTAGCTGAACTGATTACCGATGTATGATGCCTTTTTCATGAAGATATTGGATTCCGCAGACCATCTCTGCTGCAAAGAGCCTATGGAGAAGAAAGTAGAGGATCAGTGGTTACACACACAATCATACAGAGAGCATGAGGAGATCACACACCTGTCCCACGAACATGCACGTCTTCATTTTCTCCTGTTGTCATTGTCCATTGCTGGGATTACAATGTACGGGCAAAAGATTATTAGGATTCAGTTAAAAGACATTTACCTTGTTGCCTTTATATCATAAGGCATTGATTTTTCCATGTGATCAAACAGGTCTCCTCCAGCCATGTAGTCCATCGCTATGATGTATTGATTAGGTGTCTCCATAAATCCCCGCAGAGAGGTTAGGAAGCGGCACCCAGTGGCCCTTTTCAGGACTTCTATCTCAGTAATGACTTTGTCCTCAGAACGACGACTCTGGTCCATGATTTTGACAGCCAGCAGTTCTTCACTGATCGGATCTGATGCCAAGATGACCTGAAGGAAAATCACAACAGATCAGACCAAACTCTGTCATCCCACAGGAATCAGTCTAATGCAGAGCTGGATAATGTGCGTCTCACGGACCGAGACAGCAAAAAGGCTGTCCCAATGCCACCGCTATCCGCACATCCTCAGTATGCAGACACAGGTAAATACATTGGTGGAAGAGGGGCTGCCAGCTATTTCTTCCACCAATCAGCATGTGAGACTTCATTACATCATGTCTGCTGTATGGAAAGTCAGTTCACCGGAGACAGGGGCAAAGTGTTGGGGGAACGGGATCGAGGTGAGTATGTGCTGGTTTCTTTTTTATCCCCATATATGTATGAGGTGTTTGCATGTATATAGGAGGCCATGAGGGGCTCATACTGTATGTAGGAGGCAATGTGAGGGCTCATACTGTAAGTAGTAGGCAATGTGGTGGCTTATACTGTATATAGGAGGCAATGTGGGGGCTCATACTGTTTATAAGAGGCAATGTTGGGGCTCATACTGTATATAAGAGGCAATGTGGGGGCTCATACTGTAAATAGGAGGCAATGTGGGGGTTCATACTGTAAATTTGAGGCAATGTGAGGGTTCATACTTTAAATAGGAGGCAATGTAGGGGCTCATACTGTAAATAGGAGGCAATGTGGGGGCTTATACTGTATATAGGATGCAATGTGGGGGCTCATACTGTATGTAGGAGGCGATGTGGGGGTTCAAACTGTATATAAGAGGCAATGTGGAGGCTCATACTGTATATAAGAGACAATGTGGAGCTCATACTGTATATACGGGACAATGTGGAGGCTCATACTGTATAAAGAGAGGTAATGTGGGGCTCATATTTTATATAGGGTCTATGTGAGGGCTCATATTGTATATAAAGAGGCTATGTGGGGGGGCTCGCGCTGTATATAGAGAGGCTATGTGGAGGCTTAAACTGTATACAGGTGGCTATGTGGGGGCTCATACTTTAAGGGGCAATTTTGGGGCTCATACTGTATATAGAGGGCTGTGTGTGGGCTCATACTGTATATAGAGAAGCTATGTGGGGGCTTACACTTTACGTAGGAAGTTGTGTGGGGGTTCATACTGTAAATAGGGGGCTGTTATTGGGCTCATGCGGTATATAGGGGGATGTCAGCATACTTAATTTTGCTCAATATTAAGTGATAATATAAAATACTAATTATAATTGTAATAAATATGTTAATTTTAATGTTGAGCAGAATAGATTGGGGAACACGGAAGAGTAGAAATTCAGACTTACTTTTCCGAAGCCTCCCTCTCCAAGATCTTCATGGAAATTGAGATTGGAAAGGTCAATATGATTTTCTGTGCCGACCAATTCTCTAAAGGGTAAAATACGGAAACTGGCTTCATCAAGGTCTTGTACTGGCATGACCGCTGTGCCGGAGGGTGTCTCAACGCTTCCATCTGCTGAGATGATTAAAGAGTTATTGATAAATATAAATACATTACATTTTTAATCAAATTTCTGTAAATAAGCTGAAAATGTCTGACATTTGTGCCCTGATTCATCCAAACTGTCGAATGTAGAAAAATTGTCCTGTTGCCCATAGCAACCAATCACAGCTCAGATTCCATTCTTTCACATTCTATGGAACAGTGAAAGCTGCATTGTGATGGGTTGCTGTTTCAACAAGGAAAGTATTTCTGCAATTTTGATAATCAAGGCCTGTCAACCCCCAGTCTATTATACTAAACTGTTTCCATCTTACCTGGTGCATCTTTATCCAGTGATGTGTGTGGTGGGGAAACAATCAGGTGTTTGGTCTCTGGGATGGAGATGTTCTCATCTGGTGACCTGGCCCTTTGTAATGCACCATTCCCATTGACAATGGGTTTGGCATAGAAAAGACGTCTCCTACATTGGACAACCCAGTCTCTGTTGTTTCTGATTCTCTTCTGGGCTGCCGCTCTTTGTAGGTTTTGAGTCTCTTGGCTTTCAGAACTGGAGAATGACACATGTCTGGGTCTTCCTTGGCCAACCTCTTCCAGCATTAACTCTACGCTGATGATATTTCTTCGCTTATTGAGGATGGCATCTTTGTTCCTCCTCCTAATTTCAGGGACAAGTTCTCCGATTTTTTTCATGGAGATAAGAATGGCCCTGTGAAGTTGATTATCTGCGGAGTCTGCAGAGTCAGATTCCATGAGGTTCTCCATTTTCCTTTTCTCTATACGGATCTCCTGTCTCTTGATCTTTCTCATTTTCTCCAAATTCTGTCTTTTGGACGCCATTTCTGAGGCGTCAGTGTCCATGTCCGGTACTATAAAGTCTTTTCGCCCTAAAGCGAACAGTGGTTTTTGCTCTTCAGCAATTCCTCTCCTCTGTCTTAGAACCCGATCTCTTTGGGCTCTTCTCCTCTCTTCCTCCATTATAAAATTAGCTTTTGCTTTGTTTACAATGAAACGCATAGCAACTACCTCACCCTCGAAAGTCTGCAAGGCAGTGACTTCTCTTCGGCCGGAACACTGGGATATAGAAGGTGATGATGTCATCATACCAATTATGACATGTATTTAATTGTGATGTCATCAGACTAGGGTCCTATTTTGCGTTCATGAGGTCTCAATGGAGACATTATACCAGGACTTTAGTTTGTATTTTTGTCATTAAATGAAGTAACACTTGTTAAATGGTGATCTTTTATCTCCATATTAGCAGAATCCTTCATTCTGTCTGTTTTTCTCCATATTCTTTTATTGCTTAATTCTGTCCAATTATTGTACATTTTGTCATCAGGTCCACAATCTCCATTTTGTGTGGTGTTCACATTTAGCGTTTAAGCTACAGTTTATCCTCCTGGACATTACAGGAGAGCTGTACCTTCCTATATAATGTATTTTTGAACTGTTGACTCCTTTATGCATTATGTGTCATAGAAGTATCAGGTGGTCTTTGTCATTTTATTCTAGTTCCACCTTGTGACCAGGGCCGGCTTTAGACAAATTGTGGCCCTAGAAAAAATTCAAAGTGGGGCCCCAGATTCTGAAATACTGCGCTAACAACAGCATTACAGTCAATTCAGTGCATTGAAGTGAGTTTTGAGCTAATAACAATGTCTTTAAGCGCCAAGAAGCCACTCAGAAGAAAGACAAAAGGAGTAAAACATATCACAAGGTTGTGTTCTTTGCTGACTACAAGCAGTTAAGCCACTAAAAACACAGTTTCACAGGTTTCCTCACTCTAGTTGTAGCCTACAAAGAACACAGCTTTGTAATATGTTTTATTTCAGTACATGAAAAAAATAATATGTGGAAAATATGTAAATCAAAAAATATTATTACAACGTTGAATTTTGCATTGAAGGCTTATTTGTCACGCATGCACAATATCATGCAATGTCTTGTGAATACAGTCTTGTCATCTATATGCTTAGTCCGAACAATCATATGTGTGAGATCTTTTCATTACCATCTGTAGATACTTAGAACTAAGTAAAGAAATAATAAAGTGCTGCTGAGACCAGCATAAATACAGCCATAGATATCATTTTACACTTTGCCAAACACAAATAATAAAAAATAACTTAACATCTCTTACAGGTTTAGTCAAAGGGATCCACAACTTAAATAACTAGAAAATGTTCAAGCAAATGGTTTCTAAAGGAGCCCTTACAGGTCTAGGTAATAAAACTGGCAACATAGCGAATGCTTTCTAGAAGCGAACCTTTCTGGCTTTTTCTGAAGCAAAATCTTTAATTATTTTGGAGAAGTCCAGATTTCTGCGAATGTCCCACTCAATTACAACCTCAGCTAGACCAATAAAGCGATCTTGTAACATTGATGACCTTAAATTATTTTTTATCACTTTGAAAAGTGAGAAACTTCTCTCGCCTGACGCTACGGTCACAGGAACACTCATTAGGACACACAACTCCAAACTAAGATTTGGGTACAAATCCAATAGGTTTGTACAGTAAATGTAAGTAAGCATGTTCAATGGTGAATGGGAAACATCATCTGGGATGCTCCTAATTGCTGAACACATTTCAAAATTCAAGTCATTGAGATCAACATCACCCATTTCTTCTGAAGAGTGTTTGCAGCATTCTACAAGCCTCTGCTCATCTTTCACAGCTTCCATTTCCTCCTTCTTAAAAAGGAACCCAAAAAGGTGGTAAAAATCTTTCACCTGAGAAAATCTCTCAGTTATGACCACAAGTGTCGCATCAATCAAGGTTAAAGACAAAACCCTCTTCACCATTTCCTCGGGAGTGCTGGACGTTCATAATCAAACATTTTTCTTTTTTTTTGTTTTCTTTTTATTGGCAATGAAAACTCTACATCTGCTTCTTCAGCTATACTATTTGCAATATAATAACCTGATTCAAAACCATCTTCCCTGTAATCTTACAGAAAATGAAGTACAGATTCAGTTTCTTAAGAGTGTCCATGCCAACTTTTGTTTTCTGAAAGATCTTGCTTGCACCATTAATATGTTATAAGACATCATACCAGGCAACAATGCAAGTGATGCAAACTGACCAGAAGAAATGTCATTCTTGGCCTCCGCAGCTTTTACATCAGCTTTTTTTGATGCAGCATAGATGACAAGGTCTTCAAGCGCAGAACAAACTTCCCTTAGGTCGTAGCGAAGAACTTTTACACTGTAAATCCGACATTCCCAGCGAATAGAAATAACTGTATAGCCCAAACAAAAATGCTATGATGTGAGTGCGGAGGGAATCTTCCCACATTCACCAAATTATACCAACTCTTAACAATCAGTATATATAATGAGGAAACAGAGTTATGATGGCAAAAAATACATATTTTATTTTATTAAAGACAAAATTCATATAGAAAAAAGACAACTGTAAATGTGCAAGGGACAGCAACAGCTGTGCAGCAAGTGGGTCCACAACCCAAAAGGAATGCCTAGTAAACATTGCAATTATAAAAGGCTGCAGGCATGAATCATAAAGTGCAGCACAGGTAGGGCATAAAACTATACACCTATATTAGCTAAATGCCAATGATAAACGTGTCCATGACATCCGTATCAATTACCCCATAACTAGGCACGCTAATAAGGTGATGGTCTTACCAGTGGTAAGGGCTGTGGGCGAACTGGCAGCACAGTGGGCGTAGTGGAGTACCCCGACGCATGTTTCGAGGCATCCGCAGCCGCTTTCTCAAGGGGCGGTAGCAAAGAAATTTTACTCTGTGAATCCAACATTCCCAGCGAGTATCAGACAGTGATTTGATGGTCAGGTTGGTTACATTTTTCTTTGAAGTTGCACATTGCAGTGTTGATGAGCTGAAGAGCACATACATTTGCTGCAATATTCCAAAGAATGTGACAGATGATTTAGCAGCATCAATGATGACTACATTAAGAGTGTGGCTACTTCAGGGCATATACAATGCTCTTTTATTCATGGCCGATGTAAATACTTTTATGGCCAAAAATGACAAAAGCATTTTCGGACTGATACCTTTATTGGCTAACCAGAAAAAATATATATGCAAGCTTTCAGAGCACAGAGGCTCCTTCTTCAGGCAGGATTGCAAATGAATTAATAAGACAAATGAATAAGGCATCATCCTTTACACCTCAAGAACAAATGTCCTGCTGTAATATCTCTTAAATGTTGTGCCTCCTAAAACCAGGTGAGGAACAATCAGAGAAAGGTATAATAGAAACAAGTCACCAATTCTGCATTTATCACCCACTCCTGGTTTTGGCTCCCACTCCTGAGAAAAAATACTGACCAAATACTGATAGTGGGGCCATAGCCTAACACTTGTTTTCCAATAGGCAAATAGTGCTCCATCCTTCCCGAGTCTCGCCGTATGGCTAAGCAGTACTGTACAGTCACATATGGGGTATTTCTATGTTCAGCAGAAATTGTGGGACAAATTTTGGTGCCATTTTTACCGATTTTCCTTTATGAAATGTAAAATTTGGGGCTAAAACTAAATTTTTCTGGAAAAGATGTAATTATTTTTCTTCACTGCCCAATGGTATAAAATTCTGTGACACCTTTGGTGTCATTATCACTGCATCCCTAGATGAATTTATTGAGAGGTGAAGTTTGTAAAATGGGTCACTTGAGGGAGGTTTTGTAAATTTTTTTGGAAAATTGAGAAATTGTTGATCAACTTTTAACCATTCTGACTTCCTAACAAAAAAAAATATTTAAAAAACGATGCTGATGTTAAGTAGCCATGTGGTAAATGTTAATTATTACCTATTTTGTATGATATAACTATCTGGTTTAAGGGTATAAAAATTAAAAGTTTGAAAATTGTGAAATTTTCTCCAGAATTTCCCATATTTTCACAAATAAACACAAAAAATATCGCTCTAAATTTACCACTAACATAAATTACAATGTGTCGCGTTCAGGAGTTATTACCTCATAATGTGACACTGGCCAGAATTGTAAAATGTGGTTTGGACAGGAAGGTGAAAATAGGCTTCAAGGTGAAAGGGTTAATAACATCTCCCATTTGTGAACTTTACATCAGCCTCATTTTTCCATTACTTTTTTATTTTGTTAGAATGTTATAAAGGTTAAAGCTTTAATAGCAAATTTAGATCTTTTCAAGAAAACTTTCAAAGCCTTTTCTACGGCCCTATTCAGGCTTGAAGCGACTTTGAGGGACCGACTTATTGGGAGATTGGGAAGTGATACCATTTTAAAAACTGCACCCCTCAATGTTGCTGCTGTCAGAAAGTTTGTTAACCCGTCACGTGCTACACAGAAATTTACACAAAGTGCCATAAAAAAATGAAAAATTTTATTTTTTCCACTAAATCATTGCTTTAGACTAAACCTAGGCAAAGTGCGGCCCATGAACAAAGGAGGAGAACAGCTCAGCATATATTGCAAAAAGTATTTATTTAGTAATACACAATAAAAACACAAATAGGAAATCAGACAATGTGGTAGTGTCAGATGGTAAAGTGCTTACAGGTCTGGTAAATATATTATAATATGCTTGTAATATATCCGTGAAATTACACAATTGCACGTTGCCCACAATGATAATTGAATTATAAATAATAATAAGTTTAAACAAGTGAACTAGGATAGAAATCACAGGATTAACACATATAACATGATCCCACTGACTGCTAAATGAAAGGGGATGGGGGTGAAACAATGTTCTTAGTATTAAGCTATGTGCCCATCTCTAAAGCCAAAATCATGTTACAACCAGCGGGATAATTACCTGACAGGGAAGCACAGCACGGGCGGAAGTAAGAAAGTGGTGAGGGTGATAGCCCAACGTACGTTTCGCGGCGTCCCAGGCCGCTTTCTCAAGGGCAAGAAGTGATGTCCTCATAGTGACCCAAGATGCATATATATTCATCTCTCCCCTTAGAATCTGGAGTGCAGACAGCTGGTCGGTGAGGCACGTACCAGGTAGTGGCCAGCTATACCGGGGGTGTGCCTCGCGGATCACATGATGTGGGGCCAGTATGCCACACACGGCACATGCGCGCGGCTCAGGGAGCACACTGCGCATGCGCCCCAGCCGTCAAACCACAGAACCGCGCATGCGCGGAAACGAAGTCCCACGCAGGCGCAGGGTGGCCCTCAGACGGCCAGGCGCGCGCGCGCCACAATCCCCACCGCGAGCACGCGCTCAGCCACGTTAGGAAGCAGTATAGCAGCACTCATTATAAAAGAATTAGGATAAACAGGGAGAGCAGCGGTGAGACAAAGAGGGAGCCTAATGATCATAGATGGAAGAAGGGCCAAAGAAATAGATACTGCATACAGCAAAGTTTTTTTCCAAGAAAAATACATATAAATCTAAAAAATCACATAAGTATAATTAGCAGCAATTGTATATTCTGATGATCATAACTTCCGTCTAGGCATGAGATCCAATGTGTATATCCAAGTCTCACTGATCTCCAGACACAAGTGGGGTTATAAGGACTTTCATGAGTATGGACTAATAAAAGAGGAAAAGAAACAAAAGAAAAGACAATGATTAAAACCATTGGAATTAAAATCACATGAAAAATAATAATTCCTCTTATAATCACCCAACCCACATGTGTAAGTACATACATGTGGGGATAGAGGTATACAGGATAAACTTACAGCTACAAAAATGAGTGCAGCCCATGTACGGCCCTCTGGCTGTTCCAGTCCAACTCACTGACCTAGACAGCTACAGGGCTGAAAACACTGGCCCACAGGTCGCACCATTCGACCACCTGGAGTCCCGATATCACAGCTATCTGCCTCCTCAAGAAGCAGATAACTGTCAACACAATGGTGGAGGATGGAGCTGCTGGTTCCTCCTTCCACCACTCAGTTTATGGGACTCAGACAGCAAATGTGATGATGTCATTACTAGTGATGAGCGAGCACTAAAAAACTCGGGTGCTCTTTGCTCGGGTCGAGAAAATCGTAATGCTCAGATGCTGAACCCGAGCAACGAGCCCAATGTAAGTCTATGGGAAACTCAAGCATTTTTCCAGCGGTTCCCCCCGCAGAGATGTGCAGGGGGCCTAAAAATTGCCCTAAACAATGGGAACAGTGCTGAAATGACATGGGAACTCAGGCATCTCTGACTCTCAGGTCACTGCCGTGAACAATGTTGTCAGAGTATTACGCCACTTTTACGGACCAACAATAAAACATACAAAAACTAAACCAAAATGGATGTTCCTGGAAAAAATGTTAAGGGACATTTTTTCCAGGGTAATGACTTGTATATAAGGCAAAAAAAACAAACACAAAAACAAAAATGCTCCTTTACACCTTGGGCTATGTTCACACGAAGCGTTTTTGATGCGTTTTTGCACTTTTGCATTGCTTTCAATGGTGAAAAATACATTCACCAGTAAATGTAATTTTAACATTTTACTATCTTATCTGGTCATGTGGTGTGTGACACATCATCAGACACATCCATACAGTGCTGAAAAGACATGGGAACAATATATGGAAGACCCCTGGAAGCATCTCTGACTCCCAGGTCACTGCCCAAAACCGTGGCCATCAGACGTGATCCTATATTACTGCTGTAAAAATACAGACATTTTTGGCAACGTGACAAATATTAAACCCCATTTAAAATGGGCAAGGCGCGTGGCAAGGGATGGGGAAGTGGACGTAATGGTGATGGTGCACCCAGAGGCCGAGGCTGTCGGCAAGATGAAACTGTGCCTACTAAAAAAGCACAACATCGCCATTGGATTCAATGGGGGGCAAAACCAAACACATACACAACACCTTCAAACGGGCCCAAAAGCTGCCAAAACACATCAAATTAGGGGCAGACACCAGGAAAGTGGCATCAATTGACCCAGAGTACAAGTAATATAATTATTATTATTTATTCTTATAGTGCCATTTATTCCATGGCGCTTTGCATGTGAAAAGAAGTCACCGACTGCTATAAGAGGAGAGAAGACCCTGCCCGTGAGGGCGCACAAACAATCGACAAGGGATGGGTGAGGAAACAGTAGGTGAGGGTAGAGCTGATCGTGCAGCGGTATGGTGGAGCGAAGGTTACTGAAAGTTGTATGGATGTCGGAAGAGATGGGTTTTCAGGTTCCTTTTGAAGGTTTCAACAGTAGGCGAGAGTCTGATATGTTGGGGTAGAGAGTTCAAGAGTAGGTGGGAAAATGCACGAGAGAAATCTTGCACAAGTGCTTGTGACCAGGGACGGTACATCTCATTGACGGCACACTGGATTAATATTGTGGAAGCCGTGACCCAGTCGCACCCTGGGACGGAACACGTCTTCCCGACACATAGAATTGTGGGCTCTGGGTCAATCAAGCTTCAACACAATGTTCACAAGGTCTCCTACACAATGAGCAAATTATTCATGATGATAGACGCCACTGTCTCCTTAGCTTGCTGATGGTACTTTTCTGTGGGAATGAGCTTGTCTCCAACCAGTCTGGAATATTTCTAGTGAATTATGGCACGCCATGGTTTGCTATTAGCACCTAGCACCAGAAGCGAAAACATCCACAATTTTCTTCTCAGAAATTTTATTTGGTAGACTGAGTGGCTGCCCAAACTTTAGTCTCTCAAAAAGGAGCTGAAGACACTGAGTGGCAGAAGGTGCAAGTTCCTCCAGCATGTTAGACATCAGAGGAAGAATAGAGAGGGCAGCATGGTGGCTCAGTGGTTTGCACTGCAGCCTTGCAGCGCTAGGGTTCTGGGTTGAAATCCAGCCAAGGACAACATCTGCAAGGACTTTGTGTGTTCTCCCTGTGTTTGCATGGGTTTCCCCCAGGCTTTCTGGTTTCCTCTTCAGTAAAAAAAGCAGCCACTGAGTGTCCGGGAATCTTCACACAGACTTTTCTTAGCCAGGGCTGCTTCTTGACAGGGTTGGACGGGCCCACTAGATAACAGGAGAATCCTCCAGTGCGCCCTGCCTTCTCCTTCAGGAGATTTCATAGTGCAAACCTTGCAGCTGGTATGGGGCTATTGAGTGGGAGAGAAAGGTGGGCCCTCAGAATCAAATCCTCTGGTGGGCCCAATGATCTTCAGTCTTCACAGCCATATTTTTTAGCTCAGTGAAAGGACTGGCATAGAGGGAAAATGTATCTACTCCGGCTGTCATTTCTCCCAGGAAGTCCTCTATTGCAGCTTGTTCCATAAGCAATGGCAGCCCGTCCAAAATCAGCCCACACTTCTTGGTGGTGCTTTGACACACAAAGATCTTTCTTTATGCCTTGAATTTCATGACTACAGAGTTGGGCAATGGCCTGATCTACAACGCATTTGAGAAATAATGTGTAAAAGCACATCCAATCCACAGCAAAAATGGAGCCATAGAGTGCCCGGAAACCTTAACCTAGACTTTTCTTAGCCAGGGCTGCTTCTCAGCAGGGTTGGATGGGCCCACCAGAGAACCAGAGACTCCTCCAGTGGGGGCCCTGGCTTCTACTTCAGGAGAGTTTATAATGCAACCTTGCAGGTCGTGATGATGATAGAGGCCACCATCTCCTTAGCTTGCTGCTGGTATTTTTTTGTGGGAATGAGCTTGGCTCCAGCCAACCTGGAATATTTTCAGTGAATTCAGGCACGCCATGGTTTGGTATTGGCACCGAGTACCAGAAGCGAAGCCATCCACAATTTCCTTCTCAGGAATTTTATTTGGTAGTCTGAGTGGCTACCCAAACATTAGTTTCTCACAAAGGAGCTCAAGACATTGAGTGGCAGTAGATGCAAGTTTCTCCAGCATGTTAGATACCAGAAGGAGAACAGAGAAGGCAGCACAGTGGCTCAGTCATTAGCACTACAGCGTTTCAGCGCTGGGGTTCTGGTTCCAAATCCCAGCAAGGACAACATCCTTAAAGGAGTTGTCTACTACTTTTACATTCCATGCGGCACCCCCGCCGATCAACTATTATTGGTGCCGACGGCGGCTGCTGCCGGCCGGAAGTGCTTACCTGAGGGGCTCCACCATCAAGTGGTAGTGGCCGCTGCGGTGTACTGCACATCCGCCTCCTATTCAATTGAATATAACAGCTGATCGGCGGGAGTGCCGCGTGCGGGACCCCGGCTGATCATACATTGATGCCCTATCCTACGGATAGGACGTCAATGTAAAAGTATTGGACAACTTCTTTAAGGAGTTTGTATGTTCTCCTCGTGTTTGCGTGGGTTTACCCCAGGTTCTCCGGTTTGCTCCTCAGTAAAAAGGCTGCCATACAGTGTCCGGGAACCCTCACACAGACTTTTCCTAGCCAGGGCTGCTTCTCAGCAGGGTTGGACGGGCCCACCAGAGAACCGGAGACTCCTCCGGTAGGCCCTGGCTTCTCCTTCAGGAGAGTTCATAATGCAAACCTTGCAGGTCGTGATGATGATAGAGGCCATTATCTCACTAGCTTGCTGATGGTACTTTTCTGTGGGAATGAGCTTGTCTCCAACCAGCTTGGAATATTTCCAGTGAATTAAGGCACTCCACGGTTTGGTATTAGCAACCAGTATCAGAGGCGAAGCCATCCACAATTTCCTTCACAGGAATTTTATTTGGTAGACTGAGTGGCTGCCCAAACTTTAGTTTCTCACAAGGGAGCCCAAGACACTGAGTGGCAGTACGTGCAAGTTTCTCCAGCCTGACCTGTTTGTTAGATATCAGAGGGAGAACAGAATTTGGCATTGCCAAGGTACCAGAGTCTGTTTTTTTTTTTACTAAAGATCCTGCTGTGTTTTTATATATATATTTTTTTTATGTCTCTTCAAATGTGTATTGGAGTGCGTCCTAATTTTTGGCAGCCCTTGACATTGCTGCATATACGCAATAACAGTATAGGAGAGACACTCTTTAATAATGGGTAGGACAATTCAAATAGATTCTATATTCTAGAATATTACCGGTCTTATCTGAAATTCGTTTATGGGTGAGGTATCACAGTTTGGATAGCATATTACACCGACCGGTATTAGGTATTATTGCCTAATACTGCATGCTGCTTGTGCTGCCGAAAATTTTTTATTTTTTCCAGAAAAATCCATTTTAGTTTGTTTTTTGTATGTTTTATTGTCAGTCCGTAAAAGTGGCGTAATACTCTGACAACATTGCAATAGTTATCCTTGGCAGGAGAAGAAGGAGAAGGAGGAAAAAGAACAAAGAGCGCTGTGTAACACTGTGGAGAGGTGAAGTGTATGTAATGAACTCACCCAAAATGGTTGTGCTGGACAGACAGAACACTGGCAGAAAATTTAGAAGAGGACTGGAGTTTCTCCTCCGGTATGCTGCTCATCCAATGTCGTTGTACTGTGCTTTTCCTGGCCCTGAAGCCACTCCACTTGGAGGTATACAAGGAGAGAAGAACTTGGGATGGCGCTTTCGTTTGAATGTGGAGATCAGACAGTCCATATATCAATATTAGATTTATTGGTTTTAAAAACAGATTTTACTGTCAAACCACATTTACCATAAAAAACTTTTAAAAACACAATGCGTTTCAACTTCCATGAGTCTTCAGGTGTAAAAGAAATAGTGACACATAGAAACTTTTATACCTTATACTTAATTAGTTGTGGGTGGAGTGTTCATAAATAACTTTTTACAGTCTTTTACAGTCTTCATCAGGTGTAAAAGAAATAGTGACATACAGAAACTTTTAAACCTTATACTTAATTAGTTGTGGGTGGAGTGTTCCACCCACAACTAATTAAGTATACAGTAAGGTATAAAAGTTTCTATATGTCACTATTTCTTTTACACATGATGAAGACTCATAGAAGTTGAAACGCGTTGTATTTTTAAAAGTTTTTTTATGGTAAATGTGGCTTGACAGCAAAATCTGTTTTTAAAACCAATTAATCTAATATGGATATATGAACTGTCTGAACTCTGACAACATTGTACACAGATATGCTATTGGTCAGCGACCAACTGTGGATAGGTTTGAACACACAACTGCCATACTGTAAATGAAGTATAATATCTGACACATTCCCCAAAAATTTCCGTATTATTGCGGCAGTAATATGGGATCACGTCTGATGACCACGGTTTCAGTCAGTCGCCTAATAGTATGGTATTTGTCAGTGACCAAGTATCAATAGTTTGGAACAACATACACCTGGCAGACTTTAAATGGAGTGTAATATCTGACACGTTCCCAAAAATTTCTGTATTGTTACAGTAGTCATATGGGATCAAGTCTGATGGCCACGGTTTCAGGCAGTCACCTAATAGTATGGTATTTGTCAGCGACCAAAACAAAGCTGGCTGACTTTAAATGAAGTATAATATTTGGCACGCTCCACAAAATGTCTGTATTATTACCGCAGTAACATGGGATCACATGTGATCTTGGAAAAGTTTCTCTGCTTCTACAATACAGTATTGCAAATATAATCAAAAAATATGTCTGTATTCTGCTAACAAGCAAATGGAGCAGTAAAATGGTGTACTCTGTATTGCTTTTTAAGCAAATAATCAGGATAAGGAGCAAAAAAGAAAATAGTCTGGTACTGTAGGGCTATGGATATTTGTAACAGCAGCAGCAGACAGAACATGCAATAGACCCTATTGTGCTGTATACACTGCCACAAACCTTACCTGCCTAACTCCTGCTATCACCACTGAATACATGCAGTTGGATTAGTCCTCAGAAGGACTGTTAGATCAGATGGACATATATCTTGTTGTGGAATACCTATACGTAACTAATAAACCACCAATTCTGTCACTCACTCAGCAGCACCTCTCCCTACTCTGCCTGTTTCCGGGGTACACTGTCACAAGCACAGGGTCACCAGGTCTGATATAGACCTGATGACGCTATGCGGCCAGCCAATCACTGTGATGCCACAACCAACATAGCTACGGCATTACAGTGCGTGGCAAGCAATCCCTGCATTTTAATTGACTGTCTAAAGAGCACCAAACATGTAGGGAGGGGAGGTGAAATACTCGAGGAGCGCCTGACGCGCCCCCTGTGCCGTGGGGTACTCGGCAGCCGGGCCTCTGGTTGCTTGGGGGATA
This sequence comes from Phyllobates terribilis, assembly GCF_046119375.1. Lineage (NCBI taxonomy): Eukaryota > Metazoa > Chordata > Amphibia > Anura > Dendrobatidae > Phyllobates > Phyllobates terribilis. Next base: position 314,852,942 of record NW_027362768.1, read on the forward strand.
TCACGGTAGCTGGCCCGGTCCGTGACCCAGGGCGATCAGTAAAAAGGGGAAAATATTGGGGGATTTGGGAAAGTGTTCGTGACGCCACCTGTGGAATGCGTCTAAGGGGTGCCGCCGCTGCGGAGCAGTCCTCTGGAGCTGGTGTTACGGCAGCAGGGATGGTGTGGCTCTCCACAGGTAGAGCTAGCTCCAGGACTGCGTGGGGTGTAATGGATGGTTGTGCTGGCCGCTGTGGTGCAGAGAGGGAATGGTGGCGCAGACGGAATAATTGGACAGAGGCGGTGCGGTGCAGTCATCCGTGTCTTTACTCACAGTTCTTTAGTTCCTCAGGGTGCACTGTCAGATTGCAGCCTCCCGCGTCGCGCTGCATTCACCAGGCAGGGGCTCAGCTCTTCCTCAGGTAGATCAGGGGTACCTGGCAGAACCCCACTTTCACGTGTTCCTAGCTAGACTGACTTCACGCTGGGTATTTCTCCCTCCTGCCCTGCGCTGCCCACTCTCAATCCCACTCGGGTGCTCTGAAGTCCCTCCTGTACGTCGGATCCCGGACCTGCTTGACCCTCCTGGGGATTAGAATGCGGCTTACGATCTCTCTGTCTTCTGACAGATTCTGGGCGTACGGGTGCCGTCCTGCACTCGCCGTACCCCCTAGGATCCCTTCTTAGAACGGAGCCTACTCCCTGCTCCCCTTCTGGGCCTCCAGACTTGGTCCTACTTGTGGAGCAGAGCTCCTAATGAGACTCTGCTCCCGGACTGTTTTCTGAACTGTCCTGAGCTGTTCTTCTGAACTGCTCTCCTCTACTAATCTATCTGTCCTGCCACCCTAAGATGGCTTCCCTATATATACTCCTACCAAAGTGCTCCCTCTAACTACTTCCTCCATCCACACCCACTACTCTTTCCCCCTACCTTTGGTTCCCCCCACTCTAGCCAGGGTCAGGGCTCAGCAGAGACATACATTGCGTCTTGCCCCTCCAGCTGGCCTGGAGCAGTGTAGTGTTGGATGCAGGTGTTTGGGATTCCGGGCAGCACTCCATCCTTACCTGAGAGAAGGAGATACCACACCTCTGGGTGAGGTGCAGTACCCCTGTGGCAACTGAACCCTCAGGGGCGCCACACGCCGAGCAAGTCGAGCAGTGAGATGCTCGGGCGAGCATCGAACACTGACGCGGACGCTCGCTCATCACTAGTCATTACATCGCGTCTGCTGTGTGGCGCATCGGTTTGCATAGTAAAGACCAGAGCAGCGCCTGGTGAAAGGGAACAAGGTGAGTATGTCCTATAGTGAAAAATGACATGTTTTCCTGTGTCCACAAAAATTTTATTTTGTCTAATTTTTTTCATTTTCACAAAGGTAATTGGAGAAGATGGAACCTATAATTTATTATGCAATTTCTCCTGAATGTGACAATATTCCATATCTGGTCAATAATTACTGATTAGGTACATGACAGGGCTTGGAATGGATTGCAGATGTCATGTCACATTTGCTCAGTCAGTGAGGTGCTAAAACAGTAGAAACCTCTCACAAGTGACTCCATTTTAGAAATTAAACTCATCAAGATATACATCTTGGCTTGTGGTGAGCATTTTTAATCCTTAGATGCTTCATTTAATTTTATAAGATTGGGCGATAACCATGAAAAATTAAAATTTTCCTATTAAAATGTTGCTTTAACCTCAAATTTTCCATATCACAAGAGGTAATAAGAGAAAGAAGACCCCACAATTTGTGATGCAATTTCTCCACAGTGATGCCCCTATAAATTGAAACTGGATACAATTTTTTCAGCTTGGATGAGAAGGTGCGCTATTTGACTTTTGGAGTGCAATTTTGGCTGGAATAGATTGCTGATGCCATGCACATTAGCAGAGCCCCTGAGGTGGCAGAACAGTGAAACCAACCCCCTCACCATAAATGACATCATTTTGGAAACTATACCAATGAAGGAGTTAATGTAGGAGTGTAGTGAGTATTTTTAACCTACATGTACCTCACAGAATGTTATAACATTGAGCCGTGGTATTCAAAAAATAGAATTTTACAACTAAAATGTTAAACTACCTGGAAATATTTCATTCTCCTATGGCATAATGTGTAAAATAGATCCCACAATTTGTTTTGAAATTTTTCAATGCAGTGATAACCGATTTGGAAGTGGGGTTGTGTGTAGTCCAGGTCCAGCAAATGTTCAGCCATTTTCGCTTTTTTTTTCTTTTAATAATTTTCTTGATTTTCTGTTGTACATTTTGACAGCCATTAAGTAACAAACAAGTGTTCTCTTCTGTTAGATAGATACAGTTGAAACCAGAAGTTTACATACATTATATAAATAGACAGATATGCATGTTTTTCTCAATAGCTGACATGAAATCAGAGTAACCTTTCCAGTTTTAGGTCAATTAGGATTACCATAATTTTTAATATTTGCCAATTGCCAGAATAATGAGTGAGAAAGAAAAGTTCAACCCTGTTATTTGTTTGACAAGTGTCAAGAAAGTTGATTTGCCACTATTTAATATAGACAGTGTAGGTACCGTCCCAATTTAGGGTCACCTTGTCGCTGGTGGGACGGCTTGTATACTTTTTTTGATCAAAAATAGTTCACTAAGTACCCTATATGTCATATGCAACTTTGCTTTACATTTATATATAATGATTGTAGGGTATGAGAGATATTTTTTGTCTTTTGTAGGTTTTTCTTCTTTTTGCTAGTGTGAACATGCTCCTATTTCTTGCATGTGTACCATCTTAGACCTCAGTTCACATTGCTTGGTTTTTTGTCTTGTTTGCATTCTGTGCAAATTAAGGGTGTGGCATCCCCTTTGTTGAGTTGGTTAGTATATATGTAGCTTACCACGGGCCTAGGTGGTCTGATATTGGGACCCGGTTCTATTTGTCTACCCTTTTATGTGCATTACTTCAACTTTGATATACAGTAAGGTTTTTAATATAGACAGTGTAGGTACCGTCCCAATTTAGGGTCACCTTGTCGCTGGTGGGGCGGCTTGTATACTTTTTTTGATCAAAAATAGTTCACTAAGTACCCTATATGTCATATGCAACTTTGCTTTACATTTATATATATTATGATGGTAGGGTATGAGAGATATTTTTTGTCTTTTGTAGATTTTGCTTCTTTTTGCTAGTGTGAACATGCTCCTATTTCTTGCATGTGTACCATCTTAGACCTCAGTTCACATTGCTTGGTTTTTTGTCTTGTTTGCATTCTGTGCAAATTAAGGGTGTGGCATCCCCTTTGTTGAGCTGGTTATTATATATGTAGATTACCACGGGCCTAGGTGGTCTGATATTGGGACCCAGTTCTATTTGTCTACCCTTTTATATGCATTACTTCAACTTTGATATACAGTAAGGTTTTTAATATAGACAGTGTAGGTACCGTCCCAATTTAGGGTCACCTTGTCGCTGGTGGGACGGCTTGTATACTTTTTTTGATCAAAAATAGTTCACTAAGTACCCTATATGTCATATGCAACTTTGCTTTACATTTATATATAATGATGGTAGGGTATGAGAGATATTTTTTGTCTTTTGCAGGTCTTGCTTCTTTTTGCTAGTGTGAACATGCTCCTATTTCTTGCATGTGTACCATCTGAGACCTCAGTTCACATTGCTTGGTTTTATAACTTGTATTTTGTATTCGCGGCTGTTGTGCCCATACTTTGTAGAAAAGTTCAACCCTGTTATTTGTTTGACAAGTGTCAAGAAAGTTGATTTGCCACTACACTGAGGTCGGAGTCATTCATAGCACCGCCGTATACACATTCGACTAGCGTTCCGGTCGTTACATCTTGACGTAGTTGGCAGGATACGGTGCTCGCTGTGGATGGTGCGAGTAGCACAGAAGGTGCTGCCGCGTCTACTGTAATAATCCAGCCCCCTTCTCCCATTGTGACCGGTAGAGACCGGTTAGTTGGTTGCTCCGCAAAGGGAGCACTGCTTAACCACCTGGCCAAGTTTGATGGGTATAACTTGCTGTTCAGTGATTGGGTAGGCAGGTTGAAGAATGCCATTGCCTTGTACGGCGTCAGCCCCCAGCTACAATCGGAAGTCGCGCTGAATGCTCTGCAGGGGGATGCGCGCAAAGTTGTCTTGTTAAAACCCAAAGACAAACGAAAGACGGTCAACGATATCATCTGGATACTAGAGAAAGCCTTCGACATTGTGGCGGCGGCAGGCTGATGTCGACAGCATTCTTCGGGATCAGTTAATCGAGGGGATACGAAGTGAAGCGCTAAGGAGCGAATTGTTGCTGAAGGTGCGGAGTTCTCCTGGATTCACCTATGCCGAAATACAGGAAGAGGCAGTAGCACGGACTTTGGAAGTGAGGCCTGCTCTGCAGTGGAGTAACCTGCAAGTGGCTAACACAAGAGAGCCGAGACCAGACCCTGTTCAGGCACAGCTGGCAGTTTTACAGAAAACCGTGGAAAGCCTGAAGGAACAGGTGCAACGGATGCAAGTTCGGGAGATGCCTCTGATATGCTCGGCCCTGACTAACCCCCCTATTCCCCTATATGGGCAACCACCCTATACCTCAGGGAGGACGCTGACTGCTCCTTGACCTGATGCAGCCGGAGGTAGGGCAAGAAGATCGGTTCAATGTTGGCGATGGCGAGATCTGGGGCATATGCAGCGGTACTGCCAGAAAAACCTGCCGGCTGAAATCCCGACATCGGTAAAAGAGAGGCCCTCGCTGTAGTTGGGCATACGGCGAGGCAGGAACGAAAATCAACGCCCAACGTCTGTTCCAAAGATCTGATTGCGGAGAATCCCACGTTAGAGGTGCAGTTTGCAGGAAAGTAGGTGGCGTGCTTAGTGGATACTGGATCGGAGGTGACGACCATGCCGATAGAATTTTTCAAGACGCACTTCGAAGAGGCCATCAAGACGGAGTCGGAAAATCTGCTAAGGCTGAAGGCCGCTAATAATGAAGAAATTCCAGTGGCAGGCATTGCATGGATGAAAGTACAGCTGTGCGGTCAGGAATTGGGAACCAAAGGAGTGGTGCTCGTGAAGACACAGGCGAGGCCAAATCTTCCGGTGGTTCTTGGAATGAACATCCTGAGGGAGCTGGGCTCCCTTTTGTTTGAGCGTGATGGCCGAAGATATTGGAAATGAGCGACACCTCACAAAGCCACTTAGAGGGCCCTGCAAAAGGTGGTCCGTTCGTGCGGCATTCAGAAGAGTTCGGCTGAAGGAAGAATGGTGGGAGCAGTGTATGTCCCATGCGGGTCTGCTGTTGTGATCGCCCCTGGTCAAGAGAAGCTTGTGTTGATGCCGGTAGGGATGCACAGGAAGCTGAATGATGTGGAGGTGGTTCTGGAACCGGTGGGACGGTCAGGAGGTACGGACAGTCCGATGATAGCTCGAACGTTGGCTATTGTGCAAAATGGAAGTGTACCAATGAGGTGTCTGAATCTGCAGAATCATGAGGTGACTCTGGCAGTGGGTACGAAGCTGACTGAGGTATATGTGTGTGACGAAGGAGTCATCCCCAAAAGCCAGTTCACACTGAGGGCAGACCGCCGGACCGCCTGGACCCTGTCGATGCAGGCGGCAGCTGAAGAATCCCCCACGCCCACGTGGAATGGCAGAAAGATTATGGAGATCATAGGAGTGGATGAGTCCCAGTTGGCTCCCGAGCAGGCTCGCAGACTGGAGGCTTCACTGTGGGAATATCAGGCTGTTTTCTCCAGGGGAGATGAAGACTTTGGTTGTACATAGATTGTGGAGCACAAGATACCCACAGGAAACGCCCCCCCAATTCGGGAGAGATATCGTCAGATCTCACCGAGGCTTTATCAGGAGGTCAAAGGAATGCTGGCGCAGATGCTGGATAATGGAGTGGTACGGCCAAGTCAAAGTCCTTGGGCTGCACCGGTCGTGTTGGTCTGGAAAAAGGATGGATCCATACGGTTTCGTGTTGATTACCGTAATCTGAATGTGCTCACAGTACGTCAATCCTACCCGTTGCCCCGGATCGAGGAATCCCTGTCTGCCTGGGAAAGGTGAAGTACTTCTCCACTCTTGACCTGGCCATCGGCTACTGGCAGGTGCCCGTGGCATCTCAAGATCGGCAGAAGACAGCATTCATCTTGCTGATGGGACTGTACGAATTTAATCGAATGCCCTTCGGACTGACTAATGCTCCAGGAACGTTTCAGTGGTTAATGGAATACTGGTTGGGCGATTACAATTTTGAGTCCGTGTTGATCTATCTGGAGAATGTGATTATATTTGGAGATTCGTTCGACGACCACCTGAAGAAGCTCGAGCAAGTGTTGCACCGACTGAGGGACAATGGACTTAAGATCAAGCCAATGAAATGTCACTTGTTCCAGACGCAGATCGAGTATCTGTGACATGTAGTGTCGGCTGAGGGTGTGCGGCCAGCACTGAGTAAAATTTAGGCCATTTAGGAGTGGCCCCATCCCAAGACCGTGAGAGAAGTATGGGCATTTCTCGGTTTAGCCGGATACTACCATCGGTTTGTGAAAGACTTTGCTAAAGTGGCTGAACCACTGAATGAGTTGTTGAGAGAGACGGCTCAGGGGCCCAAGAATCAGCCGATTCGGTGGACGGACCGACAATAACAGGCATTCGATCGGATCCGGGCCGCTCTTGTGCAGGCACCTTTATTGGCGTGTGCTCGCTTTGATAAACCATTCACCCTGAACACTGACAGAAGTCTCTATGGTCTGGGAGCCGTGTTAGCTCAAGAACAAGATGGGAGTGAGTGAGTCATCGCGAATGCTAGCCTGTATTTACGGGATACAGAGCGAAATCCGGACAATTACAGCTCGTTTAAGCTGGAGATGTTGGCCCTGGTGTGGGCCATGACCGAGAAGTTTGCAGAGTACCTGGCTGGGTCGGAGATTCTAATGATGGCGGACAATAATCCGCTTGCACACTTGGAAAACGCTAAACTAGGAGCCCTGGAGCAGAGAGAGGTGGCGTGGATGTCCAAGTTTAATTACCGGATCCGGTTCCGTTAGGGTAAAGAAAACTCCAGTGCCAACGCATTATCACGAGTGACCCGAGGCACACCCGAGCAGGTGGTGGATGAAGACCTCAAGGATACTGAGATCCCCGATTTGAGGCGATTGCCTGTGTTCGTGGACGTGGCACGCTCAAGTGGGGTGGCGACACGGGTCGCCACATTGCTGGGCAAGACTTTTCAAGAGTGGGCCGAGTTACAGGATTCAGACTCTGAACTGTCACGAGTAAAGAAATGGCTGAGTCCAAAGTCCTGGCCCGATGGGAGAGCAAGAGCCCGGCTGGGTGCAGAAGGACAAAAGCTGCTAAGGCAGTGGGATCGATTGGCCATAGCGGAGGGGATACTGTAATGCTGGATCTACATAGCGGCAGAGCTAGGTACCGTTGGCTGTTAGTAATCCCAGCTTCAGTGGCTCTGGACATTGCCCGGGAAGCTTATATGCGGGGTGCACACTTTGGGCCTGAGAAGACTTATCGTTGGCTGTAGCGGTACGTGTACACACCTGGCTTGGAAGAAGTTGTGAAAGAGGTGTGTGGTAGGTGCCGGGCATGTGAGCTGAATAAGTCCCTGGAACAGAGGGCTCCTGTTCAGACAATTGTGACGTCTGCCCCGTTGGAAGTGCTAATGGTGTATTATTTGTCAATCGGGTATGCCAGAAGTGGTCATCATTCATGCCTAGTCATGACTGATCACTTTACTAATTTTGCCGTTGCTGTCCCCACCAAAGATCAGACTGCTAAGTCCGCAGCTGAGGCAATTTGTAAGCATTTCATCCAGGTTTATGTGTGTCCTCAAAGGATACATTCAGATCAAGGTGCTTGCTTTCAAGGTCAGCTCATGACGGAGTTGCTGCAAGTCTATGGGATTCAGCAATCACGGACAATGCCCTACCATCCACAGGGAAATGGGGCCTGTGAACGGTTCAACCAAACCTTGCTTCAACTGCTGAGAACGCTGGAACAGAGGCAGAAGGAGCTTATGTAGGCCTACAACAATAGGGTCCATAGCACCACAGGATTCACTCCTTACGCGATGATGTTCGGTCGGCCTGGGCGAGAAATTGAAGAACTGTACCTGACAAGCCAGAATATCATACAGCCAGTGAGTGGGTCCAGGATCATCGCTGAAGGTTTGCGGGAAATCCACCGGATAGTAAAAGACCATGTGCAGGATCATCCCCACCAAGATCGGGGGCCTGTGCACCTAGATGAGTTCCGGGTGGATGATAAGGTGCTAGTGCGAGTCACGTGTCCGGGAGATAAGTTGAGTGACAGGTGGGAGGATACGCCCTACACAGTAGTGGAAAGGGTATTCCCAGGGGGAAGTGTGTACACAGTGGTTCTTGAAGGGTACATTGGACCCCGTTACACAATGCACAAAAACTGGCTAAGGGGGTGTATGTCCGACACACCTGCCTGTCACCCTGAGACACCTGCCCCACCTACAGCGATTGCACCAAGTAATGTTGAATGTGACTGTTGGGATGACTTGGGGGTGGAACCCTCGGACTTGCAAAGTCCGATAGCGCAAGATCCAGGTGTTCCACACACCGCCCCTGATGTTACTGTTCCACCAGATGCGGTGGACCCTCCATCGAACTCGGCAAGTACTGGTTTGCAGAGATCGAAGAGGAGCACAGCTGGTGTTCTCCAAATACGATATAATCCTGCGGAGTATGTGTTACATATGTGTTGTACGAAACCATTTGTCGGGGCGCCAAATTGTAAGTGGGGTGGATTGTAGCATGTTGGCATGTGTTTCTAGTAATTAGTTCATATTACTGATAGCATAAATTTATCCTGCAATGACTTAGTCCGGCCATTAGGGGTCAGCAAGAGACAAGTAAAGAAAAGCCCGGGGATCTGTGAAAAAGCCCGGGAATCTGAGATCCAGGAAGACCTCTGAGGGGACGAGACGTGTCTGATGTCCAGAGACAATTGGAGCTTGCAGAGACTTGAGCCGGATGGTGTGTCCAAGAAGAAACTGTGCCTTGTGAGTAACTGAGATATGTGACCAGTCACCAACTGTGTAGTTAGCTAGGGAAAGCTAGTTAGTAATCCCAGTAGTACTGAGAACTGCCCGGTGTATATCATTGCTGATGGACTGATCAGGCTTGATCCAGAGATTGCGAAAGATCTGGTATAACAAGACTTTGTGTACGTGGATACTACAAAGGAGCCCTGTTGTGAACTATACATTGAGACTGAGATCAATTCTGATTCCTGCCTGCGCCGGGATATGCTAGAGAACTTGGTATGAAGGAGAAGCTGATTAAACCTTGTGGCCAGAGATCAGGGTCTAATAAAAGGTTTAGTTTGTTAATTGCTTGTGTATATTAAATTAGAGAGATTTCTCTTTGCTCTTGTAGGAAGAGAAATTGTACACCGTATAGACAACGCGTTGGCTAAACATAGAGTGTTTATTAAGGGGAAAAACAAGGGTACCAGGATCCCATTGTATTAGTGTGGGAGGGGAGTGTAAGGTTATATTCCTGGGAGGACCACGTGCCACGTCCGCAGTAACTTCCTGGGTAGCCCCTGTACTGAATAAGGGTGGGAGCGGCATAGCCCAGGGGTAGTTTGGCTCATTCCTGCGAGATTGGCACTTGGGCTCTCTCGGGCTGCATAACTTGTATTTTGTATTCGTGGCTGTTGTGGCTCATACTTTGTAGGAAAGTACAACCCTTTTATTTGTTTGACAAGTATAAAGAAAGTTGATTTGCCACTACACTGAGGTCAGAGTCATTCATAGCATCGCCGTATCCCTCATACACATTCCACCAGCGTTCCGGACGTTACATCCCCAAGGATGAGTCAGACTAGTGCTAGTTCACAATTCTCTTCCTGATATATTGGCTGATTTCTTTAGACTTTCCCAGGATGCTACACAAAGAAGCAGTGTTTCAGGTGTGCATTAAAATACATCCATAGGTGTGTGTCTAATTAACTCAGATGTTGCCAAAAAATCAGAAGCTTCCAAACACATGACATCATCATATGGGCAGTCCAGAATTGTTTAAAGGCATAGTAATCTGTGTATATAAACAATATAGTGTATGTAAACTTTTGACTTTGCAGTAATTAATAAAAATGCCTTAAAACATTTTCTCTCATTATTTTGGCATTTGGCAAATATTAAAAATTATAGTAATCCTAATTGACCTAAAACAGGAAAGGTTTATTCAGATTTCATGTCAGATATTGAGAAAAACATGCATATATAGTGTAAGTAAACTTCTGGTTTTAACTGTATCACTTATAACTTCATGGTGCACGTGTGTCATTACACGGCAGCCAATTCTGAACAAGCTAAGCTGCAGTGTAAAGCATGTGTGAGTTACAGAGCAGCCCCCTGGACCACTAATGAGACTAGAGATGGATTTCAGACCACCCTGACTCCAGTCGACAACAATGCTGCAGTCATGAATGATAGCGCTGTCCTAATGGAGTAACGCTGGGGTGTCCTCTCCTCTAGGACTGTAGTGACGTGTGTTGAGCACAATGGATGAATTCCAATGTGAAATATCAGCCAACACTTCTGATTAGGAATCCTGCTCCTCTGTTGGAGGCTTTTATGACCAGTACATTTTCAGATGTCAGTCTAATCTATTCATTTTTATTTTTGCTCTGGGGATTGAACATTATGATAAAGAATGTGGCTGGGCAGATAAACCAGACCACAGATCACTGGTCAGAGCATTCACAGGACAGTGTCACAGGAAGCGCAATTTACAAAAATACTGTTCCAAAACTCCTGCAGATTCTGGTGTGGAGAGAACTGACATATTTGCTGCTCGCCTTCTTCTCTACCATGTATGTGGAACCCTTCAGCTCTGCACACACAGTGAGGAGATTATCCCGACCTTTACAGCAGGCCATACATCTATAATATAACCGGAGATGCATCCCTCTGTCTGAAGCCGTTATAGACTGCGCAAACGCGACACACCAGTCTGGCTCCAGACAGAAGATCGCATGGAGCCGTTACAAGTAAGAAGAGTGTATGGTGCCAGAGACACTGAATGCATACCGCGATCTCCGGTGCCACACTTACATACTTACCTGACTGGGAGGAGCGTTGCCGCGGAGCCTCTCTTCTCACCGGAGACCGGGGCAGGAGTGAGGCGTCGGAATCAGCGCATGCACCTAGCGCTATCCGGCACCATTTTACTGAAGACACGTTTGCAGTGTGTCTTCAGCAAAATGGCGCCGGACAGCGCGGTATGGGCACGCGTGTACTCGGGCGCCGCACTCCTCCTCTGGCCTCCGGCAGAACGGGACACAGCACTGGAGCACAGGGATGAAAGCTGAGTATAACTGTTTATTTTTTTTGTATTTGTGCAGCGTGATAGGGATGAGGGGTGCCATACATACCAGGATTGGGGAGTGAGGGGACCACACATAGCAGGGGGGGGCATGCATACCAGGATAGGGATGAGGGGTACCATGTATACTAGGATAGGGATGAGGGGTACCATGCATACCAGGATAGGGATGAGGGGTACCATACATACCAGGATAGGGATGAGGGGTACCATACATACCAGAATCAGGATGAGGGGTACCGTATATACCAGGATGAGGGATGGGGTGCCATGCATACCAGGATTGGGGATGAGGAAGCCATGCATACCAGGATGAGGGATTGAGTACCATGCATACCAGGATTGGGGGATGAGGGGTGCAATGCATACCAGGATTGGGATGAGGGGTGCCATATATACCAGGATGAGAGTTGGGGTGCCATGCATACCAGGATTGGGATGAGGGGTGCCATGCATACCAGGATTGGGGATGAAAGGTGCCATGCATACCAGGATTGGGGATGAGGGGGCCATGCATACAAGAATGAGGGATCGGGTGCCATGCATGCCAGGATTGGGATGAGGGGTGCAATGCGTACCAGGATTGGGAATGAGGGGTGCAATGCGTACCAGGATTGGGGATGAGGGGTGCCATGCGTACCAGGATTGGGGATGAGGGGTGCCACGCGTACCAGGAATGGGGATGAGGGGTGCCATACGTACAAAAATTGGGGATGACGGGTGCCATGCGTACCAAGATTGAGGATGAGGGTTGCCATGCGAACCAGGATTGGGGATGAGGGGTGCCATGCATACTAGGATTGGGGATGAGGGGTACCATGCATACCAGGATGAGGGATGGGGAGCCATGCATACCAGGATTCCGATGAGGGGCCATGCATACCAGGATAGGTATGAGGGATACCATGTATACCAGGATAGGGATGAGGGGTACCATGCATACCAGGATAGGGATGAGGGGTACCATACATACCAGGATTGGGGGATGAGGGGTGCCATGTATACCAGGATTGGGATGAGGGGTGCCACATATACCAGGATGAGAGATGGGATGCCATGCATACCAGGATTGGGGATGAGGGATGCCATGCATACCAGGATTGGGAATGAGGGGTGCAATGCGTACCAGGATTGGGAATGAGGGGTGCCATGCGTACCAGGATTGGGGATGAGGGGTGCCATGCGTACCAGGATTGGGGATGAGGGGTGCCATGCGTACCAGGAATGGGGATGAGGGGTGCCATACGTACAAAGATTGGGGATGATGGGTGCCATGCCTACCAAGACTTAGGATGAGGATTGCCATGCATACCAGGATTGGGGATGAGGGGTGCAATGCATTCCAGGATTGGGGATGAGGGGTGCCATGCATACCAGGATTGGGGATGGGGTGTCATGCATACCAGGATTGGGAATGAGGAGTACCATGCATACCAGGATGAGGGATGGGATGCCATGCATACCAGGATAGGGATGTGGGGGGGCCATGCATACCAGGATAGGGATGAGGGGCCATGCATACCAGGATAGGGATGAGGGGTACCATGTATACCAGGATAGGGATGAGGGGTACCATGCATACCAGGATAGGGATGAGGGGTACCATACATACCAGTATGGGGGTTGAGGGGTGCCATGCAAACCAGGATGAGGGATGGGGTGCCATGCATACCAGGATTGGGGATGAGGAAGCCATGCATACCAGGATGAGGGATTGGGCGCCATGCATACCGAGATTGGGAAATGAGGAAGCCATGCATACCAGGATGAGGGATTGAGTACCATGCATACCAGGATTGGGGGATGAGGGGTGCCATGCATACCAGGATTGGGGATGAAAGGTGCCATGCATACCAGGATTGGGGATGAGGGGGCCATGCATACAAGAATGAGGGATCGGGTGCCATGCATGCCAGGATTGGGATGAGGGGTGCAATGCGTACCAGGATTGGGAATGAGGGGTGCAATGCCTACCAGGATTGGGGATGAGGGGTGCCATGCGTACCAGGATTGGGGATGAGGGGTGCCACGCGTACCAGGAATGGGGATGAGGGGTGCCATACGTACAAAAATTGGGGATGACGGGTGCCATGCGTACCAAGATTGAGGATGAGGGTTGCCATGCGTACCAAGATTGGGGATGAGGAGTGCCATGCATACTAGGATTGGGGATGAGGGGTACCATGCATACCAGGATGAGGGATGGGGTGCCATGCATACCAGGATGAGGGATGGGATGCCATGCATATCAGGATAAGGATGTGGGGAAGCCATGCATACCAGGATTCCGATGAGGGGCCATGCATACCAGGATAGGTATGAGGGATACCATGTATACCAGGATAGGGATGAGGGGTACCATGCATACCAGGATAGGGATGAGGGGTACCATACATACCAGGATTGGGGGATGAGGGGTGCCATGCATACCAGGATTGGGATGAGGGGTGCCACATATACCAGGATGAGAGATGGGGTGCAATGCATACCAGGATTGGGGATGAGGGATGCCATGCATACCAGGATTGGGGATGAGAGGTGCCATGCATACCAGGATTGGGGATGAGGGGGCCATGCATACAAGAATGAGGGATGGGGTGCCATGCATGCCAGGATTGGGAATGAGGGGTGCAATGCGTACCAGGATTGGGGATGAGGGGTGCCATGCGTACCAGGATTGGGGATGAGGGGTGCCATGCGTACCAGGAATGGGGATGAGGGGTGCCATACGTACAAAGATTGGGGATGACGGGTGCCATGCGTACCAAGATTGAGGATGAGGATTGCCATGCATACCAGGATTGGGGATGAGGGGTGCAATGCATACCAGGATTGGGGATGAGGGCTGCCATGCATGCCAGGATTGGGGATGGGGTGTCATGCATACCAGGATTGGGAATGAGGAGTACCATGCATACTAGGATGAGGGATGGGATGCCATGCATACCAGGATAGGGATGTGGGGGGGCCATGCATACCAGGATAGGGATGAGGGGCCATGCATACCAGGATAGGGATGAGGGGTACCATGTATACCAGGATAGGGATGAGGGGTACCATGCATACCCGGATAGGGATGAGGGGTACCATACATACCAGTATTGGGGTTGAGGGGTGCCATGCAAACCAGGATGAGGGATGGGGTGCCATGCATACCAGGATTGGGAATGAGGGGGGCCATGCATACCAGGATGCGGATGAGGGCCATGCATACCAGGATAGGAATGAGGGGTACCATGTACAGTACAGACCAAAAGTTTGGACACACCTTCTCATTTAAAGATTTTTCTGTATTTTCAAGACTTTGAAATTTGTACTTACACACTGAAGGCATCAAAACTATGAATTAACACATGTGGAATTATATACTTAACAAAAAATTGTGAAACAACTGAAAATATATCTTATATTCTAGGTTCTTCAAAGTAGCCACCTTTTGCTTTGATGACTGCTTTGCACACTCTTGGCGAGCTTCAAGAGGTAGTCACCGGAAATGGTCTTCCAACAATCTTGAAGGAGTTCCCAGAGATGCTTAGCACTTGTTGGCCCTTTTGCCTTCACTCTGCGGTCCAACTCACCCCAAACCATCTCGATTGGGTTCAGGTCTAGTGACTGTGGAGGCCAGGTCATCTGGCGTAGCACCAGGGGCGTACATAGAAATCATGGGGCCCCATAGCAAAAGTCCAAACTGGGCCCCCCTTCCCCGTAAAAAAAAATCTGCAACGTAACTGGAATCACAGTGTATAGGCGCAGTCACAAAAGGACATAGCTATCTACTTTGGAAGACAGGGAAATGGACATGTCTTGTAGCATATACATAGTAAATGTGCCCTTACTGAAGCCTTTTTATTGTTCTCAACCCTTTTATCGCCGTATAGATTTAAATACCCCCAAAAAAGCATCCAACACACTGTATGATAACCCCTACAGTAAATTACCCTACTGTAACCCCCACATGCACTGTATGATGACTCCATAGTCCCCCCAGCAAAGTATGATGTCCACACAACCACCCACACAATATGATAGCTCTGACAGCATCCAAACACAGTATGATGGTCCACACACACTCCCCATAGCAACCCCCCCCTAACACAGTATGAAGGTCCCCGCAAAGTATGATGATCCCCACAGACCCACATTGTATGATGATCCTCACACAGTTTGATGGCCCCATAGCCCCTCCACAGGACCTCCAAACATTATGATGAAGGTACCCACAGTATGATGGTCAGCACATTTCCCCCTCACACAGTAAGCAGCACAGTGGCTCAGCGGTTAGCCTTGCAGCTCTGGGGTACTGGGTTCAAATCCCACCAAGGACATCATCTGCAATGAGTTTGTATGTTCTGCCCGTGTTTGTGTGGGTTTCATCCGGGTTCTCTAGTTTCCTTCCACATTCCAAAGACATACTGATAGGGAATGTAAATTGTCAGCCCCAATGGGGACAGTGCTGTGGAATTAATGGCACTATATAAGTGAGTAAAATAAATATATACTGTATTTTGCGGATTATAAGACGCACCCCAAATTTTGGGGTGCAGAAAAGGAAAAAATATTTGTTGTTTATTTTTAAATAAAATGGTGTGCCTTATAATCCTTTTTACCTGGGGGCAATGGTAGTGGAGGGGGGGTCACAGGAGCCAGGCTCACACATACCGGAGACTGGCGGGAGAGGAGGCTACGGCAGGAGACGGGCGATGTTGCGGCCCCACCCTCAGAGGAAATGTCAGTGATTCAAGGCGGTGGTGGTGGCAGCGGGAGCTAGGCGAGTTCAGCGAGGCGATGCTGCGGCCCTGTCCTCAGAAGTCGGCGGTGAGCGGAGGCGAGGTTCCCTATCCTGTACATAGCCCTGCGCTGTGCTTTTGTAAAATGGCCACCGGAGCATGCGCAGATCGAGATCTCTAGAGAACTCGGCCAGCTCCCGCCGCCACCACCACCACCTTGAATCACTGACATTTCTTCTGAGGGCGGGGCCGAAGAATCGCCCCGCTACTGCCGCAGCCGCCGCCAACCTCCTGTGTTTGGAAACCCTATCCGACACCGCCCCCCAAGTAACCATAACTTTTCATTATAAGACGCACACCCTTTTTCCTCCCAAATTTTGGGGGAAAAAGTGTGTCTTATAATCCGAAAAATACAGTGAGTAAAATAAAATAAATAAATAATATTGGCCCCCACAGTAGTCCCCACCACAATATGATGGTCGCCACAAGCCCCCCACATCATATGATGACCCGCTTTCAGTAGTCCCCATCACAGTATAAGACCCCACAGACCCTTACAAGTCCTGACTAGGAGAGCATGAGCTGCCGTGCAGATAAATGTGTGTAAAGCAGTAATTTATACAATTTATTAATGTTCAGCTCTAATCCCCTCTGGTCCCAGAAGTTCCTCCTCAAGCCTTTTGGTGATCGACACAGGACAGTGTGACAGTAGCTCTAGCTCGGTGTGAAGGAGGCTTCCTGACTCTCTTTGTGCACAATCACAGCCCTCCTCCCCATAAACCTGTAAATAGTTAGCAGAATTCTATTTACGACCCCTCCCCCTGCCTTAACACCTGCACATCCAACAATCAGCATGCAGGTGGAAACTCATCTGACTGAGTCATTTCACACAGAGAGCCCAGCGCTGCCCTGCTAACCTGCAGTGTCAGCTGAGTGTCACCCCGGCCTCCAGGACGCTCCCTCTGTCTCCATTAGCCAGGCTCCAATGATCACCACGCTCCGGGTGCTCAGCTCCTCTCTGCTGTGCACGCAGCGCAGTGATCTAGAGGGGCGTGTCTATGGAGAGAGCAGCCGGCTGTGGGCCCCCTGAACGCTGGGGCCCCATAGCAGTCGCGTGGTCTGCCTCTATGGGCCGTACGCCACTGCGTAGCACCCCATCCCTCTCCTTCTTGGTCAAATAGCCCTTACACAGCCTGGAGGTGTGTTTGGGGTCATTGTCTAGTTGAAAAATAAATGATGGTCCAAATAAACGCAACCAGGATGGAATAGCATGCCGCTGCAAGATGCTGTGGTAGCCATGCTGGTTCAGTATGCCTTCAATTTTGAATAAATCCCCAACAGTGTCACCAGCAAAGCACCCCCACACCATCACACCTCCTCCTCCATGCTTCACGGTGGGAACCAGGCATGTAGAGTCCATCCGTTCACCTTTTCTATGTCGCACAAAGACATGGTGGTTGGAACCAAAGATCTCAAATTTGGACTCATCAGACCCAAGCACAGATTTCCACTGGTCTAATGTCCATTCCTTGTGTTCTTAAGCCCAAACAAGTCTCTTCTGCTTGTTCCCTGTCCTTAGCAGTGGTTTTCTAGCAGCTATTTTACCATGAAGGCCTGCAGCACAAAGTCACAGTTGTTGTAGAGATGTGTCTGCTGCTAGAACTCTGTGTGGCATTGACCTGGTCTCTAATCTGAGCTGCTGTTAACCTGCGATTTCTGAGGCTGGTGACTCGGATAAACTTATCCTCAGAAGTAGAGGTGACTCTTGGTCTTCCTTTCCTGGGGCGGTCCTCATGTGAGCCAGTTTCTTTGAAGCGCTTGATGGTTTTTGCAACTGCACTTGGGGACACATTCAAAGTTTGCCCAATTTTTCGTACTGACTGACCTTCATTTCTTAAATTAATGATGGGCACTTGTTTTTCTTTACTTAGCTGCTTTTTTCTTGCCATACTACAAATTCTAACAGTCTATTCAGTAGGACTATCAGCTGTGTATCCACCTGACTTCTGCACAACACAACTGATGGTCCCAACCCCATTTATAAGGCAAGAAATCCCACTTATTAAACCTGACAGGGCACACCTGTGAAGTGAAAACCATTTCCGGTGACTACCTCTTGAAGCTCATCAAGAGAATACCAAGAGTGTGCAAAGCAGTCATCAAAGCAAAAGGTGGCTACTTTGAAGAACCTAGAATATAAGACATATTTTCACTTGTTTCACACTTTTTTGTTAAGCATATAATTCCACATGTGTTAATTCATAGTTTTGATACCTTCAGTGTGAAAGTACAATTTTGAAAGTCATGAAAATACAGAAAAATCTTTCAATGAGAAGATGTGTCCAAACTTTTGGTCTGTACTGTATACCAGGATAAGGATGAGGGGTACCATGCATACCAGGATGAGGGATGAGGTGCCATGCATACCAGAATAGGGATGAGGGGTA
Source organism: Phyllobates terribilis (assembly GCF_046119375.1). Classification (NCBI taxonomy): domain Eukaryota; kingdom Metazoa; phylum Chordata; class Amphibia; order Anura; family Dendrobatidae; genus Phyllobates; species Phyllobates terribilis. Next base: position 314,871,462 of record NW_027362768.1, read on the forward strand.
CCATGCATACCAGGATGAGGGGTACCATACATACCAGGATAGGGATGAGGAGTGTCATGCATACCAGGATGGGGGTGAAGGGCCCATGCATACCAGGATAAGGCTGAAAGGGCCATTCATACCAGGATTGGGTATGAGAGACCATGCATACCAGGATGAGGGGTGCCATGCATACCAGGATTGGGGGTGAGGGGTGCCATGCATACCGGGATTGGGGGTGAAGGGTGCCATGCATACGAGGATGTGGATAAAGGGTGTCATGCATACCAGGATAGGGATGAGGGGTGTTATGCATACCAGGATATGGATGAGGGGTGCCATGCATACCAGGATAGGGATGAGGGGTGCCATGCATACCAGGATAGGGATGAGGTGTGATAGGCATACCAGGATAGGATGGGGGCAGCACATAACAGCATGGGATAACAGGATTGGGGAGCACAAATACCAGGATGGGGGCAGCACAAATACCAGGATGTTGGCAGCACATACCAATAAAAATGCTCGCTACCCGGGCGTAAAATGGGTTCAATAGCTAGTATTGTATAAAGCCGGCAGCCATCACTCCTAACTCCTCCTAACACATGCATGTTCCATTTGGCTGAGCATGTGTGTGCTCATATCTGAGAAAAAGCATGAAGACCCCTAAACACATTAGTGCAAAGTCAGCTGAACCCGCCAATTTACTATATCTAACGTGTATTGTGGGTCTCTCAACCCATGACAAACTGCAACGTCCCATACTTTTGTTTTAAGCTTTTGCTTTGAGATAAGTCGCCCTTAGAAGGGCCTGGCAGTCAACTACTCCTCTTTCTCCTTAAAAACTGCACGCCTATTTAGGCAGAACCACCTACATGTGTATAGGGAGGACAGGCAAGATGGCTGACTGCCCTTCCTGCATTATACAAACATGACTTATATGTGTAGGCTCTGCTGTTTATGATTTTTGTAGGACTTTTACTGTTCCAATCAAAATTTTTGAACCCCCAATAAAAATTAGGTTTCTTTGCAAAATTCACAAAGTTTCTGCTGTTTCCAATAAACCAATCAAACAAGAACAGTGTAAATGAGGCAAAATAAATAATATAACATCACTACTGCATAAGAGGCCACTAATAATGGAGATTATACAGAAACTTTTATAGATTGTTCTTCTTTTTATTTTTCCATAAATGATGTTATTATCATGGAAGGTGATGGAGCAGATGATGATGATGACTCCACTCCTCAGGCCTCGGCTTGCACTTGTGCTGTTTTTAGAAATCCAGGTCTGCATCACACATGACGGAGAGGTGAAGAGCAGGAATGTTTTCCTGAATCCCTCTAGGATGTTCATCCTACAACACTGCGTTCAACCATATGGCCTTCTTTCTGTCCATGTCCAGGCAGGTGAAGGAGCAGCCGCTTCCTTCTGTCTATCCATGTCCAGGTGGGTGAAGGAGCAGCCGCTTCCTTCAGTATATCCATATCCGATTAATGAAGGAGCAGCCGCTTCCTTCTGTCTGTCCTTTTCCACCACATTGTAGATGAGTCGTCCAGATGGTGACATAGCAAGTATGACTGGAAGAATTCCTTCAATTTCAGCCAATAATTACTTACTATGTTGATCCAGAGGAAGGCGAAAAATAACCCCGAAGACTAGTTGTTGGATAATCCTCATATCAGGGGAAAAAAATTCCTTCCTGACCCCAAATATGGCGATCGGAATGAATCCCTGGATGGTTGGTGCTCTAATCTACTTGGATGTTATGTGGTGGAAGCTCGGTAGGTTTGTCAAAGTCCGGTTAATAAGAAAGTCCTGTGTAGTTGTATCGTCCGATTAAAGGTTCATTCCTAGATGTTGCTGGAATGGGGCTGATTTCTCTCAGCCTAATACTCCTGTAAGAAGAGAAATATACACGTCTGAGAATCAGCCCCTCACATACAGTATATACTGTATACAGGGGGTGTAAGAATAAGGTGTATAGTGTGTATGTGTGTTACTGGGCAGTGATATAGATGTCCCTATATGATATACTTACAGAAGTCCCATGGGAATGGTGGATCGGCTGTGCCGGATTCCACTTTGCTCCAGTCTATGGAGTTGAAGAACGGATGGGATCTGATGGACGATATAATAGCCAATCGAGAAAATGGAATTTTGCAGAGGAGCTGGAAAATGAAAGAGACCATTAGTCATGATATTATGTATTATTAGTAGCAAGTTATTACACAATGTCTATGAACTGTCCACATCTTATGTTCATATCTTCTTATCACCCTCCATCATCCGTCTTCATCTGATCCTACTCACCCCTTCCATGATATCGATGGCATCAGGGCAGATGCTTGGTGGATAACAAGGAACATCATTCTGCAGTGATTCGCAATATTCCTCTTTTGAGCCGAGGCTATAGAACGGCTGATCACCTACAATCATCGTAAATAGTAGGGCGCCAAAGGAAAATGAGTCCACCTGATAGTTGTGGTCTTCTCCATACATTATCTGTGGGAACATGAGACAGGAAATGAGCTGAATACACTAGTGAGGGGATTTACCCACAGGCCATGAGGACCGATCTGTGATTAGATATGAGCAGGATACATAGGCATCAGAGTATTACTCAGTCCTATCAGCATCAATCAGACGGAGGTTCCTTACCTCTGGCGCAGCGTAACCAATAGAGCCTACTAATTCATTAAATGTTTCCTTCTCAAACACTTTTATTGCTGATGAGCCAAAGTCAGCGATTTTGATGTGTCCGATGTCATCTAGGAGAATGTTCTCAGGCTTCAGGTCACTGCAGGAAAAAGAGCAGATACTGATTGTGAGGAGGATAATTCATAAAAAGAACGTAATACAATAGATATGTAAGGAAGGAGACAACAGGGAGTCAGAGGTGATATATTTATGTCTGTAGCTGAACTGATTACCGATGTATGATGCCTTTTTCATGAAGATATTGGATTCCGCAGACCATCTCTGCTGCAAAGAGCCTATGGAGAAGAAAGTAGAGGATCAGTGGTTACACACACAATCATACAGAGAGCATGAGGAGATCACACACCTGTCCCTTGCACATGCACATCTTCATTTTCTCCTGTTGTCATTGTCCATTGCTGGGATTACAATGTACGGGCAAAAGCTTATTAGGATTCAGTTATAAGACATTTACCTTGTTGCCTTTATATCATAAGGCATTGATTTTTCCATGTGATCAAACAGGTCTCCTCCAGCCATGTAGTCCATCGCTATGATGTATTGATTAGGTGTCTCCATAAATCCCCGCAGAGAGGTTAGGAAACGGCACCCAGTGGCCCTTTTCAGGACTTCTATCTCAGTAATGACTTTGTCCTCAGCACGACGACTCTGGTCCATGATTTTGACAGCCAGCAGTTCTTCACTGATCGGATCTGATGCCAAGATGACCTGAAGGAAAATCACAACAGATCAGACCAAACTCTGTCATCCCACAGGAATCAGTCTAATGCAGAGCTGGATAATGTGCGTCTCACGGACCAAGACAGCAAAAAGGCTGTCCCAATGCCACCGCTATCCGCACATCCTCAGTATGCAGACACAGGTAAATACATTGGTGGAAGAGGGGCTGCCAGCTACTTCTTCCACCAATCAGCATGTGAGACAGCAGACGTGATGACTTCATTACATCGTGTCTGCTGTATGGAAAGTCAGTTCACCGGAGACAGGAGCAAAGTGTTGGGGGAACGGGACCGAGGTGAGTATGTGCTGGTTTCTTTTTTTCCCCCATATATGTATGAGATGTTTGCATGTATATAGGAGGCCATGAGGGGCTCATACTGTATGTAAGAGGCAATGTGAGGGCTCATACTGTAAATAGTAGGCAATGTGGCGGCTTATACTGTATATAGGAGGCAATGTGGGGGCTCATACTGTATTTAAGAGACAATGTTGGGGCTTATACTGTATATAAGAGGCAATGTGGGGGCTCATACTGTAAATAGGAGGCAATGTGGGGGCTCATACTGTAAATTTGAGGCAATGTGAGGGTTCATACCTTAAATAGGAGGCAATGTGGGGGCTCATACTGTAAATAGGAGGCAATGTGGGGGCTTATACTGTATATAGGATGCAATGTGGGGGCTCATACTGTATGTAGGAGGCGATGTGGGAGTTCAAACTGTATATAAGAGGCAATGTGGAGGCTCATACTGTATATAAGAGACAATGTGGAGCTCATACTGTATATAGGGGACAATGTGGAGGTTCATACTGTATAAAGAAAGGTAATGTGGGGCTCATATTTTATATAGGGTCTATGTGAGGGCTCATATTGTATATAAAGAGGCTATGTGGGGGCTCGCTCTGCATATAGAGAGGCTATGTGGAGGCTTAAGCTATATACAGGTGGCTATGTGGGGGCTCATACTTTAAGGGGCAATTTTGGGGCTCATACTGTATATAGAGGACTGTGTGTGGGCTCATACTGTATATAGAGAAGCTATGTGGGGGCTTACACTTTATGTAGGAAGTTGTGTGGGAGTTCATACTGTAAATAGGGCGCTGTTATTGGGCTCATACGGTATATAGGGGGTGTCAGCAATACGTAATCTTGCTCAATTTAAGTGATAATATAAAATACTAATTATAATTGTAATAAATATGTTAATTTTAATATTGAGCAGAATAGATTGGGGAACACGGAAGAGTAGAAATTCACACTTACTTTTCCGAAGCCTCCCTCTCCAAGATCTTCATGGAAATTGAGATTGGAAAGGTCAATATGATTTTCTGTGCCGACCAATTCTCTAAAGGGTAAAATACGGAAACTGGCTTCATCAAGGTCTTGTACTGGCATGACCGCTGTGCCGGAGGGTGTCTCAACGCTTCCATCTGCTGAGATGATAAAAGAGTTATTGATAAATATAAATACATTACATTTTTAATCAAATTTCTGTAATTAAGCTGAAAATGTCTGACATTTGTGCCCTGATTCATCCAAACTGTCGAATGTAGAAAAATTGTCCTGTTGCCCATAGCAACCAATCACAGCTCAGATTCCATTTTTTCACATTCTATGGAACAGTGAAAGCTGCATTGTGATGGGTTGCTGTGGCAACAAGGAAAGTATTTCTGCAATTTTGATAATCAAGGCCTGTCAACCCCCAGTCTATTATACTAAACTGTTTCATTCTTACCTGGAGCATCTTTATCCAGTGATGTGTGTGGTGGGGAAACAATCAGGTGTTTGGTCTCTGGGATGGAGATGTTCTCATCTGGTGACCTGGCCCTTTGTAATGCACCATTCCCATTGACAATGGGTTTGGCATAGAAAAGACGTCTCCTACATTGGACAACCCAGTCTCTGTTGTTTCTGATTCTCTTCTGGGCTGCCGCTCTTTGTAGGTTTTGAGCCTCTTGGCTTTCAGAACTGGAGAATGAGACATGTCTGGGTCTTCCTTGGCCAACCTCTTCCAGCTCTAATTCTACGCTGATGATATTTCTTCGCTTATTGAGGATGGCATCTTTGTTCCTCCTCCTAATTTCAGGGACAAGTTCTCCGATTTTTTTTATGGAGATAAGAATGGCCCTGTGAAGTTGATTATCTGCGGAGTCTGCAGAGTCAGATTCCATGAGGTTCTCCATTTTCCTTTTCTCTATAAGGATCTCGTGTCTCTTGATCTTTCTCATTTTCTCCAAATTCTGTCTTTTGGACGCCATTTCTGAGGCGTCAGTGTCCATGTCCAGTACTATAAAGTCTTTTCGCCCTAAAGCGAACAGTGGTTTTTGCTCTTCAGCAATTCCTCTCCTCTGTCTTAGAACCCGATATCTTTGGGCTCTTCTCCTCTCTTCCTCCATTATAAAATTAGCTTTTGCTTTGTTTACAATGAAACGCATAGCAACTACCTCACCCTCGAAAGTCTGCAAGGCAGTGACTTCTCCTCGGCCGGAACACTGGGATATAGAAGGTGATGATGTCATCATACCAATTATGACATGTATTTAATTGTGATGTCATCAGACTAGGGTCCTATTTTGCGTTCATGAGGTCTCAATGGAGACATTATACCAGGACTTTAGTTTGTATTTTTGTCATTAAATGAAGTAACACTTGTTAAATGGTGATCTTTTATCTCTATATTAGCAGAATCCTTCATTCTGTCTGTTTTTCTCCATATTCTTTTATTGTTTAATTCTGTCCAATTATTGTACATTTTGTCATCAGGTCCACAATCTCCATTTTGTGGGGTGTTCACATTTAGCGTTTAAGCTTCAGTTTATCCTCCTGGACATTACAGGAGAGCTGTACCTTCCTATATAATGTATTTTTGAACTGTTGACTCCTTTTTGCATTATGTGTCATAGAAGTATCAGGTGGTCTTTGTCATTTTATTCTAGTTCCACCTTGTGACCAGGGCCGGCTTTAGACAAATTGTGGCCCTAGGAAAAATTCAAAGTGGGGCCCCAGATTCTGAAATACTGCGCTAACAACAGCATTACAGTCAATTCAGTGCATTGAAGTGAGTTTTGAGCTAATAACAATGTCTTTAAGCGCCAAGAAGCCACTCAGAAGAAAGACAAAAGGAGTAAAACATATCACAAGGTTGTGTTCTTTGCTGACTACAAGCAGTTAAGCCACTAAAAACACAGTTTCACAGGTTTCCTCACTCTAGTTGTAGCCTACAAAGAACACAGCTTTGTAATATGTTTTATTTCAGTACATGAAAAAAATAATATGTGGAAAATATGTAAATCAAAAAATATTATTACAACGTTGAATTTTGCATTGAAGGCTTATTTGTCACGCATGCACAATATCATGCAATGTCTTGTGAATACAGTCTTGTCATCTATATGCTTAGTCCGAACAATCATATGTGTGAGATCTTTTCATTACCATCTGTAGATACTTAGAACTAAGTAAAGAAATAATAAAGTGCTGCTGAAACCAGCATAAATACAGCCATAGATATCATTTTACACTTTGCCAAACACAAATAATAAAAAATAACTTAACATCTCTTACAGGTTTAGTCAAAGGGATCCACAACTTAAATAACTAGAAAATGTTCAAGCAAATGGTTTCTAAAGGAGCCCTTACAGGTCTATGTAATAAAACTGGCATCATAGCGAATGCTTTCTAGAAGCGAACCTTTCTGGCTTTTTCTGAAGCAAAATCTTTAATTATTTTGGAGAAGTCCAGATTTCTACGAATGTCCCGCTCAATTACAACCTCAGCTAGACCAATAAAGCGATCTTGTAACATTGATGACCTTAAATTATTTTTTATCACTTTGAAAAGTGAGAAACTTCTCTCGCCTGACGCTACGGTCACAGGAACACTCATTAGGACACACAACTCCACACTAAGATTTGGGAACAAATCCAATAGGTTTGTACAGTAAATGTAAGTAAGCATGTTCAATGGTGAATGGGAAACATCATCTGGGATGCTCCTAATTGCTGAACACATTTCAAAATTCAAGTCATTGAGATCAACATCACCCATTTCTTCTGGAGAGTGTTTGCAGCATTCTACAAGCCTCTGCTCATCTTTCACAGCTTCCATTTCCTCCTTCTTAAAAAGGAACCCAAAAAGGTGGTAAAAATCTTTCACCTGAGAAAATCTCTCAGTTATGACCACAAGTGTCGCATCAATCAAGGTTAAAGACAAAACCCTCTTCACCATTTCCTCGGGAGTGCTGGACGTTCATAATCAAACATTTTTCTTTTGTTTTGTTTTCTTTTTATTGGCAATGAAAACTCTACATCTGCTTCTTCAGCTATACTATTTGCAATATAATAACCTGATTCAAAACCATCTTCCCTGTAATCTTACAGAAAATGAAGTACAGATTCAGTTTCTTAAGTGTGTCCGTGCCAACTTTTGTTTTCTGAAAGATCTTGCTTGCACCATTAATATGTTATAAGACATCATACCAGGCAACAATGCAAGTGATGCAAACTGACCAGAAGAAATGTCATTCTTGGCCTCCGCAGCATTTACATCAGCTTTTTTTGATGCAGCATAGATGACAAGGTCTTCAAGTGCAGAACAAACTTCCCTTAGGTCGTAGCGAAGAACTTTTACACTGTCAATCCGACATTCCCAGCGAGTAGAAATAACTGTATAGCCCAAACATCAATGCTATTGTAGCGTCGGCGTCCCTGCCTCCTGCTAGGCCGGGACGCTGTTCCCCCCACCTCTCCGCTCCGTGCCCGGCGTCTTCCTCCCGCTCTGCTGGCAGCACGCGCTGCTTCCCGGCCACTGTGCTTAGGGCGCGCGCGCTACCCCTCTCTTAAAGGGGCCGCGCGCGCCGTCCTAAGGAGTCCCCGGCCAATGGCCGGAGGACCTCACCATATATAAGGCACCTCCTCCAAAATGGAGGTGCCCAAGCAATGTTGTTGCATAGCCTATCACTCTGCTTCAGCCCTCAGGTCCCGTTACCAGATACCTGCCAGCTACCTGCCAGTTACCTGCCAGATTCCTGCTTGATACCTGCCTGATACTTGTCTATCTACTTGCATTCCTGCGGTCCGACAGTCTGCCTACCAGCCCTGCCAGTCTGTCTATGGATCTGATTGCCCGCTCACCTGGGAGCGCTCATCTGCTACCTGCCTGCTAGCCTACCTGGAGGCTCTGCCGTCACGTGCTGTGACCACCTGCCTGTCCAGAGACTCTTACCCGCTCACCTGGGAGCGTCCGCCTGCTACCGGCCTGCTAGCCTACCTGGAGGCTCTGCCATCACGTGCTGTGACCGCCAGCCTGTCCAGAGACTCTTACCCGCTCACCTGGGAGCGTCCGCCTGCTACCTGCCTGCTAGCCTACCTGGAGGCTCAGCCGACACCTGCTGTGACCACCTGCCTGTCCAGAGACTCTTGCCCGCTCACCTGGGAGCGTCCACCTGCTACCTGCCTGCTAGTCTACCTGGAGGCTTAGCCATCACTTGCTGTGACCACCTGCCTGTCCAGAGACTCTTGCCCGCTCACCTGGGAGCGTTCACCTGCTACCCGCCTGCTAGCCTATCTGGAGGCTTAGCCGTCACTTGCTGTGATCACCCGCCTGTCAAGAGACTGTCCCCGTCACTTGCCGTGACCTCCTGCCCTTCTACCCAGAGACAGTCCCCGTCACTTGCCGTGACTACCTGCCCGCCTACCCTGGGAGCCACCCGCTTCCTTACAAGGACTGCCCCTTTGTATCGTTGCTCAGAGGTTCCACCTCCCAGACCCGTTACAGCTATGATGTGAGGGCGGAGGGAATCTTCCCACATTCACCAAATTATACCAGCTCTTAACAATCAGTATATATCATGAGGAAACAGAGTTATGATGGCAAAAAAATACATATTTTTTTTTATTAAAGACAAAATTCATATAGAAAAAAGACAACTGTAAATGTGCAAGGGACAGCAACAGGTGTGCAGCAAGTGGGTCCACAACCCAAAAGGAATGCCTAGTAAACATTGCAATTATAAAAGGTTGCAGGCATGAATCATAAAGTGCAGCACAGGTAGGGCATAAAACTATACACCTATATTAGCTAAATGCCAATGATAAACGTGTCCATGACATCCGTATCAATTACCCCATAACTAGGCACGCTAATAAGGTGATGGTCTTACCAGTGGTAAGGGCTGTGGGTGAACTGGCAGCACAGTGGGCGTAGTGGAGTACCCCGACGCACGTTTCGAGGCATCCGCAGCCGCTTTCTCAAGGGGCAGTGGCAAAGAAATTTTACTCTGTGAATCCAACATTCCCAGCGAGTATCAGACAGTGATTTGATGGTCAGGTTGGTTACATTTTTCTTTGAAGTTGCACATTGCAGTGTTGATGAGCTGAAGAGCACATACATTTTCTGCAATATTCCAAAGAATGTGACAGAGAGAACAGATGATTTAGCAGCATCAATGATGACTACATTAAGAGTGTGGCTACTTCAGGGCATATACAATGCTCTTTTATTCATGGCCGATGTAAATACTTTTATGGCCAAAAATGACAAAAGCATTTTCGGACTGATACCTTTATTGGCTAACCAGAAAAAATATATATGCAAGCTTTCAGAGCACAGAGGCTCCTTCTTCAGGCAGGATTGCAAATGAATTAATAAGACAAATGAATAAGGCATCATCCCTTACATCTCATGAACAAATGTCCTGCTGTAATATCTCTTAAATGTTGTGCCTCCTAAAACCAGGTGAGGAACAATCAGAGAAAGGTATAATAGAAACAAGTCACCAATTCTGCATTTATCACCCACTCCTGGTTTTGGCTCCCACTCCTGAGAAAAAATACTGACCAAATACTGATAGTGGGGCCAGAGCCTAACACTTGTTTTCCAATAGGCAAATAGTGCTCCATCCTTCCCGAGTCTCGCCGTATGGCTAAGCAGTACTGTACAGTCACATAAGGGGTATTTCTATGTTCAGCAGAAATTGTGGGACAAATTTTGCTGCAATTTTTACCGATTTTCCTTTATGAAATGTAAAATTTGGGGCTAAAACTAAATTTTTCTGGAAAAAATGTAATTATTTTTCTTCACTGCCCAATGGTATAAAATTCTGTGACACCTTTGGTGTCATTATCACTGCATCCCTAGATGAATTCATTGAGAGGTGAAGTTTGTAAAATGGGTCACTTGAGGGAGGTTTTGTAAATTTTTTTGGAAAATTGAGAAATTGTTGATCAACTTTTAACCATTCTGACTTCCTAACAAAAAAAAACATTTAAAAAACGATGGTGATGTAAAGTAGACATGTGGTAAATGTTAATTATTACCTATTTTGTCTGATATAACTATCTGGTTTAAGGGCATAAAAATTAAAAGTTTAAAAATTGTGAAATTTTCTCCAGAATTTCCCATATTTTCACAAATAAACACAAAAAATATCGCTCTAAATTTACCACTAACATAAATTACAATGTGTCGCGTTCAGGAGTTATTACCTCATAATGTGACACTGGCCAGAATTGTAAAATGTGGTTTGGACAGGAAGGTGAAAATAGGCTTCAAGGTGAAAGGGTTAATAACATCTCCCATTTGTTAACATTACATCAGCCTCATTTTTCCATTACTTTTTTATTTTGTTAGAATGTTATAAAGGTTAAAGCTTTAATAGCAAATTTAGATCTTTTCAAGAAAACTTTCAAAGCCTTTTCTACGGCCCTATTCAGGCTTGAAGCGACTTTGAGGGACCGACTTATTGGGAGATTGGGAAGTGATACCATTTTAAAAACTGCACCCCTCAATGTTGCTGCTGTCAGAAAGTTTGTTAACCCGTCACGTGCTGCACAGAAATTTACACAAAGTGCAATAAAAAAATTAAAAATGTTTTTTTTTCCACTAAATCATTGCTTTAGACTAAACCTAGGCAAAGTGCGGCCCATGAACAAAGGAGGAGAACAGCTCAGCATATATTGCAAAAAGTATTTATTTAGTAATACACAATAAAAACACAAATAGGAAATCAGACAATGTGGTAGTGTCAGACGGTAAAGTGCTTACAGGTCTGGTAAATATATTATAATATGCTTGTAATATATCCGTGAAATTACACAATTGCACGTTGCCCACAATGATATAAATAATAATAAGTTTAAACAAGTGAACTAGGATAGAAATCACAGGATTAACACATATAACATGATCCCACTGACTGCTAAATGAAAGGGGATGGGGGTGAAACAATGTTCTTAGTATTAAGCTATGTGCCCATCTCTAAAGCCAAAATCATGTTACAACCAGCGGGATAATTACCTGACAGGGAAGCACAGCACGGGCGGAAGTAAGAACGTGGTGAGGGTGATAGCCCAACGTACGTTTTGCGGCGTCCCAGGCCGCTTTCTCAAGGGCAAGAAGTGATGTCCTCATAGTGACCCAAGATGCATATATATTCATCTCTCCCCTTAGAATCTGGAGTGCAGACAGCTGGTCGGCGATGCACACACCGGGAAGTGGCCAGCTATACCGGGGGTGTGCCTCGCGGATCACATGATGTGGGGCCAGTATGCCACACACGGCGCATGCGCACGGCTCAGGGAGCACACCGCGCCCAACCGTCAAACCGCAGAACCGCGCATGCGCGGAAAGGAAGTCCCGCGCAGGGCGGCCCCCGGACTGCCAGGCGCGCGCTCGCCGCAATCCCCACTGCGAGCACGCGCTCAGTCACGTCAGGAAGCAGCATAGCAGCACTCATTGTAAAAGAATTAGGATAAACAGGGAGAGCAGCGGTGAGACAAAGAGGGAGCCTAATGATCATAGATGGAAGAAGGGCCAAAGTAATAGATACTGCATACAGCAAAGTTTTTTTCCATGAAAAATACATATAAATCTAAAAAATCACATATTTATAATTAGCAGCAATTGTAGATCCTAATGATCATAACTCCCGTCTAGGCATGAGATCCAATGTGTATATCCAAGTCTCACTGATCTCCAGACACAAGTGGGGTTATAAGGACTTTCATAAGTATGGACTAATAAAAGAGGTAAAGAAACAAAAGAAAAGACAATGATTAAAACCATTGGAATTAAAATCACATGAAAAATAATAATTCCTCTTATAATCACCCAACCCACATGTGTAAGTACATACATGTGGGGATAGAGGTATACAGGATAAACTTACAGCTACAAAAATGAGTGCAGCCCATGTACGGCCCTCTGGCTGTTCCAGTCCAACTCACTGACCTAGACAACTACAGGGCTGAAAACACTGGCCCACAGGCCGCACCATTCGACCACCTGGAGTCCCGATATCACAGCTATCTGCCTCCTCAAGAAGCAGATAACTGTCAACACAATGGTGGAGGATGGAGCTGCTGGTTCCTCCTTCCACCACTCAGTTTATGGGACTCAGACAGCAAATGTGATGATGTCATTACTAGTGATGAGTGAGCCCTAAAAAACTCGGGTGCTCTTTGCTCGGGTCGAGAAAATCATAATGCTCAGATGCTGAACCCGAGCAACGAGCCCAATGTAAATCTATGGGAAACTCGAGCATTTTTCCGGTGGTTCCCCCCGCAGAGATGTGCAGAGGGCCTAAAAATTGCCCTAAACAATGGGAACAGTGCTGAAATGACATGGGAACTCAGGCATCTCTGACTCCCAGGTCACTGCAGTGAACAATGTTGTCAGAGTATTACGCCACTTTTACGGACCAACAATAAAACATACAAAAACTAAACCAAAATGGATGTTCCTGGAAAAAATGTTAAGGGACATTCTTTCCAGGGTAATGACTTGTATATAAGGGAAAAAAACAAACACAAAAACAAAAATGCTCCTTTACACCTTGGGCTATGTTCACACGTAGCGTTTTTGATGCGTTTTTGCACTTTTGCATTGCTTTCAATGGTGAAAAATACATTCACCAGTAAATGTCATTTTAACATTTTACTATCTTATCTGGCCATGTGGTGTGTGACACATCATCAGACACATCCATACAGTGCTGAAAAGACATGGGAACAATATATGGAAGACCCCTGGAAGCATCTCTGACTCCCAGGTCACTGCCCAAAACTGTGGCCATCAGACGTGATCCTATATTACTGCGGTAAAAATACAGACATTTTTGGCAACGTGACAAATATTACACCCCATTTAAAATGGGCAAGGCGCGTGGCAAGGGATGGGGAAGTGGACGTAATGGTGATGGTGCACCCAGAGGCCGAGGCTGTCGGCAAGATGAAACTGTGCCTACTAAAAAAGCACAACATCGCCATTGGATTCAATGGGGGGCAAAACCAAACACATACACAACACCTTCAAACGGGCCCAAAAGCTGCCAAAACACATCAAATTAGGGGCAGAGACCAGGAAAGTGGCATCAATTGACCCAGAGTACAAGTAATATAATTATTATTATTTATTCTTATAGTGCCATTTATTCCATGGCGCTTTACATGTGAAAAGAAGTCACCGACTGCTATAAGAGGAGAGAAGATCCTACCCGTGAGGGCGCACAAACAATCGACAAGGGATGGGTGAGGAAACAGTAGGTGATGGTAGAGCTGATCGTGCAGCGGTATGGTGGAGCGAAGGTTACTGAAAGTTGTACACATATCGGAAGAGATGGGTGTTCAGGTTCCTTTTGAAGGTTTCAACAATAGGCGAGAGTCTGATATGTTGGGGTAGAGAGTTCAAGAGTAGGTGGGAAAATGCACGAGAGAAATCTTGTACAAGTGCTTGTGACCAGGGACGGTACATCTCACTGACGGCACACTGGGTTAATATTGTGGAAGCCGTGACCCAGTTGCACCCTGGGACTAAACATGTCTTCCCGACACATAGAATTGTGGACTCTGGGTTCAATCAAGCTTCAACACAATGTTCACAAGGTCTCCTACACAATGAGCAAATTATTCATGATGATAGACGCCACCGTCTCCTTAGCTTGCTGATGGTACTTTTCTGTGGGAATGAGCTTGTCTCCAACCAGTCTGGAATATTTCTAGTGAATTCAGGCACGCCATGGTTTGCTATTAGCATCTAGTACCAGAAGCGAAAACATCCACAATTTTATTCTCAGAAATTTTATTTGGTAGACTGAGTGGCTGCCCAAACTTTAGTCTCTCAAAAAGGAGCTGAAGACACTGAGTGGCAGAAGGTGCAAGTTTCTCCAGCATGTTAGACATCAGAGGGAGAACAGAGAGGGCAGCATGGTGGCTCAGTGGTTTGCACTGCAGCCTTGCAGCGCTAGGGTCCTGGGTTGAAATCCAACCAAGGACAACATCTGCAAGGAGTTTGTATGTTCTCCCTGTGTTTGCATGGGTTTCCCCCAGGCTTTCTGGTTTCCTCTTCAGTATAAAAAGCAGCCACTGAGTGTCCAGGAATCTTCACACAGACTTTTCTTATACAGGGCTGCTTCTTGACAGGGTTGGACGGGCCCACTAGAAAACAGAAGAATCCTCCAGCGGGCCCTGGCTTCTCCTTCAGGAGAGTTCATAGTGCAAACCTTGCAGCTGCTATGGGGCTATTGAGTGGGGGAGAAAGGTGGGCCCTCAGAATCAAATCCTCTGGTGGGCCCAATGTTCTTCAGTCTTCACAGCCATATTTTTTAGCTCAGTGAAAGGACTGGCATAGAGGGAAACCGTATCTACTCCGGCTGTCATTTCTCCCAGGAAGTCCTCTAATGCAGCTTGTTCCATAAGCAATGGCAGCCCGTCCAAAATCAGCTCACACTTCTCGGTGGTGCTTCGACACACAAAGATCTTTCTTTACGCCTTGAATTTCATGACAACAGAGTTGAGCAATGGCCTGATCTACAATGCATTTTGAGAAATAACGCGTAAAATCACGTCCAATCCACAGCAAAAATGGAGCCATAGAGTGCCCGGAAACCTTCACCTAGACTTTTCTTAGCCAGGGCTGCTTCTCAGCAGGGTTGGATGGGCCCACCAGAGAACCAGAGACTCCTCCAGTGGGCACTGGCTTCTACTTCAGGAGAGTTTATAATGCAACCTTGCAGGTTGTGATGATGATAGAGACCACCATCTCCTTAGCTTGCTGCTGGTATTTTTTTGTGGGAATGAGCTTGGCTCCAACCAGCCTGGAATATTTTCAGTCAATTCAGGCACGCCATGGTTTGGTATTGGCACCGAGTACCAGAAGCGAAGCCATCCACAATTTCCTTCATAGGAATTTTATTTGGTAGTCTGAGTGGCTACCCAAACATTAGTTTCTCACAAAGGAACTCAAGACATTGAGTGGCAGTAGATGCAAATTTCTCCAGCATGTTAGATATCAGAGGGAGAACAGAGAAGGCAGCACAGTGACTCAGTCATTAGCACTGCAGCCTTTCAGCGCTGGGGTTCTGGTTCCAAATCCCAGCAAGGACAACATCCTTTAAGGAGTTGTTTACTACTTTTATATTCCACGCGGCACCCCCGCCGATCAACTGTTATCGGTGCCGGCGGCGGCTGCTGCCAGCCGGAAGTGCTTACCTGAGGGGCTCCACCATCAAGTGGTAGTGGCCGCTGCGGTGTACTGCACATCCGCCTCCTATTCAATTGAATATAACAGCTGATCGGCGGGGGTGCCGCGTGCGGGACCCCGGCTGATCATACATTGATGCCCTATCCTACGTATAAGATAGGGCGTCAATGTAAAAGTATTGGATAACTTCTTTAAGGAGTTTGTATGTTCTCCTCGTGTTTGCGTGGGTTTATCCCAGGTTCTCCGGTTTGCTCCTCAGTAAAAAGGCAGCCATACAGTGTCCAGGAACCCTCACACAGACTTTTCCTAGCCAGGGCTGCTTCTCAGCAGGGTTGGACGGGCCCACCAGAGAACCGGAGACTCCCCCAGTAGGCCCTGGCTTCTCCTTCAGGAGAGTTCATAATGCAAACCTTGCAGGTCGTGATGATGATAGAGGCCATCATCTCACTAGCTTGCTGATGGTACTTTTCTGTGGGAATGAGCTTGTCTCCAACCAGCTTGGAATATTTCCAGTGAATTAAGGCACTCCACGGTTTGGTATTAGCAACCAGCATCAGAGGTGAAGCCATCCACAATTTCCTTCACAGGAATTTTATTTGGTAGACTGAGTGGCTGCCCAAACTTTAGTTTCTCACAAGGGAGCCAAAGACACTGAGTGGCAGTAGGTGCAAGTTTCTCCAGCATGACCTGTTTGTTAGATATCAGAGGGAGAACAGAATTTGGCATTGCCAAGGCACCAGAGTCTGTTTTTTTTTTTTACTAAAGACCCTGCTGTGTTTTTATATATATATATATATTTTTATGTCTCTTCAAATGTGTATTGGAGTGCGTCCTAATTTTTGGCAGCCCTTGACATTGCTGCATATACGCAATAACAGTATAGGAGAGCCACTCTTTAATAATTGGTAGAACAATTCAAATAGATTCTATATTCTAGAATATTACCTGTCTTATCTGAAATTCGTTTACGGGTGAGGTATCACAGTTTGGATAGCATATTACACCGACCGGTATTAGGTATTATTGCCTAATACTGCATGCTGCTTGTGCTGCCGAAAATTCTTTATTTTTTTCCAGAAAAATCCATTTTAGTTTGGTTTTTGTATGTTTTATTGTCAGTCCGTAAAAGTGGCGCAATACTCTGACAACATTGCAATAGTTATCCTTGGCAGGAGAAGATAGAAGGAGGAAAAAGAACAGAGAGCGTTGTGTAACACTGTGGAGAGGTGAAGTGTATGTAATGAACTCACCCAAAATGGTTGTGCTGGACAGACACAACACTGGCAGAAAATTTAGAAGAGGACTGGAGTTTCTCCTCCGGTATGCTGCTCATCCAATGTCGTTGTACTGTGCTTTTCCTGGCCCTGAAGCCGCTCCACTTGGAGGTATACAAGGAGAGAAGAACTTGGGATGGCGCTTCCGTTTGAATGTGGAGATCAAACAGTCCATATATCAAACCACATTTACCATAAAAAACTTTTAAAAACACAATGCGCTTCAACTTCCATGAGTCTTCATCAGGTGTAAAAGAAATAGTGACACATAGAAACTTTTATACCTTATACTTAATTAGTTGTGGGTGGAGTGTTCATAAAAAACTTTTTACAGTCTTTTACAGTCTTCATCAGGTGTAAAAGAAATAGTGACATACAGAAACTTTTATACCTTATACTTAATTAGTTGTGGGTGGAGTGTTCCACCCACAACTAATTAAGCATACAGTAAGGTATAAAAGTTTCTATATGTCACTATTTCTTTTACACATGATGAAGACTCATAGAAGTTGAAACGCGTTGTATTTTTAAAAGTTTTTTTATGGTAAATGTGGTTTGACAGCAAAATCTGTTTTTAAAACCAATAAATCTAATATGGATATATGAACTGTCTGAACTCTGACAACATTGTTCACAGATATGCTATTGGTCAGCGACCAACTGTGGATAGGTTTGAACACACGACTGCCATACTGTAAATGAATTATAATATCTGACACATTCCCATAAATTTCCGTATTATTGCGGCAGTAATATGGGATCACGTCTGATGACCACGGTTTCAGTCAGTCGCCTAATAGTATGGTATTTGTCAGTGACCAAGTATCAATAGTTTGGAACAACATACACCTGGCAGACTTTAAATGGAGTGTAATATCTGACACGTTTCTAAAAATTTCTGTATTGTTACGGTAGTCATATGGGATCAAGTCTGATGGCCACGGTTTCAGGCAGTCACCTAATAGTATGGTATTTGTCAGCGACCAAAACACAGCTGGCTGACTTTAAATGGAGTATAATATTTGGCACGCTCCACAAAATGTCTGTATTATTACCGCAGTAACATGGGATCACGTGTGATCATGGAAAAGTTTCTCTGCTTCTACAATACAGTATTGCAAATATAATCAAAAAATCTGGCTGTATTCTGCTAACAAGCAAATTGAGCAGTAATATGGTGTACTCTGTATTGCTTTTTAAGCAAATAATCAGGATAAGGAGCAAAAAGAAAATAGTCTGGTACTGTAGGGCTATGGATATTTGTAACAGCAGCAGCAGACAGAACATGCAATAGACCCTATTGTGCTGTATACACTGCCACAAACCTTACCTGCCTAACTCCTGCTATCACCACTGAATACATGCAGTTGGATTAGTCCTCAGAAGGACTGTAAGATCAGATGGACATATATCTTGTTGTGGAATACCTATACATAACTAATAAACCACCAATTCTGTCACTCACTCAGCAGCACCTCTCCCTACTCTGCCTGTTTCCGGGGTACATTGGCACAAGTATAGGGTCACCAGGTCTGATATAGACCTGATGACGCTATGCGGCCAGCCAATCACTGTGATGCCACAACCAACATAGCTACGGCATTACAGTGCGTGGCAAGCAATCCCTGCATTTTAATTAACTGTCTAAAGAGCGCCAAACATGCAGGGAGGCAAGCTGAAATACTCGAGGAGCGCCTGACGCACCCCCTGGGCCGTGGGGTACTCGGCAGCCGGGCCTCTGGTTGCTTGGGGGATATCATGGTAGCTGGCCCGGTCCGTGACCCAGGGCGGTCAGTATAAAGGGGAAAATATTGGGGGATTTGGGAAAGTGTTCGTGACGCCACCTGTGGAATGCGGCTAAAGGGTGCCGCCGCTGCGGAGCAGTCCTCTGGAGCTGGTGTTACGGCGGCAGGGATGGTGTGGCTCTCCACAGGAAGAGCTAGCTCCAGGGCAGCGTGGGGTGTAATGGATGGTTGTGCTGGGCGTTGTGGTGCAGAGAGGGAATGGTGGCGCAGAAGGAATAATTGGACAGAGGCGGTGCGGTGCAGTCTTCCGTGTCTTTACTCACAGTTCTTTAGTTCCTCAGGGTGCACTGTCAGATTGCAGCCTCCCGCATCGCGCTGCATTCACCAGGCAGGGGCTCAGCTCTTCCTCAGGTAGATCAGGGGTACCTGGCAGAACCCCACTTTCACGTGTTCCTAGCTAGACTTCACGCTGGGTTTTTCTCCCTCCTGCCCTGCGCTGCCCACTCTCAATCCCGCTCGGGTGCTCTGAAGTCCCTCCTGTACGTCGGATCCCGGACCTGCTTGACCCTCCTGGGGATTAGAATGCGGCTTACGATCCCTCTGTCTTCTGACAGATTCTGGGCGTACGGGTGCCGTCCTGCACTCGCCGTACCCCCTAGGATCCCTTCTTAGAACGGAGCCTACTCCCTGCTCCCCTTCTGGGCCTCCAGTCTTGGCCCTACTTGTGGAGCAGAGCTCCTAATGAGACTCTGCTCCCGGACTGTTCTTCTGAACTGTCCTGAGCTGTTCTTCTGAACTGCTCTCCTCTACTAATCTATCTGTCCTGCCACCCTAATATGGCTTCCGTATATATACTCCTACTAAAGTGCTCCTTCTAACTACTTCCTCCACCCACACCCACTACTGGTTCCCCCTACCTTTGGTTCCCCCCACTCCAGCCAGGGTCATGGCTCAGCAGAAACATACATTGTGTCTTGCCCCTCCAGCTGACCTGGAGCAGTGTAGTGTTGGATGCAGGTGTTTTGGGTTCCGGGCAGCACTCCCTCCTTACCTCAGAGAAGGAGATACCACACCTCTGGGTGAGGTGCAGTACCCCTGTGGCGACTGAATCCTCAGGGGCGCCACACGCCGAGCATGTCGAGCAGTGAGATGCTCGGGCGAGCACCGAGCAGTGACGCGGACGCTCGCTGATCACTAGTCATTGCATCGCGTCTGCTGTGTGGTGCATCGGTTTACATAGTAAAGACCAGAGCAGCGCCTGGTGAAAGGGAACAAGGTGAGTATGTGCTATAATGAAAAATAACATGTTTTCCTGTTTCCACAAAAATGTTATTTTGTCTAATTTTTTTCATTTTCACAAAGGTAATTGGAGAAGATGGAACCTATAATTTATTATGCAATTTCTCCTGAACGTGACAATATCCCATATGTGGTCAATAATTACTGATTAGGTACATGACAGGGCTTGGAATGGATTGCAGATGTCATGTCACGTTTGCTCGGTCAGTGAGGTGCTAAAACAGTGGAAACCTCTCACAAGTGACTCCATTTTAGAAATTAAACTCATCAAGATATATATCTTGGCTTGTGGTGAGCATTTTTAAACCTTAGATGCTTCACTTAATTTTAGAAGATTGGGCGATAACCATGAAAAATTAAAATTTTCCTACTAAAATGTTGCTTTAACCTCAAATTTTCCATATCACAAGAGGTAATAAGAGAAAGAAGACCCCACAATTTGTGATGGAATTTCTCCACAGTGATGCCCCTATAAATGGAAACTGGATACAATTTTTTCAGCTTGGTTGAGAGGGTGCGCTATTTGACTTTTGGAGTGCAATTTTGGCTGGAATAGATTGCTGATGCCATGCACATTAGCAGAGCCCCTGAGGTGGCAGAACAGTGAAACCAACCCCCTCACCATAAATTACATCATTTTGGAAACTATACCAATGAAGGAGTTAATGTAGGAGTGTAGTGAGTATTTTTAACCTACATGTACCTCACAGAATGTTATAACATTGAGCCGTGGTATTCAAAAAATAGAATTTTACAACTAAAATGTTAAACTACCTGTAAATATTTCATTCTCCTAAGGCATAATGTGTAAAATAGATCCCACAAATTGTTTTGAAATTTTTCAATGCAGTGATAACCGATTTGGAAGTTGGGTTGTGTGTAGTCCAGGTCCAGCAAATGTTCAGCCATTTTGGCTTTTATTCTTTTAATAATTTTCTTGATTTTCTGTTGTACATTTTGACAGTCATTAAGTAACAAACAAGTGTTCTCTTCTGTTAGATAGATACAGTTGAAACCAGAAGTTTACATACATTATATAAATAGACAGATATGCATGTTTTTCTCAATATCTGACATGAAATCAGAGTAAACCTTTCCAGTTTTAGGACAATTAGGATTACCATAATTTTTAATATTTGCCAATTGCCAGAATAATGAGTGAGAGAGAATGTTTTAAGGCATTTTTATTACTTACTGCAAAGTCAAAAGTTTACATACATGTCATTAGTATTTGGTACCATTGCCCTTAAACTGAATGACTTAGGTCACATGTTTGGGATATCCTTCCACAAGCTTCTCGCAATAGTTGGTCAGAATTTGGCCCATTCGTTCTGACAAAACTGGTGTAACTGATCCAGGTTTGTAGTTCGCCTCGCTCGCACCTGCCTTTTCAGCTTTTCCCATCTATTTACAATAGGATCAATAGGATTGAGATCAGGGCTTTGTGATGGCCACTCCAAAACATTGACTTTGTTATCTTTAAGCCACTTTGTTATCATTTTGGCAGTATGCTTCGGGTCATTGTCCA
Organism: Phyllobates terribilis; assembly: GCF_046119375.1. Taxonomy (NCBI): domain Eukaryota; kingdom Metazoa; phylum Chordata; class Amphibia; order Anura; family Dendrobatidae; genus Phyllobates; species Phyllobates terribilis. The sequence goes on from NW_027362768.1 coordinate 314,893,207, forward strand.
TTTGGAAGACCCATTTCCGCCCAAGCTTTAACTTCCTGGCTGATGTCGTGAGATGTTGCTTCAGTATTGCCACAAAATCTTCTTATCTCATGATGCCATCTATTTTGTGAAGTGTACCAGTCCCTTCTGCAGCAAAACAACCCCACAACATAATGCTGCCAACCCCATATTTCACAGTTGGGATGGGGTTTTTAGGCTTCCAAGCTCCTCCCCTTTTCCTCCAAACGTAATGATGGTCATGATGCCCAAAAAGTTGAATTTTAGTTTCATCAGACCACAGGACATGTCTCCAAAAATAAGGTCTTTGTTCCTGTGTGCATTTGCAAACATTAATCTGGCTTTTTTATGTTTCTTTTGGAGTAATGGCTTTTTCATTGCAGAGTGACCTTTCAGCCCATGTTGATACAGTATTCGTTTCACTGTGGATATTGACACAATCATACCAGCTTCCACCATCATCTTCACAAGGTCTTTTGCTTTTGTCCTTGGGTTTATATGCACATGTCGGACCAAAACAGGTTCATCTCTGGGACACAGAACCTGTCTCCTTAATGAGCGGGATGATGTCACTCCAGGTATGGGAAAGACTTAGTGTAACACAGAGGGAAAAGGGAAAGGGAGCCCAGACACAAGGGAAAGGGGGAAATGGAGACCTCCTAGTCTGGTCTAGCGTCACCCTGTCTCAACTACCATCCCTATATTGCCTCCTCAGCAATCGCCGCACGCGTGCCTCGCCCTACTTTCCCTGGTGTATGGCTACGGCTAAGGATGGGAGGAGATTAGCACTAGTCAACCTCCACTAAACACTATAGACAACATTGGACATTCCCATCTTGTTTGTACTTGTGTATAATTGTTTGTACAGATGAACGAGGAACCTTGAAATTGTCCCTGTAGCATGTGTTCCTAGTAATGAGTTCATATAGCTGATAGCATAAATTTATCCTGCAATGACTTAGTCCGGACATTAGGGGTCAGCAACACAAGTAAAGAAAAATCCGGGAATCTGAGATCCAGGAAGACCTCTAAGGGCCGAGACGTGTCTGATGTCCAGAGACGCTTGGAGCTTGCAGAGACTTGAGCCGGACGGTGTGTCCAAGAAGAAGGTGTGCCTTGTGAGTAACTGAGATATGTGACCGGTCACAAACTGTGTAGTTAGCTATGGAAAGCTAGTTAGTAATCCCAGTAGTGCTGAGAACTGCCTGGTGTATATCACTGCTGATGGACTGGTCAGGCTTGATCCAAAGATTGTGAAAGATCTGATATAACAAGACTCTGTGTGCGTGGATACTACAAAGGAGCCCTGTTGTGAACTATACATTGAGACTGAGATCGATTCTGATTCCTGCCTGCACCGGGATGTGCTAGAGAACTTGATGAGAAGGAGAAGCTAATTAAACCATGTGGCCGGAGAGCAGGGTCTAATGAAAGGTTTAGTTTGTTAATTGCTTGTGTATATAAAGTTAGAGATTTCTCTTTGCTCTTGTAGGAAGAGAAACTGTACACTGTATAGACAACGCGTTGGTTAAACATAGAGTGTTTATTAAGGGGAAAAACAAGGATACCTGGATCCCATTGTATTAGTGTGGGAGGGGGGTGTAAGGTTATATTCCTGGGAGGACCACGTACCACGTCCGTGGTAACATCCTGGGTAGGCCGTGTACTGAATAAGGGTTTGAGAGGCGTAGCCCAGGGGTAGTTTGGCTAATTCCTGCGAGACTGGCACTTGGGCTCTCTCGGGCTGCATAACTTGTATTTTGTATTCGTGGTTGTTGTGGCCCATACTTTGTAGAAAAGTTCAACCCTGTTATTTGTTTGACAAGTGTCAAGAAAATTGATTTGCCACTACGCTGAGGTCAGAGTCATTCATAGCATCGCCGTATCCCTCATACACATTCCACCAGCGTTTCGGACGTTACATCCCCAAGGATGAGACAGACTAGTGCAAGTTCACAATTCTCTTCCTGATATATTGGCTGATTTCTTTAGACTTTCCCATAATGCTACACACAGAAGCAGTGTTTCAGGTCTGCATTAAAATACATCCATAGGTGTGTGTCTAATTAACTCAGATGTTGCCAAAAAATCAGAAGCTTCCAAACACATGACATCATCATATGGACAGTCCAGAATTGTTTAAAGGCATAGTAATCTGTGTATATAAACAATATAGTGTATGTAAACTTTTGACTTTGCAGTAATTAATAAAAATGCCTTAAAACATTTTCTCTCATTATTCTGGCATTTGGCAAATATTAAAAATTATAGTAATCCTAATTGACCTAAAACAGGAAAGGTTTATTCTGATTTCATGTCAGATATTGAGAAAAACATGCATATATAGTGTAAGTAAACTTCTGGTTATAACTGTATCACTTATTACTTCATGGTGCACGTGTGTCATTACACGGCAGCCAATTCTGAACAAGCTAAGCTGCAGTGTAAAGCATGTGTGAGTTACAGAGCAGCCCCCTGGACCACTAATGAGACTACAGATGGATTTCAGACCACCCTGACTCTAGTCGACAACAATGCTGCAGTCATGAATGATAGCGCTGTCCTAATGGAGTAACGCTGGGGTGTCCTCTCCTCTAGGACTGTAGCGACGTGTGTTGAGCACAATGATGAATTCCAATGTGAAATATCAGCCAACACTTCTGATTAGGAATCCTGCTCCTCTGTTGGAGGCTTTTATGACCAGTACATTTTCAGATGTCAGTCTAATCTATTCATTTTTATTTTTGCTCTGGGGATTGAACACTATGATAAAGAATGTGGCTGGGCAGATAAACCAGACCACAGATCAGTGGTCAGAGCATTCACAGGACAGTGTCACAGGAAGCGCAATTTACAAAAATACTGTTCCAAAACTCCTGCAGATTCTGGTGTGGAGAGAACTGACATATTTGCTGCTCGCCTTCTTCTCTACCATGTATGTGGAACCCGTCAGCTCTGCACACACAGTGAGGAGATTATCCCGACCTTTACAGCAGGCCATACATCTATAATATAACCGGAGATGCATCCCTCTGTCTGAAGCCGTTATAGACTGCGCAAACGCGACACACCAGTCTGGCTCCAGACAGAAGATCGCATGGAGCCGTTACAAGTAAGAGGAGTGTATAGTGCCAGAGATCGCGGTATGCGTAGACACTGAATGCATACCGCGATCTCCGGCGCCACACTTACATACTTACCTGACTGGGAGGAGCGTTGCCGCGGAGCCTCTCTTCTCGCCGGAGACCGGGGCAGGAGTGAGGCGTCGGAATCAGCGCATGCGCCTAGCGCTATCCGGCACCATTTTACTGAAGACACGTTTGCAGTGTGTCTTCAGCAAAATGGCGCCGGACAGCGCGGTATGGGCACGCGCGTACTTGGGCGCCGCACTCCTCCTCTGACCTCCGGCAGAATGGGACACAGCACTGGAGCACAGGGATGAAAGGTGAGTATAACTGTTTATTTTTTTTGTATGTGTGCAGGGTGAGAGGGATGAGGGGTGCCATACATACCAGGATTGGGGAGATAGGGTACCACACATAGCAGAGGGGGGCATGCATACCAGGATTCAGATGAGGGGCCATGCATACCAGGATAGGGATGAGGGGTACCATGTATACTAGAGTAGGGATGAGGGGTACCATGCATACCTGGATAGGGATGAGGGGTACCATACATACCAGAATCAGGATGAGGGGTACCATATATACCAGGATGAGGGATGGGGTGCCATGCATACCAGGATTGGGGATGAGGAAGCCATGCATACCAGGATGAGGGATTGGGTGCCATGCATACCGGGATTGGGAGATGAGGAAGCCATGTATACCAGGATGAGGGGTTGAGTACTATACATACCAGGATTGGGGGATGAGGGGTGCCATGCATACCAGGATTGGGATGAGGGGTGCCATATGACTCGCCCCCTGGGCCGTGGGGCACCCGGAACCGGGCTTCAGTGCGATGATGGGGGTAGTAGTGGCAACCCGATCCCGTGGCTCAGGGTGGTCAGACCAAATGCTGTGGCAGTCTATTTGTAGGGTTATGAATGTCCGACTACGCCACCCGTGGATTGCGGTCAGGGATGACCGCCGCTGCAAGGCAGACCGCTGAGGCTGATGTTGGTATGCAGCACAAGGATAGGATAACTCCCCACGGGAAGAGTGTAGCCTCAGGGCAGTGTAATAGGATGCTGGGGGTGATGGTGCAGGCCGCAATAATAAGGGTTCAGAGTCTGCTTCAAACAGTCCAGGGTCTTTATTGTAGTTAGTACTAATGACCCGACAGGAGTACAAGTAGGAATGGGCCTGGGTGTCTGAGAGCATTCGGGCAAGCCCCACTGGTCAGGGTGAGTGGGTAGGCCTACCGTTCTCTCTCTGCCCTTGCTGACTATCCCCCTTTTCGTGGTGTGATAGCCCACGTCCCTGGGCTGGCCGTGTACTACGCCTGTATGGCTTGCGACTCGGGCCTTAGGTACCTGTTGCTTCTCCGTGCTGTACCGGTCCCTCTGTGTGGCGGAGCCTTCAGGCATCTCAGGCCAAGGGACCTGAAATCCCTCGCGGGTTGGCTATCTGCTGCCGGGCTTGCAACCCTGACAGCCTCGGACCCCAGTGTCCGGTTGTGTAGTTCTCTCTCAGCCAGGACCGGCTCTCGACGCCTCTGTCCCTGGCTTGCTGTTCCTCCTCTGCCTCCCGGACTCCTCAGCTGCTGCTGACCTGTTCCTTTCCTCTGGGAATCCTTCTGGATGCTTCAGAAGTGGGTCCTGGTCTCTCTAACCCTGCCCTCAGTTCCAGCTTTTATAGGGGCAGCCTGCTCCCCCTACTGGCCTGGGACAGGAGGTGCTGCATGCTAATGGTCCCTGACCAGGGAACCTCCTTCCTGCTCTCAGACACAGCCTTTAATATTTGTGGCATCCAGGCCTGGGGTGACACACATATACACCAGGATGAGAGATGGGGTGCCATGCATACCAGGATTGGGATGAGGGGTGCCATGCATACCAGGATTGGGGATGAGGGGTGCCATGCATACTGTAACGGATCTGGGAGGTGGAACCTCTGAGCTACTATACAAAGGGGCAGTCCTTGTAAGGAAGCGGGTGGCTCCCAGGGAAGGTGGGCAGGTAGTCACGGCAAGTGACAGGGACAGTCTCTGGATAGAAGGGCAGGAGGTCACGGCAAGTGACGGGAACAGTCTCTTGACAGGCAGGTGGTCACAGCAAGTGACAGCAGGGTAGGAGTCTCTAGACAGGCAGGTGGTCAAGGCAAGTGACAGCAGGGTAAGAGTCTCTAGACAGGCAGGTGGTCACGGCATGTGACGGCAGAGCCTCCAGGTAGGCTAGCAGGCGGGTAGCAGGTGAGCGCTCCCAGGGGAGCGGGTAAGAGTCTCTCGGCTGGCTGGCAGGTGGTCACGGCAAGTGACGGCAGAGCCTCCAGGTAGGCTAGCTGGTGGGTAGCAGGTGAGTGCTCCCAGGTGAGCGGGTAAGAGTCTCTCGGCTGGCTGGCAGGTGGTCACAAGCAGGTATCAGGCAGGTATCAGGCAGGTATCAGGCAGGTATCTGGCAGGTATCAGGCAGGTGCTTCCTGATCCGCAGGCGGACTGGCCCATAGACAGACTGGCGGATGCTGGTAGACAGACTGTCGGATAGCGGGGAATGCAAGCAGGTAGACAGTGCAATGCGTACCAGGATTGGGAATGAGGGGTGCCATGCGTACCAGGAATGGGGATTAGGGGTGTCATACGTACAAAAATTGGGGATGACGGGTGCTATGCGTACCAAGATTGAGAATGAGGGTTGCCATGCGTACCAGGATTGGGGATGAGGGGTGCAATGCGTACCAGGATTGGGGATGGGGTGTCATGCATACCAGGATTGGGAATGAGGGGTACCATGCATATCAGGATGAGGGATGGGGTGCCATGCATACCAGGATGAGGGATGGGATGCCATGCATACCAGGATAGGGATGTGGGGGGGCCATGCATACCAGGATTCAGATGAGGGGCCATGCATACCAGGATAGGGATGAGGGGTACCATGTATACCAGGATAGGGATGAGGGGTGCTATGCATACCAGGATAGGGATGAGGGGTACCATACATACCAGGTTTGAGGTTGAGGGGTGCCATGCATACCAGGATGAGGGATGGGGTGCCATGCATACCAGGATTGGGAATGAGGGGGGCCATGCATACCAGGATTCGGATGAGGGCTATGCATACCAGGATAGGAATGAGGGGTACCATGTACAGTACAGACCAAAAGTTTGGACACACCTTCTCATTTAAAGATTTTTCTGTATTTTCAAGACTTTGAAAATTGTACATTCACACTGAAGGCATCAAAACTATGAATTAACACATGTGGAATTATATACTTAACAAAAAAGTGTGAAACAACTGAAAATATATCTTATATTCTAGGTTCTTCAAAGTAGCCACCTTTTGCTTTGATGACTGCTTTGCACACTCTTGGCATTCTCTTGATGAGCTTCAAGAGGTGGTCACCGGAAATGGTCTTCCAACAATCTTGAAGGAGTTCCCAGAGATGCTTAGGACTTGTTGGCCCTTTTGCCTTCACTCTGCGGTCCAGCTCATCCCAAACCATCTCGATTGGGTTCAGGTCTAGTGATTGTGGAGGCCAGGTCATCTGGCGTAGCACCAGGGGCGTACATAGAAATCATGGGGCCCCATAGCAAAAGTCCAAATTGGGCCCCCCTTCCCCGTAAAAAAAATCTGCAACGTAACTGGAATCACAGTGTATAGGCGCAGTCACAAAAGGACATAGCTATCTACTTTGGAAGACAGGGAAATGGACATGTCTTGTAGCATATACATAGTAAATGTGCCCATACTGAAGTGACTCGCCCCCTGGGCCGCTTGGTGAACCCGGAACCGAGCCTCTGGTGGGATGCTGGGGGTGGTAGTCTCAGTGTGGCGGCGACCCGGTCCGTGGCTCAGGGTGGTCAAACCAGTGGCATTCTTAGTGTGATAACAAATGTCCGACTACGCCACCTGTGGATTGCGGTCAGTGGGGACCGCCCCTGCGCTGCAGGCCGCTGAGGCTGATGTTGTAAGCGCAGCCAAGTATGGGATAACTCCCCACGGGAGAAGTATTGCCTCAGGGCAGCTAGTGTGGATGATGGGAGTGATGGTGTGAGCGTCCCAGTACTAATGGTGCTGGTGCGGCGATGAAACACAGAGACGTGTGGTGCAGTTCAGGGTCTTTACTGATGGTATAAAGCAGACCCTCCCGGGAGTACTGGTTAGCAGTAGAGGCCTGGTCAGTCTGTGAGCAAGCAGGATCTCCCCCTGGCCAGGTGGAGTTGTAGGCCTCCCCGTCTATCTGCACTCTTTCCTGGCTACCTTGCTCTATGCGGGTAGAAGTAGCCCACGTCCCTGAGTATACCGTGTGGTGCTCACCCGTATGGCCGGTGACTTGGGGCCTTCTGTTAGCCTCCGCTCCACGACGGCGGTGCTGGTCCCTTGCTTGTGACCGTGCCTCCGGGCTTCTAAGGCCAGAGGACCTGGAATCCCCTGCCGGTTGGATTCTGCTGCTGGATCTGGATGTCCCCACAGCCTCGGACTCCGTGTCCGGGTTTAGTGTCTTCAGCCAAGGCGAGCTATCTAGCTTCCAGCCTCTGGTTCTCACTCCTGCTCCTACAGAGCTCCTGCTGTATCTTTCCCTCTCCAAGCTCTGACTCCCCTAATCCTGCCCCAGACCCAGTTTATAAGGGCAGATTCCTCCCCTCCCAGGTCTAGGCGGGCAGTGTTGCATGCTTAGGGCTCCTGACCAGAGAAACCTCCCACTTGCTCTCAGACATAATATTTCTATTACTGTGGCAACCAGACCCCTGAGGTGCCACATTCCCCCTTAGTAAATTTTAGTACTCCGGGACTGAACACATTTTTAAAGAAACATAAATACAAGGGTATAAACGATAATACAATAACATATTTACAAGAAGCTTTATTTCTTTAAAGGTCACGGCGTGTCCGCAACCGTGTGTCCATATCACCCAAGGTGAAGTTTGTGAAACAAGAGGGTGTCCATGTCACCCAAGGTGAAGCTTTAAGCGAAGTAGGGGACCTGTCCAAAGCAAACCCCTTGCGTTGGCCTTGGGCGTGGCTGCAAGGCTGAAGCTAGCTACTTTGGGCCGCAAGGAGGCCACGCCAGACAGGATTTCTCTTCTGCGGCCATCTTCGCAAGAGGCACAGTGTGCAACTATCTACAAGATTGTTCCGGTTATCCAGCGTCCATAACCTGTTAGTCCAAATAAATCTGCAGGGTAACTGAGAAACATAATTAATAACAGGCAACAACAAAAACTATCAACATTTCTCAATAAACAGGTAAATTTACAGTGCATTACTTTATATTTTCCAGCGAGCGGGCATCTGACCTCTAGTGACTCTAGTGGACCTACGGAGCTCACTAACTGGTCCTGCACTACAGGGTGTAGGAGGTGTTATGGGTAAGCTGGGCAGCTGTCTGCGCACTCTTTGGCTCACAAGGGGCACGGCAGGCTCACTACTAGCAGAGGGTTGATCCTCCTGTCCTGCTGGTGTGGACTCTTCTGCCTCCTGGGCCGGCTGCTCTTCCAGCTCTACCTGGTCTTCTGTAGGCACTTGAGGGGCTGGCTGGAGAAAGGTGAGGACGGGCACCACGATAGCGTTGTTTACTTGTGTCCAGGACCGGGGAAAGTCTCAGAGTACTGTGCTGATCATTTCCTCCTTTTCCTCTACGGGTTGAGGGTCTTCCTGATCTTCATCCATGCTTTGCAACTTCTTGGGGCACTTTTTCAGGTGGTCTCTGGAGACAGTGGCTGTGGTCTCTCCTCCATCCTTGCTGATGACGTACACCTTTGGATTATTGTGGCTTGAGGGCAGTACGGTGTACGGGTCCTTTTCCCACTGGTCGTCCAACTTATGGAGCCGCCTTTTTCTTTTCAAGACCTGCTCTCCAGGTACCAGGGGAACAGCGGGAGCATGTTGGTTATAAGTCCTCTCCTGCCTTTCTCTTGATTGACAGAGACTTCGCTCGACCCTCTCCTGTACTTTCCGGTACTGCTGCTGCCGTTCTGTATCCCAGTCTGCCTCTGGCGAGGTGTCCTCAGGTGTCAGGACTCCCATATCCAGGTCAATAGACAGCTTACCAGGTCTTGCTCTCATTAGGTAAGCCGGGGTACAGTTGGTGGAACCTACCGGGATGTGGTTGTACAGGTCCACCAGATCGGGCAGTTTCTCAGGCCACAAACTGCGTTCTTCCAGGGGCAATGTTTTTAGCAGATCTATCACCACCTGGTTCATCTTCTCGCAGAGTCCATTGGTTTGGGGGTGACAGGGCGTTGTTCTTATCTTCTTGCAGCCATACAGGTTGCAGAACTCCTGGAAGACCTCTGCTTCGAAGGCTGGTCCTTGGTCTGTCAACACTTGCTCCGGGTACCCGTGTGGACGGCAGAAGTGCTGCTGGAAGGCTCTAGCTGCTGTTTGAGCCGTTAAGTCCTTGACGGGAACCACCACCAGGAACCGGGAGTAGTGATCTACGATTGTGAGGGCGTAGACATACCCAGATCTGCTCGGAGCCAGTTTCACATGGTCCTGGGCTACCAGTTCCAGTGGCTGTCTGGTGATGATGGGCTGCAGGGGAGTCTTCTGGCTGGCATGGTCCTTTCTTCTTAGGTTGCACGGGCCACAGTCTCTGCACCACCTCTCGATGGCTCCTCTCATGCCTACCCAGTAGAACCGTTCACGCAACAAGTACTCCAGCTTCTTCCATCCAAAATGTCCTGCTCCGTTGTGGTATGCCTCCAGAACCATAGCCGCGTCTCGTCTTGGGACCACTACCTGCCAGGTCAACTCATGTGTTTGAGAGTTAACCATTCTCCGGCTTCTCCCTGTAGAGGAACAGTTTACTTTTCTCCTTCCACAGTTGCTTGGTCTCCTCCGGAGCGTCTGGGTCAAGACGGGCATCGGCCTGTGTCAGCATTTCCTTCACCAGACGGACTGCGGGATCACTGTCTTGCGTTTCCGCCCAGCTGTAGTGGGGCAAGGGATTAAACGTCACAGAGCGCCTGTCCTTCACACGGTGGGAATACAGGGTAATCCCATGACGGTGGAACGCAGTTTGGCATTCTAGACAGGGCATCCGCGTTGACATTTGAGCGTCCCACCCGGTATTTGATGGTGAATTCATAGTTGGACAGGCGGGCCATCCATCTCTGCTCCAGGGCACCGAGCCTTGCAGTGTCCAGGTGTGTCAACGGGTTGTTATCCGTGTACACGGTGAACTTGGAAGAGGCAAGGTAATGCTTGAAACGTTCAGTCACTGCCCACACCCCTGCCAGGAACTCCATCTTGAATGAGCTATAATTCTCAGGGTTCCTCTCCGTGGGCCGTAGCTTTCGGCTGGCGTAAGCGATTACCCGTTCTTTCCCCTGCTGGATCTGGGACAGTACGGCTCCTAGCCCGATGTTGCTTGCGTCCGTGTGGAGGATAAAGGGCTGGCTGTAATCAGGGTGCGCCAGGATTTCATCCCCCGTGAGGGCCATCTTCAGCTGGCAGAAAGACTCCTCTTCCAGCTTTTCCCACCTGAAGAGCGGCTTCTGGTTTTTAGCTTTCCGAGATTGACCTATCAGGAGGTCCTGCATAGGGGCTGCCATTTTGGTGAAACCGGGAATGAATCTTCGCTAGTAGCCTACCAACCCGAGGAACTGCCGCACTTCCTTTATGCTGGAGGGTCTTGGCCAATCTTTAATCACGGTGATCTTATCGGGGTCGGGAGCCACTCCGTCAGCACTCACCACGTGTCCCAGGTATTGCACCTTTGGTTTCAGGAGGTGACACTTGGAGGGTTTCACCTTTAGGCAGTAGCTTGCCAGGGCGTCAAACACTTCTGCCAGGTGTTTCAGGTGGTCCTCGTAAGTCTTGGAATAAATGATGACATCGTCCAGGTATAACAGGACCGTCTCGAAATTCCGGTGTCTCAGACAGCATTCCATCAACCGTTGGAAGGTTCCTGGTGCGTTGCAGAGCCCAAACGGCATACAGTTAAATTCGCTGAGACCCATCGGGGTGGTGAATGCGGTCTTCTCCCGGTCCGCCTCTGCTACAGGAACCTGCCAGTACCCGCTAGTGAGGTCCAAAGTAGAGAAGAAGTTAGCAGATTTTAATGCAGCTAAGGACTCTTCTATCCTTGGTAACGGGTACTCATCTTTGTGTGTGATACGGTTGACCTTCCTGTAGTCTACACACATTCTCATGGTGTTGTCTTTCTTTTTCACTAAGACTAGTGGAGCTGCCCAGGGGCTACAGCTGTCCCTAATTACCCCAGCCTCCTTCATGCCCTTTAACATCCCCTTGGCGTGCTGATAGTGTGCAGGGGGTACGGGTCGGTATCCCTCCTTTATGGGAGGATGGTCTCCCGTTGGGATGTGATGTTCCACCCCCTTCACTCGCCGAAAGTCTAGCGGGTGTTTGCTAAACACTCTCTCGTACTCCTGAACCACCCGGTAGACTCCCTGTTTTTGGTGTGAGGGAGTGGAGTCAGTACCCAAATGCAGTTGCTGACACCAGTCCTCCATTGGTTTCTTAGAGCCGTTACCTTCCTCTGGTTGAGATGGAGGCAAGGGTTCCACGGCCTGTACAGAGATCTGGTTTATGGTGAACAATTTGGCTAGCGTGGCATGCCGGGGCAGGTATACTTTTCTCTCCCTGATATTTATGATGCGGACGGGCACCCTCCCATGACGTACATCGACCACCCCCTGTGCTGTCAAAATGGTGGGCCTACTGTCTGAGTAGACGGGTTCTACCATTGCTTGGTAGTCTCTACCTCTTAGACCAATAGCTGCCCAGCACCAAATCATAATCTCACTTTTTGGGGGCATGGCAATAGGGAACGGGTCACACATTCTCACGCTACCTATCTCACCACCAGATAGTTCCACTTGTTGTCGCTTCATCAGTGCCCGGATCTCTTTTTGGAGCACACGCTGCTGGCTGGAACTGGCGTTATTGGCAACCTGCTGCAAAATAAGAATCACCTCTGCAAGACAGTTTTCAATTACGTTAGTACCTAGGGTTATTTTTGGGTGACTCTCGCGACGGTCAATGTCCACAATGATCAGTCCTTGTGCCGGCAGTTCAACTTTACCGACCTTGATGGTCACTTCTTTAAATCCTATCTGTGGCACGGGCTGACCATTGCTGGCGATAATGCTCAGGTCGTCATCTGGGTAGCGGGTTATGTCCGAGTCATTCTAGTACCGCTTGAAGAGCACGTACGGGATGGTGGTGACCTGTGACCCGGTGTCCAGTGTGGCACTCATAAGAATGCCGTCCAGTACCACAGGCAAGGCCTGACGTCCCCCTACGTACTTGTCACGCCAGTTCGATGGGCCTGATGATGTTAGGCCTGGGGGTTGGCCCTCTACCCCAGGTTGTGCCCGTTTAAATGACAGTACCTTGCCATATGTCCGGGTTGATTGCAGCGGCGGCAGATGGGTTGTCCGTCCTCGTTGTATCAGTCGCTGGGTCTTCCTCTGGCCGGTGGGGTCCTCCTCAGTCGGCGCCACGGAACGTCCTCCGTTCCGGATGCCAGCTGGATCTTTTCTGGAGAAGAGACCTGTAAAGACTGCACAGTTCTGGTTAGCGCGGCAACGCTCTTAGTCAGCTCTTGGACCTGATGGTGCAGGTCTGTAGCCGGGTTATTGTTCAAAGCCTGCGCATCAGCTCCCACAGGCCCTGCAGACAAGGGCGCCGCGTCCTGGTGATAAGTGATAGCAGGGCGCCTGTGGGTCACAGCGCCTCCTGGTGCCGGTTCTCGGAGCACCTGGATGGCTCTGTCCTTGAACTGTGCAAAGTCCAGGTCAGGGTCCTGTAAGGCCATTGCCCGCAACTGGGTTCGGTGGGCATTGCACAGTAGACCCTCAATAAATTGTTCGGTCAACAGCTTGTCTTCATTCCCCACGCTGACAGGGTCTGCCTGCTTAATGGCCTCTTGTAGGTTTAGAGCATAGTCTCTTATACTTTCATGTGTCCGTTGTTTGCACCCGTAAAATCTGAGCTTTATTTCGGCTGAGGTGCGGGTATCAAATGTGTCTTTCAGCCGGGCTAGTATTTCTCTGACAGTCCTCTTCTTCCTAGGTGGCCAGGACTTTACCTCCCTTTGGGCTGCCCCGATTAACTGGGCCACCAGGATGCTCACTTTTTGCTCTTCCGTGAGGGGGTATACCTGGAAGAGGCTATCCAGTCTTTCCCTAAAGTCACTTAGGGTATGTGACTCCCCTGAATACTGGGGTAGCCAGGTTGCCCCCGGGATATAGGGCATGGTGAATGGCATGACCGCAGCAGCGGTTGCGCTGGCGGCCGGTGTGTAGGTGGAGCTCCCCTTGGTGTCCGACATCCTCCTTCCCCCCTAGTGGACCGTGGCCTACCTTGCGATGCTCTTCTTCCGTAGGCCGCGGCTCTGCAGTCGATCGTCGGGGTTGAGGACCTTGCGTCGCGCTCCTGTGAGGTTAGCGTCGCTCTTCCTCCCTTCCAGGACCTTACGCAGCGTCGGAGCGTGGGGCGGAGCTTCGGATCTCGCGCGCTTTCGGCGTCCACGCCCCTCTTCTTCCTGCGCGGCGTCCTGAAGATGGCGTCCGATGACGGGAAGCGGCTGTGGATGGCGGGAAGACGGCAGAAGATGGCGGGAAACGAACCAAGATGGCGTCCGATGGCGGGAAACGACTCCGGACGGCGGGAAACTTCGCCACAGGTAAGTACAAAAGTCTTTTTCAGGCACGCAGTACCCGGTGGTTGCGGGCACGAAATCCTGCCGACTACGCCAAAGTTGACTCGCCCCCTGGGCCGCGTGGGGAACCCAGAACCGGGCCTCTGGTTGGATGCTGGGGGTGGTAGTCTCAGTGTGGCGGCGACCCGGTCCGTGGCTCAGGGTGGTCAAACCAGTGGCAGTCTTAGTGTAATAACAAATGTCCGACTACGCCACCCGTGGATTGCGGTCAGTGGGGACCGCCGCTGCGCTGCAGGCCGCTGAGGCTGATGTTGTAAGCGCAGCCAAGTATGGGATAACTCCCCATGGGAGAAGTATTGCCTCAGGGCAGCTAGTGTGGATGATGGGAGTGATGGTGTGAGCGTCCCAGTACTAATGGTGCTGGTGCGGCGATGAAACACAGAGACGTGTGGTGCAGTTCAGGGTCTTTACTGATGGTAAAAAGCAGACCCTCCCGGGAGTACTGGTTAGCAGTAGAGGCCTGGTCAGTCTGTGAGCAAGCAGGATCTCCCCTTGGCCAGGTGGAGTTGTAGGCCTCCCCGTCTATCTGTACTCTTTCCTGGCTACCTTGCTCTATGCGGGTAGAAGTAGCCCACGTCCCTGAGTATACCGTGTGGTGCTCACCCGTATGGCCGGTGACTTGGGGCCTTCTGTTAGCCTCCGCTCCACGACGGCGGTGCTGGTCCCTTGCTTGTGACCGTGCCTCCGGGCTTCTAAGGCCAGAGGACCTGGAATCCCCTGCCGGTTGGATTCTGCTGCTGGACCTGGATGTCCCCACAACCTCGGACTCCGTGTCCGGGTTTAGTGTCTTCAGCCAAGGCGAGCTATCTAGCTTCCAGCCTCTGGCTCTCACTCCTGCTCCTACAGAGCTCCTGCTGTATCTTTCCCTCTCCAAGCTCTGACTCCCCAAATCCCGCCCCAGACCCAGTTTATAAGGGCAGATTCCTCCCCTCCCAGGTCTGGGCGGGCAGTGTTGCATGCTTAGGGCTCCTGACCAGAGAAACCTCCCACTTGATCTCAGACATAATATTTCTATTACTGTGGCAACCAGACCCCTGGGGTGCCACAGAAGCCTTTTTATTGTTCTCAACCCTTTTATCGCCCTATAGATTTAAATACCCCCAAAAAAGCATCCAACACACTGTATGATAACCCCTACAGTAAATTCCCCTACTGTAACCCTCACATGCACAGTATGATGACTCCATAGTCCCCCCAGCAAAGTATGATGTCCACACAACCACCCACACAATATGATAACTCTGACAGCACCCAAACACAGTATGATGGTCCACACACACTCCCCACAGCAACCCCCCCTCACACAGTATGAAGGTCCCCGCAAAGTATGATGATCCCCACAGACCCACATTGTATGATGATCCTCACACAGTTTGATGGCCCCATAGGCCCTCCACAGGACCTCCAAACAATATGATGAAGGTACGCACAGTATGATGGTCAGCACATTTCCCCCTCACACAGTAAGCAGCACAGTGGCTCAGCGGTTAGCACTGCAGCCTTGCAGCTCTGGGGTACTGGGTTCAAATCCCACCAAGGACAACATCTGCCAGGAGTTTGTATGTTCTCCCCGTGTTTGTGTGGGTTTCATCCGGGTTATCCAGTTTCCTTCCACACTCCAAAGACATACTGATAGGGAATGAAAATTGTGAGCACCAGTGGGGATAGTGCTGATAATGTCTGTAAAGTGCTGTGGAATTAATGGCACTATATAAGTGAATAAAATAAATATGTACCATATTTTGCGGATTATAAGCCGCACCCCAAATTTTGCGGTGCAAAATAGGAAAAAATATTTGTTGTTTTTTTTTAAATAAAATGGTGGGCCTTATAATCCTTTTTACCTGGGGGCAGTGGTAGTGGAGGGGGGGGGGGGTCATAGGAGCCAGGCTCACACAAACCGGAGACTGGCGGGAGAGAAGGCTACGGCAGGAGACGGGTGATGCTGCGGCCCCGCCCTCAGAAGAAATGTCAGTGATTCAAGGCGGTGGTGGTGGCAGTAGGAGCTAGGCAAGTTCAGCGAGGCGATGCTGCGGCCCTGTCCTCAGAAGTCGGCGGTGAGCGGAGGCGAGGTTCCCTATCCTGTACATAGCCCTGCGCTGTGCTTTTGTAAAATGGCCGCCGGAGCATTCGCAGATCAAGATCTCTAGAGAACTCGGCCAGCTCCCGCCGCCACCACCACCGCCTTGAATCACTGACATTTCTTCTGAGGGCGGGGCCGAAAAATCGCCCCGCTACTGCCGCAGCCGCCGCCAACCTCCTGTGCTTGGGACCCCTATCCGCCGCCGCCCCCCAAGTAGCCATAACTTTTCATTATAAGAGGCACACCCTTTTTCCTCCCAAATTTTGGGGGAAAAAGTGTGTCTTTTTAATCCGAAAAATACAGTGAGTAAAATAAAATAAATAAATAATATTGGCCCCCACAGTAGTCCCCACCACAATATGATGGTTGCCACAAGCCCCCCACATCATATGATGACCCCCTTTCAGTAGTCCCCATCACAGTATAAGACCCCACAGACCCTTACAAGTCCTGACTAGGAGAGCATGAGCTGCCGTGCAGATAAATGTGTGTAAAGCAGTAATTTATACAATTTATTAATGTTCAGCTCTAATCCCCTCTGGTCCCAGAAGTTCCTCCTCAAGCCTTTTGGTGATCGACACAGGACAGTGTGACAGTAGCTCTAGCTCGGTGTGAAGGAGGCTTCCTGACTCTCTTTGTGCACAATCACAGCCCTCCTCCCCATAAACCTGTAAATAGTTAGCAGAATTCTATTTACGACCCCTCCCCCTGACTTAACACCCGCACATCCAACAATCAGCATGCAGGTGGAAACTCATCTGACTGAGTCATTTCACACAGAGAGCCCAGCGCTGCCCTGCTAACCTGCAGTGTCAGCTGAGTGTCACCCCGGCCTCCAGGACGCTCCCTCTGTCTCCATTAGCCAGGCTCCAATGATCACCACGCTCCAGGTGCTCAGCTCCTCTCTGCTGTGCACGCAGCGCAGTGATCTAGAGGGGCGTGTCTATGGAGAGAGCAGCCGGCTCCGGGCCCCCTGAACGCTGGGGCCCCATAGCAGTCGCGTGGTCTGCCTCTATGGGCGGTACGCCACTGCGTAGCACCCCATCACTCTCCTTCTTGGTCAAATAGCCCTTACACAGCCTGGAGGTGTGTTTGGGGTCATTGTCCTGTTGAAAAATAAATGATGGTCCAACTAAACGCAAACCGGATGGAATAACATGCCGCTGCAAGATGCTGTGGTAGCCATGCTGGTTCAGTATGCCTTCAATTTTGAATAAATCCCCAACAGTGTCACCAGCAATGCACCCCCACACCATCACACCTCCTCCTCCATGCTTCACGGTGGGAACCAGGCATGTAGAGTCCATCCGTTCACCTTTTCTGCGTCGCACAAAGACACGGTGGTTGGAACCAAAGATCTCAAATTTGGACTCATCAGACCCAAGCACAGATTTCCACTGGTCTAATGTCCATTCCTTGTGTTCTTTAGCCCAAACAAGTCTCTTCTGCTTGTTGCCTGTCCTTAGCAGTGGTTTCCTAGCAGCTATTTTACCATGAAGGCCTGCAGCACAAAGTCTCCTCTTAACAGTTGTTGTAGAGATGTGTCTGCTGCTAGAACTCTGTGTGGCATTGACCTGGTCTCTAATTTGAGCTGCTGTTAACCTGCGATTTCCTCAGAAGCAGAGGTGACTCTTGGTCTTCCTTTCCTGGGGCGGTCCTCATGTGAGCCAGTTTCTTTGTAGCGCTTGATGGTTTTTGCAACTGCACTTGGTGACACATTCAAAGTTTGCCCAATTTTTCGTACTGACTGACCTTCATTTCTTAAAGTAATGATGGCCACTCGTTTTTCTTTACTTAGCTGCTTTTTTCTTACCATACTACAAATTCTAACAGTCTATTCAGCAGGACTATCAGCTGTGTATCCACCTGACTCCTGCACAACACAACTGATAGTCCCAACCCCATTTATAAGGCAAGAAATCCCACTTATTAAACCTGACAGGGCACACCTGTGAAGTGAAAACCATTTCCGGTGACTACCTCTTGAGGCTCATCAAGAGAATCCCAAGAGTGTGCAAAGCAGTCATCAAAGCAAAAGGTGGCTACTTTGAAGAACCTATAATATAAGACATATTTTCAGTTGTTTCACACTTTTTTGTTAAATATATAATTCCACATGTGTTAATTCATAGTTTTGATGCCTTCAGTGTGAAAGTACAATTTTCAAAGTCATGAAAATACAGAAAAATCTTTAAATGAGAAGGTATATCCAAACTTTTGGTCTGTACTGTATACCAGGATAGGGATGAGGGGTACCATGTGACTCGCCCCCTGGGCCGTGGGGTACTCGGAACCGGGCAATAGGGATACGATGGGGGTAGTAGTGGCGACCCGGTCCCGTGGCTCAGGGTGATCAAACCAGTGACAGTCTTTTAGATGTTTTAAGTGATGTCCGACTACGCCACCCGTGGATTGCGATTATTAGGAACCGCCGCTGCAAGACAGTCCCCTGAGGTTGATGGTGTATGCAGCTGAGATTATATAACTCCCCACGGGAAGAGTGTAACCCCAGGGCAGTGCGGTGGATGGTGGGGGTGATGGTGCAGAGAGTCCCAGTGCCGTTAGTGCTGGAGGAGCAAAAGAGTACACAGACAACGCACTGCAGTCCAATGTCTTTTACTCACAGTTCAGGTGCTCCGGGTCACTTCTGCGCAACCAGTGACCACCCAAGCCGTGCAGTGTCCACCAGGTGAGGGGCTCGGTCAACCCCCAGGCAGTTCAGAAGCATGGCACAGGACCCCCTTCAATCCTTTCTCTGGCCTGCCTCACCAGTGACCCACTTTTGTCCAGCTGCCGCGGATCTGCGCTGGTAAACGTGGGGCCCGTCCCCCGCTGTCCTATATGGTGCCTTCCTAGCAGGTTTGATGAGGTGTCGCACCAATAAATTATCACGACCTCCGATCTTTGGCTGAGGGTAGTTTCTCCTCCACCAACTTGGGATCCGGTACCCTTAATCTGCCTGACCCTTCACCCTGTATTCTCGTGGGTTCTTAGGGTCCCTTCTACCTTCTTGTTCCTGAGCCCTTCTGTTTCTTCCTCTCTTTCTCTGCTGTTCCTTTCTGTTTCTGTTCCTTTCTGTTCTTGTTCCTTTCTGTTCCTGGCCCTCTCCCTAGGCCTGCCTCATGGAGCCGGGCCCAGACTGAGCCACAGTTCCCTGTCAGCCCTCTCTGGCCGAACTCCTTCTCTCTCTTCTCCTCCTGCTTGAACTGACCCAGAACTAAGATGGTGCCCACCTTTTATACCTCCCTCTAGAAACATGAGCCCAGGTGACCAGCAACCAATGGGCTCCTATCTACGCTCAGGAACCAACCCCTATCTGCTCCTACATCACTGGGTATTCCTCCCCCTCCCCACTCCAGCCAGGGACATGGTCTGTCGTGCCTGCATTTCTGTCTAATGGGAGCACCGTTGAGCTGTCCCTCGGAAATGGGGTGAGTGTGCTGTATGCAGCTAACTGAGACCTGGTCCATATTCCATCCTTACCCGGGAGTGGAATATCACACCTCTGGCAGAGGTGCAATACCCCTGTAGCGGCCGAACCCTCGGGCCGCTACACATGCATACCAGGATGAGGGATGGGGTGCCATGAATACCAGAATAGGGATGAGGGGTACCATGCATACCAGGATGAGGGGTAACAGACATACCAGGATAGGGATGAGGGATGGGGTACCATGCATACCAGGATAGGGATGAGGAGTGCCATGCATACCAGGATGGGGGTAAAGGGCCCATGCATACCAGGATAAGGCTGAGAGGGCCATTCATACCAGGATTGGGTATGAAAGAGCCATGCATACCAGGATGAGGGATGAGGGGTGCCATGCATACCAGGAATGGGGATGAGGGGTGCCATGCATACCAGGATTGGGGGTGAGGGGTGCCATGCATACCAGGATTGGGCGTGAGGGGTGCCATGCATACCTGGATTGGGGGTGAAGGGTGCCATGCATAGAAGGATGTGGATAAAGGGTGTCATGCATACCAGGATAGGGATGAGGGGTGCCATGCATACCAGGATAGGGATGAGGGGTGCCATGCATACCAGGATAGGGATGAGGTGTGATAGGCATACCAGGATAGGATGGGGGCAGCACATAACAGCATGGGATAACAGGATTGGGAAGCACAAATACCAGGATGGGGGCAGCACAAATACTAGGATGGGGGCAGCACATACCAATAAAAATGCTCGCCACCCGGGCGTAGAACGGGTTCAATAGCTAGTATTGTATAAAGCCGTCAGTCATCACTCCTAACTCCTCCTAACACATGCATGTTCCATTTGGCTGAGCATGTGTGTGCTCATATCTGAGAAAAAGCATGAAGACCCCTAAACACATTAGTGCAAAGTCAGCTGAACCCGCCAATTTACTATATCTCACGTGTATTGTGGGGCTCTCAACCCATGACAAACTGCAATGTCCCATACTTTTGTTTTAAGCTTTTGCTTTGAGATAAGTCGCACTTAGAAGGGCCTGGCAGTCAACTACTCCTCTTTCTCCTTAAAAACTGCACGCCTATTTAGGCAGAACCACCTACATGTGTATAGGGAGGACAGGCAAGATGGCTGACTGCCCTTCCTGCATTATACAAACATGACTTAAATGTGTAGGCTCTGCTGTTTATGATTTTTGTAGGACTTTTACTGTTCCAATCAAAATTTTTGAACCCCCATTAAAAATTAGGTTTCTTTGCAAAATTCACAAACTTTCTGCTGTTTCCAATAAACCAATCAAACAAGAACAGTGTAAATGAGGCAAAATAAATAATATAACATCACTACTGCATAAGAGGCCACTAATAATGGAGATTATACAGAAACTTTTATAGATTGTTCTTCTTTTTATTTTTCCATAAATGATGTTATTATCATGGAAGGTGATGGAGCAGATGATGATGATGACTCCACTCCTCAGGCCTCGGCTTGCACTTGAGCTGTTTTTAGAAATCCAGGTCTGCATCACACATGACGGAGAGGTGAAGAGCAGGAATGTTTTCCTGAATCCCTCTAGGATGTTCATCCTACAACACTGCGTTCAACCATATGGCCTTCTTTCTGTCCATGTCCAGGCAGGTGAAAGAGCAGCCGCTTCCTTCTGTCTGTTCATGTCCAGGTGGGTGAAGGAGCAGCCGCTTCCTTCTGTCTATCCATGTCCAGGTATGTGAAGGAGCAGCCGCTTCCTTCAGTATATCCATATCCTATTAATGAAGGAGCAGACGCTTCCTTCTGTCTGTCCTTTTCCACCACATTGTAGATGAGTCGTCCAGATGGTGACATAGCAAGTATGACTGGAAGAATTCCTTCAATTTCAGCCAATAATTACTTACTATGTTGATCCAGAGTAAGGCGAAAAATAACCCCGAAGACTAGTTGTTGGATAATCCTCATATCAGGGGAAAAAAATTCCTTCCTGACCCCAAATATGGCGATCGGAATGAATCCCTGGATGGTTGGTCCTCTAATCTACTTGGATGTTATCTGGTGGAAGCTCGGTAGGTTTGTCAAAGTCTAGTAAATAAGAAAGTCCAGTGTAGTTGTATCGTCCAATTAAAGGTTCATTCCTAGATGTTGCTGGAATGGGGCTGATTTCTCTCAGCCTAATACTCCTGTAAGAAGAGAAATATACACGTCTGAGAATCATCCCCTCACATACAGTATATACTGTATACATGGGGTGCAAGGATAAGGTGTATAGTGTGTATGTGTGTTACTGGGCAGTGATATAGATGTCCCTATATGATATACTTACAGAAGTCCCATGGGAATGGTGGATCGGCTGTGCCGGATTCCACTTTGCTCCAGTCTATGGAGTTGAAGAACGGATGGTATCTGATGGACGATATAATAGCCAATCGAGAGAATGGAATTTTGCAGAGGAGCTGGAAAATGAAAGAGACCATTAGTCATTATATTATGTATTATTAGTAGCAAGTTATTACACAATGTCTATGAACTGTCCAAATCTTATGTTCATATCTTCTTATCACCCTCCATCATCCGTCTTCATCTGATCCTACTCACCCCTTCCATGATATCGATGGCATCAGGGCAGATGCTTGGTGGATAATAAGGAACATCATTCTGCAGTGATTCGCAATATTCCTCTTTTGAGCCGAGGCTATAGAACGGCTGATTACCTACAATCATCGTAAATAGTAGGGCGCCAAAGGAAAATGAGTCCACCTGATAGTTGTGGTCTTCTCCATACATTATCTGTGGGAACATGAGACAGGAGATGAGCTGAATACACTGGTGAGTGGATTTACGCACAGGCCATGAGGACCGATCTGTGATTAGATATGAGCAGGATACATAGGCATCAGAGTATTACTCAGTCCTATCAGCATCAATCAGACGGAGGTTCCTTACCTCTGGCGCAGCGTAACCAATAGAGCCTACTAATTCATTAAATGTTTCCTTCTCAAACACTTTTATTGCTGATGAGCCAAAGTCAGCGATTTTGATGTGTCCGATGTCATCTAGGAGAATGTTCTCAGGCTTCAGGTCACTGCAGGAAAAAGAGCAGATACTGATTGTGAGGAGGATAATTCATAAAAAGAACTTTATATAATAGATATGTAAGAAAGGAGACAACAGGGAGTCAGAGGTGATATATTTATGTCTGTAGCTGAACTGATTACCGATGTATGATGCCTCTTTCATGAAGATATTGGATTCCGCAGACCATCTCTGCTGCAAAGAGCCTATGGAGAAGAAAGTAGAGGATCAGTGGTTACACACACAATCATACAGAGAGCATGAGGAGATCACACACCTGTCCCACGAACATGCACATCTTCATTTTCTCCTGTTGTCATTGTCCATTGCTGGGATTACAATGTACGGGCAACAGATTATTAGGATTCAGTTATAAGACATTTACCTTGTTGCCTTTATATCATAAGGCATTGATTTTTCCATGTGATCAAACAGGTCTCCTCCAGCCATGTAGTCCATCGCTATGATGTATTGATTAGGTGTCTCCATAAATCCCTGCAGAGAGGTTAGGAAGCGGCATCCAGTGGCCCTTTTCAGGACTTCTATCTCAGTAATGACTTTGTCCTCAGCGCGACGACTCTGGTCCATGATTTTGACAGCCAGCAGTTCTTCACTGATCGGATCTGATGCCAAGATGACCTGAAGGAAAATCACAACAGATCAGACCAAACTCTGTCATCCCACAGGAATCAGTCTAATGCAGAGCTGGATAATGTGCGTCTCACGGACCGAGACAGCAAAAAGGCTGTCCCAATGCCACCGCTATCCGCACATCCTCAGTATGCAGACACAGGTAAATACATTGGTGGAAGAGGGGCTGCCAACTACTTCTTCCACCAATCAGCATGTGAGACAGCAGACGTGATGACTTCATTACATCGTGTCTGCTGTATGGAAAGTCAGTTCACCGGAGACAGGAGCAAAGTGTTGGGGGAACGGGACCGAGGTGAGTATGTGCTGGTTTCTTTTTTTCCCCCATATATGTATGAGATGTTTGCATGTATATTGGAGGCCATGAGGGGCTCATACTGTATGAAGGAGGCAATGTGAGGGCTCATACTGTAAATAGTAGGCAATGTGGCGGCTTATACTGTATATAGGAGGCAATGTGGGGGCTCATACTGTATATAAGAGACAATGTTGGGGCTCATACTGTATATAAGAGGCAATGTGGGGGCTCATACTGTAAATAGGAGGCAATGTGGGGGCTCATACTGTAAATTTGAGGCAATGTGAGGGTTCATACCTTAAATAGGAGGCAATGTGGGGGCTCATACTGTAAATAGGAGGCAATGTGGGGGCTTATACTGTATATAGGATGCAATGTGGGGGCTCATACTGTATGTAGGAGGCGATGTGGGAGTTCAAACTGTATATAAGAGGCAATGTGGAGGCTCATACTGTATATAAGAGACAATGTGGAGCTCATACTGTATATAGGGGACAATGTGGAGGTTCATACTGTATAAAGAGAGGTAATGTGGGGCTCATATTTTATATAGGGTCTATGTGAGGGCTCATATTGTATATAAAGAGGCTATGTGGGGGCTCGCTCTGCATATAGAGAGGCTATGTGGAGGCTTAAGCTATATACAGGTTGCTATGTGGGGGCTCATACTTTAAGGGGCAATTTTGGGGCTCATACTGTATATAGAGGGCTGTGTGTGGGCTCATACTGTATATAGAGAAGCTATGTGGGGGCTTACACTTTACGTAGGAAGTTGTGTGGGAGTTCATACTGTAAATAGGGGGCTGTTATTGGGCTCATACGGTATATAGGGGAGTGTCAGCAATACGTAATTTTGCTCAATTTAAGTGATAATATAAAATACTAATTATAATTGTAATAAATATGTTAATTTTAATATTGAGCAGAATAGATTGGGGAACACGGAAGAGTAGAAATTCACACTTACTTTTCCGAAGCCTCCCTCTCCAAGATCTTCATGGAAATTGAGATTGGAAAGTTCAATATGATTTTCTGTGCCGACCAATTCTCTAAAGGGTAAAATACGGAAACTGGCTTCATCAAGGTCTTGTACTGGCATGACCGCTGTGCCGGAGGGTGTCTCAACGCTTCCATCTGCTGAGATGATAAAAGAGTTATTGATAAATATAAATACATTACATTTTTAATCAAATTTCTGTAATTAAGCTGAAAATGTCTGACATTTGTGCCCTGATTCATCCAAACTGTCGAATGTAGAAAAATTGTCCTGTTGCCCATAGCAACCAATCACAGCTCAGATTCCATTTTTTCACATTCTATGGAACAGTGAAAGCTGCATTGTGATGGGTTGCTGTGGCAACAAGGAAAGTATTTCTGCAATTTTGATAATCAAGGCCTGTCAACCCCCAGTCTATTATACTAAACTGTTTCATTCTTACCTGGAGCATCTTTATCCAGTGATGTGTGTGGTGGGGAAACAATCAGGTGTTTGGTCTCTGGGATGGAGATGTTCTCATCTGGTGACCTGGCCCTTTGTAATGCACAATTCCCATTGACAATGGGTTTGGCATAGAAAAGACATCTCCTACATTGGACAACCCAGTCTCTGTTGTTTCTGATTCTCTTCTGGGCTGCCGCTCTTTGTAGGTTTTGAGTCTCTTGGCTTTCAGAACTGGAGAATGAGACATGTCTGGGTCTTCCTTGGCCAACCTCTTCCAGCTCTAATTCTACGCTGATGATATTTCTTCGCTTATTGAGGATGGCATCTTTGTTCCTCCTCCTAATTTCAGGGACAAGTTCTCCGATTTTTTTTATGGAGATAAGAATGGCCCTGTGAAGTTGATTATCTGCGGAGTCTGCAGAGTCAGATTCCATGAGGTTCTCCATTTTCCTTTTCTCTATAAGGATCTCGTGTCTCTTGATCTTTCTCATTTTCTCCAAATTCTGTCTTTTGGACGCCATTTCTGAGGCGTCAGTGTCCATGTCCAGTACTATAAAGTTTTTTCGCCCTAAAGCGAACAGTGGTTTTTGCTCTTCAGCAATTCCTCTCCTCTGTCTTAGAACCCGATCTCTTTGGGCTCTTCTCCTCTCTTCCTCCATTATAAAATTAGCTTTTGCTTTGTTTACAATGAAACGCATAGCAACTACCTCACCCTCGAAAGTCTGCAAGGCAGTGACTTCTCTTCGGCCGGAACACTGGGATATAGAAGGTGATGATGTCATCATACCAATTATGACATGTATTTAATTGTGATGTCATCAGACTAGGGTCCTGTTTTGCGTTCATGAGGTCTCAATGGAGACATTATACCAGGACTTTAGTTTGTATTTTTGTCATTAAATGAAGTAACACTTGTTAAATGGTGATCTTTTATCTCCATATTAGCAGAATCCTTCATTCTGTCTGTTTTTCTCCATATTCTTTTATTGTTTAATTCTGTCCAATTATTGTACATTTTGTCATCAGGTCCACAATCTCCATTTTGTGGGGTGTTCACATTTAGCGTTTAAGCTACAGTTTATCCTCCTGGACATTACAGGAGAGCTGTACCTTCCTATATAATGTATTTTTGAACTGTTGACTCCTTTTTGCATTATGTGTCATAGAAGTATCAGGTGGTCTTTGTCATTTTATTCTAGTTCCACCTTGTGACCAGGGCCGGCTTTAGACAAATTGTGGCCCTAGGAAAAATTCAAAGTGGGGCCCCAGATTCTGAAATACTGCGCTAACAACAGCACTACAGTCAATTCAGTACATTGAAGTGAGTTTTGAGCTAATAACAATGTCTTTAAGCGCCAAGAAGCCACTCAGAAGAAAGACAAAAGGAGTAAAACATATCACAAGGTTGTGTTCTTTGCTGACTACAAGCAGTTAAGCCACTAAAAACACAGTTTCACAGGTTTCCTCACTCTAGTTGTAGCCTACAAAGAACACAGCTTTGTAATATGTTTTAATTCAGTACATGAAAAAAATAATATGTGGAAAATATGTAAATCAAAAAATATTATTACAACGTTGAATTTTGCATTGAAGGCTTATTTGTCACGCATGCACAATATCATGCAATGTCTTGTGAATACAGTCTTGTCATCTATATGCTTAGTCCGAACAATCATATGTGTGAGATCTTTTCATTACCATCTGTAGATACTTAGAACTAAGTAAAGAAATAATAAAGTGCTGCTGAGACCAGCATAAATACAGCCATAGATATCATTTTACACTTTGCCAAACACAAATAATAAAAAATAACTTAACATCTCTTACAGGTTTAGTCAAAGGGATCCACAACTTAAATAACTAGAAAATGTTCAAGCAAATGGTTTCTAAAGGAGCCCTTACAGGTCTATGTAATAAAACTGGCAACATAGCGAATGCTTTCTAGAAGCGAACCTTTCTGGCTTTTTCTGAAGCAAAATCTTTAATTATTTTGGAGAAGTCCAGATTTCTGCGAATGTCCCGCTCAATTACAACCTCAGCTAGACCAACAAAGCGATCTTGTAACATTGATGACCTTAAATTATTTTTTATCACTTTGAAAAGTGAGAAACTTCTCTCGCCTGACGCTACGGTCACAGGAACACTCATTAGGACACACAACTCCACACTAAGATTTGGGTACAAATCCAATAGGTTTGTACAGTAAATGTAAGTAAGCATGTTCAATGGTGAATCGGAAACATCATCTGGGATGCTCCTAATTGCTGAACACATTTCAAAATTCAAGTCATTGAGATCAACATCACCCATTTCTTCTGAAGAGTGTTTGCAGCATTCTACAAGCCTCTGCTCATCTTTCACAGCTTCCATTTCCTCCTTCTTAAAAAGGAACCCAAAAAGGTGGTAAAAATCTTTCACCTGAGAAAATCTCTCAGTTATGACCACAAGTGTCGCATCAATCAAGGTTAAAGACAAAACCCTCTTCACCATTTCCTCGGGAGTGCTGGACGTTCATAATCAAACATTTTTCTTTTTTTTTGTTTTCTTTTTATTGGCAATGAAAACTCTACATCTGCTTCTTCAGCTATACTATTTGCAATATAATAACCTGATTCAAAACCATCTTCCCTGTAATCTTACAGAAAATGAAGTACAGATTCAGTTTCTTAAGAGTGTCCATGCCAACTTTTGTTTTCTGAAAGATCTTGCTTGCACCATTAATATGTTATAAGACATCATACCAGGCAACAATGCAAGTGATGCAAACTGACCAGAAGAAATGTCATTCTTGGCCTCCGCAGCTTTTACATCAGCTTTTTTTGATGCAGCACAGATGACAAGGTCTTCAAGCGCAGAACAAACTTCCCTTAGGTCGTAGCGAAGAACTTTTACACTGTAAATCCGACATTCCCAGCGAGGAGAAATAACTGTATAGCCGAAACATCAATGCTATGATGTGAGTGCGGAGGGAATCTTCCCACATTCACCAAATTATACCAGATCTTAACAACCAGTATATATAATGAGGAAACAGAGTTATGATGGCAAAAAAATACATATTTTATTTTATTAAAGACAAAAATTCATATAGAAAAAAGACAACTGTAAATGTGCAAGGGACAGCAACAGCTGTACAGCAAGTGGGTCCACAATCCAAAAGGAATGCCTAGTAAACATTGCAATTATAAAAGGCTGCAGGCATGAATCATAAAGTGCAGCACAGGTAGGGCATAAAACCATACATCTATATTAGCTAAATGCCAATGATAAACGTGTCCATGACATCCGTATCAATTACCCCATAACTAGGCACGCTAATAAGGTGATGGTCTTACCAGTGGTAAGGGCTGTGGGTGAACTGGCAGCACAGTGGGCGTAGTGGAGTACCCCGACGCACGTTTCGAGGCATCCGCAGCCGCTTTCTCAAGGGGCGGTAGCAAAGAAATTTTACTCTGTGAATCCAACATTCCCAGCGAGTATCAGACAGTGATTTGATGGTCAGGTTGGTTACATTTTTCTTTGAAGTTGCACATTGCAGTGTTGATGAGCTGAAGAGCACATACATTTGCTGCAATACTCCAAAGAATGTGACAGAGAGAACAGATGATTTAGCAGCATCAATGATGACTACATTAAGAGTGTGGCTACTTCAGGGCATATACAATGCTCTTTTATTCATGGCCGATGTAAATACTTTTATGGCCAAATATGACAAAAGCATTTTCGGACTGATACCTTTATTAGCTAACCAGAAAAAATATATATGCAAGCTTTCAGAGCACAGAGGCTCCTTCTTCAGGCAGGATTGCAAATGAATTAATAAGACAAATGAATAAGGCATCATCCTTTACACCTCATGATCAAATGTCCTGCTGTAATATCTCTTAAATGTTGTGCCTCCTAAAACCAGGTGAGGAACAATCAGAGAAAGGTATAATAGAAACAAGTCACCAATTCTGCATTTATCACCCACTCCTGGTTTTGGCTCCCACTCCTGAGAAAAAATACTGACCAAATACTGATAGTGGGGCCATAGCCTAACACTTGTTCTCCAATAGGCAAATAGTGCTCCATCCTTCCCGAGTCTCGCCGTATGTCTAAGCAGTACTGTACAGTCACATATGGGGTATTTCTATGTTCAGCAGAAATTGTGGGACAAATTTTGGTGCCATTTTTACCGATTTTCCTTTATGAAATGTAAAATTTGGGGCTAAAACTAAATTTTTCTGGAAAAGATGTAATTATTTTTCTTCACTGCCCAATGGTATAAAATTCTGTGACACCTTTGGTGTCATTATCACTGCATCCCTAGATGAATTCATTGAGAGGTGAAGTTTGTAAAATGGGTCACTTGAGGGAGGTTTTGTAAATTTTTTTGGAAAATTGAGAAATTGTTGATCAACTTTTAACCATTCTGACTTCCTAACAAAAAAAAATATTTAAAAAACGATGCTGATGTTAAGTAGACATGTGGTAAATGTTAATTATTACCTATTTTGTATGATATAACTATCTGGTTTAAGGGTATAAAAATTAAAAGTTTGAAAATTGTGAAATTTTCTCCAGAATTTCCCATATTTTCACAAATAAACACAAAAAATATCGCTCTAAATTTACCACTAACATAAATTACAATGTGTCGCGCTCAGGAGTTATTACCTCATAATGTGACACTGGCCAGAATTGTAAAATGTGGTTTGGACAGGAAGGTGAAAATAGGCTTCAAGGTGAAAGGGTTAATTACATCTCCCATTTGTTAACTTTACATCAGCCTCATTTTTCCATTACTTTTTTATTTTGTTAGAATGTTATAAAGGTTAAAGCTTTAATAGCAAATTTAGATCTTTTCAAGAAAACTTTCAAAGCCTTTTCTACGGCCCTATTCAGGCTTGAAGCGACTTTGAGGGACCGACTTATTGGGAGATTGGGAAGTGATACCATTTTAAAAACTGCACCCCTCAATGTTGCTGCTATCAGAAAGTTTGTTAACCCGTCACGTGCTACACAGAAATTTACACAAAGTGCCATAAAAAAATGAAAAATTTTATTTTTTCCACTAAATCATTGCTTTAGACTAAACCTAGGCAAAGTGCGGCCCATGAACAAAGGAGGAGAACAGCTCAGCATATATTGCAAAAAGTATTTATCTAGTAATACACAATAAAAACACAAATAGGAAATCAGACAATGTGGTAGTGTCAGATGGTAAAGTGCTTACAGGTCTGGTAAATATATTATAATATGCTTGTAATATATCCGTGAAATTACACAATTGCACGTTGCCCACAATGATAATTGAATTATAAATAATAATAAGTTTAAACAAGTGAACTAGGATAGAAATCACAGGATTAACACATATAACATGATCCCACTGACTGCTAAATGAAAGGGGATGGGGGTGAAACAATGTTCTTAGTATTAAGCTATGTGCCCATCTCTAAAGCCAAAATCATGTTACAACCAGCGGGATAATTACCTGACAGGGAAGCACAGCACGGGCGGAAGTAAGAAAGTGGTGAGGGTGATAGCCCAACGTACGTTTCGCGGCGTCCCAGGCCGCTTTCTCAAGGGCAAGAAGTGATGTCCTCATAGTGACCCAAGATGCATATATATTCATCTCTCCCCTTAGAATCTGGAGTGCAGACAGCTGGTCGGTGAGGCACGTACCAGGTAGTGGCCAGCTATACCGGGGGTGTGCCTCGCGGATCACATGATGTGGGGCCAGTATGCCACACACGGCACATGCGCGCGGCTCAGGGAGCACACTGCGCATGCGCCCCAGCCGTCAAACCACAGAACCGCGCATGCGCGGAAACGAAGTCCCACGCAGGCGCAGGGTGGCCCTCAGACGGCCAGGCGCGCGCGCGCCGCAATCCCCACTGCGAGCACGCGCTCAGCCACGTTAGGAAGCAGCATAGCAGCACTCATTATAAAAGAATTAGGATAAACAGGGAGAGCAGCGGTGAGACAAAGAGGGAGCCTAATGATCATAGATGGAAGAAGGGCCAAAGAAATAGATACTGCATACAGCAAAGTTTTTTTCCAAGAAAAATACATATAAATCTAAAAAATCACATAAGTATAATTAGCAGCAATTGTAGATTCTGATGATCATAACTTCCGTCTAGGCATGAGATCCAATGTGTATATCCAAGTCTCACTGATCTCCAGACACAAGTGGGGTTATAAGGACTTTCAGGAGTATGGACTAATAAAAGAGGAAAAGAAACAAAAGAAAAGACAATGATTAAAACCATTAGAATTAAAATCACATGAAAAATAATAATTCCTCTTATAATCACCCAACCCACATGTGTAAGTACATACATGTGGGGATAGAGGTATACAGGATAAACTTACAGCTACAAAAATGAGTGCAGCCCATGTACGGCCCTCTGGCTGTTCCAGTCCAACTCACTGACCTAGACAGCTACAGGGCTGAAAACACTGGCCCACAGGTCGCACCATTCGACCACCTGGAGTCCCGATATCACAGCTATCTGCCTCCTCAAGAAGCAGATAACTGTCAACACAATGGTGGAGGATGGAGCTGCTGGTTCCTCCTTCCACCACTCAGTTTATGGGACTCAGACAGCAAATGTGATGATGTCATTACTAGTGATGAGCGAGCACTAAAAAACTCGGGTGCTCTTTGCTCGGGTCGAGAAAATCGTAATGCTCAGATGCTGAACCCGAGCAACGAGCCCAATGTAAGTCTATGGGAAACTCGAGCATTTTTCCAGCGGTTCCCCCCGCAGAGATGTGCAGGGGGCCTAAAAATTGCCCTAAACAATGGGAACAGTGCTGAAATGACATGGGAACTCAGGCATCTCTGACTCTCAGGTCACTGCCGTGAACAATGTTGTCAGAGTATTACGCCACTTTTACGGACCAACAATAAAACATACAAAAACTAAACCAAAATGGATGTTCCTGGAAAAAATGTTAAGGGACATTTTTTCCAGGGTAATGACTTGTATATAAGGCAAAAAAAACAAACACAAAAACAAAAATGCTCCTTTACACCTTGGGCTATGTTCACACGTAGCGTTTTTGATGCGTTTTTGCACTTTTGCATTGCTTTCAATGGTGAAAAATACATTCACCAGTAAATGTCATTTTAACATTTTACTATCTTATCTGGTCATGTGGTGTGTGACACATCATCAGACACATCCATACAGTGCTGAAAAGACATGGGAACAATATATGGAAGACCCCTGGAAGCATCTCTGACTCCCAGGTCACTGCCCAAAGCCGTGGCCATCAGACGTGATCCTATATTACTGCTGTAAAAATACAGACATTTTTGGCAACGTGACAAATATTAAACCCCATTTAAAATGGACAAGGTGCGTGGCAAGGGATGGGGAAGTGGACGTAATGGTGATGGTGCACCCAGATGCCGAGGCTGTCAGCAAGATGAAACTGTGCCTACTAAGGAAGCCACAACATCGCCATTGGATTCAATGGGGGGCAAAACCAAACACATACACAACACCTTCAAACGGGCCCAAAAGCTGCCAAAACACATCAAATTAGGGGCAGACACCAGGAAAGTGGCATCAATTGACCCAGAGTACAAGTAATATAATTATTATTATTTATTCTTATAGTGCCATTTATTCCATGGCGCTTTGCATGTGAAAAGAAGTCACCGACTGCTATAAGAGGAGAGAAGACCCTGCCCGTGAGGGCGCACAAACAATCGACAAGGGATGGGTGAGGAAACAGTAGGTGAGGGTAGAGCTGATCATGCAGCGGTATGGTGGAGCGAAGGTTACTGAAAGTTGTACGCATGTCGGAAGAGATGGGTTTTCAGGTTCCTTTTGAAGGTTTCAACAGTAGGCGAGAGTCTGATATGTTGGGGTAGAGAGTTCAAGAGTAGGTGGGAAAATGCACGAGAGAAATCTTGCACAAGTGCTTGTGACCAGGGACGGTACATCTCATTGACGGCACACTGGATTAATATTGTGGAAGCCGTGACCCAGTCGCACCCTGGGACGGAACACGTCTTCCCGACACATAGAATTGTGGGCTCTGGGTCAATCAAGCTTCAACACAATGTTCACAAGGTCTCCTACACAATGAGCAAATTATTCATGATGATAGACGCCACTGTCTCCTTAGCTTGCTGATGGTACTTTTCTGTGGGAATGAGCTTGTCTCCAACCAGTCTGGAATATTTCTAGTGAATTATGGCACGCCATGGTTTGCTATTAGCACCTAGTACCAGAAGCGAAAACATCCACAATTTTCTTCTCAGAAATTTTATTTGGTAGACTGAGTGGCTGCCCAAACTTTAGTCTCTCAAAAAGGAGCTGAAGACACTGAGTGGCAGAAGGTGCAAGTTCCTCCAGCATGTTAGACATCAGAGGAAGAATAGAGAGGGCAGCATGGTGGCTCAGTGGTTTGCACTGCAGCCTTGCAGCGCTAGGGTTCTGGGTTGAAATCCAGCCAAGGACAACATCTGCAAGGACTTTGTATGTTCTCCCTGTGTTTGCATGGGTTTCCCCCAGGCTTTCTGGTTTCCTCTTCAGTAAAAAAAGCAGCCACTGAGTGTCCGGGAATCTTCACACAGACTTTTCTTAGCCAGGGCTGCTTCTTGACAGGGTTGGACGGGCCCACTAGAGAACAGGAGAATCCTCCAGTGCGCCCTGCCTTCTCCTTCAGGAGATTTCATAGTGCAAACCTTGCAGCTGGTATGGGGCTATTGAGTGGGAGAGAAAGGTGGGCCCTCAGAATCAAATCCTCTGGTGGGCCCAATGATCTTCAGTCTTCACAGCCATATTTTTTAGCTCAGTGAAAGGACTGGCATAGAGGGAAAACGTATCTACTCCGGCTGTCATTTCTCCCAGGAAGTCCTCTAATGCAGCTTGTTCCATAAGCAATGGCAGCCCGTCCAAAATCAGCCCACACTTCTTGGTGGTGCTTTGACACACAAAGATCTTTCTTTATGCCTTGAATTTCATGACTACAGAGTTGGGCAATGGCCTGATCTACAATGCATTTGAGAAATAATGTGTAAAAGCACGTCCAATCCACAGCAAAAATGGAGCCATAGAGTGCCCGGAAACCTTAACCTAGACTTTTCTTAGCCAGGGCTGCTTCTCAGCAGGGTTGGATGGGCCCACCAGAGAACCAGAGACTCCTCCAGTGGGGGCCCTGGCTTCTACTTCAGGAGAGTTTATAATGCAACCTTGCAGGTCGTGATGATGATAGAGGCCACCATCTCCTTAGCTTGCTGCTGGTATTTTTTTGTGGGAATGAGCTTGGCTCCAGCCAACCTGGAATATTTTCAGTGAATTCAGGCACGCCATGGTTTGGTATTGGCACCGAGTACCAGAAGCGAAGCCATCCACAATTTCCTTCTCAGGAATTTTATTTGGTAGTCTGAGTGGCTACCCAAACATTAGTTTCTCACAAAGGAGCTCAAGACATTGAGTGGCAGTAGATGCAAGTTTCTCCAGCATGTTAGATACCAGAAGGAGAACAGAGAAGGCAGCACAGTGGCTCAGTCATTAGCACTACAGCGTTTCAGCGCTGGGGTTCTGGTTCCAAATCCCAGCAAGGACAACATCCTTAAAGGAGTTGTCTACTACTTTTACATTCCACGCGGCACCCCCGCCGATCAACTATTATTGGTGCCGACGGCGGCTGCTGCCGGCCGGAAGTGCTTACCTGAGGGGCTCCACCATCAAGTGGTAGTGGCCGCTGCGGTGTACTGCACATCCGCCTCCTATTCAATTGAATATAACAGCTGATCGGCGGGAGTGCCGCGTGCGGGACCCCGGCTGATCATACATTGATGCCCTATCCTACGGATAGGACGTCAATGTAAAAGTATTGGACAACTTCTTTAAGGAGTTTGTATGTTCTCCTCGTGTTTGCGTGGGTTTACCCCAGGTTCTCCGGTTTGCTCCTCAGTAAAAAGGCTGCCATACAGTGTCCGGGAACCCTCACACAGACTTTTCCTAGCCAGGGCTGCTTCTCAGCAGGGTTGGACGGGCCCACCAGAGAACCGGAGACTCCTCCGGTAGGCCCTGGCTTCTCCTTCAGGAGAGTTCATAATGCAAACCTTGCAGGTCGTGATGATGATAGAGGCCATTATCTCACTAGCTTGCTGATGGTACTTTTCTGTGGGAATGAGCTTGTCTCCAACCAGCTTGGAATATTTCCAGTGAATTAAGGCACTCCACGGTTTGGTATTAGCAACCAGTATCAGAGGCGAAGCCATCCACAATTTCCTTCACAGGAATTTTATTTGGTAGACTGAGTGGCTGCCCAAACTTTAGTTTCTCACAAGGGAGCCCAAGACACTGAGTGGCAGTACGTGCAAGTTTCTCCAGCATGACCTGTTTGTTAGATATCAGAGGGAGAACAGAATTTGGCATTGCCAAGGTACCAGAGTCTGTTTTTTTTTTTACTAAAGATCCTGCTGTGTTTTTATATATATATTTTTTTTATGTCTCTTCAAATGTGTATTGGAGTGCGTCCTAATTTTTGGCAGCCCTTGACATTGCTGCATATACGCAATAACAGTATAGGAGAGCCACTCTTTAATAATGGGTAGGACAATTCAAATAGATTCTATATTCTAGAATATTACCGGTCTTATCTGAAATTCGTTTACGGGTGAGGTATCACAGTTTGGATAGCATATTACACCGACCGGTATTAGGTATTATTGCCTAATACTGCATGCTGCTTGTGCTGCCGAAAATTTTTTATTTTTTCCAGAAAAATCCATTTTAGTTTGTTTTTTGTATGTTTTATTGTCAGTCCGTAAAAGTGGCGTAATACTCTGACAACATTGCAATAGTTATCCTTGGCAGGAGAAGAAGGAGAAGGAGGAAAAAGAACAAAGAGCGCTGTGTAACACTGTGGAGAGGTGAAGTGTATGTAATGAACTCACCCAAAATGGTTGTGCTGGACAGACACAACACTGGCAGAAAATTTAGAAGAGGACTGGAGTTTCTCCTCCGGTATGCTGCTCATCCAATGTCGTTGTACTGTGCTTTTCCTGGCCCTGAAGCCACTCCACTTGGAGGTATACAAGGAGAGAAGAACTTGGGATGGTGCTTTCGTTTGAATGTGGAGATCAGACAGTCCATATATCAATATTAGATTTATTGGTTTTAAAAACAGATTTTACTGTCAAACCACATTTACCATAAAAAACTTTTAAAAACACAATGCGTTTCAACTTCCATGAGTCTTCAGGTGTAAAAGAAATAGTGACACATAGAAACTTTTATACCTTATACTTAATTAGTTGTGGGTGGAGTGTTCATAAATAACTTTTTACAGTCTTTTACAGTCTTCATCAGGTGTAAAAGAAATAGTGACATACAGAAACTTTTATACCTTATACTTAATTAGTTGTGGGTGGAGTGTTACACCCACAACTAATTAAGTATACAGTAAGGTATAAAAGTTTCTATATGTCACTATTTCTTTTACACATGATGAAGACTCATAGAAGTTGAAACGCGTTGTATTTTTAAAAGTTTTTTTATGGTAAATGTGGCTTGACAGCAAAATCTGTTTTTGAAACCAATAAATCTAATATGGATATATGAACTGTCTGAACTCTGACAACATTGTACACAGATATGCTATTGGTCAGCGACCAACTGTGGATAGGTTTGAACACACGACTGCCATACTGTAAATGAAGTATAATATCTGACACATTCCCAAAAAATTTCCGTATTATTGCGGCAGTAATATGGGATCACGTCTGATGACCACGGTTTCAGTCAGTCGCCTAATAGTATGGTATTTGTCAGTGACCAAGTATCAATAGTTTGGAACAACATACACCTGGCAGACTTTAAATGGAGTGTAATATCTGACACGTTCCCAAAAATTTCTGTATTGTTACAGTAGTCATATGGGATCAAGTCTGATGGCCACGGTTTCAGGCAGTCACCTAATAGTATGGTATTTGTCAGCGACCAAAACAAAGCTGGCTGACTTTAAATGAAGTATAATATTTGGCACGCTCCACAAAATGTCTGTATTATTACCGCAGTAACATGGGATCACGTGTGATCATGGAAAAGTTTCTCTGCTTCTACAATACAGTATTGCAAATATAATCAAAAAATATGTCTGTATTCTGCTAACAAGCAAATGGAGCAGTAAAATGGTGTACTCTGTATTGCTTTTTAAGCAAATAATCAGGATAAGGAGCAAAAAAGAAAATAGTCTGGTACTGTAGGGCTATGGATATTTGTAACAGCAGCAGCAGACAGAACATGCAATAGACCCTATTGTGCTGTATACACTGCCACAAACCTTACCTGCCTAACTCCTGCTATCACCACTGAATACATGCAGTTGGATTAGTCCTCAGAAGTACTGTTAGATCAGATGGACATATATCTTGTTGTGGAATACCTATACGTAACTAATAAACCACCAATTCTGTCACTCACTCAGCAGCACCTCTCCCTACTCTGCCTGTTTCCGGGGTACACTGTCACAAGCATAGGGTCACCAGGTCTGATATAGACCTGATGATGCTATGCGGCCAGCCAATCACTGTGATACCACAACCAACATAGCTACGGCATTACAGTGCGTGGCAAGCAATCCCTGCATTTTAATTGACTGTCTAAAGAGCACCAAACATGTAGGGAGGGGAGGTGAAATATTCGAGGAGCGCCTGACGCGCCCCCTGTGCCGTGGGGAACTCGGCAGCCGGGCCTCTGGTTGCTTGGGGGATATCACGGTAGCTGGCCCGGTCCGTGACCCAGGGCGGTCAGTAAAAAGGGGAAAATATTGGGGGATTTGGGAAAGTGTTCGTGACGCCACCTGTGGAATGCGTCTAAGGGGTGCCGCCGCTGCGGAGCAGTCCTCTGGAGCTGGTGTTACGGCAGCAGGGATGGTGTGGCTCTCCACAGGTAGAGCTAGCTCCAGGACTGCGTGGGGTGTAATGGATGGTTGTGCTGGCCGCTGTGGTGCAGAGAGGGAATGGTGGCGCAGACGGAATAATTGGACAGAGGCTGTGCGGTGCAGTCATCCGTGTCTTTACTCACAGTTCTTTAGTTCCTCAGGGTGCACTGTCAGATTGCAGCCTCCCGCGTCGCGCTGCATTCACCAGGCAGGGGCTCAGCTCTTCCTCAGGTAGATCAGGGGTACCTGGCAGAACCCCACTTTCACGTGTTCCTAGCTAGACCGACTTCACGCTGGGTCTTTCTCCCTCCTGCCCTGCGCTGCCCACTCTCAATCTCGCTCGGGTGCTCTGAAGTCCCTCCTGTACGTTGGATCCCGAACCTGCTTGACCCTCCTGGGGATTAGAATGCGGCTTACGATCCCTCTGTCTTCTGACAGATTCGGGGCGTACGGGTGCCGTCCTGCACTCGCCGTACCCCCTAGGATCCCTTCTTAGAACGGAGCCTGCTCCCTGCTCCCCTCCTGGGCCTCCAGACTTGGCCCTACTTGTGGAGCAGAGCTCCTTATGAGACTCTGCTCCTGGACTGTTCTTCTGAATTTTCCTGAGCTGTTCTTCTGAACTGCTCTCCTCTACTAATCTATCTGTCCTGCCACCCTAAGATGGCTTCCCTATATATACTCCTACCAAAGTGCTCCCTATAACTACTTCCTCCACCCACACCCACTACTGGTTCCCCCTACCTTTGGTTCCCCCACTCCAGCCAGGGTCAGGGCTCAGCAGAAACATACATTGCGTCTTGCCCCTCCAGCTGGCCTGGAGCAGTGTAGTGTTGGATGCAGGTGTTTGGTGTTCCGGGCAGCACTCCCTCCTTACCTGAGAGAAGGAGATACCACACCTCTGGGTGAGGTGCAGTACCCCTGTGGCGACTGAACCCTCAGGGGCGCCACACTCCCCCCTGGTAAAACACAGCACATCCGTGAGCTGGAACAGAGCAAAACAGGCTAAATTGACATGAAAAATTTTAAGAATGCATTCGCATATAAGACAGTAAAACATTTCTTCCCTTAATGGGAGGCACATCACTTTAATGTTACAGGGTTACATTTTTCAAACAGTTTAAAACATTTTTCATAACGTTCTCGCAACAGGTTACAGTTCATGCTGTAACCGGGTGTCCATTTTACTTCACAAACTGGTGCAACAAGTAGCAGCATCAGGGACCCGTCCGCAAACCCTCAACGTAGGCCCTGGGTGTGGCTGAAGGGCATATGCGATCCTGGAGTTGGACCACGGCTTCCGCCACGCCAGACGGGTTTTCGTTCTGTGATCATGGTTACTAATATAAAACCAATAGGGTGCACCTTAAGAGGTGCTGAACTATTTACAATGCAAGTTCTTGGCCGTTCACTGTCCCCAGCCTGGAGTCTCTATATTCCCTGATGGGTACCTAAGTAAACACACGCTCAAAAAACATTATTTTCAACTTGAACTACTGCACCCTTACAGGTGACTATTTACAAAATCAGTCCCACTCGCTGGACTAATAGTGGGAACCCCGCCTGGGGTATTTCTGATTCTTACCTGACCCAGCCGGGTCATAAGGTATGTCCTGCGGGAGTGTGTCCTCGATGACGCGGTACACATGCAGGGCGAACCACCCACGTTCCCCGTGGTGGCGTGTGTACGTGATACGGTCCCCCGGATACAGATTCCAGTCGGGATGGCCTTCCTCCAGCTCGGGCTCCACATCCCGCCAGTTCACGAATATGTCCCTTTCAAAGTCGGGACTGAGGATAAGGCCCCACCCAGCCTGCAGGTGAAACTTTACCACGAGGCCTTCCTCGCGGGGGCTGGGGTGGGCCGACTCCTCCTGACGGACCTGTGCCTTTGCGGCCTTGTTCCGGGCCTCCAGGCGTTCACAGCGCGCCTGCCGCGCGCGCCGCTCCTTCTCCAGCTGCCGGAGCTCCCGCCTGCAGAACTCCTTCCTCCGCAGGGCTTCGGCCTGGGTCTCCTGCGGGAACCCCATCAGGTCCCCCCCCTGGTTATCCCAGCAAAACTCTTCTCCGCTGGAGTAGGTAACCAGGGGCGCTGGTGTCAGGAGGAGCGGGCACGGCTGCTGGTCCTCGAACCGGGCGCACCAGTCGAAGTCTGGCGCGCCATACACCCACTCGGGTGCCGGAGGTGGAGGCGCCGGGAGGGCATCCAGTAGCAGGCCCGAGGCTTCAGCGCCCGGGAATGGAGGCTCCGGGAGGGCACTAGATGGCAGATCCTCAGGGTCAGCGCCCGGGGGTGGAGGTTCCGGGCTTAGCAGCTGCTCCAGCGAGGGCATGGCGGCATACGGGGAGTGCTGAGTAAAGAGGCCCAGCAGCAGGTCAGCGCTGGCAGTGCTCGGGATAGGGGATTCTTTCCAACTGCTCCTGTACTCCATACGGCCTCCTGGTTCTCCGCGAGCTCCGCCGGGGCTGAGGTGCCGCTGCTGGCATCCGGTGTCGCTTTCCGCCATGCTGCCAATTTTTCCAGCAGTTCGCTCCTCTACTTTGCGACCGCTGCTTGCTGGGCTTGCTCCACTTGTTGGCCCAGCTCGAGGACCTCGCTCTGGAGGAACTCCATGTCCTCCGGGGACAATTTCTCAGCTTCTCCCTCCAGGGTGAGGGGGTCACTTGACGCTGTGGCAGGTCAGAGGCGGAGGCTGGACTTTTGCTTCCTTCCATTCTGGCTGCCGGGTGCGGTCTGTCTAGACTGGTTAAGACCACACCCTGTCTCCATTCCTTTTCTCCTCCTCCTCTCTTCTTTCGGGGGCGGCCCCATGGCAATCTGCTGTCAGTCACTCCCTGTGACGGCCTCCCTGCCTTGACGGACACATCTATGCGGACAGTCACTGTTGCAAGGGGCAGGGTTGGCTTTTGGCGCAATTCTGGGACCCAGCCCACGATGGGAGGTTCCATTTTGTTGTCCTTTAGCACGCACATAATGGTGCCCATTCTTCTGGGGCGGGCGCCACATTCAACAACATAACACAGTCCTTTAGGCACACTTCACCCGCCAATAACGGGTTGGTCACGAATCCTGTCCGTGACGCCAGATCTCACGCGCCCCCAGGGCGGTGGGATACTCGGCAGCTGGGCCTCTGGTAGCTGGGGGATATCACGGTGGCTGGCCCAGTCCGTGACCCAGGGTGGTCAGTGCAAAAAAGGGATATTTTTATATGAGATTTTTAGGATTGTTCGTGACGCCACCTGTGGAATACGGCTAAGGGGTTCCGCTGCTGCGGAGCAGTCCTCTGGAGCTGGTGTTACGGCAGCAGGGATGGTGTGGCTCTCCACCGGTAGATCTAGCTCCAGGGCAGCGTGGGGTGTAATGGATGGTTGTGCTGGGCGTTGTGGTGCAGAGAGGGAATGGTGGCGCAGACGGAATAATTGGACAGAGGCGGTGCGGTGCAGTCATCCGTGTCTTTACTCACAGTTCTTTAGTTCCTCAGGGTGCACTGTCAGATTGCAGCCTCCCGCGTCGCGCTGCATTCACCAGGCAGGGGCTCAGCTCTTCCTCAGGTAGATCAGGGGTACCTGGCAGAACCCCACTTTCACGTGTTCCTAGCTAGACCGACTTCACGCTGGGTATTTCTCCCTCCTGCCCTGCGCTGCCCACTCTCAATCCCGCTCGGGTGCTCTGAAGTCCCTCCTGTACGTCGGATCCCGGACCTGCTTGACCCTCCTGGGGATTAGAATGCGGCTTACGATCTCTCTGTCTTCTGACAGATTCTGGGCGTACGGGTGCCGTCCTGCACTCGCCGTACCCCCTAGGATCCCTTCTTAGAACGGAGCCTACTCCCTGCTCCCCTTCTGGGCCTCCAGACTTGGTCCTACTTGTGGAGCAGAGCTCCTAATGAGACTCTGCTCCCGGACTGTTTTCTGAACTGTCCTGAGCTGTTCTTCTGAACTGCTCTCCTCTACTAATCTATCTGTCCTGCCACCCTAAGATGGCTTCCCTATATATACTCCTACCAAAGTGCTCCCTCTAACTACTTCCTCCATCCACACCCACTACTCTTTCCCCCTACCTTTGGTTCCCCCCACTCCAGCCAGGGTCAGGGCTCAGCAGAGACATACATTGCGTCTTGCCCCTCCAGCTGGCCTGGAGCAGTGTAGTGTTGGATGCAGGTGTTTGGGATTCCGGGCAGCACTCCATCCTTACCTGAGAGAAGGAGATACCACACCTCTGGGTGAGGTGCAGTACCCCTGTGGCAACTGAACCCTCAGGGGCGCCACACGCCGAGCAAGTCGAGCAG
Source organism: Phyllobates terribilis (assembly GCF_046119375.1). Classification (NCBI taxonomy): domain Eukaryota; kingdom Metazoa; phylum Chordata; class Amphibia; order Anura; family Dendrobatidae; genus Phyllobates; species Phyllobates terribilis. The sequence continues at coordinate 314,935,167 of NW_027362768.1, forward strand.
TGAGATGCTCGGGCGAGCATCGAACACTGACGCGGACGCTCGCTCATCACTAGTCATTACATCGCGTCTGCTGTGTGGCGCATCGGTTTGCATAGTAAAGACCAGAGCAGCGCCTGGTGAAAGGGAACAAGGTGAGTATGTCCTATAGTGAAAAATGCCATGTTTTCCTGTGTCCACAAAAATTTTATTTTGTCTAATTTTTTTCATTTTCACAAAGGTAATTGGAGAAGATGGAACCTATAATTTATTATGCAATTTCTCCTGAATGTGACAATATTCCATATCTGGTCAATAATTACTGATTAGGTACATGACAGGGCTTGGAATGGATTGCAGATGTCATGTCACATTTGCTCAGTCAGTGAGGTGCTAAAACAGTAGAAACCTCTCACAAGTGACTCCATTTTAGAAATTAAACTCATCAAGATATACATCTTGGCTTGTGGTGAGCATTTTTAATCCTTAGATGCTTCATTTAATTTTATAAGATTGGGCGATAACCATGAAAAATTTAAATTTTCCTATTAAAATGTTGCTTTAACCTCAAATTTTCCATATCACAAGAGGTAATAAGAGAAAGAAGACCCCACAATTTGTGATGCAATTTCTCCACAGTGATGCCCCTATAAATTGAAACTGGATACAATTTTTTCAGCTTGGATGAGAAGGTGCGCTATTTGACTTTTGGAGTGCAATTTTGGCTGGAATAGATTGCTGATGCCATGCACATTAGCAGAGCCCCTGAGGTGGCAGAACAGTGAAACCAACCCCCTCACCATAAATGACATCATTTTGGAAACTATACCAATGAAGGAGTTAATGTAGGAGTGTAGTGAGTATTTTTAACCTACATGTACCTCACAGAATGTTATAACATTGAGCCGTGGTATTCAAAAAATAGGATTTTACAACTAAAATGTTAAACTACCTGGAAATATTTCATTCTCCTATGGCATAATGTGTAAAATAGATCCCACAATTTGTTTTGAAATTTTTCAATGCAGTGATAACCGATTTGGAAGTGGGGTTGTGTGTAGTCCAGGTCCAGCAAATGTTCAGCCATTTTCGCTTTTTTTTTCTTTTAATAATTTTCTTGATTTTCTGTTGTACATTTTGACAGCCATTAAGTAACAAACAAGTGTTCTCTTCTGTTAGATAGATACAGTTGAAACCAGAAGTTTACATACATTATATAAATAGACAGATATGCATGTTTTTCTCAATAGCTGACATGAAATCAGAGTAACCTTTCCAGTTTTAGGTCAATTAGGATTACCATAATTTTTAATATTTGCCAATTGCCAGAATAATGAGTGAGAAAGAAAAGTTCAACCCTGTTATTTGTTTGACAAGTGTCAAGAAAGTTGATTTGCCACTATTTAATATAGACAGTGTAGGTACCGTCCCAATTTAGGGTCACCTTGTCGCTGGTGGGACGGCTTGTATACTTTTTTTGATCAAAAATAGTTCACTAAGTACCCTATATGTCATATGCAACTTTGCTTTACATTTATATATAATGATTGTAGGGTATGAGAGATATTTTTTGTCTTTTGTAGGTTTTTCTTCTTTTTGCTAGTGTGAACATGCTCCTATTTCTTGCATGTGTACCATCTTAGACCTCAGTTCACATTGCTTGGTTTTTTGTCTTGTTTGCATTCTGTGCAAATTAAGGGTGTGGCATCCCCTTTGTTGAGCTGGTTAGTATATATGTAGCTTACCACGGGCCTAGGTGGTCTGATATTGGGACCCGGTTCTATTTGTCTACCCTTTTATGTGCATTACTTCAACTTTGATATACAGTAAGGTTTTTAATATAGACAGTGTAGGTACCGTCCCAATTTAGGGTCACCTTGTCGCTGGTGGGGCGGCTTGTATACTTTTTTTGATCAAAAATAGTTCACTAAGTACCCTATATGTCATATGCAACTTTGCTTTACATTTATATATATTATGATGGTAGGGTATGAGAGCTATTTTTTGTCTTTTGTAGATTTTGCTTCTTTTTGCTAGTGTGAACATGCTCCTATTTATTGCATGTGTACCATCTTAGACCTCAGTTCACATTGCTTGGTTTTTTGTCTTGTTTGCATTCTGTGCAAATTAAGGGTGTGGCATCCCCTTTGTTGAGCTGGTTATTATATATGTAGATTACCACGGGCCTAGGTGGTCTGATATTGGGACCCGGTTCTATTTGTCTACCCTTTTATATGCATTACTTCAACTTTGATATACAGTAAGGTTTTTAATATAGACAGTGTAGGTACCGTCCCAATTTAGGGTCACCTTGTCGCTGGTGGGACGGCTTGTATACTTTTTTTGATCAAAAATAGTTCACTAAGTACCCTATATGTCATATGCAACTTTGCTTTACATTTATATATAATGATGGTAGGGTATGAGAGATATTTTTTGTCTTTTGCAGGTCTTGCTTCTTTTTGCTAGTGTGAACATGCTCCTATTTCTTGCATGTGTACCATCTGAGACCTCAGTTCACATTGCTTGGTTTTATAACTTGTATTTTGTATTCGCGGCTGTTGTGCCCATACTTTGTAGAAAAGTTCAACCCTGTTATTTGTTTGACAAGTGTCAAGAAAGTTGATTTGCCACTACACTGAGGTCGGAGTCATTCATAGCACCGCCGTATACACATTCGACTAGCGTTCCGGTCGTTACATCTTGACGTAGTTGGCAGGATACGGTGCTCGCTGTGGATGGTGCGAGTAGCACATAAGTTACTGCCGCGTCTACTGTAATAATCCAGCCCCCTTCTCCCATTGTGACCGGTAGAGACCGGTTAGTTGGTTGCTCCGCAAAGGGAGCACTGCTTAACCACCTGGCCAAGTTTGATGGGAATAACTTGCTGTTCAGTGATTGGGTAGGCAGGTTGAAGAATGCCATTGCCTTGTACGGCGTCAGCCCCCAGCTACAATCGGAAGTCGCGCTGAATGCTCTGCAGGGGGATGCGCGCAAAGTTGTCTTGTTAAAACCCAAAGACAAACGAAAGACGGTCGACGATATCATCTGGATACTAGAGAAAGCCTTCGACATTGTGGCGGCGGCAGGCTGATGTCGACAGCATTCTTCGGGATCAGTTAATCGAGGGGATATGAAGTGAAGCGCTAAGGAGCGAATTGTTGCTGAAGGTGCGGAGTTCTCCTGGATTCACCTATGCCGAAATACAGGAAGAGGCAGTAGCACGGACTTTGGAAGTGAGGCCTGCTCTGCAGTGGAGTAACCTGCAAGTGGCTAACACAGGAGAGCCGAGACCAGACCCTGTTCAGGCACAGCTGGCAGTTTTACAGAAAACCGTGGAAAGCCTGAAGGAACAGGTGCAACGGATGCAAGTTCGGGAGATGCCTCTGATATGCTCGGCCCTGACTAACCCCCCTATTCCCCTATATGGGCAACCACCCTATACCTCAGGGAGGACGCTGACTGCTCCTTGACCTGATGCAGCCGGAGGTAGGGCAAGAAGATCGGTTCAATGTTGGCGATGGCGAGATCTGGGGCATATGCAGCGGTACTGCCAGAAAAACCTGCCGGCTGAAATCCCGACATCGGTAAAAGAGAGGCCCTCGCTGTAGTTGGGCATACGGCGAGGCAGGAACGAAAATCAACGCCCAACGTCTGTTCCGAAGATCTGATTGCGGAGAATCCCACGTTAGATGTGCAGTTTGCAGGAAAGTAGGTGGCGTGCTTAGTGGATACTGGATCGGAGGTGACGACCATGCCGATAGAATTTTTCAAGACGCACTTCGAAGAGGCCATCAAGACGGAGTCGGAAAATCTGCTAAGGCTGAAGGCCGCTAATAATGAAGAAATTCCAGTGGCAGGCATTGCATGGATGAAAGTACAGCTGTGCGGTCATGAATTGGGAACCAAAGGAGTGGTGCTCGTGAAGACACAGGCGAGGCCAAATCTTCCGGTGGTTCTTGGAATGAACATCCTGAGGGAGCTGGGCTCCCTTTTGTTTGAGCGTGATGGCCGAAGATATTGGAAATGAGCGACACCTCACAAAGCCACTTAGAGGGCCCTGCAAAAGGTGGTCCGTTCGTGCGGCATTCAGAAGAGTTCGGCTGAAGGAAGAATGGTGGGAGCAGTGTATGTCCCATGCGGGTCTGCTGTTGTGATCGCCCCTGGTCAAGAGAAGCTTGTGTTGATGCCGGTAGGGATGCACAGGAAGCTGAATGATGTGGAGGTGGTTCTGGAACCGGTGGGACGGTCAGGAGGTACGGACAGTCCGATGATAGCTCGAACGTTGGCTATTGTGCAAAATGGAAGTGTACCAATGAGGTGTCTGAATCTGCAGAATCATGAGGTGACTCTGGCAGTGGGTACGAAGCTGACTGAGGTATATGTGTGTGACGAAGGAGTCATCCCCAAAAGCCAGTTCACACTGAGGGCAGACCGCCGGACCGCCTGGACCCTGTCGATGCAGGCGGCAGCTGAAGAATCCCCCACGCCCACGTGGAATGGCAGAAAGATTATGGAGATCATAGGAGTGGATGAGTCCCAGTTGGCTCCCGAGCAGGCTCGCAGACTGGAGGCTTCACTGTGGGAATATCAGGCTGTTTTCTCCAGGGGAGATGAAGACTTTGGTTGTACATAGATTGTGGAGCACAAGATACCCACAGGAAACGCCCCCCCAATTCGGGAGAGATATCGTCAGATCTCACCGAGGCTTTATCAGGAGGTCAAAGGAATGCTGGCGCAGATGCTGGATAATGGAGTGGTACGGCCAAGTCAAAGTCCTTGGGCTGCACCGGTCGTGTTGGTCTGGAAAAAGGATGGATCCATACGGTTTCGTGTTGATTACCGTAATCTGAATGTGCTCACAGTACGTCAATCCTACCCGTTGCCCCGGATCGAGGAATCCCTGTCTGCCTGGGAAAGGTGAAGTACTTCTCCACTCTTGACCTGGCCATCGGCTACTGGCAGGTGCCCGTGGCATCTCAAGATCGGCAGAAGACAGCATTCATCTTGCTGATGGGACTGTACGAATTTAATCGAATGCCCTTCGGACTGACTAATGCTCCAGGAACGTTTCAGTGGTTAATGGAATACTGGTTGGGCGATTACAATTTTGAGTCCGTGTTGATCTATCTGGAGAATGTGATTATATTTGGAGATTCGCTCGACGACCACCTGAAGAAGCTCGAGCAAGTGTTGCACCGACTGAGGGACAATGGACTTAAGATCAAGCCAATGAAATGTCACTTGTTCCAGACGCAGATCGAGTATCTGTAACATGTAGTGTCGGCTGAGGGTGTGCGGCCAGCACTGAGTAAAATTTAGGCCATTTAGGAGTGGCCCCATCCCAAGACCGTGAGAGAAGTATGGGCATTTCTCGGTTTAGCCGGATACTACCATCGGTTTGTGAAAGACTTTGCTAAAGTGGCTGAACCACTGAATGAGTTGTTGAGAGAGACGGCTCAGGGGCCCAAGAATCAGCCGATTCAGTGGACGGACCGACAATAACAGGCATTCGATCGGATCCGGGCCGCTCTTGTGCAGGCACCTTTATTGGCGTGTGCTCGCTTTGATCAACCATTCACCCTGAACACTGACAGAAGTTTCTATGGTCTGGGAGCCGTGTTAGCTCAAGAACAAGATGGGAGTGAGTGAGTCATCGCGAATGCTAGCCTGTATTTACGGGATACAGAGCGAAATCCGGACAATTACAGCTCGTTTAAGCTGGAGATGTTGGCCCTGGTGTGGGCCATGACCGAGAAGTTTGCAGAGTACCTGGCTGGGTCGGAGATTCTAATGATGGCGGACAATAATCCGCTTGCACACTTAGAAAACGCTAAACTAGGAGCCCTGGAGCAGAGAGAGGTGGCGTGGATGTCCAAGTTTAATTACCGGATCCGGTTCCGTTAGGGTAAAGAAAACTCCAGTGCCAACGCATTATCACGAGTGACCCGAGGCACACCCGAGCAGGTGGTGGATGAAGACCTCAAGGATACTGAGATCCCCGATTTGAGGCGATTGCCTGTGTTCGTGGACGTGGCACGCTCAAGTGGGGTGGCGACACGGGTCGCCACATTGCTGGGCAAGACTTTTCAAGAGTGGGCCGAGTTACAGGATTCAGACTCTGAACTGTCACGAGTAAAGAAATGGCTGAGTCCAAAGTCCTGGCCCGATGGGAGAGCAAGAGCCCGGCTGGGTGCAGAAGGACAAAAGCTGCTAAGGCAGTGGGATCGATTGGCCATAGCGGAGGGGATACTGTAATGCTGGATCTACATAGCGGCAGAGCTAGGTACCGTTGGCTGTTAGTAATCCCAGCTTCAGTGGCTCTGGACATTGCCCGGGAAGCTTATTTGCGGGGTGCACACTTTGGGCCTGAGAAGACTTATCGTTGGCTGTAGCGGTACGTGTACACACCTGGCTTGGAAGAAGTTGTGAAAGAGGTGTGTGGTAGGTGCCGGGCATGTGAGCTGAATAAGTCCCTGGAACAGAGGGCTCCTGTTCAGACAATTGTGACGTCTGCCCCGTTGGAAGTGCTAATGGTGTATTATTTGTCAATCGGGTACGCCAGAAGTGGTCATCATTCATGCCTAGTCATGACTGATCACTTTACTAATTTTGCCGTTGCTGTCCCCACCAAAGATCAGACTGCTAAGTCCGCAGCTGAGGCAATTTGTAAGCATTTCATCCAGGTTTATGTGTGTCCTCAAAGGATACATTCAGATCAAGGTGCTTGCTTTCAAGGTCAGCTCATGACGGAGTTGCTGCAAGTCTATGGGATTCAGCAATCACGGACAATGCCCTACCATCCACAGGGAAATGGGGCCTGTGAACGGTTCAACCAAACCTTGCTTCAACTGCTGAGAACGCTGGAACAGAGGCAGAAGGAGCTTATGTAGGCCTACAACAATAGGGTCCATAGCACCACAGGATTCACTCCTTACGCGATGATGTTCGGTCGGCCTGGGCGAGAAATTGAAGAACTGTACCTGACAAGCCAGAATATCATACAGCCAGTGAGTGGGTCCAGGATCATCGCTGAAGGTTTGCGGGAAATCCACCGGATAGTAAAAGACCGTGTGCAGGATCATCCCCACCAAGATCGGGGGCCTGTGCACCTAGATGAGTTCCGGGTGGATGATAAGGTGCTAGTGCGAGTCACGTGTCCGGGAGATAAGTTGAGTGACAGGTGGGAGGATACGCCCTACACAGTAGTGGAAAGGGTATTCCCAGGGGGAAGTGTGTACACAGTGGTTCTTGAAGGGTACATTGGACCCCGTTACACAATGCACAAAAACTGGCTAAGGGGGTGTATGTCCGACACACCTGCCTGTCACCCTGAGACACCTGCCCCACCTACAGCGATTGCACCAAGTAATGTTGAATGTGACTGTTGGGATGACTTGGGGGTGGAACCCTCGGACTTGCAAAGTCCGATAGCGCACGATCCAGGTGTTCCACACACCGCCCCTGATGTTACTGTTCCACCAGATGCGGTGGACCCTCCATCGAACTCGGCAAGTACTGGTTTGCAGAGATCGAAGAGGAGCACAGCTGGTGTTCTCCAAATACGATATAATCCTGCGGAGTATGTGTTACATATGTGTTGTACGAAACCATTTGTCGGGGCGCCAAATTGTAAGTGGGGTGGATTGTAGCATGTTGGCATGTGTTTCTAGTAATGAGTTCATATTACTGATAGCATAAATTTATCCTGCAATGACTTAGTCCGGCCATTAGGGGTCAGCAAGAGACAAGTAAAGAAAAGCCCGGGGATCTGTGAAAAAGCCCGGGAATCTGAGATCCAGGAAGACCTCTGAGGGGACGAGACGTGTCTGATGTCCAGAGACAATTGGAGCTTGCAGAGACTTGAGCCGGATGGTGTGTCCAAGAAGAAACTGTGCCTTGTGAGTAACTGAGATATGTGACCAGTCACCAACTGTGTAGTTAGCTAGGGAAAGCTAGTTAGTAATCCCAGTAGTACTGAGAACTGCCCGGTGTATATCATTGCTGATGGACTGATCAGGCTTGATCCAGAGATTGCGAAAGATCTGGTATAACAAGACTTTGTGTACGTGGATACTACAAAGGAGCCCTGTTGTGAACTATACATTGAGACTGAGATCAATTCTGATTCCTGCCTGCGCCGGGATATGCTAGAGAACTTGGTATGAAGGAGAAGCTGATTAAACCTTGTGGCCAGAGATCAGGGTCTAATAAAAGGTTTAGTTTGTTAATTGCTTGTGTATATTAAATTAGAGAGATTTCTCTTTGCTCTTGTAGGAAGAGAAATTGTACACCGTATAGACAACGCGTTGGCTAAACATAGAGTGTTTATTAAGGGGAAAAACAAGGGTACCTGGATCCCATTGTATTAGTGTGGGAGGGGAGTGTAAGGTTATATTCCTGGGAGGACCACGTGCCACGTCCGCAGTAACTTCCTGGGTAGCCCCTGTACTGAATAAGGGTGGGAGCGGCATAGCCCAGGGGTAGTTTGGCTCATTCCTGCGAGATTGGCACTTGGGCTCTCTCGGGCTGCATAACTTGTATTTTGTATTCGTGGCTGTTGTGGCTCATACTTTGTAGGAAAGTACAACCCTTTTATTTGTTTGACAAGTATAAAGAAAGTTGATTTGCCACTACACTGAGGTCAGAGTCATTCATAGCATCGCCGTATCCCTCATACACATTCCACCAGCGTTCCGGACGTTACATCCCCAAGGATGAGTCAGACTAGTGCTAGTTCACAATTCTTTTCCTGATATATTGGCTGATTTCTTTAGACTTTCCCATGATGCTACACAAAGAAGCAGTGTTTCAGGTGTGCATTAAAATACATCCATAGGTGTGTGTCTAATTAACTCAGATGTTGCCAAAAAATCAGAAGCTTCCAAACACATGACATCATCAAATATCTAATTTTCTAATATCTAATCTGAGGAGACACAGATTAGATATTAGAAAAAACTTTTTGACAGTTAGGGTGATTAATGAGTGGAACAGGCTGCCACGAGAGGTGGTGAGTTCCCCTTCAATGGACGTCTTCAAACAGAGGCTGGACAGACATCTGTCTGAGATGATCTAGTGAATCCTGCTTTGAGCAGGGGGTTGGACCAGATGACCCAGGAGGTCCCTTCCAACTCTACCATTCTATGATTCTATGATTCTATCATATGGGCAGTCCAGAATTGTTTAAAGGCATAGTAATCTGTGTATATAAACAATATAGTGTATGTAAACTTTTGACTTTGCAGTAATTAATAAAAATGCCTTAAAACATTTTCTCTCATTATTTTGGCATTTGGCAAATATTAAAAATTATAGTAATCCTAATTGACCTAAAACAGGAAAGGTTTATTCAGATTTCATGTCAGATATTGAGAAAAACATGCATATATAGTGTAAGTAAACTTCTGGTTTTAACTGTATCACTTATAACTTCATGGTGCACGTGTGTCATTACACGGCAGCCAATTCTGAACAAACTAAGCTGCAGTGTAAAGCATGTGTGAGTTACAGAGCAGCCCCCTGGACCACTAATGAGACTAGAGATGGATTTCAGACCACCCTGACTCCAGTCGACAACAATGCTGCAGTCATGAATGATAGCGCTGTCCTAATGGAGTAACGCTGGGGTGTCCTCTCCTCTAGGACTGTAGTGACGTGTGTTGAGCACAATGGATGAATTCCAATGTGAAATATCAGCCAACACTTCTGATTAGGAATCCTGCTCCTCTGTTGGAGGCTTTTATGACCAGTACATTTTCAGATGTCAGTCTAATCTATTCATTTTTATTTTTGCTCTGGGGATTGAACATTATGATAAAGAATGTGACTGGGCAGATAAACCAGACCACAGATCAGTGGTCAGAGCATTCACAGGACAGTGTCACAGGAAGCGCAATTTACAAAAATACTGTTCCAAAACTCCTGCAGATTCTGGTGTGGAGAGAACTGACATATTTGCTGCTCGCCTTCTTCTCTACCATGTATGTGGAACCCGTCAGCTCTGCACACACAGTGAGGAGATTATCCCGACCTTTACAGCAGGCCATACATCTATAATATAACCGGAGATGCATCCCTCTGTCTGAAGCCGTTATAGACTGCGCAAACGCGACACACCAGTCTGGCTCCAGACAGAAGATCGCATGGAGCCGTTACAAGTAAGAAGAGTGTATGGTGCCAGAGACACTGAATGCATACCGCGATCTCCGGCGCCACACTTACATACTTACCTGACTGGGAGGAGCGTTGCCGCGGAGCCTCTCTTCTCACCGAAGACCGGGGCAGGAGTGAGGCGTCGGAATCAGCGCATGCACCTAGCGCTATCCGGCACCATTTTACTGAAGACACGTTTGCAGTGTGTCTTCAGCAAAATGGCGCCGGACAGCGCGGTATGGGCACGCGTGTACTCGGGCGCCGCACTCCTCCTCTGGCCTCCGGCAGAACGGGACACAGCACTGGAGCACAGGGATGAACGGTGAGTATAACTGTTTATTTTTTTTGTATGTGTGCAGCGTGATAGGGATGAGGGGTGCCATACATACCAGGATTGGGGAGTGAGGGGACCACACATAGCAGGGGGGGGCATGCATACCAGGATAGGGATGAGGGGTACCATGTATACTAGGATAGGGATGAGGGGTACCATGCATACCAGGATAGGGATGAGGGGTACCATACATACCAGGATAGGGATGAGGGGTACCATACATACCAGAATCAGGATGAGGGGTACCGTATATACCAGGATGAGGGATGGGGTGCCATGCATACCAGGATTGGGGATGAGGAAGCCATGCATACCAGGATGAGGGATTGAGTACCATGCATACCAGGATTGGGGGATGAGGGGTGCAATGCATACCAGGATTGGGATGAGGGGTGCCATATATACCAGGATGAGAGTTGGGGTGCCATGCATACCAGGATTGGGATGAGGGGTGCCATGCATACCAGGATTGGGGATGAGGGGTGCCATGCATACCAGGATTGGGGATGAAAGGTGCCATGCATACCAGGATTGGGGATGAGGGGGCCATGCATACAAGAATGAGGGATCGGTTGCCATGCATGCCAGGATTGGGATGAGGGGTGCAATGCGTACCAGGATTGGGAATGAGGGGTGCAATGCGTACCAGGATTGGGGATGTGGGGTGCCATGCGTACCAGGATTGGGGATGAGGGGTGCCACGCGTACCAGGAATGGGGATGAGGGGTGCCATACGTACAAAAATTGGGGATGACGGGTGCCATGCGTACCAAGATTGAGGATGAGGGTTGCCATGCGAACCAGGATTGGGGATGAGGGGTGCCATGCATACTAGGATTGGGGATGAGGGGTACCATGCATACCAGGATGAGGGATGGGGAGCCATGCATACCAGGATTCCGATGAGGGGCCATGCATACCAGGATAGGTATGAGGGATACCATGTATACCAGGATAGGGATGAGGGGTACCATGCATACCAGGATAGGGATGAGGGGTACCATACATACCAGGATTGGGGGATGAGGGGTGCCATGCATACCAGGATTGGGATGAGGGGTGCCACATATACCAGGATGAGAGATGGGATGCCATGCATACCAGGATTGGGGATGAGGGATGCCATGCATACCACGATTGGGAATGAGGGGTGCAATGCTTACCAGGATTGGGAATGAGGGGTGCCATGTGTACCAGGATTGGGGATGAGGGGTGCCATGCGTACCAGGAATGGGGATGAGGGGTGCCATACGTACAAAACTGGGGATGATGGGTGCCATGCCTACCAAGATTGAGGATGAGGATTGCCATGCATACCAGGATTGGGGATGAGGGGTGCAATGCATTCCAGGATTGGGGATGAGGGGTGCCATGCATACCAGGATTGGGGATGGGGTGTCATGCATACCAGGATTGGGAATGAGGAGTACCATGCATACCAGGATGAGGGATGGGATGCCATGCATACCAGGATAGGGATGTGGGGGGGCCATGCATACCAGGATAGGGATGAGGGGCCATGCATACCAGGATAGGGATGAGGGGTACCATGTATACCAGGATAGGGATGAGGGGTACCATGCATACCAGGATAGGGATGAGGGGTACCATACATACCAGTATGGGGGTTGAGGGGTGCCATGCAAACCAGGATGAGGGATGGGGTGCCATGCATACCAGGATTGGGGATGAGGAAGCCATGCATACCAGGATGAGGGATTGGGCGCCATGCATACCGAGATTGGGAAATGAGGAAGCCATGCATACCAGGATGAGGGATTGAGTACCATGCATACCAGGATTGGGGGATGAGGGGTGCCATGCATACCAGGATTGGGGATGAAAGGTGCCATGCATACCAGGATTGGGGATGAGGGGGCCATGCATACAAGAATGAGGGATCGGGTGCCATGCATGCCAGGATTGGGATGAGGGGTGCAATGCGTACCAGGATTGGGAATGAGGGGTGCAATGCCTACCAGGATTGGGGATGAGGGGTGCCATGCGTACCAGGATTGGGGATGAGGGGTGCCACGCGTACCAGGAATGGGGATGAGGGGTGCCATACGTACAAAAATTGGGGATGACGGGTGCCATGCGTACCAAGATTGAGGATGAGGGTTGCCATGCGTACCAAGATTGGGGATGAGGGGTGCCATGCATACTAGGATTGGGGATGAGGGGTACCATGCATACCAGGATGAGGGATGGGGTGCCATGCATACCAGGATGAGGGATGGGATGCCATGCATATCAGGATAAGGATGTGGGGAAGCCATGCATACCAGGATTCCGATGAGGGGCCATGCATACCAGGATAGGTATGAGGGATACCATGTATACCAGGATAGGGATGAGGGGTACCATGCATACCAGGATAGGGATGAGGGGTACCATACATACCAGGATTGGGGGATGAGGGGTGCCATGCATACCAGGATTGGGATGAGGGGTGCCACATATACCAGGATGAGAGATGGGGTGCCATGCATACCAGGATTGGGGATGAGGGATGCCATGCATACCAGGATTGGGGATGAGAGGTGCCATGCATACCAGGATTGGGGATGAGGGGGCCATGCATACAAGAATGAGGGATGGGGTGCCATGCATGCCAGGATTGGGAATGAGGGGTGCAATGCGTACCAGGATTGGGGATGAGGGGTGCCATGCGTACCAGGATTGGGGATGAGGGGTGCCATGCGTACCAGGAATGGGGATGAGGGGTGCCATACGTACAAAGATTGGGGATGACGGGTGCCATGCGTACCAAGATTGAGTATGAGGATTGCCATGCATACCAGGATTGGGGATGAGGGGTGCAATGCATACCAGGATTGGGGATGAGGGCTGCCATGCATGCCAGGATTGGGGATGGGGTGTCATGCATACCAGGATTGGGAATGAGGAGTACCATGCATACTAGGATGAGGGATGGGATGCCATGCATACCAGGATAGGGATGTGGGGGGGCCATGCATACCAGGATAGGGATGAGGGGCCATGCATACCAGGATAGGGATGAGGGGTACCATGTATACCAGGATAGGGATGAGGGGTACCATGCATACCCGGATAGGGATGAGGGGTACCATACATACCAGTATTGGGGTTGAGGGGTGCCATGCAAACCAGGATGAGGGATGGGGTGCCATGCATACCAGGATTGGGAATGAGGGGGGCCATGCATACCAGGATGCGGATGAGGGCCATGCATACCAGGATAGGAATGAGGGGTACCATGTACAGTACAGACCAAAAGTTTGGACACACCTTCTCATTTAAAGATTTTTCTGTATTTTCAAGACTTTGAAATTTGTACTTACACACTGAAGGCATCAAAACTATGAATTAACACATGTGGAATTATATACTTAACAAAAAATTGTGAAACAACTGAAAATGTGTCTTATATTCTAGGTTCTTCAAAGTAGCCACCTTTTGCTTTGATGACTGCTTTGCACACTCTTGGCGAGCTTCAAGAGGTAGTCACCGGAAATGGTCTTCCAACAATCTTGAAGGAGTTCCCAGAGATGCTTAGCACTTGTTGGCCCTTTTGCCTTCACTCTGCGGTCCAACTCACCCCAAACCATCTCGATTGGGTTCAGGTCTAGTGACTGTGGAGGCCAGGTCATCTGGCGTAGCACCAGGGGCGTACATAGAAATCATGGGGCCCCATAGCAAAAGTCCAAACTGGGCCCCCCTTCCCCGTAAAAAAAAATCTGCAACGTAACTGGAATCACAGTGTATAGGCGCAGTCACAAAAGGACATAGCTATCTACTTTGGAAGACAGGGAAATGGACATGTCTTGTAGCATATACATAGTAAATGTGCCCTTACTGAAGCCTTTTTATTGTTCTCAACCCTTTTATCGCCGTATAGATTTAAATACCCCCAAAAAAGCATCCAACACACTGTATGATAACCCCTACAGTAAATTACCCTACTGTAACCCCCACATGCACTGTATGATGACTCCATAGTCCCCCCAGCAAAGTATGATGTCCACACAACCACCCACACAATATGATAGCTCTGACAGCATCCAAACACAGTATGATGGTCCACACACACTCCCCATAGCAACCCCCCCTAACACAGTATGAAGGTCCCCGCAAAGTATGATGATCCCCACAGACCCACATTGTATGATGATCCTCACACAGTTTGATGGCCCCATAGCCCCTCCACAGGACCTCCAAACATTATGATGAAGGTACCCACAGTATGATGGTCAGCACATTTCCCCCTCACACAGTAAGCAGCACAGTGGCTCAGTGGTTAGCACTGCAGCCTTGCAGCTCTGGGGTACTGGGTTCAAATCCCACCAAGGACATCATCTGCAATGAGTTTGTATGTTCTCCCTGTGTTTGTGTGGGTTTCATCCGGGTTCTCTAGTTTCCTTCCACACTCCAAGACATACTGATAGGGAATGTAAATTGTCAGCCCCAATGGGGACAGTGCTGATAATGTCTGTGAAGTGCTGTGGAATTAATGGCACTGTATAAGTGAGTAAAATAAATATATACTGTATTTTGCGGATTATAAGACGCACCCCAAATTTTGGGGTGCAGAATAGGAAAAAATATTTGTTGTTTATTTTTAAATAAAATGGTGTGCCTTATAATCCTTTTTACCTGGGGGCAATGGTAGTGGAGGGGGGGTCACAGGAGCCAGGCTCACACATACCGGAGACTGGCGGGAGAGGAGGCTACGGCAGGAGACGGGCGATGCTGCGGCCCCACCCTCAGAGGAAATGTCAGTGATTCAAGGCGGTGGTGGTGGCAGCGGGAGCTAGGCGAGTTCAGCGAGGCGATGCTGCGGCCCTGTCCTCAGAAGTCGGCGGTGAGCGGAGGCAAGGTTCCCTATCCTGTACATAGCCCTGCGCTGTGCTTTTGTAAAATGGCCGCCGGAGCATGCGCAGATCGAGATCTCTAGAGAACTCGGCCAGCTCCCGCCGCCACCACCACCACCTTGAATCACTGACATTTCTTCTGAGGGCGGGGCCGAAGAATCGCCCCGCTACTGCCGCAGCCGCCGCCAACCTCCTGTGTTTGGAAACCCTATCCGACACCGCCCCCCAAGTAACCATAACTTTTCATTATAAGACGCACACCCTTTTTCCTCCCAAATTTTGGGGGAAAAAGTGTGTCTTATAATCCGAAAAATACAGTGAGTAAAATAAAATAAATAAATAATATTGGCCCCCATAGTAGTCCCCACCACAATATGATGGTTGCCACAAGCCCCCCACATCATATGATGACCCCCTTTCAGTAGTCCCCATCACAGTATAAGACCCCACAGACCCTTACAAGTCCTGACTAGGAGAGCATGAGCTGCCGTGCAGATAAATGTGTGTAAAGCAGTAATTTATACAATTTATTAATGTTCAGCTCTAATCCCCTCTGGTCCCAGAAGTTCCTCCTCAAGCCTTTTGGT
This sequence comes from Phyllobates terribilis, assembly GCF_046119375.1. Lineage (NCBI taxonomy): Eukaryota > Metazoa > Chordata > Amphibia > Anura > Dendrobatidae > Phyllobates > Phyllobates terribilis. The sequence continues at coordinate 314,951,075 of NW_027362768.1, forward strand.
GACCGACACAGGACAGTGTGACAGTAGCTCTAGCTCGGTGTGAAGGAGGCTTCCTGACTCTCTTTGTGCACAATCACAGCCCTCCTCACCATAAACCTGTAAATAGTTAGCAGAATTCTATTTACGACCCCTCCCCCTGCCTTAACACCCGCACATCCAACAATCAGCATGCAGGTGGAAACTCATCTGACTGAGTCATTTCACACAGAGAGCCCAGCGCTGCCCTGCTAACCTGCAGTGTCAGCTGAGTGTCACCCCGGCCTCCAGGACGCTCCCTCTGTCTCCATTAGCCAGGCTCCAATGATCACCACGCTCCGGGTGCTCAGCTCCTCTCTGCTGTGCACGCAGCGCAGTGATCTAGAGGGGCGTGTCTATGGAGAGAGCAGCCGGCTCTGGGCCCCCTGAACGCTGGGGCCCCATAGCAGTCGCGTGGTCTGCCTCTATGGGCGGTACGCCACTGCGTAGCACCCCATCCCTCTCCTTCTTGGTCAAATAGCCCTTACACAGCCTGGAGGTGTGTTTGGGGTCATTGTCCAGTTGAAAAATAAATGATGGTCCAAATAAACGCAAACAGGATGGAATAGCATGCCACTGCAAGATTCTGTGGTAGCCATGCTGGTTCAGTCTGCCTTCAATTTTGAATAAATCCCCAACAGTGTCACCAGCAAAGCACCCCCACACCATCACACCTCCTCCTCCATGCTTCACGGTGGGAACCAGGCATGTAGAGTCCATCCGTTCACCTTTTCTATGTCGCACAAAGACATGGTGGTTGGAACCAAAGATCTCAAATTTGGACTCATCAGACCCAAGCACAGATTTCCACTGGTCTAATGTCCATTCCTTGTAATCTTAAGCCCAAACAAGTCTCTTCTGCTTGTTCCCTGTCCTTAGCAGTGGTTTTCTAGCAGCTATTTTACCATGAAGGCCTGCAGCACAAAGTCTCCTCTCAACAGTTGTTGTAGAGATGTGTCTGCTGCTAGAACTGTGTGGCATTGACCTGGTCTCTAATCTGAGCTGCTGTTAACCTGCGATTTCTGAGGCTGGTGACTCGGATAAACTTATCCTCAGAAGTAGAGGTGACTCTTGGTCTTCCTTTCCTGGGGCGGTCCTCATGTGAGCCAGTTTCTTTGAAGCGCTTGATGGTTTTTGCAACTGCACTTGGTGACACATTCAAAGTTTGCCCAATTTTTCGTACTGACTGACCTTCATTTCTTAAAGTAATGATGGGCACTCGTTTTTCTTTACTTAGCTGCTTTTTTCTTGCCATACTACAAATTCTAACAGTCTATTCAGTAGGACTATCAGCTGTGTATCCACCTGACTTCTGCACAACACAACTGATGGTCCCAACCCCATTTATAAGGCAAGAAATCCCACTTATTAAACCTGACAGGGCACACCTGTGAAGTGAAAACCATTTCCGGTGACTACCTCTTGAAGCTCATCAAGAGAATGCAAAGAGTGTGCAAAGCAGTTATCAAAGTAAAGGTGGCTACTTTGAAGAACCTAGAATATAAGACATATTTTCACTTGTTTCACACTTTTTTGTTAAGCATATAATTCCACATGTGTTAATTCATAGTTTTGATACCTTCAGTGTGAAAGTACAATTTTGAAAGTCATGAAAATACAGAAAAATCTTTCAATGAGAAGATGTGTCCAAACTTTTGGTCTGTACTGTATACCAGGATAAGGATGAGGGGTACCATGCATACCAGGATGAGGGATGGGGTGCCATGCATACCAGAATAGGGATGAGGGGTACCATGCATACCAGGATGAGGGGTACCATACATACCAGGATAGGGATGAGGAGTGTCATGCATACCAGGATGGGGGTGAAGGGCCCATGCATACCAGGATAAGGCTGAAAGGGCCATTCATACCAGGATTGGGTATGAGAGACCATGCATACCAGGATGAGGGGTGCCATGCATACCAGGATTGGGGGTGAGGGGTGCCATGCATACCGGGATTGGGGGTGAAGGGTGCCATGCATACGAGGATGTGGATAAAGGGTGTCATGCATACCAGGATAGGGATGAGGGGTGTTATGCATACCAGGATATGGATGAGGGGTGCCATGCATACCAGGATAGGGATGAGGGGTGCCATGCATACCAGGATAGGGATGAGGTGTGATAGGCATACCAGGATAGGATGAGGGCAGCACATAACAGCATGGGATAACAGGATTGGGGAGCACAAATACCAGGATGGGGGCAGCACAAATACCAGGATGTTGGCAGCACATACCAATAAAAATGCTCGCTACCCGGGCGTAGAATGGGTTCAATAGCTAGTATTGTATAAAGCCGGCAGCCATCACTCCTAACTCCTCCTAACACATGCATGTTCCATTTGGCTGAGCATGTGTGTGCTCATATCTGAGAAAAAGCATGAAGACCCCTAAACACATTAGTGCAAAGTCAGCTGAACCCGCCAATTTACTATATCTAACGTGTATTGTGGGTCTCTCAACCCATGACAAACTGCAACGTCCCATACTTTTGTTTTAAGCTTTTGCTTTGAGATAAGTCGTCCTTAGAAGGGCCTGGCAGTCAACTACTCCTCTTTCTCCTTAAAAACTGCACGCCTATTTAGGCAGAACCACCTACATGTGTATAGGGAGGACAGGCAAGATGGCTGACTGCCCTTCCTGCATTATACAAACATGACTTATTTGTGTAGGCTCTGCTGTTTATGATTTTTGTAGGACTTTTACTGTTCCAATCAAAATTTTTGAACCCCCAATAAAAATTAGGTTTCTTTGCAAAATTCACAAAGTTTCTGCTGTTTCCAATAAACCAATCAAACAAGAACAGTGTAAATGAGGCAAAATAAATAATATAACATCACTACTGCATAAGAGGCCACTAATAATGGAGATTATACAGAAACTTTTATAGATTGTTCTTCTTTTTATTTTTCCATAAATGATGTTATTATCATGGAAGGTGATGGAGCAGATGATGATGATGACTCCACTCCTCAGGCCTCGGCTTGCACTTGTGCTGTTTTTAGAAATCCAGGTCTGCATCACACATGACGGAGAGGTGAAGAGCAGGAATGTTTTCCTGAATCCCTCTAGGATGTTCATCCTACAACACTGCGTTCAACCATATGGCCTTCTTTCTGTCCATGTCCAGGCAGGTGAAGGAGCAGCCGCTTCCTTCTGTCTATCCATGTCCAGGTGGGTGAAGGAGCAGCCGCTTCCTTCAGTATATCCATATCCGATTAATGAAGGAGCAGCCACTTCCTTCTGTCTGTCCTTTTCCACCACATTGTAGATGAGTCGTCCAGATGGTGACATAGCAAGTATGACTGGAAGAATTCCTCCAATTTCAGCCAATAATTACTTACTATGTTGATCCAGAGGAAGGCGAAAAATAACCCCGAAGACTAGTTGTTGGATAATCCTCATATCAGGGGAAAAAAATTCCTTCCTGACCCCAAATATGGCGATCGGAATGAATCCCTGGATGGTTGGTGCTCTAATCTACTTGGATGTTATGTGGTGGAAGCTCGGTAGGTTTGTCAAAGTCCGGTTAATAAGAAAGTCCAGTGTAGTTGTATCATCCGATTAAAGGTTCATTCCTAGATGTTGCTGGAATGGGGCTGATTTCTCTCAGCCTAATACTCCTGTAAGAAGAGAAATATACACGTCTGAGAATCAGCCCCTCACATACAGTATATACTGTATACAGGGGGTGTAAGAATAAGGTGTATAGTGTGTATGTGTGTTACTGGGCAGTGATATAGATGTCCCTATATGATATACTTACAGAAGTCCCATGGGAATGGTGGATCGGCTGTGCCGGATTCCACTTTGCTCCAGTCTATGGAGTTGAAGAACGGATGGGATCTGATGGACGATATAATAGCCAATCGAGAGAATGGAATTTTGCAGAGGAGCTGGAAAATGAAAGAGACCATTAGTCATGATATTATGTATTATTAGTAGCAAGTTATTACACAATGTCTATGAACTGTCCACATCTTATGTTCATATCTTCTTATCACCCTCCATCATCCTGTCTTCATCTGATCCTACTCACCCCTTCCATGATATCGATGGCATCAGGGCAGATGCTTGGTGGATAACAAGGAACATCATTCTGCAGTGATTCGCAATATTCCTCTTTTGAGCCGAGGCTATAGAACGGCTGATCACCTACAATCATCGTAAATAGTAGGGCGCCAAAGGAAAATGAGTCCACCTGATAGTTGTGGTCTTCTCCATACATTATCTGTGGGAACATGAGACAGGAAATGAGCTGAATACACTAGTGAGGGGATTTACCCACAGGCCATGAGGACCGATCTGTGATTAGATATGAGCAGGATACATAGGCATCAGAGTATTACTCAGTCCTATCAGCATCAATCAGACGGAGGTTCCTTACCTCTGGCGCAGCGTAACCAATAGAGCCTACTAATTCATTAAATGTTTCCTTCTCAAACACTTTTATTGCTGATGAGCCAAAGTCAGCGATTTTGATGTGTCCGATGTCATCTAGGAGAATGTTCTCAGGCTTCAGGTCACTGCAGGAAAAAGAGCAGATACTGATTGTGAGGAGGATAATTCATAAAAAGAACGTAATACAATAGATATGTAAGGAAGGAGACAACAGGGAGTCAGAGGTGATATATTTATGTCTGTAGCTGAACTGATTACCGATGTATGATGCCTTTTTCATGAAGATATTGGATTCCGCAGACCATCTCTGCTGCAAAGAGCCTATGGAGAAGAAAGTAGAGGATCAGTGGTTACACACACAATCATACAGAGAGCATGAGGAGATCACACACCTGTCCCATGCACATGCACATCTTCATTTTCTCCTGTTGTCATTGTCCATTGCTGGGATTACAATGTACGGGCAAAAGATTATTAGGATTCAGTTATAAGACATTTACCTTGTTGCCTTTATATCATAAGGCATTGATTTTTCCATGTGATCAAACAGGTCTCCTCCAGCCATGTAGTCCATCGCTATGATGTATTGATTAGGTGTCTCCATAAATCCCCGCAGAGAGGTTAGGAAACGGCACCCAGTGGCCCTTTTCAGGACTTCTATCTCAGTAATGACTTTGTCCTCAGCACGACGACTCTGGTCCATGATTTTGACAGCCAGCAGTTCTTCACTGATCGGATCTGATGCCAAGATGACCTGAAGGAAAATCACAACAGATCAGACCAAACTCTGTCATCCCACAGGAATCAGTCTAATGCAGAGCTGGATAATGTGCGTCTCACGGACCGAGACAGCAAAAAGGCTGTCCCAATGCCACCGCTATCCGCACATCCTCAGTATGCAGACACAGGTAAATACATTGGTGGAAGAGGGGCTGCCAACTACTTCTTCCACCAATCAGCATGTGAGACAGCAGACGTGATGACTTCATTACATCGTGTCTGCTGTATGGAAAGTCAGTTCACCGGAGACAGGAGCAAAGTGTTGGGGGAACGGGACTGAGGTGAGTATGTGCTGGTTTCTTTTTTTCCCCCATATATGTATGAGATGTTTGCATGTATATAGGAGGCCATGAGGGGCTCATACTGTATGTAGGAGGCAATGTGAGGGCTCATACTGTAAATAGTAGGCAATGTGGCGGCTTATACTGTATATAGGAGGCAATGTGGGGGCTCATACTGTATATAAGAGACAATGTTGGGGCTCATACTGTATATAAGAGGCAATGTGGGGGCTCATACTGTAAATAGGAGGCAATGTGGGGGCTCATACTGTAAATTTGAGGCAATGTGAGGGTTCATACCTTAAATAGGAGGCAATGTGGGGGCTCATACTGTAAATAGGAGGCAATGTGGGGGCTTATACTGTATATAGGATGCAATGTGGGGGCTCATACTGTATGTAGGAGGCGATGTGGGAGTTCAAACTGTATATAAGAGGCAATGTGGAGGCTCATACTGTATATAAGAGACAATGTGGAGCTCATACTGTATATAGGGGACAATGTGGAGGTTCATACTGTATAAAGAGAGGTAATGTGGGGCTCATATTTTATATAGGGTCTATGTGAGGGCTCATATTGTATATAAAGAGGCTATGTGGGGGCTCGCTCTGCATATAGAGAGGCTATGTGGAGGCTTAAGCTATATACAGGTGGCTATGTGGGGGCTCATACTTTAAGGGGCAATTTTGGGGCTCATACTGTATATAGAGGACTGTGTGTGGGCTCATACTGTATATAGAGAAGCTATGTGGGGGCTTACACTTTATGTAGGAAGTTGTGTGGGAGTTCATACTGTAAATAGGGCGCTGTTATTGGGCTCATACGGTATATAGGGGGTGTCAGCAATACGTAATTTTGCTCAATTTAAGTGATAATATAAAATACTAATTATAATTGTAATAAATATGTTAATTTTAATATTGAGCAGAATAGATTGGGGAACACGGAAGAGTAGAAATTCACACTTACTTTCCCGAAGCCTCCCTCTCCAAGATCTTCATGGAAATTGAGATTGGAAAGGTCAATATGATTTTCTGTGCCGACCAATTCTCTAAAGGGTAAAATACGGAAACTGGCTTCATCAAGGTCTTGTACTGGCATGACCGCTGTGCCGGAGGGTGTCTCAACGCTTCCATCTGCTGAGATGATAAAAGAGTTATTGATAAATATAAATACATTACATTTTTAATCAAATTTCTGTAATTAAGCTGAAAATGTCTGACATTTGTGCCCTGATTCATCCAAACTGTCGAATGTAGAAAAATTTTCCTGTTGCCCATAGCAACCAATCACAGCTCAGATTCCATTTTTTCACATTCTATGGAACAGTGAAAGCTGCATTGTGATGGGTTGCTGTGGCAACAAGGAAAGTATTTCTGCAATTTTGATAATCAAGGCCTGTCAACCCCCAGTCTATTATACTAAACTGTTTCATTCTTACCTGGAGCATCTTTATCCAGTGATGTGTGTGGTGGGGAAACAATCAGGTGTTTGGTCTCTGGGATGGAGATGTTCTCATCTGGTGACCTGGCCCTTTGTAATGCACCATTCCCATTGACAATGGGTTTGGCATAGAAAAGACGTCTCCTACATTGGACAACCCAGTCTCTGTTGTTTCTGATTCTCTTCTGGGCTGCCGCTCTTTGTAGGTTTTGAGTCTCTTGGCTTTCAGAACTGGAGAATGAGACATGTCTGGGTCTTCCTTGGCCAACCTCTTCCAGCTCTAATTCTACGCTGATGATATTTCTTCGCTTATTGAGGATGGCATCTTTGTTCCTCCTCCTAATTTCAGGGACAAGTTCTCCGATTTTTTTTATGGAGATAAGAATGGCCCTGTGAAGTTGATTATCTGCGGAGTCTGCAGAGTCAGATTCCATGAGGTTCTCCATTTTCCTTTTCTCTATAAGGATCTCGTGTCTCTTGATCTTTCTCATTTTCTCCAAATTCTGTCTTTTGGACGCCATTTCTGAGGCGTCAGTGTCCATGTCCAGTACTATAAAGTCTTTTCGCCCTAAAGCGAACAGTGGTTTTTGCTCTTCAGCAATTCCTCTCCTCTGTCTTAGAACCCGATCTCTTTGGGCTCTTCTCCTCTCTTCCTCCATTATAAAATTAGCTTTTGCTTTGTTTACAATGAAACGCATAGCAACTACCTCACCCTCGAAAGTCTGCAAGGCAGTGACTTCTCTTCGGCCGGAACACTGGGATATAGAAGGTGATGATGTCATCATACCAATTATGACATGTATTTAATTGTGATGTCATCAGACTAGGGTCCTGTTTTGCGTTCATGAGGTCTCAATGGAGACATTATACCAGGACTTTAGTTTGTATTTTTGTCATTAAATGAAGTAACACTTGTTAAATGGTGATCTTTTATCTCTATATTAGCAGAATCCTTCATTCTGTCTGTTTTTCTCCATATTCTTTTATTGCTTAATTCTGTCCAATTATTGTACATTTTGTCATCAGGTCCACAATCTCCATTTTGTGGGGTGTTCACATTTAGCGTTTAAGCTACAGTTTATCCTCCTGGACATTACAGGAGAGCTGTACCTTCCTATATAATGTATTTTTGAACTGTTGACTCCTTTTTGCATTATGTGTCATAGAAGTATCAGGTGGTCTTTGTCATTTTATTCTAGTTCCACCTTGTGACCAGGGCCGGCTTTAGACAAATTGTGGCCCTAGGAAAAATTCAAAGTGGGGCCCCAGATTCTGAAATACTGCGCTAACAACAGCACTACAGTCAATTCAGTGCATTGAAGTGAGTTTTGAGCTAATAACAATGTCTTTAAGCGCCAAGAAGCCACTCAGAAGAAAGACAAAAGGAGTAAAACATATCACAAGGTTGTGTTCTTTGCTGACTACAAGCAGTTAAGCCACTAAAAACACAGTTTCACAGGTTTCCTCACTCTAGTTGTAGCCTACAAAGAACACAGCTTTGTAATATGTTTTAATTCAGTACATGAAAAAAATAATATGTGGAAAATATGTAAATCAAAAAATATTATTACAACGTTGAATTTTGCATTGAAGGCTTATTTGTCACGCATGCACAATATCATGCAATGTCTTGTGAATACAGTCTTGTCATCTATATGCTTAGTCCGAACAATCATACGTGTGAGATCTTTTCATTACCATCTGTAGATACTTAGAACTAAGTAAAGAAATAATAAAGTGCTGCTGAGACCAGCATAAATACAGCCATAGATATCATTTTACACTTTGCCAAACACAAATAATAAAAAATAACTTAACATCTCTTACAGGTTTAGTCAAAGGGATCCACAACTTAAATAACTAGAAAATGTTCAAGCAAATGGTTTCTAAAGGAGCCCTTACAGGTCTATGTAATAAAACTGGCAACATAGCGAATGCTTTCTAGAAGCGAACCTTTCTGGCTTTTTCTGAAGCAAAATCTTTAATTATTTTGGAGAAGTCCAGATTTCTGCAAATGTCCCGCTCAATTACAACCTCAGCTAGACCAATAAAGCGATCTTGTAACATTGATGACCTTAAATAATTTTTTATCACTTTGAAAAGTGAGAAACTTCTCTCGCCTGACGCTACGGTCACAGGAACACTCATTAGGACACACAACTCCACACTAAGATTTGGGTACAAATCCAATAGGTTTGTACAGTAAATGTAAGTAAGCATGTTCAATGGTGAATGGGAAACATCATCTGGGATGCTCCTAATTGCTGAACACATTTCAAAATTCAAGTCATTGAGATCAACATCACCCATTTCTTCTGAAGAGTGTTTGCAGCATTCTACAAGCCTCTGCTCATCTTTCACAGCTTCCATTTCCTCCTTCTTAAAAAGGAACCCAAAAAGGTGGTAAAAATCTTTCACCTGAGAAAATATCTCAGTTATGACCACAAGTGTCGCATCAATCAAGGTTAAAGACAAAACCCTCTTCACCATTTCCTCGGGAGTGCTGGACGTTCATAATCAAACATTTTTCTTTTTTTTTGTTTTCTTTTTATTGGCAATGAAAACTCTACATCTGCTTCTTCAGCTATACTATTTGCAATATAATAACCTGATTCAAAACCATCTTCCCTGTAATCTTACAGAAAATGAAGTACAGATTCAGTTTCTTAAGAGTGTCCATGCCAACTTTTGTTTTCTGAAAGATCTTGCTTGCACCATTAATATGTTATAAGACATCATACCAGGCAACAATGCAAGTGATGCAAACTGACCAGAAGAAATGCCATTCTTGGCCTCCGCAGCTTTTTTTGATGCAGCATAGATGACAAGGTCTTCAAGCGCAGAACAAACTTCCCTTAGGTCGTAGCGAAGAACTTTTACACTGTAAATCCGACATTCCCAGCGAGGAGAAATAACTGTATAGCCCAAACAAAAATGCTATGATGTGAGTGCGGAGGGAATCTTCCCACATTCACCAAATTATACCAGCTCTTAACAACCAGTATATATAATGAGGAAACAGAGTTATGATGGCAAAAAAATACATATTTTATTTTATTAAAGACAAAATTCATATAGAAAAAAGACAACTGTAAATGTGCAAGGGACAGCAACAGGTGTGCAGCAAGTGGGTCCACAACCCAAAAGGAATGCCTAGTAAACATTGCAATTATAAAAGGCTGCAGGCATGAATCATAAAGTGCAGCACAGGTAGGGCATAAAACCATACACCTATATTAGCTAAATGCCAATGATAAACGTGTCCATGACATCCGTATCAATTACCCCATAACTAGGCACGCTAATAAGGTGATGGTCTTACCAGTGGTAAGGGCTGTGGGTGAACTGGCAGCACAGTGGGCGTAGTGGAGTACCCCGACGCACGTTTCGAGGCATCCGCAGCCGCTTTCTCAAGGGGCGGTAGCAAAGAAATTTTACTCTGTGAATCCAACATTCCCAGCGAGTATCAGACAGTGATTTGATGGTCAGGTTGGTTACATTTTTCTTTGAAGTTGCACATTGCAGTGTTGATGAGCTGAAGAGCACATACATTTGCTGCAATACTCCAAAGAATGTGACAGAGAGAACAGATGATTTAGCAGCATCAATGATGACTACATTAAGAGTGTGGCTACTTCAGGGCATATACAATGCTCTTTTATTCATGGCCGATGTAAATACTTTTATGGCCAAAAATGACAAAAGTATTTTCGGACTGATACCTTTATTGGCTAACCAGAAAAAATATATATGCAAGCTTTCAGAGCTCAGAGGCTCCTTCTTCAGGCAGGATTGCAAATGAATTAATAAGACAAATGAATAAGGCATCATCCTTTACACCTCATGAACAAATGTCCTGCTGTAATATCTCTTAAATGTTGTGCCTCCTAAAACCAGGTGAGGAATAATCAGAGCAAGGTATAATAGAAACAATTCACCAATTCTGCATTTATCACCCACTCCTGGTTTTGGCTCCCACTCCTGAGAAAAAATACTGACCAAATACTGATAGTGGGGCCATAGCCTAACACTTGTTCTCCAATAGGCAAATAGCGCTCCGTCCTTCCCGAGTCTCGCCGTATGTCTAAGCAGTACTGTACAGTCACATATGGGGTATTTCTATGTTCAGCAGAAATTGTGGGACAAATTTTGGTGCCATTTTTACTGATTTTCCTTTATGAAATGTAAAATTTGGGGCTAAAACTAAATATTTCTGGAAAAAATGTAATTATTTTTCTTCACTGCCCAATGGTATAAAATTCTGTGACACCTTTGGTGTCATTATCACTGCATCCCTAGATGAATTCATTGAGAGGTGAAGTTTGTAAAATAGGTCACTTGAGGGAGGTTTTGCAAATTTTGTTGGAAAATTGAGAAATTGTTGATCAACTTTTAACCATTCTGACTTCCTAGCAAAAAAAAATATTTGAAAAACGATGGTGATGTAAAGTAGACATGTGGTAAATGTTAATTATTAACTATTTTGTCTGATATAACTATCTGGTTTAAGGGCATAAAAATTAAAAGTTTGAAAATTGTGAAATTTTCTCCAGAATTTCCCATATTTTCACAAATAAACACAAAAAATATCGCTCTAAATTTACCACTAACATAAATTACAATGTGTCGCGTTCAGGAGTTATTACCTCATAATGTGACACTGGCCAGAATTGTAAAATGTGGTTTGGACAGGAAGGTGAAAATAGGCTTCAAGGTGAAAGGGTTAATTACATCTCCCATTTGTGAACTTTACATCAGCCTCATTTTTCCATTACTTTTTTATTTTGTTAGAATGTTATAAAGGTTAAAGCTTTAATAGCAAATTTAGATCTTTTCAAGAAAACTTTCAAAGCCTTTTCTACGGCCCTATTCAGGCTTGAAGCGACTTTGAGGGACCGACTTATTGGGAGATTGGGAAGTGATACCATTTTAAAAACTGCACCCCTCAATGTTGCTGCTGTCAGAAAGTTTGTTAACCCGTCACGTGCTGCACAGAAATTTGCACAAAGTGCAGTAAAAAAATGAAAAATTTTATTTTTTCCACTAAATCATTGCTTTTAGACTAAACCTAGGCAAAGTGCGGCCCATGAACAAAGGAGGAGAACAGCTCAGCATATATTGCAAAAAGTATTTATTTAGTAATACACAATAAAAACACAAATAGGAAATCAGACAATGTGGTAGTGTCAGATGGTAAAGTGCTTACAGGTCTGGTAAATATATTATAATATGCTTGTAATATATCCGTGAAATTACACAATTGCACGTTGCCCACAATGATAATTGAATTATAAATAATAATAAGTTTAAACAAGTGAACTAGGATAGAAATCACAGGATTAACACATATAACATGATCCCACTGACTGCTAAATGAAAGGGGATGGGGGTGAAACAATGTTCTTAGTATTAAGCTATGTGCCCATCTCTAAAGCCAAAATCATGTTACAACCAGCGGGATAATTACCTGACAGGGAAGCACAGCACGGGCGGAAGTAAGAAAGTGGTGAGTGTGATAGCCCAACGTACGTTTCGCGGCGTCCCAGGCCGCTTTCTCAAGGGCAAGAAGTGATGTCCTCATAGTGACCCAAGATGCATATATATTCATCTTTCCCCTTAGAATCTGGAGTGCAGACAGCTGGTCGGTGAGGCACGCACCAGGTAGTGGCCAGTTATACCGGGGGTGTGCCTCGCGGATCACATGATGTGGGGCCAGTATGCCACACACGGCGCATGCGCGCGGCTCAGGGAGCACACCGCGCGTGCGCCCCAGCCGTCAAACCACAGAACCGCGCATGCGCGGAAACGAAGTCCCACGCAGGCGCAGGGCGGCCCTCAGACCATCAGGCACGCGAGCGCCGCAATCCCCACCGCGAGCACGCGCTCAGCCATGTCAGGAAGCAGCATAGCAGCACTCATTGTAAAAGAATGATCATAGATGGAAGAAGGGCCAAAGAAATAGATACTGCATACAGCAAAGTTTTTTCCAAGAAAAATACATATAAATCTAAAAAATCACATATGTATAATTAGCAGCAATTGTAGATCCTGATGATCATAACTCCCGTCTAGGTATGAGATCCAATGTGTATATCCAAGTCTCACTGATCTCCAGACACAAGTGACGTTATAAGGACTTTCATAAGTATGGACTAATAAAAGAGGTAAAGAAACAAAAGAAAAGACAGTGATGTGAGTGCGGACGGAATCATCCCACATTCACCAAATTATACCAACTCTTAACAACCAGTATATATAATGAGGAAACAGAGTTATGATGGCAAAAAAATACATATTTTATTTTATTAAAGACAAAAATTCATATAGAAAAAAGACAACTGTAAATGTGCAAGGGACAGCAACAGCTGTGCAGCAAGTGGGTCCACAACCCAAAAGGAATGCCTAGTAAACATTGCAATTATAAAAGGCTGCAGGCATGAATCATAAAGTGCAGCACAGGTAGGGCATAAAACCATACACCTATATTAGCTAAATGCCAATGATAGACGTGTCCATGACATCCGTATCAATTTCCCCATAACTAGGCACGCTAATAAGGTGATGGTCTTTCCAGTGGTAAGGGCTGTGGGCGAACTGGCAGCACAGTGGGCGTAGTGGAGTACCCCGACGCACGTTTCGAGGCATCCGCAGCCGCTTTCTCAAGGGGCGGTAGCAAAGAAATTTTACTCTGTGAATCCAACATTCCCAGCGAGTATCAGACAGTGATTTGATGGTCAGGTTGGTTACATTTTTCTTTGAAGTTGCACATTGCAGTGTTGATGAGCTGAAGAGCACATACATTTGCTGCAATACTCCAAAGAATGTGACAGAGAGAACAGATGATTTAGCAGCATCAATGATGACTACATTAAGAGTGTGGCTACTTCAGGGCATATACAATGCTCTTTTATTCATGGCCGATGTAAATACTTATATGGCCAAAAATGACAAAAGCATTTTCGGACTGATACCTTTATTGGCTAACCATAAAAAATATATATGCAAGCTTTCAGAGCACAGAGGCTCCTTCTTCAGGCAGGATTGCAAATGAATTAATAAGACAAATGAATAAGGCATCATCCCTTACACCTCATGAACAAATGTCCTGCTGTAATATCTCTTAAATGTTGTGCCTCCTAAAACCAGGTGAGGAACAATCAGAGAAAGGTATAATAGAAACAAGTCACCAATTCTGCATTTATCACCCACTCCTGGTTTTGGCTCCCACTCCTGAGAAAAAATACTGACCAAATACTGATAGGGGGCCATAGCCTAAGGGTATGTGCACACGATGCAGAAATGAAGCAGAAAATTTCTGCATCATTTCTGCATCTCCCTGGCAGAAAAAACGCATGCAGATTGTGCATGCTTTTTTCCTGCGGAATACATGCGGATTCACATGCGTTTCCGCATGCGTTTCCGCATGTGGATTGACAAGCGCTTTCCAGGCGATTTTAGCATCACTTGGAAAGTGCTTGACAACTAGGTCACACTATATAAATCCATGCAAACAGCATGGATTTATATAGTGTGACCCGAGAGAGTGTATATACTTACCTCCGATGGCCCGCGCTGTCCTGCTCAATCCATTCTCCCTCGCCGGCAACTTTGAATTGAAAGACCTGCCGACGTCAGCGTCACGTGACCCGTCACATGACTCTGACGTCAGCGCAGGTCCTACAACTCACTGCAAGTGCCGGGAACCAAGCAGGAGCAGTGCGCGGGCCGACAGATGGTAAGTATATATATATTTTTTATTTTATTCTTGTTTTACAGCTTTTTAATGGTACCTGGGTGTGGATGAGACTCTCCTCTCCTCCACACCCGGGTACCATCCGCATATTAGAACGCGCCAATAACGCAAGTACAAATGCAGTCTTGCGGAATTGGCGCGTTCTAATGCAAGTCAATGGCGGCGAAAACACCGCTTTTATGCAAAATTAATTGACATGCTGCGGATTTTTGAGCGCAGCGTTTACGCTGCGGAAAAATCCGCATCATGGGCACAGCACATGCGGATTTCAATTGGGGATCATTGCTGCCCTTCTACCATGCGTTTTTAATGCGTTTCCGCGGCGATTACGCAACTGCAAAAACGCCGCGGAAACGCATTAAATACGCATCGTGTGAACTCAGCCTAACACTTGTTCTCCAATAGGCAAATAGTGCTCCATCCTTCCCGAGTCTCGCCGTATGGCTAAGCAGTACTGTACAGTCACATATGGGGTATTTCTATGTTCAGCAGAAATTGTGGGACACATTTTGGTGCCATTTTTACCGATTTTCCTTTATGAAATGTAAAATTTGGGGCTAAAACTAAATTTTTCTGGAAAAAATGTAATTATTTTTCTTCACTGCCCAATGGTATAAAATTCTGTGACACCTTTGGTGTCATTATCACTGCATCCCTAGATGAATTCATTGAGAGGTGAAGTTTGTAAAATGGGTCACTTGAGGGAGGTTTTGTAAATTTTGTTGGAAAATTGAGAAATTGTTGATCAACTTTTAACCATTCTGACTTCCTAACAAAAAAAAATATTTAAAAAACGATGGTGATGTAAAGTAGACATGTGGTAAATGTTAATTATTAACTATTTTGTCTGATATAACCATCTGGTTTAAGGGCATAAAAATTAAAAGTTTGAAAATTGTGAAATTTTCTCCAGAATTTCCCATATTTTCACAAATAAACACAAAAAATATCGCTCTAAATTTACCACTAACATGAATTACAATGTGTCGCGCTCAGGAGTTATTACCTCATAATGTGACACTGGCCAGAATTGTAAAATGTGGCTTGGACAGGAAGGTGAAAATAGGCTTCAAGGTGAAAGGGTTAATTACATCTCCCATTTGTGAACATTACATCAGCCTCATTTTTCCATTACTTTTTTATTTTGTTAGAATGTTATAAAGGTTAAAGCTTTAATAGCAAATTTAGATCTTTTCAAGAAAACTTTCAAAGCCTTTTCTACGGCCCTATTCAGGCTTGAAGTGACTTTGAGGGACCGACTTATTGGGAGATTGGGAAGTGATACCATTTTAAAAACTGCACCCCTCAATGTTGCTGCTGTCAGAAAGTTTGTTAACCCGTCACGTGCTACACAGAAATTTACACAAAGTGCAATAAAAAAATGAAAAATGTTATTTTTTCCACTAAATCAGTGCTTTAGACTAAACCTAGGCAAAGTGCAGCCCATGAACAAAGGAGGAGAACAGCTCAGCATATATTGCAAAAAGTATTTATTTAGTAATATGACTCGGCAATGCTGGGAGTAGTAGTGGCGACCCGGTCCCGTGGCTCAGGGTGGTCAGACCAGTGGCAGTCTATTATATGTTTTAGGTAATGTCCGACTACGCCACCCGTGCATTGCGGCTATTATGAACTGCCGCTGCAAGGCAGTCCCCCGAGGATAATGGTGTGTGCAGTTGAGATCGTATAACTCCCCACGGGAGGAGTGTGGCCCCAGGGCAGTGTAGTAGATGGTGGGGGTTGTGGTGCAGGGAGTCCCAGTACTGTTAGTACTGGCGAAGCAAAAAGCACAAAGACAACGTGTTGCAGTCCAGGGTCTTTTACTCACAGTTCGTATATTCCCAGTCACTTCTGTCAGCAATGACCGCCCGAGCCGTGCTGCGTCCACCAGGTGAGGGGCTCGGTCAACCCCCAGGCAGTTCAGGAATATGGCACAGGACCCCCTCCTATCCTTTCTCTGGCCTGCCCCACCAGTGACCAACTTTTGTCCAGCTACCGCGGATCTGCGAGGGTAAACGTGGGCCCCGTTCCCCGCTGCCCTATATGGTGCCTTCCTAGCCGGCTGAGGGTAGTTTCTCCTCCACCAACTTGGGATCCGGTACCCTTAATCTGCCTGACCCTTCAGCCGGTATTCTCATGGGCTCTTAGAGTCCCTTCTGCCTTCTTGTTTATGAGCCCTTCTACACTTTGGGTACTTCTCTTTTCTTTGCTGTTCCTTTCTGTTTCTGTTCCTTCCTTCTGGCTCCGGCCTTCACCCTAGGCCTGCCTCGTGGAGCTGGGCCCAGACTGAGCCACAGCTCCCTGTCAGCCTTCTCTGGCTGAACTCTTTCTCTCTCTGAACTCAACTCAACCCAGAACTAAGATGGTGCCCACCTTATATACCCTTCCCTAGTGTGTGAGCTCAGGTGACCAGCAACCAATGAGCTCCTACCTATGCTCCAGAAACCGTCCCCTTCTGCTCCTACATCACTGGGTTTTCCTCCCCCCTCCCCACTCCAGCCAGGGACATGGTCTGTCGTGCCTGCATTACTGTACTAATGGGAGCACCGTTGAGCTGTCCCCCGGAAATGGGGTGTGTTTGAAGCATGCATGGTCCATACTCCATCCTTACCCGGGAGTGGAATATCACACCTCTGGCAGAGGTGCAATACCCCTGTAGCGGCCGAACCCTCGGGGCGCTACAAATACACAATAAAAACACAAATAGGAAATCAGACAATGTGGTAGTGTCAGATGGTAAAGTGCTTACAGGTCTGGTAAATATAATATAATATGCTTGTAATATATCCGTGAAATTACACAATTGCACGTTGCCCACAATGATAATTGAATTATAAATAATAATAAGTTTAAACAAGTGAACTAGGATAGAAATCACAGGATTAACACATATAACATGATCCCACTGACTGCTAAATGAAAGGGGTTGGGGGTGAAACAATGTTCTTAGTATTAAGCTATGTGCCCATCTCTAAAGCCAAAATCATGTTACAACCAGCGAGATAATTACCTGACAGGGAAGCACAGCACGGGCGGAAGTAAGAACGTGGTGAGGGTGATAGCCCAACGTACGTTTCGCGGCGTCCCAGGCTGCTTTCTCAAGGGCAAGAAGTGATGTCCTCATAGTGACCCAAGATGCATAAATATTCATCTCTCCCCTTAGAATCTGGAGTGCAGAAAGCTGGTCGGCGAGGCAGGTACCCGGAAGTGGCCAGCTATACCGGGTGCGTGCCTCGCGGATCACATGACGTGGGGCCAGTTGCCACACACGGCGCATGCGCACGGCTCAGGGAGCACACCGCGCGCGCCCCAGCCGTCAAACCGCAGAACCGCGCATTCCCCGGAACGAAGTCCCACGCAGGCGCAGGGCGGCCCTCAGACGGCCAGGCGCGCGCGCGCCGCAATCCCCACCGCGAGCACGCGCTCAGCCACGTTAGGAAGCAGCATAGCAGCACTCATTGTAAAAGAATTAGGATAAAAAGGGAGAGCAGCGGTGAGACAAAGAGGGAGCCTAATGATCATAGATGGAAGAAGGGCCAAAGAAATAGATACTGCATACAGCAAAGTTTTTTTCCAAGAAAAATACATATAAATCTAAAAAATCACATAAGTATAATTAGCAGCAATTGTAGATTCTGATGATCATAACTTCCGTCTAGGCATGAGATCCAATGTGTACATCCAAGTCTCACTGATCTCCAGACACAAGTGGGGTTATAAGGACTTTCATGAGTATGGACTAATAAAAGAGGAAAAGAAACAAAAGAAAAGACAATGATTAAAACCATTAGAATTAAAATCACATGAAAAATAATAACTCCTCTTATAATCACCCAACCCACATGTGTAAGTACATACATGTGGGGATAGAGGTATACAGGATAAACTTACAGCTACAAAAATGAGTGCAGCCCATGTACGGCCCTCTGGCTGTTCCAGTCCAACTCACTGACCTAGACAGCTACAGGGCTGAAAACACTGGCCCACAGGCCGCACCATTCGACCACCTGGAGTCCCGATATCACAGCTATCTGCCTCCTCAAGAAGCAGATAACTGTCAACACAATGGTGGAGGATGGAGCTGCTGGTTCCTCCTTCCACCACTCAGTATATGGGACTCAGACAGCAAATGTGATGATGTCATTACTAGTGATGAGCGAGCACTAAAAAACTCGGGTGCTCTTTGCTCGGGTCGAGAAAATCGTAATGCTCAGATGCTGAACCCGAGCAACGAGCCCAATGTAAGTCTATGGGAAACTCGAGCATTTTTCCAGCGGTTCCCCCCGCAGAGATGTGCAGGGGGCCTAAAAATTGCCCTAAACAATGGGAACAGTGCTGAAATGACATGGGAACTCAGGCATCTCTGACTCTCAGGTCACTGCCGTGAACAATGTTGTCAGAGTATTACGCCACTTTTACGGACCAACAATAAAACATACAAAAACTAAACCAAAATGGATGTTCCTGGAAAAAATGTTAAGGGACATTTTTTCCAGGGTAATGACTTGTATATAAGGCAAAAAAACAAACACAAAAACAAAAATGCTCCTTTACACCTTGGGCTATGTTCACACGTAGCGTTTTTGATGCGTTTTTGCACTTTTGCATTGCTTTCAATGGTGAAAAATACATTCACCAGTAAATGTAATTTTAACATTTTACTATCTTATCTGGTCATGTGGTGTGTGACACATCATCAGACACATCCATACAGTGCTGAAAAGACATGGGAACAATATATGGAAGACCCCTGGAAGCATCTCTGACTCCCAGGTCACTGCCCAAAGCCGTGGCCATCAGACGTGATCCTATATTACTGCTGTAAAAATACAGACATTTTTGGCAACGTGACAAATATTACACCCCATTTAAAATGGACAAGGTGCGTGGCAAGGGATGGGGAAGTGGACGTAATGGTGATGGTGCACCCAGATGCCGAGGCTGTCGGCAAGATGAAACTGTGCCTACTAAGGAAGCCACAACATCGCCATTGGATTCAATGGGGGGCAAAACCAAACACATACACAACACCTTCAAACGGGCCCAAAAGCTGCCAAAACACATCAAATTAGGGGCAGACACCAGGAAAGTGGCATCAATTGACCCAGAGTACAAGTAATATAATTATTATTATTTATTCTTATAGTGCCATTTATTCCATGGCGCTTTGCATGTGAAAAGAAGTCACCGACTGCTATAAGAGGAGAGAAGACCCTGCCCGTGAGGGCGCACAAACAATCGACAAGGGATGGGTGAGGAAACAGTAGGTGAGGGTAGAGCTGATCGTGCAGCGGTATGGTGGAGCGAAGGTTACTGAAAGTTGTACGCATGTCGGAAGAGATGGGTTTTCAGGTTCCTTTTGAAGGTTTCAACAGTAGGCGAGAGTCTGATATGTTGGGGTAGAGAGTTCAAGAGTAGGTGGGAAAATGCACGAGAGAAATCTTGTACAAGTGCTTGTGACCAGGGACGGTACATCTCATTGACGGCACACTGGGTTAATATTGTGGAAGCCGTGACCCAGTCGCACCCTGGGACGGAACACGTCTTCCCGACACATAGAATTGTGGGCTCTGGGTCAATCAACCTTCAACACAATGTTCACAAGGTCTCCTACACAATGAGCAAATTATTCATGATGATAGACGCCACTGTCTCCTTAGCTTGCTGATGGTACTTTTCTGTGGGAATGAGCTTGTCTCCAACCAGTCTGGAATATTTCTAGTGAATTATGGCACGCCATGGTTTGCTATTAGCACCTAGTACCAGAAGCGAAAACATCCACAATTTTCTTCTCAGAAATTTTATTTGGTAGACTGAGTGGCTGCCCAAACTTTAGTCTCTCATAAAGGAGCTGAAGACACTGAGTGGCAGAAGGTGCAAGTTCCTCCAGCATGTTAGACATCAGAGGGAGAATAGAGAGGGCAGCATGGTGGCTCAGTGGTTTGCACTGCAGCCTTGCAGCGCTAGGGTTCTGGGTTGAAATCCAGCCAAGGACAACATCTGCAAGGACTTTGTATGTTCTCCCTGTGTTTGCATGGGTTTCCCCCAGGCTTTCTGGTTTCCTCTTCAGTAAAAAAAGCAGCCACTGAGTGTCCGGGAATCTTCACACAGACTTTTCTTAGCCAGGGCTGCTTCTTGACAGGGTTGGACGGGCCCACTAGAGAACAGGAGAATCCTCCAGTGCGCCCTGCCTTCTCCTTCAGGAGATTTCATAGTGCAAACCTTGCAGCTGGTACGGGGCTATTGAGTGGGAGAGAAAGGTGGGCCCTCAGAATCAAATCCTCTGGTGGGCCCAATGATCTTCAGTCTTCACAGCCATATTTTTTAGCTCAGTGAAAGGACTGGCATAGAGGGAAAACGTATCTACTCCGGCTGTCATTTCTCCCAGGAAGTCCTCTAATGCAGCTTGTTCCATAAGCAATGGCAGCCCGTCCAAAATCAGCCCACACTTCTTGGTGGTGCTTTGACACACAAAGATCTTTCTTTATGCCTTGAATTTCATGACTACAGAGTTGGGCAATGGCCTGATCTACAATGCATTTGAGAAATAATGTGTAAAAGCACGTCCAATCCACAGCAAAAATGGAGCCATAGAGTGCCCGGAAACCTTAACCTAGACTTTTCTTAGCCAGGGCTGCTTCTCAGCAGGGTTGGATGGGCCCACCAGAGAACCAGAGACTCCTCCAGTGGGGGCCCTGGCTTCTACTTCAGGAGAGTTTATAATGCAACCTTGCAGGTCGTGATGATGATAGAGGCCACCATCTCCTTAGCTTGCTGCTGGTATTTTTTTGTGGGAATGAGCTTGGCTCCAGCCAGCCTGGAATATTTTCAGTGAATTCAGGCACGCCATGGTTTGGTATTGGCACCGAGTACCAGAAGCGAAGCCATCCACAATTTCCTTCTCAGGAATTTTATTTGGTAGTCTGAGTGGCTACCCAAACATTAGTTTCTCACAAAGGAGCTCAAGACATTGAGTGGCAGTAGATGCAAGTTTCTCCAGCATGTTAGATACCAGAAGGAGAACAGAGAAGGCAGCACAGTGGCTCAGTCATTAGCACTACAGCGTTTCAGCGCTGGGGTTCTGGTTCCAAATCCCAGCAAGGGCAACATCCTTAAAGGAGTTGTCTACTACTTTTACATTCCACGCGGCACCCCCGCCGATCAACTATTATTGGTGCCGGCGGCGGCTGCTGCCAGCCGGAAGTGCTTACCTGAGGGGCTCCACCATCAAGTGGTAGTGGCCGCTGCGGTATACTGCACATCCGCCTCCTATTCAATTGAATATAACAGCTGATCGGCGGGAGTGCCGCGTGCAGGACCCCGGCTGATCATACATTGATGCCCTATCCTACGGATAGGACGTCAATGTAAAAGTATTGGACAACTTCTTTAAGGAGTTTGTATGTTCTCCTCGTGTTTGCGTGGGTTTACCCCAGGTTCTCCGGTTTGCTCCTCAGTAAAAAGGCTGCCATACAGTGTCCGGGAACCCTCACACAGACTTTTCCTAGCCAGGGCTGCTTCTCAGCAGGGTTGGACGGGCCCACCAGAGAACCGGAGACTCCTCCGGTAGGCCCTGGCTTCTCCTTCAGGAGAGTTCATAATGCAAACCTTGCAGGTCGTGATGATGATAGAGGCCATTATCTCACTAGCTTGCTGATGGTACTTTTCTGTGGGAATGAGCTTGTCTCCAACCAGCTTGGAATATTTCCAGTGAATTAAGGCACTCCACGGTTTGGTATTAGCAACCAGTATCAGAGGCGAAGCCATCCACAATTTCCTTCACAGGAATTTTATTTGGTAGACTGAGTGGCTGCCCAAACTTTAGTTTCTCACAAGGGAGCCGAAGACACTGAGTGGCAGTACGTGCAAGTTTCTCCAGCATGACCTGTTTGTTAGATATCAGAGGGAGAACAGAATTTGGCATTGCCAAGGTACCAGAGTCTGTTTTTTTTTTTACTAAAGATCCTGCTGTGTTTTTATATATATTTTTTTTTTATGTCTCTTCAAATGTGTATTGGAGTGCGTCCTAATTTTTGGCAGCCCTTGACATTGCTGCATATACGCAATAACAGTATAGGAGAGCCACTCTTTAATAACGGGTAGGACAATTCAAATAGATTCTATATTCTAGAATATTACCGGTCTTATCTGAAATTCGTTTACGGGTGAGGTATCACAGTTTGGATAGCATATTACACCGACCGGTATTAGGTATTATTGCCTAATACTGCATGCTGCTTGTGCTGCCGAAAATTTTTTATTTTTTCCAGAAAAATCCATTTTAGTTTGGTTTTTGTATGTTTTATTGTCAGTCCGTAAAAGTGGCGTATTACTCTGACAACATTGCAATAGTTATCCTTGGCAGGAGAAGAAGGAGAAGGAGGAAAAAGAACAAAGAGCGCTGTGTAACACTGTGGAGAGGTGAAGTGTATGTAATGAACTCACCCAAAATGGTTGTGCTGGACAGACACAACACTGGCAGAAAATTTAGAAGAGGACTGGAGTTTCTCCTCCGGTATGCTGCTCATCCAATGTCGTTGTACTGTGCTTTTCCTGGCCCTGAAGCCACTCCACTTGGAGGTATACAAGGAGAGAAGAACTTGGGATGGCGCTTTCGTTTGAATGTGGAGATCAGACAGTCCATATATCAATATTAGATTTATTGGTTTTAAAAACAGATTTTACTGTCAAACCACATTTACCATAAAAAACTTTTAAAAACACAATGAGTTTCAACTTCCATGAGTCTTCAGGTGTAAAAGAAATAGTGACACATAGAAACTTTTATACCTTATACTTAATTAGTTGTGGGTGGAGTGTTCATAAATAACTTTTTACAGTCTTTTACAGTCTTCATTAGGTGTAAAAGAAATAGTGACATACAGAAACTTTTATACCTTATACTTAATTAGTTGTGGGTGGAGTGTTACACCCACAACTAATTAAGTATACAGTAAGGTATAAAAGTTTCTATATGTCACTATTTCTTTTACACATGATGAAGACTCATAGAAGTTGAAACGCGTTGTATTTTTAAAAGTTTTTTTATGGTAAATGTGGCTTGACAGCAAAATCTGTTTTTAAAACCAATAAATCTAATATGGATATATGAACTGTCTGAACTCTGACAACATTGTACACAGATATGCTATTGGTCAGCGACCAACTGTGGATAGGTTTGAACACACGACTGCCATACTGTAAATGAAGTATAATATCTGACACATTCCCAAAAAATTTCCGTATTATTGCGGCAGTAATATGGGATCACGTCTGATGACCACGGTTTCAGTCAGTCGCCTAATAGTATGGTATTTGTCAGTGACCAAGTATCAATAGTTTGGAACAACATACACCTGGCAGACTTTAAATGGAGTGTAATATCTGACACGTTCCCAAAAATTTCTGTATTGTTACAGTAGTCATATGGGATCAAGTCTGATGGCCACGGTTTCAGGCAGTCACCCAATAGTATGGTATTTGTCAGCGACCAAAACAAAGCTGGCTGACTTTAAATGAAGTATAATATTTGGCACGCTCCACAAAATGTCTGTATTATTACCGCAGTAACATGGGATCACGTGTGATCTTGGAAAAGTTTCTCTGCTTCTACAATACAGTATTGCAAATATAATCAAAAAATATGTCTGTATTCTGCTAACAAGCAAATGGAGCAGTAAAATGGTGTACTCTGTATTGCTTTTTAAGCAAATAATCAGGATAAGGAGCAAAAAAGAAAATAGTCTGGTACTGTAGGGCTATGGATATTTGTAACAGCAGCAGCAGACAGAACATGCAATAGACCCTATTGTGCTGTATACACTGCCACAAACCTTACCTGCCTAACTCCTGCTATCACCACTGAATACATGCAGTTGGATTAGTCCTCAGAAGGACTGTTAGATCAGATGGACATATATCTTGTTGTGGAATACCTATACGTAACTAATAAACCACCAATTCTGTCACTCACTCAGCAGCACCTCTCCCTACTCTGCCTGTTTCCGGGGTACACTGTCACAAGCATAGGGTCACCAGGTCTGATATAGACCTTATGACGCTATGCGGCCAGCCAATCACTGTGATGCCACAACCAACATAGCTACGGCATTACAGTGCGTGGCAAGCAATCCCTGCATTTTAATTGACTGTCTAAAGAGCACCAAACATGTAGGGAGGGGAGGTGAAATACTCGAGGAGCGCCTGACGTGCCCCCTGTGCCGTGGGGTACTCGGCAGCCGGGCCTCTGGTTGCTTGGGGGATATCACGGTAGCTGGCCCGGTCCGTGACCCAGGGCGATCAGTAAAAAGGGGAAAATATTGGGGGATTTGGGAAAGTGTTCGTGACGCCACCTGTGGAATGCGTCTAAGGGGTGCCGCCGCTGCGGAGCAGTCCTCTGGAGCTGGTGTTACGGCAGCAGGGATGGTGTGGCTCTCCACAGGTAGAGCTAGCTCCAGGACTGCGTGGGGTGTAATGGATGGTTGTGCTGGCCGCTGTGGTGCAGAGAGGGAATGGTGGCGCAGACGGAATAATTGGACAGAGGCTGTGCGGTGCAGTCATCCGTGTCTTTACTCACAGTTCTTTAGTTCCTCAGGGTGCACTGTCAGATTGCAGCCTCCCGCGTCGTGCTGCATTCACCAGGCAGGGGCTCAGCTCTTCCTCAGGTAGATCAGGGGTACCTGGCAGAACCCCACTTTCACGTGTTCCTAGCTAGACCGACTTCACGCTGGGTCTTTCTCCCTCCTGCCCTGCGCTGCCCACTCTCAATCTCGCTCGGGTGCTCTGAAGTCCCTCCTGTACGTTGGATCCCGGACCTGCTTGACCCTCCTGGGGATTAGAATGCGGCTTACGATCCCTCTGTCTTCTGACAGATTCGGGGCGTACGGGTGCCGTCCTGCACTCGCCGTACCCCCTAGGATCCCTTCTTAGAACGCAGCCTGCTCCCTGCTCCCCTCCTGGGCCTCCAGACTTGGCCCTACTTGTGGAGCAGAGCTCCTTATGAGACTCTGCTCCTGGACTGTTCTTCTGAACTGTCCTGAGCTGTTCTTCTGAACTGCTCTCCTCTACTAATCTATCTGTCCTGCCACCCTAAGATGGCTTCCCTATATATACTCCTACCAAAGTGCTCCCTATAACTACTTCCTCCACCGACACCCACTACTGGTTCCCCCTACCTTTGGTTCCCCCACTCCAGCCAGGGTCAGGGCTCAGCAGAAACATATATTGCGTCTTGCCCCTCCAGCTGGCCTGGAGCAGTGTATTGTTGGATGCAGGTGTTTGGTGTTCCGGGCAGCACTCCCTCCTTACCTGAGAGAAGGAGATACCACACCTCTGGGTGAGGTGCAGTACCCCTGTGGCGACTGAACCATCAGGGGCGCCACACTCCCCCCTGGTAAAACACAGCACATCCGTGAGCTGGAACAGAGCAAAACAGGCTAAATTGACATGAAAAATTTTAAGAATGCATTCGCATATAAGACAGTAAAACATTTCTTCCCTTAATGGGAGGCACATCACTTTAATGTTACAGGGTTACATTTTTCAAGCAGTTTAAAACATTTTTCATAACGTTCTCGCAACAGGTTACAGTTCATGCTGTAACCGGGTGTCCATTTTACTTCACAAACTGCTGCAACAAGTAGCAGCATCAGGGACCCGTCCGCAAACCCTCAACGTAGGCCCTGGGCGTGGCTGAAGGGCATATGCGATCCTGGAGTTGGACCACGGCTTCCGCCACGCCAGACGGGTTTTCGTTCTGTGATCATGGTTACTAATATAAAACCAATAGGGTGCACCTTAAGAGGTGCTGAACTATTTACAATGCAAGTTCTTGGCCATTCACTGTCCCCATCCTGGAGTCTCTATATACCCTGATGGGTACCTAAGTAAACACACGCTCAAAAAACATTATTTTCAACTTGAACTACTGCACCCTTACAGGTGACTATTTACAAAATCAGTCCCACTCGCTGGACTAATAGTGGGAACCCCGCCTGGGGTATTTCTGATTCTTACCTGACCCAGCCGGGTCATAAGGTATGTCCTGCGGGAGTGTGTCCTCAATGACGCGGTACACATGCAGGGCGAACCACCCACGTTCCCCGTGGTGGCGTGTGTACGTGATACGGTCCCCCGGATACAGATTCCAGTCGGGATGGCCTTCCTCCAGCTCGGGCTCCACATCCCGCCAGTTCACGAATATGTCCCTTTCAAAGTCGGGACTGAGGATAAGGCCCCACCCAGCCTGCAGGTGAAACTTTACCACGAGGCCTTCCTCGCGGGGGCTGGGGTGGGCCGACTCCGCCTGACGGACCTGTGCCTTTGCGGCCTTGTTCCGGGCCTCCAGGCGTTCACAGCGCGCCTACCGCGCGCGCCGCTCCTTCTCCAGCTGCCGGAGCTCCCGCCTGCAGAACTCCTTCCTCCGCAGGGCTTCGGCCTGGGTCTCCTGCGGGAACCCCATCAGGTCCCCCCCCTGGTTATCCCAGCAAAACTCTTCTCCGCTGGAGTAGGTAACCAGGGGCGCTGGTGTCAGGAGGAGCGGGCACGGCTGCTGGTCCTCGAACCGGGCGCACCAGTCGAAGTCTGGCGCGCCATACACCCACTCGGGTGCCGGAGGTGGAGGCGCCGGGAGGGCATCCAGTAGCAGGCCCGAGGCTTCAGCGCCCGGGAATGGAGGCTCCGGGAGGGCACTAGATGGCAGATCCTCAGGGTCAGCGCCCGGGGGTGGAGGTTCCGGGCTTAGCAGCTGCTCCAGCGAGGGCATGGCGGCATACGGGGAGTGCTGGGTAAAGAGGCCCAGCAGCAGGTCAGCGCTGGCAGTGCTCGGGATAGGGGATTCTTTCCAACTGCTCCTGTACTCCATACGGCCTCCTGGTTCTCCGCGAGCTCCGCCGGGGCTGAGGTGCCGCTGCTGGCATCCGGTGTCGCTTTCCGCCATGCTGCCAATTTTTCCAGCAGTTCGCTCCTCTACTTTGCGACCGCTGCTTGCTGGGCTTGCTCCACTTGTTGGCCCAGCTCGAGGACCTCGCTCTGGAGGAACTCCATGTCCTCCGGGGACAATTTCTCAGCTTCTCCCTCCAGGGTGAGGGGGTCACTTGACGCTGTGGCAGGTCAGAGGCGGAGGCTGGACTTTTGCTTCCTTCCATTCTGGCTGCCGGGTGCGGTCTGTCTAGACTGGTTAAGACCACACCCTGTCTCCATTCCTTTTCTCCTCCTCCTCTCTTCTTTCGGGGGCGGCCCCATGGCAATCTGCTGTCAGTCACTCCCTGTGACGGCCTCCCTGCCTTGACGGACACATCTATGCGGACAGTCACTGTTGCAAGGGGCAGGGTTGGCTTTTGGCGCAATTCTGGGACCCAGCCCACGATGGGAGGTTCCATTTTGTTGTCCTTTAGCATGCACATAATGGTGCCCATTCTTCTGGGGCGGGCGCCACATTCAACAACATAACACAGTCCTTTAGGCACACTTCACCCGCCAATAACGGGTTGGTCACGAATCCTGTCCGTGACGCCAGATCTCACGCGCCCCCAGGGCGGTGGGATACTCGGCAGCTGGGCCTCTGGTAGCTGGGGGATATCACGGTGGCTGGCCCAGTCCGTGACCCAGGGTGGTCAGTGCAAAAAGGGGATATTTTTATATGAGATTTTTAGGATTGTTCGTGACGCCACCTGTGGAATACGGCTAAGGGGTTCCGCTGCTGCGGAGCAGTCCTCTGGAGCTGGTGTTACGGCAGCAGGGATGGTGTGGCTCTCCACCGGTAGATCTAGCTCCAGGGCAGCGTGGGGTGTAATGGATGGTTGTGCTGGGCGTTGTGGTGCAGAGAGGGAATGGTGGCGCAGACGGAATAATTGGACAGAGGCGGTGCGGTGCAGTCATCCGTGTCTTTACTCACAGTTCTTTAGTTCCTCAGGGTGCACTGTCAGATTGCAGCCTCCCGCGTCGCGCTGCATTCACCAGGCAGGGGCTCAGCTCTTCCTCAGGTAGATCAGGGGTACCTGGCAGAACCCCACTTTCACGTGTTCCTAGCTAGACCGACTTCACGCTGGGTATTTCTCCCTCCTGCCCTGCGCTGCCCACTCTCAATCCCGCTCGGGTGCTCTGAAGTCCCTCCTGTACGTTGGATCCCGGACCTGCTTGACCCTCCTGGGGATTAGAATGCGGCTTACGATCTCTCTGTCTTCTGACAGATTCTGGGCGTACGGGTGCCGTCCTGCACTCGCCGTACCCCCTAGGATCCCTTCTTAGAACGGAGCCTACTCCCTGCTCCCCTTCTGGGCCTCCAGACTTGGTCCTACTTGTGGAGCAGAGCTCCTAATGAGACTCTGCTCCCGGACTGTTTTCTGAACTGTCCTGAGCTGTTCTTCTGAACTGCTCTCCTCTACTAATCTATCTGTCCTGCCACCTTAAGATGGCTTCCCTATATATACTCCTACCAAAGTGCTCCCTCTAACTACTTACTCCATCCACACCCACTACTCTTTCCCCCTACCTTTGGTTCCCCCCACTCCAGCCAGGGTCAGGGCTCAGCAGAGACATACATTGCGTCTTGCCCCTCCAGCTGGCCTGGAGCAGTGTAGTGTTGGATGCAGGTGTTTGGGATTCCGGGCAGCACTCCATCCTTACCTGAGAGAAGGAGATACCACACCTCTGGGTGAGGTGCAGTACCCCTGTGGCAACTGAACCCTCAGGGGCGCCACATGCCGAGCAAGTCGAGCAGTGAGATGCTCGGGCGAGCATCGAACACTGACGCGGACGCTCACTCATCACTAGTCATTACATCGCGTCTGCTGTGTGGCGCATCGGTTTGCATAGTAAAGACCAGAGCAGCGCCTGGTGAAAGGGAACAAGGTGAGTATGTCCTATAGTGAAAAATGACATGTTTTCCTGTGTCCACAAAAATTTTATTTTGTCTAATTTTTTTCATTTTCACAAAGGTAATTGGAGAAGATGGAACCTATAATTTATTATGCAATTTCTCCTGAATGTGACAATATTCCATATCTGGTCAATAATTACTGATTAGGTACATGACAGGGCTTGGAATGGATTGCAGATGTCATGTCACATTTGCTCAGTCAGTGAGGTGCTAAAACAGTAGAAACCTCTCACAAGTGACTCCATTTTAGAAATTAAACTCATCAAGATATACATCTTGGCTTGTGGTGAGCATTTTTAATCCTTAGATGCTTCATTTAATTTTATAAGATTGGGCGATAACCATGAAAAATTAAAATTTTCCTATTAAAATGTTGCTTTAACCTCAAATTTTCCATATCACAAGAGGTAATAAGAGAAAGAAGACCCCACAATTTGTGATGCAATTTCTCCACAGTGATGCCCCTATAATTTGAAACTGGATACAATTTTTTCAGCTTGGATGAGAAGGTGCGCTATTTGACTTTTGGAGTGCAATTTTGGCTGGAATAGATTGCTGATGCCATGCACATTAGCAGAGCCCCTGAGGTGGCAGAACAGTGAAACCAACCCCCTCACCATAAATGACATCATTTTGGAAACTATACCAATGAAGGAGTTAATGTAGGAGTGTAGTGAGTATTTTTAACCTACATGTACCTCACAGAATGTTATAACATTGAGCCGTGGTATTCAAAAAATAGAATTTTACAACTAAAATGTTAAACTACCTGGAAATATTTCATTCTCCTATGGCATAATGTGTAAAATAGATCCCACAATTTGTTTTGAAATTTTTCAATGCAGTGATAACCGATTTGGAAGTGGGGTTGTGTGTAGTCCAGGTCCAGCAAATGTTCAGCCATTTTCGCTTTTATTCTTTTAATAATTTTCTTGATTTTCTGTTGTACATTTTGACAGCCATTAAGTAACAAACAAGTGTTCTCTTCTGTTAGATAGATACAGTTGAAACCAGAAGTTTACATACATTATATAAATAGACAGATATGCATGTTTTTCTCAATAGCTGACATGAAATCAGAGTAACCTTTCCAGTTTTAGGTCAATTAGGATTACCATAATTTTTAATATTTGCCAATTGCCAGAATAATGAGTGAGAAAGAAAAGTTCAACCCTGTTATTTGTTTGACAAGTGTCAAGAAAGTTGATTTGCCACTATTTAATATAGACAGTGTAGGTACCGTCCCAATTTAGGGTCACCTTGTCGCTGGTGGGACGGCTTGTATACTTTTTTTGATCAAAAATAGTTCACTAAGTACCCTATATGTCATATGCAACTTTGCTTTACATTTATATATAATGATTGTAGGGTATGAGAGATATTTTTTGTCTTTTGTAGGTTTTTCTTCTTTTTGCTAGTGTGAACATGCTCCTATTTCTTGCATGTGTACCATCTTAGACCTCAGTTCACATTGCTTGGTTTTTTGTCTTGTTTGCATTCTGTGCAAATTAAGGGTGTGGCATCCCCTTTGTTGAGCTGGTTAGTATATATGTAGCTTACCACGGGCCTAGGTGGTCTGATATTGGGACCCGGTTCTATTTGTCTACCCTTTTATGTGCATTACTTCAACTTTGATATACAGTAAGGTTTTTAATATAGACAGTGTAGGTACCGTCCCAATTTAGGGTCACCTTGTCGCTGGTGGGGCGGCTTGTATACTTTTTTTTGATCAAAAATAGTTCACTAAGTACCCTATATGTCATATGCAACTTTGCTTTACATTTATATATATTATGATGGTAGGGTATGAGAGATATTTTTTGTCTTTTGTAGATTTTGCTTCTTTTTGCTAGTGTGAACATGCTCCTATTTCTTGCATGTGTACCATCTTAGACCACAGTTCACATTGCTTGGTTTTTTGTCTTGTTTGCATTCTGTGCAAATTAAGGGTGTGGCATCCCCTTTGTTGAGCTAGTTATTATATATGTAGATTACCACGGGCCTAGGTGGTCTGATATTGGGACCCGGTTCTATTTGTCTACCCTTTTATATGCATTACTTCAACTTTGATATACAGTAAGGTTTTTAATATAGACAGTGTAGGTACCGTCCCAATTTAGGGTCACCTTGTCGCTGGTGGGACGGCTTGTATACTTTTTTTGATCAAAAATAGTTCACTAAGTACCCTATATGTCATATGCAACTTTGCTTTACATTTATATATAATGATGGTAGGGTATGAGAGATATTTTTTGTCTTTTTATAACTTGTATTTTGTATTCGCGGCTGTTGTGCCCATACTTTGTAGAAAAGTTCAACCCTGTTATTTGTTTGACAAGTGTCAAGAAAGTTGATTTGCCACTACACTGAGGTCGGAGTCATTCATAGCACCGCCGTATACACATTCGACTAGCGTTCCGGTCGTTACATCTTGACGTAGTTGGCAGGATACGGTGCTCGCTGTGGATGGTGCGTGTAGCACAGAAGGTGCTGCCGCGTCTACTGTAATAATCCAGCCCCCTTCTCCCATTGTGACCGGTAGAGACCGGTTAGTTGGTTGCTCCGCAAAGGGAGCACTGCTTAACCACCTGGCCAAGTTTGATGGGTATAACTTGCTGTTCAGTGATTGGGTAGGCAGGTTGAAGAATGCCATTGCCTTGTACGGCGTCAGCCCCCAGCTACAATCGGAAGTCGCGCTGAATGCTCTGCAGGGGGATGCGCGCAAAGTTGTCTTGTTAAAACCCAAAGACAAACGAAAGACGGTCGACGATATCATCTGCATACTAGAGAAAGCCTTCGACATTGTGGCGGCGGCAGGCTGATGTCGACAGCATTCTTCGGGATCAGTTAATCGAGGGGATACGAAGTGAAGCGCTAAGGAGCGAATTGTTGCTGAAGGTGCGGAGTTCTCCTGGATTCACCTATGCCGAAATACAGGAAGAGGCAGTAGCACGGACTTTGGAAGTGAGGCCTGCTCTGCAGTGGAGTAACCTGCAAGTGGCTAACACAAGAGAGCCGAGACCAGACCCTGTTCAGGCACAGCTGGCAGTTTTACAGAAAACCGTGGAAAGCCTGAAGGAACAGGTGCAACGGATGCAAGTTCAGGAGATGCCTCTGATATGCTCGGCCCTGACTAACCCCCCTATTCCCCTATATGGGCAACCACCCTATACCTCAGGGAGGACGCTGACTGCTCCTTGACCTGATGCAGCCGGAGGTAGGGCAAGAAGATCGGTTTAATGTTGGCGATGGCGAGATCTGGGGCATATGCAGCGGTACTGCCAGAAAAACCTGCCGGCTGAAATCCCGACATCGGTAAAAGAGAGGCCCTCGCTGTAGTTGGGCATACGGCGAGGCAGGAACGAAAATCAACGCCCAACGTCTGTTCCGAAGATCTGATTGCGGAGAATCCCACGTTAGAGGTGCAGTTTACAGGAAAGTAGGTGGCGTGCTTAGTGGATACTGGATCGGAGGTGACGACCATGCCGATAGAATTTTTCAAGACGCACTTCGAAGAGGCCATCAAGACGGAGTCGGAAAATCTGCTAAGGCTGAAGGCCGCTAATAATGAAGAAATTCCAGTGGCAGGCATTGCATGGATGAAAGTACAGCTGTGCGGTCAGGAATTGGGAACCAAAGGAGTGGTGCTCGTGAAGACACAGGCGAGGCCAAATCTTCCGGTGGTTCTTGGAATGAACATCCTGAGGGAGCTGGGCTCCCTTTTGTTTGAGCGTGATGGCCGAAGATATTGGAAATGAGCGACACCTCACAAAGCCACTTAGAGGGCCCTGCAAAAGGTGGTCCGTTCGTGCGGCATTCAGAAGAGTTCGGCTGAAGGAAGAATGGTGGGAGCAGTGTATGTCCCATGCGGGTCTGCTGTTGTGATCGCCCCTGGTCAAGAGAAGCTTGTGTTGATGCCGGTAGGGATGCACAGGAAGCTGAATGATGTGGAGGTGGTTCTGGAACCGGTGGGACGGTCAGGAGGTACGGACAGTCCGATGATAGCTCGAACGTTGGCTATTGTGCAAAATGGAAGTGTACCAATGAGGTGTCTGAATCTGCAGAATCATGAGGTGACTCTGGCAGTGGGTACGAAGCTGACTGAGGTATATGTGTGTGACGAAGGAGTCATCCCCAAAAGCCAGTTCACACTGAGGGCAGACCGCCGGACCGCCTGGACCCTGTCGATGCAGGCGGCAGCTGAAGAATCCCCCACGCCCACGTGGAATGGCAGAAAGATTATGGAGATCATAGGAGTGGATGAGTCCCAGTTGGCTCCCGAGCAGGCTCGCAGACTGGAGGCTTCACTGTGGGAATATCAGGCTGTTTTCTCCAGGGGAGATGAAGACTTTGGTTGTACATAGATTGTGGAGCACAAGATACCCACAGGAAACGCCCCCCCAATTCGGGAGAGATATCGTCAGATCTCACCGAGGCTTTATCAGGAGGTCAAAGGAATGCTGGCGCAGATGCTGGATAATGGAGTGGTACGGCCAAGTCAAAGTCCTTGGGCTGCACCGGTCGTGTTGGTCTGGAAAAAGGATGGATCCATACGGTTTCGTGTTGATTACCGTAATCTGAATGTGCTCACAGTACGTCAATCCTACCCGTTGCCCCGGATCGAGGAATCCCTGTCTGCCTGGGAAAGGTGAAGTACTTCTCCACTCTTGACCTGGCCATCGGCTACTGGCAGGTGCCCGTGGCATCTCAAGATCGGCAGAAGACAGCATTCATCTTGCTGATGGGACTGTACGAATTTAATCGAATGCCCTTCGGACTGACTAATGCTCCAGGAACGTTTCAGTGGTTAATGGAATACTGGTTGGGCGATTACAATTTTGAGTCCGTGTTGATCTATCTGGAGAATGTGATTATATTTGGAGATTCGTTCGACGACCACCTGAAGAAGCTCGAGCAAGTGTTGCACCGACTGAGGGACAATGGACTTAAGATCAAGCCAATGAAATGTCACTTGTTCCAGACGCAGATCGAGTATCTGTGACATGTAGTGTCGGCTGAGGGTGTGCGGCCAGCACTGAGTAAAATTTAGGCCATTTAGGAGTGGCCCCATCCCAAGACCGTGAGAGAAGTATGGGCATTTCTCGGTTTAGCCGGATACTACCATCGGTTTGTGAAAGACTTTGCTAAAGTGGCTGAACCACTGAATGAGTTGTTGAGAGAGACGGCTCAGGGGCCCAAGAATCAGCCGATTCGGTGGACGGACCGACAATAACAGGCATTCGATCGGATCCGGGCCGCTCTTGTGCAGGCACCTTTATTGGCGTGTGCTCGCTTTGATCAACCATTCACCCTGAACACTGACAGAAGTCTCTATGGTCTGGGAGCCGTGTTAGCTCAAGAACAAGATGGGAGTGAGTGAGTCATCGCGAATGCTAGCCTGTATTTACGGGATACAGAGCGAAATCCGGACAATTACAGCTCGTTTAAGCTGGAGATGTTGGCCCTGGTGTGGGCCATGACCGAGAAGTTTGCAGAGTACCTGGCTGGGTCGGAGATTCTAATGATGGCGGACAATAATCCGCTTGCACACTTAGAAAACGCTAAACTAGCAGCCCTGGAGCAGAGAGAGGTGGCGTGGATGTCCAAGTTTAATTACCGGATCCGGTTCCGTTAGGGTAAAGAAAACTCCAGTGCCAACGCATTATCACGAGTGACCCGAGGCACACCCGAGCAGGTGGTGGATGAAGACCTCAAGGATACTGAGATCCCCGATTTGAGGCGATTGCCTGTGTTCGTGGACGTGGCACGCTCAAGTGGTGTGGCGACACGGGTCGCCACATTGCTGGGCAAGACTTTTCAAGAGTGGGCCGAGTTACAGGATTCAGACTCTGAACTGTCACGAGTAAAGAAATGGCTGAGTCCAAAGTCCTGGCCCGATGGGAGAGCAAGAGCCCGGCTGGGTGCAGAAGGACAAAAGCTGCTAAGGCAGTGGGATCGATTGGCCATAGCGGAGGGGATACTGTAATGCTGGATCTACATAGCGGCAGAGCTAGGTACCGTTGGCTGTTAGTAATCCCAGCTTCAGTGGCTCTGGACATTGCCCGGGAAGCTTATATGCGGGGTGCACACTTTGGGCCTGAGAAGACTTATCGTTGGCTGTAGCGGTACGTGTACACACCTGGCTTGGAAGAAGTTGTGAAAGAGGTGTGTGGTAGGTGCCGGGCATGTGAGCTGAATAAGTCCCTGGAACAGAGGGCTCCTGTTCAGACAATTGTGACGTCTGCCCCGTTGGAAGTGCTAATGGTGTATTATTTGTCAATCGGGTACGCCAGAAGTGGTCATCATTCATGCCTAGTCATGACTGATCACTTTACTAATTTTGCCGTTGCTGTCCCCACCAAAGATCAGACTGCTAAGTCCGCAGCTGAGGCAATTTGTAAGCATTTCATCCAGGTTTATGTGTGTCCTCAAAGGATACATTCAGATCAAGGTGCTTGCTTTCAAGGTCAGCTCATGACGGAGTTGCTGCAAGTCTATGGGATTCAGCAATCACGGACAATGCCCTACCATCCACAGGGAAATGGGGCCTGTGAACGGTTCAACCAAACCTTGCTTCAACTGCTGAGAACGCTGGAACAGAGGCAGAAGGAGCTTATGTAGGCCTACAACAATAGGGTCCATAGCACCACAGGATTCACTCCTTACGCGATGATGTTCGGTCGGCCTGGGCGAGAAATTGAAGAAGTGTACCTGACAAGCCAGAATATCATACAGCCAGTGAGTGGGTCCAGGATCATCGCTGAAGGTTTGCGGGAAAT
Source organism: Phyllobates terribilis (assembly GCF_046119375.1). Classification (NCBI taxonomy): domain Eukaryota; kingdom Metazoa; phylum Chordata; class Amphibia; order Anura; family Dendrobatidae; genus Phyllobates; species Phyllobates terribilis. The sequence goes on from NW_027362768.1 coordinate 314,987,412, forward strand.
CCACCGGATAGTAAAAGACCGTGTGCAGGATCATCCCCACCAAGATCGGGGGCCTGTGCACCTAGATGAGTTCCGGGTGGATGATAAGGTGCTAGTGCGAGTCACGTGTCCGGGAGATAAGTTGAGTGACAGGTGGGAGGATACGCCCTACACAGTAGTGGAAAGGGTATTCCCAGGGGGAAGTGTGTACACAGTGGTTCTTGAAGGGTACATTGGACCCCGTTACACAATGCACAAAAACTGGCTAAGGGGGTGTATGTCTGACACACCTGCCTGTCACCCTGAGACACCTGCCCCACCTACAGCGATTGCACCAAGTAATGTTGAATGTGACTGTTGGGATGACTTGGGGGTGGAACCCTCGGACTTGCAAAGTCCGATAGCGCAAGATCCAGGTGTTCCACACACCGCCCCTGATGTTACTGTTCCACCAGATGCGGTGGACCCTCCATCGAACTCGGCAAGTACTGGTTTGCAGAGATCGAAGAGGAGCACAGCTGGTGTTCTCCAAATACGATATAATCCTGCGGAGTATGTGTTACATATGTGTTGTACGAAACCATTTGTCGGGGCGCCAAATTGTAAGTGGGGTGGATTGTAGCATGTTGGCATGTGTTTCTAGTAATGAGTTCATATTACTGATAGCATAAATTTATCCTGCAATGACTTAGTCCGGCCATTAGGGGTCAGCAAGAGACAAGTAAAGAAAAGCCCGGGGATCTGTGAAAAAGCCCGGGAATCTGAGATCCAGGAAGACCTCTGAGGGGACGAGACGTGTCTGATGTCCAGAGACAATTGGAGCTTGCAGAGACTTGAGCCGGATGGTGTGTCCAAGAAGAAACTGTGCCTTGTGAGTAACTGAGATATGTGACCAGTCACCAACTGTGTAGTTAGCTAGGGAAAGCTAGTTAGTAATCCCAGTAGTACTGAGAACTGCCCGGTGTATATGATTGCTGATGGACTGATCAGGCTTGATCCAGAGATTGCGAAAGATCTGGTATAACAAGACTTTGTGTACGTGGATACTACAAAGGAGCCCTGTTGTGAACTACACATTGAGACTGAGATCAATTCTGATTCCTGCCTGCGCCGGGATATGCTAGAGAACTTGGTATGAAGGAGAAGCTGATTAAACCTTGTGGCCAGAGATCAGGGTCTAATAAAGTTTAGTTTGTTAATTGCTTGTGTATATTAAATTAGAGAGATTTCTCTTTGCTCTTGTAGGAAGAGAAATTGTACACCGTATAGACAACGCGTTGGCTAAACATAGAGTGTTTATTAAGGGGAAAAACAAGGGTACCAGGATCCCATTGTATTAGTGTGGGAGGGGAGTGTAAGGTTATATTCCTGGGAGGACCACGTGCCACGTCCGCAGTAACTTCCTGGGTAGCCCCTGTACTGAATAAGGGTGGGAGCGGCATAGCCCAGGGGTAGTTTGGCTCATTCCTGCGAGATTGGCACTTGGGCTCTCTCGGGCTGCATAACTTGTATTTTGTATTCGTGGCTGTTGTGGCTCATACTTTGTAGGAAAGTACAACCCTTTTATTTGTTTGACAAGTATAAAGAAAGTTGATTTGTCACTACACTGAGGTCAGAGTCATTCATAGCATCGCCGTATCCCTCATACACATTCCACCAGCGTTCCGGACGTTACATCCCCAAGGATGAGTCAGACTAGTGCTAGTTCACAATTCTCTTCCTGATATATTGGCTGATTTCTTTAGACTTTCCCATGATGCTACACAAAGAAGCAGTGTTTCAGGTGTGCATTAAAATACATCCATAGGTGTGTGTCTAATTAACTCAGATGTTGCCAAAAAATCAGAAGCTTCCAAACACATGACATCATCATATGGGCAGTCCAGAATTGTTTAAAGGCATAGTAATCTGTGTATATAAACAATATAGTGTATGTAAACTTTTGACTTTGCAGTAATTAATAAAAATGCCTTAAAACATTTTCTCTCATTATTTTGGCATTTGGCAAATATTAAAAATTATAGTAATCCTAATTGACCTAAAACAGGAAAGGTTTATTCAGATTTCATGTCAGATATTGAGAAAAACATGCATATATAGTGTAAGTAAACTTCTGGTTTTAACTGTATCACTTATAACTTCATGGTGCACGTGTGTCATTACACGGCAGCCAATTCTGAAAAAGCTAAGCTGCAGTGTAAAGCATGTGTGAGTTACAGAGCAGCCCCCTGGACCACTAATGAGACTAGAGATGGATTTCAGACCACCCTGACTCCAGTCGACAACAATGCTGCAGTCATGAATGATAGCGCTGTCCTAATGGAGTAACGCTGGGGTGTCCTCTCCTCTAGGACTGTAGTGACGTGTGTTGAGCACAATGGATGAATTCCAATGTGAAATATCAGCCAACACTTCTGATTAGGAATCCTGCTCCTCTGTTGGAGGCTTTTATGACCAGTACATTTTCAGATGTCAGTCTAATCTATTCATTTTTATTTTTGCTCTGGGGATTGAACATTATGATAAAGAATGTGGCTGGGCAGATAAACCAGACCACAGATCAGTGGTCAGAGCATTCACAGGACAGTGTCACAGGAAGCGCAATTTACAAAAATACTGTTCCAAAACTCCTGCAGATTCTGGTGTGGAGAGAACTGACATATTTGCTGCTCGCCTTCTTCTCTACCATGTATGTGGAACCCGTCAGCTCTGCACACACAGTGAGGAGATTATCCCGACCTTTACAGCAGGCCATACATCTATAATATAACCGGAGATGCATCCCTCTGTCTGAAGCCGTTATAGACTGCGCAAACGCTACACACCAGTCTGGCTCCAGACAGAAGATCGCATGGAGCCGTTACAAGTAAGAAGAGTGTATGGTGCCAGAGACACTGAATGCATACCGCGATCTCCGGCGCCACACTTACATACTTACCTGACTGGGAGGAGCGTTGCCGCGGAGCCTCTCTTCTCACCGGAGACCGGGGCAGGAGTGAGGAGTCGGAATCAGCGCATGCACCTAGCGCTATCCGGCACCATTTTACTGAAGACACGTTTGCAGTGTGTCTTCAGCAAAATGGCGCCGGACAGCGCGGTATGGGCACGCGTGTACTCGGGCGCCGCACTCCTCCTCTGGCCTCCGGCAGAACGGGACACAGCACTGGAGCACAGGGATGAAAGGTGAGTATAACTGTTTATTTTTTTTGTATGTGTGCAGCGTGATAGGGATGAGGGGTGCCATACATACCAGGATTGGGGAGTGAGGGGACCACACATAGCAGGGGGGGGGCATGCATACCAGGATAGGGATGAGGGGTACCATGTATACTAGGATAGGGATGAGGGGTACCATGCATACCAGGATAGGGATGAGGGGTACCATACATACCAGGATAGGGATGAGGGGTACCATACATACCAGAATCAGGATGAGGGGTACCGTATATACCAGGATGAGGTATGGGGTGCCATGCATACCAGGATTGGGGATGAGGAAGCCATGCATACCAGGATGAGGGATTGAGTACCATGCATACCAGGATTGGGGGATGAGGGGTGCAATGCATACCAGGATTGGGATGAGGGGTGCCATATATACCAGGATGAGAGTTGGGGTGCCATGCATACCAGGATTGGGATGAGGGGTGCCATGCATACCAGGATTGGGGATGAGGGGTGCCATGCATACCAGGATTGGGGATGAAAGGTGCCATGCATACCAGGATTGGGGATGAGGCGGCCATGCATACAAGAATGAGGGATCAGGTGCCATGCATGCCAGGATTGGGATGAGGGGTGCAATGCGTACCAGGATTGGGAATGAGGGGTGCAATGCGTACCAGGATTGGGGATGAGGGGTGCCATGCGTACCAGGATTGGGGATGAGGGGTGCCACGCGTACCAGGAATGGGGATGAGGGGTGCCATACGTACAAAAATTGGGGATGACGGGTGCCATGCGTACCAAGATTGAGGATGAGGGTTGCCATGCGAACCAGGATTGGGGATAAGGGGTGCCATGCATACTAGGATTGGGGATGAGGGGTACCATGCATACCAGGATGAGGGATGGGGAGCCATGCATACCAGGATTCCGATGAGGGGCCATGCATACCAGGATAGGTATGAGGGATACCATGTATACCAGGATAGGGATGAGGGGTACCATGCATACCAGGATAGGGATGAGGGGTACCATACATACCAGGATTGGGGGATGAGGGGTGCCATGCATACCAGGATTGGGATGAGGGGTGCCACATATACCAGGATGAGAGATGGGATGCCATGCATACCAGGATTGGGGATGAGGGATGCCATGCATACCAGGATTGGGAATGAGGGGTGCAATGCGTACCAGGATTGGGAATGAGGGGTGCCATGCGTACCAGGATTGGGGATGAGGGGTGCCATGCGTACCAGGAATGGGGATGAGGGGTGCCATACGTACAAAGATTGGGGATGATGGGTGCCATGCCTACCAAGATTGAGGATGAGGATTGCCATGCATACCAGGATTGGGGATGAGGGGTGCAATGCATTCCAGGATTGGGGATGAGGGGTGCCATGCATACCAGGATTGGGGATGGGGTGTCATGCATACCAGGATTGGGAATGAGGAGTACCATGCATACCAGGATGAGGGATGGGATGCCATGCATACCAGGATAGAGATGTGGGGGGGCCATGCATACCAGAATAGGGATGAGGGGCCATGCATACCAGGATAGGGATGAGGGGTACCATGTATACCAGGATAGGGATGAGGGGTACCATGCATACCAGGATAGGGATGAGGGGTACCATACATACCAGTATGGGGGTTGAGGGGTGCCATGCAAACCAGGATGAGGGATGGGGTGCCATGCATACCAGGATTGGGGATGAGGAAGCCATGCATACCAGGATGAGGGATTGGGCGCCATGCATACCGAGATTGGGAAATGAGGAAGCCATGCATACCAGGATGAGGGATTGAGTACCATGCATACCAGGATTGGGGGATGAGGGGTGCCATGCATACCAGGATTGGGGATGAAAGGTGCCATGCATACCAGGATTGGGGATGAGGGGGCCATGCATACAAGAATGAGGGATCGGGTGCCATGCATGCCAGGATTGGGATGAGGGGTGCAATGCGTACCAGGATTGGGAATGAGGGGTGCAATGCCTACCAGGATTGGGGATGAGGGGTGCCATGCGTACCAGGATTGGGGATGAGGGGTGCCACGCGTACCAGGAATGGGGATGAGGGGTGCCATACGTACAAAAATTGGGGATGACGGGTGCCATGCGTACCAAGATTGAGGATGAGGGTTGCCATGCGTACCAAGATTGGGGATGAGGGGTGCCATGCATACTAGGATTGGGGATGAGGGGTACCATGCATACCAGGATGAGGGATGGGGTGCCATGCATACCAGGATGAGGGATGGGATGCCATGCATATCAGGATAAGGATGTGGGGAAGCCATGCATACCAGGATTCCGATGAGGGGCCATGCATACCAGGATAGGTATGAGGGATACCATGTATACCAGGATAGGGATGAGGGGTACCATGCATACCAGGATAGGGATGAGGGGTACCATACATACCAGGATTGGGGGATGAGGGGTGCCATGCATACCAGGATTGGGATGAGGGGTGCCACATATACCAGGATGAGAGATGGGGTGCCATGCATACCAGGATTGGGGATGAGGGATGCCATGCATACCAGGATTGGGGATGAGAGGTGCCATGCATACCAGGATTGGGGATGAGGGGGCCATGCATACAAGAATGAGGGATGGGGTGCCATGCATGCCAGGATTGGGAATGAGGGGTGCAATGCGTACCAGGATTGGGGATGAGGGGTGCCATGCGTACCAGGATTGGGGATGAGGGGTGCCATGCGTACCAGGAATGGGGATGAGGGGTGCCATACGTACAAAGATTGGGGATGACGGGTGCCATGCGTACCAAGATTGAGGATGAGGATTGCCATGCATACCAGGATTGGGGATGAGGGGTGCAATGCATACCAGGATTGGGGATGAGGGCTGCCATGCATGCCAGGATTGGGGATGGGGTGTCATGCATACCAGGATTGGGAATGAGGAGTACCATGCATACTAGGATGAGGGATGGGATGCCATGCATACCAGGATAGGGATGTGGGGGGGCCATGCATACCAGGATAGGGATGAGGGGCCATGCATACCAGGATAGGGATGAGGGGTACCATGTATACCAGGATAGTGATGAGGGGTACCATGCATACCCGGATAGGGATGAGGGGTACCATACATACCAGTATTGGGGTTGAGGGGTGCCATGCAAACCAGGATGAGGGATGGGGTGCCATGCATACCAGGATTGGGAATGAGGGGGGCCATGCATACCAGGATGCGGATGAGGGCCATGCATACCAGGATAGGAATGAGGGGTACCATGTACAGTACAGACCAAAAGTTTGGACACACCTTCTCATTTAAAGATTTTTCTGTATTTTCAAGACTTTGAAATTTGTACTTACACACTGAAGGCATCAAAACTATGAATTAACACATGTGGAATTATATACTTAACAAAAAATTGTGAAACAACTGAAAATATATCTTATATTCTAGGTTCTTCAAAGTAGCCACCTTTTGCTTTGATGACTGCTTTGCACACTCTTGGCGAGCTTCAAGAGGTAGTCACCGGAAATGGTCTTCCAACAATCTTGAAGGAGTTCCCAGAGATGCTTAGCACTTGTTGGCCCTTTTGCCTTCACTCTGCGGTCCAACTCACCCCAAACCATCTCGATTGGGTTCAGGTCTAGTGACTGTGGAGGCCAGGTCATCTGGCGTAGCACCAGGGGCGTACATAGAAATCATGGGGCCCCATAGCAAAAGTCCAAACTGGGCCCCCCTTCCCCGTAAAAAAAAATCTGCAACGTAACTGGAATCACAGTGTATAGGCGCAGTCACAAAAGGACATAGCTATCTACTTTGGAAGACAGGGAAATGGACATGTCTTGTAGCATATACATAGTAAATGTGCCCTTACTGAAGCCTTTTTATTGTTCTCAACCCTTTTATCGCCGTATAGATTTAAATACCCCCAAAAAAGCATCCAACACACTGTATGATAACCCCTACAGTAAATTACCCTACTGTAACCCCCACATGCACTGTATGATGACTCCATAGTCCCCCCAGCAAAGTATGATGTCCACACAACCACCCACACAATATGATAGCTCTGACAGCATCCAAACACAGTATGATGGTCCACACACACTCCCCATAGCAACCCCCCCTAACACAGTATGAAGGTCCCCGCAAAGTATGATGATCCCCACAGACCCACATTGTATGATGATCCTCACACAGTTTGATGGCCCCATAGCCCCTCCACAGGACCTCCAAACATTATGATGAAGGTACCCACAGTATGATGGTCAGCACATTTCCCCCTCACACAGTAAGCAGCACAGTGGCTCAGCGGTTAGCACTGCAGCCTTGCAGCTCTGGGGTACTGGGTTCAAATCCCACCAAGGACATCATCTGCAATGAGTTTGTATGTTCTCCCCGTGTTTGTGTGGGTTTCATCCGGGTTCTCTAGTTTCCTTCCACACTCCAAAGACATACTGATAGGGAATGTAAATTGTCAGCCCCAATGGGGACAGTGCTGATAATGTCTGTGAAGTGCTGTGGAATTAATGGCACTATATAAGTGAGTAAAATAAATATATACTGTATTTTGCGGATTATAAGACGCACCCCAAATTTTGGGGTGCAGAATAGGAAAAAATATTTGTTGTTTATTTTTAAATAAAATGGTGTGCCTCCTGAGGGGGGGTCACAGGAGCCAGGCTCACACATACCGGAGACTGGCGGGAGAGGAGGCTACGGCAGGAGACGGGCGATGCTGCGGCCCCACCCTCAGAGGAAATGTCAGTGATTCAAGGCGGTGGTGGTGGCAGCGGGAGCTAGGCGAGTTCAGGGAGGCGATGCTGCGGCCCTGTCCTCAGAAGTCGACGGTGAGCGGAGGCGAGGTTCCCTATCCTGTACATAGCCCTGCGCTGTGCTTTTGTAAAATGGCCGCCGGAGCATGCGCAGATCGAGATCTCTAGAGAACTCGGCCAGCTCCCGCCGCCACCACCACCACCTTGAATCACTGACATTTCTTCTGAGGGCGGGGCCGAAGAATCGCCCCGCTACTGCCGCAGCCGCCGCCAACCTCCTGTGTTTGGAAACCCTATCCGACACCGCCCCCCAAGTAACCATAACTTTTCATTATAAGACGCACACCCTTTTTCCTCCCAAATTTTGGGGGAAAAAGTGTGTCTTATAATCCGAAAAATACAGTGAGTAAAATAAAATAAATAAATAATATTGGCCCCCACAGTAGTCCCCACCACAATATGATGGTCGCCACAAGCCCCCCACATCATATGATGACCCCCTTTCAGTAGTCCCCATCACAGTATAAGACCCCACAGACCCTTACAAGTCCTGACTAGGAGAGCATGAGCTGCCGTGCAGATAAATGTGTGTAAAGCAGTAATTTATACAATTTATTAATGTTCAGCTCTAATCCCCTCTGGTCCCAGAAGTTCCTCCTCAAGCCTTTTGGTGATCGACACAGGACAGTGTGACAGTAGCTCTAGCTCGGTGTGAAGGAGGCTTCCTGACTCTCTTTGTGCACAATCACAGCCCTCCTCCCTATAAACCTGTAAATAGTTAGCAGAATTCTATTTACGACCCCTCCCCCTGCCTTAACACCCGCACATCCAACAATCAGCATGCAGGTGGAAACTCATCTGACTGAGTCATTTCACACAGAGAGCCCAGCGCTGCCCTGCTAACCTGCAGTGTCAGCTGAGTGTCACCCCGGCCTCCAGGACGCTCCCTCTGTCTCCATTAGCCAGGCTCCAATGATCACCACGCTCCGGGTGCTCAGCTCCTCTCTGCTGTGCACGCAGCGCAGTGATCTAGAGGGGCGTGTCTATGGAGAGAGCAGCCGGCTCTGGGCCCCCTGAACGCTGGGGCCCCATAGCAGTCGCGTGGTCTGCCTCTATGGGCGGTACGCCACTGCGTAGCACCCCATCCCTCTCCTTCTTGGTCAAATAGCCCTTACACAGCCTGGAGGTGTGTTTGGGGTCATTGTCCAGTTGAAAAATAAATGATGGTCCAAATAAACGCAAACAGGATGGAATAGCATGCCACTGCAAGATTCTGTGGTAGCCATGCTGGTTCAGTCTGCCTTCAATTTTGAATAAATCCCCAACAGTGTCACCAGCAAAGCACCCCCACACCATCACACCTCCTCCTCCATGCTTCACGGTGGGAACCAGGCATGTAGAGTCCATCCGTTCACCTTTTCTATGTCGCACAAAGACATGGTGGTTGGAACCAAAGATCTCAAATTTGGACTCATCAGACCCAAGCACAGATTTCCACTGGTCTAATGTCCATTCCTTGTGTTCTTAAGCCCAAACAAGTCTCTTCTGCTTGTTCCCTGTCCTTAGCAGTGGTTTTCTAGCAGCTATTTTACCATGAAGGCCTGCAGCACAAAGTCTCCTCTTAACAGTTGTTGTAGAGATGTGTCTGCTGCTAGAACTCTGTGTGGCATTGACCTGGTCTCTAATCTGAGCTGCTGTTAACCTGCGATTTCTGAGGCTGGTGACTCGGATAAACTTATCCTCAGAAGTAGAGGTGACTCTTGGTCTTCCTTTCCTGGGGCGGTCCTCATGTGAGCCAGTTTCTTTGAAGCGCTTGATGGTTTTTGCAACTGCACTTGGGGACACATTCAAAGTTTGCCCAATTTTTCGTACTGACTGACCTTCATTTCTTAAAGTAATGATGGGCACTCGTTTTTCTTTACTTAGCTGCTTTTTTCTTGCCATACTACAAATTCTAACAGTCTATTCAGTAGGACTATCAGCTGTGTATCCACCTGACTTCTGCACAACACAACTGATGGTCCCAACCCCATTTATAAGGCAAGAAATCCCACTTATTAAACCTGACAGGGCACACCTGTGAAGTGAAAACCATTTCCGGTGACTACCTCTTGAAGCTCATCAAGAGAATGCAAAGAGTGTGCAAAGCAGTTATCAAAGTAAAGGTGGCTACTTTGAAGAACCTAGAATATAAGACATATTTTCACTTGTTTCACACTTTTTTGTTAAGCATATAATTCCACATGTGTTAATTCATAGTTTTGATACCTTCAGTGTGAAAGTACAATTTTGAAAGTCATGAAAATACAGAAAAATCTTTCAATGAGAAGATGTGTCCAAACTTTTGGTCTGTACTGTATACCAGGATAAGGATGAGGGGTACCATGCATACCAGGATGAGGGATGGGGTGCCATGCATACCAGAATAGGGATGAGGGGTACCATGCATACCAGGATGAGGGGTACCATACATACCAGGATAGGGATGAGGAGTGTCATGCATACCAGGATGGGGGTGAAGGGCCCATGCATACCAGGATAAGGCTGAAAGGGCCATTCATACCAGGATTGGGTATGAGAGACCATGCATACCAGGATGAGGGGTGCCATGCATACCAGGATTGGGGGTGAGGGGTGCCATGCATACCGGGATTGGGGGTGAAGGGTGCCATGCATACGAGGATGTGGATAAAGGGTGTCATGCATACCAGGGTAGGGATGAGGGGTGTTATGCATACCAGGATATGGATGAGGGGTGCCATGCATACCAGGATAGGGATGAGGGGTGCCATGCATACCAGGATAGGGATGAGGTGTGATAGGCATACCAGGATAGGATGGGGGCAGCACATAACAGCATGGGATAACAGGATTGGGGAGCACAAATACCAGGATGGGGGCAGCACAAATACCAGGATGTTGGCAGCACATACCAATAAAAATGCTCGCTACCCGGGCGTAGAATGGGTTCAATAGCTAGTATTGTATAAAGCCGGCAGCCATCACTCCTAACTCCTCCTAACACATGCATGTTCCATTTGGCTGAGCATGTGTGTGCTCATATCTGAGAAAAAGCATGAAGACCCCTAAACACATTAGTGCAAAGTCAGCTGAACCTGCCAATTTACTATATCTAACGTGTATTGTGGGTCTCTCAACCCATGACAAACTGCAACGTCCCATACTTTTGTTTTAAGCTTTTGCTTTGAGATAAGTCGTCCTTAGAAGGGCCTGGCAGTCAACTACTCCTCTTTCTCCTTAAAAACTGCACGCCTATTTAGGCAGAACCACCTACATGTGTATAGGGAGGACAGGCAAGATGGCTGACTGCCCTTCCTGCATTATACAAACATGACTTATTTGTGTAGGCTCTGCTGTTTATGATTTTTGTAGGACTTTTACTGTTCCAATCAAAATTTTTGAACCCCCAATAAAAATTAGGTTTCTTTGCAAAATTCACAAAGTTTCTGCTGTTTCCAATAAACCAATCAAACAAGAACAGTGTAAATGAGGCAAAATAAATAATATAACATCACTACTGCATAAGAGGCCACTAATAATGGAGATTATACAGAAACTTTTATAGATTGTTCTTCTTTTTATTTTTCCATAAATGATGTTATTATCATGGAAGGTGATGGAGCAGATGATGATGATGACTCCACTCCTCAGGCCTCGGCTTGCACTTGTGCTGTTTTTAGAAATCCAGGTCTGCATCACACATGACGGAGAGGTGAAGAGCAGGAATGTTTTCCTGAATCCCTCTAGGATGTTCATCCTACAACACTGCGTTCAACCATATGGCCTTCTTTCTGTCCATGTCCAGGCAGGTGAAGGAGCAGCCGCTTCCTTCTGTCTATCCATGTCCAGGTGGGTGAAGGAGCAGCCGCTTCCTTCAGTATATCCATATCCGATTAATGAAGGAGCAGCCGCTTCCTTCTGTCTGTCCTTTTCCACCACATTGTAGATGAGTCGTCCAGATGGTGACATAGCAAGTATGACTGGAAGAATTCCTCCAATTTCAGCCAATAATTACTTACTATGTTGATCCAGAGGAAGGCGAAAAATAACCCCGAAGACTAGTTGTTGGATAATCCTCATATCAGGGGAAAAAAATTCCTTCCTGACCCCAAATATGGCGATCGGAATGAATCCCTGGATGGTTGGTGCTCTAATCTACTTGGATGTTATGTGGTGGAAGCTCGGTAGGTTTGTCAAAGTCCGGTTAATAAGAAAGTCCAGTGTAGTTGTATCGTCCGATTAAAGGTTCATTCCTAGATGTTGCTGGAATGGGGCTGATTTCTCTCAGCCTAATACTCCTGTAAGAAGAGAAATATACACGTCTGAGAATCAGCCCCTCACATACAGTATATACTGTATACAGGGGGTGTAAGAATAAGGTGTATAGTGTGTATGTGTGTTACTGGGCAGTGATATAGATGTCCCTATATGATATACTTACAGAAGTCCCATGGGAATGGTGGATCGGCTGTGCCGGATTCCACTTTGCTCCAGTCTATGGAGTTGAAGAACGGATGGGATCTGATGGACGATATAATAGCCAATCGAGAGAATGGAATTTTGCAGAGGAGCTGGAAAATGAAAGAGACCATTAGTCATGACATTATGTATTATTAGTAGCAAGTTATTACACAATGTCTATGAACTGTCCACATCTTATGTTCATATCTTCTTATCACCCTCCATCATCCTGTCTTCATCTGATCCTACTCACCCCTTCCATGATATCGATGGCATCAGGGCAGATGCTTGGTGGATAACAAGGAACATCATTCTGCAGTGATTCGCAATATTCCTCTTTTGAGCCGAGGCTATAGAACGGCTGATCACCTACAATCATCGTAAATAGTAGGGCGCCAAAGGAAAATGAGTCCACCTGATAGTTGTGGTCTTCTCCATACATTATCTGTGGGAACATGAGACAGGAAATGAGCTGAATACACTAGTGAGAGGATTTACCCACAGGCCATGAGGACCGATCTGTGATTAGATATGAGCAGGATACATAGGCATCAGAGTATTACTCAGTCCTATCAGCATCAATCAGACGGAGGTTCCTTACCTCTGGCGCAGCGTAACCAATAGAGCCTACTAATTCATTAAATGTTTCCTTCTCAAACACTTTTATTGCTGATGAGCCAAAGTCAGCGATTTTGATGTGTCCGATGTCATCTAGGAGAATGTTCTCAGGCTTCAGGTCACTGCAGGAAAAAGAGCAGATACTGATTGTGAGGAGGATAATTCATAAAAAGAACGTAATACAATAGATATGTAAGGAAGGAGACAACAGGGAGTCAGAGGTGATATATTTATGTCTGTAGCTGAACTGATTACCGATGTATGATGCCTTTTTCATGAAGATATTGGATTCCGCAGACCATCTCTGCTGCAAAGAGCCTATGGAGAAGAAAGTAGAGGATCAGTGGTTACACACACAATCATACAGAGAGCATGAGGAGATCACACACCTGTCCCATGCACATGCACATCTTCATTTTCTCCTGTTGTCATTGTCCATTGCTGGGATTACAATGTACGGGCAAAAGATTATTAGGATTCAGTTATAAGACATTTACCTTGTTGCCTTTATATCATAAGGCATTGATTTTTCCATGTGATCAAACAGGTCTCCTCCAGCCATGTAGTCCATCGCTATGATATATTGATTAGGTGTCTCCATAAATCCCCGCAGAGAGGTTAGGAAACGGCACCCAGTGGCCCTTTTCAGGACTTCTATCTCAGTAATGACTTTGTCCTCAGCACGACGACTCTGGTCCATGATTTTGACAGCCAGCAGTTCTTCACTGATCGGATCTGATGCCAAGATGACCTGAAGGAAAATCACAACAGATCAGACCAAACTCTGTCATCCCACAGGAATCAGTCTAATGCAGAGCTGGATAATGTGCGTCTCACGGACCGAGACAGCAAAAAGGCTGTCCCAATGCCACCGCTATCCGCACATCCTCAGTATGCAGACACAGGTAAATACATTGGTGGAAGAGGGGCTGCCAGCTACTTCTTCCACCAATCAGCATGTGAGACAGCAGACGTGATGACTTCATTACATCGTGTCTGCTGTATGGAAAGTCAGTTCACCGGAGACAGGAGCAAAGTGTTGGGGGAACGGGACCGAGGTGAGTATGTGCTGGTTTCTTTTTTTCCCCTATATATGTATGAGATGTTTGCATGTATATAGGAGGCCATGAGGGGCTCATACTGTATGTAAGAGGCAATGTGAGGGCTCATACTGTAAATAGTAGGCAATGTGGCGGCTTATACTGTATATAGGAGGCAATGTGGGGGCTCATACTGTATATAAGAGACAATGTTGGGGCTCATACTGTATATAAGAGGCAATGTGGGGGCTCATACTGTAAATAGGAGGCAATGTGGGGGCTCATACTGTAAATTTGAGGCAATGTGAGGGTTCATACCTTAAATAGGAGGCAATGTGGGGGCTCATACTGTAAATAGGAGGCAATGTGGGGGCTTATACTGTATATAGGATGCAATGTGGGGGCTCATACTCTATGTAGGAGGCGATGTGGGAGTTCAAACTGTATATAAGAGGCAATGTGGAGGCTCATACTGTATATAAGAGACAATGTGGAGCTCATACTGTATATAGGGGACAATGTGGAGGTTCATACTGTATAAAGAGAGGTAATGTGGGGCTCATATTTTATATAGGGTCTATGTGAGGGCTCATATTGTATATAAAGAGGCTATGTGGGGGCTCGCTCTGCATATAGAGAGGCTATGTGGAGGCTTAAGCTATATACAGGTGGCTATGTGGGGGCTCATACTTTAAGGGGCAATTTTGGGGCTCATACTGTATATAGAGGACTGTGTGTGGGCTCATACTGTATATAGAGAAGCTATGTGGGGGCTTACACTTTATGTAGGAAGTTGTGTGGGAGTTCATACTGTAAATAGGGCGCTGTTATTGGGCTCATACGGTATATAGGGGGTGTCAGCAATACGTAATTTTGCTCAATTTAAGTGATAATATAAAATACTAATTATAATTGTAATAAATATGTTAATTTTAATATTGAGCAGAATAGATTGGGGAACACGGAAGAGTAGAAATTCACACTTACTTTTCCGAAGCCTCCCTCTCCAAGATCTTCATGGAAATTGAGATTGGAAAGGTCAATATGATTTTCTGTGCCGACCAATTCTCTAAAGGGTAAAATACGGAAACTGGCTTCATCAAGGTCTTGTACTGGCATGACCGCTGTGCCGGAGGGTGTCTCAACGCTTCCATCTGCTGAGATGATAAAAGAGTTATTGATAAATATAAATACATTACATTTTTAATCAAATTTCTGTAATTAAGCTGAAAATGTCTGACATTTGTGCCCTGATTCATCCAAACTGTCGAATGTAGAAAAATTGTCCTGTTGCCCATAGCAACCAATCACAGCTCAGATTCCAGTTTTTCACATTCTATGGAACAGTGAAAGCTGCATTGTGATGGGTTGCTGTGGCAACAAGGAAAGTATTTCTGCAATTTTGATAATCAAGGCCTGTCAACCCCCAGTCTATTATACTAAACTGTTTCATTCTTACCTGGAGCATCTTTATCCAGTGATGTGTGTGGTGGGGAAACAATCAGGTGTTTGGTCTCTGGGATGGAGATGTTCTCATCTGGTGACCTGGCCCTTTGTAATGCACCATTCCCATTGACAATGGGTTTGGCATAGAAAAGACGTCTCCTACATTGGACAACCCAGTCTCTGTTGTTTCTGATTCTCTTCTGGGCTGCCGCTCTTTGTAGGTTTTGAGTCTCTTGGCTTTCAGAACTGGAGAATGAGACATGTCTGGGTCTTCCTTGGCCAACCTCTTCCAGCTCTAATTCTACGCTGATGATATTTCTTCGCTTATTGAGGATGGCATCTTTGTTCCTCCTCCTAATTTCAGGGACAAGTTCTCCGATTTTTTTTATGGAGATAAGAATGGCCCTGTGAAGTTGATTATCTGCGGAGTCTGCAGAGTCAGATTCCATGAGGTTCTCCATTTTCCTTTTCTCTATAAGGATCTCGTGTCTCTTGATCTTTCTCATTTTCTCCAAATTCTGTCTTTTGGACGCCATTTCTGAGGCGTCAGTGTCCATGTCCAGTACTATAAAGTCTTTTCGCCCTAAAGCGAACAGTGGTTTTTGCTCTTCAGCAATTCCTCTCCTCTGTCTTAGAACCCGATCTCTTTGGGCTCTTCTCCTCTCTTCCTCCATTATAAAATTAGCTTTTGCTTTGTTTACAATGAAACGCATAGCAACTACCTCACCCTCGAAAGTCTGCAAGGCAGTGACTTCTCTTCGGCCGGAACACTGGGATATAGAAGGTGATGATGTCATCATACCAATTATGACATGTATTTAATTGTGATGTCATCAGACTAGGGTCCTGTTTTGCGTTCATGAGGTCTCAATGGAGACATTATACCAGGACTTTAGTTTGTATTTTTGTCATTAAATGAAGTAACACTTGTTAAATGGTGATCTTTTATCTCTATATTAGCAGAATCCTTCATTCTGTCTGTTTTTCTCCATATTCTTTTATTGCTTAATTCTGTCCAATTATTGTACATTTTGTCATCAGGTCCACAATCTCCATTTTGTGGGGTGTTCACATTTAGCGTTTAAGCTACAGTTTATCCTCCTGGACATTACAGGAGAGCTGTACCTTCCTATATAATGTATTTTTGAACTGTTGACTCCTTTTTGCATTATGTGTCATAGAAGTATCAGGTGGTCTTTGTCATTTTATTCTAGTTCCACCTTGTGACCAGGGCCGGCTTTAGACAAATTGTGGCCCTAGAAAAAATTCAAAGTGGGGCCCCAGATTCTGAAATACTGCGCTAACAACAGCACTACAGTCAATTCAGTGCATTGAAGTGAGTTTTGAGCTAATAACAATGTCTTTAAGCGCCAAGAAGCCACTCAGAAGAAAGACAAAAGGAGTAAAACATATCACAAGGTTGTGTTCTTTGCTGACTACAAGCAGTTAAGCCACTAAAAACACAGTTTCACAGGTTTCCTCACTCTAGTTGTAGCCTACAAAGAACACAGCTTTGTAATATGTTTTATTTCAGTACATGAAAAAAATAATATGTGGAAAATATGTAAATCAAAAAATATTATTACAACGTTGAATTTTGCATTGAAGGCTTATTTGTCACGCATGCACAATATCATGCAATGTCTTGTGAATACAGTCTTGTCATCTATATGCTTAGTCCGAACAATCATATGTGTGAGATCTTTTCATTACCGTCTGTAGATACTTAGAACTAAGTAAAGAAATAATAAAGTGCTGCTGAAACCAGCATAAATACAGCCATAGATATCATTTTACACTTTGCCAAACTCAAATAATAAAAAATAACTTAACATCTCTTACAGGTTTAGTCAAAGGGATCCACAACTTAAATAACTAGAAAATGTTCAAGCAAATGGTTTCTAAAGGAGCCCTTACAGGTCTATGTAATAAAACTGGCAACATAGCGAATGCTTTCTAGAAGCGAACCTTTCTAGCTTTTTCTGAAGCAAAATCTTTAATTATTTTGGAGAAGTCCAGATTTCTACGAATGTCCCGCTCAATTACAACCTCAGCTAGACCAATAAAGCGATCTTGTAACATTGATGACCTTAAATTATTTTTTATCACTTTGAAAAGTGAGAAACTTCTCTCGCCTGACGCTACGGTCACAGGAACACTCATTAGGACACACAACTCCACACTAAGATTTGGGAACAAATCCAATAGGTTTGTACAGTAAATGTAAGTAAGCATGTTCAATGGTGAATGGGAAACATCATCTGGGATGCTCCTAATTGCTGAACACATTTCAAAATTCAAGTCATTGAGATCAACATCACCCATTTCTTCTGAAGAGTGTTTGCAGCATTCTACAAGCCTCTGCTCATCTTTCACAGCTTCCATTTCCTCCTTCTTAAAAAGGAACCCAAAAAGGTGGTAAAAATCTTTCACCTGAGAAAACCTCTCAGTTATGACCACAAGTGTCGCATCAATCAAGGTTAAAGACAAAACCCTCTTCACCATTTCCTCGGGAGTGCTGGACGTTCATAATCAAACATTTTTCTTTTTTTTGGTTTTCTTTTTATTGGGAATGAAAACTCTACATCTGCTTCTTCAGCTATACTATTTGCAATATAATAACCTGATTCAAAACCATCTTCCCTGTAATCTTACAGAAAATGAAGTACAGATTCAGTTTCTTAAGAGTGTCCATGCCAACTTTTGTTTTCTGAAAGATCTTGCTTGTACCATTAATATGTTATAAGACATCATACCAGGCAACAATGCAAGTGATGCAAACTGACCAGAAGAAATGTCATTCTTGGCCTCCGCAGCTTTTACATCAGCTTTTTTTGATGCAGCATAGATGACAAGGTCTTCAAGCGCAGAACAAACTTCCCTTAGGTCGTAGCGAAGAACTTTTACACTGTAAATCCGACATTCCCAGCGAATAGAAATAACTGTATAGCCCAAACATCAATGCTATGATGTGAGTGCGGAGGGAATCTTCCCACATTCACCAAATTATACCAGCTCTTAATAACCAGTATATATAATGAGGAAACAGAGTTATGATGGCAAAAAAATACATATTTTATTTTATTAAAGACAAAAATTCATATAGAAAAAAGACAACTGTAAATGTGCAAGGGACAGCAACAGCTGTACAGCAAGTGGGTCCACAACCCAAAAGGAATGCCTAGTAAACATTGCAATTATAAAAGGCTGCAGGCATGAATCATAAAGTGCAGCACAGGTAGGGCATAAAACCATACACCTATATTAGCTAAATGCCAATGATAAACGTGTCCATGACATCCGTATCAATTACCCCATAACTAGGCACGCTAATAAGGTGATGGTCTTACCAGTGGTAAGGGCTGTGGGTGAACTGGCAGCACAGTGGGCGTAGTGGAGTACCCCGACGCATGTTTCGAGGCATCCGCAGCCGCTTTCTCAAGGGGCGGTAGCAAAGAAATTTTACTCTGTGAATCCAACATTCCCAGCGAGTATCAGACAGTGATTTGATGGTCAGGTTGGTTACATTTTTCTTTGAAGTTGCACATTGCAGTGTTGATGAGCTGAAGAGCACATACATTTGCTGCAATACTCCAAAGAATGTGACAGAGAGAACAGATGATTTAGCAGCATCAATGATGACTACATTAAGAGTGTGGCTACTTCAGGGCATATACAATGCTCTTTTATTCATGGCCGATGTAAATACTTTTATGGCCAAAAATGACAAAAGCATTTTCGGACTGATACCTTTATTGGCTAACCAGAAAAAATACATATGCAAGCTTTCAGAGCACAGAGGCTCCTTCTTCAGGCAGGATTGCAAATGAATTAATAAGACAAATGAATAAGGCATCATCCTTTACACCTCAAGAACAAATGTCCTGCTGTAATATCTCTTAAATGTTGTGCCTCCTAAAACCAGGTGAGGAACAATCAGAGAAAGGTATCATAGAAACAAGTCACCAATTCTGCATTTATCACCCACTCCTGGTTTTGGCTCCCACTCCTGAGAAAAAATACTGACCAAATACTGATAGTGGGGCCATAGCCTAACACTTGTTCTACAATAGGCAAATAGTGCTCCATCCTTCCCGAGTCTCGCCGTATGGCTAAGCAGTACTGTACAGTCACATATGGGGTATTTCTATGTTCAGCAGAAATTGTGGGACAAATTTTGGTGCCATTTTTACCGATTTTCCTTTATGAAATGTAAAATTTGGGGCTAAAACTAAATTTTTCTGGAAAAGATGTAATTATTTTTCTTCACTGCCCAATGGTATAAAATTCTGTGACACCTTTGGTGTCATTATCACTGCATCCCTAGATGAATTTATTGAGAGGTGAAGTTTGTAAAATGGGTCACTTGAGGGAGGTTTTGTAAATTTTTTTGGAAAATTGAGAAATTGTTGATCAACTTTTAACCATTCTGACTTCCTAACAAAAAAAAATATTTAAAAAACGATGCTGATGTTAAGTAGACATGTGGTAAATGTTAATTATTACCTATTTTGTATGATATAACTATCTGGTTTAAGGGTATAAAAATTAAAAGTTGAAAATTGTGAAATTTTCTCCAGAATTTCCCATATTTTCACAAATAAACACAAAAAATATCGCTCTAAATTTACCACTAACATAAATTACAATGTGTCGCGCTCAGGAGTTATTACCTCATAATGTGACACTGGCCAGAATTGTAAAATGTGGTTTGGACAGGAAGGTGAAAATAGGCTTCAAGGTGAAAGTGTTAATAACATCTCCCATTTGTGAACTTTACATCAGCCTCATTTTTCCATTACTTTTTTATTTTGTTAGAATGTTATAAAGGTTAAAGCTTTAATAGCAAATTTAGATCTTTTCAAGAAAACTTTCAAAGCCTTTTCTACGGCCCTATTCAGGCTTGAAGCGACTTTGAGGGACCGACTTATTGGGAGATTGGGAAGTGATAACATTTTAAAAACTGCACCCCTCAATGTTGCTGCTGTCAGAAAGTTTGTTAACCCGTCACGTGCTACACAGAAATTTACACAAAGTGCCATAAAAAAATGAAAAATTTTATTTTTTCCACTAAATCATTGTTTTTAGACTAAACCTAGGCAAAGTGCGGCC
Organism: Phyllobates terribilis; assembly: GCF_046119375.1. Classification (NCBI taxonomy): domain Eukaryota; kingdom Metazoa; phylum Chordata; class Amphibia; order Anura; family Dendrobatidae; genus Phyllobates; species Phyllobates terribilis. The sequence continues at coordinate 315,008,028 of NW_027362768.1, forward strand.
CATGAACAAAGGAGGAGAACAGCTCAGCATATATTGCAAAAAGTATTTATTTAGTAATACACAATAAAAACACAAATAGGAAATCAGACAATGTGGTAGTGTCAGATGGTAAAGTGCTTACAGGTCTGGTAAATATATTATAATATGCTTGTAATATATCCGTGAAATTACACAATTGCACGTTGCCCACAATGATAATTGAATTATAAATAATAATAAGTTTAAACAAGTGAACTAGGATAGAAATCACAGGATTAACACATATAACATGATCCCACTGACTGCTAAATGAAAGGGGATGGGGGTGAAACAATGTTCTTAGTATTAAGCTATGTGCCCATCTCTAAAGCCAAAATCATGTTACAACCAGCGGGATAATTACCTGACAGGGAAGCACAGCACGGGCGGAAGTAAGAAAGTGGTGAGGGTGATAGCCCAACGTACGTTTCGCGGCGTCCCAGGCCGCTTTCTCAAGGGCAAGAAGTGATGTCCTCATAGTGACCCAAGATGCATATATATTCATCTCTCCCCTTAGAATCTGGAGTGCAGACAGCTGGTCGGTGAGGCACGTACCAGGTAGTGGCCAGCTATACCGGGGGTGTGCCTCGCGGATCACATGATGTGGGGCCAGTATGCCACACACGGCACATGCGCGCGGCTCAGGGAGCACACTGCGCATGCGCCCCAGCCGTCAAACCACAGAACCGCGCATGCGCGGAAACGAAGTCCCACGCAGGCGCAGGGTGGCCCTCAGACGGCCAGGCGCGCGCGCGCCGCAATCCCCACCGCGAGCACGCGCTCAGCCACGTTAGGAAGCAGCATAGCAGCACTCATTATAAAAGAATTAGGATAAACAGGGAGAGCAGCGGTGAGACAAAGAGGGAGCCTAATGATCATAGATGGAAGAAGGGCCAAAGAAATAGATACTGCATACAGCAAAGTTTTTTTCCAAGAAAAATACATATAAATCTAAAAAATCACATAAGTATAATTAGCAGCAATTGTAGATTCTGATGATCATAACTTCCGTCTAGGCATGAGATCCAATGTGTATATCCAAGTCTCACTGATCTCCAGGCACAAGTGGGGTTATAAGGACTTTCAGGAGTATGGACTAATAAAAGAGGAAAAGAAACAAAAGAAAAGACAATGATTAAAACCATTAGAATTAAAATCACGTGAAAAATAATAATTCCTCTTATAATCACCCAACCCACATGTGTAAGTACATACATGTGGGGATAGAGGTATACAGGATAAACTTACAGCTACAAAAATGAGTGCAGCCCATGTACGGCCCTCTGGCTGTTCCAGTCCAACTCACTGACCTAGACAGCTACAGGGCTGAAAACACTGGCCCACAGGCCGCACCATTCGACCACCTGGAGTCCCGATATCACAGCTATCTGCCTCCTCAAGAAGCAGATAACTGTCAACACAATGGTGGAGGATGGAGCTGCTGGTTCCTCCTTCCACCACTCAGTTTATGGGACTCAGACAGCAAATGTGATGATGTCATTACTAGTGATGAGCGAGCACTAAAAAACTCGGGTGCTCTTTGCTCGGGTCGAGAAAATCGTAATGCTCAGATGCTGAACCCGAGCAACGAGCCCAATGTAAGTCTATGGGAAACTCGAGCACTTTTCCAGCGGTTCCCCCCGCAGAGATGTGCAGGGGGCCTAAAAATTGCCCTAAACAATGGGAACAGTGCTGAAATGACATGGGAACTCAGGCATCTCTGACTCTCAGGTCACTGCCGTGAACAATGTTGTCAGAGTATTACGCCACTTTTACGGACCAACAATAAAACATACAAAAACTAAACCAAAATGGATGTTCCTGGAAAAAATGTTAAGGGACATTTTTTCCAGGGTAATGACTTGTATATAAGGCAAAAAAAACAAACACAAAAACAAAAATGCTCCTTTACACCTTGGGCTATGTTCACACGTAGCGTTTTTGATGCGTTTTTGCACTTTTGCATTGCTTTCAATGGTGAAAAATACATTCACCAGTAAATGTCATTTTAACATTTTACTATCTTATCTGGTCATGTGGTGTGTGACACATCATCAGACACATCCATACAGTGCTGAAAAGACATGGGAACAATATATGGAAGACCCCTGGAAGCATCTCTGACTCCCAGGTCACTGCCCAAAGCCGTGGCCATCAGACGTGATCCTATATTACTGCTGTAAAAATACAGACATTTTTGGCAACGTGACAAATATTAAACCCCATTTAAAATGGACAAGGTGCGTGGCAAGGGATGGGGAAGTGGAAGTAATGGTGATGGTGCACCCAGATGCCGAGGCTGTCGGCAAGATGAAACTGTGCCTACTAAGGAAGCCACAACATCGCCATTGGATTCAATGGGGGGCAAAACCAAACACATACACAACACCTTCAAACGGGCCCAAAAGCTGCCAAAACACATCAAATTAGGGGCAGACACCAGGAAAGTGGCATCAATTGACCCAGAGTACAAGTAATATAATTATTATTATTTATTCTTATAGTGCCATTTATTCCATGGCGCTTTGCATGTGAAAAGAAGTCACCGACTGCTATAAGAGGAGAGAAGACCCTGCCCGTGAGGGCGCACAAACAATCGACAAGGGATGGGTGAGGAAACAGTAGGTGAGGGTAGAGCTGATCGTGCAGCGGTATGGTGGAGCGAAGGTTACTGAAAGTTGTATGCATGTCGGAAGAGATGGGTTTTCAGGTTCCTTTTGAAGGTTTCAACAGTAGGCGAGAGTCTGATATGTTGGGGTAGAGAGTTCAAGAGTAGGTGGGAAAATGCACGAGAGAAATCTTGCACAAGTGCTTGTGACCAGGGACGGTACATCTCATTGACGGCACACTGGATTAATATTGTGGAAGCCGTGACCCAGTCGCACCCTGGGACGGAACACGTCTTCCCGACACATAGAATTGTGGGCTCTGGGTCAATCAAGCTTCAACACAATGTTCACAAGGTCTCCTACACAATGAGCAAATTATTCATGATGATAGACGCCACTGTCTCCTTAGCTTGCTGATGGTACTTTTCTGTGGGAATGAGCTTGTCTCCAACCAGTCTGGAATATTTCTAGTGAATTATGGCACGCCATGGTTTGCTATTAGCACCTAGTACCAGAAGCGAAAACATCCACAATTTTCTTCTCAGAAATTTTATTTGGTAGACTGAGTGGCTGCCCAAACTTTAGTCTCTCAAAAAGGAGCTGAAGACACTGAGTGGCAGAAGGTGCAAGTTCCTCCAGCATGTTAGACATCAGAGGAAGAATAGAGAGGGCAGCATGGTGGCTCAGTGGGTTGAAATCCAGCCAAGGACAACATCTGCAAGGACTTTGTATGTTCTCCCTGTGTTTGCATGGGTTTCCCCCAGGCTTTCTGGTTTCCTCTTCAGTAAAAAAAGCAGCCACTGAGTGTCCGGGAATCTTCACACAGACTTTTCTTAGCCAGGGCTGCTTCTTGACAGGGTTGGACGGGCCCACTAGAGAACAGGAGAATCCTCCAGTGCGCCCTGCCTTCTCCTTCAGGAGATTTCATAGTGCAAACCTTGCAGCTGGTATGGGGCTATTGAGTGGGAGAGAAAGGTGGGCCCTCAGAATCAAATCCTCTGGTGGGCCCAATGATCTTCAGTCTTCACAGCCATATTTTTTAGCTCAGTGAAAGGACTGGCATAGAGGGAAAACGTATCTACTCCGGCTGTCATTTCTCCCAGGAAGTCCTCTAATGCAGCTTGTTCCATAAGCAATGGCAGCCCGTCCAAAATCAGCCCACACTTCTTGGTGGTGCTTTGACACACAAAGATCTTTCTTTATGCCTTGAATTTCATGACTACAGAGTTGGGCAATGGCCTGATCTACAATGCATTTGAGAAATAATGTGTAAAAGCACGTCCAATCCACAGCAAAAATGGAGCCATAGAGTGCCCGGAAACCTTAACCTAGACTTTTCTTAGCCAGGGCTGCTTCTCAGCAGGGTTGGATGGGCCCACCAGAGAACCAGAGACTCCTCCAGTGGGGGCCCTGGCTCCTACTTCAGGAGAGTTTATAATGCAACCTTGCAGGTCGTGATGATGATAGAGGCCACCATCTCCTTAGCTTGCTGCTGGTATTTTTTTGTGGGAATGAGCTTGGCTCCAGCCAACCTGGAATATTTTCAGTGAATTCAGGCACGTCATGGTTTGGTATTGGCACCGAGTACCAGAAGCGAAGCCATCCACAATTTCCTTCTCAGGAATTTTATTTGGTAGTCTGAGTGGCTACCCAAACATTAGTTTCTCACAAAGGAGCTCAAGACATTGAGTGGCAGTAGATGCAAGTTTCTCCAGCATGTTAGATACCAGAAGGAGAACAGAGAAGGCAGCACAGTGGCTCAGTCATTAGCACTACAGCGTTTCAGCGCTGGGGTTCTGGTTCCAAATCCCAGCAAGGACAACATCCTTAAAGGAGTTGTCTACTACTTTTACATTCCACGCGGCATCCCCGCCGATCAACTATTATTGGTGCCGACGGCGGCTGCTGCCGGCCGGAAGTGCTTACCTGAGGGGCTCCACCATCAAGTGGTAGTGGCCGCTGCGGTGTACTGCACATCCGCCTCCTATTCAATTGAATATAACAGCTGATCGGCGGGAGTGCCGCGTGCGGGACCCCGGCTGATCATACATTGATGCCCTATCCTACGGATAGGACGTCAATGTAAAAGTATTGGACAACTTCTTTAAGGAGTTTGTATGTTCTCCTCGTGTTTGCGTGGGTTTACCAAAGGTTCTCCGGTTTGCTCCTCAGTAAAAAGGCTGCCATACAGTGTCCGGCAACCCTCACACAGACTTTTCCTAGCCAGGGCTGCTTCTCAGCAGGGTTGGACGGGCCCACCAGAGAACCGGAGACTCCTCCGGTAGGCCCTGGCTTCTCCTTCAGGAGAGTTCATAATGCAAACCTTGCAGGTCGTGATGATGATAGAGGCCATTATCTCACTAGCTTGCTGATGGTACTTTTCTGTGGGAATGAGCTTGTCTCCAACCAGCTTGGAATATTTCCAGTGAATTAAGGCACTCCACGGTTTGGTATTAGCAACCAGTATCAGAGGCGAAGCCATCCACAATTTCCTTCACAGGAATTTTATTTGGTAGACTGAGTGGCTGCCCAAACTTTAGTTTCTCACAAGGGAGCCCAAGACACTGAGTGGCAGTAGGTGCAAGTTTCTCCAGCATGACCTGTTTGTTAGATATCAGAGGGAGAACAGAATTTGGCATTGCCAAGGTACCAGAGTCTGGTTTTTTTTTTACTAAAGATCCTGCTGTGTTTTTATATATATATTTTTTTATGTCTCTTCAAATGTGTATTGGAGTGCGTCCTAATTTTTGGCAGCCCTTGACATTGCTGCATATACGCAATAACAGTATAGGAGAGCCACTCTTTAATAATGGGTAGGACAATTCAAATAGATTCTATATTCTAGAATATTACCGGTCTTATCTGAAATTCGTTTACGGGTGAGGTATCACAGTTTGGATAGCATATTACACCGACCGGTATTAGGTATTATTGCCTAATACTGCATGCTGCTTGTGCTGCCGAAAATTTTTTATTTTTTCCAGAAAAATCCATTTTAGTTTGTTTTTTGTATGTTTTATTGTCAGTCCGTAAAAGTGGCGTAATACTCTGACAACATTGCAATAGTTATCCTTGGCAGGAGAAGAAGGAGAAGGAGGAAAAAGAACAAAGAGCGCTGTGTAACACTGTGGAGAGGTGAAGTGTATGTAATGAACTCACCCAAAATGGTTGTGCTGGACAGACACAACACTGGCAGAAAATTTAGAAGAGGACTGGAGTTTCTCCTCCGGTATGCTGCTCATCCAATGTCGTTGTACTGTGCTTTTCCTGGCCCTGAAGCCACTCCACTTGGAGGTATACAAGGAGAGAAGAACTTGGGATGGCGCTTTCGTTTGAATGTGGAGATCAGACAGTCCATATATCAATATTAGATTTATTGGTTTTAAAAACAGATTTTACTGTCAAACCACATTTACCATAAAAAACTTTTAAAAACACAATGCGTTTCAACTTCCATGAGTCTTCAGGTGTAAAAGAAATAGTGACACATAGAAACTTTTATACCTTATACTTAATTAGTTGTGGGTGGAGTGTTCATAAATAACTTTTTACAGTCTTTTACAGTCTTCATCAGGTGTAAAAGAAATAGTGACATACAGAAACTTTTATACCTTATACTTAATTAGTTGTGGGTGGAGTGTTACACCCACAACTAATTAAGTATACAGTAAGGTATAAAAGTTTCTATATGTCACTATTTCTTTTACACATGATGAAGACTCATAGAAGTTGAAACGCGTTGTATTTTTAAAAGTTTTTTTATGGTAAATGTGGCTTGACAGCAAAATCTGTTTTTAAAACCAATAAATCTAATATGGATATATGAACTGTCTGAACTCTGACAACATTGTACACAGATATGCTATTGGTCAGCGACCAACTGTGGATAGGTTTGAACACACGACTGCCATACTGTAAATGAAGTATAATATCTGACACATTCCCAAAAAATTTCCGTATTATTGCGGCAGTAATATGGGATCACGTCTGATGACCACGGTTTCAGTCAGTCTCCTAATAGTATGGTATTTGTCAGTGACCAAGTATCAATAGTTTGGAACAACATACACCTGGCAGACTTTAAATGGAGTGTAATATCTGACACGTTCCCAAAAATTTCTGTATTGTTACAGTAGTCATATGGGATCAAGTCTGATGGCCACGGTTTCAGGCAGTCACCTAATAGTATGGTATTTGTCAGCGACCAAAACAAAGCTGGCTGACTTTAAATGAAGTATAATATTTGGCACGCTCCACAAAATGTCTGTATTATTACCGCAGTAACATGGGATCACGTGTGATCATGGAAAAGTTTCTCTGCTTCTACAATACAGTATTGCAAATATAATCAAAAAATATGTCTGTATTCTGCTAACAAGCAAATGGAGCAGTAAAATGGTGTACTCTGTATTGCTTTTTAAGCAAATAATCAGGATAAGGAGCAAAAAAGAAAATAGTCTGGTACTGTAGGGCTATGGATATTTGTAACAGCAGCAGCAGACAGAACATGCAATAGACCCTATTGTGCTGTATACACTGCCACAAACCTTACCTGCCTAACTCCTGCTATCACCACTGAATACATGCAGTTGGATTAGTCCTCAGAAGTACTGTTAGATCAGATGGACATATATCTTGTTGTGGAATACCTATACGTAACTAATAAACCACCAATTCTGTCACTCACTCAGCAGCACCTCTCCCTACTCTGCCTGTTTCCGGGGTACACTGTCACAAGCATAGGGTCACCAGGTCTGATATAGACCTGATGACGCTATGCGGCCAGCCAATCACTGTGATACCACAACCAACATAGCTACGGCATTACAGTGCGTGGCAAGCAATCCCTGCATTTTAATTGACTGTCTAAAGAGCACCAAACATGTAGGGAGGGGAGGTGAAATACTCGAGGAGCGCCTGACGCGCCCCCTGTGCCGTGGGGTACTCGGCAGCCGGGCCTCTGGTTGCTTGGGGGATATCACGGTAGCTGGCCCGGTCCGTGACCCAGGGCGGTCAGTAAAAAGGGGAAAATATTGGGGGATTTGGGAAAGTGTTCGTGACGCCACCTGTGGAATGCGTCTAAGGGGTGCCGCCGCTGCGGAGCAGTCCTCTGGAGCTGGTGTTACGGCAGCAGGGATGGTGTGGCTCTCCACAGGTAGAGCTAGCTCCAGGACTGCGTGGGGTGTAATGGATGGTTGTGCTGGCCGCTGTGGTGCAGAGAGGGAATGGTGGCGCAGACGGAATAATTGGACAGAGGCTGTGCGGTGCAGTCATCCGTGTCTTTACTCACAGTTCTTTAGTTCCTCAGGGTGCACTGTCAGATTGCAGCCTCCCGCGTCGCGCTGCAGTCACCAGGCAGGGGCTCAGCTCTTCCTCAGGTAGATCAGGGGTACCTGGCAGAACCCCACTTTCACGTGTTCCTAGCTAGATCGACTTCACGCTGGGTCTTTCTCCCTCCTGCCCTGCGCTGCCCACTCTCAATCTCGCTCGGGTGCTCTGAAGTCCCTCCTGTACGTTGGATCCCGGACCTGCTTGACCCTCCTGGGGATTAGAATGCGGCTTATGATCCCTCTGTCTTCTGACAGATTCGGGGCGTACGGGTGCCGTCCTGAACTCGCCGTACCCCCTAGGATCCCTTCTTAGAACGGAGCCTGCTCCCTGCTCCCCTCCTGGGCCTCCAGACTTGGCCCTACTTGTGGAGCAGAGCTCCTTATGAGACTCTGCTCCTGGACTGTTCTTCTGAATTTTCCTGAGCTGTTCTTCTGAACTGCTCTCCTCTACTAATCTATCTGTCCTGCCACCCTAAGATGGCTTCCCTATATATACTCCTACCAAAGTGCTCCCTATAACTACTTCCTCCACCCACACCCACTACTGGTTCCCCCTACCTTTGGTTCCCCCACTCCAGCCAGGGTCAGGGCTCAGCAGAAACATACATTGCGTCTTGCCCCTCCAGCTGGCCTGGAGCAGTGTAGTGTTGGATGCAGGTGTTTGGTGTTCCGGGCAGCACTCCCTCCTTACCTGAGAGAAGGAGATACCACACCTCTGGGTGAGGTGCAGTACCCCTGTGGCGACTGAACCCTCAGGGGCGCCACACTCCCCCCTGGTAAAACACAGCACATCCGTGAGCTGGAACAGAGCAAAACAGGCTAAATTGACATGAAAAATTTTAAGAATGCATTCGCATATAAGACAGTAAAACATTTCTTCCCTTAATGGGAGGCACATCACTTTAATGTTACAGGGTTACATTTTTCAAACAGTTTAAAACATTTTTCATAACGTTCTCGCAACAGGTTACAGTTCATGCTGTAACCGGGTGTCCATTTTACCTCACAAACTGGTGCAACAAGTAGCAGCATTACGGACCCGTCCGCAAACCCTCAACGTAGGCCCTGGGCGTGGCTGAAGGGCATATGCGATCCTGGAGTTGGACCACGGCTTCCGCCACGCCAGACGGGTTTTCGTTCTGTGATCATGGTTACTAATATAAAACCAATAGGGTGCACCTTAAGAGGTGCTGAACTATTTACAATGCAAGTTCTTGGCCGTTCACTGTCCCCAGCCTGGAGTCTCTATATTCCCTGATGGGTACCTAAGTAAACACACGCTCAAAAAACATTATTTTCAACTTGAACTACTGCACCCTTACAGGTGACTATTTACAAAATCAGTCCCACTCGCTGGACTAATAGTGGGAATCCCGCCTGGGGTATTTCTGATTCTTACCTGACCCAGCCGGGTCATAAGGTATGTCCTGCGGGAGTGTGTCCTCGATGACGCGGTACACATGCAGGGTGAACCACCCACGTTCCCCGTGGTGGCGTGTGTACGTGATACGGTCCCCCGGATACAGATTCCAGTCGGGATGGCCTTCCTCCAGCTCGGGCTCCACATCCCGCCAGTTCACGAATATGTCCCTTTCAAAGTCGGGACTGAGGATAAGGCCCCACCCAGCCTGCAGGTGAAACTTTACCACGAGGCCTTCCTCGCGGGGGCTGGGGTGGGCCGACTCCTCCTGACGGACCTGTGCCTTTGCGGCCTTGTTCCGGGCCTCCAGGCGTTCACAGCGCGCCTGCCGCGCGCGCCGCTCCTTCTCCAGCTGCCGGAGCTCCCGCCTGCAGAACTCCTTCCTCCGCAGGGCTTCGGCCTGGGTCTCCTGCGGGAACCCCATCAGGTCCCCCCCCTGGTTATCCCAGCAAAACTCTTCTCCGCTGGAGTAGGTAACCAGGGGCGCTGGTGTCGGGAGGAGCGGGCACGGCTGCTGGTCCTCGAACCGGGCGCACCAGTCGAAGTCTGGCGCGCCATACACCCACTCGGGTGCCAGAGGTGGAGGCGCCGGGAGGGCATCCAGTAGCAGGCCCGAGGCTTCAGCGCCCGGGAGTGGAGGCTCCGGGAGGGCACTAGATGGCAGATCCTCAGGGTCAGCGCCCGGGGGTGGAGGTTCTGGGCTTAGCAGCTGCTCCAGCGAGGGCATGGCGGCATACGGGGAGTGCTGGGTAAAGAGGCCCAGCAGCAGGTCAGCGCTGGCAGTGCTCGGGATAGGGGATTCTTTCCAACTGCTCCTGTACTCCATACGGCCTCCTGGTTCTCCGCGAGCTCCGCCGGGGCTGAGGTGCCGCTGCTGGCATCCGGTGTCGCTTTCCGCCGTGCTGCCAATTTTTCCAGCAGTTCGCTCCTCTACTTTGCGACCGCTGCTTGCTGGGCTTGCTCCACTTGTTGGCCCAGCTCGAGGACCTCGCTCTGGAGGAACTCCATGTCCTCCGGGGACAATTTCTCAGCTTCTCCCTCCAGGGTGAGGGGGTCACTTGACGCTGTGGCAGGTCAGAGGCGGAGGCTGGACTTTTGCTTCCTTCCATTCTGGCTGCCGGGTGCGGTCTGTCTAGACTGGTTAAGACCACACCCTGTCTCCATTCCTTTTCTCCTCCTCCTCTCTTCTTTCGGGGGCGGTCCCATGGCAATCTGCTGTCAGTCACTCCCTGTGATGGCCTCCCTGCCTTGACGGACACATCTATGCGGACAGTCACTGTTGCAAGGGGCAGGGTTGGCTTTTGGCGCAATTCTGGGACCCAGCCCACGATGGGAGGTTCCATTTTGTTGTCCTTTAGCACGCACATAATGGTGCCCATTCTTCTGGGGCGGGCGCCACATTCAGCAACATAACACAGTCCTTTAGGCACACTTCACCCGCCAATAACGGGTTGGTCACGAATCCTGTCCGTGACGCCAGATCTCACGCGCCCCCAGGGCGGTGGGATACTCGGCAGCTGGGCCTCTGGTAGCTGGGGGATATCACGGTGGCTGGCCCAGTCCGTGACCCAGGGTGGTCAGTGCAAAAAGGGGATATTTTTATATGAGATTTTTAGGATTGTTCGTGACGCCACCTGTGGAATACGGCTAAGGGGTTCCGCTGCTGCGGAGCAGTCCTCTGGAGCTGGTGTTACGGCAGCAGGGATGGTGTGGCTCTCCACCGTAGATCTAGCTCCAGGGCAGCGTGGGGTGTAATGGATGGTTGTGCTGGGCGTTGTGGTGCAGAGAGGGAATGGTGGCGCAGACGGAATAATTGGACAGAGGCGGTGCGGTGCAGTCATCCGTGTCTTTACTCACAGTTCTTTAGTTCCTCAGGGTGCACTGTCAGATTGCAGCCTCCCGCGTCGCGCTGCATTCACCAGGCAGGGGCTCAGCTCTTCCTCAGGTAGATCAGGGGTACCTGGCAGAACCCCACTTTCACGTGTTCCTAGCTAGACCGACTTCACGCTGGGTATTTCTCCCTCCTGCCCTGCACTGCCCACTCTCAATCCCGCTCGGGTGCTCTGAAGTCCCTCCTGTACGTCGGATCCCGGACCTGCTTGACCCTCCTGGGGATTAGAATGCGGCTTACGATCTCTCTGTCTTCTGACAGATTTGGGGCGTACGGGTGCCGTCCTGCACTCGCCGTACCCCCTAGGATCCCTTCTTAGAACGGAGCCTACTCCCTGCTCCCCTTCTGGGCCTCCAGACTTGGTCCTACTTGTGGAGCAGAGCTCCTAATGAGACTCTGCTCCCGGACTGTTTTCTGAACTGTCCTGAGCTGTTCTTCTGAACTGCTCTCCTCTACTAATCTATCTGTCCTGCCACCCTAAGATGGCTTCCCTATATATACTCCTACCAAAGTGCTCCCTCTAACTACTTCCTCCATCCACACCCACTACTCTTTCCCCCTACCTTTGGTTCCCCCCACTCCAGCCAGGGTCAGGGCTCAGCAGAGACATACATTGCGTCTTGCCCCTCCAGCTGGCCTGGAGCAGTGTAGTGTTGGATGCAGGTGTTTGGGATTCCGGGCAGCACTCCATCCTTACCTGAGAGAAGGAGATACCACACCTCTGGGTGAGGTGCAGTACCCCTGTGGCGACTGAACCCTCAGGGGCGCCACACGCCGAGCAAGTCGAGCAGTGAGATGCTCGGGCGAGCATCGAGCACTGACGCGGACGCTCGCTCATCACTAGTCATTACATCGTGTCTGCTGTGTGGCGCATCGGTTTGCATAGTAAAGACCAGAGCAGCGCCTGGTGAAAGGGAACAAGGTGAGTATGTCCTATAGTGAAAAATGACATGTTTTCCTGTGTCCACAAAAATTTTATTTTGTCTAATTTTTTTCATTTTCACAAAGGTAATTGGAGAAGATGGAACCTATAATTTATTATGCAATTTCTCCTGAATGTGACAATATTCCATATCTGGTCAATAATTACTGATTAGGTACATGACAGGGCTTGGAATGGATTGCAGATGTCATGTCACATTTGCTCAGTCAGTGAGGTGCTAAAACAGTAGAAACCTCTCACAAGTGACTCCATTTTAGAAATTAAACTCATCAAGATATACATCTTGGCTTGTGGTGAGCATTTTTAATCCTTAGATGCTTCATTTAATTTTATAAGATTGGGCGATAACCATGAAAAATTAAAATTTTCCTATTAAAATGTTGCTTTAACCTCAAATTTTCCATATCACAAGAGGTAATAAGAGAAAGAAGACCCCACAATTTGTGATGCAATTTCTCCACAGTGATGCCCCTATAAATTGAAACTGGATACAATTTTTTCAGCTTGGATGAGAAGGTGCGCTATTTGACTTTTGGAGTGCAATTTTGGCTGGAATAGATTGCTGATGCCATGCACATTAGCAGAGCCCCTGAGGTGGCAGAACAGTGAAACCAACCCCCTCACCATAAATGACATCATTTTGGAAACTATACCAATGAAGGAGTTAATGTAGGAGTGTAGTGAGTATTTTTAACCTACATGTACCTCACAGAATGTTATAACATTGAGCCGTGGTATTCAAAAAATAGAATTTTACAACTAAAATGTTAAACTACCTGGAAATATTTCATTCTCCTATGGCATAATGTGTAAAATAGATCCCACAATTTGTTTTGAATTTTTTCAATGCAGTGATAACCGATTTGGAAGTGGGGTTGTGTGTAGTCCAGGTCCAGCAAATGTTCAGCCATTTTCGCTTTTATTCTTTTAATAATTTTCTTGATTTTCTGTTGTACATTTTGACAGCCATTAAGTAACAAACAAGTGTTCTCTTCTGTTAGATAGATACAGTTGAAACCAGAAGTTTACATACATTATATAAATAGACAGATATGCATGTTTTTCTCAATAGCTGACATGAAATCAGAGTAACCTTTCCAGTTTTAGGTCAATTAGGATTACCATAATTTTTAATATTTGCCAATTGCCAGAATAATGAGTGAGAAAGAAAAGTTCAACCCTGTTATTTGTTTGACAAGTGTCAAGAAAGTTGATTTGCCACTATTTAATATAGACAGTGTAGGTACCGTCCCAATTTAGGGTCACCTTGTCGCTGGTGGGACGGCTTGTATACTTTTTTTGATCAAAAATAGTTCACTAAGTACCCTATATGTCATATGCAACTTTGCTTTACATTTATATATAATGATTGTAGGGTATGAGAGATATTTTTTGTCTTTTGTAGGTGTAGCGCTGGCGTCCCTGCCCTCTGCTAGGCAGGGACGCTGCTCCCCTCACCGCTCTGCTCCGTGCCCGGCGTCCTCTCCCCGCTCTGCTGTCAGCGCGCGCTCCTGCCCGGCGTCCTCTCCCCGCTCTGCTGTCAGCGCGCGCTCCGTCCCGGCGTCCTCCTCCTGCTCTGCTCTCGGCGCGCGCTCCTTCCCGGCCCCTGTGCTTAGGGCGCGCGCGCGCGCGCTCCCCTCCTCTTAAAGGGGCCGCGCGCGCCGCCCTAAAGAGTCCCCGGCCAATGGCCGGAGGACTTCATCATATAAAAGGCACCTCCTCCAAAATGGAGGTGCCCGAGCAATGTTGTTTGCACCTGTGTCTCACCTGTGCTTCAGCCCTCAGGTCCCGTTGCCAGTTACCTGCCAGTTTCCTGCTAGTTACCTGCCAGTACCTGCCAGTTACCTGCCTGATTCCTGCCTGAATACTTGTTACCTGTCTGCCAGTCTGAGGTCCGACGGTCTGCCTTACTTCTCCTGTCAGTCTGTCTAAGGACCAGCCTGCCCGCTCACCTGGGAGCGCATGTCAGCTACCTGCCTGCTTGCCTGAGGTCCGACGGTCTGCCTTACTACTCCGGTCAGTCTGTCTATGGACCAGCTTGCCCGCTCACCTGGGAGCGCTTCTCCGTTATCTGCCTGCTTGCCAGCCCGGAGGCTCCGTTGTCACGTGCTGTGACCACCAGCTATCTCAGAGACTCTTGCCCGCTCACCTGGGAGCGCATCTCCGTTACCTGCCTGCTTGCCAGCCCGGAGGTCCCGTTGTCACGTGCGGTGACCATCAGCTATTCCAGAGACTCTCGCTTGCTCACCTGGGAGCACACATCTACCACCTGCCTGCTAGCCTACCCGGAGGCTCTGCCAGGTCGTACCTACCCCTTACCCAGAGACTGCCCTGATCACTTGCCGTAACTCCCTGTCCGTTCACCCAGAGACTGCCACCCGCTCCCTTACAAGGGCCGCCCCCTTGTATAGTAGCTCAGAGGTTCCGCCTCCCGGACCCGTTACAGTCCGCCTCCCGGACCCGTTACAGTTTGCTCGGGCCATGGAACCCGGTGGCACCCAAGCTCCCTCGCTCTCGGACCTCTGTCTTGAACTGTCCCGTCAGAGGTCCCAACAGGAGACCATCCTGGGTCACCTGCGGAATGTTAATACTCGCCTGAACACTCTGTCTGATCCACCTACAACCTCCGCCAGTACCATGGTATCCTTTTCCGGACCCCGGCTCTCTGCACCTCCTCGCTTCGGAGGCGACTCCGTCCTGGCTCGGGGCTTCATAAATCAGTGCACCCTGCATTTTGAACTATTATCCCACCAGTTTAACTCCGACCGAGCCAAAATTGCCTTTATCATGTCCCATCTCACCGGGGAGGCCCTGGCCTGGCTAAATCCTCTATGGGAGAGAGGAGATCCCCTGGTGTCCGACTTGCCTGCCTTTCTCATGGCTTTCCGGAAAGCCTTCGACGAACCCGGACGGAGGACCTCATCCGCATCTTCTCTGCTTCGCCTCCGTCAGGGAAGCCTCACCGTGGGCCAATATGCCATACGGTTCCGTACCCTTGCCTCGGAGCTGGCCTGGGATAACGAAGCCCTGGTATCCGTCTTCTGGGAGGGTCTGTCCGGCCGTATTAAAGATGAACTTGCTGGTCGGGACATTCCTACCACTCTCGATGATCTAATAACCCTTGCCACCCGGATTGACCTACGGTTCCAGGAGCGTGCCAAAGAGGTCACCCGTGAGAGAAGGATTCCACGTCTAGCTCCTACTTTCCAGGAACCCGTCATTCCTTCCGTTTCTCCACAGGTACACTCTCCTGAGCCTATGCAGGTCGACCAGACCAAGATGGTCAAATCCCGTCAGGATTTCCGCCGTGCCGAGGGGAGCTGCTTCTACTGTGGCAGTAAGGAGCATCTGATCCGTGCCTGCCCGGAGAGGTCGGGAGAACGCCTGTATCTAGGTTCACTCAGAGGGGTCGATCTAGACAAAAATAAATCCTCTCCATCCCTGCTGTTGTCAGTCTCAATCATCTGCAGGGAGAATCGTTATTCCGAACTAGCCCAACTTGACTCTGGAGCAGCCGGAAATCTTATTTCACAGTCCCTGGTGGAGAAATTCCGCATCCCCACCAAACCTCTGGCTGTACCCTTGTCTGTTGTTGCCGTGGATGGGGGCCTCTTACCTCGCCCCATCCAATTCATCACCGAATCCATTACTCTGCAGGTGGGAATGCTGCATTCAGAGAGTATCTCCTTTCTCGTTCTGCCTGGTCTCCCTCACGCCCTCTTGCTAGGTCTGCCTTGGCTCCAGAGACATGCACCCGTGCTTGACTGGCAAACCGGAGAAGTCCTTCACTGGGGACAGGCCTGTCATAAAACCTGCCTGGTTCCCGTCCATTCCGTCCGTCCCTCTCCTATCCCAGCTAATCTACCTGGACTTCCGATTCCTTATTGGTCTAGTGCTGATGTCTTTGTTAAGGAGGAGGCAGAGACATCACCACCTCATAGACCATGTGACTGCCCCATCGATCCCGCCAGAGTAATGCAGGTGGCTCCCGTGAGTCTAAATTGTCTCCCTCCTGGTAAGACGTTCGTATCGGTACCTGATCGGGAGAGAATCCTACACTGGGGTCATTCGTCTAAACTAGCTGTCCACGCCGGTCGGAAAAAGACCCTCCAGCTTATTACCCGACACTACTGGTGGCCTAACCTGCACAAGGATGTTATGGACTTTGTTTCTGCCTGTGTGACCTGCGCCCGCAACAAAGTTCCGAGACACCTGTCGGCCGGCCGCCTTCTTCCTCTGCCAGTACCTGCTGCCCCCTGGCAGCATTTAGCGATGGACCCTCCTCAATTCCGTCCTGGGGATAAAGTCTGGCTCTCGTCCAAATATGTCCGACTCAAGATCCCTTCCTATAAGTTAGGGTCTCGGTTCATCGGCCCACTGGTGGTCATCGGTCAGATCAACCCGGTAGCCTATAAATTGAAACTCCCGGCCAACTTACGGATCCCTAACTCCTTCCATGTATCTCTCCTCAAACCTGTGGTACTTAACTCTTTTTCTAAGTCTACAGGTACGCCTCCTGCTCTGGTTTCTGCTGAGGACAAGTTTGAGGTAGAGAACATTCTTGCCAGCAAAAGGGTAAGAGGAAAGACCTTTTTTCTGGTAGATTGGAGGGGGTTTGGTCCTGAGGAGAGAACGTGGGAGCCCCGGGAGAACATCCATGCCCCTCTCATCCTAGCTAAATTTCTGTCTGGCCTAAAAAAGGGGGGGCCTAAAGGGGGGGGTACTGTAGCGCTGGCGTCCCTGCCCTCTGCTAGGCAGGGACGCTGCTCCCCTCACCGCTCTGCTCCGTGCCCGGCGTCCTCTCCCCGCTCTGCTGTCAGCGCGCGCTCCTGCCCGGCGTCCTCTCCCCGCTCTGCTGTCAGCGCGCGCTCCGTCCCGGCGTCCTCCTCCTGCTCTGCTCTCGGCGCGCGCTCCTTCCCGGCCCCTGTGCTTAGGGCGCGCGCGCGCGCGCTCCCCTCCTCTTAAAGGGGCCGCGCGCGCCGCCCTAAAGAGTCCCCGGCCAATGGCCGGAGGACTTCATCATATAAAAGGCACCTCCTCCAAAATGGAGGTGCCCGAGCAATGTTGTTTGCACCTGTGTCTCACCTGTGCTTCAGCCCTCAGGTCCCGTTGCCAGTTACCTGCCAGTTTCCTGCTAGTTACCTGCCAGTACCTGCCAGTTACCTGCCTGATTCCTGCCTGAATACTTGTTACCTGTCTGCCAGTCTGAGGTCCGACGGTCTGCCTTACTTCTCCTGTCAGTCTGTCTAAGGACCAGCCTGCCCGCTCACCTGGGAGCGCATGTCAGCTACCTGCCTGCTTGCCTGAGGTCCGACGGTCTGCCTTACTACTCCGGTCAGTCTGTCTATGGACCAGCTTGCCCGCTCACCTGGGAGCGCTTCTCCGTTATCTGCCTGCTTGCCAGCCCGGAGGCTCCGTTGTCACGTGCTGTGACCACCAGCTATCTCAGAGACTCTTGCCCGCTCACCTGGGAGCGCATCTCCGTTACCTGCCTGCTTGCCAGCCCGGAGGTCCCGTTGTCACGTGCGGTGACCATCAGCTATTCCAGAGACTCTCGCTTGCTCACCTGGGAGCACACATCTACCACCTGCCTGCTAGCCTACCCGGAGGCTCTGCCATCACAGGTCGTACCTACCCCTTACCCAGAGACTGCCCTGATCACTTGCCGTAACTCCCTGTCCGTTCACCCAGAGACTGCCACCCGCTCCCTTACAAGGGCCGCCCCCTTGTATAGTAGCTCAGAGGTTCCGCCTCCCGGACCCGTTACAGTCCGCCTCCCGGACCCGTTACAGTAGGTTTTTCTTCTTTTTGCTAGTGTGAACATGCTCCTATTTCTTGCATGTGTACCATCTTAGACCTCAGTTCACATTGCTTGGTTTTTTGTCTTGTTTGCATTCTGTGCAAATTAAGGGTGTGGCATCCCCTTTGTTGAGCTGGTTAGTATATATGTAGCTTACCACGGGCCTAGGTGGTCTGATATTGGGACCCGGTTCTATTTGTCTACCCTTTTATGTGCATTACTTCAACTTTGATATACAGTAAGGTTTTTAATATAGACAGTGTAGGTACCGTCCCAATTTAGGGTCACCTTGTCGCTGGTGGGGCGGCTTGTATACTTTTTTTGATCAAAAATAGTTCACTAAGTACCCTATATGTCATATGCAACTTTGCTTTACATTTATATATATTATGATGGTAGGGTATGAGAGATATTTTTTGTCTTTTGTAGGTTTTGCTTCTTTTTGCTAGTGTGAACATGCTCCTATTTCTTGCATGTGTACCATCTTAGACCTCAGTTCACATTGCTTGGTTTTTTGTCTTGTTTGCATTCTGTGCAAATTAAGGGTGTGGCATCCCCTTTGTTGAGCTGGTTATTATATATGTAGATTACCACGGGCCTAGGTGGTCTGATATTGGGACCCGGTTCTATATACAGTAAGGTTTTTAATATAGACAGTGTAGGTACCGTCCCAATTTAGGGTCACCTTGTCGCTGGTGGGACGGCTTGTATACTTTTTTTGATCAAAAATAGTTCACTAAGTACCCTATATGTCATATGCAACTTTGCTTTACATTTATATATAATGATGGTAGGGTATGAGAGATATTTTTTGTCTTTTGCAGGTCTTGCTTCTTTTTGCTAGTGTGAACATGCTCCTATTTCTTGCATGTGTACCATCTGAGACCTCAGTTCACATTGCTTGGTTTTATAACTTGTATTTTGTATTCGCGGCTGTTGTGCCCATACTTTGTAGAAAAGTTCAACCCTGTTATTTGTTTGACAAGTGTCAAGAAAGTTGATTTGCCACTACACTGAGGTCGGAGTCATTCATAGCACCGCCGTATACACATTCGACTAGCGTTCCGGTCGTTACATCTTGACGTAGTTGGCAGGATACGGTGCTCGCTGTGGATGGTGCGAGTAGCACAGAAGTTACTGCCGCGTCTACTGTAATAATCCAGCCCCCTTCTCCCATTGTGACCGGTAGAGACCGGTTAGTTGGTTGCTCCGCAAAGGGAGCACTGCTTAACCACCTGGCCAAGTTTGATGGGTATAACTTGCTGTTCAGTGATTGGGTAGGCAGGTTGAAGAATGCCATTGCCTTGTACGGCGTCAGCCCCCAGCTACAATCGGAAGTCGCGCTGAATGCTCTGCAGGGGGATGCGCGCAAAGTTGTCTTGTTAAAACCCAAAGACAAACGAAAGACGGTCGACGATATCATCTGGATACTAGAGAAAGCCTTCGACATTGTGGCGGCGGCAGGCTGATGTCGACAGCATTCTTCGGGATCAGTTAATCGAGGGGATACGAAGTGAAGCGCTAAGGAGCGAATTGTTGCTGAAGGTGCGGAGTTCTCCTGGATTCACCTATGCCGAAATACAGGAAGAGGCAGTAGCACGGACTTTGGAAGTGAGGCCTGCTCTGCAGTGGAGTAACCTGCAAGTGGCTAACACAAGAGAGCCGAGACCAGACCCTGTTCAGGCACAGCTGGCAGTTTTACAGAAAACCGTGGAAAGCCTGAAGGAACAGGTGCAACGGATGCAAGTTCGGGAGATGCCTCTGATATGCTCGGCCCTGACTAACCCCCCTATTCCCCTATATGGGCAACCACCCTATACCTCAGGGAGGACGCTGACTGCTCCTTGACCTGATGCAGCCGGAGGTAGGGCAAGAAGATCGGTTCAATGTTGGCGATGGCGAGATCTGGGGCATATGCAGCGGTACTGCCAGAAAAACCTGCCGGCTGAAATCCCGACATCGGTAAAAGAGAGGCCCTCGCTGTAGTTGGGCATACGGCGAGGCAGGAACGAAAATCAACGCCCAACGTCTGTTCCGAAGATCTGATTGCGGAGAATCCCACGTTAGAGGTGCAGTTTGCAGGAAAGTAGGTGGCGTGCTTAGTGGATACTGGATCGGAGGTGACGACCATGCCGATAGAATTTTTCAAGACGCACTTCGAAGAGGCCATCAAGACGGAGTCGGAAAATCTGCTAAGGCTGAAGGCCGCTAATAATGAAGAAATTCCAGTGGCAGGCATTGCATGGATGAAAGTACAGCTGTGCGGTCATGAATTGGGAACCAAAGGAGTGGTGCTCGTGAAGACACAGGCGAGGCCAAATCTTCCGGTGGTTCTTGGAATGAACATCCTGAGGGAGCTGGGCTCCCTTTTGTTTGAGCGTGATGGCCGAAGATATTGGAAATGAGCGACACCTCACAAAGCCACTTAGAGGGCCCTGCAAAAGGTGGTCCGTTCGTGCGGCATTCAGAAGAGTTCGGCTGAAGGAAGAATGGTGGGAGCAGTGTATGTCCCATGCGGGTCTGCTGTTGTGATCGCCCCTGGTCAAGAGAAGCTTGTGTTGATGCCGGTAGGGATGCACAGGAAGCTGAATGATGTGGAGGTGGTTCTGGAACCGGTGGGACGGTCAGGAGGTACGGACAGTCCGATGATAGCTCGAACGTTGGCTATTGTGCAAAATGGAAGTGTACCAATGAGGTGTCTGAATCTGCAGAATCATGAGGTGACTCTGGCAGTGGGTACGAAGCTGACTGAGGTATATGTGTGTGACGAAGGAGTCATCCCCAAAAGCCAGTTCACACTGAGGGCAGACCGCCGGACCGCCTGGACCCTGTCGATGCAGGCGGCAGCTGAAGAATCCCCCACGCCCACGTGGAATGGCAGAAAGATTATGGAGATCATAGGAGTGGATGAGTCCCAGTTGGCTCCCGAGCAGGCTCGCAGACTGGAGGCTTCACTGTGGGAATATCAGGCTGTTTTCTCCAGGGGAGATGAAGACTTTGGTTGTACATAGATTGTGGAGCACAAGATACCCACAGGAAACGCCCCCCCAATTCGGGAGAGATATCGTCAGATCTCACCGAGGCTTTATCAGGAGGTCAAAGGAATGCTGGCGCAGATGCTGGATAATGGAGTGGTACGGCCAAGTCAAAGTCCTTGGGCTGCACCGGTCGTGTTGGTCTGGAAAAAGGATGGATCCATACGGTTTCGTGTTGATTACCGTAATCTGAATGTGCTCACAGTACGTCAATCCTACCCGTTGCCCCGGATCGAGGAATCCCTGTCTGCCTGGGAAAGGTGAAGTACTTCTCCACTCTTGACCTGGCCATCGGCTACTGGCAGGTGCCCGTGGCATCTCAAGATCGGCAGAAGACAGCATTCATCTTGCTGATGGGACTGTACGAATTTAATCGAATGCCCTTCGGACTGACTAATGCTCCAGGAACGTTTCAGTGGTTAATGGAATACTGGTTGGGCGATTACAATTTTGAGTCCGTGTTGATCTATCTGGAGAATGTGATTATATTTGGAGATTCGTTCGACGACCACCTGAAGAAGCTCGAGCAAGTGTTGCACCGACTGAGGGACAATGGACTTAAGATCAAGCCAATGAAATGTCACTTGTTCCAGACGCAGATCGAGTATCTGTGACATGTAGTGTCGGCTGAGGGTGTGCGGCCAGCACTGAGTAAAATTTAGGCCATTTAGGAGTGGCCCCATCCCAAGACCGTGAGAGAAGTATGGGCATTTCTCGGTTTAGCCGGATACTACCATCGGTTTGTGAAAGACTTTGCTAAAGTGGCTGAACCACTGAATGAGTTGTTGAGAGAGACGGCTCAGGGGCCCAAGAATCAGCCGATTCGGTGGACGGACCGACAATAACAGGCATTCGATCGGATCCGGGCCGCTCTTGTGCAGGCACCTTTATTGGCGTGTGCTCGCTTTGATCAACCATTCACCCTGAACACTGACAGAAGTCTCTATGGTCTGGGAGCCGTGTTAGCTCAAGAACAAGATGGGAGTGAGTGAGTCATCGCGAATGCTAGCCTGTATTTACGGGATACAGAGCGAAATCCGGACAATTACAGCTCGTTTAAGCTGGAGATGTTGGCCCTGGTGTGGGCCATGACCGAGAAGTTTGCAGAGTACCTGGCTGGGTCGGAGATTCTAATGATGGCGGACAATAATCTGCTTGCACACTTAGAAAACGCTAAACTAGGAGCCCTGGAGCAGAGAGAGGTGGCGTGGATGTCCAAGTTTAATTACCGGATCCGGTTCCGTTAGGGTAAAGAAAACTCCAGTGCCAACGCATTATCACGAGTGACCCGAGGCACACCCGAGCAGGTGGTGGATGAAGACCTCAAGGATACTGAGATCCCCGATTTGAGGCGATTGCCTGTGTTCGTGGACGTGGCACGCTCAAGTGGGGTGGCGACACGGGTCGCCACATTGCTGGGCAAGACTTTTCAAGAGTGGGCCGAGTTACAGGATTCAGACTCTGAACTGTCACGAGTAAAGAAATGGCTGAGTCCAAAGTCCTGGCCCGATGGGAGAGCAAGAGCCCGGCTGGGTGCAGAAGGACAAAAGCTGCTAAGGCAGTGGGATCGATTGGCCATAGCGGAGGGGATACTGTAATGCTGGATCTACATAGCGGCAGAGCTAGGTACCGTTGGCTGTTAGTAATCCCAGCTTCAGTGGCTCTGGACATTGCCCGGGAAGCTTATATGCGGGGTGCACACTTTGGGCCTGAGAAGACTTATCGTTGGCTGTAGCGGTACGTGTACACACCTGGCTTGGAAGAAGTTGTGAAAGAGGTGTGTGGTAGGTGCCGGGCATGTGAGCTGAATAAGTCCCTGGAACAGAGGGCTCCTGTTCAGACAATTGTGACGTCTGCCCCGTTGGAAGTGCTAATGGTGTATTATTTGTCAATCGGGTACGCCAGAAGTGGTCATCATTCATGCCTAGTCATGACTGATCACTTTACTAATTTTGCCGTTGCTGTCCCCACCAAAGATCAGACTGCTAAGTCCGCAGCTGAGGCAATTTGTAAGCATTTCATCCAGGTTTATGTGTGTCCTCAAAGGATACATTCAGATCAAGGTGCTTGCTTTCAAGGTCAGCTCATGACGGAGTTGCTGCAAGTCTATGGGATTCAGCAATCACGGACAATGCCCTACCATCCACAGGGAAATGGGGCCTGTGAACGGTTCAACCAAACCTTGCTTCAACTGCTGAGAACGCTGGAACAGAGGCAGAAGGAGCTTATGTAGGCCTACAACAATAGGGTCCATAGCACCACAGGATTCACTCCTTACGCGATGATGTTCGGTCGGCCTGGGCGAGAAATTGAAGAACTGTACCTGACAAGCCAGAATATCATACAGCCAGTGAGTGGGTCCAGGATCAGCGCTGAAGGTTTGCGGGAAATCCACCGGATAGTAAAAGACCGTGTGCAGGATCATCCCCACCAAGATCGGGGGCCTGTGCACCTAGATGAGTTCCGGGTGGATGATAAGGTGCTAGTGCGAGTCACGTGTCCGGGAGATAAGTTGAGTGACAGGTGGGAGGATACGCCCTACACAGTAGTGGAAAGGGTATTCCCAGGGGGAAGTGTGTACACAGTGGTTCTTGAAGGGTACATTGGACCCCGTTACACAATGCACAAAAACTGGCTAAGGGGGTGTATGTCCGACACACCTGCCTGTCACCCTGAGACACCTGCCCCACCTACAGCGATTGCACCAAGTAATGTTGAATGTGACTGTTGGGATGACTTGGGGGTGGAACCCTCGGACTTGCAAAGTCCGATAGCGCAAGATCCAGGTGTTCCACACACCGCCCCTGATGTTACTGTTCCACCAGATGCGGTGGACCCTCCATCGAACTCGGCAAGTACTGGTTTGCAGAGATCGAAGAGGAGCACAGCTGGTGTTCTCCAAATACGATATAATCCTGCGGAGTATGTGTTACATATGTGTTGTACGAAACCATTTGTAGGGGCACCAAATTGTAAGTGGGGTGGATTGTAGCATGTTGGCATGTGTTTCTAGTAATGAGTTCATATTACTGATAGCATAAATTTTTCCTGCAATGACTTAGTCCGGCCATTAGGGGTCAGCAAGAGACAAGTAAAGAAAAGCCCGGGGATCTGTGAAAAAGCCCGGGAATCTGAGATCCAGGAAGACCTCTGAGGGGACGAGACGTGTCTGATGTCCAGAGACAATTGGAGCTTGCAGAGACTTGAGCCGGATGGTGTGTCCAAGAAGAAACTGTGCCTTGTGAGTAACTGAGATATGTGACCAGTCACCAACTGTGTAGTTAGCTAGGGAAAGCTAGTTAGTAATCCCAGTAGTACTGAGAACTGCCCGGTGTATATCATTGCTGATGGACTGATCAGGCTTGATCCAGAGATTGCGAAAGATCTGGTATAACAAGACTTTGTGTACGTGGATACTACAAAGGAGCCCTGTTGTGAACTATACATTGAGACTGAGATCAATTCTGATTCCTGCCTGCGCCGGGATATGCTAGAGAACTTGGTATGAAGGAGAAGCTGATTAAACCTTGTGGCCAGAGATCAGGGTCTAATAAAAGGTTTAGTTTGTTAATTGCTTGTGTATATTAAATTAGAGAGATTTCTCTTTGCTCTTGTAGGAAGAGAAATTGTACACCGTATAGACAACGCGTTGGCTAAACATAGAGTGTTTATTAAGGGGAAAAACAAGGGTACCTGGATCCCATTGTATTAGTGTGGGAGGGGAGTGTAAGGTTATATTCCTGGGAGGACCACGTGCCACGTCCGCAGTAACTTCCTGGGTAGCCCCTGTACTGAATAAGGGTGGGAGCGGCATAGCCCAGGGGTAGTTTGGCTCATTCCTGCGAGATTGGCACTTGGGCTCTCTCGGGCTGCATAACTTGTATTTTGTATTCGTGGCTGTTGTGGCTCATACTTTGTAGGAAAGTACAACCCTTTTATTTGTTTGACAAGTATAAAGAAAGTTGATTTGCCACTACACTGAGGTCAGAGTCATTCATAGCATCGCCGTATCCCTCATACACATTCCACCAGCGTTCCGGACGTTACATCCCCAAGGATGAGTCAGACTAGTGCTAGTTCACAATTCTCTTCCTGATATATTGGCTGATTTCTTTAGACTTTCCCATGATGCTACACAAAGAAGCAGTGTTTCAGGTGTGCATTAAAATACATCCATAGGTGTGTGTCTAATTAACTCAGATGTTGCCAAAAAATCAGAAGCTTCCAAACACATGACATCATCATATGGGCAGTCCAGAATTGTTTAAAGGCATAGTAATCTGTGTATATAAACAATATAGTGTATGTAAACTTTTGACTTTGCAGTAATTAATAAAAATGCCTTAAAACATTTTCTCTCATTATTTTGGCATTTGGCAAATATTAAAAATTATAGTAATCCTAATTGACCTAAAACAGGAAAGGTTTATTCAGATTTCATGTCAGATATTGAGAAAAACATGCATATATAGTGTAAGTAAACTTCTGGTTTTAACTGTATCACTTATAACTTCATGGTGCACGTGTGTCATTACACGGCAGCCAATTCTGAACAAACTAAGCTGCAGTGTAAAGCATGTGTGAGTTACAGAGCAGCCCCCTGGACCACTAATGAGACTAGAGATGGATTTCAGACCACCCTGACTCCAGTCGACAACAATGCTGCAGTCATGAATGATAGCGCTGTCCTAATGGAGTAACGCTGGGGTGTCCTCTCCTCTAGGACTGTAGTGACGTGTGTTGAGCACAATGGATGAATTCCAATGTGAAATATCAGCCAACACTTCTGATTAGGAATCCTGCTCCTCTGTTGGAGGCTTTTATGACCAGTACATTTTCAGATGTCAGTCTAATCTATTCATTTTTATTTTTGCTCTGGGGATTGAACATTATGATAAAGAATGTGACTGGGCAGATAAACCAGACCACAGATCAGTGGTCAGAGCATTCACAGGACAGTGTCACAGGAAGCGCAATTTACAAAAATACTGTTCCAAAACTCCTGCAGATTCTGGTGTGGAGAGAACTGACATATTTGCTGCTCGCCTTCTTCTCTACCATGTATGTGGAACCCGTCAGCTCTGCACACACAGTGAGGAGATTATCCCGACCTTTACAGCAGGCCATACATCTATAATATAACCGGAGATGCATCCCTCTGTCTGAAGCCGTTATAGACTGCGCAAACGCGACACACCAGTCTGGCTCCAGACAGAAGATCGCATGGAGCCGTTACAAGTAAGAAGAGTGTATGGTGCCAGAGACACTGAATGCATACCGCGATCTCCGGCGCCACACTTACATACTTACCTGACTGGGAGGAGCGTTGCCGCGGAGCCTCTCTTCTCACCGAAGACCGGGGCAGGAGTGAGGCGTCGGAATCAGCGCATGCACCTAGCGCTATCCGGCACCATTTTACTGAAGACACGTTTGCAGTGTGTCTTCAGCAAAATGGCGCCGGACAGCGCGGTATGGGCACGCGTGTACTCGGGCGCCGCACTCCTCCTCTGGCCTCCGGCAGAACGGGACACAGCACTGGAGCACAGGGATGAAAGGTGAGTATAACTGTTTATTTTTTTTGTATGTGTGCAGCGTGATAGGGATGAGGGGTGCCATACATACCAGGATTGGGGAGTGAGGGGACCACACATAGCAGGGGGGGGCATGCATACCAGGATAGGGATGAGGGGTACCATGTATACTAGGATAGGGATGAGGGGTACCATGCATACCAGGATAGGGATGAGGGGTACCATACATACCAGGATAGGGATGAGGGGTACCATACATACCAGAATCAGGATGAGGGGTACCGTATATACCAGGATGAGGGATGGGGTGCCATGCATACCAGGATTGGGGATGAGGAAGCCATGCATACCAGGATGAGGGATTGAGTACCATGCATACCAGGATTGGGGGATGAGGGGTGCAATGCATACCAGGATTGGGATGAGGGGTGCCATATATACCAGGATGAGAGTTGGGGTGCCATGCATACCAGGATTGGGATGAGGGGTGCCATGCATACCAGGATTGGGGATGAGGGGTGCCATGCATACCAGGATTGGGGATGAAAGGTGCCATGCATACCAGGATTGGGGATGAGGGGGCCATGCATACAAGAATGAGGGATCGGTTGCCATGCATGCCAGGATTGGGATGAGGGGTGCAATGCGTACCAGGATTGGGAATGAGGGGTGCAATGCGTACCAGGATTGGGGATGTGGGGTGCCATGCGTACCAGGATTGGGGATGAGGGGTGCCACGCGTACCAGGAATGGGGATGAGGGGTGCCATACGTACAAAAATTGGGGATGACGGGTGCCATGCGTACCAAGATTGAGGATGAGGGTTGCCATGCGAACCAGGATTGGGGATGAGGGGTGCCATGCATACTAGGATTGGGGATGAGGGGTACCATGCATACCAGGATGAGGGATGGGGAGCCATGCATACCAGGATTCCGATGAGGGGCCATGCATACCAGGATAGGTATGAGGGATACCATGTATACCAGGATAGGGATGAGGGGTACCATGCATACCAGGATAGGGATGAGGGGTACCATACATACCAGGATTGGGGGATGAGGGGTGAAATGCATACCAGGATTGGGATGAGGGGTACCACATATACCAGGATGAGAGATGGCATGCCATGCATACCAGGATTGGGGATGAGGGATGCCATGCATACCACGATTGGGAATGAGGGGTGCAATGCGTACCAGGATTGGGAATGAGGGGTGCCATGTGTACCAGGATTGGGGATGAGGGGTGCCATGCGTACCAGGAATGGGGATGAGGGGTGCCATACGTACAAAACTGGGGATGATGGGTGCCATGCCTACCAAGATTGAGGATGAGGATTGCCATGCATACCAGGATTGGGGATGAGGGGTGCAATGCATTCCAGGATTGGGGATGAGGGGTGCCATGCATACCAGGATTGGGGATGGGGTGTCATGCATACCAGGATTGGGAATGAGGAGTACCATGCATACCAGGATGAGGGATGGGATGCCATGCATACCAGGATAGGGATGTGGGGGGGCCATGCATACCAGGATAGGGATGAGGGGCCATGCATACCAGGATAGGGATGAGGGGTACCATGTATACCAGGATAGGGATGAGGGGTACCATGCATACCAGGATAGGGATGAGGGGTACCATACATACCAGTATGGGGGTTGAGGGGTGCCATGCAAACCAGGATGAGGGATGGGGTGCCATGCATACCAGGATTGGGGATGAGGAAGCCATGCATACCAGGATGAGGGATTGGGCGCCATGCATACCGAGATTGGGAAATGAGGAAGCCATGCATACCAGGATGAGGGATTGAGTACCATGCATACCAGGATTGGGGGATGAGGGGTGCCATGCATACCAGGATTGGGGATGAAAGGTGCCATGCATACCAGGATTGGGGATGAGGGGGCCATGCATACAAGAATGAGGGATCGGGTGCCATGCATGCCAGGATTGGGATGAGGGGTGCAATGCGTACCAGGATTGGGAATGAGGGGTGCAATGCCTACCAGGATTGGGGATGAGGGGTGCCATGCGTACCAGGATTGGGGATGAGGGGTGCCACGCGTACCAGGAATGGGGATGAGGGGTGCCATACGTACAAAAATTGGGGATGACGGGTGCCATGCGTACCAAGATTGAGGATGAGGGTTGCCATGCGTACCAAGATTGGGGATGAGGGGTGCCATGCATACTAGGATTGGGGATGAGGGGTACCATGCATACCAGGATGAGGGATGGGGTGCCATGCATACCAGGATGAGGGATGGGATGCCATGCATATCAGGATAAGGATGTGGGGAAGCCATGCATACCAGGATTCCGATGAGGGGCCATGCATACCAGAATAGGTATGAGGGATACCATGTATACCAGGATAGGGATGAGGGGTACCATGCATACCAGGATAGGGATGAGGGGTACCATACATACCAGGATTGGGGGATGAGGGGTGCCATGCATACCAGGATTGGGATGAGGGGTGCCACATATACCAGGATGAGAGATGGGGTGCCATGCATACCAGGATTGGGGATGAGGGATGCCATGCATACCAGGATTGGGGATGAGAGGTGCCATGCATACCAGGATTGGGGATGAGGGGGCCATGCATACAAGAATGAGGGATGGGGTGCCATGCATGCCAGGATTGGGAATGAGGGGTGCAATGCGTACCAGGATTGGGGATGAGGGGTGCCATGCGTACCAGGATTGGGGATGAGGGGTGCCATGCGTACCAGGAATGGGGATGAGGGGTGCCATACGTACAAAGATTGGGGATGACGGGTGCCATGCGTACCAAGATTGAGTATGAGGATTGCCATGCATACCAGGATTGGGGATGAGGGGTGCAATGCATACCAGGATTGGGGATGAGGGCTGCCATGCATGCCAGGATTGGGGATGGGGTGTCATGCATACCAGGATTGGGAATGAGGAGTACCATGCATACTAGGATGAGGGGTGGGATGCCATGCATACCAGGATAGGGATGTGGTGGGGCCATGCATACCAGGATAGGGATGAGGGGCCATGCATACCAGGATAGGGATGAGGGGTACCATGTATACCAGGATAGGGATGAGGGGTACCATGCATACCCGGATAGGGATGAGGGGTACCATACATACCAGTATTGGGGTTGAGGGGTGCCATGCAAACCAGGATGAGGGATGGGGTGCCATGCATACCAGGATTGGGAATGAGGGGGGCCATGCATACCAGGATGCGGATGAGGGCCATGCATACCAGGATAGGAATGAGGGGTACCATGTACAGTACAGACCAAAAGTTTGGACACACCTTCTCATTTAAAGATTTTTCTGTATTTTCAAGACTTTGAAATTTGTACTTACACACTGAAGGCATCAAAACTATGAATTAACACATGTGGAATTATATACTTAACAAAAAATTGTGAAACAACTGAAAATATGTCTTATATTCTAGGTTCTTCAAAGTAGCCACCTTTTGCTTTGATGACTGCTTTGCACACTCTTGGCGAGCTTCAAGAGGTAGTCACCGGAAATGGTCTTCCAACAATCTTGAAGGAGTTCCCAGAGATGCTTAGCACTTGTTGGCCCTTTTGCCTTCACTCTGCGGTCCAACTCACCCCAAACCATCTCGATTGGGTTCAGGTCTAGTGACTGTGGAGGCCAGGTCATCTGGCGTAGCACCAGGGGCGTACATAGAAATCATGGGGCCCCATAGCAAAAGTCCAAACTGGGCCCCCCTTCCCTGTAAAAAAAAATCTGCAACGTAACTGGAATCACAGTGTATAGGCGCAGTCACAAAAGGACATAGCTATCTACTTTGGAAGACAGGGAAATGGACATGTCTTGTAGCATATACATAGTAAATGTGCCCTTACTGAAGCCTTTTTATTGTTCTCAACCCTTTTATCGCCGTATAGATTTAAATACCCCCAAAAAAGCATCCAACACACTGTATGATAACCCCTACAGTAAATTACCCTACTGTAACCCCCACATGCACTGTATGATGACTCCATAGTCCC
The DNA here is from genome assembly GCF_046119375.1 of Phyllobates terribilis. Taxonomy (NCBI): domain Eukaryota; kingdom Metazoa; phylum Chordata; class Amphibia; order Anura; family Dendrobatidae; genus Phyllobates; species Phyllobates terribilis. The sequence goes on from NW_027362768.1 coordinate 315,038,629, forward strand.
CCCAGCAAAGTATGATGTCCACACAACCACCCACACAATATGATAGCTCTGACAGCATCCAAACACAGTATGATGGTCCACACACACTCCCCATAGCAACCCCCCCTAACACAGTATGAAGGTCCCCGCAAAGTATGATGATCCCCACAGACCCACATTGTATGATGATCCTCACACAGTTTGATGGCCCCATAGCCCCTCCACAGGACCTCCAAACATTATGATGAAGGTACGCACAGTATGATGGTCAGCACATTTCCCCCTCACACAGTAAGCAGCACAGTGGCTCAGTGGTTAGCACTGCAGCCTTGCAGCTCTGGGGTACTGAGTTCAAATCCCACCAAGGACATCATCTGCAATGAGTTTGTATGTTCTCCCTGTGTTTGTGTGTTTTTCATCCGGGTTCTCTAGTTTCCTTCCACACTCCAAGACATACTGATAGGGAATGTAAATTGTCAGCCCCAATGGGGACAGTGCTGATAATGGCTGTGGAATTAATGGCACTATATAAGTGAGTAAAATAAATATATACTGTATTTTGCGGATTATAAGACGCACCCCAAATTTTGGGGTGCAGAATAGGAAAAAATATTTGTTGTTTATTTTTAAATAAAATGGTGTGCCTCCTGAGGGGGGGTCACAGGAGCCAGGCTCACACATACCGGAGACTGGCGGGAGAGGAGGCTACGGCAGGAGACGGGCGATGCTGCGGCCCCACCCTCAGAGGAAATGTCAGTGATTCAAGGCGGTGGTGGTGGCAGCGGGAGCTAGGCGAGTTCAGCGAGGCGATGCTGCGGCCCTGTCCTCAGAAGTCGGCGGTGAGCGGAGGCAAGGTTCCCTATCCTGTACATAGCCCTGCGCTGTGCTTTTGTAAAATGGCCGCCGGAGCATGCGCAGATCGAGATCTCTAGAGAACTCGGCCAGCTCCCGCCGCCACCACCACCACCTTGAATCACTGACATTTCTTCTGAGGGCGGGGCCGAAGAATCGCCCCGCTACTGCCGCAGCCGCCGCCAACCTCCTGTGTTTGGAAACCCTATCCGACACCGCCCCCCAAGTAACCATAACTTTTCATTATAAGACGCACACCCTTTTTCCTCCCAAATTTTGGGGGAAAAAGTGTGTCATATAATCCGAAAAATACAGTGAGTAAAATAAAATAAATAAATAATATTGGCCCCCATAGTAGTCCCCACCACAATATGATGGTCGCCACAAGCCCCCCACATCATATGATGACCCCCTTTCAGTAGTCCCCATCACAGTATAAGACCCCACAGACCCTTACAAGTCCTGACTAGGAGAGCATGAGCTGCCGTGCAGATAAATGTGTGTAAAGCAGTAATTTATACAATTTATTAATGTTCAGCTCTAATCCCCTCTGGTCCCAGAAGTTCCTCCTCAAGCCTTTTGGTGACCGACACAGGACAGTGTGACAGTAGCTCTAGCTCGGTGTGAAGGAGGCTTCCTGACTCTCTTTGTGCACAATCACAGCCCTCCTCCCCATAAAACTGTAAATAGTTAGCAGAATTCTATTTACGACCCCTCCCCCTGCCTTAACACCCGCACATCCAACAATCAGCATGCAGGTGGAAACTCATCTGACTGAGTCATTTCACACAGAGAGCCCAGCGCTGCCCTGCTAACCTGCAGTGTCAGCTGAGTGTCACCCCGGCCTCCAGGACGCTCCCTCTGTCTCCATTAGCCAGGCTCCAATGATCACCACGCTCCGGGTGCTCAGCTCCTCTCTGCTGTGCACGCAGCGCAGTGATCTAGAGGGGCGTGTCTATGGAGAGAGCAGCCGGCTCTGGGCCCCCTGAACGCTGGGGCCCCATAGCAGTCGCGTGGTCTGCCTCTATGGGCGGTACGCCACTGCGTAGCACCCCATCCCTCTCCTTCTTGGTCAAATAGCCCTTACACAGCCTGGAGGTGTGTTTGGGGTCATTGTCCAGTTGAAAAATAAATGATGGTCCAAATAAACGCAAACAGGATGGAATAGCATGCCACTGCAAGATTCTGTGGTAGCCATGCTGGTTCAGTCTGCCTTCAATTTTGAATAAATCCCCAACAGTGTCACCAGCAAAGCACCCCCACACCATCACACCTCCTCCTCCATGCTTCACGGTGGGAACCAGGCATGTAGAGTCCATCCGTTCACCTTTTCTATGTCGCACAAAGACATGGTGGTTGGAACCAAAGATCTCAAATTTGGACTCATCAGACCCAAGCACAGATTTCCACTGGTCTAATGTCCATTCCTTGTGTTCTTAAGCCCAAACAAGTCTCTTCTGCTTGTTCCCTGTCCTTAGCAGTGGTTTTCTAGCAGCTATTTTACCATGAAGGCCTGCAGCACAAAGTCTCCTCTTAACAGTTGTTGTAGAGATGTGTCTGCTGCTAGAACTGTGTGGCATTGACCTGGTCTCTAATCTGAGCTGCTGTTAACCTGCGATTTCTGAGGCTGGTGACTCGGATAAACTTATCCTCAGAAGTAGAGGTGACTCTTGGTCTTCCTTTCCTGGGGCGGTCCTCATGTGAGCCAGTTTCTTTGAAGCGCTTGATGGTTTTTGCAACTGCACTTGGTGACACATTCAAAGTTTGCCCAATTTTTCGTACTGACTGACCTTCATTTCTTAAAGTAATGATGGGCACTCGTTTTTCTTTACTTAGCTGCTTTTTTCTTGCCATACTACAAATTCTAACAGTCTATTCAGTAGGACTATCAGCTGTGTATCCACCTGACTTCTGCACAACACAACTGATGGTCCCAACCCCATTTATAAGGCAAGAAATCCCACTTATTAAACCTGACAGGGCACACCTGTGAAGTGAAAACCATTTCCGGTGACTACCTCTTGAAGCTCATCAAGAGAATGCAAAGAGTGTGCAAAGCAGTTATCAAAGTAAAGGTGGCTACTTTGAAGAACCTAGAATATAAGACATATTTTCACTTGTTTCACACTTTTTTGTTAAGCATATAATTCCACATGTGTTAATTCATAGTTTTGATACCTTCAGTGTGAAAGTACAATTTTGAAAGTCATGAAAATACAGAAAAATCTTTCAATGAGAAGATGTGTCCAAACTTTTGGTCTGTACTGTATACCAGGATAAGGATGAGGGGTACCATGCATACCAGGATGAGGGATGGGGTGCCATGCATACCAGAATAGGGATGAGGGGTACCATGCATACCAGGATGAGGGGTACCATACATACCAGGATAGGGATGAGGAGTGTCATGCATACCAGGATGGGGGTGAAGGGCCCATGCATACCAGGATAAGGCTGAAAGGGCCATTCATACCAGGATTGGGTATGAGAGACCATGCATACCAGGATGAGGGGCGCCATGCATACCAGGATTGGGGGTGAGGGGTGCCATGCATACCGGGATTGGGGGTGAAGGGTGCCATGCATACGAGGATGTGGATAAAGGGTGTCATGCATACCAGGATAGGGATGAGGGGTGTTATGCATACCAGGATATGGATGAGGGGTGCCATGCATACCAGGATAGGGATGAGGGGTGCCATGCATACCAGGATAGGGATGAGGTGTGATAGGCATACCAGGATAGGATGGGGGCAGCACATAACAGCATGGGATAACAGGATTGGGGAGCACAAATACCAGGATGGGGGCAGCACAAATACCAGGATGTTGGCAGCACATACCAATAAAAATGCTCGCTACCCGGGCGTAGAATGGGTTCAATAGCTAGTATTGTATAAAGCCGGCAGCCATCACTCCTAACTCCTCCTAACACATGCATGTTCCATTTGGCTGAGCATGTGTGTGCTCATATCTGAGAAAAAGCATGAAGACCCCTAAACACATTAGTGCAAAGTCAGCTGAACCCGCCAATTTACTATATCTAACGTGTATTGTGGGTCTCTCAACCCATGACAAACTGCAACGTCCCATACTTTTGTTTTAAGCTTTTGCTTTGAGATAAGTCGTCCTTAGAAGGGCCTGGCAGTCAACTACTCCTCTTTCTCCTTAAAAACTGCACGCCTATTTAGGCAGAACCACCTACATGTGTATAGGGAGGACAGGCAAGATGGCTGACTGCCCTTCCTGCATTATACAAACATGACTTATTTGTGTAGGCTCTGCTGTTTATGATTTTTGTAGGACTTTTACTGTTCCAATCAAAATTTTTGAACCCCCAATAAAAATTAGGTTTCTTTGCAAAATTCACAAAGTTTCTGCTGTTTCCAATAAACCAATCAAACAAGAACAGTGTAAATGAGGCAAAATAAATAATATAACATCACTACTGCATAAGAGGCCACTAATAATGGAGATTATACAGAAACTTTTATAGATTGTTCTTCTTTTTATTTTTCCATAAATGATGTTATTATCATGGAAGGTGATGGAGCAGATGATGATGATGACTCCACTCCTCAGGCCTCGGCTTGCACTTGTGCTGTTTTTAGAAATCCAGGTCTGCATCACACATGACGGAGAGGTGAAGAGCAGGAATGTTTTCCTGAATCCCTCTAGGATGTTCATCCTACAACACTGCGTTCAACCATATGGCCTTCTTTCTGTCCATGTCCAGGCAGGTGAAGGAGCAGCCGCTTCCTTCTGTCTATCCATGTCCAGGTGGGTGAAGGAGCAGCCGCTTCCTTCAGTATATCCATATCCGATTAATGAAGGAGCAGCCGCTTCCTTCTGTCTGTCCTTTTCCACCACATTGTAGATGAGTCGTCCAGATGGTGACATAGCAAGTATGACTGGAAGAATTCCTCCAATTTCAGCCAATAATTACTTACTATGTTGATCCAGAGGAAGGCAAAAATAACCCCGAAGACTAGTTGTTGGATAATCCTCATATCAGGGGAAAAAAATTCCTTCCTGACCCCAAATATGGCGATCGGAATGAATCCCTGGATGGTTGGTGCTCTAATCTACTTGGATGTTATGTGGTGGAAGCTCGGTAGGTTTGTCAAAGTCCGGTTAATAAGAAAGTCCAGTGTAGTTGTATCATCCGATTAAAGGTTCATTCCTAGATGTTGCTGGAATGGGGCTGATTTCTCTCAGCCTAATACTCCTGTAAGAAGAGAAATATACACGTCTGAGAATCAGCCCCTCACATACAGTATATACTGTATACAGGGGGTGTAAGAATAAGGTGTATAGTGTGTATGTGTGTTACTGGGCAGTGATATAGATGTCCCTATATGATATACTTACAGAAGTCCCATGGGAATGGTGGATCGGCTGTGCCGGATTCCACTTTGCTCCAGTCTATGGAGTTGAAGAACGGATGGGATCTGATGGACGATATAATAGCCAATCGAGAGAATGGAATTTTGCAGAGGAGCTGGAAAATGAAAGAAACCATTAGTCATGATATTATGTATTATTAGTAGCAAGTTATTACACAATGTCTATGAACTGTCCACATCTTATGTTCATATCTTCTTATCACCCTCCATCATCCTGTCTTCATCTGATCCTACTCACCCCTTCCATGATATCGATGGCATCAGGGCAGATGCTTGGTGGATAACAAGGAACATCATTCTGCAGTGATTCGCAATATTCCTCTTTTGAGCCGAGGCTATAGAACGGCTGATCACCTACAATCATCGTAAATAGTAGGGCGCCAAAGGAAAATGAGTCCACCTGATAGTTGTGGTGTTCTCCATACATTATCTGTGGGAACATGAGACAGGAAATGAGCTGAATACACTAGTGAGGGGATTTACCCACAGGCCATGAGGACCGATCTGTGATTAGATATGAGCAGGATACATAGGCATCAGAGTATTACTCAGTCCTATCAGCATCAATCAGACGGAGGTTCCTTACCTCTGGCGCAGCGTAACCAATAGAGCCTACTAATTCATTAAATGTTTCCTTCTCAAACACTTTTATTGCTGATGAGCCAAAGTCAGCAATTTTGATGTGTCCGATGTCATCTAGGAGAATGTTCTCAGGCTTCAGGTCACTGCAGGAAAAAGAACAGATACTGATTGTGAGGAGGATAATTCATAAAAAGAACGTAATACAATAGATATGTAAGGAAGGAGACAACAGGGAGTCAGAGGTGATATATTTATGTCTGTAGCTGAACTGATTACCGATGTATGATGCCTTTTTCATGAAGATATTGGATTCCGCAGACCATCTCTGCTGCAAAGAGCCTATGGAGAAGAAAGTAGAGGATCAGTGGTTACACACACAATCATACAGAGAGCATGAGGAGATCACACACCTGTCCCATGCACATGCACATCTTCATTTTCTCCTGTTGTCATTGTCCATTGCTGGGATTACAATGTACGGGCAAAAGATTATTAGGATTCAGTTATAAGACATTTACCTTGTTGCCTTTATATCATAAGGCATTGATTTTTCCATGTGATCAAACAGGTCTCCTCCAGCCATGTAGTCCATCGCTATGATGTATTGATTAGGTGTCTCCATAAATCCCCGCAGAGAGGTTAGGAAACGGCACCCAGTGGCCCTTTTCAGGACTTCTATCTCAGTAATGACTTTGTCCTCAGCACGACGACTCTGGTCCATGATTTTGACAGCCAGCAGTTCTTCACTGATCGGATCTGATGCCAAGATGACCTGAAGGAAAATCACAACAGATCAGACCAAACTCTGTCATCCCACAGGAATCAGTCTAATGCAGAGCTGGATAATGTGCGTCTCACGGACCAAGACAGCAAAAAGGCTGTCCCAATGCCACCGCTATCCGCACATCCTCAGTATGCAGACACAGGTAAATACATTGGTGGAAGAGGGGCTGCCAGCTACTTCTTCCACCAATCAGCATGTGAGACAGCAGACGTGATGACTTCATTACATCGTGTCTGCTGTATGGAAAGTCAGTTCACCGGAGACAGGAGCAAAGTGTTGGGGGAACGGGACCGAGGTGAGTATGTGCTGGTTTCTTTTTTTCCCCCATATATGTATGAGATGTTTGCATGTATATAGGAGGCCATGAGGGGCTCATACTGTATGTAGGAGGCAATGTGAGGGCTCATACTGTAAATAGTAGGCAATGTGGCGGCTTATACTGTATATAGGAGGCAATGTGGGGGCTCATACTGTATATAAGAGACAATGTTGGGGCTCATACTGTATATAAGAGGCAATGTGGGGGCTCATACTGTAAATAGGAGGCAATGTGGGGGCTCATACTGTAAATTTGAGGCAATGTGAGGGTTCATACCTTAAATAGGAGGCAATGTGGGGGCTCATACTGTAAATAGGAGGCAATGTGGGGGCTTATACTGTATATAGGATGCAATGTGGGGGCTCATACTGTATGTAGGAGGCGATGTGGGAGTTCAAACTGTATATAAGAGGCAATGTGGAGGCTCATACTGTATATAAGAGACAATGTGGAGCTCATACTGTATATAGGGGACAATGTGGAGGTTCATACTGTATAAAGAGAGGTAATGTGGGGCTCATATTTTATATAGGGTCTATGTGAGGGCTCATATTGTATATAAAGAGGCTATGTGGGGGCTCGCTCTGCATATAGAGAGGCTATGTGGAGGCTTAAGCTATATACAGGTGGCTATGTGGGGGCTCATACTTTAAGGGGCAATTTTGGGGCTCATACTGTATATAGAGGACTGTGTGTGGGCTCATACTGTATATAGAGAAGCTATGTGGGGGCTTACACTTTATGTAGGAAGTTGTGTGGGAGTTCATACTGTAAATAGGGCGCTGTTATTGGGCTCATACGGTATATAGGGGGTGTCAGCAATACGTAATTTTGCTCAATTTAAGTGATAATATAAAATACTAATTATAATTGTAATAAATGTTAATTTTAATATTGAGCAGAATAGATTGGGGAACACGGAAGAGTAGAAATTCACACTTACTTTTCCGAAGCCTCCCTCTCCAAGATCTTCATGGAAATTGAGATTGGAAAGTTCAATATGATTTTCTGTGCCGACCAATTCTCTAAAGGGTAAAATACGGAAACTGGCTTCATCAAGGTCTTGTACTGGCATGACCGCTGTGCCGGAGGGTGTCTCAACGCTTCCATCTGCTGAGATGATAAAAGAGTTATTGATAAATATAAATACATTACATTTTTAATCAAATTTCTGTAATTAAGCTGAAAATGTCTGACATTTGTGCCCTGATTCATCCAAACTGTCGAATGTAGAAAAATTGTCCTGTTGCCCATAGCAACCAATCACAGCTCAGATTCCATTTTTTCACATTCTATGGAACAGTGAAAGCTGCATTGTGATGGGTTGCTGTGGCAACAAGGAAAGTATTTCTGCAATTTTGATAATCAAGGCCTGTCAACCCCCAGTCTATTATACTAAACTGTTTCATTCTTACCTGGAGCATCTTTATCCAGTGATGTGTGTGGTGGGGAAACAATCAGGTGTTTGGTCTCTGGGATGGAGATGTTCTCATCTGGTGACCTGGCCCTTTGTAATGCACCATTCCCATTGACAATGGGTTTGGCATAGAAAAGACGTCTCCTACATTGGACAACCCAGTCTCTGTTGTTTCTGATTCTCTTCTGGGCTGCCGCTCTTTGTAGGTTTTGAGTCTCTTGGCTTTCAGAACTGGAGAATGACACATGTCTGGGTCTTCCTTGGCCAACCTCTTCCAGCTCTAATTCTACGCTGATGATATTTCTTCGCTTATTGAGGATGGCATCTTTGTTCCTCCTCCTAATTTCAGGGACAAGTTCTCCGATTTTTTTTATGGAGATAAGAATGGCCCTGTGAAGTTGATTATCTGCGGAGTCTGCAGAGTCAGATTCCATGAGGTTCTCCATTTTCCTTTTCTCTATAAGGATCTCGTGTCTCTTGATCTTTCTCATTTTCTCCAAATTCTGTCTTTTGGACGCCATTTCTGAGGCGTCAGTGTCCATGTCCGGTACTATAAAGTCTTTTCGCCCTAAAGCGAACAGTGGTTTTTGCTCTTCAGCAATTCCTCTCCTCTGTCTTAGAACCCGATCTCTTTGGGCTCTTCTCCTCTCTTCCTCCATTATAAAATTAGCTTTTGCTTTGTTTACAATGAAACGCATAGCAACTACCTCACCCTCGAAAGTCTGCAAGGCAGTGACTTCTCTTCGGCCGGAACACTGGGATATAGAAGGTGATGATGTCATCATACCAATTATGACATGTATTTAATTGTGATGTCATCAGACTAGGGTCCTATTTTGCGTTCATGAGGTCTCAATGGAGACATTATACCAGGTCTTTAGTTTGTATTTTTGTCATTAAATGAAGTAACACTTGTTAAATGGTGATCTTTTATCTCCATATTAGCAGAATCCTTCATTCTGTCTGTTTTTCTCCATATTCTTTTATTGCTTAATTCTGTCCAATTATTGTACATTTTGTCATCAGGTCCACAATCTCCATTTTGTGGGGTGTTCACATTTAGCGTTTAAGCTACAGTTTATCCTCCTGGACATTACAGGAGAGCTGTACCTTCCTATATAATGTATTTTTGAACTGTTGACTCCTTTTTGCATTATGTGTCATAGAAGTATCAGGTGGTCTTTGTCATTTTATTCTAGTTCCACCTTGTGACCAGGGCCGGCTTTAGACAAATTGTGGCCCTAGAAAAAATTCAAAGTGGGGCCCCAGATTCTGAAATACTGCGCTAACAACAGCACTACAGTCAATTCAGTACATTGAAGTGAGTTTTGAGCTAATAACAATGTCTTTAAGCGCCAAGAAGCCACTCAGAAGAAATACAAAAGGAGTAAAACATATCACAAGGTTGTGTTCTTTGCTGACTACAAGCAGTTAAGCCACTAAAAACACAGTTTCACAGGTTTCCTCACTCTAGTTGTAGCCTACAAAGAACACAGCTTTGTAATATGTTTTATTTCAGTACATGAAAAAAATAATATGTGGAAAATATGTAAATCAAAAAATATTATTACAACGTTGAATTTTGCATTGAAGGCTTATTTGTCACGCATGCACAATATCATGCAATGTCTTGTGAATACAGTCTTGTCATCTATATGCTTAGTCCGAACAATCATATGTGTGAGATCTTTTCATTACCGTCTGTAGATACTTAGAACTAAGTAAAGAAATAATAAAGTGCTGCTGAGACCAGCATAAATACAGCCATAGATATCATTTTACACTTTGCCAAACGCAAATAATAAAAAATAACTTAACATCTCTTACAGGTTTAGTCAAAGGGATCCACAACTTAAATAACTGGAAAATGTTCAAGCAAATGGTTTCTAAAGGAGCCCTTACAGGTCTATGTAATAAAACTGGCATCATAGCGAATGCTTTCTAGAAGCGAACCTTTCTGGCTTTTTCTGAAGCAAAATCTTTAATTATTTTGGAGAAGTCCAGATTTCTGCGAATGTCCCGCTCAATTACAACCTCAGCTAGACCAACAAAGCGATCTTGTAACATTGATGACCTTAAATTATTTTTTATCACTTTGAAAAGTGAGAAACTTCTCTCGCCTGACGCTACGGTCACAGGAACACTCATTAGGACACACAACTCCACACTAAGATTTGGGTACAAATCCAATAGGTTTGTACAGTAAATGTAAGTAAGCATGTTCAATGGTGAATCGGAAACATCATCTGGGATGCTCCTAATTGCTGAACACATTTCAAAATTCAAGTCATTGAGATCAACATCACCCATTTCTTCTGAAGAGTGTTTGCAGCATTCTACAAGCCTCTGCTCATCTTTCACAGCTTCCATTTCCTCCTTCTTAAAAAGGAACCCAAAAAGGTGGTAAAAATCTTTCACCTGAGAAAATCTCTCAGTTATGACCACAAGTGTCGCATCAATCAAGGTTAAAGACAAAACCCTCTTCACCATTTCCTCGGGAGTGCTGGACGTTCATAATCAAACATTTTTCTTTTTTTTTGTTTTCTTTTTATTGGCAATGAAAACTCTACATCTGCTTCTTCAGCTATACTATTTGCAATATAATAACCTGATTCAAAACCATCTTCCCTGTAATCTTACAGAAAATGAAGTACAGATTCAGTTTCTTAAGAGTGTCCATGCCAACTTTTGTTTTCTGAAAGATCTTGCTTGCACCATTAATATGTTATAAGACATCATACCAGGCAACAATGCAAGTGATGCAAACTGACCAGAAGAAATGTCATTCTTGGCCTCCGCAGCTTTTACATCAGCTTTTTTTGATGCAGCACAGATGACAAGGTCTTCAAGCGCAGAACAAACTTCCCTTAGGTCGTAGCGAAGAACTTTTACACTGTAAATCCGACATTCCCAGCGAGGAGAAATAACTGTATTGCCCAAACATCAATGCTATGATGTGAGTGCGGAGGGAATCTTCCCACATTCACCAAATTATACCAGCTCTTAACAACCAGTATATATAATGAGGAAACAGAGTTATGATGGCAAAAAAATACATATTTTATTTTATTAAAGACAAAATTCATATAGAAAAAAGACAACTGTAAATGTGCAAGGGACAGCAACAGGTGTGCAGCAAGTGGGTCCACAACCCAAAAGGAATGCCTAGTAAATATTGCAATTATAAAAGGCTGCAGGCATGAATCATAAAGTGCAGCACAGGTAGGGCATAAAACCATACATCTATATTAGCTAAATGCCAATGATAAACGTGTCCATGACATCCGTATCAATTACCCCATAACTAGGCACGCTAATAAGGTGATGGTCTTACCAGTGGTAAGGGCTGTGGGTGAACTGGCAGCACAGTGGGCGTAGTGGAGTACCCCGACGCACGTTTCGAGGCATCCGCAGCCGCTTTCTCAAGGGGCGGTAGCAAAGAAATTTTACTCTGTGAATCCAACATTCCCAGCGAGTATCAGACAGTGATTTGATGGTCAGGTTGGTTACATTTTTCTTTGAAGTTGCACATTGCAGTGTTGATGAGCTGAAGAGCACATACATTTGCTGCAATACTCCAAAGAATGTGACAGAGAGAACAGATGATTTAGCAGCATCAATGATGACTACATTAAGAGTGTGGCTACTTCAGGGCATATACAATGCTCTTTTATTCATGGCCGATGTAAATACTTTTATGGCCAAATATGACAAAAGCATTTTCGGACTGATACCTTTATTAGCTAACCAGAAAAAATATATATGCAAGCTTTCAGAGCACAGAGGCTCCTTCTTCAGGCAGGATTGCAAATGAATTAATAAGACAAATGAATAAGGCATCATCCTTTACACCTCATGATCAAATGTCCTGCTGTAATATCTCTTAAATGTTGTGCCTCCTAAAACCAGGTGAGGAACAATCAGAGAAAGGTATAATAGAAACAAGTCACCAATTCTGCATTTATCACCCACTCCTGGTTTTGGCTCCCACTCCTGAGAAAAAATACTGACCAAATACTGATAGTGGGGCCATAGCCTAACACTTGTTCTCCAATAGGCAAATAGTGCTCCATCCTTCCCGAGTCTCGCCGTATGTCTAAGCAGTACTGTACAGTCACATATGGGGTATTTCTATGTTCAGCAGAAATTGTGGGACAAATTTTGGTGCCATTTTTACCGATTTTCCTTTATGAAATGTAAAATTTGGGGCTAAAACTAAATTTTTCTGGAAAAGATGTAATTATTTTTCTTCACTGCCCAATGGTATAAAATTCTGTGACACCTTTGGTGTCATTATCACTGCATCCCTAGATGAATTCATTGAGAGGTGAAGTTTGTAAAATGGGTCACTTGAGTGAGGTTTTGCAAATTTTGTTGGAAAATTGAGAAATTGTTGATCAACTTTTAACCATTCTGACTTCCTAACAAAAAAAAATATTTAAAAAACGATGCTGATGTTAAGTAGACATGTGGTAAATGTTAATTATTACCTATTTTGTATGATATAACTATCTGGTTTAAGGGTATAAAAATTAAAAGTTTGAAAATTGTGAAATTTTCTCCAGAATTTCCCATATTTTCACAAATAAACACAAAAAATATCGCTCTAAATTTACCACTAACATAAATTACAATGTGTCGCGCTCAGGAGTTATTACCTCATAATGTGACACTGGCCAGAATTGTAAAATGTGGTTTGGACAGGAAGGTGAAAATAGGCTTCAAGGTGAAAGGGTTAATAACATCTCCCATTTGTGAACTTTACATCAGCCTCATTTTTCCATTACTTTTTTATTTTGTTAGAATGTTATAAAGGTTAAAGCTTTAATAGCAAATTTAGATCTTTTCAAGAAAACTTTCAAAGCCTTTTCTACGGCCCTATTCAGGCTTGAAGCGACTTTGAGGGACCGACTTATTGGGAGATTGGGAAGTGATACCATTTTAAAAACTGCACCCCTCAATGTTGCTGCTGTCAGAAAGTTTGTTAACCCGTCACGTGCTACACAGAAATTTACACAAAGTGCCATAAAAAAATGAAAAATTTTATTTTTTCCACTAAATCATTGCTTTAGACTAAACCTAGGCAAAGTGCAGCCCATGAACAAAGGAGGAGAACAGCTCAGCATATATTGCAAAAAGTATTTATCTAGTAATACACAATAAAAACACAAATAGGAAATCAGACAATGTGGTAGTGTCAGATGGTAAAGTGCTTACAGGTCTGGTAAATATATTATAATATGCTTGTAATATATCCGTGAAATTACACAATTGCACGTTGCCCACAATGATAATTGAATTATAAATAATAATAAGTTTAAACAAGTGAACTAGGATAGAAATCACAGGATTAACACATATAACATGATCCCACTGACTGCTAAATGAAAGGGGATGGGGGTGAAACAATGTTCTTAGTATTAAGCTATGTGCCCATCTCTAAAGCCAAAATCATGTTACAACCAGCGGGATAATTACCTGACAGGGAAGCACAGCACGGGCGGAAGTAAGAAAGTGGTGAGGGTGATAGCCCAACGTACGTTTCGCGGCGTCCCAGGCCGCTTTCTCAAGGGCAAGAAGTGATGTCCTCATAGTGACCCAAGATGCATATATATTCATCTCTCCCCTTAGAATCTGGAGTGCAGACAGCTGGTCGGTGAGGCACGTACCAGGTAGTGGCCAGCTATACCGGGGGTGTGCCTCGCGGATCACATGATGTGGGGCCAGTATGCCACACACGGCACATGCGCGCGGCTCAGGGAGCACACTGCGCATGCGCCCCAGCCGTCAAACCACAGAACCGCGCATGCGCGGAAACGAAGTCCCACGCAGGCGCAGGGTGGCCCTCAGACGGCCAGGCGCGCGCGCGCGCCGCAATCCCCACTGCGAGCACGCGCTCAGCCACGTTAGGAAGCAGCATAGCAGCACTCATTATAAAAGAATTAGGATAAACAGGGAGAGCAGCGGTGAGACAAAGAGGGAGCCTAATGATCATAGATGGAAGAAGGGCCAAAGAAATAGATACTGCATACAGCAAAGTTTTTTTCCAAGAAAAATACATATAAATCTAAAAAATCACATAAGTATAATTAGCAGCAATTGTAGATTCTGATGATCATAACTTCCGTCTAGGCATGAGATCCAATGTGTATATCCAAGTCTCACTGATCTCCAGACACAAGTGGGGTTATAAGGACTTTCAGGAGTATGGACTAATAAAAGAGGAAAAGAAACAAAAGAAAAGACAATGATTAAAACCATTAGAATTAAAATCACATGAAAAATAATAATTCCTCTTATAATCACCCAACCCACATGTGTAAGTACATACATGTGGGGATAGAGGTATACAGGATAAACTTACAGCTACAAAAATGAGTGCAGCCCATGTACGGCCCTCTGGCTGTTCCAGTCCAACTCACTGACCTAGACAGCTACAGGGCTGAAAACACTGGCCCACAGGTCGCACCATTCGACCACCTGGAGTCCCGATATCACAGCTATCTGCCTCCTCAAGAAGCAGATAACTGTCAACACAATGGTGGAGGATGGAGCTGCTGGTTCCTCCTTCCACCACTCAGTTTATGGGACTCAGACAGCAAATGTGATGATGTCATTACTAGTGATGAGCGAGCACTAAAAAACTCGGGTGCTCTTTGCTCGGGTCGAGAAAATCGTAATGCTCAGATGCTGAACCCGAGCAACGAGCCCAATGTAAGTCTATGGGAAACTCGAGCATTTTTCCAGCGGTTCCCCCCGCAGAGATGTGCAGGGGGCCTAAAAATTGCCCTAAACAATGGGAACAGTGCTGAAATGACATGGGAACTCAGGCATCTCTGACTCTCAGGTCACTGCCGTGAACAATGTTGTCAGAGTATTACGCCACTTTTACGGACCAACAATAAAACATACAAAAACTAAACCAAAATGGATGTTCCTGGAAAAAATGTTAAGGGACATTTTTTCCAGGGTAATGACTTGTATATAAGGCAAAAAAAACAAACACAAAAACAAAAATGCTCCTTTACACCTTGGGCTATGTTCACACGTAGCGTTTTTGATGCGTTTTTGCACTTTTGCATTGCTTTCAATGGTGAAAAATACATTCACCAGTAAATGTAATTTTAACATTTTACTATCTTATCTGGTCATGTGGTGTGTGACACATCATCAGACACATCCATACAGTGCTGAAAAGACATGGGAACAATATATGGAAGACCCCTGGAAGCATCTCTGACTCCCAGGTCACTGCCCAAAGCCGTGGCCATCAGACGTGATCCTATATTACTGCTGTAAAAATACAGACATTTTTGGCAACGTGACAAATATTAAACCCCATTTAAAATGGACAAGGTGCGTGGCAAGGGATGGGGAAGTGGACGTAATGGTGATGGTGCACCCAGATGCCGAGGCTGTCGGCAAGATGAAACTGTGCCTACTAAGGAAGCCACAACATCGCCATTGGATTCAATGGGGGGCAAAACCAAACACATACACAACACCTTCAAACGGGCCCAAAAGCTGCCAAAACACATCAAATTAGGGGCAGACACCAGGAAAGTGGCATCAATTGACCCAGAGTACAAGTAATATAATTATTATTATTTATTCTTATAGTGCCATTTATTCCATGGCGCTTTGCATGTGAAAAGAAGTCACCGACTGCTATAAGAGGAGAGAAGACCCTGCCCGTGAGGGCGCACAAACAATCGACAAGGGATGGGTGAGGAAACAGTAGGTGAGGGTAGAGCTGATCATGCAGCGGTATGGTGGAGCGAAGGTTACTGAAAGTTGTACGCATGTCGGAAGAGATGGGTTTTCAGGTTCCTTTTGAAGGTTTCAACAGTAGGCGAGAGTCTGATATGTTGGGGTAGAGAGTTCAAGAGTAGGTGGGAAAATGCACGAGAGAAATCTTGCACAAGTGCTTGTGACCAGGGACGATACATCTCATTGACGGCACACTGGATTAATATTGTGGAAGCCGTGACCCAGTCGCACCCTGGGACGGAACACGTCTTCCCGACACATAGAATTGTGGGCTCTGGGTCAATCAAGCTTCAACACAATGTTCACAAGGTCTCCTACACAATGAGCAAATTATTCATGATGATAGACGCCACTGTCTCCTTAGCTTGCTGATGGTACTTTTCTGTGGGAATGAGCTTGTCTCCAACCAGTCTGGAATATTTCTAGTGAATTATGGCACGCCATGGTTTGCTATTAGCACCTAGTACCAGAAGCGAAAACATCCACAATTTTCTTCTCAGAAATTTTATTTGGTAGACTGAGTGGCTGCCCAAACTTTAGTCTCTCAAAAAGGAGCTGAAGACACTGAGTGGCAGAAGGTGCAAGTTCCTCCAGCATGTTAGACATCAGAGGAAGAATAGAGAGGGCAGCATGGTGGCTCAGTGGTTTGCACTGCAGCCTTGCAGCGCTAGGGTTCTGGGTTGAAATCCAGCCAAGGTCAACATCTGCAAGGACTTTGTATGTTCTCCCTGTGTTTGCATGGGTTTCCCCCAGGCTTTCTGGTTTCCTCTTCAGTAAAAAAAGCAGCCACTGAGTGTCCGGGAATCTTCACACAGACTTTTCTTAGCCAGGGCTGCTTCTTGACAGGGTTGGACGGGCCCACTAGAGAACAGGAGAATCCTCCAGTGCGCCCTGCCTTCTCCTTCAGGAGATTTCATAGTGCAAACCTTGCAGCTGGTATGGGGCTATTGAGTGGGAGAGAAAGGTGGGCCCTCAGAATCAAATCCTCTGGTGGGCCCAATGATCTTCAGTCTTCACAGCCATATTTTTTAGCTCAGTGAAAGGACTGGCATAGAGGGAAAACGTATCTACTCCGGCTGTCATTTCTCCCAGGAAGTCCTCTAATGCAGCTTGTTCCATAAGCAATGGCAGCCCGTCCAAAATCAGCCCACACTTCTTGGTGGTGCTTTGACACACAAAGATCTTTCTTTATGCCTTGAATTTCATGACTACAGAGTTGGGCAATGGCCTGATCTACAATGCATTTGAGAAATAATGTGTAAAAGCACGTCCAATCCACAGCAAAAATGGAGCCATAGAGTGCCCGGAAACCTTAACCTAGACTTTTCTTAGCCAGGGCTGCTTCTCAGCAGGGTTGGATGGGCCCACCAGAGAACCAGAGACTCCTCCAGTGGGGGCCCTGGCTTCTACTTCAGGAGAGTTTATAATGCAACCTTGCAGGTCGTGATGATGATAGAGGCCACCATCTCCTTAGCTTGCTGCTGGTATTTTTTTGTGGGAATGAGCTTGGCTCCAGCCAACCTGGAATATTTTCAGTGAATTCAGGCACGCCATGGTTTGGTATTGGCACCGAGTACCAGAAGCGAAGCCATCCACAATTTCCTTCTCAGGAATTTTATTTGGTAGTCTGAGTGGCTACCCAAACATTAGTTTCTCACAAAGGAGCTCAAGACATTGAGTGGCAGTAGATGCAAGTTTCTCCAGCATGTTAGATACCAGAAGGAGAACAGAGAAGGCAGCACAGTGGCTCAGTCATTAACACTACAGCGTTTCAGCGCTGGGGTTCTGGTTCCAAATCCCAGCAAGGACAACATCCTTAAAGGAGTTGTCTACTACTTTTACATTCCACGCGGCACCCCCGCCGATCAACTATTATTGGTGCCGACGGCGGCTGCTGCCGGCCGGAAGTGCTTACCTGAGGGGCTCCACCATCAAGTGGTAGTGGCCGCTGCGGTGTACTGCACATCCGCCTCCTATTCAATTGAATATAACAGCTGATCGGCGGGAGTGCCGCGTGCGGGACCCCGGCTGATCATACATTGATGCCCTATCCTACGGATAGGACGTCAATGTAAAAGTATTGGACAACTTCTTTAAGGAGTTTGTATGTTCTCCTCGTGTTTGCGTGGGTTTACCCCAGGTTCTCCGGTTTGCTCCTCAGTAAAAAGGCTGCCATACAGTGTCCGGGAACCCTCACACAGACTTTTCCTAGCCAGGGCTGCTTCTCAGCAGGGTTGGACGGGCCCACCAGAGAACCGGAGACTCCTCCGGTAGGCCCTGGCTTCTCCTTCAGGAGAGTTCATAATGCAAACCTTGCAGGTCGTGATGATGATAGAGGCCATTATCTCACTAGCTTGCTGATGGTACTTTTCTGTGGGAATGAGCTTGTCTCCAACCAGCTTGGAATATTTCCAGTGAATTAAGGCACTCCACGGTTTGGTATTAGCAACCAGTATCAGAGGCGAAGCCATCCACAATTTCCTTCACAGGAATTTTATTTGGTAGACTGAGTGGCTGCCCAAACTTTAGTTTCTCACAAGGGAGCCCAAGACACTGAGTGGCAGTACGTGCAAGTTTCTCCAGCATGACCTGTTTGTTAGATATCAGAGGGAGAACAGAATTTGGCATTGCCAAGGTACCAGAGTCTGTTTTTTTTTTTACTAAAGATCCTGCTGTGTTTTTATATATATATTTTTTTTATGTCTCTTCAAATGTGTATTGGAGTGCGTCCTAATTTTTGGCAGCCCTTGACATTGCTGCATATACGCAATAACAGTATAGGAGAGCCACTCTTTAATAATGGGTAGGACAATTCAAATAGATTCTATATTCTAGAATATTACCGGTCTTATCTGAAATTCGTTTACGGGTGAGGTATCACAGTTTGGATAGCATATTACACCGACCGGTATTAGGTATTATTGCCTAATACTGCATGCTGCTTGTGCTGCCGAAAATTTTTTATTTTTTCCAGAAAAATCCATTTTAGTTTGTTTTTTGTATGTTTTATTGTCAGTCTGTAAAAGTGGCGTAATACTCTGACAACATTGCAATAGTTATCCTTGGCAGGAGAAGAAGGAGAAGGAGGAAAAAGAACAAAGAGCGCTGTGTAACACTGTGGAGAGGTGAAGTGTATGTAATGAACTCACCCAAAATGGTTGTGCTGGACAGACACAACACTGGCAGAAAATTTAGAAGAGGACTGGAGTTTCTCCTCCGGTATGCTGCTCATCCAATGTCGTTGTACTGTGCTTTTCCTGGCCCTGAAGCCGCTCCACTTGGAGGTATACAAGGAGAGAAGAACTTGGGATGGCGCTTTCGTTTGAATGTGGAGATCAGACAGTCCATATATCAATATTAGATTTATTGGTTTTAAAAACAGATTTTACTGTCAAACCACATTTACCATAAAAAACTTTTAAAAACACAATGCGTTTCAACTTCCATGAGTCTTCAGGTGTAAAAGAAATAGTGACACATAGAAACTTTTATACCTTATACTTAATTAGTTGTGGGTGGAGTGTTCATAAATAACTTTTTACAGTCTTTTACAGTCTTCATCAGGTGTAAAAGAAATAGTGACATACAGAAACTTTTATACCTTATACTTAATTAGTTGTGGGTGGAGTGTTACACCCACAACTAATTAAGTATACAGTAAGGTATAAAAGTTTCTATATGTCACTATTTCTTTTACACATGATGAAGACTCATAGAAGTTGAAACGCGTTGTATTTTTAAAAGTTTTTTTATGGTAAATGTGGCTTGACAGCAAAATCTGTTTTTAAAACCAATAAATCTAATATGGATATATGAACTGTCTGAACTCTGACAACATTGTACACAGATATGCTATTGGTCAGCGACCAACTGTGGATAGGTTTGAACACACGACTGCCATACTGTAAATGAAGTATAATATCTGACACATTCCCAAAAAATTTCCGTATTATTGCGGCAGTAATATGGGATCACGTCTGATGACCACGGTTTCAGTCAGTCGCCTAATAGTATGGTATTTGTCAGTGACCAAGTATCAATAGTTTGGAACAACATACACCTGGCAGACTTTAAATGGAGTGTAATATCTGACACGTTCCCAAAAATTTCTGTATTGTTACAGTAGTCATATGGGATCAAGTCTGATGGCCACGGTTTCAGGCAGTCACCTAATAGTATGGTATTTGTCAGCGACCAAAACAAAGCTGGCTGACTTTAAATGAAGTATAATATTTGGCACGCTCCACAAAATGTCTGTATTATTACCGCAGTAACATGGGATCACGTGTGATCATGGAAAAGTTTCTCTGCTTCTACAATACAGTATTGCAAATATAATCAAAAAATATGTCTGTATTCTGCTAACAAGCAAATGGAGCAGTAAAATGGTGTACTCTGTATTGCTTTTTAAGCAAATAATCAGGATAAGGAGCAAAAAAGAAAATAGTCTGGTACTGTAGGGCTATGGATATTTGTAACAGCAGCAGCAGACAGAACATGCAATAGACCCTATTGTGCTGTATACACTGCCACAAACCTTACCTGCCTAACTCCTGCTATCACCACTGAATACATGCAGTTGGATTAGTCCTCAGAAGTACTGTTAGATCAGATGGACATATATCTTGTTGTGGAATACCTATACGTAACTAATAAACCACCAATTCTGTCACTCACTCAGCAGCACCTCTCCCTACTCTGCCTGTTTCCGGGGTACACTGTCACAAGCATAGGGTCACCAGGTCTGATATAGACCTGATGACGCTATGCGGCCAGCCAATCACTGTGATACCACAACCAACATAGCTACGGCATTACAGTGCGTGGCAAGCAATCCCTGCATTTTAATTGACTGTCTAAAGAGCACCAAACATGTAGGGAGGGGAGGTGAAATATTCGAGGAGCGCCTGACGCGCCCCCTGTGCCGTGGGGAACTCGGCAGCCGGGCCTCTGGTTGCTTGGGGGATATCACGGTAGCTGGCCCGGTCCGTGACCCAGGGCGGTCAGTAAAAAGGGGAAAATATTGGGGGATTTGGGAAAGTGTTCGTGACGCCACCTGTGGAATGCGTCTAAGGGGTGCCGCCGCTGCGGAGCAGTCCTCTGGAGCTGGTGTTACGGCAGCAGGGATGGTGTGGCTCTCCACAGGTAGAGCTAGCTCCAGGACTGCGTGGGGTGTAATGGATGGTTGTGCTGGCCGCTGTGGTGCAGAGAGGGAATGGTGGCGCAGACGGAATAATTGGACAGAGGCTGTGCGGTGCAGTCATCCGTGTCTTTACTCACAGTTCTTTAGTTCCTCAGGGTGCACTGTCAGATTGCAGCCTCCCGCATCGCGCTGCATTCACCAGGCAGGGGCTCAGCTCTTCCTCAGGTAGATCAGGGGTACCTGGCAGAACCCCACTTTCACGTGTTCCTAGCTAGACCGACTTCACGCTGGGTCTTTCTCCCTCCTGCCCTGCGCTGCCCACTCTCAATCTCGCTCGGGTGCTCTGAAGTCCCTCCTGTACGTTGGATCCCGGACCTGCTTGACCCTCCTGGGGATTAGAATGCGGCTTACGATCCCTCTGTCTTCTGACAGATTCGGGGCGTACGGGTGCCGTCCTGCACTCGCCGTACCCCCTAGGATCCCTTCTTAGAACGGAGCCTGCTCCCTGCTCCCCTCCTGGGCCTCCAGACTTGGCCCTACTTGTGGAGCAGAGCTCCTTATGAGACTCTGCTCCTGGACTGTTCTTCTGAATTTTCCTGAGCTGTTCTTCTGAACTGCTCTCCTCTACTAATCTATCTGTCCTGCCACCCTAAGATGGCTTCCCTATATATACTCCTACCAAAGTGCTCCCTATAACTACTTCCTCCACCCACACCCACTACTGGTTCCCCCTACCTTTGGTTCCCCCACTCCAGCCAGGGTCAGGGCTCAGCAGAAACATACATTGCGTCTTGCCCCTCCAGCTGGCCTGGAGCAGTGTAGTGTTGGATGCAGGTGTTTGGTGTTCCGGGCAGCACTCCCTCCTTACCTGAGAGAAGGAGATACCACACCTCTGGGTGAGGTGCAGTACCCCTGTGGCGACTGAACCCTCAGGGGCGCCACACTCCCCCCTGGTAAAACACAGCACATCCGTGAGCTGGAACAGAGCAAAACAGGCTAAATTGACATGAAAAATTTTAAGAATGCATTCGCATATAAGACAGTAAAACATTTCTTCCCTTAATGAGAGGCACATCACTTTAATGTTACAGGGTTACATTTTTCAAACAGTTTAAAACATTTTTCATAACGTTCTCGCAACAGGTTACAGTTCATGCTGTAACCGGGTGTCCATTTTACTTCACAAACTGGTGCAACAAGTAGCAGCATCAGGGACCCGTCCGCAAACCCTCAACGTAGGCCCTGGGTGTGGCTGAAGGGCATATGCGATCCTGGAGTTGGACCACGGCTTCCGCCACGCCAGACGGGTTTTCGTTCTGTGATCATGGTTACTAATATAAAACCAATAGGGTGCACCTTAAGAGGTGCTGAACTATTTACAATGCAAGTTCTTGGTCGTTCACTGTCCCCAGCCTGGAGTCTCTATATTCCCTGATGGGTACCTAAGTAAACACACGCTCAAAAAACATTATTTTCAACTTGAACTACTGCACCCTTACAGGTGACTATTTACAAAATCAGTCCCACTCGCTGGACTAATAGTGGGAACCCCGCCTGGGGTATTTCTGATTCTTACCTGACCCAGCCGGGTCATAAGGTATGTCCTGCGGGAGTGTGTCCTCGATGACGTGGTACACATGCAGGGCGAACCACCCACGTTCCCCGTGGTGGCGTGTGTACGTGATACGGTCCCCCGGATACAGATTCCAGTCGGGATGGCCTTCCTCCAGCTCGGGCTCCACATCCCGCCAGTTCACGAATATGTCCCTTTCAAAGTCGGGACTGAGGATAAGGCCCCACCCAGCCTGCAGGTGAAACTTTACCACGAGGCCTTCCTCGCGGGGGCTGGGGTGGGCCGACTCCTCCTGACGGACCTGTGCCTTTGCGGCCTTGTTCCGGGCCTCCAGGCGTTCACAGCGCGCCTGCCGCGCGCGCCGCTCCTTCTCCAGCTGCCGGAGCTCCCGCCTGCAGAACTCCTTCCTCCGCAGGGCTTCGGCCTGGGTCTCCTGCGGGAACCCCATCAGGTCCCCCCCCTGGTTATCCCAGCAAAACTCTTCTCCGCTGGAGTAGGTAACCAGGGGCGCTGGTGTCAGGAGGAGCGGGCACGGCTGCTGGTCCTCGAACCGGGCGCACCAGTCGAAGTCTGGCGCGCCATACACCCACTCGGGTGCCGGAGGTGGAGGCGCCGGGAGGGCATCCAGTAGCAGGCCCGAGGCTTCAGCGCCCGGGAATGGAGGCTCCGGGAGGGCACTAGATGGCAGATCCTCAGGGTCAGCGCCCGGGGGTGGAGGTTCCGGGCTTAGCAGCTGCTCCAGCGAGGGCATGGCGGCATACGGGGAGTGCTGAGTAAAGAGGCCCAGCAGCAGGTCAGCGCTGGCAGTGCTCGGGATAGGGGATTCTTTCCAACTGCTCCTGTACTCCATACGGCCTCCTGGTTCTCCGCGAGCTCCGCCGGGGCTGAGGTGCCGCTGCTGGCATCCGGTGTCGCTTTCCGCCATGCTGCCAATTTTTCCAGCAGTTCGCTCCTCTACTTTGCGACCGCTGCTTGCTGGGCTTGCTCCACTTGTTGGCCCAGCTCGAGGACCTCGCTCTGGAGGAACTCCATGTCCTCCGGGGACAATTTCTCAGCTTCTCCCTCCAGGGTGAGGGGGTCACTTGACGCTGTGGCAGGTCAGAGGCGGAGGCTGGACTTTTGCTTCCTTCCATTCTGGCTGCCGGGTGCGGTCTGTCTAGACTGGTTAAGACCACACCCTGTCTCCATTCCTTTTCTCCTCCTCCTCTCTTCTTTCGGGGGCGGCCCCATGGCAATCTGCTGTCAGTCACTCCCTGTGACGGCCTCCCTGCCTTGACGGACACATCTATGCGGACAGTCACTGTTGCAAGGGGCAGGGTTGGCTTTTGGCGCAATTCTGGGACCCAGCCCACGATGGGAGGTTCCATTTTGTTGTCCTTTAGCACGCACATAATGGTGCCCATTCTTCTGGGGCGGGCGCCACATTCAACAACATAACACAGTCCTTTAGGCACACTTCACCCGCCAATAACGGGTTGGTCACGAATCCTGTCCGTGACGCCAGATCTCACGCGCCCCCAGGGCGGTGGGATACTCGGCAGCTGGGCCTCTGGTAGCTGGGGGATATCACGGTGGCTGGCCCAGTCCGTGACCCAGGGTGGTCAGTGCAAAAAGGGGATATTTTTATATGAGATTTTTAGGATTGTTCGTGACGCCACCTGTGGAATACGGCTAAGGGGTTCCGCTGCTGCGGAGCAGTCCTCTGGAGCTGGTGTTACGGCAGCAGGGATGGTGTGGCTCTCCACCGGTAGATCTAGCTCCAGGGCAGCGTGGGGTGTAATGGATGGTTGTGCTGGGCGTTGTGGTGCAGAGAGGGAATGGTGGCGCAGACGGAATAATTGGACAGAGGCGGTGCGGTGCAGTCATCCGTGTCTTTACTCACAGTTCTTTAGTTCCTCAGGGTGCACTGTCAGATTGCAGCCTCCCGCGTCGCGCTGCATTCACCAGGCAGGGGCTCAGCTCTTCCTCAGGTAGATCAGGGGTACCTGGCAGAACCCCACTTTCACGTGTTCCTAGCTAGACCGACTTCACGCTGGGTATTTCTCCCTCCTGCCCTGCGCTGCCCACTCTCAATCCCGCTCGGGTGCTCTGAAGTCCCTCCTGTACGTCGGATCCCGGACCTGCTTGACCCTCCTGGGGATTAGAATGCGGCTTACGATCTCTCTGTCTTCTGACAGATTCTGGGCGTACGGGTGCCGTCCTGCACTCGCCGTACCCCCTAGGATCCCTTCTTAGAACGGAGCCTACTCCCTGCTCCCCTTCTGGGCCTCCAGACTTGGTCCTACTTGTGGAGCAGAGCTCCTAATGAGACTCTGCTCCCGGACTGTTTTCTGAACTGTCCTGAGCTGTTCTTCTGAACTGCTCTCCTCTACTAATCTATCTGTCCTGCCACCCTAAGATGGCTTCCCTATATATACTCCTACCAAAGTGCTCCCTCTAACTACTTCCTCCATCCACACCCACTACTCTTTCCCCCTACCTTTGGTTCCCCCCACTCCAGCCAGGGTCAGGGCTCAGCAGAGACATACATTGCGTCTTGCCCCTCCAGCTGGCCTGGAGCAGTGTAGTGTTGGATGCAGGTGTTTGGGATTCCGGGCAGCACTCCATCCTTACCTGAGAGAAGGAGATACCACACCTCTGGGTGAGGTGCAGTACCCCTGTGGCAACTGAACCCTCAGGGGCGCCACACGCCGAGCAAGTCGAGCAGTGAGATGCTCGGGCGAGCATCGAACACTGACGCGGACGCTCGCTCATCACTAGTCATTACATCGCGTCTGCTGTGTGGCGCATCGGTTTGCATAGTAAAGACCAGAGCAGCGCCTGGTGAAAGGGAACAAGGTGAGTATGTCCTATAGTGAAAAATGCCATGTTTTCCTGTGTCCACAAAAATTTTATTTTGTCTAATTTTTTTCATTTTCACAAAGGTAATTGGAGAAGATGGAACCTATAATTTATTATGCAATTTCTCCTGAATGTGACAATATTCCATATCTGGTCAATAATTACTGATTAGGTACATGACAGGGCTTGGAATGGATTGCAGATGTCATGTCACATTTGCTCAGTCAGTGAGGTGCTAAAACAGTAGAAACCTCTCACAAGTGACTCCATTTTAGAAATTAAACTCATCAAGATATACATCTTGGCTTGTGGTGAGCATTTTTAATCCTTAGATGCTTCATTTAATTTTATAAGATTGGGCGATAACCATGAAAAATTAAAATTTTCCTATTAAAATGTTGCTTTAACCTCAAATTTTCCATATCACAAGAGGTAATAAGAGAAAGAAGACCCCACAATTTGTGATGCAATTTCTCCACAGTGATGCCCCTATAAATTGAAACTGGATACAATTTTTTCAGCTTGGATGAGAAGGTGCGCTATTTGACTTTTGGAGTGCAATTTTGGCTGGAATAGATTGCTGATGCCATGCACATTAGCAGAGCCCCTGAGGTGGCAGAACAGTGAAACCAACCCCCTCACCATAAATGACATCATTTTGGAAACTATACCAATGAAGGAGTTAATGTAGGAGTGTAGTGAGTATTTTTAACCTACATGTACCTCACAGAATGTTATAACATTGAGCCGTGGTATTCAAAAAATAGAATTTTACAACTAAAATGTTAAACTACCTGGAAATATTTCATTCTCCTATGGCATAATGTGTAAAATAGATCCCACAATTTGTTTTGAAATTTTTCAATGCAGTGATAACCGATTTGGAAGTGGGGTTGTGTGTAGTCCAGGTCCAGCAAATGTTCAGCCATTTTCGCTTTTTTTTTCTTTTAATAATTTTCTTGATTTTCTGTTGTACATTTTGACAGCCATTAAGTAACAAACAAGTGTTCTCTTCTGTTAGATAGATACAGTTGAAACCAGAAGTTTACATACATTATATAAATAGACAGATATGCATGTTTTTCTCAATAGCTGACATGAAATCAGAGTAACCTTTCCAGATTTAGGTCAATTAGGATTACCATAATTTTTAATATTTGCCAATTGCCAGAATAATGAGTGAGAAAGAAAAGTTCAACCCTGTTATTTGTTTGACAAGTGTCAAGAAAGTTGATTTGCCACTATTTAATATAGACAGTGTAGGTACCGTCCCAATTTAGGGTCACCTTGTCGCTGGTGGGACGGCTTGTATACTTTTTTTGATCAAAAATAGTTCACTAAGTACCCTATATGTCATATGCAACTTTGCTTTACATTTATATATAATGATTGTAGGGTATGAGAGATATTTTTTGTCTTTTGTAGGTTTTTCTTCTTTTTGCTAGTGTGAACATGCTCCTATTTCTTGCATGTGTACCATCTTAGACCTCAGTTCACATTGCTTGGTTTTTTGTCTTGTTTGCATTCTGTGCAAATTAAGGGTGTGGCATCCCCTTTGTTGAGCTGGTTAGTATATATGTAGCTTACCACGGGCCTAGGTGGTCTGATATTGGGACCCGGTTCTATTTGTCTACCCTTTTATGTGCATTACTTCAACTTTGATATACAGTAAGGTTTTTAATATAGACAGTGTAGGTACCGTCCCAATTTAGGGTCACCTTGTCGCTGGTGGGGCGGCTTGTATACTTTTTTTGATCAAAAATAGTTCACTAAGTACCCTATATGTCATATGCAACTTTGCTTTACATTTATATATATTATGATGGTAGGGTATGAGAGCTATTTTTTGTCTTTTGTAGATTTTGCTTCTTTTTGCTAGTGTGAACATGCTCCTATTTCTTGCATGTGTACCATCTTAGACCTCAGTTCACATTGCTTGGTTTTTTGTCTTGTTTGCATTCTGTGCAAATTAAGGGTGTGGCATCCCCTTTGTTGAGCTGGTTATTATATATGTAGATTACCACGGGCCTAGGTGGTCTGATATTGGGACCCGGTTCTATTTGTCTACCCTTTTATATGCATTACTTCAACTTTGATATACAGTAAGGTTTTTAATATAGACAGTGTAGGTACCGTCCCAATTTAGGGTCACCTTGTCGCTGGTGGGACGGCTTGTATACTTTTTTTGATCAAAAATAGTTCACTAAGTACCCTATATGTCATATGCAACTTTGCTTTACATTTATATATAATGATGGTAGGGTATGAGAGATATTTTTTGTCTTTTGCAGGTCTTGCTTCTTTTTGCTAGTGTGAACATGCTCCTATTTCTTGCATGTGTACCATCTGAGACCTCAGTTCACATTGCTTGGTTTTATAACTTGTATTTTGTATTCGCGGCTGTTGTGCCCATACTTTGTAGAAAAGTTCAACCCTGTTATTTGTTTGACAAGTGTCAAGAAAGTTGATTTGCCACTACACTGAGGTCGGAGTCATTCATAGCACCGCCGTATACACATTCGACTAGCGTTCCGGTCGTTACATCTTGACGTAGTTGGCAGGATACGGTGCTCGCTGTGGATGGTGCGAGTAGCACATAAGTTACTGCCGCGTCTACTGTAATAATCCAGCCCCCTTCTCCCATTGTGACCGGTAGAGACCGGTTAGTTGGTTGGTCCGCAAAGGGAGCACTGCTTAACCACCTGGCCAAGTTTGATGGGTATAACTTGCTGTTCAGTGATTGGGTAGGCAGGTTGAAGAATGCCATTGCCTTGTACGGCGTCAGCCCCCAGCTACAATCG
This sequence comes from Phyllobates terribilis, assembly GCF_046119375.1. Lineage (NCBI taxonomy): Eukaryota > Metazoa > Chordata > Amphibia > Anura > Dendrobatidae > Phyllobates > Phyllobates terribilis. The sequence goes on from NW_027362768.1 coordinate 315,067,096, forward strand.
GAAGTCGCGCTGAATGCTCTGCAGGGGGATGCGCGCAAAGTTGTCTTGTTAAAACCCAAAGACAAACGAAAGACGGTCGACGATATCATCTGGATACTAGAGAAAGCCTTCGACATTGTGGCGGCGGCAGGCTGATGTCGACAGCATTCTTCGGGATCAGTTAATCGAGGGGATATGAAGTGAAGCGCTAAGGAGCGAATTGTTGCTGAAGGTGCGGAGTTCTCCTGGATTCACCTATGCCGAAATACAGGAAGAGGCAGTAGCACGGACTTTGGAAGTGAGGCCTGCTCTGCAGTGGAGTAACCTGCAAGTGGCTAACACAAGAGAGCCGAGACCAGACCCTGTTCAGGCACAGCTGGCAGTTTTACAGAAAACCGTGGAAAGCCTGAAGGAACAGGTGCAACGGATGCAAGTTCGGGAGATGCCTCTGATATGCTCGGCCCTGACTAACCCCCCTATTCCCCTATATGGGCAACCACCCTATACCTCAGGGAGGACGCTGACTGCTCCTTGACCTGATGCAGCCGGAGGTAGGGCAAGAAGATCGGTTCAATGTTGGCGATGGCGAGATCTGGGGCATATGCAGCGGTACTGCCAGAAAAACCTGCCGGCTGAAATCCCGACATCGGTAAAAGAGAGGCCCTCGCTGTAGTTGGGCATACGGCGAGGCAGGAACGAAAATCAACGCCCAACGTCTGTTCCGAAGATCTGATTGCGGAGAATCCCACGTTAGATGTGCAGTTTGCAGGAAAGTAGGTGGCGTGCTTAGTGGATACTGGATCGGAGGTGACGACCATGCCGATAGAATTTTTCAAGACGCACTTCGAAGAGGCCATCAAGACGGAGTCGGAAAATCTGCTAAGGCTGAAGGCCGCTAATAATGAAGAAATTCTAGTGGCAGGCATTGCATGGATGAAAGTACAGCTGTGCGGTCATGAATTGGGAACCAAAGGAGTGGTGCTCGTGAAGACACAGGCGAGGCCAAATCTTCCGGTGGTTCTTGGAATGAACATCCTGAGGGAGCTGGGCTCCCTTTTGTTTGAGCGTGATGGCCGAAGATATTGGAAATGAGCGACACCTCACAAAGCCACTTAGAGGGCCCTGCAAAAGGTGGTCCGTTCGTGCGGCATTCAGAAGAGTTCGGCTGAAGGAAGAATGGTGGGAGCAGTGTATGTCCCATGCGGGTCTGCTGTTGTGATCGCCCCTGGTCAAGAGAAGCTTGTGTTGATGCCGGTAGGGATGCACAGGAAGCTGAATGATGTGGAGGTGGTTCTGGAACCGGTGGGACGGTCAGGAGGTACGGACAGTCCGATGATAGCTCGAACGTTGGCTATTGTGCAAAATGGAAGTGTACCAATGAGGTGTCTGAATCTGCAGAATCATGAGGTGACTCTGGCAGTGGGTACGAAGCTGACTGAGGTATATGTGTGTGACGAAGGAGTCATCCCCAAAAGCCAGTTCACACTGAGGGGAGACCGCCGGACCGCCTGGACCCTGTCGATGCAGGCGGCAGCTGAAGAATCCCCCACGCCCACGTGGAATGGCAGAAAGATTATGGAGATCATAGGAGTGGATGAGTCCCAGTTGGCTCCCGAGCAGGCTCGCAGACTGGAGGCTTCACTGTGGGAATATCAGGCTGTTTTCTCCAGGGGAGATGAAGACTTTGGTTGTACATAGATTGTGGAGCACAAGATACCCACAGGAAACGCCCCCCCAATTCGGGAGAGATATCGTCAGATCTCACCGAGGCTTTATCAGGAGGTCAAAGGAATGCTGGCGCAGATGCTGGATAATGGAGTGGTACGGCCAAGTCAAAGTCCTTGGGCTGCACCGGTCGTGTTGGTCTGGAAAAAGGATGGATCCATACGGTTTCGTGTTGATTACCGTAATCTGAATGTGCTCACAGTACGTCAATCCTACCCGTTGCCCCGGATCGAGGAATCCCTGTCTGCCTGGGAAAGGTGAAGTACTTCTCCACTCTTGACCTGGCCATCGGCTACTGGCAGGTGCCCGTGGCATCTCAAGATCGGCAGAAGACAGCATTCATCTTGCTGATGGGACTGTACGAATTTAATCGAATGCCCTTCGGACTGACTAATGCTCCAGGAACGTTTCAGTGGTTAATGGAATACTGGTTGGGCGATTACAATTTTGAGTCCGTGTTGATCTATCTGGAGAATGTGATTATATTTGGAGATTCGCTCGACGACCACCTGAAGAAGCTCGAGCAAGTGTTGCACCGACTGAGGGACAATGGACTTAAGATCAAGCCAATGAAATGTCACTTGTTCCAGACGCAGATCGAGTATCTGTGACATGTAGTGTCGGCTGAGGGTGTGCGGCCAGCACTGAGTAAAATTTAGGCCATTTAGGAGTGGCCCCATCCCAAGACCGTGAGAGAAGTATGGGCATTTCTCGGTTTAGCCGGATACTACCATCGGTTTGTGAAAGACTTTGCTAAAGTGGCTGAACCACTGAATGAGTTGTTGAGAGAGACGGCTCAGGGGCCCAAGAATCAGCCGATTCAGTGGACGGACCGACAATAACAGGCATTCGATCGGATCCGGGCCGCTCTTGTGCAGGCACCTTTATTGGCGTGTGCTCGCTTTGATCAACCATTCACCCTGAACACTGACAGAAGTCTCTATGGTCTGGGAGCCGTGTTAGCTCAAGAACAAGATGGGAGTGAGTGAGTCATCGCGAATGCTAGCCTGTATTTACGGGATACAGAGCGAAATCCGGACAATTACAGCTCGTTTAAGCTGGAGATGTTGGCCCTGGTGTGGGCCATGACCGAGAAGTTTGCAGAGTACCTGGCTGGGTCGGAGATTCTAATGATGGCGGACAATAATCCGCTTGCACACTTAGAAAACGCTAAACTAGGAGCCCTGGAGCAGAGAGAGGTGGCGTGGATGTCCAAGTTTAATTACCGGATCCGGTTCCGTTAGGGTAAAGAAAACTCCAGTGCCAACGCATTATCACGAGTGACCCGAGGCACACCCGAGCAGGTGGTGGATGAAGACCTCAAGGATACTGAGATCCCCGATTTGAGGCGATTGCCTGTGTTCGTGGACGTGGCACGCTCAAGTGGGGTGGCGACACGGGTCGCCACATTGCTGGGCAAGACTTTTCAAGAGTGGGCCGAGTTACAGGATTCAGACTCTGAACTGTCACGAGTAAAGAAATGGCTGAGTCCAAAGTCCTGGCCCGATGGGAGAGCAAGAGCCCGGCTGGGTGCAGAAGGACAAAAGCTGCTAAGGCAGTGGGATCGATTGGCCATAGCGGAGGGGATACTGTAATGCTGGATCTACATAGCGGCAGAGCTAGGTACCGTTGGCTGTTAGTAATCCCAGCTTCAGTGGCTCTGGACATTGCCCGGGAAGCTTATATGCGGGGTGCACACTTTGGGCCTGAGAAGACTTATCGTTGGCTGTAGCGGTACGTGTACACACCTGGCTTGGAAGAAGTTGTGAAAGAGGTGTGTGGTAGGTGCCGGGCATGTGAGCTGAATAAGTCCCTGGAACAGAGGGCTCCTGTTCAGACAATTGTGACGTCTGCCCCGTTGGAAGTGCTAATGGTGTATTATTTGTCAATCGGGTACGCCAGAAGTGGTCATCATTCATGCCTAGTCATGACTGATCACTTTACTAATTTTGCCGTTGCTGTCCCCACCAAAGATCAGACTGCTAAGTCCGCAGCTGAGGCAATTTGTAAGCATTTCATCCAGGTTTATGTGTGTCCTCAAAGGATACATTCAGATCAAGGTGCTTGCTTTCAAGGTCAGCTCATGACGGAGTTGCTGCAAGTCTATGGGATTCAGCAATCACGGACAATGCCCTACCATCCACAGGGAAATGGGGCCTGTGAACGGTTCAACCAAACCTTGCTTCAACTGCTGAGAACGCTGGAACAGAGGCAGAAGGAGCTTATGTAGGCCTACAACAATAGGGTCCATAGCACCACAGGATTCACTCCTTACGCGATGATGTTCGGTCGGCCTGGGCGAGAAATTGAAGAACTGTACCTGACAAGCCAGAATATCATACAGCCAGTGAGTGGGTCCAGGATCATCGCTGAAGGTTTGCGGGAAATCCACCGGATAGTAAAAGACCGTGTGCAGGATCATCCCCACCAAGATCGGGGGCCTGTGCACCTAGATGAGTTCCGGGTGGATGATAAGGTGCTAGTGCGAGTCACGTGTCCGGAAGATAAGTTGAGTGACAGGTGGGAGGATACGCCCTACACAGTAGTGGAAAGGGTATTCCCAGGGGGAAGTGTGTACACAGTGGTTCTTGAAGGGTACATTGGACCCCGTTACACAATGCACAAAAACTGGCTAAGGGGGTGTATGTCCGACACACCTGCCTGTCACCCTGAGACACCTGCCCCACCTACAGCGATTGCACCAAGTAATGTTGAATGTGACTGTTGGGATGACTTGGGGGTGGAACCCTCGGACTTGCAAAGTCCGATAGCGCACGATCCAGGTGTTCCACACACCGCCCCTGATGTTACTGTTCCACCAGATGCGGTGGACCCTCCATCGAACTCGGCAAGTACTGGTTTGCAGAGATCGAAGAGGAGCACAGCTGGTGTTCTCCAAATACGATATAATCCTGCGGAGTATGTGTTACATATGTGTTGTACGAAACCATTTGTCGGGGCGCCAAATTGTAAGTGGGGTGGATTGTAGCATGTTGGCATGTGTTTCTAGTAATGAGTTCATATTACTGATAGCATAAATTTATCCTGCAATGACTTAGTCCGGCCATTAGGGGTCAGCAAGAGACAAGTAAAGAAAAGCCCGGGGATCTGTGAAAAAGCCCGGGAATCTGAGATCCAGGAAGACCTCTGAGGGGACGAGACGTGTCTGATGTCCAGAGACAATTGGAGCTTGCAGAGACTTGAGCCGGATGGTGTGTCCAAGAAGAAACTGTGCCTTGTGAGTAACTGAGATATGTGACCAGTCACCAACTGTGTAGTTAGCTAGGGAAAGCTAGTTAGTAATCCCAGTAGTACTGAGAACTGCCCAGTGTATATCATTGCTGATGGACTGATCAGGCTTGATCCAGAGATTGCGAAAGATCTGGTATAACAAGACTTTGTGTACGTGGATACTACAAAGGAGCCCTGTTGTGAACTATACATTGAGACTGAGATCAATTCTGATTCCTGCCTGCGCCGGGATATGCTAGAGAACTTGGTATGAAGGAGAAGCTGATTAAACCTTGTGGCCAGAGATCAGGGTCTAATAAAAGGTTTAGTTTGTTAATTGCTTGTGTATATTAAATTAGAGAGATTTCTCTTTGCTCTTGTAGGAAGAGAAATTGTACACCGTATAGACAACGCGTTGGCTAAACATAGAGTGTTTATTAAGGGGAAAAACAAGGGTACCTGGATCCCATTGTATTAGTGTGGGAGGGGAGTGTAAGGTTATATTCCTGGGAGGACCACGTGCCACGTCCGCAGTAACTTCCTGGGTAGCCCCTGTACTGAATAAGGGTGGGAGCGGCATAGCCCAGGGGTAGTTTGGCTCATTCCTGCGAGATTGGCACTTGGGCTCTCTCGGGCTGCATAACTTGTATTTTGTATTCGTGGCTGTTGTGGCTCATACTTTGTAGGAAAGTACAACCCTTTTATTTGTTTGACAAGTATAAAGAAAGTTGATTTGCCACTACACTGAGGTCAGAGTCATTCATAGCATCGCCGTATCCCTCATACACATTCCACCAGCGTTCCGGACGTTACATCCCCAAGGATGAGTCAGACTAGTGCTAGTTCACAATTCTCTTCCTGATATATTGGCTGATTTCTTTAGACTTTCCCATGATGCTACACAAAGAAGCAGTGTTTCAGGTGTGCATTAAAATACATCCATAGGTGTGTGTCTAATTAACTCAGATGTTGCCAAAAAATCAGAAGCTTCCAAACACATGACATCATCATATGGGCAGTCCAGAATTGTTTAAAGGCATAGTAATCTGTGTATATAAACAATATAGTGTATGTAAACTTTTGACTTTGCAGTAATTAATAAAAATGCCTTAAAACATTTTCTCTCATTATTTTGGCATTTGGCAAATATTAAAAATTATAGTAATCCTAATTGACCTAAAACAGGAAAGGTTTATTCAGATTTCATGTCAGATATTGAGAAAAACATGCATATATAGTGTAAGTAAACTTCTGGTTTTAACTGTATCACTTATAACTTCATGGTGCACGTGTGTCATTACACGGCAGCCAATTCTGAACAAACTAAGCTGCAGTGTAAAGCATGTGTGAGTTACAGAGCAGCCCCCTGGACCACTAATGAGACTAGAGATGGATTTCAGACCACCCTGACTCCAGTCGACAACAATGCTGCAGTCATGAATGATAGCGCTGTCCTAATGGAGTAACGCTGGGGTGTCCTCTCCTCTAGGACTGTAGTGACGTGTGTTGAGCACAATGGATGAATTCCAATGTGAAATATCAGCCAACACTTCTGATTAAGAATCCTGCTCCTCTGTTGGAGGCTTTTATGACCAGTACATTTTCAGATGTCAGTCTAATCTATTCATTTTTATTTTTGCTCTGGGGATTGAACATTATGATAAAGAATGTGACTGGGCAGATAAACCAGACCACAGATCAGTGGTCAGAGCATTCACAGGACAGTGTCACAGGAAGCGCAATTTACAAAAATATTGTTCCAAAACTCCTGCAGATTCTGGTGTGGAGAGAACTGACATATTTGCTGCTCGCCTTCTTCTCTACCATGTATGTGGAACCCGTCAGCTCTGCACACACAGTGAGGAGATTATCCCGACCTTTACAGCAGGCCATACATCTATAATATAACCGGAGATGCATCCCTCTGTCTGAAGCCGTTATAGACTGCGCAAACGCGACACACCAGTCTGGCTCCAGACAGAAGATCGCATGGAGCCGTTACAAGTAAGAAGAGTGTATGGTGCCAGAGACACTGAATGCATACCGCGATCTCCGGCGCCACACTTACATACTTACCTGACTGGGAGGAGCGTTGCCGCGGAGCCTCTCTTCTCACCGAAGACCGGGGCAGGAGTGAGGCGTCGGAATCAGCGCATGCACCTAGCGCTATCCGGCACCATTTTACTGAAGACACGTTTGCAGTGTGTCTTCAGCAAAATGGCGCCGGACAGCGCGGTATGGGCACGCGTGTACTCGGGCGCCGCACTCCTCCTCTGGCCTCCGGCAGAACGGGACACAGCACTGGAGCACAGGGATGAACGGTGAGTATAACTGTTTATTTTTTTTGTATGTGTGCAGCGTGATAGGGATGAGGGGTGCCATACATACCAGGATTGGGGAGTGAGGGGACCACACATAGCAGGGGGGGGCATGCATACCAGGATAGGGATGAGGGGTACCATGTATACTAGGATAGGGATGAGGGGTACCATGCATACCAGGATAGGGATGAGGGGTACCATACATACCAGGATAGGGATGAGGGGTACCATACATACCAGAATCAGGATGAGGGGTACCGTATATACCAGGATGAGGGATGGGGTGCCATGCATACCAGGATTGGGGATGAGGAAGCCATGCATACCAGGATGAGGGATTGAGTACCATGCATACCAGGATTGGGGGATGAGGGGTGCAATGCATACCAGGATTGGGATGAGGGGTGCCATATATACCAGGATGAGAGTTGGGGTGCCATGCATACCAGGATTGGGATGAGGGGTGCCATGCATACCAGGATTGGGGATGAGGGGTGCCATGCATACCAGGATTGGGGATGAAAGGTGCCATGCATACCAGGATTGGGGATGAGGGGGCCATGCATACAAGAATGAGGGATCGGTTGCCATGCATGCCAGGATTGGGATGAGGGGTGCAATGCGTACCAGGATTGGGAATGAGGGGTGCAATGCGTACCAGGATTGGGGATGTGGGGTGCCATGCGTACCAGGATTGGGGATGAGGGGTGCCACGCGTACCAGGAATGGGGATGAGGGGTGCCATACGTACAAAAATTGGGGATGACGGGTGCCATGCGTACCAAGATTGAGGATGAGGGTTGCCATGCGAACCAGGATTGGGGATGAGGGGTGCCATGCATACTAGGATTGGGGATGAGGGGTACCATGCATACCAGGATGAGGGATGGGGAGCCATGCATACCAGGATTCCGATGAGGGGCCATGCATACCAGGATAGGTATGAGGGATACCATGTATACCAGGATAGGGATGAGGGGTACCATGCATACCAGGATAGGGATGAGGGGTACCATACATACCAGGATTGGGGGATGAGGGGTGCCATGCATACCAGGATTGGGATGAGGGGTGCCACATATACCAGGATGAGAGATGGGATGCCATGCATACCAGGATTGGGGATGAGGGATGCCATGCATACCACGATTGGGAATGAGGGGTGCAATGCTTACCAGGATTGGGAATGAGGGGTGCCATGTGTACCAGGATTGGGGATGAGGGGTGCCATGCGTACCAGGAATGGGGATGAGGGGTGCCATACGTACAAAACTGGGGATGATGGGTGCCATGCCTACCAAGATTGAGGATGAGGATTGCCATGCATACCAGGATTGGGGATGAGGGGTGCAATGCATTCCAGGATTGGGGATGAGGGGTGCCATGCATACCAGGATTGGGGATGGGGTGTCATGCATACCAGGATTGGGAATGAGGAGTACCATGCATACCAGGATGAGGGATGGGATGCCATGCATACCAGGATAGGGATGTGGGGGGGCCATGCATACCAGGATAGGGATGAGGGGCCATGCATACCAGGATAGGGATGAGGGGTACCATGTATACCAGGATAGGGATGAGGGGTACCATGCATACCAGGATAGGGATGAGGGGTACCATACATACCAGTATGGGGGTTGAGGGGTGCCATGCAAACCAGGATGAGGGATGGGGTGCCATGCATACCAGGATTGGGGATGAGGAAGCCATGCATACCAGGATGAGGGATTGGGCGCCATGCATACCGAGATTGGGAAATGAGGAAGCCATGCATACCAGGATGAGGGATTGAGTACCATGCATACCAGGATTGGGGGATGAGGGGTGCCATGCATACCAGGATTGGGGATGAAAGGTGCCATGCATACCAGGATTGGGGATGAGGGGGCCATGCATACAAGAATGAGGGATCGGGTGCCATGCATGCCAGGATTGGGATGAGGGGTGCAATGCGTACCAGGATTGGGAATGAGGGGTGCAATGCCTACCAGGATTGGGGATGAGGGGTGCCATGCGTACCAGGATTGGGGATGAGGGGTGCCACGCGTACCAGGAATGGGGATGAGGGGTGCCATACGCACAAAAATTGGGGATGACGGGTGCCATGCGTACCAAGATTGAGGATGAGGGTTGCCATGCGTACCAAGATTGGGGATGAGGGGTGCCATGCATACTAGGATTGGGGATGAGGGGTACCATGCATACCAGGATGAGGGATGGGGTGCCATGCATACCAGGATGAGGGATGGGATGCCATGCATATCAGGATAAGGATGTGGGGAAGCCATGCATACCAGGATTCCGATGAGGGGCCATGCATACCAGGATAGGTATGAGGGATACCATGTATACCAGGATAGGGATGAGGGGTACCATGCATACCAGGATAGGGATGAGGGGTACCATACATACCAGGATTGGGGGATGAGGGGTGCCATGCATACCAGGATTGGGATGAGGGGTGCCACATATACCAGGATGAGAGATGGGGTGCCATGCATACCAGGATTGGGGATGAGGGATGCCATGCATACCAGGATTGGGGATGAGAGGTGCCATGCATACCAGGATTGGGGATGAGGGGGCCATGCATACAAGAATGAGGGATGGGGTGCCATGCATGCCAGGATTGGGAATGAGGGGTGCAATGCGTACCAGGATTGGGGATGAGGGGTGCCATGCGTACCAGGATTGGGGATGAGGGGTGCCATGCGTACCAGGAATGGGGATGAGGGGTGCCATACGTACAAAGATTGGGGATGACGGGTGCCATGCGTACCAAGATTGAGTATGAGGATTGCCATGCATACCAGGAATGGGGATGAGGGGTGCAATGCATACCAGGATTGGGGATGAGGGCTGCCATGCATGCCAGGATTGGGGATGGGGTGTCATGCATACCAGGATTGGGAATGAGGAGTACCATGCATACTAGGATGAGGGATGGGATGCCATGCATACCAGGATAGGGATGTGGGGGGGCCATGCATACCAGGATAGGGATGAGGGGCCATGCATACCAGGATAGGGATGAGGGGTACCATGTATACCAGGATAGGGATGAGGGGTACCATGCATACCCAGATAGGGATGAGGGGTACCATACATACCAGTATTGGGGTTGAGGGGTGCCATGCAAACCAGGATGAGGGATGGGGTGCCATGCATACCAGGATTGGGAATGAGGGGGGCCATGCATACCAGGATGCGGATGAGGGCCATGCATACCAGGATAGGAATGAGGGGTACCATGTACAGTACAGACCAAAAGTTTGGACACACCTTCTCATTTAAAGATTTTTCTGTATTTTCAAGACTTTGAAATTTGTACTTACACACTGAAGGCATCAAAACTATGAATTAACACATGTGGAATTATATACTTAACAAAAAATTGTGAAACAACTGAAAATATGTCTTATATTCTAGGTTCTTCAAAGTAGCCACCTTTTGCTTTGATGACTGCTTTGCACACTCTTGGCGAGCTTCAAGAGGTAGTCACCGGAAATGGTCTTCCAACAATCTTGAAGGAGTTCCCAGAGATGCTTAGCACTTGTTGGCCCTTTTGCCTTCACTCTGCGGTCCAACTCACCCCAAACCATCTTGATTGGGTTCAGGTCTAGTGACTGTGGAGGCCAGGTCATCTGGCGTAGCACCAGGGGCGTACATAGAAATCATGGGGCCCCATAGCAAAAGTCCAAACTGGGCCCCCCTTCCCCGTAAAAAAAAATCTGCAACGTAACTGGAATCACAGTGTATAGGCGCAGTCACAAAAGGACATAGCTATCTACTTTGGAAGACAGGGAAATGGACATGTCTTGTAGCATATACATAGTAAATGTGCCCTTACTGAAGCCTTTTTATTGTTCTCAACCCTTTTATCGCCGTATAGATTTAAATACCCCCAAAAAAGCATCCAACACACTGTATGATAACCCCTACAGTAAATTCCCCTACTGTAACCCTCACATGCACTGTATGATGACTCCATAGTCCCCCCAGCAAAGTATGATGTCCACACAACCACCCACACAATATGATAGCTCTGACAGCATCCAAACACAGTATGATGGTCCACACACACTCCCCATAGCAACCCCCCCTAACACAGTATGAAGGTCCCCGCAAAGTATGATGATCCCCACAGACCCACATTGTATGATGATCCTCACACAGTTTGATGGCCCCATAGCCCCTCCACAGGACCTCCAAACATTATGATGAAGGTACCCACAGTATGATGGTCAGCACATTTCCCCCTCACACAGTAAGCAGCACAGTGGCTCAGTGGTTAGCACTGCAGCCTTGCAGCTCTGGGGTACTGGGTTCAAATCCCACCAAGGACATCATCTGCAATGAGTTTGTATGTTCTCCCTGTGTTTGTGTGGGTTTCATCCGGGTTCTCTAGTTTCCTTCCACACTCCAAGACATACTGATAGGGAATGTAAATTGTCAGCCCCAATGGGGACAGTGCTGATAATGTCTGTGAAGTGCTGTGGAATTAATGGCACTATATAAGTGAGTAAAATAAATATATACTGTATTTTGCGGATTATAAGACGCACCCCAAATTTTGGGGTGCAGAATAGGAAAAAATATTTGTTGTTTATTTTTAAATAAAATGGTGTGCCTTATAATCCTTTTTACCTGGGGGCAATGGTAGTGGAGGGGGGGTCACAGGAGCCAGGCTCACACATACCGGAGACTGGCGGGAGAGGAGGCTACGGCAGGAGACGGGCGATGCTGCGGCCCCACCCTCAGAGGAAATGTCAGTGATTCAAGGCGGTGGTGGTGGCAGCGGGAGCTAGGCGAGTTCAGCGAGGCGATGCTGCGGCCCTGTCCTCAGAAGTCGGCGGTGAGCGGAGGCAAGGTTCCCTATCCTGTACATAGCCCTGCGCTGTGCTTTTGTAAAATGGCCGCCGGAGCATGCGCAGATCGAGATCTCTAGAGAACTCGGCCAGCTCCCGCCGCCACCACCACCACCTTGAATCACTGACATTTCTTCTGAGGGCGGGGCCGAAGAATCGCCCCGCTACTGCCGCAGCCGCCGCCAACCTCCTGTGTTTGGAAACCCTATCCGACACCGCCCCCCAAGTAACCATAACTTTTCATTATAAGACGCACACCCTTTTTCCTCCCAAATTTTGGCGGAAAAAGTGTGTCTTATAATCCGAAAAATACAGTGAGTAAAATAAAATAAATAAATAATATTGGCCCCCATAGTAGTCCCCACCACAATATGATGGTTGCCACAAGCCCCCCACATCATATGATGACCCCCTTTCAGTAGTCCCCATCACAGTATAAGACCCCACAGACCCTTACAAGTCCTGACTAGGAGAGCATGAGCTGCCGTGCAGATAAATGTGTGTAAAGCAGTAATTTATACAATTTATTAATGTTCAGCTCTAATCCCCTCTGGTCCCAGAAGTTCCTCCTCAAGCCTTTTGGTGACCGACACAGGACAGTGTGACAGTAGCTCTAGCTCGGTGTGAAGGAGGCTTTCTGACTCTCTTTGTGCACAATCACAGCCCTCCTCACCATAAACCTGTAAATAGTTAGCAGAATTCTATTTACGACCCCTCCCCCTGCCTTAACACCCGCACATCCAACAATCAGCATGCAGGTGGAAACTCATCTGACTGAGTCATTTCACACAGAGAGCCCAGCGCTGCCCTGCTAACCTGCAGTGTCAGCTGAGTGTCACCCCGGCCTCCAGGACGCTCCCTCTGTCTCCATTAGCCAGGCTCCAATGATCACCACGCTCCGGGTGCTCAGCTCCTCTCTGCTGTGCACGCAGCGCAGTGATCTAGAGGGGCGTGTCTATGGAGAGAGCAGCCGGCTCTGGGCCCCCTGAACGCTGGGGCCCCATAGCAGTCGCGTGGTCTGCCTCTATGGGCGGTACGCCACTGCGTAGCACCCCATCCCTCTCCTTCTTGGTCAAATAGCCCTTACACAGCCTGGAGGTGTGTTTGGGGTCATTGTCCAGTTGAAAAATAAATGATGGTCCAAATAAACGCAAACAGGATGGAATAGCATGCCACTGCAAGATTCTGTGGTAGCCATGCTGGTTCAGTCTGCCTTCAATTTTGAATAAATCCCCAACAGTGTCACCAGCAAAGCACCCCCACACCATCACACCTCCTCCTCCATGCTTCACGGTGGGAACCAGGCATGTAGAGTCCATCCGTTCACCTTTTCTATGTCGCACAAAGACATGGTGGTTGGAACCAAAGATCTCAAATTTGGACTCATCAGACCCAAGCACAGATTTCCACTGGTCTAATGTCCATTCCTTGTGTTCTTAAGCCCAAACAAGTCTCTTCTGCTTGTTCCCTGTCCTTAGCAGTGGTTTTCTAGCAGCTATTTTACCATGAAGGCCTGCAGCACAAAGTCTCCTCTTAACAGTTGTTGTAGAGATGTGTCTGCTGCTAGAACTGTGTGGCATTGACCTGGTCTCTAATCTGAGCTGCTGTTAACCTGCGATTTCTGAGGCTGGTGACTCGGATAAACTTATCCTCAGAAGTAGAGGTGACTCTTGGTCTTCCTTTCCTGGGGCGGTCCTCATGTGAGCCAGTTTCTTTGAAGCGCTTGATGGTTTTTGCAACTGCACTTGGTGACACATTCAAAGTTTGCCCAATTTTTCGTACTGACTGACCTTCATTTCTTAAAGTAATGATGGGCACTCGTTTTTCTTTACTTAGCTGCTTTTTTCTTGCCATACTACAAATTCTAACAGTCTATTCAGTAGGACTATCAGCTGTGTATCCACCTGACTTCTGCACAACACAACTGATGGTCCCAACCCCATTTATAAGGCAAGAAATCCCACTTATTAAACCTGACAGGGCACACCTGTGAAGTGAAAACCATTTCCGGTGACTACCTCTTGAAGCTCATCAAGAGAATGCAAAGAGTGTGCAAAGCAGTTATCAAAGTAAAGGTGGCTACTTTGAAGAACCTAGAATATAAGACATATTTTCACTTGTTTCACACTTTTTTGTTAAGCATATAATTCCACATGTGTTAATTCATAGTTTTGATACCTTCAGTGTGAAAGTACAATTTTGAAAGTCATGAAAATACAGAAAAATCTTTCAATGAGAAGATGTGTCCAAACTTTTGGTCTGTACTGTATACCAGGATAAGGATGAGGGGTACCATGCATACCAGGATGAGGGATGGGGTGCCATGCATACCAGAATAGGGATGAGGGGTACCATGCATACCAGGATGAGGGGTACCATACATACCAGGATAGGGATGAGGAGTGTCATGCATACCAGGATGGGGGTGAAGGGCCCATGCATACCAGGATAAGGCTGAAAGGGCCATTCATACCAGGATTGGGTATGAGAGACCATGCATACCAGGATGAGGGGTGCCATGCATACCAGGATTGGGGGTGAGGGGTGCCATGCATACCGGGATTGGGGGTGAAGGGTGCCATGCATACGAGGATGTGGATAAAGGGTGTCATGCATACCAGGATAGGGATGAGGGGTGTTATGCATACCAGGATATGGATGAGGGGTGCCATGCATACCAGGATAGGGATGAGGGGTGCCATGCATACCAGGATAGGGATGAGGTGTGATAGGCATACCAGGATAGGATGGGGGCAGCACATAACAGCATGGGATAACAGGATTGGGGAGCACAAATACCAGGATGGGGGCAGCACAAATACCAGGATGTTGGCAGCACATACCAATAAAAATGCTCGCTACCCGGGCGTAGAATGGGTTCAATAGCTAGTATTGTATAAAGCCGGCAGCCATCACTCCTAACTCCTCCTAACACATGCATGTTCCATTTGGCTGAGCATGTGTGTGCTCATATCTGAGAAAAAGCATGAAGACCCCTAAACACATTAGTGCAAAGTCAGCTGAACCCGCCAATTTACTATATCTAACGTGTATTGTGGGTCTCTCAACCCATGACAAACTGCAACGTCCCATACTTTTGTTTTAAGCTTTTGCTTTGAGATAAGTCGTCCTTAGAAGGGCCTGGCAGTCAACTACTCCTCTTTCTCCTTAAAAACTGCACGCCTATTTAGGCAGAACCACCTACATGTGTATAGGGAGGACAGGCAAGATGGCTGACTGCCCTTCCTGCATTATACAAACATGACTTATTTGTGTAGGCTCTGCTGTTTATGATTTTTGTAGGACTTTTACTGTTCCAATCAAAATTTTTGAACCCCCAATAAAAATTAGGTTTCTTTGCAAAATTCACAAAGTTTCTGCTGTTTCCAATAAACCAATCAAACAAGAACAGTGTAAATGAGGCAAAATAAATAATATAACATCACTACTGCATAAGAGGCCACTAATAATGGAGATTATACAGAAACTTTTATAGATTGTTCTTCTTTTTATTTTTCCATAAATGATGTTATTATCATGGAAGGTGATGGAGCAGATGATGATGATGACTCCACTCCTCAGGCCTCGGCTTGCACTTGTGCTGTTTTTAGAAATCCAGGTCTGCATCACACATGACGGAGAGGTGAAGAGCAGGAATGTTTTCCTGAATCCCTCTAGGATGTTCATCCTACAACACTGCGTTCAACCATATGGCCTTCTTTCTGTCCATGTCCAGGCAGGTGAAGGAGCAGCCGCTTCCTTCTGTCTATCCATGTCCAGGTGGGTGAAGGAGCAGCCGCTTCCTTCAGTATATCCATATCCGATTAATGAAGGAGCAGCCGCTTCCTTCTGTCTGTCCTTTTCCACCACATTGTAGATGAGTCGTCCAGATGGTGACATAGCAAGTATGACTGGAAGAATTCCTCCAATTTCAGCCAATAATTACTTACTATGTTGATCCAGAGGAAGGCGAAAAATAACCCCGAAGACTAGTTGTTGGATAATCCTCATATCAGGGGAAAAAAATTCCTTCCTGACCCCAAATATGGCGATCGGAATGAATCCCTGGATGGTTGGTGCTCTAATCTACTTGGATGTTATGTGGTGGAAGCTCGGTAGGTTTGTCAAAGTCCGGTTAATAAGAAAGTCCAGTGTAGTTGTATCATCCGATTAAAGGTTCATTCCTAGATGTTGCTGGAATGGGGCTGATTTCTCTCAGCCTAATACTCCTGTAAGAAGAGAAATATACACGTCTGAGAATCAGCCCCTCACATACAGTATATACTGTATACAGGGGGTGTAAGAATAAGGTGTATAGTGTGTATGTGTGTTACTGGGCAGTGATATAGATGTCCCTATATGATATACTTACAGAAGTCCCATGGGAATGGTGGATCGGCTGTGCCGGATTCCACTTTGCTCCAGTCTATGGAGTTGAAGAACGGATGGGATCTGATGGACGATATAATAGCCAATCGAGAGAATGGAATTTTGCAGAGGAGCTGGAAAATGAAAGAGACCATTAGTCATGATATTATGTATTATTAGTAGCAAGTTATTACACAATGTCTATGAACTGTCCACATCTTATGTTCATATCTTCTTATCACCCTCCATCATCCTGTCTTCATCTGATCCTACTCACCCCTTCCATGATATCGATGGCATCAGGGCAGATGCTTGGTGGATAACAAGGAACATCATTCTGCAGTGATTCGCAATATTCCTCTTTTGAGCCGAGGCTATAGAACGGCTGATCACCTACAATCATCGTAAATAGTAGGGCGCCAAAGGAAAATGAGTCCACCTGATAGTTGTGGTCTTCTCCATACATTATCTGTGGGAACATGAGACAGGAAATGAGCTGAATACACTAGTGAGGGGATTTACCCACAGGCCATGAGGACCGATCTGTGATTAGATATGAGCAGGATACATAGGCATCAGAGTATTACTCAGTCCTATCAGCATCAATCAGACGGAGGTTCCTTACCTCTGGCGCAGCGTAACCAATAGAGCCTACTAATTCATTAAATGTTTCCTTCTCAAACACTTTTATTGCTGATGAGCCAAAGTCAGCGATTTTGATGTGTCCGATGTCATCTAGGAGAATGTTCTCAGGCTTCAGGTCACTGCAGGAAAAAGAGCAGATACTGATTGTGAGGAGGATAATTCATAAAAAGAACGTAATACAATAGATATGTAAGGAAGGAGACAACAGGGAGTCAGAGGTGATATATTTATGTCTGTAGCTGAACTGATTACCGATGTATGATGCCTTTTTCATGAAGATATTGGATTCCGCAGACCATCTCTGCTGCAAAGAGCCTATGGAGAAGAAAGTAGAGGATCAGTGGTTACACACACAATCATACAGAGAGCATGAGGAGATCACACACCTGTCCCATGCACATGCACATCTTCATTTTCTCCTGTTGTCATTGTCCATTGCTGGGATTACAATGTACGGGCAAAAGATTATTAGGATTCAGTTATAAGACATTTACCTTGTTGCCTTTATATCATAAGGCATTGATTTTTCCATGTGATCAAACAGGTCTCCTCCAGCCATGTAGTCCATCGCTATGATGTATTGATTAGGTGTCTCCATAAATCCCCGCAGAGAGGTTAGGAAGCGGCACCCAGTGGCCCTTTTCAGGACTTCTATCTCAGTAATGACTTTGTCCTCAGCACGACGACTCTGGTCCATGATTTTGACAGCCAGCAGTTCTTCACTGATCGGATCTGATGCCAAGATGACCTGAAGGAAAATCACAACAGATCAGACCAAACTCTGTCATCCCACAGGAATCAGTCTAATGCAGAGCTGGATAATGTGCGTCTCACGGACCGAGACAGCAAAAAGGCTGTCCCAATGCCACCGCTATCCGCACATCCTCAGTATGCAGACACAGGTAAATACATTGGTGGAAGAGGGGCTGCCAACTACTTCTTCCACCAATCAGCATGTGAGACAGCAGACGTGATGACTTCATTACATCGTGTCTGCTGTATGGAAAGTCAGTTCACCGGAGACAGGAGCAAAGTGTTGGGGGAACGGGACCGAGGTGAGTATGTGCTGGTTTCTTTTTTTCCCCCATATATGTATGAGATGTTTGCATGTATATAGGAGGCCATGAGGGGCTCATACTGTATGTAGGAGGCAATGTGAGGGCTCATACTGTAAATAGTAGGCAATGTGGCGGCTTATACTGTATATAGGAGGCAATGTGGGGGCTCATACTGTATATAAGAGACAATGTTGGGGCTCATACTGTATATAAGAGGCAATGTGGGGGCTCATACTGTAAATAGGAGGCAATGTGGGGGCTCATACTGTAAATTTGAGGCAATGTGAGGGTTCATACCTTAAATAGGAGGCAATGTGGGGGCTCATACTGTAAATAGGAGGCAATGTGGGGGCTTATACTGTATATAGGATGCAATGTGGGGGCTCATACTGTATGTAGGAGGCGATGTGGGAGTTCAAACTGTATATAAGAGGCAATGTGGAGGCTCATACTGTATATAAGAGACAATGTGGAGCTCATACTGTATATAGGGGACAATGTGGAGGTTCATACTGTATAAAGAGAGGTAATGTGGGGCTCATATTTTATATAGGGTCTATGTGAGGGCTCATATTGTATATAAAGAGGCTATGTGGGGGCTCGCTCTGCATATAGAGAGGCTATGTGGAGGCTTAAGCTATATACAGGTGGCTATGTGGGGGCTCATACTTTAAGGGGCAATTTTGGGGCTCATACTGTATATAGAGGACTGTGTGTGGGCTCATACTGTATATAGAGAAGCTATGTGGGGGCTTACACTTTATGTAGGAAGTTGTGTGGGAGTTCATACTGTAAATAGGGCGCTGTTATTGGGCTCATACGGTATATAGGGGGTGTCAGCAATACGTAATTTTGCTCAATTTAAGTGATAATATAAAATACTAATTATAATTGTAATAAATATGTTAATTTTAATATTGAGCAGAATAGATTGGGGAACACGGAAGAGTAGAAATTCACACTTACTTTTCCGAAGCCTCCCTCTCCAAGATCTTCATGGAAATTGAGATTGGAAAGGTCAATATGATTTTCTGTGCCGACCAATTCTCTAAAGGGTAAAATACGGAAACTGGCTTCATCAAGGTCTTGTACTGGCATGACCGCTGTGCCGGAGGGTGTCTCAACGCTTCCATCTGCTGAGATGATAAAAGAGTTATTGATAAATATAAATACATTACATTTTTAATCAAATTTCTGTAATTAAGCTGAAAATGTCTGACATTTGTGCCCTGATTCATCCAAACTGTCGAATGTAGAAAAATTGTCCTGTTGCCCATAGCAACCAATCACAGCTCAGATTCCATTTTTTCACATTCTATGGAACAGTGAAAGCTGCATTGTGATGGGTTGCTGTGGCAACAAGGAAAGTATTTCTGCAATTTTGATAATCAAGGCCTGTCAACCCCCAGTCTATTATACTAAACTGTTTCATTCTTACCTGGAGCATCTTTATCCAGTGATGTGTGTGGTGGGGAAACAATCAGGTGTTTGGTCTCTGGGATGGAGATGTTCTCATCTGGTGACCTGGCCCTTTGTAATGCACCATTCCCATTGACAATGGGTTTGGCATAGAAAAGACGTCTCCTACATTGGACAACCCAGTCTCTGTTGTTTCTGATTCTCTTCTGGGCTGCCGCTCTTTGTAGGTTTTGAGTCTCTTGGCTTTCAGAACTGGAGAATGAGACATGTCTGGGTCTTCCTTGGCCAACCTCTTCCAGCTCTAATTCTACGCTGATGATATTTCTTCGCTTATTGAGGATGGCATCTTTGTTCCTCCTCCTAATTTCAGGGACAAGTTCTCCGATTTTTTTTATGGAGATAAGAATGGCCCTGTGAAGTTGATTATCTGCGGAGTCTGCAGAGTCAGATTCCATGAGGTTCTCCATTTTCCTTTTCTCTATAAGGATCTCGTGTCTCTTGATCTTTCTCATTTTCTCCAAATTCTGTCTTTTGGACGCCATTTCTGAGGCGTCAGTGTCCATGTCCAGTACTATAAAGTCTTTTCGCCCTAAAGCGAACAGTGGTTTTTGCTCTTCAGCAATTCCTCTCCTCTGTCTTAGAACCCGATCTCTTTGGGCTCTTCTCCTCTCTTCCTCCATTATAAAATTAGCTTTTGCTTTGTTTACAATGAAACGCATAGCAACTACCTCACCCTCGAAAGTCTGCAAGGCAGTGACTTCTCTTCGGCCGGAACACTGGGATATAGAAGGTGATGATGTCATCATACCAATTATGACATGTATTTAATTGTGATGTCATCAGACTAGGGTCCTGTTTTGCGTTCATGAGGTCTCAATGGAGACATTATACCAGGACTTTAGTTTGTATTTTTGTCATTAAATGAAGTAACACTTGTTAAATGGTGATCTTTTATCTCTATATTAGCAGAATCCTTCATTCTGTCTGTTTTTCTCCATATTCTTTTATTGCTTAATTCTGTCCAATTATTGTACATTTTGTCATCAGGTCCACAATCTCCATTTTGTGGGGTGTTCACATTTAGCGTTTAAGCTACAGTTTATCCTCCTGGACATTACAGGAGAGCTGTACCTTCCTATATAATGTATTTTTGAACTGTTGACTCCTTTTTGCATTATGTGTCATAGAAGTATCAGGTGGTCTTTGTCATTTTATTCTAGTTCCACCTTGTGACCAGGGCCGGCTTTAGACAAATTGTGGCCCTAGGAAAAATTCAAAGTGGGGCCCCAGATTCTGAAATACTGCGCTAACAACAGCACTACAGTCAATTCAGTGCATTGAAGTGAGTTTTGAGCTAATAACAATGTCTTTAAGCGCCAAGAAGCCACTCAGAAGAAAGACAAAAGGAGTAAAACATATCACAAGGTTGTGTTCTTTGCTGACTACAAGCAGTTAAGCCACTAAAAACACAGTTTCACAGGTTTCCTCACTCTAGTTGTAGCCTACAAAGAACACAGCTTTGTAATATGTTTTAATTCAGTACATGAAAAAAATAATATGTGGAAAATATGTAAATCAAAAAATATTATTACAACGTTGAATTTTGCATTGAAGGCTTATTTGTCACGCATGCACAATATCATGCAATGTCTTGTGAATACAGTCTTGTCATCTATATGCTTAGTCCGAACAATCATACGTGTGAGATCTTTTCATTACCGTCTGTAGATACTTAGAACTAAGTAAAGAAATAATAAAGTGCTGCTGAGACCAGCATAAATACAGCCATAGATATCATTTTACACTTTGCCAAACACAAATAATAAAAAATAACTTAACATCTCTTACAGGTTTAGTCAAAGGGATCCACAACTTAAATAACTAGAAAATGTTCAAGCAAATGGTTTCTAAAGGAGCCCTTACAGGTCTATGTAATAAAACTGGCAACATAGCGAATGCTTTCTAGAAGCGAACCTTTCTGGCTTTTTCTGAAGCAAAATCTTTAATTATTTTGGAGAAGTCCAGATTTCTGCAAATGTCCCGCTCAATTACAACCTCAGCTAGACCAATAAAGCGATCTTGTAACATTGATGACCTTAAATAATTTTTTATCACTTTGAAAAGTGAGAAACTTCTCTCGCCTGACGCTACGGTCACAGGAACACTCATTAGTACACACAACTCCACACTAAGATTTGGGTACAAATCCAATAGGTTTGTACAGTAAATGTAAGTAAGCATGTTCAATGGTGAATGGGAAACATCATCTGGGATGCTCCTAATTGCTGAACACATTTCAAAATTCAAGTCATTGAGATCAACATCACCCATTTCTTCTGAAGAGTGTTTGCAGCATTCTACAAGCCTCTGCTCATCTTTCACAGCTTCCATTTCCTCCTTCTTAAAAAGGAACCCAAAAAGGTGGTAAAAATCTTTCACCTGAGAAAATCTCTCAGTTATGACCACAAGTGTCGCATCAATCAAGGTTAAAGACAAAACCCTCTTCACCATTTCCTCGGGAGTGCTGGACGTTCATAATCAAACATTTTTCTTTTTTTTTGTTTTCTTTTTATTGGCAATGAAAACTCTACATCTGCTTCTTCAGCTATACTATTTGCAATATAATAACCTGATTCAAAACCATCTTCCCTGTAATCTTACAGAAAATGAAGTACAGATTCAGTTTCTTAAGAGTGTCCATGCCAACTTTTGTTTTCTGAAAGATCTTGCTTGCACCATTAATATGTTATAAGACATCATACCAGGCAACAATGCAAGTGATGCAAACTGACCAGAAGAAATGCCATTCTTGGCCTCCGCAGCTTTTTTTGATGCAGCATAGATGACAAGGTCTTCAAGCGCAGAACAAACTTCCCTTAGGTCGTAGCGAAGAACTTTTACACTGTAAATCCGACATTCCCAGCGAGGAGAAATAACTGTATAGCCCAAACATCAATGCTATGATGTGAGTGCGGAGGGAATCTTCCCACATTCACCAAATTATACCAGCTCTTAACAACCAGTATATATAATGAGGAAACAGAGTTATGATGGCAAAAAAATACATATTTTATTTTATTAAAGACAAAATTCATATAGAAAAAAGACAACTGTAAATGTGCAAGGGACAGCAACAGGTGTGCAGCAAGTGGGTCCACAACCCAAAAGGAATGCCTAGTAAACATTGCAATTATAAAAGGCTGCAGACATGAATCATAAAGTGCAGCACAGGTAGGGCATAAAACCATACACCTATATTAGCTAAATGCCAATGATAAACGTGTCCATGACATCCGTATCAATTACCCCATAACTAGGCACGCTAATAAGGTGATGGTCTTACCAGTGGTAAGGGCTGTGGGTGAACTGGCAGCACAGTGGGCGTAGTGGAGTACCCCGACGCACGTTTCGAGGCATCCGCAGCCGCTTTCTCAAGGGGCGGTAGCAAAGAAATTTTACTCTGTGAATCCAACATTCCCAGCGAGTATCAGACAGTGATTTGATGGTCAGGTTGGTTACATTTTTCTTTGAAGTTGCACATTGCAGTGTTGATGAGCTGAAGAGCACATACATTTGCTGCAATACTCCAAAGAATGTGACAGAGAGAACAGATGATTTAGCAGCATCAATGATGACTACATTAAGAGTGTGGCTACTTCAGGGCATATACAATGCTCTTTTATTCATGGCCGATGTAAATACTTTTATGGCCAAAAATGACAAAAGTATTTTCGGACTGATACCTTTATTGGCTAACCAGAAAAAATATATATGCAAGCTTTCAGAGCTCAGAGGCTCCTTCTTCAGGCAGGATTGCAAATGAATTAATAAGACAAATGAATAAGGCATCATCCTTTACACCTCATGAACAAATGTCCTGCTGTAATATCTCTTAAATGTTGTGCCTCCTAAAACCAGGTGAGGAACAATCAGAGCAAGGTATAATAGAAACAATTCACCAATTCTGCATTTATCACCCACTCCTGGTTTTGGCTCCCACTCCTGAGAAAAAATACTGACCAAATACTGATAGTGGGGCCATAGCCTAACACTTGTTCTCCAATAGGCAAATAGCGCTCCGTCCTTCCCGAGTCTCGCCGTATGTCTAAGCAGTACTGTACAGTCACATATGGGGTATTTCTATGTTCAGCAGAAATTGTGGGACAAATTTTGGTGCCATTTTTACTGATTTTCCTTTATGAAATGTAAAATTTGGGGCTAAAACTAAATATTTCTGGAAAAAATGTAATTATTTTTCTTCACTGCCCAATGGTATAAAATTCTGTGACACCTTTGGTGTCATTATCACTGCATCCCTAGATGAATTCATTGAGAGGTGAAGTTTGTAAAATGGGTCACTTGAGGGAGGTTTTGCAAATTTTGTTGGAAAATTGAGAAATTGTTGATCAACTTTTAACCATTCTGACTTCCTAGCAAAAAAAAATATTTGAAAAACGATGGTGATGTAAAGTAGACATGTGGTAAATGTTAATTATTAACTATTTTGTCTGATATAACTATCTGGTTTAAGGGCATAAAAATTAAAAGTTTGAAAATTGTGAAATTTTCTCCAGAATTTCCCATATTTTCACAAATAAACACAAAAAATATCGCTCTAAATTTACCACTAACATAAATTACAATGTGTCGCGTTCAGGAGTTATTACCTCATAATGTGACACTGGCCAGAATTGTAAAATGTGGTTTGGACAGGAAGGTGAAAATAGGCTTCAAGGTGAAAGGGTTAATTACATCTCCCATTTGTGAACTTTACATCAGCCTCATTTTTCCATTACTTTTTTATTTTGTTAGAATGTTATAAAGGTTAAAGCTTTAATAGCAAATTTAGATCTTTTCAAGAAAACTTTCAAAGCCTTTTCTACGGCCCTATTCAGGCTTGAAGCGACTTTGAGGGACCGATTTATTGGGAGATTGGGAAGTGATACCATTTTAATAACTGCACCCCTCAATGTTGCTGCTGTCAGAAAGTTTGTTAACCCGTCACGTGCTGCACAGAAATTTGCACAAAGTGCAGTAAAAAAATGAAAAATTTTATTTTTTCCACTAAATCATTGCTTTTAGACTAAACCTAGGCAAAGTGCGGCCCATGAACAAAGGAGGAGAACAGCTCAGCATATATTGCAAAAAGTATTTATTTAGTAATACACAATAAAAACACAAATAGGAAATCAGACAATGTGGTAGTGTCAGATGGTAAAGTGCTTACAGGTCTGGTAAATATATTATAATATGCTTGTAATATATCCGTGAAATTACACAATTGCACGTTGCCCACAATGATAATTGAATTATAAATAATAATAAGTTTAAACAAGTGAACTAGGATAGAAATCACAGGATTAACACATATAACATGATCCCACTGACTGATAAATGAAAGGGGATGGGGGTGAAACAATGTTCTTAGTATTAAGCTATGTGCCCATCTCTAAAGCCAAAATCATGTTACAACCAGCGGGATAATTACCTGACAGGGAAGCACAGCACGGGCGGAAGTAAGAAAGTGGTGAGTGTGATAGCCCAACGTACGTTTCGCGGCGTCCCAGGCCGCTTTCTCAAGGGCAAGAAGTGATGTCCTCATAGTGACCCAAGATGCATATATATTCATCTCTCCCCTTAGAATCTGGAGTGCAGACAGCTGGTCGGTGAGGCACGCACCAGGTAGTGGCCAGTTATACCGGGGGTGTGCCTCGCGGATCACATGATGTGGGGCCAGTATGCCACACACGGCGCATGCGCGCGGCTCAGGGAGCACACCGCGCGTGCGCCCCAGCCGTCAAACCACAGAACCGCGCATGCGCGGAAACGAAGTCCCACGCAGGCGCAGGGCGGCCCTCAGACCGTCAGGCACGCGAGCGCCGCAATCCCCACCGCGAGCACGCGCTCAGCCATGTCAGGAAGCAGCATAGCAGCATTCATTGTAAAAGAATGATCATAGATGGAAGAAGGGCCAAAGAAATAGATACTGCATACAGCAAAGTTTTTTCCAAGAAAAATACATATAAATCTAAAAAATCACATATGTATAATTAGCAGCAATTGTAGATCCTGATGATCATAACTCCCGTCTAGGTATGAGATCCAATGTGTATATCCAAGTCTCACTGATCTCCAGACACAAGTGACGTTATAAGGACTTTCATAAGTATGGACTAATAAAAGAGGTAAAGAAACAAAAGAAAAGACAGTGATGTGAGTGCGGACGGAATCATCCCACATTCACCAAATTATACCAACTCTTAACAACCAGTATATATAATGAGGAAACAGAGTTATGATGGCAAAAAAATACATATTTTATTTTATTAAAGACAAAAATTCATATAGAAAAAAGACAACTGTAAATGTGCAAGGGACAGCAACAGGTGTGCAGCAAGTGGGTCCACAACCCAAAAGGAATGCCTAGTAAACATTGCAATTATAAAAGGCTGCAGGCCTGAATCATAA
Organism: Phyllobates terribilis; assembly: GCF_046119375.1. NCBI lineage: Eukaryota > Metazoa > Chordata > Amphibia > Anura > Dendrobatidae > Phyllobates > Phyllobates terribilis. The sequence goes on from NW_027362768.1 coordinate 315,093,181, forward strand.
AGTGCAGCACAGGTAGGGCATAAAACCATACACCTATATTAGCTAAATGCCAATGATAGACGTGTCCATGACATCCGTATCAATTTCCCCATAACTAGGCACGCTAATAAGGTGATGGTCTTTCCAGTGGTAAGGGCTGTGGGCGAACTGGCAGCACAGTGGGCGTAGTGGAGTACCCCGACGCACGTTTCGAGGCATCCGCAGCCGCTTTCTCAAGGGGCGGTAGCAAAGAAATTTTACTCTGTGAATCCAACATTCCCAGCGAGTATCAGACAGTGATTTGATGGTCAGGTTGGTTACATTTTTCTTTGAAGTTGCACATTGCAGTGTTGATGAGCTGAAGAGCACATACATTTGCTGCAATACTCCAAAGAATGTGACAGAGAGAACAGATGATTTAGCAGCATCAATGATGACTACATTAAGAGTGTGGCTACTTCAGGGCATATACAATGCTCTTTTATTCATGGCCGATGTAAATACTTATATGGCCAAAAATGACAAAAGCATTTTCGGACTGATACCTTTATTGGCTAACCATAAAAAATATATATGCATGCTTTCAGAGCACAGAGGCTCCTTCTTCAGGCAGGATTGCAAATGAATTAATAAGACAAATGAATAAGGCATCATCCCTTACACCTCATGAACAAATGTCCTGCTGTAATATCTCTTAAATGTTGTGCCTCCTAAAACCAGGTGAGGAACAATCAGAGAAAGGTATAATAGAAACAAGTCACCAATTCTGCATTTATCACCCACTCCTGGTTTTGGCTCCCACTCCTGAGAAAAAATACTGACCAAATACTGATAGGGGGCCATAGCCTAAGGGTATGTGCACACGATGCAGAAATGAAGCAGAAAATTTCTGCATCATTTCTGCATCTCCCTGGCAGAAAAAACGCATGCAGATTGTGCATGCTTTTTTCCTGCGGAATACATGCGGATTCACATGCGTTTCCGCATGCGTTTCCGCATGTGGATTGACAAGCGCTTTCCAGGCGATTTTAGCATCACTTGGAAAGTGCTTGACAACTAGGTCACACTATATAAATCCATGCAAACAGCATGGATTTATATAGTGTGACCCGAGAGAGTGTATATACTTACCTCCGATGGCCCGCGCTGTCCTGCTCAATCCATTCTCCCTCGCCGGCAACTTTGAATTGAAAGACCTGCCGACGTCAGCGTCACGTGACCCGTCACATGACTCTGACGTAAGCGCAGGTCCTACAACTGACTGCAAGTGCCGGGAACCAAGCAGGAGCAGTGCGCGGGCCGACAGATGGTAAGTATATATATATTTTTTATTTTATTCTTGTTTTACAGCTTTTTAATGGTACCTGGGTGTGGATGAGACTCTCCTCTCCTCCACACCCGGGTACCATCCGCATATTAGAACGCGCCAATAACGCAAGTACAAATGCAGTCTTGCGGAATTGGCGCGTTCTAATGCAAGTCAATGGCGGCGAAAACACCGCTTTTATGCAAAATTAATTGACATGCTGCGGATTTTTGAGCGCAGCGTTTACGCTGCGGAAAAATCCGCATCATGGGCACAGCACATGCGGATTTCAATTGGGGATCATTGCTGCCCTTCTACCATGCGTTTTTAATGCGTTTCCGCGGCGATTACGCAACTGCAAAAACGCCGCGGAAACGCATTAAATACGCATCGTGTGAACTCAGCCTAACACTTGTTCTCCAATAGGCAAATAGTGCTCCATCCTTCCCGAGTCTCGCCGTATGGCTAAGCAGTACTGTACAGTCACATATGGGGTATTTCTATGTTCAGCAGAAATTGTGGGACACATTTTGGTGCCATTTTTACCGATTTTCCTTTATGAAATGTAAAATTTGGGGCTAAAACTAAATTTTTCTGGAAAAAATGTAATTATTTTTCTTCACTGCCCAATGGTATAAAATTCTGTGACACCTTTGGTGTCATTATCACTGCATCCCTAGATGAATTCATTGAGAGGTGAAGTTTGTAAAATGGGTCACTTGAGGGAGGTTTTGTAAATTTTGTTGGAAAATTGAGAAATTGTTGATCAACTTTTAACCATTCTGACTTCCTAACAAAAAAAAATATTTAAAAAACGATGGTGATGTAAAGTAGACATGTGGTAAATGTTAATTATTAACTATTTTGTCTGATATAACTATCTGGTTTAAGGGCATAAAAATTAAAAGTTTGAAAATTGTGACATTTTCTCCAGAATTTCCCATATTTTCACAAATAAACACAAAAAATATCGCTCTAAATTTACCACTAACATGAATTACAATGTGTCGCGCTCAGGAGTTATTACCTCATAATGTGACACTGGCCAGAATTGTAAAATGTGGCTTGGACAGGAAGGTGAAAATAGGCTTCAAGGTGAAAGGGTTAATTACATCTCCCATTTGTGAACTTTACATCAGCCTCATTTTTCCATTACTTTTTTATTTTGTTAGAATGTTATAAAGGTTAAAGCTTTAATAGCAAATTTAGATCTTTTCAAGAAAACTTTCAAAGCCTTTTCTACGGCCCTATTCAGGCTTGAAGTGACTTTGAGGGACCGACTTATTGGGAGATTGGGAAGTGATACCATTTTAAAAACTGCACCCCTCAATGTTGCTGCTGTCAGAAAGTTTGTTAACCCGTCACGTGCTACACAGAAATTTACACAAAGTGCAATAAAAAAATGAAAAATGTTATTTTTTCCACTAAATCAGTGCTTTAGACTAAACCTGGGCAAAGTGCGGCCCATGAACAAAGGAGGAGAACAGCTCAGCATATATTGCAAAAAGTATTTATTTAGTAATATGACTCGCCCCCTGGGCCGTGGGGCACTCGGGACCGGGCTTCAGGGCAATGCTGGGAGTAGTAGTGGCGACCCGGTCCCGTGGCTCAGGGTGGTCAGACCAGTGGCAGTCTATTATATGTTTTAGGTAATGTCCGACTACGCCACCCGTGCATTGCGGCTATTATGAACTGCCGCTGCAAGGCAGTCCCCCGAGGATAATGGTGTGTGCAGTTGAGATCGTATAACTCCCCACGGGAGGAGTGTGGCCCCAGGGCAGTGTAGTAGATGGTGGGGGTTGTGGTGCAGGGAGTCCCAGTACTGTTAGTACTGGCGAAGCAAAAAGCACAAAGACAACGTGTTGCAGTCCAGGGTCTTTTACTCACAGTTCGTATATTCCCAGTCACTTCTGTCAGCAATGACCGCCCGAGCCGTGCTGCGTCCACCAGGTGAGGGGCTCGGTCAACCCCCAGGCAGTTCAGGAATATGGCACAGGACCCCCTCCTATCCTTTCTCTGGCCTGCCCCACCAGTGACCAACTTTTGTCCAGCTACCGCGGATCTGCGAGGGTAAACGTGGGCCCCGTTCCCCGCTGCCCTATATGGTGCCTTCCTAGCCGGCTGAGGGTAGTTTCTCCTCCACCAACTTGGGATCCGGTACCCTTAATCTGCCTGACCCTTCAGCCGGTATTCTCATGGGCTCTTAGAGTCCCTTCTGCCTTCTTGTTTATGAGCCCTTCTACACTTTGGGTACTTCTCTTTTCTTTGCTGTTCCTTTCTGTTTCTGTTCCTTCCTTCTGGCTCCGGCCTTCACCCTAGGCCTGCCTCGTGGAGCTGGGCCCAGACTGAGCCACAGCTCCCTGTCAGCCTTCTCTGGCTGAACTCTTTCTCTCTCTGAACTCAACTCAACCCAGAACTAAGATGGTGCCCACCTTATATACCCTTCCCTAGTGTGTGAGCTCAGGTGACCAGCAACCAATGAGCTCCTACCTATGCTCCAGAAACCGTCCCCTTCTGCTCCTACATCACTGGGTTTTCCTCCCCCCTCCCCACTCCAGCCAGGGACATGGTCTGTCGTGCCTGCATTACTGTACTAATGGGAGCACCGTTGAGCTGTCCCCTGGAAATGGGGTGTGTTTGAAGCATGCATGGTCCATACTCCATCCTTACCCGGGAGTGGAATATCACACCTCTGGCAGAGGTGCAATACCCCTGTAGCGGCCGAACCCTCGGGGCGCTACAAATACACAATAAAAACACAAATAGGAAATCAGACAATGTGGTAGTGTCAGATGGTAAAGTGCTTACAGGTCTGGTAAATATAATATAATATGCTTGTAATATATCCGTGAAATTACACAATTGCACGTTGCCCACAATGATAATTGAATTATAAATAATAATAAGTTTAAACAAGTGAACTAGGATAGAAATCACAGGATTAACACATATAACATGATCCCACTGACTGCTAAATGAAAGGGGTTGGGGGTGAAACAATGTTCTTAGTATTAAGCTATGTGCCCATCTCTAAAGCCAAAATCATGTTACAACCAGCGGGATAATTACCTGACAGGGAAGCACAGCACGGGCGGAAGTAAGAACGTGGTGAGGTTGATAGCCCAACGTACGTTTCGCGGCGTCCCAGGCTGCTTTCTCAAGGGCAAGAAGTGATGTCCTCATAGTGACCCAAGATGCATAAATATTCATCTCTCCCCTTAGAATCTGGAGTGCAGAAAGCTGGTCGGCGAGGCAGGTACCCGGAAGTGGCCAGCTATACCGGGTGCGTGCCTCGCGGATCACATGACGTGGGGCCAGTTGCCACACACGGCGCATGCGCACGGCTCAGGGAGCACACCGCGCGCGCCCCAGCCGTCAAACCGCAGAACCGCGCATTCCCCGGAACGAAGTCCCACGCAGGCGCAGGGCGGCCCTCAGACGGCCAGGCGCGCGCGCGCCGCAATCCCCACCGCGAGCACGCGCTCAGCCACGTTAGGAAGCAGCATAGCAGCACTCATTGTAAAAGAATTAGGATAAACAGGGAGAGCAGCGGTGAGACAAAGAGGGAGCCTAATGATCATAGATGGAAGAAGGGCCAAAGAAATAGATACTGCATACAGCAAAGTTTTTTTCCAAGAAAAATACATATAAATCTAAAAAATCACATAAGTATAATTAGCAGCAATTGTAGATTCTGATGATCATAACTTCCGTCTAGGCATGAGATCCAATGTGTACATCCAAGTCTCACTGATCTCCAGACACAAGTGGGGTTATAAGGACTTTCATGAGTATGGACTAATAAAAGAGGAAAAGAAACAAAAGAAAAGACAATGATTAAAACCATTAGAATTAAAATCACATGAAAAATAATAACTCCTCTTATAATCACCCAACCCACATGTGTAAGTACATACATGTGGGGATAGAGGTATACAGGATAAACTTACAGCTACAAAAATGAGTGCAGCCCATGTACGGCCCTCTGGCTGTTCCAGTCCAACTCACTGACCTAGACAGCTACAGGGCTGAAAACACTGGCCCACAGGCCGCACCATTCGATCATCTGGAGTCCCGATATCACAGCTATCTGCCTCCTCAAGAAGCAGATAACTGTCAACACAATGGTGGAGGATGGAGCTGCTGGTTCCTCCTTCCACCACTCAGTATATGGGACTCAGACAGCAAATGTGATGATGTCATTACTAGTGATGAGCGAGCACTAAAAAACTCGGGTGCTCTTTGCTCGGGTCGAGAAAATCGTAATGCTCAGATGCTGAACCCGAGCAACGAGCCCAATGTAAGTCTATGGGAAACTCGAGCATTTTTCCAGCGGTTCCCCCCGCAGAGATGTGCAGAGGGCCTAAAAATTGCCCTAAACAATGGGAACAGTGCTGAAATGACATGGGAACTCAGGCATCTCTGACTCTCAGGTCACTGCCGTGAACAATGTTGTCAGAGTATTACGCCACTTTTACGGACCAACAATAAAACATACAAAAACTAAACCAAAATGGATGTTCCTGGAAAAAATGTTAAGGGACATTTTTTCCAGGGTAATGACTTGTATATAAGGCAAAAAAAACAAACACAAAAACAAAAATGCTCCTTTACACCTTGGGCTATGTTCACACGTAGCGTTTTTGATGCGTTTTTGCACTTTTGCATTGCTTTCAATGGTGAAAAATACATTCACCAGTAAATGTAATTTTAACATTTTACTATCTTATCTGGTCATGTGGTGTGTGACACATCATCAGACACATCCATACAGTGCTGAAAAGACATGGGAACAATATATGGAAGACCCCTGGAAGCATCTCTGACTCCCAGGTCACTGCCCAAAGCCGTGGCCATCAGACGTGATCCTATATTACTGCTGTAAAAATACAGACATTTTTGGCAACGTGACAAATATTACACCCCATTTAAAATGGACAAGGTGCGTGGCAAGGGATGGGGAAGTGGACGTAATGGTGATGGTGCACCCAGATGCCGAGGCTGTCGGCAAGATGAAACTGTGCCTACTAAGGAAGCCACAACATCGCCATTGGATTCAATGGGGGGCAAAACCAAACACATACACAACACCTTCAAACGGGCCCAAAAGCTGCCAAAACACATCAAATTAGGGGCAGACACCAGGAAAGTGGCATCAATTGACCCAGAGTACAAGTAATATAATTATTATTATTTATTCTTATAGTGCCATTTATTCCATGGCGCTTTGCATGTGAAAAGAAGTCACCGACTGCTATAAGAGGAGAGAAGACCCTGCCCGTGAGGGCGCACAAACAATCGACAAGGGATGGGTGAGGAAACAGTAGGTGAGGGTAGAGCTGATCGTGCAGCGGTATGGTGGAGCGAAGGTTACTGAAAGTTGTACGCATGTCGGAAGAGATGGGTTTTCAGGTTCCTTTTGAAGGTTTCAACAGTAGGCGAGAGTCTGATATGTTGGGGTAGAGAGTTCAAGAGTAGGTGGGAAAATGCACGAGAGAAATCTTGTACAAGTGCTTGTGACCAGGGACGGTACATCTCATTGACGGCACACTGGGTTAATATTGTGGAAGCCGTGACCCAGTCGCACCCTGGGACGGAACACGTCTTCCCGACACATAGAATTGTGGGCTCTGGGTCAATCAACCTTCAACACAATGTTCACAAGGTCTCCTACACAATGAGCAAATTATTCATGATGATAGACGCCACTGTCTCCTTAGCTTGCTGATGGTACTTTTCTGTGGGAATGAGCTTGTCTCCAACCAGTCTGGAATATTTCTAGTGAATTATGGCACGCCATGGTTTGCTATTAGCACCTAGTACCAGAAGCGAAAACATCCACAATTTTCTTCTCAGAAATTTTATTTGGTAGACTGAGTGGCTGCCCAAACTTTAGTCTCTCATAAAGGAGCTGAAGACACTGAGTGGCAGAAGGTGCAAGTTCCTCCAGCATGTTAGACATCAGAGGGAGAATAGAGAGGGCAGCATGGTGGCTCAGTGGTTTGCACTGCAGCCTTGCAGCGCTAGGGTTCTGGGTTGAAATCCAGCCAAGGACAACATCTGCAAGGACTTTGTATGTTCTCCCTGTGTTTGCATGGGTTTCCCCCAGGCTTTCTGGTTTCCTCTTCAGTAAAAAAAAGCAGCCACTGAGTGTCCAGGAATCTTCACACAGACTTTTCTTAGCCAGGGCTGCTTCTTGACAGGGTTGGACGGGCCCACTAGAGAACAGGAGAATCCTCCAGTGCGCCCTGCCTTCTCCTTCAGGAGATTTCATAGTGCAAACCTTGCAGCTGGTACGGGGCTATTGAGTGGGAGAGAAAGGTGGGCCCTCAGAATCAAATCCTCTGGTGGGCCCAATGATCTTCAGTCTTCACAGCCATATTTTTTAGCTCAGTGAAAGGACTGGCATAGAGGGAAAACGTATCTACTCCGGCTGTCATTTCTCCCAGGAAGTCCTCTAATGCAGCTTGTTCCATAAGCAATGGCAGCCCGTCCAAAATCAGCCCACACTTCTTGGTGGTGCTTTGACACACAAAGATCTTTCTTTATGCCTTGAATTTCATGACTACAGAGTTGGGCAATGGCCTGATCTACAATGCATTTGAGAAATAATGTGTAAAAGCACGTCCAATCCACAGCAAAAATGGAGCCATAGAGTGCCCGGAAACCTTAACCTAGACTTTTCTTAGCCAGGGCTGCTTCTCAGCAGGGTTGGATGGGCCCACCAGAGAACCAGAGACTCCTCCAGTGGGGGCCCTGGCTTCTACTTCAGGAGAGTTTATAATGCAACCTTGCAGGTCGTGATGATGATAGAGGCCACCATCTCCTTAGCTTGCTGCTGGTATTTTTTTGTGGGAATGAGCTTGGCTCCAGCCAGCCTGGAATATTTTCAGTGAATTCAGGCACGCCATGGTTTGGTATTGGCACCGAGTACCAGAAGCGAAGCCATCCACAATTTCCTTCTCAGGAATTTTATTTGGTAGTCTGAGTGGCTACCCAAACATTAGTTTCTCACAAAGGAGCTCAAGACATTGAGTGGCAGTAGATGCAAGTTTCTCCAGCATGTTAGATACCAGAAGGAGAACAGAGAAGGCAGCACAGTGGCTCAGTCATTAGCACTACAGCGTTTCAGCGCTGGGGTTCTGGTTCCAAATCCCAGCAAGGGCAACATCCTTAAAGGAGTTGTCTACTACTTTTACATTCCACGCGGCACCCCCGCCGATCAACTATTATTGGTGCCGGCGGCGGCTGCTGCCAGCCGGAAGTGCTTACCTGAGGGGCTCCACCATCAAGTGGTAGTGGCCGCTGCGGTATACTGCACATCCGCCTCCTATTCAATTGAATATAACAGCTGATCGGCGGGAGTGCCGCGTGCAGGACCCCGGCTGATCATACATTGATGCCCTATCCTACGGATAGGACGTCAATGTAAAAGTATTGGACAACTTATTTAAGGAGTTTGTATGTTCTCCTCGTGTTTGCGTGGGTTTACCCCAGGTTCTCCGGTTTGCTCCTCAGTAAAAAGGCTGCCATACAGTGTCCGGGAACCCTCACACAGACTTTTCCTAGCCAGGGCTGCTTCTCAGCAGGGTTGGACGGGCCCACCAGAGAACCGGAGACTCCTCCGGTAGGCCCTGGCTTCTCCTTCAGGAGAGTTCATAATGCAAACCTTGCAGGTCGTGATGATGATAGAGGCCATTATCTCACTAGCTTGCTGATGGTACTTTTCTGTGGGAATGAGCTTGTCTCCAACCAGCTTGGAATATTTCCAGTGAATTAAGGCACTCCACGGTTTGGTATTAGCAACCAGTATCAGAGGCGAAGCCATCCACAATTTCCTTCACAGGAATTTTATTTGGTAGACTGAGTGGCTGCCCAAACTTTAGTTTCTCACAAGGGAGCCGAAGACACTGAGTGGCAGTACGTGCAAGTTTCTCCAGCATGACCTGTTTGTTAGATATCAGAGGGAGAACAGAATTTGGCATTGCCAAGGTACCAGAGTCTGTTTTTTTTTTTACTAAAGATCCTGCTGTGTTTTTATATATATTTTTTTTTTATGTCTCTTCAAATGTGTATTGGAGTGCGTCCTAATTTTTGGCAGCCCTTGACATTGCTGCATATACGCAATAACAGTATAGGAGAGCCACTCTTTAATAACGGGTAGGACAATTCAAATAGATTCTATATTCTAGAATATTACCGGTCTTATCTGAAATTCGTTTACGGGTGAGGTATCACAGTTTGGATAGCATATTACACCGACCGGTATTAGGTATTATTGCCTAATACTGCATGCTGCTTGTGCTGCCGAAAATTTTTTATTTTTTCCAGAAAAATCCATTTTAGTTTGGTTTTTGTATGTTTTATTGTCAGTCCGTAAAAGTGGCGTATTACACTGACAACATTGCAATAGTTATCCTTGGCAGGAGAAGAAGGAGAAGGAGGAAAAAGAACAAAGAGCGCTGTGTAACACTGTGGAGAGGTGAAGTGTATGTAATGAACTCACCCAAAATGGTTGTGCTGGACAGACACAACACTGGCAGAAAATTTAGAAGAGGACTGGAGTTTCTCCTCCGGTATGCTGCTCATCCAATGTCGTTGTACTGTGCTTTTCCTGGCCCTGAAGCCACTCCACTTGGAGGTATACAAGGAGAGAAGAACTTGGGATGGCGCTTTCGTTTGAATGTGGAGATCAGACAGTCCATATATCAATATTAGATTTATTGGTTTTAAAAACAGATTTTACTGTCAAACCACATTTACCATAAAAAACTTTTAAAAACACAATGAGTTTCAACTTCCATGAGTCTTCAGGTGTAAAAGAAATAGTGACACATAGAAACTTTTATACCTTATACTTAATTAGTTGTGGGTGGAGTGTTCATAAATAACTTTTTACAGTCTTTTACAGTCTTCATTAGGTGTAAAAGAAATAGTGACATACAGAAACTTTTATACCTTATACTTAATTAGTTGTGGGTGGAGTGTTACACCCACAACTAATTAAGTATACAGTAAGGTATAAAAGTTTCTATATGTCACTATTTCTTTTACACATGATGAAGACTCATAGAAGTTGAAACGCGTTGTATTTTTAAAAGTTTTTTTATGGTAAATGTGGCTTGACAGCAAAATCTGTTTTTAAAACCAATAAATCTAATATGGATATATGAACTGTCTGAACTCTGACAACATTGTACACAGATATGCTATTGGTCAGCGACCAACTGTGGATAGGTTTGAACACACGACTGCCATACTGTAAATGAAGTATAATATCTGACACATTCCCAAAAAATTTCCGTATTATTGCGGCAGTAATATGGGATCACGTCTGATGACCACGGTTTCAGTCAGTCGCCTAATAGTATGGTATTTGTCAGTGACCAAGTATCAATAGTTTGGAACAACATACACCTGGCAGACTTTAAATGGAGTGTAATATCTGACACGTTCCCAAAAATTTCTGTATTGTTACAGTAGTCATATGGGATCAAGTCTGATGGCCACGGTTTCAGGCAGTCACCTAATAGTATGGTATTTGTCAGCGACCAAAACAAAGCTGGCTGACTTTAAATGAAGTATAATATTTGGCACGCTCCACAAAATGTCTGTATTATTACCGCAGTAACATGGGATCACGTGTGATCTTGGAAAAGTTTCTCTGCTTCTACAATACAGTATTGCAAATATAATCAAAAAATATGTCTGTATTCTGCTAACAAGCAAATGGAGCAGTAAAATGGTGTACTCTGTATTGCTTTTTAAGCAAATAATCAGGATAAGGAGCAAAAAAGAAAATAGTCTGGTACTGTAGGGCTATGGATATTTGTAACAGCAGCAGCAGACAGAACATGCAATAGACCCTATTGTGCTGTATACACTGCCACAAACCTTACCTGCCTAACTCCTGCTATCACCACTGAATACATGCAGTTGGATTAGTCCTCAGAAGGACTGTTAGATCAGATGGACATATATCTTGTTGTGGAATACCTATACGTAACTAATAAACCACCAATTCTGTCACTCACTCAGCAGCACCTCTCCCTACTCTGCCTGTTTCCGGGGTACACTGTCACAAGCATAGGGTCACCAGGTCTGATATAGACCTTATGACGCTATGCGGCCAGCCAATCACTGTGATGCCACAACCAACATAGCTACGGCATTACAGTGCGTGGCAAGCAATCCCTGCATTTTAATTGACTGTCTAAAGAGCACCAAACATGTAGGGAGGGGAGGTGAAATACTCGAGGAGCGCCTGACGCGCCCCCTGTGCCGTGGGGTACTCGGCAGCCGGGCCTCTGGTTGCTTGGGGGATATCACGGTAGCTGGCCCGGTCCGTGACCCAGGGCGATCAGTAAAAAGGGGAAAATATTGGGGGATTTGGGAAAGTGTTCGTGACGCCACCTGTGGAATGCGTCTAAGGGGTGCCGCCGCTGCGGAGCAGTCCTCTGGAGCTGGTGTTACGGCAGCAGGGATGGTGTGGCTCTCCACAGGTAGAGCTAGCTCCAGGACTGCGTGGGGTGTAATGGATGGTTGTGCTGGCCGCTGTGGTGCAGAGAGGGAATGGTGGCGCAGACGGAATAATTGGACAGAGGCTGTGCGGTGCAGTCATCCGTGTCTTTACTCACAGTTCTTTAGTTCCTCAGGGTGCACTGTCAGATTGCAGCCTCCCGCGTCGCGCTGCATTCACCAGGCAGGGGCTCAGCTCTTCCTCAGGTAGATCAGGGGTACCTGGCAGAACCCCACTTTCAAGTGTTCCTAGCTAGACCGACTTCACGCTGGGTCTTTCTCCCTCCTGCCCTGCGCTGCCCACTCTCAATCTCGCTCGGGTGCTCTGAAGTCCCTCCTGTACGTTGGATCCCGGACCTGCTTGACCCTCCTGGGGATTAGAATGCGGCTTACGATCCCTCTGTCTTCTGACAGATTCGGGGCGTACGGGTGCCGTCCTGCACTCGCCGTACCCCCTAGGATCCCTTCTTAGAACGGAGCCTGCTCCCTGCTCCCCTCCTGGGCCTCCAGACTTGGCCCTACTTGTGGAGCAGAGCTCCTTATGAGACTCTGCTCCTGGACTGTTCTTCTGAACTGTCCTGAGCTGTTCTTCTGAACTGCTCTCCTCTACTAATCTATCTGTCCTGCCACCCTAAGATGGCTTCCCTATATATACTCCTACCAAAGTGCTCCCTATAACTACTTCCTCCACCGACACCCACTACTGGTTCCCCCTACCTTTGGTTCCCCCACTCCAGCCAGGGTCAGGGCTCAGCAGAAACATATATTGCGTCTTGCCACTCCAGCTGGCCTGGAGCAGTGTATTGTTGGATGCAGGTGTTTGGTGTTCCGGGCAGCACTCCCTCCTTACCTGAGAGAAGGAGATACCACACCTCTGGGTGAGGTGCAGTACCCCTGTGGCGACTGAACCATCAGGGGCGCCACACTCCCCCCTGGTAAAACACAGCACATCCGTGAGCTGGAACAGAGCAAAACAGGCTAAATTGACATGAAAAATTTTAAGAATGCATTCGCATATAAGACAGTAAAACATTTCTTCCCTTAATGGGAGGCACATCACTTTAATGTTACAGGGTTACATTTTTCAAGCAGTTTAAAACATTTTTCATAACGTTCTCGCAACAGGTTACAGTTCATGCTGTAACCGGGTGTCCATTTTACTTCACAAACTGCTGCAACAAGTAGCAGCATCAGGGACCCGTCCGCAAACCCTCAACGTAGGCCCTGGGCGTGGCTGAAGGGCATATGCGATCCTGGAGTTGGACCACGGCTTCCGCCACGCCAGACGGGTTTTCGTTCTGTGATCATGGTTACTAATATAAAACCAATAGGGTGCACCTTAAGAGGTGCTGAACTATTTACAATGCAAGTTCTTGGCCGTTCACTGTCCCCATCCTGGAGTCTCTATATACCCTGATGGGTACCTAAGTAAACACACGCTCAAAAAACATTATTTTCAACTTGAACTACTGCACCCTTACAGGTGACTATTTACAAAATCAGTCCCACTCGCTGGACTAATAGTGGGAACCCCGCCTGGGGTATTTCTGATTCTTACCTGACCCAGCCGGGTCATAAGGTATGTCCTGCGGGAGTGTGTCCTCAATGACGCGGTACACATGCAGGGCGAACCACCCACGTTCCCCGTGGTGGCGTGTGTACGTGATACGGTCCCCCGGATACAGATTCCAGTCGGGATGGCCTTCCTCCAGCTCGGGCTCCACATCCCGCCAGTTCACGAATATGTCCCTTTCAAAGTCGGGACTGAGGATAAGGCCCCACCCAGCCTGCAGGTGAAACTTTACCACGAGGCCTTCCTCGCGGGGGCTGGGGTGGGCCGACTCCGCCTGACGGACCTGTGCCTTTGCGGCCTTGTTCCGGGCCTCCAGGCGTTCACAGCGCGCCTACCGCGCGCGCCGCTCCTTCTCCAGCTGCCGGAGCTCCCGCCTGCAGAACTCCTTCCTCCGCAGGGCTTCGGCCTGGGTCTCCTGCGGGAACCCCATCAGGTCCCCCCCCTGGTTATCCCAGCAAAACTCTTCTCCGCTGGAGTAGGTAACCAGGGGCGCTGGTGTCAGGAGGAGCGGGCACGGCTGCTGGTCCTCGAACCGGGCGCACCAGTCGAAGTCTGGTGCGCCATACACCCACTCGGGTGCCGGAGGTGGAGGCGCCGGGAGGGCATCCAGTAGCAGGCCCGAGGCTTCAGCGCCCGGGAATGGAGGCTCCGGGAGGGCACTAGATGGCAGATCCTCAGGGTCAGCGCCCGGGGGTGGAGGTTCCGGGCTTAGCAGCTGCTCCAGCGAGGGCATGGCGGCATACGGGGAGTGCTGGGTAAAGAGGCCCAGCAGCAGGTCAGCGCTGGCAGTGCTCGGGATAGGGGATTCTTTCCAACTGCTCCTGTACTCCATACGGCCTCCTGGTTCTCCGCGAGCTCCGCCGGGGCTGAGGTGCCGCTGCTGGCATCCGGTGTCGCTTTCCGCCATGCTGCCAATTTTTCCAGCAGTTCGCTCCTCTACTTTGCGACCGCTGCTTGCTGGGCTTGCTCCACTTGTTGGCCCAGCTCGAGGACCTCGCTCTGGAGGAACTCCATGTCCTCCGGGGACAATTTCTCAGCTTCTCCCTCCAGGGTGAGGGGGTCACTTGACGCTGTGGCAGGTCAGAGGCGGAGGCTGGACTTTTGCTTCCTTCCATTCTGGCTGCCGGGTGCGGTCTGTCTAGACTGGTTAAGACCACACCCTGTCTCCATTCCTTTTCTCCTCCTCCTCTCTTCTTTCGGGGGCGGCCCCATGGCAATCTGCTGTCAGTCACTCCCTGTGACGGCCTCCCTGCCTTGACGGACACATCTATGCGGACAGTCACTGTTGCAAGGGGCAGGGTTGGCTTTTGGCGCAATTCTGGGACCCAGCCCACGATGGGAGGTTCCATTTTGTTGTCCTTTAGCATGCACATAATGGTGCCCATTCTTCTGGGGCGGGCGCCACATTCAACAACATAACACAGTCCTTTAGGCACACTTCACCCGCCAATAACGGGTTGGTCATGAATCCTGTCCGTGACGCCAGATCTCACGCGCCCCCAGGGCGGTGGGATACTCGGCAGCTGGGCCTCTGGTAGCTGGGGGATATCACGGTGGCTGGCCCAGTCCGTGACCCAGGGTGGTCAGTGCAAAAAGGGGATATTTTTATATGAGATTTTTAGGATTGTTCGTGACGCCACCTGTGGAATACGGCTAAGGGGTTCCGCTGCTGCGGAGCAGTCCTCTGGAGCTGGTGTTACGGCAGCAGGGATGGTGTGGCTCTCCACCGGTAGATCTAGCTCCAGGGCAGCGTGGGGTGTAATGGATGGTTGTGCTGGGCGTTGTGGTGCAGAGAGGGAATGGTGGCGCAGACGGAATAATTGGACAGAGGCGGTGCGGTGCAGTCATCCGTGTCTTTACTCACAGTTCTTTAGTTCCTCAGGGTGCACTGTCAGATTGCAGCCTCCCGCGTCGCGCTGCATTCACCAGGCAGGGGCTCAGCTCTTCCTCAGGTAGATCAGGGGTACCTGGCAGAACCCCACTTTCACGTGTTCCTAGCTAGACCGACTTCACGCTGGGTATTTCTCCCTCCTGCCCTGCGCTGCCCACTCTCAATCCCGCTCGGGTGCTCTGAAGTCCCTCCTGTACGTTGGATCCCGGACCTGCTTGACCCTCCTGGGGATTAGAATGCGGCTTACGATCTCTCTGTCTTCTGACAGATTCTGGGCGTACGGGTGCCGTCCTGCACTCGCCGTACCCCCTAGGATCCCTTCTTAGAACGGAGCCTACTCCCTGCTCCCCTTCTGGGCCTCCAGACTTGGTCCTACTTGTGGAGCAGAGCTCCTAATGAGACTCTGCTCCCGGACTGTTTTCTGAACTGTCCTGAGCTGTTCTTCTGAACTGCTCTCCTCTACTAATCTATCTGTCCTGCCACCTTAAGATGGCTTCCCTATATATACTCCTACCAAAGTGCTCCCTCTAACTACTTCCTCCATCCACACCCACTACTCTTTCCCCCTACCTTTGGTTCCCCCCACTCCAGCCAGGGTCAGGGCTCAGCAGAGACATACATTGCGTCTTGCCCCTCCAGCTGGCCTGGAGCAGTGTAGTGTTGGATGCAGGTGTTTGGGATTCCGGGCAGCACTCCATCCTTACCTGAGAGAAGGAGATACCACACCTCTGGGTGAGGTGCAGTACCCCTGTGGCAACTGAACCCTCAGGGGCGCCACACGCCGAGCAAGTCGAGCAGTGAGATGCTCGGGCGAGCATCGAACACTGACGCGGACGCTCGCTCATCACTAGTCATTACATCGCGTCTGCTGTGTGGCGCATCGGTTTGCATAGTAAAGACCAGAGCAGCGCCTGGTGAAAGGGAACAAGGTGAGTATGTCCTATAGTGAAAAACGACATGTTTTCCTGTGTCCACAAAAATTTTATTTTGTCTAATTTTTTTCATTTTCACAAAGGTAATTGGAGAAGATGGAACCTATAATTTATTATGCAATTTCTCCTGAATGTGACAATATTCCATATCTGGTCAATAATTACTGATTAGGTACATGACAGGGCTTGGAATGGATTGCAGATGTCATGTCACATTTGCTCAGTCAGTGAGGTGCTAAAACAGTAGAAACCTCTCACAAGTGACTCCATTTTAGAAATTAAACTCATCAAGATATACATCTTGGCTTGTGGTGAGCATTTTTAATCCTTAGATGCTTCATTTAATTTTATAAGATTGGGCGATAACCATGAAAAATTAAAATTTTCCTATTAAAATGTTGCTTTAACCTCAAATTTTCCATATCACAAGAGGTAATAAGAGAAAGAAGACCCCACAATTTGTGATGCAATTTCTCCACAGTGATGCCCCTATAAATTGAAACTGGATACAATTTTTTCAGCTTGGATGAGAAGGTGCGCTATTTGACTTTTGGAGTGCAATTTTGGCTGGAATAGATTGCTGATGCCATGCACATTAGCAGAGCCCCTGAGGTGGCAGAACAGTGAAACCAACCCCCTCACCATAAATGACATCATTTTGGAAACTATACCAATGAAGGAGTTAATGTAGGAGTGTAGTGAGTATTTTTAACCTACATGTACCTCACAGAATGTTATAACATTGAGCCGTGGTATTCAAAAAATAGAATTTTACAACTAAAATGTTAAACTACCTGGAAATATTTCATTCTCCTATGGCATAATGTGTAAAATAGATCCCACAATTTGTTTTGAAATTTTTCAATGCAGTGATAACCGATTTGGAAGTGGGGTTGTGTGTAGTCCAGGTCCAGCAAATGTTCAGCCATTTTCGCTTTTTTTTTCTTTTAATAATTTTCTTGATTTTCTGTTGTACATTTTGACAGCCATTAAGTAACAAACAAGTGTTCTCTTCTGTTAGATAGATACAGTTGAAACCAGAAGTTTACATACATTATATAAATAGACAGATATGCATGTTTTTCTCAATAGCTGACATGAAATCAGAGTAACCTTTCCAGTTTTAGGTCAATTAGGATTACCATAATTTTTAATATTTGCCAATTGCCAGAATAATGAGTGAGAAAGAAAAGTTCAACCCTGTTATTTGTTTGACAAGTGTCAAGAAAGTTGATTTGCCACTATTTAATATAGACAGTGTAGGTACCGTCCCAATTTAGGGTCACCTTGTCGCTGGTGGGACGGCTTGTATACTTTTTTTGATCAAAAATAGTTCACTAAGTACCCTATATGTCATATGCAACTTTGCTTTACATTTATATATAATGATTGTAGGGTATGAGAGATATTTTTTGTCTTTTGTAGGTTTTTCTTCTTTTTGCTAGTGTGAACATGCTCCTATTTCTTGCATGTGTACCATCTTAGACCTCAGTTCACATTGCTTGGTTTTTTGTCTTGTTTGCATTCTGTGCAAATTAAGGGTGTGGCATCCCCTTTGTTGAGTTGGTTAGTATATATGTAGCTTACCACGGGCCTAGGTGGTCTGATATTGGGACCCGGTTCTATTTGTCTACCCTTTTATGTGCATTACTTCAACTTTGATATACAGTAAGGTTTTTAATATAGACAGTGTAGGTACCGTCCCAATTTAGGGTCACCTTGTCGCTGGTGGGGCGGCTTGTATACTTTTTTTGATCAAAAATAGTTCACTAAGTACCCTATATGTCATATGCAACTTTGCTTTACATTTATATATATTATGATGGTAGGGTATGAGAGATATTTTTTGTCTTTTGTAGATTTTGCTTCTTTTTGCTAGTGTGAACATGCTCCTATTTCTTGCATGTGTACCATCTTAGACCTCAGTTCACATTGCTTGGTTTTTTGTCTTGTTTGCATTCTGTGCAAATTAAGGGTGTGGCATCCCCTTTGTTGAGCTGGTTATTATATATGTAGATTACCACGGGCCTAGGTGGTCTGATATTGGGACCCAGTTCTATTTGTCTACCCTTTTATATGCATTACTTCAACTTTGATATACAGTAAGGTTTTTAATATAGACAGTGTAGGTACCGTCCCAATTTAGGGTCACCTTGTCGCTGGTGGGACGGCTTGTATACTTTTTTTGATCAAAAATAGTTCACTAAGTACCCTATATGTCATATGCAACTTTGCTTTACATTTATATATAATGATGGTAGGGTATGAGAGATATTTTTTGTCTTTTGCAGGTCTTGCTTCTTTTTGCTAGTGTGAACATGCTCCTATTTCTTGCATGTGTACCATCTGAGACCTCAGTTCACATTGCTTGGTTTTATAACTTGTATTTTGTATTCGCGGCTGTTGTGCCCATACTTTGTAGAAAAGTTCAACCCTGTTGTTTGTTTGACAAGTGTCAAGAAAGTTGATTTGCCACTACACTGAGGTCGGAGTCATTCATAGCACCGCCGTATACACATTCGACTAGCGTTCCGGTCGTTACATCTTGACGTAGTTGGCAGGATACGGTGCTCGCTGTGGATGGTGCGAGTAGCACAGAAGGTGCTGCCGCGTCTACTGTAATAATCCAGCCCCCTTCTCCCATTGTGACCGGTAGAGACCGGTTAGTTGGTTGCTCCGCAAAGGGAGCACTGCTTAACCACCTGGCCAAGTTTGATGGGTATAACTTGCTGTTCAGTGATTGGGTAGGCAGGTTGAAGAATGCCATTGCCTTGTACGGCGTCAGCCCCCAGCTACAATCGGAAGTCGCGCTGAATGCTCTGCAGGGGGATGCGCGCAAAGTTGTCTTGTTAAAACCCAAAGACAAACGAAAGACGGTCAACGATATCATCTGGATACTAGAGAAAGCCTTCGACATTGTGGCGGCGGCAGGCTGATGTCGACAGCATTCTTCGGGATCAGTTAATCGAGGGGATACGAAGTGAAGCGCTAAGGAGCGAATTGTTGCTGAAGGTGCGGAGTTCTCCTGGATTCACCTATGCCGAAATACAGGAAGAGGCAGTAGCACGGACTTTGGAAGTGAGGCCTGCTCTGCAGTGGAGTAACCTGCAAGTGGCTAACACAAGAGAGCCGAGACCAGACCCTGTTCAGGCACAGCTGGCAGTTTTACAGAAAACCGTGGAAAGCCTGAAGGAACAGGTGCAACGGATGCAAGTTCGGGAGATGCCTCTGATATGCTCGGCCCTGACTAACCCCCCTATTCCCCTATATGGGCAACCACCCTATACCTCAGGGAGGACGCTGACTGCTCCTTGACCTGATGCAGCCGGAGGTAGGGCAAGAAGATCGGTTCAATGTTGGCGATGGCGAGATCTGGGGCATATGCAGCGGTACTGCCAGAAAAACCTGCCGGCTGAAATCCCGACATCGGTAAAAGAGAGGCCCTCGCTGTAGTTGGGCATACGGCGAGGCAGGAACGAAAATCAACGCCCAACGTCTGTTCCAAAGATCTGATTGCGGAGAATCCCACGTTAGAGGTGCAGTTTGCAGGAAAGTAGGTGGCGTGCTTAGTGGATACTGGATCGGAGGTGACGACCATGCCGATAGAATTTTTCAAGACGCACTTCGAAGAGGCCATCAAGACGGAGTCGGAAAATCTGCTAAGGCTGAAGGCCGCTAATAATGAAGAAATTCCAGTGGCAGGCATTGCATGGATGAAAGTACAGCTGTGCGGTCAGGAATTGGGAACCAAAGGAGTGGTGCTCGTGAAGACACAGGCGAGGCCAAATCTTCCGGTGGTTCTTGGAATGAACATCCTGAGGGAGCTGGGCTCCCTTTTGTTTGAGCGTGATGGCCGAAGATATTGGAAATGAGCGACACCTCACAAAGCCACTTAGAGGGCCCTGCAAAAGGTGGTCCGTTCGTGCGGCATTCAGAAGAGTTCGGCTGAAGGAAGAATGGTGGGAGCAGTGTATGTCCCATGCGGGTCTGCTGTTGTGATCGCCCCTGGTCAAGAGAAGCTTGTGTTGATGCCGGTAGGGATGCACAGGAAGCTGAATGATGTGGAGGTGGTTCTGGAACCGGTGGGACGGTCAGGAGGTACGGACAGTCCGATGATAGCTCGAACGTTGGCTATTGTGCAAAATGGAAGTGTACCAATGAGGTGTCTGAATCTGCAGAATCATGAGGTGACTCTGGCAGTGGGTACGAAGCTGACTGAGGTATATGTGTGTGACGAAGGAGTCATCCCCAAAAGCCAGTTCACACTGAGGGCAGACCGCCGGACCGCCTGGACCCTGTCGATGCAGGCGGCAGCTGAAGAATCCCCCACGCCCACGTGGAATGGCAGAAAGATTATGGAGATCATAGGAGTGGATGAGTCCCAGTTGGCTCCCGAGCAGGCTCGCAGACTGGAGGCTTCACTGTGGGAATATCAGGCTGTTTTCTCCAGGGGAGATGAAGACTTTGGTTGTACATAGATTGTGGAGCACAAGATACCCACAGGAAACGCCCCCCCAATTCGGGAGAGATATCGTCAGATCTCACCGAGGCTTTATCAGGAGGTCAAAGGAATGCTGGCGCAGATGCTGGATAATGGAGTGGTACGGCCAAGTCAAAGTCCTTGGGCTGCACCGGTCGTGTTGGTCTGGAAAAAGGATGGATCCATACGGTTTCGTGTTGATTACCGTAATCTGAATGTGCTCACAGTACGTCAATCCTACCCGTTGCCCCGGATCGAGGAATCCCTGTCTGCCTGGGAAAGGTGAAGTACTTCTCCACTCTTGACCTGGCCATCGGCTACTGGCAGGTGCCCGTGGCATCTCAAGATCGGCAGAAGACAGCATTCATCTTGCTGATGGGACTGTACGAATTTAATCGAATGCCCTTCGGACTGACTAATGCTCCAGGAACGTTTCAGTGGTTAATGGAATACTGGTTGGGCGATTACAATTTTGAGTCCGTGTTGATCTATCTGGAGAATGTGATTATATTTGGAGATTCGTTCGACGACCACCTGAAGAAGCTCGAGCAAGTGTTGCACCGACTGAGGGACAATGGACTTAAGATCAAGCCAATGAAATGTCACTTGTTCCAGACGCAGATCGAGTATCTGTGACATGTAGTGTCGGCTGAGGGTGTGCGGCCAGCACTGAGTAAAATTTAGGCCATTTAGGAGTGGCCCCATCCCAAGACCGTGAGAGAAGTATGGGCATTTCTCGGTTTAGCCGGATACTACCATCGGTTTGTGAAAGACTTTGCTAAAGTGGCTGAACCACTGAATGAGTTGTTGAGAGAGACGGCTCAGGGGCCCAAGAATCAGCCGATTCGGTGGACGGACCGACAATAACAGGCATTCGATCGGATCCGGGCCGCTCTTGTGCAGGCACCTTTATTGGCGTGTGCTCGCTTTGATAAACCATTCACCCTGAACACTGACAGAAGTCTCTATGGTCTGGGAGCCGTGTTAGCTCAAGAACAAGATGGGAGTGAGTGAGTCATCGCGAATGCTAGCCTGTATTTACGGGATACAGAGCGAAATCCGGACAATTACAGCTCGTTTAAGCTGGAGATGTTGGCCCTGGTGTGGGCCATGACCGAGAAGTTTGCAGAGTACCTGGCTGGGTCGGAGATTCTAATGATGGCGGACAATAATCCGCTTGCACACTTGGAAAACGCTAAACTAGGAGCCCTGGAGCAGAGAGAGGTGGCGTGGATGTCCAAGTTTAATTACCGGATCCGGTTCCGTTAGGGTAAAGAAAACTCCAGTGCCAACGCATTATCACGAGTGACCCGAGGCACACCCGAGCAGGTGGTGGATGAAGACCTCAAGGATACTGAGATCCCCGATTTGAGGCGATTGCCTGTGTTCGTGGACGTGGCACGCTCAAGTGGGGTGGCGACACGGGTCGCCACATTGCTGGGCAAGACTTTTCAAGAGTGGGCCGAGTTACAGGATTCAGACTCTGAACTGTCACGAGTAAAGAAATGGCTGAGTCCAAAGTCCTGGCCCGATGGGAGAGCAAGAGCCCGGCTGGGTGCAGAAGGACAAAAGCTGCTAAGGCAGTGGGATCGATTGGCCATAGCGGAGGGGATACTGTAATGCTGGATCTACATAGCGGCAGAGCTAGGTACCGTTGGCTGTTAGTAATCCCAGCTTCAGTGGCTCTGGACATTGCCCGGGAAGCTTATATGCGGGGTGCACACTTTGGGCCTGAGAAGACTTATCGTTGGCTGTAGCGGTACGTGTACACACCTGGCTTGGAAGAAGTTGTGAAAGAGGTGTGTGGTAGGTGCCGGGCATGTGAGCTGAATAAGTCCCTGGAACAGAGGGCTCCTGTTCAGACAATTGTGACGTCTGCCCCGTTGGAAGTGCTAATGGTGTATTATTTGTCAATCGGGTATGCCAGAAGTGGTCATCATTCATGCCTAGTCATGACTGATCACTTTACTAATTTTGCCGTTGCTGTCCCCACCAAAGATCAGACTGCTAAGTCCGCAGCTGAGGCAATTTGTAAGCATTTCATCCAGGTTTATGTGTGTCCTCAAAGGATACATTCAGATCAAGGTGCTTGCTTTCAAGGTCAGCTCATGACGGAGTTGCTGCAAGTCTATGGGATTCAGCAATCACGGACAATGCCCTACCATCCACAGGGAAATGGGGCCTGTGAACGGTTCAACCAAACCTTGCTTCAACTGCTGAGAACGCTGGAACAGAGGCAGAAGGAGCTTATGTAGGCCTACAACAATAGGGTCCATAGCACCACAGGATTCACTCCTTACGCGATGATGTTCGGTCGGCCTGGGCGAGAAATTGAAGAACTGTACCTGACAAGCCAGAATATCATACAGCCAGTGAGTGGGTCCAGGATCATCGCTGAAGGTTTGCGGGAAATCCACCGGATAGTAAAAGACCATGTGCAGGATCATCCCCACCAAGATCGGGGGCCTGTGCACCTAGATGAGTTCCGGGTGGATGATAAGGTGCTAGTGCGAGTCACGTGTCCGGGAGATAAGTTGAGTGACAGGTGGGAGGATACGCCCTACACAGTAGTGGAAAGGGTATTCCCAGGGGGAAGTGTGTACACAGTGGTTCTTGAAGGGTACATTGGACCCCGTTACACAATGCACAAAAACTGGCTAAGGGGGTGTATGTCCGACACACCTGCCTGTCACCCTGAGACACCTGCCCCACCTACAGCGATTGCACCAAGTAATGTTGAATGTGACTGTTGGGATGACTTGGGGGTGGAACCCTCGGACTTGCAAAGTCCGATAGCGCAAGATCCAGGTGTTCCACACACCGCCCCTGATGTTACTGTTCCACCAGATGCGGTGGACCCTCCATCGAACTCGGCAAGTACTGGTTTGCAGAGATCGAAGAGGAGCACAGCTGGTGTTCTCCAAATACGATATAATCCTGCGGAGTATGTGTTACATATGTGTTGTACGAAACCATTTGTCGGGGCGCCAAATTGTAAGTGGGGTGGATTGTAGCATGTTGGCATGTGTTTCTAGTAATTAGTTCATATTACTGATAGCATAAATTTATCCTGCAATGACTTAGTCCGGCCATTAGGGGTCAGCAAGAGACAAGTAAAGAAAAGCCCGGGGATCTGTGAAAAAGCCCGGGAATCTGAGATCCAGGAAGACCTCTGAGGGGACGAGACGTGTCTGATGTCCAGAGACAATTGGAGCTTGCAGAGACTTGAGCCGGATGGTGTGTCCAAGAAGAAACTGTGCCTTGTGAGTAACTGAGATATGTGACCAGTCACCAACTGTGTAGTTAGCTAGGGAAAGCTAGTTAGTAATCCCAGTAGTACTGAGAACTGCCCGGTGTATATCATTGCTGATGGACTGATCAGGCTTGATCCAGAGATTGCGAAAGATCTGGTATAACAAGACTTTGTGTACGTGGATACTACAAAGGAGCCCTGTTGTGAACTATACATTGAGACTGAGATCAATTCTGATTCCTGCCTGCGCCGGGATATGCTAGAGAACTTGGTATGAAGGAGAAGCTGATTAAACCTTGTGGCCAGAGATCAGGGTCTAATAAAAGGTTTAGTTTGTTAATTGCTTGTGTATATTAAATTAGAGAGATTTCTCTTTGCTCTTGTAGGAAGATAAATTGTACACCGTATAGACAACGCGTTGGCTAAACATAGAGTGTTTATTAAGGGGAAAAACAAGGGTACCAGGATCCCATTGTATTAGTGTGGGAGGGGAGTGTAAGGTTATATTCCTGGGAGGACCACGTGCCACGTCCGCAGTAACTTCCTGGGTAGCCCCTGTACTGAATAAGGGTGGGAGCGGCATAGCCCAGGGGTAGTTTGGCTCATTCCTGCGAGATTGGCACTTGGGCTCTCTCGGGCTGCATAACTTGTATTTTGTATTCGTGGCTGTTGTGGCTCATACTTTGTAGGAAAGTACAACCCTTTTATTTGTTTGACAAGTATAAAGAAAGTTGATTTGCCACTACACTGAGGTCAGAGTCATTCATAGCATCGCCGTATCCCTCATACACATTCCACCAGCGTTCCGGACGTTACATCCCCAAGGATGAGTCAGACTAGTGCTAGTTCACAATTCTCTTCCTGATATATTGGCTGATTTCTTTAGACTTTCCCAGGATGCTACACAAAGAAGCAGTGTTTCAGGTGTGCATTAAAATACATCCATAGGTGTGTGTCTAATTAACTCAGATGTTGCCAAAAAATCAGAAGCTTCCAAACACATGACATCATCATATGGGCAGTCCAGAATTGTTTAAAGGCATAGTAATCTGTGTATATAAACAATATAGTGTATGTAAACTTTTGACTTTGCAGTAATTAATAAAAATGCCTTAAAACATTTTCTCTCATTATTTTGGCATTTGGCAAATATTAAAAATTATAGTAATCCTAATTGACCTAAAACAGGAAAGGTTTATTCAGATTTCATGTCAGATATTGAGAAAAACATGCATATATAGTGTAAGTAAACTTCTGGTTTTAACTGTATCACTTATAACTTCATGGTGCACGTGTGTCATTACACGGCAGCCAATTCTGAACAAGCTAAGCTGCAGTGTAAAGCATGTGTGAGTTACAGAGCAGCCCCCTGGACCACTAATGAGACTAGAGATGGATTTCAGACCACCCTGACTCCAGTCGACAACAATGCTGCAGTCATGAATGATAGCGCTGTCCTAATGGAGTAACGCTGGGGTGTCCTCTCCTCTAGGACTGTAGTGACGTGTGTTGAGCACAATGGATGAATTCCAATGTGAAATATCAGCCAACACTTCTGATTAGGAATCCTGCTCCTCTGTTGGAGGCTTTTATGACCAGTACATTTTCAGATGTCAGTCTAATCTATTCATTTTTATTTTTGCTCTGGGGATTGAACATTATGATAAAGAATGTGGCTGGGCAGATAAACCAGACCACAGATCACTGGTCAGAGCATTCACAGGACAGTGTCACAGGAAGCGCAATTTACAAAAATACTGTTCCAAAACTCCTGCAGATTCTGGTGTGGAGAGAACTGACATATTTGCTGCTCGCCTTCTTCTCTACCATGTATGTGGAACCCTTCAGCTCTGCACACACAGTGAGGAGATTATCCCGACCTTTACAGCAGGCCATACATCTATAATATAACCGGAGATGCATCCCTCTGTCTGAAGCCGTTATAGACTGCGCAAACGCGACACACCAGTCTGGCTCCAGACAGAAGATCGCATGGAGCCGTTACAAGTAAGAAGAGTGTATGGTGCCAGAGACACTGAATGCATACCGCGATCTCCGGCGCCACACTTACATACTTACCTGACTGGGAGGAGCGTTGCCGCGGAGCCTCTCTTCTCACCGGAGACCGGGGCAGGAGTGAGGCGTCGGAATCAGCGCATGCACCTAGCGCTATCCGGCACCATTTTACTGAAGACACGTTTGCAGTGTGTCTTCAGCAAAATGGCGCCGGACAGCGCGGTATGGGCACGCGTGTACTCGGGCGCCGCACTCCTCCTCTGGCCTCCGGCAGAACGGGACACAGCACTGGAGCACAGGGATGAAAGCTGAGTATAACTGTTTATTTTTTTTGTATTTGTGCAGCGTGATAGGGATGAGGGGTGCCATACATACCAGGATTGGGGAGTGAGGGGACCACACATAGCAGGGGGGGGCATGCATACCAGGATAGGGATGAGGGGTACCATGTATACTAGGATAGGGATGAGGGGTACCATGCATACCAGGATAGGGATGAGGGGTACCATACATACCAGGATAGGGATGAGGGGTACCATACATACCAGAATCAGGATGAGGGGTACCGTATATACCAGGATGAGGGATGGGGTGCCATGCATACCAGGATTGGGGATGAGGAAGCCATGCATACCAGGATGAGGGATTGAGTACCATGCATACCAGGATTGGGGGATGAGGGGTGCAATGCATACCAGGATTGGGATGAGGGGTGCCATATATACCAGGATGAGAGTTGGGGTGCCATGCATACCAGGATTGGGATGAGGGGTGCCATGCATACCAGGATTGGGGATGAAAGGTGCCATGCATACCAGGATTGGGGATGAGGGGGCCATGCATACAAGAATGAGGGATCGGGTGCCATGCATGCCAGGATTGGGATGAGGGGTGCAATGCGTACCAGGATTGGGAATGAGGGGTGCAATGCGTACCAGGATTGGGGATGAGGGGTGTCATGCGTACCAGGATTGGGGATGAGGGGTGCCACGCGTACCAGGAATGGGGATGAGGGGTGCCATACGTACAAAAATTGGGGATGACGGGTGCCATGCGTACCAAGATTGAGGATGAGGGTTGCCATGCGAACCAGGTTTGGGGATGAGGGGTGCCATGCATACTAGGATTGGGGATGAGGGGTACCATGCATACCAGGATGAGGGATGGGGAGCCATGCATACCAGGATTCCGATGAGGGGCCATGCATACCAGGATAGGTATGAGGGATACCATGTATACCAGGATAGGGATGAGGGGTACCATGCATACCAGGATAGGGATGAGGGGTACCATACATACCAGGATTGGGGGATGAGGGGTGCCATGTATACCAGGATTGGGATGAGGGGTGCCACATATACCAGGATGAGAGATGGGATGCCATGCATACCAGGATTGGGGATGAGGGATGCCATGCATACCAGGATTGGGAATGAGGGGTGCAATGCGTACCAGGATTGGGAATGAGGGGTGCCATGCGTACCAGGATTGGGGATGAGGGGTGCCATGCGTACCAGGATTGGGGATGAGGGGTGCCATGCGTACCAGGAATGGGGATGAGGGGTGCCATACGTACAAAGATTGGGGATGATGGGTGCCATGCCTACCAAGACTTAGGATGAGGATTGCCATGCATACCAGGATTGGGGATGAGGGGTGCAATGCATTCCAGGATTGGGGATGAGGGGTGCCATGCATACCAGGATTGGGGATGGGGTGTCATGCATACCAGAATTGGGAATGAGGAGTACCATGCATACCAGGATGAGGGATGGGATGCCATGCATACCAGGATAGGGATGTGGGGGGGCCATGCATACCAGGATAGGGATGAGGGGCCATGCATACCAGGATAGGGATGAGGGGTACCATGTATACCAGGATAGGGATGAGGGGTACCATGCATACCAGGATAGGGATGAGGGGTACCATACATACCAGTATGGGGGTTGAGGGGTGCCATGCAAACCAGGATGAGGGATGGGGTGCCATGCATACCAGGATTGGGGATGAGGAAGCCATGCATACCAGGATGAGGGATTGGGCGCCATGCATACCGAGATTGGGAAATGAGGAAGCCATGCATACCAGGATGAGGGATTGAGTACCATGCATACCAGGATTGGGGGATGAGGGGTGCCATGCATACCAGGATTGGGGATGAAAGGTGCCATGCATACCAGGATTGGGGATGAGGGGGCCATGCATACAAGAATGAGGGATCGGGTGCCATGCATGCCAGGATTGGGATGAGGGGTGCAATGCGTACCAGGATTGGGAATGAGGGGTGCAATGCCTACCAGGATTGGGGATGAGGGGTGCCATGCGTACCAGGATTGGGGATGAGGGGTGCCACGCGTACCAGGAATGGGGATGAGGGGTGCCATACGTACAAAAATTGGGGATGACGGGTGCCATGCGTACCAAGATTGAGGATGAGGGTTGCCATGCGTACCAAGATTGGGGATGAGGGGTGCCATGCATACTAGGATTGGGGATGAGGGGTACCATGCATACCAGGATGAGGGATGGGGTGCCATGCATACCAGGATGAGGGATGGGATGCCATGCATATCAGGATAAGGATGTGGGGAAGCCATGCATACCAGGATTCCGATGAGGGGCCATGCATACCAGGATAGGTATGAGGGATACCATGTATACCAGGATAGGGATGAGGGGTACCATGCATACCAGGATAGGGATGAGGGGTACCATACATACCAGGATTGGGGGATGAGGGGTGCCATGCATACCAGGATTGGGATGAGGGGTGCCACATATACCAGGATGAGAGATGGGGTGCAATGCATACCAGGATTGGGGATGAGGGATGCCATGCATACCAGGATTGGGGATGAGAGGTGCCATGCATACCAGGATTGGGGATGAGGGGGCCATGCATACAAGAATGAGGGATGGGGTGCCATGCATGCCAGGATTGGGAATGAGGGGTGCAATGCGTACCAGGATTGGGGATGAGGGGTGCCATGCGTACCAGGATTGGGGATGAGGGGTGCCATGCGTACCAGGAATGGGGATGAGGGGTGCCATACGTACAAAGATTGGGGATGACGGGTGCCATGCGTACCAAGATTGAGGATGAGGATTGCCATGCATACCAGGATTGGGGATGAGGGGTGCAATGCATACCAGGATTGGGGATGAGGGCTGCCATGCATGCCAGGATTGGGGATGGGGTGTCATGCATACCAGGATTGGGAATGAGGAGTACCATGCATACTAGGATGAGGGATGGGATGCCATGCATACCAGGATAGGGATGTGGGGGGGCCATGCATACCAGGATAGGGATGAGGGGCCATGCATACCAGGATAGGGATGAGGGGTACCATGTATACCAGGATAGGGATGAGGGGTACCATGCATACCCGGATAGGGATGAGGGGTACCATACATACCAGTATTGGGGTTGAGGGGTGCCATGCAAACCAGGATGAGGGATGGGGTGCCATGCATACCAGGATTGGGAATGAGGGGGGCCATGCATACCAGGATGCGGATGAGGGCCATGCATACCAGGATAGGAATGAGGGGTACCATGTACAGTACAGACCAAAAGTTTGGACACACCTTCTCATTTAAAGATTTTTCTGTATTTTCAAGACTTTGAAATTTGTACTTACACACTGAAGGCATCAAAACTATGAATTAACACATGTGGAATTATATACTTAACAAAAAATTGTGAAACAACTGAAAATATATCTTATATTCTAGGTTCTTCAAAGTAGCCACCTTTTGCTTTGATGACTGCTTTGCACACTCTTGGCGAGCTTCAAGAGGTAGTCACCGGAAATGGTCTTCCAACAATCTTGAAGGAGTTCCCAGAGATGCTTAGCACTTGTTGGCCCTTTTGCCTTCACTCTGCGGTCCAACTCACCCCAAACCATCTCGATTGGGTTCAGGTCTAGTGACTGTGGAGGCCAGGTCATCTGGCGTAGCACCAGGGGCGTACATAGAAATCATGGGGCCCCATAGCAAAAGTCCAAACTGGGCCCCCCTTCCCCGTAAAAAAAAATCTGCAACGTAACTGGAATCACAGTGTATAGGCGCAGTCACAAAAGGACATAGCTATCTACTTTGGAAGACAGGGAAATGGACATGTCTTGTAGCATATACATAGTAAATGTGCCCTTACTGAAGCCTTTTTATTGTTCTCAACCCTTTTATCGCCGTATAGATTTAAATACCCCCAAAAAAGCATCCAACACACTGTATGATAACCCCTACAGTAAATTACCCTACTGTAACCCCCACATGCACTGTATGATGACTCCATAGTCCCCCCAGCAAAGTATGATGTCCACACAACCACCCACACAATATGATAGCTCTGACAGCATCCAAACACAGTATGATGGTCCACACACACTCCCCATAGCAACCCCCCCCTAACACAGTATGAAGGTCCCCGCAAAGTATGATGATCCCCACAGACCCACATTGTATGATGATCCTCACACAGTTTGATGGCCCCATAGCCCCTCCACAGGACCTCCAAACATTATGATGAAGGTACCCACAGTATGATGGTCAGCACATTTCCCCCTCACACAGTAAGCAGCACAGTGGCTCAGCGGTTAGCACTGCAGCCTTGCAGCTCTGGGGTACTGGGTTCAAATCCCACCAAGGACATCATCTGCAATGAGTTTGTATGTTCTCCCCGTGTTTGTGTGGGTTTCATCCGGGTTCTCTAGTTTCCTTCCACATTCCAAAGACATACTGATAGGGAATGTAAATTGTCAGCCCCAATGGGGACAGTGCTGTGGAATTAATGGCACTATATAAGTGAGTAAAATAAATATATACTGTATTTTGCGGATTATAAGACGCACCCCAAATTTTGGGGTGCAGAAAAGGAAAAAATATTTGTTGTTTATTTTTAAATAAAATGGTGTGCCTTATAATCCTTTTTACCTGGGGGCAATGGTAGTGGAGGGGGGGTCACAGGAGCCAGGCTCACACATACCGGAGACTGGCGGGAGAGGAGGCTACGGCAGGAGACGGGCGATGCTGCGGCCCCACCCTCAGAGGAAATGTCAGTGATTCAAGGCGGTGGTGGTGGCAGCGGGAGCTAGGCGAGTTCAGCGAGGCGATGCTGCGGCCCTGTCCTCAGAAGTCGGCGGTGAGCGGAGGCGAGGTTCCCTATCCTGTACATAGCCCTGCGCTGTGCTTTTGTAAAATGGCCACCGGAGCATGCGCAGATCGAGATCTCTAGAGAACTCGGCCAGCTCCCGCCGCCACCACCACCACCTTGAATCACTGACATTTCTTCTGAGGGCGGGGCCGAAGAATCGCCCCGCTACTGCCGCAGCCGCCGCCAACCTCCTGTGTTTGGAAACCCTATCCGACACCGCCCCCCAAGTAACCATAACTTTTCATTATAAGACGCACACCCTTTTTCCTCCCAAATTTTGGAGGAAAAAGTGTGTCTTATAATCCGAAAAATACAGTGAGTAAAATAAAATAAATAAATAATATTGGCCCCCACAGTAGTCCCCACCACAATATGATGGTCGCCACAAGCCCCCCACATCATATGATGACCCGCTTTCAGTAGTCCCCATCACAGTATAAGACCCCACAGACCCTTACAAGTCCTGACTAGGAGAGCATGAGCTGCCGTGCAGATAAATGTGTGTAAAGCAGTAATTTATACAATTTATTAATGTTCAGCTCTAATCCCCTCTGGTCCCAGAAGTTCCTCCTCAAGCCTTTTGGTGATCGACACAGGACAGTGTGACAGTAGCTCTAGCTCGGTGTGAAGGAGGCTTCCTGACTCTCTTTGTGCACAATCACAGCCCTCCTCCCCATAAACCTGTAAATAGTTAGCAGAATTCTATTTACGACCCCTCCCCCTGCCTTAACACCCGCACATCCAACAATCAGCATGCAGGTGGAAACTCATCTGACTGAGTCATTTCACACAGAGAGCCCAGCGCTGCCCTGCTAACCTGCAGTGTCAGCTGAGTGTCACCCCGGCCTCCAGGACGCTCCCTCTGTCTCCATTAGCCAGGCTCCAATGATCACCACGCTCCGGGTGCTCAGCTCCTCTCTGCTGTGCACGCAGCGCAGTGATCTAGAGGGGCGTGTCTATGGAGAGAGCAGCCGGCTGTGGGCCCCCTGAACGCTGGGGCCCCATAGCAGTCGCGTGGTCTGCCTCTATGGGCCGTACGCCACTGCGTAGCACCCCATCCCTCTCCTTCTTGGTCAAATAGCCCTTACACAGCCTGGAGGTGTGTTTGGGGTCATTGTCTAGTTGAAAAATAAATGATGGTCCAAATAAACGCAACCAGGATGGAATAGCATGCCGCTGCAAGATGCTGTGGTAGCCATGCTGGTTCAGTATGCCTTCAATTTTGAATAAATCCCCAACAGTGTCACCAGCAAAGCACCCCCACACCATCACACCTCCTCCTCCATGCTTCACGGTGGGAACCAGGCATGTAGAGTCCATCCGTTCACCTTTTCTATGTCGCACAAAGACATGGTGGTTGGAACCAAAGATCTCAAATTTGGACTCATCAGACCCAAGCACAGATTTCCACTGGTCTAATGTCCATTCCTTGTGTTCTTAAGCCCAAACAAGTCTCTTCTGCTTGTTCCCTGTCCTTAGCAGTGGTTTTCTAGCAGCTATTTTACCATGAAGGCCTGCAGCACAAAGTCACAGTTGTTGTAGAGATGTGTCTGCTGCTAGAACTCTGTGTGGCATTGACCTGGTCTCTAATCTGAGCTGCTGTTAACCTGCGATTTCTGAGGCTGGTGACTCGGATAAACTTATCCTCAGAAGTAGAGGTGACTCTTGGTCTTCCTTTCCTGGGGCGGTCCTCATGTGAGCCAGTTTCTTTGAAGCGCTTGATGGTTTTTGCAACTGCACTTGGGGACACATTCAAAGTTTGCCCAATTTTTCGTACTGACTGACCTTCATTTCTTAAATTAATGATGGGCACTTGTTTTTCTTTACTTAGCTGCTTTTTTCTTGCCATACTACAAATTCTAACAGTCTATTCAGTAGGACTATCAGCTGTGTATCCACCTGACTTCTGCACAACACAACTGATGGTCCCAACCCCATTTATAAGGCAAGAAATCCCACTTATTAAACCTGACAGGGCACACCTGTGAAGTGAAAACCATTTCCGGTGACTACCTCTTGAAGCTCATCAAGAGAATACCAAGAGTGTGCAAAGCAGTCATCAAAGCAAAAGGTGGCTACTTTGAAGAACCTAGAATATAAGACATATTTTCACTTGTTTCACACTTTTTTGTTAAGCATATAATTCCACATGTGTTAATTCATAGTTTTGATACCTTCAGTGTGAAAGTACAATTTTGAAAGTCATGAAAATACAGAAAAATCTTTCAATGAGAAGATGTGTCCAAACTTTTGGTCTGTACTGTATACCAGGATAAGGATGAGGGGTACCATGCATACCAGGATGAGGGATGGGGTGCCATGCATACCAGAATAGGGATGAGGGGTACCATGCATACCAGGATGAGGGGTACCATACATACCAGGATAGGGATGAGGAGTGTCATGCATACCAGGATGGGGGTGAAGGGCCCATGCATACCAGGATAAGGCTGAAAGGGCCATTCATACCAGGATTGGGTATGAGAGACCATGCATACCAGGATGAGGGGTGCCATGCATACCAGGATTGGGGGTGAGGGGTGCCATGCATACCGGGATTGGGGGTGAAGGGTGCCATGCATACGAGGATGTGGATAAAGGGTGTCATGCATACCAGGATAGGGATGAGGGGTGTTATGCATACCAGGATATGGATGAGGGGTGCCATGCATACCAGGATAGGGATGAGGGGTGCCATGCATACCAGGATAGGGATGAGGTGTGATAGGCATACCAGGATAGGATGGGGGCAGCACATAACAGCATGGGATAACAGGATTGGGGAGCACAAATACCAGGATGGGGGCAGCACAAATACCAGGATGTTGGCAGCACATACCAATAAAAATGCTCGCTACCCGGGCGTAAAATGGGTTCAATAGCTAGTATTGTATAAAGCCGGCAGCCATCACTCCTAACTCCTCCTAACACATGCATGTTCCATTTGGCTGAGCATGTGTGTGCTCATATCTGAGAAAAAGCATGAAGACCCCTAAACACATTAGTGCAAAGTCAGCTGAACCCGCCAATTTACTATATCTAACGTGTATTGTGG
Source organism: Phyllobates terribilis (assembly GCF_046119375.1). Lineage (NCBI taxonomy): Eukaryota > Metazoa > Chordata > Amphibia > Anura > Dendrobatidae > Phyllobates > Phyllobates terribilis. Next base: position 315,127,345 of record NW_027362768.1, read on the forward strand.
GTCTCTCAACCCATGACAAACTGCAACGTCCCATACTTTTGTTTTAAGCTTTTGCTTTGAGATAAGTCGCCCTTAGAAGGGCCTGGCAGTCAACTACTCCTCTTTCTCCTTAAAAACTGCACGCCTATTTAGGCAGAACCACCTACATGTGTATAGGGAGGACAGGCAAGATGGCTGACTGCCCTTCCTGCATTATACAAACATGACTTATATGTGTAGGCTCTGCTGTTTATGATTTTTGTAGGACTTTTACTGTTCCAATCAAAATTTTTGAACCCCCAATAAAAATTAGGTTTCTTTGCAAAATTCACAAAGTTTCTGCTGTTTCCAATAAACCAATCAAACAAGAACAGTGTAAATGAGGCAAAATAAATAATATAACATCACTACTGCATAAGAGGCCACTAATAATGGAGATTATACAGAAACTTTTATAGATTGTTCTTCTTTTTATTTTTCCATAAATGATGTTATTATCATGGAAGGTGATGGAGCAGATGATGATGATGACTCCACTCCTCAGGCCTCGGCTTGCACTTGTGCTGTTTTTAGAAATCCAGGTCTGCATCACACATGACGGAGAGGTGAAGAGCAGGAATGTTTTCCTGAATCCCTCTAGGATGTTCATCCTACAACACTGCGTTCAACCATATGGCCTTCTTTCTGTCCATGTCCAGGCAGGTGAAGGAGCAGCCGCTTCCTTCTGTCTATCCATGTCCAGGTGGGTGAAGGAGCAGCCGCTTCCTTCAGTATATCCATATCCGATTAATGAAGGAGCAGCCGCTTCCTTCTGTCTGTCCTTTTCCACCACATTGTAGATGAGTCGTCCAGATGGTGACATAGCAAGTATGACTGGAAGAATTCCTTCAATTTCAGCCAATAATTACTTACTATGTTGATCCAGAGGAAGGCGAAAAATAACCCCGAAGACTAGTTGTTGGATAATCCTCATATCAGGGGAAAAAAATTCCTTCCTGACCCCAAATATGGCGATCGGAATGAATCCCTGGATGGTTGGTGCTCTAATCTACTTGGATGTTATGTGGTGGAAGCTCGGTAGGTTTGTCAAAGTCCGGTTAATAAGAAAGTCCTGTGTAGTTGTATCGTCCGATTAAAGGTTCATTCCTAGATGTTGCTGGAATGGGGCTGATTTCTCTCAGCCTAATACTCCTGTAAGAAGAGAAATATACACGTCTGAGAATCAGCCCCTCACATACAGTATATACTGTATACAGGGGGTGTAAGAATAAGGTGTATAGTGTGTATGTGTGTTACTGGGCAGTGATATAGATGTCCCTATATGATATACTTACAGAAGTCCCATGGGAATGGTGGATCGGCTGTGCCGGATTCCACTTTGCTCCAGTCTATGGAGTTGAAGAACGGATGGGATCTGATGGACGATATAATAGCCAATCGAGAAAATGGAATTTTGCAGAGGAGCTGGAAAATGAAAGAGACCATTAGTCATGATATTATGTATTATTAGTAGCAAGTTATTACACAATGTCTATGAACTGTCCACATCTTATGTTCATATCTTCTTATCACCCTCCATCATCCGTCTTCATCTGATCCTACTCACCCCTTCCATGATATCGATGGCATCAGGGCAGATGCTTGGTGGATAACAAGGAACATCATTCTGCAGTGATTCGCAATATTCCTCTTTTGAGCCGAGGCTATAGAACGGCTGATCACCTACAATCATCGTAAATAGTAGGGCGCCAAAGGAAAATGAGTCCACCTGATAGTTGTGGTCTTCTCCATACATTATCTGTGGGAACATGAGACAGGAAATGAGCTGAATACACTAGTGAGGGGATTTACCCACAGGCCATGAGGACCGATCTGTGATTAGATATGAGCAGGATACATAGGCATCAGAGTATTACTCAGTCCTATCAGCATCAATCAGACGGAGGTTCCTTACCTCTGGCGCAGCGTAACCAATAGAGCCTACTAATTCATTAAATGTTTCCTTCTCAAACACTTTTATTGCTGATGAGCCAAAGTCAGCGATTTTGATGTGTCCGATGTCATCTAGGAGAATGTTCTCAGGCTTCAGGTCACTGCAGGAAAAAGAGCAGATACTGATTGTGAGGAGGATAATTCATAAAAAGAACGTAATACAATAGATATGTAAGGAAGGAGACAACAGGGAGTCAGAGGTGATATATTTATGTCTGTAGCTGAACTGATTACCGATGTATGATGCCTTTTTCATGAAGATATTGGATTCCGCAGACCATCTCTGCTGCAAAGAGCCTATGGAGAAGAAAGTAGAGGATCAGTGGTTACACACACAATCATACAGAGAGCATGAGGAGATCACACACCTGTCCCACGAACATGCACATCTTCATTTTCTCCTGTTGTCATTGTCCATTGCTGGGATTACAATGTACGGGCAAAAGCTTATTAGGATTCAGTTATAAGACATTTACCTTGTTGCCTTTATATCATAAGGCATTGATTTTTCCATGTGATCAAACAGGTCTCCTCCAGCCATGTAGTCCATCGCTATGATGTATTGATTAGGTGTCTCCATAAATCCCCGCAGAGAGGTTAGGAAACGGCACCCAGTGGCCCTTTTCAGGACTTCTATCTCAGTAATGACTTTGTCCTCAGCACGACGACTCTGGTCCATGATTTTGACAGCCAGCAGTTCTTCACTGATCGGATCTGATGCCAAGATGACCTGAAGGAAAATCACAACAGATCAGACCAAACTCTGTCATCCCACAGGAATCAGTCTAATGCAGAGCTGGATAATGTGCGTCTCACGGACCAAGACAGCAAAAAGGCTGTCCCAATGCCACCGCTATCCGCACATCCTCAGTATGCAGACACAGGTAAATACATTGGTGGAAGAGGGGCTGCCAGCTACTTCTTCCACCAATCAGCATGTGAGACAGCAGACGTGATGACTTCATTACATCGTGTCTGCTGTATGGAAAGTCAGTTCACCGGAGACAGGAGCAAAGTGTTGGGGGAACGGGACCGAGGTGAGTATGTGCTGGTTTCTTTTTTTCCCCCATATATGTATGAGATGTTTGCATGTATATAGGAGGCCATGAGGGGCTCATACTGTATGTAAGAGGCAATGTGAGGGCTCATACTGTAAATAGTAGGCAATGTGGCGGCTTATACTGTATATAGGATGCAATGTGGGGGCTCATACTGTATTTAAGAGACAATGTTGGGGCTTATACTGTATATAAGAGGCAATGTGGGGGCTCATACTGTAAATAGGAGGCAATGTGGGGGCTCATACTGTAAATTTGAGGCAATGTGAGGGTTCATACCTTAAATAGGAGGCAATGTGGGGGCTCATACTGTAAATAGGAGGCAATGTGGGGGCTTATACTGTATATAGGATGCAATGTGGGGGCTCATACTGTATGTAGGAGGCGATGTGGGAGTTCAAACTGTATATAAGAGGCAATGTGGAGGCTCATACTGTATATAAGAGACAATGTGGAGCTCATACTGTATATAGGGGACAATGTGGAGGTTCATACTGTATAAAGAAAGGTAATGTGGGGCTCATATTTTATATAGGGTCTATGTGAGGGCTCATATTGTATATAAAGAGGCTATGTGGGGGCTCGCTCTGCATATAGAGAGGCTATGTGGAGGCTTAAGCTATATACAGGTGGCTATGTGGGGGCTCATACTTTAAGGGGCAATTTTGGGGCTCATACTGTATATAGAGGACTGTGTGTGGGCTCATACTGTATATAGAGAAGCTATGTGGGGGCTTACACTTTATGTAGGAAGTTGTGTGGGAGTTCATACTGTAAATAGGGCGCTGTTATTGGGCTCATACGGTATATAGGGGGTGTCAGCAATACGTAATCTTGCTCAATTTAAGTGATAATATAAAATACTAATTATAATTGTAATAAATATGTTAATTTTAATATTGAGCAGAATAGATTGGGGAACACGGAAGAGTAGAAATTCACACTTACTTTTCCGAAGCCTCCCTCTCCAAGATCTTCATGGAAATTGAGATTGGAAAGGTCAATATGATTTTCTGTGCCGACCAATTCTCTAAAGGGTAAAATACGGAAACTGGCTTCATCAAGGTCTTGTACTGGCATGACCGCTGTGCCGGAGGGTGTCTCAACGCTTCCATCTGCTGAGATGATAAAAGAGTTATTGATAAATATAAATACATTACATTTTTAATCAAATTTCTGTAATTAAGCTGAAAATGTCTGACATTTGTGCCCTGATTCATCCAAACTGTCGAATGTAGAAAAATTGTCCTGTTGCCCATAGCAACCAATCACAGCTCAGATTCCATTTTTTCACATTCTATGGAACAGTGAAAGCTGCATTGTGATGGGTTGCTGTGGCAACAAGGAAAGTATTTCTGCAATTTTGATAATCAAGGCCTGTCAACCCCCAGTCTATTATACTAAACTGTTTCATTCTTACCTGGAGCATCTTTATCCAGTGATGTGTGTGGTGGGGAAACAATCAGGTGTTTGGTCTCTGGGATGGAGATGTTCTCATCTGGTGACCTGGCCCTTTGTAATGCACCATTCCCATTGACAATGGGTTTGGCATAGAAAAGACGTCTCCTACATTGGACAACCCAGTCTCTGTTGTTTCTGATTCTCTTCTGGGCTGCCGCTCTTTGTAGGTTTTGAGCCTCTTGGCTTTCAGAACTGGAGAATGAGACATGTCTGGGTCTTCCTTGGCCAACCTCTTCCAGCTCTAATTCTACGCTGATGATATTTCTTCGCTTATTGAGGATGGCATCTTTGTTCCTCCTCCTAATTTCAGGGACAAGTTCTCCGATTTTTTTTATGGAGATAAGAATGGCCCTGTGAAGTTGATTATCTGCGGAGTCTGCAGAGTCAGATTCCATGAGGTTCTCCATTTTCCTTTTCTCTATAAGGATCTCGTGTCTCTTGATCTTTCTCATTTTCTCCAAATTCTGTCTTTTGGACGCCATTTCTGAGGCGTCAGTGTCCATGTCCAGTACTATAAAGTCTTTTCGCCCTAAAGCGAACAGTGGTTTTTGCTCTTCAGCAATTCCTCTCCTCTGTCTTAGAACCCGATATCTTTGGGCTCTTCTCCTCTCTTCCTCCATTATAAAATTAGCTTTTGCTTTGTTTACAATGAAACGCATAGCAACTACCTCACCCTCGAAAGTCTGCAAGGCAGTGACTTCTCCTCGGCCGGAACACTGGGATATAGAAGGTGATGATGTCATCATACCAATTATGACATGTATTTAATTGTGATGTCATCAGACTAGGGTCCTATTTTGCGTTCATGAGGTCTCAATGGAGACATTATACCAGGACTTTAGTTTGTATTTTTGTCATTAAATGAAGTAACACTTGTTAAATGGTGATCTTTTATCTCTATATTAGCGGAATCCTTCATTCTGTCTGTTTTTCTCCATATTCTTTTATTGTTTAATTCTGTCCAATTATTGTACATTTTGTCATCAGGTCCACAATCTCCATTTTGTGGGGTGTTCACATTTAGCGTTTAAGCTACAGTTTATCCTCCTGGACATTACAGGAGAGCTGTACCTTCCTATATAATGTATTTTTGAACTGTTGACTCCTTTTTGCATTATGTGTCATAGAAGTATCAGGTGGTCTTTGTCATTTTATTCTAGTTCCACCTTGTGACCAGGGCCGGCTTTAGACAAATTGTGGCCCTAGGAAAAATTCAAAGTGGGGCCCCAGATTCTGAAATACTGCGCTAACAACAGCATTACAGTCAATTCAGTGCATTGAAGTGAGTTTTGAGCTAATAACAATGTCTTTAAGCGCCAAGAAGCCACTCAGAAGAAAGACAAAAGGAGTAAAACATATCACAAGGTTGTGTTCTTTGCTGACTACAAGCAGTTAAGCCACTAAAAACACAGTTTCACAGGTTTCCTCACTCTAGTTGTAGCCTACAAAGAACACAGCTTTGTAATATGTTTTATTTCAGTACATGAAAAAAATAATATGTGGAAAATATGTAAATCAAAAAATATTATTACAACGTTGAATTTTGCATTGAAGGCTTATTTGTCACGCATGCACAATATCATGCAATGTCTTGTGAATACAGTCTTGTCATCTATATGCTTAGTCCGAACAATCATATGTGTGAGATCTTTTCATTACCATCTGTAGATACTTAGAACTAAGTAAAGAAATAATAAAGTGCTGCTGAAACCAGCATAAATACAGCCATAGATATCATTTTACACTTTGCCAAACACAAATAATAAAAAATAACTTAACATCTCTTACAGGTTTAGTCAAAGGGATCCACAACTTAAATAACTAGAAAATGTTCAAGCAAATGGTTTCTAAAGGAGCCCTTACAGGTCTATGTAATAAAACTGGCATCATAGCGAATGCTTTCTAGAAGCGAACCTTTCTGGCTTTTTCTGAAGCAAAATCTTTAATTATTTTGGAGAAGTCCAGATTTCTACGAATGTCCCGCTCAATTACAACCTCAGCTAGACCAATAAAGCGATCTTGTAACATTGATGACCTTAAATTATTTTTTATCACTTTGAAAAGTGAGAAACTTCTCTCGCCTGACGCTACGGTCACAGGAACACTCATTAGGACACACAACTCCACACTAAGATTTGGGAACAAATCCAATAGGTTTGTACAGTAAATGTAAGTAAGCATGTTCAATGGTGAATGGGAAACATCATCTGGGATGCTCCTAATTGCTGAACACATTTCAAAATTCAAGTCATTGAGATCAACATCACCCATTTCTTCTGAAGAGTGTTTGCAGCATTCTACAAGCCTCTGCTCATCTTTCACAGCTTCCATTTCCTCCTTCTTAAAAAGGAACCCAAAAAGGTGGTAAAAATCTTTCACCTGAGAAAACCTCTCAGTTATGACCACAAGTGTCGCATCAATCAAGGTTAAAGACAAAACCCTCTTCACCATTTCCTCGGGAGTGCTGGACGTTCATAATCAAACATTTTTCTTTTGTTTTGTTTTCTTTTTATTGGCAATGAAAACTCTACATCTGCTTCTTCAGCTATACTATTTGCAATATAATAACCTGATTCAAAACCATCTTCCCTGTAATCTTACAGAAAATGAAGTACAGATTCAGTTTCTTAAGTGTGTCCGTGCCAACTTTTGTTTTCTGAAAGATCTTGCTTGCACCATTAATATGTTATAAGACATCATACCAGGCAACAATGCAAGTGATGCAAACTGACCAGAAGAAATGTCATTCTTGGCCTCCGCAGCATTTACATCAGCTTTTTTTGATGCAGCACAGATGACAAGGTCTTCAAGTGCAGAACAAACTTCCCTTAGGTCGTAGCGAAGAACTTTTACACTGTCAATCCGACATTCCCAGCGAGTAGAAATAACTGTATAGCCCAAACATCAATGCTATTGTAGCGTCGGCGTCCCTGCCTCCTGCTAGGCCGGGACGCTGTTCCCCCCACCTCTCCGCTCCGTGCCCGGCGTCTTCCTCCCGCTCTGCTGGCAGCACGCGCTGCTTCCCGGCCACTGTGCTTAGGGCGCGCGCGCTACCCTTCTCTTAAAGGGGCCGCGCGCGCCGTCCTAAGGAGTCCCCGGCCAATGGCCGGAGGACCTCACCATATATAAGGCACCTCCTCCAAAATGGAGGTGCCCAAGCAATGTTGTTGCATAGCCTATCACTCTGCTTCAGCCCTCAGGTCCCGTTACCAGATACCTGCCAGCTACCTGCCAGTTACCTGCCAGATTCCTGCTTGATACCTGCCTGATACTTGTCTATCTACTTGCATTCCTGCGGTCCGACAGTCTGCCTACCAGCCCTGCCAGTCTGTCTATGGATCTGATTGCCCGCTCACCTGGGAGCGCTCATCTGCTACCTGCCTGCTAGCCTACCTGGAGGCTCTGCCGTCACGTGCTGTGACCACCTGCCTGTCCAGAGACTCTTACCCGCTCACCTGGGAGCGTCCGCCTGCTACCGGCCTGCTAGCCTACCTGGAGGCTCTGCCATCACGTGCTGTGACCGCCAGCCTGTCCAGAGACTCTTACCCGCTCACCTGGGAGCGTCCGCCTGCTACCTGCCTGCTAGCCTACCTGGAGGCTCAGCCGACACCTGCTGTGACCACCTGCCTGTCCAGAGACTCTTGCCCGCTCACCTGGGAGCGTCCACCTGCTACCTGCCTGCTAGTCTACCTGGAGGCTTAGCCATCACTTGCTGTGACCACCTGCCTGTCCAGAGACTCTTGCCCGCTCACCTGGGAGCGTTCACCTGCTACCCGCCTGCTAGCCTATCTGGAGGCTTAGCCGTCACTTGCTGTGATCACCCGCCTGTCAAGAGACTGTCCCCGTCACTTGCCGTGACCTCCTGCCCTTCTACCCAGAGACAGTCCCCGTCACTTGCCGTGACTACCTGCCCGCCTACCCTGGGAGCCACCCGCTTCCTTACAAGGACTGCCCCTTTGTATCGTTGCTCAGAGGTTCCACCTCCCAGACCCGTTACAGCTATGATGTGAGGGCGGAGGGAATCTTCCCACATTCACCAAATTATACCAGCTCTTAACAATCAGTATATATCATGAGGAAACAGAGTTATGATGGCAAAAAAATACATATTTTATTTTATTAAAGACAAAATTCATATAGAAAAAAGACAACTGTAAATGTGCAAGGGACAGCAACAGGTGTGCAGCAAGTGGGTCCACAACCCAAAAGGAATGCCTAGTAAACATTGCAATTATAAAAGGTTGCAGGCATGAATCATAAAGTGCAGCACAGGTAGGGCATAAAACTATACACCTATATTAGCTAAATGCCAATGATAAACGTGTCCATGACATCCGTATCAATTACCCCATAACTAGGCACGCTAATAAGGTGATGGTCTTACCAGTGGTAAGGGCTGTGGGTGAACTGGCAGCACAGTGGGCGTAGTGGAGTACCCCGACGCACGTTTCGAGGCATCCGCAGCCGCTTTCTCAAGGGGCAGTGGCAAAGAAATTTTACTCTGTGAATCCAACATTCCCAGCGAGTATCAGACAGTGATTTGATGGTCAGGTTGGTTACATTTTTCTTTGAAGTTGCACATTGCAGTGTTGATGAGCTGAAGAGCACATACATTTTCTGCAATATTCCAAAGAATGTGACAGAGAGAACAGATGATTTAGCAGCATCAATGATGACTACATTAAGAGTGTGGCTACTTCAGGGCATATACAATGCTCTTTTATTCATGGCCGATGTAAATACTTTTATGGCCAAAAATGACAAAAGCATTTTCGGACTGATACCTTTATTGGCTAACCAGAAAAAATATATATGCAAGCTTTCAGAGCACAGAGGCTCCTTCTTCAGGCAGGATTGCAAATGAATTAATAAGACAAATGAATAAGGCATCATCCCTTACATCTCATGAACAAATGTCCTGCTGTAATATCTCTTAAATGTTGTGCCTCCTAAAACCAGGTGAGGAACAATCAGAGAAAGGTATAATAGAAACAAGTCACCAATTCTGCATTTATCACCCACTCCTGGTTTTGGCTCCCACTCCTGAGAAAAAATACTGACCAAATACTGATAGTGGGGCCAGAGCCTAACACTTGTTTTCCAATAGGCAAATAGTGCTCCATCCTTCCCGAGTCTCGCCGTATGGCTAAGCAGTACTGTACAGTCACATAAGGGGTATTTCTATGTTCAGCAGAAATTGTGGGACAAATTTTGCTGCAATTTTTACCGATTTTCCTTTATGAAATGTAAAATTTGGGGCTAAAACTAAATTTTTCTGGAAAAAATGTAATTATTTTTCTTCACTGCCCAATGGTATAAAATTCTGTGACACCTTTGGTGTCATTATCACTGCATCCCTAGATGAATTCATTGAGAGGGGAAGTTTGTAAAATGGGTCACTTGAGGGAGGTTTTGTAAATTTTGTTGAGAAATTGTTGATCAACTTTTAACCATTTTGACTTCCTAACAAAAAAAAACATTTAAAAAACGATGGTGATGTAAAGTAGACATGTGGTAAATGTTAATTATTACCTATTTTGTCTGATATAACTATCTGGTTTAAGGGCATAAAAATTAAAAGTTTAAAAATTGTGAAATTTTCTCCAGAATTTCCCATATTTTCACAAATAAACACAAAAAATATCGCTCTAAATTTACCACTCACATAAATTACAATGTGTCGCGTTCAGGAGTTATTACCTCATAATGTGACACTGGCCAGAATTGTAAAATGTGGTTTGGACAGGAAGGTGAAAATAGGCTTCAAGGTGAAAGGGTTAATAACATCTCCCATTTGTTAACATTACATCAGCCTCATTTTTCCATTACTTTTTTATTTTGTTAGAATGTTATAAAGGTTAAAGCTTTAATAGCAAATTTAGATCTTTTCAAGAAAACTTTCAAAGCCTTTTCTACGGCCCTATTCAGGCTTGAAGCGACTTTGAGGGACCGACTTATTGGGAGATTGGGAAGTGATACCATTTTAAAAACTGCACCCCTCAATGTTGCTGCTGTCAGAAAGTTTGTTAACCCGTCACGTGCTGCACAGAAATTTACACAAAGTGCAATAAAAAAATTAAAAATGTTTTTTTTTCCACTAAATCATTGCTTTAGACTAAACCTAGGCAAAGTGCGGCCCATGAACAAAGGAGGAGAACAGCTCAGCATATATTGCAAAAAGTATTTATTTAGTAATACACAATAAAAACACAAATAGGAAATCAGACAATGTGGTAGTGTCAGACGGTAAAGTGCTTACAGGTCTGGTAAATATATTATAATATGCTTGTAATATATCCGTGAAATTACACAATTGCACGTTGCCCACAATGATATAAATAATAATAAGTTTAAACAAGTGAACTAGGATAGAAATCACAGGATTAACACATATAACATGATCCCACTGACTGCTAAATGAAAGGGGATGGGGGTGAAACAATGTTCTTAGTATTAAGCTATGTGCCCATCTCTAAAGCCAAAATCATGTTACAACCAGCGGGATAATTACCTGACAGGGAAGCACAGCACGGGCGGAAGTAAGAACGTGGTGAGGGTGATAGCCCAACGTACGTTTTGCGGCGTCCCAGGCCGCTTTCTCAAGGGCAAGAAGTGATGTCCTCATAGTGACCCAAGATGCATATATATTCATCTCTCCCCTTAGAATCTGGAGTGCAGACAGCTGGTCGGCGATGCACACACCGGGAAGTGGCCAGCTATACCGGGGGTGTGCCTCGCGGATCACATGATGTGGGGCCAGTATGCCACACACGGCGCATGCGCACGGCTCAGGGAGCACACCGCGCCCAACCGTCAAACCGCAGAACCGCGCATGCGCGGAAAGGAAGTCCCACGCAGGCGCAGGGCGGCCCCCGGACTGCCAGGCGCGCGCTCGCCGCAATCCCCACTGCGAGCACGCGCTCAGTCACGTCAGGAAGCAGCATAGCAGCACTCATTGTAAAAGAATTAGGATAAACAGGGAGAGCAGCGGTGAGACAAAGAGGGAGCCTAATGATCATAGATGGAAGAAGGGCCAAAGTAATAGATACTGCATACAGCAAAGTTTTTTTCCATGAAAAATACATATAAATCTAAAAAATCACATATTTATAATTAGCAGCAATTGTAGATCCTAATGATCATAACTCCCGTCTAGGCATGAGATCCAATGTGTATATCCAAGTCTCACTGATCTCCAGACACAAGTGGGGTTATAAGGACTTTCATAAGTATGGACTAATAAAAGAGGTAAAGAAACAAAAGAAAAGACAATGATTAAAACCATTGGAATTAAAATCACATGAAAAATAATAATTCCTCTTATAATCACCCAACCCACATGTGTAAGTACATACATGTGGGGATAGAGGTATACAGGATAAACTTACAGCTACAAAAATGAGTGCAGCCCATGTACGGCCCTCTGGCTGTTCCAGTCCAACTCACTGACCTAGACAACTACAGGGCTGAAAACACTGGCCCACAGGCCGCACCATTCGACCACCTGGAGTCCCGATATCACAGCTATCTGCCTCCTCAAGAAGCAGATAACTGTCAACACAATGGTGGAGGATGGAGCTGCTGGTTCCTCCTTCCACCACTCAGTTTATGGGACTCAGACAGCAAATGTGATGATGTCATTACTAGTGATGAGTGAGCCCTAAAAAACTCGGGTGCTCTTTGCTCGGGTCGAGAAAATCATAATGCTCAGATGCTGAACCCGAGCAACGAGCCCAATGTAAATCTATGGGAAACTCGAGCATTTTTCCGGTGGTTCCCCCCGCAGAGATGTGCAGAGGGCCTAAAAATTGCCCTAAACAATGGGAACAGTGCTGAAATGACATGGGAACTCAGGCATCTCTGACTCCCAGGTCACTGCAGTGAACAATGTTGTCAGAGTATTACGCCACTTTTACGGACCAACAATAAAACATACAAAAACTAAACCAAAATGGATGTTCCTGGAAAAAATGTTAAGGGACATTCTTTCCAGGGTAATGACTTGTATATAAGGGAAAAAAACAAACACAAAAACAAAAATGCTCCTTTACACCTTGGGCTATGTTCACACGTAGCGTTTTTGATGCGTTTTTGCACTTTTGCATTGCTTTCAATGGTGAAAAATACATTCACCAGTAAATGTCATTTTAACATTTTACTATCTTATCTGGCCATGTGGTGTGTGACACATCATCAGACACATCCATACAGTGCTGAAAAGACATGGGAACAATATATGGAAGACCCCTGGAAGCATCTCTGACTCCCAGGTCACTGCCCAAAACTGTGGCCATCAGACGTGATCCTATATTACTGCGGTAAAAATACAGACATTTTTGGCAACGTGACAAATATTACACCCCATTTAAAATGGGCAAGGCGCGTGGCAAGGGATGGGGAAGTGGACGTAATGGTGATGGTGCACCCAGAGGCCGAGGCTGTCGGCAAGATGAAACTGTGCCTACTAAAAAAGCACAACATCGCCATTGGATTCAATGGGGGGCAAAACCAAACACATACACAACACCTTCAAACGGGCTCAAAAGCTGCCAAAACACATCAAATTAGGGGCAGAGACCAGGAAAGTGGCATCAATTGACCCAGAGTACAAGTAATATAATTATTATTATTTATTCTTATAGTGCCATTTATTCCATGGCGCTTTACATGTGAAAAGAAGTCACCGACTGCTATAAGAGGAGAGAAGATCCTACCCGTGAGGGCGCACAAACAATCGACAAGGGATGGGTGAGGAAACAGTAGGTGATGGTAGAGCTGATCGTGCAGCGGTATGGTGGAGCGAAGGTTACTGAAAGTTGTACGCATATCGGAAGAGATGGGTGTTCAGGTTCCTTTTGAAGGTTTCAACAATAGGCGAGAGTCTGATATGTTGGGGTAGAGAGTTCAAGAGTAGGTGGGAAAATGCACGAGAGAAATCTTGTACAAGTGCTTGTGACCAGGGACGGTACATCTCACTGACGGCACACTGGGTTAATATTGTGGAAGCCGTGACCCAGTTGCACCCTGGGACTAAACATGTCTTCCCGACACATAGAATTGTGGACTCTGGGTTCAATCAAGCTTCAACACAATGTTCACAAGGTCTCCTACACAATGAGCAAATTATTCATGATGATAGACGCCACCGTCTCCTTAGCTTGCTGATGGTACTTTTCTGTGGGAATGAGCTTGTCTCCAACCAGTCTGGAATATTTCTAGTGAATTCAGGCACGCCATGGTTTGCTATTAGCATCTAGTACCAGAAGCGAAAACATCCACAATTTTATTCTCAGAAATTTTATTTGGTAGACTGAGTGGCTGCCCAAACTTTAGTCTCTCAAAAAGGAGCTGAAGACACTGAGTGGCAGAAGGTGCAAGTTTCTCCAGCATGTTAGACATCAGAGGGAGAACAGAGAGGGCAGCATGGTGGCTCAGTGGTTTGCACTGCAGCCTTGCAGCGCTAGGGTCCTGGGTTGAAATCCAACCAAGGACAACATCTGCAAGGAGTTTGTATGTTCTCCCTGTGTTTGCATGGGTTTCCCCCAGGCTTTCTGGTTTCCTCTTCAGTATAAAAAGCAGCCACTGAGTGTCCAGGAATCTTCACACAGACTTTTCTTATACAGGGCTGCTTCTTGACAGGGTTGGACGGGCCCACTAGAAAACAGAAGAATCCTCCAGCGGGCCCTGGCTTCTCCTTCAGGAGAGTTCATAGTGCAAACCTTGCAGCTGCTATGGGGCTATTGAGTGGGGGAGAAAGGTGGGCCCTCAGAATCAAATCCTCTGGTGGGCCCAATGTTCTTCAGTCTTCACAGCCATATTTTTTAGCTCAGTGAAAGGACTGGCATAGAGGGAAACCGTATCTACTCCGGCTGTCATTTCTCCCAAGAAGTCCTCTAATGCAGCTTGTTCCATAAGCAATGGCAGCCCGTCCAAAATCAGCTCACACTTCTCGGTGGTGCTTCGACACACAAAGATCTTTCTTTACGCCTTGAATTTCATGACAACAGAGTTGAGCAATGGCCTGATCTACAATGCATTTTGAGAAATAACGCGTAAAATCACGTCCAATCCACAGCAAAAATGGAGCCATAGAGTGCCCGGAAACCTTCACCTAGACTTTTCTTAGCCAGGGCTGCTTCTCAGCAGGGTTGGATGGGCCCACCAGAGAACCAGAGACTCCTCCAGTGGGCACTGGCTTCTACTTCAGGAGAGTTTATAATGCAACCTTGCAGGTTGTGATGATGATAGAGACCACCATCTCCTTAGCTTGCTGCTGGTATTTTTTTGTGGGAATGAGCTTGGCTCCAACCAGCCTGGAATATTTTCAGTCAATTCAGGCACGCCATGGTTTGGTATTGGCACCGAGTACCAGAAGCGAAGCCATCCACAATTTCCTTCATAGGAATTTTATTTGGTAGTCTGAGTGGCTACCCAAACATTAGTTTCTCACAAAGGAACTCAAGACATTGAGTGGCAGTAGATGCAAATTTCTCCAGCATGTTAGATATCAGAGGGAGAACAGAGAAGGCAGCACAGTGACTCAGTCATTAGCACTGCAGCCTTTCAGCGCTGGGGTTCTGGTTCCAAATCCCAGCAAGGACAACATCCTTTAAGGAGTTGTTTACTACTTTTATATTCCACGCGGCACCCCCGCCGATCAACTGTTATCGGTGCCGGCGGCGGCTGCTGCCAGCCGGAAGTGCTTACCTGAGGGGCTCCACCATCAAGTGGTAGTGGCCGCTGCGGTGTACTGCACATCCGCCTCCTATTCAATTGAATATAACAGCTGATCGGCGGGGGTGCCGCGTGCGGGACCCCGGCTGATCATACATTGATGCCCTATCCTACGTATAAGATAGGGCGTCAATGTAAAAGTATTGGATAACTTCTTTAAGGAGTTTGTATGTTCTCCTCGTGTTTGCGTGGGTTTATCCCAGGTTCTCCGGTTTGCTCCTCAGTAAAAAGGCAGCCATACAGTGTCCAGGAACCCTCACACAGACTTTTCCTAGCCAGGGCTGCTTCTCAGCAGGGTTGGACGGGCCCACCAGAGAACCGGAGACTCCCCCAGTAGGCCCTGGCTTCTCCTTCAGGAGAGTTCATAATGCAAACCTTGCAGGTCGTGATGATGATAGAGGCCATCATCTCACTAGCTTGCTGATGGTACTTTTCTGTGGGAATGAGCTTGTCTCCAACCAGCTTGGAATATTTCCAGTGAATTAAGGCACTCCACGGTTTGGTATTAGCAACCAGCATCAGAGGTGAAGCCATCCACAATTTCCTTCACAGGAATTTTATTTGGTAGACTGAGTGGCTGCCCAAACTTTAGTTTCTCACAAGGGAGCCAAAGACACTGAGTGGCAGTAGGTGCAAGTTTCTCCAGCATGACCTGTTTGTTAGATATCAGAGGGAGAACAGAATTTGGCATTGCCAAGGCACCAGAGTCTGTTTTTTTTTTTTACTAAAGACCCTGCTGTGTTTTTATATATATATATATATTTTTATGTCTCTTCAAATGTGTATTGGAGTGCGTCCTAATTTTTGGCAGCCCTTGACATTGCTGCATATACGCAATAACAGTATAGGAGAGCCACTCTTTAATAATTGGTAGAACAATTCAAATAGATTCTATATTCTAGAATATTACCTGTCTTATCTGAAATTCGTTTACGGGTGAGGTATCACAGTTTGGATAGCATATTACACCGACCGGTATTAGGTATTATTGCCTAATACTGCATGCTGCTTGTGCTGCCGAAAATTCTTTATTTTTTTCCAGAAAAATCCATTTTAGTTTGGTTTTTGTATGTTTTATTGTCAGTCCGTAAAAGTGGCGCAATACTCTGACAACATTGCAATAGTTATCCTTGGCAGGAGAAGATAGAAGGAGGAAAAAGAACAGAGAGCGTTGTGTAACACTGTGGAGAGGTGAAGTGTATGTAATGAACTCACCCAAAATGGTTGTGCTGGACAGACACAACACTGGCAGAAAATTTAGAAGAGGACTGGAGTTTCTCCTCCGGTATGCTGCTCATCCAATGTCGTTGTACTGTGCTTTTCCTGGCCCTGAAGCCGCTCCACTTGGAGGTATACAAGGAGAGAAGAACTTGGGATGGCGCTTCCGTTTGAATGTGGAGATCAAACAGTCCATATATCAAACCACATTTACCATAAAAAACTTTTAAAAACACAATGCGCTTCAACTTCCATGAGTCTTCATCAGGTGTAAAAGAAATAGTGACACATAGAAACTTTTATACCTTATACTTAATTAGTTGTGGGTGGAGTGTTCATAAAAAACTTTTTACAGTCTTTTACAGTCTTCATCAGGTGTAAAAGAAATAGTGACATACAGAAACTTTTATACCTTATACTTAATTAGTTGTGGGTGGAGTGTTCCACCCACAACTAATTAAGCATACAGTAAGGTATAAAAGTTTCTATATGTCACTATTTCTTTTACACATGATGAAGACTCATAGAAGTTGAAACGCGTTGTATTTTTAAAAGTTTTTTTATGGTAAATGTGGTTTGACAGCAAAATCTGTTTTTAAAACCAATAAATCTAATATGGATATATGAACTGTCTGAACTCTGACAACATTGTTCACAGATATGCTATTGGTCAGCGACCAACTGTGGATAGGTTTGAACACACGACTGCCATACTGTAAATGAATTATAATATCTGACACATTCCCATAAATTTCCGTATTATTGCGGCAGTAATATGGGATCACGTCTGATGACCACGGTTTCAGTCAGTCGCCTAATAGTATGGTATTTGTCAGTGACCAAGTATCAATAGTTTGGAACAACATACACCTGGCAGACTTTAAATGGAGTGTAATATCTGACACGTTTCTAAAAATTTCTGTATTGTTACGGTAGTCATATGGGATCAAGTCTGATGGCCACGGTTTCAGGCAGTCACCTAATAGTATGGTATTTGTCAGCGACCAAAACACAGCTGGCTGACTTTAAATGGAGTATAATATTTGGCACGCTCCACAAAATGTCTGTATTATTACCGCAGTAACATGGGATCACGTGTGATCATGGAAAAGTTTCTCTGCTTCTACAATACAGTATTGCAAATATAATCAAAAAATCTGGCTGTATTCTGCTAACAAGCAAATTGAGCAGTAATATGGTGTACTCTGTATTGCTTTTTAAGCAAATAATCAGGATAAGGAGCAAAAAGAAAATAGTCTGGTACTGTAGGGCTATGGATATTTGTAACAGCAGCAGCAGACAGAACATGCAATAGACCCTATTGTGCTGTATACACTGCCACAAACCTTACCTGCCTAACTCCTGCTATCACCACTGAATACATGCAGTTGGATTAGTCCTCAGAAGGACTGTAAGATCAGATGGACATATATCTTGTTGTGGAATACCTATACATAACTAATAAACCACCAATTCTGTCACTCACTCAGCAGCACCTCTCCCTACTCTGCCTGTTTCCGGGGTACATTGGCACAAGTATAGGGTCACCAGGTCTGATATAGACCTGATGACGCTATGCGGCCAGCCAATCACTGTGATGCCACAACCAACATAGCTACGGCATTACAGTGCGTGGCAAGCAATCCCTGCATTTTAATTAACTGTCTAAAGAGCGCCAAACATGCAGGGAGGCAAGCTGAAATACTCGAGGAGCGCCTGACGCACCCCCTGGGCCGTGGGGTACTCGGCAGCCGGGCCTCTGGTTGCTTGGGGGATATCATGGTAGCTGGCCCGGTCCGTGACCCAGGGCGGTCAGTATAAAGGGGAAAATATTGGGGGATTTGGGAAAGTGTTCGTGACGCCACCTGTGGAATGCGGCTAAAGGGTGCCGCCGCTGCGGAGCAGTCCTCTGGAGCTGGTGTTACGGCGGCAGGGATGGTGTGGCTCTCCACAGGAAGAGCTAGCTCCAGGGCAGCGTGGGGTGTAATGGATGGTTGTGCTGGGCGTTGTGGTGCAGAGAGGGAATGGTGGCGCAGAAGGAATAATTGGACAGAGGCGGTGCGGTACAGTCTTCCGTGTCTTTACTCACAGTTCTTTAGTTCCTCAGGGTGCACTGTCAGATTGCAGCCTCCCGCATCGCGCTGCATTCACCAGGCAGGGGCTCAGCTCTTCCTCAGGTAGATCAGGGGTACCTGGCAGAACCCCACTTTCACGTGTTCCTAGCTAGACTTCACGCTGGGTCTTTCTCCCTCCTGCCCTGCGCTGCCCACTCTCAATCCCGCTCGGGTGCTCTGAAGTCCCTCCTGTACGTCGGATCCCGGACCTGCTTGACCCTCCTGGGGATTAGAATGCGGCTTACGATCCCTCTGTCTTCTGACAGATTCTGGGCGTACGGGTGCCGTCCTGCACTCGCCGTACCCCCTAGGATCCCTTCTTAGAACGGAGCCTACTCCCTGCTCCCCTTCTGGGCCTCCAGTCTTGGCCCTACTTGTGGAGCAGAGCTCCTAATGAGACTCTGCTCCCGGACTGTTCTTCTGAACTGTCCTGAGCTGTTCTTCTGAACTGCTCTCCTCTACTAATCTATCTGTCCTGCCACCCTAATATGGCTTCCGTATATATACTCCTACTAAAGTGCTCCTTCTAACTACTTCCTCCACCCACACCCACTACTGGTTCCCCCTACCTTTGGTTCCCCCCACTCCAGCCAGGGTCATGGCTCAGCAGAAACATACATTGTGTCTTGCCCCTCCAGCTGACCTGGAGCAGTGTAGTGTTGGATGCAGGTGTTTTGGGTTCCGGGCAGCACTCCCTCCTTACCTCAGAGAAGGAGATACCACACCTCTGGGTGAGGTGCAGTACCCCTGTGGCGACTGAATCCTCAGGGGCGCCACACGCCGAGCATGTCGAGCATTGAGATGCTCGGGCGAGCACCGAGCAGTGACGCGGACGCTCGCTGATCACTAGTCATTGCATCGCGTCTGCTGTGTGGTGCATCGGTTTACATAGTAAAGACCAGAGCAGCGCCTGGTGAAAGGGAACAAGGTGAGTATGTGCTATAATGAAAAATAACATGTTTTCCTGTTTCCACAAAAATGTTATTTTGTCTAATTTTTTTCATTTTCACAAAGGTAATTGGAGAAGATGGAACCTATAATTTATTATGCAATTTCTCCTGAACGTGACAATATCCCATATGTGGTCAATAATTACTGATTAGGTACATGACAGGGCTTGGAATGGATTGCAGATGTCATGTCACGTTTGCTCGGTCAGTGAGGTGCTAAAACAGTGGAAACCTCTCACAAGTGACTCCATTTTAGAAATTAAACTCATCAAGATATACATCTTGGCTTGTGGTGAGCATTTTTAAACCTTAGATGCTTCACTTAATTTTAGAAGATTGGGCGATAACCATGAAAAATTAAAATTTTCCTACTAAAATGTTGCTTTAACCTCAAATTTTCCATATCACAAGAGGTAATAAGAGAAAGAAGACCCCACAATTTGTGATGGAATTTCTCCACAGTGATGCCCCTATAAATGGAAACTGGATACAATTTTTTCAGCTTGGTTGAGAGGGTGCGCTATTTGACTTTTGGAGTGCAATTTTGGCTGGAATAGATTGCTGATGCCATGCACATTAGCAGAGCCTCTGAGGTGGCAGAACAGTGAAACCAACCCCCTCACCATAAATTACATCATTTTGGAAACTATACCAATGAAGGAGTTAATGTAGGAGTGTAGTGAGTATTTTTAACCTACATGTACCTCACAGAATGTTATAACATTGAGCCGTGGTATTCAAAAAATAGAATTTTACAACTAAAATGTTAAACTACCTGTAAATATTTCATTCTCCTAAGGCATAATGTGTAAAATAGATCCCACAAATTGTTTTGAAATTTTTCAATGCAGTGATAACCGATTTGGAAGTTGGGTTGTGTGTAGTCCAGGTCCAGCAAATGTTCAGCCATTTTGGCTTTTATTCTTTTA
The DNA here is from genome assembly GCF_046119375.1 of Phyllobates terribilis. Classification (NCBI taxonomy): domain Eukaryota; kingdom Metazoa; phylum Chordata; class Amphibia; order Anura; family Dendrobatidae; genus Phyllobates; species Phyllobates terribilis. Next base: position 315,147,780 of record NW_027362768.1, read on the forward strand.
ATAATTTTCTTGATTTTCTGTTGTACATTTTGACAGTCATTAAGTAACAAACAAGTGTTCTCTTCTGTTAGATAGATACAGTTGAAACCAGAAGTTTACATACATTATATAAATAGACAGATATGCATGTTTTTCTCAATATCTGACATGAAATCAGAGTAAACCTTTCCAGTTTTAGGACAATTAGGATTACCATAATTTTTAATATTTGCCAATTGCCAGAATAATGAGTGAGAGAGAATGTTTTAAGGCATTTTTATTACTTACTGCAAAGTCAAAAGTTTACATACATGTCATTAGTATTTGGTACCATTGCCCTTAAACTGAATGACTTAGGTCACATGTTTGGGATATCCTTCCACAAGCTTCTCGCAATAGTTGGTCAGAATTTGGCCCATTCGTTCTGACAAAACTGGTGTAACTGATCCAGGTTTGTAGTTCGCCTCGCTCGCACCTGCCTTTTCAGCTTTTCCCATCTATTTACAATAGGATCAATAGGATTGAGATCAGGGCTTTGTGATGGCCACTCCAAAACATTGACTTTGTTATCTTTAAGCCACTTTGTTATCATTTTGGCAGTATGCTTCGGGTCATTGTCCATTTGGAAGACCCATTTCCGCCCAAGCTTTAACTTCCTGGCTGATGTCGTGAGATGTTGCTTCAGTATTGCCACAAAATCTTCTTATCTCATGATGCCATCTATTTTGTGAAGTGTACCAGTCCCTTCTGCAGCAAAACAACCCCACAACATAATGCTGCCAACCCCATATTTCACAGTTGGGATGGGGTTTTTAGGCTTCCAAGCTCCTCCCCTTTTCCTCCAAACGTAATGATGGTCATGATGCCCAAAAAGTTGAATTTTAGTTTCATCAGACCACAGGACATGTCTCCAAAAATAAGGTCTTTGTTCCTGTGTGCATTTGCAAACATTAATCTGGCTTTTTTATGTTTCTTTTGGAGTAATGGCTTTTTCATTGCAGAGTGACCTTTCAGCCCATGTTGATACAGTATTCGTTTCACTGTGGATATTGACACAATCATACCAGCTTCCACCATCATCTTCACAAGGTCTTTTGCTTTTGTCCTTGGGTTTATATGCACATGTCGGACCAAAACAGGTTCATCTCTGGGACACAGAACCTGTCTCCTTAATGAGCGGGATGATGTCACTCCAGGTATGGGAAAGACTTAGTGTAACACAGAGGGAAAAGGGAAAGGGAGCCCAGACACAAGGGAAAGGGGGAAATGGAGACCTCCTAGTCTGGTCTAGCGTCACCCTGTCTCAACTACCATCCCTATATTGCCTCCTCAGCAATCGCCGCACGCGTGCCTCGCCCTACTTTCCCTGGTGTATGGCTACGGCTAAGGATGGGAGGAGATTAGCACTAGTCAACCTCCACTAAACACTATAGACAACATTGGACATTCCCATCTTGTTTGTACTTGTGTATAATTGTTTGTACAGATGAACGAGGAACCTTGAAATTGTCCCTGTAGCATGTGTTCCTAGTAATGAGTTCATATAGCTGATAGCATAAATTTATCCTGCAATGACTTAGTCCGGACATTAGGGGTCAGCAACACAAGTAAAGAAAAATCCGGGAATCTGAGATCCAGGAAGACCTCTAAGGGCCGAGACGTGTCTGATGTCCAGAGACGCTTGGAGCTTGCAGAGACTTGAGCCGGACGGTGTGTCCAAGAAGAAGGTGTGCCTTGTGAGTAACTGAGATATGTGACCGGTCACAAACTGTGTAGTTAGCTATGGAAAGCTAGTTAGTAATCCCAGTAGTGCTGAGAACTGCCTGGTGTATATCACTGCTGATGGACTGGTCAGGCTTGATCCAAAGATTGTGAAAGATCTGATATAACAAGACTCTGTGTGCGTGGATACTACAAAGGAGCCCTGTTGTGAACTATACATTGAGACTGAGATCGATTCTGATTCCTGCCTGCACCGGGATGTGCTAGAGAACTTGATGAGAAGGAGAAGCTAATTAAACCATGTGGCCGGAGAGCAGGGTCTAATGAAAGGTTTAGTTTGTTAATTGCTTGTGTATATAAAGTTAGAGATTTCTCTTTGCTCTTGTAGGAAGAGAAACTGTACACTGTATAGACAACGCGTTGGTTAAACATAGAGTGTTTATTAAGGGGAAAAACAAGGATACCTGGATCCCATTGTATTAGTGTGGGAGGGGGGTGTAAGGTTATATTCCTGGGAGGACCACGTACCACGTCCGTGGTAACATCCTGGGTAGGCCGTGTACTGAATAAGGGTTTGAGAGGCGTAGCCCAGGGGTAGTTTGGCTAATTCCTGCGAGACTGGCACTTGGGCTCTCTCGGGCTGCATAACTTGTATTTTGTATTCGTGGTTGTTGTGGCCCATACTTTGTAGAAAAGTTCAACCCTGTTATTTGTTTGACAAGTGTCAAGAAAATTGATTTGCCACTACGCTGAGGTCAGAGTCATTCATAGCATCGCCGTATCCCTCATACACATTCCACCAGCGTTTCGGACGTTACATCCCCAAGGATGAGACAGACTAGTGCAAGTTCACAATTCTCTTCCTGATATATTGGCTGATTTCTTTAGACTTTCCCATAATGCTACACACAGAAGCAGTGTTTCAGGTCTGCATTAAAATACATCCATAGGTGTGTGTCTAATTAACTCAGATGTTGCCAAAAAATCAGAAGCTTCCAAACACATGACATCATCATATGGACAGTCCAGAATTGTTTAAAGGCATAGTAATCTGTGTATATAAACAATATAGTGTATGTAAACTTTTGACTTTGCAGTAATTAATAAAAATGCCTTAAAACATTTTCTCTCATTATTCTGGCATTTGGCAAATATTAAAAATTATAGTAATCCTAATTGACCTAAAACAGGAAAGGTTTATTCTGATTTCATGTCAGATATTGAGAAAAACATGCATATATAGTGTAAGTAAACTTCTGGTTATAACTGTATCACTTATTACTTCATGGTGCACGTGTGTCATTACACGGCAGCCAATTCTGAACAAGCTAAGCTGCAGTGTAAAGCATGTGTGAGTTACAGAGCAGCCCCCTGGACCACTAATGAGACTACAGATGGATTTCAGACCACCCTGACTCTAGTCGACAACAATGCTGCAGTCATGAATGATAGCGCTGTCCTAATGGAGTAACGCTGGGGTGTCCTCTCCTCTAGGACTGTAGCGACGTGTGTTGAGCACAATGATGAATTCCAATGTGAAATATCAGCCAACACTTCTGATTAGGAATCCTGCTCCTCTGTTGGAGGCTTTTATGACCAGTACATTTTCAGATGTCAGTCTAATCTATTCATTTTTATTTTTGCTCTGGGGATTGAACACTATGATAAAGAATGTGGCTGGGCAGATAAACCAGACCACAGATCAGTGGTCAGAGCATTCACAGGACAGTGTCACAGGAAGCGCAATTTACAAAAATACTGTTCCAAAACTCCTGCAGATTCTGGTGTGGAGAGAACTGACATATTTGCTGCTCGCCTTCTTCTCTACCATGTATGTGGAACCCGTCAGCTCTGCACAAACAGTGAGGAGATTATCCTGACCTTTACAGCAGGCCATACATCTATAATATAACCGGAGATGCATCCCTCTGTCTGAAGCCGTTATAGACTGCGCAAACGCGACACACCAGTCTGGCTCCAGACAGAAGATCGCATGGAGCCGTTACAAGTAAGAGGAGTGTATAGTGCCAGAGATCGCGGTATGCGTAGACACTGAATGCATACCGCGATCTCCGGCGCCACACTTACATACTTACCTGACTGGGAGGAGCGTTGCCGCGGAGCCTCTCTTCTCGCCGGAGACCGGGGCAGGAGTGAGGCGTCGGAATCAGCGCATGCGCCTAGCGCTATCCGGCACCATTTTACTGAAGACACGTTTGCAGTGTGTCTTCAGCAAAATGGCGCCGGACAGCGCGGTATGGGCAAGCGCGTACTTGGGCGCCGCACTCCTCCTCTGACCTCCGGCAGAACGGGACACAGCACTGGAGCACAGGGATGAAAGGTGAGTATAACTGTTTATTTTTTTTGTATGTGTGCAGGGTGAGAGGGATGAGGGGTGCCATACATACCAGGATTGGGGAGATAGGGTACCACACATAGCAGAGGGGGGCATGCATACCAGGATTCAGATGAGGGGCCATGCATACCAGGATAGGGATGAGGGGTACCATGTATACTAGAGTAGGGATGAGGGGTACCATGCATACCTGGATAGGGATGAGGGGTACCATACATACCAGAATCAGGATGAGGGGTACCATATATACCAGGATGAGGGATGGGGTGCCATGCATACCAGGATTGGGGATGAGGAAGCCATGCATACCAGGATGAGGGATTGGGTGCCATGCATACCGGGATTGGGAGATGAGGAAGCCATGTATACCAGGATGAGGGGTTGAGTACTATACATACCAGGATTGGGGGATGAGGGGTGCCATGCATACCAGGATTGGGATGAGGGGTGCCATATGACTCGCCCCCTGGGCCGTGGGGCACCCGGAACCGGGCTTCAGTGCGATGATGGGGGTAGTAGTGGCAACCCGATCCCGTGGCTCAGGGTGGTCAGACCAAATGCTGTGGCAGTCTATTTGTAGGGTTATGAATGTCCGACTACGCCACCCGTGGATTGCGGTCAGGGATGACCGCCGCTGCAAGGCAGACCGCTGAGGCTGATGTTGGTATGCAGCACAAGGATAGGATAACTCCCCACGGGAAGAGTGTAGCCTCAGGGCAGTGTAATAGGATGCTGGGGGTGATGGTGCAGGCCGCAATAATAAGGGTTCAGAGTCTGCTTCAAACAGTCCAGGGTCTTTATTGTAGTTAGTACTAATGACCCGACAGGAGTACAAGGTAGGAATGGGCCTGGGTGTCTGAGAGCATTCGGGCAAGCCCCACTGGTCAGGGTGAGTGGGTAGGCCTACCGTTCTCTCTCTGCCCTTTCTGACTATCCCCCTTTTCGTGGTGTGATAGCCCACGTCCCTGGGCTGGCCGTGTACTACGCCTGTATGGCTTGCGACTCGGGCCTTAGGTACCTGTTGCTTCTCCGTGCTGTACCGGTCCCTCTGTGTGGCGGAGCCTTCAGGCATCTCAGGCCAAGGGACCTGAAATCCCTCGCGGGTTGGCTATCTGCTGCCGGGCTTGCAACCCTGACAGCCTCGGACCCCAGTGTCCGGTTGTGTAGTTCTCTCTCAGCCAGGACCGGCTCTCGACGCCTCTGTCCCTGGCTTGCTGTTCCTCCTCTGCCTCCCGGACTCCTCAGCTGCTGCTGACCTGTTCCTTTCCTCTGGGAATCCTTCTGGATGCTTCAGAAGTGGGTCCTGGTCTCTCTAACCCTGCCCTCAGTTCCAGCTTTTATAGGGGCAGCCTGCTCCCCCTACTGGCCTGGGACAGGAGGTGCTGCATGCTAATGGTCCCTGACCAGGGAACCTCCTTCCTGCTCTCAGACACAGCCTTTAATACTTGTGGCATCCAGGCCTGGGGTGACACACATATACACCAGGATGAGAGATGGGGTGCCATGCATACCAGGATTGGGATGAGGGGTGCCATGCATACCAGGATTGGGGATGAGGGGTGCCATGCATACTGTAACGGATCTGGGAGGTGGAACCTCTGAGCTACTATACAAAGGGGCAGTCCTTGTAAGGAAGCGGGTGGCTCCCAGGGAAGGTGGGCAGGTAGTCACGGCAAGTGACAGGGACAGTCTCTGGATAGAAGGGCAGGAGGTCACGGCAAGTGACGGGAACAGTCTCTTGACAGGCAGGTGGTCACAGCAAGTGACAGCAGGGTAGGAGTCTCTAGACAGGCAGGTGGTCAAGGCAAGTGACAGCAGGGTAAGAGTCTCTAGACAGGCAGGTGGTCACGGCATGTGACGGCAGAGCCTCCAGGTAGGCTAGCAGGCGGGTAGCAGGTGAGCGCTCCCAGGGGAGCGGGTAAGAGTCTCTCGGCTGGCTGGCAGGTGGTCACGGCAAGTGACGGCAGAGCCTCCAGGTAGGCTAGCTGGTGGGTAGCAGGTGAGTGCTCCCAGGTGAGCGGGTAAGAGTCTCTCGGCTGGCTGGCAGGTGGTCACAAGCAGGTATCAGGCAGGTATCAGGCAGGTATCAGGCAGGTATCTGGCAGGTATCAGGCAGGTGCTTCCTGATCCGCAGGCGGACTGGCCCATAGACAGACTGGCGGATGCTGGTAGACAGACTGTCGGATAGCGGGGAATGCAAGCAGGTAGACAGTGCAATGCGTACCAGGATTGGGAATGAGGGGTGCCATGCGTACCAGGAATGGGGATTAGGGGTGTCATACGTACAAAAATTGGGGATGACGGGTGCCATGCGTACCAAGATTGAGAATGAGGGTTGCCATGCGTACCAGGATTGGGGATGAGGGGTGCAATGCGTACCAGGATTGGGGATGGGGTGTCATGCATACCAGGATTGGGAATGAGGGGTACCATGCATATCAGGATGAGGGATGGGGTGCCATGCATACCAGGATGAGGGATGGGATGCCATGCATACCAGGATAGGGATGTGGGGGGGCCATGCATACCAGGATTCAGATGAGGGGCCATGCATACCAGGATAGGGATGAGGGGTACCATGTATACCAGGATAGGGATGAGGGGTGCTATGCATACCAGGATAGGGATGAGGGGTACCATACATACCAGGTTTGAGGTTGAGGGGTGCCATGCATACCAGGATGAGGGATGGGGTGCCATGCATACCAGGATTGGGAATGAGGGGGGCCATGCATACCAGGATTCGGATGAGGGCTATGCATACCAGGATAGGAATGAGGGGTACCATGTACAGTACAGACCAAAAGTTTGGACACACCTTCTCATTTAAAGATTTTTCTGTATTTTCAAGACTTTGAAAATTGTACATTCACACTGAAGGCATCAAAACTATGAATTAACACATGTGGAATTATATACTTAACAAAAAAGTGTGAAACAACTGAAAATATATCTTATATTCTAGGTTCTTCAAAGTAGCCACCTTTTGCTTTGATGACTGCTTTGCACACTCTTGGCATTCTCTTGATGAGCTTCAAGAGGTGGTCACCGGAAATGGTCTTCCAACAATCTTGAAGGAGTTCCCAGAGATGCTTAGGACTTGTTGGCCCTTTTGCCTTCACTCTGCGGTCCAGCTCATCCCAAACCATCTCGATTGGGTTCAGGTCTAGTGATTGTGGAGGCCAGGTCATCTGGCGTAGCACCAGGGGCGTACATAGAAATCATGGGGCCCCATAGCAAAAGTCCAAATTGGGCCCCCCTTCCCCGTAAAAAAAATCTGCAACGTAACTGGAATCACAGTGTATAGGCGCAGTCACAAAAGGACATAGCTATCTACTTTGGAAGACAGGGAAATGGACATGTCTTGTAGCATATACATAGTAAATGTGCCCATACTGAAGTGACTCGCCCCCTGGGCCGCTTGGTGAACCCGGAACCGAGCCTCTGGTGGGATGCTGGGGGTGGTAGTCTCAGTGTGGCGGCGACCCGGTCCGTGGCTCAGGGTGGTCAAACCAGTGGCATTCTTAGTGTAATAACAAATGTCCGACTACGCCACCTGTGGATTGCGGTCAGTGGGGACCGCCCCTGCGCTGCAGGCCGCTGAGGCTGATGTTGTAAGCGCAGCCAAGTATGGGATAACTCCCCACGGGAGAAGTATTGCCTCAGGGCAGCTAGTGTGGATGATGGGAGTGATGGTGTGAGCGTCCCAGTACTAATGGTGCTGGTGCGGCGATGAAACACAGAGACGTGTGGTGCAGTTCAGGGTCTTTACTGATGGTATAAAGCAGACCCTCCCGGGAGTACTGGTTAGCAGTAGAGGCCTGGTCAGTCTGTGAGCAAGCAGGATCTCCCCCTGGCCAGGTGGAGTTGTAGGCCTCCCCGTCTATCTGCACTCTTTCCTGGCTACCTTGCTCTATGCGGGTAGAAGTAGCCCACGTCCCTGAGTATACCGTGTGGTGCTCACCCGTATGGCCGGTGACTTGGGGCCTTCTGTTAGCCTCCGCTCCACGACGGCGGTGCTGGTCCCTTGCTTGTGACCGTGCCTCCGGGCTTCTAAGGCCAGAGGACCTGGAATCCCCTGCCGGTTGGATTCTGCTGCTGGATCTGGATGTCCCCACAGCCTCGGACTCCGTGTCCGGGTTTAGTGTCTTCAGCCAAGGCGAGCTATCTAGCTTCCAGCCTCTGGTTCTCACTCCTGCTCCTACAGAGCTCCTGCTGTATCTTTCCCTCTCCAAGCTCTGACTCCCCTAATCCTGCCCCAGACCCAGTTTATAAGGGCAGATTCCTCCCCTCCCAGGTCTAGGCGGGCAGTGTTGCATGCTTAGGGCTCCTGACCAGAGAAACCTCCCACTTGCTCTCAGACATAATATTTCTATTACTGTGGCAACCAGACCCCTGAGGTGCCACATTCCCCCTTAGTAAATTTTAGTACTCCGGGACTGAACACATTTTTAAAGAAACATAAATACAAGGGTATAAACGATAATACAATAACATATTTACAAGAAGCTTTATTTCTTTAAAGGTCACGGCGTGTCCGCAACCGTGTGTCCATATCACCCAAGGTGAAGTTTGTGAAACAAGAGGGTGTCCATGTCACCCAAGGTGAAGCTTTAAGCGAAGTAGGGGACCTGTCCAAAGCAAACCCCTTGCGTTGGCCTTGGGCGTGGCTGCAAGGCTGAAGCTAGCTACTTTGGGCCGCAAGGAGGCCACGCCAGACAGGTTTTCTCTTCTGCGGCCATCTTCGCAAGAGGCACAGTGTGCAACTATCTACAAGATTGTTCCGGTTATCCAGCGTCCATAACCTGTTAGTCCAAATAAATCTGCAGGGTAACTGAGAAACATAATTAATAACAGGCAACAACAAAAACTATCAACATTTCTCAATAAACAGGTAAATTTACAGTGCATTACTTTATATTTTCCAGCGAGCGGGCATCTGACCTCTAGTGACTCTAGTGGACCTACGGAGCTCACTAACTGGTCCTGCACTACAGGGTGTAGGAGGTGTTATGGGTAAGCTGGGCAGCTGTCTGCGCACTCTTTGGCTCACAAGGGGCACGGCAGGCTCACTACTAGCAGAGGGTTGATCCTCCTGTCCTGCTGGTGTGGACTCTTCTGCCTCCTGGGCCGGCTGCTCTTCCAGCTCTACCTGGTCTTCTGTAGGCACTTGAGGGGCTGGCTGGAGAAAGGTGAGGACGGGCACCACGATAGCGTTGTTTACTTGTGTCCAGGACCGGGGAAAGTCTCAGAGTACTGTGCTGATCATTTCCTCCTTTTCCTCTACGGGTTGAGGGTCTTCCTGATCTTCATCCATGCTTTGCAACTTCTTGGGGCACTTTTTCAGGTGGTCTCTGGAGACAGTGGCTGTGGTCTCTCCTCCATCCTTGCTGATGACGTACACCTTTGGATTATTGTGGCTTGAGGGCAGTACGGTGTACGGGTCCTTTTCCCACTGGTCGTCCAACTTATGGAGCCGCCTTTTTCTTTTCAAGACCTGCTCTCCAGGTACCAGGGGAACAGCGGGAGCATGTTGGTTATAAGTCCTCTCCTGCCTTTCTCTTGATTGACAGAGACTTCGCTCGACCCTCTCCTGTACTTTCCGGTACTGCTGCTGCCGTTCTGTATCCCAGTCTGCCTCTGGCGAGGTGTCCTCAGGTGTCAGGACTCCCATATCCAGGTCAATAGACAGCTTACCAGGTCTTGCTCTCATTAGGTAAGCCGGGGTACAGTTGGTGGAACCTACCGGGATGTGGTTGTACAGGTCCACCAGATCGGGCAGTTTCTCAGGCCACAAACTGCGTTCTTCCAGGGGCAATGTTTTTAGCAGATCTATCACCACCTGGTTCATCTTCTCGCAGAGTCCATTGGTTTGGGGGTGATAGGGCGTTGTTCTTATCTTCTTGCAGCCATACAGGTTGCAGAACTCCTGGAAGACCTCTGCTTCGAAGGCTGGTCCTTGGTCTGTTAACACTTGCTCCGGGTACCCGTGTGGACGGCAGAAGTGCTGCTGGAAGTCTCTAGCTGCTGTTTGAGCCGTTAAGTCCTTGACGGGAACCACCACCAGGAACCGGGAGTAGTGATCTACGATTGTGAGGGCGTAGACATACCCAGATCTGCTCGGAGCCAGTTTCACATGGTCCTGGGCTACCAGTTCCAGTGGCTGTCTGGTGATGATGGGCTGCAGGGGAGTCTTCTGGCTGGCATGGTCCTTTCTTCTTAGGTTGCACGGGCCACAGTCTCTGCACCACCTCTCGATGGCTCCTCTCATGCCTACCCAGTAGAACCGTTCACGCAACAAGTACTCCAGCTTCTTCCATCCAAAATGTCCTGCTCCGTTGTGGTATGCCTCCAGAACCATAGCCGCGTCTCGTCTTGGGACCACTACCTGCCAGGTCAACTCATGTGTTTGAGAGTTAACCATTCTCCGGCTTCTCCCTGTAGAGGAACAGTTTACTTTTCTCCTTCCACAGTTGCTTGGTCTCCTCCGGAGCGTCTGGGTCAAGACGGGCATCGGCCTGTGTCAGCATTTCCTTCACCAGACGGACTGCGGGATCACTGTCTTGCGTTTCCGCCCAGCTGTAGTGGGGCAAGGGATTAAACGTCACAGAGCGCCTGTCCTTCACACGGTGGGAATACAGGGTAATCCCATGACGGTGGAACGCAGTTTGGCATTCTAGACAGGGCATCCGCGTTGACATTTGAGCGTCCCACCCGGTATTTGATGGTGAATTCATAGTTGGACAGGCGGGCCATCCATCTCTGCTCCAGGGCACCGAGCCTTGCAGTGTCCAGGTGTGTCAACGGGTTGTTATCCGTGTACACGGTGAACTTGGAAGAGGCAAGGTAATGCTTGAAACGTTCAGTCACTGCCCACACCCCTGCCAGGAACTCCATCTTGAATGAGCTATAATTCTCAGGGTTCCTCTCCGTGGGCCGTAGCTTTCGGCTGGCGTAAGCGATTACCCGTTCTTTCCCCTGCTGGATCTGGGACAGTACGGCTCCTAGCCCGATGTTGCTTGCGTCCGTGTGGAGGATAAAGGGCTGGCTGTAATCAGGGTGCGCCAGGATTTCATCCCCCGTGAGGGCCATCTTCAGCTGGCAGAAAGACTCCTCTTCCAGCTTTTCCCACCTGAAGAGCGGCTTCTGGTTTTTAGCTTTCCGAGATTGACCTATCAGGAGGTCCTGCATAGGGGCTGCCATTTTGGTGAAACCGGGAATGAATCTTCGCTAGTAGCCTACCAACCCGAGGAACTGCCGCACTTCCTTTATGCTGGAGGGTCTTGGCCAGTCTTTAATCACGGTGATCTTATCGGGGTCGGGAGCCACTCCGTCAGCACTCACCACGTGTCCCAGGTATTGCACCTTTGGTTTCAGGAGGTGACACTTGGAGGGTTTCACCTTTAGGCAGTAGCTTGCCAGGGCGTCAAACACTTCTGCCAGGTGTTTCAGGTGGTCCTCGTAAGTCTTGGAATAAATGATGACATCGTCCAGGTATAACAGGACCGTCTCGAAATTCCGGTGTCTCAGACAGCATTCCATCAACCGTTGGAAGGTTCCTGGTGCGTTGCAGAGCCCAAACGGCATACAGTTAAATTCGCTGAGACCCATCGGGGTGGTGAATGCGGTCTTCTCCCGGTCCGCCTCTGCTACAGGAACCTGCCAGTACCCGCTAGTGAGGTCCAAAGTAGAGAAGAAGTTAGCAGATTTTAATGCAGCTAAGGACTCTTCTATCCTTGGTAACGGGTACTCATCTTTGTGTGTGATACGGTTGACCTTCCTGTAGTCTACACACATTCTCATGGTGTTGTCTTTCTTTTTCACTAAGACTAGTGGAGCTGCCCAGGGGCTACAGCTGTCCCTAATTACCCCAGCCTCCTTCATGCCCTTTAACATCCCCTTGGCGTGCTGATAGTGTGCAGGGGGTACGGGTCGGTATCCCTCCTTTATGGGAGGATGGTCTCCCGTTGGGATGTGATGTTCCACCCCCTTCACTCGCCGAAAGTCTAGCGGGTGTTTGCTAAACACTCTCTCGTACTCCTGAACCACCCGGTAGACTCCCTGTTTTTGGTGTGAGGGAGTGGAGTCAGTACCCAAATGCAGTTGCTGACACCAGTCCTCCATTGGTTTCTTAGAGCCGTTACCTTCCTCTGGTTGAGATGGAGGCAAGGGTTCCACGGCCTGTACAGAGATCTGGTTTATGGTGAACAATTTGGCTAGCGTGGCATGCCGGGGCAGGTATACTTTTCTCTCCCTGATATTTATGATGCGGACGGGCACCCTCCCATGACGTACATCGACCACCCCCTGTGCTGTCAAAATGGTGGGCCTACTGTCTGAGTAGACGGGTTCTACCATTGCTTGGTAGTCTCTACCTCTTAGACCAATAGCTGCCCAGCACCAAATCATAATCTCACTTTTTGGGGGCATGGCAATAGGGAACGGGTCACACATTCTCACGCTACCTATCTCACCACCAGATAGTTCCACTTGTTGTCGCTTCATCAGTGCCCGGATCTCTTTTTGGAGCACACGCTGCTGGCTGGAACTGGCGTTATTGGCAACCTGCTGCAAAATAAGAATCACCTCTGCAAGACAGTTTTCAATTACGTTAGTACCTAGGGTTATTTTTGGGTGACTCTCGCGACGGTCAATGTCCACAATGATCAGTCCTTGTGCCGGCAGTTCAACTTTACCGACCTTGATGGTCACTTCTTTAAATCCTATCTGTGGCACGGGCTGACCATTGCTGGCGATAATGCTCAGGTCGTCATCTGGGTAGCGGGTTATGTCCGAGTCATTCTAGTACCGCTTGAAGAGCACGTACGGGATGGTGGTGACCTGTGACCCGGTGTCCAGTGTGGCACTCATAAGAATGCCGTCCAGTACCACAGGCAAGGCCTGACGTCCCCCTACGTACTTGTCACGCCAGTTCGATGGGCCTGATGATGTTAGGCCTGGGGGTTGGCCCTCTACCCCAGGTTGTGCCCGTTTAAATGACAGTACCTTGCCATATGTCCGGGTTGATTGCAGCGGCGGCAGATGGGTTGTCCGTCCTCGTTGTATCAGTCGCTGGGTCTTCCTCTGGCCGGTGGGGTCCTCCTCAGTCGGCGCCACGGAACGTCCTCCGTTCCGGATGCCAGCTGGATCTTTTCTGGAGAAGAGACCTGTAAAGACTGCACAGTTCTGGTTAGCGCGGCAACGCTCTTAGTCAGCTCTTGGACCTGATGGTGCAGGTCTGTAGCCGGGTTATTGTTCAAAGCCTGCGCATCAGCTCCCACAGGCCCTGCAGACAAGGGCGCCGCGTCCTGGTGATAAGTGATAGCAGGGCGCCTGTGGGTCACAGCGCCTCCTGGTGCCGGTTCTCGGAGCACCTGGATGGCTCTGTCCTTGAACTGTGCAAAGTCCAGGTCAGGGTCCTGTAAGGCCATTGCCCGCAACTGGGTTCGGTGGGCATTGCACAGTAGACCCTCAATAAATTGTTCGGTCAACAGCTTGTCTTCATTCCCCACGCTGACAGGGTCTGCCTGCTTAATGGCCTCTTGTAGGTTTAGAGCATAGTCTCTTATACTTTCATGTGTCCGTTGTTTGCACCCGTAAAATCTGAGCTTTATTTCGGCTGAGGTGCGGGTATCAAATGTGTCTTTCAGCCGGGCTAGTATTTCTCTGACAGTCCTCTTCTTCCTAGGTGGCCAGGACTTTACCTCCCTTTGGGCTGCCCCGATTAACTGGGCCACCAGGATGCTCACTTTTTGCTCTTCCGTGAGGGGGTATACCTGGAAGAGGCTATCCAGTCTTTCCCTAAAGTCACTTAGGGTATGTGACTCCCCTGAATACTGGGGTAGCCAGGTTGCCCCCGGGATATAGGGCATGGTGAATGGCATGACCGCAGCAGCGGTTGCGCTGGCGGCCGGTGTGTAGGTGGAGCTCCCCTTGGTGTCCGACATCCTCCTTCCCCCCTAGTGGACCGTGGCCTACCTTGCGATGCTCTTCTTCCGTAGGCCGCGGCTCTGCAGTCGATCGTCGGGGTTGAGGACCTTGCGTCGCGCTCCTGTGAGGTTAGCGTCGCTCTTCCTCCCTTCCAGGACCTTACGCAGCGTCGGAGCGTGGGGCGGAGCTTCGGATCTCGCGCGCTTTCGGCGTCCACGCCCCTCTTCTTCCTGCGCGGCGTCCTGAAGATGGCGTCCGATGACGGGAAGCGGCTGCGGATGGCGGGAAGACGGCAGAAGATGGCGGGAAACGAACCAAGATGGCGTCCGATGGCGGGAAACGACTCCGGACGGCGGGAAACTTCGCCACAGGTAAGTACAAAAGTCTTTTTCAGGCACGCAGTACCCGGTGGTTGCGGGCACGAAATCCTGCCGACTACGCCAAAGTTGACTCGCCCCCTGGGCCGCGTGGGGAACCCAGAACCGGGCCTCTGGTTGGATGCTGGGGGTGGTAGTCTCAGTGTGGCGGCGACCCGGTCCGTGGCTCAGGGTGGTCAAACCAGTGGCAGTCTTAGTGTAATAACAAATGTCCGACTACGCCACCCGTGGATTGCGGTCAGTGGGGACCGCCGCTGCGCTGCAGGCCGCTGAGGCTGATGTTGTAAGCGCAGCCAAGTATGGGATAACTCCCCATGGGAGAAGTATTGCCTCAGGGCAGCTAGTGTGGATGATGGGAGTGATGGTGTGAGCGTCCCAGTACTAATGGTGCTGGTGCGGCGATGAAACACAGAGACGTGTGGTGCAGTTCAGGGTCTTTACTGATGGTAAAAAGCAGACCCTCCCGGGAGTACTGGTTAGCAGTAGAGGCCTGGTCAGTCTGTGAGCAAGCAGGATCTCCCCTTGGCCAGGTGGAGTTGTAGGCCTCCCCGTCTATCTGTACTCTTTCCTGGCTACCTTGCTCTATGCGGGTAGAAGTAGCCCACGTCCCTGAGTATACCGTGTGGTGCTCACCCGTATGGCCGGTGACTTGGGGCCTTCTGTTAGCCTCCGCTCCACGACGGCGGTGCTGGTCCCTTGCTTGTGACCGTGCCTCCGGGCTTCTAAGGCCAGAGGACCTGGAATCCCCTGCCGGTTGGATTCTGCTGCTGGACCTGGATGTCCCCACAACCTCGGACTCCGTGTCCGGGTTTAGTGTCTTCAGCCAAGGCGAGCTATCTAGCTTCCAGCCTCTGGCTCTCACTCCTGCTCCTACAGAGCTCCTGCTGTATCTTTCCCTCTCCAAGCTCTGACTCCCCAAATCCCGCCCCAGACCCAGTTTATAAGGGCAGATTCCTCCCCTCCCAGGTCTGGGCGGGCAGTGTTGCATGCTTAGGGCTCCTGACCAGAGAAACCTCCCACTTGATCTCAGACATAATATTTCTATTACTGTGGCAACCAGACCCCTGGGGTGCCACAGAAGCCTTTTTATTGTTCTCAACCCTTTTATCGCCCTATAGATTTAAATACCCCCAAAAAAGCATCCAACACACTGTATGATAACCCCTACAGTAAATTCCCCTACTGTAACCCTCACATGCACAGTATGATGACTCCATAGTCCCCCCAGCAAAGTATGATGTCCACACAACCACCCACACAATATGATAACTCTGACAGCACCCAAACACAGTATGATGGTCCACACACACTCCCCACAGCAACCCCCCCTCACACAGTATGAAGGTCCCCGCAAAGTATGATGATCCCCACAGACCCACATTGTATGATGATCCTCACACAGTTTGATGGCCCCATAGGCCCTCCACAGGACCTCCAAACAATATGATGAAGGTACGCACAGTATGATGGTCAGCACATTTCCCCCTCACACAGTAAGCAGCACAGTGGCTCAGCGGTTAGCACTGCAGCCTTGCAGCTCTGGGGTACTGGGTTCAAATCCCACCAAGGACAACATCTGCCAGGAGTTTGTATGTTCTCCCCGTGTTTGTGTGGGTTTCATCCGGGTTATCCAGTTTCCTTCCACACTCCAAAGACATACTGATAGGGAATGAAAATTGTGAGCACCAGTGGGGATAGTGCTGATAATGTCTGTAAAGTGCTGTGGAATTAATGGCACTATATAAGTGAATAAAATAAATATATACCATATTTTGCGGATTATAAGCCGCACCCCAAATTTTGCGGTGCAAAATAGGAAAAAATATTTGTTGTTTTTTTTTAAATAAAATGGTGGGCCTTATAATCCTTTTTACCTGGGGGCAGTGGTAGTGGAGGGGGGGGGGGTCATAGGAGCCAGGCTCACACAAACCGGAGACTGGCGGGAGAGAAGGCTACGGCAGGAGACGGGTGATGCTGCGGCCCCGCCCTCAGAAGAAATGTCAGTGATTCAAGGCGGTGGTGGTGGCAGTAGGAGCTAGGCAAGTTCAGCGAGGCGATGCTGCGGCCCTGTCCTCAGAAGTCGGCGGTGAGCGGAGGCGAGGTTCCCTATCCTGTACATAGCCCTGCGCTGTGCTTTTGTAAAATGGCCGCCGGAGCATTCGCAGATCAAGATCTCTAGAGAACTCGGCCAGCTCCCGCCGCCACCACCACCGCCTTGAATCACTGACATTTCTTCTGAGGGCGGGGCCGAAAAATCGCCCCGCTACTGCCGCAGCCGCCGCCAACCTCCTGTGCTTGGGACCCCTCTCCGCCGCCGCCCCCCAAGTAGCCATAACTTTTCATTATAAGAGGCACACCCTTTTTCCTCCCAAATTTTGGGGGAAAAAGTGTGTCTTTTTAATCCGAAAAATACAGTGAGTAAAATAAAATAAATAAATAATATTGGCCCCCACAGTAGTCCCCACCACAATATGATGGTTGCCACAAGCCCCCCACATCATATGATGACCCCCTTTCAGTAGTCCCCATCACAGTATAAGACCCCACAGACCCTTACAAGTCCTGACTAGGAGAGCATGAGCTGCCGTGCAGATAAATGTGTGTAAAGCAGTAATTTATACAATTTATTAATGTTCAGCTCTAATCCCCTCTGGTCCCAGAAGTTCCTCCTCAAGCCTTTTGGTGATCGACACAGGACAGTGTGACAGTAGCTCTAGCTCGGTGTGAAGGAGGCTTCCTGACTCTCTTTGTGCACAATCACAGCCCTCCTCCCCATAAACCTGTAAATAGTTAGCAGAATTCTATTTACGACCCCTCCCCCTGACTTAACACCCGCACATCCAACAATCAGCATGCAGGTGGAAACTCATCTGACTGAGTCATTTCACACAGAGAGCCCAGCGCTGCCCTGCTAACCTGCAGTGTCAGCTGAGTGTCACCCCGGCCTCCAGGACGCTCCCTCTGTCTCCATTAGCCAGGCTCCAATGATCACCACGCTCCAGGTGCTCAGCTCCTCTCTGCTGTGCACGCAGTGCAGTGATCTAGAGGGGCGTGTCTATGGAGAGAGCAGCCGGCTCCGGGCCCCCTGAACGCTGGGGCCCCATAGCAGTCGCGTGGTCTGCCTCTATGGGCGGTACGCCACTGCGTAGCACCCCATCACTCTCCTTCTTGGTCAAATAGCCCTTACACAGCCTGGAGGTGTGTTTGGGGTCATTGTCCTGTTGAAAAATAAATGATGGTCCAACTAAACGCAAACCGGATGGAATAACATGCCGCTGCAAGATGCTGTGGTAGCCATGCTGGTTCAGTATGCCTTCAATTTTGAATAAATCCCCAACAGTGTCACCAGCAATGCACCCCCACACCATCACACCTCCTCCTCCATGCTTCACGGTGGGAACCAGGCATGTAGAGTCCATCCGTTCACCTTTTCTGCGTCGCACAAAGACACGGTGGTTGGAACCAAAGATCTCAAATTTGGACTCATCAGACCCAAGCACAGATTTCCACTGGTCTAATGTCCATTCCTTGTGTTCTTTAGCCCAAACAAGTCTCTTCTGCTTGTTGCCTGTCCTTAGCAGTGGTTTCCTAGCAGCTATTTTACCATGAAGGCCTGCAGCACAAAGTCTCCTCTTAACAGTTGTTGTAGAGATGTGTCTGCTGCTAGAACTCTGTGTGGCATTGACCTGGTCTCTAATTTGAGCTGCTGTTAACCTGCGATTTCCTCAGAAGCAGAGGTGACTCTTGGTCTTCCTTTCCTGGGGCGGTCCTCATGTGAGCCAGTTTCTTTGTAGCGCTTGATGGTTTTTGCAACTGCACTTGGGGACACATTCAAAGTTTGCCCAATTTTTCGTACTGACTGACCTTCATTTCTTAAAGTAATGATGGCCACTCGTTTTTCTTTACTTAGCTGCTTTTTTCTTACCATACTACAAATTCTAACAGTCTATTCAGTAGGACTATCAGCTGTGTATCCACCTGACTCCTGCACAACACAACTGATAGTCCCAACCCCATTTATAAGGCAAGAAATCCCACTTATGAAACCTGACAGGGCACACCTGTGAAGTGAAAACCATTTCCGGTGACTACCTCTTGAGGCTCATCAAGAGAATGCCAAGAGTGTGCAAAGCAGTCATCAAAGCAAAAGGTGGCTACTTTGAAGAACCTATAATATAAGACATATTTTCAGTTGTTTCACACTTTTTTGTTAAATATATAATTCCACATGTGTTAATTCATAGTTTTGATGCCTTCAGTGTGAAAGTACAATTTTCAAAGTCATGAAAATACAGAAAAATCTTTAAATGAGAAGGTATATCCAAACTTTTGGTCTGTACTGTATACCAGGATAGGGATGAGGGGTACCATGTGACTCGCCCCCTGGGCCGTGGGGTACTCGGAACCGGGCAATAGGGATACGATGGGGGTAGTAGTGGCGACCCGGTCCCGTGGCTCAGGGTGATCAAACCAGTGACAGTCTTTTAGATGTTTTAAGTGATGTCCGACTACGCCACCCGTGGATTGCGATTATTAGGAACCGCCGCTGCAAGACAGTCCCCTGAGGTTGATGGTGTATGCAGCTGAGATTATATAACTCCCCACGGGAAGAGTGTAACCCCAGGGCAGTGCGGTGGATGGTGGGGGTGATGGTGCAGAGAGTCCCAGTGCCGTTAGTGCTGGAGGAGCAAAAGAGTACACAGACAACGCACTGCAGTCCAATGTCTTTTACTCACAGTTCAGGTGCTCCGGGTCACTTCTGCGCAACCAGTGACCACCCAAGCCGTGCAGTGTCCACCAGGTGAGGGGCTCGGTCAACCCCCAGGCAGTTCAGGAGCATGGCACAGGACCCCCTTCAATCCTTTCTCTGGCCTGCCTCACCAGTGACCCACTTTTGTCCAGCTGCCGCGGATCTGCGCTGGTAAACGTGGGGCCCGTCCCCCGCTGTCCTATATGGTGCCTTCCTAGCAGGTTTGATGAGGTGTCGCACCAATAAATTATCACGACCTCCGATCTTTGGCTGAGGGTAGTTTCTCCTCCACCAACTTGGGATCCGGTACCCTTAATCTGCCTGACCCTTCACCCTGTATTCTCGTGGGTTCTTAGGGTCCCTTCTACCTTCTTGTTCCTGAGCCCTTCTGTTTCTTCCTCTCTTTCTCTGCTGTTCCTTTCTGTTTCTGTTCCTTTCTGTTCTTGTTCCTTTCTGTTCCTGGCCCTCTCCCTAGGCCTGCCTCATGGAGCCGGGCCCAGACTGAGCCACAGTTCCCTGTCAGCCCTCTCTGGCCGAACTCCTTCTCTCTCTTCTCCTCCTGCTTGAACTGACCCAGAACTAAGATGGTGCCCACCTTTTATACCTCCCTCTAGAAACATGAGCCCAGGTGACCAGCAACCAATGGGCTCCTATCTACGCTCAGGAACCAACCCCTATCTGCTCCTACATCACTGGGTATTCCTCCCCCTCCCCACTCCAGCCAGGGACATGGTCTGTCGTGCCTGCATTTCTGTCTAATGGGAGCACCGTTGAGCTGTCCCTCGGAAATGGGGTGAGTGTGCTGTATGCAGCTAACTGAGACCTGGTCCATATTCCATCCTTACCCGGGAGTGGAATATCACACCTCTGGCAGAGGTGCAATACCCCTGTAGCGGCCGAACCCTCGGGCCGCTACACATGCATACCAGGATGAGGGATGGGGTGCCATGAATACCAGAATAGGGATGAGGGGTACCATGCATACCAGGATGAGGGGTAACAGACATACCAGGATAGGGATGAGGGATGGGGTACCATGCATACCAGGATAGGGATGAGGAGTGCCATGCATACCAGGATGGGGGTAAAGGGCCCATGCATACCAGGATAAGGCTGAGAGGGCCATTCATACCAGGATTGGGTATGAAAGAGCCATGCATACCAGGATGAGGGATGAGGGGTGCCATGCATACCAGGAATGGGGATGAGGGGTGCCATGCATACCAGGATTGGGAGTGAGGGGTGCCATGCATACCAGGATTGGGCGTGAGGGGTGCCATGCATACCTGGATTGGGGGTGAAGGGTGCCATGCATAGAAGGATGTGGATAAAGGGTGTCATGCATACCAGGATAGGGATGAGGGGTGCCATGCATACCAGGATAGGGATGAGGGGTGCCATGCATACCAGGATAGGGATGAGGTGTGATAGGCATACCAGGATAGGATGGGGGCAGCACATAACAGCATGGGATAACAGGATTGGGAAGCACAAATACCAGGATGGGGGCAGCACAAATACTAGGATGGGGGCAGCACATACCAATAAAAATGCTCGCCACCCGGGCGTAGAACGGGTTCAATAGCTAGTATTGTATAAAGCCGTCAGTCATCACTCCTAACTCCTCCTAACACATGCATGTTCCATTTGGCTGAGCATGTGTGTGCTCATATCTGAGAAAAAGCATGAAGACCCCTAAACACATTAGTGCAAAGTCAGCTGAACCCGCCAATTTACTATATCTCACGTGTATTGTGGGGCTCTCAACCCATGACAAACTGCAATGTCCCATACTTTTGTTTTAAGCTTTTGCTTTGAGATAAGTCGCACTTAGAAGGGCCTGGCAGTCAACTACTCCTCTTTCTCCTTAAAAACTGCACGCTTATTTAGGCAGAACCACCTACATGTGTATAGGGAGGACAGGCAAGATGGCTGACTGCCCTTCCTGCATTATACAAACATGACTTAAATGTGTAGGCTCTGCTGTTTATGATTTTTGTAGGACTTTTACTGTTCCAATCAAAATTTTTGAACCCCCATTAAAAATTAGGTTTCTTTGCAAAATTCACAAAGTTTCTGCTGTTTCCAATAAACCAATCAAACAAGAACAGTGTAAATGAGGCAAAATAAATAATATAACATCACTACTGCATAAGAGGCCACTAATAATGGAGATTATACAGAAACTTTTATAGATTGTTCTTCTTTTTATTTTTCCATAAATGATGTTATTATCATGGAAGGTGATGGAGCAGATGATGATGATGACTCCACTCCTCAGGCCTCGGCTTGCACTTGAGCTGTTTTTAGAAATCCAGGTCTGCATCACACATGACGGAGAGGTGAAGAGCAGGAATGTTTTCCTGAATCCCTCTAGGATGTTCATCCTACAACACTGCGTTCAACCATATGGCCTTCTTTCTGTCCATGTCCAGGCAGGTGAAGGAGCAGCCGCTTCCTTCTGTCTGTTCATGTCCAGGTGGGTGAAGGAGCAGCCGCTTCCTTCT
Source organism: Phyllobates terribilis (assembly GCF_046119375.1). Taxonomy (NCBI): domain Eukaryota; kingdom Metazoa; phylum Chordata; class Amphibia; order Anura; family Dendrobatidae; genus Phyllobates; species Phyllobates terribilis. The sequence goes on from NW_027362768.1 coordinate 315,169,401, forward strand.
GTCTATCCATGTCCAGGTATGTGAAGGAGCAGCCGCTTCCTTCAGTATATCCATATCCTATTAATGAAGGAGCAGACGCTTCCTTCTGTCTGTCCTTTTCCACCACATTGTAGATGAGTCGTCCAGATGGTGACATAGCAAGTATGACTGGAAGAATTCCTTCAATTTCAGCCAATAATTACTTACTATGTTGATCCAGAGTAAGGCGAAAAATAACCCCGAAGACTAGTTGTTGGATAATCCTCATATCAGGGGAAAAAAATTCCTTCCTGACCCCAAATATGGCGATCGGAATGAATCCCTGGATGGTTGGTCCTCTAATCTACTTGGATGTTATCTGGTGGAAGCTCGGTAGGTTTGTCAAAGTCTAGTAAATAAGAAAGTCCAGTGTAGTTGTATCGTCCGATTAAAGGTTCATTCCTAGATGTTGCTGGAATGGGGCTGATTTCTCTCAGCCTAATACTCCTGTAAGAAGAGAAATATACACGTCTGAGAATCATCCCCTCACATACAGTATATACTGTATACATGGGGTGCAAGGATAAGGTGTATAGTGTGTATGTGTGTTACTGGGCAGTGATATAGATGTCCCTATATGATATACTTACAGAAGTCCCATGGGAATGGTGGATCGGCTGTGCTGGATTCCACTTTGCTCCAGTCTATGGAGTTGAAGAACGGATGGGATCTGATGGACGATATAATAGCCAATCGAGAGAATGGAATTTTGCAGAGGAGCTGGAAAATGAAAGAGACCATTAGTCATTATATTATGTATTATTAGTAGCAAGTTATTACACAATGTCTATGAACTGTCCAAATCTTATGTTCATATCTTCTTATCACCCTCCATCATCCGTCTTCATCTGATCCTACTCACCCCTTCCATGATATCGATGGCATCAAGGCAGATGCTTGGTGGATAACAAGGAACATCATTCTGCAGTGATTCGCAATATTCCTCTTTTGAGCCGAGGCTATAGAACGGCTGATTACCTACAATCATCGTAAATAGTAGGGCGCCAAAGGAAAATGAGTCCACCTGATAGTTGTGGTCTTCTCCATACATTATCTGTGGGAACATGAGACAGGAGATGAGCTGAATACACTGGTGAGTGGATTTACGCACAGGCCATGAGGACCGATCTGTGATTAGATATGAGCAGGATACATAGGCATCAGAGTATTACTCAGTCCTATCAGCATCAATCAGACGGAGGTTCCTTACCTCTGGCGCAGCGTAACCAATAGAGCCTACTAATTCATTAAATGTTTCCTTCTCAAACACTTTTATTGCTGATGAGCCAAAGTCAGCGATTTTGATGTGTCCGATGTCATCTAGGAGAATGTTCTCAGGCTTCAGGTCACTGCAGGAAAAAGAGCAGATACTGATTGTGAGGAGGATAATTCATAAAAAGAACTTTATATAATAGATATGTAAGAAAGGAGACAACAGGGAGTCAGAGGTGATATATTTATGTCTGTAGCTGTACTGATTACCGATGTATGATGCCTCTTTCATGAAGATATTGGATTCCGCAGACCATCTCTGCTGCAAAGAGCCTATGGAGAAGAAAGTAGAGGATCAGTGGTTACACACACAATCATACAGAGAGCATGAGGAGATCACACACCTGTCCCACGAACATGCACATCTTCATTTTCTCCTGTTGTCATTGTCCATTGCTGGGATTACAATGTACGGGCAACAGATTATTAGGATTCAGTTATAAGACATTTACCTTGTTGCCTTTATATCATAAGGCATTGATTTTTCCATGTGATCAAACAGGTCTCCTCCAGCCATGTAGTCCATCGCTATGATGTATTGATTAGGTGTCTCCATAAATCCCTGCAGAGAGGTTAGGAAGCGGCATCCAGTGGCCCTTTTCAGGACTTCTATCTCAGTAATGACTTTGTCCTCAGCGCGACGACTCTGGTCCATGATTTTGACAGCCAGCAGTTCTTCACTGATCGGATCTGATGCCAAGATGACCTGAAGGAAAATCACAACAGATCAGACCAAACTCTGTCATCCCACAGGAATCAGTCTAATGCAGAGCTGGATAATGTGCGTCTCACGGACCGAGACAGCAAAAAGGCTGTCCCAATGCCACCGCTATCCGCACATCCTCAGTATGCAGACACAGGTAAATACATTGGTGGAAGAGGGGCTGCCAACTACTTCTTCCACCAATCAGCATGTGAGACAGCAGACGTGATGACTTCATTACATCGTGTCTGCTGTATGGAAAGTCAGTTCACCGGAGACAGGAGCAAAGTGTTGGGGGAACGGGACCGAGGTGAGTATGTGCTGGTTTCTTTTTTTCCCCCATATATGTATGAGATGTTTGCATGTATATAGGAGGCCATGAGGGGCTCATACTGTATGAAGGAGGCAATGTGAGGGCTCATACTGTAAATAGTAGGCAATGTGGCGGCTTATACTGTATATAGGAGGCAATGTGGGGGCTCATACTGTATATAAGAGACAATGTTGGGGCTCATACTGTATATAAGAGGCAATGTGGGGGCTCATACTGTAAATAGGAGGCAATGTGGGGGCTCATACTGTAAATTTGAGGCAATGTGAGGGTTCATACCTTAAATAGGAGGCAATGTGGGGGCTCATACTGTAAATAGGAGGCAATGTGGGGGCTTATACTGTATATAGGATGCAATGTGGGGGCTCATACTGTATGTAGGAGGCGATGTGGGAGTTCAAACTGTATATAAGAGGCAATGTGGAGGCTCATACTGTATATAAGAGACAATGTGGAGCTCATACTGTATATAGGGGACAATGTGGAGGTTCATACTGTATAAAGAGAGGTAATGTGGGGCTCATATTTTATATAGGGTCTATGTGAGGGCTCATATTGTATATAAAGAGGCTATGTGGGGGCTCGCTCTGCATATAGAGAGGCTATGTGGAGGCTTAAGCTATATACAGGTTGCTATGTGGGGGCTCATACTTTAAGGGGCAATTTTGGGGCTCATACTGTATATAGAGGGCTGTGTGTGGGCTCATACTGTATATAGAGAAGCTATGTGGGGGCTTACACTTTACGTAGGAAGTTGTGTGGGAGTTCATACTGTAAATAGGGGGCTGTTATTGGGCTCATACGGTATATAGGGGAGTGTCAGCAATACGTAATTTTGCTCAATTTAAGTGATAATATAAAATACTAATTATAATTGTAATAAATATGTTAATTTTAATATTGAGCAGAATAGATTGGGGAACACGGAAGAGTAGAAATTCACACTTACTTTTCCGAAGCCTCCCTCTCCAAGATCTTCATGGAAATTGAGATTGGAAAGTTCAATATGATTTTCTGTGCCGACCAATTCTCTAAAGGGTAAAATACGGAAACTGGCTTCATCAAGGTCTTGTACTGGCATGACCGCTGTGCCGGAGGGTGTCTCAACGCTTCCATCTGCTGAGATGATAAAAGAGTTATTGATAAATATAAATACATTACATTTTTAATCAAATTTCTGTAATTAAGCTGAAAATGTCTGACATTTGTGCCCTGATTCATCCAAACTGTCGAATGTAGAAAAATTGTCCTGTTGCCCATAGCAACCAATCACAGCTCAGATTCCATTTTTTCACATTCTATGGAACAGTGAAAGCTGCATTGTGATGGGTTGCTGTGGCAACAAGGAAAGTATTTCTGCAATTTTGATAATCAAGGCCTGTCAACCCCCAGTCTATTATACTAAACTGTTTCATTCTTACCTGGAGCATCTTTATCCAGTGATGTGTGTGGTGGGGAAACAATCAGGTGTTTGGTCTCTGGGATGGAGATGTTCTCATCTGGTGACCTGGCCCTTTGTAATGCACCATTCCCATTGACAATGGGTTTGGCATAGAAAAGACATCTCCTACATTGGACAACCCAGTCTCTGTTGTTTCTGATTCTCTTCTGGGCTGCCGCTCTTTGTAGGTTTTGAGTCTCTTGGCTTTCAGAACTGGAGAATGAGACATGTCTGGGTCTTCCTTGGCCAACCTCTTCCAGCTCTAATTCTACGCTGATGATATTTCTTCGCTTATTGAGGATGGCATCTTTGTTCCTCCTCCTAATTTCAGGGACAAGTTCTCCGATTTTTTTTATGGAGATAAGAATGGCCCTGTGAAGTTGATTATCTGCGGAGTCTGCAGAGTCAGATTCCATGAGGTTCTCCATTTTCCTTTTCTCTATAAGGATCTCGTGTCTCTTGATCTTTCTCATTTTCTCCAAATTCTGTCTTTTGGACGCCATTTCTGAGGCGTCAGTGTCCATGTCCAGTACTATAAAGTCTTTTCGCCCTAAAGCGAACAGTGGTTTTTGCTCTTCAGCAATTCCTCTCCTCTGTCTTAGAACCCGATCTCTTTGGGCTCTTCTCCTCTCTTCCTCCATTATAAAATTAGCTTTTGCTTTGTTTACAATGAAACGCATAGCAACTACCTCACCCTCGAAAGTCTGCAAGGCAGTGACTTCTCTTCGGCCGGAACACTGGGATATAGAAGGTGATGATGTCATCATACCAATTATGACATGTATTTAATTGTGATGTCATCAGACTAGGGTCCTGTTTTGCGTTCATGAGGTCTCAATGGAGACATTATACCAGGACTTTAGTTTGTATTTTTGTCATTAAATGAAGTAACACTTGTTAAATGGTGATCTTTTATCTCCATATTAGCAGAATCCTTCATTCTGTCTGTTTTTCTCCATATTCTTTTATTGTTTAATTCTGTCCAATTATTGTACATTTTGTCATCAGGTCCACAATCTCCATTTTGTGGGGTGTTCACATTTAGCGTTTAAGCTACAGTTTATCCTCCTGGACATTACAGGAGAGCTGTACCTTCCTATATAATGTATTTTTGAACTGTTGACTCCTTTTTGCATTATGTGTCATAGAAGTATCAGGTGGTCTTTGTCATTTTATTCTAGTTCCACCTTGTGACCAGGGCCGGCTTTAGACAAATTGTGGCCCTAGGAAAAATTCAAAGTGGGGCCCCAGATTCTGAAATACTGCGCTAACAACAGCACTACAGTCAATTCAGTGCATTGAAGTGAGTTTTGAGCTAATAACAATGTCTTTAAGCGCCAAGAAGCCACTCAGAAGAAAGACAAAAGGAGTGAAACATATCACAAGGTTGTGTTCTTTGCTGACTACAAGCAGTTAAGCCACTAAAAACACAGTTTCACAGGTTTCCTCACTCTAGTTGTAGCCTACAAAGAACACAGCTTTGTAATATGTTTTAATTCAGTACATGAAAAAAATAATATGTGGAAAATATGTAAATCAAAAAATATTATTACAACGTTGAATTTTGCATTGAAGGCTTATTTGTCACGCATGCACAATATCATGCAATGTCTTGTGAATACAGTCTTGTCATCTATATGCTTAGTCCGAACAATCATATGTGTGAGATCTTTTCATTACCATCTGTAGATACTTAGAACTAAGTAAAGAAATAATAAAGTGCTGCTGAGACCAGCATAAATACAGCCATAGATATCATTTTACACTTTGCCAAACACAAATAATAAAAAATAACTTAACATCTCTTACAGGTTTAGTCAAAGGGATCCACAACTTAAATAACTAGAAAATGTTCAAGCAAATGGTTTCTAAAGGAGCCCTTACAGGTCTATGTAATAAAACTGGCAACATAGCGAATGCTTTCTAGAAGCGAACCTTTCTGGCTTTTTCTGAAGCAAAATCTTTAATTATTTTGGAGAAGTCCAGATTTCTGCGAATGTCCCGCTCAATTACAACCTCAGCTAGACCAACAAAGCGATCTTGTAACATTGATGACCTTAAATTATTTTTTATCACTTTGAAAAGTGAGAAACTTCTCTCGCCTGACGCTACGGTCACAGGAACACTCATTAGGACACACAACTCCACACTAAGATTTGGGTACAAATCCAATAGGTTTGTACAGTAAATGTAAGTAAGCATGTTCAATGGTGAATCGGAAACATCATCTGGGATGCTCCTAATTGCTGAACACATTTCAAAATTCAAGTCATTGAGATCAACATCACCCATTTCTTCTGAAGAGTGTTTGCAGCATTCTACAAGCCTCTGCTCATCTTTCACAGCTTCCATTTCCTCCTTCTTAAAAAGGAACCCAAAAAGGTGGTAAAAATCTTTCACCTGAGAAAATCTCTCAGTTATGACCACAAGTGTCGCATCAATCAAGGTTAAAGACAAAACCCTCTTCACCATTTCCTCGGGAGTGCTGGACGTTCATAATCAAACATTTTTCTTTTTTTTTGTTTTCTTTTTATTGGCAATGAAAACTCTACATCTGCTTCTTCAGCTATACTATTTGCAATATAATAACCTGATTCAAAACCATCTTCCCTGTAATCTTACAGAAAATGAAGTACAGATTCAGTTTCTTAAGAGTGTCCATGCCAACTTTTGTTTTCTGAAAGATCTTGCTTGCACCATTAATATGTTATAAGACATCATACCAGGCAACAATGCAAGTGATGCAAACTGACCAGAAGAAATGTCATTCTTGGCCTCCGCAGCTTTTACATCAGCTTTTTTTGATGCAGCACAGATGACAAGGTCTTCAAGCGCAGAACAAACTTCCCTTAGGTCGTAGCGAAGAACTTTTACACTGTAAATCCGACATTCCCAGCGAGGAGAAATAACTGTATTGCCCAAACATCAATGCTATGATGTGAGTGCGGAGGGAATCTTCCCACATTCACCAAATTATACCAGATCTTAACAACCAGTATATATAATGAGGAAACAGAGTTATGATGGCAAAAAAATACATATTTTATTTTATTAAAGACAAAAATTCATATAGAAAAAAGACAACTGTAAATGTGCAAGGGACAGCAACAGCTGTACAGCAAGTGGGTCCACAACCCAAAAGGAATGCCTAGTAAACATTGCAATTATAAAAGGCTGCAGGCATGAATCATAAAGTGCAGCACAGGTAGGGCATAAAACCATACATCTATATTAGCTAAATGCCAATGATAAACGTGTCCATGACATCCGTATCAATTACCCCATAACTAGGCACGCTAATAAGGTGATGGTCTTACCAGTGGTAAGGGCTGTGGGTGAACTGGCAGCACAGTGGGCGTAGTGGAGTACCCCGACGCACGTTTCGAGGCATCCGCAGCCGCTTTCTCAAGGGGCGGTAGCAAAGAAATTTTACTCTGTGAATCCAACATTCCCAGCGAGTATCAGACAGTGATTTGATGGTCAGGTTGGTTACATTTTTCTTTGAAGTTGCACATTGCAGTGTTGATGAGCTGAAGAGCACATACATTTGCTGCAATACTCCAAAGAATGTGACAGAGAGAACAGATGATTTAGCAGCATCAATGATGACTACATTAAGAGTGTGGCTACTTCAGGGCATATACAATGCTCTTTTATTCATGGCCGATGTAAATACTTTTATGGCCAAATATGACAAAAGCATTTTCGGACTGATACCTTTATTAGCTAACCAGAAAAAATATATATGCAAGCTTTCAGAGCACAGAGGCTCCTTCTTCAGGCAGGATTGCAAATGAATTAATAAGACAAATGAATAAGGCATCATCCTTTACACCTCATGATCAAATGTCCTGCTGTAATATCTCTTAAATGTTGTGCCTCCTAAAACCAGGTGAGGAACAATCAGAGAAAGGTATAATAGAAACAAGTCACCAATTCTGCATTTATCACCCACTCCTGGTTTTGGCTCCCACTCCTGAGAAAAAATACTGACCAAATACTGATAGTGGGGCCATAGCCTAACACTTGTTCTCCAATAGGCAAATAGTGCTCCATCCTTCCCGAGTCTCGCCGTATGTCTAAGCAGTACTGTACAGTCACATATGGGGTATTTCTATGTTCAGCAGAAATTGTGGGACAAATTTTGGTGCCATTTTTACCGATTTTCCTTTATGAAATGTAAAATTTGGGGCTAAAACTAAATTTTTCTGGAAAAGATGTAATTATTTTTCTTCACTGCCCAATGGTATAAAATTCTGTGACACCTTTGGTGTCATTATCACTGCATCCCTAGATGAATTCATTGAGAGGTGAAGTTTGTAAAATGGGTCACTTGAGGGAGGTTTTGTAAATTTTTTTGGAAAATTGAGAAATTGTTGATCAACTTTTAACCATTCTGACTTCCTAACAAAAAAAAATATTTAAAAAACGATGCTGATGTTAAGTAGACATGTGGTAAATGTTAATTATTACCTATTTTGTATGATATAACTATCTGGTTTAAGGGTATAAAAATTAAAAGTTTGAAAATTGTGAAATTTTCTCCAGAATTTCCCATATTTTCACAAATAAACACAAAAAATATCGCTCTAAATTTACCACTAACATAAATTACAATGTGTCGCGCTCAGGAGTTATTACCTCATAATGTGACACTGACCAGAATTGTAAAATGTGGTTTGGACAGGAAGGTGAAAATAGGCTTCAAGGTGAAAGGGTTAATAACATCTCCCATTTGTTAACTTTACATCAGCCTCATTTTTCCATTACTTTTTTATTTTGTTAGAATGTTATAAAGGTTAAAGCTTTAATAGCAAATTTAGATCTTTTCAAGAAAACTTTCAAAGCCTTTTTTACGGCCCTATTCAGGCTTGAAGCGACTTTGAGGGACCGACTTATTGGGAGATTGGGAAGTGATACCATTTTAAAAACTGCACCCCTCAATGTTGCTGCTGTCAGAAAGTTTGTTAACCCGTCACGTGCTGCACAGAAATTTGCACAAAGTGCAGTAAAAAAATGAAAAATTTTATTTTTTCCACTAAATCATTGCTTTAGACTAAACCTAGGCAAAGTGCGGCCCATGAACAAAGGAGGAGAACAGCTCAGCATATATTGCAAAAAGTATTTATCTAGTAATACACAATAAAAACACAAATAGGAAATCAGACAATGTGGTAGTGTCAGATGGTAAAGTGCTTACAGGTCTGGTAAATATATTATAATATGCTTGTAATATATCCGTGAAATTACACAATTGCACGTTGCCCACAATGATAATTGAATTATAAATAATAATAAGTTTAAACAAGTGAACTAGGATAGAAATCACAGGATTAACACATATAACATGATCCCACTGACTGCTAAATGAAAGGGGATGGGGGTGAAACAATGTTCTTAGTATTAAGCTATGTGCCCATCTCTAAAGCCAAAATCATGTTACAACCAGCGGGATAATTACCTGACAGGGAAGCACAGCACGGGCGGAAGTAAGAAAGTGGTGAGGGTGATAGCCCAACGTACGTTTCGCGGCGTCCCAGGCCGCTTTCTCAAGGGCAAGAAGTGATGTCCTCATAGTGACCCAAGATGCATATATATTCATCTCTCCCCTTAGAATCTGGAGTGCAGACAGCTGGTCGGTGAGGCACGTACCAGGTAGTGGCCAGCTATACCGGGGGTGTGCCTCGCGGATCACATGATGTGGGGCCAGTATGCCACACACGGCACATGCGCGCGGCTCAGGGAGCACACTGCGCATGCGCCCCAGCCGTCAAACCACAGAACCGCGCATGCGCGGAAACGAAGTCCCACGCAGGCGCAGGGTGGCCCTCAGACGGCCAGGCGCGCGCGCGCCGCAATCCCCACTGCGAGCACGCGCTCAGCCACGTTAGGAAGCAGTATAGCAGCACTCATTATAAAAGAATTAGGATAAACAGGGAGAGCAGCGGTGAGACAAAGAGGGAGCCTAATGATCATAGATGGAAGAAGGGCCAAAGAAATAGATACTGCATACAGCAAAGTTTTTTCCCAAGAAAAATACATATAAATCTAAAAAATCACATAAGTATAATTAGCAGCAATTGTAGATTCTGATGATCATAACTTCCGTCTAGGCATGAGATCCAATGTGTATATCCAAGTCTCACTGATCTCCAGACACAAGTGGGGTTATAAGGACTTTCAGGAGTATGGACTAATAAAAGAGGAAAAGAAACAAAAGAAAAGACAATGATTAAAACCATTAGAATTAAAATCACATGAAAAATAATAATTCCTCTTATAATCACCCAACCCACATGTGTAAGTACATACATGTGGGGATAGAGGTATACAGGATAAACTTACAGCTACAAAAATGAGTGCAGCCCATGTACGGCCCTCTGGCTGTTCCAGTCCAACTCACTGACCTAGACAGCTACAGGGCTGAAAACACTGGCCCACAGGTCGCACCATTCGACCACCTGGAGTCCCGATATCACAGCTATCTGCCTCCTCAAGAAGCAGATAACTGTCAACACAATGGTGGAGGATGGAGCTGCTGGTTCCTCCTTCCACCACTCAGTTTATGGGACTCAGACAGCAAATGTGATGATGTCATTACTAGTGATGAGCGAGCACTAAAAAACTCGGGTGCTCTTTGCTCGGGTCGAGAAAATCGTAATGCTCAGATGCTGAACCCGAGCAACGAGCCCAATGTAAGTCTATGGGAAACTCGAGCATTTTTCCAGCGGTTCCCCCCGCAGAGATGTGCAGGGGGCCTAAAAATTGCCCTAAACAATGGGAACAGTGCTGAAATGACATGGGAACTCAGGCATCTCTGACTCTCAGGTCACTGCCGTGAACAATGTTGTCAGAGTATTACGCCACTTTTACGGACCAACAATAAAACATACAAAAACTAAACCAAAATGGATGTTCCTGGAAAAAATGTTAAGGGACATTTTTTCCAGGGTAATGACTTGTATATAAGGCAAAAAAAACAAACACAAAAACAAAAATGCTCCTTTACACCTTGGGCTATGTTCACACGTAGCGTTTTTGATGCGTTTTTGCACTTTTGCATTGCTTTCAATGGTGAAAAATACATTCACCAGTAAATGTCATTTTAACATTTTACTATCTTATCTGGTCATGTGGTGTGTGACACATCATCAGACACATCCATACAGTGCTGAAAAGACATGGGAACAATATATGGAAGACCCCTGGAAGCATCTCTGACTCCCAGGTCACTGCCCAAAGCCGTGGCCATCAGACGTGATCCTATATTACTGCTGTAAAAATACAGACATTTTTGGCAACGTGACAAATATTAAACCCCATTTAAAATGGACAAGGTGCGTGGCAAGGGATGGGGAAGTGGACGTAATGGTGATGGTGCACCCAGATGCCGAGGCTGTCAGCAAGATGAAACTGTGCCTACTAAGGAAGCCACAACATCGCCATTGGATTCAATGGGGGGCAAAACCAAACACATACACAACACCTTCAAACGGGCCCAAAAGCTGCCAAAACACATCAAATTAGGGGCAGACACCAGGAAAGTGGCATCAATTGACCCAGAGTACAAGTAATATAATTATTATTATTTATTCTTATAGTGCCATTTATTCCATGGCGCTTTGCATGTGAAAAGAAGTCACCGACTGCTATAAGAGGAGAGAAGACCCTGCCCGTGAGGGCGCACAAACAATCGACAAGGGATGGGTGAGGAAACAGTAGGTGAGGGTAGAGCTGATCATGCAGCGGTATGGTGGAGCGAAGGTTACTGAAAGTTGTACGCATGTCGGAAGAGATGGGTTTTCAGGTTCCTTTTGAAGGTTTCAACAGTAGGCGAGAGTCTGATATGTTGGGGTAGAGAGTTCAAGAGTAGGTGGGAAAATGCACGAGAGAAATCTTGCACAAGTGCTTGTGACCAGGGACGGTACATCTCATTGACGGCACACTGGATTAATATTGTGGAAGCCGTGACCCAGTCGCACCCTGGGACGGAACACGTCTTCCCGACACATAGAATTGTGGGCTCTGGGTCAATCAAGCTTCAACACAATGTTCACAAGGTCTCCTACACAATGAGCAAATTATTCATGATGATAGACGCCACTGTCTCCTTAGCTTGCTGATGGTACTTTTCTGTGGGAATGAGCTTGTCTCCAACCAGTCTGGAATATTTCTAGTGAATTATGGCACGCCATGGTTTGCTATTAGCACCTAGTACCAGAAGCGAAAACATCCACAATTTTCTTCTCAGAAATTTTATTTGGTAGACTGAGTGGCTGCCCAAACTTTAGTCTCTCAAAAAGGAGCTGAAGACACTGAGTGGCAGAAGGTGCAAGTTCCTCCAGCATGTTAGACATCAGAGGAAGAATAGAGAGGGCAGCATGGTGGCTCAGTGGTTTGCACTGCAGCCTTGCAGCGCTAGGGTTCTGGGTTGAAATCCAGCCAAGGACAACATCTGCAAGGACTTTGTATGTTCTCCCTGTGTTTGCATGGGTTTCCCCCAGGCTTTCTGGTTTCCTCTTCAGTAAAAAAAGCAGCCACTGAGTGTCCGGGAATCTTCACACAGACTTTTCTTAGCCAGGGCTGCTTCTTGACAGGGTTGGACGGGCCCACTAGAGAACAGGAGAATCCTCCAGTGCGCCCTGCCTTCTCCTTCAGGAGATTTCATAGTGCAAACCTTGCAGCTGGTATGGGGCTATTGAGTGGGAGAGAAAGGTGGGCCCTCAGAATCAAATCCTCTGGTGGGCCCAATGATCTTCAGTCTTCACAGCCATATTTTTTAGCTCAGTGAAAGGACTGGCATAGAGGGAAAACGTATCTACTCCGGCTGTCATTTCTCCCAGGAAGTCCTCTAATGCAGCTTGTTCCATAAGCAATGGCAGCCCGTCCAAAATCAGCCCACACTTCTTGGTGGTGCTTTGACACACAAAGATCTTTCTTTATGCCTTGAATTTCATGACTACAGAGTTGGGCAATGGCCTGATCTACAATGCATTTGAGAAATAATGTGTAAAAGCACGTCCAATCCACAGCAAAAATGGAGCCATAGAGTGCCCGGAAACCTTAACCTAGACTTTTCTTAGCCAGGGCTGCTTCTCAGCAGGGTTGGATGGGCCCACCAGAGAACCAGAGACTCCTCCAGTGGGGGCCCTGGCTTCTACTTCAGGAGAGTTTATAATGCAACCTTGCAGGTCGTGATGATGATAGAGGCCACCATCTCCTTAGCTTGCTGCTGGTATTTTTTTGTGGGAATGAGCTTGGCTCCAGCCAACCTGGAATATTTTCAGTGAATTCAGGCACGCCATGGTTTGGTATTGGCACCGAGTACCAGAAGCGAAGCCATCCACAATTTCCTTCTCAGGAATTTTATTTGGTAGTCTGAGTGGCTACCCAAACATTAGTTTCTCACAAAGGAGCTCAAGACATTGAGTGGCAGTAGATGCAAGTTTCTCCAGCATGTTAGATACCAGAAGGAGAACAGAGAAGGCAGCACAGTGGCTCAGTCATTAGCACTACAGCGTTTCAGCGCTGGGGTTCTGGTTCCAAATCCCAGCAAGGACAACATCCTTAAAGGAGTTGTCTACTACTTTTACATTCCACGCGGCACCCCCGCCGATCAACTATTATTGGTGCCGACGGCGGCTGCTGCCGGCCGGAAGTGCTTACCTGAGGGGCTCCACCATCAAGTGGTAGTGGCCGCTGCGGTGTACTGCACATCCGCCTCCTATTCAATTGAATATAACAGCTGATCGGCGGGAGTGCCGCGTGCGGGACCCCGGCTGATCATACATTGATGCCCTATCCTACGGATAGGACGTCAATGTAAAAGTATTGGACAACTTCTTTAAGGAGTTTGTATGTTCTCCTCGTGTTTGCGTGGGTTTACCCCAGGTTCTCCGGTTTGCTCCTCAGTAAAAAGGCTGCCATACAGTGTCCGGGAACCCTCACACAGACTTTTCCTAGCCAGGGCTGCTTCTCAGCAGGGTTGGACGGGCCCACCAGAGAACCGGAGACTCCTCCGGTAGGCCCTGGCTTCTCCTTCAGGAGAGTTCATAATGCAAACCTTGCAGGTCGTGATGATGATAGAGGCCATTATCTCACTAGCTTGCTGATGGTACTTTTCTGTGGGAATGAGCTTGTCTCCAACCAGCTTGGAATATTTCCAGTGAATTAAGGCACTCCACGGTTTGGTATTAGCAACCAGTATCAGAGGCGAAGCCATCCACAATTTCCTTCACAGGAATTTTATTTGGTAGACTGAGTGGCTGCCCAAACTTTAGTTTCTCACAAGGGAGCCCAAGACACTGAGTGGCAGTACGTGCAAGTTTCTCCAGCATGACCTGTTTGTTAGATATCAGAGGGAGAACAGAATTTGGCATTGCCAAGGTACCAGAGTCTGTTTTTTTTTTTACTAAAGATCCTGCTGTGTTTTTATATATATATTTTTTTTATGTCTCTTCAAATGTGTATTGGAGTGCGTCCTAATTTTTGGCAGCCCTTGACATTGCTGCATATACGCAATAACAGTATAGGAGAGCCACTCTTTAATAATGGGTAGGACAATTCAAATAGATTCTATATTCTAGAATATTACCGGTCTTATCTGAAATTCGTTTACGGGTGAGGTATCACAGTTTGGATAGCATATTACACCGACCGGTATTAGGTATTATTGCCTAATACTGCATGCTGCTTGTGCTGCCGAAAATTTTTTATTTTTTCCAGAAAAATCCATTTTAGTTTGTTTTTTGTATGTTTTATTGTCAGTCCGTAAAAGTGGCGTAATACTCTGACAACATTGCAATAGTTATCCTTGGCAGGAGAAGAAGGAGAAGGAGGAAAAAGAACAAAGAGCGCTGTGTAACACTGTGGAGAGGTGAAGTGTATGTAATGAACTCACCCAAAATGGTTGTGCTGGACAGACACAACACTGGCAGAAAATTTAGAAGAGGACTGGAGTTTCTCCTCCGGTATGCTGCTCATCCAATGTCGTTGTACTGTGCTTTGACAGCAAAATCTGTTTTTGAAACCAATAAATCTAATATGGATATATGAATTGTCTGAACTCTGACAACATTGTACACAGATATGCTATTGGTCAGCGACCAACTGTGGATAGGTTTGAACACACGACTGCCATACTGTAAATGAAGTATAATATCTGACACATTCCCAAAAAATTTCCGTATTATTGCGGCAGTAATATGGGATCACGTCTGATGACCACGGTTTCAGTCAGTCGCCTAGTATCAATAGTTTGGAACAACATACACCTGGCAGACTTTAAATGGAGTGTAATATCTGACACGTTCCCAAAAATTTCTGTATTGTTACAGTAGTCATATGGGATCAAGTCTGATGGCCACGGTTTCAGGCAGTCACCTAATAGTATGGTATTTGTCAGCGACCAAAACAAAGCTGGCTGACTTTAAATGAAGTATAATATTTGGCACGCTCCACAAAATGTCTGTATTATTACCGCAGTAACATGGGATCACGTGTGATCATGGAAAAGTTTCTCTGCTTCTACAATACAGTATTGCAAATATAATCAAAAAATATGTCTGTATTCTGCTAACAAGCAAATGGAGCAGTAAAATGGTGTACTCTGTATTGCTTTTTAAGCAAATAATCAGGATAAGGAGCAAAAAAGAAAATAGTCTGGTACTGTAGGGCTATGGATATTTGTAACAGCAGCAGCAGACAGAACATGCAATAGACCCTATTGTGCTGTATACACTGCCACAAACCTTACCTGCCTAACTCCTGCTATCACCACTGAATACATGCAGTTGGATTAGTCCTCAGAAGTACTGTTAGATCAGATGGACATATATCTTGTTGTGGAATACCTATACGTAACTAATAAACCACCAATTCTGTCACTCACTCAGCAGCACCTCTCCCTACTCTGCCTGTTTCCGGGGTACACTGTCACAAGCATAGGGTCACCAGGTCTGATATAGACCTGATGACGCTATGCGGCCAGCCAATCACTGTGATACCACAACCAACATAGCTACGGCATTACAGTGCGTGGCAAGCAATCCCTGCATTTTAATTGACTGTCTAAAGAGCACCAAACATGTAGGGAGGGGAGGTGAAATATTCGAGGAGCGCCTGACGCGCCCCCTGTGCCGTGGGGAACTCGGCAGCCGGGCCTCTGGTTGCTTGGGGGATATCACGGTAGCTGGCCCGGTCCGTGACCCAGGGCGGTCAGTAAAAAGGGGAAAATATTGGGGGATTTGGGAAAGTGTTCGTGACGCCACCTGTGGAATGCGTCTAAGGGGTGCCGCCGCTGCGGAGCAGTCCTCTGGAGCTGGTGTTACGGCAGCAGGGATGGTGTGGCTCTCCACAGGTAGAGCTAGCTCCAGGACTGCGTGGGGTGTAATGGATGGTTGTGCTGGCCGCTGTGGTGCAGAGAGGGAATGGTGGCGCAGACGGAATAATTGGACAGAGGCTGTGCGGTGCAGTCATCCGTGTCTTTACTCACAGTTCTTTAGTTCCTCAGGGTGCACTGTCAGATTGCAGCCTCCCGCGTCGCGCTGCATTCACCAGGCAGGGGCTCAGCTCTTCCTCAGGTAGATCAGGGGTACCTGGCAGAACCCCACTTTCACGTGTTCCTAGCTAGACCGACTTCACGCTGGGTCTTTCTCCCTCCTGCCCTGCGCTGCCCACTCTCAATCTCGCTCGGGTGCTCTGAAGTCCCTCCTGTACGTTGGATCCCGGACCTGCTTGACCCTCCTGGGGATTAGAATGCGGCTTACGATCCCTCTGTCTTCTGACAGATTCGGGGCGTACGGGTGCCGTCCTGCACTCGCCGTACCCCCTAGGATCCCTTCTTAGAACGGAGCCTGCTCCCTGCTCCCCTCCTGGGCCTCCAGACTTGGCCCTACTTGTGGAGCAGAGCTCCTTATGAGACTCTGCTCCTGGACTGTTCTTCTGAATTTTCCTGAGCTGTTCTTCTGAACTGCTCTCCTCTACTAATCTATCTGTCCTGCCACCCTAAGATGGCTTCCCTATATATACTCCTACCAAAGTGCTCCCTATAACTACTTCCTCCACCCACACCCACTACTGGTTCCCCCTACCTTTGGTTCCCCCACTCCAGCCAGGGTCAGGGCTCAGCAGAAACATACATTGCGTCTTGCCCCTCCAGCTGGCCTGGAGCAGTGTAGTGTTGGATGCAGGTGTTTGGTGTTCCAGGCAGCACTCCCTCCTTACCTGAGAGA
This sequence comes from Phyllobates terribilis, assembly GCF_046119375.1. Classification (NCBI taxonomy): domain Eukaryota; kingdom Metazoa; phylum Chordata; class Amphibia; order Anura; family Dendrobatidae; genus Phyllobates; species Phyllobates terribilis. The sequence continues at coordinate 315,186,398 of NW_027362768.1, forward strand.
AGGAGATACCACACCTCTGGGTGAGGTGCAGTACCCCTGTGGCGACTGAACCCTCAGGGGCGCCACACTCCCCCCTGGTAAAACACAGCACATCCGTGAGCTGGAACAGAGCAAAACAGGCTAAATTGACATGAAAAATTTTAAGAATGCATTCGCATATAAGACAGTAAAACATTTCTTCCCTTAATGGGAGGCACATCACTTTAATGTTACAGGGTTACATTTTTCAAACAGTTTAAAACATTTTTCATAACGTTCTCGCAACAGGTTACAGTTCATGCTGTAACCGGGTGTCCATTTTACTTCACAAACTGGTGCAACAAGTAGCAGCATCAGGGACCCGTCCGCAAACCCTCAACGTAGGCCCTGGGTGTGGCTGAAGGGCATATGCGATCCTGGAGTTGGACCACGGCTTCCGCCACGCCAGACGGGTTTTCGTTCTGTGATCATGGTTACTAATATAAAACCAATAGGGTGCACCTTAAGAGGTGCTGAACTATTTACAATGCAAGTTCTTGGCCGTTCACTGTCCCCAGCCTGGAGTCTCTATATTCCCTGATGGGTACCTAAGTAAACACACGCTCAAAAAACATTATTTTCAACTTGAACTACTGCACCCTTACAGGTGACTATTTACAAAATCAGTCCCACTCGCTGGACTAATAGTGGGAACCCCGCCTGGGGTATTTCTGATTCTTACCTGACCCAGCCGGGTCATAAGGTATGTCCTGCGGGAGTGTGTCCTCGATGACGCGGTACACATGCAGGGCGAACCACCCACGTTCCCCGTGGTGGCGTGTGTACGTGATACGGTCCCCCGGATACAGATTCCAGTCGGGATGGCCTTCCTCCAGCTCGGGCTCCACATCCCGCCAGTTCACGAATATGTCCCTTTCAAAGTCGGGACTGAGGATAAGGCCCCACCCAGCCTGCAGGTGAAACTTTACCACGAGGCCTTCCTCGCGGGGGCTGGGGTGGGCCGACTCCTCCTGACGGACCTGTGCCTTTGCGGCCTTGTTCCGGGCCTCCAGGCGTTCACAGCGCGCCTGCCGCGCGCGCCGCTCCTTCTCCAGCTGCCGGAGCTCCCGCCTGCAGAACTCCTTCCTCCGCAGGGCTTCGGCCTGGGTCTCCTGCGGGAACCCCATCAGGTCCCCCCCCTGGTTATCCCAGCAAAACTCTTCTCCGCTGGAGTAGGTAACCAGGGGCGCTGGTGTCAGGAGGAGCGGGCACGGCTGCTGGTCCTCGAACCGGGCGCACCAGTCGAAGTCTGGCGCGCCATACACCCACTCGGGTGCCGGAGGTGGAGGCGCCGGGAGGGCATCCAGTAGCAGGCCCGAGGCTTCAGCGCCCGGGAATGGAGGCTCCGGGAGGGCACTAGATGGCAGATCCTCAGGGTCAGCGCCCGGGGGTGGAGGTTCCGGGCTTAGCAGCTGCTCCAGCGAGGGCATGGCGGCATACGGGGAGTGCTGAGTAAAGAGGCCCAGCAGCAGGTCAGCGCTGGCAGTGCTCGGGATAGGGGATTCTTTCCAACTGCTCCTGTACTCCATACGGCCTCCTGGTTCTCCGCGAGCTCCGCCGGGGCTGAGGTGCCGCTGCTGGCATCCGGTGTCGCTTTCCGCCATGCTGCCAATTTTTCCAGCAGTTCGCTCCTCTACTTTGCGACCGCTGCTTGCTGGGCTTGCTCCACTTGTTGGCCCAGCTCGAGGACCTCGCTCTGGAGGAACTCCATGTCCTCCGGGGACAATTTCTCAGCTTCTCCCTCCAGGGTGAGGGGGTCACTTGACGCTGTGGCAGGTCAGAGGCGGAGGCTGGACTTTTGCTTCCTTCCATTCTGGCTGCCGGGTGCGGTCTGTCTAGACTGGTTAAGACCACACCCTGTCTCCATTCCTTTTCTCCTCCTCCTCTCTTCTTTCGGGGGCGGCCCCATGGCAATCTGCTGTCAGTCACTCCCTGTGACGGCCTCCCTGCCTTGACGGACACATCTATGCGGACAGTCACTGTTGCAAGGGGCAGGGTTGGCTTTTGGCGCAATTCTGGGACCCAGCCCACGATGGGAGGTTCCATTTTGTTGTCCTTTAGCACGCACATAATGGTGCCCATTCTTCTGGGGCGGGCGCCACATTCAACAACATAACACAGTCCTTTAGGCACACTTCACCCGCCAATAACGGGTTGGTCACGAATCCTGTCCGTGACGCCAGATCTCACGCGCCCCCAGGGCGGTGGGATACTCGGCAGCTGGGCCTCTGGTAGCTGGGGGATATCACGGTGGCTGGCCCAGTCCGTGACCCAGGGTGGTCAGTGCAAAAAAGGGATATTTTTATATGAGATTTTTAGGATTGTTCGTGACGCCACCTGTGGAATACGGCTAAGGGGTTCCGCTGCTGCGGAGCAGTCCTCTGGAGCTGGTGTTACGGCAGCAGGGATGGTGTGGCTCTCCACCGGTAGATCTAGCTCCAGGGCAGCGTGGGGTGTAATGGATGGTTGTGCTGGGCGTTGTGGTGCAGAGAGGGAATGGTGGCGCAGACGGAATAATTGGACAGAGGCGGTGCGGTGCAGTCATCCGTGTCTTTACTCACAGTTCTTTAGTTCCTCAGGGTGCACTGTCAGATTGCAGCCTCCCGCGTCGCGCTGCATTCACCAGGCAGGGGCTCAGCTCTTCCTCAGGTAGATCAGGGGTACCTGGCAGAACCCCACTTTCACGTGTTCCTAGCTAGACCGACTTCACGCTGGGTATTTCTCCCTCCTGCCCTGCGCTGCCCACTCTCAATCCCGCTCGGGTGCTCTGAAGTCCCTCCTGTACGTCGGATCCCGGACCTGCTTGACCCTCCTGGGGATTAGAATGCGGCTTACGATCTCTCTGTCTTCTGACAGATTCTGGGCGTACGGGTGCCGTCCTGCACTCGCCGTACCCCCTAGGATCCCTTCTTAGAACGGAGCCTACTCCCTGCTCCCCTTCTGGGCCTCCAGACTTGGTCCTACTTGTGGAGCAGAGCTCCTAATGAGACTCTGCTCCCGGACTGTTTTCTGAACTGTCCTGAGCTGTTCTTCTGAACTGCTCTCCTCTACTAATCTATCTGTCCTGCCACCCTAAGATGGCTTCCCTATATATACTCCTACCAAAGTGCTCCCTCTAACTACTTCCTCCATCCACACCCACTACTCTTTCCCCCTACCTTTGGTTCCCCCCACTCCAGCCAGGGTCAGGGCTCAGCAGAGACATACATTGCGTCTTGCCCCTCCAGCTGGCCTGGAGCAGTGTAGTGTTGGATGTAGGTGTTTGGGATTCCGGGCAGCACTCCATCCTTACCTGAGAGAAGGAGATACCACACCTCTGGGTGAGGTGCAGTACCCCTGTGGCAACTGAACCCTCAGGGGCGCCACACGCCGAGCAAGTCGAGCAGTGAGATGCTCGGGCGAGCATCGAACACTGACGCGGACGCTCGCTCATCACTAGTCATTACATCGCGTCTGCTGTGTGGCGCATCGGTTTGCATAGTAAAGACCAGAGCAGCGCCTGGTGAAAGGGAACAAGGTGAGTATGTCCTATAGTGAAAAATGCCATGTTTTCCTGTGTCCACAAAAATTTTATTTTGTCTAATTTTTTTCATTTTCACAAAGGTAATTGGAGAAGATGGAACCTATAATTTATTATGCAATTTCTCCTGAATGTGACAATATTCCATATCTGGTCAATAATTACTGATTAGGTACATGACAGGGCTTGGAATGGATTGCAGATGTCATGTCACATTTGCTCAGTCAGTGAGGTGCTAAAACAGTAGAAACCTCTCACAAGTGACTCCATTTTAGAAATTAAACTCATCAAGATATACATCTTGGCTTGTGGTGAGCATTTTTAATCCTTAGATGCTTCATTTAATTTTATAAGATTGGGCGATAACCATGAAAAATTAAAATTTTCCTATTAAAATGTTGCTTTAACCTCAAATTTTCCATATCACAAGAGGTAATAAGAGAAAGAAGACCCCACAATTTGTGATGCAATTTCTCCACAGTGATGCCCCTATAAATTGAAACTGGATACAATTTTTTCAGCTTGGATGAGAAGGTGCGCTATTTGACTTTTGGAGTGCAATTTTGGCTGGAATAGATTGCTGATGCCATGCACATTAGCAGAGCCCCTGAGGTGGCAGAACAGTGAAACCAACCCCCTCACCATAAATGACATCATTTTGGAAACTATACCAATGAAGGAGTTAATGTAGGAGTGTAGTGAGTATTTTTAACCTACATGTACCTCACAGAATGTTATAACATTGAGCCGTGGTATTCAAAAAATAGGATTTTACAACTAAAATGTTAAACTACCTGGAAATATTTCATTCTCCTATGGCATAATGTGTAAAATAGATCCCACAATTTGTTTTGAAATTTTTCAATGCAGTGATAACCGATTTGGAAGTGGGGTTGTGTGTAGTCCAGGTCCAGCAAATGTTCAGCCATTTTCGCTTTTTTTTTCTTTTAATAATTTTCTTGATTTTCTGTTGTACATTTTGACAGCCATTAAGTAACAAACAAGTGTTCTCTTCTGTTAGATAGATACAGTTGAAACCAGAAGTTTACATACATTATATAAATAGACAGATATGCATGTTTTTCTCAATAGCTGACATGAAATCAGAGTAACCTTTCCAGTTTTAGGTCAATTAGGATTACCATAATTTTTAATATTTGCCAATTGCCAGAATAATGAGTGAGAAAGAAAAGTTCAACCCTGTTATTTGTTTGACAAGTGTCAAGAAAGTTGATTTGCCACTATTTAATATAGACAGTGTAGGTACCGTCCCAATTTAGGGTCACCTTGTCGCTGGTGGGACGGCTTGTATACTTTTTTTGATCAAAAATAGTTCACTAAGTACCCTATATGTCATATGCAACTTTGCTTTACATTTATATATAATGATTGTAGGGTATGAGAGATATTTTTTGTCTTTTGTAGGTTTTTCTTCTTTTTGCTAGTGTGAACATGCTCCTATTTCTTGCATGTGTACCATCTTAGACCTCAGTTCACATTGCTTGGTTTTTTGTCTTGTTTGCATTCTGTGCAAATTAAGGGTGTGGCATCCCCTTTGTTGAGCTGGTTAGTATATATGTAGCTTACCACGGGCCTAGGTGGTCTGATATTGGGACCCGGTTCTATTTGTCTACCCTTTTATGTGCATTACTTCAACTTTGATATACAGTAAGGTTTTTAATATAGACAGTGTAGGTACCGTCCCAATTTAGGGTCACCTTGTCGCTGGTGGGGCGGCTTGTATACTTTTTTTGATCAAAAATAGTTCACTAAGTACCCTATATGTCATATGCAACTTTGCTTTACATTTATATATATTATGATGGTAGGGTATGAGAGCTATTTTTTGTCTTTTGTAGATTTTGCTTCTTTTTGCTAGTGTGAACATGCTCCTATTTATTGCATGTGTACCATCTTAGACCTCAGTTCACATTGCTTGGTTTTTTGTCTTGTTTGCATTCTGTGCAAATTAAGGGTGTGGCATCCCCTTTGTTGAGCTGGTTATTATATATGTAGATTACCACGGGCCTAGGTGGTCTGATATTGGGACCCAGTTCTATTTGTCTACCCTTTTATATGCATTACTTCAACTTTGATATACAGTAAGGTTTTTAATATAGACAGTGTAGGTACCGTCCCAATTTAGGGTCACCTTGTCGCTGGTGGGACGGCTTGTATACTTTTTTTGATCAAAAATAGTTCACTAAGTACCCTATATGTCATATGCAACTTTGCTTTACATTTATATATAATGATGGTAGGGTATGAGAGATATTTTTTGTCTTTTGCAGGTCTTGCTTCTTTTTGCTAGTGTGAACATGCTCCTATTTCTTGCATGTGTACCATCTGAGACCTCAGTTCACATTGCTTGGTTTTATAACTTGTATTTTGTTGTGCCCATACTTTGTAGAAAAGTTCAACCCTGTTATTTGTTTGACAAGTGTCAAGAAAGTTGATTTGCCACTACACTGAGGTCGGAGTCATTCATAGCACCGCCGTATACACATTCGACTAGCGTTCCGGTCGTTACATCTTGACGTAGTTGGCAGGATACGGTGCTCGCTGTGGATGGTGCGAGTAGCACATAAGTTACTGCCGCGTCTACTGTAATAATCCAGCCCCCTTCTCCCATTGTGACCGGTAGAGACCGGTTAGTTGGTTGCTCCGCAAAGGGAGCACTGCTTAACCACCTGGCCAAGTTTGATGGGAATAACTTGCTGTTCAGTGATTGGGTAGGCAGGTTGAAGAATGCCATTGCCTTGTACGGCGTCAGCCCCCAGCTACAATCGGAAGTCGCGCTGAATGCTCTGCAGGGGGATGCGCGCAAAGTTGTCTTGTTAAAACCCAAAGACAAACGAAAGACGGTCGACGATATCATCTGGATACTAGAGAAAGCCTTCGACATTGTGGCGGCGGCAGGCTGATGTCGACAGCATTCTTCGGGATCAGTTAATCGAGGGGATATGAAGTGAAGCGCTAAGGAGCGAATTGTTGCTGAAGGTGCGGAGTTCTCCTGGATTCACCTATGCCGAAATACAGGAAGAGGCAGTAGCACGGACTTTGGAAGTGAGGCCTGCTCTGCAGTGGAGTAACCTGCAAGTGGCTAACACAAGAGAGCCGAGACCAGACCCTGTTCAGGCACAGCTGGCAGTTTTACAGAAAACCGTGGAAAGCCTGAAGGAACAGGTGCAACGGATGCAAGTTCGGGAGATGCCTCTGATATGCTCGGCCCTGACTAACCCCCCTATTCCCCTATATGGGCAACCACCCTATACCTCAGGGAGGACGCTGACTGCTCCTTGACCTGATGCAGCCGGAGGTAGGGCAAGAAGATCGGTTCAATGTTGGCGATGGCGAGATCTGGGGCATATGCAGCGGTACTGCCAGAAAAACCTGCCGGCTGAAATCCCGACATCGGTAAAAGAGAGGCCCTCGCTGTAGTTGGGCATACGGCGAGGCAGGAACGAAAATCAACGCCCAACGTCTGTTCCGAAGATCTGATTGCGGAGAATCCCACGTTAGATGTGCAGTTTGCAGGAAAGTAGGTGGCGTGCTTAGTGGATACTGGATCGGAGGTGACGACCATGCCGATAGAATTTTTCAAGACGCACTTCGAAGAGGCCATCAAGACGGAGTCGGAAAATCTGCTAAGGCTGAAGGCCGCTAATAATGAAGAAATTCCAGTGGCAGGCATTGCATGGATGAAAGTACAGCTGTGCGGTCATGAATTGGGAACCAAAGGAGTGGTGCTCGTGAAGACACAGGCGAGGCCAAATCTTCCGGTGGTTCTTGGAATGAACATCCTGAGGGAGCTGGGCTCCCTTTTGTTTGAGCGTGATGGCCGAAGATATTGGAAATGAGCGACACCTCACAAAGCCACTTAGAGGGCCCTGCAAAAGGTGGTCCGTTCGTGCGGCATTCAGAAGAGTTCGGCTGAAGGAAGAATGGTGGGAGCAGTGTATGTCCCATGCGGGTCTGCTGTTGTGATCGCCCCTGGTCAAGAGAAGCTTGTGTTGATGCCGGTAGGGATGCACAGGAAGCTGAATGATGTGGAGGTGGTTCTGGAACCGGTGGGACGGTCAGGAGGTACGGACAGTCCGATGATAGCTCGAACGTTGGCTATTGTGCAAAATGGAAGTGTACCAATGAGGTGTCTGAATCTGCAGAATCATGAGGTGACTCTGGCAGTGGGTACGAAGCTGACTGAGGTATATGTGTGTGACGAAGGAGTCATCCCCAAAAGCCAGTTCACACTGAGGGCAGACCGCCGGACCGCCTGGACCCTGTCGATGCAGGCGGCAGCTGAAGAATCCCCCACGCCCACGTGGAATGGCAGAAAGATTATGGAGATCATAGGAGTGGATGAGTCCCAGTTGGCTCCCGAGCAGGCTCGCAGACTGGAGGCTTCACTGTGGGAATATCAGGCTGTTTTCTCCAGGGGAGATGAAGACTTTGGTTGTACATAGATTGTGGAGCACAAGATACCCACAGGAAACGCCCCCCCAATTCGGGAGAGATATCGTCAGATCTCACCGAGGCTTTATCAGGAGGTCAAAGGAATGCTGGCGCAGATGCTGGATAATGGAGTGGTACGGCCAAGTCAAAGTCCTTGGGCTGCACCGGTCGTGTTGGTCTGGAAAAAGGATGGATCCATACGGTTTCGTGTTGATTACCGTAATCTGAATGTGCTCACAGTACGTCAATCCTACCCGTTGCCCCGGATCGAGGAATCCCTGTCTGCCTGGGAAAGGTGAAGTACTTCTCCACTCTTGACCTGGCCATCGGCTACTGGCAGGTGCCCGTGGCATCTCAAGATCGGCAGAAGACAGCATTCATCTTGCTGATGGGACTGTACGAATTTAATCGAATGCCCTTCGGACTGACTAATGCTCCAGGAACGTTTCAGTGGTTAATGGAATACTGGTTGGGCGATTACAATTTTGAGTCCGTGTTGATCTATCTGGAGAATGTGATTATATTTGGAGATTCGCTCGACGACCACCTGAAGAAGCTCGAGCAAGTGTTGCACCGACTGAGGGACAATGGACTTAAGATCAAGCCAATGAAATGTCACTTGTTCCAGACGCAGATCGAGTATCTGTAACATGTAGTGTCGGCTGAGGGTGTGCGGCCAGCACTGAGTAAAATTTAGGCCATTTAGGAGTGGCCCCATCCCAAGACCGTGAGAGAAGTATGGGCATTTCTCGGTTTAGCCAGATACTACCATCGGTTTGTGAAAGACTTTGCTAAAGTGGCTGAACCACTGAATGAGTTGTTGAGAGAGACGGCTCAGGGGCCCAAGAATCAGCCGATTCAGTGGACGGACCGACAATAACAGGCATTCGATCGGATCCGGGCCGCTCTTGTGCAGGCACCTTTATTGGCGTGTGCTCGCTTTGATCAACCATTCACCCTGAACACTGACAGAAGTTTCTATGGTCTGGGAGCCGTGTTAGCTCAAGAACAAGATGGGAGTGAGTGAGTCATCGCGAATGCTAGCCTGTATTTACGGGATACAGAGCGAAATCCGGACAATTACAGCTCGTTTAAGCTGGAGATGTTGGCCCTGGTGTGGGCCATGACCGAGAAGTTTGCAGAGTACCTGGCTGGGTCGGAGATTCTAATGATGGCGGACAATAATCCGCTTGCACACTTAGAAAACGCTAAACTAGGAGCCCTGGAGCAGAGAGAGGTGGCGTGGATGTCCAAGTTTAATTACCGGATCCGGTTCCGTTAGGGTAAAGAAAACTCCAGTGCCAACGCATTATCACGAGTGACCCGAGGCACACCCGAGCAGGTGGTGGATGAAGACCTCAAGGATACTGAGATCCCCGATTTGAGGCGATTGCCTGTGTTCGTGGACGTGGCACGCTCAAGTGGGGTGGCGACACGGGTCGCCACATTGCTGGGCAAGACTTTTCAAGAGTGGGCCGAGTTACAGGATTCAGACTCTGAACTGTCACGAGTAAAGAAATGGCTGAGTCCAAAGTCCTGGCCCGATGGGAGAGCAAGAGCCCGGCTGGGTGCAGAAGGACAAAAGCTGCTAAGGCAGTGGGATCGATTGGCCATAGCGGAGGGGATACTGTAATGCTGGATCTACATAGCGGCAGAGCTAGGTACCGTTGGCTGTTAGTAATCCCAGCTTCAGTGGCTCTGGACATTGCCCGGGAAGCTTATTTGCGGGGTGCACACTTTGGGCCTGAGAAGACTTATCGTTGGCTGTAGCGGTACGTGTACACACCTGGCTTGGAAGAAGTTGTGAAAGAGGTGTGTGGTAGGTGCCGGGCATGTGAGCTGAATAAGTCCCTGGAACAGAGGGCTCCTGTTCAGACAATTGTGACGTCTGCCCCGTTGGAAGTGCTAATGGTGTATTATTTGTCAATCGGGTACGCCAGAAGTGGTCATCATTCATGCCTAGTCATGACTGATCACTTTACTAATTTTGCCGTTGCTGTCCCCACCAAAGATCAGACTGCTAAGTCCGCAGCTGAGGCAATTTGTAAGCATTTCATCCAGGTTTATGTGTGTCCTCAAAGGATACATTCAGATCAAGGTGCTTGCTTTCAAGGTCAGCTCATGACGGAGTTGCTGCAAGTCTATGGGATTCAGCAATCACGGACAATGCCCTACCATCCACAGGGAAATGGGGCCTGTGAACGGTTCAACCAAACCTTGCTTCAACTGCTGAGAACGCTGGAACAGAGGCAGAAGGAGCTTATGTAGGCCTACAACAATAGGGTCCATAGCACCACAGGATTCACTCCTTACGCGATGATGTTCGGTCGGCCTGGGCGAGAAATTGAAGAACTGTACCTGACAAGCCAGAATATCATACAGCCAGTGAGTGGGTCCAGGATCATCGCTGAAGGTTTGCGGGAAATCCACCGGATAGTAAAAGACCGTGTGCAGGATCATCCCCACCAAGATCGGGGGCCTGTGCACCTAGATGAGTTCCGGGTGGATGATAAGGTGCTAGTGCGAGTCACGTGTCCGGGAGATAAGTTGAGTGACAGGTGGGAGGATACGCCCTACACAGTAGTGGAAAGGGTATTCCCAGGGGGAAGTGTGTACACAGTGGTTCTTGAAGGGTACATTGGACCCCGTTACACAATGCACAAAAACTGGCTAAGGGGGTGTATGTCCGACACACCTGCCTGTCACCCTGAGACACCTGCCCCACCTACAGCGATTGCACCAAGTAATGTTGAATGTGACTGTTGGGATGACTTGGGGGTGGAACCCTCGGACTTGCAAAGTCCGATAGCGCACGATCCAGGTGTTCCACACACCGCCCCTGATGTTACTGTTCCACCAGATGCGGTGGACCCTCCATCGAACTCGGCAAGTACTGGTTTGCAGAGATCGAAGAGGAGCACAGCTGGTGTTCTCCAAATACGATATAATCCTGCGGAGTATGTGTTACATATGTGTTGTACGAAACCATTTGTCGGGGCGCCAAATTGTAAGTGGGGTGGATTGTAGCATGTTGGCATGTGTTTCTAGTAATGAGTTCATATTACTGATAGCATAAATTTATCCTGCAATGACTTAGTCCGGCCATTAGGGGTCAGCAAGAGACAAGTAAAGAAAAGCCCGGGGATCTGTGAAAAAGCCCGGGAATCTGAGATCCAGGAAGACCTCTGAGGGGACGAGACGTGTCTGATGTCCAGAGACAATTGGAGCTTGCAGAGACTTGAGCCGGATGGTGTGTCCAAGAAGAAACTGTGCCTTGTGAGTAACTGAGATATGTGACCAGTCACCAACTGTGTAGTTAGCTAGGGAAAGCTAGTTAGTAATCCCAGTAGTACTGAGAACTGCCCAGTGTATATCATTGCTGATGGACTGATCAGGCTTGATCCAGAGATTGCGAAAGATCTGGTATAACAAGACTTTGTGTATGTGGATACTACAAAGGAGCCCTGTTGTGAACTATACATTGAGACTGAGATCAATTCTGATTCCTGCCTGCGCCGGGATATGCTAGAGAACTTGGTATGAAGGAGAAGCTGATTAAACCTTGTGGCCAGAGATCAGGGTCTAATAAAAGGTTTAGTTTGTTAATTGCTTGTGTATATTAAATTAGAGAGATTTCTCTTTGCTCTTGTAGGAAGAGAAATTGTACACCGTATAGACAACGCGTTGGCTAAACATAGAGTGTTTATTAAGGGGAAAAACAAGGGTACCTGGATCCCATTGTATTAGTGTGGGAGGGGAGTGTAAGGTTATATTCCTGGGAGGACCACGTGCCACGTCCGCAGTAACTTCCTGGGTAGCCCCTGTACTGAATAAGGGTGGGAGCGGCATAGCCCAGGGGTAGTTTGGCTCATTCCTGCGAGATTGGCACTTGGGCTCTCTCGGGCTGCATAACTTGTATTTTGTATTCGTGGCTGTTGTGGCTCATACTTTGTAGGAAAGTACAACCCTTTTATTTGTTTGACAAGTATAAAGAAAGTTGATTTGCCACTACACTGAGGTCAGAGTCATTCATAGCATCGCCGTATCCCTCATACACATTCCACCAGCGTTCCGGACGTTACATCCCCAAGGATGAGTCAGACTAGTGCTAGTTCACAATTCTTTTCCTGATATATTGGCTGATTTCTTTAGACTTTCCCATGATGCTACACAAAGAAGCAGTGTTTCAGGTGTGCATTAAAATACATCCATAGGTGTGTGTCTAATTAACTCAGATGTTGCCAAAAAATCAGAAGCTTCCAAACACATGACATCATCAAATATCTAATTTTCTAATATCTAATCTAAGGAGACACAGATTAGATATTAGAAAAAACTTTTTGACAGTTAGGGTGATTAATGAGTGGAACAGGCTGCCACGAGAGGTGGTGAGTTCCCCTTCAATGGACGTCTTCAAACAGAGGCTGGACAGACATCTGTCTGAGATGATCTAGTGAATCCTGCTTTGAGCAGGGGGTTGGACCAGATGACCCAGGAGGTCCCTTCCAACTCTACCATTCTATGATTCTATGATTCTATCATATGGGCAGTCCAGAATTGTTTAAAGGCATAGTAATCTGTGTATATAAACAATATAGTGTATGTAAACTTTTGACTTTGCAGTAATTAATAAAAATGCCTTAAAACATTTTCTCTCATTATTTTGGCATTTGGCAAATATTAAAAATTATAGTAATCCTAATTGACCTAAAACAGGAAAGGTTTATTCAGATTTCATGTCAGATATTGAGAAAAACATGCATATATAGTGTAAGTAAACTTCTGGTTTTAACTGTATCACTTATAACTTCATGGTGCACGTGTGTCATTACACGGCAGCCAATTCTGAACAAACTAAGCTGCAGTGTAAAGCATGTGTGAGTTACAGAGCAGCCCCCTGGACCACTAATGAGACTAGAGATGGATTTCTGACCACCCTGACTCCAGTCGACAACAATGCTGCAGTCATGAATGATAGCGCTGTCCTAATGGAGTAACGCTGGGGTGTCCTCTCCTCTAGGACTGTAGTGACGTGTGTTGAGCACAATGGATGAATTCCAATGTGAAATATCAGCCAACACTTCTGATTAGGAATCCTGCTCCTCTGTTGGAGGCTTTTATGACCAGTACATTTTCAGATGTCAGTCTAATCTATTCATTTTTATTTTTGCTCTGGGGATTGAACATTATGATAAAGAATGTGACTGGGCAGATAAACCAGACCACAGATCAGTGGTCAGAGCATTCACAGGACAGTGTCACAGGAAGCGCAATTTACAAAAATACTGTTCCAAAACTCCTGCAGATTCTGGTGTGGAGAGAACTGACATATTTGCTGCTCGCCTTCTTCTCTACCATGTATGTGGAACCCGTCAGCTCTGCACACACAGTGAGGAGATTATCCCGACCTTTACAGCAGGCCATACATCTATAATATAACCGGAGATGCATCCCTCTGTCTGAAGCCGTTATAGACTGCGCAAACGCGACACACCAGTCTGGCTCCAGACAGAAGATCGCATGGAGCCGTTACAAGTAAGAAGAGTGTATGGTGCCAGAGACACTGAATGCATACCGCGATCTCCGGCGCCACACTTACATACTTACCTGACTGGGAGGAGCGTTGCCGCGGAGCCTCTCTTCTCACCGAAGACCGGGGCAGGAGTGAGGCGTCGGAATCAGCGCATGCACCTAGCGCTATCCGGCACCATTTTACTGAAGACACGTTTGCAGTGTGTCTTCAGCAAAATGGCGCCGGACAGCGCGGTATGGGCACGCGTGTACTCGGGCGCCGCACTCCTCCTCTGGCCTCCGGCAGAACGGGACACAGCACTGGAGCACAGGGATGAACGGTGAGTATAACTGTTTATTTTTTTTGTATGTGTGCAGCGTGATAGGGATGAGGGGTGCCATACATACCAGGATTGGGGAGTGAGGGGACCACACATAGCAGGGGGGGGCATGCATACCAGGATAGGGATGAGGGGTACCATGTATACTAGGATAGGGATGAGGGGTACCATGCATACCAGGATAGGGATGAGGGGTACCATACATACCAGGATAGGGATGAGGGGTACCATACATACCAGAATCAGGATGAGGGGTACCGTATATACCAGGATGAGGGATGGGGTGCCATGCATACCAGGATTGGGGATGAGGAAGCCATGCATACCAGGATGAGGGATTGAGTACCATGCATACCAGGATTGGGGGATGAGGGGTGCAATGCATACCAGGATTGGGATGAGGGGTGCCATATATACCAGGATGAGAGTTGGGGTGCCATGCATACCAGGATTGGGATGAGGGGTGCCATGCATACCAGGATTGGGGATGAGGGGTGCCATGCATACCAGGATTGGGGATGAAAGGTGCCATGCATACCAGGATTGGGGATGAGGGGGCCATGCATACAAGAATGAGGGATCGGTTGCCATGCATGCCAGGATTGGGATGAGGGGTGCAATGCGTACCAGGATTGGGAATGAGGGGTGCAATGCGTACCAGGATTGGGGATGTGGGGTGCCATGCGTACCAGGATTGGGGATGAGGGGTGCCACGCGTACCAGGAATGGGGATGAGGGGTGCCATACGTACAAAAATTGGGGATGACGGGTGCCATGCGTACCAAGATTGAGGATGAGGGTTGCCATGCGAACCAGGATTGGGGATGAGGGGTGCCATGCATACTAGGATTGGGGATGAGGGGTACCATGCATACCAGGATGAGGGATGGGGAGCCATGCATACCAGGATTCCGATGAGGGGCCATGCATACCAGGATAGGTATGAGGGATACCATGTATACCAGGATAGGGATGAGGGGTACCATGCATACCAGGATAGGGATGAGGGGTACCATACATACCAGGATTGGGGGATGAGGGGTGCCATGCATACCAGGATTGGGATGAGGGGTGCCACATATACCAGGATGAGAGATGGGATGCCATGCATACCAGGATTGGGGATGAGGGATGCCATGCATACCACGATTGGGAATGAGGGGTGCAATGCTTACCAGGATTGGGAATGAGGGGTGCCATGTGTACCAGGATTGGGGATGAGGGGTGCCATGCGTACCAGGAATGGGGATGAGGGGTGCCATACGTACAAAACTGGGGATGATGGGTGCCATGCCTACCAAGATTGAGGATGAGGATTGCCATGCATACCAGGATTGGGGATGAGGGGTGCAATGCATTCCAGGATTGGGGATGAGGGGTGCCATGCATACCAGGATTGGGGATGGGGTGTCATGCATACCAGGATTGGGAATGAGGAGTACCATGCATACCAGGATGAGGGATGGGATGCCATGCATACCAGGATAGGGATGTGGGGGGGCCATGCATACCAGGATAGGGATGAGGGGCCATGCATACCAGGATAGGGATGAGGGGTACCATGTATACCAGGATAGGGATGAGGGGTACCATGCATACCAGGATAGGGATGAGGGGTACCATACATACCAGTATGGGGGTTGAGGGGTGCCATGCAAACCAGGATGAGGGATGGGGTGCCATGCATACCAGGATTGGGGATGAGGAAGCCATGCATACCAGGATGAGGGATTGGGCGCCATGCATACCGAGATTGGGAAATGAGGAAGCCATGCACACCAGGATGAGGGATTGAGTACCATGCATACCAGGATTGGGGGATGAGGGGTGCCATGCATACCAGGATTGGGGATGAAAGGTGCCATGCATACCAGGATTGGGGATGAGGGGGCCATGCATACAAGAATGAGGGATCGGGTGCCATGCATGCCAGGATTGGGATGAGGGGTGCAATGCGTACCAGGATTGGGAATGAGGGGTGCAATGCCTACCTGGATTGGGGATGAGGGGTGCCATGCGTACCAGGATTGGGGATGAGGGGTGCCACGCGTACCAGGAATGGGGATGAGGGGTGCCATACGTACAAAAATTGGGGATGACGGGTGCCATGCGTACCAAGATTGAGGATGAGGGTTGCCATGCGTACCAAGATTGGGGATGAGGGGTGCCATGCATACTAGGATTGGGGATGAGGGGTACCATGCATACCAGGATGAGGGATGGGGTGCCATGCATACCAGGATGAGGGATGGGATGCCATGCATATCAGGATAAGGATGTGGGGAAGCCATGCATACCAGGATTCCGATGAGGGGCCATGCATACCAGGATAGGTATGAGGGATACCATGTATACCAGGATAGGGATGAGGGGTACCATGCATACCAGGATAGGGATGAGGGGTACCATACATACCAGGATTGGGGGATGAGGGGTGCCATGCATACCAGGATTGGGATGAGGGGTGCCACATATACCAGGATGAGAGATGGGGTGCCATGCATACCAGGATTGGGGATGAGGGATGCCATGCATACCAGGATTGGGGATGAGAGGTGCCATGCATACCAGGATTGGGGATGAGGGGGCCATGCATACAAGAATGAGGGATGGGGTGCCATGCATGCCAGGATTGGGAATGAGGGGTGCAATGCGTACCAGGATTGGGGATGAGGGGTGCCATGCGTACCAGGATTGGGGATGAGGGGTGCCATGCGTACCAGGAATGGGGATGAGGGGTGCCATACGTACAAAGATTGGGGATGACGGGTGCCATGCGTACCAAGATTGAGTATGAGGATTGCCATGCATACCAGGATTGGGGATGAGGGGTGCAATGCATACCAGGATTGGGGATGAGGGCTGCCATGCATGCCAGGATTGGGGATGGGGTGTCATGCATACCAGGATTGGGAATGAGGAGTACCATGCATACTAGGATGAGGGATGGGATGCCATGCATACCAGGATAGGGATGTGGGGGGGCCATGCATACCAGGATAGGGATGAGGGGCCATGCATACCAGGATAGGGATGAGGGGTACCATGTATACCAGGATAGGGATGAGGGGTACCATGCATACCCGGATAGGGATGAGGGGTACCATACATACCAGTATTGGGGTTGAGGGGTGCCATGCAAACCAGGATGAGGGATGGGGTGCCATGCATACCAGGATTGGGAATGAGGGGGGCCATGCATACCAGGATGCGGATGAGGGCCATGCATACCAGGATAGGAATGAGGGGTACCATGTACAGTACAGACCAAAAGTTTGGACACACCTTCTCATTTAAAGATTTTTCTGTATTTTCAAGACTTTGAAATTTGTACTTACACACTGAAGGCATCAAAACTATGAATTAACACATGTGGAATTATATACTTAACAAAAAATTGTGAAACAACTGAAAATATGTCTTATATTCTAGGTTCTTCAAAGTAGCCACCTTTTGCTTTGATGACTGCTTTGCACACTCTTGGCGAGCTTCAAGAGGTAGTCACCGGAAATGGTCTTCCAACAATCTTGAAGGAGTTCCCAGAGATGCTTAGCACTTGTTGGCCCTTTTGCCTTCACTCTGCGGTCCAACTCACCCCAAACCATCTCGATTGGGTTCAGGTCTAGTGACTGTGGAGGCCAGGTCATCTGGCGTAGCACCAGGGGCGTACATAGAAATCATGGGGCCCCATAGCAAAAGTCCAAACTGGGCCCCCCTTCCCCGTAAAAAAAAATCTGCAACGTAACTGGAATCACAGTGTATAGGCGCAGTCACAAAAGGACATAGCTATCTACTTTGGAAGACAGGGAAATGGACATGTCTTGTAGCATATACATAGTAAATGTGCCCTTACTGAAGCCTTTTTATTGTTCTCAACCCTTTTATCGCCGTATAGATTTAAATACCCCCAAAAAAGCATCCAACACACTGTATGATAACCCCTACAGTAAATTACCCTACTGTAACCCCCACATGCACTGTATGATGACTCCATAGTCCCCCCAGCAAAGTATGATGTCCACACAACCACCCACACAATATGATAGCTCTGACAGCATCCAAACACAGTATGATGGTCCACACACACTCCCCATAGCAACCCCCCCTAACACAGTATGAAGGTCCCCGCAAAGTATGATGATCCCCACAGACCCACATTGTATGATGATCCTCACACAGTTTGATGGCCCCATAGCCCCTCCACAGGACCTCCAAACATTATGATGAAGGTACCCACAGTATGATGGTCAGCACATTTCCCCCTCACACAGTAAGCAGCACAGTGGCTCAGTGGTTAGCACTGCAGCCTTGCAGCTCTGGGGTACTGGGTTCAAATCCCACCAAGGACATCATCTGCAATGAGTTTGTATGTTCTCCCTGTGTTTGTGTGGGTTTCATCCGGGTTCTCTAGTTTCCTTCCACACTCCAAGACATACTGATAGGGAATGTAAATTGTCAGCCCCAATGGGGACAGTGCTGATAATGTCTGTGAAGTGCTGTGGAATTAATGGCACTATATAAGTGAGTAAAATAAATATATACTGTATTTTGCAGATTATAAGACGCACCCCAAATTTTGGGGTGCAGAATAGGAAAAAATATTTGTTGTTTATTTTTAAATAAAATGGTGTGCCTTATAATCCTTTTTACCTGGGGGCAATGGTAGTGGAGGGGGGGTCACAGGAGCCAGGCTCACACATACCGGAGACTGGCGGGAGAGGAGGCTACGGCAGGAGACGGGCGATGCTGCGGCCCCACCCTCAGAGGAAATGTCAGTGATTCAAGGCGGTGGTGGTGGCAGCGGGAGCTAGGCGAGTTCAGCGAGGCGATGCTGCGGCCCTGTCCTCAGAAGTCGGCGGTGAGCGGAGGCAAGGTTCCCTATCCTGTACATAGCCCTGCGCTGTGCTTTTGTAAAATGGCCGCCGGAGCATGCGCAGATCGAGATCTCTAGAGAACTCGGCCAGCTCCCGCCGCCACCACCACCACCTTGAATCACTGACATTTCTTCTGAGGGCGGGGCCGAAGAATCGCCCCGCTACTGCCGCAGCCGCCGCCAACCTCCTGTGTTTGGAAACCCTATCCGACACCGCCCCCCAAGTAACCATAACTTTTCATTATAAGACGCACACCCTTTTTCCTCCCAAATTTTGGCGGAAAAAGTGTGTCTTATAATCCGAAAAATACAGTGAGTAAAATAAAATAAATAAATAATATTGGCCCCCATAGTAGTCCCCACCACAATATGATGGTTGCCACAAGCCCCCCACATCATATGATGACCCCCTTTCAGTAGTCCCCATCACAGTATAAGACCCCACAGACCCTTACAAGTCCTGACTAGGAGAGCATGAGCTGCCGTGCAGATAAATGTGTGTAAAGCAGTAATTTATACAATTTATTAATGTTCAGCTCTAATCCCCTCTGGTCCCAGAAGTTCCTCCTCAAGCCTTTTGGTGACCGACACAGGACAGTGTGACAGTAGCTCTAGCTCGGTGTGAAGGAGGCTTCCTGACTCTCTTTGTGCACAATCACAGCCCTCCTCACCATAAACCTGTAAATAGTTAGCAGAATTCTATTTACGACCCCTCCCCCTGCCTTAACACCCGCACATCCAACAATCAGCATGCAGGTGGAAACTCATCTGACTGAGTCATTTCACACAGAGAGCCCAGCGCTGCCCTGCTAACCTGCAGTGTCAGCTGAGTGTCACCCCGGCCTCCAGGACGCTCCCTCTGTCTCCATTAGCCAGGCTCCAATGATCACCACGCTCCGGGTGCTCAGCTCCTCTCTGCTGTGCACGCAGCGCAGTGATCTAGAGGGGCGTGTCTATGGAGAGAGCAGCCGGCTCTGGGCCCCCTGAACGCTGGGGCCCCATAGCAGTCGCGTGGTCTGCCTCTATGGGCGGTACGCCACTGCGTAGCACCCCATCCCTCTCCTTCTTGGTCAAATAGCCCTTACACAGCCTGGAGGTGTGTTTGGGGTCATTGTCCAGTTGAAAAATAAATGATGGTCCAAATAAACGCAAACAGGATGGAATAGCATGCCACTGCAAGATTCTGTGGTAGCCATGCTGGTTCAGTCTGCCTTCAATTTTGAATAAATCCCCAACAGTGTCACCAGCAAAGCACCCCCACACCATCACACCTCCTCCTCCATGCTTCACGGTGGGAACCAGGCATGTAGAGTCCATCCGTTCACCTTTTCTATGTCGCACAAAGACATGGTGGTTGGAACCAAAGATCTCAAATTTGGACTCATCAGACCCAAGCACAGATTTCAACTGGTCTAATGTCCATTCCTTGTGTTCTTAAGCCCAAACAAGTCTCTTCTGCTTGTTCCCTGTCCTTAGCAGTGGTTTTCTAGCAGCTATTTTACCATGAAGGCCTGCAGCACAAAGTCTCCTCTTAACAGTTGTTGTAGAGATGTGTCTGCTGCTAGAACTGTGTGGCATTGACCTGGTCTCTAATCTGAGCTGCTGTTAACCTGCGATTTCTGAGGCTGGTGACTCGGATAAACTTATCCTCAGAAGTAGAGGTGACTCTTGGTCTTCCTTTCCTGGGGCGGTCCTCATGTGAGCCAGTTTCTTTGAAGCGCTTGATGGTTTTTGCAACTGCACTTGGTGACACATTCAAAGTTTGCCCAATTTTTCGTACTGACTGACCTTCATTTCTTAAAGTAATGATGGGCACTCGTTTTTCTTTACTTAGCTGCTTTTTTCTTGCCATACTACAAATTCTAACAGTCTATTCAGTAGGACTATCAGCTGTGTATCCACCTGACTTCTGCACAACACAACTGATGGTCCCAACCCCATTTATAAGGCAAGAAATCCCACTTATTAAACCTGACAGGGCACACCTGTGAAGTGAAAACCATTTCCGGTGACTACCTCTTGAAGCTCATCAAGAGAATGCAAAGAGTGTGCAAAGCAGTTATCAAAGTAAAGGTGGCTACTTTGAAGAACCTAGAATATAAGACATATTTTCACTTGTTTCACACTTTTTTGTTAAGCATATAATTCCACATGTGTTAATTCATAGTTTTGATACCTTCAGTGTGAAAGTACAATTTTGAAAGTCATGAAAATACAGAAAAATCTTTCAATGAGAAGATGTGTCCAAACTTTTGGTCTGTACTGTATACCAGGATAAGGATGAGGGGTACCATGCATACCAGGATGAGGGATGGGGTGCCATGCATACCAGAATAGGGATGAGGGGTACCATGCATACCAGGATGAGGGGTACCATACATACCAGGATAGGGATGAGGAGTGTCATGCATACCAGGATGGGGGTGAAGGGCCCATGCATACCAGGATAAGGCTGAAAGGGCCATTCATACCAGGATTGGGTATGAGAGACCATGCATACCAGGATGAGGGGTGCCATGCATACCAGGATTGGGGGTGAGGGGTGCCATGCATACCGGGATTGGGGGTGAAGGGTGCCATGCATACGAGGATGTGGATAAAGGGTGTCATGCATACCAGGATAGGGATGAGGGGTGTTATGCATACCAGGATATGGATGAGGGGTGCCATGCATACCAGGATAGGGATGAGGGGTGCCATGCATACCAGGATAGGGATGAGGTGTGATAGGCATACCAGGATAGGATGAGGGCAGCACATAACAGCATGGGATAACAGGATTGGGGAGCACAAATACCAGGATGGGGGCAGCACAAATACCAGGATGTTGGCAGCACATACCAAGAAAAATGCTCGCTACCCGGGCGTAGAATGGGTTCAATAGCTAGTATTGTATAAAGCCGGCAGCCATCACTCCTAACTCCTCCTAACACATGCATGTTCCATTTGGCTGAGCATGTGTGTGCTCATATCTGAGAAAAAGCATGAAGACCCCTAAACACATTAGTGCAAAGTCAGCTGAACCCGCCAATTTACTATATCTAACGTGTATTGTGGGTCTCTCAACCCATGACAAACTGCAACGTCCCATACTTTTGTTTTAAGCTTTTGCTTTGAGATAAGTCGTCCTTAGAAGGGCCTGGCAGTCAACTACTCCTCTTTCTCCTTAAAAACTGCACGCCTATTTAGGCAGAACCACCTACATGTGTATAGGGAGGACAGGCAAGATGGCTGACTGCCCTTCCTGCATTATACAAACATGACTTATTTGTGTAGGCTCTGCTGTTTATGATTTTTGTAGGACTTTTACTGTTCCAATCAAAATTTTTGAACCCCCAATAAAAATTAGGTTTCTTTGCAAAATTCACAAAGTTTCTGCTGTTTCCAATAAACCAATCAAACAAGAACAGTGTAAATGAGGCAAAATAAATAATATAACATCACTACTGCATAAGAGGCCACTAATAATGGAGATTATACAGAAACTTTTATAGATTGTTCTTCTTTTTATTTTTCCATAAATGATGTTATTATCATGGAAGGTGATGGAGCAGATGATGATGATGACTCCACTCCTCAGGCCTCGGCTTGCACTTGTGCTGTTTTTAGAAATCCAGGTCTGCATCACACATGACGGAGAGGTGAAGAGCAGGAATGTTTTCCTGAATCCCTCTAGGATGTTCATCCTACAACACTGCGTTCAACCATATGGCCTTCTTTCTGTCCATGTCCAGGCAGGTGAAGGAGCAGCCGCTTCCTTCTGTCTATCCATGTCCAGGTGGGTGAAGGAGCAGCCGCTTCCTTCAGTATATCCATATCCGATTAATGAAGGAGCAGCCGCTTCCTTCTGTCTGTCCTTTTCCACCACATTGTAGATGAGTCGTCCAGATGGTGACATAGCAAGTATGACTGGAAGAATTCCTCCAATTTCAGCCAATAATTACTTACTATGTTGATCCAGAGGAAGGCGAAAAATAACCCCGAAGACTAGTTGTTGGATAATCCTCATATCAGGGGAAAAAAATTCCTTCCTGACCCCAAATATGGCGATCGGAATGAATCCCTGGATGGTTGGTGCTCTAATCTACTTGGATGTTATGTGGTGGAAGCTCGGTAGGTTTGTCAAAGTCCGGTTAATAAGAAAGTCCAGTGTAGTTGTATCATCCGATTAAAGGTTCATTCCTAGATGTTGCTGGAATGGGGCTGATTTCTCTCAGCCTAATACTCCTGTAAGAAGAGAAATATACACGTCTGAGAATCAGCCCCTCACATACAGTATATACTGTATACAGGGGGTGTAAGAATAAGGTGTATAGTGTGTATGTGTGTTACTGGGCAGTGATATAGATGTCCCTATATGATATACTTACAGAAGTCCCATGGGAATGGTGGATCGGCTGTGCCGGATTCCACTTTGCTCCAGTCTATGGAGTTGAAGAACGGATGGGATCTGATGGACGATATAATAGCCAATCGAGAGAATGGAATTTTGCAGAGGAGCTGGAAAATGAAAGAGACCATTAGTCATGATATTATGTATTATTAGTAGCAAGTTATTACACAATGTCTATGAACTGTCCACATCTTATGTTCATATCTTCTTATCACCCTCCATCATCCTGTCTTCATCTGATCCTACTCACCCCTTCCATGATATCGATGGCATCAGGGCAGATGCTTGGTGGATAACAAGGAACATCATTCTGCAGTGATTCGCAATATTCCTCTTTTGAGCCGAGGCTATAGAACGGCTGATCACCTACAATCATCGTAAATAGTAGGGCGCCAAAGGAAAATGAGTCCACCTGATAGTTGTGGTCTTCTCCATACATTATCTGTGGGAACATGAGACAGGAAATGAGCTGAATACACTAGTGAGGGGATTTACCCACAGGCCATGAGGACCGATCTGTGATTAGATATGAGCAGGATACATAGGCATCAGAGTATTACTCAGTCCTATCAGCATCAATCAGACGGAGGTTCCTTACCTCTGGCGCAGCGTAACCAATAGAGCCTACTAATTCATTAAATGTTTCCTTCTCAAACACTTTTATTGCTGATGAGCCAAAGTCAGCGATTTTGATGTGTCCGATGTCATCTAGGAGAATGTTCTCAGGCTTCAGGTCACTGCAGGAAAAAGAGCAGATACTGATTGTGAGGAGGATAATTCATAAAAAGAACGTAATACAATAGATATGTAAGGAAGGAGACAACAGGGAGTCAGAGGTGATATATTTATGTCTGTAGCTGAACTGATTACCGATGTATGATGCCTTTTTCATGAAGATATTGGATTCCGCAGACCATCTCTGCTGCAAAGAGCCTATGGAGAAGAAAGTAGAGGATCAGTGGTTACACACACAATCATACAGAGAGCATGAGGAGATCACACACCTGTCCCATGCACATGCACATCTTCATTTTCTCCTGTTGTCATTGTCCATTGCTGGGATTACAATGTACGGGCAAAAGATTATTAGGATTCAGTTATAAGACATTTACCTTGTTGCCTTTATATCATAAGGCATTGATTTTTCCATGTGATCAAACAGGTCTCCTCCAGCCATGTAGTCCATCGCTATGATGCATTGATTAGGTGTCTCCATAAATCCCCGCAGAGAGGTTAGGAAACGGCACCCAGTGGCCCTTTTCAGGACTTCTATCTCAGTAATGACTTTGTCCTCAGCACGACGACTCTGGTCCATGATTTTGACAGCCAGCAGTTCTTCACTGATCGGATCTGATGCCAAGATGACCTGAAGGAAAATCACAACAGATCAGACCAAACTCTGTCATCCCACAGGAATCAGTCTAATGCAGAGCTGGATAATGTGCGTCTCACGGACCGAGACAGCAAAAAGGCTGTCCCAATGCCACCGCTATCCGCACATCCTCAGTATGCAGACACAGGTAAATACATTGGTGGAAGAGGGGCTGCCAACTACTTCTTCCACCAATCAGCATGTGAGACAGCAGACGTGATGACTTCATTACATCGTGTCTGCTGTATGGAAAGTCAGTTCACCGGAGACAGGAGCAAAGTGTTGGGGGAACGGGACCGAGGTGAGTATGTGCTGGTTTCTTTTTTTCCCCCATATATGTATGAGATGTTTGCATGTATATAGGAGGCCATGAGGGGCTCATACTGTATGTAGGAGGCAATGTGAGGGCTCATACTGTAAATAGTAGGCAATGTGGCGGCTTATACTGTATATAGGAGGCAATGTGGGGGCTCATACTGTATATAAGAGACAATGTTGGGGCTCATACTGTATATAAGAGGCAATGTGGGGGCTCATACTGTAAATAGGAGGCAATGTGGGGGCTCATACTGTAAATTTGAGGCAATGTGAGGGTTCATACCTTAAATAGGAGGCAATGTGGGGGCTCATACTGTAAATAGGAGGCAATGTGGGGGCTTATACTGTATATAGGATGCAATGTGGGGGCTCATACTGTATGTAGGAGGCGATGTGGGAGTTCAAACTGTATATAAGAGGCAATGTGGAGGCTCATACTGTATATAAGAGACAATGTGGAGCTCATACTGTATATAGGGGACAATGTGGAGGTTCATACTGTATAAAGAGAGGTAATGTGGGGCTCATATTTTATATAGGGTCTATGTGAGGGCTCATATTGTATATAAAGAGGCTATGTGGGGGCTCGCTCTGCATATAGAGAGGCTATGTGGAGGCTTAAGCTATATACAGGTGGCTATGTGGGGGCTCATACTTTAAGGGGCAATTTTGGGGCTCATACTGTATATAGAGGACTGTGTGTGGGCTCATACTGTATATAGAGAAGCTATGTGGGGGCTTACACTTTATGTAGGAAGTTGTGTGGGAGTTCATACTGTAAATAGGGCGCTGTTATTGGGCTCATACGGTATATAGGGGTGTCAGCAATACGTAATTTTGCTCAATTTAAGTGATAATATAAAATACTAATTATAATTGTAATAAATATGTTAATTTTAATATTGAGCAGAATAGATTGGGGAACACGGAAGAGTAGAAATTCACACTTACTTTCCCGAAGCCTCCCTCTCCAAGATCTTCATGGAAATTGAGATTGGAAAGGTCAATATGATTTTCTGTGCCGACCAATTCTCTAAAGGGTAAAATACGGAAACTGGCTTCATCAAGGTCTTGTACTGGCATGACCGCTGTGCCGGAGGGTGTCTCAACGCTTCCATCTGCTGAGATGATAAAAGAGTTATTGATAAATATAAATACATTACATTTTTAATCAAATTTCTGTAATTAAGCTGAAAATGTCTGACATTTGTGCCCTGATTCATCCAAACTGTCGAATGTAGAAAAATTGTCCTGTTGCCCATAGCAACCAATCACAGCTCAGATTCCATTTTTTCACATTCTATGGAACAGTGAAAGCTGCATTGTGATGGGTTGCTGTGGCAACAAGGAAAGTATTTCTGCAATTTTGATAATCAAGGCCTGTCAACCCCCAGTCTATTATACTAAACTGTTTCATTCTTACCTGGAGCATCTTTATCCAGTGATGTGTGTGGTGGGGAAACAATCAGGTGTTTGGTCTCTGGGATGGAGATGTTCTCATCTGGTGACCTGGCCCTTTGTAATGCACCATTCCCATTGACAATGGGTTTGGCATAGAAAAGACGTCTCCTACATTGGACAACCCAGTCTCTGTTGTTTCTGATTCTCTTCTGGGCTGCCGCTCTTTGTAGGTTTTGAGTCTCTTGGCTTTCAGAACTGGAGAATGAGACATGTCTGGGTCTTCCTTGGCCAACCTCTTCCAGCTCTAATTCTACGCTGATGATATTTCTTCGCTTATTGAGGATGGCATCTTTGTTCCTCCTCCTAATTTCAGGGACAAGTTCTCCGATTTTTTTTATGGAGATAAGAATGGCCCTGTGAAGTTGATTATCTGCGGAGTCTGCAGAGTCAGATTCCATGAGGTTCTCCATTTTCCTTTTCTCTATAAGGATCTCGTGTCTCTTGATCTTTCTCATTTTCTCCAAATTCTGTCTTTTGGACGCCATTTCTGAGGCGTCAGTGTCCATGTCCAGTACTATAAAGTCTTTTCGCCCTAAAGCGAACAGTGGTTTTTGCTCTTCAGCAATTCCTCTCCTCTGTCTTAGAACCCGATCTCTTTGGGCTCTTCTCCTCTCTTCCTCCATTATAAAATTAGCTTTTGCTTTGTTTACAATGAAACGCATAGCAACTACCTCACCCTCGAAAGTCTGCAAGGCAGTGACTTCTCTTCGGCCGGAACACTGGGATATAGAAGGTGATGATGTCATCATACCAATTATGACATGTATTTAATTGTGATGTCATCAGACTAGGGTCCTGTTTTGCGTTCATGAGGTCTCAATGGAGACATTATACCAGGACTTTAGTTTGTATTTTTGTCATTAAATGAAGTAACACTTGTTAAATGGTGATCTTTTATCTCTATATTAGCAGAATCCTTCATTCTGTCTGTTTTTCTCCATATTCTTTTATTGCTTAATTCTGTCCAATTATTGTACATTTTGTCATCAGGTCCACAATCTCCATTTTGTGGGGTGTTCACATTTAGCGTTTAAGCTACAGTTTATCCTCCTGGACATTACAGGAGAGCTGTACCTTCCTATATAATGTATTTTTGAACTGTTGACTCCTTTTTGCATTATGTGTCATAGAAGTATCAGGTGGTCTTTGTCATTTTATTCTAGTTCCACCTTGTGACCAGGGCCGGCTTTAGACAAATTGTGGCCCTAGGAAAAATTCAAAGTGGGGCCCCAGATTCTGAAATACTGCGCTAACAACAGCACTACAGTCAATTCAGTGCATTGAAGTGAGTTTTGAGCTAATAACAATGTCTTTAAGCGCCAAGAAGCCACTCAGAAGAAAGACAAAAGGAGTAAAACATATCACAAGGTTGTGTTCTTTGCTGACTACAAGCAGTTAAGCCACTAAAAACACAGTTTCACAGGTTTCCTCACTCTAGTTGTAGCCTACAAAGAACACAGCTTTGTAATATGTTTTAATTCAGTACATGAAAAAAATAATATGTGGAAAATATGTAAATCAAAAAATATTATTACAACGTTGAATTTTGCATTGAAGGCTTATTTGTCACGCATGCACAATATCATGCAATGTCTTGTGAATACAGTCTTGTCATCTATATGCTTAGTCCGAACAATCATACGTGTGAGATCTTTTCATTACCATCTGTAGATACTTAGAACTAAGTAAAGAAATAATAAAGTGCTGCTGAGACCAGCATAAATACAGCCATAGATATCATTTTACACTTTGCCAAACACAAATAATAAAAAATAACTTAACATCTCTTACAGGTTTAGTCAAAGGGATCCACAACTTAAATAACTAGAAAATGTTCAAGCAAATGGTTTCTAAAGGAGCCCTTACAGGTCTATGTAATAAAACTGGCAACATAGCGAATGCTTTCTAGAAGCGAACCTTTCTGGCTTTTTCTGAAGCAAAATCTTTAATTATTTTGGAGAAGTCCAGATTTCTGCAAATGTCCCGCTCAATTACAACCTCAGCTAGACCAATAAAGCGATCTTGTAACATTGATGACCTTAAATAATTTTTTATCACTTTGAAAAGTGAGAAACTTCTCTCGCCTGACGCTACGGTCACAGGAACACTCATTAGGACACACAACTCCACACTAAGATTTGGGTACAAATCCAATAGGTTTGTACAGTAAATGTAAGTAAGCATGTTCAATGGTGAATGGGAAACATCATCTGGGATGCTCCTAATTGCTGAACACATTTCAAAATTCAAGTCATTGAGATCAACATCACCCATTTCTTCTGAAGAGTGTTTGCAGCATTCTACAAGCCTCTGCTCATCTTTCACAGCTTCCATTTCCTCCTTCTTAAAAAGGAACCCAAAAAGGTGGTAAAAATCTTTCACCTGAGAAAATCTCTCAGTTATGACCACAAGTGTCGCATCAATCAAGGTTAAAGACAAAACCCTCTTCACCATTTCCTCGGGAGTGCTGGACGTTCATAATCAAACATTTTTCTTTTTTTTTGTTTTCTTTTTATTGGCAATGAAAACTCTACATCTGCTTCTTCAGCTATACTATTTGCAATATAATAACCTGATTCAAAACCATCTTCCCTGTAATCTTACAGAAAATGAAGTACAGATTCAGTTTCTTAAGAGTGTCCATGCCAACTTTTGTTTTCTGAAAGATCTTGCTTGCACCATTAATATGTTATAAGACATCATACCAGGCAACAATGCAAGTGATGCAAACTGACCAGAAGAAATGCCATTCTTGGCCTCCGCAGCTTTTTTTGATGCAGCATAGATGACAAGGTCTTCAAGCGCAGAACAAACTTCCCTTAGGTCGTAGCGAAGAACTTTTACACTGTAAATCCGACATTCCCAGCGAATAGAAATAACTGTATAGCCCAAACATCAATGCTATGATGTGAGTGCGGAGGGAATCTTCCCACATTCACCAAATTATACCAGCTCTTAACAACCAGTATATATAATGAGGAAACAGAGTTATGATGGCAAAAACATACATATTTTATTTTATTAAAGACAAAATTCATATAGAAAAAAGACAACTGTAAATGTGCAAGGGACAGCAACAGGTGTGCAGCAAGTGGGTCCACAACCCAAAAGGAATGCCTAGTAAACATTGCAATTATAAAAGGCTGCAGACATGAATCATAAAGTGCAGCACAGGTAGGGCATAAAACCATACACCTATATTAGCTAAATGCCAATGATAAACGTGTCCATGACATCCGTATCAATTACCCCATAACTAGGCACGCTAATAAGGTGATGGTCTTACCAGTGGTAAGGGCTGTGGGTGAACTGGCAGCACAGTGGGCGTAGTGGAGTACCCCGACGCACGTTTCGAGGCATCCGCAGCCGCTTTCTCAAGGGGCGGTAGCAAAGAAATTTTACTCTGTGAATCCAACATTCCCAGCGAGTATCAGACAGTGATTTGATGGTCAGGTTGGTTACATTTTTCTTTGAAGTTGCACATTGCAGTGTTGATGAGCTGAAGAGCACATACATTTGCTGCAATACTCCAAAGAATGTGACAGAGAGAACAGATGATTTAGCAGCATCAATGATGACTACATTAAGAGTGTGGCTACTTCAGGGCATATACAGTGCTCTTTTATTCATGGCCGATGTAAATACTTTTATGGCCAAAAATGACAAAAGTATTTTCGGACTGATACCTTTATTGGCTAACCAGAAAAAATATATATGCAAGCTTTCAGAGCTCAGAGGCTCCTTCTTCAGGCAGGATTGCAAATGAATTAATAAGACAAATGAATAAGGCATCATCCTTTACACCTCATGAACAAATGTCCTGCTGTAATATCTCTTAAATGTTGTGCCTCCTAAAACCAGGTGAGGAATAATCAGAGCAAGGTAAAATAGAAACAATTCACCAATTCTGCATTTATCACCCACTCCTGGTTTTGGCTCCCACTCCTGAGAAAAAATACTGACCAAATACTGATAGTGGGGCCATAGCCTAACACTTGTTCTCCAATAGGCAAATAGCGCTCCGTCCTTCCCGAGTCTCGCCGTATGTCTAAGCAGTACTGTACAGTCACATATGGGGTATTTCTATGTTCAGCAGAAATTGTGGGACAAATTTTGGTGCCATTTTTACTGATTTTCCTTTATGAAATGTAAAATTTGGGGCTAAAACTAAATATTTCTGGAAAAAATGTAATTATTTTTCTTCACTGCCCAATGGTATAAAATTCT
The DNA here is from genome assembly GCF_046119375.1 of Phyllobates terribilis. NCBI lineage: Eukaryota > Metazoa > Chordata > Amphibia > Anura > Dendrobatidae > Phyllobates > Phyllobates terribilis. The sequence continues at coordinate 315,216,887 of NW_027362768.1, forward strand.
GTGACACCTTTGGTGTCATTATCACTGCATCCCTAGATGAATTCATTGAGAGGTGAAGTTTGTAAAATGGGTCACTTGAGGGAGGTTTTGCAAATTTTGTTGGAAAATTGAGAAATTGTTGATCAACTTTTAACCATTCTGACTTCCTAGCAAAAAAAAATATTTGAAAAACGATGGTGATGTAAAGTAGACATGTGGTAAATGTTAATTATTAACTATTTTGTATGATATAACTATCTGGTTTAAGGGCATAAAAATTAAAAGTTTGAAAATTGTGAAATTTTCTCCAGAATTTCCCATATTTTCACAAATAAACACAAAAAATATCGCTCTAAATTTACCACTAACATAAATTACAATGTGTCGCGTTCAGGAGTTATTACCTCATAATGTGACACTGGCCAGAATTGTAAAATGTGGTTTGGACAGGAAGGTGAAAATAGGCTTCAAGGTGAAAGGGTTAATTACATCTCCCATTTGTGAACTTTACATCAGCCTCATTTTTCCATTACTTTTTTATTTTGTTAGAATGTTATAAAGGTTAAAGCTTTAATAGCAAATTTAGATCTTTTCAAGAAAACTTTCAAAGCCTTTTCTACGGCCCTATTCAGGCTTGAAGCGACTTTGAGGGACCGACTTATTGGGAGATTGGGAAGTGATACCATTTTAAAAACTGCACCCCTCAATGTTGCTGCTGTCAGAAAGTTTGTTAACCCGTCACGTGCTGCACAGAAATTTGCACAAAGTGCAGTAAAAAAATGAAAAATTTTATTTTTTCCACTAAATCATTGCTTTTAGACTAAACCTAGGCAAAGTGCGGCCCATGAACAAAGGAGGAGAACAGCTCAGCATATATTGCAAAAAGTATTTATTTAGTAATACACAATAAAAACACAAATAGGAAATCAGACAATGTGGTAGTGTCAGATGGTAAAGTGCTTACAGGTCTGGTAAATATATTATAATATGCTTGTAATATATCCGTGAAATTACACAATTGCACGTTGCCCACAATGATAATTGAATTATAAATAATAATAAGTTTAAACAAGTGAACTAGGATAGAAATCACAGGATTAACACATATAACATGATCCCACTGACTGCTAAATGAAAGGGGATGGGGGTGAAACAATGTTCTTAGTATTAAGCTATGTGCCCATCTCTAAAGCCAAAATCATGTTACAACCAGCGGGATAATTACCTGACAGGGAAGCACAGCACGGGCGGAAGTAAGAAAGTGGTGAGTGTGATAGCCCAACGTACGTTTCGCGGCGTCCCAGGCCGCTTTCTCAAGGGCAAGAAGTGATGTCCTCATAGTGACCCAAGATGCATATATATTCATCTCTCCCCTTAGAATCTGGAGTGCAGACAGCTGGTCGGTGAGGCACGCACCAGGTAGTGGCCAGTTATACCGGGGGTGTGCCTCGCGGATCACATGATGTGGGGCCAGTATGCCACACACGGCGCATGCGCGCGGCTCAGGGAGCACACCGCGCGTGCGCCCCAGCCGTCAAACCACAGAACCGCGCATGCGCGGAAACGAAGTCCCACGCAGGCGCAGGGCGGCCCTCAGACCGTCAGGCACGCGAGCGCCGCAATCCCCACCGCGAGCACGCGCTCAGCCATGTCAGGAAGCAGCATAGCAGCACTCATTGTAAAAGAATGATCATAGATGGAAGAAGGGCCAAAGAAATAGATACTGCATACAGCAAAGTTTTTTCCAAGAAAAATACATATAAATCTAAAAAATCACATATGTATAATTAGCAGCAATTGTAGATCCTGATGATCATAACTCCCGTCTAGGTATGAGATCCAATGTGTATATCCAAGTCTCACTGATCTCCAGACACAAGTGACGTTATAAGGACTTTCATAAGTATGGACTAATAAAAGAGGTAAAGAAACAAAAGAAAAGACAGTGATGTGAGTGCGGACGGAATCATCCCACATTCACCAAATTATACCAACTCTTAACAACCAGTATATATAATGAGGAAACAGAGTTATGATGGCAAAAAAATACATATTTTATTTTATTAAAGACAAAAATTCATATAGAAAAAAGACAACTGTAAATGTGCAAGGGACAGCAACAGCTGTGCAGCAAGTGGGTCCACAACCCAAAAGGAATGCCTAGTAAACATTGCAATTATAAAAGGCTGCAGGCATGAATCATAAAGTGCAGCACAGGTAGGGCATAAAACCATACACCTATATTAGCTAAATGCCAATGATAGACGTGTCCATGACATCCGTATCAATTTCCCCATAACTAGGCACGCTAATAAGGTGATGGTCTTTCCAGTGGTAAGGGCTGTGGGCGAACTGGCAGCACAGTGGGCGTAGTGGAGTACCCCGACGCACGTTTCGAGGCATCCGCAGCCGCTTTCTCCAGGGGCGGTAGCAAAGAAATTTTACTCTGTGAATTCAACATTCCCAGCGAGTATCAGACAGTGATTTGATGGTCAGGTTGGTTACATTTTTCTTTGAAGTTGCACATTGCAGTGTTGATGAGCTGAAGAGCACATACATTTGCTGCAATACTCCAAAGAATGTGACAGAGAGAACAGATGATTTAGCAGCATCAATGATGACTACATTAAGAGTGTGGCTACTTCAGGGCATATACAATGCTCTTTTATTCATGGCCGATGTAAATACTTATATGGCCAAAAATGACAAAAGCATTTTCGGACTGATACCTTTATTGGCTAACCATAAAAAATATATATGCAAGCTTTCAGAGCACAGAGGCTCCTTCTTCAGGCAGGATTGCAAATGAATTAATAAGACAAATGAATAAGGCATCATCCCTTACACCTCATGAACAAATGTCCTGCTGTAATATCTCTTAAATGTTGTGCCTCCTAAAACCAGGTGAGGAACAATCAGAGAAAGGTATAATAGAAACAAGTCACCAATTCTGCATTTATCACCCACTCCTGGTTTTGGCTCCCACTCCTGAGAAAAAATACTGACCAAATACTGATAGGGGGCCATAGCCTAAGGGTATGTGCACACGATGCAGAAATGAAGCAGAAAATTTCTGCATCATTTCTGCATCTCCCTGGCAGAAAAAACGCATGCAGATTGTGCATGCTTTTTTCCTGCGGAATACATGCGGATTCACATGCGTTTCCGCATGCGTTTCCGCATGTGGATTGACAAGCGCTTTCCAGGCGATTTTAGCATCACTTGGAAAGTGCTTGACAACTAGGTCACACTATATAAATCCATGCAAACAGCATGGATTTATATAGTGTGACCCGAGAGAGTGTATATACTTACCTCCGATGGCCCGCGCTGTCCTGCTCAATCCATTCTCCCTCGCCGGCAACTTTGAATTGAAAGACCTGCCGACGTCAGCGTCACGTGACCCGTCACATGACTCTGACGTCAGCGCAGGTCCTACAACTGACTGCAAGTGCCGGGAACCAAGCAGGAGCAGTGCGCGGGCCGACAGATGGTAAGTATATATATATTTTTTATTTTATTCTTGTTTTACAGCTTTTTAATGGTACCTGGGTGTGGATGAGACTCTCCTCTCCTCCACACCCGGGTACCATCCGCATATTAGAACGCGCCAATAACGCAAGTACAAATGCAGTCTTGCGGAATTGGCGCGTTCTAATGCAAGTCAATGGCGGCGAAAACACCGCTTTTATGCAAAATTAATTGACATGCTGCGGATTTTTGAGCGCAGCGTTTACGCTGCGGAAAAATCCGCATCATGGGCACAGCACATGCGGATTTCAATTGGGGATCATTGCTGCCCTTCTACCATGCGTTTTTAATGCGTTTCCGCGGCGATTACGCAACTGCAAAAACGCCGCGGAAACGCATTAAATACGCATCGTGTGAACTCAGCCTAACACTTGTTCTCCAATAGGCAAATAGTGCTCCATCCTTCCCGAGTCTCGCCGTATGGCTAAGCAGTACTGTACAGTCACATATGGGGTATTTCTATGTTCAGCAGAAATTGTGGGACACATTTTGGTGCCATTTTTACCGATTTTCCTTTATGAAATTTAAAATGTGGGGCTAAAACTAAATTTTTCTGGAAAAAATGTAATTATTTTTCTTCACTGCCCAATGGTATAAAATTCTGTGACACCTTTGGTGTCATTATCACTGCATCCCTAGATGAATTCATTGAGAGGTGAAGTTTGTAAAATGGGTCACTTGAGGGAGGTTTTGTAAATTTTGTTGGAAAATTGAGAAATTGTTGATCAACTTTTAACCATTCTGACTTCCTAACAAAAAAAAATATTTAAAAAACGATGGTGATGTAAAGTAGACATGTGGTAAATGTTAATTATTAACTATTTTGTCTGATATAACCATCTGGTTTAAGGGCATAAAAATTAAAAGTTTGAAAATTGTGAAATTTTCTCCAGAATTTCCCATATTTTCACAAATAAACACAAAAAATATCGCTCTAAATTTACCACTAACATGAATTACAATGTGTCGCGCTCAGGAGTTATTACCTCATAATGTGACACTGGCCAGAATTGTAAAATGTGGCTTGGACAGGAAGGTGAAAATAGGCTTCAAGGTGAAAGGGTTAATTACATCTCCCATTTGTGAACATTACATCAGCCTCATTTTTCCATTACTTTTTTATTTTGTTAGAATGTTATAAAGGTTAAAGCTTTAATAGCAAATTTAGATCTTTTCAAGAAAACTTTCAAAGCCTTTTCTACGGCCCTATTCAGGCTTGAAGTGACTTTGAGGGACCGACTTATTGGGAGATTGGGAAGTGATACCATTTTAAAAACTGCACCCCTCAATGTTGCTGCTGTCAGAAAGTTTGTTAACCCGTCACGTGCTACACAGAAATTTACACAAAGTGCAATAAAAAAATGAAAAATGTTATTTTTTCCACTAAATCAGTGCTTTAGACTAAACCTAGGCAAAGTGCAGCCCATGAACAAAGGAGGAGAACAGCTCAGCATATATTGCAAAAAGTATTTATTTAGTAATATGACTCGCCCCCTGGGCCGTGGGGCACTCGGGACCGGGCTTCAGGGCAATGCTGGGAGTAGTAGTGGCGACCCGGTCCCGTGGCTCAGGGTGGTCAGACCAGTGGCAGTCTATTATATGTTTTAGGTAATGTCCGACTACGCCACCCGTGCATTGCGGCTATTATGAACTGCCGCTGCAAGGCAGTCCCCCGAGGATAATGGTGTGTGCAGTTGAGATCGTATAACTCCCCACGGGAGGAGTGTGGCCCCAGGGCAGTGTAGTAGATGGTGGGGGTTGTGGTGCAGGGAGTCCCAGTACTGTTAGTACTGGCGAAGCAAAAAGCACAAAGACAACGTGTTGCAGTCCAGGGTCTTTTACTCACAGTTCGTATATTCCCAGTCACTTCTGTCAGCAATGACCGCCCGAGCCGTGCTGCGTCCACCAGGTGAGGGGCTCGGTCAACCCCCAGGCAGTTCAGAAATATGGCACAGGACCCCCTCCTATCCTTTCTCTGGCCTGCCCCACCAGTGACCAACTTTTGTCCAGCTACCGCGGATCTGCGAGGGTAAACGTGGGCCCCGTTCCCCGCTGCCCTATATGGTGCCTTCCTAGCCGGCTGAGGGTAGTTTCTCCTCCACCAACTTGGGATCCGGTACCCTTAATCTGCCTGACCCTTCAGCCGGTATTCTCATGGGCTCTTAGAGTCCCTTCTGCCTTCTTGTTTATGAGCCCTTCTACACTTTGGGTACTTCTCTTTTCTTTGCTGTTCCTTTCTGTTTCTGTTCCTTCCTTCTGGCTCCGGCCTTCACCCTAGGCCTGCCTCGTGGAGCTGGGCCCAGACTGAGCCACAGCTCCCTGTCAGCCTTCTCTGGCTGAACTCTTTCTCTCTCTGAACTCAACTCAACCCAGAACTAAGATGGTGCCCACCTTATATACCCTTCCCTAGTGTGTGAGCTCAGGTGACCAGCAACCAATGAGCTCCTACCTATGCTCCAGAAACCGTCCCCTTCTGCTCCTACATCACTGGGTTTTCCTCCCCCCTCCCCACTCCAGCCAGGGACATGGTCTGTCGTGCCTGCATTACTGTACTAATGGGAGCACCGTTGAGCTGTCCCCCGGAAATGGGGTGTGTTTGAAGCATGCATGGTCCATACTCCATCCTTACCCGGGAGTGGAATATCACACCTCTGGCAGAGGTGCAATACCCCTGTAGCGGCCGAACCCTCGGGGCGCTACAAATACACAATAAAAACACAAATAGGAAATCAGACAATGTGGTAGTGTCAGATGGTAAAGTGCTTACAGGTCTGGTAAATATAATATAATATGCTTGTAATATATCCGTGAAATTACACAATTGCACGTTGCCCACAATGATAATTGAATTATAAATAATAATAAGTTTAAACAAGTGAACTAGGATAGAAATCACAGGATTAACACATATAACATGATCCCACTGACTGCTAAATGAAAGGGGTTGGGGGTGAAACAATGTTCTTAGTATTAAGCTATGTGCCCATCTCTAAAGCCAAAATCATGTTACAACCAGCGGGATAATTACCTGACAGGGAAGCACAGCACGGGCGGAAGTAAGAACGTGGTGAGGGTGATAGCCCAACGTACGTTTCGCGGCGTCCCAGGCTGCTTTCTCAAGGGCAAGAAGTGATGTCCTCATAGTGACCCAAGATGCATAAATATTCATCTCTCCCCTTAGAATCTGGAGTGCAGAAAGCTGGTCGGCGAGGCAGGTACCCGGAAGTGGCCAGCTATACCGGGTGCGTGCCTCGCGGATCACATGACGTGGGGCCAGTTGCCACACACGGCGCATGCGCACGGCTCAGGGAGCACACCGCGCGCGCCCCAGCCGTCAAACCGCAGAACCGCGCATTCCCCGGAACGAAGTCCCACGCAGGCGCAGGGTGGCCCTCAGACGGCCAGGCGCGCGCGCGCCGCAATCCCCACCGCGAGCACGCGCTCAGCCACGTTAGGAAGCAGCATAGCAGCACTCATTGTAAAAGAATTAGGATAAACAGGGAGAGCAGCGGTGAGACAAAGAGGGAGCCTAATGATCATAGATGGAAGAAGGGCCAAAGAAATAGATACTGCATACAGCAAAGTTTTTTTCCAAGAAAAATACATATAAATCTAAAAAATCACATAAGTATAATTAGCAGCAATTGTAGATTCTGATGATCATAACTTCCGTCTAGGCATGAGATCCAATGTGTACATCCAAGTCTCACTGATCTCCAGACACAAGTGGGGTTATAAGGACTTTCATGAGTATGGACTAATAAAAGAGGAAAAGAAACAAAAGAAAAGACAATGATTAAAACCATTAGAATTAAAATCACATGAAAAATAATAACTCCTCTTATAATCACCCAACCCACATGTGTAAGTACATACATGTGGGGATAGAGGTATACAGGATAAACTTACAGCTACAAAAATGAGTGCAGCCCATGTACGGCCCTCTGGCTGTTCCAGTCCAACTCACTGACCTAGACAGCTACAGGGCTGAAAACACTGGCCCACAGGCCGCACCATTCGACCACCTGGAGTTCCGATATCACAGCTATCTGCCTCCTCAAGAAGCAGATAACTGTCAACACAATGGTGGAGGATGGAGCTGCTGGTTCCTCCTTCCACCACTCAGTATATGGGACTCAGACAGCAAATGTGATGATGTCATTACTAGTGATGAGCGAGCACTAAAAAACTCGGGTGCTCTTTGCTCGGGTCGAGAAAATCGTAATGCTCAGATGCTGAACCCGAGCAACGAGCCCAATGTAAGTCTATGGGAAACTCGAGCATTTTTCCAGCGGTTCCCCCCGCAGAGATGTGCAGGGGGCCTAAAAATTGCCCTAAACAATGGGAACAGTGCTGAAATGACATGGGAACTCAGGCATCTCTGACTCTCAGGTCACTGCCGTGAACAATGTTGTCAGAGTATTACGCCACTTTTACGGACCAACAATAAAACATACAAAAACTAAACCAAAATGGATGTTCCTGGAAAAAATGTTAAGGGACATTTTTTCCAGGGTAATGACTTGTATATAAGGCAAAAAAACAAACACAAAAACAAAAATGCTCCTTTACACCTTGGGCTATGTTCACACGTAGCGTTTTTGATGCGTTTTTGCACTTTTGCATTGCTTTCAATGGTGAAAAATACATTCACCAGTAAATGTAATTTTAACATTTTACTATCTTATCTGGTCATGTGGTGTGTGACACATCATCAGACACATCCATACAGTGCTGAAAAGACATGGGAACAATATATGGAAGACCCCTGGAAGCATCTCTGACTCCCAGGTCACTGCCCAAAGCCGTGGCCATCAGACGTGATCCTATATTACTGCTGTAAAAATACAGACATTTTTGGCAACGTGACAAATATTACACCCCATTTAAAATGGACAAGGTGCGTGGCAAGGGATGGGGAAGTGGACGTAATGGTGATGGTGCACCCAGATGCCGAGGCTGTCGGCAAGATGAAACTGTGCCTACTAAGGAAGCCACAACATCGCCATTGGATTCAATGGGGGGCAAAACCAAACACATACACAACACCTTCAAACGGGCCCAAAAGCTGCCAAAACACATCAAATTAGGGGCAGACACCAGGAAAGTGGCATCAATTGACCCAGAGTACAAGTAATATAATTATTATTATTTATTCTTATAGTGCCATTTATTCCATGGCGCTTTGCATGTGAAAAGAAGTCACCGACTGCTATAAGAGGAGAGAAGACCCTGCCCGTGAGGGCGCACAAACAATCGACAAGGGATGGTTGAGGAAACAGTAGGTGAGGGTAGAGCTGATCGTGCAGCGGTATGGTGGAGCGAAGGTTACTGAAAGTTGTACGCATGTTGGAAGAGATGGGTTTTCAGGTTCCTTTTGAAGGTTTCAACAGTAGGCGAGAGTCTGATATGTTGGGGTAGAGAGTTCAAGAGTAGGTGGGAAAATGCACGAGAGAAATCTTGTACAAGTGCTTGTGACCAGGGACGGTACATCTCATTGACGGCACACTGGGTTAATATTGTGGAAGCCGTGACCCAGTCGCACCCTGGGACGGAACACGTCTTCCCGACACATAGAATTGTGGGCTCTGGGTCAATCAACCTTCAACACAATGTTCACAAGGTCTCCTACACAATGAGCAAATTATTCATGATGATAGACGCCACTGTCTCCTTAGCTTGCTGATGGTACTTTTCTGTGGGAATGAGCTTGTCTCCAACCAGTCTGGAATATTTCTAGTGAATTATGGCACGCCATGGTTTGCTATTAGCACCTAGTACCAGAAGCGAAAACATCCACAATTTTCTTTTCAGAAATTTTATTTGGTAGACTGAGTGGCTGCCCAAACTTTAGTCTCTCATAAAGGAGCTGAAGACACTGAGTGGCAGAAGGTGCAAGTTCCTCCAGCATGTTAGACATCAGAGGGAGAATAGAGAGGGCAGCATGGTGGCTCAGTGGTTTGCACTGCAGCCTTGCAGCGCTAGGGTTCTGGGTTGAAATCCAGCCAAGGACAACATCTGCAAGGACTTTGTATGTTCTCCCTGTGTTTGCATGGGTTTCCCCCAGGCTTTCTGGTTTCCTCTTCAGTAAAAAAAGCAGCCACTGAGTGTCCGGGAATCTTCACACAGACTTTTCTTAGCCAGGGCTGCTTCTTGACAGGGTTGGACGGGCCCACTAGAGAACAGGAGAATCCTCCAGTGCGCCCTGCCTTCTCCTTCAGGAGATTTCATAGTGCAAACCTTGCAGCTGGTACGGGGCTATTGAGTGGGAGAGAAAGGTGGGCCCTCAGAATCAAATCCTCTGGTGGGCCCAATGATCTTCAGTCTTCACAGCCATATTTTTTAGCTCAGTGAAAGGACTGGCATAGAGGGAAAACGTATCTACTCCGGCTGTCATTTCTCCCAGGAAGTCCTCTAATGCAGCTTGTTCCATAAGCAATGGCAGCCCGTCCAAAATCAGCCCACACTTCTTGGTGGTGCTTTGACACACAAAGATCTTTCTTTATGCCTTGAATTTCATGACTACAGAGTTGGGCAATGGCCTGATCTACAATGCATTTGAGAAATAATGTGTAAAAGCACGTCCAATCCACAGCAAAAATGGAGCCATAGAGTGCCCGGAAACCTTAACCTAGACTTTTCTTAGCCAGGGCTGCTTCTCAGCAGGGTTGGATGGGCCCACCAGAGAACCAGAGACTCCTCCAGTGGGGGCCCTGGCTTCTACTTCAGGAGAGTTTATAATGCAACCTTGCAGGTCGTGATGATGATAGAGGCCACCATCTCCTTAGCTTGCTGCTGGTATTTTTTTGTGGGAATGAGCTTGGCTCCAGCCAGCCTGGAATATTTTCAGTGAATTCAGGCACGCCATGGTTTGGTATTGGCACCGAGTACCAGAAGCGAAGCCATCCACAATTTCCTTCTCAGGAATTTTATTTGGTAGTCTGAGTGGCTACCCAAACATTAGTTTCTCACAAAGGAGCTCAAGACATTGAGTGGCAGTAGATGCAAGTTTCTCCAGCATGTTAGATACCAGAAGGAGAACAGAGAAGGCAGCACAGTGGCTCAGTCATTAGCACTACAGCGTTTCAGCGCTGGGGTTCTGGTTCCAAATCCCAGCAAGGGCAACATCCTTAAAGGAGTTGTCTACTACTTTTACATTCCACGCGGCACCCCCGCCGATCAACTATTATTGGTGCCGGCGGCGGCTGCTGCCAGCCGGAAGTGCTTACCTGAGGGGCTCCACCATCAAGTGGTAGTGGCCGCTGCGGTATACTGCACATCCGCCTCCTATTCAATTGAATATAACAGCTGATCGGCGGGAGTGCCGCGTGCAGGACCCCGGCTGATCATACATTGATGCCCTATCCTACGGATAGGACGTCAATGTAAAAGTATTGGACAACTTCTTTAAGGAGTTTGTATGTTCTCCTCGTGTTTGCGTGGGTTTACCCCAGGTTCTCCGGTTTGCTCCTCAGTAAAAAGGCTGCCATACAGTGTCCGGGAACCCTCACACAGACTTTTCCTAGCCAGGGCTGCTTCTCAGCAGGGTTGGACGGGCCCACCAGAGAACCGGAGACTCCTCCGGTAGGCCCTGGCTTCTCCTTCAGGAGAGTTCATAATGCAAACCTTGCAGGTCGTGATGATGATAGAGGCCATTATCTCACTAGCTTGCTGATGGTACTTTTCTGTGGGAATGAGCTTGTCTCCAACCAGCTTGGAATATTTCCAGTGAATTAAGGCACTCCACGGTTTGGTATTAGCAACCAGTATCAGAGGCGAAGCCATCCACAATTTCCTTCACAGGAATTTTATTTGGTAGACTGAGTGGCTGCCCAAACTTTAGTTTCTCACAAGGGAGCCGAAGACACTGAGTGGCAGTACGTGCAAGTTTCTCCAGCATGACCTGTTTGTTAGATATCAGAGGGAGAACAGAATTTGGCATTGCCAAGGTACCAGAGTCTGTTTTTTTTTTTACTAAAGATCCTGCTGTGTTTTTATATATATTTTTTTTTTATGTCTCTTCAAATGTGTATTGGAGTGCGTCCTAATTTTTGGCAGCCCTTGACATTGCTGCATATACGCAATAACAGTATAGGAGAGCCACTCTTTAATAACGGGTAGGACAATTCAAATAGATTCTATATTCTAGAATATTACCGGTCTTATCTGAAATTCGTTTACGGGTGAGGTATCACAGTTTGGATAGCATATTACACCGACCGGTATTAGGTATTATTGCCTAATACTGCATGCTGCTTGTGCTGCCGAAAATTTTTTATTTTTTCCAGAAAAATCCATTTTAGTTTGGTTTTTGTATGTTTTATTGTCAGTCCGTAAAAGTGGCGTATTACTCTGACAACATTGCAATAGTTATCCTTGGCAGGAGAAGAAGGAGAAGGAGGAAAGAGAACAAAGAGCGCTGTGTAACACTGTGGAGAGGTGAAGTGTATGTAATGAACTCACCCAAAATGGTTGTGCTGGACAGACACAACACTGGCAGAAAATTTAGAAGAGGACTGGAGTTTCTCCTCCGGTATGCTGCTCATCCAATGTCGTTGTACTGTGCTTTTCCTGGCCCTGAAGCCACTCCACTTGGAGGTATACAAGGAGAGAAGAACTTGGGATGGCGCTTTCGTTTGAATGTGGAGATCAGACAGTCCATATATCAATATTAGATTTATTGGTTTTAAAAACAGATTTTACTGTCAAACCACATTTACCATAAAAAACGTTTAAAAACACAATGAGTTTCAACTTCCATGAGTCTTCAGGTGTAAAAGAAATAGTGACACATAGAAACTTTTATACCTTATACTTAATTAGTTGTGGGTGGAGTGTTCATAAATAACTTTTTACAGTCTTTTACAGTCTTCATTAGGTGTAAAAGAAATAGTGACATACAGAAACTTTTATACCTTATACTTAATTAGTTGTGGGTGGAGTGTTACACCCACAACTAATTAAGTATACAGTAAGGTATAAAAGTTTCTATATGTCACTATTTCTTTTACACATGATGAAGACTCATAGAAGTTGAAACACGTTGTATTTTTAAAAGTTTTTTTATGGTAAATGTGGCTTGACAGCAAAATCTGTTTTTAAAACCAATAAATCTAATATGGATATATGAACTGTCTGAACTCTGACAACATTGTACACAGATATGCTATTGGTCAGCGACCAACTGTGGATAGGTTTGAACACACGACTGCCATACTGTAAATGAAGTATAATATCTGACACATTCCCAAAAAATTTCCGTATTATTGCGGCAGTAATATGGGATCACGTCTGATGACCACGGTTTCAGTCAGTCGCCTAATAGTATGGTATTTGTCAGTGACCAAGTATCAATAGTTTGGAACAACATACACCTGGCAGACTTTAAATGGAGTGTAATATCTGACACGTTCCCAAAAATTTCTGTATTGTTACAGTAGTCATATGGGATCAAGTCTGATGGCCACGGTTTCAGGCAGTCACCCAATAGTATGGTATTTGTCAGCGACCAAAACAAAGCTGGCTGACTTTAAATGAAGTATAATATTTGGCACGCTCCACAAAATGTCTGTATTATTACCGCAGTAACATGGGATCACGTGTGATCTTGGAAAAGTTTCTCTGCTTCTACAATACAGTATTGCAAATATAATCAAAAAATATGTCTGTATTCTGCTAACAAGCAAATGGAGCAGTAAAATGGTGTACTCTGTATTGCTTTTTAAGCAAATAATCAGGATAAGGAGCAAAAAAGAAAATAGTCTGGTACTGTAGGGCTATGGATATTTGTAACAGCAGCAGCAGACAGAACATGCAATAGACCCTATTGTGCTGTATACACTGCCACAAACCTTACCTGCCTAACTCCTGCTATCACCACTGAATACATGCAGTTGGATTAGTCCTCAGAAGGACTGTTAGATCAGATGGACATATATCTTGTTGTGGAATACCTATACGTAACTAATAAACCACCAATTCTGTCACTCACTCAGCAGCACCTCTCCCTACTCTGCCTGTTTCCGGGGTACACTGTCACAAGCATAGGGTCACCAGGTCTGATATAGACCTTATGACGCTATGCGGCCAGCCAATCACTGTGATGCCACAACCAACATAGCTACGGCATTACAGTGCGTGGCAAGCAATCCCTGCATTTTAATTGACTGTCTAAAGAGCACCAAACATGTAGGGAGGGGAGGTGAAATACTCGAGGAGCGCCTGACGCGCCCCCTGTGCCGTGGGGTACTCGGCAGCCGGGCCTCTGGTTGCTTGGGGGATATCACGGTAGCTGGCCCGGTCCGTGACCCAGGGCGATCAGTAAAAAGGGGAAAATATTGGGGGATTTGGGAAAGTGTTCGTGACGCCACCTGTGGAATGCGTCTAAGGGGTGCCGCCGCTGCGGAGCAGTCCTCTGGAGCTGGTGTTACGGCAGCAGGGATGGTGTGGCTCTCCACAGGTAGAGCTAGCTCCAGGACTGCGTGGGGTGTAATGGATGGTTGTGCTGGCCGCTGTGGTGCAGAGAGGGAATGGTGGCGCAGACGGAATAATTGGACAGAGGCTGTGCGGTGCAGTCATCCGTGTCTTTACTCACAGTTCTTTAGTTCCTCAGGGTGCACTGTCAGATTGCAGCCTCCCGCGTCGTGCTGCATTCACCAGGCAGGGGCTCAGCTCTTCCTCAGGTAGATCAGGGGTACCTGGCAGAACCCCACTTTCACGTGTTCCTAGCTAGACCGACTTCACGCTGGGTCTTTCTCCCTCCTGCCCTGCGCTGCCCACTCTCAATATCGCTCGGGTGCTCTGAAGTCCCTCCTGTACGTTGGATCCCGGACCTGCTTGACCCTCCTGGGGATTAGAATGCGGCTTACGATCCCTCTGTCTTCTGACAGATTCGGGGCGTACGGGTGCCGTCCTGCACTCGCCGTACCCCCTAGGATCCCTTCTTAGAACGGAGCCTGCTCCCTGCTCCCCTCCTGGGCCTCCAGACTTGGCCCTACTTGTGGAGCAGAGCTCCTTATGAGACTCTGCTCCTGGACTGTTCTTCTGAACTGTCCTGAGCTGTTCTTCTGAACTGCTCTCCTCTACTAATCTATCTGTCCTGCCACCCTAAGATGGCTTCCCTATATATACTCCTACCAAAGTGCTCCCTATAACTACTTCCTCCACCGACACCCACTACTGGTTCCCCCTACCTTTGGTTCCCCCACTCCAGCCAGGGTCAGGGCTCAGCAGAAACATATATTGCGTCTTGCCCCTCCAGCTGGCCTGGAGCAGTGTATTGTTGGATGCAGGTGTTTGGTGTTCCGGGCAGCACTCCCTCCTTACCTGAGAGAAGGAGATACCACACCTCTGGGTGAGGTGCAGTACCCCTGTGGCGACTGAACCATCAGGGGCGCCACACTCCCCCCTGGTAAAACACAGCACATCCGTGAGCTGGAACAGAGCAAAACAGGCTAAATTGACATGAAAAATTTTAAGAATGCATTCGCATATAAGACAGTAAAACATTTCTTCCCTTAATGGGAGGCACATCACTTTAATGTTACAGGGTTACATTTTTCAAGCAGTTTAAAACATTTTTCATAACGTTCTCGCAACAGGTTACAGTTCATGCTGTAACCGGGTGTCCATTTTACTTCACAAACTGCTGCAACAAGTAGCAGCATCAGGGACCCGTCCGCAAACCCTCAACGTAGGCCCTGAGCGTGGCTGAAGGGCATATGCGATCCTGGAGTTGGACCACGGCTTCCGCCACGCCAGACGGGTTTTCGTTCTGTGATCATGGTTACTAATATAAAACCAATAGGGTGCACCTTAAGAGGTGCTGAACTATTTACAATGCAAGTTCTTGGCCATTCACTGTCCCCATCCTGGAGTCTCTATATACCCTGATGGGTACCTAAGTAAACACACGCTCAAAAAACATTATTTTCAACTTGAACTACTGCACCCTTACAGGTGACTATTTACAAAATCAGTCCCACTCGCTGGACTAATAGTGGGAACCCCGCCTGGGGTATTTCTGATTCTTACCTGACCCAGCCGGGTCATAAGGTATGTCCTGCGGGAGTGTGTCCTCAATGACGCGGTACACATGCAGGGCGAACCACCCACGTTCCCCATGGTGGCGTGTGTACGTGATACGGTCCCCCGGATACAGATTCCAGTCGGGATGGCCTTCCTCCAGCTCGGGCTCCACATCCCGCCAGTTCACGAATATGTCCCTTTCAAAGTCGGGACTGAGGATAAGGCCCCACCCAGCCTGCAGGTGAAACTTTACCACGAGGCCTTCCTCGCGGGGGCTGGGGTGGGCCGACTCCGCCTGACGGACCTGTGCCTTTGCGGCCTTGTTCCGGGCCTCCAGGCGTTCACAGCGCGCCTACCGCGCGCGCCGCTCCTTCTCCAGCTGCCGGAGCTCCCGCCTGCAGAACTCCTTCCTCCGCAGGGCTTCGGCCTGGGTCTCCTGCGGGAACCCCATCAGGTCCCCCCCCTGGTTATCCCAGCAAAACTCTTCTCCGCTGGAGTAGGTAACCAGGGGCGCTGGTGTCAGGAGGAGCGGGCACGGCTGCTGGTCCTCGAACCGGGCGCACCAGTCGAAGTCTGGCGCGCCATACACCCACTCGGGTGCCGGAGGTGGAGGCGCCGGGAGGGCATCCAGTAGCAGGCCCGAGGCTTCAGCGCCCGGGAATGGAGGCTCCGGGAGGGCACTAGATGGCAGATCCTCAGGGTCAGCGCCCGGGGGTGGAGGTTCCGGGCTTAGCAGCTGCTCCAGCGAGGGCATGGCGGCATACGGGGAGTGCTGGGTAAAGAGGCCCAGCAGCAGGTCAGCGCTGGCAGTGCTCGGGATAGGGGATTCTTTCCAACTGCTCCTGTACTCCATACGGCCTCCTGGTTCTCCGCGAGCTCCGCCGGGGCTGAGGTGCCGCTGCTGGCATCCGGTGTCGCTTTCCGCCATGCTGCCAATTTTTCCAGCAGTTCGCTCCTCTACTTTGCGACCGCTGCTTGCTGGGCTTGCTCCACTTGTTGGCCCAGCTCGAGGACCTCGCTCTGGAGGAACTCCATGTCCTCCGGGGACAATTTCTCAGCTTCTCCCTCCAGGGTGAGGGGGTCACTTGACGCTGTGGCAGGTCAGAGGCGGAGGCTGGACTTTTGCTTCCTTCCATTCTGGCTGCCGGGTGCGGTCTGTCTAGACTGGTTAAGACCACACCCTGTCTCCATTCCTTTTCTCCTCCTCCTCTCTTCTTTCGGGGGCGGCCCCATGGCAATCTGCTGTCAGTCACTCCCTGTGACGGCCTCCCTGCCTTGACGGACACATCTATGCGGACAGTCACTGTTGCAAGGGGCAGGGTTGGCTTTTGGCGCAATTCTGGGACCCAGCCCACGATGGGAGGTTCCATTTTGTTGTCCTTTAGCATGCACATAATGGTGCCCATTCTTCTGGGGCGGGCGCCACATTCAACAACATAACACAGTCCTTTAGGCACACTTCACCCGCCAATAACGGGTTGGTCACGAATCCTGTCCGTGACGCCAGATCTCACGCGCCCCCAGGGCGGTGGGATACTCGGCAGCTGGGCCTCTGGTAGCTGGGGGATATCACGGTGGCTGGCCCAGTCCGTGACCCAGGGTGGTCAGTGCAAAAAGGGGATATTTTTATATGAGATTTTTAGGATTGTTCGTGACGCCACCTGTGGAATACGGCTAAGGGGTTCCGCTGCTGCGGAGCAGTCCTCTGGAGCTGGTGTTACGGCAGCAGGGATGGTGTGGCTCTCCACCGGTAGATCTAGCTCCAGGGCAGCGTGGGGTGTAATGGATGGTTGTGCTGGGCGTTGTGGTGCAGAGAGGGAATGGTGGCGCAGACGGAATAATTGGACAGAGGCGGTGCGGTGCAGTCATCCGTGTCTTTACTCACAGTTCTTTAGTTCCTCAGGGTGCACTGTCAGATTGCAGCCTCCCGCGTCGCGCTGCATTCACCAGGCAGGGGCTCAGCTCTTCCTCAGGTAGATCAGGGGTACCTGGCAGAACCCCACTTTCACGTGTTCCTAGCTAGACCGACTTCACGCTGGGTATTTCTCCCTCCTGCCCTGCGCTGCCCACTCTCAATCCCGCTCGGGTGCTCTGAAGTCCCTCCTGTACGTTGGATCCCGGACCTGCTTGACCCTCCTGGGGATTAGAATGCGGCTTACGATCTCTCTGTCTTCTGACAGATTCTGGGCGTACGGGTGCCGTCCTGCACTCGCCGTACCCCCTAGGATCCCTTCTTAGAACGGAGCCTACTCCCTGCTCCCCTTCTGGGCCTCCAGACTTGGTCCTACTTGTGGAGCAGAGCTCCTAATGAGACTCTGCTCCCGGACTGTTTTCTGAACTGTCCTGAGCTGTTCTTCTGAACTGCTCTCCTCTACTAATCTATCTGTCCTGCCACCTTAAGATGGCTTCCCTATATATACTCCTACCAAAGTGCTCCCTCTAACTACTTCCTCCATCCACACCCACTACTCTTTCCCCCTACCTTTGGTTCCCCCCACTCCAGCCAGGGTCAGGGCTCAGCAGAGACATACATTGCGTCTTGCCCCTCCAGCTGGCCTGGAGCAGTGTAGTGTTGGATGCAGGTGTTTGGGATTCCGGGCAGCACTCCATCCTTACCTGAGAGAAGGAGATACCACACCTCTGGGTGAGGTGCAGTACCCCTGTGGCAACTGAACCCTCAGGGGCGCCACACGCCGAGCAAGTCGAGCAGTGAGATGCTCGGGCGAGCATCGAACACTGACGCGGACGCTCGCTCATCACTAGTCATTACATCGCGTCTGCTGTGTGGCGCATCGGTTTGCATAGTAAAGACCAGAGCAGCGCCTGGTGAAAGGGAACAAGGTGAGTATGTCCTATAGTGAAAAATGACATGTTTTCCTGTGTCCACAAAAATTTTATTTTGTCTAATTTTTTTCATTTTCACAAAGGTAATTGGAGAAGATGGAACCTATAATTTATTATGCAATTTCTCCTGAATGTGACAATATTCCATATCTGGTCAATAATTACTGATTAGGTACATGACAGGGCTTGGAATGGATTGCAGATGTCATGTCACATTTGCTCAGTCAGTGAGGTGCTAAAACAGTAGAAACCTCTCACAAGTGACTCCATTTTAGAAATTAAACTCATCAAGATATACATCTTGGCTTGTGGTGAGCATTTTTAATCCTTAGATGCTTCATTTAATTTTATAAGATTGGGCGATAACCATGAAAAATTAAAATTTTCCTATTAAAATGTTGCTTTAACCTCAAATTTTCCATATCACAAGAGGTAATAAGAGAAAGAAGACCCCACAATTTGTGATGCAATTTCTCCACAGTGATGCCCCTATAATTTGAAACTGGATACAATTTTTTCAGCTTGGATGAGAAGGTGCGCTATTTGACTTTTGGAGTGCAATTTTGGCTGGAATAGATTGCTGATGCCATGCACATTAGCAGAGCCCCTGAGGTGGCAGAACAGTGAAACCAACCCCCTCACCATGAATGACATCATTTTGGAAACTATACCAATGAAGGAGTTAATGTAGGAGTGTAGTGAGTATTTTTAACCTACATGTACCTCACAGAATGTTATAACATTGAGCCGTGGTATTCAAAAAATAGAATTTTACAACTAAAATGTTAAACTACCTGGAAATATTTCATTCTCCTATGGCATAATGTGTAAAATAGATCCCACAATTTGTTTTGAAATTTTTCAATGCAGTGATAACCGATTTGGAAGTGGGGTTGTGTGTAGTCCAGGTCCAGCAAATGTTCAGCCATTTTCGCTTTTATTCTTTTAATAATTTTCTTGATTTTCTGTTGTACATTTTGACAGCCATTAAGTAACAAACAAGTGTTCTCTTCTGTTAGATAGATACAGTTGAAACCAGAAGTTTACATACATTATATAAATAGACAGATATGCATGTTTTTCTCAATAGCTGACATGAAATCAGAGTAACCTTTCCAGTTTTAGGTCAATTAGGATTACCATAATTTTTAATATTTGCCAATTGCCAGAATAATGAGTGAGAAAGAAAAGTTCAACCCTGTTATTTGTTTGACAAGTGTCAAGAAAGTTGATTTGCCACTATTTAATATAGACAGTGTAGGTACCGTCCCAATTTAGGGTCACCTTGTCGCTGGTGGGACGGCTTGTATACTTTTTTTGATCAAAAATAGTTCACTAAGTACCCTATATGTCATATGCAACTTTGCTTTACATTTATATATAATGATTGTAGGGTATGAGAGATATTTTTTGTCTTTTGTAGGTTTTTCTTCTTTTTGCTAGTGTGAACATGCTCCTATTTCTTGCATGTGTACCATCTTAGACCTCAGTTCACATTGCTTGGTTTTTTGTCTTGTTTGCATTCTGTGCAAATTAAGGGTGTGGCATCCCCTTTGTTGAGCTGGTTAGTATATATGTAGCTTACCACGGGCCTAGGTGGTCTGATATTGGGACCCGGTTCTATTTGTCTACCCTTTTATGTGCATTACTTCAACTTTGATATACAGTAAGGTTTTTAATATAGACAGTGTAGGTACCGTCCCAATTTAGGGTCACCTTGTCGCTGGTGGGGCGGCTTGTATACTTTTTTTGATCAAAAATAGTTCACTAAGTACCCTATATGTCATATGCAACTTTGCTTTACATTTATATATATTATGATGGTAGGGTATGAGAGATATTTTTTGTCTTTTGTAGATTTTGCTTCTTTTTGCTAGTGTGAACATGCTCCTATTTCTTGCATGTGTACCATCTTAGACCACAGTTCACATTGCTTGGTTTTTTGTCTTGTTTGCATTCTGTGCAAATTAAGGGTGTGGCATCCCCTTTGTTGAGCTAGTTATTATATATGTAGATTACCACGGGCCTAGGTGGTCTGATATTGGGACCCGGTTCTATTTGTCTACCCTTTTATATGCATTACTTCAACTTTGATATACAGTAAGGTTTTTAATATAGACAGTGTAGGTACCGTCCCAATTTAGGGTCACCTTGTCGCTGGTGGGACGGCTTGTATACTTTTTTTGATCAAAAATAGTTCACTAAGTACCCTATATGTCATATGCAACTTTGCTTTACATTTATATATAATGATGGTAGGGTATGAGAGATATTTTTTGTCTTTTGCAGGTCTTGCTTCTTTTTGCTAGTGTGAACATGCTCCTATTTCTTGCATGTGTACCATCTGAGACCTCAGTTCACATTGCTTGGTTTTATAACTTGTATTTTGTATTCGCGGCTGTTGTGCCCATACTTTGTAGAAAAGTTCAACCCTGTTATTTGTTTGACAAGTGTCAAGAAAGTTGATTTGCCACTACACTGAGGTCGGAGTCATTCATAGCACCGCCGTATACACATTCGACTAGCGTTCCGGTCGTTACATCTTGACGTAGTTGGCAGGATACGGTGCTCGCTGTGGATGGTGCGTGTAGCACAGAAGGTGCTGCCGCGTCTACTGTAATAATCCAGCCCCCTTCTCCCATTGTGACCGGTAGAGACCGGTTAGTTGGTTGCTCCGCAAAGGGAGCACTGCTTAACCACCTGGCCAAGTTTGATGGGTATAACTTGCTGTTCAGTGATTGGGTAGGCAGGTTGAAGAATGCCATTGCCTTGTACGGCGTCAGCCCCCAGCTACAATCGGAAGTCGCGCTGAATGCTCTGCAGGGGGATGCGCGCAAAGTTGTCTTGTTAAAACCCAAAGACAAACGAAAGACGGTCGACGATATCATCTGCATACTAGAGAAAGCCTTCGACATTGTGGCGGCGGCAGGCTGATGTCGACAGCATTCTTCGGGATCAGTTAATCGAGGGGATACGAAGTGAAGCGCTAAGGAGCGAATTGTTGCTGAAGGTGCGGAGTTCTCCTGGATTCACCTATGCCGAAATACAGGAAGAGGCAGTAGCACGGACTTTGGAAGTGAGGCCTGCTCTGCAGTGGAGTAACCTGCAAGTGGCTAACACAAGAGAGCCGAGACCAGACCCTGTTCAGGCACAGCTGGCAGTTTTACAGAAAACCGTGGAAAGCCTGAAGGAACAGGTGCAACGGATGCAAGTTCAGGAGATGCCTCTGATATGCTCGGCCCTGACTAACCCCCCTATTCCCCTATATGGGCAACCACCCTATACCTCAGGGAGGACGCTGACTGCTCCTTGACCTGATGCAGCCGGAGGTAGGGCAAGAAGATCGGTTTAATGTTGGCGATGGCGAGATCTGGGGCATATGCAGCGGTACTGCCAGAAAAACCTGCCGGCTGAAATCCCGACATCGGTAAAAGAGAGGCCCTCGCTGTAGTTGGGCATACGGCGAGGCAGGAACGAAAATCAACGCCCAACGTCTGTTCCGAAGATCTGATTGCGGAGAATCCCACGTTAGAGGTGCAGTTTACAGGAAAGTAGGTGGCGTGCTTAGTGGATACTGGATCGGAGGTGACGACCATGCCGATAGAATTTTTCAAGACGCACTTCGAAGAGGCCATCAAGACGGAGTCGGAAAATCTGCTAAGGCTGAAGGCCGCTAATAATGAAGAAATTCCAGTGGCAGGCATTGCATGGATGAAAGTACAGCTGTGCGGTCAGGAATTGGGAACCAAAGGAGTGGTGCTCGTGAAGACACAGGCGAGGCCAAATCTTCCGGTGGTTCTTGGAATGAACATCCTGAGGGAGCTGGGCTCCCTTTTGTTTGAGCGTGATGGCCGAAGATATTGGAAATGAGCGACACCTCACAAAGCCACTTAGAGGGCCCTGCAAAAGGTGGTCCGTTCGTGCGGCATTCAGAAGAGTTCGGCTGAAGGAAGAATGGTGGGAGCAGTGTATGTCCCATGCGGGTCTGCTGTTGTGATCGCCCCTGGTCAAGAGAAGCTTGTGTTGATGCCGGTAGGGATGCACAGGAAGCTGAATGATGTGGAGGTGGTTCTGGAACCGGTGGGACGGTCAGGAGGTACGGACAGTCCGATGATAGCTCGAACGTTGGCTATTGTGCAAAATGGAAGTGTACCAATGAGGTGTCTGAATCTGCAGAATCATGAGGTGACTCTGGCAGTGGGTACGAAGCTGACTGAGGTATATGTGTGTGACGAAGGAGTCATCCCCAAAAGCCAGTTCACACTGAGGGCAGACCGCCGGACCGCCTGGACCCTGTCGATGCAGGCGGCAGCTGAAGAATCCCCCACGCCCACGTGGAATGGCAGAAAGATTATGGAGATCATAGGAGTGGATGAGTCCCAGTTGGCTCCCGAGCAGGCTCGCAGACTGGAGGCTTCACTGTGGGAATATCAGGCTGTTTTCTCCAGGGGAGATGAAGACTTTGGTTGTACATAGATTGTGGAGCACAAGATACCCACAGGAAACGCCCCCCCAATTCGGGAGAGATATCGTCAGATCTCACCGAGGCTTTATCAGGAGGTCAAAGGAATGCTGGCGCAGATGCTGGATAATGGAGTGGTACGGCCAAGTCAAAGTCCTTGGGCTGCACCGGTCGTGTTGGTCTGGAAAAAGGATGGATCCATACGGTTTCGTGTTGATTACCGTAATCTGAATGTGCTCACAGTACGTCATTCCTACCCGTTGCCCCGGATCGAGGAATCCCTGTCTGCCTGGGAAAGGTGAAGTACTTCTCCACTCTTGACCTGGCCATCGGCTACTGGCAGGTGCCCGTGGCATCTCAAGATCGGCAGAAGACAGCATTCATCTTGCTGATGGGACTGTACGAATTTAATCGAATGCCCTTCGGACTGACTAATGCTCCAGGAACGTTTCAGTGGTTAATGGAATACTGGTTGGGCGATTACAATTTTGAGTCCGTGTTGATCTATCTGGAGAATGTGATTATATTTGGAGATTCGTTCGACGACCACCTGAAGAAGCTCGAGCAAGTGTTGCACCGACTGAGGGACAATGGACTTAAGATCAAGCCAATGAAATGTCACTTGTTCCAGACGCAGATCGAGTATCTGTGACATGTAGTGTCGGCTGAGGGTGTGCGGCCAGCACTGAGTAAAATTTAGGCCATTTAGGAGTGGCCCCATCCCAAGACCGTGAGAGAAGTATGGGCATTTCTCGGTTTAGCCGGATACTACCATCGGTTTGTGAAAGACTTTGCTAAAGTGGCTGAACCACTGAATGAGTTGTTGAGAGAGACGGCTCAGGGGCCCAAGAATCAGCCGATTCGGTGGACGGACCGACAATAACAGGCATTCGATCGGATCCGGGCCGCTCTTGTGCAGGCACCTTTATTGGCGTGTGCTCGCTTTGATCAACCATTCACCCTGAACACTGACAGAAGTCTCTATGGTCTGGGAGCCGTGTTAGCTCAAGAACAAGATGGGAGTGAGTGAGTCATCGCGAATGCTAGCCTGTATTTACGGGATACAGAGCGAAATCCGGACAATTACAGCTCGTTTAAGCTGGAGATGTTGGCCCTGGTGTGGGCCATGACCGAGAAGTTTGCAGAGTACCTGGCTGGGTCGGAGATTCTAATGATGGCGGACAATAATCCGCTTGCACACTTAGAAAACGCTAAACTAGGAGCCCTGGAGCAGAGAGAGGTGGCGTGGATGTCCAAGTTTAATTACCGGATCCGGTTCCGTTAGGGTAAAGAAAACTCCAGTGCCAACGCATTATCACGAGTGACCCGAGGCACACCCGAGCAGGTGGTGGATGAAGACCTCAAGGATACTGAGATCCCCGATTTGAGGCGATTGCCTGTGTTCGTGGACGTGGCACGCTCAAGTGGTGTGGCGACACGGGTCGCCACATTGCTGGGCAAGACTTTTCAAGAGTGGGCCGAGTTACAGGATTCAGACTCTGAACTGTCACGAGTAAAGAAATGGCTGAGTCCAAAGTCCTGGCCCGATGGGAGAGCAAGAGCCCGGCTGGGTGCAGAAGGACAAAAGCTGCTAAGGCAGTGGGATCGATTGGCCATAGCGGAGGGGATACTGTAATGCTGGATCTACATAGCGGCAGAGCTAGGTACCGTTGGCTGTTAGTAATCCCAGCTTCAGTGGCTCTGGACATTGCCCGGGAAGCTTATATGCGGGGTGCACACTTTGGGCCTGAGAAGACTTATCGTTGGCTGTAGCGGTACGTGTACACACCTGGCTTGGAAGAAGTTGTGAAAGAGGTGTGTGGTAGGTGCCGGGCATGTGAGCTGAATAAGTCCCTGGAACAGAGGGCTCCTGTTCAGACAATTGTGACGTCTGCCCCGTTGGAAGTGCTAATGGTGTATTATTTGTCAATCGGGTACGCCAGAAGTGGTCATCATTCATGCCTAGTCATGACTGATCACTTTACTAATTTTGCCGTTGCTGTCCCCACCAAAGATCAGACTGCTAAGTCCGCAGCTGAGGCAATTTGTAAGCATTTCATCCAGGTTTATGTGTGTCCTCAAAGGATACATTCAGATCAAGGTGCTTGCTTTCAAGGTCAGCTCATGACGGAGTTGCTGCAAGTCTATGGGATTCAGCAATCACGGACAATGCCCTACCATCCACAGGGAAATGGGGCCTGTGAACGGTTCAACCAAACCTTGCTTCAACTGCTGAGAACGCTGGAACAGAGGCAGAAGGAGCTTATGTAGGCCTACAACAATAGGGTCCATAGCACCACAGGATTCACTCCTTACGCGATGATGTTCGGTCGGCCTGGGCGAGAAATTGAAGAAGTGTACCTGACAAGCCAGAATATCATACAGCCAGTGAGTGGGTCCAGGATCATCGCTGAAGGTTTGCGGGAAATCCACCGGATAGTAAAAGACCGTGTGCAGGATCATCCCCACCAAGATCGGGGGCCTGTGCACCTAGATGAGTTCCGGGTGGATGATAAGGTGCTAGTGCGAGTCACGTGTCCGGGAGATAAGTTGAGTGACAGGTGGGAGGATACGCCCTACACAGTAGTGGAAAGGGTATTCCCAGGGGGAAGTGTGTACACAGTGGTTCTTGAAGGGTACATTGGACCCCGTTACACAATGCACAAAAACTGGCTAAGGGGGTGTATGTCCGACACACCTGCCTGTCACCCTGAGACACCTGCCCCACCTACAGCGATTGCACCAAGTAATGTTGAATGTGACTGTTGGGATGACTTGGGGGTGGAACCCTCGGACTTGCAAAGTCCGATAGCGCAAGATCCAGGTGTTCCACACACCGCCCCTGATGTTACTGTTCCACCAGATGCGGTGGACCCTCCATCGAACTCGGCAAGTACTGGTTTGCAGAGATCGAAGAGGAGCACAGCTGGTGTTCTCCAAATACGATATAATCCTGCGGAGTATGTGTTACATATGTGTTGTACGAAACCATTTGTCGGGGCGCCAAATTGTAAGTGGGGTGGATTGTAGCATGTTGGCATGTGTTTCTAGTAATGAGTTCATATTACTGATAGCATAAATTTATCCTGCAATGACTTAGTCCGGCCATTAGGGGTCAGCAAGAGACAAGTAAAGAAAAGCCCGGGGATCTGTGAAAAAGCCCGGGAATCTGAGATCCAGGAAGACCTCTGAGGGGACGAGACGTGTCTGATGTCCAGAGACAATTGGAGCTTGCAGAGACTTGAGCCGGATGGTGTGTCCAAGAAGAAACTGTGCCTTGTGAGTAACTGAGATATGTGACCAGTCACCAACTGTGTAGTTAGCTAGGGAAAGCTAGTTAGTAATCCCAGTAGTACTGAGAACTGCCCGGTGTATATGATTGCTGATGGACTGATCAGGCTTGATCCAGAGATTGCGAAAGATCTGGTATAACAAGACTTTGTGTACGTGGATACTACAAAGGAGCCCTGTTGTGAACTACACATTGAGACTGAGATCAATTCTGATTCCTGCCTGCGCCGGGATATGCTAGAAAACTTGGTATGAAGGAGAAGCTGATTAAACCTTGTGGCCAGAGATCAGGGTCTAATAAAGTTTAGTTTGTTAATTGCTTGTGTATATTAAATTAGAGAGATTTCTCTTTGCTCTTGTAGGAAGAGAAATTGTACACCGTATAGACAACGCGTTGGCTAAACATAGAGTGTTTATTAAGGGGAAAAACAAGGGTACCAGGATCCCATTGTATTAGTGTGGGAGGGGAGTGTAAGGTTATATTCCTGGGAGGACCACGTGCCACGTCCGCAGTAACTTCCTGGGTAGCCCCTGTACTGAATAAGGGTGGGAGCGGCATAGCCCAGGGGTAGTTTGGCTCATTCCTGCGAGATTGGCACTTGGGCTCTCTCGGGCTGCATAACTTGTATTTTGTATTCGTGGCTGTTGTGGCTCATACTTTGTAGGAAAGTACAACCCTTTTATTTGTTTGACAAGTATAAAGAAAGTTGATTTGTCACTACACTGAGGTCAGAGTCATTCATAGCATCGCCGTATCCCTCATACACATTCCACCAGCGTTCCGGACGTTACATCCCCAAGGATGAGTCAGACTAGTGCTAGTTCACAATTCTCTTCCTGATATATTGGCTGATTTCTTTAGACTTTCCCATGATGCTACACAAAGAAGCAGTGTTTCAGGTGTGCATTAAAATACATCCATAGGTGTGTGTCTAATTAACTCAGATGTTGCCAAAAAATCAGAAGCTTCCAAACACATGACATCATCATATGGGCAGTCCAGAATTGTTTAAAGGCATAGTAATCTGTGTATATAAACAATATAGTGTATGTAAACTTTTGACTTTGCAGTAATTAATAAAAATGCCTTAAAACATTTTCTCTCATTATTTTGGCATTTGGCAAATATTAAAAATTATAGTAATCCTAATTGACCTAAAACAGGAAAGGTTTATTCAGATTTCATGTCAGATATTGAGAAAAACATGCATATATAGTGTAAGTAAACTTCTGGTTTTAACTGTATCACTTATAACTTCATGGTGCACGTGTGTCATTACACGGCAGCCAATTCTGAACAAGCTAAGCTGCAGTGTAAAGCATGTGTGAGTTACAGAGCAGCCCCCTGGACCACTAATGAGACTAGAGATGGATTTCAGACCACCCTGACTCCAGTCGACAACAATGCTGCAGTCATGAATGATAGCGCTGTCCTAATGGAGTAACGCTGGGGTGTCCTCTCCTCTAGGACTGTAGTGACGTGTGTTGAGCACAATGGATGAATTCCAATGTGAAATATCAGCCAACACTTCTGATTAGGAATCCTGCTCCTCTGTTGGAGGCTTTTATGACCAGTACATTTTCAGATGTCAGTCTAATCTATTCATTTTTATTTTTGCTCTGGGGATTGAACATTATGATAAAGAATGTGGCTGGGCAGATAAACCAGACCACAGATCAGTGGTCAGAGCATTCACAGGACAGTGTCACAGGAAGCGCAATTTACAAAAATACTGTTCCAAAACTCCTGCAGATTCTGGTGTGGAGAGAACTGACATATTTGCTGCTCGCCTTCTTCTCTACCATGTATGTGGAACCCGTCAGCTCTGCACACACAGTGAGGAGATTATCCCGACCTTTACAGCAGGCCATACATCTATAATATAACCGGAGATGCATCCCTCTGTCTGAAGCCGTTATAGACTGCGCAAACGCTACACACCAGTCTGGCTTCAGACAGAAGATCGCATGGAGCCGTTACAAGTAAGAAGAGTGTATGGTGCCAGAGACACTGAATGCATACCGCGATCTCCGGCGCCACACTTACATACTTACCTGACTGGGAGGAGCGTTGCCGCGGAGCCTCTCTTCTCACCGGAGACCGGGGCAGGAGTGAGGAGTCGGAATCAGTGCATGCACCTAGCGCTATCCGGCACCATTTTACTGAAGACACGTTTGCAGTGTGTCTTCAGCAAAATGGCGCCGGACAGCGCGGTATGGGCACGCGTGTACTCGGGCGCCGCACTCCTCCTCTGGCCTCCGGCAGAACGGGACACAGCACTGGAGCACAGGGATGAAAGGTGAGTATAACTGTTTATTTTTTTTGTATGTGTGCAGCGTGATAGGGATGAGGGGTGCCATACATACCAGGATTGGGGAGTGAGGGGACCACACATAGCAGGGGGGGGGCATGCATACCAGGATAGGGATGAGGGGTACCATGTATACTAGGATAGGGATGAGGGGTACCATGCATACCAGGATAGGGATGAGGGGTACCATACATACCAGGATAGGGATGAGGGGTACCATACATACCAGAATCAGGATGAGGGGTACCGTATATACCAGGATGAGGTATGGGGTGCCATGCATACCAGGATTGGGGATGAGGAAGCCATGCATACCAGGATGAGGGATTGAGTACCATGCATACCAGGATTGGGGGATGAGGGGTGCAATGCATACCAGGATTGGGATGAGGGGTGCCATATATACCAGGATGAGAGTTGGGGTGCCATGCATACCAGGATTGGGATGAGGGGTGCCATGCATACCAGGATTGGGGATGAGGGGTGCCATGCATACCAGGATTGGGGATGAAAGGTGCCATGCATACCAGGATTGGGGATGAGGCGGCCATGCATACAAGAATGAGGGATCAGGTGCCATGCATGCCAGGATTGGGATGAGGGGTGCAATGCGTACCAGGATTGGGAATGAGGGGTGCAATGCGTACCAGGATTGGGGATGAGGGGTGCCATGCGTACCAGGATTGGGGATGAGGGGTGCCACGCGTACCAGGAATGGGGATGAGGGGTGTCATACGTACAAAAATTGGGGATGACGGGTGCCATGCGTACCAAGATTGAGGATGAGGGTTGCCATGCGAACCAGGATTGGGGATAAGGGGTGCCATGCATACTAGGATTGGGGATGAGGGGTACCATGCATACCAGGATGAGGGATGGGGAGCCATGCATACCAGGATTCCGATGAGGGGCCATGCATACCAGGATAGGTATGAGGGATACCATGTATACCAGGATAGGGATGAGGGGTACCATGCATACCAGGATAGGGATGAGGGGTACCATACATACCAGGATTGGGGGATGAGGGGTGCCATGCATACCAGGATTGGGATGAGGGGTGCCACATATACCAGGATGAGAGATGGGATGCCATGCATACCAGGATTGGGGATGAGGGATGCCATGCATACCAGGATTGGGAATGAGGGGTGCAATGCGTACCAGGATTGGGAATGAGGGGTGCCATGCGTACCAGGATTGGGGATGAGGGGTGCCATGCGTACCAGGAATGGGGATGAGGGGTGCCATACGTACAAAGATTGGGGATGATGGGTGCCATGCCTACCAAGATTGAGGATGAGGATTGCCATGCATACCAGGATTGGGGATGAGGGGTGCAATGCATTCCAGGATTGGGGATGAGGGGTGCCATGCATACCAGGATTGGGGATGGGGTGTCATGCATACCAGGATTGGGAATGAGGAGTACCATGCATACCAGGATGAGGGATGGGATGCCATGCATACCAGGATAGAGATGTGGGGGGGCCATGCATACCAGGATAGGGATGAGGGGCCATGCATACCAGGATAGGGATGAGGGGTACCATGTATACCAGGATAGGGATGAGGGGTACCATGCATACCAGGATAGGGATGAGGGGTACCATACATACCAGTATGGGGGTTGAGGGGTGCCATGCAAACCAGGATGAGGGATGGGGTGCCATGCATACCAGGATTGGGGATGAGGAAGCCATGCATACCAGGATGAGGGATTGGGCGCCATGCATACCGAGATTGGGAAATGAGGAAGCCATGCATACCAGGATGAGGGATTGAGTACCATGCATACCAGGATTGGGGGATGAGGGGTGCCATGCATACCAGGATTGGGGATGAAAGGTGCCATGCATACCAGGATTGGGGATGAGGGGGCCATGCATACAAGAATGAGGGATCGGGTGCCATGCATGCCAGGATTGGGATGAGGGGTGCAATGCGTACCAGGATTGGGAATGAGGGGTGCAATGCCTACCAGGATTGGGGATGAGGGGTGCCATGCGTACCAGGATTGGGGATGAGGGGTGCCACGCGTACCAGGAATGGGGATGAGGGGTGCCATACGTACAAAAATTGGGGATGACGGGTGCCATGCGTACCAAGATTGAGGATGAGGGTTGCCATGCGTACCAAGATTGGGGATGAGGGGTGCCATGCATACTAGGATTGGGGATGAGGGGTACCATGCATACCAGGATGAGGGATGGGGTGCCATGCATACCAGGATGAGGGATGGGATGCCATGCATATCAGGATAAGGATGTGGGGAAGCCATGCATACCAGGATTCCGATGAGGGGACATGCATACCAGGATAGGTATGAGGGATACCATGTATACCAGGATAGGGATGAGGGGTACCATGCATACCAGGATAGGGATGAGGGGTACCATACATACCAGGATTGGGGGATGAGGGGTGCCATGCATACCAGGATTGGGATGAGGGGTGCCACATATACCAGGATGAGAGATGGGGTGCCATGCATACCAGGATTGGGGATGAGGGATGCCATGCATACCAGGATTGGGGATGAGAGGTGCCATGCATACCAGGATTGGGGATGAGGGGGCCATGCATACAAGAATGAGGGATGGGGTGCCATGCATGCCAGGATTGGGAATGAGGGGTGCAATGCGTACCAGGATTGGGGATGAGGGGTGCCATGCATACCAGGATTGGGGATGAGGGGTGCCATGCGTACCAGGAATGGGGATGAGGGGTGCCATACGTACAAAGATTGGGGATGACGGGTGCCATGCGTACCAAGATTGAGGATGAGGATTGCCATGCATACCAGGATTGGGGATGAGGGGTGCAATGCATACCAGGATTGGGGATGAGGGCTGCCATGCATGCCAGGATTGGGGATGGGGTGTCATGCATACCAGGATTGGGAATGAGGAGTACCATGCATACTAGGATGAGGGATGGGATGCCATGCATACCAGGATAGGGATGTGGGGGGGCCATGCATACCAGGATAGGGATGAGGGGCCATGCATACCAGGATAGGGATGAGGGGTACCATGTATACCAGGATAGGGATGAGGGGTACCATGCATACCCGGATAGGGATGAGGGGTACCATACATACCAGTATTGGGGTTGAGGGGTGCCATGCAAACCAGGATGAGGGATGGGGTGCCATGCATACCAGGATTGGGAATGAGGGGGGCCATGCATACCAGGATGCGGATGAGGGCCATGCATACCAGGATAGGAATGAGGGGTACCATGTACAGTACAGACCAAAAGTTTGGACACACCTTCTCATTTAAAGATTTTTCTGTATTTTCAAGACTTTGAAATTTGTACTTACACACTGAAGGCATCAAAACTATGAATTAACACATGTGGAATTATATACTTAACAAAAAATTGTGAAACAACTGAAAATATATCTTATATTCTAGGTTCTTCAAAGTAGCCACCTTTTGCTTTGATGACTGCTTTGCACACTCTTGGCGAGCTTCAAGAGGTAGTCACCGGAAATGGTCTTCCAACAATCTTGAAGGAGTTCCCAGAGATGCTTAGCACTTGTTGGCCCTTTTGCCTTCACTCTGCGGTCCAACTCACCCCAAACCATCTCGATTGGGTTCAGGTCTAGTGACTGTGGAGGCCAGGTCATCTGGCGTAGCACCAGGGGCGTACATAGAAATCATGGGGCCCCATAGCAAAAGTCCAAACTGGGCCCCCCTTCCCCGTAAAAAAAAATCTGCAACGTAACTGGAATCACAGTGTATAGGCGCAGTCACAAAAGGACATAGCTATCTACTTTGGAAGACAGGGAAATGGACATGTCTTGTAGCATATACATAGTAAATGTGCCCTTACTGAAGCCTTTTTATTGTTCTCAACCCTTTTATCGCCGTATAGATTTAAATACCCCCAAAAAAGCATCCAACACACTGTATGATAACCCCTACAGTAAATTACCCTACTGTAACCCCCACATGCACTGTATGATGACTCCATAGTCCCCCCAGCAAAGTATGATGTCCACACAACCACCCACACAATATGATAGCTCTGACAGCATCCAAACACAGTATGATGGTCCACACACACTCCCCATAGCAACCCCCCCTAACACAGTATGAAGGTCCCCGCAAAGTATGATGATCCCCACAGACCCACATTGTATGATGATCCTCACACAGTTTGATGGCCCCATAGCCCCTCCACAGGACCTCCAAACATTATGATGAAGGTACCCACAGTATGATGGTCAGCACATTTCCCCCTCACACAGTAAGCAGCACAGTGGCTCAGCGGTTAGCACTGCAGCCTTGCAGCTCTGGGGTACTGGGTTCAAATCCCACCAAGGACATCATCTGCAATGAGTTTGTATGTTCTCCCCGTGTTTGTGTGGGTTTCATCCGGGTTCTCTAGTTTCCTTCCACACTCCAAAGACATACTGATAGGGAATGTAAATTGTCAGCCCCAATGGGGACAGTGCTGATAATGGCTGTGGAATTAATGGCACTATATAAGTGAGTAAAATAAATATATACTGTATTTTGCGGATTATAAGACGCACCCCAAATTTTGGGGTGCAGAATAGGAAAAAATATTTGTTGTTTATTTTTAAATAAAATGATGTGCCTCCTGAGGGGGGGTCACAGGAGCCAGGCTCACACATACCGGAGACTGGCGGGAGAGGAGGCTACGGCAGGAGACGGGCGATGCTGCGGCCCCACCCTCAGAGGAAATGTCAGTGATTCAAGGCGGTGGTGGTGGCAGCGGGAGCTAGGCGAGTTCAGGGAGGCGATGCTGCGGCCCTGTCCTCAGAAGTCGACGGTGAGCGGAGGCGAGGTTCCCTATCCTGTACATAGCCCTGCGCTGTGCTTTTGTAAAATGGCCGCCGGAGCATGCGCAGATCGAGATCTCTAGAGAACTCGGCCAGCTCCCGCCGCCACCACCACCACCTTGAATCACTGACATTTCTTCTGAGGGCGGGGCCGAAGAATCGCCCCGCTACTGCCGCAGCCGCCGCCAACCTCCTGTGTTTGGAAACCCTATCCGACACCGCCCCCCAAGTAACCATAACTTTTCATTATAAGACGCACACCCTTTTTCCTCCCAAATTTTGGGGGAAAAAGTGTGTCTTATAATCCGAAAAATACAGTGAGTAAAATAAAATAAATAAATAATATTGGCCCCCACAGTAGTCCCCACCACAATATGATGGTCGCCACAAGCCCCCCACATCATATGATGACCCCCTTTCAGTAGTCCCCATCACAGTATAAGACCCCACAGACCCTTACAAGTCCTGACTAGGAGAGCATGAGCTGCCGTGCAGATAAATGTGTGTAAAGCAGTAATTTATACAATTTATTAATGTTCAGCTCTAATCCCCTCTGGTCCCAGAAGTTCCTCCTCAAGCCTTTTGGTGATCGACACAGGACAGTGTGACAGTAGCTCTAGCTCGGTGTGAAGGAGGCTTCCTGACTCTCTTTGTGCACAATCACAGCCCTCCTCCCTATAAACCTGTAAATAGTTAGCAGAATTCTATTTACGACCCCTCCCCCTGCCTTAACACCCGCACATCCAACAATCAGCATGCAGGTGGAAACTCATCTGACTGAGTCATTTCACACAGAGAGCCCAGCGCTGCCCTGCTAACCTGCAGTGTCAGCTGAGTGTCACCCCGGCCTCCAGGACGCTCCCTCTGTCTCCATTAGCCAGGCTCCAATGATCACCACGCTCCGGGTGCTCAGCTCCTCTCTGCTGTGCACGCAGCGCAGTGATCTAGAGGGGCGTGTCTATGGAGAGAGCAGCCGGCTCTGGGCCCCCTGAACGCTGGGGCCCCATAGCAGTCGCGTGGTCTGCCTCTATGGGCGGTACGCCACTGCGTAGCACCCCATCCCTCTCCTTCTTGGTCAAATAGCCCTTACACAGCCTGGAGGTGTGTTTGGGGTCATTGTCCAGTTGAAAAATAAATGATGGTCCAAATAAACGCAAACAGGATGGAATAGCATGCCACTGCAAGATTCTGTGGTAGCCATGCTGGTTCAGTCTGCCTTCAATTTTGAATAAATCCCCAACAGTGTCACCAGCAAAGCACCCCCACACCATCACACCTCCTCCTCCATGCTTCACGGTGGGAACCAGGCATGTAGAGTCCATCCGTTCACCTTTTCTATGTCGCACAAAGACATGGTGGTTGGAACCAAAGATCTCAAATTTGGACTCATCAGACCCAAGCACAGATTTCCACTGGTCTAATGTCCATTCCTTGTGTTCTTAAGCCCAAACAAGTCTCTTCTGCTTGTTCCCTGTCCTTAGCAGTGGTTTTCTAGCAGCTATTTTACCATGAAGGCCTGCAGCACAAAGTCTCCTCTTAACAGTTGTTGTAGAGATGTGTCTGCTGCTAGAACTCTGTGTGGCATTGACCTGGTCTCTAATCTGAGCTGCTGTTAACCTGCGATTTCTGAGGCTGGTGACTCGGATAAACTTATCCTCAGAAGTAGAGGTGACTCTTGGTCTTCCTTTCCTGGGGCGGTCCTCATGTGAGCCAGTTTCTTTGAAGCGCTTGATGGTTTTTGCAACTGCACTTGGGGACACATTCAAAGTTTGCCCAATTTTTCGTACTGACTGACCTTCATTTCTTAAAGTAATGATGGGCACTCGTTTTTCTTTACTTAGCTGCTTTTTTCTTGCCATACTACAAATTCTAACAGTCTATTCAGTAGGACTATCAGCTGTGTATCCACCTGACTTCTGCACAACACAACTGATGGTCCCAACCCCATTTATAAGGCAAGAAATCCCACTTATTAAACCTGACAGGGCACACCTGTGAAGTGAAAACCATTTCCGGTGACTACCTCTTGAAGCTCATCAAGAGAATGCAAAGAGTGTGCAAAGCAGTTATCAAAGTAAAGGTGGCTACTTTGAAGAACCTAGAATATAAGACATATTTTCACTTGTTTCACACTTTTTTGTTAAGCATATAATTCCACATGTGTTAATTCATAGTTTTGATACCTTCAGTGTGAAAGTACAATTTTGAAAGTCATGAAAATACAGAAAAATCTTTCAATGAGAAGATGTGTCCAAACTTTTGGTCTGTACTGTATACCAGGATAAGGATGAGGGGTACCATGCATACCAGGATGAGGGATGGGGTGCCATGCATACCAGAATAGGGATGAGGGGTACCATGCATACCAGGATGAGGGGTACCATACATACCAGGATAGGGATGAGGAGTGTCATGCATACCAGGATGGGGGTGAAGGGCCCATGCATACCAGGATAAGGCTGAAAGGGCCATTCATACCAGGATTGGGTATGAGAGACCATGCATACCAGGATGAGGGGTGCCATGCATACCAGGATTGGGGGTGAGGGGTGCCATGCATACCGGGATTGGGGGTGAAGGGTGCCATGCATACGAGGATGTGGATAAAGGGTGTCATGCATACCAGGATAGGGATGAGGGGTGTTATGCATACCAGGATATGGATGAGGGGTGCCATGCATACCAGGATAGGGATGAGGGGTGCCATGCATACCAGGATAGGGATGAGGTGTGATAGGCATACCAGGATAGGATGGGGGCAGCACATAACAGCATGGGATAACAGGATTGGGGAGCACAAATACCAGGATGGGGGCAGCACAAATACCAGGATGTTGGCAGCACATACCAATAAAAATGCTCGCTACCCGGGCGTAGAATGGGTTCAATAGCTAGTATTGTATAAAGCCGGCAGCCATCACTCCTAACTCCTCCTAACACATGCATGTTCCATTTGGCTGAGCATGTGTGTGCTCATATCTGAGAAAAAGCATGAAGACCCCTAAACACATTAGTGCAAAGTCAGCTGAACCCGCCAATTTACTATATCTAACGTGTATTGTGGGTCTCTCAACCCATGACAAACTGCAACGTCCCATACTTTTGTTTTAAGCTTTTGCTTTGAGATAAGTCGTCCTTAGAAGGGCCTGGCAGTCAACTACTCCTCTTTCTCCTTAAAAACTGCACGCCTATTTAGGCAGAACCACCTACATGTGTATAGGGAGGACAGGCAAGATGGCTGACTGCCCTTCCTGCATTATACAAACATGACTTATTTGTGTAGGCTCTGCTGTTTATGATTTTTGTAGGACTTTTACTGTTCCAATCAAAATTTTTGAACCCCCAATAAAAATTAGGTTTCTTTGCAAAATTCACAAAGTTTCTGCTGTTTCCAATAAACCAATCAAACAAGAACAGTGTAAATGAGGCAAAATAAATAATATAACATCACTACTGCATAAGAGGCCACTAATAATGGAGATTATACAGAAACTTTTATAGATTGTTCTTCTTTTTATTTTTCCATAAATGATGTTATTATCATGGAAGGTGATGGAGCAGATGATGATGATGACTCCACTCCTCAGGCCTCGGCTTGCACTTGTGCTGTTTTTAGAAATCCAGGTCTGCATCACACATGACGGAGAGGTGAAGAGCAGGAATGTTTTCCTGAATCCCTCTAGGATGTTCATCCTACAACACTGCGTTCAACCATATGGCCTTCTTTCTGTCCATGTCCAGGCAGGTGAAGGAGCAGCCGCTTCCTTCTGTCTATCCATGTCCAGGTGGGTGAAGGAGCAGCCGCTTCCTTCAGTATATCCATATCCGATTAATGAAGGAGCAGCCGCTTCCTTCTGTCTGTCCTTTTCCACCACATTGTAGATGAGTCGTCCAGATGGTGACATAGCAAGTATGACTGGAAGAATTCCTCCAATTTCAGCCAATAATTACTTACTATGTTGATCCAGAGGAAGGCGAAAAATAACCCCGAAGACTAGTTGTTGGATAATCCTCATATCAGGGGAAAAAAATTCCTTCCTGACCCCAAATATGGCGATCGGAATGAATCCCTGGATGGTTGGTGCTCTAATCTACTTGGATGTTATGTGGTGGAAGCTCGGTAGGTTTGTCAAAGTCCGGTTAATAAGAAAGTCCAGTGTAGTTGTATCATCCGATTAAAGGTTCATTCCTAGATGTTGCTGGAATGGGGCTGATTTCTCTCAGCCTAATACTCCTGTAAGAAGAGAAATATACACGTCTGAGAATCAGCCCCTCACATACAGTATATACTGTATACAGGGGGTGTAAGAATAAGGTGTATAGTGTGTATGTGTGTTACTGGGCAGTGATATAGATGTCCCTATATGATATACTTACAGAAGTCCCATGGGAATGGTGGATCGGCTGTGCCGGATTCCACTTTGCTCCAGTCTATGGAGTTGAAGAACGGATGGGATCTGATGGACGATATAATAGCCAATCGAGAGAATGGAATTTTGCAGAGGAGCTGGAAAATGAAAGAGACCATTAGTCATGATATTATGTATTATTAGTAGCAAGTTATTACACAATGTCTATGAACTGTCCACATCTTATGTTCATATCTTCTTATCACCCTCCATCATCCTGTCTTCATCTGATCCTACTCACCCCTTCCATGATATCGATGGCATCAGGGCAGATGCTTGGTGGATAACAAGGAACATCATTCTGCAGTGATTCGCAATATTCCTCTTTTGAGCCGAGGCTATAGAACGGCTGATCACCTACAATCATCGTAAATAGTAGGGCGCCAAAGGAAAATGAGTCCACCTGATAGTTGTGGTGTTCTCCATACATTATCTGTGGGAACAAGAGACAGGAAATGAGCTGAATACACTAGTGAGGGGATTTACCCACAGGCCATGAGGACCGATCTGTGATTAGATATGAGCAGGATACATAGGCATCAGAGTATTACTCAGTCCTATCAGCATCAATCAGACGGAGGTTCCTTACCTCTGGCGCAGCGTAACCAATAGAGCCTACTAATTCATTAAATGTTTCCTTCTCAAACACTTTTATTGCTGATGAGCCAAAGTCAGCGATTTTGATGTGTCCGATGTCATCTAGGAGAATGTTCTCAGGCTTCAGGTCACTGCAGGAAAAAGAGCAGATACTGATTGTGAGGAGGATAATTCATAAAAAGAACGTAATACAATAGATATGTAAGGAAGGAGACAACAGGGAGTCAGAGGTGATATATTTATGTCTGTAGCTGAACTGATTACCGATGTATGATGCCTTTTTCATGAAGATATTGGATTCCGCAGACCATCTCTGCTGCAAAGAGCCTATGGAGAAGAAAGTAGAGGATCAGTGGTTACACACACAATCATACAGAGAGCATGAGGAGATCACACACCTGTCCCACGAACATGCACGTCTTCATTTTCTCCTGTTGTCATTGTCCATTGCTGGGATTACAATGTACGGGCAAAAGATTATTAGGATTCAGTTATAAGACATTTACCTTGTTGCCTTTATATCATAAGGCATTGATTTTTCCATGTGATCAAACAGGTCTCCTCCAGCCATGTAGTCCATCGCTATGATGTATTGATTAGGTGTCTCCATAAATCCCCGCAGAGAGGTTAGGAAACGGCACCCAGTGGCCCTTTTCAGGACTTCTATCTCAGTAATGACTTTGTCCTCAGCACGACGACTCTGGTCCATGATTTTGACAGCCAGCAGTTCTTCACTGATCGGATCTGATGCCAAGATGACCTGAAGGAAAATCACAACAGATCAGACCAAACTCTGTCATCCCACAGGAATCAGTCTAATGCAGAGCTGGATAATGTGCGTCTCACGGACCGAGACAGCAAAAAGGCTGTCCCAATGCCACCGCTATCCGCACATCCTCAGTATGCAGACACAGGTAAATACATTGGTGGAAGAGGGGCTGCCAACTACTTCTTCCACCAATCAGCATGTGAGACAGCAGACGTGATGACTTCATTACATCGTGTCTGCTGTATGGAAAGTCAGTTCACCGGAGACAGGAGCAAAGTGTTGGGGGAACGGGACCGAGGTGAGTATGTGCTGGTTTCTTTTTTTCCCCCATATATGTATGAGATGTTTGCATGTATATAGGAGGCCATGAGGGGCTCATACTGTATGTAGGAGGCAATGTGAGGGCTCATACTGTAAATAGTAGGCAATGTGGCGGCTTATACTGTATATAGGAGGCAATGTGGGGGCTCATACTGTATATAAGAGACAATGTTGGGGCTCATACTGTATATAAGAGGCAATGTGGGGGCTCATACTGTAAATAGGAGGCAATGTGGGGGCTCATACTGTAAATTTGAGGCAATGTGAGGGTTCATACCTTAAATAGGAGGCAATGTGGGGGCTCATACTGTAAATAGGAGGCAATGTGGGGGCTTATACTGTATATAGGATGCAATGTGGGGGCTCATACTGTATGTAGGAGGCGATGTGGGAGTTCAAACTGTATATAAGAGGCAATGTGGAGGCTCATACTGTATATAAGAGACAATGTGGAGCTCATACTGTATATAGGGGACAATGTGGAGGTTCATACTGTATAAAGAGAGGTAATGTGGGGCTCATATTTTATATAGGGTCTATGTGAGGGCTCATATTGTATATAAAGAGGCTATGTGGGGGCTCGCTCTGCATATAGAGAGGCTATGTGGAGGCTTAAGCTATATACAGGTGGCTATGTGGGGGCTCATACTTTAAGGGGCAATTTTGGGGCTCATACTGTATATAGAGGACTGTGTGTGGGCTCATACTGTATATAGAGAAGCTATGTGGGGGCTTACACTTTATGTAGGAAGTTGTGTGGGAGTTCATACTGTAAATAGGGCGCTGTTATTGGGCTCATACGGTATATAGGGGGTGTCAGCAATACGTAATTTTGCTCAATTTAAGTGATAATATAAAATACTAATTATAATTGTAATAAATATGTTAATTTTAATATTGAGCAGAATAGATTGGGGAACACGGAAGAGTAGAAATTCACACTTACTTTTCCGAAGCCTCCCTCTCCAAGATCTTCATGGAAATTGAGATTGGAAAGGTCAATATGATTTTCTGTGCCGACCAATTCTCTAAAGGGTAAAATACGGAAACTGGCTTCATCAAGGTCTTGTACTGGCATGACCGCTGTGCCGGAGGGTGTCTCAACGCTTCCATCTGCTGAGATGATAAAAGAGTTATTGATAAATATAAATACATTACAATTTTAATCAAATTTCTGTAATTAAGCTGAAAATGTCTGACATTTGTGCCCTGATTCATCCAAACTGTCGAATGTAGAAAAATTGTCCTGTTGCCCATAGCAACCAATCACAGCTCAGATTCCATTTTTTCACATTCTATGGAACAGTGAAAGCTGCATTGTGATGGGTTGCTGTGGCAACAAGGAAAGTATTTCTGCAATTTTGATAATCAAGGCCTGTCAACCCCCAGTCTATTATACTAAACTGTTTCATTCTTACCTGGAGCATCTTTATCCAGTGATGTGTGTGGTGGGGAAACAATCAGGTGTTTGGTCTCTGGGATGGAGATGTTCTCATCTGGTGACCTGGCCCTTTGTAATGCACCATTCCCATTGACAATGGGTTTGGCATAGAAAAGACGTCTCCTACATTGGACAACCCAGTCTCTGTTGTTTCTGATTCTCTTCTGGGCTGCCGCTCTTTGTAGGTTTTGAGTCTCTTGGCTTTCAGAACTGGAGAATGAGACATGTCTGGGTCTTCCTTGGCCAACCTCTTCCAGCTCTAATTCTACGCTGATGATATTTCTTCGCTTATTGAGGATGGCATCTTTGTTCCTCCTCCTAATTTCAGGGACAAGTTCTCCGATTTTTTTTATGGAGATAAGAATGGCCCTGTGAAGTTGATTATCTGCGGAGTCTGCAGAGTCAGATTCCATGAGGTTCTCCATTTTCCTTTTCTCTATAAGGATCTCGTGTCTCTTGATCTTTCTCATTTTCTCCAAATTCTGTCTTTTGGACGCCATTTCTGAGGCGTCAGTGTCCATGTCCAGTACTATAAAGTCTTTTCGCCCTAAAGCGAACAGTGGTTTTTGCTCTTCAGCAATTCCTCTCCTCTGTCTTAGAACCCGATCTCTTTGGGCTCTTCTCCTCTCTTCCTCCATTATAAAATTAGCTTTTGCTTTGTTTACAATGAAACGCATAGCAACTACCTCACCCTCGAAAGTCTGCAAGGCAGTGACTTCTCTTCGGCCGGAACACTGGGATATAGAAGGTGATGATGTCATCATACCAATTATGACATGTATTTAATTGTGATGTCATCAGACTAGGGTCCTGTTTTGCGTTCATGAGGTCTCAATGGAGACATTATACCAGGACTTTAGTTTGTATTTTTGTCATTAAATGAAGTAACACTTGTTAAATGGTGATCTTTTATCTCTATATTAGCAGAATCCTTCATTCTGTCTGTTTTTCTCCATATTCTTTTATTGCTTAATTCTGTCCAATTATTGTACATTTTGTCATCAGGTCCACAATCTCCATTTTGTGGGGTGTTCACATTTAGCGTTTAAGCTACAGTTTATCCTCCTGGACATTACAGGAGAGCTGTACCTTCCTATATAATGTATTTTTGAACTGTTGACTCCTTTTTGCATTATGTGTCATAGAAGTATCAGGTGGTCTTTGTCATTTTATTCTAGTTCCACCTTGTGACCAGGGCCGGCTTTAGACAAATTGTGGCCCTAGGAAAAATTCAAAGTGGGGCCCCAGATTCTGAAATACTGCGCTAACAACAGCACTACAGTCAATTCAGTGCATTGAAGTGAGTTTTGAGCTAATAACAATGTCTTTAAGCGCCAAGAAGCCACTCAGAAGAAAGACAAAAGGAGTAAAACATATCACAAGGTTGTGTTCTTTGCTGACTACAAGCAGTTAAGCCACTAAAAACACAGTTTCACAGGTTTCCTCACTCTAGTTGTAGCCTACAAAGAACACAGCTTTGTAATATGTTTTAATTCAGTACATGAAAAAAATAATATGTGGAAAATATGTAAATCAAAAAATATTATTACAACGTTGAATTTTGC
Organism: Phyllobates terribilis; assembly: GCF_046119375.1. Taxonomy (NCBI): domain Eukaryota; kingdom Metazoa; phylum Chordata; class Amphibia; order Anura; family Dendrobatidae; genus Phyllobates; species Phyllobates terribilis. The sequence goes on from NW_027362768.1 coordinate 315,259,254, forward strand.
ATTGAAGGCTTATTTGTCACGCATGCACAATATCATGCAATGTCTTGTGAATACAGTCTTGTCATCTATATGCTTAGTCCGAACAATCATACGTGTGAGATCTTTTCATTACCATCTGTAGATACTTAGAACTAAGTAAAGAAATAATAAAGTGCTGCTGAAACCAGCATAAATACAGCCATAGATATCATTTTACACTTTGCCAAACACAAATAATAAAAAATAACTTAACATCTCTTACAGGTTTAGTCAAAGGGATCCACAACTTAAATAACTAGAAAATGTTCAAGCAAATGGTTTCTAAAGGAGCCCTTACAGGTCTATGTAATAAAACTGGCAACATAGCGAATGCTTTCTAGAAGCGAACCTTTCTGGCTTTTTCTGAAGCAAAATCTTTAATTATTTTGGAGAAGTCCAGATTTCTACGAATGTCCCGCTCAATTACAACCTCAGCTAGACCAATAAAGCGATCTTGTAACATTGATGACCTTAAATAATTTTTTATCACTTTGAAAAGTGAGAAACTTCTCTCGCCTGACGCTACGGTCACAGGAACACTCATTAGGACACACAACTCCACACTAAGATTTGGGTACAAATCCAATAGGTTTGTACAGTAAATGTAAGTAAGCATGTTCAATGGTGAATGGGAAACATCATCTGGGATGCTCCTAATTGCTGAACACATTTCAAAATTCAAGTCATTGAGATCAACATCACCCATTTCTTCTGAAGAGTGTTTGCAGCATTCTACAAGCCTCTGCTCATCTTTCACAGCTTCCATTTCCTCCTTCTTAAAAAGGAACCCAAAAAGGTGGTAAAAATCTTTCACCTGAGAAAATCTCTCAGTTATGACCACAAGTGTCGCATCAATCAAGGTTAAAGACAAAACCCTCTTCACCATTTCCTCGGGAGTGCTGGACGTTCATAATCAAACATTTTTCTTTTTTTTTGTTTTCTTTTTATTGGCAATGAAAACTCTACATCTGCTTCTTCAGCTATACTATTTGCAATATAATAACCTGATTCAAAACCATCTTCCCTGTAATCTTACAGAAAATGAAGTACAGATTCAGTTTCTTAAGAGTGTCCATGCCAACTTTTGTTTTCTGAAAGATCTTGCTTGCACCATTAATATGTTATAAGACATCATACCAGGCAACAATGCAAGTGATGCAAACTGACCAGAAGAAATGCCATTCTTGGCCTCCGCAGCTTTTTTTGATGCAGCATAGATGACAAGGTCTTCAAGCGCAGAACAAACTTCCCTTAGGTCGTAGCGAAGAACTTTTACACTGTAAATCCGACATTCCCAGCGAGGAGAAATAACTGTATAGCCCAAACATCAATGCTATGATGTGAGTGCGGAGGGAATCTTCCCACATTCACCAAATTATACCAGCTCTTAACAACCAGTATATATAATGAGGAAACAGAGTTATGATGGCAAAAAAATACATATTTTATTTTATTAAAGACAAAATTCATATAGAAAAAAGACAACTGTAAATGTGCAAGGGACAGCAACAGGTGTGCAGCAAGTGGGTCCACAACCCAAAAGGAATGCCTAGTAAACATTGCAATTATAAAAGGCTGCAGACATGAATCATAAAGTGCAGCACAGGTAGGGCATAAAACCATACACCTATATTAGCTAAATGCCAATGATAAACGTGTCCATGACATCCGTATCAATTACCCCATAACTAGGCACGCTAATAAGGTGATGGTCTTACCAGTGGTAAGGGCTGTGGGTGAACTGGCAGCACAGTGGGCGTAGTGGAGTACCCCGACGCACGTTTCGAGGCATCCGCAGCCGCTTTCTCAAGGGGCGGTAGCAAAGAAATTTTACTCTGTGAATCCAACATTCCCAGCGAGTATCAGACAGTGATTTGATGGTCAGGTTGGTTACATTTTTCTTTGAAGTTGCACATTGCAGTGTTGATGAGCTGAAGAGCACATACATTTGCTGCAATACTCCAAAGAATGTGACAGAGAGAACAGATGATTTAGCAGCATCAATGATGACTACATTAAGAGTGTGGCTACTTCAGGGCATATACAATGCTCTTTTATTCATGGCCGATGTAAATACTTTTATGGCCAAAAATGACAAAAGTATTTTCGGACTGATACCTTTATTGGCTAACCAGAAAAAATATATATGCAAGCTTTCAGAGCTCAGAGGCTCCTTCTTCAGGCAGGATTGCAAATGAATTAATAAGACAAATGAATAAGGCATCATCCTTTACACCTCATGAACAAATGTCCTGCTGTAATATCTCTTAAATGTTGTGCCTCCTAAAACCAGGTGAGGAACAATCAGAGCAAGGTATAATAGAAACAATTCACCAATTCTGCATTTATCACCCACTCCTGGTTTTGGCTCCCACTCCTGAGAAAAAATACTGACCAAATACTGATAGTGGGGCCATAGCCTAACACTTGTTCTCCAATAGGCAAATAGCGCTCCGTCCTTCCCGAGTCTCGCCGTATGTCTAAGCAGTACTGTACAGTCACATATGGGGTATTTCTATGTTCAGCAGAAATTGTGGGACAAATTTTGGTGCCATTTTTACTGATTTTCCTTTATGAAATGTAAAATTTGGGGCTAAAACTAAATATTTCTGGAAAAAATGTAATTATTTTTCTTCACTGCCCAATGGTATAAAATTCTGTGACACCTTTGGTGTCATTATCACTGCATCCCTAGATGAATTCATTGAGAGGTGAAGTTTGTAAAATGGGTCACTTGAGGGAGGTTTTGCAAATTTTGTTGGAAAATTGAGAAATTGTTGATCAACTTTTAACCATTCTGACTTCCTAGCAAAAAAAAATATTTGAAAAACGATGGTGATGTAAAGTAGACATGTGGTAAATGTTAATTATTAACTATTTTGTCTGATATAACTATCTGGTTTAAGGGCATAAAAATTAAAAGTTTGAAAATTGTGAAATTTTCTCCAGAATTTCCCATATTTTCACAAATAAACACAAAAAATATCGCTCTAAATTTACCACTAACATAAATTACAATGTGTCGCGTTCAGGAGTTATTACCTCATAATGTGACACTGGCCAGAATTGTAAAATGTGGTTTGGACAGGAAGGTGAAAATAGGCTTCAAGGTGAAAGGGTTAATTACATCTCCCATTTGTGAACTTTACATCAGCCTCATTTTTCCATTACTTTTTTATTTTGTTAGAATGTTATAAAGGTTAAAGCTTTAATAGCAAATTTAGATCTTTTCAAGAAAACTTTCAAAGCCTTTTCTACGGCCCTATTCAGGCTTGAAGCGACTTTGAGGGACCGACTTATTGGGAGATTGGGAAGTGATACCATTTTAAAAACTGCACCCCTCAATGTTGCTGCTGTCAGAAAGTTTGTTAACCCGTCACGTGCTGCACAGAAATTTGCACAAAGTGCAGTAAAAAAATGAAAAATTTTATTTTTTCCACTAAATCATTGCTTTTAGACTAAACCTAGGCAAAGTGCGGCCCATGAACAAAGGAGGAGAACAGCTCAGCATATATTGCAAAAAGTATTTATTTAGTAATACACAATAAAAACACAAATAGGAAATCAGACAATGTGGTAGTGTCAGATGGTAAAGTGCTTACAGGTCTGGTAAATATATTATAATATGCTTGTAATATATCCGTGAAATTACACAATTGCACGTTGCCCACAATGATAATTGAATTATAAATAATAATAAGTTTAAACAAGTGAACTAGGATAGAAATCACAGGATTAACACATATAACATGATCCCACTGACTGCTAAATGAAAGGGGATGGGGGTGAAACAATGTTCTTAGTATTAAGCTATGTGCCCATCTCTAAAGCCAAAATCATGTTACAACCAGCGGGATAATTACCTGACAGGGAAGCACAGCACGGGCGGAAGTAAGAAAGTGGTGAGTGTGATAGCCCAACGTACGTTTCGCGGCGTCCCAGGCCGCTTTCTCAAGGGCAAGAAGTGATGTCCTCATAGTGACCCAAGATGCATATATATTCATCTCTCCCCTTAGAATCTGGAGTGCAGACAGCTGGTCGGTGAGGCACGCACCAGGTAGTGGCCAGTTATACCGGGGGTGTGCCTCGCGGATCACATGATGTGGGGCCAGTATGCCACACACGGCGCATGCGCGCGGCTCAGGGAGCACACCGCGCGTGCGCCCCAGCCGTCAAACCACAGAACCGCGCATGCGCGGAAACGAAGTCCCACGCAGGCGCAGGGCGGCCCTCAGACCGTCAGGCACGCGAGCGCCGCAATCCCCACCGCGAGCACGCGCTCAGCCATGTCAGGAAGCAGCATAGCAGCACTCATTGTAAAAGAATGATCATAGATGGAAGAAGGGCCAAAGAAATAGATACTGCATACAGCAAAGTTTTTTCCAAGAAAAATACATATAAATCTAAAAAATCACATATGTATAATTAGCAGCAATTGTAGATCCTGATGATCATAACTCCCGTCTAGGTATGAGATCCAATGTGTATATCCAAGTCTCACTGATCTCCAGACACAAGTGACGTTATAAGGACTTTCATAAGTATGGACTAATAAAAGAGGTAAAGAAACAAAAGAAAAGACAGTGATGTGAGTGCGGACGGAATCTTCCCACATTCACCAAATTATACCAACTCTTAACAACCAGTATATATAATGAGGAAACAGAGTTATGATGGCAAAAAAATACATATTTTATTTTATTAAAGACAAAAATTCATATAGAAAAAAGACAACTGTAAATGTGCAAGGGACAGCAACAGCTGTGCAGCAAGTGGGTCCACAACCCAAAAGGAATGCCTAGTAAACATTGCAATTATAAAAGGCTGCAGGCCTGAATCATAAAGTGCAGCACAGGTAGGGCATAAAACCATACACCTATATTAGCTAAATGCCAATGATAGACGTGTCCATGACATCCGTATCAATTTCCCCATAACTAGGCACGCTAATAAGGTGATGGTCTTTCCAGTGGTAAGGGCTGTGGGCGAACTGGCAGCACAGTGGGCGTAGTGGAGTACCCCGACGCACGTTTCGAGGCATCCGCAGCCGCTTTCTCAAGGGGCGGTAGCAAAGAAATTTTACTCTGTGAATCCAACATTCCCAGCGAGTATCAGACAGTGATTTGATGGTCAGGTTGGTTACATTTTTCTTTGAAGTTGCACATTGCAGTGTTGATGAGCTGAAGAGCACATACATTTGCTGCAATACTCCAAAGAATGTGACAGAGAGAACAGATGATTTAGCAGCATCAATGATGACTACATTAAGAGTGTGGCTACTTCAGGGCATATACAATGCTCTTTTATTCATGGCCGATGTAAATACTTATATGGCCAAAAATGACAAAAGCATTTTCGGACTGATACCTTTATTGGCTAACCATAAAAAATATATATGCAAGCTTTCAGAGCACAGAGGCTCCTTCTTCAGGCAGGATTGCAAATGAATTAATAAGACAAATGAATAAGGCATCATCCCTTACACCTCATGAACAAATGTCCTGCTGTAATATCTCTTAAATGTTGTGCCTCCTAAAACCAGGTGAGGAACAATCAGAGAAAGGTATAATAGAAACAAGTCACCAATTCTGCATTTATCACCCACTCCTGGTTTTGGCTCCCACTCCTGAGAAAAAATACTGACCAAATACTGATAGGGGGCCATAGCCTAAGGGTATGTGCACACGATGCAGAAATGAAGCAGAAAATTTCTGCATCATTTCTGCATCTCCCTGGCAGAAAAAACGCATGCAGATTGTGCATGCTTTTTTCCTGCGGAATACATGCGGATTCACATGCGTTTCCGCATGCGTTTCCGCATGTGGATTGACAAGCGCTTTCCAGGCGATTTTAGCATCACTTGGAAAGTGCTTGACAACTAGGTCACACTATATAAATCCATGCAAACAGCATGGATTTATATAGTGTGACCCGAGAGAGTGTATATACTTACCTCCGATGGCCCGCGCTGTCCTGCTCAATCCATTCTCCCTCGCCGGCAACTTTGAATTGAAAGACCTGCCGACGTCAGCGTCACGTGACCCGTCACATGACTCTGACGTCAGCGCAGGTCCTACAACTGACTGCAAGTGCCGGGAACCAAGCAGGAGCAGTGCGCGGGCCGACAGATGGTAAGTATATATATATTTTTTATTTTATTCTTGTTTTACAGCTTTTTAATGGTACCTGGGTGTGGATGACACTCTCCTCTCCTCCACACCCGGGTACCATCCGCATATTAGAACGCGCCAATAACGCAAGTACAAATGCAGTCTTGCGGAATTGGCGCGTTCTAATGCAAGTCAATGGCGGCGAAAACACCGCTTTTATGCAAAATTAATTGACATGCTGCGGATTTTTGAGCGCAGCGTTTACGCTGCGGAAAAATCCGCATCATGGGCACAGCACATGCGGATTTCAATTGGGGATCATTGCTGCCCTTCTACCATGCGTTTTTAATGCGTTTCCGCGGCGATTACGCAACTGCAAAAACGCCGCGGAAACGCATTAAATACGCATCGTGTGAACTCAGCCTAACACTTGTTCTCCAATAGGCAAATAGTGCTCCATCCTTCCCGAGTCTCGCCGTATGGCTAAGCAGTACTGTACAGTCACATATGGGGTATTTCTATGTTCAGCAGAAATTGTGGGACACATTTTGGTGCCATTTTTACCGATTTTCCTTTATGAAATGTAAAATTTGGGGCTAAAACTAAATTTTTCTGGAAAAAATGTAATTATTTTTCTTCACTGCCCAATGGTATAAAATTCTGTGACACCTTTGGTGTCATTATCACTGCATCCCTAGATGAATTCATTGAGAGGTGAAGTTTGTAAAATGGGTCACTTGAGGGAGGTTTTGTAAATTTTGTTGGAAAATTGAGAAATTGTTGATCAACTTTTAACCATTCTGACTTCCTAACAAAAAAAAATATTTAAAAAACGATGGTGATGTAAAGTAGACATGTGGTAAATGTTAATTATTAACTATTTTGTCTGATATAACTATCTGGTTTAAGGGCATAAAAATTAAAAGTTTGAAAATTGTGAAATTTTCTCCAGAATTTCCCATATTTTCACAAATAAACACAAAAAATATCGCTCTAAATTTACCACTAACATGAATTACAATGTGTCGCGCTCAGGAGTTATTACCTCATAATGTGACACTGGCCAGAATTGTAAAATGTGGTTTGGACAGGAAGGTGAAAATAGGCTTCAAGGTGAAAGGGTTAATTACATCTCCCATTTGTGAACATTACATCAGCCTCATTTTTCCATTACTTTTTTATTTTGTTAGAATGTTATAAAGGTTAAAGCTTTAATAGCAAATTTAGATCTTTTCAAGAAAACTTTCAAAGCCTTTTCTACGGCCCTATTCAGGCTTGAAGTGACTTTGAGGGACCGACTTATTGGGAGATTGGGAAGTGATACCATTTTAAAAACTGCACCCCTCAATGTTGCTGCTGTCAGAAAGTTTGTTAACCCGTCACGTGCTACACAGAAATTTACACAAAGTGCAATAAAAAAATGAAAAATGTTATTTTTTCCACTAAATCAGTGCTTTAGACTAAACCTAGGCAAAGTGCAGCCCATGAACAAAGGAGGAGAACAGCTCAGCATATATTGCAAAAAGTATTTATTTAGTAATATGACTCGCCCCCTGGGCCGTGGGGCACTCGGGACCGGGCTTCAGGGCAATTCTGGGAGTAGTAGTGGCGACCCGGTCCCGTGGCTCAGGGTGGTCAGACCAGTGGCAGTCTATTATATGTTTTAGGTAATGTCCGACTACGCCACCCGTGCATTGCGGCTATTATGAACTGCCGCTGCAAGGCAGTCCCCCGAGGATAATGGTGTGTGCAGTTGAGATCGTATAACTCCCCACGGGAGGAGTGTGGCCCCAGGGCAGTGTAGTAGATGGTGGGGGTTGTGGTGCAGGGAGTCCCAGTACTGTTAGTACTGGCGAAGCAAAAAGCACAAAGACAACGTGTTGCAGTCCAGGGTCTTTTACTCACAGTTCGTATATTCCCAGTCACTTCTGTCAGCAATGACCGCCCGAGCCGTGCTGCGTCCACCAGGTGAGGGGCTCGGTCAACCCCCAGGCAGTTCAGGAATATGGCACAGGACCCCCTCCTATCCTTTCTCTGGCCTGCCCCACCAGTGACCAACTTTTGTCCAGCTACCGCGGATCTGCGAGGGTAAACGTGGGCCCCGTTCCCCGCTGCCCTATATGGTGCCTTCCTAGCCGGCTGAGGGTAGTTTCTCCTCCACCAACTTGGGATCCGGTACCCTTAATCTGCCTGACCCTTCAGCCGGTATTCTCATGGGCTCTTAGAGTCCCTTCTGCCTTCTTGTTTATGAGCCCTTCTACACTTTGGGTACTTCTCTTTTCTTTGCTGTTCCTTTCTGTTTCTGTTCCTTCCTTCTGGCTCCGGCCTTCACCCTAGGCCTGCCTCGTGGAGCTGGGCCCAGACTGAGCCACAGCTCCCTGTCAGCCTTCTCTGGCTGAACTCTTTCTCTCTCTGAACTCAACTCAACCCAGAACTAAGATGGTGCCCACCTTATATACCCTTCCCTAGTGTGTGAGCTCAGGTGACCAGCAACCAATGAGCTCCTACCTATGCTCCAGAAACCGTCCCCTTCTGCTCCTACATCACTGGGTTTTCCTCCCCCCTCCCCACTCCAGCCAGGGACATGGTCTGTCGTGCCTGCATTACTGTACTAATGGGAGCACCGTTGAGCTGTCCCCCGGAAATGGGGTGTGTTTGAAGCATGCATGGTCCATACTCCATCCTTACCCGGGAGTGGAATATCACACCTCTGGCAGAGGTGCAATACCCCTGTAGCGGCCGAACCCTCGGGGCGCTACAAATACACAATAAAAACACAAATAGGAAATCAGACAATGTGGTAGTGTCAGATGGTAAAGTGCTTACAGGTCTGGTAAATATAATATAATATGCTTGTAATATATCCGTGAAATTACACAATTGCACGTTGCCCACAATGATAATTGAATTATAAATAATAATAAGTTTAAACAAGTGAACTAGGATAGAAATCACAGGATTAACACATATAACATGATCCCACTGACTGCTAAATGAAAGGGGTTGGGGGTGAAACAATGTTCTTAGTATTAAGCTATGTGCCCATCTCTAAAGCCAAAATCATGTTACAACCAGCGGGATAATTACCTGACAGGGAAGCACAGCACGGGCGGAAGTAAGAACGTGGTGAGGGTGATAGCCCAACGTACGTTTCGCGGCGTCCCAGGCTGCTTTCTCAAGGGCAAGAAGTGATGTCCTCATAGTGACCCAAGATGCATAAATATTCATCTCTCCCCTTAGAATCTGGAGTGCAGAAAGCTGGTCGGTGAGGCAGGTACCCGGAAGTGGCCAGCTATACCGGGTGCGTGCCTCGCGGATCACATGACGTGGGGCCAGTTGCCACACACGGCGCATGCGCACGGCTCAGGGAGCACACCGCGCGCGCCCCAGCCGTCAAACCGCAGAACCGCGCATTCCCCGGAACGAAGTCCCACGCAGGCGCAGGGCGGCCCTCAGACGGCCAGGCGCGCGCGCGCCGCAATCCCCACCGCGAGCACGCGCTCAGCCACGTTAGGAAGCAGCATAGCAGCACTCATTGTAAAAGAATTAGGATAAAAAGGGAGAGCAGCGGTGAGACAAAGAGGGAGCCTAATGATCATAGATGGAAGAAGGGCCAAAGAAATAGATACTGCATACAGCAAAGTTTTTTTCCAAGAAAAATACATATAAATCTAAAAAATCACATAAGTATAATTAGCAGCAATTGTAGATTCTGATGATCATAACTTCCGTCTAGGCATGAGATCCAATGTGTACATCCAAGTCTCACTGATCTCCAGACACAAGTGGGGTTATAAGGACTTTCATGAGTATGGACTAATAAAAGAGGAAAAGAAACAAAAGAAAAGACAATGATTAAAACCATTAGAATTAAAATCACATGAAAAATAATAACTCCTCTTATAATCACCCAACCCACATGTGTAAGTACATACATGTGGGGATAGAGGTATACAGGATAAACTTACAGCTACAAAAATGAGTGCAGCCCATGTACGGCCCTCTGGCTGTTCCAGTCCAACTCACTGACCTAGACAGCTACAGGGCTGAAAACACTGGCCCACAGGCCGCACCATTCGACCACCTGGAGTCCCGATATCACAGCTATCTGCCTCCTCAAGAAGCAGATAACTGTCAACACAATGGTGGAGGATGGAGCTGCTGGTTCCTCCTTCCACCACTCAGTATATGGGACTCAGACAGCAAATGTGATGATGTCATTACTAGTGATGAGCGAGCACTAAAAAACTCGGGTGCTCTTTGCTCGGGTCGAGAAAATCGTAATGCTCAGATGCTGAACCCGAGCAACGAGCCCAATGTAAGTCTATGGGAAACTCGAGCATTTTTCCAGCGGTTCCCCCCGCAGAGATGTGCAGGGGGCCTAAAAATTGCCCTAAACAATGGGAACAGTGCTGAAATGACATGGGAGCTCAGGCATCTCTGACTCTCAGGTCACTGCCGTGAACAATGTTGTCAGAGTATTACGCCACTTTTACGGACCAACAATAAAACATACAAAAACTAAACCAAAATGGATGTTCCTGGAAAAAATGTTAAGGGACATTTTTTCCAGGGTAATGACTTGTATATAAGGCAAAAAAACAAACACAAAAACAAAAATGCTCCTTTACACCTTGGGCTATGTTCACACGTAGCGTTTTTGATGCGTTTTTGCACTTTTGCATTGCTTTCAATGGTGAAAAATACATTCACCAGTAAATGTAATTTTAACATTTTACTATCTTATCTGGTCATGTGGTGTGTGACACATCATCAGACACATCCATACAGTGCTGAAAAGACATGGGAACAATATATGGAAGACCCCTGGAAGCATCTCTGACTCCCAGGTCACTGCCCAAAGCCGTGGCCATCAGACGTGATCCTATATTACTGCTGTAAAAATACAGACATTTTTGGCAACGTGACAAATATTACACCCCATTTAAAATGGACAAGGTGCGTGGCAAGGGATGGGGAAGTGGACGTAATGGTGATGGTGCACCCAGATGCCGAGGCTGTCGGCAAGATGAAACTGTGCCTACTAAGGAAGCCACAACATCGCCATTGGATTCAATGGGGGGCAAAACCAAACACATACACAACACCTTCAAACGGGCCCAAAAGCTGCCAAAACACATCAAATTAGGGGCAGACACCAGGAAACTGGCATCAATTGACCCAGAGTACAAGTAATATAATTATTATTATTTATTCTTATAGTGCCATTTATTCCATGGCGCTTTGCATGTGAAAAGAAGTCACCGACTGCTATAAGAGGAGAGAAGACCCTGCCCGTGAGGGCGCACAAACAATCGACAAGGGATGGGTGAGGAAACAGTAGGTGAGGGTAGAGCTGATCGTGCAGCGGTATGGTGGAGCGAAGGTTACTGAAAGTTGTACGCATGTCGGAAGAGATGGGTTTTCAGGTTCCTTTTGAAGGTTTCAACAGTAGGCGAGAGTCTGATATGTTGGGGTAGAGAGTTCAAGAGTAGGTGGGAAAATGCACGAGAGAAATCTTGTACAAGTGCTTGTGACCAGGGACGGTACATCTCATTGACGGCACACTGGGTTAATATTGTGGAAGCCGTGACCCAGTCGCACCCTGGGACGGAACACGTCTTCCCGACACATAGAATTGTGGGCTCTGGGTCAATCAACCTTCAACACAATGTTCACAAGGTCTCCTACACAATGAGCAAATTATTCATGATGATAGACGCCACTGTCTCCTTAGCTTGCTGATGGTACTTTTCTGTGGGAATGAGCTTGTCTCCAACCAGTCTGGAATATTTCTAGTGAATTATGGCACGCCATGGTTTGCTATTAGCACCTAGTACCAGAAGCGAAAACATCCACAATTTTCTTCTCAGAAATTTTATTTGGTAGACTGTCATTTCTCCCAGGAAGTCCTCTAATGCAGCTTGTTCCATAAGCAATGGCAGCCCATCCAAAATCAGCCCACACTTCTTGGTGGTGCTTTGACACACAAAGATCTTTCTTTATGCCTTGAATTTCATGACTACAGAGTTGGGCAATGGCCTGATCTACAATGCATTTGAGAAATAATGTGTAAAAGCACGTCCAATCCACAGCAAAAATGGAGCCATAGAGTGCCCGGAAACCTTAACCTAGACTTTTCTTAGCCAGGGCTGCTTCTCAGCAGGGTTGGATGGGCCCACCAGAGAACCAGAGACTCCTCCAGTGGGGGCCCTGGCTTCTACTTCAGGAGAGTTTATAATGCAACCTTGCAGGTCGTGATGATGATAGAGGCCACCATCTCCTTAGCTTGCTGCTGGTATTTTTTTGTGGGAATGAGCTTGGCTCCAGCCAGCCTGGAATATTTTCAGTGAATTCAGGCACGCCATGGTTTGGTATTGGCACCGAGTACCAGAAGCGAAGCCATCCACAATTTCCTTCTCAGGAATTTTATTTGGTAGTCTGAGTGGCTACCCAAACATTAGTTTCTCACAAAGGAGCTCAAGACATTGAGTGGCAGTAGATGCAAGTTTCTCCAGCATGTTAGATACCAGAAGGAGAACAGAGAAGGCAGCACAGTGGCTCAGTCATTAGCACTACAGCGTTTCAGCGCTGGGGTTCTGGTTCCAAATCCCAGCAAGGGCAACATCCTTAAAGGAGTTGTCTACTACTTTTACATTCCACGCGGCACCCCCGCCGATCAACTATTATTGGTGCCGGCGGCGGCTGCTGCCAGCCGGAAGTGCTTACCACCATCAAGTGGTAGTGGCCGCTGCGGTATACTGCACATCCGCCTCCTATTCAATTGAATATAACAGCTGATCGGCGGGAGTGCCGCGTGCAGGACCCCGGCTGATCATACATTGATGCCCTATCCTACGGATAGGACGTCAATGTAAAAGTATTGGACAACTTCTTTAAGGAGTTTGTATGTTCTCCTCGTGTTTGCGTGGGTTTACCCCAGGTTCTCCGGTTTGCTCCTCAGTAAAAAGGCTGCCATACAGTGTCCGGGAACCCTCACACAGACTTTTCCTAGCCAGGGCTGCTTCTCAGCAGGGTTGGACGGGCCCACCAGAGAACCGGAGACTCCTCCGGTAGGCCCTGGCTTCTCCTTCAGGAGAGTTCATAATGCAAACCTTGCAGGTCGTGATGATGATAGAGGCCATTATCTCACTAGCTTGCTGATGGTACTTTTCTGTGGGAATGAGCTTGTCTCCAACCAGCTTGGAATATTTCCAGTGAATTAAGGCACTCCACGGTTTGGTATTAGCAACCAGTATCAGAGGCGAAGCCATCCACAATTTCCTTCACAGGAATTTTATTTGGTAGACTGAGTGGCTGCCCAAACTTTAGTTTCTCACAAGGGAGCCGAAGACACTGAGTGGCAGTACGTGCAAGTTTCTCCAGCATGACCTGTTTGTTAGATATCAGAGGGAGAACAGAATTTGGCATTGCCAAGGTACCAGAGTCTGTTTTTTTTTTTACTAAAGATCCTGCTGTGTTTTTATATATATTTTTTTTTTATGTCTCTTCAAATGTGTATTGGAGTGCGTCCTAATTTTTGGCAGCCCTTGACATTGCTGCATATACGCAATAACAGTATAGGAGAGCCACTCTTTAATAACGGGTAGGACAATTCAAATAGATTCTATATTCTAGAATATTACCGGTCTTATCTGAAATTCGTTTACGGGTGAGGTATCACAGTTTGGATAGCATATTACACCGACCGGTATTAGGTATTATTGCCTAATACTGCATGCTGCTTGTGCTGCCGAAAATTTTTTATTTTTTCCAGAAAAATCCATTTTAGTTTGGTTTTTGTATGTTTTATTGTCAGTCCGTAAAAGTGGCGTATTACTCTGACAACATTGCAATAGTTATCCTTGGCAGGAGAAGAAGGAGAAGGAGGAAAAAGAACAAAGAGCGCTGTGTAACACTGTGGAGAGGTGAAGTGTATGTAATGAACTCACCCAAAATGGTTGTGCTGGACAGACACAACACTGGCAGAAAATTTAGAAGAGGACTGGAGTTTCTCCTCCGGTATGCTGCTCATCCAATGTCGTTGTACTGTGCTTTTCCTGGCCCTGAAGCCACTCCACTTGGAGGTATACAAGGAGAGAAGAACTTGGGATGGCGCTTTCGTTTGAATGTGGAGATCAGACAGTCTATATATCAATATTAGATTTATTGGTTTTAAAAACAGATTTTACTGTCAAACCACATTTACCATAAAAAACTTTTAAAAACACAATGAGTTTCAACTTCCATGAGTCTTCAGGTGTAAAAGAAATAGTGACACATAGAAACTTTTATACCTTATACTTAATTAGTTGTGGGTGGAGTGTTCATAAATAACTTTTTACAGTCTTTTACAGTCTTCATTAGGTGTAAAAGAAATAGTGACATACAGAAACTTTTATACCTTATACTTAATTAGTTGTGGGTGGAGTGTTACACCCACAACTAATTAAGTATACAGTAAGGTATAAAAGTTTCTATATGTCACTATTTCTTTTACACATGATGAAGACTCATAGAAGTTGAAACGCGTTGTATTTTTAAAAGTTTTTTTATGGTAAATGTGGCTTGACAGCAAAATCTGTTTTTAAAACCAATAAATCTAATATGGATATATGAACTGTCTGAACTCTGACAACATTGTACACAGATATGCTATTGGTCAGCGACCAACTGTGGATAGGTTTGAACACACGACTGCCATACTGTAAATGAAGTATAATATCTGACACATTCCCAAAAAATTTCCGTATTATTGCGGCAGTAATATGGGATCACGTCTGATGACCACGGTTTCAGTCAGTCGCCTAATAGTATGGTATTTGTCAGTGACCAAGTATCAATAGTTTGGAACAACATACACCTGGCAGACTTTAAATGGAGTGTAATATCTGACACGTTCCCAAAAATTTCTGTATTGTTACAGTAGTCATATGGGATCAAGTCTGATGGCCACGGTTTCAGGCAGTCACCTAATAGTATGGTATTTGTCAGCGACCAAAACAAAGCTGGCTGACTTTAAATGAAGTATAATATTTGGCACGCTCCACAAAATGTCTGTATTATTACCGCAGTAACATGGGATCACGTGTGATCTTGGAAAAGTTTCTCTGCTTCTACAATACAGTATTGCAAATATAATCAAAAAATATGTCTGTATTCTGCTAACAAGCAAATGGAGCAGTAAAATGGTGTACTCTGTATTGCTTTTTAAGCAAATAATCAGGATAAGGAGCAAAAAAGAAAATAGTCTGGTACTGTAGGGCTATGGATATTTGTAACAGCAGCAGCAGACAGAACATGCAATAGACCCTATTGTGCTGTATACACTGCCACAAACCTTACCTGCCTAACTCCTGCTATCACCACTGAATACATGCAGTTGGATTAGTCCTCAGAAGGACTGTTAGATCAGATGGACATATATCTTGTTGTGGAATACCTATACGTAACTAATAAACCACCAATTCTGTCACTCACTCAGCAGCACCTCTCCCTACTCTGCCTGTTTCCGGGGTACACTGTCACAAGCATAGGGTCACCAGGTCTGATATAGACCTTATGACGCTATGCGGCCAGCCAATCACTGTGATGCCACAACCAACATAGCTACGGCATTACAGTGCGTGGCAAGCAATCCCTGCATTTTAATTGACTGTCTAAAGAGCACCAAACATGTAGGGAGGGGAGGTGAAATACTCGAGGAGCGCCTGACGCGCCCCCTGTGCCGTGGGGTACTCGGCAGCCGGGCCTCTGGTTGCTTGGGGGATATCACGGTAGCTGGCCCGGTCCGTGACCCAGGGCGATCAGTAAAAAGGGGAAAATATTGGGGGATTTGGGAAAGTGTTCGTGACGCCACCTGTGGAATGCGTCTAAGGGGTGCCGCCGCTGCGGAGCAGTCCTCTGGAGCTGGTGTTACGGCAGCAGGGATGGTGTGGCTCTCCACAGGTAGAGCTAGCTCCAGGACTGCGTGGGGTGTAATGGATGGTTGTGCTGGCCGCTGTGGTGCAGAGAGGGAATGGTGGCGCAGACGGAATAATTGGACAGAGGCTGTGCGGTGCAGTCATCCGTGTCTTTACTCACAGTTCTTTAGTTCCTCAGGGTGCACTGTCAGATTGCAGCCTCCCACGTCGCGCTGCATTCACCAGGCAGGGGCTCAGCTCTTCCTCAGGTAGATCAGGGGCCCTGGCAGAACCCCACTTTCACGTGTTCCTAGCTAGACCGACTTCACGCTGGGTCTTTCTCCCTCCTGCCCTGCGCTGCCCACTCTCAATCTCGCTCGGGTGCTCTGAAGTCCCTCCTGTACGTTGGATCCCGGACCTGCTTGACCCTACTGGGGATTAGAATGCGGCTTACGATCCCTCTGTCTTCTGACAGATTCGGGGCGTACGGGTGCCGTCCTGCACTCGCCGTACCCCCTAGGAACCCTTCTTAGAACGGAGCCTGCTCCCTGCTCCCCTCCTGGGCCTCCAGACTTGGCCCTACTTGTGGAGCAGAGCTCCTTATGAGACTCTGCTCCTGGACTGTTCTTCTGAACTGTCCTGAGCTGTTCTTCTGAACTGCTCTCCTCTACTAATCTATCTGTCCTGCCACCCTAAGATGGCTTCCCTATATATACTCCTACCAAAGTGCTCCCTATAACTACTTCCTCCACCGACACCCACTACTGGTTCCCCCTACCTTTGGTTCCCCCACTCCAGCCAGGGTCAGGGCTCAGCAGAAACATATATTGCGTCTTGCCCCTCCAGCTGGCCTGGAGCAGTGTATTGTTGGATGCAGGTGTTTGGTGTTCCGGGCAGCACTCCCTCCTTACCTGAGAGAAGGAGATACCACACCTCTGGGTGAGGTGCAGTACCCCTGTGGCGACTGAACCATCAGGGGCGCCACACTCCCCCCTGGTAAAACACAGCACATCCGTGAGCTGGAACAGAGCAAAACAGGCTAAATTGACATGAAAAATTTTAAGAATGCATTCGCATATAAGACAGTAAAACATTTCTTCCCTTAATGGGAGGCACATCACTTTAATGTTACAGGGTTACATTTTTCAAGCAGTTTAAAACATTTTTCATAACGTTCTCGCAACAGGTTACAGTTCATGCTGTAACCGGGTGTCCATTTTACTTCACAAACTGCTGCAACAAGTAGCAGCATCAGGGACCCGTCCGCAAACCCTCAACGTAGGCCCTGGGCGTGGCTGAAGGGCATATGCGATCCTGGAGTTGGACCACGGCTTCCGCCACGCCAGACGGGTTTTCGTTCTGTGATCATGGTTACTAATATAAAACCAATAGGGTGCACCTTAAGAGGTGCTGAACTATTTACAATGCAAGTTCTTGGCCGTTCACTGTCCCCATCCTGGAGTCTCTATATACCCTGATGGGTACCTAAGTAAACACACGCTCAAAAAACATTATTTTCAACTTGAACTACTGCACCCTTACAGGTGACTATTTACAAAATCAGTCCCACTCGCTGGACTAATAGTGGGAACCCCGCCTGGGGTATTTCTGATTCTTACCTGACCCAGCCGGGTCATAAGGTATGTCCTGCGGGAGTGTGTCCTCAATGACGCGGTACACATGCAGGGCGAACCACCCACGTTCCCCGTGGTGGCGTGTGTACGTGATACGGTCCCCCGGATACAGATTCCAGTCGGGATGGCCTTCCTCCAGCTCGGGCTCCACATCCCGCCAGTTCACGAATATGTCCCTTTCAAAGTCGGGACTGAGGATAAGGCCCCACCCAGCCTGCAGGTGAAACTTTACCACGAGGCCTTCCTCGCGGGGGCTGGGGTGGGCCGACTCCGCCTGACGGACCTGTGCCTTTGCGGCCTTGTTCCGGGCCTCCAGGCGTTCACAGCGCGCCTACCGCGCGCGCCGCTCCTTCTCCAGCTGCCGGAGCTCCCGCCTGCAGAACTCCTTCCTCCGCAGGGCTTCGGCCTGGGTCTCCTGCGGGAACCCCATCAGGTCCCCCCCCTGGTTATCCCAGCAAAACTCTTCTCCGCTGGAGTAGGTAACCAGGGGCGCTGGTGTCAGGAGGAGCGGGCACGGCTGCTGGTCCTCGAACCGGGCGCACCAGTCGAAGTCTGGCGCGCCATACACCCACTCGGGTGCCGGAGGTGGAGGCGCCGGGAGGGCATCCAGTAGCAGGCCCGAGGCTTCAGCGCCCGGGAATGGAGGCTCCGGGAGGGCACTAGATGGCAGATCCTCAGGGTCAGCGCCCGGGGGTGGAGGTTCCGGGCTTAGCAGCTGCTCCAGCGAGGGCATGGCGGCATACGGGGAGTGCTGGGTAAAGAGGCCCAGCAGCAGGTCAGCGCTGGCAGTGCTCGGGATAGGGGATTCTTTCCAACTGCTCCTGTACTCCATACGGCCTCCTGGTTCTCCGCGAGCTCCGCCGGGGCTGAGGTGCCGCTGCTGGCATCCGGTGTCGCTTTCCGCCATGCTGCCAATTTTTCCAGCAGTTCGCTCCTCTACTTTGCGACCGCTGCTTGCTGGGCTTGCTCCACTTGTTGGCCCAGCTCGAGGACCTCGCTCTGGAGGAACTCCATGTCCTCCGGGGACAATTTCTCAGCTTCTCCCTCCAGGGTGAGGGGGTCACTTGACGCTGTGGCAGGTCAGAGGCGGAGGCTGGACTTTTGCTTCCTTCCATTCTGGCTGCCGGGTGCGGTCTGTCTAGACTGGTTAAGACCACACCCTGTCTCCATTCCTTTTCTCCTCCTCCTCTCTTCTTTCGGGGGCGGCCCCATGGCAATCTGCTGTCAGTCACTCCCTGTGACGGCCTCCCTGCCTTGACGGACACATCTATGCGGACAGTCACTGTTGCAAGGGGCAGGGTTGGCTTTTGGCGCAATTCTGGGACCCAGCCCACGATGGGAGGTTCCATTTTGTTGTCCTTTAGCATGCACATAATGGTGCCCATTCTTCTGGGGCGGGCGCCACATTCAACAACATAACACAGTCCTTTAGGCACACTTCACCCGCCAATAACGGGTTGGTCACGAATCCTGTCCGTGACGCCAGATCTCACGCGCCCCCAGGGCGGTGGGATACTCGGCAGCTGGGCCTCTGGTAGCTGGGGGATATCACGGTGGCTGGCCCAGTCCGTGACCCAGGGTGGTCAGTGCAAAAAGGGGATATTTTTATATGAGATTTTTAGGATTGTTCGTGACGCCACCTGTGGAATACGGCTAAGGGGTTCCGCTGCTGCGGAGCAGTCCTCTGGAGCTGGTGTTACGGCAGCAGGGATGGTGTGGCTCTCCACCGGTAGATCTAGCTCCAGGGCAGCGTGGGGTGTAATGGATGGTTGTGCTGGGCGTTGTGGTGCAGAGAGGGAATGGTGGCGCAGACGGAATAATTGGACAGAGGCGGTGCGGTGCAGTCATCCGTGTCTTTACTCACAGTTCTTTAGTTCCTCAGGGTGCACTGTCAGATTGCAGCCTCCCGCGTCGCGCTGCATTCACCAGGCAGGGGCTCAGCTCTTCCTCAGGTAGATCAGGGGTACCTGGCAGAACCCCACTTTCACGTGTTCCTAGCTAGACCGACTTCACGCTGGGTATTTCTCCCTCCTGCCCTGCGCTGCCCACTCTCAATCCCGCTCGGGTGCTCTGAAGTCCCTCCTGTACGTTGGATCCCGGACCTGCTTGACCCTCCTGGGGATTAGAATGCGGCTTACGATCTCTCTGTCTTCTGACAGATTCTGGGCGTACGGGTGCCGTCCTGCACTCGCCGTACCCCCTAGGATCCCTTCTTAGAACGGAGCCTACTCCCTGCTCCCCTTCTGGGCCTCCAGACTTGGTCCTACTTGTGGAGCAGAGCTCCTAATGAGACTCTGCTCCCGGACTGTTTTCTGAACTGTCCTGAGCTGTTCTTCTGAACTGCTCTCCTCTACTAATCTATCTGTCCTGCCACCTTAAGATGGCTTCCCTATATATACTCCTACCAAAGTGCTCCCTCTAACTACTTCCTCCATCCACACCCACTACTCTTTCCCCCTACCTTTGGTTCCCCCCACTCCAGCCAGGGTCAGGGCTCAGCAGAGACATACATTGCGTCTTGCCCCTCCAGCTGGCCTGGAGCAGTGTAGTGTTGGATGCAGGTGTTTGGGATTCCGGGCAGCACTCCATCCTTACCTGAGAGAAGGAGATACCACACCTCTGGGTGAGGTGCAGTACCCCTGTGGCAACTGAACCCTCAGGGGCGCCACACGCCGAGCAAGTCGAGCAGTGAGATGCTCGGGCGAGCATCGAACACTGACGCGGACGCTCGCTCATCACTAGTCATTACATCGCGTCTGCTGTGTGGCGCATCGGTTTGCATAGTAAAGACCAGAGCAGCGCCTGGTGAAAGGGAACAAGGTGAGTATGTCCTATAGTGAAAAATGACATGTTTTCCTGTGTCCACAAAAATTTTATTTTGTCTAATTTTTTTCATTTTCACAAAGGTAATTGGAGAAGATGGAACCTATAATTTATTATGCAATTTCTCCTGAATGTGACAATATTCCATATCTGGTCAATAATTACTGATTAGGTACATGACAGGGCTTGGAATGGATTGCAGATGTCATGTCACATTTGCTCAGTCAGTGAGGTGCTAAAACAGTAGAAACCTCTCACAAGTGACTCCATTTTAGAAATTAAACTCATCAAGATATACATCTTGGCTTGTGGTGAGCATTTTTAATCCTTAGATGCTTCATTTAATTTTATAAGATTGGGCGATAACCATGAAAAATTAAAATTTTCCTATTAAAATGTTGCTTTAACCTCAAATTTTCCATATCACAAGAGGTAATAAGAGAAAGAAGACCCCACAATTTGTGATGCAATTTCTCCACAGTGATGCCCCTATAAATTGAAACTGGATACAATTTTTTCAGCTTGGATGAGAAGGTGCGCTATTTGACTTTTGGAGTGCAATTTTGGCTGGAATAGATTGCTGATGCCATGCACATTAGCAGAGCCCCTGAGGTGGCAGAACAGTGAAACCAACCCCCTCACCATAAATGACATCATTTTGGAAACTATACCAATGAAGGAGTTAATGTAGGAGTGTAGTGAGTATTTTTAACCTACATGTACCTCACAGAATGTTATAACATTGAGCCGTGGTATTCAAAAAATAGAATTTTACAACTAAAATGTTAAACTACCTGGAAATATTTCATTCTCCTATGGCATAATGTGTAAAATAGATCCCACAATTTGTTTTGAAATTTTTCAATGCAGTGATAACCGATTTGGAAGTGGGGTTGTGTGTAGTCCAGGTCCAGCAAATGTTCAGCCATTTTCGCTTTTATTCTTTTAATAATTTTCTTGATTTTCTGTTGTACATTTTGACAGCCATTAAGTAACAAACAAGTGTTCTCTTCTGTTAGATAGATACAGTTGAAACCAGAAGTTTACATACATTATATAAATAGACAGATATGCATGTTTTTCTCAATAGCTGACATGAAATCAGAGTAACCTTTCCAGTTTTAGGTCAATTAGGATTACCATAATTTTTAATATTTGCCAATTGCCAGAATAATGAGTGAGAAAGAAAAGTTCAACCCTGTTATTTGTTTGACAAGTGTCAAGAAAGTTGATTTGCCACTATTTAATATAGACAGTGTAGGTACCGTCCCAATTTAGGGTCACCTTGTCGCTGGTGGGACGGCTTGTATACTTTTTTTGATCAAAAATAGTTCACTAAGTACCCTATATGTCATATGCAACTTTGCTTTACATTTATATATAATGATTGTAGGGTATGAGAGATATTTTTTGTCTTTTGTAGGTTTTTCTTCTTTTTGCTAGTGTGAACATGCTCCTATTTCTTGCATGTGTACCATCTTAGACCTCAGTTCACATTGCTTGGTTTTTTGTCTTGTTTGCATTCTGTGCAAATTAAGGGTGTGGCATCCCCTTTGTTGAGCTGGTTAGTATATATGTAGCTTACCACGGGCCTAGGTGGTCTGATATTGGGACCCGGTTCTATTTGTCTACCCTTTTATGTGCATTACTTCAACTTTGATATACAGTAAGGTTTTTAATATAGACAGTGTAGGTACCGTCCCAATTTAGGGTCACCTTGTCGCTGGTGGGGCGGCTTGTATACTTTTTTTGATCAAAAATAGTTCACTAAGTACCCTATATGTCATATGCAACTTTGCTTTACATTTATATATATTATGATGGTAGGGTATGAGAGATATTTTTTGTCTTTTGTAGATTTTGCTTCTTTTTGCTAGTGTGAACATGCTCCTATTTCTTGCATGTGTACCATCTTAGACCTCAGTTCACATTGCTTGGTTTTTTGTCTTGTTTGCATTCTGTGCAAATTAAGGGTGTGGCATCCCCTTTGTTGAGCTGGTTATTATATATGTAGATTACCACGGGCCTAGGTGGTCTGATATTGGGACCCGGTTCTATTTGTCTACCCTTTTATATGCATTACTTCAACTTTGATATACAGTAAGGTTTTTAATATAGACAGTGTAGGTACCGTCCCAATTTAGGGTCACCTTGTCGCTGGTGGGACGGCTTGTATACTTTTTTTGATCAAAAATAGTTCACTAAGTACCCTATATGTCATATGCAACTTTGCTTTACATTTATATATAATGATGGTAGGGTATGAGAGATATTTTTTGTCTTTTGCAGGTCTTGCTTCTTTTTGCTAGTGTGAACATGCTCCTATTTCTTGCATGTGTACCATCTGAGACCTCAGTTCACATTGCTTGGTTTTATAACTTGTATTTTGTATTCGCGGCTGTTGTGCCCATACTTTGTAGAAAAGTTCAACCCTGTTATTTGTTTGACAAGTGTCAAGAAAGTTGATTTGCCACTACACTGAGGTCGGAGTCATTCATAGCACCGCCGTATACACATTCGACTAGCGTTCCGGTCGTTACATCTTGACGTAGTTGGCAGGATACGGTGCTCGCTGTGGATGGTGCGTGTAGCACAGAAGGAGCTGCCGCGTCTACTGTAATAATCCAGCCCCCTTCTCCCATTGTGACCGGTAGAGACCGGTTAGTTGGTTGCTCCGCAAAGGGAGCACTGCTTAACCACCTGGCCAAGTTTGATGGGTATAACTTGCTGTTCAGTGATTGGGTAGGCAGGTTGAAGAATGCCATTGCCTTGTACGGCGTCAGCCCCCAGCTACAATCGGAAGTCGCGCTGAATGCTCTGCAGGGGGATGCGCGCAAAGTTGTCTTGTTAAAACCCAAAGACAAACGAAAGACGGTCGACGATATCATCTGCATACTAGAGAAAGCCTTCGACATTGTGGCGGCGGCAGGCTGATGTCGACAGCATTCTTCGGGATCAATTAATCGAGGGGATACGAAGTGAAGCGCTAAGGAGCGAATTGTTGCTGAAGGTGCGGAGTTCTCCTGGATTCACCTATGCCGAAATACAGGAAGAGGCAGTAGCACGGACTTTGGAAGTGAGGCCTGCTCTGCAGTGGAGTAACCTGCAAGTGGCTAACACAAGAGAGCCGAGACCAGACCCTGTTCAGGCACAGCTGGCAGTTTTACAGAAAACCGTGGAAAGCCTGAAGGAACAGGTGCAACGGATGCAAGTTCAGGAGATGCCTCTGATATGCTCGGCCCTGACTAACCCCCCTATTCCCCTATATGGGCAACCACCCTATACCTCAGGGAGGACGCTGACTGCTCCTTGACCTGATGCAGCCGGATGTAGGGCAAGAAGATCGGTTCAATGTTGGCGATGGCGAGATCTGGGGCATATGCAGCGGTACTGCCAGAAAAACCTGCCGGCTGAAATCCCGACATCGGTAAAAGAGAGGCCCTCGCTGTAGTTGGGCATACGGCGAGGCAGGAACGAAAATCAACGCCCAACGTCTGTTCCGAAGATCTGATTGCGGAGAATCCCACGTTAGAGGTGCAGTTTGCAGGAAAGTAGGTGGCGTGCTTAGTGGATACTGGATCGGAGGTGACGACCATGCCGATAGAATTTTTCAAGACGCACTTCGAAGAGGCCATCAAGACGGAGTCGGAAAATCTGCTAAGGCTGAAGGCCGCTAATAATGAAGAAATTCCAGTGGCAGGCATTGCATGGATGAAAGTACAGCTGTGCGGTCAGGAATTGGGAACCAAAGGAGTGGTGCTCGTGAAGACACAGGCGAGGCCAAATCTTCCGGTGGTTCTTGGAATGAACATCCTGAGGGAGCTGGGCTCCCTTTTGTTTGAGCGTGATGGCCGAAGATATTGGAAATGAGCGACACCTCACAAAGCCACTTAGAGGGCCCTGCAAAAGGTGGTCCGTTCGTGCGGCATTCAGAAGAGTTCGGCTGAAGGAAGAATGGTGGGAGCAGTGTATGTCCCATGCGGGTCTGCTGTTGTGATCGCCCCTGGTCAAGAGAAGCTTGTGTTGATGCCGGTAGGGATGCACAGGAAGCTGAATGATGTGGAGGTGGTTCTGGAACCGGTGGGACGGTCAGGAGGTACGGACAGTCCGATGATAGCTCGAACGTTGGCTATTGTGCAAAATGGAAGTGTACCAATGAGGTGTCTGAATCTGCAGAATCATGAGGTGACTCTGGCAGTGGGTACGAAGCTGACTGAGGTATATGTGTGTGACGAAGGAGTCATCCCCAAAAGCCAGTTCACACTGAGGGCAGACCGCCGGACCGCCTGGACCCTGTCGATGCAGGCGGCAGCTGAAGAATCCCCCACGCCCACGTGGAATGGCAGAAAGATTATGGAGATCATAGGAGTGGATGAGTCCCAGTTGGCTCCCGAGCAGGCTCGCAGACTGGAGGCTTCACTGTGGGAATATCAGGCTGTTTTCTCCAGGGGAGATGAAGACTTTGGTTGTACATAGATTGTGGAGCACAAGATACCCACAGGAAACGCCCCCCCAATTCGGGAGAGATATCGTCAGATCTCACCGAGGCTTTATCAGGAGGTCAAAGGAATGCTGGCGCAGATGCTGGATAATGGAGTGGTACGGCCAAGTCAAAGTCCTTGGGCTGCACCGGTCGTGTTGGTCTGGAAAAAGGATGGATCCATACGGTTTCGTGTTGATTACCGTAATCTGAATGTGCTCACAGTACGTCAATCCTACCCGTTGCCCCGGATCGAGGAATCCCTGTCTGCCTGGGAAAGGTGAAGTACTTCTCCACTCTTGACCTGGCCATCGGCTACTGGCAGGTGCCCGTGGCATCTCAAGATCGGCAGAAGACAGCATTCATCTTGCTGATGGGACTGTACGAATTTAATCGAATGCCCTTCGGACTGACTAATGCTCCAGGAACGTTTCAGTGGTTAATGGAATACTGGTTGGGCGATTACAATTTTGAGTCCGTGTTGATCTATCTGGAGAATGTGATTATATTTGGAGATTCGTTCGACGACCACCTGAAGAAGCTCGAGCAAGTGTTGCACCGACTGAGGGACAATGGACTTAAGATCAAGCCAATGAAATGTCACTTGTTCCAGACGCAGATCGAGTATCTGTGACATGTAGTGTCGGCTGAGGGTGTGCGGCCAGCACTGAGTAAAATTTAGGCCATTTAGGAGTGGCCCCATCCCAAGACCGTGAGAGAAGTATGGGCATTTCTCGGTTTAGCCGGATACTACCATCGGTTTGTGAAAGACTTTGCTAAAGTGGCTGAACCACTGAATGAGTTGTTGAGAGAGACGGCTCAGGGGCCCAAGAATCAGCCGATTCGGTGGACGGACCGACAATAACAGGCATTCGATCGGATCCAGGCCGCTCTTGTGCAGGCACCTTTATTGGCGTGTGCTCGCTTTGATCAACCATTCACCCTGAACACTGACAGAAGTCTCTATGGTCTGGGAGCCGTGTTAGCTCAAGAACAAGATGGGAGTGAGTGAGTCATCGCGAATGCTAGCCTGTATTTACGGGATACAGAGCGAAATCCGGACAATTACAGCTCGTTTAAGCTGGAGATGTTGGCCCTGGTGTGGGCCATGACCGAGAAGTTTGCAGAGTACCTGGCTGGGTCGGAGATTCTAATGATGGCGGACAATAATCCGCTTGCACACTTAGAAAACGCTAAACTAGGAGCCCTGGAGCAGAGAGAGGTGGCGTGGATGTCCAAGTTTAATTACCGGATCCGGTTCCGTTAGGGTAAAGAAAACTCCAGTGCCAACGCATTATCACGAGTGACCCGAGGCACACCCGAGCAGGTGGTGGATGAAGACCTCAAGGATACTGAGATCCCCGATTTGAGGCGATTGCCTGTGTTCGTGGACGTGGCACGCTCAAGTGGTGTGGCGACACGGGTCGCCACATTGCTGGGCAAGACTTTTCAAGAGTGGGCCGAGTTACAGGATTCAGACTCTGAACTGTCACGAGTAAAGAAATGGCTGAGTCCAAAGTCCTGGCCCGATGGGAGAGCAAGAGCCCGGCTGGGTGCAGAAGGACAAAAGCTGCTAAGGCAGTGGGATCGATTGGCCATAGCGGAGGGGATACTGTAATGCTGGATCTACATAGCGGCAGAGCTAGGTACCGTTGGCTGTTAGTAATCCCAGCTTCAGTGGCTCTGGACATTGCCCGGGAAGCTTATATGCGGGGTGCACACTTTGGGCCTGAGAAGACTTATCGTTGGCTGTAGCGGTACGTGTACACACCTGGCTTGGAAGAAGTTGTGAAAGAGGTGTGTGGTAGGTGCCGGGCATGTGAGCTGAATAAGTCCCTGGAACAGAGGGCTCCTGTTCAGACAATTGTGACGTCTGCCCCGTTGGAAGTGCTAATGGTGTATTATTTGTCAATCGGGTACGCCAGAAGTGGTCATCATTCATGCCTAGTCATGACTGATCACTTTACTAATTTTGCCGTTGCTGTCCCCACCAAAGATCAGACTGCTAAGTCCGCAGCTGAGGCAATTTGTAAGCATTTCATCCAGGTTTATGTGTGTCCTCAAAGGATACATTCAGATCAAGGTGCTTGCTTTCAAGGTCAGCTCATGACGGAGTTGCTGCAAGTCTATGGGATTCAGCAATCACGGACAATGCCCTACCATCCACAGGGAAATGGGGCCTGTGAACGGTTCAACCAAACCTTGCTTCAACTGCTGAGAACGCTGGAACAGAGGCAGAAGGAGCTTATGTAGGCCTACAACAATAGGGTCCATAGCACCACAGGATTCACTCCTTACGCGATGATGTTCGGTCGGCCTGGGCGAGAAATTGAAGAAGTGTACCTGACAAGCCAGAATATCATACAGCCAGTGAGTGGGTCCAGGATCATCGCTGAAGGTTTGCGGGAAATCCACCGGATAGTAAAAGACCGTGTGCAGGATCATCCCCACCAAGATCGGGGGCCTGTGCACCTAGATGAGTTCCGGGTGGATGATAAGGTGCTAGTGCGAGTCACGTGTCCGGGAGATAAGTTGAGTGACAGGTGGGAGGATACGCCCTACACAGTAGTGGAAAGGGTATTCCCAGGGGGAAGTGTGTACACAGTGGTTCTTGAAGGGTACATTGGACCCCGTTACACAATGCACAAAAACTGGCTAAGGGGGTGTATGTCCGACACACCTGCCTGTCACCCTGAGACACCTGCCCCACCTACAGCGATTGCACCAAGTAATGTTGAATGTGACTGTTGGGATGACTTGGGGGTGGAACCCTCGGACTTGCAAAGTCCGATAGCGCAAGATCCAGGTGTTCCACACACCGCCCCTGATGTTACTGTTCCACCAGATGCGGTGGACCCTCCATCGAACTCGGCAAGTACTGGTTTGCAGAGATCGAAGAGGAGCACAGCTGGTGTTCTCCAAATACGATATAATCCTGCGGAGTATGTGTTACATATGTGTTGTACGAAACCATTTGTCGGGGCGCCAAATTGTAAGTGGGGTGGATTGTAGCATGTTGGCATGTGTTTCTAGTAATGAGTTCATATTACTGATAGCATAAATTTATCCTGCAATGACTTAGTCCGGCCATTAGGGGTCAGCAAGAGACAAGTAAAGAAAAGCCCGGGGATCTGTGAAAAAGCCCGGGAATCTGAGATCCAGGAAGACCTCTGAGGGGACGAGACGTGTCTGATGTCCAGAGACAATTGGAGCTTGCAGAGACTTGAGCCGGATGGTGTGTCCAAGAAGAAACTGTGCCTTGTGAGTAACTGAGATATGTGACCAGTCACCAACTGTGTAGTTAGCTAGGGAAAGCTAGTTAGTAATCCCAGTAGTACTGAGAACTGCCCGGTGTATATCATTGCTGATGGACTGATCAGGCTTGATCCAGAGATTGCGAAAGATCTGGTATAACAAGACTTTGTGTACGTGGATACTACAAAGGAGCCCTGTTGTGAACTACACATTGAGACTGAGATCAATTCTGATTCCTGCCTGCGCCGGGATATGCTAGAGAACTTGGTATGAAGGAGAAGCTGATTAAACCTTGTGGCCAGAGATCAGGGTCTAATAAAGTTTAGTTTGTTAATTGCTTGTGTATATTAAATTAGAGAGATTTCTCTTTGCTCTTGTAGGAAGAGAAATTGTACACCGTATAGACAACGCGTTGGCTAAACATAGAGTGTTTATTAAGGGGAAAAACAAGGGTACCAGGATCCCATTGTATTAGTGTGGGAGGGGAGTGTAAGGTTATATTCCTGGGAGGACCACGTGCCACGTCCGCAGTAACTTCCTGGGTAGCCCCTGTACTGAATAAGGGTGGGAGCGGCATAGCCCAGGGGTAGTTTGGCTCATTCCTGCGAGATTGGCACTTGGGCTCTCTCGGGCTGCATAACTTGTATTTTGTATTCGTGGCTGTTGTGGCTCATACTTTGTAGGAAAGTACAACCCTTTTATTTGTTTGACAAGTATAAAGAAAGTTGATTTGTCACTACACTGAGGTCAGAGTCATTCATAGCATCGCCGTATCCCTCATACACATTCCACCAGCGTTCCGGACGTTACATCCCCAAGGATGAGTCAGACTAGTGCTAGTTCACAATTCTCTTCCTGATATATTGGCTGATTTCTTTAGACTTTCCCATGATGCTACACAAAGAAGCAGTGTTTCAGGTGTGCATTAAAATACATCCATAGGTGTGTGTCTAATTAACTCAGATGTTGCCAAAAATCAGAAGCTTCCAAACACATGACATCATCATATGGGCAGTCCAGAATTGTTTAAAGGCATAGTAATCTGTGTATATAAACAATATAGTGTATGTAAACTTTTGACTTTGCAGTAATTAATAAAAATGCCTTAAAACATTTTCTCTCATTATTTTGGCATTTGGCAAATATTAAAAATTATAGTAATCCTAATTGACCTAAAACAGGAAAGGTTTATTCAGATTTCATGTCAGATATTGAGAAAAACATGCATATATAGTGTAAGTAAACTTCTGGTTTTAACTGTATCACTTATAACTTCATGGTGCACGTGTGTCATTACACGGCAGCCAATTCTGAACAAGCTAAGCTGCAGTGTAAAGCATGTGTGAGTTACAGAGCAGCCCCCTGGACCACTAATGAGACTAGAGATGGATTTCAGACCACCCTGACTCCAGTCGACAACAATGCTGCAGTCATGAATGATAGCGCTGTCCTAATGGAGTAACGCTGGGGTGTCCTCTCCTCTAGGACTGTAGTGACGTGTGTTGAGCACAATGGATGAATTCCAATGTGAAATATCAGCCAACACTTCTGATTAGGAATCCTGCTCCTCTGTTGGAGGCTTTTATGACCAGTACATTTTCAGATGTCAGTCTAATCTATTCATTTTTATTTTTGCTCTGGGGATTGAACATTATGATAAAGAATGTGGCTGGGCAGATAAACCAGACCACAGATCAGTGGTCAGAGCATTCACAGGACAGTGTCACAGGAAGCGCAATTTACAAAAATACTGTTCCAAAACTCCTGCAGATTCTGGTGTGGAGAGAACTGACATATTTGCTGCTCGCCTTCTTCTCTACCATGTATGTGGAACCCGTCAGCTCTGCACACACAGTGAGGAGATTATCCCGACCTTTACAGCAGGCCATACATCTATAATATAACCGGAGATGCATCCCTCTGTCTGAAGCCGTTATAGACTGCGCAAACGCGACACACCAGTCTGGCTCCAGACAGAAGATCGCATGGAGCCGTTACAAGTAAGAAGAGTGTATGGTGCCAGAGACACTGAATGCATACCGCGATCTCCGGCGCCACACTTACATACTTACCTGACTGGGAGGAGCGTTGCCGCGGAGCCTCTCTTCTCACCGGAGACCGGGGCAGGAGTGAGGAGTCGGAATCAGCGCATGCACCTAGCGCTATCCGGCACCATTTTACTGAAGACACGTTTGCAGTGTGTCTTCAGCAAAATGGCGCCGGACAACGCGGTATGGGCACGCGTGTACTCGGGCGCCGCACTCCTCCTCTGGCCTCCGGCAGAACGGGACACAGCACTGGAGCACAGGGATGAAAGGTGAGTATAACTGTTTATTTTTTTTGTATGTGTGCAGCGTGATAGGGATGAGGGATGCCATACATACCAGGATTGGGGAGTGAGGGGACCACACATAGCAGGGGGGGGGCATGCATACCAGGATAGGGATGAGGGGTACCATGTATACTAGGATAGGGATGAGGGGTACCATGCATACCAGGATAGGGATGAGGGGTACCATACATACCAGGATAGGGATGAGGGGTACCATACATACCAGAATCAGGATGAGGGGTACCGTATATACCAGGATGAGGGATGGGGTGCCATGCATACCAGGATTGGGGATGAGGAAGCCATGCATACCAGGATGAGGGATTGAGTACCATGCATACCAGGATTGGGGGATGAGGGGTGCAATGCATACCAGGATTGGGATGAGGGGTGCCATATATACCAGGATGAGAGTTGGGGTGCCATGCATACCAGGATTGGGATGAGGGGTGCCATGCATACCAGGATTGGGGATGAGGGGTGCCATGCATACCAGGATTGGGGATGAAAGGTGCCATGCATACCAGGATTGGGGATGAGGCGGCCATGCATACAAGAATGAGGGATCAGGTGCCATGCATGCCAGGATTGGGATGAGGGGTGCAATGCGTACCAGGATTGGGAATGAGGGGTGCAATGCGTACCAGGATTGGGGATGAGGGGTGCCATGCGTACCAGGATTGGGGATGAGGGGTGCCACGCGTACCAGGAATGGGGATGAGGGGTGCCATACGTACAAAAATTGGGGATGACGGGTGCCATGCGTACCAAGATTGAGGATGAGGGTTGCCATGCGAACCAGGATTGGGGATGAGGGGTGCCATGCATACTAGGATTGGGGATGAGGGGTACCATGCATACCAGGATGAGGGATGGGGAGCCATGCATACCAGGATTCCGATGAGGGGCCATGCATACCAGGATAGGTATGAGGGATACCATGTATACCAGGATAGGGATGAGGGGTACCATGCATACCAGGATAGGGATGAGGGGTACCATACATACCAGGATTGGGGGATGAGGGGTGCCATGCATACCAGGATTGGGATGAGGGGTGCCACATATACCAGGATGAGAGATGGGATGCCATGCATACCAGGATTGGGGATGAGGGATGCCATGCATACCAGGATTGGGAATGAGGGGTGCAATGCGTACCAGGATTGGGAATGAGGGGTGCCATGCGTACCAGGATTGGGGATGAGGGGTGCCATGCGTACCAGGAATGGGGATGAGGGGTGCCATACGTACAAAGATTGGGGATGATGGGTGCCATGCCTACCAAGATTGAGGATGAGGATTGCCATGCATACCAGGATTGGGGATGAGGGGTGCAATGCATTCCAGGATTGGGGATGAGGGGTGCCATGCATACCAGGATTGGGGATGGGGTGTCATGCATACCAGGATTGGGAATGAGGAGTACCATGCATACCAGGATGAGGGATGGGATGCCATGCATACCAGGATAGAGATGTGGGGGGGCCATGCATACCAGGATAGGGATGAGGGGCCATGCATACCAGGATAGGGATGAGGGGTACCATGTATACCAGGATAGGGATGAGGGGTACCATGCATACCAGGATAGGGATGAGGGGTACCATACATACCAGTATGGGGGTTGAGGGGTGCCATGCAAACCAGGATGAGGGATGGGGTGCCATGCATACCAGGATTGGGGATGAGGAAGCCATGCATACCAGGATGAGGGATTGGGCGCCATGCATACCGAGATTGGGAAATGAGGAAGCCATGCATACCAGGATGAGGGATTGAGTACCATGCATACCAGGATTGGGGGATGAGGGGTGCCATGCATACCAGGATTGGGGATGAAAGGTGCCATGCATACCAGGATTGGGGATGAGGGGGCCATGCATACAAGAATGAGGGATCGGGTGCCATGCATGCCAGGATTGGGATGAGGGGTGCAATGCGTACCAGGATTGGGAATGAGGGGTGCAATGCCTACCAGGATTGGGGATGAGGGGTGCCATGCGTACCAGGATTGGGGATGAGGGGTGCCACGCGTACCAGGAATGGGGATGAGGGGTGCCATACGTACAAAAATTGGGGATGACGGGTGCCATGCGTACCAAGATTGAGGATGAGGGTTGCCATGCGTACCAAGATTGGGGATGAGGGGTGCCATGCATACTAGGATTGGGGATGAGGGGTACCATGCATACCAGGATGAGGGATGGGGTGCCATGCATACCAGGATGAGGGATGGGATGCCATGCATATCAGGATAAGGATGTGGGGAAGCCATGCATACCAGGATTCCGATGAGGGGCCATGCATACCAGGATAGGTATGAGGGATACCATGTATACCAGGATAGGGATGAGGGGTACCATGCATACCAGGATAGGGATGAGGGGTACCATACATACCAGGATTGGGGGATGAGGGGTGCCATGCATACCAGGATTGGGATGAGGGGTGCCACATATACCAGGATGAGAGATGGGGTGCCATGCATACCAGGATTGGGGATGAGGGATGCCATGCATACCAGGATTGGGGATGAGAGGTGCCATGCATACCAGGATTGGGGATGAGGGGGCCATGCATACAAGAATGAGGGATGGGGTGCCATGCATGCCAGGATTGGGAATGAGGGGTGCAATGCGTGCCAGGATTGGGGATGAGGGGTGCCATGCGTACCAGGATTGGGGATGAGGGGTGCCATGCGTACCAGGAATGGGGATGAGGGGTGCCATACGTACAAAGATTGGGGATGACGGGTGCCATGCGTACCAAGATTGAGGATGAGGATTGCCATGCATACCAGGATTGGGGATGAGGGGTGCAATGCATACCAGGATTGGGGATGAGGGCTGCCATGCATGCCAGGATTGGGGATGGGGTGTCATGCATACCAGGATTGGGAATGAGGAGTACCATGCATACTAGGATGAGGGATGGGATGCCATGCATACCAGGATAGGGATGTGGGGGGGCCATGCATACCAGGATAGGGATGAGGGGCCATGCATACCAGGATAGGGATGAGGGGTACCATGTATACCAGGATAGGGATGAGGGGTACCATGCATACCCGGATAGGGATGAGGGGTACCATACATACCAGTATTGGGGTTGAGGGGTGCCATGCAAACCAGGATGAGGGATGGGGTGCCATGCATACCAGGATTGGGAATGAGGGGGGCCATGCATACCAGGATGCGGATGAGGGCCATGCATACCAGGATAGGAATGAGGGGTACCATGTACAGTACAGACCAAAAGTTTGGACACACCTTCTCATTTAAAGATTTTTCTGTATTTTCAAGACTTTGAAATTTGTACTTACACACTGAAGGCATCAAAACTATGAATTAACACATGTGGAATTATATACTTAACAAAAAATTGTGAAACAACTGAAAATATATCTTATATTCTAGGTTCTTCAAAGTAGCCACCTTTTGCTTTGATGACTGCTTTGCACACTCTTGGCGAGCTTCAAGAGGTAGTCACCGGAAATGGTCTTCCAACAATCTTGAAGGAGTTCCCAGAGATGCTTAGCACTTGTTGGCCCTTTTGCCTTCACTCTGCGGTCCAACTCACCCCAAACCATCTCGATTGGGTTCAGGTCTAGTGACTGTGGAGGCCAGGTCATCTGGCGTAGCACCAGGGGCGTACATAGAAATCATGGGGCCCCATAGCAAAAGTCCAAACTGGGCCCCCCTTCCCCGTAAAAAAAAATCTGCAACGTAACTGGAATCACAGTGTATAGGCGCAGTCACAAAAGGACATAGCTATCTACTTTGGAAGACAGGGAAATGGACATGTCTTGTAGCATATACATAGTAAATGTGCCCTTACTGAAGCCTTTTTATTGTTCTCAACCCTTTTATCGCCGTATAGATTTAAATACCCCCAAAAAAGCATCCAACACACTGTATGATAACCCCTACAGTAAATTACCCTACTGTAACCCCCACATGCACTGTATGATGACTCCATAGTCCCCCCAGCAAAGTATGATGTCCACACAACCACCCACACAATATGATAGCTCTGACAGCATCCAAACACAGTATGATGGTCCACACACACTCCCCATAGCAACCCCCCCTAACACAGTATGAAGGTCCCCGCAAAGTATGATGATCCCCACAGACCCACATTGTATGATGATCCTCACACAGTTTGATGGCCCCATAGCCCCTCCACAGGACCTCCAAACATTATGATGAAGGTACCCACAGTATGATGGTCAGCACATTTCCCCCTCACACAGTAAGCAGCACAGTGGCTCAGCGGTTAGCACTGCAGCCTTGCAGCTCTGGGGTACTGGGTTCAAATCCCACCAAGGACATCATCTGCAATGAGTTTGTATGTTCTCCCCGTGTTTGTGTGGGTTTCATCCGGGTTCTCTAGTTTCCTTCCACACTCCAAAGACATACTGATAGGGAATGTAAATTGTCAGCCCCAATGGGGACAGTGCTGATAATGTCTGTGAAGTGCTGTGGAATTAATGGCACTATATAAGTGAGTAAAATAAATATATACTGTATTTTGCGGATTATAAGACGCACCCCAAATTTTGGGGTGCAGAATAGGAAAAAATATTTGTTGTTTATTTTTAAATAAAATGGTGTGCCTCCTGAGGGGGGGTCACAGGAGCCAGGCTCACACATACCGGAGACTGGCGGGAGAGGAGGCTACGGCAGGAGACGGGCGATGCTGCGGCCCCACCCTCAGAGGAAATGTCAGTGATTCAAGGCGGTGGTGGTGGCAGCGGGAGCTAGGCGAGTTCAGCGAGGCGATGCTGCGGCCCTGTCCTCAGAAGTCGGCGGTGAGCGGAGGCGAGGTTCCCTATCCTGTACATAGCCCTGCGCTGTGCTTTTGTAAAATGGCCGCCGGAGCATGCGCAGATCGAGATCTCTAGAGAACTCGGCCAGCTCCCGCCGCCACCACCACCACCTTGAATCACTGACATTTCTTCTGAGGGCGGGGCCGAAGAATCGCCCCGCTACTGCCGCAGCCGCCGCCAACCTCCTGTGTTTGGAAACCCTATCCGACACCGCCCCCCAAGTAACCATAACTTTTCATTATAAGACGCACACCCTTTTTCCTCCCAAATTTTGGGGGAAAAAGTGTGTCTTATAATCCGAAAAATACAGTGAGTAAAATAAAATAAATAAATAATATTGGCCCCCACAGTAGTCCCCACCACAATATGATGGTCGCCACAAGCCCCCCACATCATATGATGACCCCCTTTCAGTAGTCCCCATCACAGTATAAGACCCCACAGACCCTTACAAGTCCTGACTAGGAGAGCATGAGCTGCCGTGCAGATAAATGTGTGTAAAGCAGTAATTTATACAATTTATTAATGTTCAGCTCTAATCCTCTCTGGTCCCAGAAGTTCCTCCTCAAGCCTTTTGGTGATCGACACAGGACAGTGTGACAGTAGCTCTAGCTCGGTGTGAAGGAGGCTTCCTGACTCTCTTTGTGCACAATCACAGCCCTCCTCCCTATAAACCTGTAAATAGTTAGCAGAATTCTATTTACGACCCCTCCCCCTGCCTTAACACCCGCACATCCAACAATCAGCATGCAGGTGGAAACTCATCTGACTGAGTCATTTCACACAGAGAGCCCAGCGCTGCCCTGCTAACCTGCAGTGTCAGCTGAGTGTCACCCCGGCCTCCAGGACGCTCCCTCTGTCTCCATTAGCCAGGCTCCAATGATCACCACGCTCCGGGTGCTCAGCTCCTCTCTGCTGTGCACGCAGCGCAGTGATCTAGAGGGGCGTGTCTATGGAGAGAGCAGCCGGCTCCGGGCCCCCTGAACGCTGGGGCCCCATAGCAGTCGCGTGGTCTGCCTCTATGGGCGGTACGCCACTGCGTAGCACCCCATCCCTCTCCTTCTTGGTCAAATAGCCCTTACACAGCCTGGAGGTGTGTTTGGGGTCATTGTCCAGTTGAAAAATAAATGATGGTCCAAATAAACGCAAACAGGATGGAATAGCATGCCACTGCAAGATTCTGTGGTAGCCATGCTGGTTCAGTCTGCCTTCAATTTTGAATAAATCCCCAACAGTGTCACCAGCAAAGCACCCCCACACCATCACACCTCCTCCTCCATGCTTCACGGTGGGAACCAGGCATGTAGAGTCCATCCGTTCACCTTTTCTATGTCGCACAAAGACATGGTGGTTGGAACCAAAGATCTCAAATTTGGACTCATCAGACCCAAGCACAGATTTCCACTGGTCTAATGTCCATTCCTTGTGTTCTTAAGCCCAAACAAGTCTCTTCTGCTTGTTCCCTGTCCTTAGCAGTGGTTTTCTAGCAGCTATTTTACCATGAAGGCCTGCAGCACAAAGTCTCCTCTTAACAGTTGTTGTAGAGATGTGTCTGCTGCTAGAACTCTGTGTGGCATTGACCTGGTCTCTAATCTGAGCTGCTGTTAACCTGCGATTTCTGAGGCTGGTGACTCGGATAAACTTATCCTCAGAAGTAGAGGTGACTCTTGGTCTTCCTTTCCTGGGGCGGTCCTCATGTGAGCCAGTTTCTTTGAAGCGCTTGATGGTTTTTGCAACTGCACTTGGGGACACATTCAAAGTTTGCCCAATTTTTCGTACTGACTGACCTTCATTTCTTAAAGTAATGATGGGCACTCGTTTTTCTTTACTTAGCTGCTTTTTTCTTGCCATACTACAAATTCTAACAGTCTATTCAGTAGGACTATCAGCTGTGTATCCACCTGACTTCTGCACAACACAACTGATGGTCCCAACCCCATTTATAAGGCAAGAAATCCCACTTATTAAACCTGACAGGGCACACCTGTGAAGTGAAAACCATTTCCGGTGACTACCTCTTGAAGCTCATCAAGAGAATGCAAAGAGTGTGCAAAGCAGTTATCAAAGTAAAGGTGGCTACTTTGAAGAACCTAGAATATAAGACATATTTTCACTTGTTTCACACTTTTTTGTTAAGCATATAATTCCACATGTGTTAATTCATAGTTTTGATACCTTCAGTGTGAAAGTACAATTTTGAAAGTCATGAAAATACAGAAAAATCTTTCAATGAGAAGATGTGTCCAAACTTTTGGTCTGTACTGTATACCAGGATAAGGATGAGGGGTACCATGCATACCAGGATGAGGGATGGGGTGCCATGCATACCAGAATAGGGATGAGGGGTACCATGCATACCAGGATGAGGGGTACCATACATACCAGGATAGGGATGAGGAGTGTCATGCATACCAGGATGGGGGTGAAGGGCCCATGCATACCAGGATAAGGCTGAAAGGGCCATTCATACCAGGATTGGGTATGAGAGACCATGCATACCAGGATGAGGGGTGCCATGCATACCAGGATTGGGGGTGAGGGGTGCCATGCATACCGGGATTGGGGGTGAAGGGTGCCATGCATACGAGGATGTGGATAAAGGGTGTCATGCATACCAGGGTAGGGATGAGGGGTGTTATGCATACCAGGATATGGATGAGGGGTGCCATGCATACCAGGATAGGGATGAGGGGTGCCATGCATACCAGGATAGGGATGAGGTGTGATAGGCATACCAGGATAGGATGGGGGCAGCACATAACAGCATGGGATAACAGGATTGGGGAGCACAAATACCAGGATGGGGGCAGCACAAATACCAGGATGTTGGCAGCACATACCAATAAAAATGCTCGCTACCCGGGCGTAGAATGGGTTCAATAGCTAGTATTGTATAAAGCCGGCAGCCATCACTCCTAACTCCTCCTAACACATGCATGTTCCATTTGGCTGAGCATGTGTGTGCTCATATCTGAGAAAAAGCATGAAGACCCCTAAACACATTAGTGCAAAGTCAGCTGAACCCGCCAATTTACTATATCTAACGT
This sequence comes from Phyllobates terribilis, assembly GCF_046119375.1. NCBI lineage: Eukaryota > Metazoa > Chordata > Amphibia > Anura > Dendrobatidae > Phyllobates > Phyllobates terribilis. The sequence goes on from NW_027362768.1 coordinate 315,297,689, forward strand.
GTATTGTGGGTCTCTCAACCCATGACAAACTGCAACGTCCCATACTTTTGTTTTAAGCTTTTGCTTTGAGATAAGTCGTCCTTAGAAGGGCCTGGCAGTCAACTACTCCTCTTTCTCCTTAAAAACTGCACGCCTATTTAGGCAGAACCACCTACATGTGTATAGGGAGGACAGGCAAGATGGCTGACTGCCCTTCCTGCATTATACAAACATGACTTATTTGTGTAGGCTCTGCTGTTTATGATTTTTGTAGGACTTTTACTGTTCCAATCAAAATTTTTGAACCCCCAATAAAAATTAGGTTTCTTTGCAAAATTCACAAAGTTTCTGCTGTTTCCAATAAACCAATCAAACAAGAACAGTGTAAATGAGGCAAAATAAATAATATAACATCACTACTGCATAAGAGGCCACTAATAATGGAGATTATACAGAAACTTTTATAGATTGTTCTTCTTTTTATTTTTCCATAAATGATGTTATTATCATGGAAGGTGATGGAGCAGATGATGATGATGACTCCACTCCTCAGGCCTCGGCTTGCACTTGTGCTGTTTTTAGAAATCCAGGTCTGCATCACACATGACGGAGAGGTGAAGAGCAGGAATGTTTTCCTGAATCCCTCTAGGATGTTCATCCTACAACACTGCGTTCAACCATATGGCCTTCTTTCTGTCCATGTCCAGGCAGGTGAAGGAGCAGCCGCTTCCTTCTGTCTATCCATGTCCAGGTGGGTGAAGGAGCAGCCGCTTCCTTCAGTATATCCATATCCGATTAATGAAGGAGCAGCCGCTTCCTTCTGTCTGTCCTTTTCCACCACATTGTAGATGAGTCGTCCAGATGGTGACATAGCAAGTATGACTGGAAGAATTCCTCCAATTTCAGCCAATAATTACTTACTATGTTGATCCAGAGGAAGGCGAAAAATAACCCCGAAGACTAGTTGTTGGATAATCCTCATATCAGGGGAAAAAAATTCCTTCCTGACCCCAAATATGGCGATCGGAATGAATCCCTGGATGGTTGGTGCTCTAATCTACTTGGATGTTATGTGGTGGAAGCTCGGTAGGTTTGTCAAAGTCCGGTTAATAAGAAAGTCCAGTGTAGTTGTATCGTCCGATTAAAGGTTCATTCCTAGATGTTGCTGGAATGGGGCTGATTTCTCTCAGCCTAATACTCCTGTAAGAAGAGAAATATACACGTCTGAGAATCAGCCCCTCACATACAGTATATACTGTATACAGGGGGTGTAAGAATAAGGTGTATAGTGTGTATGTGTGTTACTGGGCAGTGATATAGATGTCCCTATATGATATACTTACAGAAGTCCCATGGGAATGGTGGATCGGCTGTGCCGGATTCCACTTTGCTCCAGTCTATGGAGTTGAAGAACGGATGGGATCTGATGGACGATATAATAGCCAATCGAGAGAATGGAATTTTGCAGAGGAGCTGGAAAATGAAAGAGACCATTAGTCATGACATTATATATTATTAGTAGCAAGTTATTACACAATGTCTATGAACTGTCCACATCTTATGTTCATATCTTCTTATCACCCTCCATCATCCTGTCTTCATCTGATCCTACTCACCCCTTCCATGATATCGATGGCATCAGGGCAGATGCTTGGTGGATAACAAGGAACATCATTCTGCAGTGATTCGCAATATTCCTCTTTTGAGCCGAGGCTATAGAACGGCTGATCACCTACAATCATCGTAAATAGTAGGGCGCCAAAGGAAAATGAGTCCACCTGATAGTTGTGGTCTTCTCCATACATTATCTGTGGGAACATGAGACAGGAAATGAGCTGAATACACTAGTGAGAGGATTTACCCACAGGCCATGAGGACCGATCTGTGATTAGATATGAGCAGGATACATAGGCATCAGAGTATTACTCAGTCCTATCAGCATCAATCAGACGGAGGTTCCTTACCTCTGGCGCAGCGTAACCAATAGAGCCTACTAATTCATTAAATGTTTCCTTCTCAAACACTTTTATTGCTGATGAGCCAAAGTCAGCGATTTTGATGTGTCCGATGTCATCTAGGAGAATGTTCTCAGGCTTCAGGTCACTGCAGGAAAAAGAGCAGATACTGATTGTGAGGAGGATAATTCATAAAAAGAACGTAATACAATAGATATGTAAGGAAGGAGACAACAGGGAGTCAGAGGTGATATATTTATGTCTGTAGCTGAACTGATTACCGATGTATGATGCCTTTTTCATGAAGATATTGGATTCCGCAGACCATCTCTGCTGCAAAGAGCCTATGGAGAAGAAAGTAGAGGATCAGTGGTTACACACACAATCATACAGAGAGCATGAGGAGATCACACACCTGTCCCATGCACATGCACATCTTCATTTTCTCCTGTTGTCATTGTCCATTGCTGGGATTACAATGTACGGGCAAAAGATTATTAGGATTCAGTTATAAGACATTTACCTTGTTGCCTTTATATCATAAGGCATTGATTTTTCCATGTGATCAAACAGGTCTCCTCCAGCCATGTAGTCCATCGCTATGATGTATTGATTAGGTGTCTCCATAAATCCCCGCAGAGAGGTTAGGAAACGGCACCCAGTGGCCCTTTTCAGGACTTCTATCTCAGTAATGACTTTGTCCTCAGCACGACGACTCTGGTCCATGATTTTGACAGCCAGCAGTTCTTCACTGATCGGATCTGATGCCAAGATGACCTGAAGGAAAATCACAACAGATCAGACCAAACTCTGTCATCCCACAGGAATCAGTCTAATGCAGAGCTGGATAATGTGCGTCTCACGGACCGAGACAGCAAAAAGGCTGTCCCAATGCCACCGCTATCCGCACATCCTCAGTATGCAGACACAGGTAAATACATTGGTGGAAGAGGGGCTGCCAACTACTTCTTCCACCAATCAGCATGTGAGACAGCAGACGTGATGACTTCATTACATCGTGTCTGCTGTATGGAAAGTCAGTTCACCGGAGACAGGAGCAAAGTGTTGGGGGAACGGGACCGAGGTGAGTATGTGCTGGTTTCTTTTTTTCCCCCATATATGTATGAGATGTTTGCATGTATATAGGAGGCCATGAGGGGCTCATACTGTATGTAAGAGGCAATGTGAGGGCTCATACTGTAAATAGTAGGCAATGTGGCGGCTTATACTGTATATAGGAGGCAATGTGGGGGCTCATACTGTATATAAGAGACAATGTTGGGGCTCATACTGTATATAAGAGGCAATGTGGGGGCTCATACTGTAAATAGGAGGCAATGTGGGGGCTCATACTGTAAATTTGAGGCAATGTGAGGGTTCATACCTTAAATAGGAGGCAATGTGGGGGCTCATACTGTAAATAGGAGGCAATGTGGGGGCTTATACTGTATATAGGATGCAATGTGGGGGCTCATACTGTATGTAGGAGGCGATGTGGGAGTTCAAACTGTATATAAGAGGCAATGTGGAGGCTCATACTGTATATAAGAGACAATGTGGAGCTCATACTGTATATAGGGGACAATGTGGAGGTTCATACTGTATAAAGAGAGGTAATGTGGGGCTCATATTTTATATAGGGTCTATGTGAGGGCTCATATTGTATATAAAGAGGCTATGTGGGGGCTCGCTCTGCATATAGAGAGGCTATGTGGAGGCTTAAGCTATATACAGGTGGCTATGTGGGGGCTCATACTTTAAGGGGCAATTTTGGGGCTCATACTGTATATAGAGGACTGTGTGTGGGCTCATACTGTATATAGAGAAGCTATGTGGGGGCTTACACTTTATGTAGGAAGTTGTGTGGGAGTTCATACTGTAAATAGGGCGCTGTTATTGGGCTCATACGGTATATAGGGGGTGTCAGCAATACGTAATTTTGCTCAATTTAAGTGATAATATAAAATACTAATTATAATTGTAATAAATATGTTAATTTTAATATTGAGCAGAATAGATTGGGGAACACGGAAGAGTAGAAATTCACACTTACTTTTCCGAAGCCTCCCTCTCCAAGATCTTCATGGAAATTGAGATTGGAAAGGTCAATATGATTTTCTGTGCCGACCAATTCTCTAAAGGGTAAAATACGGAAACTGGCTTCATCAAGGTCTTGTACTGGCATGACCGCTGTGCCGGAGGGTGTCTCAACGCTTCCATCTGCTGAGATGATAAAAGAGTTATTGATAAATATAAATACATTACATTTTTAATCAAATTTCTGTAATTAAGCTGAAAATGTCTGACATTTGTGCCCTGATTCATCCAAACTGTCGAATGTAGAAAAATTGTCCTGTTGCCCATAGCAACCAATCACAGCTCAGATTCCATTTTTTCACATTCTATGGAACAGTGAAAGCTGCATTGTGATGGGTTGCTGTGGCAACAAGGAAAGTATTTCTGCAATTTTGATAATCAAGGCCTGTCAACCCCCAGTCTATTATACTAAACTGTTTCCATCTTACCTGGAGCATCTTTATCCAGTGATGTGTGTGGTGGGGAAACAATCAGGTGTTTGGTCTCTGGGATGGAGATGTTCTCATCTGGTGACCTGGCCCTTTGTAATGCACCATTCCCATTGACAATGGGTTTGGCATAGAAAAGACGTCTCCTACATTGGACAACCCAGTCTCTGTTGTTTCTGATTCTCTTCTGGGCTGCCGCTCTTTGTAGGTTTTGAGTCTCTTGGCTTTCAGAACTGGAGAATGAGACATGTCTGGGTCTTCCTTGGCCAACCTCTTCCAGCTCTAATTCTACGCTGATGATATTTCTTCGCTTATTGAGGATGGCATCTTTGTTCCTCCTCCTAATTTCAGGGACAAGTTCTCCGATTTTTTTTATGGAGATAAGAATGGCCCTGTGAAGTTGATTATCTGCGGAGTCTGCAGAGTCAGATTCCATGAGGTTCTCCATTTTCCTTTTCTCTATAAGGATCTCGTGTCTCTTGATCTTTCTCATTTTCTCCAAATTCTGTCTTTTGGACGCCATTTCTGAGGTGTCAGTGTCCATGTCCAGTACTATAAAGTCTTTTCGCCCTAAAGCGAACAGTGGTTTTTGCTCTTCAGCAATTCCTCTCCTCTGTCTTAGAACCCGATCTCTTTGGGCTCTTCTCCTCTCTTCCTCCATTATAAAATTAGCTTTTGCTTTGTTTACAATGAAACGCATAGCAACTACCTCACCCTCGAAAGTCTGCAAGGCAGTGACTTCTCTTCGGCCGGAACACTGGGATATAGAAGGTGATGATGTCATCATACCAATTATGACATGTATTTAATTGTGATGTCATCAGACTAGGGTCCTGTTTTGCGTTCATGAGGTCTCAATGGAGACATTATACCAGGACTTTAGTTTGTATTTTTGTCATTAAATGAAGTAACACTTGTTAAATGGTGATCTTTTATCTCTATATTAGCAGAATCCTTCATTCTGTCTGTTTTTCTCCATATTCTTTTATTGCTTAATTCTGTCCAATTATTGTACATTTTGTCATCAGGTCCACAATCTCCATTTTGTGGGGTGTTCACATTTAGCGTTTAAGCTACAGTTTATCCTCCTGGACATTACAGGAGAGCTGTACCTTCCTATATAATGTATTTTTGAACTGTTGACTCCTTTTTGCATTATGTGTCATAGAAGTATCAGGTGGTCTTTGTCATTTTATTCTAGTTCCACCTTGTGACCAGGGCCGGCTTTAGACAAATTGTGGCCCTAGAAAAAATTCAAAGTGGGGCCCCAGATTCTGAAATACTGCGCTAACAACAGCATTACAGTCAATTCAGTACATTGAAGTGAGTTTTGAGCTAATAACAATGTCTTTAAGCGCCAAGAAGCCACTCAGAAGAAAGACAAAAGGAGTAAAACATATCACAAGGTTGTGTTCTTTGCTGACTACAAGCAGTTAAGCCACTAAAAACACAGTTTCACAGGTTTCCTCACTCTAGTTGTAGCCTACAAAGAACACAGCTTTGTAATATGTTTTATTTCAGTACATGAAAAAAATAATATGTGGAAAATATGTAAATCAAAAAATATTATTACAACGTTGAATTTTGCATTGAAGGCTTATTTGTCACGCATGCACAATATCATGCAATGTCTTGTGAATACAGTCTTGTCATCTATATGCTTAGTCCGAACAATCATACGTGTGAGATCTTTTCATTACCGTCTGTAGATACTTAGAACTAAGTAAAGAAATAATAAAGTCCTGCTGAGACCAGCATAAATACAGCCATAGATATCATTTTACACTTTGCCAAACACAAATAATAAAAAATAACTTAACATCTCTTACAGGTTTAGTCAAAGGGATCCACAACTTAAATAACTAGAAAATGTTCAAGCAAATGGTTTCTAAAGGAGCCCTTACAGGTCTATGTAATAAAACTGGCAACATAGCGAATGCTTTCTAGAAGCGAACCTTTCTGGCTTTTTCTGAAGCAAAATCTTTAATTATTTTGGAGAAGTCCAGATTTCTACGAATGTCCCGCTCAATTACAACCTCAGCTAGACCAATAAAGCGATCTTGTAACATTGATGACCTTAAATTATTTTTTATCACTTTGAAAAGTGAGAAACTTCTCTCGCCTGACGCTACGGTCACAGGAACACTCATTAGGACACACAACTCCACACTAAGATTTGGGAACAAATCCAAAAGGTTTGTACAGTAAATGTAAGTAAGCATGTTCAATGGTGAATGGGAAACATCACCTGGGATGCTCCTAATTGCTGAACACATTTCAAAATTCAAGTCATTGAGATCAACATCACCCATTTCTTCTGAAGAGTGTTTGCAGCATTCTACAAGCCTCTGCTCATCTTTCACAGCTTCCATTTCCTCCTTCTTAAAAAGGAACCCAAAAAGGTGGTAAAAATCTTTCACCTGAGAAAACCTCTCAGTTATGACCACAAGTGTCGCATCAATCAAGGTTAAAGACAAAACCCTCTTCACCATTTCCTCGGGAGTGCTGGACGTTCATAATCAAACATTTTTCTTTTTTTTGGTTTTCTTTTTATTGGGAATGAAAACTCTACATCTGCTTCTTCAGCTATACTATTTGCAATATAATAACCTGATTCAAAACCATCTTCCCTGTAATCTTACAGAAAATGAAGTACAGATTCAGTTTCTTAAGAGTGTCCATGCCAACTTTTGTTTTCTGAAAGATCTTGCTTGCACCATTAATATGTTATAAGACATCATACCAGGCAACAATGCAAGTGATGCAAACTGACCAGAAGAAATGTCATTCTTGGCCTCCGCAGCTTTTACATCAGCTTTTTTTGATGCAGCATAGATGACAAGGTCTTCAAGCGCAGAACAAACTTCCCTTAGGTCGTAGCGAAGAACTTTTACACTGTAAATCCGACATTCCCAGCGAATAGAAATAACTGTATAGCCGAAACATCAATGCTATGATGTGAGTGCGGAGGGAATCTTCCCACATTCACCAAATTATACCAGCTCTTAATAACCAGTATATATAATGAGGAAACAGAGTTATGATGGCAAAAAAATACATATTTTATTTTATTAAAGACAAAAATTCATATAGAAAAAAGACAACTGTAAATGTGCAAGGGACAGCAACAGCTGTACAGCAAGTGGGTCCACAACCCAAAAGGAATGCCTAGTAAACATTGCAATTATAAAAGGCTGCAGGCATGAATCATAAAGTGCAGCACAGGTAGGGCATAAAACCATACACCTATATTAGCTAAATGCCAATGATAAACGTGTCCATGACATCCGTATCAATTACCCCATAACTAGGCACGCTAATAAGGTGATGGTCTTACCAGTGGTAAGGGCTGTGGGTGAACTGGCAGCACAGTGGGCGTAGTGGAGTACCCCGACGCATGTTTCGAGGCATCCGCAGCCGCTTTCTCAAGGGGCGGTAGCAAAGAAATTTTACTCTGTGAATCCAACATTCCCAGCGAGTATCAGACAGTGATTTGATGGTCAGGTTGGTTACATTTTTCTTTGAAGTTGCACATTGCAGTGTTGATGAGCTGAAGAGCACATACATTTGCTGCAATACTCCAAAGAATGTGACAGAGAGAACAGATGATTTAGCAGCATCAATGATGACTACATTAAGAGTGTGGCTACTTCAGGGCATATACAATGCTCTTTTATTCATGGCCGATGTAAATACTTTTATGGCCAAAAATGACAAAAGCATTTTCGGACTGATACCTTTATTGGCTAACCAGAAAAAATATATATGCAAGCTTTCAGAGCACAGAGGCTCCTTCTTCAGGCAGGATTGCAAATGAATTAATAAGACAAATGAATAAGGCATCATCCTTTACACCTCAAGAACAAATGTCCTGCTGTAATATCTCTTAAATGTTGTGCCTCCTAAAACCAGGTGAGGAACAATCAGAGAAAGGTATAATAGAAACAAGTCACCAATTCTGCATTTATCACCCACTCCTGGTTTTGGCTCCCACTCCTGAGAAAAAATACTGACCAAATACTGATAGTGGGGCCATAGCCTAACACTTGTTCTACAATAGGCAAATAGTGCTCCATCCTTCCCGAGTCTCGCCGTATGTCTAAGCAGTACTGTACAGTCACATATGGGGTATTTCTATGTTCAGCAGAAATTGTGGGACAAATTTTGGTGCCATTTTTACCGATTTTCCTTTATGAAATGTAAAATTTGGGGCTAAAACTAAATTTTTCTGGAAAAGATGTAATTATTTTTCTTCACTGCCCAATGGTATAAAATTCTGTGACACCTTTGGTGTCATTATCACTGCATCCCTAGATGAATTTATTGAGAGGTGAAGTTTGTAAAATGGGTCACTTGAGGGAGGTTTTGTAAATTTTTTTGGAAAATTGAGAAATTGTTGATCAACTTTTAACCATTCTGACTTCCTAACAAAAAAAAATATTTAAAAAACGATGCTGATGTTAAGTAGACATGTGGTAAATGTTAATTATTAACTATTTTGTATGATATAACTATCTGGTTTAAGGGTATAAAAATTAAAAGTTTGAAAATTGTGAAATTTTCTCCAGAATTTCCCATATTTTCACAAATAAACACAAAAAATATCGCTCTAAATTTACCACTAACATAAATTACAATGTGTCGCGCTCAGGAGTTATTACCTCATAATGTGACACTGGCCAGAACTGTAAAATGTGGTTTGGACAGGAAGGTGAAAATAGGCTTCAAGGTGAAAGTGTTAATAACATCTCCCATTTGTGAACTTTACATCAGCCTCATTTTTCCATTACTTTTTTATTTTGTTAGAATGTTATAAAGGTTAAAGCTTTAATAGCAAATTTAGATCTTTTCAAGAAAACTTTCAAAGCCTTTTCTACGGCCCTATTCAGGCTTGAAGCGACTTTGAGGGACCGACTTATTGGGAGATTGGGAAGTGATACCATTTTAAAAACTGCACCCCTCAATGTTGCTGCTGTCAGAAAGTTTGTTAACCCGTCACGTGCTACACAGAAATTTACACAAAGTGCCATAAAAAAATGAAAAATTTTATTTTTTCCACTAAATCATTGTTTTTAGACTAAACCTAGGCAAAGTGCGGCCCATGAACAAAGGAGGAGAACAGCTCAGCATATATTGCAAAAAGTATTTATTTAGTAATACACAATAAAAACACAAATAGGAAATCAGACAATGTGGTAGTGTCAGATGGTAAAGTGCTTACAGGTCTGGTAAATATATTATAATATGCTTGTAATATATCCGTGAAATTACACAATTGCACGTTGCCCACAATGATAATTGAATTATAAATAATAATAAGTTTAAACAAGTGAACTAGGATAGAAATCACAGGATTAACACATATAACATGATCCCACTGACTGCTAAATGAAAGGGGATGGGGGTGAAACAATGTTCTTAGTATTAAGCTATGTGCCCATCTCTAAAGCCAAAATCATGTTACAACCAGCGGGATAATTACCTGACAGGGAAGCACAGCACGGGCGGAAGTAAGAAAGTGGTGAGGGTGATAGCCCAACGTACGTTTCGCGGCGTCCCAGGCCGCTTTCTCAAGGGCAAGAAGTGATGTCCTCATAGTGACCCAAGATGCATATATATTCATCTCTCCCCTTAGAATCTGGAGTGCAGACAGCTGGTCGGTGAGGCACGTACCAGGTAGTGGCCAGCTATACCGGGGGTGTGCCTCGCGGATCACATGATGTGGGGCCAGTATGCCACACACGGCACATGCGCGCGGCTCAGGGAGCACACTGCGCATGCGCCCCAGCCGTCAAACCACAGAACCGCGCATGCGCGGAAACGAAGTCCCACGCAGGCGCAGGGTGGCCCTCAGACGGCCAGGCGCGCGCGCGCCGCAATCCCCACTGCGAGCACGCGCTCAGCCACGTTAGGAAGCAGCATAGCAGCACTCATTATAAAAGAATTAGGATAAACAGGGAGAGCAGCGGTGAGACAAAGAGGGAGCCTAATGATCATAGATGGAAGAAGGGCCAAAGAAATAGATACTGCATACAGCAAAGTTTTTTTCCAAGAAAAATACATATAAATCTAAAAAATCACATAAGTATAATTAGCAGCAATTGTAGATTCTGATGATCATAACTTCCGTCTAGGCATGAGATCCAATGTGTATATCCAAGTCTCACTGATCTCCAGGCACAAGTGGGGTTATAAGGACTTTCAGGAGTATGGACTAATAAAAGAGGAAAAGAAACAAAAGAAAAGACAATGATTAAAACCATTAGAATTAAAATCACATGAAAAATAATAACTCCTCTTATAATCACCCAACCCACATGTGTAAGTACATACATGTGGGGATAGAGGTATACAGGATAAACTTACAGCTACAAAAATGAGTGCAGCCCATGTACGGCCCTCTGGCTGTTCCAGTCCAACTCACTGACCTAGACAGCTACAGGGCTGAAAACACTGGCCCACAGGCCGCACCATTCGACCACCTGGAGTCCCGATATCACAGCTATCTGCCTCCTCAAGAAGCAGATAACTGTCAACACAATGGTGGAGGATGGAGCTGCTGGTTCCTCCTTCCACCACTCAGTTTATGGGACTCAGACAGCAAATGTGATGATGTCATTACTAGTGATGAGCGAGCACTAAAAAACTCGGGTGCTCTTTGCTCGGGTCGAGAAAATCGTAATGCTCAGATGCTGAACCCGAGCAACGAGCCCAATGTAAGTCTATGGGAAACTCGAGCACTTTTCCAGCGGTTCCCCCCGCAGAGATGTGCAGGGGGCCTAAAAATTGCCCTAAACAATGGGAACAGTGCTGAAATGACATGGGAACTCAGGCATCTCTGACTCTCAGGTCACTGCCGTGAACAATGTTGTCAGAGTATTACGCCACTTTTACGGACCAACAATAAAACATACAAAAACTAAACCAAAATGGATGTTCCTGGAAAAAATGTTAAGGGACATTTTTTCCAGGGTAATGACTTGTATATAAGGCAAAAAAAACAAACACAAAAACAAAAATGCTCCTTTACACCTTGGGCTATGTTCACACGTAGCGTTTTTGATGCGTTTTTGCACTTTTGCATTGCTTTCAATGGTGAAAAATACATTCACCAGTAAATGTCATTTTAACATTTTACTATCTTATCTGGTCATGTGGTGTGTGACACATCATCAGACACATCCATACAGTGCTGAAAAGACATGGGAACAATATATGGAAGACCCCTGGAAGCATCTCTGACTCCCAGGTCACTGCCCAAAGCCGTGGCCATCAGACGTGATCCTATATTACTGCTGTAAAAATACAGACATTTTTGGCAACGTGACAAATATTAAACCCCATTTAAAATGGACAAGGTGCGTGGCAAGGGATGGGGAAGTGGAAGTAATGGTGATGGTGCACCCAGATGCCGAGGCTGTCGGCAAGATGAAACTGTGCCTACTAAGGAAGCCACAACATCGCCATTGGATTCAATGGGGGGCAAAACCAAACACATACACAACACCTTCAAACGGGCCCAAAAGCTGCCAAAACACATCAAATTAGGGGCAGACACCAGGAAAGTGGCATCAATTGACCCAGAGTACAAGTAATATAATTATTATTATTTATTCTTATAGTGCCATTTATTCCATGGCGCTTTGCATGTGAAAAGAAGTCACCGACTGCTATAAGAGGAGAGAAGACCCTGCCCGTGAGGGCGCACAAACAATCGACAAGGGATGGGTGAGGAAACAGTAGGTGAGGGTAGAGCTGATCGTGCAGCGGTATGGTGGAGCGAAGGTTACTGAAAGTTGTATGCATGTCGGAAGAGATGGGTTTTCAGGTTCCTTTTGAAGGTTTCAACAGTAGGCGAGAGTCTGATATGTTGGGGTAGAGAGTTCAAGAGTAGGTGGGAAAATGCACGAGAGAAATCTTGCACAAGTGCTTGTGACCAGGGACGGTACATCTCATTGACGGCACACTGGATTAATATTGTGGAAGCCGTGACCCAGTCGCACCCTGGGACGGAACACGTCTTCCCGACACATAGAATTGTGGGCTCTGGGTCAATCAAGCTTCAACACAATGTTCACAAGGTCTCCTACACAATGAGCAAATTATTCATGATGATAGACGCCACTGTCTCCTTAGCTTGCTGATGGTACTTTTCTGTGGGAATGAGCTTGTCTCCAACCAGTCTGGAATATTTCTAGTGAATTATGGCACGCCATGGTTTGCTATTAGCACCTAGTACCAGAAGCGAAAACATCCACAATTTTCTTCTCAGAAATTTTATTTGGTAGACTGAGTGGCTGCCCAAACTTTAGTCTCTCAAAAAGGAGCTGAAGACACTGAGTGGCAGAAGGTGCAAGTTCCTCCAGCATGTTAGACATCAGAGGAAGAATAGAGAGGGCAGCATGGTGGCTCAGTGGGTTGAAATCCAGCCAAGGACAACATCTGCAAGGACTTTGTATGTTCTCCCTGTGTTTGCATGGGTTTCCCCCAGGCTTTCTGGTTTCCTCTTCAGTAAAAAAAGCAGCCACTGAGTGTCCGGGAATCTTCACACAGACTTTTCTTAGCCAGGGCTGCTTCTTGACAGGGTTGGACGGGCCCACTAGAGAACAGGAGAATCCTCCAGTGCGCCCTGCCTTCTCCTTCAGGAGATTTCATAGTGCAAACCTTGCAGCTGGTATGGGGCTATTGAGTGGGAGAGAAAGGTGGGCCCTCAGAATCAAATCCTCTGGTGGGCCCAATGATCTTCAGTCTTCACAGCCATATTTTTTAGCTCAGTGAAAGGACTGGCATAGAGGGAAAACGTATCTACTCCGGCTGTCATTTCTCCCAGGAAGTCCTCTAATGCAGCTTGTTCCATAAGCAATGGCAGCCCGTCCAAAATCAGCCCACACTTCTTGGTGGTGCTTTGACACACAAAGATCTTTCTTTATGCCTTGAATTTCATGACTACAGAGTTGGGCAATGGCCTGATCTACAATGCATTTGAGAAATAATGTGTAAAAGCACGTCCAATCCACAGCAAAAATGGAGCCATAGAGTGCCCGGAAACCTTAACCTAGACTTTTCTTAGCCAGGGCTGCTTCTCAGCAGGGTTGGATGGGCCCACCAGAGAACCAGAGACTCCTCCAGTGGGGGCCCTGGCTCCTACTTCAGGAGAGTTTATAATGCAACCTTGCAGGTCGTGATGATGATAGAGGCCACCATCTCCTTAGCTTGCTGCTGGTATTTTTTTGTGGGAATGAGCTTGGCTCCAGCCAACCTGGAATATTTTCAGTGAATTCAGGCACGTCATGGTTTGGTATTGGCACCGAGTACCAGAAGCGAAGCCATCCACAATTTCCTTCTCAGGAATTTTATTTGGTAGTCTGAGTGGCTACCCAAACATTAGTTTCTCACAAAGGAGCTCAAGACATTGAGTGGCAGTAGATGCAAGTTTCTCCAGCATGTTAGATACCAGAAGGAGAACAGAGAAGGCAGCACAGTGGCTCAGTCATTAGCACTACAGCGTTTCAGCGCTGGGGTTCTGGTTCCAAATCCCAGCAAGGACAACATCCTTAAAGGAGTTGTCTACTACTTTTACATTCCACGCGGCACCCCCGCCGATCAACTATTATTGGTGCCGACGGCGGCTGCTGCCGGCCGGAAGTGCTTACCTGAGGGGCTCCACCATCAAGTGGTAGTGGCCGCTGCGGTGTACTGCACATCCGCCTCCTATTCAATTGAATATAACAGCTGATCGGCGGGAGTGCCGCGTGCGGGACCCCGGCTGATCATACATTGATGCCCTATCCTACGGATAGGACGTCAATGTAAAAGTATTGGACAACTTCTTTAAGGAGTTTGTATGTTCTCCTCGTGTTTGCGTGGGTTTACCAAAGGTTCTCCGGTTTGCTCCTCAGTAAAAAGGCTGCCATACAGTGTCCGGCAACCCTCACACAGACTTTTCCTAGCCAGGGCTGCTTCTCAGCAGGGTTGGACGGGCCCACCAGAGAACCGGAGACTCCTCCGGTAGGCCCTGGCTTCTCCTTCAGGAGAGTTCATAATGCAAACCTTGCAGGTCGTGATGATGATAGAGGCCATTATCTCACTAGCTTGCTGATGGTACTTTTCTGTGGGAATGAGCTTGTCTCCAACCAGCTTGGAATATTTCCAGTGAATTAAGGCACTCCACGGTTTGGTATTAGCAACCAGTATCAGAGGCGAAGCCATCCACAATTTCCTTCACAGGAATTTTATTTGGTAGACTGAGTGGCTGCCCAAACTTTAGTTTCTCACAAGGGAGCCCAAGACACTGAGTGGCAGTAGGTGCAAGTTTCTCCAGCATGACCTGTTTGTTAGATATCAGAGGGAGAACAGAATTTGGCATTGCCAAGGTACCAGAGTCTGGTTTTTTTTTTACTAAAGATCCTGCTGTGTTTTTATATATATATTTTTTTTATGTCTCTTCAAATGTGTATTGGAGTGCGTCCTAATTTTTGGCAGCCCTTGACATTGCTGCATATACGCAATAACAGTATAGGAGAGCCACTCTTTAATAATGGGTAGGACAATTCAAATAGATTCTATATTCTAGAATATTACCGGTCTTATCTGAAATTCGTTTACGGGTGAGGTATCACAGTTTGGATAGCATATTACACCGACCGGTATTAGGTATTATTGCCTAATACTGCATGCTGCTTGTGCTGCCGAAAATTTTTTATTTTTTCCAGAAAAATCCATTTTAGTTTGTTTTTTGTATGTTTTATTGTCAGTCCGTAAAAGTGGCGTAATACTCTGACAACATTGCAATAGTTATCCTTGGCAGGAGAAGAAGGAGAAGGAGGAAAAAGAACAAAGAGCGCTGTGTAACACTGTGGAGAGGTGAAGTGTATGTAATGAACTCACCCAAAATGGTTGTGCTGGACAGACACAACACTGGCAGAAAATTTAGAAGAGGACTGGAGTTTCTCCTCCGGTATGCTGCTCATCCAATGTCGTTGTACTGTGCTTTTCCTGGCCCTGAAGCCACTCCACTTGGAGGTATACAAGGAGAGAAGAACTTGGGATGGCGCTTTCGTTTGAATGTGGAGATCAGACAGTCCATATATCAATATTAGATTTATTGGTTTTAAAAACAGATTTTACTGTCAAACCACATTTACCATAAAAAACTTTTAAAAACACAATGCGTTTCAACTTCCATGAGTCTTCAGGTGTAAAAGAAATAGTGACACATAGAAACTTTTATACCTTATACTTAATTAGTTGTGGGTGGAGTGTTCATAAATAACTTTTTACAGTCTTTTACAGTCTTCATCAGGTGTAAAAGAAATAGTGACATACAGAAACTTTTATACCTTATACTTAATTAGTTGTGGGTGGAGTGTTACACCCACAACTAATTAAGTATACAGTAAGGTATAAAAGTTTCTATATGTCACTATTTCTTTTACACATGATGAAGACTCATAGAAGTTGAAACGCGTTGTATTTTTAAAAGTTTTTTTATGGTAAATGTGGCTTGACAGCAAAATCTGTTTTTAAAACCAATAAATCTAATATGGATATATGAACTGTCTGAACTCTGACAACATTGTACACAGATATGCTATTGGTCAGCGACCAACTGTGGATAGGTTTGAACACACGACTGCCATACTGTAAATGAAGTATAATATCTGACACATTCCCAAAAAATTTCCGTATTATTGCGGCAGTAATATGGGATCACGTCTGATGACCACGGTTTCAGTCAGTCTCCTAATAGTATGGTATTTGTCAGTGACCAAGTATCAATAGTTTGGAACAACATACACCTGGCAGACTTTAAATGGAGTGTAATATCTGACACGTTCCCAAAAATTTCTGTATTGTTACAGTAGTCATATGGGATCAAGTCTGATGGCCACGGTTTCAGGCAGTCACCTAATAGTATGGTATTTGTCAGCGACCAAAACAAAGCTGGCTGACTTTAAATGAAGTATAATATTTGGCACGCTCCACAAAATGTCTGTATTATTACCGCAGTAACATGGGATCACGTGTGATCATGGAAAAGTTTCTCTGCTTCTACAATACAGTATTGCAAATATAATCAAAAAATATGTCTGTATTCTGCTAACAAGCAAATGGAGCAGTAAAATGGTGTACTCTGTATTGCTTTTTAAGCAAATAATCAGGATAAGGAGCAAAAAAGAAAATAGTCTGGTACTGTAGGGCTATGGATATTTGTAACAGCAGCAGCAGACAGAACATGCAATAGACCCTATTGTGCTGTATACACTGCCACAAACCTTACCTGCCTAACTCCTGCTATCACCACTGAATACATGCAGTTGGATTAGTCCTCAGAAGTACTGTTAGATCAGATGGACATATATCTTGTTGTGGAATACCTATACGTAACTAATAAACCACCAATTCTGTCACTCACTCAGCAGCACCTCTCCCTACTCTGCCTGTTTCCGGGGTACACTGTCACAAGCATAGGGTCACCAGGTCTGATATAGACCTGATGACGCTATGCGGCCAGCCAATCACTGTGATACCACAACCAACATAGCTACGGCATTACAGTGCGTGGCAAGCAATCCCTGCATTTTAATTGACTGTCTAAAGAGCACCAAACATGTAGGGAGGGGAGGTGAAATACTCGAGGAGCGCCTGACGCGCCCCCTGTGCCGTGGGGTACTCGGCAGCCGGGCCTCTGGTTGCTTGGGGGATATCACGGTAGCTGGCCCGGTCCGTGACCCAGGGCGGTCAGTAAAAAGGGGAAAATATTGGGGGATTTGGGAAAGTGTTCGTGACGCCACCTGTGGAATGCGTCTAAGGGGTGCCGCCGCTGCGGAGCAGTCCTCTGGAGCTGGTGTTACGGCAGCAGGGATGGTGTGGCTCTCCACAGGTAGAGCTAGCTCCAGGACTGCGTGGGGTGTAATGGATGGTTGTGCTGGCCGCTGTGGTGCAGAGAGGGAATGGTGGCGCAGACGGAATAATTGGACAGAGGCTGTGCGGTGCAGTCATCCGTGTCTTTACTCACAGTTCTTTAGTTCCTCAGGGTGCACTGTCAGATTGCAGCCTCCCGCGTCGCGCTGCATTCACCAGGCAGGGGCTCAGCTCTTCCTCAGGTAGATCAGGGGTACCTGGCAGAACCCCACTTTCACGTGTTCCTAGCTAGATCGACTTCACGCTGGGTCTTTCTCCCTCCTGCCCTGCGCTGCCCACTCTCAATCTCGCTCGGGTGCTCTGAAGTCCCTCCTGTACGTTGGATCCCGGACCTGCTTGACCCTCCTGGGGATTAGAATGCGGCTTACGATCCCTCTGTCTTCTGACAGATTCGGGGCGTACGGGTGCCGTCCTGCACTCGCCGTACCCCCTAGGATCCCTTCTTAGAACGGAGCCTGCTCCCTGCTCCCCTCCTGGGCCTCCAGACTTGGCCCTACTTGTGGAGCAGAGCTCCTTATGAGACTCTGCTCCTGGACTGTTCTTCTGAATTTTCCTGAGCTGTTCTTCTGAACTGCTCTCCTCTACTAATCTATCTGTCCTGCCACCCTAAGATGGCTTCCCTATATATACTCCTACCAAAGTGCTCCCTATAACTACTTCCTCCACCCACACCCACTACTGGTTCCCCCTACCTTTGGTTCCCCCACTCCAGCCAGGGTCAGGGCTCAGCAGAAACATACATTGCGTCTTGCCCCTCCAGCTGGCCTGGAGCAGTGTAGTGTTGGATGCAGGTGTTTGGTGTTCCGGGCAGCACTCCCTCCTTACCTGAGAGAAGGAGATACCACACCTCTGGGTGAGGTGCAGTACCCCTGTGGCGACTGAACCCTCAGGGGCGCCACACTCCCCCCTGGTAAAACACAGCACATCCGTGAGCTGGAACAGAGCAAAACAGGCTAAATTGACATGAAAAATTTTAAGAATGCATTCGCATATAAGACAGTAAAACATTTCTTCCCTTAATGGGAGGCACATCACTTTAATGTTACAGGGTTACATTTTTCAAACAGTTTAAAACATTTTTCATAACGTTCTCGCAACAGGTTACAGTTCATGCTGTAACCGGGTGTCCATTTTACTTCACAAACTGGTGCAACAAGTAGCAGCATTACGGACCCGTCCGCAAACCCTCAACGTAGGCCCTGGGCGTGGCTGAAGGGCATATGCGATCCTGGAGTTGGACCACGGCTTCCGCCACGCCAGACGGGTTTTCGTTCTGTGATCATGGTTACTAATATAAAACCAATAGGGTGCACCTTAAGAGGTGCTGAACTATTTACAATGCAAGTTCTTGGCCGTTCACTGTCCCCAGCCTGGAGTCTCTATATTCCCTGATGGGTACCTAAGTAAACACACGCTCAAAAAACATTATTTTCAACTTGAACTACTGCACCCTTACAGGTGACTATTTACAAAATCAGTCCCACTCGCTGGACTAATAGTGGGAACCCCGCCTGGGGTATTTCTGATTCTTACCTGACCCAGCCGGGTCATAAGGTATGTCCTGCGGGAGTGTGTCCTCGATGACGCGGTACACATGCAGGGTGAACCACCCACGTTCCCCGTGGTGGCGTGTGTACGTGATACGGTCCCCCGGATACAGATTCCAGTCGGGATGGCCTTCCTCCAGCTCGGGCTCCACATCCCGCCAGTTCACGAATATGTCCCTTTCAAAGTCGGGACTGAGGATAAGGCCCCACCCAGCCTGCAGGTGAAACTTTACCACGAGGCCTTCCTCGCGGGGGCTGGGGTGGGCCGACTCCTCCTGACGGACCTGTGCCTTTGCGGCCTTGTTCCGGGCCTCCAGGCGTTCACAGCGCGCCTGCCGCGCGCGCCGCTCCTTCTCCAGCTGCCGGAGCTCCCGCCTGCAGAACTCCTTCCTCCGCAGGGCTTCGGCCTGGGTCTCCTGCGGGAACCCCATCAGGTCCCCCCCCTGGTTATCCCAGCAAAACTCTTCTCCGCTGGAGTAGGTAACCAGGGGCGCTGGTGTCGGGAGGAGCGGGCACGGCTGCTGGTCCTCGAACCGGGCGCACCAGTCGAAGTCTGGCGCGCCATACACCCACTCGGGTGCCAGAGGTGGAGGCGCCGGGAGGGCATCCAGTAGCAGGCCCGAGGCTTCAGCGCCCGGGAGTGGAGGCTCCGGGAGGGCACTAGATGGCAGATCCTCAGGGTCAGCGCCCGGGGGTGGAGGTTCTGGGCTTAGCAGCTGCTCCAGCGAGGGCATGGCGGCATACGGGGAGTGCTGGGTAAAGAGGCCCAGCAGCAGGTCAGCGCTGGCAGTGCTCGGGATAGGGGATTCTTTCCAACTGCTCCTGTACTCCATACGGCCTCCTGGTTCTCCGCGAGCTCCGCCGGGGCTGAGGTGCCGCTGCTGGCATCCGGTGTCGCTTTCCGCCGTGCTGCCAATTTTTCCAGCAGTTCGCTCCTCTACTTTGCGACCGCTGCTTGCTGGGCTTGCTCCACTTGTTGGCCCAGCTCGAGGACCTCGCTCTGGAGGAACTCCATGTCCTCCGGGGACAATTTCTCAGCTTCTCCCTCCAGGGTGAGGGGGTCACTTGACGCTGTGGCAGGTCAGAGGCGGAGGCTGGACTTTTGCTTCCTTCCATTCTGGCTGCCGGGTGCGGTCTGTCTAGACTGGTTAAGACCACACCCTGTCTCCATTCCTTTTCTCCTCCTCCTCTCTTCTTTCGGGGGCGGTCCCATGGCAATCTGCTGTCAGTCACTCCCTGTGACGGCCTCCCTGCCTTGACGGACACATCTATGCGGACAGTCACTGTTGCAAGGGGCAGGGTTGGCTTTTGGCGCAATTCTGGGACCCAGCCCACGATGGGAGGTTCCATTTTGTTGTCCTTTAGCACGCACATAATGGTGCCCATTCTTCTGGGGCGGGCGCCACATTCAGCAACATAACACAGTCCTTTAGGCACACTTCACCCGCCAATAACGGGTTGGTCACGAATCCTGTCCGTGACGCCAGATCTCACGCGCCCCCAGGGCGGTGGGATACTCGGCAGCTGGGCCTCTGGTAGCTGGGGGATATCACGGTGGCTGGCCCAGTCCGTGACCCAGGGTGGTCAGTGCAAAAAGGGGATATTTTTATATGAGATTTTTAGGATTGTTCGTGACGCCACCTGTGGAATACGGCTAAGGGGTTCCGCTGCTGCGGAGCAGTCCTCTGGAGCTGGTGTTACGGCAGCAGGGATGGTGTGGCTCTCCACCGTAGATATAGCTCCAGGGCAGCGTGGGGTGTAATGGATGGTTGTGCTGGGCGTTGTGGTGCAGAGAGGGAATGGTGGCGCAGACGGAATAATTGGACAGAGGCGGTGCGGTGCAGTCATCCGTGTCTTTACTCACAGTTCTTTAGTTCCTCAGGGTGCACTGTCAGATTGCAGCCTCCCGCGTCGCGCTGCATTCACCAGGCAGGGGCTCAGCTCTTCCTCAGGTAGATCAGGGGTACCTGGCAGAACCCCACTTTCACGTGTTCCTAGCTAGACCGACTTCACGCTGGGTATTTCTCCCTCCTGCCCTGCACTGCCCACTCTCAATCCCGCTCGGGTGCTCTGAAGTCCCTCCTGTACGTCGGATCCCGGACCTGCTTGACCCTCCTGGGGATTAGAATGCGGCTTACGATCTCTCTGTCTTCTGACAGATTTGGGGCGTACGGGTGCCGTCCTGCACTCGCCGTACCCCCTAGGATCCCTTCTTAGAACGGAGCCTACTCCCTGCTCCCCTTCTGGGCCTCCAGACTTGGTCCTACTTGTGGAGCAGAGCTCCTAATGAGACTCTGCTCCCGGACTGTTTTCTGAACTGTCCTGAGCTGTTCTTCTGAACTGCTCTCCTCTACTAATCTATCTGTCCTGCCACCCTAAGATGGCTTCCCTATATATACTCCTACCAAAGTGCTCCCTCTAACTACTTCCTCCATCCACACCCACTACTCTTTCCCCCTACCTTTGGTTCCCCCCACTCCAGCCAGGGTCAGGGCTCAGCAGAGACATACATTGCGTCTTGCCCCTCCAGCTGGCCTGGAGCAGTGTAGTGTTGGATGCAGGTGTTTGGGATTCCGGGCAGCACTCCATCCTTACCTGAGAGAAGGAGATACCACACCTCTGGGTGAGGTGCAGTACCCCTGTGGCGACTGAACCCTCAGGGGCGCCACACGCCGAGCAAGTCGAGCAGTGAGATGCTCGGGCGAGCATCGAGCACTGACGCGGACGCTCGCTCATCACTAGTCATTACATCGTGTCTGCTGTGTGGCGCATCGGTTTGCATAGTAAAGACCAGAGCAGCGCCTGGTGAAAGGGAACAAGGTGAGTATGTCCTATAGTGAAAAATGACATGTTTTCCTGTGTCCACAAAAATTTTATTTTGTCTAATTTTTTTCATTTTCACAAAGGTAATTGGAGAAGATGGAACCTATAATTTATTATGCAATTTCTCCTGAATGTGACAATATTCCATATCTGGTCAATAATTACTGATTAGGTACATGACAGGGCTTGGAATGGATTGCAGATGTCATGTCACATTTGCTCAGTCAGTGAGGTGCTAAAACAGTAGAAACCTCTCACAAGTGACTCCATTTTAGAAATTAAACTCATCAAGATATACATCTTGGCTTGTGGTGAGCATTTTTAATCCTTAGATGCTTCATTTAATTTTATAAGATTGTGCGATAACCATGAAAAATTAAAATTTTCCTATTAAAATGTTGCTTTAACCTCAAATTTTCCATATCACAAGAGGTAATAAGAGAAAGAAGACCCCACAATTTGTGATGCAATTTCTCCACAGTGATGCCCCTATAAATTGAAACTGGATACAATTTTTTCAGCTTGGATGAGAAGGTGCGCTATTTGACTTTTGGAGTGCAATTTTGGCTGGAATAGATTGCTGATGCCATGCACATTAGCAGAGCCCCTGAGGTGGCAGAACAGTGAAACCAACCCCCTCACCATAAATGACATCATTTTGGAAACTATACCAATGAAGGAGTTAATGTAGGAGTGTAGTGAGTATTTTTAACCTACATGTACCTCACAGAATGTTATAACATTGAGCCGTGGTATTCAAAAAATAGAATTTTACAACTAAAATGTTATACTACCTGGAAATATTTCATTCTCCTATGGCATAATGTGTAAAATAGATCCCACAATTTGTTTTGAAATTTTTCAATGCAGTGATAACCGATTTGGAAGTTGGGTTGTGTGTAGTCCAGGTCCAGCAAATGTTCAGCCATTTTCGCTTTTATTCTTTTAATAATTTTCTTGATTTTCTGTTGTACATTTTGACAGCCATTAAGTAACAAACAAGTGTTCTCTTCTGTTAGATAGATACAGTTGAAACCAGAAGTTTACATACATTATATAAATAGACAGATATGCATGTTTTTCTCAATAGCTGACATGAAATCAGAGTAACCTTTCCAGTTTTAGGTCAATTAGGATTACCATAATTTTTAATATTTGCCAATTGGCAGAATAATGAGTGAGAAAGAAAAGTTCAACCCTGTTATTTGTTTGACAAGTGTCAAGAAAGTTGATTTGCCACTATTTAATATAGACAGTGTAGGTACCGTCCCAATTTAGGGTCACCTTGTCGCTAGTGGGACGGCTTGTATACTTTTTTTGATCAAAAATAGTTCACTAAGTACCCTATATGTCATATGCAACTTTGCTTTACATTTATATATAATGATTGTAGGGTATGAGAGATATTTTTTGTCTTTTGTAGGTTTTTCTTCTTTTTGCTAGTGTGAACATGCTCCTATTTCTTGCATGTGTACCATCTTAGACCTCAGTTCACATTGCTTGGTTTTTTGTCTTGTTTGCATTCTGTGCAAATTAAGGGTGTGGCATCCCCTTTGTTGAGCTGGTTAGTATATATGTAGCTTACCACGGGCCTAGGTGGTCTGATATTGGGACCCGGTTCTATTTGTCTACCCTTTTATGTGCATTACTTCAACTTTGATATACAGTAAGGTTTTTAATATAGACAGTGTAGGTACCGTCCCAATTTAGGGTCACCTTGTCGCTGGTGGGGCGGCTTGTATACTTTTTTTGATCAAAAATAGTTCACTAAGTACCCTATATGTCATATGCAACTTTGCTTTACATTTATATATATTATGATGGTAGGGTATGAGAGATATTTTTTGTCTTTTGTAGGTTTTGCTTCTTTTTGCTAGTGTGAACATGCTCCTATTTCTTGCATGTGTACCATCTTAGACCTCAGTTCACATTGCTTGGTTTTTTGTCTTGTTTGCATTCTGTGCAAATTAAGGGTGTGGCATCCCCTTTGTTGAGCTGGTTATTATATATGTAGATTACCACGGGCCTAGGTGGTCTGATATTGGGACCCGGTTCTATATACAGTAAGGTTTTTAATATAGACAGTGTAGGTACCGTCCCAATTTAGGGTCACCTTGTCGCTGGTAGGACGGCTTGTATACTTTTTTTGATCAAAAATAGTTCACTAAGTACCCTATATGTCATATGCAACTTTGCTTTACATTTATATATAATGATGGTAGGGTATGAGAGATATTTTTTGTCTTTTGCAGGTCTTGCTTCTTTTTGCTAGTGTGAACATGCTCCTATTTCTTGCATGTGTACCATCTGAGACCTCAGTTCACATTGCTTGGTTTTATAACTTGTATTTTGTATTCGCGGCTGTTGTGCCCACACTTTGTAGAAAAGTTCAACCCTGTTATTTGTTTGACAAGTGTCAGGAAAGTTGATTTGCCACTACACTGAGGTCGGAGTCATTCATAGCACCGCCGTATACACATTCGACTAGCGTTCCGGTCGTTACATCTTGACGTAGTTGGCAGGATACGGTGCTCGCTGTGGATGGTGCGAGTAGCACAGAAGGTGCTGCCGCGTCTACTGTAATAATCCAGCCCCCTTCTCCCATTGTGACCGGTAGAGACCGGTTAGTTGGTTGCTCCGCAAAGGGAGCACTGCTTAACCACCTGGCCAAGTTTGATGGGTATAACTTGCTGTTCAGTGATTGGGTAGGCAGGTTGAAGAATGCCATTGCCTTGTACGGCGTCAGCCCCCAGCTACAATCGGAAGTCGCGCTGAATGCTCTGCAGGGGGATGCGCGCAAAGTTGTCTTGTTAAAACCCAAAGACAAACGAAAGACGGTCGACGATATCATCTGGATACTAGAGAAAGCCTTCGACATTGTGGTGGCGGCAGGCTGATGTCGACAGCATTCTTCGGGATCAGTTAATCGAGGGGATACGAAGTGAAGCGCTAAGGAGCGAATTGTTGCTGAAGGTGCGGAGTTCTCCTGGATTCACCTATGCCGAAATACAGGAAGAGGCAGTAGCACGGACTTTGGAAGTGAGGCCTGCTCTGCAGTGGAGTAACCTGCAAGTGGCTAACACAAGAGAGCCGAGACCAGACCCTGTTCAGGCACAGCTGGCGGTTTTACAGAAAACCGTGGAAAGCCTGAAGGAACAGGTGCAACGGATGCAAGTTCGGGAGATGCCTCTGATATGCTCGGCCCTGACTAACCCCCCTATTCCCCTATATGGGCAACCACCCTATACCTCAGGGAGGACGCTGACTGCTCCTTGACCTGATGCAGCCGGAGGTAGGGCAAGAAGATCGGTTCAATGTTGGCGATGGCGAGATCTGGGGCATATGCAGCGGTACTGCCAGAAAAACCTGCCGGCTGAAATCCCGACATCGGTAAAAGAGAGGCCCTCGCTGTAGTTGGGCATACGGCGAGGCAGGAACGAAAATCAACGCCCAACGTCTGTTCCGAAGATCTGATTGCGGAGAATCCCACGTTAGAGGTGCAGTTTGCAGGAAAGTAGGTGGCGTGCTTAGTGGATACTGGATCGGAGGTGACGACCATGCCGATAGAATTTTTCAAGACGCACTTCGAAGAGGCCATCAAGACGGAGTCGGAAAATCTGCTAAGGCTGAAGGCCGCTAATAATGAAGAAATTCCAGTGGCAGGCATTGCATGGATGAAAGTACAGCTGTGCGGTCAGGAATTGGGAACCAAAGGAGTGGTGCTCGTGAAGACACAGGCGAGGCCAAATCTTCCGGTGGTTCTTGGAATGAACATCCTGAGAGAGCTGGGCTCCCTTTTGTTTGAGCGTGATGGCCGAAGATATTGGAAATGAGCGACACCTCACAAAGCCACTTAGAGGGCCCTGCAAAAGGTGGTCCGTTCGTGCGGCATTCAGAAGAGTTCGGCTGAAGGAAGAATGGTGGGAGCAGTGTATGTCCCATGCGGGTCTGCTGTTGTGATCGCCCCTGGTCAAGAGAAGCTTGTGTTGATGCCGGTAGGGATGCACAGGAAGCTGAATGATGTGGAGGTGGTTCTGGAACCGGTGGGACGGTCAGGAGGTACGGACAGTCCGATGATAGCTCGAATGTTGGCTATTGTGCAAAATGGAAGTGTACCAATGAGGTGTCTGAATCTGCAGAATCATGAGGTGACTCTGGCAGTGGGTACGAAGCTGACTGAGGTATATGTGTGTGACGAAGGAGTCATCCCCAAAAGCCAGTTCACACTGAGGGCAGACCGCCGGACCGCCTGGACCCTGTCGATGCAGGCGGCAGCTGAAGAATCCCCCACGCCCACGTGGAATGGCAGAAAGATTATGGAGATCATAGGAGTGGATGAGTCCCAGTTGGCTCCCGAGCAGGCTCGCAGACTGGAGGCTTCACTGTGGGAATATCAGGCTGTTTTCTCCAGGGGAGATGAAGACTTTGGTTGCACATAGATTGTGGAGCACAAGATACCCACAGGAAACGCCCCCCCAATTCGGGAGAGATATCGTCAGATCTCACCGAGGCTTTATCAGGAGGTCAAAGGAATGCTGGCGCAGATGCTGGATAATGGAGTGGTACGGCCAAGTCAAAGTCCTTGGGCTGCACCGGTCGTGTTGGTCTGGAAAAAGAATGGATCCATACGGTTTCGTGTTGATTACCGTAATCTGAATGTGCTCACAGTACGTCAATCCTACCCGTTGCCCCGGATCGAGGAATCCCTGTCTGCCTGGGAAAGGTGAAGTACTTCTCCACTCTTGACCTGGCCATCGGCTACTGGCAGGTGCCCGTGGCATCTCAAGATCGGCAGAAGACAGCATTCATCTTGCTGATGGGACTGTACGAATTTAATCGAATGCCCTTCGGACTGACTAATGCTCCAGGAACGTTTCAGTGGTTAATGGAATACTGGTTGGGCGATTACAATTTTGAGTCCGTGTTGATCTATCTGGAGAATGTGATTATATTTGGAGATTCGTTCGACGACCACCTGAAGAAGCTCGAGCAAGTGTTGCACCGACTGAGGGACAATGGACTTAAGATCAAGCCAATGAAATGTCACTTGTTCCAGACGCAGATCGAGTATCTGTGACATGTAGTGTCGGCTGAGGGTGTGCGGCCAGCACTGAGTAAAATTTAGGCCATTTAGGAGTGGCCCCATCCCAAGACCGTGAGAGAAGTATGGGCATTTCTCGGTTTAGCCGGATACTACCATCGGTTTGTGAAAGACTTTGCTAAAGTGGCTGAACCACTGAATGAGTTGTTGAGAGAGACGGCTCAGGGGCCCAAGAATCAGCCGATTCGGTGGACGGACCGACAATAACAGGCATTCGATCGGATCCGGGCAGCTCTTGTGCAGGCACCTTTATTGGCGTGTGCTCGCTTTGATCAACCATTCACCCTGAACACTGACAGAAGTCTCTATGGTCTGGGAGCCGTGTTAGCTCAAGAACAAGATGGGAGTGAGTGAGTCATCGCGTATGCTAGCCTGTCTCTATGGGATACAGAGCGAAATCCGGACAATTACAGCTCGTTTAAGCTGGAGATGTTGGCCCTGGTGTGGGCCATGACCGAGAAGTTTGCAGAGTACCTGGCTGGGTCGGAGATTCTAATGATGGCGGACAATAATCCGCTTGCACACTTGGAAAACGCTAAACTAGGAGCCCTGGAGCAGAGAGAGGTGGCGTGGATGTCCAAGTTTAATTACCGGATCCGGTTCCGTTAGGGTAAAGAAAACTCCAGTGCCAACGCATTATCACGAGTGACCCGAGGCACACCCGAGCAGGTGGTGGATGAAGACCTCAAGGATACTGAGATCCCCGATTTGAGGCGATTGCCTGTGTTCGTGGACGTGGCACGCTCAAGTGGGGTGGCGACACGGGTCGCCACATTGCTGGGCAAGACTTTTCAAGAGTGGGCCGAGTTACAGGATTCAGACTCTGAACTGTCACGAGTAAAGAAATGGCTGAGTCAAAAGTCCTGGCCCGATGGGAGAGCAAGAGCCCGGCTGGGTGCAGAAGGACAAAAGCTGCTAAGGCAGTGGGATCGATTGGCCATAGCGGAGGGGATACTGTAATGCTGGATCTACATAGCGGCAGAGCTAGGTACCGTTGGCAGTTAGTAATCCCAGCTTCAGTGGCTCTGGACATTGCCCGGGAAGCTTATGACGCGCCCCCTGGGACATATTCCTTTTTGAGGGGAATACCCGGCACCGGATCAGATGGGGGGGGGGTTGTAGTCTCCGAGCGGCTGTGACCCGGTCCCGTGCCCAGGGCGTCAAGCTCAGTGTGATGTGGCAGTTCTACAGATGTTACTAAAGTTCTTTTGTGTCGACTACGCCACCCGTTGTGATGCGGTCACTGTGGCCGCCGCTGCAGCAGGGTCCGCTGAGGCTGATGGTGGGTGCGCAGCTTGGTGGGATAACCCCCAACGGGAGGGGTATAGCCTCAGAGGGGACAGGCGCAGAGGATGGGGGTTGTGGTGGTGTAGTGCAGACGGCAGTGAAGACAGAGTCGGGTTGTGCAGTTAAGGGTGTTTACTTACTGCAGATGTTGTACTGGTCACTCCAGCTGCTAGTGACCACCCGAGTCGTGCTGCATCCACCAGGTCCTAGATCCAGCCAACCCCCAAACAAGTCCGGAGCGTGGCCCTGAGCTCTCCCTCTGTCCTTTCTTCAGCCGTCCCCACCAGTGATCCACCTAAGTCCAGCTCCCTCGGGCCTTCTGTTGGGACACCCTTGGCCCTGGGTTCCCTGACCCTTCATGTGGTGTGCCTTCGGGGTGAATGTGGTGGGTGACCGTGACAGACACTGCCCACGGTCTCCGGTCTCTGGCTGGGGATTGTTTTCTGCCCCCACCAGCTTGGGTTCCGGTACCCTGATGCTGACTCCTCACCCGGTGCTCTGAATTGGGTTCTTGGGTCCCTTCTCTTCTGTGCTCTGGGTCTTTCTCTTTTCTCCTCTCTCACTCTGGGTCTTGATCTTTCTTCTCTCCTCTGCTCCTGACTTGTTTTCTGCAGCTGATCCTCTCTGCATCTGATCCTCTGCATCTGACTCTCTGCGTCTGACCCTGATTCTAGTTGGTGCCCACCTTATATACACCCTCTATGTGTGAGCTCAGGTGACCAGCACCCAATGAGCTCCTAACTTTACCCAGGCTGCTCCCCCTATCTGCCCCTACACTACATGGGATGTTCCACCCCCCTCCCACTCCAGCCAGGAACAGACTCGGTCGTACCTGCACATTTCTAAGTGGGAGTACCGTCGGCCTGTTCCTCGGAAATGGGATGTGTGTAGTGCATGCAGCCTACCGAGCTCAGTTCCACTCTCCATCCTTGCCCGGGAGTGGAATATCACACCTCTGGGTTGAGGTGCAATACCCCTGTAGCAGCCGAATCCTCAGGGTGCTACATTCCCCCCTGGTAAATCACAGCACGTCCTCGGGCTGTAAAGACAAAAACACCAAAACATACAAATTTTTTTTTTTTCATATAAACATAATAAAACATATAAAACATTATATATATAAAACTTTTCATATAAACATTCTCGTAGTCTCTTGTTTCAGGTTCCTCCTCCGGACACTGTGCACCATGTGTCCGGGAAAAGTGCGACAGTCTCTTAGAAAATCTGGTTTTCTATAAAACCGGTAGGGGGCGCTTTAGGACGCGCAACTATATACAGGGGAAGTTGGCCGCTCTCAGTCCTCGGCCAGGTAGAGGGAAGGGAATGGCTGCTCACAGTCCTCAGCCTGTAGGATGAAGGGGTTAACGGGTAAACAGTTCACTGGTCCCAACGGGGACTATTTTAGCAGCAACAGTTTCAGTTTCTTTATACCCCCATTGGGTAACTTATTTACAGCACCTGCTCTGCCGCACTCAACGGCGTCTTCCTCCTGCTCTTTGAACTTCAGACCCGTCCGGGTCCTCTTGCTCCTCCTCCTCGCACCGCAACTCCTCCTCCGTCAGGCGGTGTACGTGGAGGGCGTAAGGTCCTTTGGCACACTTGTGCCGGGTGAAAGTGACCTCGTCTCCGATGTAGAGGTCACGACCTCTGTGCCCCTCCGGCAGATGGGACTCCACGTCTCTGCGCGTGACAAAGACGTCGCCGTGGGTGTTGTTGTCTCGAATGAAGCCCCACCCGTGCTGCTGGTTGAACTTTATTACAGTCCCGGTGGTACGGGGACTGTGCGCTGCACGGGGGTCCCTCCTGGTCCGGCTCTTCTGCTCGGCACTCCATACTTGGGCCTGCTGTTCCCGGACCCGCCTCTCTCTCCGCTCCCTCGCGAACTCTTCGAGCTGTTGGCGGCAGCACTCCGCACGCTCTGCTGCAGCGGCCCTAGTTTCCTGAGTGAACCCCATTAGATCTTCTCCGGTGGGGTCCCACTCAAACTGCGCTTCCGCTAGCGGGGGCGAGATCCGTGCCACGGGCTTCGGAGCCGGAATCAGGGGTTCATCCAGGGGTCTTAGTCTCTGCTGCCGTTCCAGCTCATGGTATCCTTCGGGCCAGATGAAGGGCCGCCCGTCCGGCCATGTGAGCTGGCTGAACAAGTCCTCCCCCAGGTGTGGCACCCTTGGTATTGCGGGCGCGGGCGCGGTGGTGGTGGCGCCCGGGTTGCCCAGGCCTTGCGGCCAGGCCTGGGGCACCTGGAAGGTGAAGGGCACCGTTAGGACGGCGGCGCCCTGGGCTACCTGGCCTTGCGGCCAGGCCGGAGGCTCCGCGGAGGTAGGGGGCGCTGTTGGTGATGCGGCGCCCGGAGGTACTAGGCCTTGCGACCAGGCTGGTGGTATCTCCTGCTTTGTCACGCTCCGGGTCGAGGCGTGTGACGTCACAGGGGTCGCTGCGGCGGCTTCCGGTCGGGGCCTAGTCCATAGCGGTGACGTGGCGGCTACGGGCACAGCAGGGGGACTTTCGGGCTCTGCGACGGGGAGCTGGGGCAGGTGAGCGGTGTCACGGCTTGGGGTATAGGCGTCCCCTTTACCTGCCTCCATGCGTTCGGCTCCCTCCTCGGCGCCGTCTCCGGCCTTGGGTCCTCCCGCGCCATCCTCAGAGGCAGTCTGCTTCCTCTTCCAGGGTAGCGTGCTCCGTTGACCGGTCTCAGCTTGCTGGGTCATCTCCCGGCTCCACTCCGCCAGTATCTCGCGCTGTACCCGGGCCATCCTCCGTGCGAGGCCCTCCAGGGCAGTCTGTGCACACTCCCGGTCTCGGGGGAGCTGCGCTAAGATCTCCGCTAGACCTAGCGGGGTTGTGGACTCTAGCAGGCTCCTGACCATCGGGTCGGTGCTGCTCTGCTCTGCTTCCGGCAGGCTCCTGGCCAGCGGGCCGGTGCTGCTCTGCCCTCCTTCCTCGGTCTCTAGCAGACTCCTGGCCAGCGGGCCGGTGCTGTTCTGCTTTCTCTCCATCTCCGGGTAAGCTCCTCCGCTACTCCTCGTTAGACCTCTTGCCTCCGGGTGCGCTCGCTCCAGACTGCTCCAAGCGACACCCATCTTTTCTCTTCTCTTTCGTCTCCTCCCACTTCGAGGGCGGTCCCGGGGCAACTCGGTGACTGTCAGCTCCAGGGGGAGTTCTTTCACGCTGACAGACACCTCCAACATCACAGTCTCTGTTGGTGGGGGCGGTTTCCACTTTTGGCGCCATTTTCTGTCCTGGCCCACGATGGGAGGTGGCCTCTTGCCCTCCTTTGGCACGCCCATAATGGCGTCCGCTGCTCTTCCAAGGCGGGAAATCTGCGGTTTTGGCGGGAAGCGTCGCCCAGTGGCGGGAAACTCTGCAGATGGCGGGAACAAGTTGGAAATGGCGGACAATCGGCGGGAAACGACTGGTGATGGAGTCCGATGGCGTGGACCCTCCGGAACCGGCGGGAGACTTCTTTCTGAGGTAAACTTGCACTTTTCTTCAGGCACGCAGTACCCGGGTGTTGCGGGCACGTAATCCTGCCGACTACGCCAAAGTTGACGCGCCCCCTGGGACATATTCCTTTTTGAGGGGAATACCCGGCACCGGATCAGATGGGGGGGGGGGTTGTAGTCTCCGAGCGGCTGTGACCCGGTCCCGTGCCCAGGGCGTCAAGCTCAGTGTGATGTGGCAGTTCTACAGATGTTACTAAAGTTCTTTTGTGTCGACTACGCCACCCGTTGTGATGCGGTCACTGTGGCCGCCGCTGCAGCAGGGTCCGCTGAGGCTGATGGTGGGTGCGCAGCTTGGTGGGATAACCCCCAACGGGAGGGGTATAGCCTCAGAGGGGACAGGCGCAGAGGATGGGGGTTGTGGTGGTGTAGTGCAGACGGCAGTGAAGACAGAGTCGGGTTGTGCAGTTAAGGGTGTTTACTTACTGCAGATGTTGTACTGGTCACTCCAGCTGCTAGTGACCACCCGAGCCGTGCTGCATCCACCAGGTCCTAGATCCAGCCAACCCCCAAACAAGTCCGGAGCGTGGCCCTGAGCTCTCCCTCTGTCCTTTCTTCAGCCGTCCCCACCAGTGATCCACCTAAGTCCAGCTCCCTCGGGCCTTCTGTTGGGACACCCTTGGCCCTGGGTTCCCTGACCCTTCATGTGGTGTGCCTTCGGGGTGAATGTGGTGGGTGACCGTGACAGACACTGCCCACGGTCTCCGGTCTCTGGCTGGGGATTGTTTTCTGCCCCCACCAGCTTGGGTTCCGGTACCCTGATGCTGACTCCTCACCCGGTGCTCTGAATTGGGTTCTTGGGTCCCTTCTCTTCTGTGCTCTGGGTCTTTCTCTTTTCTCCTCTCTCACTCTGGGTCTTGATCTTTCTTCTCTCCTCTGCTCCTGACTTGTTTTCTGCAGCTGATCCTCTCTGCATCTGATCCTCTGCATCTGACTCTCTGCGTCTGACCCTGATTCTAGTTGGTGCCCACCTTATATACACCCTCTATGTGTGAGCTCAGGTGACCAGCACCCAATGAGCTCCTAACTTTACCCAGGCTGCTCCCCCTATCTGCCCCTACACTACATGGGATGTTCCACCCCCCTCCCACTCCAGCCAGGAACAGACTCGGTCGTACCTGCACATTTCTAAGTGGGAGTACCGTCGGCCTGTTCCTCGGAAATGGGATGTGTGTAGTGCATGCAGCCTACCGAGCTCAGTTCCACTCTCCATCCTTGCCCGGGAGTGGAATATCACACCTCTGGGTTGAGGTGCAATACCCCTGTAGCAGCCGAATCCTCAGGGTGCTACACTTATATGCGGGGTGCACACTTTGGGCCTGAGAAGACTTATCGTTGGCTGCAGCGGTACGTGTACACACCTGGCTTGGAAGAAGTTGTGAAAGAGGTGTGTGGTAGGTGCCGGGCATGTGAGCTGAATAAGTCCCTGGAACAGAGGGCTCCTGTTCAGACAATTGTGACGTCTGCCCCGTTGGAAATGCTAATGGTGTATTATTTGTCAATCGGGTACGCCAGAAGTGGTCATCATTCATGCCTAGTCATGACTGATCACTTTACTAATTTTGCCGTTGCTGTCCCCACCAAAGATCAGACTGCTAAGTCCGCAGCTGAGGCAATTTGTAAGCATTTCATCCAGGTTTATGTGTGTCCTCAAAGGATACATTCAGATCAAGGTGCTTGCTTTTAAGGTCAGCTCATGACGGAGTTGCTGCAAGTCTATGGGTGTAGCGCTGGCGTCCCTGCCCTCTGCTAGGCAGGGACGCTGCTCCCCTCACCGCTCTGCTCCGTGCCCGGCGTCCTCTCCCCGCTCTGCTGTCAGCGCGCGCTCCTTCCCGGCGTCCTCCTCCCGCTCTGCTCTCAGCGCGCGCTCCTTCCCGGCCCCTGTGCTTAGGGCGCGCGCGCGCGCGCTCCCCTCCTCTTAAAGGGGCCGCGCGCGCCGTCCTAAGGAGTCCCCGGCCAATGGCCGGAGGACTTCATCATATATAAGGCACCTCCTTCAAAATGGAGGTGCCCGAGCAATGTTGTTTGCACCTGTGTCTCACCTGTGCTTCAGCCCTCAGGTCCCGTTGCCAGTTACCTGCCAGTTACCTGCCAGTTTCCTGCCAGTTTCCTGCTAGTTACCTGCCTGATTCCTGCCTGAATACTTGTTACCTGCCTGCCTGCCTGAGGTCCGACGGTCTGCCTTACAACTCCGGTCAGTCTGTCTAAGGACCAACTTGTCCGCTCACCTGGGAGCGCACATCAGCTACCTGCCTGCTTGCCTGAGGTCCGACGGTCTGCCTTACAACTCCGGTCAGTCTGTCTATGGACCAGCTTGCCCGCTCACCTGGGAGCGCTTCTCCGCTACCTGCCTGCTTGCCAGCCCGGAGGCTCCGTTGTCACGTGCTGTGACCACCAGCTATCTCAGAGACTCTTGCCCGTTCACCTGGGAACGCATCTCCGTTACCTGCCTGCTTGCCAGCCCGGAGGTCCCGTTGTCACGTGCGGTGACCACCAGCTATTCCAGAGACTCTTGCCCGCTCACCTGGGAGCGCTTCTCCGTTACCTACCTGCCTGCCAGTCCGGAGGTTCCGCCGTCACGTGCCGTGACCACCTGCTATTCCAGAGACTCTCGCTTGCTCACCTGGGAGCACACATCTACCATCTGCCTGCTAGCCTACCCGGAGGCTCTGCCATCACAGGTCGTACCTACCCCTTACCCAGAGACTGCCCTGATCACTTGCCGTAACTCCCTGTCCGTTCACCCAGAGACTGCCACCCGCTCCCTTACAAGGGCCGCCCCCTTGTATAGTAGCTCAGAGGTTCCGCCTCCCGGACCCGTTACAGTTTGCTCGAGCCATGGAACCCGGTGGCACCCAAGCTCCCTCGCTCTCGGACCTCTGTCTTGAACTGTCCCGTCAGAGGTCCCAACAGGAGGCCATCCTGGGTCACCTGCGGAATGTTAATACTCGCCTGAACACTCTGTCTGATCCACCAACAACCTCCGCCAGTGCCATATCTTGCAATCCGGCAGCTCCGCTGCCCACTAATACTATGGTATCCTACCCCGGACCCCGGCTCTCTGCACCTCCTCGCTTTGGAGGCGACCCCGTCCAAGCTCGGGGCTTCATAAATCAGTGCACCCTGCACTTTGAACTTTTGTCCCATCAGTTTAATTCCGACCGGGCCAAAATTGCCTTTATCATGTCCCATCTCACCGGGGAGGCCCTGGCCTGGCTAAATCCTCTATGGGAGAGAGGAGACCCCCTGGTGTCCAACTTGCCTGCTTTTCTCTCGGCTTTCCGGAAAGTCTTCGACGAACCCGGACGGAAGACCTCATCCGCATCCTCTCTGCTACGCCTCCGTCAGGAGGGTCTCACCGTGGGCCAATATGCCATACGGTTCCGCACCCTTGCCTCGGAGCTGGCCTGGGATAACGACGCTCTGGTATCCGTCTTCTGGGAGGGTCTGTCCGGTCGTAATAAAGATGAACTTGCTGGTCGGGACATTCCTACCTCTCTCGATGATTTAATAACCCTTGCCACCCGGATTGACCTACGGTTCCAGGAGCGTGCCAAAGAGGTCACCCGTGAGAGAAGGATTCCACGTTTAGCTCCTACTTTCCAGAAACCCGTCATTCCCTCCATCTCTCCCCAGGTACACTCTCCTGAGCCTATGCAGGTCGACCAGACCAAGATGGTCAAAACCCGTCAGGACTCACGCCGTGCCGAGGGGAGCTGCTTCTACTGTGGCAGTAAGGAGCACCGGATCCGTGCCTGCCCAGAGAGGTCGGGAAACGCCTGTGTCTAGGTTCGCTCAGAGAGGTCCACCTAGACAAGAATAAATCCTCTCCATCCCTGCTGTTGTCAGTTTCGATCATCTACGGGGAGAACCGTTATTTCGAACTAGCCCAACTTGACTCTGGAGCAGCCGGGAACCTTATTTCACAGTCCCTGGTTGAGAAATACCGCATCCCCACCAAACCTCTGGCTGTACCCTTGTCTGTCGCTGCCGTGGATGGGGGCCTCTTACCTCGCCCCATTCAACTCATCACCGAATCCATTACCCTGCAGGTGGGAATGCTGCATTCTGAAAGTATCTCCTTTCATGTTCTGCCTGGACTCTCTCACGCCCTCTTGCTAGGTCTGCCCTGGCTCCAGAGACATGCACCCGTGCTAGACTGGCAAACCGGAGAGGTCCTTCGCTGGGGACAAGACTGTCATAAAACCTGCCTGGTTCCCGTCCATCCCGTTCGTCCCTCTCCTACCCCAGCTAATCTACCTGGACTTCCGATTCCTTATTGGTCTTATGCAGATGTCTTTAATAAAAAGGAGGCAGAGACATTACCACCACATAGACCATACGACTGTCCCATCGATCTGCTACCCGGTACTACTCCTCCCCGTGGGCGTATCTATCCTTTATCCGCTGCTGAGACCCGGTCAATGTCCGAATATATTGAGGAGAATCTGGCCAGAGGATTCATCCGGAAATCTACCTCCCCGGCGGGAGCAGGCTTCTTTTTCGTCAAAAAGAAGGACGGCTCTCTCCGTCCCTGTATAGACTATAGAGGCCTAAACCTGATCACGGTGAAGAATAAGTACCCCCTTCCGCTCATTCCAGAATTATTTGATCGCCTGAGGGGGGCTAGGATCTTCACCAAACTGGACCTTCGTGGGGCGTACAACCTGGTTCGTATTCGTCAGGGGGATGAGTGGAAGACGGCATTCAACACCCGGGACGGCCACTATGAATACCTGGTAATGCCCTTTGGTCTCTGTAACGCTCCTGCCGTCTTTCAAGAGTTGGTCAATGACATCTTCCGGGACCTTCTCTACTCCTGCGTAGTGGTGTACCTGGACGACATCTTGGTCTTCTCTCCGGATCTCCAGACTCACCGGAGGGACGTTCGTCAGGTCCTGCTCAGGCTAAGGCAGAACCATCTCTACGCTAAATTTGAGAAGTGCCTCTTTGAGCAGACCTCGCTTCCGTTTCTGGGCTACATTATCTCTCAGACCGGCCTACAAATGGATCCTGAGAAACTGTCTGCCATCGAGAAATGGCCCCGACCGGAGGGGTTGAAGGCCATTCAGCGATTCCTGGGCTTCGCCAACTACTACCGCCTCTTCATACCACACTTCTCTTCCCGGACGGCCCCAATTTCTGCGCTCACCCGTAAAGGTACTAATCCCAAAGAGTGGCCACCCGAAGCAGAGGAGGCCTTTCTTTCCCTTAAACAGGCCTTCTCTTCCGCCCCGGTGCTGCATCGCCCAGATGGCAACAAACAGTTCTTCCTGGAAGTTGACGCCTCCTCCTCTGGAGCCGGAGCGGTACTTACTCAAAAATCATCTTCCGGGAGGATGGTAACTTGTGGCTTCTTCTCTAAACTCTTCTCCTCCTCTGAGCGCAACTATTCCATAGGAGACCGAGAGTTATTGGCCATCAAACTGGCATTGGAGGAGTGGCGTTACCTGCTCGAGGGGGCTCTTCACCCGGTAATAATTTACACTGACCACAAGAACTTGGCTTACCTCCAGCATGCCCAGAGACTTAACACGCGCCAAGCCCGGTGGTCCTTGTTTTTTGCTCGTTTTGATTTTGTCCTTCATTTTCGCCCGGCTGACAAAAACGTCAAGGCGGACGCCTTGTCTCGGTCCTTTCTGGTGTCTGATCTCGAGGAGGATCCGAAACATATCATCGATCCCGCCAGAGTAATGCAGGTGGCTCCCGTGAGTCTAAATCGTCTTCCTCCTGGTAAGACGTTCGTACCAGTACCTGATCGGGAGAAGATCCTACACTGGGGTCATTCGTCTAAACTAGCTGGCCACGCCGGTCAGAAAAAGACCCTCCAGCTTATTACCCGGCACTACTGGTGGCCTAACCTGCACAAGGATGTAATAGACTTTGTTTCTGCCTGTGTGTCCTGCGCCCGCAACAAAGTTCCGAGACACCTGCCGGCCGGCCGCCTCCTACCTCTGCCAGTACCTGCTGCCCCCTGGCAGCATATAGCGATGGACTTCATTACTGATCTACCCGTCTCTGCCGGTTGTACGGTCATTTGGGTGGTCGCTGACCGCTTCTTCAAGATGGCTCACTTCATTCCACTGCCAGGTCTTCCGTCTGCACCCGAGCTGGCTAAAGACTTTATCCGCCACATCTTCCGTCTTCATGGCCTGCCCCGTCACATCGTGTCGGATCGTGGGGTACAGTTCACTTCCCGTTTCTGGAGAGCCACTTGTAAATTGCTGGACGTCACCCTGGACTTCTCCTCCGCTTACCACCCACAGTCTAATGGTCAAGTGGAGCGGATCAATCAGAACCTGACCAGTTACCTTCGGCACTTCGTTAATGCCCACCATTCTGACTGGGTGGATCTCCTGCCATGGGCCGAATTCTCGTACAACAATCACGAGAGCGAGTCTTCCTCCAAATCCCCGTTTTTTGTAGTCTACGGTCAGCATCCTCGGATCCCGTTTCCCGTCTCCACCTCGGCGGACAATCCGGCTGCGGAATCTCTTGTTAACAAATTTTCCTCCATATGGGAGAGTACCCGATCCGCACTCCTTCTGTCATCCGAGCGTATGAAAAGACACGCTGACAAAAAACGTCTGGACCCTCCTCAATTCCGCCCTGGGGATAAAGTCTGGCTCTCGTCCAAATATGTCCGGCTCAAGATCCCTTCCTATAAGTTAGGGCCTCGGTTCATCGGTCCACTGGAGGTCATCAGTCAGATCAACCCGGTGGCCTATAAATTGAAACTCCCGGCCAACTTACGGATCCCTAACTCCTTCCATGTGTCTCTCCTCAAACCTGTGGTGCTTAACTCTTTTTCCAAGTCTACAGGTACGCCTCCTGCTCCGGTTTCTGCTGAGGACGAGTTTGAGGTAGAGAACATTCTTGCCACCAAAAGGGTAAGAGGAAAGACCTTTTTTCTGGTAGATTGGAAGGGGTTTGGTCCTGAGGAGAGAACGTGGGAGCCCCGGGAGAACATCCATGCCCCTCTCATCCTAGCTAAATTTCTGTCTGGCCTAAAAAAGGGGGGGCCTAAAGGGGGGGGTACTGTAGCGCTGGCGTCCCTGCCCTCTGCTAGGCAGGGACGCTGCTCCCCTCACCGCTCTGCTCCGTGCCCGGCGTCCTCTCCCCGCTCTGCTGTCAGCGCGCGCTCCTTCCCGGCGTCCTCCTCCCGCTCTGCTCTCAGCGCGCGCTCCTTCCCGGCCCCTGTGCTTAGGGCGCGCGCGCGCGTGCTCCCCTCCTCTTAAAGGGGCCGCGCGCGCCGTCCTAAGGAGTCCCCGGCCAATGGCCGGAGGACTTCATCATATATAAGGCACCTCCTCCAAAATGGAGGTGCCCGAGCAATGTTGTTTGCACCTGTGTCTCACCTGTGCTTCAGCCCTCAGGTCCCGTTGCCAGTTACCTGCCAGTTACCTGCCAGTTTCCTGCCAGTTTCCTGCTAGTTACCTGCCTGATTCCTGCCTGAATACTTGTTACCTGCCTGCCTGCCTGAGGTCCGACGGTCTGCCTTACAACTCCGGTCAGTCTGTCTAAGGACCAACTTGTCCGCTCACCTGGGAGCGCACATCAGCTACCTGCCTGCTTGCCTGAGGTCCGACGGTCTGCCTTACAACTCCGGTCAGTCTGTCTATGGACCAGCTTGCCCGCTCACCTGGGAGCGCTTCTCCGCTACCTGCCTGCTTGCCAGCCCGGAGGCTCCGTTGTCACGTGCTGTGACCACCAGCTATCTCAGAGACTCTTGCCCGCTCACCTGGGATCGCATCTCCGTTACCTGCCTGCTTGCCAGCCCGGAGGTCCCGTTGTCACGTGCGGTGACCACCAGCTATTCCAGAGACTCTTGCCCGCTCACCTGGGAGCGCTTCTCCGTTACCTACCTGCCTGCCAGTCCGGAGGTTCCGCCGTCACGTGCCGTGACCACCTGCTATTCCAGAGACTCTCGCTTGCTCACCTGGGAGCACACATCTACCATCTGCCTGCTAGCCTACCCGGAGGCTCTGCCATCACAGATCGTACCTACCCCTTACCCAGAGACTGCCCTGATCACTTGCCGTAACTCCCTGTCCGTTCACCCAGAGACTGCCACCCGCTCCCTTACAAGGGCCGCCCCCTTGTATAGTAGCTCAGAGGTTCCGCCTCCCGGACCCGTTACAATGGGATTCAGCAATCACGGACAATGCCCTACCATCCACAGGGAAATGGGGCCTGTGAACGGTTCAACCAAACCTTGCTTCAACTGCTGAGAACGCTGGAACAGAGGCAGAAGGAGCTTATGTAGGCCTACAACAATAGGGTCCATAGCACCTCAGGATTCACTCCTTACGCGATGATGTTCGGTCGGCCTGGGCGAGAAATTGAAGAACTGGGTCTCACTGTACCTGACAAGCCAGAATATCATACAGCCAGTGAGTGGGTCCAGGATCATCGCTGAAGGTTTGCGGGAAATCCACCGGATAGTAAAAGACCGTGTGCAGGATCATCCCCACCAAGATCGGGGGCCTGTGCACCTAGATGAGTTCCGGGTGGATGATAAGGTGCTAGTGCGAGTCACGTGTCCGGGAGATAAGTTGAGTGACAGGTGGGAGGATACGCCCTACACAGTAGTGGAAAGGGTATTCCCAGGGGGAAGTGTGTACACAGTGGTTCTTGAAGGGTACATTGGACCCCGTTACACAATGCACAAAAACTGGCTAAGGGGGTGTATGTCCGACACACCTGCCTGTCACCCTGAGACACCTGCCCCACCTACAGCGATTGCACCAAGTAATGTTGAATGTGACTGTTGGGATGACTTCGGGGTGGAACCCTCGGACTTGCAAAGTCCGATAGCGCAAGATCCAGGTGTTTCACACACCGCCCCTGATGTTACTGTTCCACCAGATGCGGTGGACCCTCCATCGAACTCGGCAAGTACTGGTTTGCAGAGATCGAAGAGGAGCACAGCTGGTGTTCTCCAAATACGTTATAATCCTGCGGAGTATGTGTTACATATGTGTTGTACGAAACCATTTGTCGGGGCGCCAAATTGTAAGTGGGGTGGATTGTAGCATGTTGGCATGTGTTTCTAGTAATGAGTTCATATTACTGATAGCATAAATTTATCCTGCAATGACTTAGTCCGGCCATTAGGGGTCAGCAAGAGACAAGTAAAGAAAAGCCCGGGGATCTGTGAAAAAGCCCGGGAATCTGAGATCCAGGAAGACCTCTGAGGGGACGAGACGTGTCTGATGTCCAGAGACAATTGGAGCTTGCAGAGACTTGAGCCGGATGGTGTGTCCAAGAAGAAACTGTGCCTTGTGAGTAACTGAGATATGTGACCAGTCACCAACTGTGTAGTTAGCTAGGGAAAGCTAGTTAGTAATCCCAGTAGTACTGAGAACTGCCCGGTGTATATCATTGCTGATGGACTGATCAGGCTTGATCCAGAGATTGCGAAAGATCTAGTATAACAAGACTTTGTGTACGTGGATATTACAAAGGAGCCCTGTTGTGAACTATACATTGAGACTGAGATCAATTCTGATTCCTGCCTGCGCCGGGATATGCTAGAGAACTTGGTATGAAGGAGAAGCTGATTAAACCTTGTGGCCAGAAATCAGGGTCTAATAAAAGGTTTAGTTTGTTAATTGCTTGTGTATATTAAATTAGAGAGATTTCTCTTTGCTCTTGTATGAAGAGAAATTGTACACCGTATAGACAACGCGTTGGCTAAACATAGAGTGTTTATTAAGGGGAAAAACAAGGGTACCTGGATCCCACTGTATTAGTGTGGGAGGGGGGTGTAAGGTTATATTCCTGGGAGGACCACGTGCCACGTCCGCAGTAACTTCCTGGGTAGCCCCTGTACTGAATAAGGGTGGGAGCGGCATAGCCCAGGGGTAGTTTGGCTCATTCCTGCGAGATTGGCACTTGGGCTCTCTCGGGCTGCATAACTTGTATTTTGTATTCGTGGCTGTTGTGGCTCATACTTTGTAGAAAAGTACAACCCTTTTATTTGTTTGACAAGTATAAAGAAAGTTGATTTGCCACTACACTGAGGTCAGAGTCATTCATAGCATCGCCGTATCCCTCATACACATTCCACCAGCGTTCCGGACGTTACATCCCCAAGGATGAGTCAGACTAGTGCTAGTTCACAATTCTCTTCCTGATATATTGGCTGATTTCTTTAGACTTTCCCATGATGCTACACAAAGAAGCAGTGTTTCAGGTGTGCATTAAAATACATCCATAGGTGTGTGTCTAATTAACTCAGATGTTGCCAAAAAATCAGAAGCTTCCAAACACATGACATCATCATATGGGCAGTCCAGAATTGTTTAAAGGCATAGTAATCTGTGTATATAAACAATATAGTGTATGTAAACTTTTGACTTTGCAGTAATTAATAAAAATGCCTTAAAACATTTTCTCTCATTATTCTGGCATTTGGCAAATATTAAAAATTATAGTAATCCTAATTGACCTAAAACAGGAAAGGTTTATTCAGATTTCATGTCAGATATTGAGAAAAACATGCATATATAGTGTAAGTAAACTTCTGGTTTTAACTGTATCACTTATAACTTCATGGTGCACGTGTGTCATTACACGGCAGCCAATTCGGAACAAGCTAAGCTGCAGTGTAAAGCATGTGTGAGTTACAGAGCAGCCCCCTGGACCACTAATGAGACTAGAGATGGATTTCAGACCACCTTGACTCCAGTCGACAACAATGCTGCAGTCATGAATGATAGCGCTGTCCTAATGGAGTAACGCTGGGGTGTCCTCTCCTCTAGGACTGTAGTGACGTGTGTTGAGCACAATGGATGAATTCCAATGTGAAATATCAGCCAACACTTCTGATTAGGAATCCTGCTCCTCTGTTGGAGGCTTTTATGACCAGTACATTTTCAGATGTCAGTCTAATCTATTCATTTTTATTTTTGCTCTGGGGATTGAACATTATGATAAAGAATGTGGCTGGGCAGATAAACCAGACCACAGATCAGTGGTCAGAGCATTCACAGGACAGTGTCACAGGAAGCGCAATTTACAAAAATACTGTTCCAAAACTCCTGCAGATTCTGGTGTGGAGAGAACTGACATATTTGCTGCTCACCTTCCTCTCTACCATGTATGTGGAACCCGTCAGCTCTGCACAAACAGTGAGGAGATTATCCTGACCTTTACAGCAGGCCATACATCTATAATATAACCGGAGATGCATCCCTCTGTCTGAAGCCGTTATAGACTGCGCAAACGCGACACACCAGTCTGGCTCCAGACAGAAGATCGCATGGAGCTGTTACAAGTAAGAGGAGTGTATGGTGCCAGAGACACTGAATGCATACCGCGATCTCCGGCGCCACACTTACATACTTACCTGACTGGGAGGAGCGTTGCCGCGGAGCCTCTCTTCTCGCCGGAGACCGGGGCAGGAGTGAGGCGTCGGAATCAGCGCATGCGCCTAGCGCTATCCAGCACCATTTTACTGAAGACACGTTTGCAGTGTGTCTTCAGCAAAATGGCGCTGGACAGCGCGGTATGGGCACGCGCGTACTTGGGCGCCGCACTCCTCCTCTGACCTCCGGCAGAACGGGACACAGCACTGGAGCACAGGGATGAAAGGTGAGTATAACTGTTTATTTTTTTTGTATGTGTGCAGGGTGAGAGGGATGAGGGGTGCCATACATACCAGGATTGGGGAGTTAGGGGACCACACATTGCAGAGGGGGGCATGCATACCAGGATTCAGATGAGGGGCCATGCATACCAGGATAGGGATGAGGGGTACCATGTATACTAGAGTAGGGATGAGGGGTACCATGCATACCTGGATAGGGATGAGGGGTACCATACATACCAGAATCAGGATGAGGGGTACCATATATACCAGGATGAGGGATGGGGTGCCATGCATACCAGGATTGGGGATGAGGAAGCCATGCATACCAGGATGAGGGATTGGGTGCCATGCATACCGGGATTGGGAGATGAGGAAGCCATGTATACCAGGATGAGGGGTTGAGTACTATACATACCAGGATTGGGGGATGAGGGGTGCCATGCATACCAGGATTGGGATGAGGGGTGCCATATGACTCGCCCCCTGGGCCGTGGGGCACCCGGAACCGGGCTTCAGTGCGATGATGGGGGTAGTAGTGGCAACCCGATCCCGTGGCTCAGGGTGGTCAGACCAAATGCTGTGGCAGTCTATTTGTAGGGTTATGAATGTCCGACTACGCCACCCGTGGATTGCGGTCAGGGATGACCGCCGCTGCAAGGCAGACCGCTGAGGCTGATGTTGGTATGCAGCACAAGGATAGGATAACTCCCCACGGGAAGAGTGTAGCCTCAGGGCAGTGTAATAGGATGCTGGGGGTGATGGTGCAGGCCGCAATAATAAGGGTTCAGAGTCTGCTTCAAACAGTCCAGGGTCTTTATTGTAGTTAGTACTAATGACCCAACAGGAGTACAAGGTAGGAATGGGCCTGGGTGTCTGAGAGCATTCGGGCAAGCCCCACTGGTCAGGGTGAGTGGGTAGGCCTACCGTTCTCTCTCTGCCCTTGCTGACTATCCCCCTTTTTGTGGTGTGATAGCCCACGTCCCTGGGCTGGCCGTGTACTACGCCTGTATGGCTTGCGACTCGGGCCTTAGGTACCTGTTGCTTCTCCGTGCTGTACCGGTCCCTCTGTGTGGCGGAGCCTTCAGGCATCTCAGGCCAAGGGACCTGAAATCCCTCGCGGGTTGGCTATCTGCTGCCGGGCTTGCAACCCTGACAGCCTCGGACCCCAGTGTCCGGTTGTGTAGTTCTCTCTCAGCCAGGACCGGCTCTCGACGCCTCTGTCCCTGGCTTGCTGTTCCTCCTCTGCCTCCCGGACTCCTCAACTGCTGCTGACCTGTCCCTTTCCTCTGGGAATCCTTCTGGATGCTTCAGAAGTGGGTCCTGGTCTCTCTAACCCTGCCCTCAGTTCCAGCTTTTATAGGGGCAGCC
This sequence comes from Phyllobates terribilis, assembly GCF_046119375.1. Lineage (NCBI taxonomy): Eukaryota > Metazoa > Chordata > Amphibia > Anura > Dendrobatidae > Phyllobates > Phyllobates terribilis. The sequence continues at coordinate 315,342,294 of NW_027362768.1, forward strand.
TGCTCCCCCTACTGGCCTGGGACAGGAGGTGCTGCATGCTAATGGTCCCTGACCAGGGAACCTCCTTCCTGCTCTCAGACACAGCCTTTAATATTTGTGGCATCCAGGCCTGGGGTGACACACATATACACCAGGATGAGAGATGGGGTGCCATGCATACCAGGATTGGGATGAGGGGTGCCATGCATACCAGGATTGGGGATGAGGGGTACCATGCATACTGTAACGGGTCTGGGAGGTGGAACCTCTGAGCTACTATACAAAGGGGCAGTCCTTGTAAGGAAGCGGGTGGCTCCCAGGGAAGGTGGGCAGGTAGTCACGGCAAGTGACAGGGACAGTCTCTGGATAGAAGGGCAGGAGGTCACGGCAAGTGACGGGAACAGTCTCTTGACAGGCAGGTGGTCACGGCAAGTGACAGCAGGGTAGGAGTCTCTAGACAGGCAGGTGGTCACGGCAAGTGACAGCAGGGTAAGAGTCTCTAGACAGGCAGGTGGTCACGGCATGTGACGGCAGAGCCTCCAGGTAGGCTAGCAGGCGGGTAGCAGGTGAGCGCTCCCAGGGGAGCGGGTAAGAGTCTCTCGGCTGGCTGGCAGGTGGTCACGGCAAGTGACGGCAGAGCCTCCAGGTAGGCTAGCTGGTGGGTAGCAGGTGAGTGCTCCCAGGTGAGCGGGTAAGAGTCTCTCGGCTGGCTGGCAGGTGGTCACAGGCAGGTATCAGGCAGGTATCAGGCAGGTATCAGGCAGGTATCTGGCAGGTATCAGGCAGGTGCTTCCTGATCCGCAGGCGGACTGGCCCATAGACAGACTGGCGGATGCTGGTAGACAGACTGTCGGATCGCAGGGAATGCAAGCAGGTAGACAGTGCAATGCGTACCAGGATTGGGAATGAGGGGTGCCATGCGTACCAGGAATGGGGATTAGGGGTGTCATACGTACAAAAATTGGGGATGACGGGTGCTATGCGTACCAAGATTGAGAATGAGGGTTGCCATGCGTACCAGGATTGGGGATGAGGGGTGCAATGCGTACCAGGATTGGGGATGGGGTGTCATGCATACCAGGATTGGGAATGAGGGGTACCATGCATATCAGGATGAGGGATGGGATGCCATGCATACCAGGATAGGGATGTGGGGGGGCCATGCATACCAGGATTCAGATGAGGGGCCATGCATACCAGGATAGGGATGAGGGGTACCATACATACCAGGTTTGAGGTTGAGGGGTGCCATGCATACCAGGATGAGGGATATGGTGCCATGCATACCAGGATTGGGAATGAGGGGGGCCATGCATACCAGGATTCGGATGAGGGCTATGCATACCAGGATAGGAATGAGGGGTACCATGTACAGTACAGACCAAAAGTTTGGACGCACCTTCTCATTTAAAGATTTTTCTGTATTTTCAAGACTTTTAAAATTGTACATTCACACTGAAGGCATCAAAACTATGAATTAACACATGTGGAATTATATGCTTACCAAAAAAGTGTGAAACAACTGAAAATATATCTTATATTCTAGGTTCTTCAAAGTAGCCACCTTTTGCTTTGATGACTGCTTTGCACACTCTTGGCATTCTCTTGATGAGCTTCAAGAGGTGGTCACCGGAAATGGTCTTCCAACAATCTTGAAGGAGTTCCCAGAGATGCTTAGGACTTGTTGGCCCTTTTGCCTTCACTCTGCGGTCCAGCTCATCCCAAACCATCTCGATTGGGTTCAGGTCTAGTGATTGTGGAGGCCAGGTCATCTGGCGTAGCACCAGGGGCATACATAGAAATCATGGGGCCCCATAGCAAAAGTCCAAATTGGGCCCCCCTTCCCCGTAAAAAAAAATCTGCAACGTAACTGGAAACACAGTGTATAGGCACAGTCACAAAAGGACATAGCTATTTACTTTGGAAGACAGGGAAATGGACATGTCTTGTAGCATATACATAGTAAATGTGCCCATACTGAAGTGACTCGCCCCCTGGGCCGCTTGGTGAACCCGGAACCGAGCCTCTGGTGGGATGCTGGGGGTGGTAGTCTCAGTGTGGCGGCGACCCGGTCCGTGGCTCAGGGTGGTCAAACCAGTGGCAGTCTTAGTGTAATAACAAATGTCCGACTACGCCACCCGTGGATTGCGGTCAGTGGGGACCGCCGCTGCGCTGCAGGCCGCTGAGGCTGATGTTGTAAGCGCAGCCAAGTATGGGATAACTCCCCACGGGAGAAGTATTGCCTCAGGGCAGCTAGTGTGGATGATGGGAGTGATGGTGTGAGCGTCCCAGTACTAATGGTGCTGGTGCGGCGATGAAACACAGAGACGTGTGGTGCAGTTCAGGGTCTTTACTGATGGTATAAAGCAGACCCTCCCGGGAGTACTGGTTAGCAGTAGAGGCCTGGTCAGTCTGTGAGCAAGCAGGATCTCCCCCTGGCCAGGTGGAGTTGTAGGCCTCCCCGTCTATCTGCACTCTTTCCTGGCTACCTTGCTCTATGCGGGTAGAAGTAGCCCACGTCCCTGAGTATACCGTGTGGTGCTCACCCGTATGGCCGGTGACTTGGGGCCTTCTGTTAGCCTCCGCTCCACGACGGCGGTGCTGGTCCCTTGCTTGTGACCGTGCCTCCGGGCTTCTAAGGCCAGAGGACCTGGAATCCCCTGCCGGTTGGATTCTGCTGCTGGATCTGGATGTCCCCACAGCCTCGGACTCCGTGTCCGGGTTTAGTGTCTTCAGCCAAGGCGAGCTATCTAGCTTCCAGCCTCTGGTTCTCACTCCTGCTCCTACAGAGCTCCTGCTGTATCTTTCCCTCTCCAAGCTCTGACTCCCCTAATCCTGCCCCAGACCCAGTTTATAAGGGCAGATTCCTCCCCTCCCAGGTCTAGGCGGGCAGTGTTGCATGCTTAGGGCTCCTGACCAGAGAAACCTCCCACTTGCTCTCAGACATAATATTTCTATTACTGTGGCAACCAGACCCCTGAGGTGCCACATTCCCCCCTAGTAAATTTTAGTACTCCGGGACTGAACACATTTTTAAAGAAACATAAATACAAGGGTATAAACGATAATACAATAACATATTTACAAGAAGCTTTATTTCTTTAAAGGTCACGGCATGTCCGCAACCGTGTGTCCATATCACCCAAGGTGAAGTTTGTGAAACAAGAGGGTGTCCATGTCACCCAAGGTGAAGCTTTAAGCGAAGTAGGGGACCTGTCCAAAGCAAACCCCTTGCGTTGGCCTTGGGCGTGGCTGCAAGGCTGAAGCTAGCTACTTTGGGCCGCAAGGAGGCCACGCCAGACAGGCTTTCTCTTCTGCGGCCATCTTCGCAAGAGGCACAGTGTGCAACTATCTACAAGATTGTTCCGGTTATCCAGCGTCCATAACCTGTTAGTCCAAATAAATCTGCAGGGTAACTGAGAAACATAATTAATAACAGGCAACAACAAAAACTGTCAACATTTCTCAATAAACAGGTAAATTTACAGTGCATTACTTTATATTTTCCAGCGAGCGGGCATCTGACCTCTAGTGACTCTAGTGGACCTACGGAGCTCACTAACTGGTCCTGCACTACATGGTGTAGGAGGTGTTATGGGTAAGCTGGGCAGCTGTCTGCGCACTCTTTGGCTCACAAGGGGCACGGCAGGCTCACTACTAGCAGAGGGTTGATCCTCCTGTCCTGCTGGTGTGGACTCTTCTGCCTCCTGGGCCGGCTGCTCTTCCAGCTCTACCTGGTCTTCTGTAGGCACTTGAGGGGCTGGCTGGAGAAAGGTGAGGACGGGCACCACGATAGCGTTGTTTACTTGTGTCCAGGACCGGGGAAAGTCTCAGAGTACTGTGCTGATCATTTCCTCCTTTTCCTCTACGGGTTGAGGGTCTTCCTGATCTTCATCCATGCTTTGCAACTTCTCGGGGCACTTTTTCAGGTGGTCTCTGGAGACAGTGGCTGTGGTCTCTCCTCCATCCTTGCTGATGACGTACACCTTTGGATTATTGTGGCTTGAGGGCAGTACGGTGTACGGGTCCTTTTCCCACTGGTCGTCCAACTTATGGAGCCGCCTTTTTCTTTTCAAGACCTGCTCTCCAGGTACCAGGGGAACAGCGGGAGCATGTTGGTTATAAGTCCTCTCCTGCCTTTCTCTTGATTGACAGAGACTTCGCTCGACCCTCTCCTGTACTTTCCGGTACTGCTGCTGCCGTTCTGTATCCCAGTCTGCCTCTGGCGAGGTGTCCTCAGGTGTCAGGACTCCCATATCCAGGTCAATAGACAGCTTACCAGGTCTTGCTCTCATTAGGTAAGCCGGGGTACAGTTGGTGGAACCTACCGGGATGTGGTTGTACAGGTCCACCAGATCGGGCAGTTTCTCAGGCCACAAACTGCGTTCTTCCAGGGGCAATGTTTTTAGCAGATCTATCACCACCTGGTTCATCTTCTCGCAGAGTCCATTGGTTTGGGGGTGATAGGGCGTTGTTCTTATCTTCTTGCAGCCATACAGGTTGCAGAACTCCTGGAAGACCTCTGCTTCGAAGGCTGGTCCTTGGTCTGTCAACACTTGCTCCGGGTACCCGTGTGGACGGCAGAAGTGCTGCTGGAAGGCTCTAGCTGCTGTTTGAGCCGTTAAGTCCTTGACGGGAACCACCACCAGGAACCGGGAGTAGTGATCTACGATTGTGAGGGCGTAGACATACCCAGATCTGCTCGGAGCCAGTTTCACATGGTCCAGGGCTACCAGTTCCAGTGGCTGTCTGGTGATGATGGGCTGCAGGGGAGTCTTCTGGCTGGCATGGTCCTTTCTTCTTAGGTTGCACGGGCCACAGTCTCTGCACCACCTCTCGATGGCTCCTCTCATGCCTACCCAGTAGAACCGTTCACGCAACAAGTACTCCAGCTTCTTCCATCCAAAATGTCCTGCTCCGTTGTGGTATGCCTCCAGAACCATAGCCGCGTCTCGTCTTGGGACCACTACCTGCCAGGTCAACTCATGTGTTTGAGAGTTAACCATTCTCCGGCACAGCTTCTCCCTGTAGAGGAACAGTTTACTTTTCTCCTTCCACAGTTGCTTGGTCTCCTCCGGAGCGTCTGGGTCAAGACGGGCATCGGCCTGTGTCAGCATTTCCTTCACCAGACGGACTGCGGGATCACTGTCTTGCGTTTCCGCCCAGCTGTAGTGGGGCAAGGGATTAAACGTCACAGAGCGCCTGTCCTTCACACGGTGGGAATACAGGGTAATCCCATGACGGTGGAACGCAGTTTGGCATTCTAGACAGGGCATCCGCGTTGACATTTGAGCGTCCCACCCGGTATTTGATGGTGAATTCATAGTTGGACAGGCGGGCCATCCATCTCTGCTCCAGGGCACCGAGCCTTGCAGTGTCCAGGTGTGTCAACGGGTTGTTATCCGTGTACACGGTGAACTTGGAAGAGGCAAGGTAATGCTTGAAACGTTCAGTCACTGCCCACACCCCTGCCAGGAACTCCATCTTGAATGAGCTATAATTCTCAGGGTTCCTCTCCGTGGGCCGTAGCTTTCGGCTGGCGTAAGCGATTACCCGTTCTTTCCCCTGCTGGATCTGGGACAGTACGGCTCCTAGCCCGATGTTGCTTGTGTCCGTGTGGAGGATAAAGGGCTGGCTGTAATCAGGGTGCGCCAGGATTTCATCTCCCGTGAGGGCCATCTTCAGCTGGCAGAAAGACTCCTCTTCCAGCTTTTCCCACCTGAAGAGCGGCTTCTGGTTTTTAGCTTTCCGAGATTGACCTATCAGGAGGTCCTGCATAGGGGCTGCCATTTTGGTGAAACCGGGAATGAATCTTCGCTAGTAGCCTACCAACCCGAGGAACTGCCGCACTTCCTTTATGCTGGAGGGTCTTGGCCAGTCTTTAATCACGGTGATCTTATCGGGGTCGGGAGCCACTTCGTCAGCACTCACCACGTGTCCCAGGTATTGCACCTTTGGTTTCAGGAGGTGACACTTGGAGGGTTTCACCTTTAGGCAGTAGCTTGCCAGGGCGTCAAACACTTCTGCCAGGTGTTTCAGGTGGTCCTCGTAAGTCTTGGAATAAATGATGACATCGTCCAGGTATAACAGGACCGTCTCGAAATTCCGGTGTCTCAGACAGCATTCCATCAACCGTTGGAAGGTTCCTGGTGCGTTGCAGAGCCCAAACGGCATACAGTTAAATTCGCTGAGACCCATCGGGGTGGTGAATGCGGTCTTCTCCCAGTCCAACTCTGCTACAGGAACCTGCCAGTACCCGCTAGTGAGGTCCAAAGTAGAGAAGAAGTTAGCAGATTTTAATGCAGCTAAGGACTCTTCTATCCTTGGTAACGGGTACTCATCTTTGTGTGTGATACGGTTGACCTTCCTGTAGTCTACACACATTCTCATGGTGTTGTCTTTCTTTTTCACTAAGACTAGTGGAGCTGCCCAGGGGCTACAGCTGTCCCTAATTACCCCAGCCTCCTTCATGTCCTTTAACATCCCCTTGGCGTGCTGATAGTGTGCAGGGGGTACGGGTCGGTATCCCTCCTTTATGGGAGGATGGTCTCCCGTTGGGATGTGATGTTCCACCCCCTTCACTCGCCCAAAGTCTAGCGGGTGTTTGCTAAACACTCTCTCGTACTCCTGAACCACCCGGTAGACTCCCTGTTTTTGGTGTGAGGGAGTGGAGTCAGTACCCAAATGCAGTTGCTGACACCAGTCCTCCATTGGTTTCTTAGAGCCGTTACCTTCCTCTGGTTGAGATGGAGGCAAGGGTTCCACGGCCTGTACAGAGATCTGGTTTATGGTGAACAATTTGGCTAGCGTGGCATGCCGGGGCAGGTATACTTTTCTCTCCCTGATATTTATGATGCGGACGGGCACCCTCCCATGACGTACATCGACCACCCCCTCTGCTGTCAAAATGGTGGGCCTACTGTCTGAGTAGACGGGTTCTACCATTGCTTGGTAGTCTCTACCTCTTAGACCAATAGCTGCCCAGCACCAAATCATAATCTCACTTTTTGGGGGCATGGCAATAGGGAACGGGTCACACATTCTCACGCTACCTATCTCACCACCAGATAGTTCCACTTGTTGTCGCTTCATCAGTGCCCGGATCTCTTTTTGGAGCACACGCTGCTGGCTGGAACTGGCGTTATTGGCAACCTGCTGCAAAATAAGAATCACCTCTGCAAGACAGTTTTCAATTACGTTAGTACCTAGGGTTATTTTTGGGTGACTCTCGCGACGGTCAATGTCCACAATGATCAGTCCTTGTGCCGGCAGTTCAACTTTACCGACCTTGATGGTCACTTCTTTAAATCCTATCTGTGGCACGGGCTGACCATTGCTGGCGATAATGCTCAGGTCGTCATCTGGGTAGCGGGTTATGTCCGAGTCATTCCAGTACCGCTTGAAGAGCACGTACGGGATGGTGGTGACCTGTGACCCGGTGTCCAGTGTGGCACTCATAAGAATGCCGTCCAGTACCACAGGCAAGGCCGGACGTCCCCCTACGTACTTGTCACGCCAGTTCGATGGGCCTGATGATGTTAGGCCTGGGGGTTGGCTCTCTACCCCAGGTTGTGCCCGTTTAAATGACAGTACCTTGCCATATGTCCGGGTTGATTGCAGCGGCGGCAGATGGGTTGTCCGTCCTCGTTGTACCAGTCGCTGGGTCTTCCTCTGGCCGGTGGGGTCCTCCTCAGTCGGCGCCACGGAACATCCTCCGTTCCGGATGCCAGCTGGATCTTTTCTGGAGAAGAGACCTGTAAAGACTGCACAGTTCTGGTTAGCGCGGCAACGCTCTTAGTCAGCTCTTGGACCTGATGGTGCAGGTCTGTAGCCGGGTTATTGTTCAAAGCCTGCGCATCAGCTCCCACAGGCCCTGCAGACAAGGGCGCCGCGTCCTGGTGATAAGTGATAGCAGGGCGCCTGTGGGTCACAGCGCCACCTGGTGCCGGTTCTCGGAGCACCCGGATGGCTCTGTCCTTGAACTGTGCAAAGTCCAGGTCAGGGTCCTGTAAGGCCATTGCCCGCAACTGGGTTCGGTGGGCATTGCACAGTAGACCCTCAATAAATTGTTCGGTCAACAGCTTGTCTTCATTCCCCACGCTGTCAGGGTCTGCCTGCTTAATGGCCTCTTGTAGGTTTAGAGCATAGTCTCTTATACTTTCATGTGTCCGTTGTTTGCACCCGTAAAATCTGAGCTTTATTTCGGCTGAGGTGCAGGTATCAAAGGTGTCTTTCAGCCGGGCTAGTATTTCTCTGACAGTCCTCTTCTTCCTAGGTGGCCAGGACTTTACCTCCCTTTGGGCTGCCCCGATTAACTGGGCCACCAGGATGCTCACTTTTTGCTCTTCCGTGAGGGGGTATACCTGGAAGAGGCTATCCAGTCTTTCCCTAAAGTCACTTAGGGTATGTGACTCCCCTGAATACTGGGGTAGCCAGGTTGCCCCCGTGATATAGGGCATGGTGAATGGCATGACCGCAGCAGCGGTTGCGCTGGCGGCCAGTGTGTAGGTGGAGCTCCCCTTGGTGTCCGACATCCTCCTTCCCCCCTAGTGGACCGTGGCCTACCTTGCGATGCTCTTCTTCCGTAGGCCGCGGCTCTGCAGTCGATCGTCGGGGTTGAGGACCTTGCGTCGCGCTCCTGTGAGGTTAGCGTCGCTCTTCCTCCCTTCCAGGACCTTACGCAGCGTCGGAGCGTGGGGCGGAGCTTCGGATCTCGCGCGCTTTCGGCGTCCACGCCCCTCTTCTTCCTGCGCGGCGTCCTGAAGATGGCGTCCGATGACGGGAAGCGGCTGTGGATGGCGGGAAGACGGCAGAAGATGGCGGGAAACGAACCAAGATGGCGTCCGATGGCGGGAAACGACTCCGGACGGCGGGAAACTTCGCCACAGGTAAGTACAAAAGTCTTTTTCAGGCACGCAGTACCCGGTGGTTGCGGGCACGAAATCCTGCCGACTACGCCAAAGTTGACTCGCCCCCTGGGCCGCGTGGGGAACCCGGAACCGGGCCTCTGGTTGGATGCTGGGGGTGGTAGTCTCAGTGTGGCGGCGACCCGGTCCGTGGCTCAGGGTGGTCAAACCAGTGGCAGTCTTAGTGTAATAACAAATGTCTGACTACGCCACCCGTGGATTGCGGTCAGTGGGGACCGCCGCTGCGCTGCAGGCCGCTGAGGCTGATGTTGTAAGCGCACCCAAGTATGGGATAACTCCCCATGGGAGAAGTATTGCCTCAGGGCAGCTAGTGTGGATGATGGGAGTGATGGTGTGAGCGTCCCAGTACTAATGGTGCTGGTGCGGCGATGAAACACAGAGACGTGTGGTGCAGTTCAGGGTCTTTACTGATGGTAAAAAGCAGACCCTCCCGGGAGTACTGGTTAGCAGTAGAGGCCTGGTCAGTCTGTGAGCAAGCAGGATCTCCCCCTGGCCAGGTGGAGTTGTAGGCCTCCCCGTCTATCTGTACTCTTTCCTGGCTACCTTGCTCTATGCGGGTAGAAGTAGCCCACGTCCCTGAGTATACCGTGTGGTGCTCACCCGTATGGCCGGTGACTTGGGGCCTTCTGTTAGCCTCCGCTCCACGACGGCGGTGCTGGTCCCTTGCTTGTGACCGTGCCTCCGGGCTTCTAAGGCCAGAGGACCTGGAATCCCCTGCCGGTTGGATTCTGCTGCTGGACCTGGATGTCCCCACAACCTCGGACTCCGTGTCCGGGTTTAGTGTCTTCAGCCAAGGCGAGCTATCTAGCTTCCAGCCTCTGGCTCTCACTCCTGCTCCTACAGAGCTCCTGCTGTATCTTTCCCTCTCCAAGCTCTGACTCCCCAAATCCCGCCCCAGACCCAGTTTATAAGGGCAGATTCCTCCCCTCCCAGGTCTGGGCGGGCAGTGTTGCATGCTTAGGGCTCCTGACCAGAGAAACCTCCCACTTGCTCTCAGACATAATATTTCTATTACTGTGGCAACCAGACCCCTGGGGTGCCACAGAAGCCTTTTTATTGTTCTCAACCCTTTTATCGCCCTATAGATTTAAATACCCCCAAAAAAGCATCCAACACACTGTATGATAACCCCTACAGTAAATTCCCCTACTGTAACCCCCACATGCACAGTATGATGACTCCATAGTCCCCCCAGCAAAGTATGATGTCCACACAACCACCCACACAATATGATAGCTCTGACAGCACCCAAACACAGTATGATGGTCCACACACACTCCCCACAGCAACCCCCCCTCACACAGTATGAAGGTCCCCGCAAAGTATGATGATCCCCACAGACCCACATTGTATGATGATCCTCACACAGTTTGATGGCCCCATAGGCCCTCCACAGGACCTCCAAACAATATGATGAAGGTACCCACAGTATGATGGTCAGCACATTTCCCCCTCACACAGTAAGCAGCACAGTGGCTCAGCGGTTAGCACTGCAGCCTTGCAGCTCTGGGGTACTGGGTTCAAATCCCACCAAGGACAACATCTGCAAGGAGTTTGTATGTTCTCCCCGTGTTTGTGTGGGTTTCATCCGGGTTATCCAGTTTCCTTCCACACTCCAAAGACATACTGATAGGGAATGAAAATTGTGAGCACCAGTGGGGATAGTGCTGATAATGTCTGTAAAGTGCTGTGGAATTAATGGCACTATATAAGTGAATAAAATAAATATATACCATATTTTGCGGATTATAAGCCGCACCCCAAATTTTGGGGTGCAAAATAGGAAAAAATATTTGTTGTTTTTTTTTAAATAAAATGGTGCGCCTTATAATCCTTTTTACCTGGGGGCAGTGGTAGTGGAGGGGGGGGGTCATAGGAGCCAGGCTCACACAAACCAGAGACTGGCGGGAGAGGAGGCTGCGGCAGGAGACGGGTGATGCTGCGGCCCCGCCCTCAGAAGAAATATCAGTGATTCAAGGCGGTGGTGGTGGCAGTGGGAGCTAGGCAAGTTCAGCGAGGCGATGCTGCGGCCCTGTCCTCAGAAGTCGGCGGTGAGCGGAGGCGAGGTTCCCTATCCTGTACATAGCCCTGCGCTGTGCTTTTGTAAAATGGCCGCCGGAGCATTCGCAGATCAAGATCTCTAGAGAACTCGGCCAGCTCCCGCCGCCACCACCACCGCCTTGAATCACTGACATTTCTTCTGAGGGCGGGGCCGAAAAATCGCCCCGCTACTGCCGCAGCCGCCGCCAACCTCCTGTGCTTGGGACCCCTATCCGCCGCCGCCCCCCAAGTAGCCATAACTTTTCATTATAAGACGCAAACCCTTTTTCCTCCCAAATTTTGGGGGAAAAAGTGTGTCTTTTTAATCCGAAAAATACAGTGAGTAAAATAAAATAAATAAATAATATTGGCCCCCACAGTAGTCCCCACCACAATATGATGGTTGCCACAAGCCCCCCACATCATATGATGACCCCCTTTCAGTAGTCCCCATCACAGTATAAGACCCCACAGACCCTTACAAGTCCTGACTAGGAGAGCATGAGCTGCCGTGCAGATAAATGTGTGTAAACCAGTAATTTATACAATTTATTAATGTTCAGCTCTAATCCCCTCTGGTCCCAGAAGTTCCTCCTCAAGCCTTTTGGTGACCGACACAGGACAGTGTGACAGTAGCTCTAGCTCGGTGTGAAGGAGGCTTCCTGACTCTCTTTGTGCACAATCACAGCCCTCCTCCCCATAAACCTGTAAATAGTTAGCAGAATTCTATTTACGACCCCTCCCCCTGCCTTAACACCCGCACATCCAACAATCAGCATGCAGGTGGAAACTCATCTGACTGAGTCATTTCACACAGAGAGCCCAGCGCTGCCCTGCTAACCTGCAGTGTCAGCTGAGTGTCACCCCTGCCTCCAGGACGCTCCCTCTGTCTCCATTAGCCAGGCTCCAATGATCACCACGCTCCAGGTGCTCAGCTCCTCTCTGCTGTGCACGCAAAGCAGTGATCTAGAGGGGCGTGTCTATGGATAGAGCAGCCGGCTCCGGGCCCCCTGAACGCTGGGGCCCCATAGCAGTCGCATGGTCTGCCTCTATGGGCGGTACGCCACTGCGTAGCACCCCATCACTCTCCTTCTTGGTCAAATAGCCCTTACACAGCCTGGAGGTGTGTTTGGGGTCATTGTCCTGTTGAAAAATAAATGATGGTCCAACTAAACGCAAACCGGATGGAATAGCATGCCGCTGCAAGATGCTGTGGTAGCCATGCTGGTTCAGTATGCCTTCAATTTTGAATAAATCCCCAACAGTGTCACCAGCAAAGCACCCCCACACCATCACACCTCCTCCTCCATGCTTCACGGTGGGAACCAGGCATGTAAAGTCCATCCGTTCACCTTTTCTGCGTCGCACAAAGACACGGTGGTTGGAACCAAAGATCTCAAATTTGGACTCATCAGACCCAAGCACAGATTTCCACTGGTCTAATGTCCATTCCTTGTGTTCTTTAGCCCAAACAAGTCTCTTCTGCTTGTTGCCTGTCCTTAGCAGTGGTTTCCTAGCAGCTATTTTACCATGAAGGCCTGCAGCACAAAGTCTCCTCTTAACAGTTGTTGTAGAGATGTGTCTGCTGCTAGAACTCTGTGTGGCATTGACCTGGTCTCTAATCTGAGCTGCTGTTAACCTGCGATTTCCTCAGAAGCAGAGGTGACTCTTGGTCTTCCTTTCCTGGGGCGGTCCTCATGTGAGCCAGTTTCTTTGTAGCGCTTGATGGTTTTTGCAACTGCACTTGGGGACACATTCAAAGTTTGCCCAATTTTTCGTACTGACTGACCTTCATTTCTTAAAGTAATGATGGCCACTCGTTTTTCTTTACTTAGCTGCTTTTTTCTTACCATACTACAAATTCTAACAGTCTATTCAGTAGGACTATCAGCTGTGTATCCACCAGACTTCTGCACAACACAACTGATGGTCCCAACCCCATTTATAAGGCAAGAAATCCCACTTATTAAACCTGACAGGGCACACCTGTGAAGTGAAAACCATTTCCGGTGACTACCTCTTGAAGCTCATCAAGAGAATGCCAAGAGTGTGCAAAGCAGTCATCAAAGCAAAAGGTGGCTACTTTGAAGAACCTATAATATAAGACATATTTTCAGTTGTTTCACACTTTTTTGTTAAATATATAATTCCACATGTGTTAATTCATAGTTTTGATGCCTTCAGTGTGAAAGTACAATTTTCAAAGTCATGAAAAAACAGAAAAATCTTTAAATGAGAAGGTATATCCAAACTTTTGGTCTGTACTGTATACCAGGATAGGGATGAGGGGTACCATGTGACTCGCCCCCTGGGCCGTGGGGCACTCGGAACCGGGCAATAGGGATATGATGGGGGTAGTAGTGGCGACCCGGTCCCATGGCTCAGGGTGATCAAACCAGTGACAGTCTTTTAGATGTTTTAAGTGATGTCCGACTACGCCACCCGTGGATTGCGGTTATTAGGAACCGCCGCTGCAAGACAGTCCCCTGAGGTTGATGGTGTATGCAGCTGAGATTATATAACTCCCCACGGGAAGAGTGTAACCCCAGGGCAGTGCGGTGGATGGTGGGGGTGATGGTGCAGAGAGTCCCAGTGCCGTTAGTGCTGGAGGAGCAAAAGAGTACACAGACAACGCACTGCAGTCCAATGTCTTTTACTCACAGTTCAGGTGCTCCGGGTCACTTCTGCGCAACCAGTGACCACCCAAGCCGTGCAGTGTCCACCAGGTGAGGGGCTCGGTCAACCCCCAGGCAGTTCAGGAGCATGGCACAGGACCCCCTTCAATCCTTTCTCTGGCCTGCCTCACCAGTGACCCACTTTTGTCCAGCTGCCGCGGATCTGCGCTGGTAAACGTGGGGCCCGTCCCCCACTGTCCTATATGGTGCCTTCCTAGCAGGTTTGATGAGGTGTCGCACCAATAAATTATCACGACCTCCGATCTTTGGCTGAGGGTAGTTTCTCCTCCACCAACTTGGGATCCGGTACCCTTAATCTGCCTGACCCTTCACCCTGTATTCTCGTGGGTTCTTAGGGTCCCTTCTACCTTCTTGTTCCTGAGCCCTTCTGTTTCTTCCTCTCTTTCTCTGCTGTTCCTTTCTGTTTCTGTTCCTTTCTGTTCTTGTTCCTTTCTGTTCCTGGCCCTCTCCCTAGGCCTGCCTCATGGAGCTGGGCCCAGACTGAGCCACAGTTCCCTGTCAGCCCTCTCTGGCCGAACTCCTTCTCTCTCTTCTCCTCCTGCTTGAACTGACCCAGAACTAAGATGGTGCCCACCTTTTATACCTCCCTCTAGAAACATGAGCCCAGGTGACCAGCAACCAATGGGCTCCTATCTACGCTCAGGAACCAACCCCTATCTGCTCCTACATCACTGGGTATTCCTCCCCCTCCCCACTCCAGCCAGGGACATGGTCTGTCGTGCCTGCATTTCTGTCTAATGGGAGCACCGTTGAGCTGTCCCTCGGAAATGGGGTGAGTGTGCTGTATGCAGCTAACTGAGCCCTGGTCTATACTCCATCCTTACCCGGGAGTGGAATATCACACCTCTGGCAGAGGTGCAATACCCCTGTAGCGGCCGAACCCTCGGGCCGCTACACATGCATACCAGGATGAGGGATGGGGTGCCATGCATACCAGAATAGGGATGAGGGGTACCATGCATACCAGGATGAGGGGTAACAGACATACCAGGATAGGGATGAGGGATGGGGTACCATGCATACCAGGATAGGGATGAGGAGTGTCATGCATACCAGGATGGGGGTGAAGGGCCCATGCATACCAGGATAAGGCTGAGAGGGCCATTCATACCAGGATTGGGTATGAAAGAGCCATGCATACCAGGATGAGGGATGAGGGGTGCCATGCATACCAGGAATGGGGATGAGGGGTGCCATGCATACCAGGATTGGGGGTGAGGGGTGCCATGCATACCAGGATTGGGCGTGAGGGGTGCCATGCATACCTGGATTGGGGGTGAAGGGTGCCATGCATACGAGGATGTGGATAAAGGGTGTCATGCATACCAGGATAGGGATGAGGGGTGCCATGCATACCAGGATAGGGATGAGGGGTGCCATGCATACCAGGATAGGGATGAGGTGTGATAGGCATACCAGGATAGGATGGGGGCAGCACATAACAGCATGGGATAACAGGATTGGGAAGCACAAATACCAGGATGGGGGCAGCACAAATACTAGGATGGGGGCAGCACATACCAATAAAAATGCTCGCCACCCGGGCGTAGAACGGGTTCAATAGCTAGTATTGTATAAAGCCGTCAGTCATCACTCCTAACTCCTCCTAACACATGCATGTTCCATTTGGCTGAGCATGTGTGTGCTCATATCTGAGAAAAAGCATGAAGACCCCTAAACACATTAGTGCAAAGTCAGCTGAACCCGCCAATTTACTATATCTCACGTGTATTGTGGGGCTCTCAACCCATGACAAACTGCAATGTCCCATAGTTTTGTTTTAAGCTTTTGCTTTGAGATAAGTCGCACTTAGAAGGGCCTGGCAGTCAACTACTCCTCTTTCTTCTTAAAAACTGCACGCCTATTTAGGCAGAACCACCTACATGTGTATAGGGAGGACAGGCAAGATGGCTGACTGCCCTTCCTGCATTATACAAACATGACTTAAATGTGTAGGCTCTGCTGTTTATGATTTTTGTAGGACTTTTACTGTTCCAATCAAAATTTTTGAACCCCCATTAAAAATTAGGTTTCTTTGCAAAATTCACAAACTTTCTGCTGTTTCCAATAAACCAATCAAACAAGAACAGTGTAAATGAGGCAAAATAAATAATATAATGTGGCACCCCAGGGGTCTGGTTTCCACAGTAATGTAATGTTATGTCTGAGAGCAGGTGGGAGGTCCTTTGGTCAGGGATCCTGTGCATGCCACACCTCCTGCCCAGTCCTGGGAGGGGAAGAACTTCCCCTATATAAACCTGGGGCTGAGGCAGGGTTAGGAGTCAAGGAGAGTATAGACAAGAAACAGTCATAGGAAGAAACAGCAGAAGCTCAGTGGGAGCAATACTACTACGAGTCAGGGGCTGGCAGCTGCAGAGCTCGCCCTGACTGAGAAGATTTCTTACCGGACCCGGCGTCCGAGGCTGTGGGGACTAACTCTTACCCAGCAGCAGAAGCCGACCGGCAGGGGATTTCAGGTCCTCAGGCCCAGAAACCCGAAGGCACGGTCACACGCGTGGGACCAGCACCGCCATCGTGGAGCGGAAGCCATTAGAAGGCCCCGAGTCACCGGCCATACGGGTGAGCACCACACGGTACACTCAGGGACGTGGGCTACTTATATCCGCTTCTAGCAAGGTAGCCAGAAGAGTACAGTCAGTTTGGGAGGCCTACAACTCCGCCTGGCCAGGGGAGATCCCATCTGCTCAAGGACTGACCAGGCCCCGTTCGCTAGCAAGTACTCCAGGAGGGTCTATCGTTGTTACCAGTAAAAGACCCTGAATTACACCGCACCGTCTCTGAGTGGTTCCTGCTACCCCCATTTTCCACGTCGGCTGCCCTGAGGCCATACCCCTCCCGTTGGGGGTTATACTATCACGCGGCACAATTCTACACCGGCCTCAGCGGTCTGCCCTGCAGCGGCAGCTCTATAGCTGCAAATCAACGGGTGGCGTAGTCGACACTCAAATAACATCTATCAAGACTGCCACACACTGAGTTTGACTCCCTGGGCACGGACCGGGTCCCCGCCACTCGGAGACTACAACCCTCATCTGATCCGGTTCCGGGTAAGCCCCCGTGCGCGAGACGCTGCGCGACACAGTAGGCCCAGGGGCGCGTCAACTTTGGCGTAGTCGGCAGGATTTCGTGCCCGCAACCACCGGGTACTGCGTGCCTGAAAAAGAGACTTTTCAAACTTACCTGTGGTGAAGATTCCCGCCATCCGGCGCTATCTTCAGCCTTCTTCCCGCCATCGGTGAAGTTTCCCGCCATCCGGCGCCATCTTCTGCCTTCTTCCCGCCATCCGTGGAGTTTTCCCGCCATTGGACGCCATCTTGAGGACGCCGCGCAGGAAGAAGAGGGGCGTGGACTCCGAAAGCGCGCGAGAACTGAAGCCCCGCCTCACGTCCGGACGTTGCGTAAGGTCCTGGAAGGAGCCCAGCAGACGCCGACGTCACAGGAGCGCGACGGAAGGTCCTCAACCATCCACTGCGGAGCCGCGGCCTACGGAAGAGGATCATCGCAAGGTAGGCCACGGTCCACTAGGGGGGAGGAAGATGTCGGATACGGAGGAGAGATTCACTGCCTCAACCCCCGCCAGCGCTACCGCTGCTGCAGTTATGCCCTTCACCATGCCCTATATCCCGGGAGCAGCTTGGCTACCCCAGTACTCAGGGGAGTCACATACCCTGCATGACTTTAGAGAAAAGCTGGATAGCCTCTTCCAGGTGTACCCCCTCACAGAAGAGCAAAAAGTGAGCATCCTGGTGGCCCAACTAACCGGGGCCGCCAAAAGGGAAGTAAAATCCTGGCCACCTGGGAGGAAGACTGTCGCAGGGATACTAACCCGGCTGAAGGACACCTTTGATACCCGCACCTCAGCCGAGATTAAGCTTAGATTCTACGGGTGCAAGCAGCGAGCGCATGAGAGTATAAGGGACTATGCACTAAACCTACAAGAGGCCCTGAGGGCCATTAAGCAGACCGACCCTGATGGAGTGGGAAACGAGGACAGGCTGTTGACCGAACAGTTTATAGAGGGACTATATTGTAATACCCACCGAACCCAGTTGCGGGCAATGGCCTTACAGGATCCCCATCTGGGCTTTGCACAGTTCAAGGACAGAGCCATCCGGGTGCTCCGAGAACCGGCACCGGGTGGCGTTGTGACCCACAGGCGCCCTGCTATCACTTACCACCAGGAGGCGGCGCCTTTGTCGGCAGGGCCTGTGGGAGCTGATGCGCAGGCTTTGGACAATGACCCGGCTCCAGACCTACACCATCAGGTCCAAGAGCTAGCTAAGAGCGTTGCTGCGCTAACCCGAACTGTGCAGTCTTTACAGGCTTCCACCCCAGGGAAGATCCAGCTGGCATCCGGACCGGAGGACATCCCGTGGCGTCGACCAAGGAGGACCCCACCGGCCAGAGGAAGACCCAGTGACCGATACAGCGAGGACGGACGACCCATCTGCCGCCGCTGCAATCAACCCGGACATATGGCCAGGTACTGTTCTTTAAACGGGCACAACCTGGGGTAGAGGGCCAACCCCCAGGAAAAAGATCACCAGGCCCATCGAACTGGCGCGACAGATATGTGGGAGGACGTCCAGTCTTGCCTGTGGTACTGGATGGCATTCCCATGAGTGCCCTACTGGACACCGGGTCACAGGTCACCACCATCCCGTACGTGCTCTTTAAGCAGTACTGGAATGACTCGGATATTACCCGCTACCCTGACGACGACTTGAGTATCATCGCCAGCAATGGCCAGCCCGTGCCACAGATCGGATTTAAAGAGGTGACCATCAAAATCGGTAGAGTCGAACTGGCAGCACAGGGACTGATCATTGTAGATATTGACAAACATGAGAGTCACCCAAAAATAACTCTAGGAACTAATGTAATTGAAAATTGTCTTGCAGAGGTGATTTTCCTTTTACAGCAGGTTGCCAAGAACGCCAGCTTCGGCGAGCAGCGGGTGCTCCAGAAAGAAATCCGGGCACTGATGCGACGGCAACAGTTGGAACTCTCCGGCGGTGAGATTGGTAGCGTAAGAATGTGTGACCCTTTTCCTATTGCCATGCCCCCAAAAAGTGAAATGATGATTTGGTGCCGGGCAGCTATTGGTCTGAGAGGTAGAGATTACCAGGCAATGGTAGAACCAGTTTACTCGGACAGTAGGCCCACCATTTTGACAGCACGGGGGGTGGTTGATGTACGCCATGGGAGGGTGCCCGTTCGCATAATAAATATCGGGGAGAGGGAAGTGTACCTGCCCCGGTATGCCACGCTAGCCAAATTATATACCATTAACCAAAATTCTATACAATCTGTGGAACCCTTGCCTCCATCTCACCCGGAGGAAGGTAACGGCTCTAAGAAAAACATGGAGGACTGGTGTCAGCAACTACATCTGGGTACTGACTCCACTCCCGCACACCAGAAACAAGGAGTCAAAGAGTACGAGAGAGTGTTCAGTAAACACCCGTTAGACTTCGGGCGAGTCAAGGGGGTAGAACACCACATCCCCACGGGAGACCATCCTCCTATAAAAGAGAGGTATCGACCCGTACCCCCTGCCCACTACCAACATGCCAAGGGGATGCTTAGAGACATGAAGGAGGCTGGGGTGATCAGGGATAGCTGTAGCCCCTGGGCAGCTCCACTAGTCTTAGTCCGAAAGAAAGACAACACCATGAGGATGTGTGTAGATTACCGGAAAATCAACCGTATCACACACAAGGATGCGTACCCCTTACCAAGGATAGAGGAGTCATTGGCTGCTTTAAGATCTGCTAACTTCTTCTCTACCTTGGATCTCACTAGCGGGTACTGGCAGGTTCCTGTAGCAGAGGCGGACCGGGAGAAGACCGCATTCACCACCCCGATGGGACTTAGTGAGTTCACCTGCATGCCGTTCGGACTCTGCAACGCACCAGGAACCTTCCAACGACTAATGGAGTGTTGTCTGGGCCACAGAAACTTCGAGACGGTCCTGTTGTACCTGGACGATGTCATCGTATATTCCAAGATGTATGAGGACCACCTGAAACACCTGGCGGAAGTGTTCGAAGCTCTGGCGAGTTACGGCCTAAAGGTGAAACCCTCCAAGTGTCACCTCCTGAAACCAAAGGTGCAGTACCTGGGACACGTGGTGAGCGCTGACGGAGTGGCTCCCGACCCTGATAAGATCACCGCAATTAAGGAATGGCCAAGCCCCTCCAGCGTAAAAGAAGTGCGGCAGTTCCTCGGGTTGGTAGGCTACTACCGAAGGTTTATTCCCGGTTTCACCAAAAAGGCAGCACCTATGCAGGACCTCCTGATAGGCCAGTCCCGGAAGGCCAAGAACCAGAAGCCGCCCTTCAAATGGGAGGAGCTGGAAGAAGAGTCCTTCCACCAGCTGAAGATGGCCCTCACGGGGGACGAAATCCTGGCGTACCCGGATTATAGCCAGCCCTTTATCCTCTACACCGACGCCAGTATCATCGGGCTAGGAGCCGTACTGTCCCAGATTCAGCAAGGGAAAGAACGAGTAATCGCCTACGCCAGCCGAAAACTGCGACCCACCGAAAGGAACCCCGAGAATTACAGCTCATTTAAGCTAGAGTTCCTGGCCGTGGTATGGGCAGTCACCGAGCGCTTTAAGCATTACCTCGCTTCTTCCCGGTTCACCGTGTACACGGATAACAACCCGTTGACACACCTGGACACGGCAAGACTCGGTGCCCTGGAGCAGAGGTGGATGGCCCGTCTGTCCAACTACGAGTTCACAATCAAATACCGGGCAGGACGCTCCAATACCAACGCGGACGCCCTGTCCAGGATGCCCAACCTGCCGGACGGAGGAGAAGATCCGGAGGGACTGGAAGAAGTTGAACTCCCTGCGTTCCACCGTCATGGGACTATCCAGTATTCCCACCGGGTAAGGAGTAAGCAGGCTGTTACGTTGAACCCCTTACCTCACTACAACTGGGCGGAAACGCAAGACAGCGACCCTGCCGTCCGACTGGTGAAGGAGATGCTGACTCGCCCGGAGGCTTGCCTTGAACCAGACGCTCCGGAGGAAGCCAAACAACTATGGGCAGAGAAGAGTCGACTGTTCCTTTACAAGGGGAAGTTGTGCCGCAGAATGGTTAACTCCCGGACGCATGAACTACTCTGGCAAGTAGTGGTGCCACGAAGAGACGCAGCCATGGTGATGGAGGCATACCACGATGGAGCTGGACACTTCGGGTGGAAGAAGCTGGAGTTCCTGCTGCGCGAGCGATTCCACTGGGTAGGCATGAGGGGAACCATTGAGAAGTGGTGCAGAGACTGTGGCCCGTGCAACCTGAGAAGGAAGGACCGTGCCAGCCAGAAGACTCCCCTGCAGTCCATCGTCACCCGGCAACCGTTGGAACTGGTAGCCTTGGATCATGTAAAACTGACCCCAAGCAGAAGTGGCTACGTCTACGCGTTAACCATCGTGGATCATTACTCCCGGTTTCTGGTTGTCGTCCCCGTCAAGGACTTAACGGCTCAAACAGCAGCTAGAGCCTTCCAGCAGCACTTTTGCCGTCCACACGGGTACCCGGACCAAGTGCTGACGGACCAGGGACCTGCCTTTGAAGCGGAAGTCTTCCAGGAATTCTGCAATCTGTATGGCTGCCGGAAGATAAGGACGACACCCTACCATCCGCAAACTAATGGACTTTGTGAGAAAATGAACCAGGTGGTAATGGATCTTCTAAAAACGTTGCCCCTGGAAGAACGCAGTCTGTGGCCTGAGAAGTTGCCCGATCTGGTGGACCTATACAACCACATCCCGGTAGGTTCCACCAACTGTACCCCGGCTTACCTAATGAGGGCAAGACCTGGTAAGTTACCTGTTGACCTGGAAATGGGAGTCCTGACACCCGAGGACACTTCACCAGAAACAGACTGGGACACAGAGAGGCAGCAGCAGTACCGGAGAGTACAGGAGAGCGTGGAGCGAAGTCTCTGTCAGGCTAGGGAAAGACAAGAGAAAACTTACAACCAGTATGCTCCCGCTGTTCCCCTGGTACCCGGAGAGCAGGTCTTGAAGAGGAAGAGACGGCTCCACAAGTTGGACGACCAGTGGGAGAAGGACCCGTACACCGTACTGCCCTCAAGCCACGAGAACCCGAAGGTTTGTACCATCAGTAAAGACGGAGGGGAAACCACAGCCATTGTATCCCGGGACCACCTGAAGAAGTGTCCCGAACAACTGAGGAACCCTGAAGAGGAACAAGAAGACCATCGACCCGTAGAGGAAAGGGAAGATATGGTTAGTACTGTGCTCGGGGACTTCCCTCGGTCTTGGACTCAAGTCAATGGTGCAGTTGTGGTACCCGTACTCACCTTCCTCCAACCAGCATCCCAAGCACCTACGGAGCAACAGGTAGAGCTGGAAGAACAGCCGGTCCAGGAGGCAGAAGACCCCACACCCGCAGACCAGGAGGGTCAACCCTCTGCTTGCAGTGAGCCTGCCATATCCCTAGTGAGCCAGGGAACTCGTAGACAGCTGCCCAGTTTACCCTTGACAGCTCCTACACCCTGTAGTTCGGGGCCAGACAGTCAGCTCCGTAGGTCCACTAGAGCCACTAGAGGCCAGTTACCCGCACGCTGGAGGATTTAAAGTGTATAAATTGTTTTATTTATGTTTACCTGTGTATTGTTGCTTGTGTGTAATTTTGTGTTTCTAGTTATTTTTAGGAATCCTTGGTGGATCTACCGGGAATCCTTGTACAATTAGTTGGAGCGTAACCCAGGATGGACTAGAGACTGTTAAGGACTCGGGGTAGGACAGACCCCTACCTGGTTACGTCTCCCTGTTTTGGTGAAATGGACACCTTGTTTTCTTCAAAGACTGCACCCGGTTACGGACATGCCGTGACCACCTTTATGTATTTCTTATTGTATTATTATTGTTTATATCTTGTTATGTTTTTCTAAAATATGTTTAGTCCCGGAGTACTAAATTTTACTAGGGGGGAATGTGGCACCCCAGGGGTCTGGTTTCCACAGTAATGTAATGTTATGTCTGAGAGCAGGTGGGAGGTCCTTTGGTCAGGGATCCTGTGCATGCCACACCTCCTGCCCAGTCCTGGGAGGGGAAGAACTTCCCCTATATAAACCTGGGGCTGAGGCAGGGTTAGGAGTCAAGGAGAGTAGAGACAAGAAACAGTCATAGGAAGAAACAGCAGAAGCTCAGTGGGAGCAATACTACTACGAGTCAGGGGCTGGCAGCTGCAGAGCTCGCCCTGACTGAGAAGATTTCTTACCGGACCCGGCGTCCGAGGCTGTGGGGACTAACTCTTACCCAGCAGCAGAAGCCGACCGGCAGGGGATTTCAGGTCCTCAGGCCCAGAAACCCGAAGGCACGGTCACACGCATGGGACCAGCACCGCCATCGTGGAGCGGAAGCCATTAGAAGGCCCCGAGTCACCGGCCATACGGGTGAGCACCACACGGTACACTCAGGGACGTGGGCTACTTATATCCGCTTCTAGCAAGGTAGCCAGAAGAGTACAGTCAGTTTGGGAGGCCTACAACTCCGCCTGGCCAGGGGAGATCCCATCTGCTCAAGGACTGACCAGGCCCCGTTCGCTAGCAAGTACTCCGGGAGGGTCTATCGTTGTTACCAGTAAAAGACCCTGAATTACACCGCACCGTCTCTGAGTGGTTCCTGCTACCCCCATTTTCCACGTCGGCTGCCCTGAGGCCATACCCCTCCCGTTGGGGGTTATACTATCACGCTGCACAATTCTACACCGGCCTCAGCGGTCTGCCCTGCAGCGGCAGCTCTATAGCTGCAAATCAACGGGTGGCGTAGTCGACACTCAAATAACATCTATCAAGACTGCCACACACTGAGTTTGACTCCCTGGGCACGGACCGGGTCCCCGCCACTCGGAGACTACAACCCTCATCTGATCCGGTTCCGGGTAAGCCCCCGTGCGCGAGACGCTGCGCGACACAGCAGGCCCAGGGGCGCGTCAATAACATCACTACTGCATAAGAGGCCACTAATAATGGAGATTATGCAGAAACTTTTATAGATTGTTCTTCTTTTTATTTTTCCATAAATGATGTTATTATCATGGAAGGTGATGGAGCAGATGATGATGATGACTCCACTCCTCAGGCCTCGGTTTGCACTTGAGCTGTTTTTAGAAATCCAGCTCTGCATCACACATGACGGAGAGGTGAAGAGCAGGAATGTTTTCCTGAATCCCTCTAGGATGTTCATCCTACAACACTGCGTTCAACCATATGGCCTTCTTTCTGTCCATGTCCAGGCAGGTGAAGGAGCAGCCGCTTCCTTCTGTCTGTTCATGTCCAGGTGGGTGAAGGAGCAGCCGCTTCCTTCTGTCTATCCATGTCCAGGTATGTGAAGGAGCAGCCGCTTCCTTCAGTATATCCATATCCTATTAATGAAGGAGCAGACGCTTCCTTCTGTCTGTCCTTTTCCACCACATTGTAGATGAGTCGTCCAGATGGTGACATAGCAAGTATGACTGGAAGAATTCCTTCAATTTCAGCCAATAATTACTTACTATGTTGATCCAGAGTAAGGCGAAAAATAACCCCGAAGACTAGTTGTTGGATAATCCTCATATCAGGGGAAAAAAATTCCTTCCTGACCCCAAATATGGCGATCGGAATGAATCCCTGGATGGTTGGTGCTCTAATCTACTTGGATGTTATCTGGTGGAAGCTCGGTAGGTTTGTCAAAGTCTAGTAAATAAGAAAGTCCAGTGTAGTTGTATCGTCCGATTAAAGGTTCATTCCTAGATGTTGCTGGAATGGGGCTGATTTCTCTCAGCCTAATACTCCTGTAAGAAGAGAAATATACACGTCTGAGAATCATCCCCTCACATACAGTATATACTGTATACATGGGGTGCAAGGATAAGGTGTATAGTGTGTATGTGTGTTACTGGGCAGTGATATAGATGTCCCTATATGATATACTTACAGAAGTCCCATGGGAATGGTGGATCGGCTGTGCCGGATTCCACTTTGCTCCAGTCTATGGAGTTGAAGAACGGATGGTATCTGATGGACGATATAATAGCCAATCGAGAAAATTGAATTTTGCAGAGGAGCTGGAAAATGAAAGAGACCATTAGTCATGATATTATGTATTATTAGTAGCAAGTTATTACACAATGTCTATGAACTGTCCACATCTTATGTTCATATCTTCTTATCACCCTCCATCATCCGTCTTCATCTGATCCTACTCACCCCTTCCATGATATCGATGGCATCAGGGCAGATGCTTGGTGGATAACAAGGAACATCATTCTGCAGTGATTCGCAATATTCCTCTTTTGAGCCGAGGCTATAGAACGGCTGATTACCTACAATCATCGTAAATAGTAGGGCGCCAAAGGAAAATGAGTCCACCTGATAGCTGTGGTCTTCTCCATACATTATCTGTGGGAACATGAGACAGGAGATGAGCTGAATACACTGGTGAGTGGATTTACCCACAGGCCATGAGGACCGATCTGTGATTAGATATGAGCAGGATACATAGGCATCAGAGTATTACTCAGTCCTATCAGCATCAATCAGACGGAGGTTCCTTACCTCTGGCGCAGCGTAACCAATAGAGCCTACTAATTCATTAAATGTTTCCTTCTCAAACACTTTTATTGCTGATGAGCCAAAGTCAGCGATTTTGATGTGTCCGATGTCATCTAGGAGAATGTTCTCAGGCTTCAGGTCAATGCAGGAAAAAGAGCAGATACTGATTGTGAGGAGGATAATTCATAAAAAGAACGTAATACAATAGATATGTAAGGAAGGAGACAACAGGGAGTCAGAGGTGATATATTTATGTCTGTAGCTGAACTGATTACCGATGTATGATGCCTTTTTCATGAAGATATTGGATTCCGCAGACCATCTCTGCTGCAAAGAGCCTATGGAGAAGAAAGTAGAGGATCAGTGGTTACACACACAATCATACAGAGAGCATGAGGAGATCACACACCTGTCCCACGAACATGCACGTCTTCATTTTCTCCTGTTGTCATTGTCCATTGCTGGGATTACAATGTACGGGCAAAAGATTATTAGGATTCAGTTAAAAGACATTTACCTTGTTGCCTTTATATCATAAGGCATTGATTTTTCCATGTGATCAAACAGGTCTCCTCCAGCCATGTAGTCCATCGCTATGATGTATTGATTAGGTGTCTCCATAAATCCCCGCAGAGAGGTTAGGAAGCGGCACCCAGTGGCCCTTTTCAGGACTTCTATCTCAGTAATGACTTTGTCCTCAGCACGACGACTCTGGTCCATGATTTTGACAGCCAGCAGATCTTCACTGATCGGATCTGATGCCAAGATGACCTGAAGGAAAATCACAACAGATCAGACCAAATTCTGTCATCCCACAGGAATCAGTCTAATGCAGAGCTGGATAACGTGCGTCTCACGGACCGAGACAGCAAAAAGGCTGTCCCAATGCCACCGCTATCCGCACATCCTCAGTATGCAGACACAGGTAAATACATTGGTGGAAGAGGGGCTGCCAACTACTTCTTCCACCAATCAGCATGTGAGACAGCAGACGTGATGACTTCATTACATCGTGTCTGCTGTATGGAAAGTCAGTTCACCGGAGACAGGAGCAAAGTGTTGGGGGAACGGGACCGAGGTGAGTATGTGCTGGTTTCTTTTTTTCCCCCATATATGTATGAGATGTTTGCATGTATATAGGAGGCCATGAGGGGCTCATACTGTATGTAGGAGGCAATGTGAGGGCTCATACTGTAAATAGTAGGCAATGTGGCGGCTTATACTGTATATAGGAGGCAATGTGGGGGCTCATACTGTATATAAGAGACAATGTTGGGGCTCATACTGTATATAAGAGGCAATGTGGGGGCTCATACTGTAAATAGGAGGCAATGTGGTGGCTCATACTGTAAATTTGAGGCAATGTGAGGGTTCATACCTTAAATAGGAGGCAATGTGGGGGCTCATACTGTAAATACGAGGCAATGTGGGGGCTTATACTGTATATAGGATGCAATGTGGGGGCTCATACTGTATGTAGGAGGCGATGTGGGAGTTCAAACTGTATATAAGAGGCAATGTGGAGGCTCATACTGTATATAAGAGACAATGTGGAGCTCATACTGTATATAGGGGACAATGTGGAGGTTCATACTGTATAAAGAGAGGTAATGTGGGGCTCATATTTTATATAGGGTCTATGTGAGGGCTCATATTGTATATAAAGAGGCTATGTGGGGGCTCGCTCTGCATATAGAGAGGCTATGTGGAGGCTTAAGCTATATACAGGTGGCTATGTGGGGGCTCATACTTTAAGGGGCAATTTTGGGGCTCATACTGTATATAGAGGGCTGTGTGTGGGCTCATACTGTATATAGAGAAGCTATGTGGGGGCTTACACTTTACGTAGGAAGTTGTGTGGGGGTTCATACTGTAAATAGGGGGCTGTTATTGGGCTCATACGGTATATAGAGGGGTGGCAGCAATACGGAATTTTGCTCAATTTAAGTGATAATATAAAATACTAATTATAATTGTAATAAATATGTTAATTTTAATATTGAGCAGAATAGATTGGGGAACACGGAAGAGTAGAAATTCACACTTACTTTTCCGAAGCCTCCCTCTCCAAGATCTTCATGGAAATTGAGATTGGAAAGGTCAATATGATTTTCTGTGCCGACCAATTCTCTAAAGGGTAAAATACGGAAACTGGCTTCATCAAGGTCTTGTACTGGCATGACCGCTGTGCCGGAGGGTGTCTCAACGCTTCCATCTGCTGAGATGATAAAAGAGTTATTGATAAATATAAATACATTACATTTTTAATCAAATTTCTGTAATTAAGCTGAAAATGTCTGACATTTGTGCCCTGATTCATCCAAACTGTCGAATGTAGAAAAATTGTCCTGTTGCCCATAGCAACCAATCACAGCTCAGATTCCATTTTTTCACATTCTATGGAACAGTGAAAGCTGCATTGTGATGGGTTGCTGTGGCAACAAGGAAAGTATTTCTGCAATTTTGATAATCAAGGCCTGTCAACCCCCAGTCTATTATACTAAACTCTTTCATTCTTACCTGGAGCATCTTTATCCAGTGATGTGTGTGGTGGGGAAACAATCAGGTGTTTGGTCTCTGGGATGGAGATGTTCTCATCTGGTGACCTGGCCCTTTGTAATGCACCATTCCCATTGACAATGGGTTTGGCATAGAAAAGACGTCTCCTACATTGGACAACCCAGTCTCTGTTGTTTCTGATTCTCTTCTGGGCTGCCGCTCTTTGTAGGTTTTGAGTCTCTTGGCTTTCAGAACTGGAGAATGAGACATGTCTGGGTCTTCCTTGGCCAACCTCGTCCAGCTCTAATTCTACGCTGATGATATTTCTTCGCTTATTGAGGATGGCATCTTTGTTCCTCCTCCTAATTTCAGGGACAAGTTCTCCGATTTTTTTTATGGAGATAAGAATGGCCCTGTGAAGTTGATTATCTGCGGAGTCTGCAGAGTCAGATTCCATGAGGTTCTCCATTTTCCTTTTCTCTATAAGGATCTCGTGTCTCTTGATCTTTCTCATTTTCTCCAAATTCTGTCTTTTGGACGCCATTTCTGAGGCGTCAGTGTCCATGTCCAGTACTATAAAGTCTTTTCGCCCTAAAGCGAACAGTGGTTTTTGCTCTTCAGCAATTCCTCTCCTCTGTCTTAGAACCCGATATCTTTGGGCTCTTCTCCTCTCTTCCTCCATTATAAAATTAGCTTTTGCTTTGTTTACAATGAAACGCATAGCAACTACCTCACCCTCGAAAGTCTGCAAGGCAGTGACTTCTCTTCGGCCGGAACACTGGGATATAGAAGGTGATGATGTCATCATACCAATTATGACATGTATTTAATTGTGATGTCATCAGACTAGGGTCCTATTTTGCGTTCATGAGGTCTCAATGGAGACATTATACCAGGACTTTAGTTTGTATTTTTGTCATTAAATGAAGTAACACTTGTTAAATGGTGATCTTTTATCTCTATATTAGCAGAATCCTTCATTCTGTCTGTTTTTCTCCATATTCTTTTATTGCTTAATTCTGTCCAATTATTGTACATTTTGTCATCAGGTCCACAATCTCCATTTTGTGGGGTGTTCACATTTAGCGTTTAAGCTACAGTTTATCCTCCTGGACATTACAGGAGAGCTGTACCTTCCTATATAATGTATTTTTGAACTGTTGACTCCTTTTTGCATTATGTGTCATAGAAGTATCAGGTGGTCTTTGTCATTTTATTCTAGTTCCACCTTGTGACCAGGGCCGGCTTTAGACAAATTGTGGCCCTAGGAAAAATTCAAAGTGGGGCCCCAGATTCTGAAATACTGCGCTAACAACAGCACTACAGTCAATTCAGTGCATTGAAGTGAGTTTTGAGCTAATAACAATGTCTTTAAGCGCCAAGAAGCCACTCAGAAGAAAGACAAAAGGAGTAAAACATATCACAAGGTTGTGTTCTTTGCTGACTACAAGCAGTTAAGCCACTAAAAACACAGTTTCACAGGTTTCCTCACTCTAGTTGTAGCCTACAAAGAACACAGCTTTGTAATATGTTTTATTTCAGTACATGAAAAAAATAATATGTGGAAAATATGTAAATCAAAAAATATTATTACAACGTTGAATTTTGCATTGAAGGCTTATTTGTCACGCATGCACAATATCATGCAATGTCTTGTGAATACAGTCTTGTCATCTATATGCTTAGTCCGAACAATCATACGTGTGAGATCTTTTCATTACCATCTGTAGATACTTAGAACTAAGTAAAGAAATAATAAAGTGCTGCTGAGACCAGCATAAATACAGCCATAGATATCATTTTACACTTTGCCAAACACAAATAATAAAAAATAACTTAACATCTCTTACAGGTTTAGTCAAAGGGATCCACAACTTAAATAACTAGAAAATGTTCAAGCAAATGGTTTCTAAAGGAGCCCTTACAGGTCTATGTAATAAAACTGGCATCATAGCGAATGCTTTCTAGAAGCGAACCTTTCTGGCTTTTTCTGAAGCAAAATCTTTAATTATTTTGGAGAAGTCCAGATTTCTGCGAATGTCCCGCTCAATTACAACCTCAACTAGACCAACAAAGCGATCTTGTAACATTGATGACCTTAAATTATTTTTTATCACTTTGAAAAGTGAGAAACTTCTCTCGCCTGACGCTACGGTCACAGGAACACTCATTAGGACACACAACTCCACACTAAGATTTGGGTACAAATCCAATAGGTTTGTACAGTAAATGTAAGTAAGCATGTTCAATGGTGAATGGGAAACATCACCTGGGATGCTCCTAATTGCTGAACACATTTCAAAATTCAAGTCATTGAGATCAACATCACCCATTTCTTCTGAAGAGTGTTTGCAGCATTCTACAAGCCTCTGCTCATCTTTCACAGCTTCCATTTCCTCCTTCTTAAAAAGGAACCCAAAAAGGTGGTAAAAATCTTTCACCTGAGAAAATCTCTCAGTTATGACCACAAGTGTCGCATCAATCAAGGTTAAAGACAAAACCCTCTTCACCATTTCCTCGGGAGTGCTGGACGTTCATAATCAAACATTTTTCTTTTTTTTTGTTTTCTTTTTATTGGCAATGAAAACTCTACATCTGCTTCTTCAGCTATACTATTTGCAATATAATAACCTGATTCAAAACCATCTTCCCTGTAATCTTACAGAAAATGAAGTACAGATTCAGTTTCTTAAGAGTGTCCATGCCAACTTTTGTTTTCTGAAAGATCTTGCTTGCACCATTAATATGTTATAAGACATCATACCAGGCAACAATGCAAGTGATGCAAACTGACCAGAAGAAATGTCATTCTTGGCCTCCGCAGCTTTTACATCAGCTTTTTTTGATGCAGCACAGATGACAAGGTCTTCAAGCGCAGAACAAACTTCCCTTAGGTCGTAGCGAAGAACTTTTACACTGTAAATCCGACATTCCCAGCGAGGAGAAATAACTGTATAGCCCAAACATCAATGCTATGATGTGAGTGCGGAGGGAATCTTCCCACATTCACCAAATTATACCAGCTCTTAACAACCAGTATATATAATGAGGAAACAGAGTTATGATGGCAAAAAAATACATATTTTATTTTATTAAAGACAAAATTCATATAGAAAAAAGACAACTGTAAATGTGCAAGGGACAGCAACAGGTGTGCAGTAAGTGGGTCCACAACCCAAAAGGAATGCCTAGTAAACATTGCAATTATAAAAGGCTGCAGACATGAATCATAAAGTGCAGCACAGGTAGGGCATAAAACCATACACCTATATTAGCTAAATGCCAATGATAAACGTGTCCATGACATCCGTATCAATTACCCCATAACTAGGCACGCTAATAAGGTGATGGTCTTACCAGTGGTAAGGGCTGTGGGTGAACTGGCAGCACAGTGGGCGTAGTGGAGTACCCCGACGCACGTTTCGAGGCATCCGCAGCCGCTTTCTCAAGGGGCGGTAGCAAAGAAATTTTACTCTGTGAATCCAACATTCCCAGCGAGTATCAGACAGTGATTTGATGGTCAGGTTGGTTACATTTTTCTTTGAAGTTGCACATTGCAGTGTTGATGAGCTGAAGAGCACATACATTTGCTGCAATACTCCAAAGAATGTGACAGAGAGAACAGATGATTTAGCAGCATCAATGATGACTACATTAAGAGTGTGGCTACTTCAGGGCATATACAATGCTCTTTTATTCATGGCCGATGTAAATACTTTTATGGCCAAAAATGACAAAAGCATTTTCGGACTGATACCTTTATTAGCTAACCAGAAAAAATATATATGCAAGCTTTCAGAGCACAGAGGCTCCTTCTTCAGGCAGGATTGCAAATGAATTAATAAGACAAATGAATAAGGCATCATCCTTTACACCTCATGATCAAATGTCCTGCTGTAATATCTCTTAAATGTTGTGCCTCCTAAAACCAGGTGAGGAACAATCAGAGAAAGGTATAATAGAAACAAGTCACCAATTCTGCATTTATCACCCACTCCTGGTTTTGGCTCCCACTCCTGAGAAAAAATACTGACCAAATACTGATAGTGGGGCCATAGCCTAACACTTGTTCTCCAATAGGCAAATAGTGCTCCATCCTTCCCGAGTCTCGCCGTATGTCTAAGCAGTACTGTACAGTCACATATGGGGTATTTCTATGTTCAGCAGAAATTGTGGGACAAATTTTGGTGCCATTTTTACCGATTTTCCTTTATGAAATGTAAAATTTGGGGCTAAAACTAAATTTTTCTGGAAAAGATGTAATTATTTTTCTTCACTGCCCAATGGTATAAAATTCTGTGACACCTTTGGTGTCATTATCACTGCATCCCTAGATGAATTTATTGAGAGGTGAAGTTTGTAAAATGGGTCACTTGAGGGAGGTTTTGTAAATTTTTTTGGAAAATTGAGAAATTGTTGATCAACTTTTAACCATTCTGACTTCCTAACAAAAAAAAATATTTAAAAAACGATGCTGATGTTAAGTAGCCATGTGGTAAATGTTAATTATTACCTATTTTGTATGATATAACTATCTGGTTTAAGGGTATAAAAATTAAAAGTTTGAAAATTGTGAAATTTTCTCCAGAATTTCCCATATTTTCACAAATAAACACAAAAAATATCGCTCTAAATTTACCACTAACATAAATTACAATGTGTCGCGCTCAGGAGTTATTACCTCATAATGTGACACTGGCCAGAATTGTAAAATGTGGTTTGGACGGGAAGGTGAAAATAGGCTTCAAGGTGAAAGGGTTAATAACATCTCCCATTTGTGAACTTTACATCAGCCTCATTTTTCCATTACTTTTTTATTTTGTTAGAATGTTATAAAGGTTAAAGCTTTAATAGCAAATTTAGATCTTTTCAAGAAAACTTTCAAAGCCTTTTCTACGGCCCTATTCAGGCTTGAAGCGACTTTGAGGGACCGACTTATTGGGAGATTGGGAAGTGATACCATTTTAAAAACTGCACCCCTCAATGTTGCTGCTGTCAGAAAGTTTGTTAACCCGTCACGTGCTACACAGAAATTTACACAAAGTGCCATAAAAAAATGAAAAATTTTATTTTTTCCACTAAATCATTGCTTTAGACTAAACCTAGGCAAAGTGCGGCCCATGAACAAAGGAGGAGAACAGCTCAGCATATATTGCAAAAAGTATTTATCTAGTAATACACAATAAAAACACAAATAGGAAATCAGACAATGTGGTAGTGTCAGATGGTAAAGTGCTTACAGGTCTGGTAAATATATTATAATATGCTTGTAATATATCCGTGAAATTACACAATTGCACGTTGCCCACAATGATAATTGAATTATAAATAATAATAAGTTTAAACAAGTGAACTAGGATAGAAATCACAGGATTAACACATATAACATGATCCCACTGACTGCTAAATGAAAGGGGATGGGGGTGAAACAATGTTCTTAGTATTAAGCTATGTGCCCATCTCTAAAGCCAAAATCATGTTACAACCAGCGGGATAATTACCTGACAGGGAAGCACAGCACGGGCGGAAGTAAGAAAGTGGTGAGGGTGATAGCCCAACGTACGTTTCGCGGCGTCCCAGGCCGCTTTCTCAAGGGCAAGAAGTGATGTCCTCATAGTGACCCAAGATGCATATATATTCATCTCTCCCCTTAGAATCTGGAGTGCAGACAGCTGGTCGGTGAGGCACGTACCAGGTAGTGGCCAGCTATACCGGGGGTGTGCCTCGCGGATCACATGATGTGGGGCCAGTATGCCACACACGGCACATGCGCGCGGCTCAGGGAGCACACTGCGCATGCGCCCCAGCCGTCAAACCACAGAACCGCGCATGCGCGGAAACGAAGTCCCACGCAGGCGCAGGGTGGCCCTCAGACGGCCAGGCGCGCGCGCGCCGCAATCCCCACTGCGAGCACGCGCTCAGCCACGTTAGGAAGCAGCATAGCAGCACTCATTATAAAAGAATTAGGATAAACAGGGAGAGCAGCGGTGAGACAAAGAGGGAGCCTAATGATCATAGATGGAAGAAGGGCCAAAGAAATAGATACTGCATACAGCAAAGTTTTTTTCCAAGAAAAATACATATAAATCTAAAAAATCACATAAGTATAATTAGCAGCAATTGTAGATTCTGATGATCATAACTTCCGTCTAGGCATGAGATCCAATGTGTATATCCAAGTCTCACTGATCTCCAGACACAAGTGGGGTTATAAGGACTTTCAGGAGTATGGACTAATAAAAGAGGAAAAGAAACAAAAGAAAAGACAATGATTAAAACCATTAGAATTAAAATCACATGAAAAATAATAATTCCTCTTATAATCACCCAACCCACATGTGTAAGTACATACATGTGGGGATAGAGGTATACAGGATAAACTTACAGCTACAAAAATGAGTGCAGCCCATGTACGGCCCTCTGGCTGTTCCAGTCCAACTCACTGACCTAGACAGCTACAGGGCTGAAAACACTGGCCCACAGGTCGCACCATTCGACCACCTGGAGTCCCGATATCACAGCTATCTGCCTCCTCAAGAAGCAGATAACTGTCAACACAATGGTGGAGGATGGAGCTGCTGGTTCCTCCTTCCACCACTCAGTTTATGGGACTCAGACAGCAAATGTGATGATGTCATTACTAGTGATGAGCGAGCACTAAAAAACTCGGGTGCTCTTTGCTCGGGTCGAGAAAATCGTAATGCTCAGATGCTGAACCCGAGCAACGAGCCCAATGTAAGTCTATGGGAAACTCGAGCATTTTTCCAGCGGTTCCCCCCGCAGAGATGTGCAGGGGGCCTAAAAATTGCCCTAAACAATGGGAACAGTGCTGAAATGACATGGGAACTCAGGCATCTCTGACTCTCAGGTCACTGCCGTGAACAATGTTGTCAGAGTATTATGCCACTTTTACGGACCAACAATAAAACATACAAAAACTAAACCAAAATGGATGTTCCTGGAAAAAATGTTAAGGGACATTTTTTCCAGGGTAATGACTTGTATATAAGGCAAAAAAAACAAACACAAAAACAAAAATGCTCCTTTACACCTTGGGCTATGTTCACACGTAGCGTTTTTGATGCGTTTTTGCACTTTTGCATTGCTTTCAATGGTGAAAAATACATTCACCAGTAAATGTCATTTTAACATTTTACTATCTTATCTGGTCATGTGGTGTGTGACACATCATCAGACACATCCATACAGTGCTGAAAAGACATGGGAACAATATATGGAAGACCCCTGGAAGCATCTCTGACTCCCAGGTCACTGCCCAAAGCCGTGGCCATCAGACGTGATCCTATATTACTGCTGTAAAAATACAGACATTTTTGGCAACGTGACAAATATTAAACCCCATTTAAAATGGACAAGGTGCGTGGCAAGGGATGGGGAAGTGGACGTAATGGTGATGGTGCACCCAGATGCCGAGGCTGTCAGCAAGATGAAACTGTGCCTACTAAGGAAGCCACAACATCGCCATTGGATTCAATGGGGGGCAAAACCAAACACATACACAACACCTTCAAACGGGCCCAAAAGCTGCCAAAACACATCAAATTAGGGGCAGACACCAGGAAAGTGGCATCAATTGACCCAGAGTACAAGTAATATAATTATTATTATTTATTCTTATAGTGCCATTTATTCCATGGCGCTTTGCATGTGAAAAGAAGTCACCGACTGCTATAAGAGGAGAGAAGACCCTGCCCGTGAGGGCGCACAAACAATCGACAAGGGATGGGTGAGGAAACAGTAGGTGAGGGTAGAGCTGATCATGCAGCGGTATGGTGGAGCGAAGGTTACTGAAAGTTGTACGCATGTCGGAAGAGATGGGTTTTCAGGTTCCTTTTGAAGGTTTCAACAGTAGGCGAGAGTCTGATATGTTGGGGTAGAGAGTTCAAGAGTAGGTGGGAAAATGCACGAGAGAAATCTTGCACAAGTGCTTGTGACCAGGGACGGTACATCTCATTGACGGCACACTGGATTAATATTGTGGAAGCCGTGACCCAGTCGCACCCTGGGACGGAACACGTCTTCCCGACACATAGAATTGTGGGCTCTGGGTCAATCAAGCTTCAACACAATGTTCACAAGGTCTCCTACACAATGAGCAAATTATTCATGATGATAGACGCCACTGTCTCCTTAGCTTGCTGATGGTACTTTTCTGTGGGAATGAGCTTGTCTCCAACCAGTCTGGAATATTTCTAGTGAATTATGGCACGCCATGGTTTGCTATTAGCACCTAGTACCAGAAGCGAAAACATCCACAATTTTCTTCTCAGAAATTTTATTTGGTAGACTGAGTGGCTGCCCAAACTTTAGTCTCTCAAAAAGGAGCTGAAGACACTGAGTGGCAGAAGGTGCAAGTTCCTCCAGCATGTTAGACATCAGAGGAAGAATAGAGAGGGCAGCATGGTGGCTCAGTGGTTTGCACTGCAGCCTTGCAGCGCTAGGGTTCTGGGTTGAAATCCAGCCAAGGACAACATCTGCAAGGACTTTGTATGTTCTCCCTGTGTTTGCATGGGTTTCCCCCAGGCTTTCTGGTTTCCTCTTCAGTAAAAAAAGCAGCCACTGAGTGTCCGGGAATCTTCACACAGACTTTTCTTAGCCAGGGCTGCTTCTTGACAGGGTTGGACGGGCCCACTAGAGAACAGGAGAATCCTCCAGTGCGCCCTGCCTTCTCCTTCAGGAGATTTCATAGTGCAAACCTTGCAGCTGGTATGGGGCTATTGAGTGGGAGAGAAAGGTGGGCCCTCAGAATCAAATCCTCTGGTGGGCCCAATGATCTTCAGTCTTCACAGCCATATTTTTTAGCTCAGTGAAAGGACTGGCATAGAGGGAAAACGTATCTACTCCGGCTGTCATTTCTCCCAGGAAGTCCTCTAATGCAGCTTGTTCCATAAGCAATGGCAGCCCGTCCAAAATCAGCCCACACTTCTTGGTGGTGCTTTGACACACAAAGATCTTTCTTTATGCCTTGAATTTCATGACTACAGAGTTGGGCAATGGCCTGATCTACAATGCATTTGAGAAATAATGTGTAAAAGCACGTCCAATCCACAGCAAAAATGGAGCCATAGAGTGCCCGGAAACCTTAACCTAGACTTTTCTTAGCCAGGGCTGCTTCTCAGCAGGGTTGGATGGGCCCACCAGAGAACCAGAGACTCCTCCAGTGGGGGCCCTGGCTTCTACTTCAGGAGAGTTTATAATGCAACCTTGCAGGTCGTGATGATGATAGAGGCCACCATCTCCTTAGCTTGCTGCTGGTATTTTTTTGTGGGAATGAGCTTGGCTCCAGCCAACCTGGAATATTTTCAGTGAATTCAGGCACGCCATGGTTTGGTATTGGCACCGAGTACCAGAAGCGAAGCCATCCACAATTTCCTTCTCAGGAATTTTATTTGGTAGTCTGAGTGGCTACCCAAACATTAGTTTCTCACAAAGGAGCTCAAGACATTGAGTGGCAGTAGATGCAAGTTTCTCCAGCATGTTAGATACCAGAAGGAGAACAGAGAAGGCAGCACAGTGGCTCAGTCATTAGCACTACAGCGTTTCAGCGCTGGGGTTCTGGTTCCAAATCCCAGCAAGGACAACATCCTTAAAGGAGTTGTCTACTACTTTTACATTCCACGCGGCACCCCCGCCGATCAACTATTATTGGTGCCGACGGCGGCTGCTGCCGGCCGGAAGTGCTTACCTGAGGGGCTCCACCATCAAGTGGTAGTGGCCGCTGCGGTGTACTGCACATCCGCCTCCTATTCAATTGAATATAACAGCTGATCGGCGGGAGTGCCGCGTGCGGGACCCCGGCTGATCATACATTGATGCCCTATCCTACGGATAGGACGTCAATGTAAAAGTATTGGACAACTTCTTTAAGGAGTTTGTATGTTCTCCTCGTGTTTGCGTGGGTTTACCCCAGGTTCTCCGGTTTGCTCCTCAGTAAAAAGGCTGCCATACAGTGTCCGGGAACCCTCACACAGACTTTTCCTAGCCAGGGCTGCTTCTCAGCAGGGTTGGACGGGCCCACCAGAGAACCGGAGACTCCTCCGGTAGGCCCTGGCTTCTCCTTCAGGAGAGTTCATAATGCAAACCTTGCAGGTCGTGATGATGATAGAGGCCATTATCTCACTAGCTTGCTGATGGTACTTTTCTGTGGGAATGAGCTTGTCTCCAACCAGCTTGGAATATTTCCAGTGAATTAAGGCACTCCACGGTTTGGTATTAGCAACCAGTATCAGAGGCGAAGCCATCCACAATTTCCTTCACAGGAATTTTATTTGGTAGACTGAGTGGCTGCCCAAACTTTAGTTTCTCACAAGGGAGCCCAAGACACTGAGTGGCAGTACGTGCAAGTTTCTCCAGCATGACCTGTTTGTTAGATATCAGAGGGAGAACAGAATTTGGCATTGCCAAGGTACCAGAGTCTGTTTTTTTTTTTACTAAAGATCCTGCTGTGTTTTTATATATATATTTTTTTTATGTCTCTTCAAATGTGTATTGGAGTGCGTCCTAATTTTTGGCAGCCCTTGACATTGCTGCATATACGCAATAACAGTATAGGAGAGCCACTCTTTAATAATGGGTAGGACAATTCAAATAGATTCTATATTCTAGAATATTACCGGTCTTATCTGAAATTCGTTTACGGGTGAGGTATCACAGTTTGGATAGCATATTACACCGACCGGTATTAGGTATTATTGCCTAATACTGCATGCTGCTTGTGCTGCCGAAAATTTTTTATTTTTTCCAGAAAAATCCATTTTAGTTTGTTTTTTGTATGTTTTATTGTCAGTCCGTAAAAGTGGCGTAATACTCTGACAACATTGCAATAGTTATCCTTGGCAGGAGAAGAAGGAGAAGGAGGAAAAAGAACAAAGAGCGCTGTGTAACACTGTGGAGAGGTGAAGTGTATGTAATGAACTCACCCAAAATGGTTGTGCTGGACAGACACAACACTGGCAGAAAATTTAGAAGAGGACTGGAGTTTCTCCTCCGGTATGCTGCTCATCCAATGTCGTTGTACTGTGCTTTTCCTGGCCCTGAAGCCACTCCACTTGGAGGTATACAAGGAGAGAAGAACTTGGGATGGCGCTTTCGTTTGAATGTGGAGATCAGACAGTCCATATATCAATATTAGATTTATTGGTTTTAAAAACAGATTTTACTGTCAAACCACATTTACCATAAAAAACTTTTAAAAACACAATGCGTTTCAACTTCCATGAGTCTTCAGGTGTAAAAGAAATAGTGACACATAGAAACTTTTATACCTTATACTTAATTAGTTGTGGGTGGAGTGTTCATAAATAACTTTTTACAGTCTTTTACAGTCTTCATCAGGTGTAAAAGAAATAGTGACATACAGAAACTTTTATACCTTATACTTAATTAGTTGTGGGTGGAGTGTTACACCCACAACTAATTAAGTATACAGTAAGGTATAAAAGTTTCTATATGTCACTATTTCTTTTACACATGATGAAGACTCATAGAAGTTGAAACGCGTTGTATTTTTAAAAGTTTTTTTATGGTAAATGTGGCTTGACAGCAAAATCTGTTTTTAAAACCAATAAATCTAATATGGATATATGAACTGTCTGAACTCTGACAACATTGTACACAGATATGCTATTGGTCAGCGACCAACTGTGGATAGGTTTGAACACACGACTGCCATACTGTAAATGAAGTATAATATCTGACACATTCCCAAAAAATTTCCGTATTATTGCGGCAGTAATATGGGATCACGTCTGATGACCACGGTTTCAGTCAGTCGCCTAATAGTATGGTATTTGTCAGTGACCAAGTATCAATAGTTTGGAACAACATACACCTGGCAGACTTTAAATGGAGTGTAATATCTGACACGTTCCCAAAAATTTCTGTATTGTTACAGTAGTCATATGGGATCAAGTCTGATGGCCACGGTTTCAGGCAGTCACCTAATAGTATGGTATTTGTCAGCGACCAAAACAAAGCTGGCTGACTTTAAATGAAGTATAATATTTGGCACGCTCCACAAAATGTCTGTATTATTACCGCAGTAACATGGGATCACGTGTGATCATGGAAAAGTTTCTCTGCTTCTACAATACAGTATTGCAAATATAATCAAAAAATATGTCTGTATTCTGCTAACAAGCAAATGGAGCAGTAAAATGGTGTACTCTGTATTGCTTTTTAAGCAAATAATCAGGATAAGGAGCAAAAAAGAAAATAGTCTGGTACTGTAGGGCTATGGATATTTGTAACAGCAGCAGCAGACAGAACATGCAATAGACCCTATTGTGCTGTATACACTGCCACAAACCTTACCTGCCTAACTCCTGCTATCACCACTGAATACATGCAGTTGGATTAGTCCTCAGAAGTACTGTTAGATCAGATGGACATATATCTTGTTGTGGAATACCTATACGTAACTAATAAACCACCAATTCTGTCACTCACTCAGCAGCACCTCTCCCTACTCTGCCTGTTTCCGGGGTACACTGTCACAAGCATAGGGTCACCAGGTCTGATATAGACCTGATGACGCTATGCGGCCAGCCAATCACTGTGATACCACAACCAACATAGCTACGGCATTACAGTGCGTGGCAAGCAATCCCTGCATTTTAATTGACTGTCTAAAGAGCACCAAACATGTAGGGAGGGGAGGTGAAATAGTCGAGGAGCGCCTGACGCGCCCCCTGTGCCGTGAGGAACTCGGCAGCCGGGCCTCTGGTTGCTTGGGGGATATCACGGTAGCTGGCCCGGTCCGTGACCCAGGGCGGTCAGTAAAAAGGGGAAAATATTGGGGGATTTGGGAAAGTGTTCGTGACGCCACCTGTGGAATGCGTCTAAGGGGTGCCGCCGCTGCGGAGCAGTCCTCTGGAGCTGGTGTTACGGCAGCAGGGATGGTGTGGCTCTCCACAGGTAGAGCTAGCTCCAGGACTGCGTGGGGTGTAATGGATGGTTGTGCTGGCCGCTGTGGTGCAGAGAGGGAATGGTGGCGCAGACGGAATAATTGGACAGAGGCTGTGCGGTGCAGTCATCCGTGTCTTTACTCACAGTTCTTTAGTTCCTCAGGGTGCACTGTCAGATTGCAGCCTCCCGCGTCGCGCTGCATTCACCAGGCAGGGGCTCAGCTCTTCCTCAGGTAGATCAGGGGTACCTGGCAGAACCCCACTTTCACGTGTTCCTAGCTAGACCGACTTCACGCTGGGTCTTTCTCCCTCCTGCCCTGCGCTGCCCACTCTCAATCTCGCTCGGGTGCTCTGAAGTCCCTCCTGTACGTTGGATCCCGGACCTGCTTGACCCTCCTGGGGATTAGAATGCGGCTTACGATCCCTCTGTCTTCTGACAGATTCGGGGCGTACGGGTGCCGTCCTGCACTCGCCGTACCCCCTAGGATCCCTTCTTAGAACGGAGCCTGCTCCCTGCTCCCCTCCTGGGCCTCCAGACTTGGCCCTACTTGTGGAGCAGAGCTCCTTATGAGACTCTGCTCCTGGACTGTTCTTCTGAATTTTCCTGAGCTGTTCTTCTGAACTGCTCTCCTCTACTAATCTATCTGTCCTGCCACCTTAAGATGGCTTCCCTATATATACTCCTACCAAAGTGCTCCCTATAACTACTTCCTCCACCCACACCCACTACTGGTTCCCCCTACCTTTGGTTCCCCCACTCCAGCCAGGGTCAGGGCTCAGCAGAAACATACATTGCGTCTTGCCCCTCCAGCTGGCCTGGAGCAGTGTAGTGTTGGATGCAGGTGTTTGGTGTTCCGGGCAGCACTCCCTCCTTACCTGAGAGAAGGAGATACCACACCTCTGGGTGAGGTGCAGTACCCCTGTGGCGACTGAACCCTCAGGGGCGCCACACTCCCCCCTGGTAAAACACAGCACATCCGTGAGCTGGAACAGAGCAAAACAGGCTAAATTGACATGAAAAATTTTAAGAATGCATTCGCATATAAGACAGTAAAACATTTCTTCCCTTAATGGGAGGCACATCACTTTAATGTTACAGGGTTACATTTTTCAAACAGTTTAAAACATTTTTCATAACGTTCTCGCAACAGGTTACAGTTCATGCTGTAACCGGGTGTCCATTTTACTTCACAAACTGGTGCAACAAGTAGCAGCATCAGGGACCCGTCCGCAAACCCTCAACGTAGGCCCTGGGTGTGGCTGAAGGGCATATGCGATCCTGGAGTTGGACCACGGCTTCCGCCACGCCAGACGGGTTTTCGTTCTGTGATCATGGTTACTAATATAAAACCAATAGGGTGCACCTTAAGAGGTGCTGAACTATTTACAATGCAAGTTCTTGGCCGTTCACTGTCCCCAGCCTGGAGTCTCTATATTCCCTGATGGGTACCTAAGTAAACACACGCTCAAAAAACATTATTTTCAACTTGAACTACTGCACCCTTACAGGTGACTATTTACAAAATCAGTCCCACTCGCTGGACTAATAGTGGGAACCCCGCCTGGGGTATTTCTGATTCTTACCTGACCCAGCCGGGTCATAAGGTATGTCCTGCGGGAGTGTGTCCTCGATGACGCGGTACACATGCAGGGCGAACCACCCACGTTCCCCGTGGTGGCGTGTGTACGTGATACGGTCCCCCGGATACAGATTCCAGTCGGGATGGCCTTCCTCCAGCTCGGGCTCCACATCCCGCCAGTTCACGAATATGTCCCTTTCAAAGTCGGGACTGAGGATAAGGCCCCACCCAGCCTGCAGGTGAAACTTTACCACGAGGCCTTCCTCGCGGGGGCTGGGGTGGGCCGACTCCTCCTGACGGACCTGTGCCTTTGCGGCCTTGTTCCGGGCCTCCAGGCGTTCACAGCGCGCCTGCCGCGCGCGCCGCTCCTTCTCCAGCTGCCGGAGCTCCCGCCTGCAGAACTCCTTCCTCCGCAGGGCTTCGGCCTGGGTCTCCTGCGGGAACCCCATCAGGTCCCCCCCCTGGTTATCCCAGCAAAACTCTTCTCCGCTGGAGTAGGTAACCAGGGGCGCTGGTGTCAGGAGGAGCGGGCACGGCTGCTGGTCCTCGAACCGGGCGCACCAGTCGAAGTCTGGCGCGCCATACACCCACTCGGGTGCCGGAGGTGGAGGCGCCGGGAGGGCATCCAGTAGCAGGCCCGAGGCTTCAGCGCCCGGGAGTGGAGGCTCCGGGAGGGCACTAGATGGCAGATCCTCAGGGTCAGCGCCCGGGGGTGGAGGTTCCGGGCTTAGCAGCTGCTCCAGCGAGGGCATGGCGGCATACGGGGAGTGCTGAGTAAAGAGGCCCAGCAGCAGGTCAGCGCTGGCAGTGCTCGGGATAGGGGATTCTTTCCAACTGCTCCTGTACTCCATACGGCCTCCTGGTTCTCCGCGAGCTCCGCCGGGGCTGAGGTGCCGCTGCTGGCATCCGGTGTCGCTTTCCGCCATGCTGACAATTTTTCCAGCAGTTCGCTCCTCTACTTTGCGACCGCTGCTTGCTGGGCTTGCTCCACTTGTTGGCCCAGCTCGAGGACCTCGCTCTGGAGGAACTCCATGTCCTCCGGGGACAATTTCTCAGCTTCTCCCTCCAGGGTGAGGGGGTCACTTGACGCTGTGGCAGGTCAGAGGCGGAGGCTGGACTTTTGCTTCCTTCCATTCTGGCTGCCGGGTGCGGTCTGTCTAGACTGGTTAAGACCACACCCTGTCTCCATTCCTTTTCTCCTCCTCCTCTCTTCTTTCGGGGGCGGCCCCATGGCAATCTGCTGTCAGTCACTCCCTGTGACGGCCTCCCTGCCTTGACGGACACATCTATGCGGACAGTCACTGTTGCAAGGGGCAGGGTTGGCTTTTGGCGCAATTCTGGGACCCAGCCCACGATGGGAGGTTCCATTTTGTTGTCCTTTAGCACGCACATAATGGTGCCCATTCTTCTGGGGCGGGCGCCACATTCAACAACATAACACAGTCCTTTAGGCACACTTCACCCGCCAATAACGGGTTGGTCACGAATCCTGTCCGTGACGCCAGATCTCACGCGCCCCCAGGGCGGTGGGATACTCGGCAGCTGGGCCTCTGGTAGCTGGGGGATATCACGGTGGCTGGCCCAGTCCGTGACCCAGGGTGGTCAGTGCAAAAAGGGGATATTTTTATATGAGATTTTTAGGATTGTTCGTGACGCCAACTGTGGAATACGGCTAAGGGGTTCCGCTGCTGCGGAGCAGTCCTCTGGAGCTGGTGTTACGGCAGCAGGGATGGTGTGGCTCTCCACCGGTAGATCTAGCTCCAGGGCAGCGTGGGGTGTAATGGATGGTTGTGCTGGGCGTTGTGGTGCAGAGAGGGAATGGTGGCGCAGACGGAATAATTGGACAGAGGCGGTGCGGTGCAGTCATCCGTGTCTTTACTCACAGTTCTTTAGTTCCTCAGGGTGCACTGTCAGATTGCAGCCTCCCGCGTCGCGCTGCATTCACCAGGCAGGGGCTCAGCTCTTCCTCAGGTAGATCAGGGGTACCTGGCAGAACCCCACTTTCACGTGTTCCTAGCTAGACCGACTTCACGCTGGGTATTTCTCCCTCCTGCCCTGCGCTGCCCACTCTCAATCCCGCTCGGGTGCTCTGAAGTCCCTCCTGTACGTCGGATCCCGGACCTGCTTGACCCTCCTGGGGATTAGAATGCGGCTTACGATCTCTCTGTCTTCTGACAGATTCTGGGCGTACGGGTGCCGTCCTGCACTCGCCGTACCCCCTAGGATCCCTTCTTAGAACGGAGCCTACTCCCTGCTCCCCTTCTGGGCCTCCAGACTTGGTCCTACTTGTGGAGCAGAGCTCCTAATGAGACTCTGCTCCCGGACTGTTTTCTGAACTGTCCTGAGCTGTTCTTCTGAACTGCTCTCCTCTACTAATC
This sequence comes from Phyllobates terribilis, assembly GCF_046119375.1. Lineage (NCBI taxonomy): Eukaryota > Metazoa > Chordata > Amphibia > Anura > Dendrobatidae > Phyllobates > Phyllobates terribilis. Next base: position 315,386,917 of record NW_027362768.1, read on the forward strand.
TATCTGTCCTGCCACCCTAAGATGGCTTCCCTATATATACTCCTACCAAAGTGCTCCCTCTAACTACTTCCTCCATCCACACCCACTACTCTTTCCCCCTACCTTTGGTTCCCCCCACTCCAGCCAGGGTCAGGGCTCAGCAGAGACATACATTGCGTCTTGCCCCTCCAGCTGGCCTGGAGCAGTGTAGTGTTGGATGCAGGTGTTTGGGATTCCGGGCAGCACTCCATCCTTACCTGAGAGAAGGAGATACCACACCTCTGGGTGAGGTGCAGTACCCCTGTGGCAACTGAACCCTCAGGGGCGCCACACGCCGAGCAAGTCGAGCAGTGAGATGCTCGGGCGAGCATCGAACACTGACGCGGACGCTCGCTCATCACTAGTCATTACATCGCGTCTGCTGTGTGGCGCATCGGTTTGCATAGTAAAGACCAGAGCAGCGCCTGGTGAAAGGGAACAAGGTGAGTATGTCCTATAGTGAAAAATGCCATGTTTTCCTGTGTCCACAAAAATTTTATTTTGTCTAATTTTTTTCATTTTCACAAAGGTAATTGGAGAAGATGGAACCTATAATTTATTATGCAATTTCTCCTGAATGTGACAATATTCCATATCTGGTCAATAATTACTGATTAGGTACATGACAGGGCTTGGAATGGATTGCAGATGTCATGTCACATTTGCTCAGTCAGTGAGGTGCTAAAACAGTAGAAACCTCTCACAAGTGACTCCATTTTAGAAATTAAACTCATCAAGATATACATCTTGGCTTGTGGTGAGCATTTTTAATCCTTAGATGCTTCATTTAATTTTATAAGATTGGGCGATAACCATGAAAAATTAAAATTTTCCTATTAAAATGTTGCTTTAACCTCAAATTTTCCATATCACAAGAGGTAATAAGAGAAAGAAGACCCCACAATTTGTGATGCAATTTCTCCACAGTGATGCCCCTATAAATTGAAACTGGATACAATTTTTTCAGCTTGGATGAGAAGGTGCGCTATTTGACTTTTGGAGTGCAATTTTGGCTGGAATAGATTGCTGATGCCATGCACATTAGCAGAGCCCCTGAGGTGGCAGAACAGTGAAACCAACCCCCTCACCATAAATGACATCATTTTGGAAACTATACCAATGAAGGAGTTAATGTAGGAGTGTAGTGAGTATTTTTAACCTACATGTACCTCACAGAATGTTATAACATTGAGCCGTGGTATTCAAAAAATAGAATTTTACAACTAAAATGTTAAACTACCTGGAAATATTTCATTCTCCTATGGCATAATGTGTAAAATAGATCCCACAATTTGTTTTGAAATTTTTCAATGCAGTGATAACCGATTTGGAAGTGGGGTTGTGTGTAGTCCAGGTCCAGCAAATGTTCAGCCATTTTCGCTTTTTTTTTCTTTTAATAATTTTCTTGATTTTCTGTTGTACATTTTGACAGCCATTAAGTAACAAACAAGTGTTCTCTTCTGTTAGATAGATACAGTTGAAACCAGAAGTTTACATACATTATATAAATAGACAGATATGCATGTTTTTCTCAATAGCTGACATGAAATCAGAGTAACCTTTCCAGTTTTAGGTCAATTAGGATTACCATAATTTTTAATATTTGCCAATTGCCAGAATAATGAGTGAGAAAGAAAAGTTCAACCCTGTTATTTGTTTGACAAGTGTCAAGAAAGTTGATTTGCCACTATTTAATATAGACAGTGTAGGTACCGTCCCAATTTAGGGTCACCTTGTCGCTGGTGGGACGGCTTGTATACTTTTTTTGATCAAAAATAGTTCACTAAGTACCCTATATGTCATATGCAACTTTGCTTTACATTTATATATAATGATTGTAGGGTATGAGAGATATTTTTTGTCTTTTGTAGGTTTTTCTTCTTTTTGCTAGTGTGAACATGCTCCTATTTCTTGCATGTGTACCATCTTAGACCTCAGTTCACATTGCTTGGTTTTTTGTCTTGTTTGCATTCTGTGCAAATTAAGGGTGTGGCATCCCCTTTGTTGAGCTGGTTAGTATATATGTAGCTTACCATGGGCCTAGGTGGTCTGATATTGGGACCCGGTTCTATTTGTCTACCCTTTTATGTGCATTACTTCAACTTTGATATACAGTAAGGTTTTTAATATAGACAGTGTAGGTACCGTCCCAATTTAGGGTCACCTTGTCGCTGGTGGGGCGGCTTGTATACTTTTTTTGATCAAAAATAGTTCACTAAGTACCCTATATGTCATATGCAACTTTGCTTTACATTTATATATATTATGATGGTAGGGTATGAGAGCTATTTTTTGTCTTTTGTAGATTTTGCTTCTTTTTGCTAGTGTGAACATGCTCCTATTTCTTGCATGTGTACCATCTTAGACCTCAGTTCACATTGCTTGGTTTTTTGTCTTGTTTGCATTCTGTGCAAATTAAGGGTGTGGCATCCCCTTTGTTGAGCTGGTTATTATATATGTAGATTACCACGGGCCTAGGTGGTCTGATATTGGGACCCGGTTCTATTTGTCTACCCTTTTATATGCATTACTTCAACTTTGATATACAGTAAGGTTTTTAATATAGACAGTGTAGGTACCGTCCCAATTTAGGGTCACCTTGTCGCTGGTGGGACGGCTTGTATACTTTTTTTGATCAAAAATAGTTCACTAAGTACCCTATATGTCATATGCAACTTTGCTTTACATTTATATATAATGATGGTAGGGTATGAGAGATATTTTTTGTCTTTTGCAGGTCTTGCTTCTTTTTGCTAGTGTGAACATGCTCCTATTTCTTGCATGTGTACCATCTGAGACCTCAGTTCACATTGCTTGGTTTTATAACTTGTATTTTGTATTCGCGGCTGTTGTGCCCATACTTTGTAGAAAAGTTCAACCCTGTTATTTGTTTGACAAGTGTCAAGAAAGTTGATTTGCCACTACACTGAGGTCGGAGTCATTCATAGCATCGCCGTATACACATTCGACTAGCGTTCCGGTCGTTACATCTTGACGTAGTTGGCAGGATACGGTGCTCGCTGTGGATGGTGCGAGTAGCACATAAGTTACTGCCGCGTCTACTGTAATAATCCAGCCCCCTTCTCCCATTGTGACCGGTAGAGACCGGTTAGTTGGTTGCTCCGCAAAGGGAGCACTGCTTAACCACCTGGCCAAGTTTGATGGGTATAACTTGCTGTTCAGTGATTGGGTAGGCAGGTTGAAGAATGCCATTGCCTTGTACGGCGTCAGCCCCCAGCTACAATCGGAAGTCGCGCTGAATGCTCTGCAGGGGGATGCGCGCAAAGTTGTCTTGTTAAAACCCAAAGACAAACGAAAGACGGTCGACGATATCATCTGGATACTAGAGAAAGCCTTCGACATTGTGGCGGCGGCAGGCTGATGTCGACAGCATTCTTCGGGATCAGTTAATCGAGGGGATATGAAGTGAAGCGCTAAGGAGCGAATTGTTGCTGAAGGTGCGGAGTTCTCCTGGATTCACCTATGCCGAAATACAGGAAGAGGCAGTAGCACGGACTTTGGAAGTGAGGCCTGCTCTGCAGTGGAGTAACCTGCAAGTGGCTAACACAAGAGAGCCGAGACCAGACCCTGTTCAGGCACAGCTGGCAGTTTTACAGAAAACCGTGGAAAGCCTGAAGGAACAGGTGCAACGGATGCAAGTTCGGGAGATGCCTCTGATATGCTCGGCCCTGACTAACCCCCCTATTCCCCTATATGGGCAACCACCCTATACCTCAGGGAGGACGCTGACTGCTCCTTGACCTGATGCAGCCGGAGGTAGGGCAAGAAGATCGGTTCAATGTTGGCGATGGCAAGATCTGGGGCATATGCAGCGGTACTGCCAGAAAAACCTGCCGGCTGAAATCCCGACATCGGTAAAAGAGAGGCCCTCGCTGTAGTTGGGCATACGGCGAGGCAGGAACGAAAATCAACGCCCAACGTCTGTTCCGAAGATCTGATTGCGGAGAATCCCACGTTAGAGGTGCAGTTTGCAGGAAAGTAGGTGGCGTGCTTAGTGGATACTGGATCGGAGGTGACGACCATGCCGATAGAATTTTTCAAGACGCACTTCGAAGAGGCCATCAAGACGGAGTCGGAAAATCTGCTAAGGCTGAAGGCCGCTAATAATGAAGAAATTCCAGTGGCAGGCATTGCATGGATGAAAGTACAGCTGTGCGGTCATGAATTGGGAACCAAAGGAGTGGTGCTCGTGAAGACACAGGCGAGGCCAAATCTTCCAGTGGTTCTTGGAATGAACATCCTGAGGGAGCTGGGCTCCCTTTTGTTTGAGCGTGATGGCCGAAGATATTGGAAATGAGCGACACCTCACAAAGCCACTTAGAGGGCCCTGCAAAAGGTGGTCCGTTCGTGCGGCATTCAGAAGAGTTCGGCTGAAGGAAGAAAGGTGGGAGCAGTGTATGTCCCATGCGGGTCTGCTGTTGTGATCGCCCCTGGTCAAGAGAAGCTTGTGTTGATGCCGGTAGGGATGCACAGGAAGCTGAATGATGTGGAGGTGGTTCTGGAACCGGTGGGACGGTCAGGAGGTACGGACAGTCCGATGATAGCTCGAACGTTGGCTATTGTGCAAAATGGAAGTGTACCAATGAGGTGTCTGAATCTGCAGAATCATGAGGTGACTCTGGCAGTGGGTACGAAGCTGACTGAGGTATATGTGTGTGACGAAGGAGTCATCCCCAAAAGCCAGTTCACACTGAGGGCAGACCGCCGGACCGCCTGGACCCTGTCGATGCAGGCGGCAGCTGAAGAATCCCCCACGCCCACGTGGAATGGCAGAAAGATTATGGAGATCATAGGAGTGGATGAGTCCCAGTTGGCTCCCGAGCAGGCTCGCAGACTGGAGGCTTCACTGTGGGAATATCAGGCTGTTTTCTCCAGGGGAGATGAAGACTTTGGTTGTACATAGATTGTGGAGCACAAGATACCCACAGGAAACGCCCCCCCAATTCGGGAGAGATATCGTCAGATCTCACCGAGGCTTTATCAGGAGGTCAAAGGAATGCTGGCGCAGATGCTGGATAATGGAGTGGTACGGCCAAGTCAAAGTCCTTGGGCTGCACCGGTCGTGTTGGTCTGGAAAAAGGATGGATCCATACGGTTTCGTGTTGATTACCGTAATCTGAATGTGCTCACAGTACGTCAATCCTACCCGTTGCCCCGGATCGAGGAATCCCTGTCTGCCTGGGAAAGGTGAAGTACTTCTCCACTCTTGACCTGGCCATCGGCTACTGGCAGGTGCCCGTGGCATCTCAAGATCGGCAGAAGACAGCATTCATCTTGCTGATGGGACTGTACGAATTTAATCGAATGCCCTTCGGACTGACTAATGCTCCAGGAACGTTTCAGTGGTTAATGGAATACTGGTTGGGCGATTACAATTTTGAGTCCGTGTTGATCTATCTGGAGAATGTGATTATATTTGGAGATTCGCTCGACGACCACCTGAAGAAGCTCGAGCAAGTGTTGCACCGACTGAGGGACAATGGACTTAAGATCAAGCCAATGAAATGTCACTTGTTCCAGACGCAGATCGAGTATCTGTGACATGTAGTGTCGGCTGAGGGTGTGCGGCCAGCACTGAGTAAAATTTAGGCCATTTAGGAGTGGCCCCATCCCAAGACCGTGAGAGAAGTATGGGCATTTCTCGGTTTAGCCGGATACTACCATCGGTTTGTGAAAGACTTTGCTAAAGTGGCTGAACCACTGAATGAGTTGTTGAGAGAGACGGCTCAGGGGCCCAAGAATCAGCCGATTCAGTGGACGGACCGACAATAACAGGCATTCGATCGGATCCGGGCCGCTCTTGTGCAGGCACCTTTATTGGCGTGTGCTCGCTTTGATCAACCATTCACCCTGAACACTGACAGAAGTCTCTATGGTCTGGGAGCCGTGTTAGCTCAAGAACAAGATGGGAGTGAGTGAGTCATCGCGAATGCTAGCCTGTATTTACGGGATACAGAGCGAAATCCGGACAATTACAGCTCGTTTAAGCTGGAGATGTTGGCCCTGGTGTGGGCCATGACCGAGAAGTTTGCAGAGTACCTGGCTGGGTCGGAGATTCTAATGATGGCGGACAATAATCCGCTTGCACACTTAGAAAACGCTAAACTAGGAGCCCTGGAGCAGAGAGAGGTGGCGTGGATGTCCAAGTTTAATTACCGGATCCGGTTCCGTTAGGGTAAAGAAAACTCCAGTGCCAACGCATTATCACGAGTGACCCGAGGCACACCCGAGCAGGTGGTGGATGAAGACCTCAAGGATACTGAGATCCCCGATTTGAGGCGATTGCCTGTGTTCGTGGACGTGGCACGCTCAAGTGGGGTGGCGACACGGGTCGCCACATTGCTGGGCAAGACTTTTCAAGAGTGGGCCGAGTTACAGGATTCAGACTCTGAACTGTCACGAGTAAAGAAATGGCTGAGTCCAAAGTCCTGGCCCGATGGGAGAGCAAGAGCCCGGCTGGGTGCAGAAGGACAAAAGCTGCTAAGGCAGTGGGATCGATTGGCCATAGCGGAGGGGATACTGTAATGCTGGATCTACATAGCGGCAGAGCTAGGTACCGTTGGCTGTTAGTAATCCCAGCTTCAGTGGCTCTGGACATTGCCCGGGAAGCTTATATGCGGGGTGCACACTTTGGGCCTGAGAAGACTTATCGTTGGCTGTAGCGGTACGTGTACACACCTGGCTTGGAAGAAGTTGTGAAAGAGGTGTGTGGTAGGTGCCGGGCATGTGAGCTGAATAAGTCCCTGGAACAGAGGGCTCCTGTTCAGACAATTGTGACGTCTGCCCCGTTGGAAGTGCTAATGGTGTATTATTTGTCAATCGGGTACGCCAGAAGTGGTCATCATTCATGCCTAGTCATGACTGATCACTTTACTAATTTTGCCGTTGCTGTCCCCACCAAAGATCAGACTGCTAAGTCCGCAGCTGAGGCAATTTGTAAGCATTTCATCCAGGTTTATGTGTGTCCTCAAAGGATACATTCAGATCAAGGTGCTTGCTTTCAAGGTCAGCTCATGACGGAGTTGCTGCAAGTCTATGGGATTCAGCAATCACGGACAATGCCCTACCATCCACAGGGAAATGGGGCCTGTGAACGGTTCAACCAAACCTTGCTTCAACTGCTGAGAACGCTGGAACAGAGGCAGAAGGAGCTTATGTAGGCCTACAACAATAGGGTCCATAGCACCACAGGATTCACTCCTTACGCGATGATGTTCGGTCGGCCTGGGCGAGAAATTGAAGAACTGTACCTGACAAGCCAGAATATCATACAGCCAGTGAGTGGGTCCAGGATCATCGCTGAAGGTTTGCGGGAAATCCACCGGATAGTAAAAGACCGTGTGCAGGATCATCCCCACCAAGATCGGGGGCCTGTGCACCTAGATGAGTTCCGGGTGGATGATAAGGTGCTAGTGCGAGTCACGTGTCCGGGAGATAAGTTGAGTGACAGGTGGGAGGATACGCCCTACACAGTAGTGGAAAGGGTATTCCCAGGGGGAAGTGTGTACACAGTGGTTCTTGAAGGGTACATTGGACCCCGTTACACAATGCACAAAAACTGGCTAAGGGGGTGTATGTCCGACACACCTGCCTGTCACCCTGAGACACCTGCCCCACCTACAGCGATTGCACCAAGTAATGTTGAATGTGACTGTTGGGATGACTTGGGGGTGGAACCCTCGGACTTGCAAAGTCCGATAGCGCACGATCCAGGTGTTCCACACACCGCCCCTGATGTTACTGTTCCACCAGATGCGGTGGACCCTCCATCGAACTCGGCAAGTACTGGTTTGCAGAGATCGAAGAGGAGCACAGCTGGTGTTCTCCAAATACGATATAATCCTGCGGAGTATGTGTTACATATGTGTTGTACGAAACCATTTGTCGGGGCGCCAAATTGTAAGTGGGGTGGATTGTAGCATGTTGGCATGTGTTTCTAGTAATGAGTTCATATTACTGATAGCATAAATTTATCCTGCAATGACTTAGTCCGGCCATTAGGGGTCAGCAAGAGACAAGTAAAGAAAAGCCCGGGGATCTGTGAAAAAGCCCGGGAATCTGAGATCCAGGAAGACCTCTGAGGGGACGAGACGTGTCTGATGTCCAGAGACAATTGGAGCTTGCAGAGACTTGAGCCGGATGGTGTGTCCAAGAAGAAACTGTGCCTTGTGAGTAACTGAGATATGTGACCAGTCACCAACTGTGTAGTTAGCTAGGGAAAGCTAGTTAGTAATCCCAGTAGTACTGAGAACTGCCCAGTGTATATCATTGCTGATGGACTGATCAGGCTTGATCCAGAGATTGCGAAAGATCTGGTATAACAAGACTTTGTGTACGTGGATACTACAAAGGAGCCCTGTTGTGAACTATACATTGAGACTGAGATCAATTCTGATTCCTGCCTGCGCCGGGATATGCTAGAGAACTTGGTATGAAGGAGAAGCTGATTAAACCTTGTGGCCAGAGATCAGGGTCTAATAAAAGGTTTAGTTTGTTAATTGCTTGTGTATATTAAATTAGAGAGATTTCTCTTTGCTCTTGTAGGAAGAGAAATTGTACACCGTATAGACAACGCGTTGGCTAAACATAGAGTGTTTATTAAGGGGAAAAACAAGGGTACCTGGATCCCATTGTATTAGTGTGGGAGGGGAGTGTAAGGTTATATTCCTGGGAGGACCACGTGCCACGTCCGCAGTAACTTCCTGGGTAGCCCCTGTACTGAATAAGGGTGGGAGCGGCATAGCCCAGGGGTAGTTTGGCTCATTCCTGCGAGATTGGCACTTGGGCTCTCTCGGGCTGCATAACTTGTATTTTGTATTCGTGGCTGTTGTGGCTCATACTTTGTAGGAAAGTACAACCCTTTTATTTGTTTGACAAGTATAAAGAAAGTTGATTTGCCACTACACTGAGGTCAGAGTCATTCATAGCATCGCCGTATCCCTCATACACATTCCACCAGCGTTCCGGACGTTACATCCCCAAGGATGAGTCAGACTAGTGCTAGTTCACAATTCTCTTCCTGATATATTGGCTGATTTCTTTAGACTTTCCCATGATGCTACACAAAGAAGCAGTGTTTCAGGTGTGCATTAAAATACATCCATAGGTGTGTGTCTAATTAACTCAGATGTTGCCAAAAAATCAGAAGCTTCCAAACACATGACATCATCATATGGGCAGTCCAGAATTGTTTAAAGGCATAGTAATCTGTGTATATAAACAATATAGTGTATGTAAACTTTTGACTTTGCAGTAATTAATAAAAATGCCTTAAAACATTTTCTCTCATTATTTTGGCATTTGGCAAATATTAAAAATTATAGTAATCCTAATTGACCTAAAACAGGAAAGGTTTATTCAGATTTCATGTCAGATATTGAGAAAAACATGCATATATAGTGTAAGTAAACTTCTGGTTTTAACTGTATCACTTATAACTTCATGGTGCACGTGTGTCATTACACGGCAGCCAATTCTGAACAAACTAAGCTGCAGTGTAAAGCATGTGTGAGTTACAGAGCAGCCCCCTGGACCACTAATGAGACTAGAGATGGATTTCAGACCACCCTGACTCCAGTCGACAACAATGCTGCAGTCATGAATGATAGCGCTGTCCTAATGGAGTAACGCTGGGGTGTCCTCTCCTCTAGGACTGTAGTGACGTGTGTTGAGCACAATGGATGAATTCCAATGTGAAATATCAGCCAACACTTCTGATTAGGAATCCTGCTCCTCTGTTGGAGGCTTTTATGACCAGTACATTTTCAGATGTCAGTCTAATCTATTCATTTTTATTTTTGCTCTGGGGATTGAACAATATGATAAAGAATGTGACTGGGCAGATAAACCAGACCACAGATCAGTGGTCAGAGCATTCACAGGACAGTGTCACAGGAAGCGCAATTTACAAAAATACTGTTCCAAAACTCCTGCAGATTCTGGTGTGGAGAGAACTGACATATTTGCTGCTCGCCTTCTTCTCTACCATGTATGTGGAACCCGTCAGCTCTGCACACACAGTGAGGAGATTATCCCGACCTTTACAGCAGGCCATACATCTATAATATAACCGGAGATGCATCCCTCTGTCTGAAGCCGTTATAGACTGCGCAAACGCGACACACCAGTCTGGCTCCAGACAGAAGATCGCATGGAGCCGTTACAAGTAAGAAGAGTGTATGGTGCCAGAGACACTGAATGCATACGCGATCTCCGGCGCCACACTTACATACTTACCTGACTGGGAGGAGCGTTGCCGCGGAGCCTCTCTTCTCACCGAAGACCGGGGCAGGAGTGAGGCGTCGGAATCAGCGCATGCACCTAGCGCTATCCGGCACCATTTTACTGAAGACACGTTTGCAGTGTGTCTTCAGCAAAATAGCGCCGGACAGCGCGGTATGGGCACGCGTGTACTCGGGCGCCGCACTCCTCCTCTGGCCTCCGGCAGAACGGGACACAGCACTGGAGCACAGGGATGAACGGTGAGTATAACTGTTTATTTTTTTTGTATGTGTGCAGCGTGATAGGGATGAGGGGTGCCATACATACCAGGATTGGGGAGTGAGGGGACCACACATAGCAGGGGGGGGCATGCATACCAGGATAGGGATGAGGGGTACCATGTATACTAGGATAGGGATGAGGGGTACCATGCATACCAGGATAGGGATGAGGGGTACCATACATACCAGGATAGGGATGAGGGGTACCATACATACCAGAATCAGGATGAGGGGTACCGTATATACCAGGATGAGGGATGGGGTGCCATGCATACCAGGATTGGGGATGAGGAAGCCATGCATACCAGGATGAGGGATTGAGTACCATGCATACCAGGATTGGGGGATGAGGGGTGCAATGCATACCAGGATTGGGATGAGGGGTGCCATATATACCAGGATGAGAGTTGGGGTGCCATGCATACCAGGATTGGGATGAGGGGTGCCATGCATACCAGGATTGGGGATGAGGGGTGCCATGCATACCAGGATTGGGGATGAAAGGTGCCATGCATACCAGGATTGGGGATGAGGGGGCCATGCATACAAGAATGAGGGATCGGTTGCCATGCATGCCAGGATTGGGATGAGGGGTGCAATGCGTACCAGGATTGGGAATGAGGGGTGCAATGCGTACCAGGATTGGGGATGTGGGGTGCCATGCGTACCAGGATTGGGGATGAGGGGTGCCACGCGTACCAGGAATGGGGATGAGGGGTGCCATACGTACAAAAATTGGGGATGACGGGTGCCATGCGTACCAAGATTGAGGATGAGGGTTGCCATGCGAACCAGGATTGGGGATGAGGGGTGCCATGCATACTAGGATTGGGGATGAGGGGTACCATGCATACCAGGATGAGGGATGGGGAGCCATGCATACCAGGATTCCGATGAGGGGCCATGCATACCAGGATAGGTATGAGGGATACCATGTATACCAGGATAGGGATGAGGGGTACCATGCATACCAGGATAGGGATGAGGGGTACCATACATACCAGGATTGGGGGATGAGGGGTGCCATGCATACCAGGATTGGGATGAGGGGTGCCACATATACCAGGATGAGAGATGGGATGCCATGCATACCAGGATTGGGGATGAGGGATGCCATGCATACCACGATTGGGAATGAGGGGTGCAATGCGTACCAGGATTGGGAATGAGGGGTGCCATGTGTACCAGGATTGGGGATGAGGGGTGCCATGCGTACCAGGAATGGGGATGAGGGGTGCCATACGTACAAAACTGGGGATGATGGGTGCCATGCCTACCAAGATTGAGGATGAGGATTGCCATGCATACCAGGATTGGGGATGAGGGGTGCAATGCATTCCAGGATTGGGGATGAGGGGTGCCATGCATACCAGGATTGGGGATGGGGTGTCATGCATACCAGGATTGGGAATGAGGAGTACCATGCATACCAGGATGAGGGATGGGATGCCATGCATACCAGGATAGGGATGTGGGGGGGCCATGCATACCAGGATAGGGATGAGGGGCCATGCATACCAGGATAGGGATGAGGGGTACCATGTATACCAGGATAGGGATGAGGGGTACCATGCATACCAGGATAGGGATGAGGGGTACCATACATACCAGTATGGGGGTTGAGGGGTGCCATGCAAACCAGGATGAGGGATGGGGTGCCATGCATACCAGGATTGGGGATGAGGAAGCCATGCATACCAGGATGAGGGATTGGGCGCCATGCATACCGAGATTGGGAAATGAGGAAGCCATGCATACCAGGATGAGGGATTGAGTACCATGCATACCAGGATTGGGGGATGAGGGGTGCCATGCATACCAGGATTGGGGATGAAAGGTGCCATGCATACCAGGATTGGGGATGAGGGGGCCATGCATACAAGAATGAGGGATCGGGTGCCATGCATGCCAGGATTGGGATGAGGGGTGCAATGCGTACCAGGATTGGGAATGAGGGGAGCAATGCCTACCAGGATTGGGGATGAGGGGTGCCATGCGTACCAGGATTGGGGATGAGGGGTGCCACGCGTACCAGGAATGGGGATGAGGGGTGCCATACGTACAAAAATTGGGGATGACGGGTGCCATGCGTACCAAGATTGAGGATGAGGGTTGCCATGCGTACCAAGATTGGGGATGAGGGGTGCCATGCATACTAGGATTGGGGATGAGGGGTACCATGCATACCAGGATGAGGGATGGGGTGCCATGCATACCAGGATGAGGGATGGGATGCCATGCATATCAGGATAAGGATGTGGGGAAGCCATGCATACCAGGATTCCGATGAGGGGCCATGCATACCAGGATAGGTATGAGGGATACCATGTATACCAGGATAGGGATGAGGGGTACCATGCATACCAGGATAGGGATGAGGGGTACCATACATACCAGGATTGGGGGATGAGGGGTGCCATGCATACCAGGATTGGGATGAGGGGTGCCACATATACCAGGATGAGAGATGGGGTGCCATGCATACCAGGATTGGGGATGAGGGATGCCATGCATACCAGGATTGGGGATGAGAGGTGCCATGCATACCAGGATTGGGGATGAGGGGGCCATGCATACAAGAATGAGGGATGGGGTGCCATGCATGCCAGGATTGGGAATGAGGGGTGCAATGCGTACCAGGATTGGGGATGAGGGGTGCCATGCGTACCAGGATTGGGGATGAGGGGTGCCATGCGTACCAGGAATGGGGATGAGGGGTGCCATACGTACAAAGATTGGGGATGACGGGTGCCATGCGTACCAAGATTGAGTATGAGGATTGCCATGCATACCAGGATTGGGGATGAGGGGTGCAATGCATACCAGGATTGGGGATGAGGGCTGCCATGCATGCCAGGATTGGGGATGGGGTGTCATGCATACCAGGATTGGGAATGAGGAGTACCATGCATACTAGGATGAGGGATGGGATGCCATGCATACCAGGATAGGGATGTGGGGGGGCCATGCATACCAGGATAGGGATGAGGGGCCATGCATACCAGGATAGGGATGAGGGGTACCATGTATACCAGGATAGGGATGAGGGGTACCATGCATACCCGGATAGGGATGAGGGGTACCATACATACCAGTATTGGGGTTGAGGGGTGCCATGCAAACCAGGATGAGGGATGGGGTGCCATGCATACCAGGATTGGGAATGAGGGGGGCCATGCATACCAGGATGCGGATGAGGGCCATGCATACCAGGATAGGAATGAGGGGTACCATGTACAGTACAGACCAAAAGTTTGGACACACCTTCTCATTTAAAGATTTTTCTGTATTTTCAAGACTTTGAAATTTGTACTTACACACTGAAGGCATCAAAACTATGAATTAACACATGTGGAATTATATACTTAACAAAAAATTGTGAAACAACTGAAAATATGTCTTATATTCTAGGTTCTTCAAAGTAGCCACCTTTTGCTTTGATGACTGCTTTGCACACTCTTGGCGAGCTTCAAGAGGTAGTCACCGGAAATGGTCTTCCAACAATCTTGAAGGAGTTCCCAGAGATGCTTAGCACTTGTTGGCCCTTTTGCCTTCACTCTGCGGTCCAACTCACCCCAAACCATCTCGATTGGGTTCAGGTCTAGTGACTGTGGAGGCCAGGTCATCTGGCGTAGCACCAGGGGCGTACATAGAAATCATGGGGCCCCATAGCAAAAGTCCAAACTGGGCCCCCCTTCCCCGTAAAAAAAAATCTGCAACGTAACTGGAATCACAGTGTATAGGCGCAGTCACAAAAGGACATAGCTATCTACTTTGGAAGACAGGGAAATGGACATGTCTTGTAGCATATACATAGTAAATGTGCCCTTACTGAAGCCTTTTTATTGTTCTCAACCCTTTTATCGCCGTATAGATTTAAATACCCCCAAAAAAGCATCCAACACACTGTATGATAACCCCTACAGTAAATTACCCTACTGTAACCCCCACATGCACTGTATGATGACTCCATAGTCCCCCCAGCAAAGTATGATGTCCACACAACCACCCACACAATATGATAGCTCTGACAGCATCCAAACACAGTATGATGGTCCACACACACTCCCCATAGCAACCCCCCCTAACACAGTATGAAGGTCCCCGCAAAGTATGATGATCCCCACAGACCCACATTGTATGATGATCCTCACACAGTTTGATGGCCCCATAGCCCCTCCACAGGACCTCCAAACATTATGATGAAGGTACCCACAGTATGATGGTCAGCACATTTCCCCCTCACACAGTAAGCAGCACAGTGGCTCAGTGGTTAGCACTGCAGCCTTGCAGCTCTGGGGTACTGGGTTCAAATCCCACCAAGGACATCATCTGCAATGAGTTTGTATGTTCTCCCTGTGTTTGTGTGGGTTTCATCCGGGTTCTCTAGTTTCCTTCCACACTCCAAGACATACTGATAGGGAATGTAAATTGTCAGCCCCAATGGGGACAGTGCTGATAATGTCTGTGAAGTGCTGTGGAATTAATGGCACTATATAAGTGAGTAAAATAAATATATACTGTATTTTGCGGATTATAAGACGCACCCCAAATTTTGGGGTGCAGAATAGGAAAAAATATTTGTTGTTTATTTTTAAATAAAATGGTGTGCCTTATAATCCTTTTTACCTGGGGGCAATGGTAGTGGAGGGGGGGTCACAGGAGCCAGGCTCACACATACCGGAGACTGGCGGGAGAGGAGGCTACGGCAGGAGACGGGCGATGCTGCGGCCCCACCCTCAGAGGAAATGTCAGTGATTCAAGGCGGTGGTGGTGGCAGCGGGAGCTAGGCGAGTTCAGCGAGGAGATGCTGCGGCCCTGTCCTCAGAAGTCGGCGGTGAGCGGAGGCAAGGTTCCCTATCCTGTACATAGCCCTGCGCTGTGCTTTTGTAAAATGGCCGCCGGAGCATGCGCAGATCGAGATCTCTAGAGAACTCGGCCAGCTCCCGCCGCCACCACCACCACCTTGAATCACTGACATTTCTTCTGAGGGCGGGGCCGAAGAATCGCCCCGCTACTGCCGCAGCCGCCGCCAACCTCCTGTGTTTGGAAACCCTATCCGACACCGCCCCCCAAGTAACCATAACTTTTCATTATAAGACGCACACCCTTTTTCCTCCCAAATTTTGGGGGAAAAAGTGTGTCTTATAATCCGAAAAATACAGTGAGTAAAATAAAATAAATAAATAATATTGGCCCCCATAGTAGTCCCCACCACAATATGATGGTTGCCACAAGCCCCCCACATCATATGATGACCCCCTTTCAGTAGTCCCCATCACAGTATAAGACCCCACAGACCCTTACAAGTCCTGACTAGGAGAGCATGAGCTGCCGTGCAGATAAATGTGTGTAAAGCAGTAATTTATACAATTTATTAATGTTCAGCTCTAATCCCCTCTGGTCCCAGAAGTTCCTCCTCAAGCCTTTTGGTGACCGACACAGGACAGTGTGACAGTAGCTCTAGCTCGGTGTGAAGGAGGCTTCCTGACTCTCTTTGTGCACAATCACAGCCCTCCTCCCCATAAACCTGTAAATAGTTAGCAGAATTCTATTTACGACCCCTCCCCCTGCCTTAACACCCGCACATCCAACAATCAGCATGCAGGTGGAAACTCATCTGACTGAGTCATTTCACACAGAGAGCCCAGCGCTGCCCTGCTAACCTGCAGTGTCAGCTGAGTGTCACCCCGGCCTCCAGGACGCTCCCTCTGTCTCCATTAGCCAGGCTCCAATGATCACCACGCTCCGGGTGCTCAGCTCCTCTCTGCTGTGCACGCAGCGCAGTGATCTAGAGGGGCGTGTCTATGGAGAGAGCAGCCGGCTCTGGGCCCCCTGAACGCTGGGGCCCCATAGCAGTCGCGTGGTCTGCCTCTATGGGCGGTACGCCACTGCGTAGCACCCCATCCCTCTCCTTCTTGGTCAAATAGCCCTTACACAGCCTGGAGGTGTGTTTGGGGTCATTGTCCAGTTGAAAAATAAATGATGGTCCAAATAAACGCAAACAGGATGGAATAGCATGCCACTGCAAGATTCTGTGGTAGCCATGCTGGTTCAGTCTGCCTTCAATTTTGAATAAATCCCCAACAGTGTCACCAGCAAAGCACCCCCACACCATCACACCTCCTCCTCCATGCTTCACGGTGGGAACCAGGCATGTAGAGTCCATCCGTTCACCTTTTCTATGTCGCACAAAGACATGGTGGTTGGAACCAAAGATCTCAAATTTGGACTCATCAGACCCAAGCACAGATTTCCACTGGTCTAATGTCCATTCCTTGTGTTCTTAAGCCCAAACAAGTCTCTTCTGCTTGTTCCCTGTCCTTAGCAGTGGTTTTCTAGCAGCTATTTTACCATGAAGGCCTGCAGCACAAAGTCTCCTCTTAACAGTTGTTGTAGAGATGTGTCTGCTGCTAGAACTGTGTGGCATTGACCTGGTCTCTAATCTGAGCTGCTGTTAACCTGCGATTTCTGAGGCTGGTGACTCGGATAAACTTATCCTCAGAAGTAGAGGTGACTCTTGGTCTTCCTTTCCTGGGGCGGTCCTCATGTGAGCCAGTTTCTTTGAAGCGCTTGATGGTTTTTGCAACTGCACTTGGTGACACATTCAAAGTTTGCCCAATTTTTCGTACTGACTGACCTTCATTTCTTAAAGTAATGATGGGCACTCGTTTTTCTTTACTTAGCTGCTTTTTTCTTGCCATACTACAAATTCTAACAGTCTATTCAGTAGGACTATCAGCTGTGTATCCACCTGACTTCTGCACAACACAACTGATGGTCCCAACCCCATTTATAAGGCAAGAAATCCCACTTATTAAACCTGACAGGGCACACCTGTGAAGTGAAAACCATTTCCGGTGACTACCTCTTGAAGCTCATCAAGAGAATGCAAAGAGTGTGCAAAGCAGTTATCAAAGTAAAGGTGGCTACTTTGAAGAACCTAGAATATAAGACATATTTTCACTTGTTTCACACTTTTTTGTTAAGCATATAATTCCACATGTGTTAATTCATAGTTTTGATACCTTCAGTGTGAAAGTACAATTTTGAAAGTCATGAAAATACAGAAAAATCTTTCAATGAGAAGATGTGTCCAAACTTTTGGTCTGTACTGTATACCAGGATAAGGATGAGGGGTACCATGCATACCAGGATGAGGGATGGGGTGCCATGCATACCAGAATAGGGATGAGGGGTACCATGCATACCAGGATGAGGGGTACCATACATACCAGGATAGGGATGAGGAGTGTCATGCATACCAGGATGGGGGTGAAGGGCCCATGCATACCAGGATAAGGCTGAAAGGGCCATTCATACCAGGATTGGGTATGAGAGACCATGCATACCAGGATGAGGGGTGCCATGCATACCAGGATTGGGGGTGAGGGGTGCCATGCATACCGGGATTGGGGGTGAAGGGTGCCATGCATACGAGGATGTGGATAAAGGGTGTCATGCATACCAGGATAGGGATGAGGGGTGTTATGCATACCAGGATATGGATGAGGGGTGCCATGCATACCAGGATAGGGATGAGGGGTGCCATGCATACCAGGATAGGGATGAGGTGTGATAGGCATACCAGGATAGGATGGGGGCAGCACATAACAGCATGGGATAACAGGATTGGGGAGCACAAATACCAGGATGGGGGCAGCACAAATACCAGGATGTTGGCAGCACATACCAATAAAAATGCTCGCTACCCGGGCGTAGAATGGGTTCAATAGCTAGTATTGTATAAAGCCGGCAGCCATCACTCCTAACTCCTCCTAACACATGCATGTTCCATTTGGCTGAGCATGTGTGTGCTCATATCTGAGAAAAAGCATGAAGACCCCTAAACACATTAGTGCAAAGTCAGCTGAACCCGCCAATTTACTATATCTAACGTGTATTGTGGGTCTCTCAACCCATGACAAACTGCAACGTCCCATACTTTTGTTTTAAGCTTTTGCTTTGAGATAAGTCGTCCTTAGAAGGGCCTGGCAGTCAACTACTCCTCTTTCTCCTTAAAAACTGCACGCCTATTTAGGCAGAACCACCTACATGTGTATAGGGAGGACAGGCAAGATGGCTGACTGCCCTTCCTGCATTATACAAACATGACTTATTTGTGTAGGCTCTGCTGTTTATGATTCTTGTAGGACTTTTACTGTTCCAATCAAAATTTTTGAACCCCCAATAAAAATTAGGTTTCTTTGCAAAATTCACAAAGTTTCTGCTGTTTCCAATAAACCAATCAAACAAGAACAGTGTAAATGAGGCAAAATAAATAATATAACATCACTACTGCATAAGAGGCCACTAATAATGGAGATTATACAGAAACTTTTATAGATTGTTCTTCTTTTTATTTTTCCATAAATGATGTTATTATCATGGAAGGTGATGGAGCAGATGATGATGATGACTCCACTCCTCAGGCCTCGGCTTGCACTTGTGCTGTTTTTAGAAATCCAGGTCTGCATCACACATGACGGAGAGGTGAAGAGCAGGAATGTTTTCCTGAATCCCTCTAGGATGTTCATCCTACAACACTGCGTTCAACCATATGGCCTTCTTTCTGTCCATGTCCAGGCAGGTGAAGGAGCAGCCGCTTCCTTCTGTCTATCCATGTCCAGGTGGGTGAAGGAGCAGCCGCTTCCTTCAGTATATCCATATCCGATTAATGAAGGAGCAGCCGCTTCCTTCTGTCTGTCCTTTTCCACCACATTGTAGATGAGTCGTCCAGATGGTGACATAGCAAGTATGACTGGAAGAATTCCTCCAATTTCAGCCAATAATTACTTACTATGTTGATCCAGAGGAAGGCGAAAAATAACCCCGAAGACTAGTTGTTGGATAATCCTCATATCAGGGGAAAAAAATTCCTTCCTGACCCCAAATATGGCGATCGGAATGAATCCCTGGATGGTTGGTGCTCTAATCTACTTGGATGTTATGTGGTGGAAGCTCGGTAGGTTTGTCAAAGTCCGGTTAATAAGAAAGTCCAGTGTAGTTGTATCATCCGATTAAAGGTTCATTCCTAGATGTTGCTGGAATGGGGCTGATTTCTCTCAGCCTAATACTCCTGTAAGAAGAGAAATATACACGTCTGAGAATCAGCCCCTCACATACAGTATATACTGTATACAGGGGGTGTAAGAATAAGGTGTATAGTGTGTATGTGTGTTACTGGGCAGTGATATAGATGTCCCTATATGATATACTTACAGAAGTCCCATGGGAATGGTGGATCGGCTGTGCCGGATTCCACTTTGCTCCAGTCTATGGAGTTGAAGAACGGATGGGATCTGATGGACGATATAATAGCCAATCGAGAGAATGGAATTTTGCAGAGGAGCTGGAAAATGAAAGAGACCATTAGTCATGATATTATGTATTATTAGTAGCAAGTTATTACACAATGTCTATGAACTGTCCACATCTTATGTTCATATCTTCTTATCACCCTCCATCATCCTGTCTTCATCTGATCCTACTCACCCCTTCCATGATATCGATGGCATCAGGGCAGATGCTTGGTGGATAACAAGGAACATCATTCTGCAGTGATTCGCAATATTCCTCTTTTGAGCCGAGGCTATAGAACGGCTGATCACCTACAATCATCGTAAATAGTAGGGCGCCAAAAGAAAATGAGTCCACCTGATAGTTGTGGTCTTCTCCATACATTATCTGTGGGAACATGAGACAGGAAATGAGCTGAATACACTAGTGAGGGGATTTACCCACAGGCCATGAGGACCGATCTGTGATTAGATATGAGCAGGATACATAGGCATCAGAGTATTACTCAGTCCTATCAGCATCAATCAGACGGAGGTTCCTTACCTCTGGCGCAGCGTAACCAATAGAGCCTACTAATTCATTAAATGTTTCCTTCTCAAACACTTTTATTGCTGATGAGCCAAAGTCAGCGATTTTGATGTGTCCGATGTCATCTAGGAGAATGTTCTCAGGCTTCAGGTCACTGCAGGAAAAAGAGCAGATACTGATTGTGAGGAGGATAATTCATAAAAAGAACGTAATACAATAGATATGTAAGGAAGGAGACAACAGGGAGTCAGAGGTGATATATTTATGTCTGTAGCTGAACTGATTACCGATGTATGATGCCTTTTTCATGAAGATATTGGATTCCGCAGACCATCTCTGCTGCAAAGAGCCTATGGAGAAGAAAGTAGAGGATCAGTGGTTACACACACAATCATACAGAGAGCATGAGGAGATCACACACCTGTCCCATGCACATGCACATCTTCATTTTCTCCTGTTGTCATTGTCCATTGCTGGGATTACAATGTACGGGCAAAAGATTATTAGGATTCAGTTATAAGACATTTACCTTGTTGCCTTTATATCATAAGGCATTGATTTTTCCATGTGATCAAACAGGTCTCCTCCAGCCATGTAGTCCATCGCTATGATGTATTGATTAGGTGTCTCCATAAATCCCCGCAGAGAGGTTAGGAAACGGCACCCAGTGGCCCTTTTCAGGACTTCTATCTCAGTAATGACTTTGTCCTCAGCACGACGACTCTGGTCCATGATTTTGACAGCCAGCAGTTCTTCACTGATCGGATCTGATGCCAAGATGACCTGAAGGAAAATCACAACAGATCAGACCAAACTCTGTCATCCCACAGGAATCAGTCTAATGCAGAGCTGGATAATGTGCGTCTCACGGACCGAGACAGCAAAAAGGCTGTCCCAATGCCACCGCTATCCGCACATCCTCAGTATGCAGACACAGGTAAATACATTGGTGGAAGAGGGGCTGCCAACTACTTCTTCCACCAATCAGCATGTGAGACAGCAGACGTGATGACTTCATTACATCGTGTCTGCTGTATGGAAAGTCAGTTCACCGGAGACAGGAGCAAAGTGTTGGGGGAACGGGACCGAGGTGAGTATGTGCTGGTTTCTTTTTTTCCCCCATATATGTATGAGATGTTTGCATGTATATAGGAGGCCATGAGGGGCTCATACTGTATGTAGGAGGCAATGTGAGGGCTCATACTGTAAATAGTAGGCAATG
Source organism: Phyllobates terribilis (assembly GCF_046119375.1). NCBI lineage: Eukaryota > Metazoa > Chordata > Amphibia > Anura > Dendrobatidae > Phyllobates > Phyllobates terribilis. The sequence goes on from NW_027362768.1 coordinate 315,408,508, forward strand.
TGGCGGCTTATACTGTATATAGGAGGCAATGTGGGGGCTCATACTGTATATAAGAGACAATGTTGGGGCTCATACTGTATATAAGAGGCAATGTGGGGGCTCATACTGTAAATAGGAGGCAATGTGGGGGCTCATACTGTAAATTTGAGGCAATGTGAGGGTTCATACCTTAAATAGGAGGCAATGTGGGGGCTCATACTGTAAATAGGAGGCAATGTGGGGGCTTATACTGTATATAGGATGCAATGTGGGGGCTCATACTGTATGTAGGAGGCGATGTGGGAGTTCAAACTGTATATAAGAGGCAATGTGGAGGCTCATACTGTATATAAGAGACAATGTGGAGCTCATACTGTATATAGGGGACAATGTGGAGGTTCATACTGTATAAAGAGAGGTAATGTGGGGCTCATATTTTATATAGGGTCTATGTGAGGGCTCATATTGTATATAAAGAGGCTATGTGGGGGCTCGCTCTGCATATAGAGAGGCTATGTGGAGGCTTAAGCTATATACAGGTGGCTATGTGGGGGCTCATACTTTAAGGGGCAATTTTGGGGCTCATACTGTATATAGAGGACTGTGTGTGGGCTCATACTGTATATAGAGAAGCTATGTGGGGGCTTACACTTTATGTAGGAAGTTGTGTGGGAGTTCATACTGTAAATAGGGCGCTGTTATTGGGCTCATACGGTATATAGGGGGTGTCAGCAATACGTAATTTTGCTCAATTTAAGTGATAATATAAAATGCTAATTATAATTGTAATAAATATGTTAATTTTAATATTGAGCAGAATAGATTGGGGAACACGGAAGAGTAGAAATTCACACTTACTTTTCCGAAGCCTCCCTCTCCAAGATCTTCATGGAAATTGAGATTGGAAAGGTCAATATGATTTTCTGTGCCGACCAATTCTCTAAAGGGTAAAATACGGAAACTGGCTTCATCAAGGTCTTGTACTGGCATGACCGCTGTGCCGGAGGGTGTCTCAACGCTTCCATCTGCTGAGATGATAAAAGAGTTATTGATAAATATAAATACATTACATTTTTAATCAAATTTCTGTAATTAAGCTGAAAATGTCTGACATTTGTGCCCTGATTCATCCAAACTGTCGAATGTAGAAAAATTGTCCTGTTGCCCATAGCAACCAATCACAGCTCAGATTCCATTTTTTCACATTCTATGGAACAGTGAAAGCTGCATTGTGATGGGTTGCTGTGGCAACAAGGAAAGTATTTCTGCAATTTTGATAATCAAGGCCTGTCAACCCCCAGTCTATTATACTAAACTGTTTCATTCTTACCTGGAGCATCTTTATCCAGTGATGTGTGTGGTGGGGAAACAATCAGGTGTTTGGTCTCTGGGATGGAGATGTTCTCATCTGGTGACCTGGCCCTTTGTAATGCACCATTCCCATTGACAATGGGTTTGGCATAGAAAAGACGTCTCCTACATTGGACAACCCAGTCTCTGTTGTTTCTGATTCTCTTCTGGGCTGCCGCTCTTTGTAGGTTTTGAGTCTCTTGGCTTTCAGAACTGGAGAATGAGACATGTCTGGGTCTTCCTTGGCCAACCTCTTCCAGCTCTAATTCTACGCTGATGATATTTCTTCGCTTATTGAGGATGGCATCTTTGTTCCTCCTCCTAATTTCAGGGACAAGTTCTCCGATTTTTTTTATGGAGATAAGAATGGCCCTGTGAAGTTGATTATCTGCGGAGTCTGCAGAGTCAGATTCCATGAGGTTCTCCATTTTCCTTTTCTCTATAAGGATCTCGTGTCTCTTGATCTTTCTCATTTTCTCCAAATTCTGTCTTTTGGACGCCATTTCTGAGGCGTCAGTGTCCATGTCCAGTACTATAAAGTCTTTTCGCCCTAAAGCGAACAGTGGTTTTTGCTCTTCAGCAATTCCTCTCCTCTGTCTTAGAACCCGATCTCTTTGGGCTCTTCTCCTCTCTTCCTCCATTATAAAATTAGCTTTTGCTTTGTTTACAATGAAACGCATAGCAACTACCTCACCCTCGAAAGTCTGCAAGGCAGTGACTTCTCTTCGGCCGGAACACTGGGATATAGAAGGTGATGATGTCATCATACCAATTATGACATGTATTTAATTGTGATGTCATCAGACTAGGGTCCTGTTTTGCGTTCATGAGGTCTCAATGGAGACATTATACCAGGACTTTAGTTTGTATTTTTGTCATTAAATGAAGTAACACTTGTTAAATGGTGATCTTTTATCTCTATATTAGCAGAATCCTTCATTCTGTCTGTTTTTCTCCATATTCTTTTATTGCTTAATTCTGTCCAATTATTGTACATTTTGTCATCAGGTCCACAATCTCCATTTTGTGGGGTGTTCACATTTAGCGTTTAAGCTACAGTTTATCCTCCTGGACATTACAGGAGAGCTGTACCTTCCTATATAATGTATTTTTGAACTGTTGACTCCTTTTTGCATTATGTGTCATAGAAGTATCAGGTGGTCTTTGTCATTTTATTCTAGTTCCACCTTGTGACCAGGGCCGGCTTTAGACAAATTGTGGCCCTAGGAAAAATTCAAAGTGGGGCCCCAGATTCTGAAATACTGCGCTAACAACAGCACTACAGTCAATTCAGTGCATTGAAGTGAGTTTTGAGCTAATAACAATGTCTTTAAGCGCCAAGAAGCCACTCAGAAGAAAGACAAAAGGAGTGAAACATATCACAAGGTTGTGTTCTTTGCTGACTACAAGCAGTTAAGCCACTAAAAACACAGTTTCACAGGTTTCCTCACTCTAGTTGTAGCCTACAAAGAACACAGCTTTGTAATATGTTTTAATTCAGTACATGAAAAAAATAATATGTGGAAAATATGTAAATCAAAAAATATTATTACAACGTTGAATTTTGCATTGAAGGCTTATTTGTCACGCATGCACAATATCATGCAATGTCTTGTGAATACAGTCTTGTCATCTATATGCTTAGTCCGAACAATCATACGTGTGAGATCTTTTCATTACCATCTGTAGATACTTAGAACTAAGTAAAGAAATAATAAAGTGCTGCTGAAACCAGCATAAATACAGCCATAGATATCATTTTACACTTTGCCAAACACAAATAATAAAAAATAACTTAACATCTCTTACAGGTTTAGTCAAAGGGATCCACAACTTAAATAACTAGAAAATGTTCAAGCAAATGGTTTCTAAAGGAGCCCTTACAGGTCTATGTAATAAAACTGGCAACATAGCGAATGCTTTCTAGAAGCGAACCTTTCTGGCTTTTTCTGAAGCAAAATCTTTAATTATTTTGGAGAAGTCCAGATTTCTGCAAATGTCCCGCTCAATTACAACCTCAACTAGACCAACAAAGCGATCTTGTAACATTGATGACCTTAAATAATTTTTTATCACTTTGAAAAGTGAGAAACTTCTCTCGCCTGACGCTACGATCACAGGAACACTCATTAGGACACACAACTCCACACTAAGATTTGGGTACAAATCCAATAGGTTTGTACAGTAAATGTAAGTAAGCATGTTCAATGGTGAATGGGAAACATCATCTGGGATGCTCCTAATTGCTGAACACATTTCAAAATTCAAGTCATTGAGATCAACATCACCCATTTCTTCTGAAGAGTGTTTGCAGCATTCTACAAGCCTCTGCTCATCTTTCACAGCTTCCATTTCCTCCTTCTTAAAAAGGAACCCAAAAAGGTGGTAAAAATCTTTCACCTGAGAAAATCTCTCAGTTATGACCACAAGTGTCGCATCAATCAAGGTTAAAGACAAAACCCTCTTCACCATTTCCTCGGGAGTGCTGGACGTTCATATTCAAACATTTTTCTTTTTTTTTGTTTTCTTTTTATTGGCAATGAAAACTCTACATCTGCTTCTTCAGCTATACTATTTGCAATATAATAACCTGATTCAAAACCATCTTCCCTGTAATCTTACAGAAAATGAAGTACAGATTCAGTTTCTTAAGAGTGTCCATGCCAACTTTTGTTTTCTGAAAGATCTTGCTTGCACCATTAATATGTTATAAGACATCATACCAGGCAACAATGCAAGTGATGCAAACTGACCAGAAGAAATGTCATTCTTGGCCTCCGCAGCTTTTTTTGATGCAGCATAGATGACAAGGTCTTCAAGCGCAGAACAAACTTCCCTTAGGTCGTAGCGAAGAACTTTTACACTGTAAATCCGACATTCCCAGCGAGGAGAAATAACTGTATAGCCCAAACATCAATGCTATGATGTGAGTGCGGAGGGAATCTTCCCACATTCACCAAATTATACCAGCTCTTAACAACCAGTATATATAATGAGGAAACAGAGTTATGATGGCAAAAAAATACATATTTTATTTTATTAAAGACAAAATTCATATAGAAAAAAGACAACTGTAAATGTGCAAGGGACAGCAACAGGTGTGCAGCAAGTGGGTCCACAACCCAAAAGGAATGCCTAGTAAACATTGCAATTATAAAAGGCTGCAGACATGAATCATAAAGTGCAGCACAGGTAGGGCATAAAACCATACACCTATATTAGCTAAATGCCAATGATAAACGTGTCCATGACATCCGTATCAATTACCCCATAACTAGGCACGCTAATAAGGTGATGGTCTTACCAGTGGTAAGGGCTGTGGGTGAACTGGCAGCACAGTGGGCGTAGTGGAGTACCCCGACGCACGTTTCGAGGCATCCGCAGCCGCTTTCTCAAGGGGCGGTAGCAAAGAAATTTTACTCTGTGAATCCAACATTCCCAGCGAGTATCAGACAGTGATTTGATGGTCAGGTTGGTTACATTTTTCTTTGAAGTTGCACATTGCAGTGTTGATGAGCTGAAGAGCACATACATTTGCTGCAATACTCCAAAGAATGTGACAGAGAGAACAGATGATTTAGCAGCATCAATGATGACTACATTAAGAGTGTGGCTACTTCAGGGCATATACAATGCTCTTTTATTCATGGCCGATGTAAATACTTTTATGGCCAAAAATGACAAAAGTATTTTCGGACTGATACCTTTATTGGCTAACCAGAAAAAATATATATGCAAGCTTTCAGAGCTCAGAGGCTCCTTCTTCAGGCAGGATTGCAAATGAATTAATAAGACAAATGAATAAGGCATCATCCTTTACACCTCATGAACAAATGTCCTGCTGTAATATCTCTTAAATGTTGTGCCTCCTAAAACCAGGTGAGGAACAATCAGAGCAAGGTATAATAGAAACAATTCACCAATTCTGCATTTATCACCCACTCCTGGTTTTGGCTCCCACTCCTGAGAAAAAATACTGACCAAATACTGATAGTGGGGCCATAGCCTAACACTTGTTCTCCAATAGGCAAATAGCGCTCCGTCCTTCCCGAGTCTCGCCGTATGTCTAAGCAGTACTGTACAGTCACATATGGGGTATTTCTATGTTCAGCAGAAATTGTGGGACAAATTTTGGTGCCATTTTTACTGATTTTCCTTTATGAAATGTAAAATTTGGGGCTAAAACTAAATATTTCTGGAAAAAATGTAATTATTTTTCTTCACTGCCCAATGGTGTAAAATTCTGTGACACCTTTGGTGTCATTATCACTGCATCCCTAGATGAATTCATTGAGAGGTGAAGTTTGTAAAATGGGTCACTTGAGGGAGGTTTTGCAAATTTTGTTGGAAAATTGAGAAATTGTTGATCAACTTTTAACCATTCTGACTTCCTAGCAAAAAAAAATATTTGAAAAACGATGGTGATGTAAAGTAGACATGTGGTAAATGTTAATTATTACCTATTTTGTCTGATATAACTATCTGGTTTAAGGGCATAAAAATTAAAAGTTTGAAAATTGTGAAATTTTCTCCAGAATTTCCCATATTTTCACAAATAAACACAAAAAATATCGCTCTAAATTTACCACTAACATGAATTACAATGTGTCGCGCTCAGGAGTTATTACCTCATAATGTGACACTGGCCAGAATTGTAAAATGTGGTTTGGACAGGAAGGTGAAAATAGGCTTCAAGGTGAAAGGGTTAATTACATCTCCCATTTGTGAACTTTACATCAGCCTCATTTTTCCATTACTTTTTTATTTTGTTAGAATGTTATAAAGGTTAAAGCTTTAATAGCAAATTTAGATCTTTTCAAGAAAACTTTCAAAGCCTTTTCTACGGCCCTATTCAGGCTTGAAGCGACTTTGAGGGACCGACTTATTGGGAGATTGGGAAGTGATACCATTTTAAAAACTGCACCCCTCAATGTTGCTGCTGTCAGAAAGTTTGTTAACCCGTCACGTGCTGCACAGAAATTTGCACAAAGTGCAGTAAAAAAATGAAAAATTTTATTTTTTCCACTAAATCATTGCTTTTAGACTAAACCTAGGCAAAGTGCGGCCCATGAACAAAGGAGGAGAACAGCTCAGCATATATTGCAAAAAGTATTTATTTAGTAATACACAATAAAAACACAAATAGGAAATCAGACAATGTGGTAGTGTCAGATGGTAAAGTGCTTACAGGTCTGGTAAATATATTATAATATGCTTGTAATATATCCGTGAAATTACACAATTGCACGTTGCCCACAATGATAATTGAATTATAAATAATAATAAGTTTAAACAAGTGAACTAGGATAGAAATCACAGGATTAACACATATAACATGATCCCACTGACTGCTAAATGAAAGGGGATGGGGGTGAAACAATGTTCTTAGTATTAAGCTATGTGCCCATCTCTAAAGCCAAAATCATGTTACAACCAGCGGGATAATTACCTGACAGGGAAGCACAGCACGGGCGGAAGTAAGAAAGTGGTGAGTGTGATAGCCCAACGTACGTTTCGCGGCGTCCCAGGCCGCTTTCTCAAGGGCAAGAAGTGATGTCCTCATAGTGACCCAAGATGCATATATATTCATCTCTCCCCTTAGAATCTGGAGTGCAGACAGCTGGTCGGTGAGGCACGCACCAGGTAGTGGCCAGTTATACCGGGGGTGTGCCTCGCGGATCACATGATGTGGGGCCAGTATGCCACACACGGCGCATGCGCGCGGCTCAGGGAGCACACCGCGCGTGCGCCCCAGCCGTCAAACCACAGAACCGCGCATGCGCGGAAACGAAGTCCCACGCAGGCGCAGGGCGGCCCTCAGACCGTCAGGCACGCGAGCGCCGCAATCCCCACCGCGAGCACTCGCTCAGCCATGTCAGGAAGCAGCATAGCAGCATTCATTGTAAAAGAATGATCATAGATGGAAGAAGGGCCAAAGAAATAGATACTGCATACAGCAAAGTTTTTTCCAAGAAAAATACATATAAATCTAAAAAATCACATATGTATAATTAGCAGCAATTGTAGATCCTGATGATCATAACTCCCGTCTAGGTATGAGATCCAATGTGTATATCCAAGTCTCACTGATCTCCAGACACAAGTGACGTTATAAGGACTTTCATAAGTATGGACTAATAAAAGAGGTAAAGAAACAAAAGAAAAGACAGTGATGTGAGTGCGGACGGAATCATCCCACATTCACCAAATTATACCAACTCTTAACAACCAGTATATATAATGAGGAAACAGAGTTATGATGGCAAAAAAATACATATTTTATTTTATTAAAGACAAAAATTCATATAGAAAAAAGACAACTGTAAATGTGCAAGGGACAGCAACAGCTGTGCAGCAAGTGGGTCCACAACCCAAAAGGAATGCCTAGTAAACATTGCAATTATAAAAGGCTGCAGGCCTGAATCATAAAGTGCAGCACAGGTAGGGCATAAAACCATACACCTATATTAGCTAAATGCCAATGATAGACGTGTCCATGACATCCGTATCAATTTCCCCATAACTAGGCACGCTAATAAGGTGATGGTCTTTCCAGTGGTAAGGGCTGTGGGCGAACTGGCAGCACAGTGGGCGTAGTGGAGTACCCCGACGCACGTTTCGAGGCATCCGCAGCCGCTTTCTCAAGGGGCGGTAGCAAAGAAATTTTACTCTGTGAATCCAACATTCCCAGCGAGTATCAGACAGTGATTTGATGGTCAGGTTGGTTACATTTTTCTTTGAAGTTGCACATTGCAGTGTTGATGAGCTGAAGAGCACATACATTTGCTGCAATACTCCAAAGAATGTGACAGAGAGAACAGATGATTTAGCAGCATCAATGATGACTACATTAAGAGTGTGGCTACTTCAGGGCATATACAATGCTCTTTTATTCATGGCCGATGTAAATACTTATATGGCCAAAAATGACAAAAGCATTTTCGGACTGATACCTTTATTGGCTAACCATAAAAAATATATATGCAAGCTTTCAGAGCACAGAGGCTCCTTCTTCAGGCAGGATTGCAAATGAATTAATAAGACAAATGAATAAGGCATCATCCTTTACACCTCATGAACAAATGTCCTGCTGTAATATCTCTTAAATGTTGTGCCTCCTAAAACCAGGTGAGGAACAATCAGAGAAAGGTATAATAGAAACAAGTCACCAATTCTGCATTTATCACCCACTCCTGGTTTTGGCTCCCACTCCTGAGAAAAAATACTGACCAAATACTGATAGGGGGCCATAGCCTAAGGGTATGTGCACACGATGCAGAAATGAAGCAGAAAATTTCTGCATCATTTCTGCATCTCCCTGGCAGAAAAAACGCATGCAGATTGTGCATGCTTTTTTCCTGCGGAATACATGCGGATTCACATGCGTTTCCACATGCGTTTCCGCATGTGGATTGACAAGCGCTTTCCAGGCGATTTTAGCATCACTTGGAAAGTGCTTGACAACTAGGTCACACTATATAAATCCATGCAAACAGCATGGATTTATATAGTGTGACCCGAGAGAGTGTATATACTTACCTCCGATGGCCCGCGCTGTCCTGCTCAATCCATTCTCCCTCGCCGGCAACTTTGAATTGAAAGACCTGCCGACGTCAGCGTCACGTGACCCGTCACATGACTCTGACGTCAGCGCAGGTCCTACAACTGACTGCAAGTGCCGGGAACCAAGCAGGAGCAGTGCGCGGGCCGACAGATGGTAAGTATATATATATTTTTTATTTTATTCTTGTTTTACAGCTTTTTAATGGTACCTGGGTGTGGATGAGACTCTCCTCTCCTCCACACCCGGGTACCATCCGCATATTAGAACGCGCCAATAACGCAAGTACAAATGCAGTCTTGCGGAATTGGCGCGTTCTAATGCAAGTCAATGGCGGCGAAAACACCGCTTTTATGCAAAATTAATTGACATGCTGCGGATTTTTGAGCGCAGCGTTTACGCTGCGGAAAAATCCGCATCATGGGCACAGCACATGCGGATTTCAATTGGGGATCATTGCTGCCCTTCTACCATGCGTTTTTAATGCGTTTCCGCGGCGATTACGCAACTGCAAAAACGCCGCGGAAACGCATTAAATACGCATCGTGTGAACTCAGCCTAACACTTGTTCTCCAATAGGCAAATAGTGCTCCATCCTTCCCGAGTCTCGCCGTATGGCTAAGCAGTACTGTACAGTCACATATGGGGTATTTCTATGTTCAGCAGAAATTGTGGGACACATTTTGGTGCCATTTTTACCGATTTTCCTTTATGAAATGTAAAATTTGGGGCTAAAACTAAATTTTTCTGGAAAAAATGTAATTATTTTTCTTCACTGCCCAATGGTATAAAATTCTGTGACACCTTTGGTGTCATTATCACTGCATCCCTAGATGAATTCATTGAGAGGTGAAGTTTGTAAAATGGGTCACTTGAGGGAGGTTTTGTAAATTTTGTTGGAAAATTGAGAAATTGTTGATCAACTTTTAACCATTCTGACTTCCTAACAAAAAAAAATATTTAAAAAACGATGGTGATGTAAAGTAGACATGTGGTAAATGTTAATTATTAACTATTTTGTCTGATATAACTATCTGGTTTAAGGGCATAAAAATTAAAAGTTTGAAAATTGTGAAATTTTCTCCAGAATTTCCCATATTTTCACAAATAAACACAAAAAATATCGCTCTAAATTTACCACTAACATGAATTACAATGTGTCGCGCTCAGGAGTTATTACCTCATAATGTGACACTGGCCAGAATTGTAAAATGTGGCTTGGACAGGAAGGTGAAAATAGGCTTCAAGGTGAAAGGGTTAATTACATCTCCCATTTGTGAACATTACATCAGCCTCATTTTTCCATTACTTTTTTATTTTGTTAGAATGTTATAAAGGTTAAAGCTTTAATAGCAAATTTAGATCTTTTCAAGAAAACTTTCAAAGCCTTTTCTACGGCCCTATTCAGGCTTGAAGTGACTTTGAGGGACCGACTTATTGGGAGATTGGGAAGTGATACCATTTTAAAAACTGCACCCCTCAATGTTGCTGCTGTCAGAAAGTTTGTTAACCCGTCACGTGCTACACAGAAATTTACACAAAGTGCAATAAAAAAATGAAAAATGTTATTTTTTCCACTAAATCAGTGCTTTAGACTAAACCTAGGCAAAGTGCAGCCCATGAACAAAGGAGGAGAACAGCTCAGCATATATTGCAAAAAGTATTTATTTAGTAATATGACTCGCCCCCTGGGCCGTGGGGCACTCGGGACCGGGCTTCAGGGCAATGCTGGGAGTAGTAGTGGCGACCCGGTCCCGTGGCTCAGGGTGGTCAGACCAGTGGCAGTCTATTATATGTTTTAGGTAATGTCCGACTACGCCACCCGTGCATTGCGGCTATTATGAACTGCCGCTGCAAGGCAGTCCCCCGAGGATAATGGTGTGTGCAGTTGAGATCGTATAACTCCCCACGGGAGGAGTGTGGCCCCAGGGCAGTGTAGTAGATGGTGGGGGTTGTGGTGCAGGGAGTCCCAGTACTGTTAGTACTGGCGAAGCAAAAAGCACAAAGACAACGTGTTGCAGTCCAGGGTCTTTTACTCACAGTTCGTATATTCCCAGTCACTTCTGTCAGCAATGACCGCCCGAGCCGTGCTGCGTCCACCAGGTGAGGGGCTCGGTCAACCCCCAGGCAGTTCAGGAATATGGCACAGGACCCCCTCCTATCCTTTCTCTGGCCTGCCCCACCAGTGACCAACTTTTGTCCAGCTACCGCGGATCTGCGAGGGTAAACGTGGGCCCCGTTCCCCGCTGCCCTATATGGTGCCTTCCTAGCCGGCTGAGGGTAGTTTCTCCTCCACCAACTTGGGATCCGGTACCCTTAATCTGCCTGACCCTTCAGCCGGTATTCTCATGGGCTCTTAGAGTCCCTTCTGCCTTCTTGTTTATGAGCCCTTCTACACTTTGGGTACTTCTCTTTTCTTTGCTGTTCCTTTCTGTTTCTGTTCCTTCCTTCTGGCTCCGGCCTTCACCCTAGGCCTGCCTCGTGGAGCTGGGCCCAGACTGAGCCACAGCTCCCTGTCAGCCTTCTCTGGCTGAACTCCTTCTCTCTCTGAACTCAACTCAACCCAGAACTAAGATGGTGCCCACCTTATATACCCTTCCCTAGTGTGTGAGCTCAGGTGACCAGCAACCAATGAGCTCCTACCTATGCTCCAGAAACCGTCCCCTTCTGCTCCTACATCACTGGGTTTTCCTCCCCCCTCCCCACTCCAGCCAGGGACATGGTCTGTCGTGCCTGCATTACTGTACTAATGGGAGCACCGTTGAGCTGTCCCCCGGAAATGGGGTGTGTTTGATGCATGCATGGTCCATACTCCATCCTTACCCGGGAGTGGAATATCACACCTCTGGCAGAGGTGCAATACCCCTGTAGCGGCCGAACCCTCGGGGCGCTACAAATACACAATAAAAACACAAATAGGAAATCAGACAATGTGGTAGTGTCAGATGGTAAAGTGCTTACAGGTCTGGTAAATATAATATAATATGCTTGTAATATATCAGTGAAATTACACAATTGCACGTTGCCCACAATGATAATTGAATTATAAATAATAATAAGTTTAAACAAGTGAACTAGGATAGAAATCACAGGATTAACACATATAACATGATCCCACTGACTGCTAAATGAAAGGGGTTGGGGGTGAAACAATGTTCTTAGTATTAAGCTATGTGCCCATCTCTAAAGCCAAAATCATGTTACAACCAGCGGGATAATTACCTGACAGGGAAGCACAGCACGGGCGGAAGTAAGAACGTGGTGAGGGTGATAGCCCAACGTACGTTTCGCGGCGTCCCAGGCTGCTTTCTCAAGGGCAAGAAGTGATGTCCTCATAGTGACCCAAGATGCATAAATATTCATCTCTCCCCTTAGAATCTGGAGTGCAGAAAGCTGGTCGGCGAGGCAGGTACCCGGAAGTGGCCAGCTATACCGGGTGCGTGCCTCGCGGATCACATGACGTGGGGCCAGTATGCCACACACGGCGCATGCGCACGGCTCAGGGAGCACACCGCGCGCGCCCCAGCCGTCAAACCGCAGAACCGCGCATTCCCCGGAACGAAGTCCCATGCAGGCGCAGGGCGGCCCTCAGACGGCCAGGCGCGCGCGCGCCGCAATCCCCACCGCGAGCACGCGCTCAGCCACGTTAGGAAGCAGCATAGCAGCACTCATTGTAAAAGAATTAGGATAAACAGGGAGAGCAGCGGTGAAACAAAGAGGGAGCCTAATGATCATAGATGGAAGAAGGGCCAAAGAAATAGATACTGCATACAGCAAAGTTTTTTTCCAAGAAAAATACATATAAATCTAAAAAATCACATAAGTATAATTAGCAGCAATTGTAGATTCTGATGATCATAACTTCCGTCTAGGCATGAGATCCAATGTGTATATCCAAGTCTCACTGATCTCCAGACACAAGTGGGGTTATAAGGACTTTCATGAGTATGGACTAATAAAAGAGGAAAAGAAACAAAAGAAAAGACAATGATTAAAACCATTAGAATTAAAATCACATGAAAAATAATAACTCCTCTTATAATCACCCAACCCACATGTGTAAGTACATACATGTGGGGATAGAGGTATACAGGATAAACTTACAGCTACAAAAATGAGTGCAGCCCATGTACGGCCCTCTGGCTGTTCCAGTCCAACTCACTGACCTAGACAGCTACAGGACTGAAAACACTGGCCCACAGGCCGCACCATTCGACCACCTGGAGTCCCGATATCACAGCTATCTGCCTCCTCAAGAAGCAGATAACTGTCAACACAATGGTGGAGGATGGAGCTGCTGGTTCCTCCTTCCACCACTCAGTATATGGGACTCAGACAGCAAATGTGATGATGTCATTACTAGTGATGAGCGAGCACTAAAAAACTCGGGTGCTCTTTGCTCGGGTCGAGAAAATCGTAATGCTCAGATGCTGAACCCGAGCAACGAGCCCAATGTAAGTCTATGGGAAACTCGAGCATTTTTCCAGCGGTTCCCCCCGCAGAGATGTGCAGGGGGCCTAAAAATTGCCCTAAACAATGGGAACAGTGCTGAAATGACATGGGAACTCAGGCATCTCTGACTCTCAGGTCACTGCCGTGAACAATGTTGTCAGAGTATTACGCCACTTTTACGGACCAACAATAAAACATACAAAAACTAAACCAAAATGGATGTTCCTGGAAAAAATGTTAAGGGACATTTTTTCCAGGGTAATGACTTGTATATAAGGCAAAAAAAACAAACACAAAAACAAAAATGCTCCTTTACACCTTGGGCTATGTTCACACGTAGCGTTTTTGATGCGTTTTTGCACTTTTGCATTGCTTTCAATGGTGAAAAATACATTCACCAGTAAATGTAATTTTAACATTTTACTATCTTATCTGGTCATGTGGTGTGTGACACATCATCAGACACATCCATACAGTGCTGAAAAGACATGGGAACAATATATGGAAGACCCCTGGAAGCATCTCTGACTCCCAGGTCACTGCCCAAAGCCGTGGCCATCAGACGTGATCCTATATTACTGCTGTAAAAATACAGACATTTTTGGCAACGTGACAAATATTACACCCCATTTAAAATGGACAAGGTGCGTGGCAAGGGATGGGGAAGTGGACGTAATGGTGATGGTGCACCCAGATGCCGAGGCTGTCGGCAAGATGAAACTGTGCCTACTAAGGAAGCCACAACATCGCCATTGGATTCAATGGGGGGCAAAACCAAACACATACACAACACCTTCAAACGGGCCCAAAAGCTGCCAAAACACATCAAATTAGGGGCAGACACCAGGAAAGTGGCATCAATTGACCCAGAGTACAAGTAATATAATTATTATTATTTATTCTTATAGTGCCATTTATTCCATGGCGCTTTGCATGTGAAAAGAAGTCACCGACTGCTATAAGAGGAGAGAAGACCCTGCCCGTGAGGGCGCACAAACAATCGACAAGGGATGGGTGAGGAAACAGTAGGTGAGGGTAGAGCTGATCGTGCAGCGGTATGGTGGAGCGAAGGTTACTGAAAGTTGTACGCATGTCGGAAGAGATGGGTTTTCAGGTTCCTTTTGAAGGTTTCAACAGTAGGCGAGAGTCTGATATGTTGGGGTAGAGAGTTCAAGAGTAGGTGGGAAAATGCACGAGAGAAATCTTGTACAAGTGCTTGTGACCAGGGACGGTACATCTCATTGACGGCACACTGGGTTAATATTGTGGAAGCCGTGACCCAGTCGCACCCTGGGACGGAACACGTCTTCCCGACACATAGAATTGTGGGCTCTGGGTCAATCAACCTTCAACACAATGTTCACAAGGTCTCCTACACAATGAGCAAATTATTCATGATGATAGACGCCACTGTCTCCTTAGCTTGCTGATGGTACTTTTCTGTGGGAATGAGCTTGTCTCCAACCAGTCTGGAATATTTCTAGTGAATTATGGCACGCCATGGTTTGCTATTAGCACCTAGTACCAGAAGCGAAAACATCCACAATTTTCTTCTCAGAAATTTTATTTGGTAGACTGAGTGGCTGCCCAAACTTTAGTCTCTCATAAAGGAGCTGAAGACACTGAGTGGCAGAAGGTGCAAGTTCCTCCAGCATGTTAGACATCAGAGGGAGAATAGAGAGGGCAGCATGGTGGCTCAGTGGTTTGCACTGCAGCCTTGCAGCGCTAGGGTTCTGGGTTGAAATCCAGCCAAGGACAACATCTGCAAGGACTTTGTATGTTCTCCCTGTGTTTGCATGGGTTTCCCCCAGGCTTTCTGGTTTCCTCTTCAGTAAAAAAAGCAGCCACTGAGTGTCCGGGAATCTTCACACAGACTTTTCTTAGCCAGGGCTGCTTCTTGACAGGGTTGGACGGGCCCACTAGAGAACAGGAGAATCCTCCAGTGCGCCCTGCCTTCTCCTTCAGGAGATTTCATAGTGCAAACCTTGCAGCTGGTACGGGGCTATTGAGTTGGAGAGAAAGGTGGGCCCTCAGAATCAAATCCTCTGGTGGGCCCAATGATCTTCAGTCTTCACAGCCATATTTTTTAGCTCAGTGAAAGGACTGGCATAGAGGGAAACCGTATCTACTCCGGCTGTCATTTCTCCCAGGAAGTCCTCTAATGCAGCTTGTTCCATAAGCAATGGCAGCCCGTCCAAAATCAGCCCACACTTCTTGGTGGTGCTTTGACACACAAAGATCTTTCTTTATGCCTTGAATTTCATGACTACAGAGTTGGGCAATGGCCTGATCTACAATGCATTTGAGAAATAATGTGTAAAAGCACGTCCAATCCACAGCAAAAATGGAGCCATAGAGTGCCCGGAAACCTTAACCTAGACTTTTCTTAGCCAGGGCTGCTTCTCAGCAGGGTTGGATGGGCCCACCAGAGAACCAGAGACTCCTCCAGTGGGGGCCCTGGCTTCTACTTCAGGAGAGTTTATAATGCAACCTTGCAGGTCGTGATGATGATAGAGGCCACCATCTCCTTAGCTTGCTCCTGGTATTTTTTTGTGGGAATGAGCTTGGCTCCAGCCAGCCTGGAATATTTTCAGTGAATTCAGGCACGCCATGGTTTGGTATTGGCACCGAGTACCAGAAGCGAAGCCATCCACAATTTCCTTCTCAGGAATTTTATTTGGTAGTATGAGTGGCTACCCAAACATTTGTTTCTCACAAAGGAGCTCAAGACATTGAGTGGCAGTAGATGCAAGTTTCTCCAGCATGTTAGATACCAGAAGGAGAACAGAGAAGGCAGCACAGTGGCTCAGTCATTAGCACTACAGCGTTTCAAGCGCTGGGGTTCTGGTTCCAAATCCCAGCAAGGGCAACATCCTTAAAGGAGTTGTCTACTACTTTTACATTCCACGCGGCACCCCCGCCGATCAACTATTATTGGTGCCGGCGGCGGCTGCTGCCAGCCGGAAGTGCTTACCTGAGGGGCTCCACCATCAAGTGGTAGTGGCCGCTGCGGTATACTGCACATCCGCCTCCTATTCAATTGAATATAACAGCTGATCGGCGGGAGTGCCGCGTGCAGGACCCCGGCTGATCATACATTGATGCCCTATCCTACGGATAGGACGTCAATGTAAAAGTATTGGACAACTTCTTTAAGGAGTTTGTATGTTCTCCTCGTGTTTGCGTGGGTTTACCCCAGGTTCTCCGGTTTGCTCCTCAGTAAAAAGGCTGCCATACAGTGTCCGGGAACCCTCACACAGACTTTTCCTAGCCAGGGCTGCTTCTCAGCAGGGTTGGACGGGCCCACCAGAGAACCGGAGACTCCTCCGGTAGGCCCTGGCTTCTCCTTCAGGAGAGTTCATAATGCAAACCTTGCAGGTCGTGATGATGATAGAGGCCATTATCTCACTAGCTTGCTGATGGTACTTTTCTGTGGGAATGAGCTTGTCTCCAACCAGCTTGGAATATTTCCAGTGAATTAAGGCACTCCACGGTTTGGTATTAGCAACCAGTATCAGAGGCGAAGCCATCCACAATTTCCTTCACAGGAATTTTATTTGGTAGACTGAGTGGCTGCCCAAACTTTAGTTTCTCACAAGGGAGCCGAAGACACTGAGTGGCAGTACGTGCAAGTTTCTCCAGCATGACCTGTTTGTTAGATATCAGAGGGAGAACAGAATTTGGCATTGCCAAGGTACCAGAGTCTGTTTTTTTTTTTACTAAAGATCCTGCTGTGTTTTTATATATATATTTTTTTTATGTCTCTTCAAATGTGTATTGGAGTGCGTCCTAATTTTTGGCAGCCCTTGACATTGCTGCATATACGCAATAACAGTATAGGAGAGCCACTCTTTAATAACGGGTAGGACAATTCAAATAGATTCTATATTCTAGAATATTACCGGTCTTATCTGAAATTCGTTTACAGGTGAGGTATCACAGTTTGGATAGCATATTACACCGACCGGTATTAGGTATTATTGCCTAATACTGCATGCTGCTTGTGCTGCCGAAAATTTTTTATTTTTTCCAGAAAAATCCATTTTAGTTTGGTTTTTGTATGTTTTATTGTCAGTCCGTAAAAGTGGCGTATTACTCTGACAACATTGCAATAGTTATCCTTGGCAGGAGAAGAAGGAGAAGGAGGAAAAAGAACAAAGAGCGCTGTGTAACACTGTGGAGAGGTGAAGTGTATGTAATGAACTCACCCAAAATGGTTGTGCTGGACAGACACAACACTGGCAGAAAATTTAGAAGAGGACTGGAGTTTCTCCTCCGGTATGCTGCTCATCCAATGTCGTTGTACTGTGCTTTTCCTGGCCCTGAAGCCACTCCACTTGGAGGTATACAAGGAGAGAAGAACTTGGGATGGCGCTTTCGTTTGAATGTGGAGATCAGACAGTCCATATATCAATATTAGATTTATTGGTTTTAAAAACAGATTTTACTGTCAAACCACATTTACCATAAAAAACTTTTAAAAACACAATGCGTTTCAACTTCCATGAGTCTTCAGGTGTAAAAGAAATAGTGACACATAGAAACTTTTATACCTTATACTTAATTAGTTGTGGGTGGAGTGTTCATAAATAACTTTTTACAGTCTTTTACAGTCTTCATCAGGTGTAAAAGAAATAGTGACATACAGAAACTTTTATACCTTATACTTAATTAGTTGTGGGTGGAGTGTTACACCCACAACTAATTAAGTATACAGTAAGGTATAAAAGTTTCTATATGTCACTATTTCTTTTACACATGATGAAGACTCATAGAAGTTGAAACGCGTTGTATTTTTAAAAGTTTTTTTATGGTAAATGTGGCTTGACAGCAAAATCTGTTTTTAAAACCAATAAATCTAATATGGATATATGAACTGTCTGAACTCTGACAACATTGTACACAGATATGTTATTGGTCAGCGACCAACTGTGGATAGGTTTGAACACACGACTGCCATACTGTAAATGAAGTATAATATCTGACACATTCCCAAAAAATTTCCGTATTATTGCGGCAGTAATATGGGATCACGTCTGATGACCACGGTTTCAGTCAGTCGCCTAATAGTATGGTATTTGTCAGTGACCAAGTATCAATAGTTTGGAACAACATACACCTGGCAGACTTTAAATGGAGTGTAATATCTGACACGTTCCCAAAAATTTCTGTATTGTTACAGTAGTCATATGGGATCAAGTCTGATGGCCACGGTTTCAGGCAGTCACCTAATAGTATGGTATTTGTCAGCGACCAAAACAAAGCTGGCTGACTTTAAATGAAGTATAATATTTGGCACGCTCCACAAAATGTCTGTATTATTACCGCAGTAACATGGGATCACGTGTGATCTTGGAAAAGTTTCTCTGCTTCTACAATACAGTATTGCAAATATAATCAAAAAATATGTCTGTATTCTGCTAACAAGCAAATGGAGAAGTAAAATGGTGTACTCTGTATTGCTTTTTAAGCAAATAATCAGGATAAGGAGCAAAAAAGAAAATAGTCTGGTACTGTAGGGCTATGGATATTTGTAACAGCAGCAGCAGACAGAACATGCAATAGACCCTATTGTGCTGTATACACTGCCACAAACCTTACCTGCCTAACTCCTGCTATCACCACTGAATACATGCAGTTGGATTAGTCCTCAGAAGGACTGTTAGATCAGATGGACATATATCTTGTTGTGGAATACCTATACGTAACTAATAAACCACCAATTCTGTCACTCACTCAGCAGCACCTCTCCCTACTCTGCCTGTTTCCGGGGTACACTGTCACAAGCATAGGGTCACCAGGTCTGATATAGACCTGATGACGCTATGCGGCCAGCCAATCACTGTGATGCCACAACCAACATAGCTACGGCATTACAGTGCGTGGCAAGCAATCCCTGCATTTTAATTGACTGTCTAAAGAGCACCAAACATGTAGGGAGGGGAGGTGAAATACTCGAGGAGCGCCTGACGCGCCCCCTGTGCCGTGGGGTACTCGGCAGCCGGGCCTCTGGTTGCTTGGGGGATATCACGGTAGCTGGCCCGGTCCGTGACCCAGGGCGATCAGTAAAAAGGGGAAAATATTGGGGGATTTGGGAAAGTGTTCGTGACGCCACCTGTGGAATGCGTCTAAGGGGTGCCGCCGCTGCGGAGCAGTCCTCTGGAGCTGGTGTTACGGCAGCAGGGATGGTGTGGCTCTCCACAGGTAGAGCTAGCTCCAGGACTGCGTGGGGTGTAATGGATGGTTGTGCTGGCCGCTGTGGTGCAGAGAGGGAATGGTGGCGCAGACGGAATAATTGGACAGAGGCTGTGCGGTGCAGTCATCCGTGTCTTTACTCACAGTTCTTTAGTTCCTCAGGGTGCACTGTCAGATTGCAGCCTCCCGCGTCGCGCTGCATTCACCAGGCAGGGGCTCAGCTCTTCCTCAGGTAGATCAGGGGTACCTGGCAGAACCCCACTTTCACGTGTTCCTAGCTAGACCGACTTCACGCTGGGTCTTTCTCCCTCCTGCCCTGCGCTGCCCACTCTCAATCTCGCTCGGGTGCTCTGAAGTCCCTCCTGTACGTTGGATCCCGGACCTGCTTGACCCTCCTGGGGATTAGAATGCGGCTTACGATCCCTCTGTCTTCTGACAGATTCGGGGCGTACGGGTGCCGTCCTGCACTCGCCGTACCCCCTAGGATCCCTTCTTAGAACGGAGCCTGCTCCCTGCTCCCCTCCTGGGCCTCCAGACTTGGCCCTACTTGTGGAGCAGAGCTCCTTATGAGACTCTGCTCCTGGACTGTTCTTCTGAACTGTCCTGAGCTGTTCTTCTGAACTGCTCTCCTCTACTAATCTATCTGTCCTGCCACCCTAAGATGGCTTCCCTATATATACTCCTACCAAAGTGCTCCCTATAACTACTTCCTCCACCGACACCCACTACTGGTTCCCCCTACCTTTGGTTCCCCCACTCCAGCCAGGGTCAGGGCTCAGCAGAAACATATATTGCGTCTTGCCCCTCCAGCTGGCCTGGAGCAGTGTATTGTTGGATGCAGGTGTTTGGTGTTCCGGGCAGCACTCCCTCCTTACCTGAGAGAAGGAGATACCACACCTCTGGGTGAGGTGCAGTACCCCTGTGGCGACTGAACCCTCAGGGGCGCCACACTCCCCCCTGGTAAAACACAGCACATCCGTGAGCTGGAACAGAGCAAAACAGGCTAAATTGACATGAAAAATTTTAAGAATGCATTCGCATATAAGACAGTAAAACATTTCTTCCCTTAATGGGAGGCACATCACTTTAATGTTACAGGGTTACATTTTTCAAGCAGTTTAAAACATTTTTCATAACGTTCTCGCAACAGGTTACAGTTCATGCTGTAACCGGGTGTCCATTTTACTTCACAAACTGCTGCAACAAGTAGCAGCATCAGGGACCCGTCCGCAAACCCTCAACGTAGGCCCTGGGCGTGGCTGAAGGGCATATGCGATCCTGGAGTTGGACCACGGCTTCCGCCACGCCAGACGGGTTTTCGTTCTGTGATCATGGTTACTAATATAAAACCAATAGGGTGCACCTTAAGAGGTGCTGAACTATTTACAATGCAAGTTCTTGGCCGTTCACTGTCCCCATCCTGGAGTCTCTATATACCCTGATGGGTACCTAAGTAAACACACGCTCAAAAAACATTATTTTCAACTTGAACTACTGCACCCTTACAGGTGACTATTTACAAAATCAGTCCCACTCGCTGGACTAATAGTGGGAACCCCGCCTGGGGTATTTCTGATTCTTACCTGACCCAGCCGGGTCATAAGGTATGTCCTGCGGGAGTGTGTCCTCGATGACGCGGTACACATGCAGGGCGAACCACCCACGTTTCCCGTGGTGGCGTGTGTACGTGATACGGTCCCCCGGATACAGATTCCAGTTGGGATGGCCTTCCTCCAGCTCGGGCTCCACATCCCGCCAGTTCACGAATATGTCCCTTTCAAAGTCGGGACTGAGGATAAGGCCCCACCCAGCCTGCAGGTGAAACTTTACCACGAGGCCTTCCTCGCGGGGGCTGGGGTGGGCCAACTCTGCCTGACGGACCTGTGCCTTTGCGGCCTTGTTCCGGGCCTCCAGGCGTTCACAGCGTGCCTGCCGCGCGCGCCGCTCCTTCTCCAGCTGCCGGAGCTCCCGCCTGCAGAACTCCTTCCTCCGCAGGGCTTCGGCCTGGGTCTCCTGCGGGAACCCCATCAGGTCCCACCCCTGGTTATCCCAGCAAAACTCTTCTCCGCTGGAGTAGGTAACCAGGGGCGCTGGTGTCAGGAGGAGCGGGCACGGCTGCTGGTCCTCGAACCGGGCGCACCAGTCGAAGTCTGGCGCGGCATACACCCACTCGGGTGCCGGAGGTGGAGGCGCCGGGAGGGCATCCAGTAGCAGGCCCGAGGCTTCAGCGCCCGGGAATGGAGGCTCCGGGAGGGCACTAGATGGCAGATCCTCAGGGTCAGCGCCCGGGGGTGGAGGTTCCGGGCTTAGCAGCTGCTCCAGCGAGGGCATGGCGGCATACGGGGAGTGCTGGGTAAAGAGGCCCAGCAGCAGGTCAGCGCTGGCAGTGCTCGGGATAGGGGATTCTTTCCAACTGCTCCTGTACTCCATACGGCCTCCTGGTTCTCCGCGAGCTCCGCCGGGGCTGAGGTGCCGCTGCTGGCATCCGGTGTCGCTTTCCGCCATGCTGCCAATTTTTCCAGCAGTTCGCTCCTCTACTTTGCGACCGCTGCTTGCTGGGCTTGCTCCACTTGTTGGCCCAGCTCGAGGACCTCGCTCTGGAGGAACTCCATGTCCTCCGGGGACAATTTCTCAGCTTCTCCCTCCAGGGTGAGGGGGTCACTTGACGCTGTGGCAGGTCAGAGGCGGAGGCTGGACTTTTGCTTCCTTCCATTCTGGCTGCCGGGTGCGGTCTGTCTAGACTGGTTAAGACCACACCCTGTCTCCATTCCTTTTCTCCTCCTCCTCTCTTCTTTCGGGGGCGGCCCCATGGCAATCTGCTGTCAGTCACTCCCTGTGACGGCCTCCCTGCCTTGACGGACACATCTATGCGGACAGTCACTGTTGCAAGGGGCAGGGTTGGCTTTTGGCGCAATTCTGGGACCCAGCCCACGATGGGAGGTTCCATTTTGTTGTCCTTTAGCACGCACATAATGGTGCCCATTCTTCTGGGGCGGGCGCCACATTCAACAACATAACACAGTCCTTTAGGCACACTTCACCCGCCAATAACGGGTTGGTCACGAATCCTGTCCGTGACGCCAGATCTCACGCGCCCCCAGGGCGGTGGGATACTCGGCAGCTGGGCCTCTGGTAGCTGGGGGATATCACGGTGGCTGGCCCAGTCCGTGACCCAGGGTGGTCAGTGCAAAAAGGGGATATTTTTATATGAGATTTTTAGGATTGTTCGTGACGCCACCTGTGGAATACGGCTAAGGGGTTCCGCTGCTGCGGAGCAGTCCTCTGGAGCTGGTGTTACGGCAGCAGGGATGGTGTGGCTCTCCACCGGTAGATCTAGCTCCAGGGCAGCGTGGGGTGTAATGGATGGTTGTGCTGGGCGTTGTGGTGCAGAGAGGGAATGGTGGCGCAGACGGAATAATTGGACAGAGGCGGTGCGGTGCAGTCATCCGTGTCTTTACTCACAGTTCTTTAGTTCCTCAGGGTGCACTGTCAGATTGCAGCCTCCCGCGTCGCGCTGCATTCACCAGGCAGGGGCTCAGCTCTTCCTCAGGTAGATCAGGGGTACCTGGCAGAACCCCACTTTCACGTGTTCCTAGCTAGACCGACTTCACGCTGGGTATTTCTCCCTCCTGCCCTGCGCTGCCCACTCTCAATCCCGCTCGGGTGCTCTGAAGTCCCTCCTGTACGTCGGATCCCGGACCTGCTTGACCCTCCTGGGGATTAGAATGCGGCTTACGATCTCTCTGTCTTCTGACAGATTCTGGGCGTACGGGTGCCGTCCTGCACTCGCCGTACCCCCTAGGATCCCTTCTTAGAACGGAGCCTACTCCCTGCTCCCCTTCTGGGCCTCCAGACTTGGTCCTACTTGTGGAGCAGAGCTCCTAATGAGACTCTGCTCCCGGACTGTTTTCTGAACTGTCCTGAGCTGTTCTTCTGAACTGCTCTCCTCTACTAATCTATCTGTCCTGCCACCCTAAGATGGCTTCCCTATATATACTCCTACCAAAGTGCTCCCTCTAACTACTTCCTCCATCCACACCCACTACTCTTTCCCCCTACCTTTGGTTCCCCCCACTCCAGCCAGGGTCAGGGCTCAGCAGAGACATACATTGCGTCTTGCCCCTCCAGCTGGCCTGGAGCAGTGTAGTGTTGGATGCAGGTGTTTGGGATTCCGGGCAGCACTCCATCCTTACCTGAGAGAAGGAGATATCACACCTCTGGGTGAGGTGCAGTACCCCTGTGGCAACTGAACCCTCAGGGGCGCCACACGCCAAGCAAGTCGAGCAGTGAGATGCTCGGGCGAGCATCGAACACTGACGCGGACGCTCGCTCATCACTAGTCATTATATCGCGTCTGCTGTGTGGCGCATCGGTTTGCATAGTAAAGACCAGAGCAGCGCCTGGTGAAAGGGAACAAGGTGAGTATGTCCTATAGTGAAAAATGACATGTTTTCCTGTGTCCACAAAAATTTTATTTTGTCTAATTTTTTTCATTTTCACAAAGGTAATTGGAGAAGATGGAACCTATAATTTATTATGCAATTTCTCCTGAATGTGACAATATTCCATATCTGGTCAATAATTACTGATTAGGTACATGACAGGGCTTGGAATGGATTGCAGATGTCATGTCACATTTGCTCAGTCAGTGAGGTGCTAAAACAGTAGAAACCTCTCACAAGTGACTCCATTTTAGAAATTAAACTCATCAAGATATACATCTTGGCTTGTGGTGAGCATTTTTAATCCTTAGATGCTTCATTTAATTTTATAAGATTGGGCGATAACCATGAAAAATTAAAATTTTCCTATTAAAATGTTGCTTTAACCTCAAATTTTCCATATCACAAGAGGTAATAAGAGAAAGAAGACCCCACAATTTGTGATGCAATTTCTCCACAGTGATGCCCCTATAAATTGAAACTGGATACAATTTTTTCAGCTTGGATGAGAAGGTGCGCTATTTGACTTTTGGAGTGCAATTTTGGCTGGAATAGATTGCTGATGCCATGCACATTAGCAGAGCCCCTGAGGTGGCAGAACAGTGAAACCAACCCCCTCACCATAAATGACATCATTTTGGAAACTATACCAATGAAGGAGTTAATGTAGGAGTGTAGTGAGTATTTTTAACCTACATGTACCTCACAGAATGTTATAACATTGAGCCGTGGTATTCAAAAAATAGAATTTTACAACTAAAATGTTAAACTACCTGGAAATATTTCATTCTCCTATGGCATAATGTGTAAAATAGATCCCACAATTTGTTTTGAAATTTTTCAATGCAGTGATAACCGATTTGGAAGTGGGGTTGTGTGTAGTCCAGGTCCAGCAAATGTTCAGCCATTTTCGCTTTTTTTTTCTTTTAATAATTTTCTTGATTTTCTGTTGTACATTTTGACAGCCATTAAGTAACAAACAAGTGTTCTCTTCTGTTAGATAGATACAGTTGAAACCAGAAGTTTACATACATTATATAAATAGACAGATATGCATGTTTTTCTCAATAGCTGACATGAAATCAGAGTAACCTTTCCAGTTTTAGGTCAATTAGGATTACCATAATTTTTAATATTTGCCAATTGCCAGAATAATGAGTGAGAAAGAAAAGTTCAACCCTGTTATTTGTTTGACAAGTGTCAAGAAAGTTGATTTGCCACTATTTAATATAGACAGTGTAGGTACCGTCCCAATTTAGGGTCACCTTGTCGCTGGTGGGACGGCTTGTATACTTTTTTTGATCAAAAATAGTTCACTAAGTACCCTATATGTCATATGCAACTTTGCTTTACATTTATATATAATGATTGTAGGGTATGAGAGATATTTTTTGTCTTTTGTAGGTTTTTCTTCTTTTTGCTAGTGTGAACATGCTCCTATTTCTTGCATGTGTACCATCTTAGACCTCAGTTCACATTGCTTGGTTTTTTGTCTTGTTTGCATTCTGTGCAAATTAAGGGTGTGGCATCCCCTTTGTTGAGCTGGTTAGTATATATGTAGCTTACCACGGGCCTAGGTGGTCTGATATTGGGACCCGGTTCTATTTGTCTACCCTTTTATGTGCATTACTTCAACTTTGATATACAGTAAGGTTTTTAATATAGACAGTGTAGGTACCGTCCCAATTTAGGGTCACCTTGTCGCTGGTGGGGCGGCTTGTATACTTTTTTTGATCAAAAATAGTTCACTAAGTACCCTATATGTCATATGCAACTTTGCTTTACATTTATATATATTATGATGGTAGGGTATGAGAGATATTTTTTGTCTTTTGTAGATTTTGCTTCTTTTTGCTAGTGTGAACATGCTCCTATTTCTTGCATGTGTACCATCTTAGACCTCAGTTCACATTGCTTGGTTTTTTGTCTTGTTTGCATTCTGTGCAAATTAAGGGTGTGGCATCCCCTTTGTTGAGCTGGTTATTATATATGTAGATTACCACGGGCCTAGGTGGTCTGATATTGGGACCCGGTTCTATTTGTCTACCCTTTTATATGCATTACTTCAACTTTGATATACAGTAAGGTTTTTAATATAGACAGTGTAGGTACCGTCCCAATTTAGGGTCACCTTGTCGCTGGTGGGACGGCTTGTATACTTTTTTTGATCAAAAATAGTTCACTAAGTACCCTATATGTCATATGCAACTTTGCTTTACATTTATATATAATGATGGTAGGGTATGAGAGATATTTTTTGTCTTTTGCAGGTCTTGCTACTTTTTGCTAGTGTGAACATGCTCCTATTTCTTGCATGTGTACCATCTGAGACCTCAGTTCACATTGCTTGGTTTTATAACTTGTATTTTGTATTCGCGGCTGTTGTGCCCATACTTTGTAGAAAAGTTCAACCCTGTTATTTGTTTGACAAGTGTCAAGAAAGTTGATTTGCCACTACACTGAGGTCGGAGTCATTCATAGCACCGCCGTATACACATTCGACTAGCGTTCCGGTCGTTACATCTTGACGTAGTTGGCAGGATACGGTGCTCGCTGTGGATGGTGCGAGTAGCACAGAAGGTGCTGCCGCGTCTACTGTAATAATCCAGCCCCCTTCTCCCATTGTGACCGGTAGAGACCGGTTAGTTGGTTGCTCCGCAAAGGGAGCACTGCTTAACCACCTGGCCAAGTTTGATGGGTATAACTTGCTGTTCAGTGATTGGGTAGGCAGGTTGAAGAATGCCATTGCCTTGTACGGCGTCAGCCCCCAGCTACAATCGGAAGTCGCGCTGAATGCTCTGCAGGGGGATGCGCGCAAAGTTGTCTTGTTAAAACCCAAAGACAAACGAAAGACGGTCGACGATATCATCTGGATACTAGAGAAAGCCTTCGACATTGTGGCGGCGGCAGGCTGATGTCGACAGCATTCTTCGGGATCAGTTAATCGAGGGGATACGAAGTGAAGCGCTAAGGAGCGAATTGTTGCTGAAGGTGCGGAGTTCTCCTGGATTCACCTATGCCGAAATACAGGAAGAGGCAGTAGCACGGACTTTGGAAGTGAGGCCTGCTCTGCAGTGGAGTAACCTGCAAGTGGCTAACACAAGAGAGCCGAGACCAGACCCTGTTCAGGCACAGCTGGCAGTTTTACAGAAAACCGTGGAAAGCCTGAAGGAACAGGTGCAACGGATGCAAGTTCGGGAGATGCCTCTGATATGCTCGGCCCTGACTAACCCCCCTATTCCCCTATATGGGCAACCACCCTATACCTCAGGGAGGACGCTGACTGCTCCTTGACCTGATGCAGCCGGAGGTAGGGCAAGAAGATCGGTTCAATGTTGGCGATGGCGAGATCTGGGGCATATGCAGCGGTACTGCCAGAAAAACCTGCCGGCTGAAATCCCGACATCGGTAAAAGAGAGGCCCTCGCTGTAGTTGGGCATACGGCGAGGCAGGAACGAAAATCAACGCCCAACGTCTGTTCCGAAGATCTGATTGCGGAGAATCCCACGTTAGAGGTGCAGTTTGCAGGAAAGTAGGTGGCGTGCTTAGTGGATACTGGATCGGAGGTGACGACCATGCCGATAGAATTTTTCAAGACGCACTTCGAAGAGGCCATCAAGACGGAGTCGGAAAATCTGCTAAGGCTGAAGGCCGCTAATAATGAAGAAATTCCAGTGGCAGGCATTACATGGATGAAAGTACAGCTGTGCGGTCAGGAATTGGGAACCAAAGGAGTGGTGCTCGTGAAGACACAGGCGAGGCCAAATCTTCCGGTGGTTCTTGGAATGAACATCCTGAGGGAGCTGGGCTCCCTTTTGTTTGAGCGTGATGGCCGAAGATATTGGAAATGAGCGACACCTCACAAAGCCACTTAGAGGGCCCTGCAAAAGGTGGTCCGTTCGTGCGGCATTCAGAAGAGTTCGGCTGAAGGAAGAATGGTGGGAGCAGTGTATGTCCCATGCGGGTCTGCTGTTGTGATCGCCCCTGGTCAAGAGAAGCTTGTGTTGATGCCGGTAGGGATGCACAGGAAGCTGAATGATGTGGAGGTGGTTCTGGAACCGGTGGGACGGTCAGGAGGTACGGACAGTCCGATGATAGCTCGAACGTTGGCTATTGTGCAAAATGGAAGTGTACCAATGAGGTGTCTGAATCTGCAGAATCATGAGGTGACTCTGGCAGTGGGTACGAAGCTGACTGAGGTATATGTGTGTGACGAAGGAGTCATCCCCAAAAGCCAGTTCACACTGAGGGCAGACCGCCGGACCGCCTGGACCCTGTCGATGCAGGCGGCAGCTGAAGAATCCCCCACGCCCACGTGGAATGGCAGAAAGATTATGGAGATCATAGGAGTGGATGAGTCCCAGTTGGCTCCCGAGCAGGCTCGCAGACTGGAGGCTTCACTGTGGGAATATCAGGCTGTTTTCTCCAGGGGAGATGAAGACTTTGGTTGTACATAGATTGTGGAGCACAAGATACCCACAGGAAACGCCCCCCCAATTCGGGAGAGATATCGTCAGATCTCACCGAGGCTTTATCAGGAGGTCAAAGGAATGCTGGCGCAGATGCTGGATAATGGAGTGGTACGGCCAAGTCAAAGTCCTTGGGCTGCACCGGTCGTGTTGGTCTGGAAAAAGGATGGATCCATACGGTTTCGTGTTGATTACCGTAATCTGAATGTGCTCACAGTACGTCAATCCTACCCGTTGCCCCGGATCGAGGAATCCCTGTCTGCCTGGGAAAGGTGAAGTACTTCTCCACTCTTGACCTGGCCATCGGCTACTGGCAGGTGCCCGTGGCGTCTCAAGATCGGCAGAAGACAGCATTCATCTTGCTGATGGGACTGTACGAATTTAATCGAATGCCCTTCGGACTGACTAATGCTCCAGGAACGTTTCAGTGGTTAATGGAATACTGGTTGGGCGATTACAATTTTGAGTCCGTGTTGATCTATCTGGAGAATGTGATTATATTTGGAGATTCGTTCGACGACCACCTGAAGAAGCTCGAGCAAGTGTTGCACCGACTGAGGGACAATGGACTTAAGATCAAGCCAATGAAATGTCACTTGTTCCAGACGCAGATCGAGTATCTGTGACATGTAGTGTCGGCTGAGGGTGTGCGGCCAGCACTGAGTAAAATTTAGGCCATTTAGGAGTGGCCCCATCCCAAGACCGTGAGAGAAGTATGGGCATTTCTCGGTTTAGCCGGATACTACCATCGGTTTGTGAAAGACTTTGCTAAAGTGGCTGAACCACTGAATGAGTTGTTGAGAGAGACGGCTCAGGGGCCCAAGAATCAGCCGATTCGGTGGACGGACCGACAATAACAGGCATTCGATCGGATCCGGGCCGCTCTTGTGCAGGCACCTTTATTGGCGTGTGCTCGCTTTGATCAACCATTCACCCTGAACACTGACAGAAGTCTCTATGGTCTGGGAGCCGTGTTAGCTCAAGAACAAGATGGGAGTGAGTGAGTCATCGCGAATGCTAGCCTGTATTTACGGGATACAGAGCGAAATCCGGACAATTACAGCTCGTTTAAGCTGGAGATGTTGGCCCTGGTGTGGGCCATGACCGAGAAGTTTGCAGAGTACCTGGCTGGGTCGGAGATTCTAATGATGGCGGACAATAATCCGCTTGCACACTTAGAAAACGCTAAACTAGGAGCCCTGGAGCAGAGAGAGGTGGCGTGGATGTCCAAGTTTAATTACCGGATCCGGTTCCGTTAGGGTAAAGAAAACTCCAGTGCCAACGCATTATCACGAGTGACCCGAGGCACACCCGAGCAGGTGGTGGATGAAGACCTCAAGGATACTGAGATCCCCGATTTGAGGCGATTGCCTGTGTTCGTGGACGTGGCACGCTCAAGTGGGGTGGCGACACGGGTCGCCACATTGCTGGGCAAGACTTTTCAAGAGTGGGCCGAGTTACAGGATTCAGACTCTGAACTGTCACGAGTAAAGAAATGGCTGAGTCCAAAGTCCTGGCCCGATGGGAGAGCAAGAGCCCGGCTGGGTGCAGAAGGACAAAAGCTGCTAAGGCAGTGGGATCGATTGGCCATAGCGGAGGGGATACTGTAATGCTGGATCTACATAGCGGCAGAGCTAGGTACCGTTGGCTGTTAGTAATCCCAGCTTCAGTGGCTCTGGACATTGCCCGGGAAGCTTATATGCGGGGTGCACACTTTGGGCCTGAGAAGACTTATCGTTGGCTGTAGCGGTACGTGTACACACCTGGCTTGGAAGAAGTTGTGAAAGAGGTGTGTGTTAGGTGCCGGGCATGTGAGCTGAATAAGTCCCTGGAACAGAGGGCTCCTGTTCAGACAATTGTGACGTCTGCCCCGTTGGAAGTGCTAATGGTGTATTATTTGTCAATCGGGTACGCCAGAAGTGGTCATCATTCATGCCTAGTCATGACTGATCACTTTACTAATTTTGCCGTTGCTGTCCCCACCAAAGATCAGACTGCTAAGTCCGCAGCTGAGGCAATTTGTAAGCATTTCATCCAGGTTTATGTGTGTCCTCAAAGGATACATTCAGATCAAGGTGCTTGCTTTCAAGGTCAGCTCATGACGGAGTTGCTGCAAGTCTATGGGATTCAGCAATCACGGACAATGCCCTACCATACACAGGGAAATGGGGCCTGTGAACGGTTCAACCAAACCTTGCTTCAACTGCTGAGAACGCTGGAACAGAGGCAGAAGGAGCTTATGTAGGCCTACAACAATAGGGTCCATAGCACCACAGGATTCACTCCTTACGCGATGATGTTCGGTCGGCCTGGGCGAGAAATTGAAGAACTGTACCTGACAAGCCAGAATATCATACAGCCAGTGAGTGGGTCCAGGATCATCGCTGAAGGTTTGCGGGAAATCCACCGGATAGTAAAAGACCGTGTGCAGGATCATCCCCACCAAGATCGGGGGCCTGTGCACCTAGATGAGTTCCGGGTGGATGATAAGGTGCTAGTGCGAGTCACGTGTCCGGGAGATAAGTTGAGTGACAGGTGGGAGGATACGCCCTACACAGTAGTGGAAAGGGTATTCCCAGGGGGAAGTGTGTACACAGTGGTTCTTGAAGGGTACATTGGACCCCGTTACACAATGCACAAAAACTGGCTAAGGGGGTGTATGTCCGACACACCTGCCTGTCACCCTGAGACACCTGCCCCACCTACAGCGATTGCACCAAGTAATGTTGAATGTGACTGTTGGGATGACTTGGGGGTGGAACCCTCGGACTTGCAAAGTCCGATAGCGCAAGATCCAGGTGTTCCACACACCGCCCCTGATGTTACTGTTCCACCAGATGCGGTGGACCCTCCATCGAACTCGGCAAGTACTGGTTTGCAGAGA
The DNA here is from genome assembly GCF_046119375.1 of Phyllobates terribilis. Classification (NCBI taxonomy): domain Eukaryota; kingdom Metazoa; phylum Chordata; class Amphibia; order Anura; family Dendrobatidae; genus Phyllobates; species Phyllobates terribilis. Next base: position 315,439,840 of record NW_027362768.1, read on the forward strand.
TCGAAGAAGAGCACAGCTGGTGTTCTCCAAATACGATATAATCCTGCGGAGTATGTGTTACATATGTGTTGTACGAAACCATTTGTCGGGGCGCCAAATTGTAAGTGGGGTGGATTGTAGCATGTTGGCATGTGTTTCTAGTAATGAGTTCATATTACTGATAGCATAAATTTATCCTGCAATGACTTAGTCCGGCCATTAGGGGTCAGCAAGAGACAAGTAAAGAAAAGCCCGGGGATCTGTGAAAAAGCCCGGGAATCTGAGATCCAGGAAGACCTCTGAGGGGACGAGACGTGTCTGATGTCCAGAGACAATTGGAGCTTGCAGAGACTTGAGCCGGATGGTGTGTCCAAGAAGAAACTGTGCCTTGTGAGTAACTGAGATATGTGACCAGTCACCAACTGTGTAGTTAGCTAGGGAAAGCTAGTTAGTAATCCCAGTAGTACTGAGAACTGCCCGGTGTATATCATTGCTGATGGACTGATCAGGCTTGATCCAGAGATTGCGAAAGATCTGGTATAACAAGACTTTGTGTACGTGGATACTACAAAGGAGCCCTGTTGTGAACTATACATTGAGACTGAGATCAATTCTGATTCCTGCCTGCGCCGGGATATGCTAGAGAACTTGGTATGAAGGAGAAGCTGATTAAACCTTGTGGCCAGAGATCAGGGTCTAATAAAAGGTTTAGTTTGTTAATTGCTTGTGTATATTAAATTAGAGAGATTTCTCTTTGCTCTTGTAGGAAGAGAAATTGTACACCGTATAGACAACGCGTTGGCTAAACATAGAGTGTTTATTAAGGGGAAAAACAAGGGTACCAGGATCCCATTGTATTAGTGTGGGAGGGGAGTGTAAGGTTATATTCCTGGGAGGACCACGTGCCACGTCCGCAGTAACTTCCTGGGTAGCCCCTGTACTGAATAAGGGTGGGAGCGGCATAGCCCAGGGGTAGTTTGGCTCATTCCTGCGAGATTGGCACTTGGGCTCTCTCGGGCTGCATAACTTGTATTTTGTATTCGTGGCTGTTGTGGCTCATACTTTGTAGGAAAGTACAACCCTTTTATTTGTTTGACAAGTATAAAGAAAGTTGATTTGCCACTACACTGAGGTCAGAGTCATTCATAGCATCGCCGTATCCCTCATACACATTCCACCAGCGTTCCGGACGTTACATCCCCAAGGATGAGTCAGACTAGTGCTAGTTCACAATTCTCTTCCTGATATATTGGCTGATTTCTTTAGACTTTCCCATGATGCTACACAAAGAAGCAGTGTTTCAGGTGTGCATTAAAATACATCCATAGGTGTGTGTCTAATTAACTCAGATGTTGCCAAAAAATCAGAAGCTTCCAAACACATGACATCATCATATGGGCAGTCTAGAATTGTTTAAAGGCATAGTAATCTGTGTATATAAACAATATAGTGTATGTAAACTTTTGACTTTGCAGTAATTAATAAAAATGCCTTAAAACATTTTCTCTCATTATTCTGGCATTTGGCAAATATTAAAAATTATAGTAATCCTAATTGACCTAAAACAGGAAAGGTTTATTCAGATTTCATGTCAGATATTGAGAAAAACATGCATATATAGTGTAAGTAAACTTCTGGTTATAACTGTATCACTTATTACTTCATGGTGCACGTGTGTCATTACACGGCAGCCAATTCGGAACAAGCTAAGCTGCAGTGTAAAGCATGTATGAGTTAGAGAGCAGCCCCCTGGACCACTAATGAGACTAGAGATGGATTTCAGACCACCTTGACTCCAGTCGACAACAATGCTGCAGTCATGAATGATAGCGCTGTCCTAATGGAGTAACGCTGGGGTGTCCTCTCCTCTAGGACTGTAGTGACGTGTGTTGAGCACAATGGATGAATTCCAATGTGAAATATCAGCCAACACTTCTGATTAGGAATCCTGCTCCTCTGTTGGAGGCTTTTATGACCAGTACATTTTCAGATGTCAGTCTAATCTATTCATTTTTATTTTTGCTCTGGGGATTGAACATTATGATAAAGAATGTGGCTGGGCAGATAAACCAGACCACAGATCAGTGGTCAGAGCATTCACAGGACAGTGTCACAGGAAGCGCAATTTACAAAAATACTGTTCCAAAACTCCTGCAGATTCTGGTGTGGAGAGAACTGACATATTTGCTGCTCACCTTCCTCTCTACCATGTATGTGGAACCCGTCAGCTCTGCACAAACAGTGAGGAGATTATCCTGACCTTTACAGCAGGCCATACATCTATAATATAACCGGAGATGCATCCCTCTGTCTGAAGCCGTTATAGACTGCGCAAACGCGACACACCAGTCTGGCTCCAGACAGAAGATCGCATGGAGCTGTTACAAGTAAGAGGAGTGTATGGTGCCAGAGACACTGAATGCATACCGCGATCTCCGGCGCCACACTTACATACTTACCTGACTGGGAGGAGCGTTGCCGCGGAGCCTCTCTTCTCGCCGGAGACCGGGGCAGGAGTGAGGCGTCGGAATCAGCGCATGCGCCTAGCGCTATCCAGCACCATTTTACTGAAGACACGTTTGCAGCGGTATGGGCACGCGCGTACTTGGGCGCCGCACTCCTCCTCTGACCTCCGGCAGAACGGGACACAGCACTGGAGCACAGGGATGAAAGGTGAGTATAACTGTTTATTTTTTTTGTATGTGTGCAGGGTGAGAGGGATGAGGGGTGCCATACATACCAGGATTGGGGAGTTAGGGGACCACACATAGCAGAGGGGGGCATGCATACCAGGATTCAGATGAGGGGCCATGCATACCAGGATAGGGATGAGGGGTACCATGTATACTAGAGTAGGGATGAGGGGTACCATGCATACCTGGATAGGGATGAGGGGTACCATACATACCAGAATCAGGATGAGGGGTACCATATATACCAGGATGAGGGATGGGGTGCCATGCATAGCAGGATTGGGGATGAGGAAGCCATGCATACCAGGATGAGGGATTGGGTGCCATGCATACCGGGATTGGGAGATGAGGAAGCCATGTATACCAGGATGAGGGGTTGAGTACTATACATACCAGGATTGGGGGATGAGGGGTGCCATGCATACCAGGATTGGGATGAGGGGTGCCATATGACTTGCCCCCTGGGCCGTGGGGCACCCGGAACCGGGCTTCAGTGCGATGATGGGGGTAGTAGTGGCAACCCGATCCCGTGGCTCAGGGTGGTCAGACCAAATGCTGTGGCAGTCTATTTGTAGGGTTATGAATGTCCGACTACGCCACCCGTGGATTGCGGTCAGGGATGACCGCCGCTGCAAGGCAGACCGCTGAGGCTGATGTTGGTATGCAGCACAAGGATAGGATAACTCCCCACGGGAAGAGTGTAGCCTCAGGGCAGTGTAATAGGATGCTGGGGGTGATGGTGCAGGCCGCAATAATAAGGGTTCAGAGTCTGCTTCAAACAGTCCAGGGTCTTTATTGTAGTTAGTACTAATGACCCGACAGGAGTACAAGGTAGGAATGGGCCTGGGTGTCTGAGAGCATTCGGGCAAGCCCCACTGGTCAGGGTGAGTGGGTAGGCCTACCGTTCTCTCTCTGCCCTTGCTGACTATCCCCCTTTTCGTGGTGTGATAGCCCACGTCCCTGGGCTGGCCGTGTACTACGCCTGTATGGCTTGCGACTCGGGCCTTAGGTACCTGTTGCTTCTCCGTGCTGTACCGGTCCCTCTGTGTGGCGGAGCCTTCAGGCATCTCAGGCCAAGGGACCTGAAATCCCTCGCGGGTTGGCTATCTGCTGCCGGGCTTGCAACCCTGACAGCCTCGGACCCCAGTGTCCGGTTGTGTAGTTCTCTCTCAGCCAGGACCGGCTCTCGACGCCTCTGTCCCTGGCTTGCTGTTCCTCCTCTGCCTCCCGGACTCCTCAGCTGCTGCTGACCTGTCCCTTTCCTCTGGGAATCCTTCTGGATGCTTCAGAAGTGGGTCCTGGTCTCTCTAACCCTGCCCTCAGTTCCAGCTTTTATAGGGGCAGCCTGCTCCCCCTACTGGCCTGGGACAGGAGGTGCTGCATGCTAATGGTCCCTGACCAGGGAACCTCCTTCCTGCTCTCAGACACAGCCTTTAATATTTGTGGCATCCAGGCCTGGGGTGACACACATATACACCAGGATGAGAGATGGGGTGCCATGCATACCAGGATTGGGATGAGGGGTGCCATGCATACCAGGATTGGGGATGAGGGGTACCATGCATACTGTAACGGGTCTGGGAGGTGGAACCTCTGAGCTACTATACAAAGGGGCAGTCCTTGTAAGGAAGCGGGTGGCTCCCAGGGAAGGTGGGCAGGTAGTCACGGCAAGTGACAGGGACAGTCTCTGGATAGAAGGGCAGGAGGTCACGGCAAGTGACGGGAACAGTCTCTTGACAGGCAGGTGGTCACGGCAAGTGACAGCAGGGTAGGAGTCTCTAGACAGGCAGGTGGTCACGGCAAGTGACAGCAGGGTAAGAGTCTCTAGACAGGCAGGTGGTCACGGCATGTGACGGCAGAGCCTCCAGGTAGGCTAGCAGGCGGGTAGCAGGTGAGCGCTCCCAGGGGAGCGGGTAAGAGTCTCTCGGCTGGCTGGCAGGTGGTCACGGCAAGTGACGGCAGAGCCTCCAGGTAGGCTAGCTGGTGGGTAGCAGGTGAGTGCTCCCAGGTGAGCGGGTAAGAGTCTCTCGGCTGGCTGGCAGGTGGTCACAGGCAGGTATCAGGCAGGTATCAGGCAGGTATCAGGCAGGTATCTGGCAGGTATCAGGCAGATGCTTCCTGATCCGCAGGCGGACTGGCCCATAGACAGACTGGCGGATGCTGGTAGACAGACTGTCGGATCGCAGGGAATGCAAGCAGGTAGACAGTGCAATGCGTACCAGGATTGGGAATGAGGGGTGCCATGCGTACCAGGAATGGGGATTAGAGGTGTCATACGTACAAAAATTGGGGATGACGGGTGCTATGCGTACCAAGATTGAGAATGAGGGTTGCCATGCGTACCAGGATTGGGGATGAGGGGTGCAATGCGTACCAGGATTGGGGATGGGGTGTCATGCATACCAGGATTGGGAATGAGGGGTACCATGCATATCAGGATGAGGGATGGGGTGCCATGCATACCAGGATGAGGGATGGGATGCCATGCATACCAGGATAGGGATGTGGGGGGGCCATGCATACCAGGATTCAGATGAGGGGCCATGCATACCAGGATAGGGATGAGGGGTACCATACATACCAGGTTTGAGGTTGAGGGGTGCCATGCATACCAGGATGAGGGATGGGGTGCCATGCATACCAGGATTGGGAATGAGGGGGGCCATGCATACCAGGATTCGGATGAGGGCTATGCATACCAGGATAGGAATGAGGGGTACCATGTACAGTACAGACCAAAAGTTTGGACGCACCTTCTCATTTAAAGATTTTTCTGTATTTTCAAGACTTTTAAAATTGTACATTCACACTGAAGGCATCAAAACTATGAATTAACACATGTGGAATTATATGCTTACCAAAAAAGTGTGAAACAACTGAAAATATATCTTATATTCTAGGTTCTTCAAAGTAGCCACCTTTTGCTTTGATGACTGCTTTGCACACTCTTGGCATTCTCTTGATGAGCTTCAAGAGGTGGTCACCGGAAATGGTCTTCCAACAATCTTGAAGGAGTTCCCAGAGATGCTTAGGACTTGTTGGCCCTTTTGCCTTCACTCTGCGGTCCAGCTCATCCCAAACCATCTCGATTGGGTTCAGGTCTAGTGATTGTGGAGGCCAGGTCATCTGGCGTAGCACCAGGGGCGTACATAGAAATCATGGGGCCCCATAGCAAAAGTCCAAATTGGGCCCCCCTTCCCCGTAAAAAAAATCTGCAACATAACTGGAAACACAGTGTATAGGCACAGTCACAAAAGGACATAGCTATCTACTTTGGAAGACAGGGAAATGGACATGTCTTGTAGCATATACATAGTAAATGTGCCCATACTGAAGTGACTCGCCCCCTGGGCCGCTTGGTGAACCCGGAACCGAGCCTCTGGTGGGATGCTGGGGGTGGTAGTCTCAGTGTGGCGGCGACCCGGTCCGTGGCTCAGGGTGGTCAAACCAGTGGCAGTCTTAGTGTAATAACAAATGTCCGACTACGCCACCCGTGGATTGCGGTCAGTGGGGACCGCCGCTGCGCTGCAGGCCGCTGAGGCTGATGTTGTAAGCGCAGCCAAGTATGGGATAACTCCCCACGGGAGAAGTATTGCCTCAGGGCAGCTAGTGTGGATGATGGGAGTGATGGTGTGAGCGTCCCAGTACTAATGGTGCTGGTGCGGCGATGAAACACAGAGACGTGTGGTGCAGTTCAGGGTCTTTACTGATGGTATAAAGCAGACCCTCCCGGGAGTACTGGTTAGCAGTAGAGGCCTGGTCAGTCTGTGAGCAAGCAGGATCTCCCCCTGGCCAGGTGGAGTTGTAGGCCTCCCCGTCTATCTGCACTCTTTCCTGGCTACCTTGCTCTATGCGGGTAGAAGTAGCCCACGTCCCTGAGTATACCGTGTGGTGCTCACCCGTATGGCCGGTGACTTGGGGCCTTCTGTTAGCCTCCGCTCCACGACGGCGGTGCTGGTCCCCTGCTTGTGACCGTGCCTCCGGGCTTCTAAGGCCAGAGGACCTGGAATCCCCTGCCGGTTGGATTCTGCTGCTGGATCTGGATGTCCCCACAGCCTCGGACTCCGTGTCCGGGTTTAGTGTCTTCAGCCAAGGCGAGCTATCTAGCTTCCAGCCTCTGGTTCTCACTCCTGCTCCTTCAGAGCTCCTGCTGTATCTTTCCCTCTCCAAGCTCTGACTCCCCTAATCCTGCCCCAGACCCAGTTTATAAGGGCAGATTCCTCCCCTCCCAGGTCTAGGCGGGCAGTGTTGCATGCTTAGGGCTCCTGACCAGAGAAACCTCCCACTTGCTCTCAGACATAATATTTCTATTACTGTGGCAACCAGACCCCTGAGGTGCCACATTCCCCCCTAGTAAATTTTAGTACTCCGGGACTGAACACATTTTTAAAGAAACATAAATACAAGGGTATAAACGATAATACAATAACATATTTACAAGAAGCTTTATTTCTTTAAAGGTCACGGCGTGTCCGCAACCGTGTGTCCATATCACCCAAGGTGAAGTTTGTGAAACAAGAGGGTGACCATGTCACCCAAGGTGAAGCTTTAAGCGAAGTAGGGGACCTGTCCAAAGCAAACCCCTTGCGTTGGCCTTGGGCGTGGCTGCAAGGCTGAAGCTAGCTACTTTGGGCCGCAAGGAGGCCACGCCAGACAGGCTTTCTCTTCTGCGTCCATCTTCGCAAGAGGCACAGTGTGCAACTATCTACAAGATTGTTCCGGTTATCCAGCGTCCATAACCTGTTAGTCCAAATAAATCTGCAGGGTAACTGAGAAACATAATTAATAACAGGCAACAACAAAAACTGTCAACATTTCTCAATAAACAGGTAAATTTACAGTGCATTACTTTATATTTTCCAGCGAGCGGGCATCTGACCTCTAGTGACTCTAGTGGACCTACGGAGCTCACTAACTGGTCCTGCACTACATGGTGTAGGAGGTGTTATGGGTAAGCTGGGCAGCTGTCTGCGCACTCTTTGGCTCACAAGGGGCACGGCAGGCTCACTACTAGCAGAGGGTTGATCCTCCTGTCCTGCTGGTGTGGACTCTTCTGCCTCCTGGGCCGGCTGCTCTTCCAGCTCTACCTGGTCTTCTGTAGGCACTTGAGGGGCTGGCTGGAGAAAGGTGAGGACGGGCACCACGATAGCGTTGTTTACTTGTGTCCAGGACCGGGGAAAGTCTCAGAGTACTGTGCTGATCATTTCCTCCTTTTCCTCTACGGGTTGAGGGTCTTCCTGATCTTCATCCATGCTTTGCAACTTCTCGGGGCACTTTTTCAGGTGGTCTCTGGAGACAGTGGCTGTGGTCTCTCCTCCATCCTTGCTGATGACGTACACCTTTGGATTATTGTGGCTTGAGGGCAGTACGGTGTACGGGTCCTTTTCCCACTGGTCGTCCAACTTATGGAGCCGCCTTTTTCTTTTCAAGACCTGCTCTCCAGGTACCAGGGGAACAGCGGGAGCATGTTGGTTATAAGTCCTCTCCTGCCTTTCTCTTGATTGACAGAGACTTCGCTCGACCCTCTCCTGTACTTTCCGGTACTGCTGCTGCCGTTCTGTATCCCAGTCTGCCTCTGGCGAGGTGTCCTCAGGTGTCAGGACTCCCACATCCAGGTCAATAGACAGCTTACCAGGTCTTGCTCTCATTAGGTAAGCCGGGGTACAGTTGGTGGAACCTACCGGGATGTGGTTGTACAGGTCCACCAGATCGGGCAGTTTCTCAGGCCACAAACTGCGTTCTTCCAGGGGCAATGTTTTTAGCAGATCTATCACCACCTGGTTCATCTTCTCGCAGAGTCCATTGGTTTGGGGGTGATAGGGCGTTGTTCTTATCTTCTTGCAGCCATACAGGTTGCAGAACTCCTGGAAGACCTCTGCTTCGAAGGCTGGTCCTTGGTCTGTCAACACTTGCTCCGGGTACCCGTGTGGATGGCAGAAGTGCTGCTGGAAGGCTCTAGCTGCTGTTTGAGCCGTTAAGTCCTTGACGGGAACCACCACCAGGAACCGGGAGTAGTGATCTACGATTGTGAGGGCGTAGACATACCCAGATCTGCTCGGAGCCAGTTTCACATGGTCCAGGGCTACCAGTTCCAGTGGCTGTCTGGTGATGATGGGCTGCAGGGGAGTCTTCTGGCTGGCATGGTCCTTTCTTCTTAGGTTGCACGGGCCACAGTCTCTGCACCACCTCTCGATGGCTCCTCTCATGCCTACCCAGTAGAACCGTTCACGCAACAAGTACTCCAGCTTCTTCCATCCAAAATGTCCTGCTCCGTTGTGGTATGCCTCCAGAACCATAGCCGCGTCTCGTCTTGGGACCACTACCTGCCAGGTCAACTCATGTGTTTGAGAGTTAACCATTCTCCGGCACAGCTTCTCCCTGTAGAGGAACAGTTTACTTTTCTCCTTCCACAGTTGCTTGGTCTCCTCCGGAGCGTCTGGGTCAAGACGGGCATCGGCCTGTGTCAGCATTTCCTTCAACAGACGGACTGCGGGATCACTGTCTTGCGTTTCCGCCCAGCTGTAGTGGGGCAAGGGATTAAACGTCACAGAGCGCCTGTCCTTCACACGGTGGGAATACAGGGTAATCCCATGACGGTGGAACGCAGTTTGGCATTCTAGACAGGGCATCCGCGTTGACATTTGAGCGTCCCACCCGGTATTTGATGGTGAATTCATAGTTGGACAGGCGGGCCATCCATCTCTGCTCCAGGGCACCGAGCCTTGCAGTGTCCAGGTGTGTCAACGGGTTGTTATCCGTGTACACGGTGAACTTGGAAGAGGCAAGGTAATGCTTGAAACGTTCAGTCACTGCCCACACCCCTGCTAGGAACTCCATCTTGAATGAGCTATAATTCTCAGGGTTCCTCTCCGTGGGCCGTAGCTTTCGGCTGGCGTAAGCGATTACCCGTTCTTTCCCCTGCTGGATCTGGGACAGTACGGCTCCTAGCCCGATGTTGCTTGCGTCCGTGTGGAGGATAAAGGGCTGGCTGTAATCAGGGTGCGCCAGGATTTCATCTCCCGTGAGGGCCATCTTCAGCTGGCAGAAAGACTCCTCTTCCAGCTTTTCCCACCTGAAGAGCGGCTTCTGGTTTTTAGCTTTCCGAGATTGACCTATCAGGAGGTCCTGCATAGGGGCTGCCATTTTGGTGAAACCGGGAATGAATCTTCGCTAGTAGCCTACCAACCCGAGGAACTGCCGCACTTCCTTTATGCTGGAGGGTCTTGGCCAGTCTTTAATCACGGTGATCTTATCGTGGTCGGGAGCCACTCCGTCAGCACTCACCACGTGTCCCAGGTATTGCACCTTTGGTTTCAGGAGGTGACACTTGGAGGGTTTCACCTTTAGGCAGTAGCTTGCCAGGGCGTCAAACACTTCTGCCAGGTGTTTCAGGTGGTCCTCGTAAGTCTTGGAATAAATGATGACATCGTCCAGGTATAACAGGACCGTCTCGAAATTCCGGTGTCTCAGACAGCATTCCATCAACCGTTGGAAGGTTCCTGGTGCGTTGCAGAGCCCAAACGGCATACAGTTAAATTCGCTGAGACCCATCGGGGTGGTGAATGCGGTCTTCTCCCAGTCCAACTCTGCTACAGGAACCTGCCAGTACCCGCTAGTGAGGTCCAAAGTAGAGAAGAAGTTAGCAGATTTTAATGCAGCTAAGGACTCTTCTATCCTTGGTAACGGGTACTCATCTTTGTGTGTGATACGGTTGACCTTCCTGTAGCCTACACACATTCTCATGGTGTTGTCTTTCTTTTTCACTAAGACTAGTGGAGCTGCCCAGGGGCTACAGCTGTCCCTAATTACCCCAGCCTCCTTCATGTCCTTTAATATCCCCTTGGCGTGCTGATAGTGTGCAGGGGGTACGGGTCGGTATCCCTCCTTTATGGGAGGATGGTCTCCCGTTGGGATGTGATGTTCCACCCCCTTCACTCGCCCAAAGTCTAGCGGGTGTTTGCTAAACGCTCTCTCGTACTCCTGAACCACCCGGTAGACTCCCTGTTTTTGGTGTGAGGGAGTGGAGTCAGTACCCAAATGCAGTTGCTGACACCAGTCCTCCATTGGTTTCTTAGAGCCGTTACCTTCCTCTGGTTGAGATGGAGGCAAGGGTTCCACGGCCTGTACAGAGATCTGGTTTATGGTGAACAATTTGGCTAGCGTGGCATGCCGGGGCAGGTATACTTTTCTCTCCCTGATATTTATGATGCGGACGGGCACCCTCCCATGACGTACATCGACCACCCCCTGTGCTGTCAAAATGGTGGGCCTACTGTCTGAGTAGACGGGTTCTACCATTGCTTGGTAGTCTCTACCTCTTAGACCAATAGCTGCCCAGCACCAAATCATAATCTCACTTTTTGGGGGCATGGCAATAGGGAACGGGTCACACATTCTCACGCTACCTATCTCACCACCAGATAGTTCCACTTGTTGTCGCTTCATCAGTGCCCGGATCTCTTTTTGGAGCACACGCTGCTGGCTGGAACTGGCGTTATTGGCAACCTGCTGCAAAATAAGAATCACCTCTGCAAGACAGTTTTCAATTACGTTAGTACCTAGGGTTATTTTTGGGTGACTCTCGCGACGGTCAATGTCCACAATGATCAGTCCTTGTGCCGGCAGTTCAACTTTACCGACCTTGATGGTCACTTCTTTAAATCCTATCTGTGGCACGGGCTGACCATTGCTGGCGATAATGCTCAGGTCGTCATCTGGGTAGCGGGTTATGTCCGAGTCATTCCAGTACCGCTTGAAGAGCACGTACGGGATGGTGGTGACCTGTGACCCGGTGTCCAGTGTGGCACTCATAAGAATGCCGTCCAGTACCACAGGCAAGGCCGGACGTCCCCCTACGTACTTGTCACGCCAGTTCGATGGGCCTGATGATGTTAGGCCTGGGGGTTGGCCCTCTACCCCAGGTTGTGCCCGTTTAAATGACAGTACCTTGCCATATGTCCGGGTTGATTGCAGCGGCGGCAGATGGGTTGTCCGTCCTCGTTGTATCAGTCGCTGGGTCTTCCTCTGGCCGGTGGGGTCCTCTTCAGTCGGCGCCACGGAACGTCCTCCGTTCCGGATGCCAGCTGGATCTTTTCTGGAGAAGAGACCTGTAAAGACTGCACAGTTCTGGTTAGCGCGGCAACGCTCTTAGTCAGCTCTTGGACCTGATGGTGCAGGTCTGTAGCCGGGTTATTGTTCAAAGCCTGCGCATCAGCTCCCACAGGCCCTGCAGACAAGGGCGCCGCGTCCTGGTGATAAGTGATAGCAGGGCGCCTGTGGGTCACAGCGCCACCTGGTGCCGTTTCTCGGAGCACCCGGATGGCTCTGTCCTTGAACTGTGCAAAGTCCAGGTCAGGGTCCTGTAAGGCCATTGCCCGCAACTGGGTTCGGTGGGCATTGCACAGTAGACCCTCAATAAATTGTTCGGTCAACAGCTTGTCTTCATTCCCCACGCTGTCAGGGTCTGCCTGCTTAATGGCCTCTTGTAGGTTTAGAGCATAGTCTCTTATACTTTCATGTGTCCGTTGTTTGCACCCGTAAAATCTGAGCTTTATTTCGGCTGAGGTGCGGGTATCAAATGTGTCTTTCAGCCGGGCTAGTATTTCTCTGACAGTCCTCTTCTTCCTAGGTGGCCAGGACTTTACCTCCCTTTGGGCTGCCCCGATTAACTGGGCCACCAGGATGCTCACTTTTTGCTCTTCCGTGAGGGGGTATACCTGGAAGAGGCTATCCAGTCTTTCCCTAAAGTCACTTAGGGTATGTGACTCCCCTGAATACTGGGGTAGCCAGGTTGCCCCCGGGATATAGGGCATGGTGAATGGCATGACCGCAGCAGCGGTTGCGCTGGCGGCCGGTGTGTAGGTGGAGCTCCCCTTGGTGTCCGACATCCTCCTTCCCCCCTAGTGGACCGTGGCCTACCTTGCGATGCTCTTCTTCCGTAGGCCGCGGCTCTGCAGTCGATCGTCGGGGTTGAGGACCTTGCGTCGCGCTCCTGTGAGGTTAGCGTCGCTCTTCCTCCCTTCCAGGACCTTACGCAGCGTCGGAGCGTGGGGCGGAGCTTCGGATCTCGCGCGCTTTCGGCGTCCACGCCCCTCTTCTTCCTGCGCGGCGTCCTGAAGATGGCGTCCGATGACGGGAAGCGGCTGCGGATGGCGGGAAGACGGCAGAAGATGGCGGGAAACGAACCAAGATGGTGTCCGATGGCGGGAAACGACTCCGGACGGCGGGAAACTTCGCCACAGGTAAGTACAAAAGTCTTTTTCAGGCACGCAGTACCCGGTGGTTGCGGGCACGAAATCCTGCCGACTACGCCAAAGTTGACTCGCCCCCTGGGCCGCGTGGGGAACCCGGAACCGGGCCTCTGGTTGGATGCTGGGGGTGGTAGTCTCAGTGTGGCGGCGACCCGGTCCGTGGCTCAGGGTGGTCAAACCAGTGGCAGTGTTAGTGTAATAACAAATGTCCGACTACGCCACCCGTGGATTGCGGTCAGTGGGGACCGACGCTGCGCTGCAGGCCGCTGAGGCTGATGTTGTAAGCGCAGCCAAGTATGGGATAACTCCCCATGGGAGAAGTATTGCCTCAGGGCAGCTAGTGTGGATGATGGGAGTGATGGTGTGAGCGTCCCAGTACTAATGGTGCTGGTGCGGCGATGAAACACAGAGACGTGTGGTGCAGTTCAGGGTCTTTACTGATGGTAAAAAGCAGACCCTCCCGGGAGTACTGGTTAGCAGTAGAGGCCTGGTCAGTCTGTGAGCAAGCAGGATCTCCCCCTGGCCAGGTGGAGTTGTAGGCCTCCCCGTCTATGTGTACTCTTTCCTGGCTACCTTGCTCTATGCGGGTAGAAGTAGCCCACGTCCCTGAGTATACCGTGTGGTGCTCACCCGTATGGCCGGTGACTTGGGGCCTTCTGTTAGCCTCCGCTCCACGACGGCGGTGCTGGTCCCTTGCTTGTGACCGTGCCTCCGGGCTTCTAAGGCCAGAGGACCTGGAATCCCCTGCCGGTTGGATTCTGCTGCTGGACCTGGATGTCCCCACAACCTCGGACTCCGTGTCCGGGTTTAGTGTCTTCAGCCAAGGCGAGCTATCTAGCTTCCAGCCTCTGGCTCTCACTCCTGCTCCTACAGAGCTCCTGCTGTATCTTTCCCTCTCCAAGCTCTGACTCCCCAAATCCCGCCCCAGACCCAGTTTATAAGGGCAGATTCCTCCCCTCCCAGGTCTGGGCGGGCAGTGTTGCATGCTTAGGGCTCCTGACCAGAGAAACCTCCCACTTGCTCTCAGACATAATATTTCTATTACTGTGGCAACCAGACCCCTGGGGTGCCACAGAAGCCTTTTTATTGTTCTCAACCCTTTTATCGCCCTATAGATTTAAATACCCCCAAAAAAGCATCCAACACACTGTATGATAACCCCTACAGTAAATTCCCCTACTGTAACCCCCACATGCACAGTATGATGACTCCATAGCCCCCCCAGCAAAGTATGATGTCCACACAACCACCAACACAATATGATAGCTCTGACAGCACCCAAACACAGTATGATGGTCCACACACACTCCCCACAGCAACCCCCCCTCACACAGTATGAAGGTCCCCGCAAAGTATGATGATCCCCACAGACCCACATTGTATGATGATCCTCACACAGTTTGATGGCCCCATAGGCCCTCCACAGGACCTCCAAACAATATGATGAAGGTACCCACAGTATGATGGTCAGCACATTTCCCCCTCACACAGTAAGCAGCACAGTGGCTCAGCGGTTAGCACTGCAGCCTTGCAGCTCTGGGGTGCTGGGTTCAAATCCCACCAAGGACAACATCTGCAAGGAGTTTGTATGTTCTCCCCGTGTTTGTGTGGGTTTCATCCGGGTTATCCAGTTTCCTTCCACACTCCAAAGACATACTGATAGGGAATGAAAATTGTGAGCACCAGTGGGGATAGTGCTGATAATGTCTGTAAAGTGCTGTGGAATTAATGGCACTATATAAGTGAATAAAATAAATATATACCATATTTTGCGGATTATAAGCCGCACCCCAAATTTTGGGGTGCAAAATAGGAAAAAATATTTGTTGTTTTTTTTTAAATAAAATGGTGCGCCTTATAATCCTTTTTACCTGGGGGCAGTGGTAGTGGAGGGGGGGGGTCATAGGAGCCAGGCTCACACAAACCAGAGACTGGCGGGAGAGGAGGCTGCGGCAGGAGACGGGTGATGCTGCGGCCCCGCCCTCAGAAGAAATATCAGTGATTCAAGGCGGTGGTGGTGGCAGTGGGAGCTAGGCAAGTTCAGCGAGGCGATGCTGCGGCCCTGTCCTCAGAAGTCGGCGGTGAGCGGAGGCGAGGATCCCTATCCTGTACATAGCCCTGCGCTGTGCTTTTGTAAAATGGCCGCCGGAGCATTCGCAGATCAAGATCTCTAGAGAACTCGGCCAGCTCCCGCCGCCACCACCACCGCCTTGAATCACTGACATTTCTTCTGAGGGCGGGGCCGAAAAATCGCCCCGCTACTGCCGCAGCCGCCGCCAACCTCCTGTGCTTGGGACCCCTATCCGCCGCCGCCCCCCAAGTAACCATAACTTTTCATTATAAGACGCACACCCTTTTTCCTCCCAAATTTTGGGGGAAAAAGTGTGTCTTTTTAATCCGAAAAATACAGTGAGTAAAATAAAATAAATAAATAATATTGGCCCCCACAGTAGTCCCCACCACAATATGATGGTTGCCACAAGCCCCCCACATCATATGATGACCCCCTTTCAGTAGTCCCCATCACAGTATAAGACCCCACAGACCCTTACAAGTCCTGACTAGGAGAGCATGAGCTGCCGTGCAGATAAATGTGTGTAAAGCAGTAATTTATACAATTTATTAATGTTCAGCTCTAATCCCCTCTGGTGCCAGAAGTTTCTCCTCAAGCCTTTTGGTGACCGACACAGGACAGTGTGACAGTAGCTCTAGCTCGGTGTGAAGGAGGCTTCCTGACTCTCTTTGTGCACAATCACAGCCCTCCTCCCCATAAACCTGTAAATAGTTAGCAGAATTCTATTTACGACCCCTCCCCCTGCCTTAACACCCGCACATCCAACAATCAGCATGCAGGTGGAAACTCATCTGACTGAGTCATTTCACACAGAGAGCCCAGCGCTGCCCTGCTAACCTGCAGTGTCAGCTGAGTGTCACCCCGGCCTCCAGGACGCTCCCTCTGTCTCCATTAGCCAGGCTCCAGTGATCACCACGCTCCAGGTGCTCAGCTCCTCTCTGCTGTGCACGCAGCGCAGTGATCTAGAGGGGCGTGTCTATGGATAGAGCAGCCGGCTCCGGGCCCCCTGAACGCTGGGGCCCCATAGCAGTCGCGTGGTCTGCCTCTATGGGTGGTACGCCACTGCGTAGCACCCCATCCCTCTCCTTCTTGGTCAAATAGCCCTTACACAGCCTGGAGGTGTGTTTGGGGTCATTGTCCTGTTGAAAAATAAATGATGGTCCAACTAAATGCAAACCGGATGGAATAGCAAGCCGCTGCAAGATGCTGTGGTAGCCATGCTGGTTCAGTATGCCTTCAATTTTGAATAAATCCCCACAGTATCACCAGCAAAGCACCCCCACACCATCACACCTCCTCCTCCATGCTTCACGGTGGGAACCAGGCATGTAGAGTCCATCCGTTCACCTTTTCTGCGTCGCACAAAGACACGGTGGTCGGAACCAAAGATCTCAAATTTGGACTCATCAGACCCAAGCACAGATTTCCACTGGTCTAATGTCCATTCCTTGTGTTCTTTAGCCCAAACAAGTCTCTTCTGCTTGTTGCCTGTCCTTAGCTGTGGTTTCCTAGCAGCTATTTTACCATGAAGGCCTGCAGCACAAAGTCTCCTCTTAACAGTTGTTGTAGAGATGTGTCTGCTGCTAGAACTCTGTGTGGCATTGACCTGGTCTCTAATCTGAGCTGCTGTTAACCTGCGATTTCTGAGGCTGGTGACTCGGATAATCTTATCCTCAGAAGCAGAGGTGACTCTTGGTCTTCCTTTCCTGGGGCGGTCCTCATGTGAGCCAGTTTCTTTGTAGCGCTTGATGGTTTTTGCAACTGCACTTGGGGACACATTCAAAGTTTGCCCAATTTTTCGTACTGACTGACCTTCATTTCTTAAAGTAATGATGGCCACTCGTTTTTCTTTACTTAGCTGCTTTTTTCTTACCATACTACAAATTCTAACAGTCTATTCAGTAGGACTATCAGCTGTGTATCCACCTGACTCCAGCACAACACAACTGATAGTCCCAACCCCATTTATAAGGCAAGAAATCCCACTTATTAAACCTGACAGGGCACACCTGTGAAGTGAAAACCATTTCCGGTGACTACCTCTTGAAGCTCATCAAGAGAATGCCAAGAGTGTGCAAAACAGTCATCAAAGCAAAAGGTGGCTACTTTGAAGAACCTAGAATATAAGACATATTTTCAGTTGTTTCACACTTTTTTGTTAAGTATATAATTCCACATGTGTTAATTCATAGTTTTGATGCCTTCAGTGTGAAAGTACAATTTTCAAAGTCATGAAAATACAGAAAAATCTTTAAATGAGAAGGTATATCCAAACTATTGGTCTGTACTATATACCAGGATAGGGATGAGGGGTACCATGTGACTCGCCCCCTGGGCCGTGGGGCACTCGGAACCGGGCAATAGGGATTCGATGGGGGTAGTAGTGGCGACCCGGTCCCGTGGCTCAGGGTGATCAGACCAGTGACAGTCTTTTAGATGTTTTAAGTGATGTCCGACTACGCCACCCGTGGATTGCGGTTATTAGGAACCGCCGCTGCAAGACAGTCCCCTGAGGTTGATGGTGTGTGCAGCTGAGATTATATAGCTCCCCACGGGAAGAGTGTAACCCCAGGGCAGTGCGGTGGATGGTGGGGGTGATGGTGCAGAGAGTCCCAGTGCCGTTAGTGCTGGAGGAGCGAAAGAGTACACTGATAACGTACTGCAGTCCTATGTCTTTTACTCACAGTTCAGGTGCTCCGGGTCACTTCTGCGCAAGCAGTGACCACCCAAGCCGTGCAGTGTCCACCAGGTGAGGGGCTCGGTCAACCCCCAGGTAGTTCAGGAGCATGGCACAGGACCCCCTTCAATCCTTTCTCTGGCCTGCCTCACCAGTGACCCACTTTTGTCCAGCTACCGCGGATCTGCGCTGGTAAACGTGGGCCCCGTCCCCCGCTGTCCTATATGGTGCCTTCCTAGCAGGTTTTATGAGGTGTCGCACCAATAAATGATCACGACCTCCGGTCTTTGGCTGAGGGTAGTTTCTCCTCCACCAACTTGGGATCCGGTACCCTTAATCTGCCTGACCCTTCACCCTGTATTCTCGTGGGTTCTTAGGGTCCCTTCTACCTTCTTGTTCCTGAGCCCTTCTGTTTCTTCCTCTCTTTCTCTGCTGTTCCTTTCTGTTTCTGTTCCTTTATGTTCTTGTTCCTTTCTGTTCCTGGCCCTCTCCCTAGGCCTGCCTCATGGAGCTGGGCCCAGACTGAGCCACAGCTCCCTGTCAGCCCTCTCTGGCCGAACTCCTTCTCTTTCTTCTCCTCCTGCTTGAACTGACCCAGAACTAAGATGGTGCCCACCTTTTATACCTCCCTTTAGAAACATGAGCCCAGGTGACCAGCAACCAATGGGCTTCTATCTACGCTCAGGAACCAACCCCTATCTGCTCCTACATCACTGGGTATTCCTCCCCCCTCCCCACTCCAGCCAGGGACATGGTCTGTCGTGCCTGCATTTCTGTCTAATGGGAGCACCGTTGAGCTGTCCCTCGGAAATGGGGTGAGTGTGCTGTATGCAGCTAACTGAGCCCTGGTCCATACTCCATCCTTACCCGGGAGTGGAATATCACACCTCTGGCAGAGGTGCAATACCCCTGTAGCGGCCGAACCCTCGGGGCGCTACATTCCCCCCTGGTAAACCACAGCACGTCCTCGGGCTGGAAAAGAGCAAAGACATTTGATTACAAGACCTGCAAAACTTTTTCAATAACCTTTTACATTTAGAAAACAGACAGCACAGTTCAATTCCCTTTATGGGAAACACTTTTCTTTGTCACTGTTAATATTACCGGAACTCTTTTGTATAAAACAGCATATAAAACATTTGCATTATCACCTAGCAGCATGTAAAACTCTTCATATAAAACATTTTTAAGTAAGACATATTCTTGTGTACTGGCCGCGATGCAACTTGCGACCAGGTGTTCTTTCTTCTTAAAGGTGCAACAGTCCAGCAAATTTGTCTTGAGTTAGACGTTGCAGTCTTTTTATAAAACCAGTAGGGGGCGCTTTAAGAAGCGCAACTATATACAGGGAATTGGCCGCTCCCAGTCCTCGGCCAGGTAGGGAAGGGGATGGCTGTTCTCAGTCCCCAGCCAGTTTAGGAAAAAGGGGATGGCTGCTCTCAGTCCTCAGCCAGGTAACTTAGGGGATGGGGCAACTTCTTACAGTTTCACATCAGTCTCAACGGGGACCACACTCAATTTGAAACAGTCCCAAAACAGCTCTCTGTACCCAGACGGGTAACTATGTACACTGGTATGCCACCGTTCACTGGTAGCGATACGCTCCAGCTGCTCCTTGCTCCTCATAATCTTCAGGCCCGTCCGGGCCCTCTCGGTACTCGGGGTCCGAGTGGTACTGCTCCTCCTCTTCTACCACTCTGTGGACGTGGAGGGCGTACCATCCCTTCACGCCTTGGTGTCGGGTGTAAGACACCACGTCTCCTGGATATAGATCCCGCCCTCGATGACCTACTGGCAGGTGGCTCTCTACATCCCTCCAGGTCACGAATACATCACTGATGGTACCTGGATCTTTAATGAAGCCCCAGCCATGCTCCATTTGAAATTTTACGACAGTCCCAGTGACTCGGGGACCGCGGGCAGTTCGGGGATCTCGCCGGGCCTTCATTTTCTGCTCCGCACTTCGGGCCTGCAACTTCTCCTGTTTCACGCGCCGCTCTCGCTGCTCCCTCTCGAACATCTCTAGCTGTTGGCGGCAGGTCTCCCGTCGGCTGGCTGCGTCCGCCCGTGTTTCCTGCGTGAACCCCATCAGGTACTCTCTGGTCGGATCCCACTCATACTGAGCATCCTCCAACGGAAGCTGGGAGACTTCCAGAGGCTCCGGAGCGGGTATGAGGGGCTCAGATGGTACTCCAGCCTCCGCGGATGGGCTTCTCGGAAGGCGGGGGTTAACATACTCGGGGGGCCAGCTGAAAGGGAGCCCATCCGGACCGGTATGTTGGGCGAACAGATCCACGCCCAGAGGTGGTATTGCAGGAGCAGGGGGAGCGAGCGGGTCGGCGGCGCCCCGGGGTACTCGGCCTTGCAACCAGGCCTGCAGTGGTCGTTTCCTGGTTGCACCCGGGGGTGGCACAGCGGAAGCAGGGGGCTCTGGCGGGGCAGCGGCGCCCGAGGGCGCTGGGCCTTGCGACCAGGCCTGCGATGGTGGTCTCTTGATCATGCCCGGGGTCAGAGGGCACGGCGTGGGGCGGGGCTCGCTGGCAGTGTCGATGGCCTGGGAACCGGTTGGTAGCGGTGGAGACACGGCGTCTGCAGCGGTTTCAGGTATGTCGGGCTCCGCAACGGGGCGCAGGGGCAGGTCGGCGGCCCTAGGGCTCGGGGTAAGGGCATCTCCGCTACCTGCCTCTGCTGTCGCGGCCTCCTCCGCGGCGTCGTCCTCAGCCTCCGCTCTGTTCTCACTGCCCTCGGAGGCAGCCGTGCTGCTGGGTGCCGGCAGCGCCTCCTGCTGCGGGACCACGGCCCGCCGGGCCATCTCCTCCTTTCACCCGGCAATCACGTCCCGCTGCGCCCGGACCATCCTCCGGTCCAGCTCTTCCAGCGCAGCGCACGCATACTCGGGGTCTTCCTTCGGGAGGTGTTCTAGCAGCTCCGTGAAGCTGCATGGTGGTTCGGCCTGCAGCAGGCCCCTCGCCAAGGTGTTGGAGCTGGCTCCTCTCTCCATCTCCAGGTGTGGTCTGGCCAGACTGATCCAGACCACCCCCTGCCCCACAGTTTTCTTCTCTTTCCGCCCCCATGGGGGGTGGTCCTGGGGCATTCTGCTGACAATCACTCTCAGGGGCAGCTCCCCCACGTTGACGGACATCTCCACAGCCGCACTCATGGCTGTTGGGGGTGGACTCCTTCTTTGGCGCCATTCTGGGACCTGGACCACGATGGGAGGTGGATTCCTGTTGTCTTTCGGCATGCACATTATGGAGCTCGTTCTTCTGGGGCGGGCGCCATCTTTACTACAATAAAACAGTCTCTTTTCAGGCGCGCAATACCGGTTTGTGGCGGGTTGGTTACTATCCTGCCGACTACGTCAAAGCTGACTCGCCCCCTTTGCCGTGGGGCACTCGGAACTGGGCAATAGGGAGACGATGGGGGTAGTAGTGGCGACCCGGTCCCATGGCTCATAGTGGTCAGACCAGTGACAGTCTTTTAGATGTTTTAAGTGATGTCCGACTACGCCACCCGTGGATTGCGGTTATTAGGAACCGCCGCTGCAAGACAGTCCCCTGAGGTTGATGGTGTGTGCAGCTGAGATTATATAACTCCCCACGGGAAGAGTGTAACCCCAGGGCAGTGCGGTGGATGGTGGGGGTGATGGTGCAGAGAGTCCCAGTGCCGTTAGTGCTGGAGGAGCGAAAGAGTACACAGACAACGTACTGCAGTCCAATGTCTTTTACTCACAGTTCAGGTGCTCCGGGTCACTTCTGCGAAAGCAGTGACCACCCAAGCCGTGCAGTGTCCACCAGGTGAGGGGCTCGGTCAACCCCCAGGCAGTTCAGGAGCATGGCACAGGACCCCCTTCAATCATTTCTCTGGCCTGCCTCACCAGTGACCCACTTTTGTCCAGCTGCCGCGGATCTGCGCTAGTAAACGTGGGCCCCTTCCCCCGCAGTCCTATATGGTGCCTTCCTAGCAGGTTTGATGAGGTGTCGCACCAATAAATGATCACGACCTCCGGTCTTTGGCTGAGGGTAGTTTCTCCTCCACCAACTTGGGATCCGGTACCCTTAAACTGCCTGACCCTTCACCTTGTATTCTCGTGGGTTCTTAGGGTCCCTTCTACCTTCTCGTTCCTGAGCCCTTCTGCTTCTTCCTCTCTTTCTCTGCTGTTCCTTTCTGTTTCTGTTCCTTTCTGTTCTTGTTCCTTTCTGTTCCTGGCCCTCTCCCTAGGCCTGCCTCATGGAGCTGGGCCCAGACTGAGCCACAGCTCCCTGTCAGCCCTCTCTGGCCGAACTCCTTCTCTCTCTTCTCCTCCTGTTTGAACTGACCCAGAACTAAGATGGTGCCCACCTTTTATACCTCCCTCTAGAAACATGAGCCCAGGTGACCAGCAACCAATGGGCTCCTATCTACGCTCAGGAACCAACCCCTATCTGCTCCTACATCACTGGGTATTCCTCCACCCTCCCCACTCCAGCCAGGGACATGGTCTGTCGTGCCTGCATTTCTGTCTAATGGGAGCACCGTTGAGCTGTCCCTCGGAAATGGGGTGAGTGTGCTGTATGCAGCTAACTGAGCCCTGGTCCATACTCCATCCTTACCCGGTAGTGGAATATCACACCTCTGGCAGAGGTGCAATACCCCTGTAGCGGCCGAACCCTCGGGGCGCTACACATGCATACCAGGATGAGGGATGGGGTGCCATACATACCAGAATAGGGATGAGGGGTACCATGCATACCAGGATGAGGGGTACCAGACATACCAGGATAGGGATGAGGAATGGGGTACCATGCATACCAGGATAGGGATGAGGAGTGCCATGCATACCAAGATGGGGGTGAAGGGCCCATGCATACCAGGATAAGGCTGAGAGAGCCAATCATACCAGGAATGGGTATGAGAGAACCATGCATACCAGGATGAGGGACGAGGGGTGCCATGCATACCAGGAATGGGGATGAGGGGTGCCATGCATACCAGGATTGGGGGTGAGGGGTGCCATGCATACCAGGATTGGGCGTGAGTGGTGCAATGCATACCTGGATTGGGGGTGAAGGGTGCCATGCATACCAGGATATGGATGAGGGGTGCCATGCATACCAGGATAAGGATGAGGGGTGCCATGCATACCAGGATAGGGATGAAGTGTGATAGGTATACCAGGATAGGATGGGGGCAGCACATAACAGCATGGGATAACAGGATTGGGGAGCACAAATACCAGGATGGGGGCAGCACAAATACCAGGATGGGGGCAGCACATACGGGCGTAGAACGGGTTCAATAGCTAGTATTGTATAAAGCCGGCAGCCATCACTCCTAACTCCTCCTAACACATGCATGTTCCATTTGGCTGAGCATGTGTGTGCTCATATCTGAGAAAAAGCATGAAGATCACTAAACACATTAGTGCAAAGTCAGCTGAACCTGCCAATTTACTATATCTAACGTGTATTGTGGGGCTCTCAACCCATGACAAACTGCAATGTCCCATAGTTTTGTTTTAAGCTTTGCTTTGAGTTAAGTCGCCCTTAGAAGGGCCTGGCAGTCAACTACTTCTCCTTAAAAACTGCACGCCTATTTAGGCAGAACCACCTAAATGTGTATAGGGAGGACAGGCAAGATGGCTGACTGTCCTTCCTGCATTATACAAACATGACTTATTTGTGTAGGCTCTGCTGTTTATGATTTTTGTAGGACTTTTACTGTTCCAATCAAAATTTTTGAACCCCCATTAAAAATTAGGTTTCTTTGCAAAATTCACAAACTTTCTGCTGTTTCCAATAAACCAATCAAACAAGAACAGTGTAAATGAGGCAAAATAAATAATATAACATCACTACTGCATAAGAGGCCACTAATAATGGAGATTATACAGAAACTTTTATAGATTTTTCTTCTTTTTATATTTCCATAAATGATGTTATTATCATGGAAGGTGATGGAGCAGATGATGATGATGACTCCACTCCTCAGGCCTCGGCTTGCACTTGAGCTGTTTTTAGAAATCCAGGTCTGCATCACACATGACGGAGAGGTGAAGAGCAGGAATGTTTTCCTGGATCGCTCTAGGATGTTCATCCTACAACACTGCGTTCAACCATATGGCCTTCTTTCTGTCCATGTCCAGGCAGGTGAAGGAGCAGCCGCTTCCTTCTGTCTGTTCATGTCCAGGTGGGTGAAGGAGCAGCCGCTTCCTTCTGTCTATCCATGTCCAGGTATGTGAAGGAGCAGCCGCTTCCTTCAGTATATCCATATCCTATTAATGAAGGAGCAGCCGCTTCCTTCTGACTGTCCTTTTCCACCACATTGTAGATGAGTCATCCAGATGGTGGCATAGCAAGTATGACTGGAAGAATTCCTTCAATTTCAGCCAATAATTACTTACTATGTTGATCCAGAGGAAGGCGAAAAATAACCCCGAAGACTAGTTGTTGGATAATCCTCATATCAGGGGAAAAAAATTCCTTCCTGACCCCAAATATGGCGATCGGAATGAATCCCTGGATGGTTGGTGCTCTAATCTACTTGGATGTTATGTGGTGGAAGCTCGGTAGGTTTGTCAAAGTCTAGTAAATAAGAAAGTCCAGTGTAGTTGTATCGTCTGATTAAAGGTTCATTCCTAGATGTTGCTGGAATGGGGCTGATTTCTCTCAGCCTAATACTCCTGTAAGAAGAGAAATATACACGTCTGAGAATCATCCCCTCACATACAGTATATACTGTATACAGGGGGTGTAAGGATAAGGTGTATAGTGTGTATGTGTGTTACTGGGCAGTGATATAGATGTCCCTATATGATATACTTACAGAAGTCCCATGGGAATGGTGGATCGGCTGTGCCGGATTCCACTTTGCTCCAGTCTATGGAGTTGAAGAACGGATGGGATCTGATGGACGATATAATAGCCAATCGAGAAAATGGAATTTTGCAGAGGAGCTGGAAAATGAAAGAGACCATTAGTCATGATATTATGTATTATTAGTAGCAAGTTATTACACAATGTCTATGAACTGTCCACATCTTATGTTCATATCTTCTTATCACCCTCCATCATCCGTCTTCATCTGATCCTACTCACCCCTTCCATGATATCGATGGCATCAGGGCAGATGCTTGGTGGATAACAAGGAACATCATTCTGCAGTGATTTGCAATATTCCTCTTTTGAGCCGAGGCTATAGAACGGCTGATTACCTACAATCATCGTAAATAGTAGGGCGCCAAAGGAAAATGAGTCCACCTGATAGTTGTGGTCTTCTCCATACATTATCTGTGGGAACATGAGACAGGAGATGAGCTGAATACACTGGTGAGGGGATTTACGCACAGGCCATGAGGACCGATCTGTGATTAGATATGAGCAGGATACATAGGCATCAGAGTATTACTCAGTCCTATCAGCATCAATCAGACGGAGGTTCCTTACCTCTGGCGCAGCGTAACCAATAGAGCCTACTAATTCATTAAATGTTTCCTTCTCAAACACTTTTATTGCTGATGAGCCAAAGTCAGCGATTTTGATGTGTCCGATGTCATCTAGGAGAATGTTCTCAGGCTTCAGGTCACTGCAGGAAAAAGAGCAGATACTGATTGTGAGGAGGATAATTCATAAAAAGAACGTAATACAATAGATATGTAAGAAAGGAGACAACAGGGAGTCAGAGGTGATATATTTATGTCTGTAGCTGAACTGATTACCGATGTATGATGCCTTTTTCATGAAGATATTGGATTCCGCAGACCATCTCTGCTGCAAAGAGCCTATGGAGAAGAAAGTAGAGGATCAGTGGTTACACACACAATCATACAGAGAGCATGAGGAGATCACACACCTGTCCCACGAACATGCACGTCTTCATTTTCTCCTGTTGTCATTGTCCATTGCTGGGATTACAATGTACGGGCAAAAGATTATTAGGATTCAGTTAAAAGACATTTACCTTGTTGCCTTTATATCATAAGGCATTGATTTTTCCATGTGATCAAACAGGTCTCCTCCAGCCATGTAGTCCATCGCTATGATGTATTGATTAGGTGTCTCCATAAATCCCCGCAGAGAGGTTAGGAAGCGGCACCCAGTGGCCCTTTTCAGGACTTCTATCTCAGTAATGACTTTGTCCTCAGAACGACGACTCTGGTCCATGATTTTGACAGCCAGCAGTTCTTCACTGATCGGATCTGATGCCAAGATGACCTGAAGGAAAATCACAACAGATCAGACCAAACTCTGTCATCCCACAGGAATCAGTCTAATGCAGAGCTGGATAATGTGCGTCTCACGGACCGAGACAGCAAAAAGGCTGTCCCAATGCCACCGCTATCCGCACATCCTCAGTATGCAGACACAGGTAAATACATTGGTGGAAGAGGGGCTGCCAGCTATTTCTTCCACCAATCAGCATGTGAGACTTCATTACATCATGTCTGCTGTATGGAAAGTCAGTTCACCGGAGACAGGGGCAAAGTGTTGGGGGAACGGGATCGAGGTGAGTATGTGCTGGTTTCTTTTTTATCCCCATATATGTATGAGGTGTTTGCATGTATATAGGAGGCCATGAGGGGCTCATACTGTATGTAGGAGGCAATGTGAGGGCTCATACTGTAAGTAGTAGGCAATATGGTGGCTTATACTGTATATAGGAGGCAATGTGGGGGCTCATACTGTTTATAAGAGGCAATGTTGGGGCTCATACTGTATATAAGAGGCAATGTGGGGGCTCATACTGTAAATAGGAGGCAATGTGGGGGTTCATACTGTAAATTTGAGGCAATGTGAGGGTTCATACTTTAAATAGGAGGCAATGTAGGGGCTCATACTGTAAATAGGAGGCAATGTGGGGGCTTATACTGTATATAGGATGCAATGTGGGGGCTCATACTGTATGTAGGAGGCGATGTGGGGGTTCAAACTGTATATAAGAGGCAATGTGGAGGCTCATACTGTATATAAGAGACAATGTGGAGCTCATACTGTATATACGGGACAATGTGGAGGCTCATACTGTATAAAGAGAGGTAATGTGGGGCTCATATTTTATATAGGGTCTATGTGAGGGCTCATATTGTATATAAAGAGGCTATGTGGGGGGGCTCGCGCTGTATATAGAGAGGCTATGTGGAGGCTTAAACTGTATACAGGTGGCTATGTGGGGGCTCATACTTTAAGGGGCAATTTTGGGGCTCATACTGTATATAGAGGGCTGTGTGTGGGCTCATACTGTATATAGAGAAGCTATGTGGGGGCTTACACTTTACGTAGGAAGTTGTGTGGGGGTTCATACTGTAAATAGGGGGCTGTTATTGGGCTCATGCGGTATATAGGGGGATGTCAGCATACTTAATTTTGCTCAATATTAAGTGATAATATAAAATACTAATTATAATTGTAATAAATATGTTAATTTTAATGTTGAGCAGAATAGATTGGGGAACACGGAAGAGTAGAAATTCAGACTTACTTTTCCGAAGCCTCCCTCTCCAAGATCTTCATGGAAATTGAGATTGGAAAGGTCAATATGATTTTCTGTGCCGACCAATTCTCTAAAGGGTAAAATACGGAAACTGGCTTCATCAAGGTCTTGTACTGGCATGACCGCTGTGCCGGAGGGTGTCTCAACGCTTCCATCTGCTGAGATGATTAAAGAGTTATTGATAAATATAAATACATTACATTTTTAATCAAATTTCTGTAAATAAGCTGAAAATGTCTGACATTTGTGCCCTGATTCATCCAAACTGTCGAATGTAGAAAAATTGTCCTGTTGCCCATAGCAACCAATCACAGCTCAGATTCCATTCTTTCACATTCTATGGAACAGTGAAAGCTGCATTGTGATGGGTTGCTGTTTCAACAAGGAAAGTATTTCTGCAATTTTGATAATCAAGGCCTGTCAACCCCCAGTCTATTATACTAAACTGTTTCCATCTTACCTGGTGCATCTTTATCCAGTGATGTGTGTGGTGGGGAAACAATCAGGTGTTTGGTCTCTGGGATGGAGATGTTCTCATCTGGTGACCTGGCCCTTTGTAATGCACCATTCCCATTGACAATGGGTTTGGCATAGAAAAGACGTCTCCTACATTGGACAACCCAGTCTCTGTTGTTTCTGATTCTCTTCTGGGCTGCCGCTCTTTGTAGGTTTTGAGTCTCTTGGCTTTCAGAACTGGAGAATGACACATGTCTGGGTCTTCCTTGGCCAACCTCTTCCAGCTCTAACTCTACGCTGATGATATTTCTTCGCTTATTGAGGATGGCATCTTTGTTCCTCCTCCTAATTTCAGGGACAAGTTCTCCGATTTTTTTCATGGAGATAAGAATGGCCCTGTGAAGTTGATTATCTGCGGAGTCTGCAGAGTCAGATTCCATGAGGTTCTCCATTTTCCTTTTCTCTATACGGATCTCCTGTCTCTTGATCTTTCTCATTTTCTCCAAATTCTGTCTTTTGGACGCCATTTCTGAGGCGTCAGTGTCCATGTCCGGTACTATAAAGTCTTTTCGCCCTAAAGCGAACAGTGGTTTTTGCTCTTCAGCAATTCCTCTCCTCTGTCTTAGAACCCGATCTCTTTGGGCTCTTCTCCTCTCTTCCTCCATTATAAAATTAGCTTTTGCTTTGTTTACAATGAAACGCATAGCAACTACCTCACCCTCGAAAGTCTGCAAGGCAGTGACTTCTCTTCGGCCGGAACACTGGGATATAGAAGGTGATGATGTCATCATACCAATTATGACATGTATTTAATTGTGATGTCATCAGACTAGGGTCCTATTTTGCGTTCATGAGGTCTCAATGGAGACATTATACCAGGACTTTAGTTTGTATTTTTGTCATTAAATGAAGTAACACTTGTTAAATGGTGATCTTTTATCTCCATATTAGCAGAATCCTTCATTCTGTCTGTTTTTCTCCATATTCTTTTATTGCTTAATTCTGTCCAATTATTGTACATTTTGTCATCAGGTCCACAATCTCCATTTTGTGTGGTGTTCACATTTAGCGTTTAAGCTACAGTTTATCCTCCTGGACATTACAGGAGAGCTGTACCTTCCTATATAATGTATTTTTGAACTGTTGACTCCTTTATGCATTATGTGTCATAGAAGTATCAGGTGGTCTTTGTCATTTTATTCTAGTTCCACCTTGTGACCAGGGCCGGCTTTAGACAAATTGTGGCCCTAGAAAAAATTCAAAGTGGGGCCCCAGATTCTGAAATACTGCGCTAACAACAGCATTACAGTCAATTCAGTGCATTGAAGTGAGTTTTGAGCTAATAACAATGTCTTTAAGCGCCAAGAAGCCACTCAGAAGAAAGACAAAAGGAGTAAAACATATCACAAGGTTGTGTTCTTTGCTGACTACAAGCAGTTAAGCC
Organism: Phyllobates terribilis; assembly: GCF_046119375.1. Taxonomy (NCBI): domain Eukaryota; kingdom Metazoa; phylum Chordata; class Amphibia; order Anura; family Dendrobatidae; genus Phyllobates; species Phyllobates terribilis. The sequence continues at coordinate 315,468,881 of NW_027362768.1, forward strand.
ACTAAAAACACAGTTTCACAGGTTTCCTCACTCTAGTTGTAGCCTACAAAGAACACAGCTTTGTAATATGTTTTATTTCAGTACATGAAAAAAATAATATGTGGAAAATATGTAAATCAAAAAATATTATTACAACGTTGAATTTTGCATTGAAGGCTTATTTGTCACGCATGCACAATATCATGCAATGTCTTGTGAATACAGTCTTGTCATCTATATGCTTAGTCCGAACAATCATATGTGTGAGATCTTTTCATTACCATCTGTAGATACTTAGAACTAAGTAAAGAAATAATAAAGTGCTGCTGAGACCAGCATAAATACAGCCATAGATATCATTTTACACTTTGCCAAACACAAATAATAAAAAATAACTTAACATCTCTTACAGGTTTAGTCAAAGGGATCCACAACTTAAATAACTAGAAAATGTTCAAGCAAATGGTTTCTAAAGGAGCCCTTACAGGTCTATGTAATAAAACTGGCAACATAGCGAATGCTTTCTAGAAGCGAACCTTTCTGGCTTTTTCTGAAGCAAAATCTTTAATTATTTTGGAGAAGTCCAGATTTCTGCGAATGTCCCGCTCAATTACAACCTCAGCTAGACCAATAAAGCGATCTTGTAACATTGATGACCTTAAATTATTTTTTATCACTTTGAAAAGTGAGAAACTTCTCTCGCCTGACGCTACGGTCACAGGAACACTCATTAGGACACACAACTCCAAACTAAGATTTGGGTACAAATCCAATAGGTTTGTACAGTAAATGTAAGTAAGCATGTTCAATGGTGAATCGGAAACATCATCTGGGATGCTCCTAATTGCTGAACACATTTCAAAATTCAAGTCATTGAGATCAACATCACCCATTTCTTCTGAAGAGTGTTTGCAGCATTCTACAAGCCTCTGCTCATCTTTCACAGCTTCCATTTCCTCCTTCTTAAAAAGGAACCCAAAAAGGTGGTAAAAATCTTTCACCTGAGAAAATCTCTCAGTTATGACCACAAGTGTCGCATCAATCAAGGTTAAAGACAAAACCCTCTTCACCATTTCCTCGGGAGTGCTGGACGTTCATAATCAAACATTTTTCTTTTTTTTTGTTTTCTTTTTATTGGCAATGAAAACTCTACATCTGCTTCTTCAGCTATACTATTTGCAATATAATAACCTGATTCAAAACCATCTTCCCTGTAATCTTACAGAAAATGAAGTACAGATTCAGTTTCTTAAGAGTGTCCATGCCAACTTTTGTTTTCTGAAAGATCTTGCTTGCACCATTAATATGTTATAAGACATCATACCAGGCAACAATGCAAGTGATGCAAACTGACCAGAAGAAATGTCATTCTTGGCCTCCGCAGCTTTTACATCAGCTTTTTTTGATGCAGCACAGATGACAAGGTCTTCAAGCGCAGAACAAACTTCCCTTAGGTCGTAGCGAAGAACTTTTACACTGTAAATCCGACATTCCCAGCGAATAGAAATAACTGTATAGCCCAAACAAAAATGCTATGATGTGAGTGCGGAGGGAATCTTCCCACATTCACCAAATTATACCAACTCTTAACAATCAGTATATATAATGAGGAAACAGAGTTATGATGGCAAAAAATACATATTTTATTTTATTAAAGACAAAATTCATATAGAAAAAAGACAACTGTAAATGTGCAAGGGACAGCAACAGCTGTGCAGCAAGTGGGTCCACAACCCAAAAGGAATGCCTAGTAAACATTGCAATTATAAAAGGCTGCAGGCATGAATCATAAAGTGCAGCACAGGTAGGGCATAAAACTATACACCTATATTAGCTAAATGCCAATGATAAACGTGTCCATGACATCCGTATCAATTACCCCATAACTAGGCACGCTAATAAGGTGATGGTCTTACCAGTGGTAAGGGCTGTGGGCGAACTGGCAGCACAGTGGGCGTAGTGGAGTACCCCGACGCATGTTTCGAGGCATCCGCAGCCGCTTTCTCAAGGGGCGGTAGCAAAGAAATTTTACTCTGTGAATCCAACATTCCCAGCGAGTATCAGACAGTGATTTGATGGTCAGGTTGGTTACATTTTTCTTTGAAGTTGCACATTGCAGTGTTGATGAGCTGAAGAGCACATACATTTGCTGCAATATTCCAAAGAATGTGACAGATGATTTAGCAGCATCAATGATGACTACATTAAGAGTGTGGCTACTTCAGGGCATATACAATGCTCTTTTATTCATGGCCGATGTAAATACTTTTATGGCCAAAAATGACAAAAGCATTTTCGGACTGATACCTTTATTGGCTAACCAGAAAAAATATATATGCAAGCTTTCAGAGCACAGAGGCTCCTTCTTCAGGCAGGATTGCAAATGAATTAATAAGACAAATGAATAAGGCATCATCCTTTACACCTCAAGAACAAATGTCCTGCTGTAATATCTCTTAAATGTTGTGCCTCCTAAAACCAGGTGAGGAACAATCAGAGAAAGGTATAATAGAAACAAGTCACCAATTCTGCATTTATCACCCACTCCTGGTTTTGGCTCCCACTCCTGAGAAAAAATACTGACCAAATACTGATAGTGGGGCCATAGCCTAACACTTGTTTTCCAATAGGCAAATAGTGCTCCATCCTTCCCGAGTCTCGCCGTATGGCTAAGCAGTACTGTACAGTCACATATGGGGTATTTCTATGTTCAGCAGAAATTGTGGGACAAATTTTGGTGCCATTTTTACCGATTTTCCTTTATGAAATGTAAAATTTGGGGCTAAAACTAAATTTTTCTGGAAAAGATGTAATTATTTTTCTTCACTGCCCAATGGTATAAAATTCTGTGACACCTTTGGTGTCATTATCACTGCATCCCTAGATGAATTTATTGAGAGGTGAAGTTTGTAAAATGGGTCACTTGAGGGAGGTTTTGTAAATTTTTTTGGAAAATTGAGAAATTGTTGATCAACTTTTAACCATTCTGACTTCCTAACAAAAAAAAATATTTAAAAAACGATGCTGATGTTAAGTAGCCATGTGGTAAATGTTAATTATTACCTATTTTGTATGATATAACTATCTGGTTTAAGGGTATAAAAATTAAAAGTTTGAAAATTGTGAAATTTTCTCCAGAATTTCCCATATTTTCACAAATAAACACAAAAAATATCGCTCTAAATTTACCACTAACATAAATTACAATGTGTCGCGTTCAGGAGTTATTACCTCATAATGTGACACTGGCCAGAATTGTAAAATGTGGTTTGGACAGGAAGGTGAAAATAGGCTTCAAGGTGAAAGGGTTAATAACATCTCCCATTTGTGAACTTTACATCAGCCTCATTTTTCCATTACTTTTTTATTTTGTTAGAATGTTATAAAGGTTAAAGCTTTAATAGCAAATTTAGATCTTTTCAAGAAAACTTTCAAAGCCTTTTCTACGGCCCTATTCAGGCTTGAAGCGACTTTGAGGGACCGACTTATTGGGAGATTGGGAAGTGATACCATTTTAAAAACTGCACCCCTCAATGTTGCTGCTGTCAGAAAGTTTGTTAACCCGTCACGTGCTACACAGAAATTTACACAAAGTGCCATAAAAAAATGAAAAATTTTATTTTTTCCACTAAATCATTGCTTTAGACTAAACCTAGGCAAAGTGCGGCCCATGAACAAAGGAGGAGAACAGCTCAGCATATATTGCAAAAAGTATTTATTTAGTAATACACAATAAAAACACAAATAGGAAATCAGACAATGTGGTAGTGTCAGATGGTAAAGTGCTTACAGGTCTGGTAAATATATTATAATATGCTTGTAATATATCCGTGAAATTACACAATTGCACGTTGCCCACAATGATAATTGAATTATAAATAATAATAAGTTTAAACAAGTGAACTAGGATAGAAATCACAGGATTAACACATATAACATGATCCCACTGACTGCTAAATGAAAGGGGATGGGGGTGAAACAATGTTCTTAGTATTAAGCTATGTGCCCATCTCTAAAGCCAAAATCATGTTACAACCAGCGGGATAATTACCTGACAGGGAAGCACAGCACGGGCGGAAGTAAGAAAGTGGTGAGGGTGATAGCCCAACGTACGTTTCGCGGCGTCCCAGGCCGCTTTCTCAAGGGCAAGAAGTGATGTCCTCATAGTGACCCAAGATGCATATATATTCATCTCTCCCCTTAGAATCTGGAGTGCAGACAGCTGGTCGGTGAGGCACGTACCAGGTAGTGGCCAGCTATACCGGGGGTGTGCCTCGCGGATCACATGATGTGGGGCCAGTATGCCACACACGGCACATGCGCGCGGCTCAGGGAGCACACTGCGCATGCGCCCCAGCCGTCAAACCACAGAACCGCGCATGCGCGGAAACGAAGTCCCACGCAGGCGCAGGGTGGCCCTCAGACGGCCAGGCGCGCGCGCGCCACAATCCCCACCGCGAGCACGCGCTCAGCCACGTTAGGAAGCAGTATAGCAGCACTCATTATAAAAGAATTAGGATAAACAGGGAGAGCAGCGGTGAGACAAAGAGGGAGCCTAATGATCATAGATGGAAGAAGGGCCAAAGAAATAGATACTGCATACAGCAAAGTTTTTTTCCAAGAAAAATACATATAAATCTAAAAAATCACATAAGTATAATTAGCAGCAATTGTATATTCTGATGATCATAACTTCCGTCTAGGCATGAGATCCAATGTGTATATCCAAGTCTCACTGATCTCCAGACACAAGTGGGGTTATAAGGACTTTCATGAGTATGGACTAATAAAAGAGGAAAAGAAACAAAAGAAAAGACAATGATTAAAACCATTGGAATTAAAATCACATGAAAAATAATAATTCCTCTTATAATCACCCAACCCACATGTGTAAGTACATACATGTGGGGATAGAGGTATACAGGATAAACTTACAGCTACAAAAATGAGTGCAGCCCATGTACGGCCCTCTGGCTGTTCCAGTCCAACTCACTGACCTAGACAGCTACAGGGCTGAAAACACTGGCCCACAGGTCGCACCATTCGACCACCTGGAGTCCCGATATCACAGCTATCTGCCTCCTCAAGAAGCAGATAACTGTCAACACAATGGTGGAGGATGGAGCTGCTGGTTCCTCCTTCCACCACTCAGTTTATGGGACTCAGACAGCAAATGTGATGATGTCATTACTAGTGATGAGCGAGCACTAAAAAACTCGGGTGCTCTTTGCTCGGGTCGAGAAAATCGTAATGCTCAGATGCTGAACCCGAGCAACGAGCCCAATGTAAGTCTATGGGAAACTCAAGCATTTTTCCAGCGGTTCCCCCCGCAGAGATGTGCAGGGGGCCTAAAAATTGCCCTAAACAATGGGAACAGTGCTGAAATGACATGGGAACTCAGGCATCTCTGACTCTCAGGTCACTGCCGTGAACAATGTTGTCAGAGTATTACGCCACTTTTACGGACCAACAATAAAACATACAAAAACTAAACCAAAATGGATGTTCCTGGAAAAAATGTTAAGGGACATTTTTTCCAGGGTAATGACTTGTATATAAGGCAAAAAAAACAAACACAAAAACAAAAATGCTCCTTTACACCTTGGGCTATGTTCACACGAAGCGTTTTTGATGCGTTTTTGCACTTTTGCATTGCTTTCAATGGTGAAAAATACATTCACCAGTAAATGTAATTTTAACATTTTACTATCTTATCTGGTCATGTGGTGTGTGACACATCATCAGACACATCCATACAGTGCTGAAAAGACATGGGAACAATATATGGAAGACCCCTGGAAGCATCTCTGACTCCCAGGTCACTGCCCAAAACCGTGGCCATCAGACGTGATCCTATATTACTGCTGTAAAAATACAGACATTTTTGGCAACGTGACAAATATTAAACCCCATTTAAAATGGGCAAGGCGCGTGGCAAGGGATGGGGAAGTGGACGTAATGGTGATGGTGCACCCAGAGGCCGAGGCTGTCGGCAAGATGAAACTGTGCCTACTAAAAAAGCACAACATCGCCATTGGATTCAATGGGGGGCAAAACCAAACACATACACAACACCTTCAAACGGGCCCAAAAGCTGCCAAAACACATCAAATTAGGGGCAGACACCAGGAAAGTGGCATCAATTGACCCAGAGTACAAGTAATATAATTATTATTATTTATTCTTATAGTGCCATTTATTCCATGGCGCTTTGCATGTGAAAAGAAGTCACCGACTGCTATAAGAGGAGAGAAGACCCTGCCCGTGAGGGCGCACAAACAATCGACAAGGGATGGGTGAGGAAACAGTAGGTGAGGGTAGAGCTGATCGTGCAGCGGTATGGTGGAGCGAAGGTTACTGAAAGTTGTATGCATGTCGGAAGAGATGGGTTTTCAGGTTCCTTTTGAAGGTTTCAACAGTAGGCGAGAGTCTGATATGTTGGGGTAGAGAGTTCAAGAGTAGGTGGGAAAATGCACGAGAGAAATCTTGCACAAGTGCTTGTGACCAGGGACGGTACATCTCATTGACGGCACACTGGATTAATATTGTGGAAGCCGTGACCCAGTCGCACCCTGGGACGGAACACGTCTTCCCGACACATAGAATTGTGGGCTCTGGGTCAATCAAGCTTCAACACAATGTTCACAAGGTCTCCTACACAATGAGCAAATTATTCATGATGATAGACGCCCCTGTCTCCTTAGCTTGCTGATGGTACTTTTCTGTGGGAATGAGCTTGTCTCCAACCAGTCTGGAATATTTCTAGTGAATTATGGCACGCCATGGTTTGCTATTAGCACCTAGTACCAGAAGCGAAAACATCCACAATTTTCTTCTCAGAAATTTTATTTGGTAGACTGAGTGGCTGCCCAAACTTTAGTCTCTCAAAAAGGAGCTGAAGACACTGAGTGGCAGAAGGTGCAAGTTCCTCCAGCATGTTAGACATCAGAGGAAGAATAGAGAGGGCAGCATGGTGGCTCAGTGGTTTGCACTGCAGCCTTGCAGCGCTAGGGTTCTGGGTTGAAATCCAGCCAAGGACAACATCTGCAAGGACTTTGTGTGTTCTCCCTGTGTTTGCATGGGTTTCCCCCAGGCTTTCTGGTTTCCTCTTCAGTAAAAAAAGCAGCCACTGAGTGTCCGGGAATCTTCACACAGACTTTTCTTAGCCAGGGCTGCTTCTTGACAGGGTTGGACGGGCCCACTAGATAACAGGAGAATCCTCCAGTGCGCCCTGCCTTCTCCTTCAGGAGATTTCATAGTGCAAACCTTGCAGCTGGTATGGGGCTATTGAGTGGGAGAGAAAGGTGGGCCCTCAGAATCAAATCCTCTGGTGGGCCCAATGATCTTCAGTCTTCACAGCCATATTTTTTAGCTCAGTGAAAGGACTGGCATAGAGGGAAAATGTATCTACTCCGGCTGTCATTTCTCCCAGGAAGTCCTCTATTGCAGCTTGTTCCATAAGCAATGGCAGCCCGTCCAAAATCAGCCCACACTTCTTGGTGGTGCTTTGACACACAAAGATCTTTCTTTATGCCTTGAATTTCATGACTACAGAGTTGGGCAATGGCCTGATCTACAACGCATTTGAGAAATAATGTGTAAAAGCACATCCAATCCACAGCAAAAATGGAGCCATAGAGTGCCCGGAAACCTTAACCTAGACTTTTCTTAGCCAGGGCTGCTTCTCAGCAGGGTTGGATGGGCCCACCAGAGAACCAGAGACTCCTCCAGTGGGGGCCCTGGCTTCTACTTCAGGAGAGTTTATAATGCAACCTTGCAGGTCGTGATGATGATAGAGGCCACCATCTCCTTAGCTTGCTGCTGGTATTTTTTTGTGGGAATGAGCTTGGCTCCAGCCAACCTGGAATATTTTCAGTGAATTCAGGCACGCCATGGTTTGGTATTGGCACCGAGTACCAGAAGCGAAGCCATCCACAATTTCCTTCTCAGGAATTTTATTTGGTAGTCTGAGTGGCTACCCAAACATTAGTTTCTCACAAAGGAGCTCAAGACATTGAGTGGCAGTAGATGCAAGTTTCTCCAGCATGTTAGATACCAGAAGGAGAACAGAGAAGGCAGCACAGTGGCTCAGTCATTAGCACTACAGCGTTTCAGCGCTGGGGTTCTGGTTCCAAATCCCAGCAAGGACAACATCCTTAAAGGAGTTGTCTACTACTTTTACATTCCATGCGGCACCCCCGCCGATCAACTATTATTGGTGCCGACGGCGGCTGCTGCCGGCCGGAAGTGCTTACCTGAGGGGCTCCACCATCAAGTGGTAGTGGCCGCTGCGGTGTACTGCACATCCGCCTCCTATTCAATTGAATATAACAGCTGATCGGCGGGAGTGCCGCGTGCGGGACCCCGGCTGATCATACATTGATGCCCTATCCTACGGATAGGACGTCAATGTAAAAGTATTGGACAACTTCTTTAAGGAGTTTGTATGTTCTCCTCGTGTTTGCGTGGGTTTACCCCAGGTTCTCCGGTTTGCTCCTCAGTAAAAAGGCTGCCATACAGTGTCCGGGAACCCTCACACAGACTTTTCCTAGCCAGGGCTGCTTCTCAGCAGGGTTGGACGGGCCCACCAGAGAACCGGAGACTCCTCCGGTAGGCCCTGGCTTCTCCTTCAGGAGAGTTCATAATGCAAACCTTGCAGGTCGTGATGATGATAGAGGCCATTATCTCACTAGCTTGCTGATGGTACTTTTCTGTGGGAATGAGCTTGTCTCCAACCAGCTTGGAATATTTCCAGTGAATTAAGGCACTCCACGGTTTGGTATTAGCAACCAGTATCAGAGGCGAAGCCATCCACAATTTCCTTCACAGGAATTTTATTTGGTAGACTGAGTGGCTGCCCAAACTTTAGTTTCTCACAAGGGAGCCCAAGACACTGAGTGGCAGTACGTGCAAGTTTCTCCAGCCTGACCTGTTTGTTAGATATCAGAGGGAGAACAGAATTTGGCATTGCCAAGGTACCAGAGTCTGTTTTTTTTTTTACTAAAGATCCTGCTGTGTTTTTATATATATATTTTTTTTATGTCTCTTCAAATGTGTATTGGAGTGCGTCCTAATTTTTGGCAGCCCTTGACATTGCTGCATATACGCAATAACAGTATAGGAGAGACACTCTTTAATAATGGGTAGGACAATTCAAATAGATTCTATATTCTAGAATATTACCGGTCTTATCTGAAATTCGTTTACGGGTGAGGTATCACAGTTTGGATAGCATATTACACCGACCGGTATTAGGTATTATTGCCTAATACTGCATGCTGCTTGTGCTGCCGAAAATTTTTTATTTTTTCCAGAAAAATCCATTTTAGTTTGTTTTTTGTATGTTTTATTGTCAGTCCGTAAAAGTGGCGTAATACTCTGACAACATTGCAATAGTTATCCTTGGCAGGAGAAGAAGGAGAAGGAGGAAAAAGAACAAAGAGCGCTGTGTAACACTGTGGAGAGGTGAAGTGTATGTAATGAACTCACCCAAAATGGTTGTGCTGGACAGACAGAACACTGGCAGAAAATTTAGAAGAGGACTGGAGTTTCTCCTCCGGTATGCTGCTCATCCAATGTCGTTGTACTGTGCTTTTCCTGGCCCTGAAGCCGCTCCACTTGGAGGTATACAAGGAGAGAAGAACTTGGGATGGCGCTTTCGTTTGAATGTGGAGATCAGACAGTCCATATATCAATATTAGATTTATTGGTTTTAAAAACAGATTTTACTGTCAAACCACATTTACCATAAAAAACTTTTAAAAACACAATGCGTTTCAACTTCCATGAGTCTTCAGGTGTAAAAGAAATAGTGACACATAGAAACTTTTATACCTTATACTTAATTAGTTGTGGGTGGAGTGTTCATAAATAACTTTTTACAGTCTTTTACAGTCTTCATCAGGTGTAAAAGAAATAGTGACATACAGAAACTTTTAAACCTTATACTTAATTAGTTGTGGGTGGAGTGTTCCACCCACAACTAATTAAGTATACAGTAAGGTATAAAAGTTTCTATATGTCACTATTTCTTTTACACATGATGAAGACTCATAGAAGTTGAAACGCGTTGTATTTTTAAAAGTTTTTTTATGGTAAATGTGGCTTGACAGCAAAATCTGTTTTTAAAACCAATAAATCTAATATGGATATATGAACTGTCTGAACTCTGACAACATTGTACACAGATATGCTATTGGTCAGCGACCAACTGTGGATAGGTTTGAACACACAACTGCCATACTGTAAATGAAGTATAATATCTGACACATTCCCCAAAAATTTCCGTATTATTGCGGCAGTAATATGGGATCACGTCTGATGACCACGGTTTCAGTCAGTCGCCTAATAGTATGGTATTTGTCAGTGACCAAGTATCAATAGTTTGGAACAACATACACCTGGCAGACTTTAAATGGAGTGTAATATCTGACACGTTCCCAAAAATTTCTGTATTGTTACAGTAGTCATATGGGATCAAGTCTGATGGCCACGGTTTCAGGCAGTCACCTAATAGTATGGTATTTGTCAGCGACCAAAACAAAGCTGGCTGACTTTAAATGAAGTATAATATTTGGCACGCTCCACAAAATGTCTGTATTATTACCGCAGTAACATGGGATCACATGTGATCTTGGAAAAGTTTCTCTGCTTCTACAATACAGTATTGCAAATATAATCAAAAAATATGTCTGTATTCTGCTAACAAGCAAATGGAGCAGTAAAATGGTGTACTCTGTATTGCTTTTTAAGCAAATAATCAGGATAAGGAGCAAAAAAGAAAATAGTCTGGTACTGTAGGGCTATGGATATTTGTAACAGCAGCAGCAGACAGAACATGCAATAGACCCTATTGTGCTGTATACACTGCCACAAACCTTACCTGCCTAACTCCTGCTATCACCACTGAATACATGCAGTTGGATTAGTCCTCAGAAGGACTGTTAGATCAGATGGACATATATCTTGTTGTGGAATACCTATACGTAACTAATAAACCACCAATTCTGTCACTCACTCAGCAGCACCTCTCCCTACTCTGCCTGTTTCCGGGGTACACTGTCACAAGCACAGGGTCACCAGGTCTGATATAGACCTGATGACGCTATGCGGCCAGCCAATCACTGTGATGCCACAACCAACATAGCTACGGCATTACAGTGCGTGGCAAGCAATCCCTGCATTTTAATTGACTGTCTAAAGAGCACCAAACATGTAGGGAGGGGAGGTGAAATACTCGAGGAGCGCCTGACGCGCCCCCTGTGCCGTGGGGTACTCGGCAGCCGGGCCTCTGGTTGCTTGGGGGATATCACGGTAGCTGGCCCGGTCCGTGACCCAGGGCGATCAGTAAAAAGGGGAAAATATTGGGGGATTTGGGAAAGTGTTCGTGACGCCACCTGTGGAATGCGTCTAAGGGGTGCCGCCGCTGCGGAGCAGTCCTCTGGAGCTGGTGTTACGGCAGCAGGGATGGTGTGGCTCTCCACAGGTAGAGCTAGCTCCAGGACTGCGTGGGGTGTAATGGATGGTTGTGCTGGCCGCTGTGGTGCAGAGAGGGAATGGTGGCGCAGACGGAATAATTGGACAGAGGCGGTGCGGTGCAGTCATCCGTGTCTTTACTCACAGTTCTTTAGTTCCTCAGGGTGCACTGTCAGATTGCAGCCTCCCGCGTCGCGCTGCATTCACCAGGCAGGGGCTCAGCTCTTCCTCAGGTAGATCAGGGGTACCTGGCAGAACCCCACTTTCACGTGTTCCTAGCTAGACTGACTTCACGCTGGGTATTTCTCCCTCCTGCCCTGCGCTGCCCACTCTCAATCCCACTCGGGTGCTCTGAAGTCCCTCCTGTACGTTGGATCCCGGACCTGCTTGACCCTCCTGGGGATTAGAATGCGGCTTACGATCTCTCTGTCTTCTGACAGATTCTGGGCGTACGGGTGCCGTCCTGCACTCGCCGTACCCCCTAGGATCCCTTCTTAGAACGGAGCCTACTCCCTGCTCCCCTTCTGGGCCTCCAGACTTGGTCCTACTTGTGGAGCAGAGCTCCTAATGAGACTCTGCTCCCGGACTGTTTTCTGAACTGTCCTGAGCTGTTCTTCTGAACTGCTCTCCTCTACTAATCTATCTGTCCTGCCACCCTAAGATGGCTTCCCTATATATACTCCTACCAAAGTGCTCCCTCTAACTACTTCCTCCATCCACACCCACTACTCTTTCCCCCTACCTTTGGTTCCCCCCACTCTAGCCAGGGTCAGGGCTCAGCAGAGACATACATTGCGTCTTGCCCCTCCAGCTGGCCTGGAGCAGTGTAGTGTTGGATGCAGGTGTTTGGGATTCCGGGCAGCACTCCATCCTTACCTGAGAGAAGGAGATACCACACCTCTGGGTGAGGTGCAGTACCCCTGTGGCAACTGAACCCTCAGGGGCGCCACACGCCGAGCAAGTCGAGCAGTGAGATGCTCGGGCGAGCATCGAACACTGACGCGGACGCTCGCTCATCACTAGTCATTACATCGCGTCTGCTGTGTGGCGCATCGGTTTGCATAGTAAAGACCAGAGCAGCGCCTGGTGAAAGGGAACAAGGTGAGTATGTCCTATAGTGAAAAATGACATGTTTTCCTGTGTCCACAAAAATTTTATTTTGTCTAATTTTTTTCATTTTCACAAAGGTAATTGGAGAAGATGGAACCTATAATTTATTATGCAATTTCTCCTGAATGTGACAATATTCCATATCTGGTCAATAATTACTGATTAGGTACATGACAGGGCTTGGAATGGATTGCAGATGTCATGTCACATTTGCTCAGTCAGTGAGGTGCTAAAACAGTAGAAACCTCTCACAAGTGACTCCATTTTAGAAATTAAACTCATCAAGATATACATCTTGGCTTGTGGTGAGCATTTTTAATCCTTAGATGCTTCATTTAATTTTATAAGATTGGGCGATAACCATGAAAAATTAAAATTTTCCTATTAAAATGTTGCTTTAACCTCAAATTTTCCATATCACAAGAGGTAATAAGAGAAAGAAGACCCCACAATTTGTGATGCAATTTCTCCACAGTGATGCCCCTATAAATTGAAACTGGATACAATTTTTTCAGCTTGGATGAGAAGGTGCGCTATTTGACTTTTGGAGTGCAATTTTGGCTGGAATAGATTGCTGATGCCATGCACATTAGCAGAGCCCCTGAGGTGGCAGAACAGTGAAACCAACCCCCTCACCATAAATGACATCATTTTGGAAACTATACCAATGAAGGAGTTAATGTAGGAGTGTAGTGAGTATTTTTAACCTACATGTACCTCACAGAATGTTATAACATTGAGCCGTGGTATTCAAAAAATAGAATTTTACAACTAAAATGTTAAACTACCTGGAAATATTTCATTCTCCTATGGCATAATGTGTAAAATAGATCCCACAATTTGTTTTGAAATTTTTCAATGCAGTGATAACCGATTTGGAAGTGGGGTTGTGTGTAGTCCAGGTCCAGCAAATGTTCAGCCATTTTCGCTTTTTTTTTCTTTTAATAATTTTCTTGATTTTCTGTTGTACATTTTGACAGCCATTAAGTAACAAACAAGTGTTCTCTTCTGTTAGATAGATACAGTTGAAACCAGAAGTTTACATACATTATATAAATAGACAGATATGCATGTTTTTCTCAATAGCTGACATGAAATCAGAGTAACCTTTCCAGTTTTAGGTCAATTAGGATTACCATAATTTTTAATATTTGCCAATTGCCAGAATAATGAGTGAGAAAGAAAAGTTCAACCCTGTTATTTGTTTGACAAGTGTCAAGAAAGTTGATTTGCCACTATTTAATATAGACAGTGTAGGTACCGTCCCAATTTAGGGTCACCTTGTCGCTGGTGGGACGGCTTGTATACTTTTTTTGATCAAAAATAGTTCACTAAGTACCCTATATGTCATATGCAACTTTGCTTTACATTTATATATAATGATTGTAGGGTATGAGAGATATTTTTTGTCTTTTGTAGGTTTTTCTTCTTTTTGCTAGTGTGAACATGCTCCTATTTCTTGCATGTGTACCATCTTAGACCTCAGTTCACATTGCTTGGTTTTTTGTCTTGTTTGCATTCTGTGCAAATTAAGGGTGTGGCATCCCCTTTGTTGAGTTGGTTAGTATATATGTAGCTTACCACGGGCCTAGGTGGTCTGATATTGGGACCCGGTTCTATTTGTCTACCCTTTTATGTGCATTACTTCAACTTTGATATACAGTAAGGTTTTTAATATAGACAGTGTAGGTACCGTCCCAATTTAGGGTCACCTTGTCGCTGGTGGGGCGGCTTGTATACTTTTTTTGATCAAAAATAGTTCACTAAGTACCCTATATGTCATATGCAACTTTGCTTTACATTTATATATATTATGATGGTAGGGTATGAGAGATATTTTTTGTCTTTTGTAGATTTTGCTTCTTTTTGCTAGTGTGAACATGCTCCTATTTCTTGCATGTGTACCATCTTAGACCTCAGTTCACATTGCTTGGTTTTTTGTCTTGTTTGCATTCTGTGCAAATTAAGGGTGTGGCATCCCCTTTGTTGAGCTGGTTATTATATATGTAGATTACCACGGGCCTAGGTGGTCTGATATTGGGACCCAGTTCTATTTGTCTACCCTTTTATATGCATTACTTCAACTTTGATATACAGTAAGGTTTTTAATATAGACAGTGTAGGTACCGTCCCAATTTAGGGTCACCTTGTCGCTGGTGGGACGGCTTGTATACTTTTTTTGATCAAAAATAGTTCACTAAGTACCCTATATGTCATATGCAACTTTGCTTTACATTTATATATAATGATGGTAGGGTATGAGAGATATTTTTTGTCTTTTGCAGGTCTTGCTTCTTTTTGCTAGTGTGAACATGCTCCTATTTCTTGCATGTGTACCATCTGAGACCTCAGTTCACATTGCTTGGTTTTATAACTTGTATTTTGTATTCGCGGCTGTTGTGCCCATACTTTGTAGAAAAGTTCAACCCTGTTATTTGTTTGACAAGTGTCAAGAAAGTTGATTTGCCACTACACTGAGGTCGGAGTCATTCATAGCACCGCCGTATACACATTCGACTAGCGTTCCGGTCGTTACATCTTGACGTAGTTGGCAGGATACGGTGCTCGCTGTGGATGGTGCGAGTAGCACAGAAGGTGCTGCCGCGTCTACTGTAATAATCCAGCCCCCTTCTCCCATTGTGACCGGTAGAGACCGGTTAGTTGGTTGCTCCGCAAAGGGAGCACTGCTTAACCACCTGGCCAAGTTTGATGGGTATAACTTGCTGTTCAGTGATTGGGTAGGCAGGTTGAAGAATGCCATTGCCTTGTACGGCGTCAGCCCCCAGCTACAATCGGAAGTCGCGCTGAATGCTCTGCAGGGGGATGCGCGCAAAGTTGTCTTGTTAAAACCCAAAGACAAACGAAAGACGGTCAACGATATCATCTGGATACTAGAGAAAGCCTTCGACATTGTGGCGGCGGCAGGCTGATGTCGACAGCATTCTTCGGGATCAATTAATCGAGGGGATACGAAGTGAAGCGCTAAGGAGCGAATTGTTGCTGAAGGTGCGGAGTTCTCCTGGATTCACCTATGCCGAAATACAGGAAGAGGCAGTAGCACGGACTTTGGAAGTGAGGCCTGCTCTGCAGTGGAGTAACCTGCAAGTGGCTAACACAAGAGAGCCGAGACCAGACCCTGTTCAGGCACAGCTGGCAGTTTTACAGAAAACCGTGGAAAGCCTGAAGGAACAGGTGCAACGGATGCAAGTTCAGGAGATGCCTCTGATATGCTCGGCCCTGACTAACCCCCCTATTCCCCTATATGGGCAACCACCCTATACCTCAGGGAGGACGCTGACTGCTCCTTGACCTGATGCAGCCGGATGTAGGGCAAGAAGATCGGTTCAATGTTGGCGATGGCGAGATCTGGGGCATATGCAGCGGTACTGCCAGAAAAACCTGCCGGCTGAAATCCCGACATCGGTAAAAGAGAGGCCCTCGCTGTAGTTGGGCATACGGCGAGGCAGGAACGAAAATCAACGCCCAACGTCTGTTCCGAAGATCTGATTGCGGAGAATCCCACGTTAGAGGTGCAGTTTGCAGGAAAGTAGGTGGCGTGCTTAGTGGATACTGGATCGGAGGTGACGACCATGCCGATAGAATTTTTCAAGACGCACTTCGAAGAGGCCATCAAGACGGAGTCGGAAAATCTGCTAAGGCTGAAGGCCGCTAATAATGAAGAAATTCCAGTGGCAGGCATTGCATGGATGAAAGTACAGCTGTGCGGTCAGGAATTGGGAACCAAAGGAGTGGTGCTCGTGAAGACACAGGCGAGGCCAAATCTTCCGGTGGTTCTTGGAATGAACATCCTGAGGGAGCTGGGCTCCCTTTTGTTTGAGCGTGATGGCCGAAGATATTGGAAATGAGCGACACCTCACAAAGCCACTTAGAGGGCCCTGCAAAAGGTGGTCCGTTCGTGCGGCATTCAGAAGAGTTCGGCTGAAGGAAGAATGGTGGGAGCAGTGTATGTCCCATGCGGGTCTGCTGTTGTGATCGCCCCTGGTCAAGAGAAGCTTGTGTTGATGCCGGTAGGGATGCACAGGAAGCTGAATGATGTGGAGGTGGTTCTGGAACCGGTGGGACGGTCAGGAGGTACGGACAGTCCGATGATAGCTCGAACGTTGGCTATTGTGCAAAATGGAAGTGTACCAATGAGGTGTCTGAATCTGCAGAATCATGAGGTGACTCTGGCAGTGGGTACGAAGCTGACTGAGGTATATGTGTGTGACGAAGGAGTCATCCCCAAAAGCCAGTTCACACTGAGGGCAGACCGCCGGACCGCCTGGACCCTGTCGATGCAGGCGGCAGCTGAAGAATCCCCCACGCCCACGTGGAATGGCAGAAAGATTATGGAGATCATAGGAGTGGATGAGTCCCAGTTGGCTCCCGAGCAGGCTCGCAGACTGGAGGCTTCACTGTGGGAATATCAGGCTGTTTTCTCCAGGGGAGATGAAGACTTTGGTTGTACATAGATTGTGGAGCACAAGATACCCACAGGAAACGCCCCCCCAATTCGGGAGAGATATCGTCAGATCTCACCGAGGCTTTATCAGGAGGTCAAAGGAATGCTGGCGCAGATGCTGGATAATGGAGTGGTACGGCCAAGTCAAAGTCCTTGGGCTGCACCGGTCGTGTTGGTCTGGAAAAAGGATGGATCCATACGGTTTCGTGTTGATTACCGTAATCTGAATGTGCTCACAGTACGTCAATCCTACCCGTTGCCCCGGATCGAGGAATCCCTGTCTGCCTGGGAAAGGTGAAGTACTTCTCCACTCTTGACCTGGCCATCGGCTACTGGCAGGTGCCCGTGGCATCTCAAGATCGGCAGAAGACAGCATTCATCTTGCTGATGGGACTGTACGAATTTAATCGAATGCCCTTCGGACTGACTAATGCTCCAGGAACGTTTCAGTGGTTAATGGAATACTGGTTGGGCGATTACAATTTTGAGTCCGTGTTGATCTATCTGGAGAATGTGATTATATTTGGAGATTCGTTCGACGACCACCTGAAGAAGCTCGAGCAAGTGTTGCACCGACTGAGGGACAATGGACTTAAGATCAAGCCAATGAAATGTCACTTGTTCCAGACGCAGATCGAGTATCTGTGACATGTAGTGTCGGCTGAGGGTGTGCGGCCAGCACTGAGTAAAATTTAGGCCATTTAGGAGTGGCCCCATCCCAAGACCGTGAGAGAAGTATGGGCATTTCTCGGTTTAGCCGGATACTACCATCGGTTTGTGAAAGACTTTGCTAAAGTGGCTGAACCACTGAATGAGTTGTTGAGAGAGACGGCTCAGGGGCCCAAGAATCAGCCGATTCGGTGGACGGACCGACAATAACAGGCATTCGATCGGATCCGGGCCGCTCTTGTGCAGGCACCTTTATTGGCGTGTGCTCGCTTTGATAAACCATTCACCCTGAACACTGACAGAAGTCTCTATGGTCTGGGAGCCGTGTTAGCTCAAGAACAAGATGGGAGTGAGTGAGTCATCGCGAATGCTAGCCTGTATTTACGGGATACAGAGCGAAATCCGGACAATTACAGCTCGTTTAAGCTGGAGATGTTGGCCCTGGTGTGGGCCATGACCGAGAAGTTTGCAGAGTACCTGGCTGGGTCGGAGATTCTAATGATGGCGGACAATAATCCGCTTGCACACTTGGAAAACGCTAAACTAGGAGCCCTGGAGCAGAGAGAGGTGGCGTGGATGTCCAAGTTTAATTACCGGATCCGGTTCCGTTAGGGTAAAGAAAACTCCAGTGCCAACGCATTATCACGAGTGACCCGAGGCACACCCGAGCAGGTGGTGGATGAAGACCTCAAGGATACTGAGATCCCCGATTTGAGGCGATTGCCTGTGTTCGTGGACGTGGCACGCTCAAGTGGGGTGGCGACACGGGTCGCCACATTGCTGGGCAAGACTTTTCAAGAGTGGGCCGAGTTACAGGATTCAGACTCTGAACTGTCACGAGTAAAGAAATGGCTGAGTCCAAAGTCCTGGCCCGATGGGAGAGCAAGAGCCCGGCTGGGTGCAGAAGGACAAAAGCTGCTAAGGCAGTGGGATCGATTGGCCATAGCGGAGGGGATACTGTAATGCTGGATCTACATAGCGGCAGAGCTAGGTACCGTTGGCTGTTAGTAATCCCAGCTTCAGTGGCTCTGGACATTGCCCGGGAAGCTTATATGCGGGGTGCACACTTTGGGCCTGAGAAGACTTATCGTTGGCTGTAGCGGTACGTGTACACACCTGGCTTGGAAGAAGTTGTGAAAGAGGTGTGTGGTAGGTGCCGGGCATGTGAGCTGAATAAGTCCCTGGAACAGAGGGCTCCTGTTCAGACAATTGTGACGTCTGCCCCGTTGGAAGTGCTAATGGTGTATTATTTGTCAATCGGGTATGCCAGAAGTGGTCATCATTCATGCCTAGTCATGACTGATCACTTTACTAATTTTGCCGTTGCTGTCCCCACCAAAGATCAGACTGCTAAGTCCGCAGCTGAGGCAATTTGTAAGCATTTCATCCAGGTTTATGTGTGTCCTCAAAGGATACATTCAGATCAAGGTGCTTGCTTTCAAGGTCAGCTCATGACGGAGTTGCTGCAAGTCTATGGGATTCAGCAATCACGGACAATGCCCTACCATCCACAGGGAAATGGGGCCTGTGAACGGTTCAACCAAACCTTGCTTCAACTGCTGAGAACGCTGGAACAGAGGCAGAAGGAGCTTATGTAGGCCTACAACAATAGGGTCCATAGCACCACAGGATTCACTCCTTACGCGATGATGTTCGGTCGGCCTGGGCGAGAAATTGAAGAACTGTACCTGACAAGCCAGAATATCATACAGCCAGTGAGTGGGTCCAGGATCATCGCTGAAGGTTTGCGGGAAATCCACCGGATAGTAAAAGACCATGTGCAGGATCATCCCCACCAAGATCGGGGGCCTGTGCACCTAGATGAGTTCCGGGTGGATGATAAGGTGCTAGTGCGAGTCACGTGTCCGGGAGATAAGTTGAGTGACAGGTGGGAGGATACGCCCTACACAGTAGTGGAAAGGGTATTCCCAGGGGGAAGTGTGTACACAGTGGTTCTTGAAGGGTACATTGGACCCCGTTACACAATGCACAAAAACTGGCTAAGGGGGTGTATGTCCGACACACCTGCCTGTCACCCTGAGACACCTGCCCCACCTACAGCGATTGCACCAAGTAATGTTGAATGTGACTGTTGGGATGACTTGGGGGTGGAACCCTCGGACTTGCAAAGTCCGATAGCGCAAGATCCAGGTGTTCCACACACCGCCCCTGATGTTACTGTTCCACCAGATGCGGTGGACCCTCCATCGAACTCGGCAAGTACTGGTTTGCAGAGATCGAAGAGGAGCACAGCTGGTGTTCTCCAAATACGATATAATCCTGCGGAGTATGTGTTACATATGTGTTGTACGAAACCATTTGTCGGGGCGCCAAATTGTAAGTGGGGTGGATTGTAGCATGTTGGCATGTGTTTCTAGTAATTAGTTCATATTACTGATAGCATAAATTTATCCTGCAATGACTTAGTCCGGCCATTAGGGGTCAGCAAGAGACAAGTAAAGAAAAGCCCGGGGATCTGTGAAAAAGCCCGGGAATCTGAGATCCAGGAAGACCTCTGAGGGGACGAGACGTGTCTGATGTCCAGAGACAATTGGAGCTTGCAGAGACTTGAGCCGGATGGTGTGTCCAAGAAGAAACTGTGCCTTGTGAGTAACTGAGATATGTGACCAGTCACCAACTGTGTAGTTAGCTAGGGAAAGCTAGTTAGTAATCCCAGTAGTACTGAGAACTGCCCGGTGTATATCATTGCTGATGGACTGATCAGGCTTGATCCAGAGATTGCGAAAGATCTGGTATAACAAGACTTTGTGTACGTGGATACTACAAAGGAGCCCTGTTGTGAACTATACATTGAGACTGAGATCAATTCTGATTCCTGCCTGCGCCGGGATATGCTAGAGAACTTGGTATGAAGGAGAAGCTGATTAAACCTTGTGGCCAGAGATCAGGGTCTAATAAAAGGTTTAGTTTGTTAATTGCTTGTGTATATTAAATTAGAGAGATTTCTCTTTGCTCTTGTAGGAAGAGAAATTGTACACCGTATAGACAACGCGTTGGCTAAACATAGAGTGTTTATTAAGGGGAAAAACAAGGGTACCAGGATCCCATTGTATTAGTGTGGGAGGGGAGTGTAAGGTTATATTCCTGGGAGGACCACGTGCCACGTCCGCAGTAACTTCCTGGGTAGCCCCTGTACTGAATAAGGGTGGGAGCGGCATAGCCCAGGGGTAGTTTGGCTCATTCCTGCGAGATTGGCACTTGGGCTCTCTCGGGCTGCATAACTTGTATTTTGTATTCGTGGCTGTTGTGGCTCATACTTTGTAGGAAAGTACAACCCTTTTATTTGTTTGACAAGTATAAAGAAAGTTGATTTGCCACTACACTGAGGTCAGAGTCATTCATAGCATCGCCGTATCCCTCATACACATTCCACCAGCGTTCCGGACGTTACATCCCCAAGGATGAGTCAGACTAGTGCTAGTTCACAATTCTCTTCCTGATATATTGGCTGATTTCTTTAGACTTTCCCAGGATGCTACACAAAGAAGCAGTGTTTCAGGTGTGCATTAAAATACATCCATAGGTGTGTGTCTAATTAACTCAGATGTTGCCAAAAAATCAGAAGCTTCCAAACACATGACATCATCATATGGGCAGTCCAGAATTGTTTAAAGGCATAGTAATCTGTGTATATAAACAATATAGTGTATGTAAACTTTTGACTTTGCAGTAATTAATAAAAATGCCTTAAAACATTTTCTCTCATTATTTTGGCATTTGGCAAATATTAAAAATTATAGTAATCCTAATTGACCTAAAACAGGAAAGGTTTATTCAGATTTCATGTCAGATATTGAGAAAAACATGCATATATAGTGTAAGTAAACTTCTGGTTTTAACTGTATCACTTATAACTTCATGGTGCACGTGTGTCATTACACGGCAGCCAATTCTGAACAAGCTAAGCTGCAGTGTAAAGCATGTGTGAGTTACAGAGCAGCCCCCTGGACCACTAATGAGACTAGAGATGGATTTCAGACCACCCTGACTCCAGTCGACAACAATGCTGCAGTCATGAATGATAGCGCTGTCCTAATGGAGTAACGCTGGGGTGTCCTCTCCTCTAGGACTGTAGTGACGTGTGTTGAGCACAATGGATGAATTCCAATGTGAAATATCAGCCAACACTTCTGATTAGGAATCCTGCTCCTCTGTTGGAGGCTTTTATGACCAGTACATTTTCAGATGTCAGTCTAATCTATTCATTTTTATTTTTGCTCTGGGGATTGAACATTATGATAAAGAATGTGGCTGGGCAGATAAACCAGACCACAGATCACTGGTCAGAGCATTCACAGGACAGTGTCACAGGAAGCGCAATTTACAAAAATACTGTTCCAAAACTCCTGCAGATTCTGGTGTGGAGAGAACTGACATATTTGCTGCTCGCCTTCTTCTCTACCATGTATGTGGAACCCTTCAGCTCTGCACACACAGTGAGGAGATTATCCCGACCTTTACAGCAGGCCATACATCTATAATATAACCGGAGATGCATCCCTCTGTCTGAAGCCGTTATAGACTGCGCAAACGCGACACACCAGTCTGGCTCCAGACAGAAGATCGCATGGAGCCGTTACAAGTAAGAAGAGTGTATGGTGCCAGAGACACTGAATGCATACCGCGATCTCCGGTGCCACACTTACATACTTACCTGACTGGGAGGAGCGTTGCCGCGGAGCCTCTCTTCTCACCGGAGACCGGGGCAGGAGTGAGGCGTCGGAATCAGCGCATGCACCTAGCGCTATCCGGCACCATTTTACTGAAGACACGTTTGCAGTGTGTCTTCAGCAAAATGGCGCCGGACAGCGCGGTATGGGCACGCGTGTACTCGGGCGCCGCACTCCTCCTCTGGCCTCCGGCAGAACGGGACACAGCACTGGAGCACAGGGATGAAAGCTGAGTATAACTGTTTATTTTTTTTGTATTTGTGCAGCGTGATAGGGATGAGGGGTGCCATACATACCAGGATTGGGGAGTGAGGGGACCACACATAGCAGGGGGGGGCATGCATACCAGGATAGGGATGAGGGGTACCATGTATACTAGGATAGGGATGAGGGGTACCATGCATACCAGGATAGGGATGAGGGGTACCATACATACCAGGATAGGGATGAGGGGTACCATACATACCAGAATCAGGATGAGGGGTACCGTATATACCAGGATGAGGGATGGGGTGCCATGCATACCAGGATTGGGGATGAGGAAGCCATGCATACCAGGATGAGGGATTGAGTACCATGCATACCAGGATTGGGGGATGAGGGGTGCAATGCATACCAGGATTGGGATGAGGGGTGCCATATATACCAGGATGAGAGTTGGGGTGCCATGCATACCAGGATTGGGATGAGGGGTGCCATGCATACCAGGATTGGGGATGAAAGGTGCCATGCATACCAGGATTGGGGATGAGGGGGCCATGCATACAAGAATGAGGGATCGGGTGCCATGCATGCCAGGATTGGGATGAGGGGTGCAATGCGTACCAGGATTGGGAATGAGGGGTGCAATGCGTACCAGGATTGGGGATGAGGGGTGCCATGCGTACCAGGATTGGGGATGAGGGGTGCCACGCGTACCAGGAATGGGGATGAGGGGTGCCATACGTACAAAAATTGGGGATGACGGGTGCCATGCGTACCAAGATTGAGGATGAGGGTTGCCATGCGAACCAGGATTGGGGATGAGGGGTGCCATGCATACTAGGATTGGGGATGAGGGGTACCATGCATACCAGGATGAGGGATGGGGAGCCATGCATACCAGGATTCCGATGAGGGGCCATGCATACCAGGATAGGTATGAGGGATACCATGTATACCAGGATAGGGATGAGGGGTACCATGCATACCAGGATAGGGATGAGGGGTACCATACATACCAGGATTGGGGGATGAGGGGTGCCATGTATACCAGGATTGGGATGAGGGGTGCCACATATACCAGGATGAGAGATGGGATGCCATGCATACCAGGATTGGGGATGAGGGATGCCATGCATACCAGGATTGGGAATGAGGGGTGCAATGCGTACCAGGATTGGGAATGAGGGGTGCCATGCGTACCAGGATTGGGGATGAGGGGTGCCATGCGTACCAGGATTGGGGATGAGGGGTGCCATGCGTACCAGGAATGGGGATGAGGGGTGCCATACGTACAAAGATTGGGGATGATGGGTGCCATGCCTACCAAGACTTAGGATGAGGATTGCCATGCATACCAGGATTGGGGATGAGGGGTGCAATGCATTCCAGGATTGGGGATGAGGGGTGCCATGCATACCAGGATTGGGGATGGGGTGTCATGCATACCAGGATTGGGAATGAGGAGTACCATGCATACCAGGATGAGGGATGGGATGCCATGCATACCAGGATAGGGATGTGGGGGGGCCATGCATACCAGGATAGGGATGAGGGGCCATGCATACCAGGATAGGGATGAGGGGTACCATGTATACCAGGATAGGGATGAGGGGTACCATGCATACCAGGATAGGGATGAGGGGTACCATACATACCAGTATGGGGGTTGAGGGGTGCCATGCAAACCAGGATGAGGGATGGGGTGCCATGCATACCAGGATTGGGGATGAGGAAGCCATGCATACCAGGATGAGGGATTGGGCGCCATGCATACCGAGATTGGGAAATGAGGAAGCCATGCATACCAGGATGAGGGATTGAGTACCATGCATACCAGGATTGGGGGATGAGGGGTGCCATGCATACCAGGATTGGGGATGAAAGGTGCCATGCATACCAGGATTGGGGATGAGGGGGCCATGCATACAAGAATGAGGGATCGGGTGCCATGCATGCCAGGATTGGGATGAGGGGTGCAATGCGTACCAGGATTGGGAATGAGGGGTGCAATGCCTACCAGGATTGGGGATGAGGGGTGCCATGCGTACCAGGATTGGGGATGAGGGGTGCCACGCGTACCAGGAATGGGGATGAGGGGTGCCATACGTACAAAAATTGGGGATGACGGGTGCCATGCGTACCAAGATTGAGGATGAGGGTTGCCATGCGTACCAAGATTGGGGATGAGGGGTGCCATGCATACTAGGATTGGGGATGAGGGGTACCATGCATACCAGGATGAGGGATGGGGTGCCATGCATACCAGGATGAGGGATGGGATGCCATGCATATCAGGATAAGGATGTGGGGAAGCCATGCATACCAGGATTCCGATGAGGGGCCATGCATACCAGGATAGGTATGAGGGATACCATGTATACCAGGATAGGGATGAGGGGTACCATGCATACCAGGATAGGGATGAGGGGTACCATACATACCAGGATTGGGGGATGAGGGGTGCCATGCATACCAGGATTGGGATGAGGGGTGCCACATATACCAGGATGAGAGATGGGGTGCAATGCATACCAGGATTGGGGATGAGGGATGCCATGCATACCAGGATTGGGGATGAGAGGTGCCATGCATACCAGGATTGGGGATGAGGGGGCCATGCATACAAGAATGAGGGATGGGGTGCCATGCATGCCAGGATTGGGAATGAGGGGTGCAATGCGTACCAGGATTGGGGATGAGGGGTGCCATGCGTACCAGGATTGGGGATGAGGGGTGCCATGCGTACCAGGAATGGGGATGAGGGGTGCCATACGTACAAAGATTGGGGATGACGGGTGCCATGCGTACCAAGATTGAGGATGAGGATTGCCATGCATACCAGGATTGGGGATGAGGGGTGCAATGCATACCAGGATTGGGGATGAGGGCTGCCATGCATGCCAGGATTGGGGATGGGGTGTCATGCATACCAGGATTGGGAATGAGGAGTACCATGCATACTAGGATGAGGGATGGGATGCCATGCATACCAGGATAGGGATGTGGGGGGGCCATGCATACCAGGATAGGGATGAGGGGCCATGCATACCAGGATAGGGATGAGGGGTACCATGTATACCAGGATAGGGATGAGGGGTACCATGCATACCCGGATAGGGATGAGGGGTACCATACATACCAGTATTGGGGTTGAGGGGTGCCATGCAAACCAGGATGAGGGATGGGGTGCCATGCATACCAGGATTGGGAATGAGGGGGGCCATGCATACCAGGATGCGGATGAGGGCCATGCATACCAGGATAGGAATGAGGGGTACCATGTACAGTACAGACCAAAAGTTTGGACACACCTTCTCATTTAAAGATTTTTCTGTATTTTCAAGACTTTGAAATTTGTACTTACACACTGAAGGCATCAAAACTATGAATTAACACATGTGGAATTATATACTTAACAAAAAATTGTGAAACAACTGAAAATATATCTTATATTCTAGGTTCTTCAAAGTAGCCACCTTTTGCTTTGATGACTGCTTTGCACACTCTTGGCGAGCTTCAAGAGGTAGTCACCGGAAATGGTCTTCCAACAATCTTGAAGGAGTTCCCAGAGATGCTTAGCACTTGTTGGCCCTTTTGCCTTCACTCTGCGGTCCAACTCACCCCAAACCATCTCGATTGGGTTCAGGTCTAGTGACTGTGGAGGCCAGGTCATCTGGCGTAGCACCAGGGGCGTACATAGAAATCATGGGGCCCCATAGCAAAAGTCCAAACTGGGCCCCCCTTCCCCGTAAAAAAAAATCTGCAACGTAACTGGAATCACAGTGTATAGGCGCAGTCACAAAAGGACATAGCTATCTACTTTGGAAGACAGGGAAATGGACATGTCTTGTAGCATATACATAGTAAATGTGCCCTTACTGAAGCCTTTTTATTGTTCTCAACCCTTTTATCGCCGTATAGATTTAAATACCCCCAAAAAAGCATCCAACACACTGTATGATAACCCCTACAGTAAATTACCCTACTGTAACCCCCACATGCACTGTATGATGACTCCATAGTCCCCCCAGCAAAGTATGATGTCCACACAACCACCCACACAATATGATAGCTCTGACAGCATCCAAACACAGTATGATGGTCCACACACACTCCCCATAGCAACCCCCCCCTAACACAGTATGAAGGTCCCCGCAAAGTATGATGATCCCCACAGACCCACATTGTATGATGATCCTCACACAGTTTGATGGCCCCATAGCCCCTCCACAGGACCTCCAAACATTATGATGAAGGTGCCCACAGTATGATGGTCAGCACATTTCCCCCTCACACAGTAAGCAGCACAGTGGCTCAGCGGTTAGCCTTGCAGCTCTGGGGTACTGGGTTCAAATCCCACCAAGGACATCATCTGCAATGAGTTTGTATGTTCTCCCCGTGTTTGTGTGGGTTTCATCCGGGTTCTCTAGTTTCCTTCCACATTCCAAAGACATACTGATAGGGAATGTAAATTGTCAGCCCCAATGGGGACAGTGCTGTGGAATTAATGGCACTATATAAGTGAGTAAAATAAATATATACTGTATTTTGCGGATTATAAGACGCACCCCAAATTTTGGGGTGCAGAAAAGGAAAAAATATTTGTTGTTTATTTTTAAATAAAATGGTGTGCCTTATAATCCTTTTTACCTGGGGGCAATGGTAGTGGAGGGGGGGTCACAGGAGCCAGGCTCACACATACCGGAGACTGGCGGGAGAGGAGGCTACGGCAGGAGACGGGCGATGTTGCGGCCCCACCCTCAGAGGAAATGTCAGTGATTCAAGGCGGTGGTGGTGGCAGCGGGAGCTAGGCGAGTTCAGCGAGGCGATGCTGCGGCCCTGTCCTCAGAAGTCGGCGGTGAGCGGAGGCGAGGTTCCCTATCCTGTACATAGCCCTGCGCTGTGCTTTTGTAAAATGGCCACCGGAGCATGCGCAGATCGAGATCTCTAGAGAACTCGGCCAGCTCCCGCCGCCACCACCACCACCTTGAATCACTGACATTTCTTCTGAGGGCGGGGCCGAAGAATCGCCCCGCTACTGCCGCAGCCGCCGCCAACCTCCTGTGTTTGGAAACCCTATCCGACACCGCCCCCCAAGTAACCATAACTTTTCATTATAAGACGCACACCCTTTTTCCTCCCAAATTTTGGGGGAAAAAGTGTGTCTTATAATCCGAAAAATACAGTGAGTAAAATAAAATAAATAAATAATATTGGCCCCCACAGTAGTCCCCACCACAATATGATGGTTGCCACAAGCCCCCCACATCATATGATGACCCCCTTTCAGTAGTCCCCATCACAGTATAAGACCCCACAGACCCTTACAAGTCCTGACTAGGAGAGCATGAGCTGCCGTGCAGATAAATGTGTGTAAAGCAGTAATTTATACAATTTATTAATGTTCAGCTCTAATCCCCTCTGGTCCCAGAAGTTCCTCCTCAAGCCTTTTGGTGATCGACACAGGACAGTGTGACAGTAGCTCTAGCTCGGTGTGAAGGAGGCTTCCTGACTCTCTTTGTGCACAATCACAGCCCTCCTCCCCATAAACCTGTAAATAGTTAGCAGAATTCTATTTACGACCCCTCCCCCTGCCTTAACACCTGCACATCCAACAATCAGCATGCAGGTGGAAACTCATCTGACTGAGTCATTTCACACAGAGAGCCCAGCGCTGCCCTGCTAACCTGCAGTGTCAGCTGAGTGTCACCCCGGCCTCCAGGACGCTCCCTCTGTCTCCATTAGCCAGGCTCCAATGATCACCACGCTCCGGGTGCTCAGCTCCTCTCTGCTGTGCACGCAGCGCAGTGATCTAGAGGGGCGTGTCTATGGAGAGAGCAGCCGGCTGTGGGCCCCCTGAACGCTGGGGCCCCATAGCAGTCGCGTGGTCTGCCTCTATGGGCCGTACGCCACTGCGTAGCACCCCATCCCTCTCCTTCTTGGTCAAATAGCCCTTACACAGCCTGGAGGTGTGTTTGGGGTCATTGTCTAGTTGAAAAATAAATGATGGTCCAAATAAACGCAACCAGGATGGAATAGCATGCCGCTGCAAGATGCTGTGGTAGCCATGCTGGTTCAGTATGCCTTCAATTTTGAATAAATCCCCAACAGTGTCACCAGCAAAGCACCCCCACACCATCACACCTCCTCCTCCATGCTTCACGGTGGGAACCAGGCATGTAGAGTCCATCCGTTCACCTTTTCTATGTCGCACAAAGACATGGTGGTTGGAACCAAAGATCTCAAATTTGGACTCATCAGACCCAAGCACAGATTTCCACTGGTCTAATGTCCATTCCTTGTGTTCTTAAGCCCAAACAAGTCTCTTCTGCTTGTTCCCTGTCCTTAGCAGTGGTTTTCTAGCAGCTATTTTACCATGAAGGCCTGCAGCACAAAGTCACAGTTGTTGTAGAGATGTGTCTGCTGCTAGAACTCTGTGTGGCATTGACCTGGTCTCTAATCTGAGCTGCTGTTAACCTGCGATTTCTGAGGCTGGTGACTCGGATAAACTTATCCTCAGAAGTAGAGGTGACTCTTGGTCTTCCTTTCCTGGGGCGGTCCTCATGTGAGCCAGTTTCTTTGAAGCGCTTGATGGTTTTTGCAACTGCACTTGGGGACACATTCAAAGTTTGCCCAATTTTTCGTACTGACTGACCTTCATTTCTTAAATTAATGATGGGCACTTGTTTTTCTTTACTTAGCTGCTTTTTTCTTGCCATACTACAAATTCTAACAGTCTATTCAGTAGGACTATCAGCTGTGTATCCACCTGACTTCTGCACAACACAACTGATGGTCCCAACCCCATTTATAAGGCAAGAAATCCCACTTATTAAACCTGACAGGGCACACCTGTGAAGTGAAAACCATTTCCGGTGACTACCTCTTGAAGCTCATCAAGAGAATACCAAGAGTGTGCAAAGCAGTCATCAAAGCAAAAGGTGGCTACTTTGAAGAACCTAGAATATAAGACATATTTTCACTTGTTTCACACTTTTTTGTTAAGCATATAATTCCACATGTGTTAATTCATAGTTTTGATACCTTCAGTGTGAAAGTACAATTTTGAAAGTCATGAAAATACAGAAAAATCTTTCAATGAGAAGATGTGTCCAAACTTTTGGTCTGTACTGTATACCAGGATAAGGATGAGGGGTACCATGCATACCAGGATGAGGGATGAGGTGCCATGCATACCAGAATAGGGATGAGGGGTACCATGCATACCAGGATGAGGGGTACCATACATACCAGGATAGGGATGAGGAGTGTCATGCATACCAGGATGGGGGTGAAGGGCCCATGCATACCAGGATAAGGCTGAAAGGGCCATTCATACCAGGATTGGGTATGAGAGACCATGCATACCAGGATGAGGGGTGCCATGCATACCAGGATTGGGGGTGAGGGGTGCCATGCATACCGGGATTGGGGGTGAAGGGTGCCATGCATACGAGGATGTGGATAAAGGGTGTCATGCATACCAGGATAGGGATGAGGGGTGTTATGCATACCAGGATATGGATGAGGGGTGCCATGCATACCAGGATAGGGATGAGGGGTGCCATGCATACCAGGATAGGGATGAGGTGTGATAGGCATACCAGGATAGGATGGGGGCAGCACATAACAGCATGGGATAACAGGATTGGGGAGCACAAATACCAGGATGGGGGCAGCACAAATACCAGGATGTTGGCAGCACATACCAATAAAAATGCTCGCTACCCGGGCGTAAAATGGGTTCAATAGCTAGTATTGTATAAAGCCGGCAGCCATCACTCCTAACTCCTCCTAACACATGCATGTTCCATTTGGCTGAGCATGTGTGTGCTCATATCTGAGAAAAAGCATGAAGACCCCTAAACACATTAGTGCAAAGTCAGCTGAACCCGCCAATTTACTATATCTAACGTGTATTGTGGGTCTCTCAACCCATGACAAACTGCAACGTCCCATACTTTTGTTTTAAGCTTTTGCTTTGAGATAAGTCGCCCTTAGAAGGGCCTGGCAGTCAACTACTCCTCTTTCTCCTTAAAAACTGCACGCCTATTTAGGCAGAACCACCTACATGTGTATAGGGAGGACAGGCAAGATGGCTGACTGCCCTTCCTGCATTATACAAACATGACTTATATGTGTAGGCTCTGCTGTTTATGATTTTTGTAGGACTTTTACTGTTCCAATCAAAATTTTTGAACCCCCAATAAAAATTAGGTTTCTTTGCAAAATTCACAAAGTTTCTGCTGTTTCCAATAAACCAATCAAACAAGAACAGTGTAAATGAGGCAAAATAAATAATATAACATCACTACTGCATAAGAGGCCACTAATAATGGAGATTATACAGAAACTTTTATAGATTGTTCTTCTTTTTATTTTTCCATAAATGATGTTATTATCATGGAAGGTGATGGAGCAGATGATGATGATGACTCCACTCCTCAGGCCTCGGCTTGCACTTGTGCTGTTTTTAGAAATCCAGGTCTGCATCACACATGACGGAGAGGTGAAGAGCAGGAATGTTTTCCTGAATCCCTCTAGGATGTTCATCCTACAACACTGCGTTCAACCATATGGCCTTCTTTCTGTCCATGTCCAGGCAGGTGAAGGAGCAGCCGCTTCCTTCTGTCTATCCATGTCCAGGTGGGTGAAGGAGCAGCCGCTTCCTTCAGTATATCCATATCCGATTAATGAAGGAGCAGCCGCTTCCTTCTGTCTGTCCTTTTCCACCACATTGTAGATGAGTCGTCCAGATGGTGACATAGCAAGTATGACTGGAAGAATTCCTTCAATTTCAGCCAATAATTACTTACTATGTTGATCCAGAGGAAGGCGAAAAATAACCCCGAAGACTAGTTGTTGGATAATCCTCATATCAGGGGAAAAAAATTCCTTCCTGACCCCAAATATGGCGATCGGAATGAATCCCTGGATGGTTGGTGCTCTAATCTACTTGGATGTTATGTGGTGGAAGCTCGGTAGGTTTGTCAAAGTCCGGTTAATAAGAAAGTCCTGTGTAGTTGTATCGTCCGATTAAAGGTTCATTCCTAGATGTTGCTGGAATGGGGCTGATTTCTCTCAGCCTAATACT
Source organism: Phyllobates terribilis (assembly GCF_046119375.1). NCBI lineage: Eukaryota > Metazoa > Chordata > Amphibia > Anura > Dendrobatidae > Phyllobates > Phyllobates terribilis. The sequence goes on from NW_027362768.1 coordinate 315,500,565, forward strand.
CCTGTAAGAAGAGAAATATACACGTCTGAGAATCAGCCCCTCACATACAGTATATACTGTATACAGGGGGTGTAAGAATAAGGTGTATAGTGTGTATGTGTGTTACTGGGCAGTGATATAGATGTCCCTATATGATATACTTACAGAAGTCCCATGGGAATGGTGGATCGGCTGTGCCGGATTCCACTTTGCTCCAGTCTATGGAGTTGAAGAACGGATGGGATCTGATGGACGATATAATAGCCAATCGAGAAAATGGAATTTTGCAGAGGAGCTGGAAAATGAAAGAGACCATTAGTCATGATATTATGTATTATTAGTAGCAAGTTATTACACAATGTCTATGAACTGTCCACATCTTATGTTCATATCTTCTTATCACCCTCCATCATCCGTCTTCATCTGATCCTACTCACCCCTTCCATGATATCGATGGCATCAGGGCAGATGCTTGGTGGATAACAAGGAACATCATTCTGCAGTGATTCGCAATATTCCTCTTTTGAGCCGAGGCTATAGAACGGCTGATCACCTACAATCATCGTAAATAGTAGGGCGCCAAAGGAAAATGAGTCCACCTGATAGTTGTGGTCTTCTCCATACATTATCTGTGGGAACATGAGACAGGAAATGAGCTGAATACACTAGTGAGTGGATTTACCCACAGGCCATGAGGACCGATCTGTGATTAGATATGAGCAGGATACATAGGCATCAGAGTATTACTCAGTCCTATCAGCATCAATCAGACGGAGGTTCCTTACCTCTGGCGCAGCGTAACCAATAGAGCCTACTAATTCATTAAATGTTTCCTTCTCAAACACTTTTATTGCTGATGAGCCAAAGTCAGCGATTTTGATGTGTCCGATGTCATCTAGGAGAATGTTCTCAGGCTTCAGGTCACTGCAGGAAAAAGAGCAGATACTGATTGTGAGGAGGATAATTCATAAAAAGAACGTAATACAATAGATATGTAAGGAAGGAGACAACAGGGAGTCAGAGGTGATATATTTATGTCTGTAGCTGAACTGATTACCGATGTATGATGCCTTTTTCATGAAGATATTGGATTCCGCAGACCATCTCTGCTGCAAAGAGCCTATGGAGAAGAAAGTAGAGGATCAGTGGTTACACACACAATCATACAGAGAGCATGAGGAGATCACACACCTGTCCCTTGCACATGCACATCTTCATTTTCTCCTGTTGTCATTGTCCATTGCTGGGATTACAATGTACGGGCAAAAGCTTATTAGGATTCAGTTATAAGACATTTACCTTGTTGCCTTTATATCATAAGGCATTGATTTTTCCATGTGATCAAACAGGTCTCCTCCAGCCATGTAGTCCATCGCTATGATGTATTGATTAGGTGTCTCCATAAATCCCCGCAGAGAGGTTAGGAAACGGCACCCAGTGGCCCTTTTCAGGACTTCTATCTCAGTAATGACTTTGTCCTCAGCACGACGACTCTGGTCCATGATTTTGACAGCCAGCAGTTCTTCACTGATCGGATCTGATGCCAAGATGACCTGAAGGAAAATCACAACAGATCAGACCAAACTCTGTCATCCCACAGGAATCAGTCTAATGCAGAGCTGGATAATGTGCGTCTCACGGACCAAGACAGCAAAAAGGCTGTCCCAATGCCACCGCTATCCGCACATCCTCAGTATGCAGACACAGGTAAATACATTGGTGGAAGAGGGGCTGCCAGCTACTTCTTCCACCAATCAGCATGTGAGACAGCAGACGTGATGACTTCATTACATCGTGTCTGCTGTATGGAAAGTCAGTTCACCGGAGACAGGAGCAAAGTGTTGGGGGAACGGGACCGAGGTGAGTATGTGCTGGTTTCTTTTTTTCCCCCATATATGTATGAGATGTTTGCATGTATATAGGAGGCCATGAGGGGCTCATACTGTATGTAAGAGGCAATGTGAGGGCTCATACTGTAAATAGTAGGCAATGTGGCGGCTTATACTGTATATAGGAGGCAATGTGGGGGCTCATACTGTATTTAAGAGACAATGTTGGGGCTTATACTGTATATAAGAGGCAATGTGGGGGCTCATACTGTAAATAGGAGGCAATGTGGGGGCTCATACTGTAAATTTGAGGCAATGTGAGGGTTCATACCTTAAATAGGAGGCAATGTGGGGGCTCATACTGTAAATAGGAGGCAATGTGGGGGCTTATACTGTATATAGGATGCAATGTGGGGGCTCATACTGTATGTAGGAGGCGATGTGGGAGTTCAAACTGTATATAAGAGGCAATGTGGAGGCTCATACTGTATATAAGAGACAATGTGGAGCTCATACTGTATATAGGGGACAATGTGGAGGTTCATACTGTATAAAGAAAGGTAATGTGGGGCTCATATTTTATATAGGGTCTATGTGAGGGCTCATATTGTATATAAAGAGGCTATGTGGGGGCTCGCTCTGCATATAGAGAGGCTATGTGGAGGCTTAAGCTATATACAGGTGGCTATGTGGGGGCTCATACTTTAAGGGGCAATTTTGGGGCTCATACTGTATATAGAGGACTGTGTGTGGGCTCATACTGTATATAGAGAAGCTATGTGGGGGCTTACACTTTATGTAGGAAGTTGTGTGGGAGTTCATACTGTAAATAGGGCGCTGTTATTGGGCTCATACGGTATATAGGGGGTGTCAGCAATACGTAATCTTGCTCAATTTAAGTGATAATATAAAATACTAATTATAATTGTAATAAATATGTTAATTTTAATATTGAGCAGAATAGATTGGGGAACACGGAAGAGTAGAAATTCACACTTACTTTTCCGAAGCCTCCCTCTCCAAGATCTTCATGGAAATTGAGATTGGAAAGGTCAATATGATTTTCTGTGCCGACCAATTCTCTAAAGGGTAAAATACGGAAACTGGCTTCATCAAGGTCTTGTACTGGCATGACCGCTGTGCCGGAGGGTGTCTCAACGCTTCCATCTGCTGAGATGATAAAAGAGTTATTGATAAATATAAATACATTACATTTTTAATCAAATTTCTGTAATTAAGCTGAAAATGTCTGACATTTGTGCCCTGATTCATCCAAACTGTCGAATGTAGAAAAATTGTCCTGTTGCCCATAGCAACCAATCACAGCTCAGATTCCATTTTTTCACATTCTATGGAACAGTGAAAGCTGCATTGTGATGGGTTGCTGTGGCAACAAGGAAAGTATTTCTGCAATTTTGATAATCAAGGCCTGTCAACCCCCAGTCTATTATACTAAACTGTTTCATTCTTACCTGGAGCATCTTTATCCAGTGATGTGTGTGGTGGGGAAACAATCAGGTGTTTGGTCTCTGGGATGGAGATGTTCTCATCTGGTGACCTGGCCCTTTGTAATGCACCATTCCCATTGACAATGGGTTTGGCATAGAAAAGACGTCTCCTACATTGGACAACCCAGTCTCTGTTGTTTCTGATTCTCTTCTGGGCTGCCGCTCTTTGTAGGTTTTGAGCCTCTTGGCTTTCAGAACTGGAGAATGAGACATGTCTGGGTCTTCCTTGGCCAACCTCTTCCAGCTCTAATTCTACGCTGATGATATTTCTTCGCTTATTGAGGATGGCATCTTTGTTCCTCCTCCTAATTTCAGGGACAAGTTCTCCGATTTTTTTTATGGAGATAAGAATGGCCCTGTGAAGTTGATTATCTGCGGAGTCTGCAGAGTCAGATTCCATGAGGTTCTCCATTTTCCTTTTCTCTATAAGGATCTCGTGTCTCTTGATCTTTCTCATTTTCTCCAAATTCTGTCTTTTGGACGCCATTTCTGAGGCGTCAGTGTCCATGTCCAGTACTATAAAGTCTTTTCGCCCTAAAGCGAACAGTGGTTTTTGCTCTTCAGCAATTCCTCTCCTCTGTCTTAGAACCCGATATCTTTGGGCTCTTCTCCTCTCTTCCTCCATTATAAAATTAGCTTTTGCTTTGTTTACAATGAAACGCATAGCAACTACCTCACCCTCGAAAGTCTGCAAGGCAGTGACTTCTCCTCGGCCGGAACACTGGGATATAGAAGGTGATGATGTCATCATACCAATTATGACATGTATTTAATTGTGATGTCATCAGACTAGGGTCCTATTTTGCGTTCATGAGGTCTCAATGGAGACATTATACCAGGACTTTAGTTTGTATTTTTGTCATTAAATGAAGTAACACTTGTTAAATGGTGATCTTTTATCTCTATATTAGCAGAATCCTTCATTCTGTCTGTTTTTCTCCATATTCTTTTATTGTTTAATTCTGTCCAATTATTGTACATTTTGTCATCAGGTCCACAATCTCCATTTTGTGGGGTGTTCACATTTAGCGTTTAAGCTTCAGTTTATCCTCCTGGACATTACAGGAGAGCTGTACCTTCCTATATAATGTATTTTTGAACTGTTGACTCCTTTTTGCATTATGTGTCATAGAAGTATCAGGTGGTCTTTGTCATTTTATTCTAGTTCCACCTTGTGACCAGGGCCGGCTTTAGACAAATTGTGGCCCTAGGAAAAATTCAAAGTGGGGCCCCAGATTCTGAAATACTGCGCTAACAACAGCATTACAGTCAATTCAGTGCATTGAAGTGAGTTTTGAGCTAATAACAATGTCTTTAAGCGCCAAGAAGCCACTCAGAAGAAAGACAAAAGGAGTAAAACATATCACAAGGTTGTGTTCTTTGCTGACTACAAGCAGTTAAGCCACTAAAAACACAGTTTCACAGGTTTCCTCACTCTAGTTGTAGCCTACAAAGAACACAGCTTTGTAATATGTTTTATTTCAGTACATGAAAAAAATAATATGTGGAAAATATGTAAATCAAAAAATATTATTACAACGTTGAATTTTGCATTGAAGGCTTATTTGTCACGCATGCACAATATCATGCAATGTCTTGTGAATACAGTCTTGTCATCTATATGCTTAGTCCGAACAATCATATGTGTGAGATCTTTTCATTACCATCTGTAGATACTTAGAACTAAGTAAAGAAATAATAAAGTGCTGCTGAAACCAGCATAAATACAGCCATAGATATCATTTTACACTTTGCCAAACACAAATAATAAAAAATAACTTAACATCTCTTACAGGTTTAGTCAAAGGGATCCACAACTTAAATAACTAGAAAATGTTCAAGCAAATGGTTTCTAAAGGAGCCCTTACAGGTCTATGTAATAAAACTGGCATCATAGCGAATGCTTTCTAGAAGCGAACCTTTCTGGCTTTTTCTGAAGCAAAATCTTTAATTATTTTGGAGAAGTCCAGATTTCTACGAATGTCCCGCTCAATTACAACCTCAGCTAGACCAATAAAGCGATCTTGTAACATTGATGACCTTAAATTATTTTTTATCACTTTGAAAAGTGAGAAACTTCTCTCGCCTGACGCTACGGTCACAGGAACACTCATTAGGACACACAACTCCACACTAAGATTTGGGAACAAATCCAATAGGTTTGTACAGTAAATGTAAGTAAGCATGTTCAATGGTGAATGGGAAACATCATCTGGGATGCTCCTAATTGCTGAACACATTTCAAAATTCAAATCATTGAGATCAACATCACCCATTTCTTCTGGAGAGTGTTTGCAGCATTCTACAAGCCTCTGCTCATCTTTCACAGCTTCCATTTCCTCCTTCTTAAAAAGGAACCCAAAAAGGTGGTAAAAATCTTTCACCTGAGAAAATCTCTCAGTTATGACCACAAGTGTCGCATCAATCAAGGTTAAAGACAAAACCCTCTTCACCATTTCCTCGGGAGTGCTGGACGTTCATAATCAAACATTTTTCTTTTGTTTTGTTTTCTTTTTATTGGCAATGAAAACTCTACATCTGCTTCTTCAGCTATACTATTTGCAATATAATAACCTGATTCAAAACCATCTTCCCTGTAATCTTACAGAAAATGAAGTACAGATTCAGTTTCTTAAGTGTGTCCGTGCCAACTTTTGTTTTCTGAAAGATCTTGCTTGCACCATTAATATGTTATAAGACATCATACCAGGCAACAATGCAAGTGATGCAAACTGACCAGAAGAAATGTCATTCTTGGCCTCCGCAGCATTTACATCAGCTTTTTTTGATGCAGCATAGATGACAAGGTCTTCAAGTGCAGAACAAACTTCCCTTAGGTCGTAGCGAAGAACTTTTACACTGTCAATCCGACATTCCCAGCGAGTAGAAATAACTGTATAGCCCAAACATCAATGCTATTGTAGCGTCGGCGTCCCTGCCTCCTGCTAGGCCGGGACGCTGTTCCCCCCACCTCTCCGCTCCGTGCCCGGCGTCTTCCTCCCGCTCTGCTGGCAGCACGCGCTGCTTCCCGGCCACTGTGCTTAGGGCGCGCGCGCTACCCCTCTCTTAAAGGGGCCGCGCGCGCCGTCCTAAGGAGTCCCCGGCCAATGGCCGGAGGACCTCACCATATATAAGGCACCTCCTCCAAAATGGAGGTGCCCAAGCAATGTTGTTGCATAGCCTATCACTCTGCTTCAGCCCTCAGGTCCCGTTACCAGATACCTGCCAGCTACCTGCCAGTTACCTGCCAGATTCCTGCTTCATACCTGCCTGATACTTGTCTATCTACTTGCATTCCTGCGGTCCGACAGTCTGCCTACCAGCCCTGCCAGTCTGTCTATGGATCTGATTGCCCGCTCACCTGGGAGCGCTCATCTGCTACCTGCCTGCTAGCCTACCTGGAGGCTCTGCCGTCACGTGCTGTGACCACCTGCCTGTCCAGAGACTCTTACCCGCTCACCTGGGAGCGTCCGCCTGCTACCGGCCTGCTAGCCTACCTGGAGGCTCTGCCATCACGTGCTGTGACCGCCAGCCTGTCCAGAGACTCTTACCCGCTCACCTGGGAGCGTCCGCCTGCTACCTGCCTGCTAGCCTACCTGGAGGCTCAGCCGACACCTGCTGTGACCACCTGCCTGTCCAGAGACTCTTGCCCGCTCACCTGGGAGCGTCCACCTGCTACCTGCCTGCTAGCCTACCTGGAGGCTCAGCCGACACCTGCTGTGACCACCTGCCTGTCCAGAGACTCTTGCCCGCTCACCTGGGAGCGTTCACCTGCTACCCGCCTGCTAGCCTATCTGGAGGCTTAGCCGTCACTTGCTGTGATCACCCGCCTGTCAAGAGACTGTCCCCGTCACTTGCCGTGACCTCCTGCCCTTCTACCCAGAGACAGTCCCCGTCACTTGCCGTGACTACCTGCCCGCCTACCCTGGGAGCCACCCGCTTCCTTACAAGGACTGCCCCTTTGTATCGTTGCTCAGAGGTTCCACCTCCCAGACCCGTTACAGCTATGATGTGAGGGCGGAGGGAATCTTCCCACATTCACCAAATTATACCAGCTCTTAACAATCAGTATATATCATGAGGAAACAGAGTTATGATGGCAAAAAAATACATATTTTTTTTTATTAAAGACAAAATTCATATAGAAAAAAGACAACTGTAAATGTGCAAGGGACAGCAACAGGTGTGCAGCAAGTGGGTCCACAACCCAAAAGGAATGCCTAGTAAACATTGCAATTATAAAAGGTTGCAGGCATGAATCATAAAGTGCAGCACAGGTAGGGCATAAAACTATACACCTATATTAGCTAAATGCCAATGATAAACGTGTCCATGACATCCGTATCAATTACCCCATAACTAGGCACGCTAATAAGGTGATGGTCTTACCAGTGGTAAGGGCTGTGGGTGAACTGGCAGCACAGTGGGCGTAGTGGAGTACCCCGACGCACGTTTCGAGGCATCCGCAGCCGCTTTCTCAAGGGGCAGTGGCAAAGAAATTTTACTCTGTGAATCCAACATTCCCAGCGAGTATCAGACAGTGATTTGATGGTCAGGTTGGTTACATTTTTCTTTGAAGTTGCACATTGCAGTGTTGATGAGCTGAAGAGCACATACATTTTCTGCAATATTCCAAAGAATGTGACAGAGAGAACAGATGATTTAGCAGCATCAATGATGACTACATTAAGAGTGTGGCTACTTCAGGGCATATACAATGCTCTTTTATTCATGGCCGATGTAAATACTTTTATGGCCAAAAATGACAAAAGCATTTTCGGACTGATACCTTTATTGGCTAACCAGAAAAAATATATATGCAAGCTTTCAGAGCACAGAGGCTCCTTCTTCAGGCAGGATTGCAAATGAATTAATAAGACAAATGAATAAGGCATCATCCCTTACATCTCATGAACAAATGTCCTGCTGTAATATCTCTTAAATGTTGTGCCTCCTAAAACCAGGTGAGGAACAATCAGAGAAAGGTATAATAGAAACAAGTCACCAATTCTGCATTTATCACCCACTCCTGGTTTTGGCTCCCACTCCTGAGAAAAAATACTGACCAAATACTGATAGTGGGGCCAGAGCCTAACACTTGTTTTCCAATAGGCAAATAGTGCTCCATCCTTCCCGAGTCTCGCCGTATGGCTAAGCAGTACTGTACAGTCACATAAGGGGTATTTCTATGTTCAGCAGAAATTGTGGGACAAATTTTGCTGCAATTTTTACCGATTTTCCTTTATGAAATGTAAAATTTGGGGCTAAAACTAAATTTTTCTGGAAAAAATGTAATTATTTTTCTTCACTGCCCAATGGTATAAAATTCTGTGACACCTTTGGTGTCATTATCACTGCATCCCTAGATGAATTCATTGAGAGGTGAAGTTTGTAAAATGGGTCACTTGAGGGAGGTTTTGTAAATTTTTTTGGAAAATTGAGAAATTGTTGATCAACTTTTAACCATTCTGACTTCCTAACAAAAAAAAACATTTAAAAAACGATGGTGATGTAAAGTAGACATGTGGTAAATGTTAATTATTACCTATTTTGTCTGATATAACTATCTGGTTTAAGGGCATAAAAATTAAAAGTTTAAAAATTGTGAAATTTTCTCCAGAATTTCCCATATTTTCACAAATAAACACAAAAAATATCGCTCTAAATTTACCACTAACATAAATTACAATGTGTCGCGTTCAGGAGTTATTACCTCATAATGTGACACTGGCCAGAATTGTAAAATGTGGTTTGGACAGGAAGGTGAAAATAGGCTTCAAGGTGAAAGGGTTAATAACATCTCCCATTTGTTAACATTACATCAGCCTCATTTTTCCATTACTTTTTTATTTTGTTAGAATGTTATAAAGGTTAAAGCTTTAATAGCAAATTTAGATCTTTTCAAGAAAACTTTCAAAGCCTTTTCTACGGCCCTATTCAGGCTTGAAGCGACTTTGAGGGACCGAGTTATTGGGAGATTGGGAAGTGATACCATTTTAAAAACTGCACCCCTCAATGTTGCTGCTGTCAGAAAGTTTGTTAACCCGTCACGTGCTGCACAGAAATTTACACAAAGTGCAATAAAAAAATTAAAAATGTTTTTTTTTCCACTAAATCATTGCTTTAGACTAAACCTAGGCAAAGTGCGGCCCATGAACAAAGGAGGAGAACAGCTCAGCATATATTGCAAAAAGTATTTATTTAGTAATACACAATAAAAACACAAATAGGAAATCAGACAATGTGGTAGTGTCAGACGGTAAAGTGCTTACAGGTCTGGTAAATATATTATAATATGCTTGTAATATATCCGTGAAATTACACAATTGCACGTTGCCCACAATGATATAAATAATAATAAGTTTAAACAAGTGAACTAGGATAGAAATCACAGGATTAACACATATAACATGATCCCACTGACTGCTAAATGAAAGGGGATGGGGGTGAAACAATGTTCTTAGTATTAAGCTATGTGCCCATCTCTAAAGCCAAAATCATGTTACAACCAGCGGGATAATTACCTGACAGGGAAGCACAGCACGGGCGGAAGTAAGAACGTGGTGAGGGTGATAGCCCAACGTACGTTTTGCGGCGTCCCAGGCCGCTTTCTCAAGGGCAAGAAGTGATGTCCTCATAGTGACCCAAGATGCATATATATTCATCTCTCCCCTTAGAATCTGGAGTGCAGACAGCTGGTCGGCGATGCACACACCGGGAAGTGGCCAGCTATACCGGGGGTGTGCCTCGCGGATCACATGATGTGGGGCCAGTATGCCACACACGGCGCATGCGCACGGCTCAGGGAGCACACCGCGCCCAACCGTCAAACCGCAGAACCGCGCATGCGCGGAAAGGAAGTCCCGCGCAGGGCGGCCCCCGGACTGCCAGGCGCGCGCTCGCCGCAATCCCCACTGCGAGCACGCGCTCAGTCACGTCAGGAAGCAGCATAGCAGCACTCATTGTAAAAGAATTAGGATAAACAGGGAGAGCAGCGGTGAGACAAAGAGGGAGCCTAATGATCATAGATGGAAGAAGGGCCAAAGTAATAGATACTGCATACAGCAAAGTTTTTTTCCATGAAAAATACATATAAATCTAAAAAATCACATATTTATAATTAGCAGCAATTGTAGATCCTAATGATCATAACTCCCGTCTAGGCATGAGATCCAATGTGTATATCCAAGTCTCACTGATCTCCAGACACAAGTGGGGTTATAAGGACTTTCATAAGTATGGACTAATAAAAGAGGTAAAGAAACAAAAGAAAAGACAATGATTAAAACCATTGGAATTAAAATCACATGAAAAATAATAATTCCTCTTATAATCACCCAACCCACATGTGTAAGTACATACATGTGGGGATAGAGGTATACAGGATAAACTTACAGCTACAAAAATGAGTGCAGCCCATGTACGGCCCTCTGGCTGTTCCAGTCCAACTCACTGACCTAGACAACTACAGGGCTGAAAACACTGGCCCACAGGCCGCACCATTCGACCACCTGGAGTCCCGATATCACAGCTATCTGCCTCCTCAAGAAGCAGATAACTGTCAACACAATGGTGGAGGATGGAGCTGCTGGTTCCTCCTTCCACCACTCAGTTTATGGGACTCAGACAGCAAATGTGATGATGTCATTACTAGTGATGAGTGAGCCCTAAAAAACTCGGGTGCTCTTTGCTCGGGTCGAGAAAATCATAATGCTCAGATGCTGAACCCGAGCAACGAGCCCAATGTAAATCTATGGGAAACTCGAGCATTTTTCCGGTGGTTCCCCCCGCAGAGATGTGCAGAGGGCCTAAAAATTGCCCTAAACAATGGGAACAGTGCTGAAATGACATGGGAACTCAGGCATCTCTGACTCCCAGGTCACTGCAGTGAACAATGTTGTCAGAGTATTACGCCACTTTTACGGACCAACAATAAAACATACAAAAACTAAACCAAAATGGATGTTCCTGGAAAAAATGTTAAGGGACATTCTTTCCAGGGTAATGACTTGTATATAAGGGAAAAAAACAAACACAAAAACAAAAATGCTCCTTTACACCTTGGGCTATGTTCACACGTAGCGTTTTTGATGCGTTTTTGCACTTTTGCATTGCTTTCAATGGTGAAAAATACATTCACCAGTAAATGTCATTTTAACATTTTACTATCTTATCTGGCCATGTGGTGTGTGACACATCATCAGACACATCCATACAGTGCTGAAAAGACATGGGAACAATATATGGAAGACCCCTGGAAGCATCTCTGACTCCCAGGTCACTGCCCAAAACTGTGGCCATCAGACGTGATCCTATATTACTGCGGTAAAAATACAGACATTTTTGGCAACGTGACAAATATTACACCCCATTTAAAATGGGCAAGGCGCGTGGCAAGGGATGGGGAAGTGGACGTAATGGTGATGGTGCACCCAGAGGCCGAGGCTGTCGGCAAGATGAAACTGTGCCTACTAAAAAAGCACAACATCGCCATTGGATTCAATGGGGGGCAAAACCAAACACATACACAACACCTTCAAACGGGCCCAAAAGCTGCCAAAACACATCAAATTAGGGGCAGAGACCAGGAAAGTGGCATCAATTGACCCAGAGTACAAGTAATATAATTATTATTATTTATTCTTATAGTGCCATTTATTCCATGGCGCTTTACATGTGAAAAGAAGTCACCGACTGCTATAAGAGGAGAGAAGATCCTACCCGTGAGGGCGCACAAACAATCGACAAGGGATGGGTGAGGAAACAGTAGGTGATGGTAGAGCTGATCGTGCAGCGGTATGGTGGAGCGAAGGTTACTGAAAGTTGTACGCATATCGGAAGAGATGGGTGTTCAGGTTCCTTTTGAAGGTTTCAACAATAGGCGAGAGTCTGATATGTTGGGGTAGAGAGTTCAAGAGTAGGTGGGAAAATGCACGAGAGAAATCTTGTACAAGTGCTTGTGACCAGGGACGGTACATCTCACTGACGGCACACTGGGTTAATATTGTGGAAGCCGTGACCCAGTTGCACCCTGGGACTAAACATGTCTTCCCGACACATAGAATTGTGGACTCTGGGTTCAATCAAGCTTCAACACAATGTTCACAAGGTCTCCTACACAATGAGCAAATTATTCATGATGATAGACGCCACCGTCTCCTTAGCTTGCTGATGGTACTTTTCTGTGGGAATGAGCTTGTCTCCAACCAGTCTGGAATATTTCTAGTGAATTCAGGCACGCCATGGTTTGCTATTAGCATCTAGTACCAGAAGCGAAAACATCCACAATTTTATTCTCAGAAATTTTATTTGGTAGACTGAGTGGCTGCCCAAACTTTAGTCTCTCAAAAAGGAGCTGAAGACACTGAGTGGCAGAAGGTGCAAGTTTCTCCAGCATGTTAGACATCAGAGGGAGAACAGAGAGGGCAGCATGGTGGCTCAGTGGTTTGCACTGCAGCCTTGCAGCGCTAGGGTCCTGGGTTGAAATCCAACCAAGGACAACATCTGCAAGGAGTTTGTATGTTCTCCCTGTGTTTGCATGGGTTTCCCCCAGGCTTTCTGGTTTCCTCTTCAGTATAAAAAGCAGCCACTGAGTGTCCAGGAATCTTCACACAGACTTTTCTTATACAGGGCTGCTTCTTGACAGGGTTGGACGGGCCCACTAGAAAACAGAAGAATCCTCCAGCGGGCCCTGGCTTCTCCTTCAGGAGAGTTCATAGTGCAAACCTTGCAGCTGCTATGGGGCTATTGAGTGGGGGAGAAAGGTGGGCCCTCAGAATCAAATCCTCTGGTGGGCCCAATGTTCTTCAGTCTTCACAGCCATATTTTTTAGCTCAGTGAAAGGACTGGCATAGAGGGAAACCGTATCTACTCCGGCTGTCATTTCTCCCAGGAAGTCCTCTAATGCAGCTTGTTCCATAAGCAATGGCAGCCCGTCCAAAATCAGCTCACACTTCTCGGTGGTGCTTCGACACACAAAGATCTTTCTTTACGCCTTGAATTTCATGACAACAGAGTTGAGCAATGGCCTGATCTACAATGCATTTTGAGAAATAACGCGTAAAATCACGTCCAATCCACAGCAAAAATGGAGCCATAGAGTGCCCGGAAACCTTCACCTAGACTTTTCTTAGCCAGGGCTGCTTCTCAGCAGGGTTGGATGGGCCCACCAGAGAACCAGAGACTCCTCCAGTGGGCACTGGCTTCTACTTCAGGAGAGTTTATAATGATGATGATGATAGAGACCACCATCTCCTTAGCTTGCTGCTGGTATTTTTTTGTGGGAATGAGCTTGGCTCCAACCAGCCTGGAATATTTTCAGTCAATTCAGGCACGCCATGGTTTGGTATTGGCACCGAGTACCAGAAGCGAAGCCATCCACAATTTCCTTCATAGGAATTTTATTTGGTAGTCTGAGTGGCTACCCAAACATTAGTTTCTCACAAAGGAACTCAAGACATTGAGTGGCAGTAGATGCAAATTTCTCCAGCATGTTAGATATCAGAGGGAGAACAGAGAAGGCAGCACAGTGACTCAGTCATTAGCACTGCAGCCTTTCAGCGCTGGGGTTCTGGTTCCAAATCCCAGCAAGGACAACATCCTTTAAGGAGTTGTTTACTACTTTTATATTCCACGCGGCACCCCCGCCGATCAACTGTTATCGGTGCCGGCGGCGGCTGCTGCCAGCCGGAAGTGCTTACCTGAGGGGCTCCACCATCAAGTGGTAGTGGCCGCTGCGGTGTACTGCACATCCGCCTCCTATTCAATTGAATATAACAGCTGATCGGCGGGGGTGCCGCGTGCGGGACCCCGGCTGATCATACATTGATGCCCTATCCTACGTATAAGATAGGGCGTCAATGTAAAAGTATTGGATAACTTCTTTAAGGAGTTTGTATGTTCTCCTCGTGTTTGCGTGGGTTTATCCCAGGTTCTCCGGTTTGCTCCTCAGTAAAAAGGCAGCCATACAGTGTCCAGGAACCCTCACACAGACTTTTCCTAGCCAGGGCTGCTTCTCAGCAGGGTTGGACGGGCCCACCAGAGAACCGGAGACTCCCCCAGTAGGCCCTGGCTTCTCCTTCAGGAGAGTTCATAATGCAAACCTTGCAGGTCGTGATGATGATAGAGGCCATCATCTCACTAGCTTGCTGATGGTACTTTTCTGTGGGAATGAGCTTGTCTCCAACCAGCTTGGAATATTTCCAGTGAATTAAGGCACTCCACGGTTTGGTATTAGCAACCAGCATCAGAGGTGAAGCCATCCACAATTTCCTTCACAGGAATTTTATTTGGTAGACTGAGTGGCTGCCCAAACTTTAGTTTCTCACAAGGGAGCCAAAGACACTGAGTGGCAGTAGGTGCAAGTTTCTCCAGCATGACCTGTTTGTTAGATATCAGAGGGAGAACAGAATTTGGCATTGCCAAGGCACCAGAGTCTGTTTTTTTTTTTTACTAAAGACCCTGCTGTGTTTTTATATATATATATATATTTTTATGTCTCTTCAAATGTGTATTGGAGTGCGTCCTAATTTTTGGCAGCCCTTGACATTGCTGCATATACGCAATAACAGTATAGGAGAGCCACTCTTTAATAATTGGTAGAACAATTCAAATAGATTCTATATTCTAGAATATTACCTGTCTTATCTGAAATTCGTTTACGGGTGAGGTATCACAGTTTGGATAGCATATTACACCGACCGGTATTAGGTATTATTGCCTAATACTGCATGCTGCTTGTGCTGCCGAAAATTCTTTATTTTTTTCCAGAAAAATCCATTTTAGTTTGGTTTTTGTATGTTTTATTGTCAGTCCGTAAAAGTGGCGCAATACTCTGACAACATTGCAATAGTTATCCTTGGCAGGAGAAGATAGAAGGAGGAAAAAGAACAGAGAGCGTTGTGTAACACTGTGGAGAGGTGAAGTGTATGTAATGAACTCACCCAAAATGGTTGTGCTGGACAGACACAACACTGGCAGAAAATTTAGAAGAGGACTGGAGTTTCTCCTCCGGTATGCTGCTCATCCAATGTCGTTGTACTGTGCTTTTCCTGGCCCTGAAGCCGCTCCACTTGGAGGTATACAAGGAGAGAAGAACTTGGGATGGCGCTTCCGTTTGAATGTGGAGATCAAACAGTCCATATATCAAACCACATTTACCATAAAAAACTTTTAAAAACACAATGCGCTTCAACTTCCATGAGTCTTCATCAGGTGTAAAAGAAATAGTGACACATAGAAACTTTTATACCTTATACTTAATTAGTTGTGGGTGGAGTGTTCATAAAAAACTTTTTACAGTCTTTTACAGTCTTCATCAGGTGTAAAAGAAATAGTGACATACAGAAACTTTTATACCTTATACTTAATTAGTTGTGGGTGGAGTGTTCCACCCACAACTAATTAAGCATACAGTAAGGTATAAAAGTTTCTATATGTCACTATTTCTTTTACACATGATGAAGACTCATAGAAGTTGAAACGCGTTGTATTTTTAAAAGTTTTTTTATGGTAAATGTGGCTTGACAGCAAAATCTGTTTTTAAAACCAATAAATCTAATATGGATATATGAACTGTCTGAACTCTGACAACATTGTTCACAGATATGCTATTGGTCAGCGACCAACTGTGGATAGGTTTGAACACACGACTGCCATACTGTAAATGAATTATAATATCTGACACATTCCCATAAATTTCCGTATTATTGCGGCAGTAATATGGGATCACGTCTGATGACCACGGTTTCAGTCAGTCGCCTAATAGTATGGTATTTGTCAGTGACCAAGTATCAATAGTTTGGAACAACATACACCTGGCAGACTTTAAATGGAGTGTAATATCTGACACGTTTCTAAAAATTTCTGTATTGTTACGGTAGTCATATGGGATCAAGTCTGATGGCCACGGTTTCAGGCAGTCACCTAATAGTATGGTATTTGTCAGCGACCAAAACACAGCTGGCTGACTTTAAATGGAGTATAATATTTGGCACGCTCCACAAAATGTCTGTATTATTACCGCAGTAACATGGGATCACGTGTGATCATGGAAAAGTTTCTCTGCTTCTACAATACAGTATTGCAAATATAATCAAAAAATCTGGCTGTATTCTGCTAACAAGCAAATTGAGCAGTAATATGGTGTACTCTGTATTGCTTTTTAAGCAAATAATCAGGATAAGGAGCAAAAAGAAAATAGTCTGGTACTGTAGGGCTATGGATATTTGTAACAGCAGCAGCAGACAGAACATGCAATAGACCCTATTGTGCTGTATACACTGCCACAAACCTTACCTGCCTAACTCCTGCTATCACCACTGAATACATGCAGTTGGATTAGTCCTCAGAAGGACTGTAAGATCAGATGGACATATATCTTGTTGTGGAATACCTATACATAACTAATAAACCACCAATTCTGTCACTCACTCAGCAGCACCTCTCCCTACTCTGCCTGTTTCCGGGGTACATTGGCACAAGTATAGGGTCACCAGGTCTGATATAGACCTGATGACGCTATGCGGCCAGCCAATCACTGTGATGCCACAACCAACATAGCTACGGCATTACAGTGCGTGGCAAGCAATCCCTGCATTTTAATTAACTGTCTAAAGAGCGCCAAACATGCAGGGAGGCAAGCTGAAATACTCGAGGAGCGCCTGACGCACCCCCTGGGCCGTGGGGTACTCGGCAGCCGGGCCTCTGGTTGCTTGGGGGATATCATGGTAGCTGGCCCGGTCCGTGACCCAGGGCGGTCAGTATAAAGGGGAAAATATTGGGGGATTTGGGAAAGTGTTCGTGACGCCACCTGTGGAATGCGGCTAAAGGGTGCCGCCGCTGCGGAGCAGTCCTCTGGAGCTGGTGTTACGGCGGCAGGGATGGTGTGGCTCTCCACAGGAAGAGCTAGCTCCAGGGCAGCGTGGGGTGTAATGGATGGTTGTGCTGGGCGTTGTGGTGCAGAGAGGGAATGGTGGCGCAGAAGGAATAATTGGACAGAGGCGGTGCGGTGCAGTCTTCCGTGTCTTTACTCACAGTTCTTTAGTTCCTCAGGGTGCACTGTCAGATTGCAGCCTCCCGCATCGCGCTGCATTCACCAGGCAGGGGCTCAGCTCTTCCTCAGGTAGATCAGGGGTACCTGGCAGAACCCCACTTTCACGTGTTCCTAGCTAGACTTCACGCTGGGTCTTTCTCCCTCCTGCCCTGCGCTGCCCACTCTCAATCCCGCTCGGGTGCTCTGAAGTCCCTCCTGTACGTCGGATCCCGGACCTGCTTGACCCTCCTGGGGATTAGAATGCGGCTTACGATCCCTCTGTCTTCTGACAGATTCTGGGCGTACGGGTGCCGTCCTGCACTCGCCGTACCCCCTAGGATCCCTTCTTAGAACGGAGCCTACTCCCTGCTCCCCTTCTGGGCCTCCAGTCTTGGCCCTACTTGTGGAGCAGAGCTCCTAATGAGACTCTGCTCCCGGACTGTTCTTCTGAACTGTCCTGAGCTGTTCTTCTGAACTGCTCTCCTCTACTAATCTATCTGTCCTGCCACCCTAATATGGCTTCCGTATATATACTCCTACTAAAGTGCTCCTTCTAACTACTTCCTCCACCCACACCCACTACTGGTTCCCCCTACCTTTGGTTCCCCCCACTCCAGCCAGGGTCATGGCTCAGCAGAAACATACATTGTGTCTTGCCCCTCCAGCTGACCTGGAGCAGTGTAGTGTTGGATGCAGGTGTTTTGGGTTCCGGGCAGCACTCCCTCCTTACCTCAGAGAAGGAGATACCACACCTCTGGGTGAGGTGCAGTACCCCTGTGGCGACTGAATCCTCAGGGGCGCCACACGCCGAGCATGTCGAGCAGTGAGATGCTCGGGCGAGCACCGAGCAGTGACGCGGACGCTCGCTGATCACTAGTCATTGCATCGCGTCTGCTGTGTGGTGCATCGGTTTACATAGTAAAGACCAGAGCAGCGCCTGGTGAAAGGGAACAAGGTGAGTATGTGCTATAATGAAAAATAACATGTTTTCCTGTTTCCACAAAAATGTTATTTTGTCTAATTTTTTTCATTTTCACAAAGGTAATTGGAGAAGATGGAACCTATAATTTATTATGCAATTTCTCCTGAACGTGACAATATCCCATATGTGGTCAATAATTACTGATTAGGTACATGACAGGGCTTGGAATGGATTGCAGATGTCATGTCACGTTTGCTCGGTCAGTGAGGTGCTAAAACAGTGGAAACCTCTCACAAGTGACTCCATTTTAGAAATTAAACTCATCAAGATATATATCTTGGCTTGTGGTGAGCATTTTTAAACCTTAGATGCTTCACTTAATTTTAGAAGATTGGGCGATAACCATGAAAAATTAAAATTTTCCTACTAAAATGTTGCTTTAACCTCAAATTTTCCATATCACAAGAGGTAATAAGAGAAAGAAGACCCCACAATTTGTGATGGAATTTCTCCACAGTGATGCCCCTATAAATGGAAACTGGATACAATTTTTTCAGCTTGGTTGAGAGGGTGCGCTATTTGACTTTTGGAGTGCAATTTTGGCTGGAATAGATTGCTGATGCCATGCACATTAGCAGAGCCCCTGAGGTGGCAGAACAGTGAAACCAACCCCCTCACCATAAATTACATCATTTTGGAAACTATACCAATGAAGGAGTTAATGTAGGAGTGTAGTGAGTATTTTTAACCTACATGTACCTCACAGAATGTTATAACATTGAGCCGTGGTATTCAAAAAATAGAATTTTACAACTAAAATGTTAAACTACCTGTAAATATTTCATTCTCCTAAGGCATAATGTGTAAAATAGATCCCACAAATTGTTTTGAAATTTTTCAATGCAGTGATAACCGATTTGGAAGTTGGGTTGTGTGTAGTCCAGGTCCAGCAAATGTTCAGCCATTTTGGCTTTTATTCTTTTAATAATTTTCTTGATTTTCTGTTGTACATTTTGACAGTCATTAAGTAACAAACAAGTGTTCTCTTCTGTTAGATAGATACAGTTGAAACCAGAAGTTTACATACATTATATAAATAGACAGATATGCATGTTTTTCTCAATATCTGACATGAAATCAGAGTAAACCTTTCCAGTTTTAGGACAATTAGGATTACCATAATTTTTAATATTTGCCAATTGCCAGAATAATGAGTGAGAGAGAATGTTTTAAGGCATTTTTATTACTTACTGCAAAGTCAAAAGTTTACATACATGTCATTAGTATTTGGTACCATTGCCCTTAAACTGAATGACTTAGGTCACATGTTTGGGATATCCTTCCACAAGCTTCTCGCAATAGTTGGTCAGAATTTGGCCCATTCGTTCTGACAAAACTGGTGTAACTGATCCAGGTTTGTAGTTCGCCTCGCTCGCACCTGCCTTTTCAGCTTTTCCCATCTATTTACAATAGGATCAATAGGATTGAGATCAGGGCTTTGTGATGGCCACTCCAAAACATTGACTTTGTTATCTTTAAGCCACTTTGTTATCATTTTGGCAGTATGCTTCGGGTCATTGTCCATTTGGAAGACCCATTTCCGCCCAAGCTTTAACTTCCTGGCTGATGTCGTGAGATGTTGCTTCAGTATTGCCACAAAATCTTCTTATCTCATGATGCCATCTATTTTGTGAAGTGTACCAGTCCCTTCTGCAGCAAAACAACCCCACAACATAATGCTGCCAACCCCATATTTCACAGTTGGGATGGGGTTTTTAGGCTTCCAAGCTCCTCCCCTTTTCCTCCAAACGTAATGATGGTCATGATGCCCAAAAAGTTGAATTTTAGTTTCATCAGACCACAGGACATGTCTCCAAAAATAAGGTCTTTGTTCCTGTGTGCATTTGCAAACATTAATCTGGCTTTTTTATGTTTCTTTTGGAGTAATGGCTTTTTCATTGCAGAGTGACCTTTCAGCCCATGTTGATACAGTATTCGTTTCACTGTGGATATTGACACAATCATACCAGCTTCCACCATCATCTTCACAAGGTCTTTTGCTTTTGTCCTTGGGTTTATATGCACATGTCGGACCAAAACAGGTTCATCTCTGGGACACAGAACCTGTCTCCTTAATGAGCGGGATGATGTCACTCCAGGTATGGGAAAGACTTAGTGTAACACAGAGGGAAAAGGGAAAGGGAGCCCAGACACAAGGGAAAGGGGGAAATGGAGACCTCCTAGTCTGGTCTAGCGTCACCCTGTCTCAACTACCATCCCTATATTGCCTCCTCAGCAATCGCCGCACGCGTGCCTCGCCCTACTTTCCCTGGTGTATGGCTACGGCTAAGGATGGGAGGAGATTAGCACTAGTCAACCTCCACTAAACACTATAGACAACATTGGACATTCCCATCTTGTTTGTACTTGTGTATAATTGTTTGTACAGATGAACGAGGAACCTTGAAATTGTCCCTGTAGCATGTGTTCCTAGTAATGAGTTCATATAGCTGATAGCATAAATTTATCCTGCAATGACTTAGTCCGGACATTAGGGGTCAGCAACACAAGTAAAGAAAAATCCGGGAATCTGAGATCCAGGAAGACCTCTAAGGGCCGAGACGTGTCTGATGTCCAGAGACGCTTGGAGCTTGCAGAGACTTGAGCCGGACGGTGTGTCCAAGAAGAAGGTGTGCCTTGTGAGTAACTGAGATATGTGACCGGTCACAAACTGTGTAGTTAGCTATGGAAAGCTAGTTAGTAATCCCAGTAGTGCTGAGAACTGCCTGGTGTATATCACTGCTGATGGACTGGTCAGGCTTGATCCAAAGATTGTGAAAGATCTGATATAACAAGACTCTGTGTGCGTGGATACTACAAAGGAGCCCTGTTGTGAACTATACATTGAGACTGAGATCGATTCTGATTCCTGCCTGCACCGGGATGTGCTAGAGAACTTGATGAGAAGGAGAAGCTAATTAAACCATGTGGCCGGAGAGCAGGGTCTAATGAAAGGTTTAGTTTGTTAATTGCTTGTGTATATAAAGTTAGAGATTTCTCTTTGCTCTTGTAGGAAGAGAAACTGTACACTGTATAGACAACGCGTTGGTTAAACATAGAGTGTTTATTAAGGGGAAAAACAAGGATACCTGGATCCCATTGTATTAGTGTGGGAGGGGGGTGTAAGGTTATATTCCTGGGAGGACCACGTACCACGTCCGTGGTAACATCCTGGGTAGGCCGTGTACTGAATAAGGGTTTGAGAGGCGTAGCCCAGGGGTAGTTTGGCTAATTCCTGCGAGACTGGCACTTGGGCTCTCTCGGGCTGCATAACTTGTATTTTGTATTCGTGGTTGTTGTGGCCCATACTTTGTAGAAAAGTTCAACCCTGTTATTTGTTTGACAAGTGTCAAGAAAATTGATTTGCCACTACGCTGAGGTCAGAGTCATTCATAGCATCGCCGTATCCCTCATACACATTCCACCAGCGTTTCGGACGTTACATCCCCAAGGATGAGACAGACTAGTGCAAGTTCACAATTCTCTTCCTGATATATTGGCTGATTTCTTTAGACTTTCCCATAATGCTACACACAGAAGCAGTGTTTCAGGTCTGCATTAAAATACATCCATAGGTGTGTGTCTAATTAACTCAGATGTTGCCAAAAAATCAGAAGCTTCCAAACACATGACATCATCATATGGACAGTCCAGAATTGTTTAAAGGCATAGTAATCTGTGTATATAAACAATATAGTGTATGTAAACTTTTGACTTTGCAGTAATTAATAAAAATGCCTTAAAACATTTTCTCTCATTATTTTGGCATTTGGCAAATATTAAAAATTATAGTAATCCTAATTGACCTAAAACAGGAAAGGTTTATTCTGATTTCATGTCAGATATTGAGAAAAACATGCATATATAGTGTAAGTAAACTTCTGGTTATAACTGTATCACTTATTACTTCATGGTGCACGTGTGTCATTACACGGCAGCCAATTCTGAACAAGCTAAGCTGCAGTGTAAAGCATGTGTGAGTTACAGAGCAGCCCCCTGGACCACTAATGAGACTACAGATGGATTTCAGACCACCCTGACTCTAGTCGACAACAATGCTGCAGTCATGAATGATAGCGCTGTCCTAATGGAGTAACGCTGGGGTGTCCTCTCCTCTAGGACTGTAGCGACGTGTGTTGAGCACAATGATGAATTCCAATGTGAAATATCAGCCAACACTTCTGATTAGGAATCCTGCTCCTCTGTTGGAGGCTTTTATGACCAGTACATTTTCAGATGTCAGTCTAATCTATTCATTTTTATTTTTGCTCTGGGGATTGAACACTATGATAAAGAATGTGGCTGGGCAGATAAACCAGACCACAGATCAGTGGTCAGAGCATTCACAGGACAGTGTCACAGGAAGCGCAATTTACAAAAATACTGTTCCAAAACTCCTGCAGATTCTGGTGTGGAGAGAACTGACATATTTGCTGCTCGCCTTCTTCTCTACCATGTATGTGGAACCCGTCAGCTCTGCACACACAGTGAGGAGATTATCCCGACCTTTACAGCAGGCCATACATCTATAATATAACTGGAGATGCATCCCTCTGTCTGAAGCCGTTATAGACTGCGCAAACGCGACACACCAGTCTGGCTCCAGACAGAAGATCGCATGGAGCCGTTACAAGTAAGAGGAGTGTATAGTGCCAGAGATCGCGGTATGCGTAGACACTGAATGCATACCGCGATCTCCGGCGCCACACTTACATACTTACCTGACTGGGAGGAGCGTTGCCGCGGAGCCTCTCTTCTCGCCGGAGACCGGGGCAGGAGTGAGGCGTCGGAATCAGCGCATGCGCCTAGCGCTATCCGGCACCATTTTACTGAAGACACGTTTGCAGTGTGTCTTCAGCAAAATGGCGCCGGACAGCGCGGTATGGGCACGCGCGTACTTGGGCGCCGCACTCCTCCTCTGACCTCCGGCAGAATGGGACACAGCACTGGAGCACAGGGATGAAAGGTGAGTATAACTGTTTATTTTTTTTGTATGTGTGCAGGGTGAGAGGGATGAGGGGTGCCATACATACCAGGATTGGGGAGATAGGGTACCACACATAGCAGAGGGGGGCATGCATACCAGGATTCAGATGAGGGGCCATGCATACCAGGATAGGGATGAGGGGTACCATGTATACTAGAGTAGGGATGAGGGGTACCATGCATACCTGGATAGGGATGAGGGGTACCATACATACCAGAATCAGGATGAGGGGTACCATATATACCAGGATGAGGGATGGGGTGCCATGCATACCAGGATTGGGGATGAGGAAGCCATGCATACCAGGATGAGGGATTGGGTGCCATGCATACCGGGATTGGGAGATGAGGAAGCCATGTATACCAGGATGAGGGGTTGAGTACTATACATACCAGGATTGGGGGATGAGGGGTGCCATGCATACCAGGATTGGGATGAGGGGTGCCATATGACTCGCCCCCTGGGCCGTGGGGCACCCGGAACCGGGCTTCAGTGCGATGATGGGGGTAGTAGTGGCAACCCGATCCCGTGGCTCAGGGTGGTCAGACCAAATGCTGTGGCAGTCTATTTGTAGGGTTATGAATGTCCGACTACGCCACCCGTGGATTGCGGTCAGGGATGACCGCCGCTGCAAGGCAGACCGCTGAGGCTGATGTTGGTATGCAGCACAAGGATAGGATAACTCCCCACGGGAAGAGTGTAGCCTCAGGGCAGTGTAATAGGATGCTGGGGGTGATGGTGCAGGCCGCAATAATAAGGGTTCAGAGTCTGCTTCAAACAGTCCAGGGTCTTTATTGTAGTTAGTACTAATGACCCGACAGGAGTACAAGTAGGAATGGGCCTGGGTGTCTGAGAGCATTCGGGCAAGCCCCACTGGTCAGGGTGAGTGGGTAGGCCTACCGTTCTCTCTCTGCCCTTGCTGACTATCCCCCTTTTCGTGGTGTGATAGCCCACGTCCCTGGGCTGGCCGTGTACTACGCCTGTATGGCTTGCGACTCGGGCCTTAGGTACCTGTTGCTTCTCCGTGCTGTACCGGTCCCTCTGTGTGGCGGAGCCTTCAGGCATCTCAGGCCAAGGGACCTGAAATCCCTCGCGGGTTGGCTATCTGCTGCCGGGCTTGCAACCCTGACAGCCTCGGACCCCAGTGTCCGGTTGTGTAGTTCTCTCTCAGCCAGGACCGGCTCTCGACGCCTCTGTCCCTGGCTTGCTGTTCCTCCTCTGCCTCCCGGACTCCTCAGCTGCTGCTGACCTGTTCCTTTCCTCTGGGAATCCTTCTGGATGCTTCAGAAGTGGGTCCTGGTCTCTCTAACCCTGCCCTCAGTTCCAGCTTTTATAGGGGCAGCCTGCTCCCCCTACTGGCCTGGGACAGGAGGTGCTGCATGCTAATGGTCCCTGACCAGGGAACCTCCTTCCTGCTCTCAGACACAGCCTTTAATATTTGTGGCATCCAGGCCTGGGGTGACACACATATACACCAGGATGAGAGATGGGGTGCCATGCATACCAGGATTGGGATGAGGGGTGCCATGCATACCAGGATTGGGGATGAGGGGTGCCATGCATACTGTAACGGATCTGGGAGGTGGAACCTCTGAGCTACTATACAAAGGGGCAGTCCTTGTAAGGAAGCGGGTGGCTCCCAGGGAAGGTGGGCAGGTAGTCACGGCAAGTGACAGGGACAGTCTCTGGATAGAAGGGCAGGAGGTCACGGCAAGTGACGGGAACAGTCTCTTGACAGGCAGGTGGTCACAGCAAGTGACAGCAGGGTAGGAGTCTCTAGACAGGCAGGTGGTCAAGGCAAGTGACAGCAGGGTAAGAGTCTCTAGACAGGCAGGTGGTCACGGCATGTGACGGCAGAGCCTCCAGGTAGGCTAGCAGGCGGGTAGCAGGTGAGCGCTCCCAGGGGAGCGGGTAAGAGTCTCTCGGCTGGCTGGCAGGTGGTCACGGCAAGTGACGGCAGAGCCTCCAGGTAGGCTAGCTGGTGGGTAGCAGGTGAGTGCTCCCAGGTGAGCGGGTAAGAGTCTCTCGGCTGGCTGGCAGGTGGTCACAAGCAGGTATCAGGCAGGTATCAGGCAGGTATCAGGCAGGTATCTGGCAGGTATCAGGCAGGTGCTTCCTGATCCGCAGGCGGACTGGCCCATAGACAGACTGGCGGATGCTGGTAGACAGACTGTCGGATAGCGGGGAATGCAAGCAGGTAGACAGTGCAATGCGTACCAGGATTGGGAATGAGGGGTGCCATGCGTACCAGGAATGGGGATTAGGGGTGTCATACGTACAAAAATTGGGGATGACGGGTGCTATGCGTACCAAGATTGAGAATGAGGGTTGCCATGCGTACCAGGATTGGGGATGAGGGGTGCAATGCGTACCAGGATTGGGGATGGGGTGTCATGCATACCAGGATTGGGAATGAGGGGTACCATGCATATCAGGATGAGGGATGGGGTGCCATGCATACCAGGATGAGGGATGGGATGCCATGCATACCAGGATAGGGATGTGGGGGGGCCATGCATACCAGGATTCAGATGAGGGGCCATGCATACCAGGATAGGGATGAGGGGTACCATGTATACCAGGATAGGGATGAGGGGTGCTATGCATACCAGGATAGGGATGAGGGGTACCATACATACCAGGTTTGAGGTTGAGGGGTGCCATGCATACCAGGATGAGGGATGGGGTGCCATGCATACCAGGATTGGGAATGAGGGGGGCCATGCATACCAGGATTCGGATGAGGGCTATGCATACCAGGATAGGAATGAGGGGTACCATGTACAGTACAGACCAAAAGTTTGGACACACCTTCTCATTTAAAGATTTTTCTGTATTTTCAAGACTTTGAAAATTGTACATTCACACTGAAGGCATCAAAACTATGAATTAACACATGTGGAATTATATACTTAACAAAAAAGTGTGAAACAACTGAAAATATATCTTATATTCTAGGTTCTTCAAAGTAGCCACCTTTTGCTTTGATGACTGCTTTGCACACTCTTGGCATTCTCTTGATGAGCTTCAAGAGGTGGTCACCGGAAATGGTCTTCCAACAATCTTGAAGGAGTTCCCAGAGATGCTTAGGACTTGTTGGCCCTTTTGCCTTCACTCTGCGGTCCAGCTCATCCCAAACCATCTCGATTGGGTTCAGGTCTAGTGATTGTGGAGGCCAGGTCATCTGGCGTAGCACCAGGGGCGTACATAGAAATCATGGGGCCCCATAGCAAAAGTCCAAATTGGGCCCCCCTTCCCCGTAAAAAAAATCTGCAACGTAACTGGAATCACAGTGTATAGGCGCAGTCACAAAAGGACATAGCTATCTACTTTGGAAGACAGGGAAATGGACATGTCTTGTAGCATATACATAGTAAATGTGCCCATACTGAAGTGACTCGCCCCCTGGGCCGCTTGGTGAACCCGGAACCGAGCCTCTGGTGGGATGCTGGGGGTGGTAGTCTCAGTGTGGCGGCGACCCGGTCCGTGGCTCAGGGTGGTCAAACCAGTGGCATTCTTAGTGTAATAACAAATGTCCGACTACGCCACCTGTGGATTGCGGTCAGTGGGGACCGCCCCTGCGCTGCAGGCCGCTGAGGCTGATGTTGTAAGCGCAGCCAAGTATGGGATAACTCCCCACGGGAGAAGTATTGCCTCAGGGCAGCTAGTGTGGATGATGGGAGTGATGGTGTGAGCGTCCCAGTACTAATGGTGCTGGTGCGGCGATGAAACACAGAGACGTGTGGTGCAGTTCAGGGTCTTTACTGATGGTATAAAGCAGACCCTCCCGGGAGTACTGGTTAGCAGTAGAGGCCTGGTCAGTCTGTGAGCAAGCAGGATCTCCCCCTGGCCAGGTGGAGTTGTAGGCCTCCCCGTCTATCTGCACTCTTTCCTGGCTACCTTGCTCTATGCGGGTAGAAGTAGCCCACGTCCCTGAGTATACCGTGTGGTGCTCACCCGTATGGCCGGTGACTTGGGGCCTTCTGTTAGCCTCCGCTCCACGACGGCGGTGCTGGTCCCTTGCTTGTGACCGTGCCTCCGGGCTTCTAAGGCCAGAGGACCTGGAATCCCCTGCCGGTTGGATTCTGCTGCTGGATCTGGATGTCCCCACAGCCTCGGACTCCGTGTCCGGGTTTAGTGTCTTCAGCCAAGGCGAGCTATCTAGCTTCCAGCCTCTGGTTCTCACTCCTGCTCCTACAGAGCTCCTGCTGTATCTTTCCCTCTCCAAGCTCTGACTCCCCTAATCCTGCCCCAGACCCAGTTTATAAGGGCAGATTCCTCCCCTCCCAGGTCTAGGCGGGCAGTGTTGCATGCTTAGGGCTCCTGACCAGAGAAACCTCCCACTTGCTCTCAGACATAATATTTCTATTACTGTGGCAACCAGACCCCTGAGGTGCCACATTCCCCCTTAGTAAATTTTAGTACTCCGGGACTGAACACATTTTTAAAGAAACATAAATACAAGGGTATAAACGATAATACAATAACATATTTACAAGAAGCTTTATTTCTTTAAAGGTCACGGCGTGTCCGCAACCGTGTGTCCATATCACCCAAGGTGAAGTTTGTGAAACAAGAGGGTGTCCATGTCACCCAAGGTGAAGCTTTAAGCGAAGTAGGGGACCTGTCCAAAGCAAACCCCTTGCGTTGGCCTTGGGCGTGGCTGCAAGGCTGAAGCTAGCTACTTTGGGCCGCAAGGAGGCCACGCCAGACAGGATTTCTCTTCTGCGGCCATCTTCGCAAGAGGCACAGTGTGCAACTATCTACAAGATTGTTCCGGTTATCCAGCGTCCATAACCTGTTAGTCCAAATAAATCTGCAGGGTAACTGAGAAACATAATTAATAACAGGCAACAACAAAAACTATCAACATTTCTCAATAAACAGGTAAATTTACAGTGCATTACTTTATATTTTCCAGCGAGCGGGCATCTGACCTCTAGTGACTCTAGTGGACCTACGGAGCTCACTAACTGGTCCTGCACTACAGGGTGTAGGAGGTGTTATGGGTAAGCTGGGCAGCTGTCTGCGCACTCTTTGGCTCACAAGGGGCACGGCAGGCTCACTACTAGCAGAGGGTTGATCCTCCTGTCCTGCTGGTGTGGACTCTTCTGCCTCCTGGGCCGGCTGCTCTTCCAGCTCTACCTGGTCTTCTGTAGGCACTTGAGGGGCTGGCTGGAGAAAGGTGAGGACGGGCACCACGATAGCGTTGTTTACTTGTGTCCAGGACCGGGGAAAGTCTCAGAGTACTGTGCTGATCATTTCCTCCTTTTCCTCTACGGGTTGAGGGTCTTCCTGATCTTCATCCATGCTTTGCAACTTCTTGGGGCACTTTTTCAGGTGGTCTCTGGAGACAGTGGCTGTGGTCTCTCCTCCATCCTTGCTGATGACGTACACCTTTGGATTATTGTGGCTTGAGGGCAGTACGGTGTACGGGTCCTTTTCCCACTGGTCGTCCAACTTATGGAGCCGCCTTTTTCTTTTCAAGACCTGCTCTCCAGGTACCAGGGGAACAGCGGGAGCATGTTGGTTATAAGTCCTCTCCTGCCTTTCTCTTGATTGACAGAGACTTCGCTCGACCCTCTCCTGTACTTTCCGGTACTGCTGCTGCCGTTCTGTATCCCAGTCTGCCTCTGGCGAGGTGTCCTCAGGTGTCAGGACTCCCATATCCAGGTCAATAGACAGCTTACCAGGTCTTGCTCTCATTAGGTAAGCCGGGGTACAGTTGGTGGAACCTACCGGGATGTGGTTGTACAGGTCCACCAGATCGGGCAGTTTCTCAGGCCACAAACTGCGTTCTTCCAGGGGCAATGTTTTTAGCAGATCTATCACCACCTGGTTCATCTTCTCGCAGAGTCCATTGGTTTGGGGGTGACAGGGCGTTGTTCTTATCTTCTTGCAGCCATACAGGTTGCAGAACTCCTGGAAGACCTCTGCTTCGAAGGCTGGTCCTTGGTCTGTCAACACTTGCTCCGGGTACCCGTGTGGACGGCAGAAGTGCTGCTGGAAGGCTCTAGCTGCTGTTTGAGCCGTTAAGTCCTTGACGGGAACCACCACCAGGAACCGGGAGTAGTGATCTACGATTGTGAGGGCGTAGACATACCCAGATCTGCTCGGAGCCAGTTTCACATGGTCCTGGGCTACCAGTTCCAGTGGCTGTCTGGTGATGATGGGCTGCAGGGGAGTCTTCTGGCTGGCATGGTCCTTTCTTCTTAGGTTGCACGGGCCACAGTCTCTGCACCACCTCTCGATGGCTCCTCTCATGCCTACCCAGTAGAACCGTTCACGCAACAAGTACTCCAGCTTCTTCCATCCAAAATGTCCTGCTCCGTTGTGGTATGCCTCCAGAACCATAGCCGCGTCTCGTCTTGGGACCACTACCTGCCAGGTCAACTCATGTGTTTGAGAGTTAACCATTCTCCGGCTTCTCCCTGTAGAGGAACAGTTTACTTTTCTCCTTCCACAGTTGCTTGGTCTCCTCCGGAGCGTCTGGGTCAAGACGGGCATCGGCCTGTGTCAGCATTTCCTTCACCAGACGGACTGCGGGATCACTGTCTTGCGTTTCCGCCCAGCTGTAGTGGGGCAAGGGATTAAACGTCACAGAGCGCCTGTCCTTCACACGGTGGGAATACAGGGTAATCCCATGACGGTGGAACGCAGTTTGGCATTCTAGACAGGGCATCCGCGTTGACATTTGAGCGTCCCACCCGGTATTTGATGGTGAATTCATAGTTGGACAGGCGGGCCATCCATCTCTGCTCCAGGGCACCGAGCCTTGCAGTGTCCAGGTGTGTCAACGGGTTGTTATCCGTGTACACGGTGAACTTGGAAGAGGCAAGGTAATGCTTGAAACGTTCAGTCACTGCCCACACCCCTGCCAGGAACTCCATCTTGAATGAGCTATAATTCTCAGGGTTCCTCTCCGTGGGCCGTAGCTTTCGGCTGGCGTAAGCGATTACCCGTTCTTTCCCCTGCTGGATCTGGGACAGTACGGCTCCTAGCCCGATGTTGCTTGCGTCCGTGTGGAGGATAAAGGGCTGGCTGTAATCAGGGTGCGCCAGGATTTCATCCCCCGTGAGGGCCATCTTCAGCTGGCAGAAAGACTCCTCTTCCAGCTTTTCCCACCTGAAGAGCGGCTTCTGGTTTTTAGCTTTCCGAGATTGACCTATCAGGAGGTCCTGCATAGGGGCTGCCATTTTGGTGAAACCGGGAATGAATCTTCGCTAGTAGCCTACCAACCCGAGGAACTGCCGCACTTCCTTTATGCTGGAGGGTCTTGGCCAGTCTTTAATCACGGTGATCTTATCGGGGTCGGGAGCCACTCCGTCAGCACTCACCACGTGTCCCAGGTATTGCACCTTTGGTTTCAGGAGGTGACACTTGGAGGGTTTCACCTTTAGGCAGTAGCTTGCCAGGGCGTCAAACACTTCTGCCAGGTGTTTCAGGTGGTCCTCGTAAGTCTTGGAATAAATGATGACATCGTCCAGGTATAACAGGACCGTCTCGAAATTCCGGTGTCTCAGACAGCATTCCATCAACCGTTGGAAGGTTCCTGGTGCGTTGCAGAGCCCAAACGGCATACAGTTAAATTCGCTGAGACCCATCGGGGTGGTGAATGCGGTCTTCTCCCGGTCCGCCTCTGCTACAGGAACCTGCCAGTACCCGCTAGTGAGGTCCAAAGTAGAGAAGAAGTTAGCAGATTTTAATGCAGCTAAGGACTCTTCTATCCTTGGTAACGGGTACTCATCTTTGTGTGTGATACGGTTGACCTTCCTGTAGTCTACACACATTCTCATGGTGTTGTCTTTCTTTTTCACTAAGACTAGTGGAGCTGCCCAGGGGCTACAGCTGTCCCTAATTACCCCAGCCTCCTTCATGCCCTTTAACATCCCCTTGGCGTGCTGATAGTGTGCAGGGGGTACGGGTCGGTATCCCTCCTTTATGGGAGGATGGTCTCCCGTTGGGATGTGATGTTCCACCCCCTTCACTCGCCGAAAGTCTAGCGGGTGTTTGCTAAACACTCTCTCGTACTCCTGAACCACCCGGTAGACTCCCTGTTTTTGGTGTGAGGGAGTGGAGTCAGTACCCAAATGCAGTTGCTGACACCAGTCCTCCATTGGTTTCTTAGAGCCGTTACCTTCCTCTGGTTGAGATGGAGGCAAGGGTTCCACGGCCTGTACAGAGATCTGGTTTATGGTGAACAATTTGGCTAGCGTGGCATGCCGGGGCAGGTATACTTTTCTCTCCCTGATATTTATGATGCGGACGGGCACCCTCCCATGACGTACATCGACCACCCCCTGTGCTGTCAAAATGGTGGGCCTACTGTCTGAGTAGACGGGTTCTACCATTGCTTGGTAGTCTCTACCTCTTAGACCAATAGCTGCCCAGCACCAAATCATAATCTCACTTTTTGGGGGCATGGCAATAGGGAACGGGTCACACATTCTCACGCTACCTATCTCACCACCAGATAGTTCCACTTGTTGTCGCTTCATCAGTGCCCGGATCTCTTTTTGGAGCACACGCTGCTGGCTGGAACTGGCGTTATTGGCAACCTGCTGCAAAATAAGAATCACCTCTGCAAGACAGTTTTCAATTACGTTAGTACCTAGGGTTATTTTTGGGTGACTCTCGCGACGGTCAATGTCCACAATGATCAGTCCTTGTGCCGGCAGTTCAACTTTACCGACCTTGATGGTCACTTCTTTAAATCCTATCTGTGGCACGGGCTGACCATTGCTGGCGATAATGCTCAGGTCGTCATCTGGGTAGCGGGTTATGTCCGAGTCATTCTAGTACCGCTTGAAGAGCACGTACGGGATGGTGGTGACCTGTGACCCGGTGTCCAGTGTGGCACTCATAAGAATGCCGTCCAGTACCACAGGCAAGGCCTGACGTCCCCCTACGTACTTGTCACGCCAGTTCGATGGGCCTGATGATGTTAGGCCTGGGGGTTGGCCCTCTACCCCAGGTTGTGCCCGTTTAAATGACAGTACCTTGCCATATGTCCGGGTTGATTGCAGCGGCGGCAGATGGGTTGTCCGTCCTCGTTGTATCAGTCGCTGGGTCTTCCTCTGGCCGGTGGGGTCCTCCTCAGTCGGCGCCACGGAACGTCCTCCGTTCCGGATGCCAGCTGGATCTTTTCTGGAGAAGAGACCTGTAAAGACTGCACAGTTCTGGTTAGCGCGGCAACGCTCTTAGTCAGCTCTTGGACCTGATGGTGCAGGTCTGTAGCCGGGTTATTGTTCAAAGCCTGCGCATCAGCTCCCACAGGCCCTGCAGACAAGGGCGCCGCGTCCTGGTGATAAGTGATAGCAGGGCGCCTGTGGGTCACAGCGCCTCCTGGTGCCGGTTCTCGGAGCACCTGGATGGCTCTGTCCTTGAACTGTGCAAAGTCCAGGTCAGGGTCCTGTAAGGCCATTGCCCGCAACTGGGTTCGGTGGGCATTGCACAGTAGACCCTCAATAAATTGTTCGGTCAACAGCTTGTCTTCATTCCCCACGCTGACAGGGTCTGCCTGCTTAATGGCCTCTTGTAGGTTTAGAGCATAGTCTCTTATACTTTCATGTGTCCGTTGTTTGCACCCGTAAAATCTGAGCTTTATTTCGGCTGAGGTGCGGGTATCAAATGTGTCTTTCAGCCGGGCTAGTATTTCTCTGACAGTCCTCTTCTTCCTAGGTGGCCAGGACTTTACCTCCCTTTGGGCTGCCCCGATTAACTGGGCCACCAGGATGCTCACTTTTTGCTCTTCCGTGAGGGGGTATACCTGGAAGAGGCTATCCAGTCTTTCCCTAAAGTCACTTAGGGTATGTGACTCCCCTGAATACTGGGGTAGCCAGGTTGCCCCCGGGATATAGGGCATGGTGAATGGCATGACCGCAGCAGCGGTTGCGCTGGCGGCCGGTGTGTAGGTGGAGCTCCCCTTGGTGTCCGACATCCTCCTTCCCCCCTAGTGGACCGTGGCCTACCTTGCGATGCTCTTCTTCCGTAGGCCGCGGCTCTGCAGTCGATCGTCGGGGTTGAGGACCTTGCGTCGCGCTCCTGTGAGGTTAGCGTCGCTCTTCCTCCCTTCCAGGACCTTACGCAGCGTCGGAGCGTGGGGCGGAGCTTCGGATCTCGCGCGCTTTCGGCGTCCACGCCCCTCTTCTTCCTGCGCGGCGTCCTGAAGATGGCGTCCGATGACGGGAAGCGGCTGTGGATGGCGGGAAGACGGCAGAAGATGGCGGGAAACGAACCAAGATGGCGTCCGATGGCGGGAAACGACTCCGGACGGCGGGAAACTTCGCCACAGGTAAGTACAAAAGTCTTTTTCAGGCACGCAGTACCCGGTGGTTGCGGGCACGAAATCCTGCCGACTACGCCAAAGTTGACTCGCCCCCTGGGCCGCGTGGGGAACCCAGAACCGGGCCTCTGGTTGGATGCTGGGGGTGGTAGTCTCAGTGTGGCGGCGACCCGGTCCGTGGCTCAGGGTGGTCAAACCAGTGGCAGTCTTAGTGTAATAACAAATGTCCGACTACGCCACCCGTGGATTGCGGTCAGTGGGGACCGCCGCTGCGCTGCAGGCCGCTGAGGCTGATGTTGTAAGCGCAGCCAAGTATGGGATAACTCCCCATGGGAGAAGTATTGCCTCAGGGCAGCTAGTGTGGATGATGGGAGTGATGGTGTGAGCGTCCCAGTACTAATGGTGCTGGTGCGGCGATGAAACACAGAGACGTGTGGTGCAGTTCAGGGTCTTTACTGATGGTAAAAAGCAGACCCTCCCGGGAGTACTGGTTAGCAGTAGAGGCCTGGTCAGTCTGTGAGCAAGCAGGATCTCCCCTTGGCCAGGTGGAGTTGTAGGCCTCCCCGTCTATCTGTACTCTTTCCTGGCTACCTTGCTCTATGCGGGTAGAAGTAGCCCACGTCCCTGAGTATACCGTGTGGTGCTCACCCGTATGGCCGGTGACTTGGGGCCTTCTGTTAGCCTCCGCTCCACGACGGCGGTGTTGGTCCCTTGCTTGTGACCGTGCCTCCGGGCTTCTAAGGCCAGAGGACCTGGAATCCCCTGCCGGTTGGATTCTGCTGCTGGACCTGGATGTCCCCACAACCTCGGACTCCGTGTCCGGGTTTAGTGTCTTCAGCCAAGGCGAGCTATCTAGCTTCCAGCCTCTGGCTCTCACTCCTGCTCCTACAGAGCTCCTGCTGTATCTTTCCCTCTCCAAGCTCTGACTCCCCAAATCCCGCCCCAGACCCAGTTTATAAGGGCAGATTCCTCCCCTCCCAGGTCTGGGCGGGCAGTGTTGCATGCTTAGGGCTCCTGACCAGAGAAACCTCCCACTTGATCTCAGACATAATATTTCTATTACTGTGGCAACCAGACCCCTGGGGTGCCACAGAAGCCTTTTTATTGTTCTCAACCCTTTTATCGCCCTATAGATTTAAATACCCCCAAAAAAGCATCCAACACACTGTATGATAACCCCTACAGTAAATTCCCCTACTGTAACCCTCACATGCACAGTATGATGACTCCATAGTCCCCCCAGCAAAGTATGATGTCCACACAACCACCCACACAATATGATAACTCTGACAGCACCCAAACACAGTATGATGGTCCACACACACTCCCCACAGCAACCCCCCCTCACACAGTATGAAGGTCCCCGCAAAGTATGATGATCCCCACAGACCCACATTGTATGATGATCCTCACACAGTTTGATGGCCCCATAGGCCCTCCACAGGACCTCCAAACAATATGATGAAGGTACGCACAGTATGATGGTCAGCACATTTCCCCCTCACACAGTAAGCAGCACAGTGGCTCAGCGGTTAGCACTGCAGCCTTGCAGCTCTGGGGTACTGGGTTCAAATCCCACCAAGGACAACATCTGCCAGGAGTTTGTATGTTCTCCCCGTGTTTGTGTGGGTTTCATCCGGGTTATCCAGTTTCCTTCCACACTCCAAAGACATACTGATAGGGAATGAAAATTGTGAGCACCAGTGGGGATAGTGCTGATAATGTCTGTAAAGTGCTGTGGAATTAATGGCACTATATAAGTGAATAAAATAAATATATACCATATTTTGCGGATTATAAGCCGCACCCCAAATTTTGCGGTGCAAAATAGGAAAAAATATTTGTTGTTTTTTTTTAAATAAAATGGTGGGCCTTATAATCCTTTTTACCTGGGGGCAGTGGTAGTGGAGGGGGGGGGGGGTCATAGGAGCCAGGCTCACACAAACCGGAGACTGGCGGGAGAGAAGGCTACGGCAGGAGACGGGTGATGCTGCGGCCCCGCCCTCAGAAGAAATGTCAGTGATTCAAGGCGGTGGTGGTGGCAGTAGGAGCTAGGCAAGTTCAGCGAGGCGATGCTGCGGCCCTGTCCTCAGAAGTCGGCGGTGAGCGGAGGCGAGGTTCCCTATCCTGTACATAGCCCTGCGCTGTGCTTTTGTAAAATGGCCGCCGGAGCATTCGCAGATCAAGATCTCTAGAGAACTCGGCCAGCTCCCGCCGCCACCACCACCGCCTTGAATCACTGACATTTCTTCTGAGGGCGGGGCCGAAAAATCGCCCCGCTACTGCCGCAGCCGCCGCCAACCTCCTGTGCTTGGGACCCCTATCCGCCGCCGCCCCCCAAGTAGCCATAACTTTTCATTATAAGAGGCACACCCTTTTTCCTCCCAAATTTTGGGGGAAAAAGTGTGTCTTTTTAATCCGAAAAATACAGTGAGTAAAATAAAATAAATAAATAATATTGGCCCCCACAGTAGTCCCCACCACAATATGATGGTTGCCACAAGCCCCCCACATCATATGATGACCCCCTTTCAGTAGTCCCCATCACAGTATAAGACCCCACAGACCCTTACAAGTCCTGACTAGGAGAGCATGAGCTGCCGTGCAGATAAATGTGTGTAAAGCAGTAATTTATACAATTTATTAATGTTCAGCTCTAATCCCCTCTGGTCCCAGAAGTTCCTCCTCAAGCCTTTTGGTGATCGACACAGGACAGTGTGACAGTAGCTCTAGCTCGGTGTGAAGGAGGCTTCCTGACTCTCTTTGTGCACAATCACAGCCTCCTCCCCATAAACCTGTAAATAGTTAGCAGAATTCTATTTACGACCCCTCCCCCTGACTTAACACCCGCACATCCAACAATCAGCATGCAGGTGGAAACTCATCTGACTGAGTCATTTCACACAGAGAGCCCAGCGCTGCCCTGCTAACCTGCAGTGTCAGCTGAGTGTCACCCCGGCCTCCAGGACGCTCCCTCTGTCTCCATTAGCCAGGCTCCAATGATCACCACGCTCCAGGTGCTCAGCTCCTCTCTGCTGTGCACGCAGCGCAGTGATCTAGAGGGGCGTGTCTATGGAGAGAGCAGCCGGCTCCGGGCCCCCTGAACGCTGGGGCCCCATAGCAGTCGCGTGGTCTGCCTCTATGGGCGGTACGCCACTGCGTAGCACCCCATCACTCTCCTTCTTGGTCAAATAGCCCTTACACAGCCTGGAGGTGTGTTTGGGGTCATTGTCCTGTTGAAAAATAAATGATGGTCCAACTAAACGCAAACCGGATGGAATAACATGCCGCTGCAAGATGCTGTGGTAGCCATGCTGGTTCAGTATGCCTTCAATTTTGAATAAATCCCCAACAGTGTCACCAGCAATGCACCCCCACACCATCACACCTCCTCCTCCATGCTTCACGGTGGGAACCAGGCATGTAGAGTCCATCCGTTCACCTTTTCTGCGTCGCACAAAGACACGGTGGTTGGAACCAAAGATCTCAAATTTGGACTCATCAGACCCAAGCACAGATTTCCACTGGTCTAATGTCCATTCCTTGTGTTCTTTAGCCCAAACAAGTCTCTTCTGCTTGTTGCCTGTCCTTAGCAGTGGTTTCCTAGCAGCTATTTTACCATGAAGGCCTGCAGCACAAAGTCTCCTCTTAACAGTTGTTGTAGAGATGTGTCTGCTGCTAGAACTCTGTGTGGCATTGACCTGGTCTCTAATTTGAGCTGCTGTTAACCTGCGATTTCCTCAGAAGCAGAGGTGACTCTTGGTCTTCCTTTCCTGGGGCGGTCCTCATGTGAGCCAGTTTCTTTGTAGCGCTTGATGGTTTTTGCAACTGCACTTGGTGACACATTCAAAGTTTGCCCAATTTTTCGTACTGACTGACCTTCATTTCTTAAAGTAATGATGGCCACTCGTTTTTCTTTACTTAGCTGCTTTTTTCTTACCATACTACAAATTCTAACAGTCTATTCAGCAGGACTATCAGCTGTGTATCCACCTGACTCCTGCACAACACAACTGATAGTCCCAACCCCATTTATAAGGCAAGAAATCCCACTTATTAAACCTGACAGGGCACACCTGTGAAGTGAAAACCATTTCCGGTGACTACCTCTTGAGGCTCATCAAGAGAATCCCAAGAGTGTGCAAAGCAGTCATCAAAGCAAAAGGTGGCTACTTTGAAGAACCTATAATATAAGACATATTTTCAGTTGTTTCACACTTTTTTGTTAAATATATAATTCCACATGTGTTAATTCATAGTTTTGATGCCTTCAGTGTGAAAGTACAATTTTCAAAGTCATGAAAATACAGAAAAATCTTTAAATGAGAAGGTATATCCAAACTTTTGGTCTGTACTGTATACCAGGATAGGGATGAGGGGTACCATGTGACTCGCCCCCTGGGCCGTGGGGTACTCGGAACCGGGCAATAGGGATACGATGGGGGTAGTAGTGGCGACCCGGTCCCGTGGCTCAGGGTGATCAAACCAGTGACAGTCTTTTAGATGTTTTAAGTGATGTCCGACTACGCCACCCGTGGATTGCGATTATTAGGAACCGCCGCTGCAAGACAGTCCCCTGAGGTTGATGGTGTATGCAGCTGAGATTATATAACTCCCCACGGGAAGAGTGTAACCCCAGGGCAGTGCGGTGGATGGTGGGGGTGATGGTGCAGAGAGTCCCAGTGCCGTTAGTGCTGGAGGAGCAAAAGAGTACACAGACAACGCACTGCAGTCCAATGTCTTTTACTCACAGTTCAGGTGCTCCGGGTCACTTCTGCGCAACCAGTGACCACCCAAGCCGTGCAGTGTCCACCAGGTGAGGGGCTCGGTCAACCCCCAGGCAGTTCAGAAGCATGGCACAGGACCCCCTTCAATCCTTTCTCTGGCCTGCCTCACCAGTGACCCACTTTTGTCCAGCTGCCGCGGATCTGCGCTGGTAAACGTGGGGCCCGTCCCCCGCTGTCCTATATGGTGCCTTCCTAGCAGGTTTGATGAGGTGTCGCACCAATAAATTATCACGACCTCCGATCTTTGGCTGAGGGTAGTTTCTCCTCCACCAACTTGGGATCCGGTACCCTTAATCTGCCTGACCCTTCACCCTGTATTCTCGTGGGTTCTTAGGGTCCCTTCTACCTTCTTGTTCCTGAGCCCTTCTGTTTCTTCCTCTCTTTCTCTGCTGTTCCTTTCTGTTTCTGTTCCTTTCTGTTCTTGTTCCTTTCTGTTCCTGGCCCTCTCCCTAGGCCTGCCTCATGGAGCCGGGCCCAGACTGAGCCACAGTTCCCTGTCAGCCCTCTCTGGCCGAACTCCTTCTCTCTCTTCTCCTCCTGCTTGAACTGACCCAGAACTAAGATGGTGCCCACCTTTTATACCTCCCTCTAGAAACATGAGCCCAGGTGACCAGCAACCAATGGGCTCCTATCTACGCTCAGGAACCAACCCCTATCTGCTCCTACATCACTGGGTATTCCTCCCCCTCCCCACTCCAGCCAGGGACATGGTCTGTCGTGCCTGCATTTCTGTCTAATGGGAGCACCGTTGAGCTGTCCCTCGGAAATGGGGTGAGTGTGCTGTATGCAGCTAACTGAGACCTGGTCCATATTCCATCCTTACCCGGGAGTGGAATATCACACCTCTGGCAGAGGTGCAATACCCCTGTAGCGGCCGAACCCTCGGGCCGCTACACAAGCATACCAGGATGAGGGATGGGGTGCCATGAATACCAGAATAGGGATGAGGGGTACCATGCATACCAGGATGAGGGGTAACAGACATACCAGGATAGGGATGAGGGATGGGGTACCATGCATACCAGGATAGGGATGAGGAGTGCCATGCATACCAGGATGGGGGTAAAGGGCCCATGCATACCAGGATAAGGCTGAGAGGGCCATTCATACCAGGATTGGGTATGAAAGAGCCATGCATACCAGGATGAGGGATGAGGGGTGCCATGCATACCAGGAATGGGGATGAGGGGTGCCATGCATACCAGGATTGGGGGTGAGGGGTGCCATGCATACCAGGATTGGGCGTGAGGGGTGCCATGCATACCTGGATTGGGGGTGAAGGGTGCCATGCATAGAAGGATGTGGATAAAGGGTGTCATGCATACCAGGATAGGGATGAGGGGTGCCATGCATACCAGGATAGGGATGAGGGGTGCCATGCATACCAGGATAGGGATGAGGTGTGATAGGCATACCAGGATAGGATGGGGGCAGCACATAACAGCATGGGATAACAGGATTGGGAAGCACAAATACCAGGATGGGGGCAGCACAAATACTAGGATGGGGGCAGCACATACCAATAAAAATGCTCGCCACCCGGGCGTAGAACGGGTTCAATAGCTAGTATTGTATAAAGCCGTCAGTCATCACTCCTAACTCCTCCTAACACATGCATGTTCCATTTGGCTGAGCATGTGTGTGCTCATATCTGAGAAAAAGCATGAAGACCCCTAAACACATTAGTGCAAAGTCAGCTGAACCCGCCAATTTACTATATCTCACGTGTATTGTGGGGCTCTCAACCCATGACAAACTGCAATGTCCCATACTTTTGTTTTAAGCTTTTGCTTTGAGATAAGTCGCACTTAGAAGGGCCTGGCAGTCAACTACTCCTCTTTCTCCTTAAAAACTGCACGCCTATTTAGGCAGAACCACCTACATGTGTATAGGGAGGACAGGCAAGATGGCTGACTGCCCTTCCTGCATTATACAAACATGACTTAAATGTGTAGGCTCTGCTGTTTATGAT
Source organism: Phyllobates terribilis (assembly GCF_046119375.1). NCBI lineage: Eukaryota > Metazoa > Chordata > Amphibia > Anura > Dendrobatidae > Phyllobates > Phyllobates terribilis. The sequence continues at coordinate 315,540,926 of NW_027362768.1, forward strand.
TTTTGTAGGACTTTTACTGTTCCAATCAAAATTTTTGAACCCCCATTAAAAATTAGGTTTCTTTGCAAAATTCACAAACTTTCTGCTGTTTCCAATAAACCAATCAAACAAGAACAGTGTAAATGAGGCAAAATAAATAATATAACATCACTACTGCATAAGAGGCCACTAATAATGGAGATTATACAGAAACTTTTATAGATTGTTCTTCTTTTTATTTTTCCATAAATGATGTTATTATCATGGAAGGTGATGGAGCAGATGATGATGATGACTCCACTCCTCAGGCCTCGGCTTGCACTTGAGCTGTTTTTAGAAATCCAGGTCTGCATCACACATGACGGAGAGGTGAAGAGCAGGAATGTTTTCCTGAATCCCTCTAGGATGTTCATCCTACAACACTGCGTTCAACCATATGGCCTTCTTTCTGTCCATGTCCAGGCAGGTGAAAGAGCAGCCGCTTCCTTCTGTCTGTTCATGTCCAGGTGGGTGAAGGAGCAGCCGCTTCCTTCTGTCTATCCATGTCCAGGTATGTGAAGGAGCAGCCGCTTCCTTCAGTATATCCATATCCTATTAATGAAGGAGCAGACGCTTCCTTCTGTCTGTCCTTTTCCACCACATTGTAGATGAGTCGTCCAGATGGTGACATAGCAAGTATGACTGGAAGAATTCCTTCAATTTCAGCCAATAATTACTTACTATGTTGATCCAGAGTAAGGCGAAAAATAACCCCGAAGACTAGTTGTTGGATAATCCTCATATCAGGGGAAAAAAATTCCTTCCTGACCCCAAATATGGCGATCGGAATGAATCCCTGGATGGTTGGTCCTCTAATCTACTTGGATGTTATCTGGTGGAAGCTCGGTAGGTTTGTCAAAGTCTAGTAAATAAGAAAGTCCAGTGTAGTTGTATCGTCCGATTAAAGGTTCATTCCTAGATGTTGCTGGAATGGGGCTGATTTCTCTCAGCCTAATACTCCTGTAAGAAGAGAAATATACACGTCTGAGAATCATCCCCTCACATACAGTATATACTGTATACATGGGGTGCAAGGATAAGGTGTATAGTGTGTATGTGTGTTACTGGGCAGTGATATAGATGTCCCTATATGATATACTTACAGAAGTCCCATGGGAATGGTGGATCGGCTGTGCCGGATTCCACTTTGCTCCAGTCTATGGAGTTGAAGAACGGATGGGATCTGATGGACGATATAATAGCCAATCGAGAGAATGGAATTTTGCAGAGGAGCTGGAAAATGAAAGAGACCATTAGTCATTATATTATGTATTATTAGTAGCAAGTTATTACACAATGTCTATGAACTGTCCAAATCTTATGTTCATATCTTCTTATCACCCTCCATCATCCGTCTTCATCTGATCCTACTCACCCCTTCCATGATATCGATGGCATCAAGGCAGATGCTTGGTGGATAATAAGGAACATCATTCTGCAGTGATTCGCAATATTCCTCTTTTGAGCCGAGGCTATAGAACGGCTGATTACCTACAATCATCGTAAATAGTAGGGCGCCAAAGGAAAATGAGTCCACCTGATAGTTGTGGTCTTCTCCATACATTATCTGTGGGAACATGAGACAGGAGATGAGCTGAATACACTGGTGAGTGGATTTACGCACAGGCCATGAGGACCGATCTGTGATTAGATATGAGCAGGATACATAGGCATCAGAGTATTACTCAGTCCTATCAGCATCAATCAGACGGAGGTTCCTTACCTCTGGCGCAGCGTAACCAATAGAGCCTACTAATTCATTAAATGTTTCCTTCTCAAACACTTTTATTGCTGATGAGCCAAAGTCAGCGATTTTGATGTGTCCGATGTCATCTAGGAGAATGTTCTCAGGCTTCAGGTCACTGCAGGAAAAAGAGCAGATACTGATTGTGAGGAGGATAATTCATAAAAAGAACTTTATATAATAGATATGTAAGAAAGGAGACAACAGGGAGTCAGAGGTGATATATTTATGTCTGTAGCTGAACTGATTACCGATGTATGATGCCTCTTTCATGAAGATATTGGATTCCGCAGACCATCTCTGCTGCAAAGAGCCTATGGAGAAGAAAGTAGAGGATCAGTGGTTACACACACAATCATACAGAGAGCATGAGGAGATCACACACCTGTCCCACGAACATGCACATCTTCATTTTCTCCTGTTGTCATTGTCCATTGCTGGGATTACAATGTACGGGCAACAGATTATTAGGATTCAGTTATAAGACATTTACCTTGTTGCCTTTATATCATAAGGCATTGATTTTTCCATGTGATCAAACAGGTCTCCTCCAGCCATGTAGTCCATCGCTATGATGTATTGATTAGGTGTCTCCATAAATCCCTGCAGAGAGGTTAGGAAGCGGCATCCAGTGGCCCTTTTCAGGACTTCTATCTCAGTAATGACTTTGTCCTCAGCGCGACGACTCTGGTCCATGATTTTGACAGCCAGCAGTTCTTCACTGATCGGATCTGATGCCAAGATGACCTGAAGGAAAATCACAACAGATCAGACCAAACTCTGTCATCCCACAGGAATCAGTCTAATGCAGAGCTGGATAATGTGCGTCTCACGGACCGAGACAGCAAAAAGGCTGTCCCAATGCCACCGCTATCCGCACATCCTCAGTATGCAGACACAGGTAAATACATTGGTGGAAGAGGGGCTGCCAACTACTTCTTCCACCAATCAGCATGTGAGACAGCAGACGTGATGACTTCATTACATCGTGTCTGCTGTATGGAAAGTCAGTTCACCGGAGACAGGAGCAAAGTGTTGGGGGAACGGGACCGAGGTGAGTATGTGCTGGTTTCTTTTTTTCCCCCATATATGTATGAGATGTTTGCATGTATATTGGAGGCCATGAGGGGCTCATACTGTATGAAGGAGGCAATGTGAGGGCTCATACTGTAAATAGTAGGCAATGTGGCGGCTTATACTGTATATAGGAGGCAATGTGGGGGCTCATACTGTATATAAGAGACAATGTTGGGGCTCATACTGTATATAAGAGGCAATGTGGGGGCTCATACTGTAAATAGGAGGCAATGTGGGGGCTCATACTGTAAATTTGAGGCAATGTGAGGGTTCATACCTTAAATAGGAGGCAATGTGGGGGCTCATACTGTAAATAGGAGGCAATGTGGGGGCTTATACTGTATATAGGATGCAATGTGGGGGCTCATACTGTATGTAGGAGGCGATGTGGGAGTTCAAACTGTATATAAGAGGCAATGTGGAGGCTCATACTGTATATAAGAGACAATGTGGAGCTCATACTGTATATAGGGGACAATGTGGAGGTTCATACTGTATAAAGAGAGGTAATGTGGGGCTCATATTTTATATAGGGTCTATGTGAGGGCTCATATTGTATATAAAGAGGCTATGTGGGGGCTCGCTCTGCATATAGAGAGGCTATGTGGAGGCTTAAGCTATATACAGGTTGCTATGTGGGGGCTCATACTTTAAGGGGCAATTTTGGGGCTCATACTGTATATAGAGGGCTGTGTGTGGGCTCATACTGTATATAGAGAAGCTATGTGGGGGCTTACACTTTACGTAGGAAGTTGTGTGGGAGTTCATACTGTAAATAGGGGGCTGTTATTGGGCTCATACGGTATATAGGGGAGTGTCAGCAATACGTAATTTTGCTCAATTTAAGTGATAATATAAAATACTAATTATAATTGTAATAAATATGTTAATTTTAATATTGAGCAGAATAGATTGGGGAACACGGAAGAGTAGAAATTCACACTTACTTTTCCGAAGCCTCCCTCTCCAAGATCTTCATGGAAATTGAGATTGGAAAGTTCAATATGATTTTCTGTGCCGACCAATTCTCTAAAGGGTAAAATACGGAAACTGGCTTCATCAAGGTCTTGTACTGGCATGACCGCTGTGCCGGAGGGTGTCTCAACGCTTCCATCTGCTGAGATGATAAAAGAGTTATTGATAAATATAAATACATTACATTTTTAATCAAATTTCTGTAATTAAGCTGAAAATGTCTGACATTTGTGCCCTGATTCATCCAAACTGTCGAATGTAGAAAAATTGTCCTGTTGCCCATAGCAACCAATCACAGCTCAGATTCCATTTTTTCACATTCTATGGAACAGTGAAAGCTGCATTGTGATGGGTTGCTGTGGCAACAAGGAAAGTATTTCTGCAATTTTGATAATCAAAGCCTGTCAACCCCCAGTCTATTATACTAAACTGTTTCATTCTTACCTGGAGCATCTTTATCCAGTGATGTGTGTGGTGGGGAAACAATCAGGTGTTTGGTCTCTGGGATGGAGATGTTCTCATCTGGTGACCTGGCCCTTTGTAATGCACAATTCCCATTGACAATGGGTTTGGCATAGAAAAGACATCTCCTACATTGGACAACCCAGTCTCTGTTGTTTCTGATTCTCTTCTGGGCTGCCGCTCTTTGTAGGTTTTGAGTCTCTTGGCTTTCAGAACTGGAGAATGAGACATGTCTGGGTCTTCCTTGGCCAACCTCTTCCAGCTCTAATTCTACGCTGATGATATTTCTTCGCTTATTGAGGATGGCATCTTTGTTCCTCCTCCTAATTTCAGGGACAAGTTCTCCGATTTTTTTTATGGAGATAAGAATGGCCCTGTGAAGTTGATTATCTGCGGAGTCTGCAGAGTCAGATTCCATGAGGTTCTCCATTTTCCTTTTCTCTATAAGGATCTCGTGTCTCTTGATCTTTCTCATTTTCTCCAAATTCTGTCTTTTGGACGCCATTTCTGAGGCGTCAGTGTCCATGTCCAGTACTATAAAGTCTTTTCGCCCTAAAGCGAACAGTGGTTTTTGCTCTTCAGCAATTCCTCTCCTCTGTCTTAGAACCCGATCTCTTTGGGCTCTTCTCCTCTCTTCCTCCATTATAAAATTAGCTTTTGCTTTGTTTACAATGAAACGCATAGCAACTACCTCACCCTCGAAAGTCTGCAAGGCAGTGACTTCTCTTCGGCCGGAACACTGGGATATAGAAGGTGATGATGTCATCATACCAATTATGACATGTATTTAATTGTGATGTCATCAGACTAGGGTCCTGTTTTGCGTTCATGAGGTCTCAATGGAGACATTATACCAGGACTTTAGTTTGTATTTTTGTCATTAAATGAAGTAACACTTGTTAAATGGTGATCTTTTATCTCCATATTAGCAGAATCCTTCATTCTGTCTGTTTTTCTCCATATTCTTTTATTGTTTAATTCTGTCCAATTATTGTACATTTTGTCATCAGGTCCACAATCTCCATTTTGTGGGGTGTTCACATTTAGCGTTTAAGCTACAGTTTATCCTCCTGGACATTACAGGAGAGCTGTACCTTCCTATATAATGTATTTTTGAACTGTTGACTCCTTTTTGCATTATGTGTCATAGAAGTATCAGGTGGTCTTTGTCATTTTATTCTAGTTCCACCTTGTGACCAGGGCCGGCTTTAGACAAATTGTGGCCCTAGGAAAAATTCAAAGTGGGGCCCCAGATTCTGAAATACTGCGCTAACAACAGCACTACAGTCAATTCAGTGCATTGAAGTGAGTTTTGAGCTAATAACAATGTCTTTAAGCGCCAAGAAGCCACTCAGAAGAAAGACAAAAGGAGTAAAACATATCACAAGGTTGTGTTCTTTGCTGACTACAAGCAGTTAAGCCACTAAAAACACAGTTTCACAGGTTTCCTCACTCTAGTTGTAGCCTACAAAGAACACAGCTTTGTAATATGTTTTAATTCAGTACATGAAAAAAATAATATGTGGAAAATATGTAAATCAAAAAATATTATTACAACGTTGAATTTTGCATTGAAGGCTTATTTGTCACGCATGCACAATATCATGCAATGTCTTGTGAATACAGTCTTGTCATCTATATGCTTAGTCCGAACAATCATATGTGTGAGATCTTTTCATTACCATCTGTAGATACTTAGAACTAAGTAAAGAAATAATAAAGTGCTGCTGAGACCAGCATAAATACAGCCATAGATATCATTTTACACTTTGCCAAACACAAATAATAAAAAATAACTTAACATCTCTTACAGGTTTAGTCAAAGGGATCCACAACTTAAATAACTAGAAAATGTTCAAGCAAATGGTTTCTAAAGGAGCCCTTACAGGTCTATGTAATAAAACTGGCAACATAGCGAATGCTTTCTAGAAGCGAACCTTTCTGGCTTTTTCTGAAGCAAAATCTTTAATTATTTTGGAGAAGTCCAGATTTCTGCGAATGTCCCGCTCAATTACAACCTCAGCTAGACCAACAAAGCGATCTTGTAACATTGATGACCTTAAATTATTTTTTATCACTTTGAAAAGTGAGAAACTTCTCTCGCCTGACGCTACGGTCACAGGAACACTCATTAGGACACACAACTCCACACTAAGATTTGGGTACAAATCCAATAGGTTTGTACAGTAAATGTAAGTAAGCATGTTCAATGGTGAATCGGAAACATCATCTGGGATGCTCCTAATTGCTGAACACATTTCAAAATTCAAGTCATTGAGATCAACATCACCCATTTCTTCTGAAGAGTGTTTGCAGCATTCTACAAGCCTCTGCTCATCTTTCACAGCTTCCATTTCCTCCTTCTTAAAAAGGAACCCAAAAAGGTGGTAAAAATCTTTCACCTGAGAAAATCTCTCAGTTATGACCACAAGTGTCGCATCAATCAAGGTTAAAGACAAAACCCTCTTCACCATTTCCTCGGGAGTGCTGGACGTTCATAATCAAACATTTTTCTTTTTTTTTGTTTTCTTTTTATTGGCAATGAAAACTCTACATCTGCTTCTTCAGCTATACTATTTGCAATATAATAACCTGATTCAAAACCATCTTCCCTGTAATCTTACAGAAAATGAAGTACAGATTCAGTTTCTTAAGAGTGTCCATGCCAACTTTTGTTTTCTGAAAGATCTTGCTTGCACCATTAATATGTTATAAGACATCATACCAGGCAACAATGCAAGTGATGCAAACTGACCAGAAGAAATGTCATTCTTGGCCTCCGCAGCTTTTACATCAGCTTTTTTTGATGCAGCACAGATGACAAGGTCTTCAAGTGCAGAACAAACTTCCCTTAGGTCGTAGCGAAGAACTTTTACACTGTAAATCCGACATTCCCAGCGAGGAGAAATAACTGTATAGCCGAAACATCAATGCTATGATGTGAGTGCGGAGGGAATCTTCCCACATTCACCAAATTATACCAGCTCTTAACAACCAGTATATATAATGAGGAAACAGAGTTATGATGGCAAAAAAATACATATTTTATTTTATTAAAGACAAAAATTCATATAGAAAAAAGACAACTGTAAATGTGCAAGGGACAGCAACAGCTGTACAGCAAGTGGGTCCACAACCCAAAAGGAATGCCTAGTAAACATTGCAATTATAAAAGGCTGCAGGCATGAATCATAAAGTGCAGCACAGGTAGGGCATAAAACCATACATCTATATTAGCTAAATGCCAATGATAAACGTGTCCATGACATCCGTATCAATTACCCCATAACTAGGCACGCTAATAAGGTGATGGTCTTACCAGTGGTAAGGGCTGTGGGTGAACTGGCAGCACAGTGGGCGTAGTGGAGTACCCCGACGCACGTTTCGAGGCATCCGCAGCCGCTTTCTCAAGGGGCGGTAGCAAAGAAATTTTACTCTGTGAATCCAACATTCCCAGCGAGTATCAGACAGTGATTTGATGGTCAGGTTGGTTACATTTTTCTTTGAAGTTGCACATTGCAGTGTTGATGAGCTGAAGAGCACATACATTTGCTGCAATACTCCAAAGAATGTGACAGAGAGAACAGATGATTTAGCAGCATCAATGATGACTACATTAAGAGTGTGGCTACTTCAGGGCATATACAATGCTCTTTTATTCATGGCCGATGTAAATACTTTTATGGCCAAATATGACAAAAGCATTTTCGGACTGATACCTTTATTAGCTAACCAGAAAAAATATATATGCAAGCTTTCAGAGCACAGAGGCTCCTTCTTCAGGCAGGATTGCAAATGAATTAATAAGACAAATGAATAAGGCATCATCCTTTACACCTCATGATCAAATGTCCTGCTGTAATATCTCTTAAATGTTGTGCCTCCTAAAACCAGGTGAGGAACAATCAGAGAAAGGTATAATAGAAACAAGTCACCAATTCTGCATTTATCACCCACTCCTGGTTTTGGCTCCCACTCCTGAGAAAAAATACTGACCAAATACTGATAGTGGGGCCATAGCCTAACACTTGTTCTCCAATAGGCAAATAGTGCTCCATCCTTCCCGAGTCTCGCCGTATGTCTAAGCAGTACTGTACAGTCACATATGGGGTATTTCTATGTTCAGCAGAAATTGTGGGACAAATTTTGGTGCCATTTTTACCGATTTTCCTTTATGAAATGTAAAATTTGGGGCTAAAACTAAATTTTTCTGGAAAAGATGTAATTATTTTTCTTCACTGCCCAATGGTATAAAATTCTGTGACACCTTTGGTGTCATTATCACTGCATCCCTAGATGAATTCATTGAGAGGTGAAGTTTGTAAAATGGGTCACTTGAGGGAGGTTTTGTAAATTTTTTTGGAAAATTGAGAAATTGTTGATCAACTTTTAACCATTCTGACTTCCTAACAAAAAAAAATATTTAAAAAACGATGCTGATGTTAAGTAGACATGTGGTAAATGTTAATTATTACCTATTTTGTATGATATAACTATCTGGTTTAAGGGTATAAAAATTAAAAGTTTGAAAATTGTGAAATTTTCTCCAGAATTTCCCATATTTTCACAAATAAACACAAAAAATATCGCTCTAAATTTACCACTAACATAAATTACAATGTGTCGCGCTCAGGAGTTATTACCTCATAATGTGACACTGGCCAGAATTGTAAAATGTGGTTTGGACAGGAAGGTGAAAATAGGCTTCAAGGTGAAAGGGTTAATAACATCTCCCATTTGTTAACTTTACATCAGCCTCATTTTTCCATTACTTTTTTATTTTGTTAGAATGTTATAAAGGTTAAAGCTTTAATAGCAAATTTAGATCTTTTCAAGAAAACTTTCAAAGCCTTTTCTACGGCCCTATTCAGGCTTGAAGCGACTTTGAGGGACCGACTTATTGGGAGATTGGGAAGTGATACCATTTTAAAAACTGCACCCCTCAATGTTGCTGCTGTCAGAAAGTTTGTTAACCCGTCACGTGCTACACAGAAATTTACACAAAGTGCCATAAAAAAATGAAAAATTTTATTTTTTCCACTAAATCATTGCTTTAGACTAAACCTAGGCAAAGTGCGGCCCATGAACAAAGGAGGAGAACAGCTCAGCATATATTGCAAAAAGTATTTATCTAGTAATACACAATAAAAACACAAATAGGAAATCAGACAATGTGGTAGTGTCAGATGGTAAAGTGCTTACAGGTCTGGTAAATATATTATAATATGCTTGTAATATATCCGTGAAATTACACAATTGCACGTTGCCCACAATGATAATTGAATTATAAATAATAATAAGTTTAAACAAGTGAACTAGGATAGAAATCACAGGATTAACACATATAACATGATCCCACTGACTGCTAAATGAAAGGGGATGGGGGTGAAACAATGTTCTTAGTATTAAGCTATGTGCCCATCTCTAAAGCCAAAATCATGTTACAACCAGCGGGATAATTACCTGACAGGGAAGCACAGCACGGGCGGAAGTAAGAAAGTGGTGAGGGTGATAGCCCAACGTACGTTTCGCGGCGTCCCAGGCCGCTTTCTCAAGGGCAAGAAGTGATGTCCTCATAGTGACCCAAGATGCATATATATTCATCTCTCCCCTTAGAATCTGGAGTGCAGACAGCTGGTCGGTGAGGCACGTACCAGGTAGTGGCCAGCTATACCGGGGGTGTGCCTCGCGGATCACATGATGTGGGGCCAGTATGCCACACACGGCACATGCGCGCGGCTCAGGGAGCACACTGCGCATGCGCCCCAGCCGTCAAACCACAGAACCGCGCATGCGCGGAAACGAAGTCCCACGCAGGCGCAGGGTGGCCCTCAGACGGCCAGGCGCGCGCGCGCCGCAATCCCCACTGCGAGCACGCGCTCAGCCACGTTAGGAAGCAGCATAGCAGCACTCATTATAAAAGAATTAGGATAAACAGGGAGAGCAGCGGTGAGACAAAGAGGGAGCCTAATGATCATAGATGGAAGAAGGGCCAAAGAAATAGATACTGCATACAGCAAAGTTTTTTTCCAAGAAAAATACATATAAATCTAAAAAATCACATAAGTATAATTAGCAGCAATTGTAGATTCTGATGATCATAACTTCCGTCTAGGCATGAGATCCAATGTGTATATCCAAGTCTCACTGATCTCCAGACACAAGTGGGGTTATAAGGACTTTCAGGAGTATGGACTAATAAAAGAGGAAAAGAAACAAAAGAAAAGACAATGATTAAAACCATTAGAATTAAAATCACATGAAAAATAATAATTCCTCTTATAATCACCCAACCCACATGTGTAAGTACATACATGTGGGGATAGAGGTATACAGGATAAACTTACAGCTACAAAAATGAGTGCAGCCCATGTACGGCCCTCTGGCTGTTCCAGTCCAACTCACTGACCTAGACAGCTACAGGGCTGAAAACACTGGCCCACAGGTCGCACCATTCGACCACCTGGAGTCCCGATATCACAGCTATCTGCCTCCTCAAGAAGCAGATAACTGTCAACACAATGGTGGAGGATGGAGCTGCTGGTTCCTCCTTCCACCACTCAGTTTATGGGACTCAGACAGCAAATGTGATGATGTCATTACTAGTGATGAGCGAGCACTAAAAAACTCGGGTGCTCTTTGCTCGGGTCGAGAAAATCGTAATGCTCAGATGCTGAACCCGAGCAACGAGCCCAATGTAAGTCTATGGGAAACTCGAGCATTTTTCCAGCGGTTCCCCCCGCAGAGATGTGCAGGGGGCCTAAAAATTGCCCTAAACAATGGGAACAGTGCTGAAATGACATGGGAACTCAGGCATCTCTGACTCTCAGGTCACTGCCGTGAACAATGTTGTCAGAGTATTACGCCACTTTTACGGACCAACAATAAAACATACAAAAACTAAACCAAAATGGATGTTCCTGGAAAAAATGTTAAGGGACATTTTTTCCAGGGTAATGACTTGTATATAAGGCAAAAAAAACAAACACAAAAACAAAAATGCTCCTTTACACCTTGGGCTATGTTCACACGTAGCGTTTTTGATGCGTTTTTGCACTTTTGCATTGCTTTCAATGGTGAAAAATACATTCACCAGTAAATGTCATTTTAACATTTTACTATCTTATCTGGTCATGTGGTGTGTGACACATCATCAGACACATCCATACAGTGCTGAAAAGACATGGGAACAATATATGGAAGACCCCTGGAAGCATCTCTGACTCCCAGGTCACTGCCCAAAGCCGTGGCCATCAGACGTGATCCTATATTACTGCTGTAAAAATACAGACATTTTTGGCAACGTGACAAATATTAAACCCCATTTAAAATGGACAAGGTGCGTGGCAAGGGATGGGGAAGTGGACGTAATGGTGATGGTGCACCCAGATGCCGAGGCTGTCAGCAAGATGAAACTGTGCCTACTAAGGAAGCCACAACATCGCCATTGGATTCAATGGGGGGCAAAACCAAACACATACACAACACCTTCAAACGGGCCCAAAAGCTGCCAAAACACATCAAATTAGGGGCAGACACCAGGAAAGTGGCATCAATTGACCCAGAGTACAAGTAATATAATTATTATTATTTATTCTTATAGTGCCATTTATTCCATGGCGCTTTGCATGTGAAAAGAAGTCACCGACTGCTATAAGAGGAGAGAAGACCCTGCCCGTGAGGGCGCACAAACAATCGACAAGGGATGGGTGAGGAAACAGTAGGTGAGGGTAGAGCTGATCATGCAGCGGTATGGTGGAGCGAAGGTTACTGAAAGTTGTACGCATGTCGGAAGAGATGGGTTTTCAGGTTCCTTTTGAAGGTTTCAACAGTAGGCGAGAGTCTGATATGTTGGGGTAGAGAGTTCAAGAGTAGGTGGGAAAATGCACGAGAGAAATCTTGCACAAGTGCTTGTGACCAGGGACGGTACATCTCATTGACGGCACACTGGATTAATATTGTGGAAGCCGTGACCCAGTCGCACCCTGGGACGGAACACGTCTTCCCGACACATAGAATTGTGGGCTCTGGGTCAATCAAGCTTCAACACAATGTTCACAAGGTCTCCTACACAATGAGCAAATTATTCATGATGATAGACGCCACTGTCTCCTTAGCTTGCTGATGGTACTTTTCTGTGGGAATGAGCTTGTCTCCAACCAGTCTGGAATATTTCTAGTGAATTATGGCACGCCATGGTTTGCTATTAGCACCTAGTACCAGAAGCGAAAACATCCACAATTTTCTTCTCAGAAATTTTATTTGGTAGACTGAGTGGCTGCCCAAACTTTAGTCTCTCAAAAAGGAGCTGAAGACACTGAGTGGCAGAAGGTGCAAGTTCCTCCAGCATGTTAGACATCAGAGGAAGAATAGAGAGGGCAGCATGGTGGCTCAGTGGTTTGCACTGCAGCCTTGCAGCGCTAGGGTTCTGGGTTGAAATCCAGCCAAGGACAACATCTGCAAGGACTTTGTATGTTCTCCCTGTGTTTGCATGGGTTTCCCCCAGGCTTTCTGGTTTCCTCTTCAGTAAAAAAAGCAGCCACTGAGTGTCCGGGAATCTTCACACAGACTTTTCTTAGCCAGGGCTGCTTCTTGACAGGGTTGGACGGGCCCACTAGAGAACAGGAGAATCCTCCAGTGCGCCCTGCCTTCTCCTTCAGGAGATTTCATAGTGCAAACCTTGCAGCTGGTATGGGGCTATTGAGTGGGAGAGAAAGGTGGGCCCTCAGAATCAAATCCTCTGGTGGGCCCAATGATCTTCAGTCTTCACAGCCATATTTTTTAGCTCAGTGAAAGGACTGGCATAGAGGGAAAACGTATCTACTCCGGCTGTCATTTCTCCCAGGAAGTCCTCTAATGCAGCTTGTTCCATAAGCAATGGCAGCCCGTCCAAAATCAGCCCACACTTCTTGGTGGTGCTTTGACACACAAAGATCTTTCTTTATGCCTTGAATTTCATGACTACAGAGTTGGGCAATGGCCTGATCTACAATGCATTTGAGAAATAATGTGTAAAAGCACGTCCAATCCACAGCAAAAATGGAGCCATAGAGTGCCCGGAAACCTTAACCTAGACTTTTCTTAGCCAGGGCTGCTTCTCAGCAGGGTTGGATGGGCCCACCAGAGAACCAGAGACTCCTCCAGTGGGGGCCCTGGCTTCTACTTCAGGAGAGTTTATAATGCAACCTTGCAGGTCGTGATGATGATAGAGGCCACCATCTCCTTAGCTTGCTGCTGGTATTTTTTTGTGGGAATGAGCTTGGCTCCAGCCAACCTGGAATATTTTCAGTGAATTCAGGCACGCCATGGTTTGGTATTGGCACCGAGTACCAGAAGCGAAGCCATCCACAATTTCCTTCTCAGGAATTTTATTTGGTAGTCTGAGTGGCTACCCAAACATTAGTTTCTCACAAAGGAGCTCAAGACATTGAGTGGCAGTAGATGCAAGTTTCTCCAGCATGTTAGATACCAGAAGGAGAACAGAGAAGGCAGCACAGTGGCTCAGTCATTAGCACTACAGCGTTTCAGCGCTGGGGTTCTGGTTCCAAATCCCAGCAAGGACAACATGCTTAAAGGAGTTGTCTACTACTTTTACATTCCACGCGGCACCCCCGCCGATCAACTATTATTGGTGCCGACGGCGGCTGCTGCCGGCCGGAAGTGCTTACCTGAGGGGCTCCACCATCAAGTGGTAGTGGCCGCTGCGGTGTACTGCACATCCGCCTCCTATTCAATTGAATATAACAGCTGATCGGCGGGAGTGCCGCGTGCGGGACCCCGGCTGATCATACATTGATGCCCTATCCTACGGATAGGACGTCAATGTAAAAGTATTGGACAACTTCTTTAAGGAGTTTGTATGTTCTCCTCGTGTTTGCGTGGGTTTACCCCAGGTTCTCCGGTTTGCTCCTCAGTAAAAAGGCTGCCATACAGTGTCCGGGAACCCTCACACAGACTTTTCCTAGCCAGGGCTGCTTCTCAGCAGGGTTGGACGGGCCCACCAGAGAACCGGAGACTCCTCCGGTAGGCCCTGGCTTCTCCTTCAGGAGAGTTCATAATGCAAACCTTGCAGGTCGTGATGATGATAGAGGCCATTATCTCACTAGCTTGCTGATGGTACTTTTCTGTGGGAATGAGCTTGTCTCCAACCAGCTTGGAATATTTCCAGTGAATTAAGGCACTCCACGGTTTGGTATTAGCAACCAGTATCAGAGGCGAAGCCATCCACAATTTCCTTCACAGGAATTTTATTTGGTAGACTGAGTGGCTGCCCAAACTTTAGTTTCTCACAAGGGAGCCCAAGACACTGAGTGGCAGTACGTGCAAGTTTCTCCAGCATGACCTGTTTGTTAGATATCAGAGGGAGAACAGAATTTGGCATTGCCAAGGTACCAGAGTCTGGTTTTTTTTTTACTAAAGATCCTGCTGTGTTTTTATATATATATTTTTTTTATGTCTCTTCAAATGTGTATTGGAGTGCGTCCTAATTTTTGGCAGCCCTTGACATTGCTGCATATACGCAATAACAGTATAGGAGAGCCACTCTTTAATAATGGGTAGGACAATTCAAATAGATTCTATATTCTAGAATATTACCGGTCTTATCTGAAATTCGTTTACGGGTGAGGTATCACAGTTTGGATAGCATATTACACCGACCGGTATTAGGTATTATTGCCTAATACTGCATGCTGCTTGTGCTGCCGAAAATTTTTTATTTTTTCCAGAAAAATCCATTTTAGTTTGTTTTTTGTATGTTTTATTGTCAGTCCGTAAAAGTGGCGTAATACTCTGACAACATTGCAATAGTTATCCTTGGCAGGAGAAGAAGGAGAAGGAGGAAAAAGAACAAAGAGCGCTGTGTAACACTGTGGAGAGGTGAAGTGTATGTAATGAACTCACCCAAAATGGTTGTGCTGGACAGACACAACACTGGCAGAAAATTTAGAAGAGGACTGGAGTTTCTCCTCCGGTATGCTGCTCATCCAATGTCGTTGTACTGTGCTTTTCCTGGCCCTGAAGCCACTCCACTTGGAGGTATACAAGGAGAGAAGAACTTGGGATGGCGCTTTCGTTTGAATGTGGAGATCAGACAGTCCATATATCAATATTAGATTTATTGGTTTTAAAAACAGATTTTACTGTCAAACCACATTTACCATAAAAAACTTTTAAAAACACAATGCGTTTCAACTTCCATGAGTCTTCAGGTGTAAAAGAAATAGTGACACATAGAAACTTTTATACCTTATACTTAATTAGTTGTGGGTGGAGTGTTCATAAATAACTTTTTACAGTCTTTTACAGTCTTCATCAGGTGTAAAAGAAATAGTGACATACAGAAACTTTTATACCTTATACTTAATTAGTTGTGGGTGGAGTGTTACACCCACAACTAATTAAGTATACAGTAAGGTATAAAAGTTTCTATATGTCACTATTTCTTTTACACATGATGAAGACTCATAGAAGTTGAAACGCGTTGTATTTTTAAAAGTTTTTTTATGGTAAATGTGGCTTGACAGCAAAATCTGTTTTTGAAACCAATAAATCTAATATGGATATATGAACTGTCTGAACTCTGACAACATTGTACACAGATATGCTATTGGTCAGCGACCAACTGTGGATAGGTTTGAACACACGACTGCCATACTGTAAATGAAGTATAATATCTGACACATTCCCAAAAAATTTCCGTATTATTGCGGCAGTAATATGGGATCACGTCTGATGACCACGGTTTCAGTCAGTCGCCTAATAGTATGGTATTTGTCAGTGACCAAGTATCAATAGTTTGGAACAACATACACCTGGCAGACTTTAAATGGAGTGTAATATCTGACACGTTCCCAAAAATTTCTGTATTGTTACAGTAGTCATATGGGATCAAGTCTGATGGCCACGGTTTCAGGCAGTCACCTAATAGTATGGTATTTGTCAGCGACCAAAACAAAGCTGGCTGACTTTAAATGAAGTATAATATTTGGCACGCTCCACAAAATGTCTGTATTATTACCGCAGTAACATGGGATCACGTGTGATCATGGAAAAGTTTCTCTGCTTCTACAATACAGTATTGCAAATATAATCAAAAAATATGTCTGTATTCTGCTAACAAGCAAATGGAGCAGTAAAATGGTGTACTCTGTATTGCTTTTTAAGCAAATAATCAGGATAAGGAGCAAAAAAGAAAATAGTCTGGTACTGTAGGGCTATGGATATTTGTAACAGCAGCAGCAGACAGAACATGCAATAGACCCTATTGTGCTGTATACACTGCCACAAACCTTACCTGCCTAACTCCTGCTATCACCACTGAATACATGCAGTTGGATTAGTCCTCAGAAGTACTGTTAGATCAGATGGACATATATCTTGTTGTGGAATACCTATACGTAACTAATAAACCACCAATTCTGTCACTCACTCAGCAGCACCTCTCCCTACTCTGCCTGTTTCCGGGGTACACTGTCACAAGCATAGGGTCACCAGGTCTGATATAGACCTGATGATGCTATGCGGCCAGCCAATCACTGTGATACCACAACCAACATAGCTACGGCATTACAGTGCGTGGCAAGCAATCCCTGCATTTTAATTGACTGTCTAAAGAGCACCAAACATGTAGGGAGGGGAGGTGAAATATTCGAGGAGCGCCTGACGCGCCCCCTGTGCCGTGGGGAACTCGGCAGCCGGGCCTCTGGTTGCTTGGGGGATATCACGGTAGCTGGCCCGGTCCGTGACCCAGGGCGATCAGTAAAAAGGGGAAAATATTGGGGGATTTGGGAAAGTGTTCGTGACGCCACCTGTGGAATGCGTCTAAGGGGTGCCGCCGCTGCGGAGCAGTCCTCTGGAGCTGGTGTTACGGCAGCAGGGATGGTGTGGCTCTCCACAGGTAGAGCTAGCTCCAGGACTGCGTGGGGTGTAATGGATGGTTGTGCTGGCCGCTGTGGTGCAGAGAGGGAATGGTGGCGCAGACGGAATAATTGGACAGAGGCTGTGCGGTGCAGTCATCCGTGTCTTTACTCACAGTTCTTTAGTTCCTCAGGGTGCACTGTCAGATTGCAGCCTCCCGCGTCGCGCTGCATTCACCAGGCAGGGGCTCAGCTCTTCCTCAGGTAGATCAGGGGTACCTGGCAGAACCCCACTTTCACGTGTTCCTAGCTAGACCGACTTCACGCTGGGTCTTTCTCCCTCCTGCCCTGCGCTGCCCACTCTCAATCTCGCTCGGGTGCTCTGAAGTCCCTCCTGTACGTTGGATCCCGGACCTGCTTGACCCTCCTGGGGATTAGAATGCGGCTTACGATCCCTCTGTCTTCTGACAGATTCGGGGCGTACGGGTGCCGTCCTGCACTCGCCGTACCCCCTAGGATCCCTTCTTAGAACGGAGCCTGCTCCCTGCTCCCCTCCTGGGCCTCCAGACTTGGCCCTACTTGTGGAGCAGAGCTCCTTATGAGACTCTGCTCCTGGACTGTTCTTCTGAATTTTCCTGAGCTGTTCTTCTGAACTGCTCTCCTCTACTAATCTATCTGTCCTGCCACCCTAAGATGGCTTCCCTATATATACTCCTACCAAAGTGCTCCCTATAACTACTTCCTCCACCCACACCCACTACTGGTTCCCCCTACCTTTGGTTCCCCCACTCCAGCCAGGGTCAGGGCTCAGCAGAAACATACATTGCGTCTTGCCCCTCCAGCTGGCCTGGAGCAGTGTAGTGTTGGATGCAGGTGTTTGGTGTTCCGGGCAGCACTCCCTCCTTACCTGAGAGAAGGAGATACCACACCTCTGGGTGAGGTGCAGTACCCCTGTGGCGACTGAACCCTCAGGGGCGCCACACTCCCCCCTGGTAAAACACAGCACATCCGTGAGCTGGAACAGAGCAAAACAGGCTAAATTGACATGAAAAATTTTAAGAATGCATTCGCATATAAGACAGTAAAACATTTCTTCCCTTAATGGGAGGCACATCACTTTAATGTTACAGGGTTACATTTTTCAAACAGTTTAAAACATTTTTCATAACGTTCTCGCAACAGGTTACAGTTCATGCTGTAACCGGGTGTCCATTTTACTTCACAAACTGGTGCAACAAGTAGCAGCATCAGGGACCCGTCCGCAAACCCTCAACGTAGGCCCTGGGTGTGGCTGAAGGGCATATGCGATCCTGGAGTTGGACCACGGCTTCCGCCACGCCAGACGGGTTTTCGTTCTGTGATCATGGTTACTAATATAAAACCAATAGGGTGCACCTTAAGAGGTGCTGAACTATTTACAATGCAAGTTCTTGGCCGTTCACTGTCCCCAGCCTGGAGTCTCTATATTCCCTGATGGGTACCTAAGTAAACACACGCTCAAAAAACATTATTTTCAACTTGAACTACTGCACCCTTACAGGTGACTATTTACAAAATCAGTCCCACTCGCTGGACTAATAGTGGGAACCCCGCCTGGGGTATTTCTGATTCTTACCTGACCCAGCCGGGTCATAAGGTATGTCCTGCGGGAGTGTGTCCTCGATGACGCGGTACACATGCAGGGCGAACCACCCACGTTCCCCGTGGTGGCGTGTGTACGTGATACGGTCCCCCGGATACAGATTCCAGTCGGGATGGCCTTCCTCCAGCTCGGGCTCCACATCCCGCCAGTTCACGAATATGTCCCTTTCAAAGTCGGGACTGAGGATAAGGCCCCACCCAGCCTGCAGGTGAAACTTTACCACGAGGCCTTCCTCGCGGGGGCTGGGGTGGGCCGACTCCTCCTGACGGACCTGTGCCTTTGCGGCCTTGTTCCGGGCCTCCAGGCGTTCACAGCGCGCCTGCCGCGCGCGCCGCTCCTTCTCCAGCTGCCGGAGCTCCCGCCTGCAGAACTCCTTCCTCCGCAGGGCTTCGGCCTGGGTCTCCTGCGGGAACCCCATCAGGTCCCCCCCCTGGTTATCCCAGCAAAACTCTTCTCCGCTGGAGTAGGTAACCAGGGGCGCTGGTGTCAGGAGGAGCGGGCACGGCTGCTGGTCCTCGAACCGGGCGCACCAGTCGAAGTCTGGCGCGCCATACACCCACTCGGGTGCCGGAGGTGGAGGCGCCGGGAGGGCATCCAGTAGCAGGCCCGAGGCTTCAGCGCCCGGGAATGGAGGCTCCGGGAGGGCACTAGATGGCAGATCCTCAGGGTCAGCGCCCGGGGGTGGAGGTTCCGGGCTTAGCAGCTGCTCCAGCGAGGGCATGGCGGCATACGGGGAGTGCTGAGTAAAGAGGCCCAGCAGCAGGTCAGCGCTGGCAGTGCTCGGGATAGGGGATTCTTTCCAACTGCTCCTGTACTCCATACGGCCTCCTGGTTCTCCGCGAGCTCCGCCGGGGCTGAGGTGCCGCTGCTGGCATCCGGTGTCGCTTTCCGCCATGCTGCCAATTTTTCCAGCAGTTCGCTCCTCTACTTTGCGACCGCTGCTTGCTGGGCTTGCTCCACTTGTTGGCCCAGCTCGAGGACCTCGCTCTGGAGGAACTCCATGTCCTCCGGGGACAATTTCTCAGCTTCTCCCTCCAGGGTGAGGGGGTCACTTGACGCTGTGGCAGGTCAGAGGCGGAGGCTGGACTTTTGCTTCCTTCCATTCTGGCTGCCGGGTGCGGTCTGTCTAGACTGGTTAAGACCACACCCTGTCTCCATTCCTTTTCTCCTCCTCCTCTCTTCTTTCGGGGGCGGCCCCATGGCAATCTGCTGTCAGTCACTCCCTGTGACGGCCTCCCTGCCTTGACGGACACATCTATGCGGACAGTCACTGTTGCAAGGGGCAGGGTTGGCTTTTGGCGCAATTCTGGGACCCAGCCCACGATGGGAGGTTCCATTTTGTTGTCCTTTAGCACGCACATAATGGTGCCCATTCTTCTGGGGCGGGCGCCACATTCAACAACATAACACAGTCCTTTAGGCACACTTCACCCGCCAATAACGGGTTGGTCACGAATCCTGTCCGTGACGCCAGATCTCACGCGCCCCCAGGGCGGTGGGATACTCGGCAGCTGGGCCTCTGGTAGCTGGGGGATATCACGGTGGCTGGCCCAGTCCGTGACCCAGGGTGGTCAGTGCAAAAAAGGGATATTTTTATATGAGATTTTTAGGATTGTTCGTGACGCCACCTGTGGAATACGGCTAAGGGGTTCCGCTGCTGCGGAGCAGTCCTCTGGAGCTGGTGTTACGGCAGCAGGGATGGTGTGGCTCTCCACCGGTAGATCTAGCTCCAGGGCAGCGTGGGGTGTAATGGATGGTTGTGCTGGGCGTTGTGGTGCAGAGAGGGAATGGTGGCGCAGACGGAATAATTGGACAGAGGCGGTGCGGTGCAGTCATCCGTGTCTTTACTCACAGTTCTTTAGTTCCTCAGGGTGCACTGTCAGATTGCAGCCTCCCGCGTCGCGCTGCATTCACCAGGCAGGGGCTCAGCTCTTCCTCAGGTAGATCAGGGGTACCTGGCAGAACCCCACTTTCACGTGTTCCTAGCTAGACCGACTTCACGCTGGGTATTTCTCCCTCCTGCCCTGCGCTGCCCACTCTCAATCCCGCTCGGGTGCTCTGAAGTCCCTCCTGTACGTCGGATCCCGGACCTGCTTGACCCTCCTGGGGATTAGAATGCGGCTTACGATCTCTCTGTCTTCTGACAGATTCTGGGCGTACGGGTGCCGTCCTGCACTCGCCGTACCCCCTAGGATCCCTTCTTAGAACGGAGCCTACTCCCTGCTCCCCTTCTGGGCCTCCAGACTTGGTCCTACTTGTGGAGCAGAGCTCCTAATGAGACTCTGCTCCCGGACTGTTTTCTGAACTGTCCTGAGCTGTTCTTCTGAACTGCTCTCCTCTACTAATCTATCTGTCCTGCCACCCTAAGATGGCTTCCCTATATATACTCCTACCAAAGTGCTCCCTCTAACTACTTCCTCCATCCACACCCACTACTCTTTCCCCCTACCTTTGGTTCCCCCCACTCCAGCCAGGGTCAGGGCTCAGCAGAGACATACATTGCGTCTTGCCCCTCCAGCTGGCCTGGAGCAGTGTAGTGTTGGATGCAGGTGTTTGGGATTCCGGGCAGCACTCCATCCTTACCTGAGAGAAGGAGATACCACACCTCTGGGTGAGGTGCAGTACCCCTGTGGCAACTGAACCCTCAGGGGCGCCACACGCCGAGCAAGTCGAGCAGTGAGATGCTCGGGCGAGCATCGAACACTGACGCGGACGCTCGCTCATCACTAGTCATTACATCGCGTCTGCTGTGTGGCGCATCGGTTTGCATAGTAAAGACCAGAGCAGCGCCTGGTGAAAGGGAACAAGGTGAGTATGTCCTATAGTGAAAAATGCCATGTTTTCCTGTGTCCACAAAAATTTTATTTTGTCTAATTTTTTTCATTTTCACAAAGGTAATTGGAGAAGATGGAACCTATAATTTATTATGCAATTTCTCCTGAATGTGACAATATTCCATATCTGGTCAATAATTACTGATTAGGTACATGACAGGGCTTGGAATGGATTGCAGATGTCATGTCACATTTGCTCAGTCAGTGAGGTGCTAAAACAGTAGAAACCTCTCACAAGTGACTCCATTTTAGAAATTAAACTCATCAAGATATACATCTTGGCTTGTGGTGAGCATTTTTAATCCTTAGATGCTTCATTTAATTTTATAAGATTGGGCGATAACCATGAAAAATTTAAATTTTCCTATTAAAATGTTGCTTTAACCTCAAATTTTCCATATCACAAGAGGTAATAAGAGAAAGAAGACCCCACAATTTGTGATGCAATTTCTCCACAGTGATGCCCCTATAAATTGAAACTGGATACAATTTTTTCAGCTTGGATGAGAAGGTGCGCTATTTGACTTTTGGAGTGCAATTTTGGCTGGAATAGATTGCTGATGCCATGCACATTAGCAGAGCCCCTGAGGTGGCAGAACAGTGAAACCAACCCCCTCACCATAAATGACATCATTTTGGAAACTATACCAATGAAGGAGTTAATGTAGGAGTGTAGTGAGTATTTTTAACCTACATGTACCTCACAGAATGTTATAACATTGAGCCGTGGTATTCAAAAAATAGGATTTTACAACTAAAATGTTAAACTACCTGGAAATATTTCATTCTCCTATGGCATAATGTGTAAAATAGATCCCACAATTTGTTTTGAAATTTTTCAATGCAGTGATAACCGATTTGGAAGTGGGGTTGTGTGTAGTCCAGGTCCAGCAAATGTTCAGCCATTTTCGCTTTTTTTTTCTTTTAATAATTTTCTTGATTTTCTGTTGTACATTTTGACAGCCATTAAGTAACAAACAAGTGTTCTCTTCTGTTAGATAGATACAGTTGAAACCAGAAGTTTACATACATTATATAAATAGACAGATATGCATGTTTTTCTCAATAGCTGACATGAAATCAGAGTAACCTTTCCAGTTTTAGGTCAATTAGGATTACCATAATTTTTAATATTTGCCAATTGCCAGAATAATGAGTGAGAAAGAAAAGTTCAACCCTGTTATTTGTTTGACAAGTGTCAAGAAAGTTGATTTGCCACTATTTAATATAGACAGTGTAGGTACCGTCCCAATTTAGGGTCACCTTGTCGCTGGTGGGACGGCTTGTATACTTTTTTTGATCAAAAATAGTTCACTAAGTACCCTATATGTCATATGCAACTTTGCTTTACATTTATATATAATGATTGTAGGGTATGAGAGATATTTTTTGTCTTTTGTAGGTTTTTCTTCTTTTTGCTAGTGTGAACATGCTCCTATTTCTTGCATGTGTACCATCTTAGACCTCAGTTCACATTGCTTGGTTTTTTGTCTTGTTTGCATTCTGTGCAAATTAAGGGTGTGGCATCCCCTTTGTTGAGCTGGTTAGTATATATGTAGCTTACCACGGGCCTAGGTGGTCTGATATTGGGACCCGGTTCTATTTGTCTACCCTTTTATGTGCATTACTTCAACTTTGATATACAGTAAGGTTTTTAATATAGACAGTGTAGGTACCGTCCCAATTTAGGGTCACCTTGTCGCTGGTGGGGCGGCTTGTATACTTTTTTTGATCAAAAATAGTTCACTAAGTACCCTATATGTCATATGCAACTTTGCTTTACATTTATATATATTATGATGGTAGGGTATGAGAGCTATTTTTTGTCTTTTGTAGATTTTGCTTCTTTTTGCTAGTGTGAACATGCTCCTATTTATTGCATGTGTACCATCTTAGACCTCAGTTCACATTGCTTGGTTTTTTGTCTTGTTTGCATTCTGTGCAAATTAAGGGTGTGGCATCCCCTTTGTTGAGCTGGTTATTATATATGTAGATTACCACGGGCCTAGGTGGTCTGATATTGGGACCCGGTTCTATTTGTCTACCCTTTTATATGCATTACTTCAACTTTGATATACAGTAAGGTTTTTAATATAGACAGTGTAGGTACCGTCCCAATTTAGGGTCACCTTGTCGCTGGTGGGACGGCTTGTATACTTTTTTTGATCAAAAATAGTTCACTAAGTACCCTATATGTCATATGCAACTTTGCTTTACATTTATATATAATGATGGTAGGGTATGAGAGATATTTTTTGTCTTTTGCAGGTCTTGCTTCTTTTTGCTAGTGTGAACATGCTCCTATTTCTTGCATGTGTACCATCTGAGACCTCAGTTCACATTGCTTGGTTTTATAACTTGTATTTTGTATTCGCGGCTGTTGTGCCCATACTTTGTAGAAAAGTTCAACCCTGTTATTTGTTTGACAAGTGTCAAGAAAGTTGATTTGCCACTACACTGAGGTCGGAGTCATTCATAGCACCGCCGTATACACATTCGACTAGCGTTCCGGTCGTTACATCTTGACGTAGTTGGCAGGATACGGTGCTCGCTGTGGATGGTGCGAGTAGCACATAAGTTACTGCCGCGTCTACTGTAATAATCCAGCCCCCTTCTCCCATTGTGACCGGTAGAGACCGGTTAGTTGGTTGCTCCGCAAAGGGAGCACTGCTTAACCACCTGGCCAAGTTTGATGGGAATAACTTGCTGTTCAGTGATTGGGTAGGCAGGTTGAAGAATGCCATTGCCTTGTACGGCGTCAGCCCCCAGCTACAATCGGAAGTCGCGCTGAATGCTCTGCAGGGGGATGCGCGCAAAGTTGTCTTGTTAAAACCCAAAGACAAACGAAAGACGGTCGACGATATCATCTGGATACTAGAGAAAGCCTTCGACATTGTGGCGGCGGCAGGCTGATGTCGACAGCATTCTTCGGGATCAGTTAATCGAGGGGATATGAAGTGAAGCGCTAAGGAGCGAATTGTTGCTGAAGGTGCGGAGTTCTCCTGGATTCACCTATGCCGAAATACAGGAAGAGGCAGTAGCACGGACTTTGGAAGTGAGGCCTGCTCTGCAGTGGAGTAACCTGCAAGTGGCTAACACAGGAGAGCCGAGACCAGACCCTGTTCAGGCACAGCTGGCAGTTTTACAGAAAACCGTGGAAAGCCTGAAGGAACAGGTGCAACGGATGCAAGTTCGGGAGATGCCTCTGATATGCTCGGCCCTGACTAACCCCCCTATTCCCCTATATGGGCAACCACCCTATACCTCAGGGAGGACGCTGACTGCTCCTTGACCTGATGCAGCCGGAGGTAGGGCAAGAAGATCGGTTCAATGTTGGCGATGGCGAGATCTGGGGCATATGCAGCGGTACTGCCAGAAAAACCTGCCGGCTGAAATCCCGACATCGGTAAAAGAGAGGCCCTCGCTGTAGTTGGGCATACGGCGAGGCAGGAACGAAAATCAACGCCCAACGTCTGTTCCGAAGATCTGATTGCGGAGAATCCCACGTTAGATGTGCAGTTTGCAGGAAAGTAGGTGGCGTGCTTAGTGGATACTGGATCGGAGGTGACGACCATGCCGATAGAATTTTTCAAGACGCACTTCGAAGAGGCCATCAAGACGGAGTCGGAAAATCTGCTAAGGCTGAAGGCCGCTAATAATGAAGAAATTCCAGTGGCAGGCATTGCATGGATGAAAGTACAGCTGTGCGGTCATGAATTGGGAACCAAAGGAGTGGTGCTCGTGAAGACACAGGCGAGGCCAAATCTTCCGGTGGTTCTTGGAATGAACATCCTGAGGGAGCTGGGCTCCCTTTTGTTTGAGCGTGATGGCCGAAGATATTGGAAATGAGCGACACCTCACAAAGCCACTTAGAGGGCCCTGCAAAAGGTGGTCCGTTCGTGCGGCATTCAGAAGAGTTCGGCTGAAGGAAGAATGGTGGGAGCAGTGTATGTCCCATGCGGGTCTGCTGTTGTGATCGCCCCTGGTCAAGAGAAGCTTGTGTTGATGCCGGTAGGGATGCACAGGAAGCTGAATGATGTGGAGGTGGTTCTGGAACCGGTGGGACGGTCAGGAGGTACGGACAGTCCGATGATAGCTCGAACGTTGGCTATTGTGCAAAATGGAAGTGTACCAATGAGGTGTCTGAATCTGCAGAATCATGAGGTGACTCTGGCAGTGGGTACGAAGCTGACTGAGGTATATGTGTGTGACGAAGGAGTCATCCCCAAAAGCCAGTTCACACTGAGGGCAGACCGCCGGACCACCTGGACCCTGTCGATGCAGGCGGCAGCTGAAGAATCCCCCACGCCCACGTGGAATGGCAGAAAGATTATGGAGATCATAGGAGTGGATGAGTCCCAGTTGGCTCCCGAGCAGGCTCGCAGACTGGAGGCTTCACTGTGGGAATATCAGGCTGTTTTCTCCAGGGGAGATGAAGACTTTGGTTGTACATAGATTGTGGAGCACAAGATACCCACAGGAAACGCCCCCCCAATTCGGGAGAGATATCGTCAGATCTCACCGAGGCTTTATCAGGAGGTCAAAGGAATGCTGGCGCAGATGCTGGATAATGGAGTGGTACGGCCAAGTCAAAGTCCTTGGGCTGCACCGGTCGTGTTGGTCTGGAAAAAGGATGGATCCATACGGTTTCGTGTTGATTACCGTAATCTGAATGTGCTCACAGTACGTCAATCCTACCCGTTGCCCCGGATCGAGGAATCCCTGTCTGCCTGGGAAAGGTGAAGTACTTCTCCACTCTTGACCTGGCCATCGGCTACTGGCAGGTGCCCGTGGCATCTCAAGATCGGCAGAAGACAGCATTCATCTTGCTGATGGGACTGTACGAATTTAATCGAATGCCCTTCGGACTGACTAATGCTCCAGGAACGTTTCAGTGGTTAATGGAATACTGGTTGGGCGATTACAATTTTGAGTCCGTGTTGATCTATCTGGAGAATGTGATTATATTTGGAGATTCGCTCGACGACCACCTGAAGAAGCTCGAGCAAGTGTTGCACCGACTGAGGGACAATGGACTTAAGATCAAGCCAATGAAATGTCACTTGTTCCAGACGCAGATCGAGTATCTGTAACATGTAGTGTCGGCTGAGGGTGTGCGGCCAGCACTGAGTAAAATTTAGGCCATTTAGGAGTGGCCCCATCCCAAGACCGTGAGAGAAGTATGGGCATTTCTCGGTTTAGCCGGATACTACCATCGGTTTGTGAAAGACTTTGCTAAAGTGGCTGAACCACTGAATGAGTTGTTGAGAGAGACGGCTCAGGGGCCCAAGAATCAGCCGATTCAGTGGACGGACCGACAATAACAGGCATTCGATCGGATCCGGGCCGCTCTTGTGCAGGCACCTTTATTGGCGTGTGCTCGCTTTGATCAACCATTCACCCTGAACACTGACAGAAGTTTCTATGGTCTGGGAGCCGTGTTAGCTCAAGAACAAGATGGGAGTGAGTGAGTCATCGCGAATGCTAGCCTGTATTTACGGGATACAGAGCGAAATCCGGACAATTACAGCTCGTTTAAGCTGGAGATGTTGGCCCTGGTGTGGGCCATGACCGAGAAGTTTGCAGAGTACCTGGCTGGGTCGGAGATTCTAATGATGGCGGACAATAATCCGCTTGCACACTTAGAAAACGCTAAACTAGGAGCCCTGGAGCAGAGAGAGGTGGCGTGGATGTCCAAGTTTAATTACCGGATCCGGTTCCGTTAGGGTAAAGAAAACTCCAGTGCCAACGCATTATCACGAGTGACCCGAGGCACACCCGAGCAGGTGGTGGATGAAGACCTCAAGGATACTGAGATCCCCGATTTGAGGCGATTGCCTGTGTTCGTGGACGTGGCACGCTCAAGTGGGGTGGCGACACGGGTCGCCACATTGCTGGGCAAGACTTTTCAAGAGTGGGCCGAGTTACAGGATTCAGACTCTGAACTGTCACGAGTAAAGAAATGGCTGAGTCCAAAGTCCTGGCCCGATGGGAGAGCAAGAGCCCGGCTGGGTGCAGAAGGACAAAAGCTGCTAAGGCAGTGGGATCGATTGGCCATAGCGGAGGGGATACTGTAATGCTGGATCTACATAGCGGCAGAGCTAGGTACCGTTGGCTGTTAGTAATCCCAGCTTCAGTGGCTCTGGACATTGCCCGGGAAGCTTATTTGCGGGGTGCACACTTTGGGCCTGAGAAGACTTATCGTTGGCTGTAGCGGTACGTGTACACACCTGGCTTGGAAGAAGTTGTGAAAGAGGTGTGTGGTAGGTGCCGGGCATGTGAGCTGAATAAGTCCCTGGAACAGAGGGCTCCTGTTCAGACAATTGTGACGTCTGCCCCGTTGGAAGTGCTAATGGTGTATTATTTGTCAATCGGGTACGCCAGAAGTGGTCATCATTCATGCCTAGTCATGACTGATCACTTTACTAATTTTGCCGTTGCTGTCCCCACCAAAGATCAGACTGCTAAGTCCGCAGCTGAGGCAATTTGTAAGCATTTCATCCAGGTTTATGTGTGTCCTCAAAGGATACATTCAGATCAAGGTGCTTGCTTTCAAGGTCAGCTCATGACGGAGTTGCTGCAAGTCTATGGGATTCAGCAATCACGGACAATGCCCTACCATCCACAGGGAAATGGGGCCTGTGAACGGTTCAACCAAACCTTGCTTCAACTGCTGAGAACGCTGGAACAGAGGCAGAAGGAGCTTATGTAGGCCTACAACAATAGGGTCCATAGCACCACAGGATTCACTCCTTACGCGATGATGTTCGGTCGGCCTGGGCGAGAAATTGAAGAACTGTACCTGACAAGCCAGAATATCATACAGCCAGTGAGTGGGTCCAGGATCATCGCTGAAGGTTTGCGGGAAATCCACCGGATAGTAAAAGACCGTGTGCAGGATCATCCCCACCAAGATCGGGGGCCTGTGCACCTAGATGAGTTCCGGGTGGATGATAAGGTGCTAGTGCGAGTCACGTGTCCGGGAGATAAGTTGAGTGACAGGTGGGAGGATACGCCCTACACAGTAGTGGAAAGGGTATTCCCAGGGGGAAGTGTGTACACAGTGGTTCTTGAAGGGTACATTGGACCCCGTTACACAATGCACAAAAACTGGCTAAGGGGGTGTATGTCCGACACACCTGCCTGTCACCCTGAGACACCTGCCCCACCTACAGCGATTGCACCAAGTAATGTTGAATGTGACTGTTGGGATGACTTGGGGGTGGAACCCTCGGACTTGCAAAGTCCGATAGCGCACGATCCAGGTGTTCCACACACCGCCCCTGATGTTACTGTTCCACCAGATGCGGTGGACCCTCCATCGAACTCGGCAAGTACTGGTTTGCAGAGATCGAAGAGGAGCACAGCTGGTGTTCTCCAAATACGATATAATCCTGCGGAGTATGTGTTACATATGTGTTGTACGAAACCATTTGTCGGGGCGCCAAATTGTAAGTGGGGTGGATTGTAGCATGTTGGCATGTGTTTCTAGTAATGAGTTCATATTACTGATAGCATAAATTTATCCTGCAATGACTTAGTCCGGCCATTAGGGGTCAGCAAGAGACAAGTAAAGAAAAGCCCGGGGATCTGTGAAAAAGCCCGGGAATCTGAGATCCAGGAAGACCTCTGAGGGGACGAGACGTGTCTGATGTCCAGAGACAATTGGAGCTTGCAGAGACTTGAGCCGGATGGTGTGTCCAAGAAGAAACTGTGCCTTGTGAGTAACTGAGATATGTGACCAGTCACCAACTGTGTAGTTAGCTAGGGAAAGCTAGTTAGTAATCCCAGTAGTACTGAGAACTGCCCAGTGTATATCATTGCTGATGGACTGATCAGGCTTGATCCAGAGATTGCGAAAGATCTGGTATAACAAGACTTTGTGTACGTGGATACTACAAAGGAGCCCTGTTGTGAACTATACATTGAGACTGAGATCAATTCTGATTCCTGCCTGCGCCGGGATATGCTAGAGAACTTGGTATGAAGGAGAAGCTGATTAAACCTTGTGGCCAGAGATCAGGGTCTAATAAAAGGTTTAGTTTGTTAATTGCTTGTGTATATTAAATTAGAGAGATTTCTCTTTGCTCTTGTAGGAAGAGAAATTGTACACCGTATAGACAACGCGTTGGCTAAACATAGAGTGTTTATTAAGGGGAAAAACAAGGGTACCTGGATCCCATTGTATTAGTGTGGGAGGGGAGTGTAAGGTTATATTCCTGGGAGGACCACGTGCCACGTCCGCAGTAACTTCCTGGGTAGCCCCTGTACTGAATAAGGGTGGGAGCGGCATAGCCCAGGGGTAGTTTGGCTCATTCCTGCGAGATTGGCACTTGGGCTCTCTCGGGCTGCATAACTTGTATTTTGTATTCGTGGCTGTTGTGGCTCATACTTTGTAGGAAAGTACAACCCTTTTATTTGTTTGACAAGTATAAAGAAAGTTGATTTGCCACTACACTGAGGTCAGAGTCATTCATAGCATCGCCGTATCCCTCATACACATTCCACCAGCGTTCCGGACGTTACATCCCCAAGGATGAGTCAGACTAGTGCTAGTTCACAATTCTTTTCCTGGTATATTGGCTGATTTCTTTAGACTTTCCCATGATGCTACACAAAGAAGCAGTGTTTCAGGTGTGCATTAAAATACATCCATAGGTGTGTGTCTAATTAACTCAGATGTTGCCAAAAAATCAGAAGCTTCCAAACACATGACATCATCAAATATCTAATTTTCTAATATCTAATCTGAGGAGACACAGATTAGATATTAGAAAAAACTTTTTGACAGTTAGGGTGATTAATGAGTGGAACAGGCTGCCACGAGAGGTGGTGAGTTCCCCTTCAATGGACGTCTTCAAACAGAGGCTGGACAGACATCTGTCTGAGATGATCTAGTGAATCCTGCTTTGAGCAGGGGGTTGGACCAGATGACCCAGGAGGTCCCTTCCAACTCTACCATTCTATGATTCTATGATTCTATCATATGGGCAGTCCAGAATTGTTTAAAGGCATAGTAATCTGTGTATATAAACAATATAGTGTATGTAAACTTTTGACTTTGCAGTAATTAATAAAAATGCCTTAAAACATTTTCTCTCATTATTTTGGCATTTGGCAAATATTAAAAATTATAGTAATCCTAATTGACCTAAAACAGGAAAGGTTTATTCAGATTTCATGTCAGATATTGAGAAAAACATGCATATATAGTGTAAGTAAACTTCTGGTTTTAACTGTATCACTTATAACTTCATGGTGCACGTGTGTCATTACACGGCAGCCAATTCTGAACAAACTAAGCTGCAGTGTAAAGCATGTGTGAGTTACAGAGCAGCCCCCTGGACCACTAATGAGACTAGAGATGGATTTCAGACCACCCTGACTCCAGTCGACAACAATGCTGCAGTCATGAATGATAGCGCTGTCCTAATGGAGTAACGCTGGGGTGTCCTCTCCTCTAGGACTGTAGTGACGTGTGTTGAGCACAATGGATGAATTCCAATGTGAAATATCAGCCAACACTTCTGATTAGGAATCCTGCTCCTCTGTTGGAGGCTTTTATGACCAGTACATTTTCAGATGTCAGTCTAATCTATTCATTTTTATTTTTGCTCTGGGGATTGAACATTATGATAAAGAATGTGACTGGGCAGATAAACCAGACCACAGATCAGTGGTCAGAGCATTCACAGGACAGTGTCACAGGAAGCGCAATTTACAAAAATACTGTTCCAAAACTCCTGCAGATTCTGGTGTGGAGAGAACTGACATATTTGCTGCTCGCCTTCTTCTCTACCATGTATGTGGAACCCGTCAGCTCTGCACACACAGTGAGGAGATTATCCCGACCTTTACAGCAGGCCATACATCTATAATATAACCGGAGATGCATCCCTCTGTCTGAAGCCGTTATAGACTGCGCAAACGCGACACACCAGTCTGGCTCCAGACAGAAGATCGCATGGAGCCGTTACAAGTAAGAAGAGTGTATGGTGCCAGAGACACTGAATGCATACCGCGATCTCCGGCGCCACACTTACATACTTACCTGACTGGGAGGAGCGTTGCCGCGGAGCCTCTCTTCTCACCGAAGACCGGGGCAGGAGTGAGGCGTCGGAATCAGCGCATGCACCTAGCGCTATCCGGCACCATTTTACTGAAGACACGTTTGCAGTGTGTCTTCAGCAAAATGGCGCCGGACAGCGCGGTATGGGCACGCGTGTACTCGGGCGCCGCACTCCTCCTCTGGCCTCCGGCAGAACGGGACACAGCACTGGAGCACAGGGATGAACGGTGAGTATAACTGTTTATTTTTTTTGTATGTGTGCAGCGTGATAGGGATGAGGGGTGCCATACATACCAGGATTGGGGAGTGAGGGGACCACACAAAGCAGGGGGGGGCATGCATACCAGGATAGGGATGAGGGGTACCATGTATACTAGGATAGGGATGAGGGGTACCATGCATACCAGGATAGGGATGAGGGGTACCATACATACCAGGATAGGGATGAGGGGTACCATACATACCAGAATCAGGATGAGGGGTACCGTA
Organism: Phyllobates terribilis; assembly: GCF_046119375.1. Taxonomy (NCBI): domain Eukaryota; kingdom Metazoa; phylum Chordata; class Amphibia; order Anura; family Dendrobatidae; genus Phyllobates; species Phyllobates terribilis. The sequence continues at coordinate 315,573,093 of NW_027362768.1, forward strand.
TATACCAGGATGAGGGATGGGGTGCCATGCATACCAGGATTGGGGATGAGGAAGCCATGCATACCAGGATGAGGGATTGAGTACCATGCATACCAGGATTGGGGGATGAGGGGTGCAATGCATACCAGGATTGGGATGAGGGGTGCCATATATACCAGGATGAGAGTTGGGGTGCCATGCATACCAGGATTGGGATGAGGGGTGCCATGCATACCAGGATTGGGGATGAGGGGTGCCATGCATACCAGGATTGGGGATGAAAGGTGCCATGCATACCAGGATTGGGGATGAGGGGGCCATGCATACAAGAATGAGGGATCGGTTGCCATGCATGCCAGGATTGGGATGAGGGGTGCAATGCGTACCAGGATTGGGAATGAGGGGTGCAATGCGTACCAGGATTGGGGATGTGGGGTGCCATGCGTACCAGGATTGGGGATGAGGGGTGCCACGCGTACCAGGAATGGGGATGAGGGGTGCCATACGTACAAAAATTGGGGATGACGGGTGCCATGCGTACCAAGATTGAGGATGAGGGTTGCCATGCGAACCAGGATTGGGGATGAGGGGTGCCATGCATACTAGGATTGGGGATGAGGGGTACCATGCATACCAGGATGAGGGATGGGGAGCCATGCATACCAGGATTCCGATGAGGGGCCATGCATACCAGGATAGGTATGAGGGATACCATGTATACCAGGATAGGGATGAGGGGTACCATGCATACCAGGATAGGGATGAGGGGTACCATACATACCAGGATTGGGGGATGAGGGGTGCCATGCATACCAGGATTGGGATGAGGGGTGCCACATATACCAGGATGAGAGATGGGATGCCATGCATACCAGGATTGGGGATGAGGGATGCCATGCATACCACGATTGGGAATGAGGGGTGCAATGCTTACCAGGATTGGGAATGAGGGGTGCCATGTGTACCAGGATTGGGGATGAGGGGTGCCATGCGTACCAGGAATGGGGATGAGGGGTGCCATACGTACAAAACTGGGGATGATGGGTGCCATGCCTACCAAGATTGAGGATGAGGATTGCCATGCATACCAGGATTGGGGATGAGGGGTGCAATGCATTCCAGGATTGGGGATGAGGGGTGCCATGCATACCAGGATTGGGGATGGGGTGTCATGCATACCAGGATTGGGAATGAGGAGTACCATGCATACCAGGATGAGGGATGGGATGCCATGCATACCAGGATAGGGATGTGGGGGGGCCATGCATACCAGGATAGGGATGAGGGGCCATGCATACCAGGATAGGGATGAGGGGTACCATGTATACCAGGATAGGGATGAGGGGTACCATGCATACCAGGATAGGGATGAGGGGTACCATACATACCAGTATGGGGGTTGAGGGGTGCCATGCAAACCAGGATGAGGGATGGGGTGCCATGCATACCAGGATTGGGGATGAGGAAGCCATGCATACCAGGATGAGGGATTGGGCGCCATGCATACCGAGATTGGGAAATGAGGAAGCCATGCATACCAGGATGAGGGATTGAGTACCATGCATACCAGGATTGGGGGATGAGGGGTGCCATGCATACCAGGATTGGGGATGAAAGGTGCCATGCATACCAGGATTGGGGATGAGGGGGCCATGCATACAAGAATGAGGGATCGGGTGCCATGCATGCCAGGATTGGGATGAGGGGTGCAATGCGTACCAGGATTGGGAATGAGGGGTGCAATGCCTACCAGGATTGGGGATGAGGGGTGCCATGCGTACCAGGATTGGGGATGAGGGGTGCCACGCGTACCAGGAATGGGGATGAGGGGTGCCATACGTACAAAAATTGGGGATGACGGGTGCCATGCGTACCAAGATTGAGGATGAGGGTTGCCATGCGTACCAAGATTGGGGATGAGGGGTGCCATGCATACTAGGATTGGGGATGAGGGGTACCATGCATACCAGGATGAGGGATGGGGTGCCATGCATACCAGGATGAGGGATGGGATGCCATGCATATCAGGATAAGGATGTGGGGAAGCCATGCATACCAGGATTCCGATGAGGGGCCATGCATACCAGGATAGGTATGAGGGATACCATGTATACCAGGATAGGGATGAGGGGTACCATGCATACCAGGATAGGGATGAGGGGTACCATACATACCAGGATTGGGGGATGAGGGGTGCCATGCATACCAGGATTGGGATGAGGGGTGCCACATATACCAGGATGAGAGATGGGGTGCCATGCATACCAGGATTGGGGATGAGGGATGCCATGCATACCAGGATTGGGGATGAGAGGTGCCATGCATACCAGGATTGGGGATGAGGGGGCCATGCATACAAGAATGAGGGATGGGGTGCCATGCATGCCAGGATTGGGAATGAGGGGTGCAATGCGTACCAGGATTGGGGATGAGGGGTGCCATGCGTACCAGGATTGGGGATGAGGGGTGCCATGCGTACCAGGAATGGGGATGAGGGGTGCCATACGTACAAAGATTGGGGATGACGGGTGCCATGCGTACCAAGATTGAGTATGAGGATTGCCATGCATACCAGGATTGGGGATGAGGGGTGCAATGCATACCAGGATTGGGGATGAGGGCTGCCATGCATGTCAGGATTGGGGATGGGGTGTCATGCATACCAGGATTGGGAATGAGGAGTACCATGCATACTAGGATGAGGGATGGGATGCCATGCATACCAGGATAGGGATGTGGGGGGGCCATGCATACCAGGATAGGGATGAGGGGCCATGCATACCAGGATAGGGATGAGGGGTACCATGTATACCAGGATAGGGATGAGGGGTACCATGCATACCCGGATAGGGATGAGGGGTACCATACATACCAGTATTGGGGTTGAGGGGTGCCATGCAAACCAGGATGAGGGATGGGGTGCCATGCATACCAGGATTGGGAATGAGGGGGGCCATGCATACCAGGATGCGGATGAGGGCCATGCATACCAGGATAGGAATGAGGGGTACCATGTACAGTACAGACCAAAAGTTTGGACACACCTTCTCATTTAAAGATTTTTCTGTATTTTCAAGACTTTGAAATTTGTACTTACACACTGAAGGCATCAAAACTATGAATTAACACATGTGGAATTATATACTTAACAAAAAATTGTGAAACAACTGAAAATATGTCTTATATTCTAGGTTCTTCAAAGTAGCCACCTTTTGCTTTGATGACTGCTTTGCACACTCTTGGCGAGCTTCAAGAGGTAGTCACCGGAAATGGTCTTCCAACAATCTTGAAGGAGTTCCCAGAGATGCTTAGCACTTGTTGGCCCTTTTGCCTTCACTCTGCGGTCCAACTCACCCCAAACCATCTCGATTGGGTTCAGGTCTAGTGACTGTGGAGGCCAGGTCATCTGGCGTAGCACCAGGGGCGTACATAGAAATCATGGGGCCCCATAGCAAAAGTCCAAACTGGGCCCCCCTTCCCCGTAAAAAAAAATCTGCAACGTAACTGGAATCACAGTGTATAGGCGCAGTCACAAAAGGACATAGCTATCTACTTTGGAAGACAGGGAAATGGACATGTCTTGTAGCATATACATAGTAAATGTGCCCTTACTGAAGCCTTTTTATTGTTCTCAACCCTTTTATCGCCGTATAGATTTAAATACCCCCAAAAAAGCATCCAACACACTGTATGATAACCCCTACAGTAAATTACCCTACTGTAACCCCCACATGCACTGTATGATGACTCCATAGTCCCCCCAGCAAAGTATGATGTCCACACAACCACCCACACAATATGATAGCTCTGACAGCATCCAAACACAGTATGATGGTCCACACACACTCCCCATAGCAACCCCCCCTAACACAGTATGAAGGTCCCCGCAAAGTATGATGATCCCCACAGACCCACATTGTATGATGATCCTCACACAGTTTGATGGCCCCATAGCCCCTCCACAGGACCTCCAAACATTATGATGAAGGTACCCACAGTATGATGGTCAGCACATTTCCCCCTCACACAGTAAGCAGCACAGTGGCTCAGTGGTTAGCACTGCAGCCTTGCAGCTCTGGGGTACTGGGTTCAAATCCCACCAAGGACATCATCTGCAATGAGTTTGTATGTTCTCCCTGTGTTTGTGTGGGTTTCATCCGGGTTCTCTAGTTTCCTTCCACACTCCAAGACATACTGATAGGGAATGTAAATTGTCAGCCCCAATGGGGACAGTGCTGATAATGTCTGTGAAGTGCTGTGGAATTAATGGCACTGTATAAGTGAGTAAAATAAATATATACTGTATTTTGCGGATTATAAGACGCACCCCAAATTTTGGGGTGCAGAATAGGAAAAAATATTTGTTGTTTATTTTTAAATAAAATGGTGTGCCTTATAATCCTTTTTACCTGGGGGCAATGGTAGTGGAGGGGGGGTCACAGGAGCCAGGCTCACACATACCGGAGACTGGCGGGAGAGGAGGCTACGGCAGGAGACGGGCGATGCTGCGGCCCCACCCTCAGAGGAAATGTCAGTGATTCAAGGCGGTGGTGGTGGCAGCGGGAGCTAGGCGAGTTCAGCGAGGCGATGCTGCGGCCCTGTCCTCAGAAGTCGGCGGTGAGCGGAGGCAAGGTTCCCTATCCTGTACATAGCCCTGCGCTGTGCTTTTGTAAAATGGCCGCCGGAGCATGCGCAGATCGAGATCTCTAGAGAACTCGGCCAGCTCCCGCCGCCACCACCACCACCTTGAATCACTGACATTTCTTCTGAGGGCGGGGCCGAAGAATCGCCCCGCTACTGCCGCAGCCGCCGCCAACCTCCTGTGTTTGGAAACCCTATCCGACACCGCCCCCCAAGTAACCATAACTTTTCATTATAAGACGCACACCCTTTTTCCTCCCAAATTTTGGGGGAAAAAGTGTGTCTTATAATCCGAAAAATACAGTGAGTAAAATAAAATAAATAAATAATATTGGCCCCCATAGTAGTCCCCACCACAATATGATGGTTGCCACAAGCCCCCCACATCATATGATGACCCCCTTTCAGTAGTCCCCATCACAGTATAAGACCCCACAGACCCTTACAAGTCCTGACTAGGAGAGCATGAGCTGCCGTGCAGATAAATGTGTGTAAAGCAGTAATTTATACAATTTATTAATGTTCAGCTCTAATCCCCTCTGGTCCCAGAAGTTCCTCCTCAAGCCTTTTGGTGACCGACACAGGACAGTGTGACAGTAGCTCTAGCTCGGTGTGAAGGAGGCTTCCTGACTCTCTTTGTGCACAATCACAGCCCTCCTCACCATAAACCTGTAAATAGTTAGCAGAATTCTATTTACGACCCCTCCCCCTGCCTTAACACCCGCACATCCAACAATCAGCATGCAGGTGGAAACTCATCTGACTGAGTCATTTCACACAGAGAGCCCAGCGCTGCCCTGCTAACCTGCAGTGTCAGCTGAGTGTCACCCCGGCCTCCAGGACGCTCCCTCTGTCTCCATTAGCCAGGCTCCAATGATCACCACGCTCCGGGTGCTCAGCTCCTCTCTGCTGTGCACGCAGCGCAGTGATCTAGAGGGGCGTGTCTATGGAGAGAGCAGCCGGCTCTGGGCCCCCTGAACGCTGGGGCCCCATAGCAGTCGCGTGGTCTGCCTCTATGGGCGGTACGCCACTGCGTAGCACCCCATCCCTCTCCTTCTTGGTCAAATAGCCCTTACACAGCCTGGAGGTGTGTTTGGGGTCATTGTCCAGTTGAAAAATAAATGATGGTCCAAATAAACGCAAACAGGATGGAATAGCATGCCACTGCAAGATTCTGTGGTAGCCATGCTGGTTCAGTCTGCCTTCAATTTTGAATAAATCCCCAACAGTGTCACCAGCAAAGCACCCCCACACCATCACACCTCCTCCTCCATGCTTCACGGTGGGAACCAGGCATGTAGAGTCCATCCGTTCACCTTTTCTATGTCGCACAAAGACATGGTGGTTGGAACCAAAGATCTCAAATTTGGACTCATCAGACCCAAGCACAGATTTCCACTGGTCTAATGTCCATTCCTTGTAATCTTAAGCCCAAACAAGTCTCTTCTGCTTGTTCCCTGTCCTTAGCAGTGGTTTTCTAGCAGCTATTTTACCATGAAGGCCTGCAGCACAAAGTCTCCTCTCAACAGTTGTTGTAGAGATGTGTCTGCTGCTAGAACTGTGTGGCATTGACCTGGTCTCTAATCTGAGCTGCTGTTAACCTGCGATTTCTGAGGCTGGTGACTCGGATAAACTTATCCTCAGAAGTAGAGGTGACTCTTGGTCTTCCTTTCCTGGGGCGGTCCTCATGTGAGCCAGTTTCTTTGAAGCGCTTGATGGTTTTTGCAACTGCACTTGGTGACACATTCAAAGTTTGCCCAATTTTTCGTACTGACTGACCTTCATTTCTTAAAGTAATGATGGGCACTCGTTTTTCTTTACTTAGCTGCTTTTTTCTTGCCATACTACAAATTCTAACAGTCTATTCAGTAGGACTATCAGCTGTGTATCCACCTGACTTCTGCACAACACAACTGATGGTCCCAACCCCATTTATAAGGCAAGAAATCCCACTTATTAAACCTGACAGGGCACACCTGTGAAGTGAAAACCATTTCCGGTGACTACCTCTTGAAGCTCATCAAGAGAATGCAAAGAGTGTGCAAAGCAGTTATCAAAGTAAAGGTGGCTACTTTGAAGAACCTAGAATATAAGACATATTTTCACTTGTTTCACACTTTTTTGTTAAGCATATAATTCCACATGTGTTAATTCATAGTTTTGATACCTTCAGTGTGAAAGTACAATTTTGAAAGTCATGAAAATACAGAAAAATCTTTCAATGAGAAGATGTGTCCAAACTTTTGGTCTGTACTGTATACCAGGATAAGGATGAGGGGTACCATGCATACCAGGATGAGGGATGGGGTGCCATGCATACCAGAATAGGGATGAGGGGTACCATGCATACCAGGATGAGGGGTACCATACATACCAGGATAGGGATGAGGAGTGTCATGCATACCAGGATGGGGGTGAAGGGCCCATGCATACCAGGATAAGGCTGAAAGGGCCATTCATACCAGGATTGGGTATGAGAGACCATGCATACCAGGATGAGGGGTGCCATGCATACCAGGATTGGGGGTGAGGGGTGCCATGCATACCGGGATTGGGGGTGAAGGGTGCCATGCATACGAGGATGTGGATAAAGGGTGTCATGCATACCAGGATAGGGATGAGGGGTGTTATGCATACCAGGATATGGATGAGGGGTGCCATGCATACCAGGATAGGGATGAGGGGTGCCATGCATACCAGGATAGGGATGAGGTGTGATAGGCATACCAGGATAGGATGAGGGCAGCACATAACAGCATGGGATAACAGGATTGGGGAGCACAAATACCAGGATGGGGGCAGCACAAATACCAGGATGTTGGCAGCACATACCAATAAAAATGCTCGCTACCCGGGCGTAGAATGGGTTCAATAGCTAGTATTGTATAAAGCCGGCAGCCATCACTCCTAACTCCTCCTAACACATGCATGTTCCATTTGGCTGAGCATGTGTGTGCTCATATCTGAGAAAAAGCATGAAGACCCCTAAACACATTAGTGCAAAGTCAGCTGAACCCGCCAATTTACTATATCTAACGTGTATTGTGGGTCTCTCAACCCATGACAAACTGCAACGTCCCATACTTTTGTTTTAAGCTTTTGCTTTGAGATAAGTCGTCCTTAGAAGGGCCTGGCAGTCAACTACTCCTCTTTCTCCTTAAAAACTGCACGCCTATTTAGGCAGAACCACCTACATGTGTATAGGGAGGACAGGCAAGATGGCTGACTGCCCTTCCTGCATTATACAAACATGACTTATTTGTGTAGGCTCTGCTGTTTATGATTTTTGTAGGACTTTTACTGTTCCAATCAAAATTTTTGAACCCCCAATAAAAATTAGGTTTCTTTGCAAAATTCACAAAGTTTCTGCTGTTTCCAATAAACCAATCAAACAAGAACAGTGTAAATGAGGCAAAATAAATAATATAACATCACTACTGCATAAGAGGCCACTAATAATGGAGATTATACAGAAACTTTTATAGATTGTTCTTCTTTTTATTTTTCCATAAATGATGTTATTATCATGGAAGGTGATGGAGCAGATGATGATGATGACTCCACTCCTCAGGCCTCGGCTTGCACTTGTGCTGTTTTTAGAAATCCAGGTCTGCATCACACATGACGGAGAGGTGAAGAGCAGGAATGTTTTCCTGAATCCCTCTAGGATGTTCATCCTACAACACTGCGTTCAACCATATGGCCTTCTTTCTGTCCATGTCCAGGCAGGTGAAGGAGCAGCCGCTTCCTTCTGTCTATCCATGTCCAGGTGGGTGAAGGAGCAGCCGCTTCCTTCAGTATATCCATATCCGATTAATGAAGGAGCAGCCGCTTCCTTCTGTCTGTCCTTTTCCACCACATTGTAGATGAGTCGTCCAGATGGTGACATAGCAAGTATGACTGGAAGAATTCCTCCAATTTCAGCCAATAATTACTTACTATGTTGATCCAGAGGAAGGCGAAAAATAACCCCGAAGACTAGTTGTTGGATAATCCTCATATCAGGGGAAAAAAATTCCTTCCTGACCCCAAATATGGCGATCGGAATGAATCCCTGGATGGTTGGTGCTCTAATCTACTTGGATGTTATGTGGTGGAAGCTCGGTAGGTTTGTCAAAGTCCGGTTAATAAGAAAGTCCAGTGTAGTTGTATCATCCGATTAAAGGTTCATTCCTAGATGTTGCTGGAATGGGGCTGATTTCTCTCAGCCTAATACTCCTGTAAGAAGAGAAATATACACGTCTGAGAATCAGCCCCTCACATACAGTATATACTGTATACAGGGGGTGTAAGAATAAGGTGTATAGTGTGTATGTGTGTTACTGGGCAGTGATATAGATGTCCCTATATGATATACTTACAGAAGTCCCATGGGAATGGTGGATCGGCTGTGCCGGATTCCACTTTGCTCCAGTCTATGGAGTTGAAGAACGGATGGGATCTGATGGACGATATAATAGCCAATCGAGAGAATGGAATTTTGCAGAGGAGCTGGAAAATGAAAGAGACCATTAGTCATGATATTATGTATTATTAGTAGCAAGTTATTACACAATGTCTATGAACTGTCCACATCTTATGTTCATATCTTCTTATCACCCTCCATCATCCTGTCTTCATCTGATCCTACTCACCCCTTCCATGATATCGATGGCATCAGGGCAGATGCTTGGTGGATAACAAGGAACATCATTCTGCAGTGATTCGCAATATTCCTCTTTTGAGCCGAGGCTATAGAACGGCTGATCACCTACAATCATCGTAAATAGTAGGGCGCCAAAGGAAAATGAGTCCACCTGATAGTTGTGGTCTTCTCCATACATTATCTGTGGGAACATGAGACAGGAAATGAGCTGAATACACTAGTGAGGGGATTTACCCACAGGCCATGAGGACCGATCTGTGATTAGATATGAGCAGGATACATAGGCATCAGAGTATTACTCAGTCCTATCAGCATCAATCAGACGGAGGTTCCTTACCTCTGGCGCAGCGTAACCAATAGAGCCTACTAATTCATTAAATGTTTCCTTCTCAAACACTTTTATTGCTGATGAGCCAAAGTCAGCGATTTTGATGTGTCCGATGTCATCTAGGAGAATGTTCTCAGGCTTCAGGTCACTGCAGGAAAAAGAGCAGATACTGATTGTGAGGAGGATAATTCATAAAAAGAACGTAATACAATAGATATGTAAGGAAGGAGACAACAGGGAGTCAGAGGTGATATATTTATGTCTGTAGCTGAACTGATTACCGATGTATGATGCCTTTTTCATGAAGATATTGGATTCCGCAGACCATCTCTGCTGCAAAGAGCCTATGGAGAAGAAAGTAGAGGATCAGTGGTTACACACACAATCATACAGAGAGCATGAGGAGATCACACACCTGTCCCATGCACATGCACATCTTCATTTTCTCCTGTTGTCATTGTCCATTGCTGGGATTACAATGTACGGGCAAAAGATTATTAGGATTCAGTTATAAGACATTTACCTTGTTGCCTTTATATCATAAGGCATTGATTTTTCCATGTGATCAAACAGGTCTCCTCCAGCCATGTAGTCCATCGCTATGATGTATTGATTAGGTGTCTCCATAAATCCCCGCAGAGAGGTTAGGAAACGGCACCCAGTGGCCCTTTTCAGGACTTCTATCTCAGTAATGACTTTGTCCTCAGCACGACGACTCTGGTCCATGATTTTGACAGCCAGCAGTTCTTCACTGATCGGATCTGATGCCAAGATGACCTGAAGGAAAATCACAACAGATCAGACCAAACTCTGTCATCCCACAGGAATCAGTCTAATGCAGAGCTGGATAATGTGCGTCTCACGGACCGAGACAGCAAAAAGGCTGTCCCAATGCCACCGCTATCCGCACATCCTCAGTATGCAGACACAGGTAAATACATTGGTGGAAGAGGGGCTGCCAGCTATTTCTTCCACCAATCAGCATGTGAGACAGCAGACGTGATGACTTCATTACATCGTGTCTGCTGTATGGAAAGTCAGTTCACCGGAGACAGGAGCAAAGTGTTGGGGGAACGGGACTGAGGTGAGTATGTGCTGGTTTCTTTTTTTCCCCCATATATGTATGAGATGTTTGCATGTATATAGGAGGCCATGAGGGGCTCATACTGTATGTAGGAGGCAATGTGAGGGCTCATACTGTAAATAGTAGGCAATGTGGCGGCTTATACTGTATATAGGAGGCAATGTGGGGGCTCATACTGTATATAAGAGACAATGTTGGGGCTCATACTGTATATAAGAGGCAATGTGGGGGCTCATACTGTAAATAGGAGGCAATGTGGGGGCTCATACTGTAAATTTGAGGCAATGTGAGGGTTCATACCTTAAATAGGAGGCAATGTGGGGGCTCATACTGTAAATAGGAGGCAATGTGGGGGCTTATACTGTATATAGGATGCAATGTGGGGGCTCATACTGTATGTAGGAGGCGATGTGGGAGTTCAAACTGTATATAAGAGGCAATGTGGAGGCTCATACTGTATATAAGAGACAATGTGGAGCTCATACTGTATATAGGGGACAATGTGGAGGTTCATACTGTATAAAGAGAGGTAATGTGGGGCTCATATTTTATATAGGGTCTATGTGAGGGCTCATATTGTATATAAAGAGGCTATGTGGGGGCTCGCTCTGCATATAGAGAGGCTATGTGGAGGCTTAAGCTATATACAGGTGGCTATGTGGGGGCTCATACTTTAAGGGGCAATTTTGGGGCTCATACTGTATATAGAGGACTGTGTGTGGGCTCATACTGTATATAGAGAAGCTATGTGGGGGCTTACACTTTATGTAGGAAGTTGTGTGGGAGTTCATACTGTAAATAGGGCGCTGTTATTGGGCTCATACGGTATATAGGGGGTGTCAGCAATACGTAATTTTGCTCAATTTAAGTGATAATATAAAATACTAATTATAATTGTAATAAATATGTTAATTTTAATATTGAGCAGAATAGATTGGGGAACACGGAAGAGTAGAAATTCACACTTACTTTCCCGAAGCCTCCCTCTCCAAGATCTTCATGGAAATTGAGATTGGAAAGGTCAATATGATTTTCTGTGCCGACCAATTCTCTAAAGGGTAAAATACGGAAACTGGCTTCATCAAGGTCTTGTACTGGCATGACCGCTGTGCCGGAGGGTGTCTCAACGCTTCCATCTGCTGAGATGATAAAAGAGTTATTGATAAATATAAATACATTACATTTTTAATCAAATTTCTGTAATTAAGCTGAAAATGTCTGACATTTGTGCCCTGATTCATCCAAACTGTCGAATGTAGAAAAATTTTCCTGTTGCCCATAGCAACCAATCACAGCTCAGATTCCATTTTTTCACATTCTATGGAACAGTGAAAGCTGCATTGTGATGGGTTGCTGTGGCAACAAGGAAAGTATTTCTGCAATTTTGATAATCAAGGCCTGTCAACCCCCAGTCTATTATACTAAACTGTTTCATTCTTACCTGGAGCATCTTTATCCAGTGATGTGTGTGGTGGGGAAACAATCAGGTGTTTGGTCTCTGGGATGGAGATGTTCTCATCTGGTGACCTGGCCCTTTGTAATGCACCATTCCCATTGACAATGGGTTTGGCATAGAAAAGACGTCTCCTACATTGGACAACCCAGTCTCTGTTGTTTCTGATTCTCTTCTGGGCTGCCGCTCTTTGTAGGTTTTGAGTCTCTTGGCTTTCAGAACTGGAGAATGAGACATGTCTGGGTCTTCCTTGGCCAACCTCTTCCAGCTCTAATTCTACGCTGATGATATTTCTTCGCTTATTGAGGATGGCATCTTTGTTCCTCCTCCTAATTTCAGGGACAAGTTCTCCGATTTTTTTTATGGAGATAAGAATGGCCCTGTGAAGTTGATTATCTGCGGAGTCTGCAGAGTCAGATTCCATGAGGTTCTCCATTTTCCTTTTCTCTATAAGGATCTCGTGTCTCTTGATCTTTCTCATTTTCTCCAAATTCTGTCTTTTGGACGCCATTTCTGAGGCGTCAGTGTCCATGTCCAGTACTATAAAGTCTTTTCGCCCTAAAGCGAACAGTGGTTTTTGCTCTTCAGCAATTCCTCTCCTCTGTCTTAGAACCCGATCTCTTTGGGCTCTTCTCCTCTCTTCCTCCATTATAAAATTAGCTTTTGCTTTGTTTACAATGAAACGCATAGCAACTACCTCACCCTCGAAAGTCTGCAAGGCAGTGACTTCTCTTCGGCCGGAACACTGGGATATAGAAGGTGATGATGTCATCATACCAATTATGACATGTATTTAATTGTGATGTCATCAGACTAGGGTCCTGTTTTGCGTTCATGAGGTCTCAATGGAGACATTATACCAGGACTTTAGTTTGTATTTTTGTCATTAAATGAAGTAACACTTGTTAAATGGTGATCTTTTATCTCTATATTAGCAGAATCCTTCATTCTGTCTGTTTTTCTCCATATTCTTTTATTGCTTAATTCTGTCCAATTATTGTACATTTTGTCATCAGGTCCACAATCTCCATTTTGTGGGGTGTTCACATTTAGCGTTTAAGCTTCAGTTTATCCTCCTGGACATTACAGGAGAGCTGTACCTTCCTATATAATGTATTTTTGAACTGTTGACTCCTTTTTGCATTATGTGTCATAGAAGTATCAGGTGGTCTTTGTCATTTTATTCTAGTTCCACCTTGTGACCAGGGCCGGCTTTAGACAAATTGTGGCCCTAGGAAAAATTCAAAGTGGGGCCCCAGATTCTGAAATACTGCGCTAACAACAGCACTACAGTCAATTCAGTGCATTGAAGTGAGTTTTGAGCTAATAACAATGTCTTTAAGCGCCAAGAAGCCACTCAGAAGAAAGACAAAAGGAGTAAAACATATCACAAGGTTGTGTTCTTTGCTGACTACAAGCAGTAAAGCCACTAAAAACACAGTTTCACAGGTTTCCTCACTCTAGTTGTAGCCTACAAAGAACACAGCTTTGTAATATGTTTTAATTCAGTACATGAAAAAAATAATATGTGGAAAATATGTAAATCAAAAAATATTATTACAACGTTGAATTTTGCATTGAAGGCTTATTTGTCACGCATGCACAATATCATGCAATGTCTTGTGAATACAGTCTTGTCATCTATATGCTTAGTCCGAACAATCATACGTGTGAGATCTTTTCATTACCATCTGTAGATACTTAGAACTAAGTAAAGAAATAATAAAGTGCTGCTGAGACCAGCATAAATACAGCCATAGATATCATTTTACACTTTGCCAAACACAAATAATAAAAAATAACTTAACATCTCTTACAGGTTTAGTCAAAGGGATCCACAACTTAAATAACTAGAAAATGTTCAAGCAAATGGTTTCTAAAGGAGCCCTTACAGGTCTATGTAATAAAACTGGCAACATAGCGAATGCTTTCTAGAAGCGAACCTTTCTGGCTTTTTCTGAAGCAAAATCTTTAATTATTTTGGAGAAGTCCAGATTTCTGCAAATGTCCCGCTCAATTACAACCTCAGCTAGACCAATAAAGCGATCTTGTAACATTGATGACCTTAAATAATTTTTTATCACTTTGAAAAGTGAGAAACTTCTCTCGCCTGACGCTACGGTCACAGGAACACTCATTAGGACACACAACTCCACACTAAGATTTGGGTACAAATCCAATAGGTTTGTACAGTAAATGTAAGTAAGCATGTTCAATGGTGAATGGGAAACATCATCTGGGATGCTCCTAATTGCTGAACACATTTCAAAATTCAAGTCATTGAGATCAACATCACCCATTTCTTCTGAAGAGTGTTTGCAGCATTCTACAAGCCTCTGCTCATCTTTCACAGCTTCCATTTCCTCCTTCTTAAAAAGGAACCCAAAAAGGTGGTAAAAATCTTTCACCTGAGAAAATCTCTCAGTTATGACCACAAGTGTCGCATCAATCAAGGTTAAAGACAAAACCCTCTTCACCATTTCCTCGGGAGTGCTGGACGTTCATAATCAAACATTTTTCTTTTTTTTTGTTTTCTTTTTATTGGCAATGAAAACTCTACATCTGCTTCTTCAGCTATACTATTTGCAATATAATAACCTGATTCAAAACCATCTTCCCTGTAATCTTACAGAAAATGAAGTACAGATTCAGTTTCTTAAGAGTGTCCATGCCAACTTTTGTTTTCTGAAAGATCTTGCTTGCACCATTAATATGTTATAAGACATCATACCAGGCAACAATGCAAGTGATGCAAACTGACCAGAAGAAATGCCATTCTTGGCCTCCGCAGCTTTTTTTGATGCAGCATAGATGACAAGGTCTTCAAGCGCAGAACAAACTTCCCTTAGGTCGTAGCGAAGAACTTTTACACTGTAAATCCGACATTCCCAGCGAGGAGAAATAACTGTATAGCCCAAACAAAAATGCTATGATGTGAGTGCGGAGGGAATCTTCCCACATTCACCAAATTATACCAGCTCTTAACAACCAGTATATATAATGAGGAAACAGAGTTATGATGGCAAAAAAATACATATTTTATTTTATTAAAGACAAAATTCATATAGAAAAAAGACAACTGTAAATGTGCAAGGGACAGCAACAGGTGTGCAGCAAGTGGGTCCACAACCCAAAAGGAATGCCTAGTAAACATTGCAATTATAAAAGGCTGCAGGCATGAATCATAAAGTGCAGCACAGGTAGGGCATAAAACCATACACCTATATTAGCTAAATGCCAATGATAAACGTGTCCATGACATCCGTATCAATTACCCCATAACTAGGCACGCTAATAAGGTGATGGTCTTACCAGTGGTAAGGGCTGTGGGTGAACTGGCAGCACAGTGGGCGTAGTGGAGTACCCCGACGCACGTTTCGAGGCATCCGCAGCCGCTTTCTCAAGGGGCGGTAGCAAAGAAATTTTACTCTGTGAATCCAACATTCCCAGCGAGTATCAGACAGTGATTTGATGGTCAGGTTGGTTACATTTTTCTTTGAAGTTGCACACTGCAGTGTTGATGAGCTGAAGAGCACATACATTTGCTGCAATACTCCAAAGAATGTGACAGAGAGAACAGATGATTTAGCAGCATCAATGATGACTACATTAAGAGTGTGGCTACTTCAGGGCATATACAATGCTCTTTTATTCATGGCCGATGTAAATACTTTTATGGCCAAAAATGACAAAAGTATTTTCGGACTGATACCTTTATTGGCTAACCAGAAAACATATATATGCAAGCTTTCAGAGCTCAGAGGCTCCTTCTTCAGGCAGGATTGCAAATGAATTAATAAGACAAATGAATAAGGCACCTCATGAACAAATGTCCTGCTGTAATATCTCTTAAATGTTGTGCCTCCTAAAACCAGGTGAGGAATAATCAGAGCAAGGTATAATAGAAACAATTCACCAATTCTGCATTTATCACCCACTCCTGGTTTTGGCTCCCACTCCTGAGAAAAAATACTGACCAAATACTGATAGTGGGGCCATAGCCTAACACTTGTTCTCCAATAGGCAAATAGCGCTCCGTCCTTCCCGAGTCTCGCCGTATGTCTAAGCAGTACTGTACAGTCACATATGGGGTATTTCTATGTTCAGCAGAAATTGTGGGACAAATTTTGGTGCCATTTTTACTGATTTTCCTTTATGAAATGTAAAATTTGGGGCTAAAACTAAATATTTCTGGAAAAAATGTAATTATTTTTCTTCACTGCCCAATGGTATAAAATTCTGTGACACCTTTGGTGTCATTATCACTGCATCCCTAGATGAATTCATTGAGAGGTGAAGTTTGTAAAATGGGTCACTTGAGGGAGGTTTTGCAAATTTTGTTGGAAAATTGAGAAATTGTTGATCAACTTTTAACCATTCTGACTTCCTAGCAAAAAAAAATATTTGAAAAACGATGGTGATGTAAAGTAGACATGTGGTAAATGTTAATTATTAACTATTTTGTCTGATATAACTATCTGGTTTAAGGGCATAAAAATTAAAAGTTTGAAAATTGTGAAATTTTCTCCAGAATTTCCCATATTTTCACAAATAAACACAAAAAATATCGCTCTAAATTTACCACTAACATAAATTACAATGTGTCGCGTTCAGGAGTTATTACCTCATAATGTGACACTGGCCAGAATTGTAAAATGTGGTTTGGACAGGAAGGTGAAAATAGGCTTCAAGGTGAAAGGGTTAATTACATCTCCCATTTGTGAACTTTACATCAGCCTCATTTTTCCATTACTTTTTTATTTTGTTAGAATGTTATAAAGGTTAAAGCTTTAATAGCAAATTTAGATCTTTTCAAGAAAACTTTCAAAGCCTTTTCTACGGCCCTATTCAGGCTTGAAGCGACTTTGAGGGACCGACTTATTGGGAGATTGGGAAGTGATACCATTTTAAAAACTGCACCCCTCAATGTTGCTGCCGTCAGAAAGTTTGTTAACCCGTCACGTGCTGCACAGAAATTTGCACAAAGTGCAGTAAAAAAATGAAAAATTTTATTTTTTCCACTAAATCATTGCTTTTAGACTAAACCTAGGCAAAGTGCGGCCCATGAACAAAGGAGGAGAACAGCTCAGCATATATTGCAAAAAGTATTTATTTAGTAATACACAATAAAAACACAAATAGGAAATCAGACAATGTGGTAGTGTCAGATGGTAAAGTGCTTACAGGTCTGGTAAATATATTATAATATGCTTGTAATATATCCGTGAAATTACACAATTGCACGTTGCCCACAATGATAATTGAATTATAAATAATAATAAGTTTAAACAAGTGAACTAGGATAGAAATCACAGGATTAACACATATAACATGATCCCACTGACTGCTAAATGAAAGGGGATGGGGGTGAAACAATGTTCTTAGTATTAAGCTATGTGCCCATCTCTAAAGCCAAAATCATGTTACAACCAGCGGGATAATTACCTGACAGGGAAGCACAGCACGGGCGGAAGTAAGAAAGTGGTGAGTGTGATAGCCCAACGTACGTTTCGCGGCGTCCCAGGCCGCTTTCTCAAGGGCAAGAAGTGATGTCCTCATAGTGACCCAAGATGCATATATATTCATCTTTCCCCTTAGAATCTGGAGTGCAGACAGCTGGTCGGTGAGGCACGCACCAGGTAGTGGCCAGTTATACCGGGGGTGTGCCTCGCGGATCACATGATGTGGGGCCAGTATGCCACACACGGCGCATGCGCGCGGCTCAGGGAGCACACCGCGCGTGCGCCCCAGCCGTCAAACCACAGAACCGCGCATGCGCGGAAACGAAGTCCCACGCAGGCGCAGGGCGGCCCTCAGACCATCAGGCACGCGAGCGCCGCAATCCCCACCGCGAGCACGCGCTCAGCCATGTCAGGAAGCAGCATAGCAGCACTCATTGTAAAAGAATGATCATAGATGGAAGAAGGGCCAAAGAAATAGATACTGCATACAGCAAAGTTTTTTCCAAGAAAAATACATATAAATCTAAAAAATCACATATGTATAATTAGCAGCAATTGTAGATCCTGATGATCATAACTCCCGTCTAGGTATGAGATCCAATGTGTATATCCAAGTCTCACTGATCTCCAGACACAAGTGACGTTATAAGGACTTTCATAAGTATGGACTAATAAAAGAGGTAAAGAAACAAAAGAAAAGACAGTGATGTGAGTGCGGACGGAATCATCCCACATTCACCAAATTATACCAACTCTTAACAACCAGTATATATAATGAGGAAACAGAGTTATGATGGCAAAAAAATACATATTTTATTTTATTAAAGACAAAAATTCATATAGAAAAAAGACAACTGTAAATGTGCAAGGGACAGCAACAGCTGTGCAGCAAGTGGGTCCACAACCCAAAAGGAATGCCTAGTAAACATTGCAATTATAAAAAGCTGCAGGCATGAATCATAAAGTGCAGCACAGGTAGGGCATAAAACCATACACCTATATTAGCTAAATGCCAATGATAGACGTGTCCATGACATCCGTATCAATTTCCCCATAACTAGGCACGCTAATAAGGTGATGGTCTTTCCAGTGGTAAGGGCTGTGGGCGAACTGGCAGCACAGTGGGCGTAGTGGAGTACCCCGACGCACGTTTCGAGGCATCCGCAGCCGCTTTCTCAAGGGGCGGTAGCAAAGAAATTTTACTCTGTGAATCCAACATTCCCAGCGAGTATCAGACAGTGATTTGATGGTCAGGTTGGTTACATTTTTCTTTGAAGTTGCACATTGCAGTGTTGATGAGCTGAAGAGCACATACATTTGCTGCAATACTCCAAAGAATGTGACAGAGAGAACAGATGATTTAGCAGCATCAATGATGACTACATTAAGAGTGTGGCTACTTCAGGGCATATACAATGCTCTTTTATTCATGGCCGATGTAAATACTTATATGGCCAAAAATGACAAAAGCATTTTCGGACTGATACCTTTATTGGCTAACCATAAAAAATATATATGCAAGCTTTCAGAGCACAGAGGCTCCTTCTTCAGGCAGGATTGCAAATGAATTAATAAGACAAATGAATAAGGCATCATCCCTTACACCTCATGAACAAATGTCCTGCTGTAATATCTCTTAAATGTTGTGCCTCCTAAAACCAGGTGAGGAACAATCAGAGAAAGGTATAATAGAAACAAGTCACCAATTCTGCATTTATCACCCACTCCTGGTTTTGGCTCCCACTCCTGAGAAAAAATACTGACCAAATACTGATAGGGGGCCATAGCCTAAGGGTATGTGCACACGATGCAGAAATGAAGCAGAAAATTTCTGCATCATTTCTGCATCTCCCTGGCAGAAAAAACGCATGCAGATTGTGCATGCTTTTTTCCTGCGGAATACATGCGGATTCACATGCGTTTCCGCATGCGTTTCCGCATGTGGATTGACAAGCGCTTTCCAGGCGATTTTAGCATCACTTGGAAAGTGCTTGACAACTAGGTCACACTATATAAATCCATGCAAACAGCATGGATTTATATAGTGTGACCCGAGAGAGTGTATATACTTACCTCCGATGGCCCGCGCTGTCCTGCTCAATCCATTCTCCCTCGCCGGCAACTTTGAATTGAAAGACCTGCCGACGTCAGCGTCACGTGACCCGTCACATGACTCTGACGTCAGCGCAGGTCCTACAACTCACTGCAAGTGCCGGGAACCAAGCAGGAGCAGTGCGCGGGCCGACAGATGGTAAGTATATATATATTTTTTATTTTATTCTTGTTTTACAGCTTTTTAATGGTACCTGGGTGTGGATGAGACTCTCCTCTCCTCCACACCCGGGTACCATCCGCATATTAGAACGCGCCAATAACGCAAGTACAAATGCAGTCTTGCGGAATTGGCGCGTTCTAATGCAAGTCAATGGCGGCGAAAACACCGCTTTTATGCAAAATTAATTGACATGCTGCGGATTTTTGAGCGCAGCGTTTACGCTGCGGAAAAATCCGCATCATGGGCACAGCACATGCGGATTTCAATTGGGGATCATTGCTGCCCTTCTACCATGCGTTTTTAATGCGTTTCCGCGGCGATTACGCAACTGCAAAAACGCCGCGGAAACGCATTAAATACGCATCGTGTGAACTCAGCCTAACACTTGTTCTCCAATAGGCAAATAGTGCTCCATCCTTCCCGAGTCTCGCCGTATGGCTAAGCAGTACTGTACAGTCACATATGGGGTATTTCTATGTTCAGCAGAAATTGTGGGACACATTTTGGTGCCATTTTTACCGATTTTCCTTTATGAAATGTAAAATTTGGGGCTAAAACTAAATTTTTCTGGAAAAAATGTAATTATTTTTCTTCACTGCCCAATGGTATAAAATTCTGTGACACCTTTGGTGTCATTATCACTGCATCCCTAGATGAATTCATTGAGAGGTGAAGTTTGTAAAATGGGTCACTTGAGGGAGGTTTTGTAAATTTTGTTGGAAAATTGAGAAATTGTTGATCAACTTTTAACCATTCTGACTTCCTAACAAAAAAAAATATTTAAAAAACGATGGTGATGTAAAGTAGACATGTGGTAAATGTTAATTATTAACTATTTTGTCTGATATAACCATCTGGTTTAAGGGCATAAAAATTAAAAGTTTGAAAATTGTGAAATTTTCTCCAGAATTTCCCATATTTTCACAAATAAACACAAAAAATATCGCTCTAAATTTACCACTAACATGAATTACAATGTGTCGCGCTCAGGAGTTATTACCTCATAATGTGACACTGGCCAGAATTGTAAAATGTGGCTTGGACAGGAAGGTGAAAATAGGCTTCAAGGTGAAAGGGTTAATTACATCTCCCATTTGTGAACATTACATCAGCCTCATTTTTCCATTACTTTTTTATTTTGTTAGAATGTTATAAAGGTTAAAGCTTTAATAGCAAATTTAGATCTTTTCAAGAAAACTTTCAAAGCCTTTTCTACGGCCCTATTCAGGCTTGAAGTGACTTTGAGGGACCGACTTATTGGGAGATTGGGAAGTGATACCATTTTAAAAACTGCACCCCTCAATGTTGCTGCTGTCAGAAAGTTTGTTAACCCGTCACGTGCTACACAGAAATTTACACAAAGTGCAATAAAAAAATGAAAAATGTTATTTTTTCCACTAAATCAGTGCTTTAGACTAAACCTAGGCAAAGTGCAGCCCATGAACAAAGGAGGAGAACAGCTCAGCATATATTGCAAAAAGTATTTATTTAGTAATATGACTCGCCCCCTGTGCCGTGGGGCACTCGGGACCGGGCTTCAGGGCAATGCTGGGAGTAGTAGTGGCGACCCGGTCCCGTGGCTCAGGGTGGTCAGACCAGTGGCAGTCTATTATATGTTTTAGGTAATGTCCGACTACGCCACCCGTGCATTGCGGCTATTATGAACTGCCGCTGCAAGGCAGTCCCCCGAGGATAATGGTGTGTGCAGTTGAGATCGTATAACTCCCCACGGGAGGAGTGTGGCCCCAGGGCAGTGTAGTAGATGGTGGGGGTTGTGGTGCAGGGAGTCCCAGTACTGTTAGTACTGGCGAAGCAAAAAGCACAAAGACAACGTGTTGCAGTCCAGGGTCTTTTACTCACAGTTCGTATATTCCCAGTCACTTCTGTCAGCAATGACCGCCCGAGCCGTGCTGCGTCCACCAGGTGAGGGGCTCGGTCAACCCCCAGGCAGTTCAGGAATATGGCACAGGACCCCCTCCTATCCTTTCTCTGGCCTGCCCCACCAGTGACCAACTTTTGTCCAGCTACCGCGGATCTGCGAGGGTAAACGTGGGCCCCGTTCCCCGCTGCCCTATATGGTGCCTTCCTAGCCGGCTGAGGGTAGTTTCTCCTCCACCAACTTGGGATCCGGTACCCTTAATCTGCCTGACCCTTCAGCCGGTATTCTCATGGGCTCTTAGAGTCCCTTCTGCCTTCTTGTTTATGAGCCCTTCTACACTTTGGGTACTTCTCTTTTCTTTGCTGTTCCTTTCTGTTTCTGTTCCTTCCTTCTGGCTCCGGCCTTCACCCTAGGCCTGCCTCGTGGAGCTGGGCCCAGACTGAGCCACAGCTCCCTGTCAGCCTTCTCTGGCTGAACTCTTTCTCTCTCTGAACTCAACTCAACCCAGAACTAAGATGGTGCCCACCTTATATACCCTTCCCTAGTGTGTGAGCTCAGGTGACCAGCAACCAATGAGCTCCTACCTATGCTCCAGAAACCGTCCCCTTCTGCTCCTACATCACTGGGTTTTCCTCCCCCCTCCCCACTCCAGCCAGGGACATGGTCTGTCGTGCCTGCATTACTGTACTAATGGGAGCACCGTTGAGCTGTCCCCCGGAAATGGGGTGTGTTTGAAGCATGCATGGTCCATACTCCATCCTTACCCGGGAGTGGAATATCACACCTCTGGCAGAGGTGCAATACCCCTGTAGCGGCCGAACCCTCGGGGCGCTACAAATACACAATAAAAACACAAATAGGAAATCAGACAATGTGGTAGTGTCAGATGGTAAAGTGCTTACAGGTCTGGTAAATATAATATAATATGCTTGTAATATATCCGTGAAATTACACAATTGCACGTTGCCCACAATGATAATTGAATTATAAATAATAATAAGTTTAAACAAGTGAACTAGGATAGAAATCACAGGATTAACACATATAACATGATCCCACTGACTGCTAAATGAAAGGGGTTGGGGGTGAAACAATGTTCTTAGTATTAAGCTATGTGCCCATCTCTAAAGCCAAAATCATGTTACAACCAGCGAGATAATTACCTGACAGGGAAGCACAGCACGGGCGGAAGTAAGAACGTGGTGAGGGTGATAGCCCAACGTACGTTTCGCGGCGTCCCAGGCTGCTTTCTCAAGGGCAAGAAGTGATGTCCTCATAGTGACCCAAGATGCATAAATATTCATCTCTCCCCTTAGAATCTGGAGTGCAGAAAGCTGGTCGGCGAGGCAGGTACCCGGAAGTGGCCAGCTATACCGGGTGCGTGCCTCGCGGATCACATGACGTGGGGCCAGTTGCCACACACGGCGCATGCGCACGGCTCAGGGAGCACACCGCGCGCGCCCCAGCCGTCAAACCGCAGAACCGCGCATTCCCCGGAACGAAGTCCCACGCAGGCGCAGGGCGGCCCTCAGACGGCCAGGCGCGCGCGCACCGCAATCCCCACCGCGAGCACGCGCTCAGCCACGTTAGGAAGCAGCATAGCAGCACTCATTGTAAAAGAATTAGGATAAAAAGGGAGAGCAGCGGTGAGACAAAGAGGGAGCCTAATGATCATAGATGGAAGAAGGGCCAAAGAAATAGATACTGCATACAGCAAAGTTTTTTTCCAAGAAAAATACATATAAATCTAAAAAATCACATAAGTATAATTAGCAGCAATTGTAGATTCTGATGATCATAACTTCCGTCTAGGCATGAGATCCAATGTGTACATCCAAGTCTCACTGATCTCCAGACACAAGTGGGGTTATAAGGACTTTCATGAGTATGGACTAATAAAAGAGGAAAAGAAACAAAAGAAAAGACAATGATTAAAACCATTAGAATTAAAATCACATGAAAAATAATAACTCCTCTTATAATCACCCAACCCACATGTGTAAGTACATACATGTGGGGATAGAGGTATACAGGATAAACTTACAGCTACAAAAATGAGTGCAGCCCATGTACGGCCCTCTGGCTGTTCCAGTCCAACTCACTGACCTAGACAGCTACAGGGCTGAAAACACTGGCCCACAGGTCGCACCATTCGATCACCTGGAGTCCCGATATCACAGCTATCTGCCTCCTCAAGAAGCAGATAACTGTCAACACAATGGTGTAGGATGGAGCTGCTGGTTCCTCCTTCCACCACTCAGTATATGGGACTCAGACAGCAAATGTGATGATGTCATTACTAGTGATGAGCGAGCACTAAAAAACTCGGGTGCTCTTTGCTCGGGTCGAGAAAATCGTAATGCTCAGATGCTGAACCCGAGCAACGAGCCCAATGTAAGTCTATGGGAAACTCGAGCATTTTTCCAGCGGTTCCCCCCGCAGAGATGTGCAGGGGGCCTAAAAATTGCCCTAAACAATGGGAACAGTGCTGAAATGACATGGGAACTCAGGCATCTCTGACTCTCAGGTCACTGCCGTGAACAATGTTGTCAGAGTATTACGCCACTTTTACGGACCAACAATAAAACATACAAAAACTAAACCAAAATGGATGTTCCTGGAAAAAATGTTAAGGGACATTTTTTCCAGGGTAATGACTTGTATATAAGGCAAAAAAACAAACACAAAAACAAAAATGCTCCTTTACACCTTGGGCTATGTTCACACGTAGCGTTTTTGATGCGTTTTTGCACTTTTGCATTGCTTTCAATGGTGAAAAATACATTCACCAGTAAATGTAATTTTAACATTTTACTATCTTATCTGGTCATGTGGTGTGTGACACATCATCAGACACATCCATACAGTGCTGAAAAGACATGGGAACAATATATGGAAGACCCCTGGAAGCATCTCTGACTCCCAGGTCACTGCCCAAAGCCGTGGCCATCAGACGTGATCCTATATTACTGCTGTAAAAATACAGACATTTTTGGCAACGTGACAAATATTACACCCCATTTAAAATGGACAAGGTGCGTGGCAAGGGATGGGGAAGTGGACGTAATGGTGATGGTGCACCCAGATGCCGAGGCTGTCGGCAAGATGAAACTGTGCCTACTAAGGAAGCCACAACATCGCCATTGGATTCAATGGGGGGCAAAACCAAACACATACACAACACCTTCAAACGGGCCCAAAAGCTGCCAAAACACATCAAATTAGGGGCAGACACCAGGAAAGTGGCATCAATTGACCCAGAGTACAAGTAATATAATTATTATTATTTATTCTTATAGTGCCATTTATTCCATGGCGCTTTGCATGTGAAAAGAAGTCACCGACTGCTATAAGAGGAGAGAAGACCCTGCCCGTGAGGGCGCACAAACAATCGACAAGGGATGGGTGAGGAAACAGTAGGTGAGGGTAGAGCTGATCGTGCAGCGGTATGGTGGAGCGAAGGTTACTGAAAGTTGTACGCATGTCGGAAGAGATGGGTTTTCAGGTTCCTTTTGAAGGTTTCAACAGTAGGCGAGAGTCTGATATGTTGGGGTAGAGAGTTCAAGAGTAGGTGGGAAAATGCACGAGAGAAATCTTGTACAAGTGCTTGTGACCAGGGACGGTACATCTCATTGACGGCACACTGGGTTAATATTGTGGAAGCCGTGACCCAGTCGCACCCTGGGACGGAACACGTCTTCCCGACACATAGAATTGTGGGCTCTGGGTCAATCAACCTTCAACACAATGTTCACAAGGTCTCCTACACAATGAGCAAATTATTCATGATGATAGACGCCACTGTCTCCTTAGCTTGCTGATGGTACTTTTCTGTGGGAATGAGCTTGTCTCCAACCAGTCTGGAATATTTCTAGTGAATTATGGCACGCCATGGTTTGCTATTAGCACCTAGTACCAGAAGCGAAAACATCCACAATTTTCTTCTCAGAAATTTTATTTGGTAGACTGAGTGGCTGCCCAAACTTTAGTCTCTCATAAAGGAGCTGAAGACACTGAGTGGCAGAAGGTGCAAGTTCCTCCAGCATGTTAGACATCAGAGGGAGAATAGAGAGGGCAGCATGGTGGCTCAGTGGTTTGCACTGCAGCCTTGCAGCGCTAGGGTTCTGGGTTGAAATCCAGCCAAGGACAACATCTGCAAGGACTTTGTATGTTCTCCCTGTGTTTGCATGGGTTTCCCCCAGGCTTTCTGGTTTCCTCTTCAGTAAAAAAAGCAGCCACTGAGTGTCCGGGAATCTTCACACAGACTTTTCTTAGCCAGGGCTGCTTCTTGACAGGGTTGGACGGGCCCACTAGAGAACAGGAGAATCCTCCAGTGCGCCCTGCCTTCTCCTTCAGGAGATTTCATAGTGCAAACCTTGCAGCTGGTACGGGGCTATTGAGTGGGAGAGAAAGGTGGGCCCTCAGAATCAAATCCTCTGGTGGGCCCAATGATCTTCAGTCTTCACAGCCATATTTTTTAGCTCAGTGAAAGGACTGGCATAGAGGGAAAACGTATCTACTCCGGCTGTCATTTCTCCCAGGAAGTCCTCTAATGCAGCTTGTTCCATAAGCAATGGCAGCCCGTCCAAAATCAGCCCACACTTCTTGGTGGTGCTTTGACACACAAAGATCTTTCTTTATGCCTTGAATTTCATGACTACAGAGTTGGGCAATGGCCTGATCTACAATGCATTTGAGAAATAATGTGTAAAAGCACGTCCAATCCACAGCAAAAATGGAGCCATAGAGTGCCCGGAAACCTTAACCTAGACTTTTCTTAGCCAGGGCTGCTTCTCAGCAGAGTTGGATGGGCCCACCAGAGAACCAGAGACTCCTCCAGTGGGGGCCCTGGCTTCTACTTCAGGAGAGTTTATAATGCAACCTTGCAGGTCGTGATGATGATAGAGGCCACCATCTCCTTAGCTTGCTGCTGGTATTTTTTTGTGGGAATGAGCTTGGCTCCAGCCAGCCTGGAATATTTTCAGTGAATTCAGGCACGCCATGGTTTGGTATTGGCACCGAGTACCAGAAGCGAAGCCATCCACAATTTCCTTCTCAGGAATTTTATTTGGTAGTCTGAGTGGCTACCCAAACATTAGTTTCTCACAAAGGAGCTCAAGACATTGAGTGGCAGTAGATGCAAGTTTCTCCAGCATGTTAGATACCAGAAGGAGAACAGAGAAGGCAGCACAGTGGCTCAGTCATTAGCACTACAGCGTTTCAGCGCTGGGGTTCTGGTTCCAAATCCCAGCAAGGGCAACATCCTTAAAGGAGTTGTCTACTACTTTTACATTCCACGCGGCACCCCCGCCGATCAACTATTATTGGTGCCGGCGGCGGCTGCTGCCGGCCGGAAGTGCTTACCTGAGGGGCTCCACCATCAAGTGGTAGTGGCCGCTGCGGTATACTGCACATCCGCCTCCTATTCAATTGAATATAACAGCTGATCGGCGGGAGTGCCGCGTGCAGGACCCCGGCTGATCATACATTGATGCCCTATCCTACGGATAGGACGTCAATGTAAAAGTATTGGACAACTTCTTTAAGGAGTTTGTATGTTCTCCTCGTGTTTGCGTGGGTTTACCCCAGGTTCTCCGGTTTGCTCCTCAGTAAAAAGGCTGCCATACAGTGTCCGGGAACCCTCACACAGACTTTTCCTAGCCAGGGCTGCTTCTCAGCAGGGTTGGACGGGCCCACCAGAGAACCGGAGACTCCTCCGGTAGGCCCTGGCTTCTCCTTCAGGAGAGTTCATAATGCAAACCTTGCAGGTCGTGATGATGATAGAGGCCATTATCTCACTAGCTTGCTGATGGTACTTTTCTGTGGGAATGAGCTTGTCTCCAACCAGCTTGGAATATTTCCAGTGAATTAAGGCACTCCACGGTTTGGTATTAGCAACCAGTATCAGAGGCGAAGCCATCCACAATTTCCTTCACAGGAATTTTATTTGGTAGACTGAGTGGCTGCCCAAACTTTAGTTTCTCACAAGGGAGCCGAAGACACTGAGTGGCAGTACGTGCAAGTTTCTCCAGCATGACCTGTTTGTTAGATATCAGAGGGAGAACAGAATTTGGCATTGCCAAGGTACCAGAGTCTGTTTTTTTTTTTACTAAAGATCCTGCTGTGTTTTTATATATATTTTTTTTTTATGTCTCTTCAAATGTGTATTGGAGTGCGTCCTAATTTTTGGCAGCCCTTGACATTGCTGCATATACGCAATAACAGTATAGGAGAGCCACTCTTTAATAACGGGTAGGACAATTCAAATAGATTCTATATTCTAGAATATTACCGGTCTTATCTGAAATTCGTTTACGGGTGAGGTATCACAGTTTGGATAGCATATTACACCGACCGGTATTAGGTATTATTGCCTAATACTGCATGCTGCTTGTGCTGCCGAAAATTTTTTATTTTTTCCAGAAAAATCCATTTTAGTTTGGTTTTTGTATGTTTTATTGTCAGTCCGTAAAAGTGGCGTATTACTCTGACAACATTGCAATAGTTATCCTTGGCAGGAGAAGAAGGAGAAGGAGGAAAAAGAACAAAGAGCGCTGTGTAACACTGTGGAGAGGTGAAGTGTATGTAATGAACTCACCCAAAATGGTTGTGCTGGACAGACACAACACTGGCAGAAAATTTAGAAGAGGACTGGAGTTTCTCCTCCGGTATGCTGCTCATCCAATGTCGTTGTACTGTGCTTTTCCTGGCCCTGAAGCCACTCCACTTGGAGGTATACAAGGAGAGAAGAACTTGGGATGGCGCTTTCGTTTGAATGTGGAGATCAGACAGTCCATATATCAATATTAGATTTATTGGTTTTAAAAACAGATTTTACTGTCAAACCACATTTACCATAAAAAACTTTTAAAAACACAATGAGTTTCAACTTCCATGAGTCTTCAGGTGTAAAAGAAATAGTGACACATAGAAACTTTTATACCTTATACTTAATTAGTTGTGGGTGGAGTGTTCATAAATAACTTTTTACAGTCTTTTACAGTCTTCATTAGGTGTAAAAGAAATAGTGACATACAGAAACTTTTATACCTTATACTTAATTAGTTGTGGGTGGAGTGTTACACCCACAACTAATTAAGTATACAGTAAGGTATAAAAGTTTCTATATGTCACTATTTCTTTTACACATGATGAAGACTCATAGAAGTTGAAACGCGTTGTATTTTTAAAAGTTTTTTTATGGTAAATGTGGCTTGACAGCAAAATCTGTTTTTAAAACCAATAAATCTAATATGGATATATGAACTGTCTGAACTCTGACAACATTGTACACAGATATGCTATTGGTCAGCGACCAACTGTGGATAGGTTTGAACACACGACTGCCATACTGTAAATGAAGTATAATATCTGACACATTCCCAAAAAATTTCCGTATTATTGCGGCAGTAATATGGGATCACGTCTGATGACCACGGTTTCAGTCAGTCGCCTAATAGTATGGTATTTGTCAGTGACCAAGTATCAATAGTTTGGAACAACATACACCTGGCAGACTTTAAATGGAGTGTAATATCTGACACGTTCCCAAAAATTTCTGTATTGTTACAGTAGTCATATGGGATCAAGTCTGATGGCCACGGTTTCAGGCAGTCACCCAATAGTATGGTATTTGTCAGCGACCAAAACAAAGCTGGCTGACTTTAAATGAAGTATAATATTTGGCACGCTCCACAAAATGTCTGTATTATTACCGCAGTAACATGGGATCACGTGTGATCTTGGAAAAGTTTCTCTGCTTCTACAATACAGTATTGCAAATATAATCAAAAAATATGTCTGTATTCTGCTAACAAGCAAATGGAGCAGTATAATGGTGTACTCTGTATTGCTTTTTAAGCAAATAATCAGGATAAGGAGCAAAAAAGAAAATAGTCTGGTACTGTAGGGCTATGGATATTTGTAACAGCAGCAGCAGACAGAACATGCAATAGACCCTATTGTGCTGTATACACTGCCACAAACCTTACCTGCCTAACTCCTGCTATCACCACTGAATACATGCAGTTGGATTAGTCCTCAGAAGGACTGTTAGATCAGATGGACATATATCTTGTTGTGGAATACCTATACGTAACTAATAAACCACCAATTCTGTCACTCACTCAGCAGCACCTCTCCCTACTCTGCCTGTTTCCGGGGTACACTGTCACAAGCATAGGGTCACCAGGTCTGATATAGACCTTATGACGCTATGCGGCCAGCCAATCACTGTGATGCCACAACCAACATAGCTACGGCATTACAGTGCGTGGCAAGCAATCCCTGCATTTTAATTGACTGTCTAAAGAGCACCAAACATGTAGGGAGGGGAGGTGAAATACTCGAGGAGCGCCTGACGCGCCCCCTGTGCCGTGGGGTACTCGGCAGCCGGGCCTCTGGTTGCTTGGGGGATATCACGGTAGCTGGCCCGGTCCGTGACCCAGGGCGATCAGTAAAAAGGGGAAAATATTGGGGGATTTGGGAAAGTGTTCGTGACGCCACCTGTGGAATGCGTCTAAGGGGTGCCGCCGCTGCGGAGCAGTCCTCTGGAGCTGGTGTTACGGCAGCAGGGATGGTGTGGCTCTCCACAGGTAGAGCTAGCTCCAGGACTGCGTGGGGTGTAATGGATGGTTGTGCTGGCCGCTGTGGTGCAGAGAGGGAATGGTGGCGCAGACGGAATAATTGGACAGAGGCTGTGCGGTGCAGTCATCCGTGTCTTTACTCACAGTTCTTTAGTTCCTCAGGGTGCACTGTCAGATTGCAGCCTCCCGCGTCGTGCTGCATTCACCAGGCAGGGGCTCAGCTCTTCCTCAGGTAGATCAGGGGTACCTGGCAGAACCCCACTTTCACGTGTTCCTAGCTAGACCGACTTCACGCTGGGTCTTTCTCCCTCCTGCCCTGCGCTGCCCACTCTCAATCTCGCTCGGGTGCTCTGAAGTCCCTCCTGTACGTTGGATCCCGGACCTGCTTGACCCTCCTGGGGATTAGAATGCGGCTTACGATCCCTCTGTCTTCTGACAGATTCGGGGCGTACGGGTGCCGTCCTGCACTCGCCGTACCCCCTAGGATCCCTTCTTAGAACGCAGCCTGCTCCCTGCTCCCCTCCTGGGCCTCCAGACTTGGCCCTACTTGTGGAGCAGAGCTCCTTATGAGACTCTGCTCCTGGACTGTTCTTCTGAACTGTCCTGAGCTGTTCTTCTGAACTGCTCTCCTCTACTAATCTATCTGTCCTGCCACCCTAAGATGGCTTCCCTATATATACTCCTACCAAAGTGCTCCCTATAACTACTTCCTCCACCGACACCCACTACTGGTTCCCCCTACCTTTGGTTCCCCCACTCCAGCCAGGGTCAGGGCTCAGCAGAAACATATATTGCGTCTTGCCCCTCCAGCTGGCCTGGAGCAGTGTATTGTTGGATGCAGGTGTTTGGTGTTCCGGGCAGCACTCCCTCCTTACCTGAGAGAAGGAGATACCACACCTCTGGGTGAGGTGCAGTACCCCTGTGGCGACTGAACCATCAGGGGCGCCACACTCCCCCCTGGTAAAACACAGCACATCCGTGAGCTGGAACAGAGCAAAACAGGCTAAATTGACATGAAAAATTTTAAGAATGCATTCGCATATAAGACAGTAAAACATTTCTTCCCTTAATGGGAGGCACATCACTTTAATGTTACAGGGTTACATTTTTCAAGCAGTTTAAAACATTTTTCATAACGTTCTCGCAACAGGTTACAGTTCATGCTGTAACCGGGTGTCCATTTTACTTCACAAACTGCTGCAACAAGTAGCAGCATCAGGGACCCGTCCGCAAACCCTCAACGTAGGCCCTGGGCGTGGCTGAAGGGCATATGCGATCCTGGAGTTGGACCACGGCTTCCGCCACGCCAGACGGGTTTTCGTTCTGTGATCATGGTTACTAATATAAAACCAATAGGGTGCACCTTAAGAGGTGCTGAACTATTTACAATGCAAGTTCTTGGCCATTCACTGTCCCCATCCTGGAGTCTCTATATACCCTGATGGGTACCTAAGTAAACACACGCTCAAAAAACATTATTTTCAACTTGAACTACTGCACCCTTACAGGTGACTATTTACAAAATCAGTCCCACTCGCTGGACTAATAGTGGGAACCCCGCCTGGGGTATTTCTGATTCTTACCTGACCCAGCCGGGTCATAAGGTATGTCCTGCGGGAGTGTGTCCTCAATGACGCGGTACACATGCAGGGCGAACCACCCACGTTCCCCGTGGTGGCGTGTGTACGTGATACGGTCCCCCGGATACAGATTCCAGTCGGGATGGCCTTCCTCCAGCTCGGGCTCCACATCCCGCCAGTTCACGAATATGTCCCTTTCAAAGTCGGGACTGAGGATAAGGCCCCACCCAGCCTGCAGGTGAAACTTTACCACGAGGCCTTCCTCGCGGGGGCTGGGGTGGGCCGACTCCGCCTGACGGACCTGTGCCTTTGCGGCCTTGTTCCGGGCCTCCAGGCGTTCACAGCGCGCCTACCGCGCGCGCCGCTCCTTCTCCAGCTGCCGGAGCTCCCGCCTGCAGAACTCCTTCCTCCGCAGGGCTTCGGCCTGGGTCTCCTGCGGGAACCCCATCAGGTCCCCCCCCTGGTTATCCCAGCAAAACTCTTCTCCGCTGGAGTAGGTAACCAGGGGCGCTGGTGTCAGGAGGAGCGGGCACGGCTGCTGGTCCTCGAACCGGGCGCACCAGTCGAAGTCTGGCGCGCCATACACCCACTCGGGTGCCGGAGGTGGAGGCGCCGGGAGGGCATCCAGTAGCAGGCCCGAGGCTTCAGCGCCCGGGAATGGAGGCTCCGGGAGGGCACTAGATGGCAGATCCTCAGGGTCAGCGCCCGGGGGTGGAGGTTCCGGGCTTAGCAGCTGCTCCAGCGAGGGCATGGCGGCATACGGGGAGTGCTGGGTAAAGAGGCCCAGCAGCAGGTCAGCGCTGGCAGTGCTCGGGATAGGGGATTCTTTCCAACTGCTCCTGTACTCCATACGGCCTCCTGGTTCTCCGCGAGCTCCGCCGGGGCTGAGGTGCCGCTGCTGGCATCCGGTGTCGCTTTCCGCCATGCTGCCAATTTTTCCAGCAGTTCGCTCCTCTACTTTGCGACCGCTGCTTGCTGGGCTTGCTCCACTTGTTGGCCCAGCTCGAGGACCTCGCTCTGGAGGAACTCCATGTCCTCCGGGGACAATTTCTCAGCTTCTCCCTCCAGGGTGAGGGGGTCACTTGACGCTGTGGCAGGTCAGAGGCGGAGGCTGGACTTTTGCTTCCTTCCATTCTGGCTGCCGGGTGCGGTCTGTCTAGACTGGTTAAGACCACACCCTGTCTCCATTCCTTTTCTCCTCCTCCTCTCTTCTTTCGGGGGCGGCCCCATGGCAATCTGCTGTCAGTCACTCCCTGTGACGGCCTCCCTGCCTTGACGGACACATCTATGCGGACAGTCACTGTTGCAAGGGGCAGGGTTGGCTTTTGGCGCAATTCTGGGACCCAGCCCACGATGGGAGGTTCCATTTTGTTGTCCTTTAGCATGCACATAATGGTGCCCATTCTTCTGGGGCGGGCCCCACATTCAACAACATAACACAGTCCTTTAGGCACACTTCACCCGCCAATAACGGGTTGGTCACGAATCCTGTCCGTGACGCCAGATCTCACGCGCCCCCAGGGCGGTGGGATACTCGGCAGCTGGGCCTCTGGTAGCTGGGGGATATCACGGTGGCTGGCCCAGTCCGTGACCCAGGGTGGTCAGTGCAAAAAGGGGATATTTTTATATGAGATTTTTAGGATTGTTCGTGACGCCACCTGTGGAATACGGCTAAGGGGTTCCGCTGCTGCGGAGCAGTCCTCTGGAGCTGGTGTTACGGCAGCAGGGATGGTGTGGCTCTCCACCGGTAGATCTAGCTCCAGGGCAGCGTGGGGTGTAATGGATGGTTGTGCTGGGCGTTGTGGTGCAGAGAGGGAATGGTGGCGCAGACGGAATAATTGGACAGAGGCGGTGCGGTGCAGTCATCCGTGTCTTTACTCACAGTTCTTTAGTTCCTCAGGGTGCACTGTCAGATTGCAGCCTCCCGCGTCGCGCTGCATTCACCAGGCAGGGGCTCAGCTCTTCCTCAGGTAGATCAGGGGTACCTGGCAGAACCCCACTTTCACGTGTTCCTAGCTAGACCGACTTCACGCTGGGTATTTCTCCCTCCTGCCCTGCGCTGCCCACTCTCAATCCCGCTCGGGTGCTCTGAAGTCCCTCCTGTACGTTGGATCCCGGACCTGCTTGACCCTCCTGGGGATTAGAATGCGGCTTACGATCTCTCTGTCTTCTGACAGATTCTGGGCGTACGGGTGCCGTCCTGCACTCGCCGTACCCCCTAGGATCCCTTCTTAGAACGGAGCCTACTCCCTGCTCCCCTTCTGGGCCTCCAGACTTGGTCCTACTTGTGGAGCAGAGCTCCTAATGAGACTCTGCTCCCGGACTGTTTTCTGAACTGTCCTGAGCTGTTCTTCTGAACTGCTCTCCTCTACTAATCTATCTGTCCTGCCACCTTAAGATGGCTTCCCTATATATACTCCTACCAAAGTGCTCCCTCTAACTACTTCCTCCATCCACACCCACTACTCTTTCCCCCTACCTTTGGTTCCCCCCACTCCAGCCAGGGTCAGGGCTCAGCAGAGACATACATTGCGTCTTGCCCCTCCAGCTGGCCTGGAGCAGTGTAGTGTTGGATGCAGGTGTTTGGGATTCCGGGCAGCACTCCATCCTTACCTGAGAGAAGGAGATACCACACCTCTGGGTGAGGTGCAGTACCCCTGTGGCAACTGAACCCTCAGGGGCGCCACATGCCGAGCAAGTCGAGCAGTGAGATGCTCGGGCGAGCATCGAACACTGACGCGGACGCTCACTCATCACTAGTCATTACATCGCGTCTGCTGTGTGGCGCATCGGTTTGCATAGTAAAGACCAGAGCAGCGCCTGGTGAAAGGGAACAAGGTGAGTATGTCCTATAGTGAAAAATGACATGTTTTCCTGTGTCCACAAAAATTTTATTTTGTCTAATTTTTTTCATTTTCACAAAGGTAATTGGAGAAGATGGAACCTATAATTTATTATGCAATTTCTCCTGAATGTGACAATATTCCATATCTGGTCAATAATTACTGATTAGGTACATGACAGGGCTTGGAATGGATTGCAGATGTCATGTCACATTTGCTCAGTCAGTGAGGTGCTAAAACAGTAGAAACCTCTCACAAGTGACTCCATTTTAGAAATTAAACTCATCAAGATATACATCTTGGCTTGTGGTGAGCATTTTTAATCCTTAGATGCTTCATTTAATTTTATAAGATTGGGCGATAACCATGAAAAATTAAAATTTTCCTATTAAAATGTTGCTTTAACCTCAAATTTTCCATATCACAAGAGGTAATAAGAGAAAGAAGACCCCACAATTTGTGATGCAATTTCTCCACAGTGATGCCCCTATAATTTGAAACTGGATACAATTTTTTCAGCTTGGATGAGAAGGTGCGCTATTTGACTTTTGGAGTGCAATTTTGGCTGGAATAGATTGCTGATGCCATGCACATTAGCAGAGCCCCTGAGGTGGCAGAACAGTGAAACCAACCCCCTCACCATAAATGACATCATTTTGGAAACTATACCAATGAAGGAGTTAATGTAGGAGTGTAGTGAGTATTTTTAACCTACATGTACCTCACAGAATGTTATAACATTGAGCCGTGGTATTCAAAAAATAGAATTTTACAACTAAAATGTTAAACTACCTGGAAATATTTCATTCTCCTATGGCATAATGGGTAAAATAGATCCCACAATTTGTTTTGAAATTTTTCAATGCAGTGATAACCGATTTGGAAGTGGGGTTGTGTGTAGTCCAGGTCCAGCAAATGTTCAGCCATTTTCGCTTTTATTCTTTTAATAATTTTCTTGATTTTCTGTTGTACATTTTGACAGCCATTAAGTAACAAACAAGTGTTCTCTTCTGTTAGATAGATACAGTTGAAACCAGAAGTTTACATACATTATATAAATAGACAGATATGCATGTTTTTCTCAATAGCTGACATGAAATCAGAGTAACCTTTCCAGTTTTAGGTCAATTAGGATTACCATAATTTTTAATATTTGCCAATTGCCAGAATAATGAGTGAGAAAGAAAAGTTCAACCCTGTTATTTGTTTGACAAGTGTCAAGAAAGTTGATTTGCCACTATTTAATATAGACAGTGTAGGTACCGTCCCAATTTAGGGTCACCTTGTCGCTGGTGGGACGGCTTGTATACTTTTTTTGATCAAAAATAGTTCACTAAGTACCCTATATGTCATATGCAACTTTGCTTTACATTTATATATAATGATTGTAGGGTATGAGAGATATTTTTTGTCTTTTGTAGGTTTTTCTTCTTTTTGCTAGTGTGAACATGCTCCTATTTCTTGCATGTGTACCATCTTAGACCTCAGTTCACATTGCTTGGTTTTTTGTCTTGTTTGCATTCTGTGCAAATTAAGGGTGTGGCATCCCCTTTGTTGAGCTGGTTAGTATATATGTAGCTTACCACGGGCCTAGGTGGTCTGATATTGGGACCCGGTTCTATTTGTCTACCCTTTTATGTGCATTACTTCAACTTTGATATACAGTAAGGTTTTTAATATAGACAGTGTAGGTACCGTCCCAATTTAGGGTCACCTTGTCGCTGGTGGGGCGGCTTGTATACTTTTTTTGATCAAAAATAGTTCACTAAGTACCCTATATGTCATATGCAACTTTGCTTTACATTTATATATATTATGATGGTAGGGTATGAGAGATATTTTTTGTCTTTTGTAGATTTTGCTTCTTTTTGCTAGTGTGAACATGCTCCTATTTCTTGCATGTGTACCATCTTAGACCACAGTTCACATTGCTTGGTTTTTTGTCTTGTTTGCATTCTGTGCAAATTAAGGGTGTGGCATCCCCTTTGTTGAGCTAGTTATTATATATGTAGATTACCACGGGCCTAGGTGGTCTGATATTGGGACCCGGTTCTATTTGTCTACCCTTTTATATGCATTACTTCAACTTTGATATACAGTAAGGTTTTTAATATAGACAGTGTAGGTACCGTCCCAATTTAGGGTCACCTTGTCGCTGGTGGGACGGCTTGTATACTTTTTTTGATCAAAAATAGTTCACTAAGTACCCTATATGTCATATGCAACTTTGCTTTACATTTATATATAATGATGGTAGGGTATGAGAGATATTTTTTGTCTTTTGCAGGTCTTGCTTCTTTTTGCTAGTGTGAACATGCTCCTATTTCTTGCATGTGTACCATCTGAGACCTCAGTTCACATTGCTTGGTTTTATAACTTGTATTTTGTATTCGCGGCTGTTGTGCCCATACTTTGTAGAAAAGTTCAACCCTGTTATTTGTTTGACAAGTGTCAAGAAAGTTGATTTGCCACTACACTGAGGTCGGAGTCATTCATAGCACCGCCGTATACACATTCGACTAGCGTTCCGGTCGTTACATCTTGACGTAGTTGGCAGGATACGGTGCTCGCTGTGGATGGTGCGTGTAGCACAGAAGGTGCTGCCGCGTCTACTGTAATAATCCAGCCCCCTTCTCCCATTGTGACCGGTAGAGACCGGTTAGTTGGTTGCTCCGCAAAGGGAGCACTGCTTAACCACCTGGCCAAGTTTGATGGGTATAACTTGCTGTTCAGTGATTGGGTAGGCAGGTTGAAGAATGCCATTGCCTTGTACGGCGTCAGCCCCCAGCTACAATCGGAAGTCGCGCTGAATGCTCTGCAGGGGGATGCGCGCAAAGTTGTCTTGTTAAAACCCAAAGACAAACGAAAGACGGTCGACGATATCATCTGCATACTAGAGAAAGCCTTCGACATTGTGGCGGCGGCAGGCTGATGTCGACAGCATTCTTCGGGATCAGTTAATCGAGGGGATACGAAGTGAAGCGCTAAGGAGCGAATTGTTGCTGAAGGTGCGGAGTTCTCCTGGATTCACCTATGCCGAAATACAGGAAGAGGCAGTAGCACGGACTTTGGAAGTGAGGCCTGCTCTGCAGTGGAGTAACCTGCAAGTGGCTAACACAAGAGAGCCGAGACCAGACCCTGTTCAGGCACAGCTGGCAGTTTTACAGAAAACCGTGGAAAGCCTGAAGGAACAGGTGCAACGGATGCAAGTTCAGGAGATGCCTCTGATATGCTCGGCCCTGACTAACCCCCCTATTCCCCTATATGGGCAACCACCCTATACCTCAGGGAGGACGCTGACTGCTCCTTGACCTGATGCAGCCGGAGGTAGGGCAAGAAGATCGGTTTAATGTTGGCGATGGCGAGATCTGGGGCATATGCAGCGGTACTGCCAGAAAAACCTGCCGGCTGAAATCCCGACATCGGTAAAAGAGAGGCCCTCGCTGTAGTTGGGCATACGGCGAGGCAGGAACGAAAATCAACGCCCAACGTCTGTTCCGAAGATCTGATTGCGGAGAATCCCACGTTAGAGGTGCAGTTTACAGGAAAGTAGGTGGCGTGCTTAGTGGATACTGGATCGGAGGTGACGACCATGCCGATAGAATTTTTCAAGACGCACTTCGAAGAGGCCATCAAGACGGAGTCGGAAAATCTGCTAAGGCTGAAGGCCGCTAATAATGAAGAAATTCCAGTGGCAGGCATTGCATGGATGAAAGTACAGCTGTGCGGTCAGGAATTGGGAACCAAAGGAGTGGTGCTCGTGAAGACACAGGCGAGGCCAAATCTTCCGGTGGTTCTTGGAATGAACATCCTGAGGGAGCTGGGCTCCCTTTTGTTTGAGCGTGATGGCCGAAGATATTGGAAATGAGCGACACCTCACAAAGCCACTTAGAGGGCCCTGCAAAAGGTGGTCCGTTCGTGCGGCATTCAGAAGAGTTCGGCTGAAGGAAGAATGGTGGGAGCAGTGTATGTCCCATGCGGGTCTGCTGTTGTGATCGCCCCTGGTCAAGAGAAGCTTGTGTTGATGCCGGTAGGGATGCACAGGAAGCTGAATGATGTGGAGGTGGTTCTGGAACCGGTGGGACGGTCAGGAGGTACGGACAGTCCGATGATAGCTCGAACGTTGGCTATTGTGCAAAATGGAAGTGTACCAATGAGGTGTCTGAATCTGCAGAATCATGAGGTGACTCTGGCAGTGGGTACGAAGCTGACTGAGGTATATGTGTGTGACGAAGGAGTCATCCCCAAAAGCCAGTTCACACTGAGGGCAGACCGCCGGACCGCCTGGACCCTGTCGATGCAGGCGGCAGCTGAAGAATCCCCCACGCCCACGTGGAATGGCAGAAAGATTATGGAGATCATAGGAGTGGATGAGTCCCAGTTGGCTCCCGAGCAGGCTCGCAGACTGGAGGCTTCACTGTGGGAATATCAGGCTGTTTTCTCCAGGGGAGATGAAGACTTTGGTTGTACATAGATTGTGGAGCACAAGATACCCACAGGAAACGCCCCCCCAATTCGGGAGAGATATCGTCAGATCTCACCGAGGCTTTATCAGGAGGTCAAAGGAATGCTGGCGCAGATGCTGGATAATGGAGTGGTACGGCCAAGTCAAAGTCCTTGGGCTGCACCGGTCGTGTTGGTCTGGAAAAAGGATGGATCCATACGGTTTCGTGTTGATTACCGTAATCTGAATGTGCTCACAGTACGTCAATCCTACCCGTTGCCCCGGATCGAGGAATCCCTGTCTGCCTGGGAAAGGTGAAGTACTTCTCCACTCTTGACCTGGCCATCGGCTACTGGCAGGTGCCCGTGGCATCTCAAGATCGGCAGAAGACAGCATTCATCTTGCTGATGGGACTGTACGAATTTAATCGAATGCCCTTCGGACTGACTAATGCTCCAGGAACGTTTCAGTGGTTAATGGAATACTGGTTGGGCGATTACAATTTTGAGTCCGTGTTGATCTATCTGGAGAATGTGATTATATTTGGAGATTCGTTCGACGACCACCTGAAGAAGCTCGAGCAAGTGTTGCACCGACTGAGGGACAATGGACTTAAGATCAAGCCAATGAAATGTCACTTGTTCCAGACGCAGATCGAGTATCTGTGACATGTATTGTCGGCTGAGGGTGTGCGGCCAGCACTGAGTAAAATTTAGGCCATTTAGGAGTGGCCCCATCCCAAGACCGTGAGAGAAGTATGGGCATTTCTCGGTTTAGCCGGATACTACCATCGGTTTGTGAAAGACTTTGCTAAAGTGGCTGAACCACTGAATGAGTTGTTGAGAGAGACGGCTCAGGGGCCCAAGAATCAGCCGATTCGGTGGACGGACCGACAATAACAGGCATTCGATCGGATCCGGGCCGCTCTTGTGCAGGCACCTTTATTGGCGTGTGCTCGCTTTGATCAACCATTCACCCTGAACACTGACAGAAGTCTCTATGGTCTGGGAGCCGTGTTAGCTCAAGAACAAGATGGGAGTGAGTGAGTCATCGCGAATGCTAGCCTGTATTTACGGGATACAGAGCGAAATCCGGACAATTACAGCTCGTTTAAGCTGGAGATGTTGGCCCTGGTGTGGGCCATGACCGAGAAGTTTGCAGAGTACCTGGCTGGGTCGGAGATTCTAATGATGGCGGACAATAATCCGCTTGCACACTTAGAAAACGCTAAACTAGGAGCCCTGGAGCAGAGAGAGGTGGCGTGGATGTCCAAGTTTAATTACCGGATCCGGTTCCGTTAGGGTAAAGAAAACTCCAGTGCCAACGCATTATCACGAGTGACCCGAGGCACACCCGAGCAGGTGGTGGATGAAGACCTCAAGGATACTGAGATCCCCGATTTGAGGCGATTGCCTGTGTTCGTGGACGTGGCACGCTCAAGTGGTGTGGCGACACGGGTCGCCACATTGCTGGGCAAGACTTTTCAAGAGTGGGCCGAGTTACAGGATTCAGACTCTGAACTGTCACAAGTAAAGAAATGGCTGAGTCCAAAGTCCTGGCCCGATGGGAGAGCAAGAGCCCGGCTGGGTGCAGAAGGACAAAAGCTGCTAAGGCAGTGGGATCGATTGGCCATAGCGGAGGGGATACTGTAATGCTGGATCTACATAGCGGCAGAGCTAGGTACCGTTGGCTGTTAGTAATCCCAGCTTCAGTGGCTCTGGACATTGCCCGGGAAGCTTATATGCGGGGTGCACACTTTGGGCCTGAGAAGACTTATCGTTGGCTGTAGCGGTACGTGTACACACCTGGCTTGGAAGAAGTTGTGAAAGAGGTGTGTGGTAGGTGCCGGGCATGTGAGCTGAATAAGTCCCTGGAACAGAGGGCTCCTGTTCAGACAATTGTGACGTCTGCCCCGTTGGAAGTGCTAATGGTGTATTATTTGTCAATCGGGTACGCCAGAAGTGGTCATCATTCATGCCTAGTCATGACTGATCACTTTACTAATTTTGCCGTTGCTGTCCCCACCAAAGATCAGACTGCTAAGTCCGCAGCTGAGGCAATTTGTAAGCATTTCATCCAGGTTTATGTGTGTCCTCAAAGGATACATTCAGATCAAGGTGCTTGCTTTCAAGGTCAGCTCATGACGGAGTTGCTGCAAGTCTATGGGATTCAGCAATCACGGACAATGCCCTACCATCCACAGGGAAATGGGGCCTGTGAACGGTTCAACCAAACCTTGCTTCAACTGCTGAGAACGCTGGAACAGAGGCAGAAGGAGCTTATGTAGGCCTACAACAATAGGGTCCATAGCACCACAGGATTCACTCCTTACGCGATGATGTTCGGTCGGCCTGGGCGAGAAATTGAAGAAGTGTACCTGACAAGCCAGAATATCATACAGCCAGTGAGTGGGTCCAGGATCATCGCTGAAGGTTTGCGGGAAATCCACCGGATAGTAAAAGACCGTGTGCAGGATCATCCCCACCAAGATCGGGGGCCTGTGCACCTAGATGAGTTCCGGGTGGATGATAAGGTGCTAGTGCGAGTCACGTGTCCGGGAGATAAGTTGAGTGACAGGTGGGAGGATACGCCCTACACAGTAGTGGAAAGGGTATTCCCAGGGGGAAGTGTGTACACAGTGGTTCTTGAAGGGTACATTGGACCCCGTTACACAATGCACAAAAACTGGCTAAGGGGGTGTATGTCCGACACACCTGCCTGTCACCCTGAGACACCTGCCCCACCTACAGCGATTGCACCAAGTAATGTTGAATGTGACTGTTGGGATGACTTGGGGGTGGAACCCTCGGACTTGCAAAGTCCGATAGCGCAAGATCCAGGTGTTCCACACACCGCCCCTGATGTTACTGTTCCACCAGATGCGGTGGACCCTCCATCGAACTCGGCAAGTACTGGTTTGCAGAGATCGAAGAGGAGCACAGCTGGTGTTCTCCAAATACGATATAATCCTGCGGAGTATGTGTTACATATGTGTTGTACGAAACCATTTGTCGGGGCGCCAAATTGTAAGTGGGGTGGATTGTAGCATGTTGGCATGTGTTTCTAGTAATGAGTTCATATTACTGATAGCATAAATTTATCCTGCAATGACTTAGTCCGGCCATTAGGGGTCAGCAAGAGACAAGTAAAGAAAAGCCCGGGGATCTGTGAAAAAGCCCGGGAATCTGAGATCCAGGAAGACCTCTGAGGGGACCAGACGTGTCTGATGTCCAGAGACAATTGGAGCTTGCAGAGACTTGAGCCGGATGGTGTGTCCAAGAAGAAACTGTGCCTTGTGAGTAACTGAGATATGTGACCAGTCACCAACTGTGTAGTTAGCTAGGGAAAGCTAGTTAGTAATCCCAGTAGTACTGAGAACTGCCCGGTGTATATGATTGCTGATGGACTGATCAGGCTTGATCCAGAGATTGCGAAAGATCTGGTATAACAAGACTTTGTGTACGTGGATACTACAAAGGAGCCCTGTTGTGAACTACACATTGAGACTGAGATCAATTCTGATTCCTGCCTGCGCCGGGATATGCTAGAGAACTTGGTATGAAGGAGAAGCTGATTAAACCTTGTGGCCAGAGATCAGGGTCTAATAAAGTTTAGTTTGTTAATTGCTTGTGTATATTAAATTAGAGAGATTTCTCTTTGCTCTTGTAGGAAGAGAAATTGTACACCGTATAGACAACGCGTTGGCTAAACATAGAGTGTTTATTAAGGGGAAAAACAAGGGTACCAGGATCCCATTGTATTAGTGTGGGAGGGGAGTGTAAGGTTATATTCCTGGGAGGACCACGTGCCACGTCCGCAGTAACTTCCTGGGTAGCCCCTGTACTGAATAAGGGTGGGAGCGGCATAGCCCAGGGGTAGTTTGGCTCATTCCTGCGAGATTGGCACTTGGGCTCTCTCGGGCTGCATAACTTGTATTTTGTATTCGTGGCTGTTGTGGCTCATACTTTGTAGGAAAGTACAACCCTTTTATTTGTTTGACAAGTATAAAGAAAGTTGATTTGTCACTACACTGAGGTCAGAGTCATTCATAGCATCGCCGTATCCCTCATACACATTCCACCAGCGTTCCGGACGTTACATCCCCAAGGATGAGTCAGACTAGTGCTAGTTCACAATTCTCTTCCTGATATATTGGCTGATTTCTTTAGACTTTCCCATGATGCTACACAAAGAAGCAGTGTTTCAGGTGTGCATTAAAATACATCCATAGGTGTGTGTCTAATTAACTCAGATGTTGCCAAAAAATCAGAAGCTTCCAAACACATGACATCATCATATGGGCAGTCCAGAATTGTTTAAAGGCATAGTAATCTGTGTATATAAACAATATAGTGTATGTAAACTTTTGACTTTGCAGTAATTAATAAAAATGCCTTAAAACATTTTCTCTCATTATTTTGGCATTTGGCAAATATTAAAAATTATAGTAATCCTAATTGACCTAAAACAGGAAAGGTTTATTCAGATTTCATGTCAGATATTGAGAAAAACATGCATATATAGTGTAAGTAAACTTCTGGTTTTAACTGTATCACTTATAACTTCATGGTGCACGTGTGTCATTACACGGCAGCCAATTCTGAACAAGCTAAGCTGCAGTGTAAA
Organism: Phyllobates terribilis; assembly: GCF_046119375.1. NCBI lineage: Eukaryota > Metazoa > Chordata > Amphibia > Anura > Dendrobatidae > Phyllobates > Phyllobates terribilis. The sequence continues at coordinate 315,616,917 of NW_027362768.1, forward strand.
GCATGTGTGAGTTACAGAGCAGCCCCCTGGACCACTAATGAGACTAGAGATGGATTTCAGACCACCCTGACTCCAGTCGACAACAATGCTGCAGTCATGAATGATAGCGCTGTCCTAATGGAGTAACGCTGGGGTGTCCTCTCCTCTAGGACTGTAGTGACGTGTGTTGAGCACAATGGATGAATTCCAATGTGAAATATCAGCCAACACTTCTGATTAGGAATCCTGCTCCTCTGTTGGAGGCTTTTATGACCAGTACATTTTCAGATGTCAGTCTAATCTATTCATTTTTATTTTTGCTCTGGGGATTGAACATTATGATAAAGAATGTGGCTGGGCAGATAAACCAGACCACAGATCAGTGGTCAGAGCATTCACAGGACAGTGTCACAGGAAGCGCAATTTACAAAAATACTGTTCCAAAACTCCTGCAGATTCTGGTGTGGAGAGAACTGACATATTTGCTGCTCGCCTTCTTCTCTACCATGTATGTGGAACCCGTCAGCTCTGCACACACAGTGAGGAGATTATCCCGACCTTTACAGCAGGCCATACATCTATAATATAACCGGAGATGCATCCCTCTGTCTGAAGCCGTTATAGACTGCGCAAACGCTACACACCAGTCTGGCTCCAGACAGAAGATCGCATGGAGCCGTTACAAGTAAGAAGAGTGTATGGTGCCAGAGACACTGAATGCATACCGCGATCTCCGGCGCCACACTTACATACTTACCTGACTGGGAGGAGCGTTGCCGCGGAGCCTCTCTTCTCACCGGAGACCGGGGCAGGAGTGAGGAGTCGGAATCAGCGCATGCACCTAGCGCTATCCGGCACCATTTTACTGAAGACACGTTTGCAGTGTGTCTTCAGCAAAATGGCGCCGGACAGCGCGGTATGGGCACGCGTGTACTCGGGCGCCGCACTCCTCCTCTGGCCTCCGGCAGAACGGGACACAGCACTGGAGCACAGGGATGAAAGGTGAGTATAACTGTTTATTTTTTTTGTATGTGTGCAGCGTGATAGGGATGAGGGGTGCCATACATACCAGGATTGGGGAGTGAGGGGACCACACATAGCAGGGGGGGGGCATGCATACCAGGATAGGGATGAGGGGTACCATGTATACTAGGATAGGGATGAGGGGTACCATGCATACCAGGATAGGGATGAGGGGTACCATACATACCAGGATAGGGATGAGGGGTACCATACATACCAGAATCAGGATGAGGGGTACCGTATATACCAGGATGAGGTATGGGGTGCCATGCATACCAGGATTGGGGATGAGGAAGCCATGCATACCAGGATGAGGGATTGAGTACCATGCATACCAGGATTGGGGGATGAGGGGTGCAATGCATACCAGGATTGGGATGAGGGGTGCCATATATACCAGGATGAGAGTTGGGGTGCCATGCATACCAGGATTGGGATGAGGGGTGCCATGCATACCAGGATTGGGGATGAGGGGTGCCATGCATACCAGGATTGGGGATGAAAGGTGCCATGCATACCAGGATTGGGGATGAGGCGGCCATGCATACAAGAATGAGGGATCAGGTGCCATGCATGCCAGGATTGGGATGAGGGGTGCAATGCGTACCAGGATTGGGAATGAGGGGTGCAATGCGTACCAGGATTGGGGATGAGGGGTGCCATGCGTACCAGGATTGGGGATGAGGGGTGCCACGCGTACCAGGAATGGGGATGAGGGGTGCCATACGTACAAAAATTGGGGATGACGGGTGCCATGCGTACCAAGATTGAGGATGAGGGTTGCCATGCGAACCAGGATTGGGGATAAGGGGTGCCATGCATACTAGGATTGGGGATGAGGGGTACCATGCATACCAGGATGAGGGATGGGGAGCCATGCATACCAGGATTCCGATGAGGGGCCATGCATACCAGGATAGGTATGAGGGATACCATGTATACCAGGATAGGGATGAGGGGTACCATGCATACCAGGATAGGGATGAGGGGTACCATACATACCAGGATTGGGGGATGAGGGGTGCCATGCATACCAGGATTGGGATGAGGGGTGCCACATATACCAGGATGAGAGATGGGATGCCATGCATACCAGGATTGGGGATGAGGGATGCCATGCATACCAGGATTGGGAATGAGGGGTGCAATGCGTACCAGGATTGGGAATGAGGGGTGCCATGCGTACCAGGATTGGGGATGAGGGGTGCCATGCGTACCAGGAATGGGGATGAGGGGTGCCATACGTACAAAGATTGGGGATGATGGGTGCCATGCCTACCAAGATTGAGGATGAGGATTGCCATGCATACCAGGATTGGGGATGAGGGGTGCAATGCATTCCAGGATTGCGGATGAGGGGTGCCATGCATACCAGGATTGGGGATGGGGTGTCATGCATACCAGGATTGGGAATGAGGAGTACCATGCATACCAGGATGAGGGATGGGATGCCATGCATACCAGGATAGAAATGTGGGGGGGCCATGCATACCAGGATAGGGATGAGGGGCCATGCATACCAGGATAGGGATGAGGGGTACCATGTATACCAGGATAGGGATGAGGGGTACCATGCATACCAGGATAGGGATGAGGGGTACCATACATACCAGTATGGGGGTTGAGGGGTGCCATGCAAACCAGGATGAGGGATGGGGTGCCATGCATACCAGGATTGGGGATGAGGAAGCCATGCATACCAGGATGAGGGATTGGGCGCCATGCATACCGAGATTGGGAAATGAGGAAGCCATGCATACCAGGATGAGGGATTGAGTACCATGCATACCAGGATTGGGGGATGAGGGGTGCCATGCATACCAGGATTGGGGATGAAAGGTGCCATGCATACCAGGATTGGGGATGAGGGGGCCATGCATACAAGAATGAGGGATCGGGTGCCATGCATGCCAGGATTGGGATGAGGGGTGCAATGCGTACCAGGATTGGGAATGAGGGGTGCAATGCCTACCAGGATTGGGGATGAGGGGTGCCATGCGTACCAGGATTGGGGATGAGGGGTGCCACGCGTACCAGGAATGGGGATGAGGGGTGCCATACGTACAAAAATTGGGGATGACGGGTGCCATGCGTACCAAGATTGAGGATGAGGGTTGCCATGCGTACCAAGATTGGGGATGAGGGGTGCCATGCATACTAGGATTGGGGATGAGGGGTACCATGCATACCAGGATGAGGGATGGGGTGCCATGCATACCAGGATGAGGGATGGGATGCCATGCATATCAGGATAAGGATGTGGGGAAGCCATGCATACCAGGATTCCGATGAGGGGCCATGCATACCAGGATAGGTATGAGGGATACCATGTATACCAGGATAGGGATGAGGGGTACCATGCATACCAGGATAGGGATGAGGGGTACCATACATACCAGGATTGGGGGATGAGGGGTGCCATGCATACCAGGATTGGGATGAGGGGTGCCACATATACCAGGATGAGAGATGGGGTGCCATGCATACCAGGATTGGGGATGAGGGATGCCATGCATACCAGGATTGGGGATGAGAGGTGCCATGCATACCAGGATTGGGGATGAGGGGGCCATGCATACAAGAATGAGGGATGGGGTGCCATGCATGCCAGGATTGGGAATGAGGGGTGCAATGCGTACCAGGATTGGGGATGAGGGGTGCCATGCGTACCAGGATTGGGGATGAGGGGTGCCATGCGTACCAGGAATGGGGATGAGGGGTGCCATACGTACAAAGATTGGGGATGACGGGTGCCATGCGTACCAAGATTGAGGATGAGGATTGCCATGCATACCAGGATTGGGGATGAGGGGTGCAATGCATACCAGGATTGGGGATGAGGGCTGCCATGCATGCCAGGATTGGGGATGGGGTGTCATGCATACCAGGATTGGGAATGAGGAGTACCATGCATACTAGGATGAGGGATGGGATGCCATGCATACCAGGATAGGGATGTGGGGGGGCCATGCATACCAGGATAGGGATGAGGGGCCATGCATACCAGGATAGGGATGAGGGGTACCATGTATACCAGGATAGGGATGAGGGGTACCATGCATACCCGGATAGGGATGAGGGGTACCATACATACCAGTATTGGGGTTGAGGGGTGCCATGCAAACCAGGATGAGGGATGGGGTGCCATGCATACCAGGATTGGGAATGAGGGGGGCCATGCATACCAGGATGCGGATGAGGGCCATGCATACCAGGATAGGAATGAGGGGTACCATGTACAGTACAGACCAAAAGTTTGGACACACCTTCTCATTTAAAGATTTTTCTGTATTTTCAAGACTTTGAAATTTGTACTTACACACTGAAGGCATCAAAACTATGAATTAACACATGTGGAATTATATACTTAACAAAAAATTGTGAAACAACTGAAAATATATCTTATATTCTAGGTTCTTCAAAGTAGCCACCTTTTGCTTTGATGACTGCTTTGCACACTCTTGGCGAGCTTCAAGAGGTAGTCACCGGAAATGGTCTTCCAACAATCTTGAAGGAGTTCCCAGAGATGCTTAGCACTTGTTGGCCCTTTTGCCTTCACTCTGCGGTCCAACTCACCCCAAACCATCTCGATTGGGTTCAGGTCTAGTGACTGTGGAGGCCAGGTCATCTGGCGTAGCACCAGGGGCGTACATAGAAATCATGGGGCCCCATAGCAAAAGTCCAAACTGGGCCCCCCTTCCCCGTAAAAAAAAATCTGCAACGTAACTGGAATCACAGTGTATAGGCGCAGTCACAAAAGGACATAGCTATCTACTTTGGAAGACAGGGAAATGGACATGTCTTGTAGCATATACATAGTAAATGTGCCCTTACTGAAGCCTTTTTATTGTTCTCAACCCTTTTATCGCCGTATAGATTTAAATACCCCCAAAAAAGCATCCAACACACTGTATGATAACCCCTACAGTAAATTACCCTACTGTAACCCCCACATGCACTGTATGATGACTCCATAGTCCCCCCAGCAAAGTATGATGTCCACACAACCACCCACACAATATGATAGCTCTGACAGCATCCAAACACAGTATGATGGTCCACACACACTCCCCATAGCAACCCCCCCTAACACAGTATGAAGGTCCCCGCAAAGTATGATGATCCCCACAGACCCACATTGTATGATGATCCTCACACAGTTTGATGGCCCCATAGCCCCTCCACAGGACCTCCAAACATTATGATGAAGGTACCCACAGTATGATGGTCAGCACATTTCCCCCTCACACAGTAAGCAGCACAGTGGCTCAGCGGTTAGCACTGCAGCCTTGCAGCTCTGGGGTACTGGGTTCAAATCCCACCAAGGACATCATCTGCAATGAGTTTGTATGTTCTCCCCGTGTTTGTGTGGGTTTCATCCGGGTTCTCTAGTTTCCTTCCACACTCCAAAGACATACTGATAGGGAATGTAAATTGTCAGCCCCAATGGGGACAGTGCTGATAATGTCTGTGAAGTGCTGTGGAATTAATGGCACTATATAAGTGAGTAAAATAAATATATACTGTATTTTGCGGATTATAAGACGCACCCCAAATTTTGGGGTGCAGAATAGGAAAAAATATTTGTTGTTTATTTTTAAATAAAATGGTGTGCCTCCTGAGGGGGGGTCACAGGAGCCAGGCTCACACATACCGGAGACTGGCGGGAGAGGAGGCTACGGCAGGAGACGGGCGATGCTGCGGCCCCACCCTCAGAGGAAATGTCAGTGATTCAAGGCGGTGGTGGTGGCAGCGGGAGCTAGGCGAGTTCAGGGAGGCGATGCTGCGGCCCTGTCCTCAGAAGTCGACGGTGAGCGGAGGCGAGGTTCCCTATCCTGTACATAGCCCTGCGCTGTGCTTTTGTAAAATGGCCGCCGGAGCATGCGCAGATCGAGATCTCTAGAGAACTCGGCCAGCTCCCGCCGCCACCACCACCACCTTGAATCACTGACATTTCTTCTGAGGGCGGGGCCGAAGAATCGCCCCGCTACTGCCGCAGCCGCCGCCAACCTCCTGTGTTTGGAAACCCTATCCGACACCGCCCCCCAAGTAACCATAACTTTTCATTATAAGACGCACACCCTTTTTCCTCCCAAATTTTGGGGGAAAAAGTGTGTCTTATAATCCGAAAAATACAGTGAGTAAAATAAAATAAATAAATAATATTGGCCCCCACAGTAGTCCCCACCACAATATGATGGTCGCCACAAGCCCCCCACATCATATGATGACCCCCTTTCAGTAGTCCCCATCACAGTATAAGACCCCACAGACCCTTACAAGTCCTGACTAGGAGAGCATGAGCTGCCGTGCAGATAAATGTGTGTAAAGCAGTAATTTATACAATTTATTAATGTTCAGCTCTAATCCCCTCTGGTCCCAGAAGTTCCTCCTCAAGCCTTTTGGTGATCGACACAGGACAGTGTGACAGTAGCTCTAGCTCGGTGTGAAGGAGGCTTCCTGACTCTCTTTGTGCACAATCACAGCCCTCCTCCCTATAAACCTGTAAATAGTTAGCAGAATTCTATTTACGACCCCTCCCCCTGCCTTAACACCCGCACATCCAACAATCAGCATGCAGGTGGAAACTCATCTGACTGAGTCATTTCACACAGAGAGCCCAGCGCTGCCCTGCTAACCTGCAGTGTCAGCTGAGTGTCACCCCGGCCTCCAGGACGCTCCCTCTGTCTCCATTAGCCAGGCTCCAATGATCACCACGCTCCGGGTGCTCAGCTCCTCTCTGCTGTGCACGCAGCGCAGTGATCTAGAGGGGCGTGTCTATGGAGAGAGCAGCCGGCTCTGGGCCCCCTGAACGCTGGGGCCCCATAGCAGTCGCGTGGTCTGCCTCTATGGGCGGTACGCCACTGCGTAGCACCCCATCCCTCTCCTTCTTGGTCAAATAGCCCTTACACAGCCTGGAGGTGTGTTTGGGGTCATTGTCCAGTTGAAAAATAAATGATGGTCCAAATAAACGCAAACAGGATGGAATAGCATGCCACTGCAAGATTCTGTGGTAGCCATGCTGGTTCAGTCTGCCTTCAATTTTGAATAAATCCCCAACAGTGTCACCAGCAAAGCACCCCCACACCATCACACCTCCTCCTCCATGCTTCACGGTGGGAACCAGGCATGTAGAGTCCATCCGTTCACCTTTTCTATGTCGCACAAAGACATGGTGGTTGGAACCAAAGATCTCAAATTTGGACTCATCAGACCCAAGCACAGATTTCCACTGGTCTAATGTCCATTCCTTGTGTTCTTAAGCCCAAACAAGTCTCTTCTGCTTGTTCCCTGTCCTTAGCAGTGGTTTTCTAGCAGCTATTTTACCATGAAGGCCTGCAGCACAAAGTCTCCTCTTAACAGTTGTTGTAGAGATGTGTCTGCTGCTAGAACTCTGTGTGGCATTGACCTGGTCTCTAATCTGAGCTGCTGTTAACCTGCGATTTCTGAGGCTGGTGACTCGGATAAACTTATCCTCAGAAGTAGAGGTGACTCTTGGTCTTCCTTTCCTGGGGCGGTCCTCATGTGAGCCAGTTTCTTTGAAGCGCTTGATGGTTTTTGCAACTGCACTTGGGGACACATTCAAAGTTTGCCCAATTTTTCGTACTGACTGACCTTCATTTCTTAAAGTAATGATGGGCACTCGTTTTTCTTTACTTAGCTGCTTTTTTCTTGCCATACTACAAATTCTAACAGTCTATTCAGTAGGACTATCAGCTGTGTATCCACCTGACTTCTGCACAACACAACTGATGGTCCCAACCCCATTTATAAGGCAAGAAATCCCACTTATTAAACCTGACAGGGCACACCTGTGAAGTGAAAACCATTTCCGGTGACTACCTCTTGAAGCTCATCAAGAGAATGCAAAGAGTGTGCAAAGCAGTTATCAAAGTAAAGGTGGCTACTTTGAAGAACCTAGAATATAAGACATATTTTCACTTGTTTCACACTTTTTTGTTAAGCATATAATTCCACATGTGTTAATTCATAGTTTTGATACCTTCAGTGTGAAAGTACAATTTTGAAAGTCATGAAAATACAGAAAAATCTTTCAATGAGAAGATGTGTCCAAACTTTTGGTCTGTACTGTATACCAGGATAAGGATGAGGGGTACCATGCATACCAGGATGAGGGATGGGGTGCCATGCATACCAGAATAGGGATGAGGGGTACCATGCATACCAGGATGAGGGGTACCATACATACCAGGATAGGGATGAGGAGTGTCATGCATACCAGGATGGGGGTGAAGGGCCCATGCATACCAGGATAAGGCTGAAAGGGCCATTCATACCAGGATTGGGTATGAGAGACCATGCATACCAGGATGAGGGGTGCCATGCATACCAGGATTGGGGGTGAGGGGTGCCATGCATACCGGGATTGGGGGTGAAGGGTGCCATGCATACGAGGATGTGGATAAAGGGTGTCATGCATACCAGGGTAGGGATGAGGGGTGTTATGCATACCAGGATATGGATGAGGGGTGCCATGCATACCAGGATAGGGATGAGGGGTGCCATGCATACCAGGATAGGGATGAGGTGTGATAGGCATACCAGGATAGGATGGGGGCAGCACATAACAGCATGGGATAACAGGATTGGGGAGCACAAATACCAGGATGGGGGCAGCACAAATACCAGGATGTTGGCAGCACATACCAATAAAAATGCTCGCTACCCGGGCGTAGAATGGGTTCAATAGCTAGTATTGTATAAAGCCGGCAGCCATCACTCCTAACTCCTCCTAACACATGCATGTTCCATTTGGCTGAGCATGTGTGTGCTCATATCTGAGAAAAAGCATGAAGACCCCTAAACACATTAGTGCAAAGTCAGCTGAACCTGCCAATTTACTATATCTAACGTGTATTGTGGGTCTCTCAACCCATGACAAACTGCAACGTCCCATACTTTTGTTTTAAGCTTTTGCTTTGAGATAAGTCGTCCTTAGAAGGGCCTGGCAGTCAACTACTCCTCTTTCTCCTTAAAAACTGCACGCCTATTTAGGCAGAACCACCTACATGTGTATAGGGAGGACAGGCAAGATGGCTGACTGCCCTTCCTGCATTATACAAACATGACTTATTTGTGTAGGCTCTGCTGTTTATGATTTTTGTAGGACTTTTACTGTTCCAATCAAAATTTTTGAACCCCCAATAAAAATTAGGTTTCTTTGCAAAATTCACAAAGTTTCTGCTGTTTCCAATAAACCAATCAAACAAGAACAGTGTAAATGAGGCAAAATAAATAATATAACATCACTACTGCATAAGAGGCCACTAATAATGGAGATTATACAGAAACTTTTATAGATTGTTCTTCTTTTTATTTTTCCATAAATGATGTTATTATCATGGAAGGTGATGGAGCAGATGATGATGATGACTCCACTCCTCAGGCCTCGGCTTGCACTTGTGCTGTTTTTAGAAATCCAGGTCTGCATCACACATGACGGAGAGGTGAAGAGCAGGAATGTTTTCCTGAATCCCTCTAGGATGTTCATCCTACAACACTGCGTTCAACCATATGGCCTTCTTTCTGTCCATGTCCAGGCAGGTGAAGGAGCAGCCGCTTCCTTCTGTCTATCCATGTCCAGGTGGGTGAAGGAGCAGCCGCTTCCTTCAGTATATCCATATCCGATTAATGAAGGAGCAGCCGCTTCCTTCTGTCTGTCCTTTTCCACCACATTGTAGATGAGTCGTCCAGATGGTGACATAGCAAGTATGACTGGAAGAATTCCTCCAATTTCAGCCAATAATTACTTACTATGTTGATCCAGAGGAAGGCGAAAAATAACCCCGAAGACTAGTTGTTGGATAATCCTCATATCAGGGGAAAAAAATTCCTTCCTGACCCCAAATATGGCGATCGGAATGAATCCCTGGATGGTTGGTGCTCTAATCTACTTGGATGTTATGTGGTGGAAGCTCGGTAGGTTTGTCAAAGTCCGGTTAATAAGAAAGTCCAGTGTAGTTGTATCGTCCGATTAAAGGTTCATTCCTAGATGTTGCTGGAATGGGGCTGATTTCTCTCAGCCTAATACTCCTGTAAGAAGAGAAATATACACGTCTGAGAATCAGCCCCTCACATACAGTATATACTGTATACAGGGGGTGTAAGAATAAGGTGTATAGTGTGTATGTGTGTTACTGGGCAGTGATATAGATGTCCCTATATGATATACTTACAGAAGTCCCATGGGAATGGTGGATCGGCTGTGCCGGATTCCACTTTGCTCCAGTCTATGGAGTTGAAGAACGGATGGGATCTGATGGACGATATAATAGCCAATCGAGAGAATGGAATTTTGCAGAGGAGCTGGAAAATGAAAGAGACCATTAGTCATGACATTATGTATTATTAGTAGCAAGTTATTACACAATGTCTATGAACTGTCCACATCTTATGTTCATATCTTCTTATCACCCTCCATCATCCTGTCTTCATCTGATCCTACTCACCCCTTCCATGATATCGATGGCATCAGGGCAGATGCTTGGTGGATAACAAGGAACATCATTCTGCAGTGATTCGCAATATTCCTCTTTTGAGCCGAGGCTATAGAACGGCTGATCACCTACAATCATCGTAAATAGTAGGGCGCCAAAGGAAAATGAGTCCACCTGATAGTTGTGGTCTTCTCCATACATTATCTGTGGGAACATGAGACAGGAAATGAGCTGAATACACTAGTGAGAGGATTTACCCACAGGCCATGAGGACCGATCTGTGATTAGATATGAGCAGGATACATAGGCATCAGAGTATTACTCAGTCCTATCAGCATCAATCAGACGGAGGTTCCTTACCTCTGGCGCAGCGTAACCAATAGAGCCTACTAATTCATTAAATGTTTCCTTCTCAAACACTTTTATTGCTGATGAGCCAAAGTCAGCGATTTTGATGTGTCCGATGTCATCTAGGAGAATGTTCTCAGGCTTCAGGTCACTGCAGGAAAAAGAGCAGATACTGATTGTGAGGAGGATAATTCATAAAAAGAACGTAATACAATAGATATGTAAGGAAGGAGACAACAGGGAGTCAGAGGTGATATATTTATGTCTGTAGCTGAACTGATTACCGATGTATGATGCCTTTTTCATGAAGATATTGGATTCCGCAGACCATCTCTGCTGCAAAGAGCCTATGGAGAAGAAAGTAGAGGATCAGTGGTTACACACACAATCATACAGAGAGCATGAGGAGATCACACACCTGTCCCATGCACATGCACATCTTCATTTTCTCCTGTTGTCATTGTCCATTGCTGGGATTACAATGTACGGGCAAAAGATTATTAGGATTCAGTTATAAGACATTTACCTTGTTGCCTTTATATCATAAGGCATTGATTTTTCCATGTGATCAAACAGGTCTCCTCCAGCCATGTAGTCCATCGCTATGATATATTGATTAGGTGTCTCCATAAATCCCCGCAGAGAGGTTAGGAAACGGCACCCAGTGGCCCTTTTCAGGACTTCTATCTCAGTAATGACTTTGTCCTCAGCACGACGACTCTGGTCCATGATTTTGACAGCCAGCAGTTCTTCACTGATCGGATCTGATGCCAAGATGACCTGAAGGAAAATCACAACAGATCAGACCAAACTCTGTCATCCCACAGGAATCAGTCTAATGCAGAGCTGGATAATGTGCGTCTCACGGACCGAGACAGCAAAAAGGCTGTCCCAATGCCACCGCTATCCGCACATCCTCAGTATGCAGACACAGGTAAATACATTGGTGGAAGAGGGGCTGCCAGCTACTTCTTCCACCAATCAGCATGTGAGACAGCAGACGTGATGACTTCATTACATCGTGTCTGCTGTATGGAAAGTCAGTTCACCGGAGACAGGAGCAAAGTGTTGGGGGAACGGGACCGAGGTGAGTATGTGCTGGTTTCTTTTTTTCCCCTATATATGTATGAGATGTTTGCATGTATATAGGAGGCCATGAGGGGCTCATACTGTATGTAAGAGGCAATGTGAGGGCTCATACTGTAAATAGTAGGCAATGTGGCGGCTTATACTGTATATAGGAGGCAATGTGGGGGCTCATACTGTATATAAGAGACAATGTTGGGGCTCATACTGTATATAAGAGGCAATGTGGGGGCTCATACTGTAAATAGGAGGCAATGTGGGGGCTCATACTGTAAATTTGAGGCAATGTGAGGGTTCATACCTTAAATAGGAGGCAATGTGGGGGCTCATACTGTAAATAGGAGGCAATGTGGGGGCTTATACTGTATATAGGATGCAATGTGGGGGCTCATACTGTATGTAGGAGGCGATGTGGGAGTTCAAACTGTATATAAGAGGCAATGTGGAGGCTCATACTGTATATAAGAGACAATGTGGAGCTCATACTGTATATAGGGGACAATGTGGAGGTTCATACTGTATAAAGAGAGGTAATGTGGGGCTCATATTTTATATAGGGTCTATGTGAGGGCTCATATTGTATATAAAGAGGCTATGTGGGGGCTCGCTCTGCATATAGAGAGGCTATGTGGAGGCTTAAGCTATATACAGGTGGCTATGTGGGGGCTCATACTTTAAGGGGCAATTTTGGGGCTCATACTGTATATAGAGGACTGTGTGTGGGCTCATACTGTATATAGAGAAGCTATGTGGGGGCTTACACTTTATGTAGGAAGTTGTGTGGGAGTTCATACTGTAAATAGGGCGCTGTTATTGGGCTCATACGGTATATAGGGGGTGTCAGCAATACGTAATTTTGCTCAATTTAAGTGATAATATAAAATACTAATTATAATTGTAATAAATATGTTAATTTTAATATTGAGCAGAATAGATTGGGGAACACGGAAGAGTAGAAATTCACACTTACTTTTCCGAAGCCTCCCTCTCCAAGATCTTCATGGAAATTGAGATTGGAAAGGTCAATATGATTTTCTGTGCCGACCAATTCTCTAAAGGGTAAAATACGGAAACTGGCTTCATCAAGGTCTTGTACTGGCATGACCGCTGTGCCGGAGGGTGTCTCAACGCTTCCATCTGCTGAGATGATAAAAGAGTTATTGATAAATATAAATACATTACATTTTTAATCAAATTTCTGTAATTAAGCTGAAAATGTCTGACATTTGTGCCCTGATTCATCCAAACTGTCGAATGTAGAAAAATTGTCCTGTTGCCCATAGCAACCAATCACAGCTCAGATTCCAGTTTTTCACATTCTATGGAACAGTGAAAGCTGCATTGTGATGGGTTGCTGTGGCAACAAGGAAAGTATTTCTGCAATTTTGATAATCAAGGCCTGTCAACCCCCAGTCTATTATACTAAACTGTTTCATTCTTACCTGGAGCATCTTTATCCAGTGATGTGTGTGGTGGGGAAACAATCAGGTGTTTGGTCTCTGGGATGGAGATGTTCTCATCTGGTGACCTGGCCCTTTGTAATGCACCATTCCCATTGACAATGGGTTTGGCATAGAAAAGACGTCTCCTACATTGGACAACCCAGTCTCTGTTGTTTCTGATTCTCTTCTGGGCTGCCGCTCTTTGTAGGTTTTGAGTCTCTTGGCTTTCAGAACTGGAGAATGAGACATGTCTGGGTCTTCCTTGGCCAACCTCTTCCAGCTCTAATTCTACGCTGATGATATTTCTTCGCTTATTGAGGATGGCATCTTTGTTCCTCCTCCTAATTTCAGGGACAAGTTCTCCGATTTTTTTTATGGAGATAAGAATGGCCCTGTGAAGTTGATTATCTGCGGAGTCTGCAGAGTCAGATTCCATGAGGTTCTCCATTTTCCTTTTCTCTATAAGGATCTCGTGTCTCTTGATCTTTCTCATTTTCTCCAAATTCTGTCTTTTGGACGCCATTTCTGAGGCGTCAGTGTCCATGTCCAGTACTATAAAGTCTTTTCGCCCTAAAGCGAACAGTGGTTTTTGCTCTTCAGCAATTCCTCTCCTCTGTCTTAGAACCCGATCTCTTTGGGCTCTTCTCCTCTCTTCCTCCATTATAAAATTAGCTTTTGCTTTGTTTACAATGAAACGCATAGCAACTACCTCACCCTCGAAAGTCTGCAAGGCAGTGACTTCTCTTCGGCCGGAACACTGGGATATAGAAGGTGATGATGTCATCATACCAATTATGACATGTATTTAATTGTGATGTCATCAGACTAGGGTCCTGTTTTGCGTTCATGAGGTCTCAATGGAGACATTATACCAGGACTTTAGTTTGTATTTTTGTCATTAAATGAAGTAACACTTGTTAAATGGTGATCTTTTATCTCTATATTAGCAGAATCCTTCATTCTGTCTGTTTTTCTCCATATTCTTTTATTGCTTAATTCTGTCCAATTATTGTACATTTTGTCATCAGGTCCACAATCTCCATTTTGTGGGGTGTTCACATTTAGCGTTTAAGCTACAGTTTATCCTCCTGGACATTACAGGAGAGCTGTACCTTCCTATATAATGTATTTTTGAACTGTTGACTCCTTTTTGCATTATGTGTCATAGAAGTATCAGGTGGTCTTTGTCATTTTATTCTAGTTCCACCTTGTGACCAGGGCCGGCTTTAGACAAATTGTGGCCCTAGAAAAAATTCAAAGTGGGGCCCCAGATTCTGAAATACTGCGCTAACAACAGCACTACAGTCAATTCAGTGCATTGAAGTGAGTTTTGAGCTAATAACAATGTCTTTAAGCGCCAAGAAGCCACTCAGAAGAAAGACAAAAGGAGTAAAACATATCACAAGGTTGTGTTCTTTGCTGACTACAAGCAGTTAAGCCACTAAAAACACAGTTTCACAGGTTTCCTCACTCTAGTTGTAGCCTACAAAGAACACAGCTTTGTAATATGTTTTATTTCAGTACATGAAAAAAATAATATGTGGAAAATATGTAAATCAAAAAATATTATTACAACGTTGAATTTTGCATTGAAGGCTTATTTGTCACGCATGCACAATATCATGCAATGTCTTGTGAATACAGTCTTGTCATCTATATGCTTAGTCCGAACAATCATATGTGTGAGATCTTTTCATTACCGTCTGTAGATACTTAGAACTAAGTAAAGAAATAATAAAGTGCTGCTGAAACCAGCATAAATACAGCCATAGATATCATTTTACACTTTGCCAAACACAAATAATAAAAAATAACTTAACATCTCTTACAGGTTTAGTCAAAGGGATCCACAACTTAAATAACTAGAAAATGTTCAAGCAAATGGTTTCTAAAGGAGCCCTTACAGGTCTATGTAATAAAACTGGCAACATAGCGAATGCTTTCTAGAAGCGAACCTTTCTAGCTTTTTCTGAAGCAAAATCTTTAATTATTTTGGAGAAGTCCAGATTTCTGCGAATGTCCCGCTCAATTACAACCTCAGCTAGACCAATAAAGCGATCTTGTAACATTGATGACCTTAAATTATTTTTTATCACTTTGAAAAGTGAGAAACTTCTCTCGCCTGACGCTACGGTCACAGGAACACTCATTAGGACACACAACTCCACACTAAGATTTGGGAACAAATCCAATAGGTTTGTACAGTAAATGTAAGTAAGCATGTTCAATGGTGAATGGGAAACATCATCTGGGATGCTCCTAATTGCTGAACACATTTCAAAATTCAAGTCATTGAGATCAACATCACCCATTTCTTCTGAAGAGTGTTTGCAGCATTCTACAAGCCTCTGCTCATCTTTCACAGCTTCCATTTCCTCCTTCTTAAAAAGGAACCCAAAAAGGTGGTAAAAATCTTTCACCTGAGAAAACCTCTCAGTTATGACCACAAGTGTCGCATCAATCAAGGTTAAAGACAAAACCCTCTTCACCATTTCCTCGGGAGTGCTGGACGTTCATAATCAAACATTTTTCTTTTTTTTGGTTTTCTTTTTATTGGGAATGAAAACTCTACATCTGCTTCTTCAGCTATACTATTTGCAATATAATAACCTGATTCAAAACCATCTTCCCTGTAATCTTACAGAAAATGAAGTACAGATTCAGTTTCTTAAGAGTGTCCATGCCAACTTTTGTTTTCTGAAAGATCTTGCTTGTACCATTAATATGTTATAAGACATCATACCAGGCAACAATGCAAGTGATGCAAACTGACCAGAAGAAATGTCATTCTTGGCCTCCGCAGCTTTTACATCAGCTTTTTTTGATGCAGCATAGATGACAAGGTCTTCAAGCGCAGAACAAACTTCCCTTAGGTCGTAGCGAAGAACTTTTACACTGTAAATCCGACATTCCCAGCGAATAGAAATAACTGTATAGCCCAAACATCAATGCTATGATGTGAGTGCGGAGGGAATCTTCCCACATTCACCAAATTATACCAGCTCTTAATAACCAGTATATATAATGAGGAAACAGAGTTATGATGGCAAAAAAATACATATTTTATTTTATTAAAGACAAAAATTCATATAGAAAAAAGACAACTGTAAATGTGCAAGGGACAGCAACAGCTGTACAGCAAGTGGGTCCACAACCCAAAAGGAATGCCTAGTAAACATTGCAATTATAAAAGGCTGCAGGCATGAATCATAAAGTGCAGCACAGGTAGGGCATAAAACCATACACCTATATTAGCTAAATGCCAATGATAAACGTGTCCATGACATCCGTATCAATTACCCCATAACTAGGCACGCTAATAAGGTGATGGTCTTACCAGTGGTAAGGGCTGTGGGTGAACTGGCAGCACAGTGGGCGTAGTGGAGTACCCCGACGCATGTTTCGAGGCATCCGCAGCCGCTTTCTCAAG
This sequence comes from Phyllobates terribilis, assembly GCF_046119375.1. NCBI lineage: Eukaryota > Metazoa > Chordata > Amphibia > Anura > Dendrobatidae > Phyllobates > Phyllobates terribilis. Next base: position 315,633,683 of record NW_027362768.1, read on the forward strand.
GGGCGGTAGCAAAGAAATTTTACTCTGTGAATCCAACATTCCCAGCGAGTATCAGACAGTGATTTGATGGTCAGGTTGGTTACATTTTTCTTTGAAGTTGCACATTGCAGTGTTGATGAGCTGAAGAGCACATACATTTGCTGCAATACTCCAAAGAATGTGACAGAGAGAACAGATGATTTAGCAGCATCAATGATGACTACATTAAGAGTGTGGCTACTTCAGGGCATATACAATGCTCTTTTATTCATGGCCGATGTAAATACTTTTATGGCCAAAAATGACAAAAGCATTTTCGGACTGATACCTTTATTGGCTAACCAGAAAAAATACATATGCAAGCTTTCAGAGCACAGAGGCTCCTTCTTCAGGCAGGATTGCAAATGAATTAATAAGACAAATGAATAAGGCATCATCCTTTACACCTCAAGAACAAATGTCCTGCTGTAATATCTCTTAAATGTTGTGCCTCCTAAAACCAGGTGAGGAACAATCAGAGAAAGGTATCATAGAAACAAGTCACCAATTCTGCATTTATCACCCACTCCTGGTTTTGGCTCCCACTCCTGAGAAAAAATACTGACCAAATACTGATAGTGGGGCCATAGCCTAACACTTGTTCTACAATAGGCAAATAGTGCTCCATCCTTCCCGAGTCTCGCCGTATGGCTAAGCAGTACTGTACAGTCACATATGGGGTATTTCTATGTTCAGCAGAAATTGTGGGACAAATTTTGCTGCAATTTTTACCGATTTTCCTTTATGAAATGTAAAATTTGGGGCTAAAACTAAATTTTTCTGGAAAAGATGTAATTATTTTTCTTCACTGCCCAATGGTATAAAATTCTGTGACACCTTTGGTGTCATTATCACTGCATCCCTAGATGAATTTATTGAGAGGTGAAGTTTGTAAAATGGGTCACTTGAGGGAGGTTTTGTAAATTTTTTTGGAAAATTGAGAAATTGTTGATCAACTTTTAACCATTCTGACTTCCTAACAAAAAAAAATATTTAAAAAACGATGCTGATGTTAAGTAGACATGTGGTAAATGTTAATTATTACCTATTTTGTATGATATAACTATCTGGTTTAAGGGTATAAAAATTAAAAGTTTGAAAATTGTGAAATTTTCTCCAGAATTTCCCATATTTTCACAAATAAACACAAAAAATATCGCTCTAAATTTACCACTAACATAAATTACAATGTGTCGCGCTCAGGAGTTATTACCTCATAATGTGACACTGGCCAGAATTGTAAAATGTGGTTTGGACAGGAAGGTGAAAATAGGCTTCAAGGTGAAAGTGTTAATAACATCTCCCATTTGTGAACTTTACATCAGCCTCATTTTTCCATTACTTTTTTATTTTGTTAGAATGTTATAAAGGTTAAAGCTTTAATAGCAAATTTAGATCTTTTCAAGAAAACTTTCAAAGCCTTTTCTACGGCCCTATTCAGGCTTGAAGCGACTTTGAGGGACCGACTTATTGGGAGATTGGGAAGTGATAACATTTTAAAAACTGCACCCCTCAATGTTGCTGCTGTCAGAAAGTTTGTTAACCCGTCACGTGCTACACAGAAATTTACACAAAGTGCCATAAAAAAATGAAAAATTTTATTTTTTCCACTAAATCATTGTTTTTAGACTAAACCTAGGCAAAGTGCGGCCCATGAACAAAGGAGGAGAACAGCTCAGCATATATTGCAAAAAGTATTTATTTAGTAATACACAATAAAAACACAAATAGGAAATCAGACAATGTGGTAGTGTCAGATGGTAAAGTGCTTACAGGTCTGGTAAATATATTATAATATGCTTGTAATATATCCGTGAAATTACACAATTGCACGTTGCCCACAATGATAATTGAATTATAAATAATAATAAGTTTAAACAAGTGAACTAGGATAGAAATCACAGGATTAACACATATAACATGATCCCACTGACTGCTAAATGAAAGGGGATGGGGGTGAAACAATGTTCTTAGTATTAAGCTATGTGCCCATCTCTAAAGCCAAAATCATGTTACAACCAGCGGGATAATTACCTGACAGGGAAGCACAGCACGGGCGGAAGTAAGAAAGTGGTGAGGGTGATAGCCCAACGTACGTTTCGCGGCGTCCCAGGCCGCTTTCTCAAGGGCAAGAAGTGATGTCCTCATAGTGACCCAAGATGCATATATATTCATCTCTCCCCTTAGAATCTGGAGTGCAGACAGCTGGTCGGTGAGGCACGTACCAGGTAGTGGCCAGCTATACCGGGGGTGTGCCTCGCGGATCACATGATGTGGGGCCAGTATGCCACACACGGCACATGCGCGCGGCTCAGGGAGCACACTGCGCATGCGCCCCAGCCGTCAAACCACAGAACCGCGCATGCGCGGAAACGAAGTCCCACGCAGGCGCAGGGTGGCCCTCAGACGGCCAGGCGCGCGCGCGCCGCAATCCCCACCGCGAGCACGCGCTCAGCCACGTTAGGAAGCAGCATAGCAGCACTCATTATAAAAGAATTAGGATAAACAGGGAGAGCAGCGGTGAGACAAAGAGGGAGCCTAATGATCATAGATGGAAGAAGGGCCAAAGAAATAGATACTGCATACAGCAAAGTTTTTTTCCAAGAAAAATACATATAAATCTAAAAAATCACATAAGTATAATTAGCAGCAATTGTAGATTCTGATGATCATAACTTCCGTCTAGGCATGAGATCCAATGTGTATATCCAAGTCTCACTGATCTCCAGGCACAAGTGGGGTTATAAGGACTTTCAGGAGTATGGACTAATAAAAGAGGAAAAGAAACAAAAGAAAAGACAATGATTAAAACCATTAGAATTAAAATCACGTGAAAAATAATAATTCCTCTTATAATCACCCAACCCACATGTGTAAGTACATACATGTGGGGATAGAGGTATACAGGATAAACTTACAGCTACAAAAATGAGTGCAGCCCATGTACGGCCCTCTGGCTGTTCCAGTCCAACTCACTGACCTAGACAGCTACAGGGCTGAAAACACTGGCCCACAGGCCGCACCATTCGACCACCTGGAGTCCCGATATCACAGCTATCTGCCTCCTCAAGAAGCAGATAACTGTCAACACAATGGTGGAGGATGGAGCTGCTGGTTCCTCCTTCCACCACTCAGTTTATGGGACTCAGACAGCAAATGTGATGATGTCATTACTAGTGATGAGCGAGCACTAAAAAACTCGGGTGCTCTTTGCTCGGGTCGAGAAAATCGTAATGCTCAGATGCTGAACCCGAGCAACGAGCCCAATGTAAGTCTATGGGAAACTCGAGCACTTTTCCAGCGGTTCCCCCCGCAGAGATGTGCAGGGGGCCTAAAAATTGCCCTAAACAATGGGAACAGTGCTGAAATGACATGGGAACTCAGGCATCTCTGACTCTCAGGTCACTGCCGTGAACAATGTTGTCAGAGTATTACGCCACTTTTACGGACCAACAATAAAACATACAAAAACTAAACCAAAATGGATGTTCCTGGAAAAAATGTTAAGGGACATTTTTTCCAGGGTAATGACTTGTATATAAGGCAAAAAAAACAAACACAAAAACAAAAATGCTCCTTTACACCTTGGGCTATGTTCACACGTAGCGTTTTTGATGCGTTTTTGCACTTTTGCATTGCTTTCAATGGTGAAAAATACATTCACCAGTAAATGTCATTTTAACATTTTACTATCTTATCTGGTCATGTGGTGTGTGACACATCATCAGACACATCCATACAGTGCTGAAAAGACATGGGAACAATATATGGAAGACCCCTGGAAGCATCTCTGACTCCCAGGTCACTGCCCAAAGCCGTGGCCATCAGACGTGATCCTATATTACTGCTGTAAAAATACAGACATTTTTGGCAACGTGACAAATATTAAACCCCATTTAAAATGGACAAGGTGCGTGGCAAGGGATGGGGAAGTGGAAGTAATGGTGATGGTGCACCCAGATGCCGAGGCTGTCGGCAAGATGAAACTGTGCCTACTAAGGAAGCCACAACATCGCCATTGGATTCAATGGGGGGCAAAACCAAACACATACACAACACCTTCAAACGGGCCCAAAAGCTGCCAAAACACATCAAATTAGGGGCAGACACCAGGAAAGTGGCATCAATTGACCCAGAGTACAAGTAATATAATTATTATTATTTATTCTTATAGTGCCATTTATTCCATGGCGCTTTGCATGTGAAAAGAAGTCACCGACTGCTATAAGAGGAGAGAAGACCCTGCCCGTGAGGGCGCACAAACAATCGACAAGGGATGGGTGAGGAAACAGTAGGTGAGGGTAGAGCTGATCGTGCAGCGGTATGGTGGAGCGAAGGTTACTGAAAGTTGTATGCATGTCGGAAGAGATGGGTTTTCAGGTTCCTTTTGAAGGTTTCAACAGTAGGCGAGAGTCTGATATGTTGGGGTAGAGAGTTCAAGAGTAGGTGGGAAAATGCACGAGAGAAATCTTGCACAAGTGCTTGTGACCAGGGACGGTACATCTCATTGACGGCACACTGGATTAATATTGTGGAAGCCGTGACCCAGTCGCACCCTGGGACGGAACACGTCTTCCCGACACATAGAATTGTGGGCTCTGGGTCAATCAAGCTTCAACACAATGTTCACAAGGTCTCCTACACAATGAGCAAATTATTCATGATGATAGACGCCACTGTCTCCTTAGCTTGCTGATGGTACTTTTCTGTGGGAATGAGCTTGTCTCCAACCAGTCTGGAATATTTCTAGTGAATTATGGCACGCCATGGTTTGCTATTAGCACCTAGTACCAGAAGCGAAAACATCCACAATTTTCTTCTCAGAAATTTTATTTGGTAGACTGAGTGGCTGCCCAAACTTTAGTCTCTCAAAAAGGAGCTGAAGACACTGAGTGGCAGAAGGTGCAAGTTCCTCCAGCATGTTAGACATCAGAGGAAGAATAGAGAGGGCAGCATGGTGGCTCAGTGGGTTGAAATCCAGCCAAGGACAACATCTGCAAGGACTTTGTATGTTCTCCCTGTGTTTGCATGGGTTTCCCCCAGGCTTTCTGGTTTCCTCTTCAGTAAAAAAAGCAGCCACTGAGTGTCCGGGAATCTTCACACAGACTTTTCTTAGCCAGGGCTGCTTCTTGACAGGGTTGGACGGGCCCACTAGAGAACAGGAGAATCCTCCAGTGCGCCCTGCCTTCTCCTTCAGGAGATTTCATAGTGCAAACCTTGCAGCTGGTATGGGGCTATTGAGTGGGAGAGAAAGGTGGGCCCTCAGAATCAAATCCTCTGGTGGGCCCAATGATCTTCAGTCTTCACAGCCATATTTTTTAGCTCAGTGAAAGGACTGGCATAGAGGGAAAACGTATCTACTCCGGCTGTCATTTCTCCCAGGAAGTCCTCTAATGCAGCTTGTTCCATAAGCAATGGCAGCCCGTCCAAAATCAGCCCACACTTCTTGGTGGTGCTTTGACACACAAAGATCTTTCTTTATGCCTTGAATTTCATGACTACAGAGTTGGGCAATGGCCTGATCTACAATGCATTTGAGAAATAATGTGTAAAAGCACGTCCAATCCACAGCAAAAATGGAGCAATAGAGTGCCCGGAAACCTTAACCTAGACTTTTCTTAGCCAGGGCTGCTTCTCAGCAGGGTTGGATGGGCCCACCAGAGAACCAGAGACTCCTCCAGTGGGGGCCCTGGCTCCTACTTCAGGAGAGTTTATAATGCAACCTTGCAGGTCGTGATGATGATAGAGGCCACCATCTCCTTAGCTTGCTGCTGGTATTTTTTTGTGGGAATGAGCTTGGCTCCAGCCAACCTGGAATATTTTCAGTGAATTCAGGCACGTCATGGTTTGGTATTGGCACCGAGTACCAGAAGCGAAGCCATCCACAATTTCCTTCTCAGGAATTTTATTTGGTAGTCTGAGTGGCTACCCAAACATTAGTTTCTCACAAAGGAGCTCAAGACATTGAGTGGCAGTAGATGCAAGTTTCTCCAGCATGTTAGATACCAGAAGGAGAACAGAGAAGGCAGCACAGTGGCTCAGTCATTAGCACTACAGCGTTTCAGCGCTGGGGTTCTGGTTCCAAATCCCAGCAAGGACAACATCCTTAAAGGAGTTGTCTACTACTTTTACATTCCACGCGGCATCCCCGCCGATCAACTATTATTGGTGCCGACGGCGGCTGCTGCCGGCCGGAAGTGCTTACCTGAGGGGCTCCACCATCAAGTGGTAGTGGCCGCTGCGGTGTACTGCACATCCGCCTCCTATTCAATTGAATATAACAGCTGATCGGCGGGAGTGCCGCGTGCGGGACCCCGGCTGATCATACATTGATGCCCTATCCTACGGATAGGACGTCAATGTAAAAGTATTGGACAACTTCTTTAAGGAGTTTGTATGTTCTCCTCGTGTTTGCGTGGGTTTACCAAAGGTTCTCCGGTTTGCTCCTCAGTAAAAAGGCTGCCATACAGTGTCCGGCAACCCTCACACAGACTTTTCCTAGCCAGGGCTGCTTCTCAGCAGGGTTGGACGGGCCCACCAGAGAACCGGAGACTCCTCCGGTAGGCCCTGGCTTCTCCTTCAGGAGAGTTCATAATGCAAACCTTGCAGGTCGTGATGATGATAGAGGCCATTATCTCACTAGCTTGCTGATGGTACTTTTCTGTGGGAATGAGCTTGTCTCCAACCAGCTTGGAATATTTCCAGTGAATTAAGGCACTCCACGGTTTGGTATTAGCAACCAGTATCAGAGGCGAAGCCATCCACAATTTCCTTCACAGGAATTTTATTTGGTAGACTGAGTGGCTGCCCAAACTTTAGTTTCTCACAAGGGAGCCCAAGACACTGAGTGGCAGTAGGTGCAAGTTTCTCCAGCATGACCTGTTTGTTAGATATCAGAGGGAGAACAGAATTTGGCATTGCCAAGGTACCAGAGTCTGGTTTTTTTTTTACTAAAGATCCTGCTGTGTTTTTATATATATATTTTTTTATGTCTCTTCAAATGTGTATTGGAGTGCGTCCTAATTTTTGGCAGCCCTTGACATTGCTGCATATACGCAATAACAGTATAGGAGAGCCACTCTTTAATAATGGGTAGGACAATTCAAATAGATTCTATATTCTAGAATATTACCGGTCTTATCTGAAATTCGTTTACGGGTGAGGTATCACAGTTTGGATAGCATATTACACCGACCGGTATTAGGTATTATTGCCTAATACTGCATGCTGCTTGTGCTGCCGAAAATTTTTTATTTTTTCCAGAAAAATCCATTTTAGTTTGTTTTTTGTATGTTTTATTGTCAGTCCGTAAAAGTGGCGTAATACTCTGACAACATTGCAATAGTTATCCTTGGCAGGAGAAGAAGGAGAAGGAGGAAAAAGAACAAAGAGCGCTGTGTAACACTGTGGAGAGGTGAAGTGTATGTAATGAACTCACCCAAAATGGTTGTGCTGGACAGACACAACACTGGCAGAAAATTTAGAAGAGGACTGGAGTTTCTCCTCCGGTATGCTGCTCATCCAATGTCGTTGTACTGTGCTTTTCCTGGCCCTGAAGCCACTCCACTTGGAGGTATACAAGGAGAGAAGAACTTGGGATGGCGCTTTCGTTTGAATGTGGAGATCAGACAGTCCATATATCAATATTAGATTTATTGGTTTTAAAAACAGATTTTACTGTCAAACCACATTTACCATAAAAAACTTTTAAAAACACAATGCGTTTCAACTTCCATGAGTCTTCAGGTGTAAAAGAAATAGTGACACATAGAAACTTTTATACCTTATACTTAATTAGTTGTGGGTGGAGTGTTCATAAATAACTTTTTACAGTCTTTTACAGTCTTCATCAGGTGTAAAAGAAATAGTGACATACAGAAACTTTTATACCTTATACTTAATTAGTTGTGGGTGGAGTGTTACACCCACAACTAATTAAGTATACAGTAAGGTATAAAAGTTTCTATATGTCACTATTTCTTTTACACATGATGAAGACTCATAGAAGTTGAAACGCGTTGTATTTTTAAAAGTTTTTTTATGGTAAATGTGGCTTGACAGCAAAATCTGTTTTTAAAACCAATAAATCTAATATGGATATATGAACTGTCTGAACTCTGACAACATTGTACACAGATATGCTATTGGTCAGCGACCAACTGTGGATAGGTTTGAACACACGACTGCCATACTGTAAATGAAGTATAATATCTGACACATTCCCAAAAAATTTCCGTATTATTGCGGCAGTAATATGGGATCACGTCTGATGACCACGGTTTCAGTCAGTCTCCTAATAGTATGGTATTTGTCAGTGACCAAGTATCAATAGTTTGGAACAACATACACCTGGCAGACTTTAAATGGAGTGTAATATCTGACACGTTCCCAAAAATTTCTGTATTGTTACAGTAGTCATATGGGATCAAGTCTGATGGCCACGGTTTCAGGCAGTCACCTAATAGTATGGTATTTGTCAGCGACCAAAACAAAGCTGGCTGACTTTAAATGAAGTATAATATTTGGCACGCTCCACAAAATGTCTGTATTATTACCGCAGTAACATGGGATCACGTGTGATCATGGAAAAGTTTCTCTGCTTCTACAATACAGTATTGCAAATATAATCAAAAAATATGTCTGTATTCTGCTAACAAGCAAATGGAGCAGTAAAATGGTGTACTCTGTATTGCTTTTTAAGCAAATAATCAGGATAAGGAGCAAAAAAGAAAATAGTCTGGTACTGTAGGGCTATGGATATTTGTAACAGCAGCAGCAGACAGAACATGCAATAGACCCTATTGTGCTGTATACACTGCCACAAACCTTACCTGCCTAACTCCTGCTATCACCACTGAATACATGCAGTTGGATTAGTCCTCAGAAGTACTGTTAGATCAGATGGACATATATCTTGTTGTGGAATACCTATACGTAACTAATAAACCACCAATTCTGTCACTCACTCAGCAGCACCTCTCCCTACTCTGCCTGTTTCCGGGGTACACTGTCACAAGCATAGGGTCACCAGGTCTGATATAGACCTGATGACGCTATGCGGCCAGCCAATCACTGTGATACCACAACCAACATAGCTACGGCATTACAGTGCGTGGCAAGCAATCCCTGCATTTTAATTGACTGTCTAAAGAGCACCAAACATGTAGGGAGGGGAGGTGAAATACTCGAGGAGCGCCTGACGCGCCCCCTGTGCCGTGGGGTACTCGGCAGCCGGGCCTCTGGTTGCTTGGGGGATATCACGGTAGCTGGCCCGGTCCGTGACCCAGGGCGGTCAGTAAAAAGGGGAAAATATTGGGGGATTTGGGAAAGTGTTCGTGACGCCACCTGTGGAATGCGTCTAAGGGGTGCCGCCGCTGCGGAGCAGTCCTCTGGAGCTGGTGTTACGGCAGCAGGGATGGTGTGGCTCTCCACAGGTAGAGCTAGCTCCAGGACTGCGTGGGGTGTAATGGATGGTTGTGCTGGCCGCTGTGGTGCAGAGAGGGAATGGTGGCGCAGACGGAATAATTGGACAGAGGCTGTGCGGTGCAGTCATCCGTGTCTTTACTCACAGTTCTTTAGTTCCTCAGGGTGCACTGTCAGATTGCAGCCTCCCGCGTCGCGCTGCATTCACCAGGCAGGGGCTCAGCTCTTCCTCAGGTAGATCAGGGGTACCTGGCAGAACCCCACTTTCACGTGTTCCTAGCTAGATCGACTTCACGCTGGGTCTTTCTCCCTCCTGCCCTGCGCTGCCCACTCTCAATCTCGCTCGGGTGCTCTGAAGTCCCTCCTGTACGTTGGATCCCGGACCTGCTTGACCCTCCTGGGGATTAGAATGCGGCTTATGATCCCTCTGTCTTCTGACAGATTCGGGGCGTACGGGTGCCGTCCTGAACTCGCCGTACCCCCTAGGATCCCTTCTTAGAACGGAGCCTGCTCCCTGCTCCCCTCCTGGGCCTCCAGACTTGGCCCTACTTGTGGAGCAGAGCTCCTTATGAGACTCTGCTCCTGGACTGTTCTTCTGAATTTTCCTGAGCTGTTCTTCTGAACTGCTCTCCTCTACTAATCTATCTGTCCTGCCACCCTAAGATGGCTTCCCTATATATACTCCTACCAAAGTGCTCCCTATAACTACTTCCTCCACCCACACCCACTACTGGTTCCCCCTACCTTTGGTTCCCCCACTCCAGCCAGGGTCAGGGCTCAGCAGAAACATACATTGCGTCTTGCCCCTCCAGCTGGCCTGGAGCAGTGTAGTGTTGGATGCAGGTGTTTGGTGTTCCGGGCAGCACTCCCTCCTTACCTGAGAGAAGGAGATACCACACCTCTGGGTGAGGTGCAGTACCCCTGTGGCGACTGAACCCTCAGGGGCGCCACACTCCCCCCTGGTAAAACACAGCACATCCGTGAGCTGGAACAGAGCAAAACAGGCTAAATTGACATGAAAAATTTTAAGAATGCATTCGCATATAAGACAGTAAAACATTTCTTCCCTTAATGGGAGGCACATCACTTTAATGTTACAGGGTTACATTTTTCAAACAGTTTAAAACATTTTTCATAACGTTCTCGCAACAGGTTACAGTTCATGCTGTAACCGGGTGTCCATTTTACCTCACAAACTGGTGCAACAAGTAGCAGCATTACGGACCCGTCCGCAAACCCTCAACGTAGGCCCTGGGCGTGGCTGAAGGGCATATGCGATCCTGGAGTTGGACCACGGCTTCCGCCACGCCAGACGGGTTTTCGTTCTGTGATCATGGTTACTAATATAAAACCAATAGGGTGCACCTTAAGAGGTGCTGAACTATTTACAATGCAAGTTCTTGGCCGTTCACTGTCCCCAGCCTGGAGTCTCTATATTCCCTGATGGGTACCTAAGTAAACACACGCTCAAAAAACATTATTTTCAACTTGAACTACTGCACCCTTACAGGTGACTATTTACAAAATCAGTCCCACTCGCTGGACTAATAGTGGGAATCCCGCCTGGGGTATTTCTGATTCTTACCTGACCCAGCCGGGTCATAAGGTATGTCCTGCGGGAGTGTGTCCTCGATGACGCGGTACACATGCAGGGTGAACCACCCACGTTCCCCGTGGTGGCGTGTGTACGTGATACGGTCCCCCGGATACAGATTCCAGTCGGGATGGCCTTCCTCCAGCTCGGGCTCCACATCCCGCCAGTTCACGAATATGTCCCTTTCAAAGTCGGGACTGAGGATAAGGCCCCACCCAGCCTGCAGGTGAAACTTTACCACGAGGCCTTCCTCGCGGGGGCTGGGGTGGGCCGACTCCTCCTGACGGACCTGTGCCTTTGCGGCCTTGTTCCGGGCCTCCAGGCGTTCACAGCGCGCCTGCCGCGCGCGCCGCTCCTTCTCCAGCTGCCGGAGCTCCCGCCTGCAGAACTCCTTCCTCCGCAGGGCTTCGGCCTGGGTCTCCTGCGGGAACCCCATCAGGTCCCCCCCCTGGTTATCCCAGCAAAACTCTTCTCCGCTGGAGTAGGTAACCAGGGGCGCTGGTGTCGGGAGGAGCGGGCACGGCTGCTGGTCCTCGAACCGGGCGCACCAGTCGAAGTCTGGCGCGCCATACACCCACTCGGGTGCCAGAGGTGGAGGCGCCGGGAGGGCATCCAGTAGCAGGCCCGAGGCTTCAGCGCCCGGGAGTGGAGGCTCCGGGAGGGCACTAGATGGCAGATCCTCAGGGTCAGCGCCCGGGGGTGGAGGTTCTGGGCTTAGCAGCTGCTCCAGCGAGGGCATGGCGGCATACGGGGAGTGCTGGGTAAAGAGGCCCAGCAGCAGGTCAGCGCTGGCAGTGCTCGGGATAGGGGATTCTTTCCAACTGCTCCTGTACTCCATACGGCCTCCTGGTTCTCCGCGAGCTCCGCCGGGGCTGAGGTGCCGCTGCTGGCATCCGGTGTCGCTTTCCGCCGTGCTGCCAATTTTTCCAGCAGTTCGCTCCTCTACTTTGCGACCGCTGCTTGCTGGGCTTGCTCCACTTGTTGGCCCAGCTCGAGGACCTCGCTCTGGAGGAACTCCATGTCCTCCGGGGACAATTTCTCAGCTTCTCCCTCCAGGGTGAGGGGGTCACTTGACGCTGTGGCAGGTCAGAGGCGGAGGCTGGACTTTTGCTTCCTTCCATTCTGGCTGCCGGGTGCGGTCTGTCTAGACTGGTTAAGACCACACCCTGTCTCCATTCCTTTTCTCCTCCTCCTCTCTTCTTTCGGGGGCGGTCCCATGGCAATCTGCTGTCAGTCACTCCCTGTGATGGCCTCCCTGCCTTGACGGACACATCTATGCGGACAGTCACTGTTGCAAGGGGCAGGGTTGGCTTTTGGCGCAATTCTGGGACCCAGCCCACGATGGGAGGTTCCATTTTGTTGTCCTTTAGCACGCACATAATGGTGCCCATTCTTCTGGGGCGGGCGCCACATTCAGCAACATAACACAGTCCTTTAGGCACACTTCACCCGCCAATAACGGGTTGGTCACGAATCCTGTCCGTGACGCCAGATCTCACGCGCCCCCAGGGCGGTGGGATACTCGGCAGCTGGGCCTCTGGTAGCTGGGGGATATCACGGTGGCTGGCCCAGTCCGTGACCCAGGGTGGTCAGTGCAAAAAGGGGATATTTTTATATGAGATTTTTAGGATTGTTCGTGACGCCACCTGTGGAATACGGCTAAGGGGTTCCGCTGCTGCGGAGCAGTCCTCTGGAGCTGGTGTTACGGCAGCAGGGATGGTGTGGCTCTCCACCGTAGATCTAGCTCCAGGGCAGCGTGGGGTGTAATGGATGGTTGTGCTGGGCGTTGTGGTGCAGAGAGGGAATGGTGGCGCAGACGGAATAATTGGACAGAGGCGGTGCGGTGCAGTCATCCGTGTCTTTACTCACAGTTCTTTAGTTCCTCAGGGTGCACTGTCAGATTGCAGCCTCCCGCGTCGCGCTGCATTCACCAGGCAGGGGCTCAGCTCTTCCTCAGGTAGATCAGGGGTACCTGGCAGAACCCCACTTTCACGTGTTCCTAGCTAGACCGACTTCACGCTGGGTATTTCTCCCTCCTGCCCTGCACTGCCCACTCTCAATCCCGCTCGGGTGCTCTGAAGTCCCTCCTGTACGTCGGATCCCGGACCTGCTTGACCCTCCTGGGGATTAGAATGCGGCTTACGATCTCTCTGTCTTCTGACAGATTTGGGGCGTACGGGTGCCGTCCTGCACTCGCCGTACCCCCTAGGATCCCTTCTTAGAACGGAGCCTACTCCCTGCTCCCCTTCTGGGCCTCCAGACTTGGTCCTACTTGTGGAGCAGAGCTCCTAATGAGACTCTGCTCCCGGACTGTTTTCTGAACTGTCCTGAGCTGTTCTTCTGAACTGCTCTCCTCTACTAATCTATCTGTCCTGCCACCCTAAGATGGCTTCCCTATATATACTCCTACCAAAGTGCTCCCTCTAACTACTTCCTCCATCCACACCCACTACTCTTTCCCCCTACCTTTGGTTCCCCCCACTCCAGCCAGGGTCAGGGCTCAGCAGAGACATACATTGCGTCTTGCCCCTCCAGCTGGCCTGGAGCAGTGTAGTGTTGGATGCAGGTGTTTGGGATTCCGGGCAGCACTCCATCCTTACCTGAGAGAAGGAGATACCACACCTCTGGGTGAGGTGCAGTACCCCTGTGGCGACTGAACCCTCAGGGGCGCCACACGCCGAGCAAGTCGAGCAGTGAGATGCTCGGGCGAGCATCGAGCACTGACGCGGACGCTCGCTCATCACTAGTCATTACATCGTGTCTGCTGTGTGGCGCATCGGTTTGCATAGTAAAGACCAGAGCAGCGCCTGGTGAAAGGGAACAAGGTGAGTATGTCCTATAGTGAAAAATGACATGTTTTCCTGTGTCCACAAAAATTTTATTTTGTCTAATTTTTTTCATTTTCACAAAGGTAATTGGAGAAGATGGAACCTATAATTTATTATGCAATTTCTCCTGAATGTGACAATATTCCATATCTGGTCAATAATTACTGATTAGGTACATGACAGGGCTTGGAATGGATTGCAGATGTCATGTCACATTTGCTCAGTCAGTGAGGTGCTAAAACAGTAGAAACCTCTCACAAGTGACTCCATTTTAGAAATTAAACTCATCAAGATATACATCTTGGCTTGTGGTGAGCATTTTTAATCCTTAGATGCTTCATTTAATTTTATAAGATTGGGCGATAACCATGAAAAATTAAAATTTTCCTATTAAAATGTTGCTTTAACCTCAAATTTTCCATATCACAAGAGGTAATAAGAGAAAGAAGACCCCACAATTTGTGATGCAATTTCTCCACAGTGATGCCCCTATAAATTGAAACTGGATACAATTTTTTCAGCTTGGATGAGAAGGTGCGCTATTTGACTTTTGGAGTGCAATTTTGGCTGGAATAGATTGCTGATGCCATGCACATTAGCAGAGCCCCTGAGGTGGCAGAACAGTGAAACCAACCCCCTCACCATAAATGACATCATTTTGGAAACTATACCAATGAAGGAGTTAATGTAGGAGTGTAGTGAGTATTTTTAACCTACATGTACCTCACAGAATGTTATAACATTGAGCCGTGGTATTCAAAAAATAGAATTTTACAACTAAAATGTTAAACTACCTGGAAATATTTCATTCTCCTATGGCATAATGTGTAAAATAGATCCCACAATTTGTTTTGAATTTTTTCAATGCAGTGATAACCGATTTGGAAGTGGGGTTGTGTGTAGTCCAGGTCCAGCAAATGTTCAGCCATTTTCGCTTTTATTCTTTTAATAATTTTCTTGATTTTCTGTTGTACATTTTGACAGCCATTAAGTAACAAACAAGTGTTCTCTTCTGTTAGATAGATACAGTTGAAACCAGAAGTTTACATACATTATATAAATAGACAGATATGCATGTTTTTCTCAATAGCTGACATGAAATCAGAGTAACCTTTCCAGTTTTAGGTCAATTAGGATTACCATAATTTTTAATATTTGCCAATTGCCAGAATAATGAGTGAGAAAGAAAAGTTCAACCCTGTTATTTGTTTGACAAGTGTCAAGAAAGTTGATTTGCCACTATTTAATATAGACAGTGTAGGTACCGTCCCAATTTAGGGTCACCTTGTCGCTGGTGGGACGGCTTGTATACTTTTTTTGATCAAAAATAGTTCACTAAGTACCCTATATGTCATATGCAACTTTGCTTTACATTTATATATAATGATTGTAGGGTATGAGAGATATTTTTTGTCTTTTGTAGGTGTAGCGCTGGCGTCCCTGCCCTCTGCTAGGCAGGGACGCTGCTCCCCTCACCGCTCTGCTCCGTGCCCGGCGTCCTCTCCCCGCTCTGCTGTCAGCGCGCGCTCCTGCCCGGCGTCCTCTCCCCGCTCTGCTGTCAGCGCGCGCTCCGTCCCGGCGTCCTCCTCCTGCTCTGCTCTCGGCGCGCGCTCCTTCCCGGCCCCTGTGCTTAGGGCGCGCGCGCGCGCGCTCCCCTCCTCTTAAAGGGGCCGCGCGCGCCGCCCTAAAGAGTCCCCGGCCAATGGCCGGAGGACTTCATCATATAAAAGGCACCTCCTCCAAAATGGAGGTGCCCGAGCAATGTTGTTTGCACCTGTGTCTCACCTGTGCTTCAGCCCTCAGGTCCCGTTGCCAGTTACCTGCCAGTTTCCTGCTAGTTACCTGCCAGTACCTGCCAGTTACCTGCCTGATTCCTGCCTGAATACTTGTTACCTGTCTGCCAGTCTGAGGTCCGACGGTCTGCCTTACTTCTCCTGTCAGTCTGTCTAAGGACCAGCCTGCCCGCTCACCTGGGAGCGCATGTCAGCTACCTGCCTGCTTGCCTGAGGTCCGACGGTCTGCCTTACTACTCCGGTCAGTCTGTCTATGGACCAGCTTGCCCGCTCACCTGGGAGCGCTTCTCCGTTATCTGCCTGCTTGCCAGCCCGGAGGCTCCGTTGTCACGTGCTGTGACCACCAGCTATCTCAGAGACTCTTGCCCGCTCACCTGGGAGCGCATCTCCGTTACCTGCCTGCTTGCCAGCCCGGAGGTCCCGTTGTCACGTGCGGTGACCATCAGCTATTCCAGAGACTCTCGCTTGCTCACCTGGGAGCACACATCTACCACCTGCCTGCTAGCCTACCCGGAGGCTCTGCCATCACAGGTCGTACCTACCCCTTACCCAGAGACTGCCCTGATCACTTGCCGTAACTCCCTGTCCGTTCACCCAGAGACTGCCACCCGCTCCCTTACAAGGGCCGCCCCCTTGTATAGTAGCTCAGAGGTTCCGCCTCCCGGACCCGTTACAGTCCGCCTCCCGGACCCGTTACAGTTTGCTCGGGCCATGGAACCCGGTGGCACCCAAGCTCCCTCGCTCTCGGACCTCTGTCTTGAACTGTCCCGTCAGAGGTCCCAACAGGAGACCATCCTGGGTCACCTGCGGAATGTTAATACTCGCCTGAACACTCTGTCTGATCCACCAACAACCTCCGCCAGTACCATGGTATCCTTTTCCGGACCCCGGCTCTCTGCACCTCCTCGCTTCGGAGGCGACTCCGTCCTGGCTCGGGGCTTCATAAATCAGTGCACCCTGCATTTTGAACTATTATCCCACCAGTTTAACTCCGACCGAGCCAAAATTGCCTTTATCATGTCCCATCTCACCGGGGAGGCCCTGGCCTGGCTAAATCCTCTATGGGAGAGAGGAGATCCCCTGGTGTCCGACTTGCCTGCCTTTCTCATGGCTTTCCGGAAAGCCTTCGACGAACCCGGACGGAGGACCTCATCCGCATCTTCTCTGCTTCGCCTCCGTCAGGGAAGCCTCACCGTGGGCCAATATGCCATACGGTTCCGTACCCTTGCCTCGGAGCTGGCCTGGGATAACGAAGCCCTGGTATCCGTCTTCTGGGAGGGTCTGTCCGGCCGTATTAAAGATGAACTTGCTGGTCGGGACATTCCTACCACTCTCGATGATCTAATAACCCTTGCCACCCGGATTGACCTACGGTTCCAGGAGCGTGCCAAAGAGGTCACCCGTGAGAGAAGGATTCCACGTCTAGCTCCTACTTTCCAGGAACCCGTCATTCCTTCCGTTTCTCCACAGGTACACTCTCCTGAGCCTATGCAGGTCGACCAGACCAAGATGGTCAAATCCCGTCAGGATTTCCGCCGTGCCGAGGGGAGCTGCTTCTACTGTGGC
This sequence comes from Phyllobates terribilis, assembly GCF_046119375.1. Lineage (NCBI taxonomy): Eukaryota > Metazoa > Chordata > Amphibia > Anura > Dendrobatidae > Phyllobates > Phyllobates terribilis. The sequence goes on from NW_027362768.1 coordinate 315,650,905, forward strand.
AGTAAGGAGCATCTGATCCGTGCCTGCCCGGAGAGGTCGGGAGAACGCCTGTATCTAGGTTCACTCAGAGGGGTCGATCTAGACAAAAATAAATCCTCTCCATCCCTGCTGTTGTCAGTCTCAATCATCTGCAGGGAGAATCGTTATTCCGAACTAGCCCAACTTGACTCTGGAGCAGCCGGAAATCTTATTTCACAGTCCCTGGTGGAGAAATTCCGCATCCCCACCAAACCTCTGGCTGTACCCTTGTCTGTTGTTGCCGTGGATGGGGGCCTCTTACCTCGCCCCATCCAATTCATCACCGAATCCATTACTCTGCAGGTGGGAATGCTGCATTCAGAGAGTATCTCCTTTCTCGTTCTGCCTGGTCTCCCTCACGCCCTCTTGCTAGGTCTGCCTTGGCTCCAGAGACATGCACCCGTGCTTGACTGGCAAACCGGAGAAGTCCTTCACTGGGGACAGGCCTGTCATAAAACCTGCCTGGTTCCCGTCCATTCCGTCCGTCCCTCTCCTATCCCAGCTAATCTACCTGGACTTCCGATTCCTTATTGGTCTAGTGCTGATGTCTTTGTTAAGGAGGAGGCAGAGACATCACCACCTCATAGACCATGTGACTGCCCCATCGATCCCGCCAGAGTAATGCAGGTGGCTCCCGTGAGTCTAAATTGTCTCCCTCCTGGTAAGACGTTCGTATCGGTACCTGATCGGGAGAGAATCCTACACTGGGGTCATTCGTCTAAACTAGCTGTCCACGCCGGTCGGAAAAAGACCCTCCAGCTTATTACCCGACACTACTGGTGGCCTAACCTGCACAAGGATGTTATGGACTTTGTTTCTGCCTGTGTGACCTGCGCCCGCAACAAAGTTCCGAGACACCCGTCGGCCGGCCGCCTTCTTCCTCTGCCAGTACCTGCTGCCCCCTGGCAGCATTTAGCGATGGACCCTCCTCAATTCCGTCCTGGGGATAAAGTCTGGCTCTCGTCCAAATATGTCCGACTCAAGATCCCTTCCTATAAGTTAGGGTCTCGGTTCATCGGCCCACTGGTGGTCATCGGTCAGATCAACCCGGTAGCCTATAAATTGAAACTCCCGGCCAACTTACGGATCCCTAACTCCTTCCATGTATCTCTCCTCAAACCTGTGGTACTTAACTCTTTTTCTAAGTCTACAGGTACGCCTCCTGCTCTGGTTTCTGCTGAGGACAAGTTTGAGGTAGAGAACATTCTTGCCAGCAAAAGGGTAAGAGGAAAGACCTTTTTTCTGGTAGATTGGAGGGGGTTTGGTCCTGAGGAGAGAACGTGGGAGCCCCGGGAGAACATCCATGCCCCTCTCATCCTAGCTAAATTTCTGTCTGGCCTAAAAAAGGGGGGGCCTAAAGGGGGGGGTACTGTAGCGCTGGCGTCCCTGCCCTCTGCTAGGCAGGGACGCTGCTCCCCTCACCGCTCTGCTCCGTGCCCGGCGTCCTCTCCCTGCTCTGCTGTCAGCGCGCGCTCCTGCCCGGCGTCCTCTCCCCGCTCTGCTGTCAGCGCGCGCTCCGTCCCGGCGTCCTCCTCCTGCTCTGCTCTCGGCGCGCGCTCCTTCCCGGCCCCTGTGCTTAGGGCGCGCGCGCGCGCGCTCCCCTCCTCTTAAAGGGGCCGCGCGCGCCGCCCTAAAGAGTCCCCGGCCAATGGCCGGAGGACTTCATCATATAAAAGGCACCTCCTCCAAAATGGAGGTGCCCGAGCAATGTTGTTTGCACCTGTGTCTCACCTGTGCTTCAGCCCTCAGGTCCCGTTGCCAGTTACCTGCCAGTTTCCTGCTAGTTACCTGCCAGTACCTGCCAGTTACCTGCCTGATTCCTGCCTGAATACTTGTTACCTGTCTGCCAGTCTGAGGTCCGACGGTCTGCCTTACTTCTCCTGTCAGTCTGTCTAAGGACCAGCCTGCCCGCTCACCTGGGAGCGCATGTCAGCTACCTGCCTGCTTGCCTGAGGTCCGACGGTCTGCCTTACTACTCCGGTCAGTCTGTCTATGGACCAGCTTGCCCGCTCACCTGGGAGCGCTTCTCCGTTATCTGCCTGCTTGCCAGCCCGGAGGCTCCGTTGTCACGTGCTGTGACCACCAGCTATCTCAGAGACTCTTGCCCGCTCACCTGGGAGCGCATCTCCGTTACCTGCCTGCTTGCCAGCCCGGAGGTCCCGTTGTCACGTGCGGTGACCATCAGCTATTCCAGAGACTCTCGCTTGCTCACCTGGGAGCACACATCTACCACCTGCCTGCTAGCCTACCCGGAGGCTCTGCCATCACAGGTCGTACCTACCCCTTACCCAGAGACTGCCCTGATCACTTGCCGTAACTCCCTGTCCGTTCACCCAGAGACTGCCACCCGCTCCCTTACAAGGGCCGCCCCCTTGTATAGTAGCTCAGAGGTTCCGCCTCCCGGACCCGTTACAGTCCGCCTCCCGGACCCGTTACAGTAGGTTTTTCTTCTTTTTGCTAGTGTGAACATGCTCCTATTTCTTGCATGTGTACCATCTTAGACCTCAGTTCACATTGCTTGGTTTTTTGTCTTGTTTGCATTCTGTGCAAATTAAGGGTGTGGCATCCCCTTTGTTGAGCTGGTTAGTATATATGTAGCTTACCACGGGCCTAGGTGGTCTGATATTGGGACCCGGTTCTATTTGTCTACCCTTTTATGTGCATTACTTCAACTTTGATATACAGTAAGGTTTTTAATATAGACAGTGTAGGTACCGTCCCAATTTAGGGTCACCTTGTCGCTGGTGGGGCGGCTTGTATACTTTTTTTGATCAAAAATAGTTCACTAAGTACCCTATATGTCATATGCAACTTTGCTTTACATTTATATATATTATGATGGTAGGGTATGAGAGATATTTTTTGTCTTTTGTAGGTTTTGCTTCTTTTTGCTAGTGTGAACATGCTCCTATTTCTTGCATGTGTACCATCTTAGACCTCAGTTCACATTGCTTGGTTTTTTGTCTTGTTTGCATTCTGTGCAAATTAAGGGTGTGGCATCCCCTTTGTTGAGCTGGTTATTATATATGTAGATTACCACGGGCCTAGGTGGTCTGATATTGGGACCCGGTTCTATATACAGTAAGGTTTTTAATATAGACAGTGTAGGTACCGTCCCAATTTAGGGTCACCTTGTCGCTGGTGGGACGGCTTGTATACTTTTTTTGATCAAAAATAGTTCACTAAGTACCCTATATGTCATATGCAACTTTGCTTTACATTTATATATAATGATGGTAGGGTATGAGAGATATTTTTTGTCTTTTGCAGGTCTTGCTTCTTTTTGCTAGTGTGAACATGCTCCTATTTCTTGCATGTGTACCATCTGAGACCTCAGTTCACATTGCTTGGTTTTATAACTTGTATTTTGTATTCGCGGCTGTTGTGCCCATACTTTGTAGAAAAGTTCAACCCTGTTATTTGTTTGACAAGTGTCAAGAAAGTTGATTTGCCACTACACTGAGGTCGGAGTCATTCATAGCACCGCCGTATACACATTCGACTAGCGTTCCGGTCGTTACATCTTGACGTAGTTGGCAGGATACGGTGCTCGCTGTGGATGGTGCGAGTAGCACAGAAGTTACTGCCGCGTCTACTGTAATAATCCAGCCCCCTTCTCCCATTGTGACCGGTAGAGACCGGTTAGTTGGTTGCTCCGCAAAGGGAGCACTGCTTAACCACCTGGCCAAGTTTGATGGGTATAACTTGCTGTTCAGTGATTGGGTAGGCAGGTTGAAGAATGCCATTGCCTTGTACGGCGTCAGCCCCCAGCTACAATCGGAAGTCGCGCTGAATGCTCTGCAGGGGGATGCGCGCAAAGTTGTCTTGTTAAAACCCAAAGACAAACGAAAGACGGTCGACGATATCATCTGGATACTAGAGAAAGCCTTCGACATTGTGGCGGCGGCAGGCTGATGTCGACAGCATTCTTCGGGATCAGTTAATCGAGGGGATACGAAGTGAAGCGCTAAGGAGCGAATTGTTGCTGAAGGTGCGGAGTTCTCCTGGATTCACCTATGCCGAAATACAGGAAGAGGCAGTAGCACGGACTTTGGAAGTGAGGCCTGCTCTGCAGTGGAGTAACCTGCAAGTGGCTAACACAAGAGAGCCGAGACCAGACCCTGTTCAGGCACAGCTGGCAGTTTTACAGAAAACCGTGGAAAGCCTGAAGGAACAGGTGCAACGGATGCAAGTTCGGGAGATACCTCTGATATGCTCGGCCCTGACTAACCCCCCTATTCCCCTATATGGGCAACCACCCTATACCTCAGGGAGGACGCTGACTGCTCCTTGACCTGATGCAGCCGGAGGTAGGGCAAGAAGATCGGTTCAATGTTGGCGATGGCGAGATCTGGGGCATATGCAGCGGTACTGCCAGAAAAACCTGCCGGCTGAAATCCCGACATCGGTAAAAGAGAGGCCCTCGCTGTAGTTGGGCATACGGCGAGGCAGGAACGAAAATCAACGCCCAACGTCTGTTCCGAAGATCTGATTGCGGAGAATCCCACGTTAGAGGTGCAGTTTGCAGGAAAGTAGGTGGCGTGCTTAGTGGATACTGGATCGGAGGTGACGACCATGCCGATAGAATTTTTCAAGACGCACTTCGAAGAGGCCATCAAGACGGAGTCGGAAAATCTGCTAAGGCTGAAGGCCGCTAATAATGAAGAAATTCCAGTGGCAGGCATTGCATGGATGAAAGTACAGCTGTGCGGTCATGAATTGGGAACCAAAGGAGTGGTGCTCGTGAAGACACAGGCGAGGCCAAATCTTCCGGTGGTTCTTGGAATGAACATCCTGAGGGAGCTGGGCTCCCTTTTGTTTGAGCGTGATGGCCGAAGATATTGGAAATGAGCGACACCTCACAAAGCCACTTAGAGGGCCCTGCAAAAGGTGGTCCGTTCGTGCGGCATTCAGAAGAGTTCGGCTGAAGGAAGAATGGTGGGAGCAGTGTATGTACCATGCGGGTCTGCTGTTGTGATCGCCCCTGGTCAAGAGAAGCTTGTGTTGATGCCGGTAGGGATGCACAGGAAGCTGAATGATGTGGAGGTGGTTCTGGAACCGGTGGGACGGTCAGGAGGTACGGACAGTCCGATGATAGCTCGAACGTTGGCTATTGTGCAAAATGGAAGTGTACCAATGAGGTGTCTGAATCTGCAGAATCATGAGGTGACTCTGGCAGTGGGTACGAAGCTGACTGAGGTATATGTGTGTGACGAAGGAGTCATCCCCAAAAGCCAGTTCACACTGAGGGCAGACCGCCGGACCGCCTGGACCCTGTCGATGCAGGCGGCAGCTGAAGAATCCCCCACGCCCACGTGGAATGGCAGAAAGATTATGGAGATCATAGGAGTGGATGAGTCCCAGTTGGCTCCCGAGCAGGCTCGCAGACTGGAGGCTTCACTGTGGGAATATCAGGCTGTTTTCTCCAGGGGAGATGAAGACTTTGGTTGTACATAGATTGTGGAGCACAAGATACCCACAGGAAACGCCCCCCCAATTCGGGAGAGATATCGTCAGATCTCACCGAGGCTTTATCAGGAGGTCAAAGGAATGCTGGCGCAGATGCTGGATAATGGAGTGGTACGGCCAAGTCAAAGTCCTTGGGCTGCACCGGTCGTGTTGGTCTGGAAAAAGGATGGATCCATACGGTTTCGTGTTGATTACCGTAATCTGAATGTGCTCACAGTACGTCAATCCTACCCGTTGCCCCGGATCGAGGAATCCCTGTCTGCCTGGGAAAGGTGAAGTACTTCTCCACTCTTGACCTGGCCATCGGCTACTGGCAGGTGCCCGTGGCATCTCAAGATCGGCAGAAGACAGCATTCATCTTGCTGATGGGACTGTACGAATTTAATCGAATGCCCTTCGGACTGACTAATGCTCCAGGAACGTTTCAGTGGTTAATGGAATACTGGTTGGGCGATTACAATTTTGAGTCCGTGTTGATCTATCTGGAGAATGTGATTATATTTGGAGATTCGTTCGACGACCACCTGAAGAAGCTCGAGCAAGTGTTGCACCGACTGAGGGACAATGGACTTAAGATCAAGCCAATGAAATGTCACTTGTTCCAGACGCAGATCGAGTATCTGTGACATGTAGTGTCGGCTGAGGGTGTGCGGCCAGCACTGAGTAAAATTTAGGCCATTTAGGAGTGGCCCCATCCCAAGACCGTGAGAGAAGTATGGGCATTTCTCGGTTTAGCCGGATACTACCATCGGTTTGTGAAAGACTTTGCTAAAGTGGCTGAACCACTGAATGAGTTGTTGAGAGAGACGGCTCAGGGGCCCAAGAATCAGCCGATTCGGTGGACGGACCGACAATAACAGGCATTCGATCGGATCCGGGCCGCTCTTGTGCAGGCACCTTTATTGGCGTGTGCTCGCTTTGATCAACCATTCACCCTGAACACTGACAGAAGTCTCTATGGTCTGGGAGCCGTGTTAGCTCAAGAACAAGATGGGAGTGAGTGAGTCATCGCGAATGCTAGCCTGTATTTACGGGATACAGAGCGAAATCCGGACAATTACAGCTCGTTTAAGCTGGAGATGTTGGCCCTGGTGTGGGCCATGACCGAGAAGTTTGCAGAGTACCTGGCTGGGTCGGAGATTCTAATGATGGCGGACAATAATCTGCTTGCACACTTAGAAAACGCTAAACTAGGAGCCCTGGAGCAGAGAGAGGTGGCGTGGATGTCCAAGTTTAATTACCGGATCCGGTTCCGTTAGGGTAAAGAAAACTCCAGTGCCAACGCATTATCACGAGTGACCCGAGGCACACCCGAGCAGGTGGTGGATGAAGACCTCAAGGATACTGAGATCCCCGATTTGAGGCGATTGCCTGTGTTCGTGGACGTGGCACGCTCAAGTGGGGTGGCGACACGGGTCGCCACATTGCTGGGCAAGACTTTTCAAGAGTGGGCCGAGTTACAGGATTCAGACTCTGAACTGTCACGAGTAAAGAAATGGCTGAGTCCAAAGTCCTGGCCCGATGGGAGAGCAAGAGCCCGGCTGGGTGCAGAAGGACAAAAGCTGCTAAGGCAGTGGGATCGATTGGCCATAGCGGAGGGGATACTGTAATGCTGGATCTACATAGCGGCAGAGCTAGGTACCGTTGGCTGTTAGTAATCCCAGCTTCAGTGGCTCTGGACATTGCCCGGGAAGCTTATATGCGGGGTGCACACTTTGGGCCTGAGAAGACTTATCGTTGGCTGTAGCGGTACGTGTACACACCTGGCTTGGAAGAAGTTGTGAAAGAGGTGTGTGGTAGGTGCCGGGCATGTGAGCTGAATAAGTCCCTGGAACAGAGGGCTCCTGTTCAGACAATTGTGACGTCTGCCCCGTTGGAAGTGCTAATGGTGTATTATTTGTCAATCGGGTACGCCAGAAGTGGTCATCATTCATGCCTAGTCATGACTGATCACTTTACTAATTTTGCCGTTGCTGTCCCCACCAAAGATCAGACTGCTAAGTCCGCAGCTGAGGCAATTTGTAAGCATTTCATCCAGGTTTATGTGTGTCCTCAAAGGATACATTCAGATCAAGGTGCTTGCTTTCAAGGTCAGCTCATGACGGAGTTGCTGCAAGTCTATGGGATTCAGCAATCACGGACAATGCCCTACCATCCACAGGGAAATGGGGCCTGTGAACGGTTCAACCAAACCTTGCTTCAACTGCTGAGAACGCTGGAACAGAGGCAGAAGGAGCTTATGTAGGCCTACAACAATAGGGTCCATAGCACCACAGGATTCACTCCTTACGCGATGATGTTCGGTCGGCCTGGGCGAGAAATTGAAGAAGTGTACCTGACAAGCCAAAATATCATACAGCCAGTGAGTGGGTCCAGGATCATCGCTGAAGGTTTGCGGGAAATCCACCGGATAGTAAAAGACCGTGTGCAGGATCATCCCCACCAAGATCGGGGGCCTGTGCACCTAGATGAGTTCCGGGTGGATGATAAGGTGCTAGTGCGAGTAACGTGTCCGGGAGATAAGTTGAGTGACAGGTGGGAGGATACGCCCTACACAGTAGTGGAAAGGGTATTCCCAGGGGGAAGTGTGTACACAGTGGTTCTTGAAGGGTACATTGGACCCCGTTACACAATGCACAAAAACTGGCTAAGGGGGTGTATGTCCGACACACCTGCCTGTCACCCTGAGACACCTGCCCCACCTACAGCGATTGCACCAAGTAATGTTGAATGTGACTGTTGGGATGACTTGGGGGTGGAACCCTCGGACTTGCAAAGTCCGATAGCGCAAGATCCAGGTGTTCCACACACCGCCCCTGATGTTACTGTTCCACCAGATGCGGTGGACCCTCCATCGAACTCGGCAAGTACTGGTTTGCAGAGATCGAAGAGGAGCACAGCTGGTGTTCTCCAAATACGATATAATCCTGCGGAGTATGTGTTACATATGTGTTGTACGAAACCATTTGTAGGGGCGCCAAATTGTAAGTGGGGTGGATTGTAGCATGTTGGCATGTGTTTCTAGTAATGAGTTCATATTACTGATAGCATAAATTTTTCCTGCAATGACTTAGTCCGGCCATTAGGGGTCAGCAAGAGACAAGTAAAGAAAAGCCCGGGGATCTGTGAAAAAGCCCGGGAATCTGAGATCCAGGAAGACCTCTGAGGGGACGAGACGTGTCTGATGTCCAGAGACAATTGGAGCTTGCAGAGACTTGAGCCGGATGGTGTGTCCAAGAAGAAACTGTGCCTTGTGAGTAACTGAGATATGTGACCAGTCACCAACTGTGTAGTTAGCTAGGGAAAGCTAGTTAGTAATCCCAGTAGTACTGAGAACTGCCCGGTGTATATCATTGCTGATGGACTGATCAGGCTTGATCCAGAGATTGCGAAAGATCTGGTATAACAAGACTTTGTGTACGTGGATACTACAAAGGAGCCCTGTTGTGAACTATACATTGAGACTGAGATCAATTCTGATTCCTGCCTGCGCCGGGATATGCTAGAGAACTTGGTATGAAGGAGAAGCTGATTAAACCTTGTGGCCAGAGATCAGGGTCTAATAAAAGGTTTAGTTTGTTAATTGCTTGTGTATATTAAATTAGAGAGATTTCTCTTTGCTCTTGTAGGAAGAGAAATTGTACACCGTATAGACAACGCGTTGGCTAAACATAGAGTGTTTATTAAGGGGAAAAACAAGGGTACCTGGATCCCATTGTATTAGTGTGGGAGGGGAGTGTAAGGTTATATTCCTGGGAGGACCACGTGCCACGTCCGCAGTAACTTCCTGGGTAGCCCCTGTACTGAATAAGGGTGGGAGCGGCATAGCCCAGGGGTAGTTTGGCTCATTCCTGCGAGATTGGCACTTGGGCTCTCTCGGGCTGCATAACTTGTATTTTGTATTCGTGGCTGTTGTGGCTCATACTTTGTAGGAAAGTACAACCCTTTTATTTGTTTGACAAGTATAAAGAAAGTTGATTTGCCACTACACTGAGGTCAGAGTCATTCATAGCATCGCCGTATCCCTCATACACATTCCACCAGCGTTCCGGACGTTACATCCCCAAGGATGAGTCAGACTAGTGCTAGTTCACAATTCTCTTCCTGATATATTGGCTGATTTCTTTAGACTTTCCCATGATGCTACACAAAGAAGCAGTGTTTCAGGTGTGCATTAAAATACATCCATAGGTGTGTGTCTAATTAACTCAGATGTTGCCAAAAAATCAGAAGCTTCCAAACACATGACATCATCATATGGGCAGTCCAGAATTGTTTAAAGGCATAGTAATCTGTGTATATAAACAATATAGTGTATGTAAACTTTTGACTTTGCAGTAATTAATAAAAATGCCTTAAAACATTTTCTCTCATTATTTTGGCATTTGGCAAATATTAAAAATTATAGTAATCCTAATTGACCTAAAACAGGAAAGGTTTATTCAGATTTCATGTCAGATATTGAGAAAAACATGCATATATAGTGTAAGTAAACTTCTGGTTTTAACTGTATCACTTATAACTTCATGGTGCACGTGTGTCATTACACGGCAGCCAATTCTGAACAAACTAAGCTGCAGTGTAAAGCATGTGTGAGTTACAGAGCAGCCCCCTGGACCACTAATGAGACTAGAGATGGATTTCAGACCACCCTGACTCCAGTCGACAACAATGCTGCAGTCATGAATGATAGCGCTGTCCTAATGGAGTAACGCTGGGGTGTCCTCTCCTCTAGGACTGTAGTGACGTGTGTTGAGCACAATGGATGAATTCCAATGTGAAATATCAGCCAACACTTCTGATTAGGAATCCTGCTCCTCTGTTGGAGGCTTTTATGACCAGTACATTTTCAGATGTCAGTCTAATCTATTCATTTTTATTTTTGCTCTGGGGATTGAACATTATGATAAAGAATGTGACTGGGCAGATAAACCAGACCACAGATCAGTGGTCAGAGCATTCACAGGACAGTGTCACAGGAAGCGCAATTTACAAAAATACTGTTCCAAAACTCCTGCAGATTCTGGTGTGGAGAGAACTGACATATTTGCTGCTCGCCTTCTTCTCTACCATGTATGTGGAACCCGTCAGCTCTGCACACACAGTGAGGAGATTATCCCGACCTTTACAGCAGGCCATACATCTATAATATAACCGGAGATGCATCCCTCTGTCTGAAGCCGTTATAGACTGCGCAAACGCGACACACCAGTCTGGCTCCAGACAGAAGATCGCATGGAGCCGTTACAAGTAAGAAGAGTGTATGGTGCCAGAGACACTGAATGCATACCGCGATCTCCGGCGCCACACTTACATACTTACCTGACTGGGAGGAGCGTTGCCGCGGAGCCTCTCTTCTCACCGAAGACCGGGGCAGGAGTGAGGCGTCGGAATCAGCGCATGCACCTAGCGCTATCCGGCACCATTTTACTGAAGACACGTTTGCAGTGTGTCTTCAGCAAAATGGCGCCGGACAGCGCGGTATGGGCACGCGTGTACTCGGGCGCCGCACTCCTCCTCTGGCCTCCGGCAGAACGGGACACAGCACTGGAGCACAGGGATGAAAGGTGAGTATAACTGTTTATTTTTTTTGTATGTGTGCAGCGTGATAGGGATGAGGGGTGCCATACATACCAGGATTGGGGAGTGAGGGGACCACACATAGCAGGGGGGGGCATGCATACCAGGATAGGGATGAGGGGTACCATGTATACTAGGATAGGGATGAGGGGTACCATGCATACCAGGATAGGGATGAGGGGTACCATACATACCAGGATAGGGATGAGGGGTACCATACATACCAGAATCAGGATGAGGGGTACCGTATATACCAGGATGAGGGATGGGGTGCCATGCATACCAGGATTGGGGATGAGGAAGCCATGCATACCAGGATGAGGGATTGAGTACCATGCATACCAGGATTGGGGGATGAGGGGTGCAATGCATACCAGGATTGGGATGAGGGGTGCCATATATACCAGGATGAGAGTTGGGGTGCCATGCATACCAGGATTGGGATGAGGGGTGCCATGCATACCAGGATTGGGGATGAGGGGTGCCATGCATACCAGGATTGGGGATGAAAGGTGCCATGCATACCAGGATTGGGGATGAGGGGGCCATGCATACAAGAATGAGGGATCGGTTGCCATGCATGCCAGGATTGGGATGAGGGGTGCAATGCGTACCAGGATTGGGAATGAGGGGTGCAATGCGTACCAGGATTGGGGATGTGGGGTGCCATGCGTACCAGGATTGGGGATGAGGGGTGCCACGCGTACCAGGAATGGGGATGAGGGGTGCCATACGTACAAAAATTGGGGATGACGGGTGCCATGCGTACCAAGATTGAGGATGAGGGTTGCCATGCGAACCAGGATTGGGGATGAGGGGTGCCATGCATACTAGGATTGGGGATGAGGGGTACCATGCATACCAGGATGAGGGATGGGGAGCCATGCATACCAGGATTCCGATGAGGGGCCATGCATACCAGGATAGGTATGAGGGATACCATGTATACCAGGATAGGGATGAGGGGTACCATGCATACCAGGATAGGGATGAGGGGTACCATACATACCAGGATTGGGGGATGAGGGGTGCCATGCATACCAGGATTGGGATGAGGGGTGCCACATATACCAGGATGAGAGATGGCATGCCATGCATACCAGGATTGGGGATGAGGGATGCCATGCATACCACGATTGGGAATGAGGGGTGCAATGCGTACCAGGATTGGGAATGAGGGGTGCCATGTGTACCAGGATTGGGGATGAGGGGTGCCATGCGTACCAGGAATGGGGATGAGGGGTGCCATACGTACAAAACTGGGGATGATGGGTGCCATGCCTACCAAGATTGAGGATGAGGATTGCCATGCATACCAGGATTGGGGATGAGGGGTGCAATGCATTCCAGGATTGGGGATGAGGGGTGCCATGCATACCAGGATTGGGGATGGGGTGTCATGCATACCAGGATTGGGAATGAGGAGTACCATGCATACCAGGATGAGGGATGGGATGCCATGCATACCAGGATAGGGATGTGGGGGGGCCATGCATACCAGGATAGGGATGAGGGGCCATGCATACCAGGATAGGGATGAGGGGTACCATGTATACCAGGATAGGGATGAGGGGTACCATGCATACCAGGATAGGGATGAGGGGTACCATACATACCAGTATGGGGGTTGAGGGGTGCCATGCAAACCAGGATGAGGGATGGGGTGCCATGCATACCAGGATTGGGGATGAGGAAGCCATGCATACCAGGATGAGGGATTGGGCGCCATGCATACCGAGATTGGGAAATGAGGAAGCCATGCATACCAGGATGAGGGATTGAGTACCATGCATACCAGGATTGGGGGATGAGGGGTGCCATGCATACCAGGATTGGGGATGAAAGGTGCCATGCATACCAGGATTGGGGATGAGGGGGCCATGCATACAAGAATGAGGGATCGGGTGCCATGCATGCCAGGATTGGGATGAGGGGTGCAATGCGTACCAGGATTGGGAATGAGGGGTGCAATGCCTACCAGGATTGGGGATGAGGGGTGCCATGCGTACCAGGATTGGGGATGAGGGGTGCCACGCGTACCAGGAATGGGGATGAGGGGTGCCATACGTACAAAAATTGGGGATGACGGGTGCCATGCGTACCAAGATTGAGGATGAGGGTTGCCATGCGTACCAAGATTGGGGATGAGGGGTGCCATGCATACTAGGATTGGGGATGAGGGGTACCATGCATACCAGGATGAGGGATGGGGTGCCATGCATACCAGGATGAGGGATGGGATGCCATGCATATCAGGATAAGGATGTGGGGAAGCCATGCATACCAGGATTCCGATGAGGGGCCATGCATACCAGAATAGGTATGAGGGATACCATGTATACCAGGATAGGGATGAGGGGTACCATGCATACCAGGATAGGGATGAGGGGTACCATACATACCAGGATTGGGGGATGAGGGGTGCCATGCATACCAGGATTGGGATGAGGGGTGCCACATATACCAGGATGAGAGATGGGGTGCCATGCATACCAGGATTGGGGATGAGGGATGCCATGCATACCAGGATTGGGGATGAGAGGTGCCATGCATACCAGGATTGGGGATGAGGGGGCCATGCATACAAGAATGAGGGATGGGGTGCCATGCATGCCAGGATTGGGAATGAGGGGTGCAATGCGTACCAGGATTGGGGATGAGGGGTGCCATGCGTACCAGGATTGGGGATGAGGGGTGCCATGCGTACCAGGAATGGGGATGAGGGGTGCCATACGTACAAAGATTGGGGATGACGGGTGCCATGCGTACCAAGATTGAGTATGAGGATTGCCATGCATACCAGGATTGGGGATGAGGGGTGCAATGCATACCAGGATTGGGGATGAGGGCTGCCATGCATGCCAGGATTGGGGATGGGGTGTCATGCATACCAGGATTGGGAATGAGGAGTACCATGCATACTAGGATGAGGGGTGGGATGCCATGCATACCAGGATAGGGATGTGGTGGGGCCATGCATACCAGGATAGGGATGAGGGGCCATGCATACCAGGATAGGGATGAGGGGTACCATGTATACCAGGATAGGGATGAGGGGTACCATGCATACCCGGATAGGGATGAGGGGTACCATACATACCAGTATTGGGGTTGAGGGGTGCCATGCAAACCAGGATGAGGGATGGGGTGCCATGCATACCAGGATTGGGAATGAGGGGGGCCATGCATACCAGGATGCGGATGAGGGCCATGCATACCAGGATAGGAATGAGGGGTACCATGTACAGTACAGACCAAAAGTTTGGACACACCTTCTCATTTAAAGATTTTTCTGTATTTTCAAGACTTTGAAATTTGTACTTACACACTGAAGGCATCAAAACTATGAATTAACACATGTGGAATTATATACTTAACAAAAAATTGTGAAACAACTGAAAATATGTCTTATATTCTAGGTTCTTCAAAGTAGCCACCTTTTGCTTTGATGACTGCTTTGCACACTCTTGGCGAGCTTCAAGAGGTAGTCACCGGAAATGGTCTTCCAACAATCTTGAAGGAGTTCCCAGAGATGCTTAGCACTTGTTGGCCCTTTTGCCTTCACTCTGCGGTCCAACTCACCCCAAACCATCTCGATTGGGTTCAGGTCTAGTGACTGTGGAGGCCAGGTCATCTGGCGTAGCACCAGGGGCGTACATAGAAATCATGGGGCCCCATAGCAAAAGTCCAAACTGGGCCCCCCTTCCCTGTAAAAAAAAATCTGCAACGTAACTGGAATCACAGTGTATAGGCGCAGTCACAAAAGGACATAGCTATCTACTTTGGAAGACAGGGAAATGGACATGTCTTGTAGCATATACATAGTAAATGTGCCCTTACTGAAGCCTTTTTATTGTTCTCAACCCTTTTATCGCCGTATAGATTTAAATACCCCCAAAAAAGCATCCAACACACTGTATGATAACCCCTACAGTAAATTACCCTACTGTAACCCCCACATGCACTGTATGATGACTCCATAGTCCCCCCAGCAAAGTATGATGTCCACACAACCACCCACACAATATGATAGCTCTGACAGCATCCAAACACAGTATGATGGTCCACACACACTCCCCATAGCAACCCCCCCTAACACAGTATGAAGGTCCCCGCAAAGTATGATGATCCCCACAGACCCACATTGTATGATGATCCTCACACAGTTTGATGGCCCCATAGCCCCTCCACAGGACCTCCAAACATTATGATGAAGGTACGCACAGTATGATGGTCAGCACATTTCCCCCTCACACAGTAAGCAGCACAGTGGCTCAGTGGTTAGCACTGCAGCCTTGCAGCTCTGGGGTACTGGGTTCAAATCCCACCAAGGACATCATCTGCAATGAGTTTGTATGTTCTCCCTGTGTTTGTGTGTTTTTCATCCGGGTTCTCTAGTTTCCTTCCACACTCCAAGACATATTGATAGGGAATGTAAATTGTCAGCCCCAATGGGGACAGTGCTGATAATGGCTGTGGAATTAATGGCACTATATAAGTGAGTAAAATAAATATATACTGTATTTTGCGGATTATAAGACGCACCCCAAATTTTGGGGTGCAGAATAGGAAAAAATATTTGTTGTTTATTTTTAAATAAAATGGTGTGCCTCCTGAGGGGGGGTCACAGGAGCCAGGCTCACACATACCGGAGACTGGCGGGAGAGGAGGCTACGGCAGGAGACGGGCGATGCTGCGGCCCCACCCTCAGAGGAAATGTCAGTGATTCAAGGCGGTGGTGGTGGCAGCGGGAGCTAGGCGAGTTCAGCGAGGCGATGCTGCGGCCCTGTCCTCAGAAGTCGGCGGTGAGCGGAGGCAAGGTTCCCTATCCTGTACATAGCCCTGCGCTGTGCTTTTGTAAAATGGCCGCCGGAGCATGCGCAGATCGAGATCTCTAGAGAACTCGGCCAGCTCCCGCCGCCACCACCACCACCTTGAATCACTGACATTTCTTCTGAGGGCGGGGCCGAAGAATCGCCCCGCTACTGCCGCAGCCGCCGCCAACCTCCTGTGTTTGGAAACCCTATCCGACACCGCCCCCCAAGTAACCATAACTTTTCATTATAAGACGCACACCCTTTTTCCTCCCAAATTTTGGGGGAAAAAGTGTGTCATATAATCCGAAAAATACAGTGAGTAAAATAAAATAAATAAATAATATTGGCCCCCATAGTAGTCCCCACCACAATATGATGGTTGCCACAAGCCCCCCACATCATATGATGACCCCCTTTCAGTAGTCCCCATCACAGTATAAGACCCCACAGACCCTTACAAGTCCTGACTAGGAGAGCATGAGCTGCCGTGCAGATAAATGTGTGTAAAGCAGTAATTTATACAATTTATTAATGTTCAGCTCTAATCCCCTCTGGTCCCAGAAGTTCCTCCTCAAGCCTTTTGGTGACCGACACAGGACAGTGTGACAGTAGCTCTAGCTCGGTGTGAAGGAGGCTTCCTGACTCTCTTTGTGCACAATCACAGCCTCCTCCCCATAAACCTGTAAATAGTTAGCAGAATTCTATTTACGACCCCTCCCCCTGCCTTAACACCCGCACATCCAACAATCAGCATGCAGGTGGAAACTCATCTGACTGAGTCATTTCACACAGAGAGCCCAGCGCTGCCCTGCTAACCTGCAGTGTCAGCTGAGTGTCACCCCGGCCTCCAGGACGCTCCCTCTGTCTCCATTAGCCAGGCTCCAATGATCACCACGCTCCGGGTGCTCAGCTCCTCTCTGCTGTGCACGCAGCGCAGTGATCTAGAGGGGCGTGTCTATGGAGAGAGCAGCCGGCTCTGGGCCCCCTGAACGCTGGGGCCCCATAGCAGTCGCGTGGTCTGCCTCTATGGGCGGTACGCCACTGCGTAGCACCCCATCCCTCTCCTTCTTGGTCAAATAGCCCTTACACAGCCTGGAGGTGTGTTTGGGGTCATTGTCCAGTTGAAAAATAAATGATGGTCCAAATAAACGCAAACAGGATGGAATAGCATGCCACTGCAAGATTCTGTGGTAGCCATGCTGGTTCAGTCTGCCTTCAATTTTGAATAAATCCCCAACAGTGTCACCAGCAAAGCACCCCCACACCATCACACCTCCTCCTCCATGCTTCACGGTGGGAACCAGGCATGTAGAGTCCATCCGTTCACCTTTTCTATGTCGCACAAAGACATGGTGGTTGGAACCAAAGATCTCAAATTTGGACTCATCAGACCCAAGCACAGATTTCCACTGGTCTAATGTCCATTCCTTGTGTTCTTAAGCCCAAACAAGTCTCTTCTGCTTGTTCCCTGTCCTTAGCAGTGGTTTTCTAGCAGCTATTTTACCATGAAGGCCTGCAGCACAAAGTCTCCTCTTAACAGTTGTTGTAGAGATGTGTCTGCTGCTAGAACTGTGTGGCATTGACCTGGTCTCTAATCTGAGCTGCTGTTAACCTGCGATTTCTGAGGCTGGTGACTCGGATAAACTTATCCTCAGAAGTAGAGGTGACTCTTGGTCTTCCTTTCCTGGGGCGGTCCTCATGTGAGCCAGTTTCTTTGAAGCGCTTGATGGTTTTTGCAACTGCACTTGGTGACACATTCAAAGTTTGCCCAATTTTTCGTACTGACTGACCTTCATTTCTTAAAGTAATGATGGGCACTCGTTTTTCTTTACTTAGCTGCTTTTTTCTTGCCATACTACAAATTCTAACAGTCTATTCAGTAGGACTATCAGCTGTGTATCCACCTGACTTCTGCACAACACAACTGATGGTCCCAACCCCATTTATAAGGCAAGAAATCCCACTTATTAAACCTGACAGGGCACACCTGTGAAGTGAAAACCATTTCCGGTGACTACCTCTTGAAGCTCATCAAGAGAATGCAAAGAGTGTGCAAAGCAGTTATCAAAGTAAAGGTGGCTACTTTGAAGAACCTAGAATATAAGACATATTTTCACTTGTTTCACACTTTTTTGTTAAGCATATAATTCCACATGTGTTAATTCATAGTTTTGATACCTTCAGTGTGAAAGTACAATTTTGAAAGTCATGAAAATACAGAAAAATCTTTCAATGAGAAGATGTGTCCAAACTTTTGGTCTGTACTGTATACCAGGATAAGGATGAGGGGTACCATGCATACCAGGATGAGGGATGGGGTGCCATGCATACCAGAATAGGGATGAGGGGTACCATGCATACCAGGATGAGGGGTACCATACATACCAGGATAGGGATGAGGAGTGTCATGCATACCAGGATGGGGGTGAAGGGCCCATGCATACCAGGATAAGGCTGAAAGGGCCATTCATACCAGGATTGGGTATGAGAGACCATGCATACCAGGATGAGGGGCGCCATGCATACCAGGATTGGGGGTGAGGGGTGCCATGCATACCGGGATTGGGGGTGAAGGGTGCCATGCATACGAGGATGTGGATAAAGGGTGTCATGCATACCAGGATAGGGATGAGGGGTGTTATGCATACCAGGATATGGATGAGGGGTGCCATGCATACCAGGATAGGGATGAGGGGTGCCATGCATACCAGGATAGGGATGAGGTGTGATAGGCATACCAGGATAGGATGGGGGCAGCACATAACAGCATGGGATAACAGGATTGGGGAGCACAAATACCAGGATGGGGGCAGCACAAATACCAGGATGTTGGCAGCACATACCAATAAAAATGCTCGCTACCCGGGCGTAGAATGGGTTCAATAGCTAGTATTGTATAAAGCCGGCAGCCATCACTCCTAACTCCTCCTAACACATGCATGTTCCATTTGGCTGAGCATGTGTGTGCTCATATCTGAGAAAAAGCATGAAGACCCCTAAACACATTAGTGCAAAGTCAGCTGAACCCGCCAATTTACTATATCTAACGTGTATTGTGGGTCTCTCAACCCATGACAAACTGCAACGTCCCATACTTTTGTTTTAAGCTTTTGCTTTGAGATAAGTCGTCCTTAGAAGGGCCTGGCAGTCAACTACTCCTCTTTCTCCTTAAAAACTGCACGCCTATTTAGGCAGAACCACCTACATGTGTATAGGGAGGACAGGCAAGATGGCTGACTGCCCTTCCTGCATTATACAAACATGACTTATTTGTGTAGGCTCTGCTGTTTATGATTTTTGTAGGACTTTTACTGTTCCAATCAAAATTTTTGAACCCCCAATAAAAATTAGGTTTCTTTGCAAAATTCACAAAGTTTCTGCTGTTTCCAATAAACCAATCAAACAAGAACAGTGTAAATGAGGCAAAATAAATAATATAACATCACTACTGCATAAGAGGCCACTAATAATGGAGATTATACAGAAACTTTTATAGATTGTTCTTCTTTTTATTTTTCCATAAATGATGTTATTATCATGGAAGGTGATGGAGCAGATGATGATGATGACTCCACTCCTCAGGCCTCGGCTTGCACTTGTGCTGTTTTTAGAAATCCAGGTCTGCATCACACATGACGGAGAGGTGAAGAGCAGGAATGTTTTCCTGAATCCCTCTAGGATGTTCATCCTACAACACTGCGTTCAACCATATGGCCTTCTTTCTGTCCATGTCCAGGCAGGTGAAGGAGCAGCCGCTTCCTTCTGTCTATCCATGTCCAGGTGGGTGAAGGAGCAGCCGCTTCCTTCAGTATATCCATATCCGATTAATGAAGGAGCAGCCGCTTCCTTCTGTCTGTCCTTTTCCACCACATTGTAGATGAGTCGTCCAGATGGTGACATAGCAAGTATGACTGGAAGAATTCCTCCAATTTCAGCCAATAATTACTTACTATGTTGATCCAGAGGAAGGCAAAAATAACCCCGAAGACTAGTTGTTGGATAATCCTCATATCAGGGGAAAAAAATTCCTTCCTGACCCCAAATATGGCGATCGGAATGAATCCCTGGATGGTTGGTGCTCTAATCTACTTGGATGTTATGTGGTGGAAGCTCGGTAGGTTTGTCAAAGTCCGGTTAATAAGAAAGTCCTGTGTAGTTGTATCATCCGATTAAAGGTTCATTCCTAGATGTTGCTGGAATGGGGCTGATTTCTCTCAGCCTAATACTCCTGTAAGAAGAGAAATATACACGTCTGAGAATCAGCCCCTCACATACAGTATATACTGTATACAGGGGGTGTAAGAATAAGGTGTATAGTGTGTATGTGTGTTACTGGGCAGTGATATAGATGTCCCTATATGATATACTTACAGAAGTCCCATGGGAATGGTGGATCGGCTGTGCCGGATTCCACTTTGCTCCAGTCTATGGAGTTGAAGAACGGATGGGATCTGATGGACGATATAATAGCCAATCGAGAGAATGGAATTTTGCAGAGGAGCTGGAAAATGAAAGAAACCATTAGTCATGATATTATGTATTATTAGTAGCAAGTTATTACACAATGTCTATGAACTGTCCACATCTTATGTTCATATCTTCTTATCACCCTCCATCATCCTGTCTTCATCTGATCCTACTCACCCCTTCCATGATATCGATGGCATCAGGGCAGATGCTTGGTGGATAACAAGGAACATCATTCTGCAGTGATTCGCAATATTCCTCTTTTGAGCCGAGGCTATAGAACGGCTGATCACCTACAATCATCGTAAATAGTAGGGCGCCAAAGGAAAATGAGTCCACCTGATAGTTGTGGTGTTCTCCATACATTATCTGTGGGAACATGAGACAGGAAATGAGCTGAATACACTAGTGAGGGGATTTACCCACAGGCCATGAGGACCGATCTGTGATTAGATATGAGCAGGATACATAGGCATCAGAGTATTACTCAGTCCTATCAGCATCAATCAGACGGAGGTTCCTTACCTCTGGCGCAGCGTAACCAATAGAGCCTACTAATTCATTAAATGTTTCCTTCTCAAACACTTTTATTGCTGATGAGCCAAAGTCAGCGATTTTGATGTGTCCGATGTCATCTAGGAGAATGTTCTCAGGCTTCAGGTCACTGCAGGAAAAAGAACAGATACTGATTGTGAGGAGGATAATTCATAAAAAGAACGTAATACAATAGATATGTAAGGAAGGAGACAACAGGGAGTCAGAGGTGATATATTTATGTCTGTAGCTGAACTGATTACCGATGTATGATGCCTTTTTCATGAAGATATTGGATTCCGCAGACCATCTCTGCTGCAAAGAGCCTATGGAGAAGAAAGTAGAGGATCAGTGGTTACACACACAATCATACAGAGAGCATGAGGAGATCACACACCTGTCCCATGCACATGCACATCTTCATTTTCTCCTGTTGTCATTGTCCATTGCTGGGATTACAATGTACGGGCAAAAGATTATTAGGATTCAGTTATAAGACATTTACCTTGTTGCCTTTATATCATAAGGCATTGATTTTTCCATGTGATCAAACAGGTCTCCTCCAGCCATGTAGTCCATCGCTATGATGTATTGATTAGGTGTCTCCATAAATCCCCGCAGAGAGGTTAGGAAACGGCACCCAGTGGCCCTTTTCAGGACTTCTATCTCAGTAATGACTTTGTCCTCAGCACGACGACTCTGGTCCATGATTTTGACAGCCAGCAGTTCTTCACTGATCGGATCTGATGCCAAGATGACCTGAAGGAAAATCACAACAGATCAGACCAAACTCTGTCATCCCACAGGAATCAGTCTAATGCAGAGCTGGATAATATGCGTCTCACGGACCAAGACAGCAAAAAGGCTGTCCCAATGCCACCGCTATCCGCACATCCTCAGTATGCAGACACAGGTAAATACATTGGTGGAAGAGGGGCTGCCAGCTACTTCTTCCACCAATCAGCATGTGAGACAGCAGACGTGATGACTTCATTACATCGTGTCTGCTGTATGGAAAGTCAGTTCACCGGAGACAGGAGCAAAGTGTTGGGGGAACGGGACCGAGGTGAGTATGTGCTGGTTTCTTTTTTTCCCCCATATATGTATGAGATGTTTGCATGTATATAGGAGGCCATGAGGGGCTCATACTGTATGTAGGAGGCAATGTGAGGGCTCATACTGTAAATAGTAGGCAATGTGGCGGCTTATACTGTATATAGGAGGCAATGTGGGGGCTCATACTGTATATAAGAGACAATGTTGGGGCTCATACTGTATATAAGAGGCAATGTGGGGGCTCATACTGTAAATAGGAGGCAATGTGGGGGCTCATACTGTAAATTTGAGGCAATGTGAGGGTTCATACCTTAAATAGGAGGCAATGTGGGGGCTCATACTGTAAATAGGAGGCAATGTGGGGGCTTATACTGTATATAGGATGCAATGTGGGGGCTCATACTGTATGTAGGAGGCGATGTGGGAGTTCAAACTGTATATAAGAGGCAATGTGGAGGCTCATACTGTATATAAGAGACAATGTGGAGCTCATACTGTATATAGGGGACAATGTGGAGGTTCATACTGTATAAAGAGAGGTAATGTGGGGCTCATATTTTATATAGGGTCTATGTGAGGGCTCATATTGTATATAAAGAGGCTATGTGGGGGCTCGCTCTGCATATAGAGAGGCTATGTGGAGGCTTAAGCTATATACAGGTGGCTATGTGGGGGCTCATACTTTAAGGGGCAATTTTGGGGCTCATACTGTATATAGAGGACTGTGTGTGGGCTCATACTGTATATAGAGAAGCTATGTGGGGGCTTACACTTTATGTAGGAAGTTGTGTGGGAGTTCATACTGTAAATAGGGCGCTGTTATTGGGCTCATACGGTATATAGGGGGTGTCAGCAATACGTAATTTTGCTCAATTTAAGTGATAATATAAAATACTAATTATAATTGTAATAAATGTTAATTTTAATATTGAGCAGAATAGATTGGGGAACACGGAAGAGTAGAAATTCACACTTACTTTTCCGAAGCCTCCCTCTCCAAGATCTTCATGGAAATTGAGATTGGAAAGTTCAATATGATTTTCTGTGCCGACCAATTCTCTAAAGGGTAAAATACGGAAACTGGCTTCATCAAGGTCTTGTACTGGCATGACCGCTGTGCCGGAGGGTGTCTCAACGCTTCCATCTGCTGAGATGATAAAAGAGTTATTGATAAATATAAATACATTACATTTTTAATCAAATTTCTGTAATTAAGCTGAAAATGTCTGACATTTGTGCCCTGATTCATCCAAACTGTCGAATGTAGAAAAATTGTCCTGTTGCCCATAGCAACCAATCACAGCTCAGATTCCATTTTTTCACATTCTATGGAACAGTGAAAGCTGCATTGTGATGGGTTGCTGTGGCAACAAGGAAAGTATTTCTGCAATTTTGATAATCAAGGCCTGTCAACCCCCAGTCTATTATACTAAACTGTTTCATTCTTACCTGGAGCATCTTTATCCAGTGATGTGTGTGGTGGGGAAACAATCAGGTGTTTGGTCTCTGGGATGGAGATGTTCTCATCTGGTGACCTGGCCCTTTGTAATGCACCATTCCCATTGACAATGGGTTTGGCATAGAAAAGACGTCTCCTACATTGGACAACCCAGTCTCTGTTGTTTCTGATTCTCTTCTGGGCTGCCGCTCTTTGTAGGTTTTGAGTCTCTTGGCTTTCAGAACTGGAGAATGACACATGTCTGGGTCTTCCTTGGCCAACCTCTTCCAGCTCTAATTCTACGCTGATGATATTTCTTCGCTTATTGAGGATGGCATCTTTGTTCCTCCTCCTAATTTCAGGGACAAGTTCTCCGATTTTTTTTATGGAGATAAGAATGGCCCTGTGAAGTTGATTATCTGCGGAGTCTGCAGAGTCAGATTCCATGAGGTTCTCCATTTTCCTTTTCTCTATAAGGATCTCGTGTCTCTTGATCTTTCTCATTTTCTCCAAATTCTGTCTTTTGGACGCCATTTCTGAGGCGTCAGTGTCCATGTCCGGTACTATAAAGTCTTTTCGCCCTAAAGCGAACAGTGGTTTTTGCTCTTCAGCAATTCCTCTCCTCTGTCTTAGAACCCGATCTCTTTGGGCTCTTCTCCTCTCTTCCTCCATTATAAAATTAGCTTTTGCTTTGTTTACAATGAAACGCATAGCAACTACCTCACCCTCGAAAGTCTGCAAGGCAGTGACTTCTCTTCGGCCGGAACACTGGGATATAGAAGGTGATGATGTCATCATACCAATTATGACATGTATTTAATTGTGATGTCATCAGACTAGGGTCCTATTTTGCGTTCATGAGGTCTCAATGGAGACATTATACCAGGTCTTTAGTTTGTATTTTTGTCATTAAATGAAGTAACACTTGTTAAATGGTGATCTTTTATCTCCATATTAGCAGAATCCTTCATTCTGTCTGTTTTTCTCCATATTCTTTTATTGCTTAATTCTGTCCAATTATTGTACATTTTGTCATCAGGTCCACAATCTCCATTTTGTGGGGTGTTCACATTTAGCGTTTAAGCTACAGTTTATCCTCCTGGACATTACAGGAGAGCTGTACCTTCCTATATAATGTATTTTTGAACTGTTGACTCCTTTTTGCATTATGTGTCATAGAAGTATCAGGTGGTCTTTGTCATTTTATTCTAGTTCCACCTTGTGACCAGGGCCGGCTTTAGACAAATTGTGGCCCTAGAAAAAATTCAAAGTGGGGCCCCAGATTCTGAAATACTGCGCTAACAACAGCACTACAGTCAATTCAGTACATTGAAGTGAGTTTTGAGCTAATAACAATGTCTTTAAGCGCCAAGAAGCCACTCAGAAGAAATACAAAAGGAGTAAAACATATCACAAGGTTGTGTTCTTTGCTGACTACAAGCAGTTAAGCCACTAAAAACACAGTTTCACAGGTTTCCTCACTCTAGTTGTAGCCTACAAAGAACACAGCTTTGTAATATGTTTTATTTCAGTACATGAAAAAAATAATATGTGGAAAATATGTAAATCAAAAAATATTATTACAACGTTGAATTTTGCATTGAAGGCTTATTTGTCACGCATGCACAATATCATGCAATGTCTTGTGAATACAGTCTTGTCATCTATATGCTTAGTCCGAACAATCATATGTGTGAGATCTTTTCATTACCGTCTGTAGATACTTAGAACTAAGTAAAGAAATAATAAAGTGCTGCTGAGACCAGCATAAATACAGCCATAGATATCATTTTACACTTTGCCAAACGCAAATAATAAAAAATAACTTAACATCTCTTACAGGTTTAGTCAAAGGGATCCACAACTTAAATAACTGGAAAATGTTCAAGCAAATGGTTTCTAAAGGAGCCCTTACAGGTCTATGTAATAAAACTGGCATCATAGCGAATGCTTTCTAGAAGCGAACCTTTCTGGCTTTTTCTGAAGCAAAATCTTTAATTATTTTGGAGAAGTCCAGATTTCTGCGAATGTCCCGCTCAATTACAACCTCAGCTAGACCAATAAAGCGATCTTGTAACATTGATGACCTTAAATTATTTTTTATCACTTTGAAAAGTGAGAAACTTCTCTCGCCTGACGCTACGGTCACAGGAACACTCATTAGGACACACAACTCCACACTAAGATTTGGGTACAAATCCAATAGGTTTGTACAGTAAATGTAAGTAAGCATGTTCAATGGTGAATCGGAAACATCATCTGGGATGCTCCTAATTGCTGAACACATTTCAAAATTCAAGTCATTGAGATCAACATCACCCATTTCTTCTGAAGAGTGTTTGCAGCATTCTACAAGCCTCTGCTCATCTTTCACAGCTTCCATTTCCTCCTTCTTAAAAAGGAACCCAAAAAGGTGGTAAAAATCTTTCACCTGAGAAAATCTCTCAGTTATGACCACAAGTGTCGCATCAATCAAGGTTAAAGACAAAACCCTCTTCACCATTTCCTCGGGAGTGCTGGACGTTCATAATCAAACATTTTTCTTTTTTTTTGTTTTCTTTTTATTGGCAATGAAAACTCTACATCTGCTTCTTCAGCTATACTATTTGCAATATAATAACCTGATTCAAAACCATCTTCCCTGTAATCTTACAGAAAATGAAGTACAGATTCAGTTTCTTAAGAGTGTCCATGCCAACTTTTGTTTTCTGAAAGATCTTGCTTGCACCATTAATATGTTATAAGACATCATACCAGGCAACAATGCAAGTGATGCAAACTGACCAGAAGAAATGTCATTCTTGGCCTCCGCAGCTTTTACATCAGCTTTTTTTGATGCAGCACAGATGACAAGGTCTTCAAGCGCAGAACAAACTTCCCTTAGGTCGTAGCGAAGAACTTTTACACTGTAAATCCGACATTCCCAGCGAGGAGAAATAACTGTATTGCCCAAACATCAATGCTATGATGTGAGTGCGGAGGGAATCTTCCCACATTCACCAAATTATACCAGCTCTTAACAACCAGTATATATAATGAGGAAACAGAGTTATGATGGCAAAAAAATACATATTTTATTTTATTAAAGACAAAATTCATATAGAAAAAAGACAACTGTAAATGTGCAAGGGACAGCAACAGGTGTGCAGCAAGTGGGTCCACAACCCAAAAGGAATGCCTAGTAAATATTGCAATTATAAAAGGCTGCAGGCATGAATCATAAAGTGCAGCACAGGTAGGGCATAAAACCATACATCTATATTAGCTAAATGCCAATGATAAACGTGTCCATGACATCCGTATCAATTACCCCATAACTAGGCACGCTAATAAGGTGATGGTCTTACCAGTGGTAAGGGCTGTGGGTGAACTGGCAGCACAGTGGGCGTAGTGGAGTACCCCGACGCACGTTTCGAGGCATCCGCAGCCGCTTTCTCAAGGGGCGGTAGCAAAGAAATTTTACTCTGTGAATCCAACATTCCCAGCGAGTATCAGACAGTGATTTGATGGTCAGGTTGGTTACATTTTTCTTTGAAGTTGCACATTGCAGTGTTGATGAGCTGAAGAGCACATACATTTGCTGCAATACTCCAAAGAATGTGACAGAGAGAACAGATGATTTAGCAGCATCAATGATGACTACATTAAGAGTGTGGCTACTTCAGGGCATATACAATGCTCTTTTATTCATGGCCGATGTAAATACTTTTATGGCCAAATATGACAAAAGCATTTTCGGACTGATACCTTTATTAGCTAACCAGAAAAAATATATATGCAAGCTTTCAGAGCACAGAGGCTCCTTCTTCAGGCAGGATTGCAAATGAATTAATAAGACAAATGAATAAGGCATCATCCTTTACACCTCATGATCAAATGTCCTGCTGTAATATCTCTTAAATGTTGTGCCTCCTAAAACCAGGTGAGGAACAATCAGAGAAAGGTATAATAGAAACAAGTCACCAATTCTGCATTTATCACCCACTCCTGGTTTTGGCTCCCACTCCTGAGAAAAAATACTGACCAAATACTGATAGTGGGGCCATAGCCTAACACTTGTTCTCCAATAGGCAAATAGTGCTCCATCCTTCCCGAGTCTCGCCGTATGTCTAAGCAGTACTGTACAGTCACATATGGGGTATTTCTATGTTCAGCAGAAATTGTGGGACAAATTTTGGTGCCATTTTTACCGATTTTCCTTTATGAAATGTAAAATTTGGGGCTAAAACTAAATTTTTCTGGAAAAGATGTAATTATTTTTCTTCACTGCCCAATGGTATAAAATTCTGTGACACCTTTGGTGTCATTATCACTGCATCCCTAGATGAATTCATTGAGAGGTGAAGTTTGTAAAAT
This sequence comes from Phyllobates terribilis, assembly GCF_046119375.1. Classification (NCBI taxonomy): domain Eukaryota; kingdom Metazoa; phylum Chordata; class Amphibia; order Anura; family Dendrobatidae; genus Phyllobates; species Phyllobates terribilis. Next base: position 315,678,640 of record NW_027362768.1, read on the forward strand.
GGGTCACTTGAGGGAGGTTTTGCAAATTTTGTTGGAAAATTGAGAAATTGTTGATCAACTTTTAACCATTCTGACTTCCTAACAAAAAAAAATATTTAAAAAACGATGCTGATGTTAAGTAGACATGTGGTAAATGTTAATTATTACCTATTTTGTATGATATAACTATCTGGTTTAAGGGTATAAAAATTAAAAGTTTGAAAATTGTGAAATTTTCTCCAGAATTTCCCATATTTTCACAAATAAACACAAAAAATATCGCTCTAAATTTACCACTAACATAAATTACAATGTGTCGCGCTCAGGAGTTATTACCTCATAATGTGACACTGGCCAGAATTGTAAAATGTGGTTTGGACAGGAAGGTGAAAATAGGCTTCAAGGTGAAAGGGTTAATAACATCTCCCATTTGTGAACTTTACATCAGCCTCATTTTTCCATTACTTTTTTATTTTGTTAGAATGTTATAAAGGTTAAAGCTTTAATAGCAAATTTAGATCTTTTCAAGAAAACTTTCAAAGCCTTTTCTACGGCCCTATTCAGGCTTGAAGCGACTTTGAGGGACCGACTTATTGGGAGATTGGGAAGTGATAACATTTTAAAAACTGCACCCCTCAATGTTGCTGCTGTCAGAAAGTTTGTTAACCCGTCACGTGCTACACAGAAATTTACACAAAGTGCCATAAAAAAATGAAAAATTTTATTTTTTCCACTAAATCATTGCTTTAGACTAAACCTAGGCAAAGTGCAGCCCATGAACAAAGGAGGAGAACAGCTCAGCATATATTGCAAAAAGTATTTATCTAGTAATACACAATAAAAACACAGATAGGAAATCAGACAATGTGGTAGTGTCAGATGGTAAAGTGCTTACAGGTCTGGTAAATATATTATAATATGCTTGTAATATATCCGTGAAATTACACAATTGCACGTTGCCCACAATGATAATTGAATTATAAATAATAATAAGTTTAAACAAGTGAACTAGGATAGAAATCACAGGATTAACACATATAACATGATCCCACTGACTGCTAAATGAAAGGGGATGGGGGTGAAACAATGTTCTTAGTATTAAGCTATGTGCCCATCTCTAAAGCCAAAATCATGTTACAACCAGCGGGATAATTACCTGACAGGGAAGCACAGCACGGGCGGAAGTAAGAAAGTGGTGAGGGTGATAGCCCAACGTACGTTTCGCGGCGTCCCAGGCCGCTTTCTCAAGGGCAAGAAGTGATGTCCTCATAGTGACCCAAGATGCATATATATTCATCTCTCCCCTTAGAATCTGGAGTGCAGACAGCTGGTCGGTGAGGCACGTACCAGGTAGTGGCCAGCTATACCGGGGGTGTGCCTCGCGGATCACATGATGTGGGGCCAGTATGCCACACACGGCACATGCGCGCGGCTCAGGGAGCACACTGCGCATGCGCCCCAGCCGTCAAACCACAGAACCGCGCATGCGCGGAAACGAAGTCCCACGCAGGCGCAGGGTGGCCCTCAGACGGCCAGGCGCGCGCGCGCGCCGCAATCCCCACTGCGAGCACGCGCTCAGCCACGTTAGGAAGCAGCATAGCAGCACTCATTATAAAAGAATTAGGATAAACAGGGAGAGCAGCGGTGAGACAAAGAGGGAGCCTAATGATCATAGATGGAAGAAGGGCCAAAGAAATAGATACTGCATACAGCAAAGTTTTTTTCCAAGAAAAATACATATAAATCTAAAAAATCACATAAGTATAATTAGCAGCAATTGTAGATTCTGATGATCATAACTTCCGTCTAGGCATGAGATCCAATGTGTATATCCAAGTCTCACTGATCTCCAGACACAAGTGGGGTTATAAGGACTTTCAGGAGTATGGACTAATAAAAGAGGAAAAGAAACAAAAGAAAAGACAATGATTAAAACCATTAGAATTAAAATCACATGAAAAATAATAATTCCTCTTATAATCACCCAACCCACATGTGTAAGTACATACATGTGGGGATAGAGGTATACAGGATAAACTTACAGCTACAAAAATGAGTGCAGCCCATGTACGGCCCTCTGGCTGTTCCAGTCCAACTCACTGACCTAGACAGCTACAGGGCTGAAAACACTGGCCCACAGGTCGCACCATTCGACCACCTGGAGTCCCGATATCACAGCTATCTGCCTCCTCAAGAAGCAGATAACTGTCAACACAATGGTGGAGGATGGAGCTGCTGGTTCCTCCTTCCACCACTCAGTTTATGGGACTCAGACAGCAAATGTGATGATGTCATTACTAGTGATGAGCGAGCACTAAAAAACTCGGGTGCTCTTTGCTCGGGTCGAGAAAATCGTAATGCTCAGATGCTGAACCCGAGCAACGAGCCCAATGTAAGTCTATGGGAAACTCGAGCATTTTTCCAGCGGTTCCCCCCGCAGAGATGTGCAGGGGGCCTAAAAATTGCCCTAAACAATGGGAACAGTGCTGAAATGACATGGGAACTCAGGCATCTCTGACTCTCAGGTCACTGCCGTGAACAATGTTGTCAGAGTATTACGCCACTTTTACGGACCAACAATAAAACATACAAAAACTAAACCAAAATGGATGTTCCTGGAAAAAATGTTAAGGGACATTTTTTCCAGGGTAATGACTTGTATATAAGGCAAAAAAAACAAACACAAAAACAAAAATGCTCCTTTACACCTTGGGCTATGTTCACACGTAGCGTTTTTGATGCGTTTTTGCACTTTTGCATTGCTTTCAATGGTGAAAAATACATTCACCAGTAAATGTAATTTTAACATTTTACTATCTTATCTGGTCATGTGGTGTGTGACACATCATCAGACACATCCATACAGTGCTGAAAAGACATGGGAACAATATATGGAAGACCCCTGGAAGCATCTCTGACTCCCAGGTCACTGCCCAAAGCCGTGGCCATCAGACGTGATCCTATATTACTGCTGTAAAAATACAGACATTTTTGGCAACGTGACAAATATTAAACCCCATTTAAAATGGACAAGGTGCGTGGCAAGGGATGGGGAAGTGGACGTAATGGTGATGGTGCACCCAGATGCCGAGGCTGTCGGCAAGATGAAACTGTGCCTACTAAGGAAGCCACAACATCGCCATTGGATTCAATGGGGGGCAAAACCAAACACATACACAACACCTTCAAACGGGCCCAAAAGCTGCCAAAACACATCAAATTAGGGGCAGACACCAGGAAAGTGGCATCAATTGACCCAGAGTACAAGTAATATAATTATTATTATTTATTCTTATAGTGCCATTTATTCCATGGCGCTTTGCATGTGAAAAGAAGTCACCGACTGCTATAAGAGGAGAGAAGACCCTGCCCGTGAGGGCGCACAAACAATCGACAAGGGATGGGTGAGGAAACAGTAGGTGAGGGTAGAGCTGATCATGCAGCGGTATGGTGGAGCGAAGGTTACTGAAAGTTGTACGCATGTCGGAAGAGATGGGTTTTCAGGTTCCTTTTGAAGGTTTCAACAGTAGGCGAGAGTCTGATATGTTGGGGTAGAGAGTTCAAGAGTAGGTGGGAAAATGCACGAGAGAAATCTTGCACAAGTGCTTGTGACCAGGGACGATACATCTCATTGACGGCACACTGGATTAATATTGTGGAAGCCGTGACCCAGTCGCACCCTGGGACGGAACACGTCTTCCCGACACATAGAATTGTGGGCTCTGGGTCAATCAAGCTTCAACACAATGTTCACAAGGTCTCCTACACAATGAGCAAATTATTCATGATGATAGACGCCACTGTCTCCTTAGCTTGCTGATGGTACTTTTCTGTGGGAATGAGCTTGTCTCCAACCAGTCTGGAATATTTCTAGTGAATTATGGCACGCCATGGTTTGCTATTAGCACCTAGTACCAGAAGCGAAAACATCCACAATTTTCTTCTCAGAAATTTTATTTGGTAGACTGAGTGGCTGCCCAAACTTTAGTCTCTCAAAAAGGAGCTGAAGACACTGAGTGGCAGAAGGTGCAAGTTCCTCCAGCATGTTAGACATCAGAGGAAGAATAGAGAGGGCAGCATGGTGGCTCAGTGGTTTGCACTGCAGCCTTGCAGCGCTAGGGTTCTGGGTTGAAATCCAGCCAAGGACAACATCTGCAAGGACTTTGTATGTTCTCCCTGTGTTTGCATGGGTTTCCCCCAGGCTTTCTGGTTTCCTCTTCAGTAAAAAAAGCAGCCACTGAGTGTCCGGGAATCTTCACACAGACTTTTCTTAGCCAGGGCTGCTTCTTGACAGGGTTGGACGGGCCCACTAGAGAACAGGAGAATCCTCCAGTGCGCCCTGCCTTCTCCTTCAGGAGATTTCATAGTGCAAACCTTGCAGCTGGTATGGGGCTATTGAGTGGGAGAGAAAGGTGGGCCCTCAGAATCAAATCCTCTGGTGGGCCCAATGATCTTCAGTCTTCACAGCCATATTTTTTAGCTCAGTGAAAGGACTGGCATAGAGGGAAAACGTATCTACTCCGGCTGTCATTTCTCCCAGGAAGTCCTCTAATGCAGCTTGTTCCATAAGCAATGGCAGCCCGTCCAAAATCAGCCCACACTTCTTGGTGGTGCTTTGACACACAAAGATCTTTCTTTATGCCTTGAATTTCATGACTACAGAGTTGGGCAATGGCCTGATCTACAATGCATTTGAGAAATAATGTGTAAAAGCACGTCCAATCCACAGCAAAAATGGAGCCATAGAGTGCCCGGAAACCTTAACCTAGACTTTTCTTAGCCAGGGCTGCTTCTCAGCAGGGTTGGATGGGCCCACCAGAGAACCAGAGACTCCTCCAGTGGGGGCCCTGGCTTCTACTTCAGGAGAGTTTATAATGCAACCTTGCAGGTCGTGATGATGATAGAGGCCACCATCTCCTTAGCTTGCTGCTGGTATTTTTTTGTGGGAATGAGCTTGGCTCCAGCCAACCTGGAATATTTTCAGTGAATTCAGGCACGCCATGGTTTGGTATTGGCACCGAGTACCAGAAGCGAAGCCATCCACAATTTCCTTCTCAGGAATTTTATTTGGTAGTCTGAGTGGCTACCCAAACATTAGTTTCTCACAAAGGAGCTCAAGACATTGAGTGGCAGTAGATGCAAGTTTCTCCAGCATGTTAGATACCAGAAGGAGAACAGAGAAGGCAGCACAGTGGCTCAGTCATTAACACTACAGCGTTTCAGCGCTGGGGTTCTGGTTCCAAATCCCAGCAAGGACAACATCCTTAAAGGAGTTGTCTACTACTTTTACATTCCACGCGGCACCCCCGCCGATCAACTATTATTGGTGCCGACGGCGGCTGCTGCCGGCCGGAAGTGCTTACCTGAGGGGCTCCACCATCAAGTGGTAGTGGCCGCTGCGGTGTACTGCACATCCGCCTCCTATTCAATTGAATATAACAGCTGATCGGCGGGAGTGCCGCGTGCGGGACCCCGGCTGATCATACATTGATGCCCTATCCTACGGATAGGACGTCAATGTAAAAGTATTGGACAACTTCTTTAAGGAGTTTGTATGTTCTCCTCGTGTTTGCGTGGGTTTACCCCAGGTTCTCCGGTTTGCTCCTCAGTAAAAAGGCTGCCATACAGTGTCCGGGAACCCTCACACAGACTTTTCCTAGCCAGGGCTGCTTCTCAGCAGGGTTGGACGGGCCCACCAGAGAACCGGAGACTCCTCCGGTAGGCCCTGGCTTCTCCTTCAGGAGAGTTCATAATGCAAACCTTGCAGGTCGTGATGATGATAGAGGCCATTATCTCACTAGCTTGCTGATGGTACTTTTCTGTGGGAATGAGCTTGTCTCCAACCAGCTTGGAATATTTCCAGTGAATTAAGGCACTCCACGGTTTGGTATTAGCAACCAGTATCAGAGGCGAAGCCATCCACAATTTCCTTCACAGGAATTTTATTTGGTAGACTGAGTGGCTGCCCAAACTTTAGTTTCTCACAAGGGAGCCCAAGACACTGAGTGGCAGTACGTGCAAGTTTCTCCAGCATGACCTGTTTGTTAGATATCAGAGGGAGAACAGAATTTGGCATTGCCAAGGTACCAGAGTCTGTTTTTTTTTTTACTAAAGATCCTGCTGTGTTTTTATATATATATTTTTTTTATGTCTCTTCAAATGTGTATTGGAGTGCGTCCTAATTTTTGGCAGCCCTTGACATTGCTGCATATACGCAATAACAGTATAGGAGAGCCACTCTTTAATAATGGGTAGGACAATTCAAATAGATTCTATATTCTAGAATATTACCGGTCTTATCTGAAATTCGTTTACGGGTGAGGTATCACAGTTTGGATAGCATATTACACCGACCGGTATTAGGTATTATTGCCTAATACTGCATGCTGCTTGTGCTGCCGAAAATTTTTTATTTTTTCCAGAAAAATCCATTTTAGTTTGTTTTTTGTATGTTTTATTGTCAGTCTGTAAAAGTGGCGTAATACTCTGACAACATTGCAATAGTTATCCTTGGCAGGAGAAGAAGGAGAAGGAGGAAAAAGAACAAAGAGCGCTGTGTAACACTGTGGAGAGGTGAAGTGTATGTAATGAACTCACCCAAAATGGTTGTGCTGGACAGACACAACACTGGCAGAAAATTTAGAAGAGGACTGGAGTTTCTCCTCCGGTATGCTGCTCATCCAATGTCGTTGTACTGTGCTTTTCCTGGCCCTGAAGCCGCTCCACTTGGAGGTATACAAGGAGAGAAGAACTTGGGATGGCGCTTTCGTTTGAATGTGGAGATCAGACAGTCCATATATCAATATTAGATTTATTGGTTTTAAAAACAGATTTTACTGTCAAACCACATTTACCATAAAAAACTTTTAAAAACACAATGCGTTTCAACTTCCATGAGTCTTCAGGTGTAAAAGAAATAGTGACACATAGAAACTTTTATACCTTATACTTAATTAGTTGTGGGTGGAGTGTTCATAAATAACTTTTTACAGTCTTTTACAGTCTTCATCAGGTGTAAAAGAAATAGTGACATACAGAAACTTTTATACCTTATACTTAATTAGTTGTGGGTGGAGTGTTACACCCACAACTAATTAAGTATACAGTAAGGTATAAAAGTTTCTATATGTCACTATTTCTTTTACACATGATGAAGACTCATAGAAGTTGAAACGCGTTGTATTTTTAAAAGTTTTTTTATGGTAAATGTGGCTTGACAGCAAAATCTGTTTTTAAAACCAATAAATCTAATATGGATATATGAACTGTCTGAACTCTGACAACATTGTACACAGATATGCTATTGGTCAGCGACCAACTGTGGATAGGTTTGAACACACGACTGCCATACTGTAAATGAAGTATAATATCTGACACATTCCCAAAAAATTTCCGTATTATTGCGGCAGTAATATGGGATCACGTCTGATGACCACGGTTTCAGTCAGTCGCCTAATAGTATGGTATTTGTCAGTGACCAAGTATCAATAGTTTGGAACAACATACACCTGGCAGACTTTAAATGGAGTGTAATATCTGACACGTTCCCAAAAATTTCTGTATTGTTACAGTAGTCATATGGGATCAAGTCTGATGGCCACGGTTTCAGGCAGTCACCTAATAGTATGGTATTTGTCAGCGACCAAAACAAAGCTGGCTGACTTTAAATGAAGTATAATATTTGGCACGCTCCACAAAATGTCTGTATTATTACCGCAGTAACATGGGATCACGTGTGATCATGGAAAAGTTTCTCTGCTTCTACAATACAGTATTGCAAATATAATCAAAAAATATGTCTGTATTCTGCTAACAAGCAAATGGAGCAGTAAAATGGTGTACTCTGTATTGCTTTTTAAGCAAATAATCAGGATAAGGAGCAAAAAAGAAAATAGTCTGGTACTGTAGGGCTATGGATATTTGTAACAGCAGCAGCAGACAGAACATGCAATAGACCCTATTGTGCTGTATACACTGCCACAAACCTTACCTGCCTAACTCCTGCTATCACCACTGAATACATGCAGTTGGATTAGTCCTCAGAAGTACTGTTAGATCAGATGGACATATATCTTGTTGTGGAATACCTATACGTAACTAATAAACCACCAATTCTGTCACTCACTCAGCAGCACCTCTCCCTACTCTGCCTGTTTCCGGGGTACACTGTCACAAGCATAGGGTCACCAGGTCTGATATAGACCTGATGACGCTATGCGGCCAGCCAATCACTGTGATACCACAACCAACATAGCTACGGCATTACAGTGCGTGGCAAGCAATCCCTGCATTTTAATTGACTGTCTAAAGAGCACCAAACATGTAGGGAGGGGAGGTGAAATATTCGAGGAGCGCCTGACGCGCCCCCTGTGCCGTGGGGAACTCGGCAGCCGGGCCTCTGGTTGCTTGGGGGATATCACGGTAGCTGGCCCGGTCCGTGACCCAGGGCGGTCAGTAAAAAGGGGAAAATATTGGGGGATTTGGGAAAGTGTTCGTGACGCCACCTGTGGAATGCGTCTAAGGGGTGCCGCCGCTGCGGAGCAGTCCTCTGGAGCTGGTGTTACGGCAGCAGGGATGGTGTGGCTCTCCACAGGTAGAGCTAGCTCCAGGACTGCGTGGGGTGTAATGGATAGTTGTGCTGGCCGCTGTGGTGCAGAGAGGGAATGGTGGCGCAGACGGAATAATTGGACAGAGGCTGTGCGGTGCAGTCATCCGTGTCTTTACTCACAGTTCTTTAGTTCCTCAGGGTGCACTGTCAGATTGCAGCCTCCCGCATCGCGCTGCATTCACCAGGCAGGGGCTCAGCTCTTCCTCAGGTAGATCAGGGGTACCTGGCAGAACCCCACTTTCACGTGTTCCTAGCTAGACCGACTTCACGCTGGGTCTTTCTCCCTCCTGCCCTGCGCTGCCCACTCTCAATCTCGCTCGGGTGCTCTGAAGTCCCTCCTGTACGTTGGATCCCGGACCTGCTTGACCCTCCTGGGGATTAGAATGCGGCTTACGATCCCTCTGTCTTCTGACAGATTCGGGGCGTACGGGTGCCGTCCTGCACTCGCCGTACCCCCTAGGATCCCTTCTTAGAACGGAGCCTGCTCCCTGCTCCCCTCCTGGGCCTCCAGACTTGGCCCTACTTGTGGAGCAGAGCTCCTTATGAGACTCTGCTCCTGGACTGTTCTTCTGAATTTTCCTGAGCTGTTCTTCTGAACTGCTCTCCTCTACTAATCTATCTGTCCTGCCACCCTAAGATGGCTTCCCTATATATACTCCTACCAAAGTGCTCCCTATAACTACTTCCTCCACCCACACCCACTACTGGTTCCCCCTACCTTTGGTTCCCCCACTCCAGCCAGGGTCAGGGCTCAGCAGAAACATACATTGCGTCTTGCCCCTCCAGCTGGCCTGGAGCAGTGTAGTGTTGGATGCAGGTGTTTGGTGTTCCGGGCAGCACTCCCTCCTTACCTGAGAGAAGGAGATACCACACCTCTGGGTGAGGTGCAGTACCCCTGTGGCGACTGAACCCTCAGGGGCGCCACACTCCCCCCTGGTAAAACACAGCACATCCGTGAGCTGGAACAGAGCAAAACAGGCTAAATTGACATGAAAAATTTTAAGAATGCATTCGCATATAAGACAGTAAAACATTTCTTCCCTTAATGAGAGGCACATCACTTTAATGTTACAGGGTTACATTTTTCAAACAGTTTAAAACATTTTTCATAACGTTCTCGCAACAGGTTACAGTTCATGCTGTAACCGGGTGTCCATTTTACTTCACAAACTGGTGCAACAAGTAGCAGCATCAGGGACCCGTCCGCAAACCCTCAACGTAGGCCCTGGGTGTGGCTGAAGGGCATATGCGATCCTGGAGTTGGACCACGGCTTCCGCCACGCCAGACGGGTTTTCGTTCTGTGATCATGGTTACTAATATAAAACCAATAGGGTGCACCTTAAGAGGTGCTGAACTATTTACAATGCAAGTTCTTGGCCGTTCACTGTCCCCAGCCTGGAGTCTCTATATTCCCTGATGGGTACCTAAGTAAACACACGCTCAAAAAACATTATTTTCAACTTGAACTACTGCACCCTTACAGGTGACTATTTACAAAATCAGTCCCACTCGCTGGACTAATAGTGGGAACCCCGCCTGGGGTATTTCTGATTCTTACCTGACCCAGCCGGGTCATAAGGTATGTCCTGCGGGAGTGTGTCCTCGATGACGTGGTACACATGCAGGGCGAACCACCCACGTTCCCCGTGGTGGCGTGTGTACGTGATACGGTCCCCCGGATACAGATTCCAGTCGGGATGGCCTTCCTCCAGCTCGGGCTCCACATCCCGCCAGTTCACGAATATGTCCCTTTCAAAGTCGGGACTGAGGATAAGGCCCCACCCAGCCTGCAGGTGAAACTTTACCACGAGGCCTTCCTCGCGGGGGCTGGGGTGGGCCGACTCCTCCTGACGGACCTGTGCCTTTGCGGCCTTGTTCCGGGCCTCCAGGCGTTCACAGCGCGCCTGCCGCGCGCGCCGCTCCTTCTCCAGCTGCCGGAGCTCCCGCCTGCAGAACTCCTTCCTCCGCAGGGCTTCGGCCTGGGTCTCCTGCGGGAACCCCATCAGGTCCCCCCCCTGGTTATCCCAGCAAAACTCTTCTCCGCTGGAGTAGGTAACCAGGGGCGCTGGTGTCAGGAGGAGCGGGCACGGCTGCTGGTCCTCGAACCGGGCGCACCAGTCGAAGTCTGGCGCGCCATACACCCACTCGGGTGCCGGAGGTGGAGGCGCCGGGAGGGCATCCAGTAGCAGGCCCGAGGCTTCAGCGCCCGGGAATGGAGGCTCCGGGAGGGCACTAGATGGCAGATCCTCAGGGTCAGCGCCCGGGGGTGGAGGTTCCGGGCTTAGCAGCTGCTCCAGCGAGGGCATGGCGGCATACGGGGAGTGCTGAGTAAAGAGGCCCAGCAGCAGGTCAGCGCTGGCAGTGCTCGGGATAGGGGATTCTTTCCAACTGCTCCTGTACTCCATACGGCCTCCTGGTTCTCCGCGAGCTCCGCCGGGGCTGAGGTGCCGCTGCTGGCATCCGGTGTCGCTTTCCGCCATGCTGCCAATTTTTCCAGCAGTTCGCTCCTCTACTTTGCGACCGCTGCTTGCTGGGCTTGCTCCACTTGTTGGCCCAGCTCGAGGACCTCGCTCTGGAGGAACTCCATGTCCTCCGGGGACAATTTCTCAGCTTCTCCCTCCAGGGTGAGGGGGTCACTTGACGCTGTGGCAGGTCAGAGGCGGAGGCTGGACTTTTGCTTCCTTCCATTCTGGCTGCCGGGTGCGGTCTGTCTAGACTGGTTAAGACCACACCCTGTCTCCATTCCTTTTCTCCTCCTCCTCTCTTCTTTCGGGGGCGGCCCCATGGCAATCTGCTGTCAGTCACTCCCTGTGACGGCCTCCCTGCCTTGACGGACACATCTATGCGGACAGTCACTGTTGCAAGGGGCAGGGTTGGCTTTTGGCGCAATTCTGGGACCCAGCCCACGATGGGAGGTTCCATTTTGTTGTCCTTTAGCACGCACATAATGGTGCCCATTCTTCTGGGGCGGGCGCCACATTCAACAACATAACACAGTCCTTTAGGCACACTTCACCCGCCAATAACGGGTTGGTCACGAATCCTGTCCGTGACGCCAGATCTCACGCGCCCCCAGGGCGGTGGGATACTCGGCAGCTGGGCCTCTGGTAGCTGGGGGATATCACGGTGGCTGGCCCAGTCCGTGACCCAGGGTGGTCAGTGCAAAAAGGGGATATTTTTATATGAGATTTTTAGGATTGTTCGTGACGCCACCTGTGGAATACGGCTAAGGGGTTCCGCTGCTGCGGAGCAGTCCTCTGGAGCTGGTGTTACGGCAGCAGGGATGGTGTGGCTCTCCACCGGTAGATCTAGCTCCAGGGCAGCGTGGGGTGTAATGGATGGTTGTGCTGGGCGTTGTGGTGCAGAGAGGGAATGGTGGCGCAGACGGAATAATTGGACAGAGGCGGTGCGGTGCAGTCATCCGTGTCTTTACTCACAGTTCTTTAGTTCCTCAGGGTGCACTGTCAGATTGCAGCCTCCCGCGTCGCGCTGCATTCACCAGGCAGGGGCTCAGCTCTTCCTCAGGTAGATCAGGGGTACCTGGCAGAACCCCACTTTCACGTGTTCCTAGCTAGACCGACTTCACGCTGGGTATTTCTCCCTCCTGCCCTGCGCTGCCCACTCTCAATCCCGCTCGGGTGCTCTGAAGTCCCTCCTGTACGTCGGATCCCGGACCTGCTTGACCCTCCTGGGGATTAGAATGCGGCTTACGATCTCTCTGTCTTCTGACAGATTCTGGGCGTACGGGTGCCGTCCTGCACTCGCCGTACCCCCTAGGATCCCTTCTTAGAACGGAGCCTACTCCCTGCTCCCCTTCTGGGCCTCCAGACTTGGTCCTACTTGTGGAGCAGAGCTCCTAATGAGACTCTGCTCCCGGACTGTTTTCTGAACTGTCCTGAGCTGTTCTTCTGAACTGCTCTCCTCTACTAATCTATCTGTCCTGCCACCCTAAGATGGCTTCCCTATATATACTCCTACCAAAGTGCTCCCTCTAACTACTTCCTCCATCCACACCCACTACTCTTTCCCCCTACCTTTGGTTCCCCCCACTCCAGCCAGGGTCAGGGCTCAGCAGAGACATACATTGCGTCTTGCCCCTCCAGCTGGCCTGGAGCAGTGTAGTGTTGGATGCAGGTGTTTGGGATTCCGGGCAGCACTCCATCCTTACCTGAGAGAAGGAGATACCACACCTCTGGGTGAGGTGCAGTACCCCTGTGGCAACTGAACCCTCAGGGGCGCCACACGCCGAGCAAGTCGAGCAGTGAGATGCTCGGGCGAGCATCGAACACTGACGCGGACGCTCGCTCATCACTAGTCATTACATCGCGTCTGCTGTGTGGCGCATCGGTTTGCATAGTAAAGACCAGAGCAGCGCCTGGTGAAAGGGAACAAGGTGAGTATGTCCTATAGTGAAAAATGCCATGTTTTCCTGTGTCCACAAAAATTTTATTTTGTCTAATTTTTTTCATTTTCACAAAGGTAATTGGAGAAGATGGAACCTATAATTTATTATGCAATTTCTCCTGAATGTGACAATATTCCATATCTGGTCAATAATTACTGATTAGGTACATGACAGGGCTTGGAATGGATTGCAGATGTCATGTCACATTTGCTCAGTCAGTGAGGTGCTAAAACAGTAGAAACCTCTCACAAGTGACTCCATTTTAGAAATTAAACTCATCAAGATATACATCTTGGCTTGTGGTGAGCATTTTTAATCCTTAGATGCTTCATTTAATTTTATAAGATTGGGCGATAACCATGAAAAATTAAAATTTTCCTATTAAAATGTTGCTTTAACCTCAAATTTTCCATATCACAAGAGGTAATAAGAGAAAGAAGACCCCACAATTTGTGATGCAATTTCTCCACAGTGATGCCCCTATAAATTGAAACTGGATACAATTTTTTCAGCTTGGATGAGAAGGTGCGCTATTTGACTTTTGGAGTGCAATTTTGGCTGGAATAGATTGCTGATGCCATGCACATTAGCAGAGCCCCTGAGGTGGCAGAACAGTGAAACCAACCCCCTCACCATAAATGACATCATTTTGGAAACTATACCAATGAAGGAGTTAATGTAGGAGTGTAGTGAGTATTTTTAACCTACATGTACCTCACAGAATGTTATAACATTGAGCCGTGGTATTCAAAAAATAGAATTTTACAACTAAAATGTTAAACTACCTGGAAATATTTCATTCTCCTATGGCATAATGTGTAAAATAGATCCCACAATTTGTTTTGAAATTTTTCAATGCAGTGATAACCGATTTGGAAGTGGGGTTGTGTGTAGTCCAGGTCCAGCAAATGTTCAGCCATTTTCGCTTTTTTTTTCTTTTAATAATTTTCTTGATTTTCTGTTGTACATTTTGACAGCCATTAAGTAACAAACAAGTGTTCTCTTCTGTTAGATAGATACAGTTGAAACCAGAAGTTTACATACATTATATAAATAGACAGATATGCATGTTTTTCTCAATAGCTGACATGAAATCAGAGTAACCTTTCCAGATTTAGGTCAATTAGGATTACCATAATTTTTAATATTTGCCAATTGCCAGAATAATGAGTGAGAAAGAAAAGTTCAACCCTGTTATTTGTTTGACAAGTGTCAAGAAAGTTGATTTGCCACTATTTAATATAGACAGTGTAGGTACCGTCCCAATTTAGGGTCACCTTGTCGCTGGTGGGACGGCTTGTATACTTTTTTTGATCAAAAATAGTTCACTAAGTACCCTATATGTCATATGCAACTTTGCTTTACATTTATATATAATGATTGTAGGGTATGAGAGATATTTTTTGTCTTTTGTAGGTTTTTCTTCTTTTTGCTAGTGTGAACATGCTCCTATTTCTTGCATGTGTACCATCTTAGACCTCAGTTCACATTGCTTGGTTTTTTGTCTTGTTTGCATTCTGTGCAAATTAAGGGTGTGGCATCCCCTTTGTTGAGCTGGTTAGTATATATGTAGCTTACCACGGGCCTAGGTGGTCTGATATTGGGACCCGGTTCTATTTGTCTACCCTTTTATGTGCATTACTTCAACTTTGATATACAGTAAGGTTTTTAATATAGACAGTGTAGGTACCGTCCCAATTTAGGGTCACCTTGTCGCTGGTGGGGCGGCTTGTATACTTTTTTTGATCAAAAATAGTTCACTAAGTACCCTATATGTCATATGCAACTTTGCTTTACATTTATATATATTATGATGGTAGGGTATGAGAGCTATTTTTTGTCTTTTGTAGATTTTGCTTCTTTTTGCTAGTGTGAACATGCTCCTATTTCTTGCATGTGTACCATCTTAGACCTCAGTTCACATTGCTTGGTTTTTTGTCTTGTTTGCATTCTGTGCAAATTAAGGGTGTGGCATCCCCTTTGTTGAGCTGGTTATTATATATGTAGATTACCACGGGCCTAGGTGGTCTGATATTGGGACCCGGTTCTATTTGTCTACCCTTTTATATGCATTACTTCAACTTTGATATACAGTAAGGTTTTTAATATAGACAGTGTAGGTACCGTCCCAATTTAGGGTCACCTTGTCGCTGGTGGGACGGCTTGTATACTTTTTTTGATCAAAAATAGTTCACTAAGTACCCTATATGTCATATGCAACTTTGCTTTACATTTATATATAATGATGGTAGGGTATGAGAGATATTTTTTGTCTTTTGCAGGTCTTGCTTCTTTTTGCTAGTGTGAACATGCTCCTATTTCTTGCATGTGTACCATCTGAGACCTCAGTTCACATTGCTTGGTTTTATAACTTGTATTTTGTATTCGCGGCTGTTGTGCCCATACTTTGTAGAAAAGTTCAACCCTGTTATTTGTTTGACAAGTGTCAAGAAAGTTGATTTGCCACTACACTGAGGTCGGAGTCATTCATAGCACCGCCGTATACACATTCGACTAGCGTTCCGGTCGTTACATCTTGACGTAGTTGGCAGGATACGGTGCTCGCTGTGGATGGTGCGAGTAGCACATAAGTTACTGCCGCGTCTACTGTAATAATCCAGCCCCCTTCTCCCATTGTGACCGGTAGAGACCGGTTAGTTGGTTGGTCCGCAAAGGGAGCACTGCTTAACCACCTGGCCAAGTTTGATGGGTATAACTTGCTGTTCAGTGATTGGGTAGGCAGGTTGAAGAATGCCATTGCCTTGTACGGCGTCAGCCCCCAGCTACAATCGGAAGTCGCGCTGAATGCTCTGCAGGGGGATGCGCGCAAAGTTGTCTTGTTAAAACCCAAAGACAAACGAAAGACGGTCGACGATATCATCTGGATACTAGAGAAAGCCTTCGACATTGTGGCGGCGGCAGGCTGATGTCGACAGCATTCTTCGGGATCAGTTAATCGAGGGGATATGAAGTGAAGCGCTAAGGAGCGAATTGTTGCTGAAGGTGCGGAGTTCTCCTGGATTCACCTATGCCGAAATACAGGAAGAGGCAGTAGCACGGACTTTGGAAGTGAGGCCTGCTCTGCAGTGGAGTAACCTGCAAGTGGCTAACACAAGAGAGCCGAGACCAGACCCTGTTCAGGCACAGCTGGCAGTTTTACAGAAAACCGTGGAAAGCCTGAAGGAACAGGTGCAACGGATGCAAGTTCGGGAGATGCCTCTGATATGCTCGGCCCTGACTAACCCCCCTATTCCCCTATATGGGCAACCACCCTATACCTCAGGGAGGACGCTGACTGCTCCTTGACCTGATGCAGCCGGAGGTAGGGCAAGAAGATCGGTTCAATGTTGGCGATGGCGAGATCTGGGGCATATGCAGCGGTACTGCCAGAAAAACCTGCCGGCTGAAATCCCGACATCGGTAAAAGAGAGGCCCTCGCTGTAGTTGGGCATACGGCGAGGCAGGAACGAAAATCAACGCCCAACGTCTGTTCCGAAGATCTGATTGCGGAGAATCCCACGTTAGATGTGCAGTTTGCAGGAAAGTAGGTGGCGTGCTTAGTGGATACTGGATCGGAGGTGACGACCATGCCGATAGAATTTTTCAAGACGCACTTCGAAGAGGCCATCAAGACGGAGTCGGAAAATCTGCTAAGGCTGAAGGCCGCTAATAATGAAGAAATTCTAGTGGCAGGCATTGCATGGATGAAAGTACAGCTGTGCGGTCATGAATTGGGAACCAAAGGAGTGGTGCTCGTGAAGACACAGGCGAGGCCAAATCTTCCGGTGGTTCTTGGAATGAACATCCTGAGGGAGCTGGGCTCCCTTTTGTTTGAGCGTGATGGCCGAAGATATTGGAAATGAGCGACACCTCACAAAGCCACTTAGAGGGCCCTGCAAAAGGTGGTCCGTTCGTGCGGCATTCAGAAGAGTTCGGCTGAAGGAAGAATGGTGGGAGCAGTGTATGTCCCATGCGGGTCTGCTGTTGTGATCGCCCCTGGTCAAGAGAAGCTTGTGTTGATGCCGGTAGGGATGCACAGGAAGCTGAATGATGTGGAGGTGGTTCTGGAACCGGTGGGACGGTCAGGAGGTACGGACAGTCCGATGATAGCTCGACCGTTGGCTATTGTGCAAAATGGAAGTGTACCAATGAGGTGTCTGAATCTGCAGAATCATGAGGTGACTCTGGCAGTGGGTACGAAGCTGACTGAGGTATATGTGTGTGACGAAGGAGTCATCCCCAAAAGCCAGTTCACACTGAGGGGAGACCGCCGGACCGCCTGGACCCTGTCGATGCAGGCGGCAGCTGAAGAATCCCCCACGCCCACGTGGAATGGCAGAAAGATTATGGAGATCATAGGAGTGGATGAGTCCCAGTTGGCTCCCGAGCAGGCTCGCAGACTGGAGGCTTCACTGTGGGAATATCAGGCTGTTTTCTCCAGGGGAGATGAAGACTTTGGTTGTACATAGATTGTGGAGCACAAGATACCCACAGGAAACGCCCCCCCAATTCGGGAGAGATATCGTCAGATCTCACCGAGGCTTTATCAGGAGGTCAAAGGAATGCTGGCGCAGATGCTGGATAATGGAGTGGTACGGCCAAGTCAAAGTCCTTGGGCTGCACCGGTCGTGTTGGTCTGGAAAAAGGATGGATCCATACGGTTTCGTGTTGATTACCGTAATCTGAATGTGCTCACAGTACGTCAATCCTACCCGTTGCCCCGGATCGAGGAATCCCTGTCTGCCTGGGAAAGGTGAAGTACTTCTCCACTCTTGACCTGGCCATCGGCTACTGGCAGGTGCCCGTGGCATCTCAAGATCGGCAGAAGACAGCATTCATCTTGCTGATGGGACTGTACGAATTTAATCGAATGCCCTTCGGACTGACTAATGCTCCAGGAACGTTTCAGTGGTTAATGGAATACTGGTTGGGCGATTACAATTTTGAGTCCGTGTTGATCTATCTGGAGAATGTGATTATATTTGGAGATTCGCTCGACGACCACCTGAAGAAGCTCGAGCAAGTGTTGCACCGACTGAGGGACAATGGACTTAAGATCAAGCCAATGAAATGTCACTTGTTCCAGACGCAGATCGAGTATCTGTGACATGTAGTGTCGGCTGAGGGTGTGCGGCCAGCACTGAGTAAAATTTAGGCCATTTAGGAGTGGCCCCATCCCAAGACCGTGAGAGAAGTATGGGCATTTCTCGGTTTAGCCGGATACTACCATCGGTTTGTGAAAGACTTTGCTAAAGTGGCTGAACCACTGAATGAGTTGTTGAGAGAGACGGCTCAGGGGCCCAAGAATCAGCCGATTCAGTGGACGGACCGACAATAACAGGCATTCGATCGGATCCGGGCCGCTCTTGTGCAGGCACCTTTATTGGCGTGTGCTCGCTTTGATCAACCATTCACCCTGAACACTGACAGAAGTCTCTATGGTCTGGGAGCCGTGTTAGCTCAAGAACAAGATGGGAGTGAGTGAGTCATCGCGAATGCTAGCCTGTATTTACGGGATACAGAGCGAAATCCGGACAATTACAGCTCGTTTAAGCTGGAGATGTTGGCCCTGGTGTGGGCCATGACCGAGAAGTTTGCAGAGTACCTGGCTGGGTCGGAGATTCTAATGATGGCGGACAATAATCCGCTTGCACACTTAGAAAACGCTAAACTAGGAGCCCTGGAGCAGAGAGAGGTGGCGTGGATGTCCAAGTTTAATTACCGGATCCGGTTCCGTTAGGGTAAAGAAAACTCCAGTGCCAACGCATTATCACGAGTGACCCGAGGCACACCCGAGCAGGTGGTGGATGAAGACCTCAAGGATACTGAGATCCCCGATTTGAGGCGATTGCCTGTGTTCGTGGACGTGGCACGCTCAAGTGGGGTGGCGACACGGGTCGCCACATTGCTGGGCAAGACTTTTCAAGAGTGGGCCGAGTTACAGGATTCAGACTCTGAACTGTCACGAGTAAAGAAATGGCTGAGTCCAAAGTCCTGGCCCGATGGGAGAGCAAGAGCCCGGCTGGGTGCAGAAGGACAAAAGCTGCTAAGGCAGTGGGATCGATTGGCCATAGCGGAGGGGATACTGTAATGCTGGATCTACATAGCGGCAGAGCTAGGTACCGTTGGCTGTTAGTAATCCCAGCTTCAGTGGCTCTGGACATTGCCCGGGAAGCTTATATGCGGGGTGCACACTTTGGGCCTGAGAAGACTTATCGTTGGCTGTAGCGGTACGTGTACACACCTGGCTTGGAAGAAGTTGTGAAAGAGGTGTGTGGTAGGTGCCGGGCATGTGAGCTGAATAAGTCCCTGGAACAGAGGGCTCCTGTTCAGACAATTGTGACGTCTGCCCCGTTGGAAGTGCTAATGGTGTATTATTTGTCAATCGGGTACGCCAGAAGTGGTCATCATTCATGCCTAGTCATGACTGATCACTTTACTAATTTTGCCGTTGCTGTCCCCACCAAAGATCAGACTGCTAAGTCCGCAGCTGAGGCAATTTGTAAGCATTTCATCCAGGTTTATGTGTGTCCTCAAAGGATACATTCAGATCAAGGTGCTTGCTTTCAAGGTCAGCTCATGACGGAGTTGCTGCAAGTCTATGGGATTCAGCAATCACGGACAATGCCCTACCATCCACAGGGAAATGGGGCCTGTGAACGGTTCAACCAAACCTTGCTTCAACTGCTGAGAACGCTGGAACAGAGGCAGAAGGAGCTTATGTAGGCCTACAACAATAGGGTCCATAGCACCACAGGATTCACTCCTTACGCGATGATGTTTGGTCGGCCTGGGCGAGAAATTGAAGAACTGTACCTGACAAGCCAGAATATCATACAGCCAGTGAGTGGGTCCAGGATCATCGCTGAAGGTTTGCGGGAAATCCACCGGATAGTAAAAGACCGTGTGCAGGATCATCCCCACCAAGATCGGGGGCCTGTGCACCTAGATGAGTTCCGGGTGGATGATAAGGTGCTAGTGCGAGTCACGTGTCCGGGAGATAAGTTGAGTGACAGGTGGGAGGATACGCCCTACACAGTAGTGGAAAGGGTATTCCCAGGGGGAAGTGTGTACACAGTGGTTCTTGAAGGGTACATTGGACCCCGTTACACAATGCACAAAAACTGGCTAAGGGGGTGTATGTCCGACACACCTGCCTGTCACCCTGAGACACCTGCCCCACCTACAGCGATTGCACCAAGTAATGTTGAATGTGACTGTTGGGATGACTTGGGGGTGGAACCCTCGGACTTGCAAAGTCCGATAGCGCACGATCCAGGTGTTCCACACACCGCCCCTGATGTTACTGTTCCACCAGATGCGGTGGACCCTCCATCGAACTCGGCAAGTACTGGTTTGCAGAGATCGAAGAGGAGCACAGCTGGTGTTCTCCAAATACGATATAATCCTGCGGAGTATGTGTTACATATGTGTTGTACGAAACCATTTGTCGGGGCGCCAAATTGTAAGTGGGGTGGATTGTAGCATGTTGGCATGTGTTTCTAGTAATGAGTTCATATTACTGATAGCATAAATTTATCCTGCAATGACTTAGTCCGGCCATTAGGGGTCAGCAAGAGACAAGTAAAGAAAAGCCCGGGGATCTGTGAAAAAGCCCGGGAATCTGAGATCCAGGAAGACCTCTGAGGGGACGAGACGTGTCTGATGTCCAGAGACAATTGGAGCTTGCAGAGACTTGAGCCGGATGGTGTGTCCAAGAAGAAACTGTGCCTTGTGAGTAACTGAGATATGTGACCAGTCACCAACTGTGTAGTTAGCTAGGGAAAGCTAGTTAGTAATCCCAGTAGTACTGAGAACTGCCCAGTGTATATCATTGCTGATGGACTGATCAGGCTTGATCCAGAGATTGCGAAAGATCTGGTATAACAAGACTTTGTGTACGTGGATACTACAAAGGAGCCCTGTTGTGAACTATACATTGAGACTGAGATCAATTCTGATTCCTGCCTGCGCCGGGATATGCTAGAGAACTTGGTATGAAGGAGAAGCTGATTAAACCTTGTGGCCAGAGATCAGGGTCTAATAAAAGGTTTAGTTTGTTAATTGCTTGTGTATATTAAATTAGAGAGATTTCTCTTTGCTCTTGTAGGAAGAGAAATTGTACACCGTATAGACAACGCGTTGGCTAAACATAGAGTGTTTATTAAGGGGAAAAACAAGGGTACCTGGATCCCATTGTATTAGTGTGGGAGGGGAGTGTAAGGTTATATTCCTGGGAGGACCACGTGCCACGTCCGCAGTAACTTCCTGGGTAGCCCCTGTACTGAATAAGGGTGGGAGCGGCATAGCCCAGGGGTAGTTTGGCTCATTCCTGCGAGATTGGCACTTGGGCTCTCTCGGGCTGCATAACTTGTATTTTGTATTCGTGGCTGTTGTGGCTCATACTTTGTAGGAAAGTACAACCCTTTTATTTGTTTGACAAGTATAAAGAAAGTTGATTTGCCACTACACTGAGGTCAGAGTCATTCATAGCATCGCCGTATCCCTCATACACATTCCACCAGCGTTCCGGACGTTACATCCCCAAGGATGAGTCAGACTAGTGCTAGTTCACAATTCTCTTCCTGATATATTGGCTGATTTCTTTAGACTTTCCCATGATGCTACACAAAGAAGCAGTGTTTCAGGTGTGCATTAAAATACATCCATAGGTGT
Source organism: Phyllobates terribilis (assembly GCF_046119375.1). Taxonomy (NCBI): domain Eukaryota; kingdom Metazoa; phylum Chordata; class Amphibia; order Anura; family Dendrobatidae; genus Phyllobates; species Phyllobates terribilis. The sequence goes on from NW_027362768.1 coordinate 315,700,309, forward strand.
GTGTCTAATTAACTCAGATGTTGCCAAAAAATCAGAAGCTTCCAAACACATGACATCATCATATGGGCAGTCCAGAATTGTTTAAAGGCATAGTAATCTGTGTATATAAACAATATAGTGTATGTAAACTTTTGACTTTGCAGTAATTAATAAAAATGCCTTAAAACATTTTCTCTCATTATTTTGGCATTTGGCAAATATTAAAAATTATAGTAATCCTAATTGACCTAAAACAGGAAAGGTTTATTCAGATTTCATGTCAGATATTGAGAAAAACATGCATATATAGTGTAAGTAAACTTCTGGTTTTAACTGTATCACTTATAACTTCATGGTGCACGTGTGTCATTACACGGCAGCCAATTCTGAACAAACTAAGCTGCAGTGTAAAGCATGTGTGAGTTACAGAGCAGCCCCCTGGACCACTAATGAGACTAGAGATGGATTTCAGACCACCCTGACTCCAGTCGACAACAATGCTGCAGTCATGAATGATAGCGCTGTCCTAATGGAGTAACGCTGGGGTGTCCTCTCCTCTAGGACTGTAGTGACGTGTGTTGAGCACAATGGATGAATTCCAATGTGAAATATCAGCCAACACTTCTGATTAAGAATCCTGCTCCTCTGTTGGAGGCTTTTATGACCAGTACATTTTCAGATGTCAGTCTAATCTATTCATTTTTATTTTTGCTCTGGGGATTGAACATTATGATAAAGAATGTGACTGGGCAGATAAACCAGACCACAGATCAGTGGTCAGAGCATTCACAGGACAGTGTCACAGGAAGCGCAATTTACAAAAATATTGTTCCAAAACTCCTGCAGATTCTGGTGTGGAGAGAACTGACATATTTGCTGCTCGCCTTCTTCTCTACCATGTATGTGGAACCCGTCAGCTCTGCACACACAGTGAGGAGATTATCCCGACCTTTACAGCAGGCCATACATCTATAATATAACCGGAGATGCATCCCTCTGTCTGAAGCCGTTATAGACTGCGCAAACGCGACACACCAGTCTGGCTCCAGACAGAAGATCGCATGGAGCCGTTACAAGTAAGAAGAGTGTATGGTGCCAGAGACACTGAATGCATACCGCGATCTCCGGCGCCACACTTACATACTTACCTGACTGGGAGGAGCGTTGCCGCGGAGCCTCTCTTCTCACCGAAGACCGGGGCAGGAGTGAGGCGTCGGAATCAGCGCATGCACCTAGCGCTATCCGGCACCATTTTACTGAAGACACGTTTGCAGTGTGTCTTCAGCAAAATGGCGCCGGACAGCGCGGTATGGGCACGCGTGTACTCGGGCGCCGCACTCCTCCTCTGGCCTCCGGCAGAACGGGACACAGCACTGGAGCACAGGGATGAACGGTGAGTATAACTGTTTATTTTTTTTGTATGTGTGCAGCGTGATAGGGATGAGGGGTGCCATACATACCAGGATTGGGGAGTGAGGGGACCACACATAGCAGGGGGGGGCATGCATACCAGGATAGGGATGAGGGGTACCATGTATACTAGGATAGGGATGAGGGGTACCATGCATACCAGGATAGGGATGAGGGGTACCATACATACCAGGATAGGGATGAGGGGTACCATACATACCAGAATCAGGATGAGGGGTACCGTATATACCAGGATGAGGGATGGGGTGCCATGCATACCAGGATTGGGGATGAGGAAGCCATGCATACCAGGATGAGGGATTGAGTACCATGCATACCAGGATTGGGGGATGAGGGGTGCAATGCATACCAGGATTGGGATGAGGGGTGCCATATATACCAGGATGAGAGTTGGGGTGCCATGCATACCAGGATTGGGATGAGGGGTGCCATGCATACCAGGATTGGGGATGAGGGGTGCCATGCATACCAGGATTGGGGATGAAAGGTGCCATGCATACCAGGATTGGGGATGAGGGGGCCATGCATACAAGAATGAGGGATCGGTTGCCATGCATGCCAGGATTGGGATGAGGGGTGCAATGCGTACCAGGATTGGGAATGAGGGGTGCAATGCGTACCAGGATTGGGGATGTGGGGTGCCATGCGTACCAGGATTGGGGATGAGGGGTGCCACGCGTACCAGGAATGGGGATGAGGGGTGCCATACGTACAAAAATTGGGGATGACGGGTGCCATGCGTACCAAGATTGAGGATGAGGGTTGCCATGCGAACCAGGATTGGGGATGAGGGGTGCCATGCATACTAGGATTGGGGATGAGGGGTACCATGCATACCAGGATGAGGGATGGGGAGCCATGCATACCAGGATTCCGATGAGGGGCCATGCATACCAGGATAGGTATGAGGGATACCATGTATACCAGGATAGGGATGAGGGGTACCATGCATACCAGGATAGGGATGAGGGGTACCATACATACCAGGATTGGGGGATGAGGGGTGCCATGCATACCAGGATTGGGATGAGGGGTGCCACATATACCAGGATGAGAGATGGGATGCCATGCATACCAGGATTGGGGATGAGGGATGCCATGCATACCACGATTGGGAATGAGGGGTGCAATGCTTACCAGGATTGGGAATGAGGGGTGCCATGTGTACCAGGATTGGGGATGAGGGGTGCCATGCGTACCAGGAATGGGGATGAGGGGTGCCATACGTACAAAACTGGGGATGATGGGTGCCATGCCTACCAAGATTGAGGATGAGGATTGCCATGCATACCAGGATTGGGGATGAGGGGTGCAATGCATTCCAGGATTGGGGATGAGGGGTGCCATGCATACCAGGATTGGGGATGGGGTGTCATGCATACCAGGATTGGGAATGAGGAGTACCATGCATACCAGGATGAGGGATGGGATGCCATGCATACCAGGATAGGGATGTGGGGGGGCCATGCATACCAGGATAGGGATGAGGGGCCATGCATACCAGGATAGGGATGAGGGGTACCATGTATACCAGGATAGGGATGAGGGGTACCATGCATACCAGGATAGGGATGAGGGGTACCATACATACCAGTATGGGGGTTGAGGGGTGCCATGCAAACCAGGATGAGGGATGGGGTGCCATGCATACCAGGATTGGGGATGAGGAAGCCATGCATACCAGGATGAGGGATTGGGCGCCATGCATACCGAGATTGGGAAATGAGGAAGCCATGCATACCAGGATGAGGGATTGAGTACCATGCATACCAGGATTGGGGGATGAGGGGTGCCATGCATACCAGGATTGGGGATGAAAGGTGCCATGCATACCAGGATTGGGGATGAGGGGGCCATGCATACAAGAATGAGGGATCGGGTGCCATGCATGCCAGGATTGGGATGAGGGGTGCAATGCGTACCAGGATTGGGAATGAGGGGTGCAATGCCTACCAGGATTGGGGATGAGGGGTGCCATGCGTACCAGGATTGGGGATGAGGGGTGCCACGCGTACCAGGAATGGGGATGAGGGGTGCCATACGCACAAAAATTGGGGATGACGGGTGCCATGCGTACCAAGATTGAGGATGAGGGTTGCCATGCGTACCAAGATTGGGGATGAGGGGTGCCATGCATACTAGGATTGGGGATGAGGGGTACCATGCATACCAGGATGAGGGATGGGGTGCCATGCATACCAGGATGAGGGATGGGATGCCATGCATATCAGGATAAGGATGTGGGGAAGCCATGCATACCAGGATTCCGATGAGGGGCCATGCATACCAGGATAGGTATGAGGGATACCATGTATACCAGGATAGGGATGAGGGGTACCATGCATACCAGGATAGGGATGAGGGGTACCATACATACCAGGATTGGGGGATGAGGGGTGCCATGCATACCAGGATTGGGATGAGGGGTGCCACATATACCAGGATGAGAGATGGGGTGCCATGCATACCAGGATTGGGGATGAGGGATGCCATGCATACCAGGATTGGGGATGAGAGGTGCCATGCATACCAGGATTGGGGATGAGGGGGCCATGCATACAAGAATGAGGGATGGGGTGCCATGCATGCCAGGATTGGGAATGAGGGGTGCAATGCGTACCAGGATTGGGGATGAGGGGTGCCATGCGTACCAGGATTGGGGATGAGGGGTGCCATGCGTACCAGGAATGGGGATGAGGGGTGCCATACGTACAAAGATTGGGGATGACGGGTGCCATGCGTACCAAGATTGAGTATGAGGATTGCCATGCATACCAGGAATGGGGATGAGGGGTGCAATGCATACCAGGATTGGGGATGAGGGCTGCCATGCATGCCAGGATTGGGGATGGGGTGTCATGCATACCAGGATTGGGAATGAGGAGTACCATGCATACTAGGATGAGGGATGGGATGCCATGCATACCAGGATAGGGATGTGGGGGGGCCATGCATACCAGGATAGGGATGAGGGGCCATGCATACCAGGATAGGGATGAGGGGTACCATGTATACCAGGATAGGGATGAGGGGTACCATGCATACCCAGATAGGGATGAGGGGTACCATACATACCAGTATTGGGGTTGAGGGGTGCCATGCAAACCAGGATGAGGGATGGGGTGCCATGCATACCAGGATTGGGAATGAGGGGGGCCATGCATACCAGGATGCGGATGAGGGCCATGCATACCAGGATAGGAATGAGGGGTACCATGTACAGTACAGACCAAAAGTTTGGACACACCTTCTCATTTAAAGATTTTTCTGTATTTTCAAGACTTTGAAATTTGTACTTACACACTGAAGGCATCAAAACTATGAATTAACACATGTGGAATTATATACTTAACAAAAAATTGTGAAACAACTGAAAATATGTCTTATATTCTAGGTTCTTCAAAGTAGCCACCTTTTGCTTTGATGACTGCTTTGCACACTCTTGGCGAGCTTCAAGAGGTAGTCACCGGAAATGGTCTTCCAACAATCTTGAAGGAGTTCCCAGAGATGCTTAGCACTTGTTGGCCCTTTTGCCTTCACTCTGCGGTCCAACTCACCCCAAACCATCTTGATTGGGTTCAGGTCTAGTGACTGTGGAGGCCAGGTCATCTGGCGTAGCACCAGGGGCGTACATAGAAATCATGGGGCCCCATAGCAAAAGTCCAAACTGGGCCCCCCTTCCCCGTAAAAAAAAATCTGCAACGTAACTGGAATCACAGTGTATAGGCGCAGTCACAAAAGGACATAGCTATCTACTTTGGAAGACAGGGAAATGGACATGTCTTGTAGCATATACATAGTAAATGTGCCCTTACTGAAGCCTTTTTATTGTTCTCAACCCTTTTATCGCCGTATAGATTTAAATACCCCCAAAAAAGCATCCAACACACTGTATGATAACCCCTACAGTAAATTCCCCTACTGTAACCCTCACATGCACTGTATGATGACTCCATAGTCCCCCCAGCAAAGTATGATGTCCACACAACCACCCACACAATATGATAGCTCTGACAGCATCCAAACACAGTATGATGGTCCACACACACTCCCCATAGCAACCCCCCCTAACACAGTATGAAGGTCCCCGCAAAGTATGATGATCCCCACAGACCCACATTGTATGATGATCCTCACACAGTTTGATGGCCCCATAGCCCCTCCACAGGACCTCCAAACATTATGATGAAGGTACCCACAGTATGATGGTCAGCACATTTCCCCCTCACACAGTAAGCAGCACAGTGGCTCAGTGGTTAGCACTGCAGCCTTGCAGCTCTGGGGTACTGGGTTCAAATCCCACCAAGGACATCATCTGCAATGAGTTTGTATGTTCTCCCTGTGTTTGTGTGGGTTTCATCCGGGTTCTCTAGTTTCCTTCCACACTCCAAGACATACTGATAGGGAATGTAAATTGTCAGCCCCAATGGGGACAGTGCTGATAATGTCTGTGAAGTGCTGTGGAATTAATGGCACTATATAAGTGAGTAAAATAAATATATACTGTATTTTGCGGATTATAAGACGCACCCCAAATTTTGGGGTGCAGAATAGGAAAAAATATTTGTTGTTTATTTTTAAATAAAATGGTGTGCCTTATAATCCTTTTTACCTGGGGGCAATGGTAGTGGAGGGGGGGTCACAGGAGCCAGGCTCACACATACCGGAGACTGGCGGGAGAGGAGGCTACGGCAGGAGACGGGCGATGCTGCGGCCCCACCCTCAGAGGAAATGTCAGTGATTCAAGGCGGTGGTGGTGGCAGCGGGAGCTAGGCGAGTTCAGCGAGGCGATGCTGCGGCCCTGTCCTCAGAAGTCGGCGGTGAGCGGAGGCAAGGTTCCCTATCCTGTACATAGCCCTGCGCTGTGCTTTTGTAAAATGGCCGCCGGAGCATGCGCAGATCGAGATCTCTAGAGAACTCGGCCAGCTCCCGCCGCCACCACCACCACCTTGAATCACTGACATTTCTTCTGAGGGCGGGGCCGAAGAATCGCCCCGCTACTGCCGCAGCCGCCGCCAACCTCCTGTGTTTGGAAACCCTATCCGACACCGCCCCCCAAGTAACCATAACTTTTCATTATAAGACGCACACCCTTTTTCCTCCCAAATTTTGGCGGAAAAAGTGTGTCTTATAATCCGAAAAATACAGTGAGTAAAATAAAATAAATAAATAATATTGGCCCCCATAGTAGTCCCCACCACAATATGATGGTTGCCACAAGCCCCCCACATCATATGATGACCCCCTTTCAGTAGTCCCCATCACAGTATAAGACCCCACAGACCCTTACAAGTCCTGACTAGGAGAGCATGAGCTGCCGTGCAGATAAATGTGTGTAAAGCAGTAATTTATACAATTTATTAATGTTCAGCTCTAATCCCCTCTGGTCCCAGAAGTTCCTCCTCAAGCCTTTTGGTGACCGACACAGGACAGTGTGACAGTAGCTCTAGCTCGGTGTGAAGGAGGCTTTCTGACTCTCTTTGTGCACAATCACAGCCCTCCTCACCATAAACCTGTAAATAGTTAGCAGAATTCTATTTACGACCCCTCCCCCTGCCTTAACACCCGCACATCCAACAATCAGCATGCAGGTGGAAACTCATCTGACTGAGTCATTTCACACAGAGAGCCCAGCGCTGCCCTGCTAACCTGCAGTGTCAGCTGAGTGTCACCCCGGCCTCCAGGACGCTCCCTCTGTCTCCATTAGCCAGGCTCCAATGATCACCACGCTCCGGGTGCTCAGCTCCTCTCTGCTGTGCACGCAGCGCAGTGATCTAGAGGGGCGTGTCTATGGAGAGAGCAGCCGGCTCTGGGCCCCCTGAACGCTGGGGCCCCATAGCAGTCGCGTGGTCTGCCTCTATGGGCGGTACGCCACTGCGTAGCACCCCATCCCTCTCCTTCTTGGTCAAATAGCCCTTACACAGCCTGGAGGTGTGTTTGGGGTCATTGTCCAGTTGAAAAATAAATGATGGTCCAAATAAACGCAAACAGGATGGAATAGCATGCCACTGCAAGATTCTGTGGTAGCCATGCTGGTTCAGTCTGCCTTCAATTTTGAATAAATCCCCAACAGTGTCACCAGCAAAGCACCCCCACACCATCACACCTCCTCCTCCATGCTTCACGGTGGGAACCAGGCATGTAGAGTCCATCCGTTCACCTTTTCTATGTCGCACAAAGACATGGTGGTTGGAACCAAAGATCTCAAATTTGGACTCATCAGACCAAAGCACAGATTTCCACTGGTCTAATGTCCATTCCTTGTGTTCTTAAGCCCAAACAAGTCTCTTCTGCTTGTTCCCTGTCCTTAGCAGTGGTTTTCTAGCAGCTATTTTACCATGAAGGCCTGCAGCACAAAGTCTCCTCTTAACAGTTGTTGTAGAGATGTGTCTGCTGCTAGAACTGTGTGGCATTGACCTGGTCTCTAATCTGAGCTGCTGTTAACCTGCGATTTCTGAGGCTGGTGACTCGGATAAACTTATCCTCAGAAGTAGAGGTGACTCTTGGTCTTCCTTTCCTGGGGCGGTCCTCATGTGAGCCAGTTTCTTTGAAGCGCTTGATGGTTTTTGCAACTGCACTTGGTGACACATTCAAAGTTTGCCCAATTTTTCGTACTGACTGACCTTCATTTCTTAAAGTAATGATGGGCACTCGTTTTTCTTTACTTAGCTGCTTTTTTCTTGCCATACTACAAATTCTAACAGTCTATTCAGTAGGACTATCAGCTGTGTATCCACCTGACTTCTGCACAACACAACTGATGGTCCCAACCCCATTTATAAGGCAAGAAATCCCACTTATTAAACCTGACAGGGCACACCTGTGAAGTGAAAACCATTTCCGGTGACTACCTCTTGAAGCTCATCAAGAGAATGCAAAGAGTGTGCAAAGCAGTTATCAAAGTAAAGGTGGCTACTTTGAAGAACCTAGAATATAAGACATATTTTCACTTGTTTCACACTTTTTTGTTAAGCATATAATTCCACATGTGTTAATTCATAGTTTTGATACCTTCAGTGTGAAAGTACAATTTTGAAAGTCATGAAAATACAGAAAAATCTTTCAATGAGAAGATGTGTCCAAACTTTTGGTCTGTACTGTATACCAGGATAAGGATGAGGGGTACCATGCATACCAGGATGAGGGATGGGGTGCCATGCATACCAGAATAGGGATGAGGGGTACCATGCATACCAGGATGAGGGGTACCATACATACCAGGATAGGGATGAGGAGTGTCATGCATACCAGGATGGGGGTGAAGGGCCCATGCATACCAGGATAAGGCTGAAAGGGCCATTCATACCAGGATTGGGTATGAGAGACCATGCATACCAGGATGAGGGGTGCCATGCATACCAGGATTGGGGGTGAGGGGTGCCATGCATACCGGGATTGGGGGTGAAGGGTGCCATGCATACGAGGATGTGGATAAAGGGTGTCATGCATACCAGGATAGGGATGAGGGGTGTTATGCATACCAGGATATGGATGAGGGGTGCCATGCATACCAGGATAGGGATGAGGGGTGCCATGCATACCAGGATAGGGATGAGGTGTGATAGGCATACCAGGATAGGATGGGGGCAGCACATAACAGCATGGGATAACAGGATTGGGGAGCACAAATACCAGGATGGGGGCAGCACAAATACCAGGATGTTGGCAGCACATACCAATAAAAATGCTCGCTACCCGGGCGTAGAATGGGTTCAATAGCTAGTATTGTATAAAGCCGGCAGCCATCACTCCTAACTCCTCCTAACACATGCATGTTCCATTTGGCTGAGCATGTGTGTGCTCATATCTGAGAAAAAGCATGAAGACCCCTAAACACATTAGTGCAAAGTCAGCTGAACCCGCCAATTTACTATATCTAACGTGTATTGTGGGTCTCTCAACCCATGACAAACTGCAACGTCCCATACTTTTGTTTTAAGCTTTTGCTTTGAGATAAGTCGTCCTTAGAAGGGCCTGGCAGTCAACTACTCCTCTTTCTCCTTAAAAACTGCACGCCTATTTAGGCAGAACCACCTACATGTGTATAGGGAGGACAGGCAAGATGGCTGACTGCCCTTCCTGCATTATACAAACATGACTTATTTGTGTAGGCTCTGCTGTTTATGATTTTTGTAGGACTTTTACTGTTCCAATCAAAATTTTTGAACCCCCAATAAAAATTAGGTTTCTTTGCAAAATTCACAAAGTTTCTGCTGTTTCCAATAAACCAATCAAACAAGAACAGTGTAAATGAGGCAAAATAAATAATATAACATCACTACTGCATAAGAGGCCACTAATAATGGAGATTATACAGAAACTTTTATAGATTGTTCTTCTTTTTATTTTTCCATAAATGATGTTATTATCATGGAAGGTGATGGAGCAGATGATGATGATGACTCCACTCCTCAGGCCTCGGCTTGCACTTGTGCTGTTTTTAGAAATCCAGGTCTGCATCACACATGACGGAGAGGTGAAGAGCAGGAATGTTTTCCTGAATCCCTCTAGGATGTTCATCCTACAACACTGCGTTCAACCATATGGCCTTCTTTCTGTCCATGTCCAGGCAGGTGAAGGAGCAGCCGCTTCCTTCTGTCTATCCATGTCCAGGTGGGTGAAGGAGCAGCCGCTTCCTTCAGTATATCCATATCCGATTAATGAAGGAGCAGCCGCTTCCTTCTGTCTGTCCTTTTCCACCACATTGTAGATGAGTCGTCCAGATGGTGACATAGCAAGTATGACTGGAAGAATTCCTCCAATTTCAGCCAATAATTACTTACTATGTTGATCCAGAGGAAGGCGAAAAATAACCCCGAAGACTAGTTGTTGGATAATCCTCATATCAGGGGAAAAAAATTCCTTCCTGACCCCAAATATGGCGATCGGAATGAATCCCTGGATGGTTGGTGCTCTAATCTACTTGGATGTTATGTGGTGGAAGCTCGGTAGGTTTGTCAAAGTCCGGTTAATAAGAAAGTCCAGTGTAGTTGTATCATCCGATTAAAGGTTCATTCCTAGATGTTGCTGGAATGGGGCTGATTTCTCTCAGCCTAATACTCCTGTAAGAAGAGAAATATACACGTCTGAGAATCAGCCCCTCACATACAGTATATACTGTATACAGGGGGTGTAAGAATAAGGTGTATAGTGTGTATGTGTGTTACTGGGCAGTGATATAGATGTCCCTATATGATATACTTACAGAAGTCCCATGGGAATGGTGGATCGGCTGTGCCGGATTCCACTTTGCTCCAGTCTATGGAGTTGAAGAACGGATGGGATCTGATGGACGATATAATAGCCAATCGAGAGAATGGAATTTTGCAGAGGAGCTGGAAAATGAAAGAGACCATTAGTCATGATATTATGTATTATTAGTAGCAAGTTATTACACAATGTCTATGAACTGTCCACATCTTATGTTCATATCTTCTTATCACCCTCCATCATCCTGTCTTCATCTGATCCTACTCACCCCTTCCATGATATCGATGGCATCAGGGCAGATGCTTGGTGGATAACAAGGAACATCATTCTGCAGTGATTCGCAATATTCCTCTTTTGAGCCGAGGCTATAGAACGGCTGATCACCTACAATCATCGTAAATAGTAGGGCGCCAAAGGAAAATGAGTCCACCTGATAGTTGTGGTCTTCTCCATACATTATCTGTGGGAACATGAGACAGGAAATGAGCTGAATACACTAGTGAGGGGATTTACCCACAGGCCATGAGGACCGATCTGTGATTAGATATGAGCAGGATACATAGGCATCAGAGTATTACTCAGTCCTATCAGCATCAATCAGACGGAGGTTCCTTACCTCTGGCGCAGCGTAACCAATAGAGCCTACTAATTCATTAAATGTTTCCTTCTCAAACACTTTTATTGCTGATGAGCCAAAGTCAGCGATTTTGATGTGTCCGATGTCATCTAGGAGAATGTTCTCAGGCTTCAGGTCACTGCAGGAAAAAGAGCAGATACTGATTGTGAGGAGGATAATTCATAAAAAGAACGTAATACAATAGATATGTAAGGAAGGAGACAACAGGGAGTCAGAGGTGATATATTTATGTCTGTAGCTGAACTGATTACCGATGTATGATGCCTTTTTCATGAAGATATTGGATTCCGCAGACCATCTCTGCTGCAAAGAGCCTATGGAGAAGAAAGTAGAGGATCAGTGGTTACACACACAATCATACAGAGAGCATGAGGAGATCACACACCTGTCCCATGCACATGCACATCTTCATTTTCTCCTGTTGTCATTGTCCATTGCTGGGATTACAATGTACGGGCAAAAGATTATTAGGATTCAGTTATAAGACATTTACCTTGTTGCCTTTATATCATAAGGCATTGATTTTTCCATGTGATCAAACAGGTCTCCTCCAGCCATGTAGTCCATCGCTATGATGTATTGATTAGGTGTCTCCATAAATCCCCGCAGAGAGGTTAGGAAACGGCACCCAGTGGCCCTTTTCAGGACTTCTATCTCAGTAATGACTTTGTCCTCAGCACGACGACTCTGGTCCATGATTTTGACAGCCAGCAGTTCTTCACTGATCGGATCTGATGCCAAGATGACCTGAAGGAAAATCACAACAGATCAGACCAAACTCTGTCATCCCACAGGAATCAGTCTAATGCAGAGCTGGATAATGTGCGTCTCACGGACCGAGACAGCAAAAAGGCTGTCCCAATGCCACCGCTATCCGCACATCCTCAGTATGCAGACACAGGTAAATACATTGGTGGAAGAGGGGCTGCCAACTACTTCTTCCACCAATCAGCATGTGAGACAGCAGACGTGATGACTTCATTACATCGTGTCTGCTGTATGGAAAGTCAGTTCACCGGAGACAGGAGCAAAGTGTTGGGGGAACGGGACCGAGGTGAGTATGTGCTGGTTTCTTTTTTTCCCCCATATATGTATGAGATGTTTGCATGTATATAGGAGGCCATGAGGGGCTCATACTGTATGTAGGAGGCAATGTGAGGGCTCATACTGTAAATAGTAGGCAATGTGGCGGCTTATACTGTATATAGGAGGCAATGTGGGGGCTCATACTGTATATAAGAGACAATGTTGGGGCTCATACTGTATATAAGAGGCAATGTGGGGGCTCATACTGTAAATAGGAGGCAATGTGGGGGCTCATACTGTAAATTTGAGGCAATGTGAGGGTTCATACCTTAAATAGGAGGCAATGTGGGGGCTCATACTGTAAATAGGAGGCAATGTGGGGGCTTATACTGTATATAGGATGCAATGTGGGGGCTCATACTGTATGTAGGAGGCGATGTGGGAGTTCAAACTGTATATAAGAGGCAATGTGGAGGCTCATACTGTATATAAGAGACAATGTGGAGCTCATACTGTATATAGGGGACAATGTGGAGGTTCATACTGTATAAAGAGAGGTAATGTGGGGCTCATATTTTATATAGGGTCTATGTGAGGGCTCATATTGTATATAAAGAGGCTATGTGGGGGCTCGCTCTGCATATAGAGAGGCTATGTGGAGGCTTAAGCTATATACAGGTGGCTATGTGGGGGCTCATACTTTAAGGGGCAATTTTGGGGCTCATACTGTATATAGAGGACTGTGTGTGGGCTCATACTGTATATAGAGAAGCTATGTGGGGGCTTACACTTTATGTAGGAAGTTGTGTGGGAGTTCATACTGTAAATAGGGCGCTGTTATTGGGCTCATACGGTATATAGGGGGTGTCAGCAATACGTAATTTTGCTCAATTTAAGTGATAATATAAAATACTAATTATAATTGTAATAAATATGTTAATTTTAATATTGAGCAGAATAGATTGGGGAACACGGAAGAGTAGAAATTCACACTTACTTTTCCGAAGCCTCCCTCTCCAAGATCTTCATGGAAATTGAGATTGGAAAGGTCAATATGATTTTCTGTGCCGACCAATTCTCTAAAGGGTAAAATACGGAAACTGGCTTCATCAAGGTCTTGTACTGGCATGACCGCTGTGCCGGAGGGTGTCTCAACGCTTCCATCTGCTGAGATGATAAAAGAGTTATTGATAAATATAAATACATTACATTTTTAATCAAATTTCTGTAATTAAGCTGAAAATGTCTGACATTTGTGCCCTGATTCATCCAAACTGTCGAATGTAGAAAAATTGTCCTGTTGCCCATAGCAACCAATCACAGCTCAGATTCCATTTTTTCACATTCTATGGAACAGTGAAAGCTGCATTGTGATGGGTTGCTGTGGCAACAAGGAAAGTATTTCTGCAATTTTGATAATCAAGGCCTGTCAACCCCCAGTCTATTATACTAAACTGTTTCATTCTTACCTGGAGCATCTTTATCCAGTGATGTGTGTGGTGGGGAAACAATCAGGTGTTTGGTCTCTGGGATGGAGATGTTCTCATCTGGTGACCTGGCCCTTTGTAATGCACCATTCCCATTGACAATGGGTTTGGCATAGAAAAGACGTCTCCTACATTGGACAACCCAGTCTCTGTTGTTTCTGATTCTCTTCTGGGCTGCCGCTCTTTGTAGGTTTTGAGTCTCTTGGCTTTCAGAACTGGAGAATGAGACATGTCTGGGTCTTCCTTGGCCAACCTCTTCCAGCTCTAATTCTACGCTGATGATATTTCTTCGCTTATTGAGGATGGCATCTTTGTTCCTCCTCCTAATTTCAGGGACAAGTTCTCCGATTTTTTTTATGGAGATAAGAATGGCCCTGTGAAGTTGATTATCTGCGGAGTCTGCAGAGTCAGATTCCATGAGGTTCTCCATTTTCCTTTTCTCTATAAGGATCTCGTGTCTCTTGATCTTTCTCATTTTCTCCAAATTCTGTCTTTTGGACGCCATTTCTGAGGCGTCAGTGTCCATGTCCAGTACTATAAAGTCTTTTCGCCCTAAAGCGAACAGTGGTTTTTGCTCTTCAGCAATTCCTCTCCTCTGTCTTAGAACCCGATCTCTTTGGGCTCTTCTCCTCTCTTCCTCCATTATAAAATTAGCTTTTGCTTTGTTTACAATGAAACGCATAGCAACTACCTCACCCTCGAAAGTCTGCAAGGCAGTGACTTCTCTTCGGCCGGAACACTGGGATATAGAAGGTGATGATGTCATCATACCAATTATGACATGTATTTAATTGTGATGTCATCAGACTAGGGTCCTGTTTTGCGTTCATGAGGTCTCAATGGAGACATTATACCAGGACTTTAGTTTGTATTTTTGTCATTAAATGAAGTAACACTTGTTAAATGGTGATCTTTTATCTCTATATTAGCAGAATCCTTCATTCTGTCTGTTTTTCTCCATATTCTTTTATTGTTTAATTCTGTCCAATTATTGTACATTTTGTCATCAGGTCCACAATCTCCATTTTGTGGGGTGTTCACATTTAGCGTTTAAGCTACAGTTTATCCTCCTGGACATTACAGGAGAGCTGTACCTTCCTATATAATGTATTTTTGAACTGTTGACTCCTTTTTGCATTATGTGTCATAGAAGTATCAGGTGGTCTTTGTCATTTTATTCTAGTTCCACCTTGTGACCAGGGCCGGCTTTAGACAAATTGTGGCCCTAGGAAAAATTCAAAGTGGGGCCCCAGATTCTGAAATACTGCGCTAACAACAGCACTACAGTCAATTCAGTGCATTGAAGTGAGTTTTGAGCTAATAACAATGTCTTTAAGCGCCAAGAAGCCACTCAGAAGAAAGACAAAAGGAGTAAAACATATCACAAGGTTGTGTTCTTTGCTGACTACAAGCAGTTAAGCCACTAAAAACACAGTTTCACAGGTTTCCTCACTCTAGTTGTAGCCTACAAAGAACACAGCTTTGTAATATGTTTTAATTCAGTACATGAAAAAAATAATATGTGGAAAATATGTAAATCAAAAAATATTATTACAACGTTGAATTTTGCATTGAAGGCTTATTTGTCACGCATGCACAATATCATGCAATGTCTTGTGAATACAGTCTTGTCATCTATATGCTTAGTCCGAACAATCATACGTGTGAGATCTTTTCATTACCGTCTGTAGATACTTAGAACTAAGTAAAGAAATAATAAAGTGCTGCTGAGACCAGCATAAATACAGCCATAGATATCATTTTACACTTTGCCAAACACAAATAATAAAAAATAACTTAACATCTCTTACAGGTTTAGTCAAAGGGATCCACAACTTAAATAACTAGAAAATGTTCAAGCAAATGGTTTCTAAAGGAGCCCTTACAGGTCTATGTAATAAAACTGGCAACATAGCGAATGCTTTCTAGAAGCGAACCTTTCTGGCTTTTTCTGAAGCAAAATCTTTAATTATTTTGGAGAAGTCCAGATTTCTGCAAATGTCCCGCTCAATTACAACCTCAGCTAGACCAATAAAGCGATCTTGTAACATTGATGACCTTAAATAATTTTTTATCACTTTGAAAAGTGAGAAACTTCTCTCGCCTGACGCTACGGTCACAGGAACACTCATTAGTACACACAACTCCACACTAAGATTTGGGTACAAATCCAATAGGTTTGTACAGTAAATGTAAGTAAGCATGTTCAATGGTGAATGGGAAACATCATCTGGGATGCTCCTAATTGCTGAACACATTTCAAAATTCAAGTCATTGAGATCAACATCACCCATTTCTTCTGAAGAGTGTTTGCAGCATTCTACAAGCCTCTGCTCATCTTTCACAGCTTCCATTTCCTCCTTCTTAAAAAGGAACCCAAAAAGGTGGTAAAAATCTTTCACCTGAGAAAATCTCTCAGTTATGACCACAAGTGTCGCATCAATCAAGGTTAAAGACAAAACCCTCTTCACCATTTCCTCGGGAGTGCTGGACGTTCATAATCAAACATTTTTCTTTTTTTTTGTTTTCTTTTTATTGGCAATGAAAACTCTACATCTGCTTCTTCAGCTATACTATTTGCAATATAATAACCTGATTCAAAACCATCTTCCCTGTAATCTTACAGAAAATGAAGTACAGATTCAGTTTCTTAAGAGTGTCCATGCCAACTTTTGTTTTCTGAAAGATCTTGCTTGCACCATTAATATGTTATAAGACATCATACCAGGCAACAATGCAAGTGATGCAAACTGACCAGAAGAAATGCCATTCTTGGCCTCCGCAGCTTTTTTTGATGCAGCATAGATGACAAGGTCTTCAAGCGCAGAACAAACTTCCCTTAGGTCGTAGCGAAGAACTTTTACACTGTAAATCCGACATTCCCAGCGAGGAGAAATAACTGTATAGCCCAAACATCAATGCTATGATGTGAGTGCGGAGGGAATCTTCCCACATTCACCAAATTATACCAGCTCTTAACAACCAGTATATATGACGCGCCCCCTGGGACATATTCCGTTTTGAGGGGAATACCCGGCACCGGATCAGATGGGGGGGGGTTGTAGTCTCCGAGCGGCTGTGACCCGGTCCCGTGCCCAGGGCGTCAAGCTCAGGGTTATGTGGCAGTCTTTACTGATGTTATTAAAGTTCGTTGTGTCGACTACGCCACCCGTTGTGATGCGGTCACTGTGGCCGCCGCTGCTGCAGGGTCCGCTGAGGCTGATGGTGGGTGCGCAGCTTGGTGGGATAACCCCCAACGGGAGGGGTATAGCCTCAGAGGGGACAGGCGCAGAGGATGGGGGTTGTGGTGGTGCGGTGCAGCCGGTAATGATGACAGACTCGGGTTGTGCAGTTAAGGGTCTTTACTTACTGCAGATGTTCCTGGTCACTCTAGCTCCAAGTGACCTCCCGAGCCGTGCTGCGTCCACCAGGTCCTGGATCCGGCCAACCCCCAAACAAGTCCGGAGCGTGGCCCTGAGCTCTCCCTCTGTCCTTCCTTCAGCCGTCCCCACCAGTGATTCACCTAAATCCAGCTCCCTCGGGCCTTCTGTTGGGCAACCTTTGGCCTCAGGTTCCCTGACCCTCCATGTGGTGTGCCTTCAGGGTGAATGTAGTGGGTGACCGTGACAGACTCTGCCCACGGTCTCCGGTCTCTGGCTGGGGAATGTCTTTACCCCCACCAGCTTGGGTTCCGGTACCCTTCTGCTGACTCCTCACCCGGTGTTCTTATTTGGGTTCTTGGGTCCCTTCTTTGTCCCCCCTCTGGGTCTCCTTCTTTACTCCACTCTCTCTCCAGGGCTGTTGTTTCTTTCTGCAGGCTTGTCCTCTGCATCTGACTTACTCTCTGCGTCTGACCCTGATCTTTGATGGTGCCCACCTTATATACACCCTCTATGTGTGAGCTCAGGTGACCAGCACCCAATGAGCTCCTATCACTACCCAGACTGCTCCCCCTATCTGCCCCTACACTACATGGGATGTTCCTCCCCCCTCCCACTCCAGCCAGGAACAGGCTCGGTCGCACCTGCACATTTCTAAGTGGGAGTGCCGTCGGCCTGCTCCTCTGGAATGGGATGTATGTAGTGCATGCAGTCTATCTGAGCTCAGTTCCACACTCCTTCCTTACCCGGGAGTGGAATATCACACCTCTGGGTTGAGGTGCAATACCCCTGTAGCAGCCGAATCCTCAGGGTGCTACATTCCCCCCTGGTAAATCACAGCACGTCCTCGGGCTGCAAAGACAAAAACACCAAAACATACAAATTTTTATAAACATATAAAACACATAAAACATATATATATAAAACTTTCTCGTCGTCTTTTTCTTTCTTCCTCCTCTGGTCACCGTGCAACTCGTGACCAGGTAAAGTGCGACAGTCTTTTGAAAAACAGTTTCTCATATAAAACCGGTAGGGGGCGCTTTAGGAAGCGCAACTATGTACAGGGAAATTTTGGCCGTTCTCAGTCCCCGGCCAGGTAAAGGGAAAGGGATGGCTGCTCACAGTCCTCAGCCTGGTATGGAAGGGGTCACACAGGTAAACAGTTCACTGGTCCCAACGGGGACTAAACTTTAAAGCAGCCACGGTTACTTGGGTACCCCGACGGGTAACTATATACAGTTTTTCTTTACTACTGTTCTTAATCGTAGTACCTCCTAGCCTTGAACCCGTCCGGGTCTTCTGGCTCTTCCTCCCTACACCGCAACTCCTCCTCTGTCAGGCGATGCACGTGGAGGGCGTAAGGTCCCTTGGCACACTCGTGCCGGGTGAACGTTACCTCGTCACCGACGTAGAGGTCACGGCCTTTGTGACCCTCTGGCAGGTGAGACTCGACATCCCGTCGGGTAACGAAGACGTCACCCATGGTGTTCTGGTCCTTTATGAAGCCCCACCCATGCTGCGCATTAAACTTTATTACCGTCCCGATGGTACGGGGACGATCTGCTGCACGGGGGTCCCTTCTGGTCCGGCTCTTTTGCTCCGCGCTGCGGGTCCGGGCCCATTGCTCTCTGGCCCGCCTCTCCTCCCGCTCTCTCTTGAACTCTGCCAGCTGTTGACGGCAACACTCGGTACGCTCTGCTGCAGCTGCCCGAGTCTCTCCGGTGAACCCCATCAAATCTTCTCCCGTGGGGTCCCACACGAACTGGGCTTCCTCGAGTGGAGGCGAGACCCGAGTCACGGGCTTTGGAGCCGGGATCAGGGGCTCACACAAGGGCCCTAGTCTTTGCTGCCGCTCTAGCTCAGGGTACCCTTCGGGCCAGATGAAGGGCCGCCCGTCCGGCCATGTGAGCTGGCCGAAGAGGTCCTCCCCCAGGTGTGGCACCCTTGGTATTACGGGCGCGGGCGCGGTGGTGATGGCGCCCGGGTTGCCCAGGCCTTGCGGCCAGGCCTGGGGCACCTGGAAGGTGAAGGGCACCGTTAGGACGGCGGCGCCCTGGGTTACCTGGCCTTGCGACCAGGCCGGAGGCTCCGCGGAGGTAGATGGCTCTGCTTTGGATGCGGCGCCCGGAAACGCTAGGCCCTGTGACCAGGCCGGAGGCTCTTCTTCCTGCGCCACGCTCCGGGTCACGACGCGTGACGTCACTGGGGTCGCGACGGCGGCTTCCGGTCGGGGCCTAGTCGGTGGCGGTGTCATGGCGGTCTCGGGTACGGCAGGGGGACTTTCGGGCTCTGCGACGGGGAGCTGGGGCAGGTGGGTGGTCTTCCGGTATGGGGTATAGGCATCCCCCTTACCTGCTGCCATACGTCTCGCTCCCTCTTCTGCGCCGTCTCCGGCCTTGGGTCCTCCCGCGTCATCCGCAGAGGTAGTCGGTGTCTTCTTCCAAGGGAGCGGGTTCCGTGGGCGGATTCCAGCTTGCTGGGCCATCTCCCGGCCCCACTCCGCCAGGATCTCCCTCTGCACTCGGGCCATCCTTCCCGCGAGGCCCTCCAGGGCACTCCGCGCGCACTCCCGATCTCGGGGAAGCTGCGCCAGGATCTCCGCTAAGCCTAGCGGGGTTGTTGACTCTAGCAGGCTCCTGACCATCGGGTCGGTGCTGCTCTGCTCTTCTTCCGGCAGGCTCCTGGCCAGCGGGCCGGTGCTGCTCTGCTCTGCTCCTTCTTCCTTCTGCAGGCTCCTGGCCAGCGGGCCGGTGCTGCTCTGCTGCCGCTCCATTCCCGGGTCTACTCTTTCTCTCCTCGACTCCGGGTGCTCTCGCTCTGGACACCTCGCCTCCGGGTGCGCTCGTTCTAGACTGCTCCAAGCGACACCCATCTTTTCTCTTCTCTTTCGTCTCCTCCCACTTCGAGGGCGGTCCCGGGGCAACTCGGTGACTGTCAGCTCCAGGGGTAGTTCTTTCACGCTGACAGACACCTCCAGCATCACAGTCTCTGTTGGTGGGGGCGGTTTCCACTTTTGGCGCCATTTTCTGTCCTGGCCCACGATGGGAGGTGGCCTCTTGCCCTCCTTTGGCACGCCCATAATGGCGTCCGCTGCTCTTCCAAGGCGGGAAATCTGCGGTTTTTGCGGGAAGCGTCGCCCAGTGGCGGGAAACTCTGCAGATGGCGGGAACAAGCTGGAAATGGCGGACAATCGGCGGGAAACGACTGGTGATGGAGTCCGATGGCGTGGACCCTCCGGAACCGGCGGGAGACTTCTTTCTGAGGTAAACTTGCACTTTTCTTCAGGCACGCAGTACCCGGGTGTTGCGGGCACGTAATCCTGCCGACTACGCCAAAGTTGACGCGCCCCCTGGGACATATTCCGTTTTGAGGGGAATACCCGGCACCGGATCAGATGGGGGGGGGTTGTAGTCTCCGAGCGGCTGTGACCCGGTCCCGTGCCCAGGGCGTCAAGCTCAGGGTTATGTGGCAGTCTTTACTGATGTTATTAAAGTTCGTTGTGTCGACTACGCCACCCGTTGTGATGCGGTCACTGTGGCCGCCGCTGCTGCAGGGTCCGCTGAGGCTGATGGTGGGTGCGCAGCTTGGTGGGATAACCCCCAACGGGAGGGGTATAGCCTCAGAGGGGACAGGCGCAGAGGATGGGGGTTGTGGTGGTGCGGTGCAGCCGGTAATGATGACAGACTCGGGTTGTGCAGTTAAGGGTCTTTACTTACTGCAGATGTTCCTGGTCACTCTAGCTCCAAGTGACCTCCCGAGCCGTGCTGCGTCCACCAGGTCCTGGATCCGGCCAACCCCCAAACAAGTCCGGAGCGTGGCCCTGAGCTCTCCCTCTGTCCTTCCTTCAGCCGTCCCCACCAGTGATTCACCTAAATCCAGCTCCCTCGGGCCTTCTGTTGGGCAACCTTTGGCCTCAGGTTCCCTGACCCTCCATGTGGTGTGCCTTCAGGGTGAATGTAGTGGGTGACCGTGACAGACTCTGCCCACGGTCTCCGGTCTCTGGCTGGGGAATGTCTTTACCCCCACCAGCTTGGGTTCCGGTACCCTTCTGCTGACTCCTCACCCGGTGTTCTTATTTGGGTTCTTGGGTCCCTTCTTTGTCCCCCCTCTGGGTCTCCTTCTTTACTCCACTCTCTCTCCAGGGCTGTTGTTTCTTTCTGCAGGCTTGTCCTCTGCATCTGACTTACTCTCTGCGTCTGACCCTGATCTTTGATGGTGCCCACCTTATATACACCCTCTATGTGTGAGCTCAGGTGACCAGCACCCAATGAGCTCCTATCACTACACAGACTGCTCCCCCTATCTGCCCCTACACTACATGGGATGTTCCTCCCCCCTCCCACTCCAGCCAGGAACAGGCTCGGTCGCACCTGCACATTTCTAAGTGGGAGTGCCGTCGGCCTGCTCCTCTGGAATGGGATGTATGTAGTGCATGCAGTCTATCTGAGCTCAGTTCCACACTCCTTCCTTACCCGGGAGTGGAATATCACACCTCTGGGTTGAGGTGCAATACCCCTGTAGCAGCCGAATCCTCAGGGTGCTACATATATAATGAGGAAACAGAGTTATGATGGCAAAAAAATACATATTTTATTTTATTAAAGACAAAATTCATATAGAAAAAAGACAACTGTAAATGTGCAAGGGACAGCAACAGGTGTGCAGCAAGTGGGTCCACAACCCAAAAGGAATGCCTAGTAAACATTGCAATTATAAAAGGCTGCAGACATGAATCATAAAGTGCAGCACAGGTAGGGCATAAAACCATACACCTATATTAGCTAAATGCCAATGATAAACGTGTCCATGACATCCGTATCAATTACCCCATAACTAGGCACGCTAATAAGGTGATGGTCTTACCAGTGGTAAGGGCTGTGGGTGAACTGGCAGCACAGTGGGCGTAGTGGAGTACCCCGACGCACGTTTCGAGGCATCCGCAGCCGCTTTCTCAAGGGGCGGTAGCAAAGAAATTTTACTCTGTGAATCCAACATTCCCAGCGAGTATCAGACAGTGATTTGATGGTCAGGTTGGTTACATTTTTCTTTGAAGTTGCACATTGCAGTGTTGATGAGCTGAAGAGCACATACATTTGCTGCAATACTCCAAAGAATGTGACAGAGAGAACAGATGATTTAGCAGCATCAATGATGACTACATTAAGAGTGTGGCTACTTCAGGGCATATACAATGCTCTTTTATTCATGGCCGATGTAAATACTTTTATGGCCAAAAATGACAAAAGTATTTTCGGACTGATACCTTTATTGGCTAACCAGAAAAAATATATATGCAAGCTTTCAGAGCTCAGAGGCTCCTTCTTCAGGCAGGATTGCAAATGAATTAATAAGACAAATGAATAAGGCATCATCCTTTACACCTCATGAACAAATGTCCTGCTGTAATATCTCTTAAATGTTGTGCCTCCTAAAACCAGGTGAGGAACAATCAGAGCAAGGTATAATAGAAACAATTCACCAATTCTGCATTTATCACCCACTCCTGGTTTTGGCTCCCACTCCTGAGAAAAAATACTGACCAAATACTGATAGTGGGGCCATAGCCTAACACTTGTTCTCCAATAGGCAAATAGCGCTCCGTCCTTCCCGAGTCTCGCCGTATGGCTAAGCAGTACTGTACAGTCACATATGGGGTATTTCTATGTTCAGCAGAAATTGTGGGACAAATTTTGGTGCCATTTTTACTGATTTTCCTTTATGAAATGTAAAATTTGGGGCTAAAACTAAATATTTCTGGAAAAAATGTAATTATTTTTCTTCACTGCCCAATGGTATAAAATTCTGTGACACCTTTGGTGTCATTATCACTGCATCCCTAGATGAATTCATTGAGAGGTGAAGTTTGTAAAATGGGTCACTTGAGGGAGGTTTTGCAAATTTTGTTGGAAAATTGAGAAATTGTTGATCAACTTTTAACCATTCTGACTTCCTAGCAAAAAAAAATATTTGAAAAACGATGGTGATGTAAAGTAGACATGTGGTAAATGTTAATTATTAACTATTTTGTCTGATATAACTATCTGGTTTAAGGGCATAAAAATTAAAAGTTTGAAAATTGTGAAATTTTCTCCAGAATTTCCCATATTTTCACAAATAAACACAAAAAATATCGCTCTAAATTTACCACTAACATAAATTACAATGTGTCGCGTTCAGGAGTTATTACCTCATAATGTGACACTGGCCAGAATTGTAAAATGTGGTTTGGACAGGAAGGTGAAAATAGGCTTCAAGGTGAAAGGGTTAATTACATCTCCCATTTGTGAACTTTACATCAGCCTCATTTTTCCATTACTTTTTTATTTTGTTAGAATGTTATAAAGGTTAAAGCTTTAATAGCAAATTTAGATCTTTTCAAGAAAACTTTCAAAGCCTTTTCTACGGCCCTATTCAGGCTTGAAGCGACTTTGAGGGACCGATTTATTGGGAGATTGGGAAGTGATACCATTTTAAAAACTGCACCCCTCAATGTTGCTGCTGTCAGAAAGTTTGTTAACCCGTCACGTGCTGCACAGAAATTTGCACAAAGTGCAGTAAAAAAATGAAAAATTTTATTTTTTCCACTAAATCATTGCTTTTAGACTAAACCTAGGCAAAGTGCAGCCCATGAACAAAGGAGGAGAACAGCTCAGCATATATTGCAAAAAGTATTTATTTAGTAATACACAATAAAAACACAAATAGGAAATCAGACAATGTGGTAGTGTCAGATGGTAAAGTGCTTACAGGTCTGGTAAATATATTATAATATGCTTGTAATATATCCGTGAAATTACACAATTGCACGTTGCCCACAATGATAATTGAATTATAAATAATAATAAGTTTAAACAAGTGAACTAGGATAGAAATCACAGGATTAACACATATAACATGATCCCACTGACTGCTAAATGAAAGGGGATGGGGGTGAAACAATGTTCTTAGTATTAAGCTATGTGCCCATCTCTAAAGCCAAAATCATGTTACAACCAGCGGGATAATTACCTGACAGGGAAGCACAGCACGGGCGGAAGTAAGAAAGTGGTGAGTGTGATAGCCCAACGTACGTTTCGCGGCGTCCCAGGCCGCTTTCTCAAGGGCAAGAAGTGATGTCCTCATAGTGACCCAAGATGCATATATATTCATCTCTCCCCTTAGAATCTGGAGTGCAGACAGCTGGTCGGTGAGGCACGCACCAGGTAGTGGCCAGTTATACCGGGGGTGTGCCTCGCGGATCACATGATGTGGGGCCAGTATGCCACACACGGCGCATGCGCGCGGCTCAGGGAGCACACCGCGCGTGCGCCCCAGCCGTCAAACCACAGAACCGCGCATGCGCGGAAACGAAGTCCCACGCAGGCGCAGGGCGGCCCTCAGACCGTCAGGCACGCGAGCGCCGCAATCCCCACCGCGAGCACGCGCTCAGCCATGTCAGGAAGCAGCATAGCAGCATTCATTGTAAAAGAATGATCATAGATGGAAGAAGGGCCAAAGAAATAGATACTGCATACAGCAAAGTTTTTTCCAAGAAAAATACATATAAATCTAAAAAATCACATATGTATAATTAGCAGCAATTGTAGATCCTGATGATCATAACTCCCGTCTAGGTATGAGATCCAATGTGTATATCCAAGTCTCACTGATCTCCAGACACAAGTGACGTTATAAGGACTTTCATAAGTATGGACTAATAAAAGAGGTAAAGAAACAAAAGAAAAGACAGTGATGTGAGTGCGGACGGAATCATCCCACATTCACCAAATTATACCAACTCTTAACAACCAGTATATATAATGAGGAAACAGAGTTATGATGGCAAAAAAATACATATTTTATTTTATTAAAGACAAAAATTCATATAGAAAAAAGACAACTGTAAATGTGCAAGGGACAGCAACAGGTGTGCAGCAAGTGGGTCCACAACCCAAAAGGAATGCCTAGTAAACATTGCAATTATAAAAGGCTGCAGGCCTGAATCATAAAGTGCAGCACAGGTAGGGCATAAAACCATACACCTATATTAGCTAAATGCCAATGATAGACGTGTCCATGACATCCGTATCAATTTCCCCATAACTAGGCACGCTAATAAGGTGATGGTCTTTCCAGTGGTAAGGGCTGTGGGCGAACTGGCAGCACAGTGGGCGTAGTGGAGTACCCCGACGCACGTTTCGAGGCATCCGCAGCCGCTTTCTCAAGGGGCGGTAGCAAAGAAATTTTACTCTGTGAATCCAACATTCCCAGCGAGTATCAGACAGTGATTTGATGGTCAGGTTGGTTACATTTTTCTTTGAAGTTGCACATTGCAGTGTTGATGAGCTGAAGAGCACATACATTTGCTGCAATACTCCAAAGAATGTGACAGAGAGAACAGATGATTTAGCAGCATCAATGATGACTACATTAAGAGTGTGGCTACTTCAGGGCATATACAATGCTCTTTTATTCATGGCCGATGTAAATACTTATATGGCCAAAAATGACAAAAGCATTTTCGGACTGATACCTTTATTGGCTAACCATAAAAAATATATATGCAAGCTTTCAGAGCACAGAGGCTCCTTCTTCAGGCAGGATTGCAAATGAATTAATAAGACAAATGAATAAGGCATCATCCCTTACACCTCATGAACAAATGTCCTGCTGTAATATCTCTTAAATGTTGTGCCTCCTAAAACCAGGTGAGGAACAATCAGAGAAAGGTATAATAGAAACAAGTCACCAATTCTGCATTTATCACCCACTCCTGGTTTTGGCTCCCACTCCTGAGAAAAAATACTGACCAAATACTGATAGGGGGCCATAGCCTAAGGGTATGTGCACACGATGCAGAAATGAAGCAGAAAATTTCTGCATCATTTCTGCATCTCCCTGGCAGAAAAAACGCATGCAGATTGTGCATGCTTTTTTCCTGCGGAATACATGCGGATTCACATGCGTTTCCGCATGCGTTTCCGCATGTGGATTGACAAGCGCTTTCCAGGCGATTTTAGCATCACTTGGAAAGTGCTTGACAACTAGGTCACACTATATAAATCCATGCAAACAGCATGGATTTATATAGTGTGACCCGAGAGAGTGTATATACTTACCTCCGATGGCCCGCGCTGTCCTGCTCAATCCATTCTCCCTCGCCGGCAACTTTGAATTGAAAGACCTGCCGACGTCAGCGTCACGTGACCCGTCACATGACTCTGACGTAAGCGCAGGTCCTACAACTGACTGCAAGTGCCGGGAACCAAGCAGGAGCAGTGCGCGGGCCGACAGATGGTAAGTATATATATATTTTTTATTTTATTCTTGTTTTACAGCTTTTTAATGGTACCTGGGTGTGGATGAGACTCTCCTCTCCTCCACACCCGGGTACCATCCGCATATTAGAACGCGCCAATAACGCAAGTACAAATGCAGTCTTGCGGAATTGGCGCGTTCTAATGCAAGTCAATGGCGGCGAAAACACCGCTTTTATGCAAAATTAATTGACATGCTGCGGATTTTTGAGCGCAGCGTTTACGCTGCTGAAAAATCCGCATCATGGGCACAGCACATGCGGATTTCAATTGGGGATCATTGCTGCCCTTCTACCATGCGTTTTTAATGCGTTTCCGCGGCGATTACGCAACTGCAAAAACGCCGCGGAAACGCATTAAATACGCATCGTGTGAACTCAGCCTAACACTTGTTCTCCAATAGGCAAATAGTGCTCCATCCTTCCCGAGTCTCGCCGTATGGCTAAGCAGTACTGTACAGTCACATATGGGGTATTTCTATGTTCAGCAGAAATTGTGGGACACATTTTGGTGCCATTTTTACCGATTTTCCTTTATGAAATGTAAAATTTGGGGCTAAAACTAAATTTTTCTGGAAAAAATGTAATTATTTTTCTTCACTGCCCAATGGTATAAAATTCTGTGACACCTTTGGTGTCATTATCACTGCATCCCTAGATGAATTCATTGAGAGGTGAAGTTTGTAAAATGGGTCACTTGAGGGAGGTTTTGTAAATTTTGTTGGAAAATTGAGAAATTGTTGATCAACTTTTAACCATTCTGACTTCCTAACAAAAAAAAATATTTAAAAAACGATGGTGATGTAAAGTAGACATGTGGTAAATGTTAATTATTAACTATTTTGTCTGATATAACTATCTGGTTTAAGGGCATAAAAATTAAAAGTTTGAAAATTGTGACATTTTCTCCAGAATTTCCCATATTTTCACAAATAAACACAAAAAATATCGCTCTAAATTTACCACTAACATGAATTACAATGTGTCGCGCTCAGGAGTTATTACCTCATAATGTGACACTGGCCAGAATTGTAAAATGTGGCTTGGACAGGAAGGTGAAAATAGGCTTCAAGGTGAAAGGGTTAATTACATCTCCCATTTGTGAACTTTACATCAGCCTCATTTTTCCATTACTTTTTTATTTTGTTAGAATGTTATAAAGGTTAAAGCTTTAATAGCAAATTTAGATCTTTTCAAGAAAACTTTCAAAGCCTTTTCTACGGCCCTATTCAGGCTTGAAGTGACTTTGAGGGACCGACTTATTGGGAGATTGGGAAGTGATAACATTTTAAAAACTGCACCCCTCAATGTTGCTGCTGTCAGAAAGTTTGTTAACCCGTCACGTGCTACACAGAAATTTACACAAAGTGCAATAAAAAAATGAAAAATGTTATTTTTTCCACTAAATCAGTGCTTTAGACTAAACCTGGGCAAAGTGCGGCCCATGAACAAAGGAGGAGAACAGCTCAGCATATATTGCAAAAAGTATTTATTTAGTAATATGACTCGCCCCCTGGGCCGTGGGGCACTCGGGACCGGGCTTCAGGGCAATGCTGGGAGTAGTAGTGGCGACCCGGTCCCGTGGCTCAGGGTGGTCAGACCAGTGGCAGTCTATTATATGTTTTAGGTAATGTCCGACTACGCCACCCGTGCATTGCGGCTATTATGAACTGCCGCTGCAAGGCAGTCCCCCGAGGATAATGGTGTGTGCAGTTGAGATCGTATAACTCCCCACGGGAGGAGTGTGGCCCCAGGGCAGTGTAGTAGATGGTGGGGGTTGTGGTGCAGGGAGTCCCAGTACTGTTAGTACTGGCGAAGCAAAAAGCACAAAGACAACGTGTTGCAGTCCAGGGTCTTTTACTCACAGTTCGTATATTCCCAGTCACTTCTGTCAGCAATGACCGCCCGAGCCGTGCTGCGTCCACCAGGTGAGGGGCTCGGTCAACCCCCAGGCAGTTCAGGAATATGGCACAGGACCCCCTCCTATCCTTTCTCTGGCCTGCCCCACCAGTGACCAACTTTTGTCCAGCTACCGCGGATCTGCGAGGGTAAACGTGGGCCCCGTTCCCCGCTGCCCTATATGGTGCCTTCCTAGCCGGCTGAGGGTAGTTTCTCCTCCACCAACTTGGGATCCGGTACCCTTAATCTGCCTGACCCTTCAGCCGGTATTCTCATGGGCTCTTAGAGTCCCTTCTGCCTTCTTGTTTATGAGCCCTTCTACACTTTGGGTACTTCTCTTTTCTTTGCTGTTCCTTTCTGTTTCTGTTCCTTCCTTCTGGCTCCGGCCTTCACCCTAGGCCTGCCTCGTGGAGCTGGGCCCAGACTGAGCCACAGCTCCCTGTCAGCCTTCTCTGGCTGAACTCTTTCTCTCTCTGAACTCAACTCAACCCAGAACTAAGATGGTGCCCACCTTATATACCCTTCCCTAGTGTGTGAGCTCAGGTGACCAGCAACCAATGAGCTCCTACCTATGCTCCAGAAACCGTCCCCTTCTGCTCCTACATCACTGGGTTTTCCTCCCCCCTCCCCACTCCAGCCAGGGACATGGTCTGTCGTGCCTGCATTACTGTACTAATGGGAGCACCGTTGAGCTGTCCCCTGGAAATGGGGTGTGTTTGAAGCATGCATGGTCCATACTCCATCCTTACCCGGGAGTGGAATATCACACCTCTGGCAGAGGTGCAATACCCCTGTAGCGGCCGAACCCTCGGGGCGCTACAAATACACAATAAAAACACAAATAGGAAATCAGACAATGTGGTAGTGTCAGATGGTAAAGTGCTTACAGGTCTGGTAAATATAATATAATATGCTTGTAATATATCCGTGAAATTACACAATTGCACGTTGCCCACAATGATAATTGAATTATAAATAATAATAAGTTTAAACAAGTGAACTAGGATAGAAATCACAGGATTAACACATATAACATGATCCCACTGACTGCTAAATGAAAGGGGTTGGGGGTGAAACAATGTTCTTAGTATTAAGCTATGTGCCCATCTCTAAAGCCAAAATCATGTTACAACCAGCGGGATAATTACCTGACAGGGAAGCACAGCACGGGCGGAAGTAAGAACGTGGTGAGGGTGATAGCCCAACGTACGTTTCGCGGCGTCCCAGGCTGCTTTCTCAAGGGCAAGAAGTGATGTCCTCATAGTGACCCAAGATGCATAAATATTCATCTCTCCCCTTAGAATCTGGAGTGCAGAAAGCTGGTCGGCGAGGCAGGTACCCGGAAGTGGCCAGCTATACCGGGTGCGTGCCTCGCGGATCACATGACGTGGGGCCAGTTGCCACACACGGCGCATGCGCACGGCTCAGGGAGCACACCGCGCGCGCCCCAGCCGTCAAACCGCAGAACCGCGCATTCCCCGGAACGAAGTCCCACGCAGGCGCAGGGCGGCCCTCAGACGGCCAGGCGCGCGCGCGCCGCAATCCCCACCGCGAGCACGCGCTCAGCCACGTTAGGAAGCAGCATAGCAGCACTCATTGTAAAAGAATTAGGATAAACAGGGAGAGCAGCGGTGAGACAAAGAGGGAGCCTAATGATCATAGATGGAAGAAGGGCCAAAGAAATAGATACTGCATACAGCAAAGTTTTTTTCCAAGAAAAATACATATAAATCTAAAAAATCACATAAGTATAATTAGCAGCAATTGTAGATTCTGATGATCATAACTTCCGTCTAGGCATGAGATCCAATGTGTACATCCAAGTCTCACTGATCTCCAGACACAAGTGGGGTTATAAGGACTTTCATGAGTATGGACTAATAAAAGAGGAAAAGAAACAAAAGAAAAGACAATGATTAAAACCATTAGAATTAAAATCACATGAAAAATAATAACTCCTCTTATAATCACCCAACCCACATGTGTAAGTACATACATGTGGGGATAGAGGTATACAGGATAAACTTACAGCTACAAAAATGAGTGCAGCCCATGTACGGCCCTCTGGCTGTTCCAGTCCAACTCACTGACCTAGACAGCTACAGGGCTGAAAACACTGGCCCACAGGCCGCACCATTCGATCACCTGGAGTCCCGATATCACAGCTATCTGCCTCCTCAAGAAGCAGATAACTGTCAACACAATGGTGGAGGATGGAGCTGCTGGTTCCTCCTTCCACCACTCAGTATATGGGACTCAGACAGCAAATGTGATGATGTCATTACTAGTGATGAGCGAGCACTAAAAAACTCGGGTGCTCTTTGCTCGGGTCGAGAAAATCGTAATGCTCAGATGCTGAACCCGAGCAACGAGCCCAATGTAAGTCTATGGGAAACTCGAGCATTTTTCCAGCGGTTCCCCCCGCAGAGATGTGCAGGGGGCCTAAAAATTGCCCTAAACAATGGGAACAGTGCTGAAATGACATGGGAACTCAGGCATCTCTGACTCTCAGGTCACTGCCGTGAACAATGTTGTCAGAGTATTACGCCACTTTTACGGACCAACAATAAAACATACAAAAACTAAACCAAAATGGATGTTCCTGGAAAAAATGTTAAGGGACATTTTTTCCAGGGTAATGACTTGTATATAAGGCAAAAAAAACAAACACAAAAACAAAAATGCTCCTTTACACCTTGGGCTATGTTCACACGTAGCGTTTTTGATGCGTTTTTGCACTTTTGCATTGCTTTCAATGGTGAAAAATACATTCACCAGTAAATGTAATTTTAACATTTTACTATCTTATCTGGTCATGTGGTGTGTGACACATCATCAGACACATCCATACAGTGCTGAAAAGACATGGGAACAATATATGGAAGACCCCTGGAAGCATCTCTGACTCCCAGGTCACTGCCCAAAGCCGTGGCCATCAGACGTGATCCTATATTACTGCTGTAAAAATACAGACATTTTTGGCAACGTGACAAATATTACACCCCATTTAAAATGGACAAGGTGCGTGGCAAGGGATGGGGAAGTGGACGTAATGGTGATGGTGCACCCAGATGCCGAGGCTGTCGGCAAGATGAAACTGTGCCTACTAAGGAAGCCACAACATCGCCATTGGATTCAATGGGGGGCAAAACCAAACACATACACAACACCTTCAAACGGGCCCAAAAGCTGCCAAAACACATCAAATTAGGGGCAGACACCAGGAAAGTGGCATCAATTGACCCAGAGTACAAGTAATATAATTATTATTATTTATTCTTATAGTGCCATTTATTCCATGGCGCTTTGCATGTGAAAAGAAGTCACCGACTGCTATAAGAGGAGAGAAGACCCTGCCCGTGAGGGCGCACAAACAATCGACAAGGGATGGGTGAGGAAACAGTAGGTGAGGGTAGAGCTGATCGTGCAGCGGTATGGTGGAGCGAAGGTTACTGAAAGTTGTACGCATGTCGGAAGAGATGGGTTTTCAGGTTCCTTTTGAAGGTTTCAACAGTAGGCGAGAGTCTGATATGTTGGGGTAGAGAGTTCAAGAGTAGGTGGGAAAATGCACGAGAGAAATCTTGTACAAGTGCTTGTGACCAGGGACGGTACATCTCATTGACGGCACACTGGGTTAATATTGTGGAAGCCGTGACCCAGTCGCACCCTGGGACGGAACACGTCTTCCCGACACATAGAATTGTGGGCTCTGGGTCAATCAACCTTCAACACAATGTTCACAAGGTCTCCTACACAATGAGCAAATTATTCATGATGATAGACGCCACTGTCTCCTTAGCTTGCTGATGGTACTTTTCTGTGGGAATGAGCTTGTCTCCAACCAGTCTGGAATATTTCTAGTGAATTATGGCACGCCATGGTTTGCTATTAGCACCTAGTACCAGAAGCGAAAACATCCACAATTTTCTTCTCAGAAATTTTATTTGGTAGACTGAGTGGCTGCCCAAACTTTAGTCTCTCATAAAGGAGCTGAAGACACTGAGTGGCAGAAGGTGCAAGTTCCTCCAGCATGTTAGACATCAGAGGGAGAATAGAGAGGGCAGCATGGTGGCTCAGTGGTTTGCACTGCAGCCTTGCAGCGCTAGGGTTCTGGGTTGAAATCCAGCCAAGGACAACATCTGCAAGGACTTTGTATGTTCTCCCTGTGTTTGCATGGGTTTCCCCCAGGCTTTCTGGTTTCCTCTTCAGTAAAAAAAAGCAGCCACTGAGTGTCCGGGAATCTTCACACAGACTTTTCTTAGCCAGGGCTGCTTCTTGACAGGGTTGGACGGGCCCACTAGAGAACAGGAGAATCCTCCAGTGCGCCCTGCCTTCTCCTTCAGGAGATTTCATAGTGCAAACCTTGCAGCTGGTACGGGGCTATTGAGTGGGAGAGAAAGGTGGGCCCTCAGAATCAAATCCTCTGGTGGGCCCAATGATCTTCAGTCTTCACAGCCATATTTTTTAGCTCAGTGAAAGGACTGGCATAGAGGGAAAACGTATCTACTCCGGCTGTCATTTCTCCCAGGAAGTCCTCTAATGCAGCTTGTTCCATAAGCAATGGCAGCCCGTCCAAAATCAGCCCACACTTCTTGGTGGTGCTTTGACACACAAAGATCTTTCTTTATGCCTTGAATTTCATGACTACAGAGTTGGGCAATGGCCTGATCTACAATGCATTTGAGAAATAATGTGTAAAAGCACGTCCAATCCACAGCAAAAATGGAGCCATAGAGTGCCCGGAAACCTTAACCTAGACTTTTCTTAGCCAGGGCTGCTTCTCAGCAGGGTTGGATGGGCCCACCAGAGAACCAGAGACTCCTCCAGTGGGGGCCCTGGCTTCTACTTCAGGAGAGTTTATAATGCAACCTTGCAGGTCGTGATGATGATAGAGGCCACCATCTCCTTAGCTTGCTGCTGGTATTTTTTTGTGGGAATGAGCTTGGCTCCAGCCAGCCTGGAATATTTTCAGTGAATTCAGGCACGCCATGGTTTGGTATTGGCACCGAGTACCAGAAGCGAAGCCATCCACAATTTCCTTCTCAGGAATTTTATTTGGTAGTCTGAGTGGCTACCCAAACATTAGTTTCTCACAAAGGAGCTCAAGACATTGAGTGGCAGTAGATGCAAGTTTCTCCAGCATGTTAGATACCAGAAGGAGAACAGAGAAGGCAGCACAGTGGCTCAGTCATTAGCACTACAGCGTTTCAGCGCTGGGGTTCTGGTTCCAAATCCCAGCAAGGGCAACATCCTTAAAGGAGTTGTCTACTACTTTTACATTCCACGCGGCACCCCCGCCGATCAACTATTATTGGTGCCGGCGGCGGCTGCTGCCAGCCGGAAGTGCTTACCTGAGGGGCTCCACCATCAAGTGGTAGTGGCCGCTGCGGTATACTGCACATCCGCCTCCTATTCAATTGAATATAACAGCTGATCGGCGGGAGTGCCGCGTGCAGGACCCCGGCTGATCATACATTGATGCCCTATCCTACGGATAGGACGTCAATGTAAAAGTATTGGACAACTTATTTAAGGAGTTTGTATGTTCTCCTCGTGTTTGCGTGGGTTTACCCCAGGTTCTCCGGTTTGCTCCTCAGTAAAAAGGCTGCCATACAGTGTCCGGGAACCCTCACACAGACTTTTCCTAGCCAGGGCTGCTTCTCAGCAGGGTTGGACGGGCCCACCAGAGAACCGGAGACTCCTCCGGTAGGCCCTGGCTTCTCCTTCAGGAGAGTTCATAATGCAAACCTTGCAGGTCGTGATGATGATAGAGGCCATTATCTCACTAGCTTGCTGATGGTACTTTTCTGTGGGAATGAGCTTGTCTCCAACCAGCTTGGAATATTTCCAGTGAATTAAGGCACTCCACGGTTTGGTATTAGCAACCAGTATCAGAGGCGAAGCCATCCACAATTTCCTTCACAGGAATTTTATTTGGTAGACTGAGTGGCTGCCCAAACTTTAGTTTCTCACAAGGGAGCCGAAGACACTGAGTGGCAGTACGTGCAAGTTTCTCCAGCATGACCTGTTTGTTAGATATCAGAGGGAGAACAGAATTTGGCATTGCCAAGGTACCAGAGTCTGTTTTTTTTTTTACTAAAGATCCTGCTGTGTTTTTATATATATTTTTTTTTTATGTCTCTTCAAATGTGTATTGGAGTGCGTCCTAATTTTTGGCAGCCCTTGACATTGCTGCATATACGCAATAACAGTATAGGAGAGCCACTCTTTAATAACGGGTAGGACAATTCAAATAGATTCTATATTCTAGAATATTACCGGTCTTATCTGAAATTCGTTTACGGGTGAGGTATCACAGTTTGGATAGCATATTACACCGACCGGTATTAGGTATTATTGCCTAATACTGCATGCTGCTTGTGCTGCCGAAAATTTTTTATTTTTTCCAGAAAAATCCATTTTAGTTTGGTTTTTGTATGTTTTATTGTCAGTCCGTAAAAGTGGCGTATTACACTGACAACATTGCAATAGTTATCCTTGGCAGGAGAAGAAGGAGAAGGAGGAAAAAGAACAAAGAGCGCTGTGTAACACTGTGGAGAGGTGAAGTGTATGTAATGAACTCACCCAAAATGGTTGTGCTGGACAGACACAACACTGGCAGAAAATTTAGAAGAGGACTGGAGTTTCTCCTCCGGTATGCTGCTCATCCAATGTCGTTGTACTGTGCTTTTCCTGGCCCTGAAGCCACTCCACTTGGAGGTATACAAGGAGAGAAGAACTTGGGATGGCGCTTTCGTTTGAATGTGGAGATCAGACAGTCCATATATCAATATTAGATTTATTGGTTTTAAAAACAGATTTTACTGTCAAACCACATTTACCATAAAAAACTTTTAAAAACACAATGAGTTTCAACTTCCATGAGTCTTCAGGTGTAAAAGAAATAGTGACACATAGAAACTTTTATACCTTATACTTAATTAGTTGTGGGTGGAGTGTTCATAAATAACTTTTTACAGTCTTTTACAGTCTTCATTAGGTGTAAAAGAAATAGTGACATACAGAAACTTTTATACCTTATACTTAATTAGTTGTGGGTGGAGTGTTACACCCACAACTAATTAAGTATACAGTAAGGTATAAAAGTTTCTATATGTCACTATTTCTTTTACACATGATGAAGACTCATAGAAGTTGAAACGCGTTGTATTTTTAAAAGTTTTTTTATGGTAAATGTGGCTTGACAGCAAAATCTGTTTTTAAAACCAATAAATCTAATATGGATATATGAACTGTCTGAACTCTGACAACATTGTACACAGATATGCTATTGGTCAGCGACCAACTGTGGATAGGTTTGAACACACGACTGCCATACTGTAAATGAAGTATAATATCTGACACATTCCCAAAAAATTTCTGTATTATTGCGGCAGTAATATGGGATCACGTCTGATGACCACGGTTTCAGTCAGTCGCCTAATAGTATGGTATTTGTCAGTGACCAAGTATCAATAGTTTGGAACAACATACACCTGGCAGACTTTAAATGGAGTGTAATATCTGACACGTTCCCAAAAATTTCTGTATTGTTACAGTAGTCATATGGGATCAAGTCTGATGGCCACGGTTTCAGGCAGTCACCTAATAGTATGGTATTTGTCAGCGACCAAAACAAAGCTGGCTGACTTTAAATGAAGTATAATATTTGGCACGCTCCACAAAATGTCTGTATTATTACCGCAGTAACATGGGATCACGTGTGATCTTGGAAAAGTTTCTCTGCTTCTACAATACAGTATTGCAAATATAATCAAAAAATATGTCTGTATTCTGCTAACAAGCAAATGGAGCAGTAAAATGGTGTACTCTGTATTGCTTTTTAAGCAAATAATCAGGATAAGGAGCAAAAAAGAAAATAGTCTGGTACTGTAGGGCTATGGATATTTGTAACAGCAGCAGCAGACAGAACATGCAATAGACCCTATTGTGCTGTATACACTGCCACAAACCTTACCTGCCTAACTCCTGCTATCACCACTGAATACATGCAGTTGGATTAGTCCTCAGAAGGACTGTTAGATCAGATGGACATATATCTTGTTGTGGAATACCTATACGTAACTAATAAACCACCAATTCTGTCACTCACTCAGCAGCACCTCTCCCTACTCTGCCTGTTTCCGGGGTACACTGTCACAAGCATAGGGTCACCAGGTCTGATATAGACCTTATGACGCTATGCGGCCAGCCAATCACTGTGATGCCACAACCAACATAGCTACGGCATTACAGTGCGTGGCAAGCAATCCCTGCATTTTAATTGACTGTCTAAAGAGCACCAAACATGTAGGGAGGGGAGGTGAAATACTCGAGGAGCGCCTGACGCGCCCCCTGTGCCGTGGGGTACTCGGCAGCCGGGCCTCTGGTTGCTTGGGGGATATCACGGTAGCTGGCCCGGTCCGTGACCCAGGGCGATCAGTAAAAAGGGGAAAATATTGGGGGATTTGGGAAAGTGTTCGTGACGCCACCTGTGGAATGCGTCTAAGGGGTGCCGCCGCTGCGGAGCAGTCCTCTGGAGCTGGTGTTACGGCAGCAGGGATGGTGTGGCTCTCCACAGGTAGAGCTAGCTCCAGGACTGCGTGGGGTGTAATGGATGGTTGTGCTGGCCGCTGTGGTGCAGAGAGGGAATGGTGGCGCAGACGGAATAATTGGACAGAGGCTGTGCGGTGCAGTCATCCGTGTCTTTACTCACAGTTCTTTAGTTCCTCAGGGTGCACTGTCAGATTGCAGCCTCCCGCGTCGCGCTGCATTCACCAGGCAGGGGCTCAGCTCTTCCTCAGGTAGATCAGGGGTACCTGGCAGAACCCCACTTTCAAGTGTTCCTAGCTAGACCGACTTCACGCTGGGTCTTTCTCCCTCCTGCCCTGCGCTGCCCACTCTCAATCTCGCTCGGGTGCTCTGAAGTCCCTCCTGTACGTTGGATCCCGGACCTGCTTGACCCTCCTGGGGATTAGAATGCGGCTTACGATCCCTCTGTCTTCTGACAGATTCGGGGCGTACGGGTGCCGTCCTGCACTCGCCGTACCCCCTAGGATCCCTTCTTAGAACGGAGCCTGCTCCCTGCTCCCCTCCTGGGCCTCCAGACTTGGCCCTACTTGTGGAGCAGAGCTCCTTATGAGACTCTGCTCCTGGACTGTTCTTCTGAACTGTCCTGAGCTGTTCTTCTGAACTGCTCTCCTCTACTAATCTATCTGTCCTGCCACCCTAAGATGGCTTCCCTATATATACTCCTACCAAAGTGCTCCCTATAACTACTTCCTCCACCGACACCCACTACTGGTTCCCCCTACCTTTGGTTCCCCCACTCCAGCCAGGGTCAGGGCTCAGCAGAAACATATATTGCGTCTTGCCACTCCAGCTGGCCTGGAGCAGTGTATTGTTGGATGCAGGTGTTTGGTGTTCCGGGCAGCACTCCCTCCTTACCTGAGAGAAGGAGATACCACACCTCTGGGTGAGGTGCAGTACCCCTGTGGCGACTGAACCATCAGGGGCGCCACACTCCCCCCTGGTAAAACACAGCACATCCGTGAGCTGGAACAGAGCAAAACAGGCTAAATTGACATGAAAAATTTTAAGAATGCATTCGCATATAAGACAGTAAAACATTTCTTCCCTTAATGGGAGGCACATCACTTTAATGTTACAGGGTTACATTTTTCAAGCAGTTTAAAACATTTTTCATAACGTTCTCGCAACAGGTTACAGTTCATGCTGTAACCGGGTGTCCATTTTACTTCACAAACTGCTGCAACAAGTAGCAGCATCAGGGACCCGTCCGCAAACCCTCAACGTAGGCCCTGGGCGTGGCTGAAGGGCATATGCGATCCTGGAGTTGGACCACGGCTTCCGCCACGCCAGACGGGTTTTCGTTCTGTGATCATGGTTACTAATATAAAACCAATAGGGTGCACCTTAAGAGGTGCTGAACTATTTACAATGCAAGTTCTTGGCCGTTCACTGTCCCCATCCTGGAGTCTCTATATACCCTGATGGGTACCTAAGTAAACACACGCTCAAAAAACATTATTTTCAACTTGAACTACTGCACCCTTACAGGTGACTATTTACAAAATCAGTCCCACTCGCTGGACTAATAGTGGGAACCCCGCCTGGGGTATTTCTGATTCTTACCTGACCCAGCCGGGTCATAAGGTATGTCCTGCGGGAGTGTGTCCTCAATGACGCGGTACACATGCAGGGCGAACCACCCACGTTCCCCGTGGTGGCGTGTGTACGTGATACGGTCCCCCGGATACAGATTCCAGTCGGGATGGCCTTCCTCCAGCTCGGGCTCCACATCCCGCCAGTTCACGAATATGTCCCTTTCAAAGTCGGGACTGAGGATAAGGCCCCACCCAGCCTGCAGGTGAAACTTTACCACGAGGCCTTCCTCGCGGGGGCTGGGGTGGGCCGACTCCGCCTGACGGACCTGTGCCTTTGCGGCCTTGTTCCGGGCCTCCAGGCGTTCACAGCGCGCCTACCGCGCGCGCCGCTCCTTCTCCAGCTGCCGGAGCTCCCGCCTGCAGAACTCCTTCCTCCGCAGGGCTTCGGCCTGGGTCTCCTGCGGGAACCCCATCAGGTCCCCCCCCTGGTTATCCCAGCAAAACTCTTCTCCGCTGGAGTAGGTAACCAGGGGCGCTGGTGTCAGGAGGAGCGGGCACGGCTGCTGGTCCTCGAACCGGGCGCACCAGTCGAAGTCTGGTGCGCCATACACCCACTCGGGTGCCGGAGGTGGAGGCGCCGGGAGGGCATCCAGTAGCAGGCCCGAGGCTTCAGCGCCCGGGAATGGAGGCTCCGGGAGGGCACTAGATGGCAGATCCTCAGGGTCAGCGCCCGGGGGTGGAGGTTCCGGGCTTAGCAGCTGCTCCAGCGAGGGCATGGCGGCATACGGGGAGTGCTGGGTAAAGAGGCCCAGCAGCAGGTCAGCGCTGGCAGTGCTCGGGATAGGGGATTCTTTCCAACTGCTCCTGTACTCCATACGGCCTCCTGGTTCTCCGCGAGCTCCGCCGGGGCTGAGGTGCCGCTGCTGGCATCCGGTGTCGCTTTCCGCCATGCTGCCAATTTTTCCAGCAGTTCGCTCCTCTACTTTGCGACCGCTGCTTGCTGGGCTTGCTCCACTTGTTGGCCCAGCTCGAGGACCTCGCTCTGGAGGAACTCCATGTCCTCCGGGGACAATTTCTCAGCTTCTCCCTCCAGGGTGAGGGGGTCACTTGACGCTGTGGCAGGTCAGAGGCGGAGGCTGGACTTTTGCTTCCTTCCATTCTGGCTGCCGGGTGCGGTCTGTCTAGACTGGTTAAGACCACACCCTGTCTCCATTCCTTTTCTCCTCCTCCTCTCTTCTTTCGGGGGCGGCCCCATGGCAATCTGCTGTCAGTCACTCCCTGTGACGGCCTCCCTGCCTTGACGGACACATCTATGCGGACAGTCACTGTTGCAAGGGGCAGGGTTGGCTTTTGGCGCAATTCTGGGACCCAGCCCACGATGGGAGGTTCCATTTTGTTGTCCTTTAGCATGCACATAATGGTGCCCATTCTTCTGGGGCGGGCGCCACATTCAACAACATAACACAGTCCTTTAGGCACACTTCACCCGCCAATAACGGGTTGGTCATGAATCCTGTCCGTGACGCCAGATCTCACGCGCCCCCAGGGCGGTGGGATACTCGGCAGCTGGGCCTCTGGTAGCTGGGGGATATCACGGTGGCTGGCCCAGTCCGTGACCCAGGGTGGTCAGTGCAAAAAGGGGATATTTTTATATGAGATTTTTAGGATTGTTCGTGACGCCACCTGTGGAATACGGCTAAGGGGTTCCGCTGCTGCGGAGCAGTCCTCTGGAGCTGGTGTTACGGCAGCAGGGATGGTGTGGCTCTCCACCGGTAGATCTAGCTCCAGGGCAGCGTGGGGTGTAATGGATGGTTGTGCTGGGCGTTGTGGTGCAGAGAGGGAATGGTGGCGCAGACGGAATAATTGGACAGAGGCGGTGCGGTGCAGTCATCCGTGTCTTTACTCACAGTTCTTTAGTTCCTCAGGGTGCACTGTCAGATTGCAGCCTCCCGCGTCGCGCTGCATTCACCAGGCAGGGGCTCAGCTCTTCCTCAGGTAGAT
This sequence comes from Phyllobates terribilis, assembly GCF_046119375.1. NCBI lineage: Eukaryota > Metazoa > Chordata > Amphibia > Anura > Dendrobatidae > Phyllobates > Phyllobates terribilis. Next base: position 315,740,781 of record NW_027362768.1, read on the forward strand.
CAGGGGTACCTGGCAGAACCCCACTTTCACGTGTTCCTAGCTAGACCGACTTCACGCTGGGTATTTCTCCCTCCTGCCCTGCGCTGCCCACTCTCAATCCCGCTCGGGTGCTCTGAAGTCCCTCCTGTACGTTGGATCCCGGACCTGCTTGACCCTCCTGGGGATTAGAATGCGGCTTACGATCTCTCTGTCTTCTGACAGATTCTGGGCGTACGGGTGCCGTCCTGCACTCGCCGTACCCCCTAGGATCCCTTCTTAGAACGGAGCCTACTCCCTGCTCCCCTTCTGGGCCTCCAGACTTGGTCCTACTTGTGGAGCAGAGCTCCTAATGAGACTCTGCTCCCGGACTGTTTTCTGAACTGTCCTGAGCTGTTCTTCTGAACTGCTCTCCTCTACTAATCTATCTGTCCTGCCACCTTAAGATGGCTTCCCTATATATACTCCTACCAAAGTGCTCCCTCTAACTACTTCCTCCATCCACACCCACTACTCTTTCCCCCTACCTTTGGTTCCCCCCACTCCAGCCAGGGTCAGGGCTCAGCAGAGACATACATTGCGTCTTGCCCCTCCAGCTGGCCTGGAGCAGTGTAGTGTTGGATGCAGGTGTTTGGGATTCCGGGCAGCACTCCATCCTTACCTGAGAGAAGGAGATACCACACCTCTGGGTGAGGTGCAGTACCCCTGTGGCAACTGAACCCTCAGGGGCGCCACACGCCGAGCAAGTCGAGCAGTGAGATGCTCGGGCGAGCATCGAACACTGACGCGGACGCTCGCTCATCACTAGTCATTACATCGCGTCTGCTGTGTGGCGCATCGGTTTGCATAGTAAAGACCAGAGCAGCGCCTGGTGAAAGGGAACAAGGTGAGTATGTCCTATAGTGAAAAACGACATGTTTTCCTGTGTCCACAAAAATTTTATTTTGTCTAATTTTTTTCATTTTCACAAAGGTAATTGGAGAAGATGGAACCTATAATTTATTATGCAATTTCTCCTGAATGTGACAATATTCCATATCTGGTCAATAATTACTGATTAGGTACATGACAGGGCTTGGAATGGATTGCAGATGTCATGTCACATTTGCTCAGTCAGTGAGGTGCTAAAACAGTAGAAACCTCTCACAAGTGACTCCATTTTAGAAATTAAACTCATCAAGATATACATCTTGGCTTGTGGTGAGCATTTTTAATCCTTAGATGCTTCATTTAATTTTATAAGATTGGGCGATAACCATGAAAAATTAAAATTTTCCTATTAAAATGTTGCTTTAACCTCAAATTTTCCATATCACAAGAGGTAATAAGAGAAAGAAGACCCCACAATTTGTGATGCAATTTCTCCACAGTGATGCCCCTATAAATTGAAACTGGATACAATTTTTTCAGCTTGGATGAGAAGGTGCGCTATTTGACTTTTGGAGTGCAATTTTGGCTGGAATAGATTGCTGATGCCATGCACATTAGCAGAGCCCCTGAGGTGGCAGAACAGTGAAACCAACCCCCTCACCATAAATGACATCATTTTGGAAACTATACCAATGAAGGAGTTAATGTAGGAGTGTAGTGAGTATTTTTAACCTACATGTACCTCACAGAATGTTATAACATTGAGCCGTGGTATTCAAAAAATAGAATTTTACAACTAAAATGTTAAACTACCTGGAAATATTTCATTCTCCTATGGCATAATGTGTAAAATAGATCCCACAATTTGTTTTGAAATTTTTCAATGCAGTGATAACCGATTTGGAAGTGGGGTTGTGTGTAGTCCAGGTCCAGCAAATGTTCAGCCATTTTCGCTTTTTTTTTCTTTTAATAATTTTCTTGATTTTCTGTTGTACATTTTGACAGCCATTAAGTAACAAACAAGTGTTCTCTTCTGTTAGATAGATACAGTTGAAACCAGAAGTTTACATACATTATATAAATAGACAGATATGCATGTTTTTCTCAATAGCTGACATGAAATCAGAGTAACCTTTCCAGTTTTAGGTCAATTAGGATTACCATAATTTTTAATATTTGCCAATTGCCAGAATAATGAGTGAGAAAGAAAAGTTCAACCCTGTTATTTGTTTGACAAGTGTCAAGAAAGTTGATTTGCCACTATTTAATATAGACAGTGTAGGTACCGTCCCAATTTAGGGTCACCTTGTCGCTGGTGGGACGGCTTGTATACTTTTTTTGATCAAAAATAGTTCACTAAGTACCCTATATGTCATATGCAACTTTGCTTTACATTTATATATAATGATTGTAGGGTATGAGAGATATTTTTTGTCTTTTGTAGGTTTTTCTTCTTTTTGCTAGTGTGAACATGCTCCTATTTCTTGCATGTGTACCATCTTAGACCTCAGTTCACATTGCTTGGTTTTTTGTCTTGTTTGCATTCTGTGCAAATTAAGGGTGTGGCATCCCCTTTGTTGAGTTGGTTAGTATATATGTAGCTTACCACGGGCCTAGGTGGTCTGATATTGGGACCCGGTTCTATTTGTCTACCCTTTTATGTGCATTACTTCAACTTTGATATACAGTAAGGTTTTTAATATAGACAGTGTAGGTACCGTCCCAATTTAGGGTCACCTTGTCGCTGGTGGGGCGGCTTGTATACTTTTTTTGATCAAAAATAGTTCACTAAGTACCCTATATGTCATATGCAACTTTGCTTTACATTTATATATATTATGATGGTAGGGTATGAGAGATATTTTTTGTCTTTTGTAGATTTTGCTTCTTTTTGCTAGTGTGAACATGCTCCTATTTCTTGCATGTGTACCATCTTAGACCTCAGTTCACATTGCTTGGTTTTTTGTCTTGTTTGCATTCTGTGCAAATTAAGGGTGTGGCATCCCCTTTGTTGAGCTGGTTATTATATATGTAGATTACCACGGGCCTAGGTGGTCTGATATTGGGACCCAGTTCTATTTGTCTACCCTTTTATATGCATTACTTCAACTTTGATATACAGTAAGGTTTTTAATATAGACAGTGTAGGTACCGTCCCAATTTAGGGTCACCTTGTCGCTGGTGGGACGGCTTGTATACTTTTTTTGATCAAAAATAGTTCACTAAGTACCCTATATGTCATATGCAACTTTGCTTTACATTTATATATAATGATGGTAGGGTATGAGAGATATTTTTTGTCTTTTGCAGGTCTTGCTTCTTTTTGCTAGTGTGAACATGCTCCTATTTCTTGCATGTGTACCATCTGAGACCTCAGTTCACATTGCTTGGTTTTATAACTTGTATTTTGTATTCGCGGCTGTTGTGCCCATACTTTGTAGAAAAGTTCAACCCTGTTGTTTGTTTGACAAGTGTCAAGAAAGTTGATTTGCCACTACACTGAGGTCGGAGTCATTCATAGCACCGCCGTATACACATTCGACTAGCGTTCCGGTCGTTACATCTTGACGTAGTTGGCAGGATACGGTGCTCGCTGTGGATGGTGCGAGTAGCACAGAAGGTGCTGCCGCGTCTACTGTAATAATCCAGCCCCCTTCTCCCATTGTGACCGGTAGAGACCGGTTAGTTGGTTGCTCCGCAAAGGGAGCACTGCTTAACCACCTGGCCAAGTTTGATGGGTATAACTTGCTGTTCAGTGATTGGGTAGGCAGGTTGAAGAATGCCATTGCCTTGTACGGCGTCAGCCCCCAGCTACAATCGGAAGTCGCGCTGAATGCTCTGCAGGGGGATGCGCGCAAAGTTGTCTTGTTAAAACCCAAAGACAAACGAAAGACGGTCAACGATATCATCTGGATACTAGAGAAAGCCTTCGACATTGTGGCGGCGGCAGGCTGATGTCGACAGCATTCTTCGGGATCAGTTAATCGAGGGGATACGAAGTGAAGCGCTAAGGAGCGAATTGTTGCTGAAGGTGCGGAGTTCTCCTGGATTCACCTATGCCGAAATACAGGAAGAGGCAGTAGCACGGACTTTGGAAGTGAGGCCTGCTCTGCAGTGGAGTAACCTGCAAGTGGCTAACACAAGAGAGCCGAGACCAGACCCTGTTCAGGCACAGCTGGCAGTTTTACAGAAAACCGTGGAAAGCCTGAAGGAACAGGTGCAACGGATGCAAGTTCGGGAGATGCCTCTGATATGCTCGGCCCTGACTAACCCCCCTATTCCCCTATATGGGCAACCACCCTATACCTCAGGGAGGACGCTGACTGCTCCTTGACCTGATGCAGCCGGAGGTAGGGCAAGAAGATCGGTTCAATGTTGGCGATGGCGAGATCTGGGGCATATGCAGCGGTACTGCCAGAAAAACCTGCCGGCTGAAATCCCGACATCGGTAAAAGAGAGGCCCTCGCTGTAGTTGGGCATACGGCGAGGCAGGAACGAAAATCAACGCCCAACGTCTGTTCCAAAGATCTGATTGCGGAGAATCCCACGTTAGAGGTGCAGTTTGCAGGAAAGTAGGTGGCGTGCTTAGTGGATACTGGATCGGAGGTGACGACCATGCCGATAGAATTTTTCAAGACGCACTTCGAAGAGGCCATCAAGACGGAGTCGGAAAATCTGCTAAGGCTGAAGGCCGCTAATAATGAAGAAATTCCAGTGGCAGGCATTGCATGGATGAAAGTACAGCTGTGCGGTCAGGAATTGGGAACCAAAGGAGTGGTGCTCGTGAAGACACAGGCGAGGCCAAATCTTCCGGTGGTTCTTGGAATGAACATCCTGAGGGAGCTGGGCTCCCTTTTGTTTGAGCGTGATGGCCGAAGATATTGGAAATGAGCGACACCTCACAAAGCCACTTAGAGGGCCCTGCAAAAGGTGGTCCGTTCGTGCGGCATTCAGAAGAGTTCGGCTGAAGGAAGAATGGTGGGAGCAGTGTATGTCCCATGCGGGTCTGCTGTTGTGATCGCCCCTGGTCAAGAGAAGCTTGTGTTGATGCCGGTAGGGATGCACAGGAAGCTGAATGATGTGGAGGTGGTTCTGGAACCGGTGGGACGGTCAGGAGGTACGGACAGTCCGATGATAGCTCGAACGTTGGCTATTGTGCAAAATGGAAGTGTACCAATGAGGTGTCTGAATCTGCAGAATCATGAGGTGACTCTGGCAGTGGGTACGAAGCTGACTGAGGTATATGTGTGTGACGAAGGAGTCATCCCCAAAAGCCAGTTCACACTGAGGGCAGACCGCCGGACCGCCTGGACCCTGTCGATGCAGGCGGCAGCTGAAGAATCCCCCACGCCCACGTGGAATGGCAGAAAGATTATGGAGATCATAGGAGTGGATGAGTCCCAGTTGGCTCCCGAGCAGGCTCGCAGACTGGAGGCTTCACTGTGGGAATATCAGGCTGTTTTCTCCAGGGGAGATGAAGACTTTGGTTGTACATAGATTGTGGAGCACAAGATACCCACAGGAAACGCCCCCCTAATTCGGGAGAGATATCGTCAGATCTCACCGAGGCTTTATCAGGAGGTCAAAGGAATGCTGGCGCAGATGCTGGATAATGGAGTGGTACGGCCAAGTCAAAGTCCTTGGGCTGCACCGGTCGTGTTGGTCTGGAAAAAGGATGGATCCATACGGTTTCGTGTTGATTACCGTAATCTGAATGTGCTCACAGTACGTCAATCCTACCCGTTGCCCCGGATCGAGGAATCCCTGTCTGCCTGGGAAAGGTGAAGTACTTCTCCACTCTTGACCTGGCCATCGGCTACTGGCAGGTGCCCGTGGCATCTCAAGATCGGCAGAAGACAGCATTCATCTTGCTGATGGGACTGTACGAATTTAATCGAATGCCCTTCGGACTGACTAATGCTCCAGGAACGTTTCAGTGGTTAATGGAATACTGGTTGGGCGATTACAATTTTGAGTCCGTGTTGATCTATCTGGAGAATGTGATTATATTTGGAGATTCGTTCGACGACCACCTGAAGAAGCTCGAGCAAGTGTTGCACCGACTGAGGGACAATGGACTTAAGATCAAGCCAATGAAATGTCACTTGTTCCAGACGCAGATCGAGTATCTGTGACATGTAGTGTCGGCTGAGGGTGTGCGGCCAGCACTGAGTAAAATTTAGGCCATTTAGGAGTGGCCCCATCCCAAGACCGTGAGAGAAGTATGGGCATTTCTCGGTTTAGCCGGATACTACCATCGGTTTGTGAAAGACTTTGCTAAAGTGGCTGAACCACTGAATGAGTTGTTGAGAGAGACGGCTCAGGGGCCCAAGAATCAGCCGATTCGGTGGACGGACCGACAATAACAGGCATTCGATCGGATCCGGGCCGCTCTTGTGCAGGCACCTTTATTGGCGTGTGCTCGCTTTGATAAACCATTCACCCTGAACACTGACAGAAGTCTCTATGGTCTGGGAGCCGTGTTAGCTCAAGAACAAGATGGGAGTGAGTGAGTCATCGCGAATGCTAGCCTGTATTTACGGGATACAGAGCGAAATCCGGACAATTACAGCTCGTTTAAGCTGGAGATGTTGGCCCTGGTGTGGGCCATGACCGAGAAGTTTGCAGAGTACCTGGCTGGGTCGGAGATTCTAATGATGGCGGACAATAATCCGCTTGCACACTTGGAAAACGCTAAACTAGGAGCCCTGGAGCAGAGAGAGGTGGCGTGGATGTCCAAGTTTAATTACCGGATCCGGTTCCGTTAGGGTAAAGAAAACTCCAGTGCCAACGCATTATCACGAGTGACCCGAGGCACACCCGAGCAGGTGGTGGATGAAGACCTCAAGGATACTGAGATCCCCGATTTGAGGCGATTGCCTGTGTTCGTGGACGTGGCACGCTCAAGTGGGGTGGCGACACGGGTCGCCACATTGCTGGGCAAGACTTTTCAAGAGTGGGCCGAGTTACAGGATTCAGACTCTGAACTGTCACGAGTAAAGAAATGGCTGAGTCCAAAGTCCTGGCCCGATGGGAGAGCAAGAGCCCGGCTGGGTGCAGAAGGACAAAAGCTGCTAAGGCAGTGGGATCGATTGGCCATAGCGGAGGGGATACTGTAATGCTGGATCTACATAGCGGCAGAGCTAGGTACCGTTGGCTGTTAGTAATCCCAGCTTCAGTGGCTCTGGACATTGCCCGGGAAGCTTATATGCGGGGTGCACACTTTGGGCCTGAGAAGACTTATCGTTGGCTGTAGCGGTACGTGTACACACCTGGCTTGGAAGAAGTTGTGAAAGAGGTGTGTGGTAGGTGCCGGGCATGTGAGCTGAATAAGTCCCTGGAACAGAGGGCTCCTGTTCAGACAATTGTGACGTCTGCCCCGTTGGAAGTGCTAATGGTGTATTATTTGTCAATCGGGTATGCCAGAAGTGGTCATCATTCATGCCTAGTCATGACTGATCACTTTACTAATTTTGCCGTTGCTGTCCCCACCAAAGATCAGACTGCTAAGTCCGCAGCTGAGGCAATTTGTAAGCATTTCATCCAGGTTTATGTGTGTCCTCAAAGGATACATTCAGATCAAGGTGCTTGCTTTCAAGGTCAGCTCATGACGGAGTTGCTGCAAGTCTATGGGATTCAGCAATCACGGACAATGCCCTACCATCCACAGGGAAATGGGGCCTGTGAACGGTTCAACCAAACCTTGCTTCAACTGCTGAGAACGCTGGAACAGAGGCAGAAGGAGCTTATGTAGGCCTACAACAATAGGGTCCATAGCACCACAGGATTCACTCCTTACGCGATGATGTTCGGTCGGCCTGGGCGAGAAATTGAAGAACTGTACCTGACAAGCCAGAATATCATACAGCCAGTGAGTGGGTCCAGGATCATCGCTGAAGGTTTGCGGGAAATCCACCGGATAGTAAAAGACCATGTGCAGGATCATCCCCACCAAGATCGGGGGCCTGTGCACCTAGATGAGTTCCGGGTGGATGATAAGGTGCTAGTGCGAGTCACGTGTCCGGGAGATAAGTTGAGTGACAGGTGGGAGGATACGCCCTACACAGTAGTGGAAAGGGTATTCCCAGGGGGAAGTGTGTACACAGTGGTTCTTGAAGGGTACATTGGACCCCGTTACACAATGCACAAAAACTGGCTAAGGGGGTGTATGTCCGACACACCTGCCTGTCACCCTGAGACACCTGCCCCACCTACAGCGATTGCACCAAGTAATGTTGAATGTGACTGTTGGGATGACTTGGGGGTGGAACCCTCGGACTTGCAAAGTCCGATAGCGCAAGATCCAGGTGTTCCACACACCGCCCCTGATGTTACTGTTCCACCAGATGCGGTGGACCCTCCATCGAACTCGGCAAGTACTGGTTTGCAGAGATCGAAGAGGAGCACAGCTGGTGTTCTCCAAATACGATATAATCCTGCGGAGTATGTGTTACATATGTGTTGTACGAAACCATTTGTCGGGGCGCCAAATTGTAAGTGGGGTGGATTGTAGCATGTTGGCATGTGTTTCTAGTAATTAGTTCATATTACTGATAGCATAAATTTATCCTGCAATGACTTAGTCCGGCCATTAGGGGTCAGCAAGAGACAAGTAAAGAAAAGCCCGGGGATCTGTGAAAAAGCCCGGGAATCTGAGATCCAGGAAGACCTCTGAGGGGACGAGACGTGTCTGATGTCCAGAGACAATTGGAGCTTGCAGAGACTTGAGCCGGATGGTGTGTCCAAGAAGAAACTGTGCCTTGTGAGTAACTGAGATATGTGACCAGTCACCAACTGTGTAGTTAGCTAGGGAAAGCTAGTTAGTAATCCCAGTAGTACTGAGAACTGCCCGGTGTATATCATTGCTGATGGACTGATCAGGCTTGATCCAGAGATTGCGAAAGATCTGGTATAACAAGACTTTGTGTACCTGGATACTACAAAGGAGCCCTGTTGTGAACTATACATTGAGACTGAGATCAATTCTGATTCCTGCCTGCGCCGGGATATGCTAGAGAACTTGGTATGAAGGAGAAGCTGATTAAACCTTGTGGCCAGAGATCAGGGTCTAATAAAAGGTTTAGTTTGTTAATTGCTTGTGTATATTAAATTAGAGAGATTTCTCTTTGCTCTTGTAGGAAGAGAAATTGTACACCGTATAGACAACGCGTTGGCTAAACATAGAGTGTTTATTAAGGGGAAAAACAAGGGTACCAGGATCCCATTGTATTAGTGTGGGAGGGGAGTGTAAGGTTATATTCCTGGGAGGACCACGTGCCACGTCCGCAGTAACTTCCTGGGTAGCCCCTGTACTGAATAAGGGTGGGAGCGGCATAGCCCAGGGGTAGTTTGGCTCATTCCTGCGAGATTGGCACTTGGGCTCTCTCGGGCTGCATAACTTGTATTTTGTATTCGTGGCTGTTGTGGCTCATACTTTGTAGGAAAGTACAACCCTTTTATTTGTTTGACAAGTATAAAGAAAGTTGATTTGCCACTACACTGAGGTCAGAGTCATTCATAGCATCGCCGTATCCCTCATACACATTCCACCAGCGTTCCGGACGTTACATCCCCAAGGATGAGTCAGACTAGTGCTAGTTCACAATTCTCTTCCTGATATATTGGCTGATTTCTTTAGACTTTCCCAGGATGCTACACAAAGAAGCAGTGTTTCAGGTGTGCATTAAAATACATCCATAGGTGTGTGTCTAATTAACTCAGATGTTGCCAAAAAATCAGAAGCTTCCAAACACATGACATCATCATATGGGCAGTCCAGAATTGTTTAAAGGCATAGTAATCTGTGTATATAAACAATATAGTGTATGTAAACTTTTGACTTTGCAGTAATTAATAAAAATGCCTTAAAACATTTTCTCTCATTATTTTGGCATTTGGCAAATATTAAAAATTATAGTAATTCTAATTGACCTAAAACAGGAAAGGTTTATTCAGATTTCATGTCAGATATTGAGAAAAACATGCATATATAGTGTAAGTAAACTTCTGGTTTTAACTGTATCACTTATAACTTCATGGTGCACGTGTGTCATTACACGGCAGCCAATTCTGAACAAGCTAAGCTGCAGTGTAAAGCATGTGTGAGTTACAGAGCAGCCCCCTGGACCACTAATGAGACTAGAGATGGATTTCAGACCACCCTGACTCCAGTCGACAACAATGCTGCAGTCATGAATGATAGCGCTGTCCTAATGGAGTAACGCTGGGGTGTCCTCTCCTCTAGGACTGTAGTGACGTGTGTTGAGCACAATGGATGAATTCCAATGTGAAATATCAGCCAACACTTCTGATTAGGAATCCTGCTCCTCTGTTGGAGGCTTTTATGACCAGTACATTTTCAGATGTCAGTCTAATCTATTCATTTTTATTTTTGCTCTGGGGATTGAACATTATGATAAAGAATGTGGCTGGGCAGATAAACCAGACCACAGATCACTGGTCAGAGCATTCACAGGACAGTGTCACAGGAAGCGCAATTTACAAAAATACTGTTCCAAAACTCCTGCAGATTCTGGTGTGGAGAGAACTGACATATTTGCTGCTCGCCTTCTTCTCTACCATGTATGTGGAACCCTTCAGCTCTGCACACACAGTGAGGAGATTATCCCGACCTTTACAGCAGGCCATACATCTATAATATAACCGGAGATGCATCCCTCTGTCTGAAGCCGTTATAGACTGCGCAAACGCGACACACCAGTCTGGCTCCAGACAGAAGATCGCATGGAGCCGTTACAAGTAAGAAGAGTGTATGGTGCCAGAGACACTGAATGCATACCGCGATCTCCGGCGCCACACTTACATACTTACCTGACTGGGAGGAGCGTTGCCGCGGAGCCTCTCTTCTCACCGGAGACCGGGGCAGGAGTGAGGCGTCGGAATCAGCGCATGCACCTAGCGCTATCCGGCACCATTTTACTGAAGACACGTTTGCAGTGTGTCTTCAGCAAAATGGCGCCGGACAGCGCGGTATGGGCACGCGTGTACTCGGGCGCCGCACTCCTCCTCTGGCCTCCGGCAGAACGGGACACAGCACTGGAGCACAGGGATGAAAGCTGAGTATAACTGTTTATTTTTTTTGTATTTGTGCAGCGTGATAGGGATGAGGGGTGCCATACATACCAGGATTGGGGAGTGAGGGGACCACACATAGCAGGGGGGGGCATGCATACCAGGATAGGGATGAGGGGTACCATGTATACTAGGATAGGGATGAGGGGTACCATGCATACCAGGATAGGGATGAGGGGTACCATACATACCAGGATAGGGATGAGGGGTACCATACATACCAGAATCAGGATGAGGGGTACCGTATATACCAGGATGAGGGATGGGGTGCCATGCATACCAGGATTGGGGATGAGGAAGCCATGCATACCAGGATGAGGGATTGAGTACCATGCATACCAGGATTGGGGGATGAGGGGTGCAATGCATACCAGGATTGGGATGAGGGGTGCCATATATACCAGGATGAGAGTTGGGGTGCCATGCATACCAGGATTGGGATGAGGGGTGCCATGCATACCAGGATTGGGGATGAAAGGTGCCATGCATACCAGGATTGGGGATGAGGGGGCCATGCATACAAGAATGAGGGATCGGGTGCCATGCATGCCAGGATTGGGATGAGGGGTGCAATGCGTACCAGGATTGGGAATGAGGGGTGCAATGCGTACCAGGATTGGGGATGAGGGGTGTCATGCGTACCAGGATTGGGGATGAGGGGTGCCACGCGTACCAGGAATGGGGATGAGGGGTGCCATACGTACAAAAATTGGGGATGACGGGTGCCATGCGTACCAAGATTGAGGATGAGGGTTGCCATGCGAACCAGGATTGGGGATGAGGGGTGCCATGCATACTAGGATTGGGGATGAGGGGTACCATGCATACCAGGATGAGGGATGGGGAGCCATGCATACCAGGATTCCGATGAGGGGCCATGCATACCAGGATAGGTATGAGGGATACCATGTATACCAGGATATTGATGAGGGGTACCATGCATACCAGGATAGGGATGAGGGGTACCATACATACCAGGATTGGGGGATGAGGGGTGCCATGTATACCAGGATTGGGATGAGGGGTGCCACATATACCAGGATGAGAGATGGGATGCCATGCATACCAGGATTGGGGATGAGGGATGCCATGCATACCAGGATTGGGAATGAGGGGTGCAATGCGTACCAGGATTGGGAATGAGGGGTGCCATGCGTACCAGGATTGGGGATGAGGGGTGCCATGCGTACCAGGATTGGGGATGAGGGGTGCCATGCGTACCAGGAATGGGGATGAGGGGTGCCATACGTACAAAGATTGGGGATGATGGGTGCCATGCCTACCAAGACTTAGGATGAGGATTGCCATGCATACCAGGATTGGGGATGAGGGGTGCAATGCATTCCAGGATTGGGGATGAGGGGTGCCATGCATACCAGGATTGGGGATGGGGTGTCATGCATACCAGAATTGGGAATGAGGAGTACCATGCATACCAGGATGAGGGATGGGATGCCATGCATACCAGGATAGGGATGTGGGGGGGCCATGCATACCAGGATAGGGATGAGGGGCCATGCATACCAGGATAGGGATGAGGGGTACCATGTATACCAGGATAGGGATGAGGGGTACCATGCATACCAGGATAGGGATGAGGGGTACCATACATACCAGTATGGGGGTTGAGGGGTGCCATGCAAACCAGGATGAGGGATGGGGTGCCATGCATACCAGGATTGGGGATGAGGAAGCCATGCATACCAGGATGAGGGATTGGGCGCCATGCATACCGAGATTGGGAAATGAGGAAGCCATGCATACCAGGATGAGGGATTGAGTACCATGCATACCAGGATTGGGGGATGAGGGGTGCCATGCATACCAGGATTGGGGATGAAAGGTGCCATGCATACCAGGATTGGGGATGAGGGGGCCATGCATACAAGAATGAGGGATCGGGTGCCATGCATGCCAGGATTGGGATGAGGGGTGCAATGCGTACCAGGATTGGGAATGAGGGGTGCAATGCCTACCAGGATTGGGGATGAGGGGTGCCATGCGTACCAGGATTGGGGATGAGGGGTGCCACGCGTACCAGGAATGGGGATGAGGGGTGCCATACGTACAAAAATTGGGGATGACGGGTGCCATGCGTACCAAGATTGAGGATGAGGGTTGCCATGCGTACCAAGATTGGGGATGAGGGGTGCCATGCATACTAGGATTGGGGATGAGGGGTACCATGCATACCAGGATGAGGGATGGGGTGCCATGCATACCAGGATGAGGGATGGGATGCCATGCATATCAGGATAAGGATGTGGGGAAGCCATGCATACCAGGATTCCGATGAGGGGCCATGCATACCAGGATAGGTATGAGGGATACCATGTATACCAGGATAGGGATGAGGGGTACCATGCATACCAGGATAGGGATGAGGGGTACCATACATACCAGGATTGGGGGATGAGGGGTGCCATGCATACCAGGATTGGGATGAGGGGTGCCACATATACCAGGATGAGAGATGGGGTGCAATGCATACCAGGATTGGGGATGAGGGATGCCATGCATACCAGGATTGGGGATGAGAGGTGCCATGCATACCAGGATTGGGGATGAGGGGGCCATGCATACAAGAATGAGGGATGGGGTGCCATGCATGCCAGGATTGGGAATGAGGGGTGCAATGCGTACCAGGATTGGGGATGAGGGGTGCCATGCGTACCAGGATTGGGGATGAGGGGTGCCATGCGTACCAGGAATGGGGATGAGGGGTGCCATACGTACAAAGATTGGGGATGACGGGTGCCATGCGTACCAAGATTGAGGATGAGGATTGCCATGCATACCAGGATTGGGGATGAGGGGTGCAATGCATACCAGGATTGGGGATGAGGGCTGCCATGCATGCCAGGATTGGGGATGGGGTGTCATGCATACCAGGATTGGGAATGAGGAGTACCATGCATACTAGGATGAGGGATGGGATGCCATGCATACCAGGATAGGGATGTGGGGGGGCCATGCATACCAGGATAGGGATGAGGGGCCATGCATACCAGGATAGGGATGAGGGGTACCATGTATACCAGGATAGGGATGAGGGGTACCATGCATACCCGGATAGGGATGAGGGGTACCATACATACCAGTATTGGGGTTGAGGGGTGCCATGCAAACCAGGATGAGGGATGGGGTGCCATGCATACCAGGATTGGGAATGAGGGGGGCCATGCATACCAGGATGCGGATGAGGGCCATGCATACCAGGATAGGAATGAGGGGTACCATGTACAGTACAGACCAAAAGTTTGGACACACCTTCTCATTTAAAGATTTTTCTGTATTTTCAAGACTTTGAAATTTGTACTTACACACTGAAGGCATCAAAACTATGAATTAACACATGTGGAATTATATACTTAACAAAAAATTGTGAAACAACTGAAAATATATCTTATATTCTAGGTTCTTCAAAGTAGCCACCTTTTGCTTTGATGACTGCTTTGCACACTCTTGGCGAGCTTCAAGAGGTAGTCACCGGAAATGGTCTTCCAACAATCTTGAAGGAGTTCCCAGAGATGCTTAGCACTTGTTGGCCCTTTTGCCTTCACTCTGCGGTCCAACTCACCCCAAACCATCTCGATTGGGTTCAGGTCTAGTGACTGTGGAGGCCAGGTCATCTGGCGTAGCACCAGGGGCGTACATAGAAATCATGGGGCCCCATAGCAAAAGTCCAAACTGGGCCCCCCTTCCCCGTAAAAAAAAATCTGCAACGTAACTGGAATCACAGTGTATAGGCGCAGTCACAAAAGGACATAGCTATCTACTTTGGAAGACAGGGAAATGGACATGTCTTGTAGCATATACATAGTAAATGTGCCCTTACTGAAGCCTTTTTATTGTTCTCAACCCTTTTATCGCCGTATAGATTTAAATACCCCCAAAAAAGCATCCAACACACTGTATGATAACCCCTACAGTAAATTACCCTACTGTAACCCCCACATGCACTGTATGATGACTCCATAGTCCCCCCAGCAAAGTATGATGTCCACACAACCACCCACACAATATGATAGCTCTGACAGCATCCAAACACAGTATGATGGTCCACACACACTCCCCATAGCAACCCCCCCCTAACACAGTATGAAGGTCCCCGCAAAGTATGATGATCCCCACAGACCCACATTGTATGATGATCCTCACACAGTTTGATGGCCCCATAGCCCCTCCACAGGACCTCCAAACATTATGATGAAGGTACCCACAGTATGATGGTCAGCACATTTCCCCCTCACACAGTAAGCAGCACAGTGGCTCAGCGGTTAGCACTGCAGCCTTGCAGCTCTGGGGTACTGGGTTCAAATCCCACCAAGGACATCATCTGCAATGAGTTTGTATGTTCTCCCCGTGTTTGTGTGGGTTTCATCCGGGTTCTCTAGTTTCCTTCCACATTCCAAAGACATACTGATAGGGAATGTAAATTGTCAGCCCCAATGGGGACAGTGCTGTGGAATTAATGGCACTATATAAGTGAGTAAAATAAATATATACTGTATTTTGCGGATTATAAGACGCACCCCAAATTTTGGGGTGCAGAAAAGGAAAAAATATTTGTTGTTTATTTTTAAATAAAATGGTGTGCCTTATAATCCTTTTTACCTGGGGGCAATGGTAGTGGAGGGGGGGTCACAGGAGCCAGGCTCACACATACCGGAGACTGGCGGGAGAGGAGGCTACGGCAGGAGACGGGCGATGCTGCGGCCCCACCCTCAGAGGAAATGTCAGTGATTCAAGGCGGTGGTGGTGGCAGCGGGAGCTAGGCGAGTTCAGCGAGGCGATGCTGCGGCCCTGTCCTCAGAAGTCGGCGGTGAGCGGAGGCGAGGTTCCCTATCCTGTACATAGCCCTGCGCTGTGCTTTTGTAAAATGGCCACCGGAGCATGCGCAGATCGAGATCTCTAGAGAACTCGGCCAGCTCCCGCCGCCACCACCACCACCTTGAATCACTGACATTTCTTCTGAGGGCGGGGCCGAAGAATCGCCCCGCTACTGCCGCAGCCGCCGCCAACCTCCTGTGTTTGGAAACCCTATCCGACACCGCCCCCCAAGTAACCATAACTTTTCATTATAAGACGCACACCCTTTTTCCTCCCAAATTTTGGGGGAAAAAGTGTGTCTTATAATCCGAAAAATACAGTGAGTAAAATAAAATAAATAAATAATATTGGCCCCCACAGTAGTCCCCACCACAATATGATGGTCGCCACAAGCCCCCCACATCATATGATGACCCGCTTTCAGTAGTCCCCATCACAGTATAAGACCCCACAGACCCTTACAAGTCCTGACTAGGAGAGCATGAGCTGCCGTGCAGATAAATGTGTGTAAAGCAGTAATTTATACAATTTATTAATGTTCAGCTCTAATCCCCTCTGGTCCCAGAAGTTCCTCCTCAAGCCTTTTGGTGATCGACACAGGACAGTGTGACAGTAGCTCTAGCTCGGTGTGAAGGAGGCTTCCTGACTCTCTTTGTGCACAATCACAGCCCTCCTCCCCATAAACCTGTAAATAGTTAGCAGAATTCTATTTACGACCCCTCCCCCTGCCTTAACACCCGCACATCCAACAATCAGCATGCAGGTGGAAACTCATCTGACTGAGTCATTTCACACAGAGAGCCCAGCGCTGCCCTGCTAACCTGCAGTGTCAGCTGAGTGTCACCCCGGCCTCCAGGACGCTCCCTCTGTCTCCATTAGCCAGGCTCCAATGATCACCACGCTCCGGGTGCTCAGCTCCTCTCTGCTGTGCACGCAGCGCAGTGATCTAGAGGGGCGTGTCTATGGAGAGAGCAGCCGGCTGTGGGCCCCCTGAACGCTGGGGCCCCATAGCAGTCGCGTGGTCTGCCTCTATGGGCCGTACGCCACTGCGTAGCACCCCATCCCTCTCCTTCTTGGTCAAATAGCCCTTACACAGCCTGGAGGTGTGTTTGGGGTCATTGTCTAGTTGAAAAATAAATGATGGTCCAAATAAACGCAACCAGGATGGAATAGCATGCCGCTGCAAGATGCTGTGGTAGCCATGCTGGTTCAGTATGCCTTCAATTTTGAATAAATCCCCAACAGTGTCACCAGCAAAGCACCCCCACACCATCACACCTCCTCCTCCATGCTTCACGGTGGGAACCAGGCATGTAGAGTCCATCCGTTCACCTTTTCTATGTCGCACAAAGACATGGTGGTTGGAACCAAAGATCTCAAATTTGGACTCATCAGACCCAAGCACAGATTTCCACTGGTCTAATGTCCATTCCTTGTGTTCTTAAGCCCAAACAAGTCTCTTCTGCTTGTTCCCTGTCCTTAGCAGTGGTTTTCTAGCAGCTATTTTACCATGAAGGCCTGCAGCACAAAGTCACAGTTGTTGTAGAGATGTGTCTGCTGCTAGAACTCTGTGTGGCATTGACCTGGTCTCTAATCTGAGCTGCTGTTAACCTGCGATTTCTGAGGCTGGTGACTCGGATAAACTTATCCTCAGAAGTAGAGGTGACTCTTGGTCTTCCTTTCCTGGGGCGGTCCTCATGTGAGCCAGTTTCTTTGAAGCGCTTGATGGTTTTTGCAACTGCACTTGGGGACACATTCAAAGTTTGCCCAATTTTTCGTACTGACTGACCTTCATTTCTTAAATTAATGATGGGCACTTGTTTTTCTTTACTTAGCTGCTTTTTTCTTGCCATACTACAAATTCTAACAGTCTATTCAGTAGGACTATCAGCTGTGTATCCACCTGACTTCTGCACAACACAACTGATGGTCCCAACCCCATTTATAAGGCAAGAAATCCCACTTATTAAACCTGACAGGGCACACCTGTGAAGTGAAAACCATTTCCGGTGACTACCTCTTGAAGCTCATCAAGAGAATACCAAGAGTGTGCAAAGCAGTCATCAAAGCAAAAGGTGGCTACTTTGAAGAACCTAGAATATAAGACATATTTTCACTTGTTTCACACTTTTTTGTTAAGCATATAATTCCACATGTGTTAATTCATAGTTTTGATACCTTCAGTGTGAAAGTACAATTTTGAAAGTCATGAAAATACAGAAAAATCTTTCAATGAGAAGATGTGTCCAAACTTTTGGTCTGTACTGTATACCAGGATAAGGATGAGGGGTACCATGCATACCAGGATGAGGGATGGGGTGCCATGCATACCAGAATAGGGATGAGGGGTACCATGCATACCAGGATGAGGGGTACCATACATACCAGGATAGGGATGAGGAGTGTCATGCATACCAGGATGGGGGTGAAGGGCCCATGCATACCAGGATAAGGCTGAAAGGGCCATTCATACCAGGATTGGGTATGAGAGACCATGCATACCAGGATGAGGGGTGCCATGCATACCAGGATTGGGGGTGAGGGGTGCCATGCATACCGGGATTGGGGGTGAAGGGTGCCATGCATACGAGGATGTGGATAAAGGGTGTCATGCATACCAGGATAGGGATGAGGGGTGTTATGCATACCAGGATATGGATGAGGGGTGCCATGCATACCAGGATAGGGATGAGGGGTGCCATGCATACCAGGATAGGGATGAGGTGTGATAGGCATACCAGGATAGGATGGGGGCAGCACATAACAGCATGGGATAACAGGATTGGGGAGCACAAATACCAGGATGGGGGCAGCACAAATACCAGGATGTTGGCAGCACATACCAATAAAAATGCTCGCTACCCGGGCGTAAAATGGGTTCAATAGCTAGTATTGTATAAAGCCGGCAGCCATCACTCCTAACTCCTCCTAACACATGCATGTTCCATTTGGCTGAGCATGTGTGTGCTCATATCTGAGAAAAAGCATGAAGACCCCTAAACACATTAGTGCAAAGTCAGCTGAACCCGCCAATTTACTATATCTAACGTGTATTGTGGGTCTCTCAACCCATGACAAACTGCAACGTCCCATACTTTTGTTTTAAGCTTTTGCTTTGAGATAAGTCGCCCTTAGAAGGGCCTGGCAGTCAACTACTCCTCTTTCTCCTTAAAAACTGCACGCCTATTTAGGCAGAACCACCTACATGTGTATAGGGAGGACAGGCAAGATGGCTGACTGCCCTTCCTGCATTATACAAACATGACTTATATGTGTAGGCTCTGCTGTTTATGATTTTTGTAGGACTTTTACTGTTCCAATCAAAATTTTTGAACCCCCAATAAAAATTAGGTTTCTTTGCAAAATTCACAAAGTTTCTGCTGTTTCCAATAAACCAATCAAACAAGAACAGTGTAAATGAGGCAAAATAAATAATATAACATCACTACTGCATAAGAGGCCACTAATAATGGAGATTATACAGAAACTTTTATAGATTGTTCTTCTTTTTATTTTTCCATAAATGATGTTATTATCATGGAAGGTGATGGAGCAGATGATGATGATGACTCCACTCCTCAGGCCTCGGCTTGCACTTGTGCTGTTTTTAGAAATCCAGGTCTGCATCACACATGACGGAGAGGTGAAGAGCAGGAATGTTTTCCTGAATCCCTCTAGGATGTTCATCCTACAACACTGCGTTCAACCATATGGCCTTCTTTCTGTCCATGTCCAGGCAGGTGAAGGAGCAGCCGCTTCCTTCTGTCTATCCATGTCCAGGTGGGTGAAGGAGCAGCCGCTTCCTTCAGTATATCCATATCCGATTAATGAAGGAGCAGCCGCTTCCTTCTGTCTGTCCTTTTCCACCACATTGTAGATGAGTCGTCCAGATGGTGACATAGCAAGTATGACTGGAAGAATTCCTTCAATTTCAGCCAATAATTACTTACTATGTTGATCCAGAGGAAGGCGAAAAATAACCCCGAAGACTAGTTGTTGGATAATCCTCATATCAGGGGAAAAAAATTCCTTCCTGACCCCAAATATGGCGATCGGAATGAATCCCTGGATGGTTGGTGCTCTAATCTACTTGGATGTTATGTGGTGGAAGCTCGGTAGGTTTCTCAAAGTCCGGTTAATAAGAAAGTCCTGTGTAGTTGTATCGTCCGATTAAAGGTTCATTCCTAGATGTTGCTGGAATGGGGCTGATTTCTCTCAGCCTAATACTCCTGTAAGAAGAGAAATATACACGTCTGAGAATCAGCCCCTCACATACAGTATATACTGTATACAGGGGGTGTAAGAATAAGGTGTATAGTGTGTATGTGTGTTACTGGGCAGTGATATAGATGTCCCTATATGATATACTTACAGAAGTCCCATGGGAATGGTGGATCGGCTGTGCCGGATTCCACTTTGCTCCAGTCTATGGAGTTGAAGAACGGATGGGATCTGATGGACGATATAATAGCCAATCGAGAAAATGGAATTTTGCAGAGGAGCTGGAAAATGAAAGAGACCATTAGTCATGATATTATGTATTATTAGTAGCAAGTTATTACACAATGTCTATGAACTGTCCACATCTTATGTTCATATCTTCTTATCACCCTCCATCATCCGTCTTCATCTGATCCTACTCACCCCTTCCATGATATCGATGGCATCAGGGCAGATGCTTGGTGGATAACAAGGAACATCATTCTGCAGTGATTCGCAATATTCCTCTTTTGAGCCGAGGCTATAGAACGGCTGATCACCTACAATCATCGTAAATAGTAGGGCGCCAAAGGAAAATGAGTCCACCTGATAGTTGTGGTCTTCTCCATACATTATCTGTGGGAACATGAGACAGGAAATGAGCTGAATACACTAGTGAGGGGATTTACCCACAGGCCATGAGGACCGATCTGTGATTAGATATGAGCAGGATACATAGGCATCAGAGTATTACTCAGTCCTATCAGCATCAATCAGACGGAGGTTCCTTACCTCTGGCGCAGCGTAACCAATAGAGCCTACTAATTCATTAAATGTTTCCTTCTCAAACACTTTTATTGCTGATGAGCCAAAGTCAGCGATTTTGATGTGTCCGATGTCATCTAGGAGAATGTTCTCAGGCTTCAGGTCACTGCAGGAAAAAGAGCAGATACTGATTGTGAGGAGGATAATTCATAAAAAGAACGTAATACAATAGATATGTAAGGAAGGAGACAACAGGGAGTCAGAGGTGATATATTTATGTCTGTAGCTGAACTGATTACCGATGTATGATGCCTTTTTCATGAAGATATTGGATTCCGCAGACCATCTCTGCTGCAAAGAGCCTATGGAGAAGAAAGTAGAGGATCAGTGGTTACACACACAATCATACAGAGAGCATGAGGAGATCACACACCTGTCCCACGAACATGCACATCTTCATTTTCTCCTGTTGTCATTGTCCATTGCTGGGATTACAATGTACGGGCAAAAGCTTATTAGGATTCAGTTATAAGACATTTACCTTGTTGCCTTTATATCATAAGGCATTGATTTTTCCATGTGATCAAACAGGTCTCCTCCAGCCATGTAGTCCATCGCTATGATGTATTGATTAGGTGTCTCCATAAATCCCCGCAGAGAGGTTAGGAAACGGCACCCAGTGGCCCTTTTCAGGACTTCTATCTCAGTAATGACTTTGTCCTCAGCACGACGACTCTGGTCCATGATTTTGACAGCCAGCAGTTCTTCACTGATCGGATCTGATGCCAAGATGACCTGAAGGAAAATCACAACAGATCAGACCAAACTCTGTCATCCAACAGGAATCAGTCTAATGCAGAGCTGGATAATGTGCGTCTCACGGACCAAGACAGCAAAAAGGCTGTCCCAATGCCACCGCTATCCGCACATCCTCAGTATGCAGACACAGGTAAATACATTGGTGGAAGAGGGGCTGCCAGCTACTTCTTCCACCAATCAGCATGTGAGACAGCAGACGTGATGACTTCATTACATCGTGTCTGCTGTATGGAAAGTCAGTTCACCGGAGACAGGAGCAAAGTGTTGGGGGAACGGGACCGAGGTGAGTATGTGCTGGTTTCTTTTTTTCCCCCATATATGTATGAAATGTTTGCATGTATATAGGAGGCCATGAGGGGCTCATACTGTATGTAAGAGGCAATGTGAGGGCTCATACTGTAAATAGTAGGCAATGTGGCGGCTTATACTGTATATAGGATGCAATGTGGGGGCTCATACTGTATTTAAGAGACAATGTTGGGGCTTATACTGTATATAAGAGGCAATGTGGGGGCTCATACTGTAAATAGGAGGCAATGTGGGGGCTCATACTGTAAATTTGAGGCAATGTGAGGGTTCATACCTTAAATAGGAGGCAATGTGGGGGCTCATACTGTAAATAGGAGGCAATGTGGGGGCTTATACTGTATATAGGATGCAATGTGGGGGCTCATACTGTATGTAGGAGGCGATGTGGGAGTTCAAACTGTATATAAGAGGCAATGTGGAGGCTCATACTGTATATAAGAGACAATGTGGAGCTCATACTGTATATAGGGGACAATGTGGAGGTTCATACTGTATAAAGAAAGGTAATGTGGGGCTCATATTTTATATAGGGTCTATGTGAGGGCTCATATTGTATATAAAGAGGCTATGTGGGGGCTCGCTCTGCATATAGAGAGGCTATGTGGAGGCTTAAGCTATATACAGGTGGCTATGTGGGGGCTCATACTTTAAGGGGCAATTTTGGGGCTCATACTGTATATAGAGGACTGTGTGTGGGCTCATACTGTATATAGAGAAGCTATGTGGGGGCTTACACTTTATGTAGGAAGTTGTGTGGGAGTTCATACTGTAAATAGGGCGCTGTTATTGGGCTCATACGGTATATAGGGGGTGTCAGCAATACGTAATCTTGCTCAATTTAAGTGATAATATAAAATACTAATTATAATTGTAATAAATATGTTAATTTTAATATTGAGCAGAATAGATTGGGGAACACGGAAGAGTAGAAATTCACACTTACTTTTCCGAAGCCTCCCTCTCCAAGATCTTCATGGAAATTGAGATTGGAAAGGTCAATATGATTTTCTGTGCCGACCAATTCTCTAAAGGGTAAAATACGGAAACTGGCTTCATCAAGGTCTTGTACTGGCATGACCGCTGTGCCGGAGGGTGTCTCAACGCTTCCATCTGCTGAGATGATAAAAGAGTTATTGATAAATATAAATACATTACATTTTTAATCAAATTTCTGTAATTAAGCTGAAAATGTCTGACATTTGTGCCCTGATTCATCCAAACTGTCGAATGTAGAAAAATTGTCCTGTTGCCCATAGCAACCAATCACAGCTCAGATTCCATTTTTTCACATTCTATGGAACAGTGAAAGCTGCATTGTGATGGGTTGCTGTGGCAACAAGGAAAGTATTTCTGCAATTTTGATAATCAAGGCCTGTCAACCCCCAGTCTATTATACTAAACTGTTTCATTCTTACCTGGAGCATCTTTATCCAGTGATGTGTGTGGTGGGGAAACAATCAGGTGTTTGGTCTCTGGGATGGAGATGTTCTCATCTGGTGACCTGGCCCTTTGTAATGCACCATTCCCATTGACAATGGGTTTGGCATAGAAAAGACGTCTCCTACATTGGACAACCCAGTCTCTGTTGTTTCTGATTCTCTTCTGGGCTGCCGCTCTTTGTAGGTTTTGAGCCTCTTGGCTTTCAGAACTGGAGAATGAGACATGTCTGGGTCTTCCTTGGCCAACCTCTTCCAGCTCTAATTCTACGCTGATGATATTTCTTCGCTTATTGAGGATGGCATCTTTGTTCCTCCTCCTAATTTCAGGGACAAGTTCTCCGATTTTTTTTATGGAGATAAGAATGGCCCTGTGAAGTTGATTATCTGCGGAGTCTGCAGAGTCAGATTCCATGAGGTTCTCCATTTTCCTTTTCTCTATAAGGATCTCGTGTCTCTTGATCTTTCTCATTTTCTCCAAATTCTGTCTTTTGGACGCCATTTCTGAGGCGTCAGTGTCCATGTCCAGTACTATAAAGTCTTTTCGCCCTAAAGCGAACAGTGGTTTTTGCTCTTCAGCAATTCCTCTCCTCTGTCTTAGAACCCGATATCTTTGGGCTCTTCTCCTCTCTTCCTCCATTATAAAATTAGCTTTTGCTTTGTTTACAATGAAACGCATAGCAACTACCTCACCCTCGAAAGTCTGCAAGGCAGTGACTTCTCCTCGGCCGGAACACTGGGATATAGAAGGTGATGATGTCATCATACCAATTATGACATGTATTTAATTGTGATGTCATCAGACTAGGGTCCTATTTTGCGTTCATGAGGTCTCAATGGAGACATTATACCAGGACTTTAGTTTGTATTTTTGTCATTAAATGAAGTAACACTTGTTAAATGGTGATCTTTTATCTCTATATTAGCGGAATCCTTCATTCTGTCTGTTTTTCTCCATATTCTTTTATTGTTTAATTCTGTCCAATTATTGTACATTTTGTCATCAGGTCCACAATCTCCATTTTGTGGGGTGTTCACATTTAGCGTTTAAGCTACAGTTTATCCTCCTGGACATTACAGGAGAGCTGTACCTTCCTATATAATGTATTTTTGAACTGTTGACTCCTTTTTGCATTATGTGTCATAGAAGTATCAGGTGGTCTTTGTCATTTTATTCTAGTTCCACCTTGTGACCAGGGCCGGCTTTAGACAAATTGTGGCCCTAGGAAAAATTCAAAGTGGGGCCCCAGATTCTGAAATACTGCGCTAACAACAGCATTACAGTCAATTCAGTGCATTGAAGTGAGTTTTGAGCTAATAACAATGTCTTTAAGCGCCAAGAAGCCACTCAGAAGAAAGACAAAAGGAGTAAAACATATCACAAGGTTGTGTTCTTTGCTGACTACAAGCAGTTAAGCCACTAAAAACACAGTTTCACAGGTTTCCTCACTCTAGTTGTAGCCTACAAAGAACACAGCTTTATTTCAGTACATGAAAAAAATAATATGTGGAAAATATGTAAATCAAAAAATATTATTACAACGTTGAATTTTGCATTGAAGGCTTATTTGTCACGCATGCACAATATCATGCAATGTCTTGTGAATACAGTCTTGTCATCTATATGCTTAGTCCGAACAATCATATGTGTGAGATCTTTTCATTACCATCTGTAGATACTTAGAACTAAGTAAAGAAATAATAAAGTGCTGCTGAAACCAGCATAAATACAGCCATAGATATCATTTTACACTTTGCCAAACACAAATAATAAAAAATAACTTAACATCTCTTACAGGTTTAGTCAAAGGGATCCACAACTTAAATAACTAGAAAATGTTCAAGCAAATGGTTTCTAAAGGAGCCCTTACAGGTCTATGTAATAAAACTGGCATCATAGCGAATGCTTTCTAGAAGCGAACCTTTCTGGCTTTTTCTGAAGCAAAATCTTTAATTATTTTGGAGAAGTCCAGATTTCTACGAATGTCCCGCTCAATTACAACCTCAGCTAGACCAATAAAGCGATCTT
This sequence comes from Phyllobates terribilis, assembly GCF_046119375.1. Lineage (NCBI taxonomy): Eukaryota > Metazoa > Chordata > Amphibia > Anura > Dendrobatidae > Phyllobates > Phyllobates terribilis. Next base: position 315,766,110 of record NW_027362768.1, read on the forward strand.
GTAACATTGATGACCTTAAATTATTTTTTATCACTTTGAAAAGTGAGAAACTTCTCTCGCCTGACGCTACGGTCACAGGAACACTCATTAGGACACACAACTCCACACTAAGATTTGGGAACAAATCCAATAGGTTTGTACAGTAAATGTAAGTAAGCATGTTCAATGGTGAATGGGAAACATCATCTGGGATGCTCCTAATTGCTGAACACATTTCAAAATTCAAGTCATTGAGATCAACATCACCCATTTCTTCTGAAGAGTGTTTGCAGCATTCTACAAGCCTCTGCTCATCTTTCACAGCTTCCATTTCCTCCTTCTTAAAAAGGAACCCAAAAAGGTGGTAAAAATCTTTCACCTGAGAAAACCTCTCAGTTATGACCACAAGTGTCGCATCAATCAAGGTTAAAGACAAAACCCTCTTCACCATTTCCTCGGGAGTGCTGGACGTTCATAATCAAACATTTTTCTTTTGTTTTGTTTTCTTTTTATTGGCAATGAAAACTCTACATCTGCTTCTTCAGCTATACTATTTGCAATATAATAACCTGATTCAAAACCATCTTCCCTGTAATCTTACAGAAAATGAAGTACAGATTCAGTTTCTTAAGTGTGTCCGTGCCAACTTTTGTTTTCTGAAAGATCTTGCTTGCACCATTAATATGTTATAAGACATCATACCAGGCAACAATGCAAGTGATGCAAACTGACCAGAAGAAATGTCATTCTTGGCCTCCGCAGCATTTACATCAGCTTTTTTTGATGCAGCATAGATGACAAGGTCTTCAAGTGCAGAACAAACTTCCCTTAGGTCGTAGCGAAGAACTTTTACACTGTCAATCCGACATTCCCAGCGAGTAGAAATAACTGTATAGCCCAAACATCAATGCTATTGTAGCGTCGGCGTCCCTGCCTCCTGCTAGGCCGGGACGCTGTTCCCCCCACCTCTCCGCTCCGTGCCCGGCGTCTTCCTCCCGCTCTGCTGGCAGCACGCGCTGCTTCCCGGCCACTGTGCTTAGGGCGCGCGCGCTACCCCTCTCTTAAAGGGGCCGCGCGCGCCGTCCTAAGGAGTCCCCGGCCAATGGCCGGAGGACCTCACCATATATAAGGCACCTCCTCCAAAATGGAGGTGCCCAAGCAATGTTGTTGCATAGCCTATCACTCTGCTTCAGCCCTCAGGTCCCGTTACCAGATACCTGCCAGCTACCTGCCAGTTACCTGCCAGATTCCTGCTTGATACCTGCCTGATACTTGTCTATCTACTTGCATTCCTGCGGTCCGACAGTCTGCCTACCAGCCCTGCCAGTCTGTCTATGGATCTGATTGCCCGCTCACCTGGGAGCGCTCATCTGCTACCTGCCTGCTAGCCTACCTGGAGGCTCTGCCGTCACGTGCTGTGACCACCTGCCTGTCCAGAGACTCTTACCCGCTCACCTGGGAGCGTCCGCCTGCTACCGGCCTGCTAGCCTACCTGGAGGCTCTGCCATCACGTGCTGTGACCGCCAGCCTGTCCAGAGACTCTTACCCGCTCACCTGGGAGCGTCCGCCTGCTACCTGCCTGCTAGCCTACCTGGAGGCTCAGCCGACACCTGCTGTGACCACCTGCCTGTCCAGAGACTCTTGCCCGCTCACCTGGGAGCGTCCACCTGCTACCTGCCTGCTAGTCTACCTGGAGGCTTAGCCATCACTTGCTGTGACCACCTGCCTGTCCAGAGACTCTTGCCCGCTCACCTGGGAGCGTTCACCTGCTACCCGCCTGCTAGCCTATCTGGAGGCTTAGCCGTCACTTGCTGTGATCACCCGCCTGTCAAGAGACTGTCCCCGTCACTTGCCGTGACCTCCTGCCCTTCTACCCAGAGACAGTCCCCGTCACTTGCCGTGACTACCTGCCCGCCTACCCTGGGAGCCACCCGCTTCCTTACAAGGACTGCCCCTTTGTATCGTTGCTCAGAGGTTCCACCTCCCAGACCCGTTACAGCTATGATGTGAGGGCGGAGGGAATCTTCCCACATTCACCAAATTATACCAGCTCTTAACAATCAGTATATATCATGAGGAAACAGAGTTATGATGGCAAAAAAATACATATTTTATTTTATTAAAGACAAAATTCATATAGAAAAAAGACAACTGTAAATGTGCAAGGGACAGCAACAGGTGTGCAGCAAGTGGGTCCACAACCCAAAAGGAATGCCTAGTAAACATTGCAATTATAAAAGGTTGCAGGCATGAATCATAAAGTGCAGCACAGGTAGGGCATAAAACTATACACCTATATTAGCTAAATGCCAATGATAAACGTGTCCATGACATCCGTATCAATTACCCCATAACTAGGCACGCTAATAAGGTGATGGTCTTACCAGTGGTAAGGGCTGTGGGTGAACTGGCAGCACAGTGGGCGTAGTGGAGTACCCCGACGCACGTTTCGAGGCATCCGCAGCCGCTTTCTCAAGGGGCAGTGGCAAAGAAATTTTACTCTGTGAATCCAACATTCCCAGCGAGTATCAGACAGTGATTTGATGGTCAGGTTGGTTACATTTTTCTTTGAAGTTGCACATTGCAGTGTTGATGAGCTGAAGAGCACATACATTTTCTGCAATATTCCAAAGAATGTGACAGAGAGAACAGATGATTTAGCAGCATCAATGATGACTACATTAAGAGTGTGGCTACTTCAGGGCATATACAATGCTCTTTTATTCATGGCCGATGTAAATACTTTTATGGCCAAAAATGACAAAAGCATTTTCGGACTGATACCTTTATTGGCTAACCAGAAAAAATATATATGCAAGCTTTCAGAGCACAGAGGCTCCTTCTTCAGGCAGGATTGCAAATGAATTAATAAGACAAATGAATAAGGCATCATCCCTTACATCTCATGAACAAATGTCCTGCTGTAATATCTCTTAAATGTTGTGCCTCCTAAAACCAGGTGAGGAACAATCAGAGAAAGGTATAATAGAAACAAGTCACCAATTCTGCATTTATCACCCACTCCTGGTTTTGGCTCCCACTCCTGAGAAAAAATACTGACCAAATACTGATAGTGGGGCCAGAGCCTAACACTTGTTTTCCAATAGGCAAATAGTGCTCCATCCTTCCCGAGTCTCGCCGTATGTCTAAGCAGTACTGTACAGTCACATAAGGGGTATTTCTATGTTCAGCAGAAATTGTGGGACAAATTTTGCTGCAATTTTTACCGATTTTCCTTTATGAAATGTAAAATTTGGGGCTAAAACTAAATTTTTCTGGAAAAAATGTAATTATTTTTCTTCACTGCCCAATGGTATAAAATTCTGTGACACCTTTGGTGTCATTATCACTGCATCCCTAGATGAATTCATTGAGAGGGGAAGTTTGTAAAATGGGTCACTTGAGGGAGGTTTTGTAAATTTTGTTGAGAAATTGTTGATCAACTTTTAACCATTTTGACTTCCTAACAAAAAAAAACATTTAAAAAACGATGGTGATGTAAAGTAGACATGTGGTAAATGTTAATTATTACCTATTTTGTCTGATATAACTATCTGGTTTAAGGGCATAAAAATTAAAAGTTTAAAAATTGTGAAATTTTCTCCAGAATTTCCCATATTTTCACAAATAAACACAAAAAATATCGCTCTAAATTTACCACTAACATAAATTACAATGTGTCGCGTTCAGGAGTTATTACCTCATAATGTGACACTGGCCAGAATTGTAAAATGTGGTTTGGACAGGAAGGTGAAAATAGGCTTCAAGGTGAAAGGGTTAATAACATCTCCCATTTGTTAACATTACATCAGCCTCATTTTTCCATTACTTTTTTATTTTGTTAGAATGTTATAAAGGTTAAAGCTTTAATAGCAAATTTAGATCTTTTCAAGAAAACTTTCAAAGCCTTTTCTACGGCCCTATTCAGGCTTGAAGCGACTTTGAGGGACCGACTTATTGGGAGATTGGGAAGTGATACCATTTTAAAAACTGCACCCCTCAATGTTGCTGCTGTCAGAAAGTTTGTTAACCCGTCACGTGCTGCACAGAAATTTACACAAAGTGCAATAAAAAAATTAAAAATGTTTTTTTTTCCACTAAATCATTGCTTTAGACTAAACCTAGGCAAAGTGCGGCCCATGAACAAAGGAGGAGAACAGCTCAGCATATATTGCAAAAAGTATTTATTTAGTAATACACAATAAAAACACAAATAGGAAATCAGACAATGTGGTAGTGTCAGACGGTAAAGTGCTTACAGGTCTGGTAAATATATTATAATATGCTTGTAATATATCCGTGAAATTACACAATTGCACGTTGCCCACAATGATATAAATAATAATAAGTTTAAACAAGTGAACTAGGATAGAAATCACAGGATTAACACATATAACATGATCCCACTGACTGCTAAATGAAAGGGGATGGGGGTGAAACAATGTTCTTAGTATTAAGCTATGTGCCCATCTCTAAAGCCAAAATCATGTTACAACCAGCGGGATAATTACCTGACAGGGAAGCACAGCACGGGCGGAAGTAAGAACGTGGTGAGGGTGATAGCCCAACGTACGTTTTGCGGCGTCCCAGGCCGCTTTCTCAAGGGCAAGAAGTGATGTCCTCATAGTGACCCAAGATGCATATATATTCATCTCTCCCCTTAGAATCTGGAGTGCAGACAGCTGGTCGGCGATGCACACACCGGGAAGTGGCCAGCTATACCGGGGGTGTGCCTCGCGGATCACATGATGTGGGGCCAGTATGCCACACACGGCGCATGCGCACGGCTCAGGGAGCACACCGCGCCCAACCGTCAAACCGCAGAACCGTGCATGCGCGGAAAGGAAGTCCCACGCAGGCGCAGGGCGGCCCCCGGACTGCCAGGCGCGCGCTCGCCGCAATCCCCACTGCGAGCACGCGCTCAGTCACGTCAGGAAGCAGCATAGCAGCACTCATTGTAAAAGAATTAGGATAAACAGGGAGAGCAGCGGTGAGACAAAGAGGGAGCCTAATGATCATAGATGGAAGAAGGGCCAAAGTAATAGATACTGCATACAGCAAAGTTTTTTTCCATGAAAAATACATATAAATCTAAAAAATCACATATTTATAATTAGCAGTAATTGTAGATCCTAATGATCATAACTCCCGTCTAGGCATGAGATCCAATGTGTATATCCAAGTCTCACTGATCTCCAGACACAAGTGACGTTATAAGGACTTTCATAAGTATGGACTAATAAAAGAGGTAAAGAAACAAAAGAAAAGACAATGATTAAAACCATTGGAATTAAAATCACATGAAAAATAATAATTCCTCTTATAATCACCCAACCCACATGTGTAAGTACATACATGTGGGGATAGAGGTATACAGGATAAACTTACAGCTACAAAAATGAGTGCAGCCCATGTACGGCCCTCTGGCTGTTCCAGTCCAACTCACTGACCTAGACAACTACAGGGCTGAAAACACTGGCCCACAGGCCGCACCATTCGACCACCTGGAGTCCCGATATCACAGCTATCTGCCTCCTCAAGAAGCAGATAACTGTCAACACAATGGTGGAGGATGGAGCTGCTGGTTCCTCCTTCCACCACTCAGTTTATGGGACTCAGACAGCAAATGTGATGATGTCATTACTAGTGATGAGTGAGCCCTAAAAAACTCGGGTGCTCTTTGCTCGGGTCGAGAAAATCATAATGCTCAGATGCTGAACCCGAGCAACGAGCCCAATGTAAATCTATGGGAAACTCGAGCATTTTTCCGGTGGTTCCCCCCGCAGAGATGTGCAGAGGGCCTAAAAATTGCCCTAAACAATGGGAACAGTGCTGAAATGACATGGGAACTCAGGCATCTCTGACTCCCAGGTCACTGCAGTGAACAATGTTGTCAGAGTATTACGCCACTTTTACGGACCAACAATAAAACATACAAAAACTAAACCAAAATGGATGTTCCTGGAAAAAATGTTAAGGGACATTCTTTCCAGGGTAATGACTTGTATATAAGGGAAAAAAACAAACACAAAAACAAAAATGCTCCTTTACACCTTGGGCTATGTTCACACGTAGCGTTTTTGATGCGTTTTTGCACTTTTGCATTGCTTTCAATGGTGAAAAATACATTCACCAGTAAATGTCATTTTAACATTTTACTATCTTATCTGGCCATGTGGTGTGTGACACATCATCAGACACATCCATACAGTGCTGAAAAGACATGGGAACAATATATGGAAGACCCCTGGAAGCATCTCTGACTCCCAGGTCACTGCCCAAAACTGTGGCCATCAGACGTGATCCTATATTACTGCGGTAAAAATACAGACATTTTTGGCAACGTGACAAATATTACACCCCATTTAAAATGGGCAAGGCGCGTGGCAAGGGATGGGGAAGTGGACGTAATGGTGATGGTGCACCCAGAGGCCGAGGCTGTCGGCAAGATGAAACTGTGCCTACTAAAAAAGCACAACATCGCCATTGGATTCAATGGGGGGCAAAACCAAACACATACACAACACCTTCAAACGGGCCCAAAAGCTGCCAAAACACATCAAATTAGGGGCAGAGACCAGGAAAGTGGCATCAATTGACCCAGAGTACAAGTAATATAATTATTATTATTTATTCTTATAGTGCCATTTATTCCATGGCGCTTTACATGTGAAAAGAAGTCACCGACTGCTATAAGAGGAGAGAAGATCCTACCCGTGAGGGCGCACAAACAATCGACAAGGGATGGGTGAGGAAACAGTAGGTGATGGTAGAGCTGATCGTGCAGCGGTATGGTGGAGCGAAGGTTACTGAAAGTTGTACGCATATCGGAAGAGATGGGTGTTCAGGTTCCTTTTGAAGGTTTCAACAATAGGCGAGAGTCTGATATGTTGGGGTAGAGAGTTCAAGAGTAGGTGGGAAAATGCACGAGAGAAATCTTGTACAAGTGCTTGTGACCAGGGACGGTACATCTCACTGACGGCACACTGGGTTAATATTGTGGAAGCCGTGACCCAGTTGCACCCTGGGACTAAACATGTCTTCCCGACACATAGAATTGTGGACTCTGGGTTCAATCAAGCTTCAACACAATGTTCACAAGGTCTCCTACACAATGAGCAAATTATTCATGATGATAGACGCCACCGTCTCCTTAGCTTGCTGATGGTACTTTTCTGTGGGAATGAGCTTGTCTCCAACCAGTCTGGAATATTTCTAGTGAATTCAGGCACGCCATGGTTTGCTATTAGCATCTAGTACCAGAAGCGAAAACATCCACAATTTTATTCTCAGAAATTTTATTTGGTAGACTGAGTGGCTGCCCAAACTTTAGTCTCTCAAAAAGGAGCTGAAGACACTGAGTGGCAGAAGGTGCAAGTTTCTCCAGCATGTTAGACATCAGAGGGAGAACAGAGAGGGCAGCATGGTGGCTCAGTGGTTTGCACTGCAGCCTTGCAGCGCTAGGGTCCTGGGTTGAAATCCAACCAAGGACAACATCTGCAAGGAGTTTGTATGTTCTCCCTGTGTTTGCATGGGTTTCCCCCAGGCTTTCTGGTTTCCTCTTCAGTATAAAAAGCAGCCACTGAGTGTCCAGGAATCTTCACACAGACTTTTCTTATACAGGGCTGCTTCTTGACAGGGTTGGACGGGCCCACTAGAAAACAGAAGAATCCTCCAGCGGGCCCTGGCTTCTCTTTCAGGAGAGTTCATAGTGCAAACCTTGCAGCTGCTATGGGGCTATTGAGTGGGGGAGAAAGGTGGGCCCTCAGAATCAAATCCTCTGGTGGGCCCAATGTTCTTCAGTCTTCACAGCCATATTTTTTAGCTCAGTGAAAGGACTGGCATAGAGGGAAACCGTATCTACTCCGGCTGTCATTTCTCCCAAGAAGTCCTCTAATGCAGCTTGTTCCATAAGCAATGGCAGCCCGTCCAAAATCAGCTCACACTTCTCGGTGGTGCTTCGACACACAAAGATCTTTCTTTACGCCTTGAATTTCATGACAACAGAGTTGAGCAATGGCCTGATCTACAATGCATTTTGAGAAATAACGCGTAAAATCACGTCCAATCCACAGCAAAAATGGAGCCATAGAGTGCCCGGAAACCTTCACCTAGACTTTTCTTAGCCAGGGCTGCTTCTCAGCAGGGTTGGATGGGCCCACCAGAGAACCAGAGACTCCTCCAGTGGGCACTGGCTTCTACTTCAGGAGAGTTTATAATGCAACCTTGCAGGTTGTGATGATGATAGAGACCACCATCTCCTTAGCTTGCTGCTGGTATTTTTTTGTGGGAATGAGCTTGGCTCCAACCAGCCTGGAATATTTTCAGTCAATTCAGGCACGCCATGGTTTGGTATTGGCACCGAGTACCAGAAGCGAAGCCATCCACAATTTCCTTCATAGGAATTTTATTTGGTAGTCTGAGTGGCTACCCAAACATTAGTTTCTCACAAAGGAACTCAAGACATTGAGTGGCAGTAGATGCAAATTTCTCCAGCATGTTAGATATCAGAGGGAGAACAGAGAAGGCAGCACAGTGACTCAGTCATTAGCACTGCAGCCTTTCAGCGCTGGGGTTCTGGTTCCAAATCCCAGCAAGGACAACATCCTTTAAGGAGTTGTTTACTACTTTTATATTCCACGCGGCACCCCCGCCGATCAACTGTTATCGGTGCCGGCGGCGGCTGCTGCCAGCCGGAAGTGCTTACCTGAGGGGCTCCACCATCAAGTGGTAGTGGCCGCTGCGGTGTACTGCACATCCGCCTCCTATTCAATTGAATATAACAGCTGATCGGCGGGGGTGCCGCGTGCGGGACCCCGGCTGATCATACATTGATGCCCTATCCTACGTATAAGATAGGGCGTCAATGTAAAAGTATTGGATAACTTCTTTAAGGAGTTTGTATGTTCTCCTCGTGTTTGCGTGGGTTTATCCCAGGTTCTCCGGTTTGCTCCTCAGTAAAAAGGCAGCCATACAGTGTCCAGGAACCCTCACACAGACTTTTCCTAGCCAGGGCTGCTTCTCAGCAGGGTTGGACGGGCCCACCAGAGAACCGGAGACTCCCCCAGTAGGCCCTGGCTTCTCCTTCAGGAGAGTTCATAATGCAAACCTTGCAGGTCGTGATGATGATAGAGGCCATCATCTCACTAGCTTGCTGATGGTACTTTTCTGTGGGAATGAGCTTGTCTCCAACCAGCTTGGAATATTTCCAGTGAATTAAGGCACTCCACGGTTTGGTATTAGCAACCAGCATCAGAGGTGAAGCCATCCACAATTTCCTTCACAGGAATTTTATTTGGTAGACTGAGTGGCTGCCCAAACTTTAGTTTCTCACAAGGGAGCCAAAGACACTGAGTGGCAGTAGGTGCAAGTTTCTCCAGCATGACCTGTTTGTTAGATATCAGAGGGAGAACAGAATTTGGCATTGCCAAGGCACCAGAGTCTGTTTTTTTTTTTTACTAAAGACCCTGCTGTGTTTTTATATATATATATATATTTTTATGTCTCTTCAAATGTGTATTGGAGTGCGTCCTAATTTTTGGCAGCCCTTGACATTGCTGCATATACGCAATAACAGTATAGGAGAGCCACTCTTTAATAATTGGTAGAACAATTCAAATAGATTCTATATTCTAGAATATTACCTGTCTTATCTGAAATTCGTTTACGGGTGAGGTATCACAGTTTGGATAGCATATTACACCGACCGGTATTAGGTATTATTGCCTAATACTGCATGCTGCTTGTGCTGCCGAAAATTCTTTATTTTTTTCCAGAAAAATCCATTTTAGTTTGGTTTTTGTATGTTTTATTGTCAGTCCGTAAAAGTGGCGCAATACTCTGACAACATTGCAATAGTTATCCTTGGCAGGAGAAGATAGAAGGAGGAAAAAGAACAGAGAGCGTTGTGTAACACTGTGGAGAGGTGAAGTGTATGTAATGAACTCACCCAAAATGGTTGTGCTGGACAGACACAACACTGGCAGAAAATTTAGAAGAGGACTGGAGTTTCTCCTCCGGTATGCTGCTCATCCAATGTCGTTGTACTGTGCTTTTCCTGGCCCTGAAGCCGCTCCACTTGGAGGTATACAAGGAGAGAAGAACTTGGGATGGCGCTTCCGTTTGAATGTGGAGATCAAACAGTCCATATATCAAACCACATTTACCATAAAAAACTTTTAAAAACACAATGCGCTTCAACTTCCATGAGTCTTCATCAGGTGTAAAAGAAATAGTGACACATAGAAACTTTTATACCTTATACTTAATTAGTTGTGGGTGGAGTGTTCATAAAAAACTTTTTACAGTCTTTTACAGTCTTCATCAGGTGTAAAAGAAATAGTGACATACAGAAACTTTTATACCTTATACTTAATTAGTTGTGGGTGGAGTGTTCCACCCACAACTAATTAAGCATACAGTAAGGTATAAAAGTTTCTATATGTCACTATTTCTTTTACACATGATGAAGACTCATAGAAGTTGAAACGCGTTGTATTTTTAAAAGTTTTTTTATGGTAAATGTGGTTTGACAGCAAAATCTGTTTTTAAAACCAATAAATCTAATATGGATATATGAACTGTCTGAACTCTGACAACATTGTTCACAGATATGCTATTGGTCAGCGACCAACTGTGGATAGGTTTGAACACACGACTGCCATACTGTAAATGAATTATAATATCTGACACATTCCCATAAATTTCCGTATTATTGCGGCAGTAATATGGGATCACGTCTGATGACCACGGTTTCAGTCAGTCGCCTAATAGTATGGTATTTGTCAGTGACCAAGTATCAATAGTTTGGAACAACATACACCTGGCAGACTTTAAATGGAGTGTAATATCTGACACGTTTCTAAAAATTTCTGTATTGTTACGGTAGTCATATGGGATCAAGTCTGATGGCCACGGTTTCAGGCAGTCACCTAATAGTATGGTATTTGTCAGCGACCAAAACACAGCTGGCTGACTTTAAATGGAGTATAATATTTGGCACGCTCCACAAAATGTCTGTATTATTACCGCAGTAACATGGGATCACGTGTGATCATGGAAAAGTTTCTCTGCTTCTACAATACAGTATTGCAAATATAATCAAAAAATCTTGCTGTATTCTGCTAACAAGCAAATTGAGCAGTAATATGGTGTACTCTGTATTGCTTTTTAAGCAAATAATCAGGATAAGGAGCAAAAAGAAAATAGTCTGGTACTGTAGGGCTATGGATATTTGTAACAGCAGCAGCAGACAGAACATGCAATAGACCCTATTGTGCTGTATACACTGCCACAAACCTTACCTGCCTAACTCCTGCTATCACCACTGAATACATGCAGTTGGATTAGTCCTCAGAAGGACTGTAAGATCAGATGGACATATATCTTGTTGTGGAATACCTATACATAACTAATAAACCACCAATTCTGTCACTCACTCAGCAGCACCTCTCCCTACTCTGCCTGTTTCCGGGGTACATTGGCACAAGTATAGGGTCACCAGGTCTAATATAGACCTGATGACGCTATGCGGCCAGCCAATCACTGTGATGCCACAACCAACATAGCTACGGCATTACAGTGCGTGGCAAGCAATCCCTGCATTTTAATTAACTGTCTAAAGAGCGCCAAACATGCAGGGAGGCAAGCTGAAATACTCGAGGAGCGCCTGACGCACCCCCTGGGCCGTGGGGTACTCGGCAGCCGGGCCTCTGGTTGCTTGGGGGATATCATGGTAGCTGGCCCGGTCCGTGACCCAGGGCGGTCAGTATAAAGGGGAAAATATTGGGGGATTTGGGAAAGTGTTCGTGACGCCACCTGTGGAATGCGGCTAAAGGGTGCCGCCGCTGCGGAGCAGTCCTCTGGAGCTGGTGTTACGGCGGCAGGGATGGTGTGGCTCTCCACAGGAAGAGCTAGCTCCAGGGCAGCGTGGGGTGTAATGGATGGTTGTGCTGGGCGTTGTGGTGCAGAGAGGGAATGGTGGCGCAGAAGGAATAATTGGACAGAGGCGGTGCGGTACAGTCTTCCGTGTCTTTACTCACAGTTCTTTAGTTCCTCAGGGTGCACTGTCAGATTGCAGCCTCCCGCATCGCGCTGCATTCACCAGGCAGGGGCTCAGCTCTTCCTCAGGTAGATCAGGGGTACCTGGCAGAACCCCACTTTCACGTGTTCCTAGCTAGACTTCACGCTGGGTCTTTCTCCCTCCTGCCCTGCGCTGCCCACTCTCAATCCCGCTCGGGTGCTCTGAAGTCCCTCCTGTACGTCGGATCCCGGACCTGCTTGACCCTCCTGGGGATTAGAATGCGGCTTACGATCCCTCTGTCTTCTGACAGATTCTGGGCGTACGGGTGCCGTCCTGCACTCGCCGTACCCCCTAGGATCCCTTCTTAGAACGGAGCCTACTCCCTGCTCCCCTTCTGGGCCTCCAGTCTTGGCCCTACTTGTGGAGCAGAGCTCCTAATGAGACTCTGCTCCCGGACTGTTCTTCTGAACTGTCCTGAGCTGTTCTTCTGAACTGCTCTCCTCTACTAATCTATCTGTCCTGCCACCCTAATATGGCTTCCGTATATATACTCCTACTAAAGTGCTCCTTCTAACTACTTCCTCCACCCACACCCACTACTGGTTCCCCCTACCTTTGGTTCCCCCCACTCCAGCCAGGGTCATGGCTCAGCAGAAACATACATTGTGTCTTGCCCCTCCAGCTGACCTGGAGCAGTGTAGTGTTGGATGCAGGTGTTTTGGGTTCCGGGCAGCACTCCCTCCTTACCTCAGAGAAGGAGATACCACACCTCTGGGTGAGGTGCAGTACCCCTGTGGCGACTGAATCCTCAGGGGCGCCACACGCCGAGCATGTCGAGCAGTGAGATGCTCGGGCGAGCACCGAGCAGTGACGCGGACGCTCGCTGATCACTAGTCATTGCATCGCGTCTGCTGTGTGGTGCATCGGTTTACATAGTAAAGACCAGAGCAGCGCCTGGTGAAAGGGAACAAGGTGAGTATGTGCTATAATGAAAAATAACATGTTTTCCTGTTTCCACAAAAATGTTATTTTGTCTAATTTTTTTCATTTTCACAAAGGTAATTGGAGAAGATGGAACCTATAATTTATTATGCAATTTCTCCTGAACGTGACAATATCCCATATGTGGTCAATAATTACTGATTAGGTACATGACAGGGCTTGGAATGGATTGCAGATGTCATGTCACGTTTGCTCGGTCAGTGAGGTGCTAAAACAGTGGAAACCTCTCACAAGTGACTCCATTTTAGAAATTAAACTCATCAAGATATACATCTTGGCTTGTGGTGAGCATTTTTAAACCTTAGATGCTTCACTTAATTTTAGAAGATTGGGCGATAACCATGAAAAATTAAAATTTTCCTACTAAAATGTTGCTTTAACCTCAAATTTTCCATATCACAAGAGGTAATAAGAGAAAGAAGACCCCACAATTTGTGATGGAATTTCTCCACAGTGATGCCCCTATAAATGGAAACTGGATACAATTTTTTCAGCTTGGTTGAGAGGGTGCGCTATTTGACTTTTGGAGTGCAATTTTGGCTGGAATAGATTGCTGATGCCATGCACATTAGCAGAGCCCCTGAGGTGGCAGAACAGTGAAACCAACCCCCTCACCATAAATTACATCATTTTGGAAACTATACCAATGAAGGAGTTAATGTAGGAGTGTAGTGAGTATTTTTAACCTACATGTACCTCACAGAATGTTATAACATTGAGCCGTGGTATTCAAAAAATAGAATTTTACAACTAAAATGTTAAACTACCTGTAAATATTTCATTCTCCTAAGGCATAATGTGTAAAATAGATCCCACAAATTGTTTTGAAATTTTTCAATGCAGTGATAACCGATTTGGAAGTTGGGTTGTGTGTAGTCCAGGTCCAGCAAATGTTCAGCCATTTTGGCTTTTATTCTTTTAATAATTTTCTTGATTTTCTGTTGTACATTTTGACAGTCATTAAGTAACAAACAAGTGTTCTCTTCTGTTAGATAGATACAGTTGAAACCAGAAGTTTACATACATTATATAAATAGACAGATATGCATGTTTTTCTCAATATCTGACATGAAATCAGAGTAAACCTTTCCAGTTTTAGGACAATTAGGATTACCATAATTTTTAATATTTGCCAATTGCCAGAATAATGAGTGAGAGAGAATGTTTTAAGGCATTTTTATTACTTACTGCAAAGTCAAAAGTTTACATACATGTCATTAGTATTTGGTACCATTGCCCTTAAACTGAATGACTTAGGTCACATGTTTGGGATATCCTTCCACAAGCTTCTCGCAATAGTTGGTCAGAATTTGGCCCATTCGTTCTGACAAAACTGGTGTAACTGATCCAGGTTTGTAGTTCGCCTCGCTCGCACCTGCCTTTTCAGCTTTTCCCATCTATTTACAATAGGATCAATAGGATTGAGATCAGGGCTTTGTGATGGCCACTCCAAAACATTGACTTTGTTATCTTTAAGCCACTTTGTTATCATTTTGGCAGTATGCTTCGGGTCATTGTCCATTTGGAAGACCCATTTCCGCCCAAGCTTTAACTTCCTGGCTGATGTCGTGAGATGTTGCTTCAGTATTGCCACAAAATCTTCTTATCTCATGATGCCATCTATTTTGTGAAGTGTACCAGTCCCTTCTGCAGCAAAACAACCCCACAACATAATGCTGCCAACCCCATATTTCACAGTTGGGATGGGGTTTTTAGGCTTCCAAGCTCCTCCCCTTTTCCTCCAAACGTAATGATGGTCATGATGCCCAAAAAGTTGAATTTTAGTTTCATCAGACCACAGGACATGTCTCCAAAAATAAGGTCTTTGTTCCTGTGTGCATTTGCAAACATTAATCTGGCTTTTTTATGTTTCTTTTGGAGTAATGGCTTTTTCATTGCAGAGTGACCTTTCAGCCCATGTTGATACAGTATTCGTTTCACTGTGGATATTGACACAATCATACCAGCTTCCACCATCATCTTCACAAGGTCTTTTGCTTTTGTCCTTGGGTTTATATGCACATGTCGGACCAAAACAGGTTCATCTCTGGGACACAGAACCTGTCTCCTTAATGAGCGGGATGATGTCACTCCAGGTATGGGAAAGACTTAGTGTAACACAGAGGGAAAAGGGAAAGGGAGCCCAGACACAAGGGAAAGGGGGAAATGGAGACCTCCTAGTCTGGTCTAGCGTCACCCTGTCTCAACTACCATCCCTATATTGCCTCCTCAGCAATCGCCGCACGCGTGCCTCGCCCTACTTTCCCTGGTGTATGGCTACGGCTAAGGATGGGAGGAGATTAGCACTAGTCAACCTCCACTAAACACTATAGACAACATTGGACATTCCCATCTTGTTTGTACTTGTGTATAATTGTTTGTACAGATGAACGAGGAACCTTGAAATTGTCCCTGTAGCATGTGTTCCTAGTAATGAGTTCATATAGCTGATAGCATAAATTTATCCTGCAATGACTTAGTCCGGACATTAGGGGTCAGCAACACAAGTAAAGAAAAATCCGGGAATCTGAGATCCAGGAAGACCTCTAAGGGCCGAGACGTGTCTGATGTCCAGAGACGCTTGGAGCTTGCAGAGACTTGAGCCGGACGGTGTGTCCAAGAAGAAGGTGTGCCTTGTGAGTAACTGAGATATGTGACCGGTCACAAACTGTGTAGTTAGCTATGGAAAGCTAGTTAGTAATCCCAGTAGTGCTGAGAACTGCCTGGTGTATATCACTGCTGATGGACTGGTCAGGCTTGATCCAAAGATTGTGAAAGATCTGATATAACAAGACTCTGTGTGCGTGGATACTACAAAGGAGCCCTGTTGTGAACTATACATTGAGACTGAGATCGATTCTGATTCCTGCCTGCACCGGGATGTGCTAGAGAACTTGATGAGAAGGAGAAGCTAATTAAACCATGTGGCCGGAGAGCAGGGTCTAATGAAAGGTTTAGTTTGTTAATTGCTTGTGTATATAAAGTTAGAGATTTCTCTTTGCTCTTGTAGGAAGAGAAACTGTACACTGTATAGACAACGCGTTGGTTAAACATAGAGTGTTTATTAAGGGGAAAAACAAGGATACCTGGATCCCATTGTATTAGTGTGGGAGGGGGGTGTAAGGTTATATTCCTGGGAGGACCACGTACCACGTCCGTGGTAACATCCTGGGTAGGCCGTGTACTGAATAAGGGTTTGAGAGGCGTAGCCCAGGGGTAGTTTGGCTAATTCCTGCGAGACTGGCACTTGGGCTCTCTCGGGCTGCATAACTTGTATTTTGTATTCGTGGTTGTTGTGGCCCATACTTTGTAGAAAAGTTCAACCCTGTTATTTGTTTGACAAGTGTCAAGAAAATTGATTTGCCACTACGCTGAGGTCAGAGTCATTCATAGCATCGCCGTATCCCTCATACACATTCCACCAGCGTTTCGGACGTTACATCCCCAAGGATGAGACAGACTAGTGCAAGTTCACAATTCTCTTCCTGATATATTGGCTGATTTCTTTAGACTTTCCCATAATGCTACACACAGAAGCAGTGTTTCAGGTCTGCATTAAAATACATCTGACGCGCCCCTTGGGACATATTCCTTTTTGAGGGGAATACCCGGTACCGGATCAGATGGGGGGGGGTTGTAGTCTCCGAGCGGCTGTGACCCGGTCCCGTGCCCAGGACGTCAAGCTCAGTGTTATGTGGCAGTCCTTACTGATGTTATTAAAGTTCGTTGTGTCGACTACGCCACCCGTTGTAATGCGGTCACTGTGGCCGCCGCTGCTGCAGGGTCCGCTGAGGCTGATGGTGGGTGCGCAGCTTGGTGGGATAACCCTCAACGGGAGGGGTATAGCCTCAGAGGGGACAGGCGCAGAGGATGGGGGTTGTGGTGGTGCGGTGCAGCCGGTAATGATGACAGACTCGGGTTGTGCAGTTAAGGGTCTTTACTTACTGCAGATGTTCCTGGTCACTCTAGCTCCAAGTGACCTCCCGAGCCGTGCTGCGTCCACCAGGTCCTGGATCCAGCCAACCCCCAAACAAGTCCGGAGCGTGGCCCTGAGCTCTCCCTCTGTCCTTTCTTCAGCCGTCCCCACCAGTGATTCACCTAAATCCAGCTCCCTCGGGCCTTCTGTTGGGCAACCTTTGGCCTAAGGTTCCCTGACCCTCCATGTGGTGTGCCTTCAGGGTGAATGTAGTGGGTGACCGTGACAGACACTGCCCACGGTCTCCGGTCTCTGGCTGGGGAATGTCTTTGCCCCCACCAGCTTGGGTTCCGGTACCCTTCTGCTGACTCCTCACCCGGTGTTCTTATTTGGGTTCTTGGGTCCCTTCTTTGTCCCCCTCTGGGTCTTTCTGCACTCCACTCTCTCTCCAGGGCTGTTGTTTCTTTCTCTCTCTTGCTGCAGGCTTGTCCTCTGCATCTGACTTCCTCTCTGCGTCTGACCCTGATCTTTGATGGTGCCCACCTTATATACACCCTCTATGTGTGAGCTCAGGTGACCAGCACCCAATGAGCTCCTATCACTACCCAGACTGCTCCCCCTTTCTGCCCCTACACTACATGGGATGTACCACCCCCCTCCCACTCCAGCCAGGAACAGGCTCGGTCGCACCTGCACATTTCTAAGTGGGAGTGCCGTCGGCCTGCTCCTCTGGAATGGGATGTATGTAGTGCATGCAGTCTATCTGAGCTCAGTTCCACACTCCTTCCTTACCCGGGAGTGGAATATCACACCTCTGGGTTGAGGTGCAATACCCCTGTAGCAGCCGAATCCTCAGGGTGCTACATTCCCCCCTGGTAAATCACAGCACGTCCTCGGGCTGCAAGACATAAAACACCAAAACATACAATTTTTATAAACATATAAAACATATAAAATATTATATATATATAACTTTTTCATATAGACATCATTATAACATTCTCGTCGTCTCTTTCTTTCTTCCTCCTCTGGTCACCGTGCAACTCGTGACCAGGTAAAGTGCGACAGTCTTTTGAAAAACAGTTTCTCATATAAAACCGGTAGGGGGCGCCTTAGGAAGCGCAACTATGTACAGGGAAATTTTGGCCGTTCTCAGTCCCCGGCCAGGTAAAGGGAATGGGATGGCTGCTCACAGTCCTCAGCCTGGTTTGGGTAGGGGACACACGGGTTAAACTGTTCACTGGTCCCAACGGGGACTAAACTTTAAAGCAGCCACGGTTACTTGGGTACCCCGACAGGTAACTATATACAGTCCTTTGTACTATTTCAGTCATAGTACCTTCTAGCCTTGAACCCGTCCGGGTCTTCTGGCTCCTCCTCCCTACACCGCAACTCCTCCTCTGTCAGGCGATGCACGTGGAGGGCGTAAGGTCCCTTGGCACACTTGTGCCGGGTGAACGTTACCTCGTCACCGACGTAGAGGTCACGGCCTTTGTGACCCTCTGGCAGGTGGGACTCGACATCCCGTCGGGTAACGAAGACGTCACCCATGGTGTTCCGGTCCTTTATGAAGCCCCACCCATGCTGCGCATTAAACTTTATTACCGTCCCGATGGTAAGGGGACGATCTGCTGCATAGGGGTCCCTTCTGGTCCGACTCTTTTGCTCCGCGCTGCGGGTCTGGGCCCATTGCTCTCTGGCCCGCCTCTCCTCCCGCTCTCTCTTGAACTCTGCCAGCTGTTGACGGCAACACTCGGTACGCTCTGCTGCAGCTGCCCGAGTCTCTCCGGTGAACCCCATCAAATCTTCTCCCGTGGGGTCCCACACGAACTGGGCTTCCTCGAGTGGAGGCGAGACCCGAGTCACGGGCTTCGGAGCCGGGATTAGGGGCTCACACAAGGGCCCCAACTTCTTTTGTCGCTCCAGTTCCAAGAATTCTTTGGGCCAGATGAAAGGCCGCCCGTCCGGCCACGTTAGCTGGCTGAAGGGGTCCTCTCCCAGATATGGCACCCTTGGTGTTGCGGGTGCGGGCGCGATGGTGGGGGCACCCAGGTTGCCCAGGCCTTGCGGCCAGGCCGGGGGCATCTGGAAGGTAAATGGAACTGTTAGGACGGCGGCGCCCTGGGCTACCTGGCCTTGCGACCAGGCCGGAGGCTCCGCGGAGGTAGATGGCTCTGCTGGGGATGCGGCGCCCGGAAACGCTAGGCCCTGCGACCAGGCCGGAGGCTCCTCCTTCTTCGCCACGCTCCGGGTCACGACGCGTGACGTCACTGGGGTCGCGACGGCGGCTTCCGGTCGGGGCCTAGTCGGTGGCGGTGTCATGGCGGTCTCGGGTACGGCCGGGGGACCTTCGGGCTCTGCGACGGGGAGCTGGGGCAGGTAAGCGGTCTTCCGGTATGGGGTATAGGCGTCCCCCTTACCTGCTGCCATGCGTCTCGCTCCCTCTTCTGCGCCGTCTCCGGCCTTGGGTCCTCCCGCTTCATCCGCAGAGGCAGTCGATGTCTTCTTCCAAGGGAGCGGGCTCCGTGGACGGGTTCCAGCTTGCTGGGCCATCTCCCGGCCCCACTCCGCCAGGATCTCCCTCTGCACTCGGGCCATCCTTCCCGCGAGGCCCTCCAGGGCACTCCGCGCGCACTCCCGATCTCGGGGAAGCTGCGCCAGGATCTCCGCTAAGCCTAGCGGGGTTGTTGACTCCAGCAGGCTCCTGACCATCGGGTCGGTGCTGCTCTGCTCTCCTCCTTCTTCCTCCAGCAGGCTCCTGGCCAGCGGGCCGGTGCTGCTCTGCTGCCGCTCCATTCCCGGGTCTACTCTTTCTCTTCTCGACTCCGGGTGCTCTCGCTCTGGACACCTTGCCTCCGGGTGCGCTCGTTCTAGACTACTCCAAGCGACACCCATCTTTGCTCTTTTCTTTCGTCTCCTCCCACTCCGAGGGCGGTCCCGGGGCAACTCGGTGACTGTCAGCTCCAGGGGGAGTTCTTTCACGCTGACAGACACCTCCAGCATCACAGTCTCTGTTGGTGGGGGCGGTTTCCACTTTTGGCGCCATTTTCTGTCCTGGCCCACGATGGGAGGTGGCCTCTTGCCCTCCTTTGGCACGCCCATAATGGCGTCCGCTGCTCTTCCAAGGCGGGAAATCTGCGGTTTTGGCGGGAATCGCTTCCCAGTGGCGGGAAACTCTGCAGATGGCGGGAACAAGCTGGAAATGGCGGACAATCGGCGGGAAACGACTGATGATGGAGTCCGATGGCGTGGACCCTCCGGAACCGGCAGGAGTCTTCTTTCTGAGGTAAACTTGCACTTTTCTTCAGGCACGCAGTACCCGGGTGTTGCGGGCACGTAATCCTGCCGACTACGCCAAAGTTGACGCGCCCCTTGGGACATATTCCTTTTTGAGGGGAATACCCGGTACCGGATCAGATGGGGGGGGGTTGTAGTCTCCGAGCGGCTGTGACCCGGTCCCGTGCCCAGGACGTCAAGCTCAGTGTTATGTGGCAGTCCTTACTGATGTTATTAAAGTTCGTTGTGTCGACTACGCCACCCGTTGTAATGCGGTCACTGTGGCCGCCGCTGCTGCAGGGTCCGCTGAGGCTGATGGTGGGTGCGCAGCTTGGTGGGATAACCCCCAACGGGAGGGGTATAGCCTCAGAGGGGACAGGCGCAGAGGATGGGGGTTGTGGTGGTGCGGTGCAGCCGGTAATGATGACAGACTCGGGTTGTGCAGTTAAGGGTCTTTACTTACTGCAGATGTTCCTGGTCACTCTAGCTCCAAGTGACCTCCCGAGCCGTGCTGCGTCCACCAGGTCCTGGATCCAGCCAACCCCCAAACAAGTCCGGAGCGTGGCCCTGAGCTCTCCCTCTGTCCTTTCTTCAGCCGTCCCCACCAGTGATTCACCTAAATCCAGCTCCCTCGGGCCTTCTGTTGGGCAACCTTTGGCCTAAGGTTCCCTGACCCTCCATGTGGTGTGCCTTCAGGGTGAATGTAGTGGGTGACCGTGACAGACACTGCCCACGGTCTCCGGTCTCTGGCTGGGGAATGTCTTTGCCCCCACCAGCTTGGGTTCCGGTACCCTTCTGCTGACTCCTCACCCGGTGTTCTTATTTGGGTTCTTGGGTCCCTTCTTTGTCCCCCTCTGGGTCTTTCTGCACTCCACTCTCTCTCCAGGGCTGTTGTTTCTTTCTCTCTCTTGCTGCAGGCTTGTCCTCTGCATCTGACTTCCTCTCTGCGTCTGACCCTGATCTTTGATGGTGCCCACCTTATATACACCCTCTATGTGTGAGCTCAGGTGACCAGCACCCAATGAGCTCCTATCACTACCCAGACTGCTCCCCCTTTCTGCCCCTACACTACATGGGATGTACCACCCCCCTCCCACTCCAGCCAGGAACAGGCTCGGTCGCACCTGCACATTTCTAAGTGGGAGTGCCGTCGGCCTGCTCCTCTGGAATGGGATGTATGTAGTGCATGCAGTCTATCTGAGCTCAGTTCCACACTCCTTCCTTACCCGGGAGTGGAATATCACACCTCTGGGTTGAGGTGCAATACCCCTGTAGCAGCCGAATCCTCAGGGTGCTACACATCCATAGGTGTGTGTCTAATTAACTCAGATGTTGCCAAAAAATCAGAAGCTTCCAAACACATGACATCATCATATGGACAGTCCAGAATTGTTTAAAGGCATAGTAATCTGTGTATATAAACAATATAGTGTATGTAAACTTTTGACTTTGCAGTAATTAATAAAAATGCCTTAAAACATTTTCTCTCATTATTCTGGCATTTGGCAAATATTAAAAATTATAGTAATCCTAATTGACCTAAAACAGGAAAGGTTTATTCTGATTTCATGTCAGATATTGAGAAAAACATGCATATATAGTGTAAGTAAACTTCTGGTTATAACTGTATCACTTATTACTTCATGGTGCACGTGTGTCATTACACGGCAGCCAATTCTGAACAAGCTAAGCTGCAGTGTAAAGCATGTGTGAGTTACAGAGCAGCCCCCTGGACCACTAATGAGACTACAGATGGATTTCAGACCACCCTGACTCTAGTCGACAACAATGCTGCAGTCATGAATGATAGCGCTGTCCTAATGGAGTAACGCTGGGGTGTCCTCTCCTCTAGGACTGTAGCGACGTGTGTTGAGCACAATGATGAATTCCAATGTGAAATATCAGCCAACACTTCTGATTAGGAATCCTGCTCCTCTGTTGGAGGCTTTTATGACCAGTACATTTTCAGATGTCAGTCTAATCTATTCATTTTTATTTTTGCTCTGGGGATTGAACACTATGATAAAGAATGTGGCTGGGCAGATAAACCAGACCACAGATCAGTGGTCAGAGCATTCACAGGACAGTGTCACAGGAAGCGCAATTTACAAAAATACTGTTCCAAAACTCCTGCAGATTCTGGTGTGGAGAGAACTGACATATTTGCTGCTCGCCTTCTTCTCTACCATGTATGTGGAACCCGTCAGCTCTGCACAAACAGTGAGGAGATTATCCTGACCTTTACAGCAGGCCATACATCTATAATATAACCGGAGATGCATCCCTCTGTCTGAAGCCGTTATAGACTGCGCAAACGCGACACACCAGTCTGGCTCCAGACAGAAGATCGCATGGAGCCGTTACAAGTAAGAGGAGTGTATAGTGCCAGAGATCGCGGTATGCGTAGACACTGAATGCATACCGCGATCTCCGGCGCCACACTTACATACTTACCTGACTGGGAGGAGCGTTGCCGCGGAGCCTCTCTTCTCGCCGGAGACCGGGGCAGGAGTGAGGCGTCGGAATCAGCGCATGCGCCTAGCGCTATCCGGCACCATTTTACTGAAGACACGTTTGCAGTGTGTCTTCAGCAAAATGGCGCCGGACAGCGCGGTATGGGCACGCGCGTACTTGGGCGCCGCACTCCTCCTCTGACCTCCGGCAGAACGGGACACAGCACTGGAGCACAGGGATGAAAGGTGAGTATAACTGTTTATTTTTTTTGTATGTGTGCAGGGTGAGAGGGATGAGGGGTGCCATACATACCAGGATTGGGGAGATAGGGTACCACACATAGCAGAGGGGGGCATGCATACCAGGATTCAGATGAGGGGCCATGCATACCAGGATAGGGATGAGGGGTACCATGTATACTAGAGTAGGGATGAGGGGTACCATGCATACCTGGATAGGGATGAGGGGTACCATACATACCAGAATCAGGATGAGGGGTACCATATATACCAGGATGAGGGATGGGGTGCCATGCATACCAGGATTGGGGATGAGGAAGCCATGCATACCAGGATGAGGGATTGGGTGCCATGCATACCGGGATTGGGAGATGAGGAAGCCATGTATACCAGGATGAGGGGTTGAGTACTATACATACCAGGATTGGGGGATGAGGGGTGCCATGCATACCAGGATTGGGATGAGGGGTGCCATATGACTCGCCCCCTGGGCCGTGGGGCACCCGGAACCGGGCTTCAGTGCGATGATGGGGGTAGTAGTGGCAACCCGATCCCGTGGCTCAGGGTGGTCAGACCAAATGCTGTGGCAGTCTATTTGTAGGGTTATGAATGTCCGACTACGCCACCCGTGGATTGCGGTCAGGGATGACCGCCGCTGCAAGGCAGACCGCTGAGGCTGATGTTGGTATGCAGCACAAGGATAGGATAACTCCCCACGGGAAGAGTGTAGCCTCAGGGCAGTGTAATAGGATGCTGGGGGTGATGGTGCAGGCCGCAATAATAAGGGTTCAGAGTCTGCTTCAAACAGTCCAGGGTCTTTATTGTAGTTAGTACTAATGACCCGACAGGAGTACAAGGTAGGAATGGGCCTGGGTGTCTGAGAGCATTCGGGCAAGCCCCACTGGTCAGGGTGAGTGGGTAGGCCTACCGTTCTCTCTCTGCCCTTGCTGACTATCCCCCTTTTCGTGGTGTGATAGCCCACGTCCCTGGGCTGGCCGTGTACTACGCCTGTATGGCTTGCGACTCGGGCCTTAGGTACCTGTTGCTTCTCCGTGCTGTACCGGTCCCTCTGTGTGGCGGAGCCTTCAGGCATCTCAGGCCAAGGGACCTGAAATCCCTCGCGGGTTGGCTATCTGCTGCCGGGCTTGCAACCCTGACAGCCTCGGACCCCAGTGTCCGGTTGTGTAGTTCTCTCTCAGCCAGGACCGGCTCTCGACGCCTCTGTCCCTGGCTTGCTGTTCCTCCTCTGCCTCCCGGACTCCTCAGCTGCTGCTGACCTGTTCCTTTCCTCTGGGAATCCTTCTGGATGCTTCAGAAGTGGGTCCTGGTCTCTCTAACCCTGCCCTCAGTTCCAGCTTTTATAGGGGCAGCCTGCTCCCCCTACTGGCCTGGGACAGGAGGTGCTGCATGCTAATGGTCCCTGACCAGGGAACCTCCTTCCTGCTCTCAGACACAGCCTTTAATACTTGTGGCATCCAGGCCTGGGGTGACACACATATACACCAGGATGAGAGATGGGGTGCCATGCATACCAGGATTGGGATGAGGGGTGCCATGCATACCAGGATTGGGGATGAGGGGTGCCATGCATACTGTAACGGATCTGGGAGGTGGAACCTCTGAGCTACTATACAAAGGGGCAGTCCTTGTAAGGAAGCGGGTGGCTCCCAGGGAAGGTGGGCAGGTAGTCACGGCAAGTGACAGGGACAGTCTCTGGATAGAAGGGCAGGAGGTCACGGCAAGTGACGGGAACAGTCTCTTGACAGGCAGGTGGTCACAGCAAGTGACAGCAGGGTAGGAGTCTCTAGACAGGCAGGTGGTCAAGGCAAGTGACAGCAGGGTAAGAGTCTCTAGACAGGCAGGTGGTCACGGCATGTGACGGCAGAGCCTCCAGGTAGGCTAGCAGGCGGGTAGCAGGTGAGCGCTCCCAGGGGAGCGGGTAAGAGTCTCTCGGCTGGCTGGCAGGTGGTCACGGCAAGTGACGGCAGAGCCTCCAGGTAGGCTAGCTGGTGGGTAGCAGGTGAGTGCTCCCAGGTGAGCGGGTAAGAGTCTCTCGGCTGGCTGGCAGGTGGTCACAAGCAGGTATCAGGCAGGTATCAGGCAGGTATCAGGCAGGTATCTGGCAGGTATCAGGCAGGTGCTTCCTGATCCGCAGGCGGACTGGCCCATAGACAGACTGGCGGATGCTGGTAGACAGACTGTCGGATAGCGGGGAATGCAAGCAGGTAGACAGTGCAATGCGTACCAGGATTGGGAATGAGGGGTGCCATGCGTACCAGGAATGGGGATTAGGGGTGTCATACGTACAAAAATTGGGGATGACGGGTGCCATGCGTACCAAGATTGAGAATGAGGGTTGCCATGCGTACCAGGATTGGGGATGAGGGGTGCAATGCGTACCAGGATTGGGGATGGGGTGTCATGCATACCAGGATTGGGAATGAGGGGTACCATGCATATCAGGATGAGGGATGGGGTGCCATGCATACCAGGATGAGGGATGGGATGCCATGCATACCAGGATAGGGATGTGGGGGGGCCATGCATACCAGGATTCAGATGAGGGGCCATGCATACCAGGATAGGGATGAGGGGTACCATGTATACCAGGATAGGGATGAGGGGTGCTATGCATACCAGGATAGGGATGAGGGGTACCATACATACCAGGTTTGAGGTTGAGGGGTGCCATGCATACCAGGATGAGGGATGGGGTGCCATGCATACCAGGATTGGGAATGAGGGGGGCCATGCATACCAGGATTCGGATGAGGGCTATGCATACCAGGATAGGAATGAGGGGTACCATGTACAGTACAGACCAAAAGTTTGGACACACCTTCTCATTTAAAGATTTTTCTGTATTTTCAAGACTTTGAAAATTGTACATTCACACTGAAGGCATCAAAACTATGAATTAACACATGTGGAATTATATACTTAACAAAAAAGTGTGAAACAACTGAAAATATATCTTATATTCTAGGTTCTTCAAAGTAGCCACCTTTTGCTTTGATGACTGCTTTGCACACTCTTGGCATTCTCTTGATGAGCTTCAAGAGGTGGTCACCGGAAATGGTCTTCCAACAATCTTGAAGGAGTTCCCAGAGATGCTTAGGACTTGTTGGCCCTTTTGCCTTCACTCTGCGGTCCAGCTCATCCCAAACCATCTCGATTGGGTTCAGGTCTAGTGATTGTGGAGGCCAGGTCATCTGGCGTAGCACCAGGGGCGTACATAGAAATCATGGGGCCCCATAGCAAAAGTCCAAATTGGGCCCCCCTTCCCCGTAAAAAAAATCTGCAACGTAACTGGAATCACAGTGTATAGGCGCAGTCACAAAAGGACATAGCTATCTACTTTGGAAGACAGGGAAATGGACATGTCTTGTAGCATATACATAGTAAATGTGCCCATACTGAAGTGACTCGCCCCCTGGGCCGCTTGGTGAACCCGGAACCGAGCCTCTGGTGGGATGCTGGGGGTGGTAGTCTCAGTGTGGCGGCGACCCGGTCCGTGGCTCAGGGTGGTCAAACCAGTGGCATTCTTAGTGTAATAACAAATGTCCGACTACGCCACCTGTGGATTGCGGTCAGTGGGGACCGCCCCTGCGCTGCAGGCCGCTGAGGCTGATGTTGTAAGCGCAGCCAAGTATGGGATAACTCCCCACGGGAGAAGTATTGCCTCAGGGCAGCTAGTGTGGATGATGGGAGTGATGGTGTGAGCGTCCCAGTACTAATGGTGCTGGTGCGGCGATGAAACACAGAGACGTGTGGTGCAGTTCAGGGTCTTTACTGATGGTATAAAGCAGACCCTCCCGGGAGTACTGGTTAGCAGTAGAGGCCTGGTCAGTCTGTGAGCAAGCAGGATCTCCCCCTGGCCAGGTGGAGTTGTAGGCCTCCCCGTCTATCTGCACTCTTTCCTGGCTACCTTGCTCTATGCGGGTAGAAGTAGCCCACGTCCCTGAGTATACCGTGTGGTGCTCACCCGTATGGCCGGTGACTTGGGGCCTTCTGTTAGCCTCCGCTCCACGACGGCGGTGCTGGTCCCTTGCTTGTGACCGTGCCTCCGGGCTTCTAAGGCCAGAGGACCTGGAATCCCCTGCCGGTTGGATTCTGCTGCTGGATCTGGATGTCCCCACAGCCTCGGACTCCGTGTCCGGGTTTAGTGTCTTCAGCCAAGGCGAGCTATCTAGCTTCCAGCCTCTGGTTCTCACTCCTGCTCCTACAGAGCTCCTGCTGTATCTTTCCCTCTCCAAGCTCTGACTCCCCTAATCCTGCCCCAGACCCAGTTTATAAGGGCAGATTCCTCCCCTCCCAGGTCTAGGCGGGCAGTGTTGCATGCTTAGGGCTCCTGACCAGAGAAACCTCCCACTTGCTCTCAGACATAATATTTCTATTACTGTGGCAACCAGACCCCTGAGGTGCCACATTCCCCCTTAGTAAATTTTAGTACTCCGGGACTGAACACATTTTTAAAGAAACATAAATACAAGGGTATAAACGATAATACAATAACATATTTACAAGAAGCTTTATTTCTTTAAAGGTCACGGCGTGTCCGCAACCGTGTGTCCATATCACCCAAGGTGAAGTTTGTGAAACAAGAGGGTGTCCATGTCACCCAAGGTGAAGCTTTAAGCGAAGTAGGGGACCTGTCCAAAGCAAACCCCTTGCGTTGGCCTTGGGCGTGGCTGCAAGGCTGAAGCTAGCTACTTTGGGCCGCAAGGAGGCCACGCCAGACAGGTTTTCTCTTCTGCGGCCATCTTCGCAAGAGGCACAGTGTGCAACTATCTACAAGATTGTTCCGGTTATCCAGCGTCCATAACCTGTTAGTCCAAATAAATCTGCAGGGTAACTGAGAAACATAATTAATAACAGGCAACAACAAAAACTATCAACATTTCTCAATAAACAGGTAAATTTACAGTGCATTACTTTATATTTTCCAGCGAGCGGGCATCTGACCTCTAGTGACTCTAGTGGACCTACGGAGCTCACTAACTGGTCCTGCACTACAGGGTGTAGGAGGTGTTATGGGTAAGCTGGGCAGCTGTCTGCGCACTCTTTGGCTCACAAGGGGCACGGCAGGCTCACTACTAGCAGAGGGTTGATCCTCCTGTCCTGCTGGTGTGGACTCTTCTGCCTCCTGGGCCGGCTGCTCTTCCAGCTCTACCTGGTCTTCTGTAGGCACTTGAGGGGCTGGCTGGAGAAAGGTGAGGACGGGCACCACGATAGCGTTGTTTACTTGTGTCCAGGACCGGGGAAAGTCTCAGAGTACTGTGCTGATCATTTCCTCCTTTTCCTCTACGGGTTGAGGGTCTTCCTGATCTTCATCCATGCTTTGCAACTTCTTGGGGCACTTTTTCAGGTGGTCTCTGGAGACAGTGGCTGTGGTCTCTCCTCCATCCTTGCTGATGACGTACACCTTTGGATTATTGTGGCTTGAGGGCAGTACGGTGTACGGGTCCTTTTCCCACTGGTCGTCCAACTTATGGAGCCGCCTTTTTCTTTTCAAGACCTGCTCTCCAGGTACCAGGGGAACAGCGGGAGCATGTTGGTTATAAGTCCTCTCCTGCCTTTCTCTTGATTGACAGAGACTTCGCTCGACCCTCTCCTGTACTTTCCGGTACTGCTGCTGCCGTTCTGTATCCCAGTCTGCCTCTGGCGAGGTGTCCTCAGGTGTCAGGACTCCCATATCCAGGTCAATAGACAGCTTACCAGGTCTTGCTCTCATTAGGTAAGCCGGGGTACAGTTGGTGGAACCTACCGGGATGTGGTTGTACAGGTCCACCAGATCGGGCAGTTTCTCAGGCCACAAACTGCGTTCTTCCAGGGGCAATGTTTTTAGCAGATCTATCACCACCTGGTTCATCTTCTCGCAGAGTCCATTGGTTTGGGGGTGATAGGGCGTTGTTCTTATCTTCTTGCAGCCATACAGGTTGCAGAACTCCTGGAAGACCTCTGCTTCGAAGGCTGGTCCTTGGTCTGTTAACACTTGCTCCGGGTACCCGTGTGGACGGCAGAAGTGCTGCTGGAAGTCTCTAGCTGCTGTTTGAGCCGTTAAGTCCTTGACGGGAACCACCACCAGGAACCGGGAGTAGTGATCTACGATTGTGAGGGCGTAGACATACCCAGATCTGCTCGGAGCCAGTTTCACATGGTCCTGGGCTACCAGTTCCAGTGGCTGTCTGGTGATGATGGGCTGCAGGGGAGTCTTCTGGCTGGCATGGTCCTTTCTTCTTAGGTTGCACGGGCCACAGTCTCTGCACCACCTCTCGATGGCTCCTCTCATGCCTACCCAGTAGAACCGTTCACGCAACAAGTACTCCAGCTTCTTCCATCCAAAATGTCCTGCTCCGTTGTGGTATGCCTCCAGAACCATAGCCGCGTCTCGTCTTGGGACCACTACCTGCCAGGTCAACTCATGTGTTTGAGAGTTAACCATTCTCCGGCTTCTCCCTGTAGAGGAACAGTTTACTTTTCTCCTTCCACAGTTGCTTGGTCTCCTCCGGAGCGTCTGGGTCAAGACGGGCATCGGCCTGTGTCAGCATTTCCTTCACCAGACGGACTGCGGGATCACTGTCTTGCGTTTCCGCCCAGCTGTAGTGGGGCAAGGGATTAAACGTCACAGAGCGCCTGTCCTTCACACGGTGGGAATACAGGGTAATCCCATGACGGTGGAACGCAGTTTGGCATTCTAGACAGGGCATCCGCGTTGACATTTGAGCGTCCCACCCGGTATTTGATGGTGAATTCATAGTTGGACAGGCGGGCCATCCATCTCTGCTCCAGGGCACCGAGCCTTGCAGTGTCCAGGTGTGTCAACGGGTTGTTATCCGTGTACACGGTGAACTTGGAAGAGGCAAGGTAATGCTTGAAACGTTCAGTCACTGCCCACACCCCTGCCAGGAACTCCATCTTGAATGAGCTATAATTCTCAGGGTTCCTCTCCGTGGGCCGTAGCTTTCGGCTGGCGTAAGCGATTACCCGTTCTTTCCCCTGCTGGATCTGGGACAGTACGGCTCCTAGCCCGATGTTGCTTGCGTCCGTGTGGAGGATAAAGGGCTGGCTGTAATCAGGGTGCGCCAGGATTTCATCCCCCGTGAGGGCCATCTTCAGCTGGCAGAAAGACTCCTCTTCCAGCTTTTCCCACCTGAAGAGCGGCTTCTGGTTTTTAGCTTTCCGAGATTGACCTATCAGGAGGTCCTGCATAGGGGCTGCCATTTTGGTGAAACCGGGAATGAATCTTCGCTAGTAGCCTACCAACCCGAGGAACTGCCGCACTTCCTTTATGCTGGAGGGTCTTGGCCAGTCTTTAATCACGGTGATCTTATCGGGGTCGGGAGCCACTCCGTCAGCACTCACCACGTGTCCCAGGTATTGCACCTTTGGTTTCAGGAGGTGACACTTGGAGGGTTTCACCTTTAGGCAGTAGCTTGCCAGGGCGTCAAACACTTCTGCCAGGTGTTTCAGGTGGTCCTCGTAAGTCTTGGAATAAATGATGACATCGTCCAGGTATAACAGGACCGTCTCGAAATTCCGGTGTCTCAGACAGCATTCCATCAACCGTTGGAAGGTTCCTGGTGCGTTGCAGAGCCCAAACGGCATACAGTTAAATTCGCTGAGACCCATCGGGGTGGTGAATGCGGTCTTCTCCCGGTCCGCCTCTGCTACAGGAACCTGCCAGTACCCGCTAGTGAGGTCCAAAGTAGAGAAGAAGTTAGCAGATTTTAATGCAGCTAAGGACTCTTCTATCCTTGGTAACGGGTACTCATCTTTGTGTGTGATACGGTTGACCTTCCTGTAGTCTACACACATTCTCATGGTGTTGTCTTTCTTTTTCACTAAGACTAGTGGAGCTGCCCAGGGGCTACAGCTGTCCCTAATTACCCCAGCCTCCTTCATGCCCTTTAACATCCCCTTGGCGTGCTGATAGTGTGCAGGGGGTACGGGTCGGTATCCCTCCTTTATGGGAGGATGGTCTCCCGTTGGGATGTGATGTTCCACCCCCTTCACTCGCCGAAAGTCTAGCGGGTGTTTGCTAAACACTCTCTCGTACTCCTGAACCACCCGGTAGACTCCCTGTTTTTGGTGTGAGGGAGTGGAGTCAGTACCCAAATGCAGTTGCTGACACCAGTCCTCCATTGGTTTCTTAGAGCCGTTACCTTCCTCTGGTTGAGATGGAGGCAAGGGTTCCACGGCCTGTACAGAGATCTGGTTTATGGTGAACAATTTGGCTAGCGTGGCATGCCGGGGCAGGTATACTTTTCTCTCCCTGATATTTATGATGCGGACGGGCACCCTCCCATGACGTACATCGACCACCCCCTGTGCTGTCAAAATGGTGGGCCTACTGTCTGAGTAGACGGGTTCTACCATTGCTTGGTAGTCTCTACCTCTTAGACCAATAGCTGCCCAGCACCAAATCATAATCTCACTTTTTGGGGGCATGGCAATAGGGAACGGGTCACACATTCTCACGCTACCTATCTCACCACCAGATAGTTCCACTTGTTGTCGCTTCATCAGTGCCCGGATCTCTTTTTGGAGCACACGCTGCTGGCTGGAACTGGCGTTATTGGCAACCTGCTGCAAAATAAGAATCACCTCTGCAAGACAGTTTTCAATTACGTTAGTACCTAGGGTTATTTTTGGGTGACTCTCGCGACGGTCAATGTCCACAATGATCAGTCCTTGTGCCGGCAGTTCAACTTTACCGACCTTGATGGTCACTTCTTTAAATCCTATCTGTGGCACGGGCTGACCATTGCTGGCGATAATGCTCAGGTCGTCATCTGGGTAGCGGGTTATGTCCGAGTCATTCTAGTACCGCTTGAAGAGCACGTACGGGATGGTGGTGACCTGTGACCCGGTGTCCAGTGTGGCACTCATAAGAATGCCGTCCAGTACCACAGGCAAGGCCTGACGTCCCCCTACGTACTTGTCACGCCAGTTCGATGGGCCTGATGATGTTAGGCCTGGGGGTTGGCCCTCTACCCCAGGTTGTGCCCGTTTAAATGACAGTACCTTGCCATATGTCCGGGTTGATTGCAGCGGCGGCAGATGGGTTGTCCGTCCTCGTTGTATCAGTCGCTGGGTCTTCCTCTGGCCGGTGGGGTCCTCCTCAGTCGGCGCCACGGAACGTCCTCCGTTCCGGATGCCAGCTGGATCTTTTCTGGAGAAGAGACCTGTAAAGACTGCACAGTTCTGGTTAGCGCGGCAACGCTCTTAGTCAGCTCTTGGACCTGATGGTGCAGGTCTGTAGCCGGGTTATTGTTCAAAGCCTGCGCATCAGCTCCCACAGGCCCTGCAGACAAGGGCGCCGCGTCCTGGTGATAAGTGATAGCAGGGCGCCTGTGGGTCACAGCGCCTCCTGGTGCCGGTTCTCGGAGCACCTGGATGGCTCTGTCCTTGAACTGTGCAAAGTCCAGGTCAGGGTCCTGTAAGGCCATTGCCCGCAACTGGGTTCGGTGGGCATTGCACAGTAGACCCTCAATAAATTGTTCGGTCAACAGCTTGTCTTCATTCCCCACGCTGACAGGGTCTGCCTGCTTAATGGCCTCTTGTAGGTTTAGAGCATAGTCTCTTATACTTTCATGTGTCCGTTGTTTGCACCCGTAAAATCTGAGCTTTATTTCGGCTGAGGTGCGGGTATCAAATGTGTCTTTCAGCCGGGCTAGTATTTCTCTGACAGTCCTCTTCTTCCTAGGTGGCCAGGACTTTACCTCCCTTTGGGCTGCCCCGATTAACTGGGCCACCAGGATGCTCACTTTTTGCTCTTCCGTGAGGGGGTATACCTGGAAGAGGCTATCCAGTCTTTCCCTAAAGTCACTTAGGGTATGTGACTCCCCTGAATACTGGGGTAGCCAGGTTGCCCCCGGGATATAGGGCATGGTGAATGGCATGACCGCAGCAGCGGTTGCGCTGGCGGCCGGTGTGTAGGTGGAGCTCCCCTTGGTGTCCGACATCCTCCTTCCCCCCTAGTGGACCGTGGCCTACCTTGCGATGCTCTTCTTCCGTAGGCCGCGGCTCTGCAGTCGATCGTCGGGGTTGAGGACCTTGCGTCGCGCTCCTGTGAGGTTAGCGTCGCTCTTCCTCCCTTCCAGGACCTTACGCAGCGTCGGAGCGTGGGGCGGAGCTTCGGATCTCGCGCGCTTTCGGCGTCCACGCCCCTCTTCTTCCTGCGCGGCGTCCTGAAGATGGCGTCCGATGACGGGAAGCGGCTGCGGATGGCGGGAAGACGGCAGAAGATGGCGGGAAACGAACCAAGATGGCGTCCGATGGCGGGAAACGACTCCGGACGGCGGGAAACTTCGCCACAGGTAAGTACAAAAGTCTTTTTCAGGCACGCAGTACCCGGTGGTTGCGGGCACGAAATCCTGCCGACTACGCCAAAGTTGACTCGCCCCCTGGGCCGCGTGGGGAACCCAGAACCGGGCCTCTGGTTGGATGCTGGGGGTGGTAGTCTCAGTGTGGCGGCGACCCGGTCCGTGGCTCAGGGTGGTCAAACCAGTGGCAGTCTTAGTGTAATAACAAATGTCCGACTACGCCACCCGTGGATTGCGGTCAGTGGGGACCGCCGCTGCGCTGCAGGCCGCTGAGGCTGATGTTGTAAGCGCAGCCAAGTATGGGATAACTCCCCATGGGAGAAGTATTGCCTCAGGGCAGCTAGTGTGGATGATGGGAGTGATGGTGTGAGCGTCCCAGTACTAATGGTGCTGGTGCGGCGATGAAACACAGAGACGTGTGGTGCAGTTCAGGGTCTTTACTGATGGTAAAAAGCAGACCCTCCCGGGAGTACTGGTTAGCAGTAGAGGCCTGGTCAGTCTGTGAGCAAGCAGGATCTCCCCTTGGCCAGGTGGAGTTGTAGGCCTCCCCGTCTATCTGTACTCTTTCCTGGCTACCTTGCTCTATGCGGGTAGAAGTAGCCCACGTCCCTGAGTATACCGTGTGGTGCTCACCCGTATGGCCGGTGACTTGGGGCCTTCTGTTAGCCTCCGCTCCACGACGGCGGTGCTGGTCCCTTGCTTGTGACCGTGCCTCCGGGCTTCTAAGGCCAGAGGACCTGGAATCCCCTGCCGGTTGGATTCTGCTGCTGGACCTGGATGTCCCCACAACCTCGGACTCCGTGTCCGGGTTTAGTGTCTTCAGCCAAGGCGAGCTATCTAGCTTCCAGCCTCTGGCTCTCACTCCTGCTCCTACAGTGCTCCTGCTGTATCTTTCCCTCTCCAAGCTCTGACTCCCCAAATCCCGCCCCAGACCCAGTTTATAAGGGCAGATTCCTCCCCTCCCAGGTCTGGGCGGGCAGTGTTGCATGCTTAGGGCTCCTGACCAGAGAAACCTCCCACTTGATCTCAGACATAATATTTCTATTACTGTGGCAACCAGACCCCTGGGGTGCCACAGAAGCCTTTTTATTGTTCTCAACCCTTTTATCGCCCTATAGATTTAAATACCCCCAAAAAAGCATCCAACACACTGTATGATAACCCCTACAGTAAATTCCCCTACTGTAACCCTCACATGCACAGTATGATGACTCCATAGTCCCCCCAGCAAAGTATGATGTCCACACAACCACCCACACAATATGATAACTCTGACAGCACCCAAACACAGTATGATGGTCCACACACACTCCCCACAGCAACCCCCCCTCACACAGTATGAAGGTCCCCGCAAAGTATGATGATCCCCACAGACCCACATTGTATGATGATCCTCACACAGTTTGATGGCCCCATAGGCCCTCCACAGGACCTCCAAACAATATGATGAAGGTACGCACAGTATGATGGTCAGCACATTTCCCCCTCACACAGTAAGCAGCACAGTGGCTCAGCGGTTAGCACTGCAGCCTTGCAGCTCTGGGGTACTGGGTTCAAATCCCACCAAGGACAACATCTGCCAGGAGTTTGTATGTTCTCCCCGTGTTTGTGTGGGTTTCATCCGGGTTATCCAGTTTCCTTCCACACTCCAAAGACATACTGATAGGGAATGAAAATTGTGAGCACCAGTGGGGATAGTGCTGATAATGTCTGTAAAGTGCTGTGGAATTAATGGCACTACATAAGTGAATAAAATAAATATATACCATATTTTGCGGATTATAAGCCGCACCCCAAATTTTGCGGTGCAAAATAGGAAAAAATATTTGTTGTTTTTTTTTAAATAAAATGGTGGGCCTTATAATCCTTTTTACCTGGGGGCAGTGGTAGTGGAGGGGGGGGGGGTCATAGGAGCCAGGCTCACACAAACCGGAGACTGGCGGGAGAGAAGGCTACGGCAGGAGACGGGTGATGCTGCGGCCCCGCCCTCAGAAGAAATGTCAGTGATTCAAGGCGGTGGTGGTGGCAGTAGGAGCTAGGCAAGTTCAGCGAGGCGATGCTGCGGCCCTGTCCTCAGAAGTCGGCGGTGAGCGGAGGCGAGGTTCCCTATCCTGTACATAGCCCTGCGCTGTGCTTTTGTAAAATGGCCGCCGGAGCATTCGCAGATCAAGATCTCTAGAGAACTCGGCCAGCTCCCGCCGCCACCACCACCGCCTTGAATCACTGACATTTCTTCTGAGGGCGGGGCCGAAAAATCGCCCCGCTACTGCCGCAGCCGCCGCCAACCTCCTGTGCTTGGGACCCCTCTCCGCCGCCGCCCCCCAAGTAGCCATAACTTTTCATTATAAGAGGCACACCCTTTTTCCTCCCAAATTTTGGGGGAAAAAGTGTGTCTTTTTAATCCGAAAAATACAGTGAGTAAAATAAAATAAATAAATAATATTGGCCCCCACAGTAGTCCCCACCACAATATGATGGTTGCCACAAGCCCCCCACATCATATGATGACCCCCTTTCAGTAGTCCCCATCACAGTATAAGACCCCACAGACCCTTACAAGTCCTGACTAGGAGAGCATGAGCTGCCGTGCAGATAAATGTGTGTAAAGCAGTAATTTATACAATTTATTAATGTTCAGCTCTAATCCCCTCTGGTCCCAGAAGTTCCTCCTCAAGCCTTTTGGTGATCGACACAGGACAGTGTGACAGTAGCTCTAGCTCGGTGTGAAGGAGGCTTCCTGACTCTCTTTGTGCACAATCACAGCCCTCCTCCCCATAAACCTGTAAATAGTTAGCAGAATTCTATTTACGACCCCTCCCCCTGACTTAACACCCGCACATCCAACAATCAGCATGCAGGTGGAAACTCATCTGACTGAGTCATTTCACACAGAGAGCCCAGCGCTGCCCTGCTAACCTGCAGTGTCAGCTGAGTGTCACCCCGGCCTCCAGGACGCTCCCTCTGTCTCCATTAGCCAGGCTCCAATGATCACCACGCTCCAGGTGCTCAGCTCCTCTCTGCTGTGCACGCAGTGCAGTGATCTAGAGGGGCGTGTCTATGGAGAGAGCAGCCGGCTCCGGGCCCCCTGAACGCTGGGGCCCCATAGCAGTCGCGTGGTCTGCCTCTATGGGCGGTACGCCACTGCGTAGCACCCCATCACTCTCCTTCTTGGTCAAATAGCCCTTACACAGCCTGGAGGTGTGTTTGGGGTCATTGTCCTGTTGAAAAATAAATGATGGTCCAACTAAACGCAAACCGGATGGAATAACATGCCGCTGCAAGATGCTGTGGTAGCCATGCTGGTTCAGTATGCCTTCAATTTTGAATAAATCCCCAACAGTGTCACCAGCAATGCACCCCCACACCATCACACCTCCTCCTCCATGCTTCACGGTGGGAACCAGGCATGTAGAGTCCATCCGTTCACCTTTTCTGCGTCGCACAAAGACACGGTGGTTGGAACCAAAGATCTCAAATTTGGACTCATCAGACCCAAGCACAGATTTCCACTGGTCTAATGTCCATTCCTTGTGTTCTTTAGCCCAAACAAGTCTCTTCTGCTTGTTGCCTGTCCTTAGCAGTGGTTTCCTAGCAGCTATTTTACCAAGAAGGCCTGCAGCACAAAGTCTCCTCTTAACAGTTGTTGTAGAGATGTGTCTGCTGCTAGAACTCTGTGTGGCATTGACCTGGTCTCTAATTTGAGCTGCTGTTAACCTGCGATTTCCTCAGAAGCAGAGGTGACTCTTGGTCTTCCTTTCCTGGGGCGGTCCTCATGTGAGCCAGTTTCTTTGTAGCGCTTGATGGTTTTTGCAACTGCACTTGGGGACACATTCAAAGTTTGCCCAATTTTTCGTACTGACTGACCTTCATTTCTTAAAGTAATGATGGCCACTCGTTTTTCTTTACTTAGCTGCTTTTTTCTTACCATACTACAAATTCTAACAGTCTATTCAGTAGGACTATCAGCTGTGTATCCACCTGACTCCTGCACAACACAACTGATAGTCCCAACCCCATTTATAAGGCAAGAAATCCCACTTATTAAACCTGACAGGGCACACCTGTGAAGTGAAAACCATTTCCGGTGACTACCTCTTGAGGCTCATCAAGAGAATGCCAAGAGTGTGCAAAGCAGTCATCAAAGCAAAAGGTGGCTACTTTGAAGAACCTATAATATAAGACATATTTTCAGTTGTTTCACACTTTTTTGTTAAATATATAATTCCACATGTGTTAATTCATAGTTTTGATGCCTTCAGTGTGAAAGTACAATTTTCAAAGTCATGAAAATACAGAAAAATCTTTAAATGAGAAGGTATATCCAAACTTTTGGTCTGTACTGTATACCAGGATAGGGATGAGGGGTACCATGTGACTCGCCCCCTGGGCCGTGGGGTACTCGGAACCGGGCAATAGGGATACGATGGGGGTAGTAGTGGCGACCCGGTCCCGTGGCTCAGGGTGATCAAACCAGTGACAGTCTTTTAGATGTTTTAAGTGATGTCCGACTACGCCACCCGTGGATTGCGATTATTAGGAACCGCCGCTGCAAGACAGTCCCCTGAGGTTGATGGTGTATGCAGCTGAGATTATATAACTCCCCACGGGAAGAGTGTAACCCCAGGGCAGTGCGGTGGATGGTGGGGGTGATGGTGCAGAGAGTCCCAGTGCCGTTAGTGCTGGAGGAGCAAAAGAGTACACAGACAACGCACTGCAGTCCAATGTCTTTTACTCACAGTTCAGGTGCTCCGGGTCACTTCTGCGCAACCAGTGACCACCCAAGCCGTGCAGTGTCCACCAGGTGAGGGGCTCGGTCAACCCCCAGGCAGTTCAGGAGCATGGCACAGGACCCCCTTCAATCCTTTCTCTGGCCTGCCTCACCAGTGACCCACTTTTGTCCAGCTGCCGCGGATCTGCGCTGGTAAACGTGGGGCCCGTCCCCCGCTGTCCTATATGGTGCCTTCCTAGCAGGTTTGATGAGGTGTCGCACCAATAAATTATCACGACCTCCGATCTTTGGCTGAGGGTAGTTTCTCCTCCACCAACTTGGGATCCGGTACCCTTAATCTGCCTGACCCTTCACCCTGTATTCTCGTGGGTTCTTAGGGTCCCTTCTACCTTCTTGTTCCTGAGCCCTTCTGTTTCTTCCTCTCTTTCTCTGCTGTTCCTTTCTGTTTCTGTTCCTTTCTGTTCTTGTTCCTTTCTGTTCCTGGCCCTCTCCCTAGGCCTGCCTCATGGAGCCGGGCCCAGACTGAGCCACAGTTCCCTGTCAGCCCTCTCTGGCCGAACTCCTTCTCTCTCTTCTCCTCCTGCTTGAACTGACCCAGAACTAAGATGGTGCCCACCTTTTATACCTCCCTCTAGAAACATGAGCCCAGGTGACCAGCAACCAATGGGCTCCTATCTACGCTCAGGAACCAACCCCTATCTGCTCCTACATCACTGGGTATTCCTCCCCCTCCCCACTCCAGCCAGGGACATGGTCTGTCGTGCCTGCATTTCTGTCTAATGGGAGCACCGTTGAGCTGTCCCTCGGAAATGGGGTGAGTGTGCTGTATGCAGCTAACTGAGACCTGGTCCATATTCCATCCTTACCCGGGAGTGGAATATCACACCTCTGGCAGAGGTGCAATACCCCTGTAGCGGCCGAACCCTCGGGCCGCTACACATGCATACCAGGATGAGGGATGGGGTGCCATGAATACCAGAATAGGGATGAGGGGTACCATGCATACCAGGATGAGGGGTAACAGACATACCAGGATAGGGATGAGGGATGGGGTACCATGCATACCAGGATAGGGATGAGGAGTGCCATGCATACCAGGATGGGGGTAAAGGGCCCATGCATACCAGGATAAGGCTGAGAGGGCCATTCATACCAGGATTGGGTATGAAAGAGCCATGCATACCAGGATGAGGGATGAGGGGTGCCATGCATACCAGGAATGGGGATGAGGGGTGCCATGCATACCAGGATTGGGAGTGAGGGGTGCCATGCATACCAGGATTGGGCGTGAGGGGTGCCATGCATACCTGGATTGGGGGTGAAGGGTGCCATGCATAGAAGGATGTGGATAAAGGGTGTCATGCATACCAGGATAGGGATGAGGGGTGCCATGCATACCAGGATAGGGATGAGGGGTGCCATGCATACCAGGATAGGGATGAGGTGTGATAGGCATACCAGGATAGGATGGGGGCAGCACATAACAGCATGGGATAACAGGATTGGGAAGCACAAATACCAGGATGGGGGCAGCACAAATACTAGGATGGGGGCAGCACATACCAATAAAAATGCTCGCCACCCGGGCGTAGAACGGGTTCAATAGCTAGTATTGTATAAAGCCGTCAGTCATCACTCCTAACTCCTCCTAACACATGCATGTTCCATTTGGCTGAGCATGTGTGTGCTCATATCTGAGAAAAAGCATGAAGACCCCTAAACACATTAGTGCAAAGTCAGCTGAACCCGCCAATTTACTATATCTCACGTGTATTGTGGGGCTCTCAACCCATGACAAACTGCAATGTCCCATACTTTTGTTTTAAGCTTTTGCTTTGAGATAAGTCGCACTTAGAAGGGCCTGGCAGTCAACTACTCCTCTTTCTCCTTAAAAACTGCACGCTTATTTAGGCAGAACCACCTACATGTGTATAGGGAGGACAGGCAAGATGGCTGACTGCCCTTCCTGCATTATACAAACATGACTTAAATGTGTAGGCTCTGCTGTTTATGATTTTTGTAGGACTTTTACTGTTCCAATCAAAATTTTTGAACCCCCATTAAAAATTAGGTTTCTTTGCAAAATTCACAAAGTTTCTGCTGTTTCCAATAAACCAATCAAACAAGAACAGTGTAAATGAGGCAAAATAAATAATATAACATCACTACTGCATAAGAGGCCACTAATAATGGAGATTATACAGAAACTTTTATAGATTGTTCTTCTTTTTATTTTTCCATAAATGATGTTATTATCATGGAAGGTGATGGAGCAGATGATGATGATGACTCCACTCCTCAGGCCTCGGCTTGCACTTGAGCTGTTTTTAGAAATCCAGGTCTGCATCACACATGACGGAGAGGTGAAGAGCAGGAATGTTTTCCTGAATCCCTCTAGGATGTTCATCCTACAACACTGCGTTCAACCATATGGCCTTCTTTCTGTCCATGTCCAGGCAGGTGAAGGAGCAGCCGCTTCCTTCTGTCTGTTCATGTCCAGGTGGGTGAAGGAGCAGCCGCTTCCTTCTGTCTATCCATGTCCAGGTATGTGAAGGAGCAGCCGCTTCCTTCAGTATATCCATATCCTATTAATGAAGGAGCAGACGCTTCCTTCTGTCTGTCCTTTTCCACCACATTGTAGATGAGTCGTCCAGATGGTGACATAGCAAGAATGACTGGAAGAATTCCTTCAATTTCAGCCAATAATTACTTACTATGTTGATCCAGAGTAAGGCGAAAAATAACCCCGAAGACTAGTTGTTGGATAATCCTCATATCAGGGGAAAAAAATTCCTTCCTGACCCCAAATATGGCGATCGGAATGAATCCCTGGATGGTTGGTCCTCTAATCTACTTGGATGTTATCTGGTGGAAGCTCGGTAGGTTTGTCAAAGTCTAGTAAATAAGAAAGTCCAGTGTAGTTGTATCGTCCGATTAAAGGTTCATTCCTAGATGTTGCTGGAATGGGGCTGATTTCTCTCAGCCTAATACTCCTGTAAGAAGAGAAATATACACGTCTGAGAATCATCCCCTCACATACAGTATATACTGTATACATGGGGTGCAAGGATAAGGTGTATAGTGTGTATGTGTGTTACTGGGCAGTGATATAGATGTCCCTATATGATATACTTACAGAAGTCCCATGGGAATGGTGGATCGGCTGTGCCGGATTCCACTTTGCTCCAGTCTATGGAGTTGAAGAACGGATGGGATCTGATGGACGATATAATAGCCAATCGAGAGAATGGAATTTTGCAGAGGAGCTGGAAAATGAAAGAGACCATTAGTCATTATATTATGTATTATTAGTAGCAAGTTATTACACAATGTCTATGAACTGTCCAAATCTTATGTTCATATCTTCTTATCACCCTCCATCATCCGTCTTCATCTGATCCTACTCACCCCTTCCATGATATCGATGGCATCAAGGCAGATGCTTGGTGGATAACAAGGAACATCATTCTGCAGTGATTCGCAATATTCCTCTTTTGAGCCGAGGCTATAGAACGGCTGATTACCTACAATCATCGTAAATAGTAGGGCGCCAAAGGAAAATGAGTCCACCTGATAGTTGTGGTCTTCTCCATACATTATCTGTGGGAACATGAGA
This sequence comes from Phyllobates terribilis, assembly GCF_046119375.1. Lineage (NCBI taxonomy): Eukaryota > Metazoa > Chordata > Amphibia > Anura > Dendrobatidae > Phyllobates > Phyllobates terribilis. The sequence continues at coordinate 315,807,671 of NW_027362768.1, forward strand.
CAGGAGATGAGCTGAATACACTGGTGAGTGGATTTACGCACAGGCCATGAGGACCGATCTGTGATTAGATATGAGCAGGATACATAGGCATCAGAGTATTACTCAGTCCTATCAGCATCAATCAGACGGAGGTTCCTTACCTCTGGCGCAGCGTAACCAATAGAGCCTACTAATTCATTAAATGTTTCCTTCTCAAACACTTTTATTGCTGATGAGCCAAAGTCAGCGATTTTGATGTGTCCGATGTCATCTAGGAGAATGTTCTCAGGCTTCAGGTCACTGCAGGAAAAAGAGCAGATACTGATTGTGAGGAGGATAATTCATAAAAAGAACGTAATACAATAGATATGTAAGAAAGGAGACAACAGGGAGTCAGAGGTGATATATTTATGTCTGTAGCTGTACTGATTACCGATGTATGATGCCTCTTTCATGAAGATATTGGATTCCGCAGACCATCTCTGCTGCAAAGAGCCTATGGAGAAGAAAGTAGAGGATCAGTGGTTACACACACAATCATACAGAGAGCATGAGGAGATCACACACCTGTCCCACGAACATGCACATCTTCATTTTCTCCTGTTGTCATTGTCCATTGCTGGGATTACAATGTACGGGCAACAGATTATTAGGATTCAGTTATAAGACATTTACCTTGTTGCCTTTATATCATAAGGCATTGATTTTTCCATGTGATCAAACAGGTCTCCTCCAGCCATGTAGTCCATCGCTATGATGTATTGATTAGGTGTCTCCATAAATCCCTGCAGAGAGGTTAGGAAGCGGCATCCAGTGGCCCTTTTCAGGACTTCTATCTCAGTAATGACTTTGTCCTCAGCGCGACGACTCTGGTCCATGATTTTGACAGCCAGCAGTTCTTCACTGATCGGATCTGATGCCAAGATGACCTGAAGGAAAATCACAACAGATCAGACCAAACTCTGTCATCCCACAGGAATCAGTCTAATGCAGAGCTGGATAATGTGCGTCTCACGGACCGAGACAGCAAAAAGGCTGTCCCAATGCCACCGCTATCCGCACATCCTCAGTATGCAGACACAGGTAAATACATTGGTGGAAGAGGGGCTGCCAACTACTTCTTCCACCAATCAGCATGTGAGACAGCAGACGTGATGACTTCATTACATCGTGTCTGCTGTATGGAAAGTCAGTTCACCGGAGACAGGAGCAAAGTGTTGGGGGAACGGGACCGAGGTGAGTATGTGCTGGTTTCTTTTTTTCCCCCATATATGTATGAGATGTTTGCATGTATATAGGAGGCCATGAGGGGCTCATACTGTATGAAGGAGGCAATGTGAGGGCTCATACTGTAAATAGTAGGCAATGTGGCGGCTTATACTGTATATAGGAGGCAATGTGGGGGCTCATACTGTATATAAGAGACAATGTTGGGGCTCATACTGTATATAAGAGGCAATGTGGGGGCTCATACTGTAAATAGGAGGCAATGTGGGGGCTCATACTGTAAATTTGAGGCAATGTGAGGGTTCATACCTTAAATAGGAGGCAATGTGGGGGCTCATACTGTAAATAGGAGGCAATGTGGGGGCTTATACTGTATATAGGATGCAATGTGGGGGCTCATACTGTATGTAGGAGGCGATGTGGGAGTTCAAACTGTATATAAGAGGCAATGTGGAGGCTCATACTGTATATAAGAGACAATGTGGAGCTCATACTGTATATAGGGGACAATGTGGAGGTTCATACTGTATAAAGAGAGGTAATGTGGGGCTCATATTTTATATAGGGTCTATGTGAGGGCTCATATTGTATATAAAGAGGCTATGTGGGGGCTCGCTCTGCATATAGAGAGGCTATGTGGAGGCTTAAGCTATATACAGGTTGCTATGTGGGGGCTCATACTTTAAGGGGCAATTTTGGGGCTCATACTGTATATAGAGGGCTGTGTGTGGGCTCATACTGTATATAGAGAAGCTATGTGGGGGCTTACACTTTACGTAGGAAGTTGTGTGGGAGTTCATACTGTAAATAGGGGGCTGTTATTGGGCTCATACGGTATATAGGGGAGTGTCAGCAATACGTAATTTTGCTCAATTTAAGTGATAATATAAAATACTAATTATAATTGTAATAAATATGTTAATTTTAATATTGAGCAGAATAGATTGGGGAACACGGAAGAGTAGAAATTCACACTTACTTTTCCGAAGCCTCCCTCTCCAAGATCTTCATGGAAATTGAGATTGGAAAGTTCAATATGATTTTCTGTGCCGACCAATTCTCTAAAGGGTAAAATACGGAAACTGGCTTCATCAAGGTCTTGTACTGGCATGACCGCTGTGCCGGAGGGTGTCTCAACGCTTCCATCTGCTGAGATGATAAAAGAGTTATTGATAAATATAAATACATTACATTTTTAATCAAATTTCTGTAATTAAGCTGAAAATGTCTGACATTTGTGCCCTGATTCATCCAAACTGTCGAATGTAGAAAAATTGTCCTGTTGCCCATAGCAACCAATCACAGCTCAGATTCCATTTTTTCACATTCTATGGAACAGTGAAAGCTGCATTGTGATGGGTTGCTGTGGCAACAAGGAAAGTATTTCTGCAATTTTGATAATCAAGGCCTGTCAACCCCCAGTCTATTATACTAAACTGTTTCATTCTTACCTGGAGCATCTTTATCCAGTGATGTGTGTGGTGGGGAAACAATCAGGTGTTTGGTCTCTGGGATGGAGATGTTCTCATCTGGTGACCTGGCCCTTTGTAATGCACCATTCCCATTGACAATGGGTTTGGCATAGAAAAGACATCTCCTACATTGGACAACCCAGTCTCTGTTGTTTCTGATTCTCTTCTGGGCTGCCGCTCTTTGTAGGTTTTGAGTCTCTTGGCTTTCAGAACTGGAGAATGAGACATGTCTGGGTCTTCCTTGGCCAACCTCTTCCAGCTCTAATTCTACGCTGATGATATTTCTTCGCTTATTGAGGATGGCATCTTTGTTCCTCCTCCTAATTTCAGGGACAAGTTCTCCGATTTTTTTTATGGAGATAAGAATGGCCCTGTGAAGTTGATTATCTGCGGAGTCTGCAGAGTCAGATTCCATGAGGTTCTCCATTTTCCTTTTCTCTATAAGGATCTCGTGTCTCTTGATCTTTCTCATTTTCTCCAAATTCTGTCTTTTGGACGCCATTTCTGAGGCGTCAGTGTCCATGTCCAGTACTATAAAGTCTTTTCGCCCTAAAGCGAACAGTGGTTTTTGCTCTTCAGCAATTCCTCTCCTCTGTCTTAGAACCCGATCTCTTTGGGCTCTTCTCCTCTCTTCCTCCATTATAAAATTAGCTTTTGCTTTGTTTACAATGAAACGCATAGCAACTACCTCACCCTCGAAAGTCTGCAAGGCAGTGACTTCTCTTCGGCCGGAACACTGGGATATAGAAGGTGATGATGTCATCATACCAATTATGACATGTATTTAATTGTGATGTCATCAGACTAGGGTCCTGTTTTGCGTTCATGAGGTCTCAATGGAGACATTATACCAGGACTTTAGTTTGTATTTTTGTCATTAAATGAAGTAACACTTGTTAAATGGTGATCTTTTATCTCCATATTAGCAGAATCCTTCATTCTGTCTGTTTTTCTCCATATTCTTTTATTGTTTAATTCTGTCCAATTATTGTACATTTTGTCATCAGGTCCACAATCTCCATTTTGTGGGGTGTTCACATTTAGCGTTTAAGCTTCAGTTTATCCTCCTGGACATTACAGGAGAGCTGTACCTTCCTATATAATGTATTTTTGAACTGTTGACTCCTTTTTGCATTATGTGTCATAGAAGTATCAGGTGGTCTTTGTCATTTTATTCTAGTTCCACCTTGTGACCAGGGCCGGCTTTAGACAAATTGTGGCCCTAGGAAAAATTCAAAGTGGGGCCCCAGATTCTGAAATACTGCGCTAACAACAGCACTACAGTCAATTCAGTGCATTGAAGTGAGTTTTGAGCTAATAACAATGTCTTTAAGCGCCAAGAAGCCACTCAGAAGAAAGACAAAAGGAGTGAAACATATCACAAGGTTGTGTTCTTTGCTGACTACAAGCAGTTAAGCCACTAAAAACACAGTTTCACAGGTTTCCTCACTCTAGTTGTAGCCTACAAAGAACACAGCTTTGTAATATGTTTTAATTCAGTACATGAAAAAAATAATATGTGGAAAATATGTAAATCAAAAAATATTATTACAACGTTGAATTTTGCATTGAAGGCTTATTTGTCACGCATGCACAATATCATGCAATGTCTTGTGAATACAGTCTTGTCATCTATATGCTTAGTCCGAACAATCATATGTGTGAGATCTTTTCATTACCATCTGTAGATACTTAGAACTAAGTAAAGAAATAATAAAGTGCTGCTGAGACCAGCATAAATACAGCCATAGATATCATTTTACACTTTGCCAAACACAAATAATAAAAAATAACTTAACATCTCTTACAGGTTTAGTCAAAGGGATCCACAACTTAAATAACTAGAAAATGTTCAAGCAAATGGTTTCTAAAGGAGCCCTTACAGGTCTATGTAATAAAACTGGCAACATAGCGAATGCTTTCTAGAAGCGAACCTTTCTGGCTTTTTCTGAAGCAAAATCTTTAATTATTTTGGAGAAGTCCAGATTTCTGCGAATGTCCCGCTCAATTACAACCTCAGCTAGACCAACAAAGCGATCTTGTAACATTGATGACCTTAAATTATTTTTTATCACTTTGAAAAGTGAGAAACTTCTCTCGCCTGACGCTACGGTCACAGGAACACTCATTAGGACACACAACTCCACACTAAGATTTGGGTACAAATCCAATAGGTTTGTACAGTAAATGTAAGTAAGCATGTTCAATGGTGAATCGGAAACATCATCTGGGATGCTCCTAATTGCTGAACACATTTCAAAATTCAAGTCATTGAGATCAACATCACCCATTTCTTCTGAAGAGTGTTTGCAGCATTCTACAAGCCTCTGCTCATCTTTCACAGCTTCCATTTCCTCCTTCTTAAAAAGGAACCCAAAAAGGTGGTAAAAATCTTTCACCTGAGAAAATCTCTCAGTTATGACCACAAGTGTCGCATCAATCAAGGTTAAAGACAAAACCCTCTTCACCATTTCCTCGGGAGTGCTGGACGTTCATAATCAAACATTTTTCTTTTTTTTTGTTTTCTTTTTATTGGCAATGAAAACTCTACATCTGCTTCTTCAGCTATACTATTTGCAATATAATAACCTGATTCAAAACCATCTTCCCTGTAATCTTACAGAAAATGAAGTACAGATTCAGTTTCTTAAGAGTGTCCATGCCAACTTTTGTTTTCTGAAAGATCTTGCTTGCACCATTAATATGTTATAAGACATCATACCAGGCAACAATGCAAGTGATGCAAACTGACCAGAAGAAATGTCATTCTTGGCCTCCGCAGCTTTTACATCAGCTTTTTTTGATGCAGCACAGATGACAAGGTCTTCAAGCGCAGAACAAACTTCCCTTAGGTCGTAGCGAAGAACTTTTACACTGTAAATCCGACATTCCCAGCGAGGAGAAATAACTGTATAGCCCAAACATCAATGCTATGATGTGAGTGCGGAGGGAATCTTCCCACATTCACCAAATTATACCAGATCTTAACAACCAGTATATATAATGAGGAAACAGAGTTATGATGGCAAAAAAATACATATTTTATTTTATTAAAGACAAAAATTCATATAGAAAAAAGACAACTGTAAATGTGCAAGGGACAGCAACAGCTGTACAGCAAGTGGGTCCACAACCCAAAAGGAATGCCTAGTAAACATTGCAATTATAAAAGGCTGCAGGCATGAATCATAAAGTGCAGCACAGGTAGGGCATAAAACCATACATCTATATTAGCTAAATGCCAATGATAAACGTGTCCATGACATCCGTATCAATTACCCCATAACTAGGCACGCTAATAAGGTGATGGTCTTACCAGTGGTAAGGGCTGTGGGTGAACTGGCAGCACAGTGGGCGTAGTGGAGTACCCCGACGCACGTTTCGAGGCATCCGCAGCCGCTTTCTCAAGGGGCGGTAGCAAAGAAATTTTACTCTGTGAATCCAACATTCCCAGCGAGTATCAGACAGTGATTTGATGGTCAGGTTGGTTACATTTTTCTTTGAAGTTGCACATTGCAGTGTTGATGAGCTGAAGAGCACATACATTTGCTGCAATACTCCAAAGAATGTGACAGAGAGAACAGATGATTTAGCAGCATCAATGATGACTACATTAAGAGTGTGGCTACTTCAGGGCATATACAATGCTCTTTTATTCATGGCCGATGTAAATACTTTTATGGCCAAATATGACAAAAGCATTTTCGGACTGATACCTTTATTAGCTAACCAGAAAAAATATATATGCAAGCTTTCAGAGCACAGAGGCTCCTTCTTCAGGCAGGATTGCAAATGAATTAATAAGACAAATGAATAAGGCATCATCCTTTACACCTCATGATCAAATGTCCTGCTGTAATATCTCTTAAATGTTGTGCCTCCTAAAACCAGGTGAGGAACAATCAGAGAAAGGTATAATAGAAACAAGTCACCAATTCTGCATTTATCACCCACTCCTGGTTTTGGCTCCCACTCCTGAGAAAAAATACTGACCAAATACTGATAGTGGGGCCATAGCCTAACACTTGTTCTCCAATAGGCAAATAGTGCTCCATCCTTCCCGAGTCTCGCCGTATGTCTAAGCAGTACTGTACAGTCACATATGGGGTATTTCTATGTTCAGCAGAAATTGTGGGACAAATTTTGGTGCCATTTTTACCGATTTTCCTTTATGAAATGTAAAATTTGGGGCTAAAACTAAATTTTTCTGGAAAAGATGTAATTATTTTTCTTCACTGCCCAATGGTATAAAATTCTGTGACACCTTTGGTGTCATTATCACTGCATCCCTAGATGAATTCATTGAGAGGTGAAGTTTGTAAAATGGGTCACTTGAGGGAGGTTTTGTAAATTTTTTTGGAAAATTGAGAAATTGTTGATCAACTTTTAACCATTCTGACTTCCTAACAAAAAAAAATATTTAAAAAACGATGGTGATGTAAAGTAGACATGTGGTAAATGTTAATTATTACCTATTTTGTATGATATAACTATCTGGTTTAAGGGTATAAAAATTAAAAGTTTGAAAATTGTGAAATTTTCTCCAGAATTTCCCATATTTTCACAAATAAACACAAAAAATATCGCTCTAAATTTACCACTAACATAAATTACAATGTGTCGCGCTCAGGAGTTATTACCTCATAATGTGACACTGACCAGAATTGTAAAATGTGGTTTGGACAGGAAGGTGAAAATAGGCTTCAAGGTGAAAGGGTTAATAACATCTCCCATTTGTTAACTTTACATCAGCCTCATTTTTCCATTACTTTTTTATTTTGTTAGAATGTTATAAAGGTTAAAGCTTTAATAGCAAATTTAGATCTTTTCAAGAAAACTTTCAAAGCCTTTTCTACGGCCCTATTCAGGCTTGAAGCGACTTTGAGGGACCGACTTATTGGGAGATTGGGAAGTGATACCATTTTAAAAACTGCACCCCTCAATGTTGCTGCTGTCAGAAAGTTTGTTAACCCGTCACGTGCTGCACAGAAATTTGCACAAAGTGCAGTAAAAAAATGAAAAATTTTATTTTTTCCACTAAATCATTGCTTTAGACTAAACCTAGGCAAAGTGCGGCCCATGAACAAAGGAGGAGAACAGCTCAGCATATATTGCAAAAAGTATTTATCTAGTAATACACAATAAAAACACAAATAGGAAATCAGACAATGTGGTAGTGTCAGATGGTAAAGTGCTTACAGGTCTGGTAAATATATTATAATATGCTTGTAATATATCCGTGAAATTACACAATTGCACGTTGCCCACAATGATAATTGAATTATAAATAATAATAAGTTTAAACAAGTGAACTAGGATAGAAATCACAGGATTAACACATATAACATGATCCCACTGACTGCTAAATGAAAGGGGATGGGGGTGAAACAATGTTCTTAGTATTAAGCTATGTGCCCATCTCTAAAGCCAAAATCATGTTACAACCAGCGGGATAATTACCTGACAGGGAAGCACAGCACGGGCGGAAGTAAGAAAGTGGTGAGGGTGATAGCCCAACGTACGTTTCGCGGCGTCCCAGGCCGCTTTCTCAAGGGCAAGAAGTGATGTCCTCATAGTGACCCAAGATGCATATATATTCATCTCTCCCCTTAGAATCTGGAGTGCAGACAGCTGGTCGGTGAGGCACGTACCAGGTAGTGGCCAGCTATACCGGGGGTGTGCCTCGCGGATCACATGATGTGGGGCCAGTATGCCACACACGGCACATGCGCGCGGCTCAGGGAGCACACTGCGCATGCGCCCCAGCCGTCAAACCACAGAACCGCGCATGCGCGGAAACGAAGTCCCACGCAGGCGCAGGGTGGCCCTCAGACGGCCAGGCGCGCGCGCGCCGCAATCCCCACTGCGAGCACGCGCTCAGCCACGTTAGGAAGCAGTATAGCAGCACTCATTATAAAAGAATTAGGATAAACAGGGAGAGCAGCGGTGAGACAAAGAGGGAGCCTAATGATCATAGATGGAAGAAGGGCCAAAGAAATAGATACTGCATACAGCAAAGTTTTTTTCCAAGAAAAATACATATAAATCTAAAAAATCACATAAGTATAATTAGCAGCAATTGTAGATTCTGATGATCATAACTTCCGTCTAGGCATGAGATCCAATGTGTATATCCAAGTCTCACTGATCTCCAGACACAAGTGGGGTTATAAGGACTTTCATGAGTATGGACTAATAAAAGAGGAAAAGAAACAAAAGAAAAGACAATGATTAAAACCATTAGAATTAAAATCACATGAAAAATAATAATTCCTCTTATAATCACCCAACCCACATGTGTAAGTACATACATGTGGGGATAGAGGTATACAGGATAAACTTACAGCTACAAAAATGAGTGCAGCCCATGTACGGCCCTCTGGCTGTTCCAGTCCAACTCACTGACCTAGACAGCTACAGGGCTGAAAACACTGGCCCACAGGTCGCACCATTCGACCACCTGGAGTCCCGATATCACAGCTATCTGCCTCCTCAAGAAGCAGATAACTGTCAACACAATGGTGGAGGATGGAGCTGCTGGTTCCTCCTTCCACCACTCAGTTTATGGGACTCAGACAGCAAATGTGATGATGTCATTACTAGTGATGAGCGAGCACTAAAAAACTCGGGTGCTCTTTGCTCGGGTCGAGAAAATCGTAATGCTCAGATGCTGAACCCGAGCAACGAGCCCAATGTAAGTCTATGGGAAACTCGAGCATTTTTCCAGCGGTTCCCCCCGCAGAGATGTGCAGGGGGCCTAAAAATTGCCCTAAACAATGGGAACAGTGCTGAAATGACATGGGAACTCAGGCATCTCTGACTCTCAGGTCACTGCCGTGAACAATGTTGTCAGAGTATTACGCCACTTTTACGGACCAACAATAAAACATACAAAAACTAAACCAAAATGGATGTTCCTGGAAAAAATGTTAAGGGACATTTTTTCCAGGGTAATGACTTGTATATAAGGCAAAAAAAACAAACACAAAAACAAAAATGCTCCTTTACACCTTGGGCTATGTTCACACGTAGCGTTTTTGATGCGTTTTTGCACTTTTGCATTGCTTTCAATGGTGAAAAATACATTCACCAGTAAATGTCATTTTAACATTTTACTATCTTATCTGGTCATGTGGTGTGTGACACATCATCAGACACATCCATACAGTGCTGAAAAGACATGGGAACAATATATGGAAGACCCCTGGAAGCATCTCTGACTCCCAGGTCACTGCCCAAAGCCGTGGCCATCAGACGTGATCCTATATTACTGCTGTAAAAATACAGACATTTTTGGCAACGTGACAAATATTAAACCCCATTTAAAATGGACAAGGTGCGTGGCAAGGGATGGGGAAGTGGACGTAATGGTGATGGTGCACCCAGATGCCGAGGCTGTCAGCAAGATGAAACTGTGCCTACTAAGGAAGCCACAACATCGCCATTGGATTCAATGGGGGGCAAAACCAAACACATACACAACACCTTCAAACGGGCCCAAAAGCTGCCAAAACACATCAAATTAGGGGCAGACACCAGGAAAGTGGCATCAATTGACCCAGAGTACAAGTAATATAATTATTATTATTTATTCTTATAGTGCCATTTATTCCATGGCGCTTTGCATGTGAAAAGAAGTCACCGACTGCTATAAGAGGAGAGAAGACCCTGCCCGTGAGGGCGCACAAACAATCGACAAGGGATGGGTGAGGAAACAGTAGGTGAGGGTAGAGCTGATCATGCAGCGGTATGGTGGAGCGAAGGTTACTGAAAGTTGTACGCATGTCGGAAGAGATGGGTTTTCAGGTTCCTTTTGAAGGTTTCAACAGTAGGCGAGAGTCTGATATGTTGGGGTAGAGAGTTCAAGAGTAGGTGGGAAAATGCACGAGAGAAATCTTGCACAAGTGCTTGTGACCAGGGACGGTACATCTCATTGACGGCACACTGGATTAATATTGTGGAAGCCGTGACCCAGTCGCACCCTGGGACGGAACACGTCTTCCCGACACATAGAATTGTGGGCTCTGGGTCAATCAAGCTTCAACACAATGTTCACAAGGTCTCCTACACAATGAGCAAATTATTCATGATGATAGACGCCACTGTCTCCTTAGCTTGCTGATGGTACTTTTCTGTGGGAATGAGCTTGTCTCCAACCAGTCTGGAATATTTCTAGTGAATTATGGCACGCCATGGTTTGCTATTAGCACCTAGTACCAGAAGCGAAAACATCCACAATTTTCTTCTCAGAAATTTTATTTGGTAGACTGAGTGACTGCCCAAACTTTAGTCTCTCAAAAAGGAGCTGAAGACACTGAGTGGCAGAAGGTGCAAGTTCCTCCAGCATGTTAGACATCAGAGGAAGAATAGAGAGGGCAGCATGGTGGCTCAGTGGTTTGCACTGCAGCCTTGCAGCGCTAGGGTTCTGGGTTGAAATCCAGCCAAGGACAACATCTGCAAGGACTTTGTATGTTCTCCCTGTGTTTGCATGGGTTTCCCCCAGGCTTTCTGGTTTCCTCTTCAGTAAAAAAAGCAGCCACTGAGTGTCCGGGAATCTTCACACAGACTTTTCTTAGCCAGGGCTGCTTCTTGACAGGGTTGGACGGGCCCACTAGAGAACAGGAGAATCCTCCAGTGCGCCCTGCCTTCTCCTTCAGGAGATTTCATAGTGCAAACCTTGCAGCTGGTATGGGGCTATTGAGTGGGAGAGAAAGGTGGGCCCTCAGAATCAAATCCTCTGGTGGGCCCAATGATCTTCAGTCTTCACAGCCATATTTTTTAGCTCAGTGAAAGGACTGGCATAGAGGGAAAACGTATCTACTCCGGCTGTCATTTCTCCCAGGAAGTCCTCTAATGCAGCTTGTTCCATAAGCAATGGCAGCCCGTCCAAAATCAGCCCACACTTCTTGGTGGTGCTTTGACACACAAAGATCTTTCTTTATGCCTTGAATTTCATGACTACAGAGTTGGGCAATGGCCTGATCTACAATGCATTTGAGAAATAATGTGTAAAAGCACGTCCAATCCACAGCAAAAATGGAGCCATAGAGTGCCCGGAAACCTTAACCTAGACTTTTCTTAGCCAGGGCTGCTTCTCAGCAGGGTTGGATGGGCCCACCAGAGAACCAGAGACTCCTCCAGTGGGGGCCCTGGCTTCTACTTCAGGAGAGTTTATAATGCAACCTTGCAGGTCGTGATGATGATAGAGGCCACCATCTCCTTAGCTTGCTGCTGGTATTTTTTTGTGGGAATGAGCTTGGCTCCAGCCAACCTGGAATATTTTCAGTGAATTCAGGCACGCCATGGTTTGGTATTGGCACCGAGTACCAGAAGCGAAGCCATCCACAATTTCCTTCTCAGGAATTTTATTTGGTAGTCTGAGTGGCTACCCAAACATTAGTTTCTCACAAAGGAGCTCAAGACATTGAGTGGCAGTAGATGCAAGTTTCTCCAGCATGTTAGATACCAGAAGGAGAACAGAGAAGGCAGCACAGTGGCTCAGTCATTAGCACTACAGCGTTTCAGCGCTGGGGTTCTGGTTCCAAATCCCAGCAAGGACAACATCCTTAAAGGAGTTGTCTACTACTTTTACATTCCACGCGGCACCCCCGCCGATCAACTATTATTGGTGCCGACGGCGGCTGCTGCCGGCCGGAAGTGCTTACCTGAGGGGCTCCACCATCAAGTGGTAGTGGCCGCTGCGGTGTACTGCACATCCGCCTCCTATTCAATTGAATATAACAGCTGATCGGCGGGAGTGCCGCGTGCGGGACCCCGGCTGATCATACATTGATGCCCTATCCTACGGATAGGACGTCAATGTAAAAGTATTGGACAACTTCTTTAAGGAGTTTGTATGTTCTCCTCGTGTTTGCGTGGGTTTACCCCAGGTTCTCCGGTTTGCTCCTCAGTAAAAAGGCTGCCATACAGTGTCCGGGAACCCTCACACAGACTTTTCCTAGCCAGGGCTGCTTCTCAGCAGGGTTGGACGGGCCCACCAGAGAACCGGAGACTCCTCCGGTAGGCCCTGGCTTCTCCTTCAGGAGAGTTCATAATGCAAACCTTGCAGGTCGTGATGATGATAGAGGCCATTATCTCACTAGCTTGCTGATGGTACTTTTCTGTGGGAATGAGCTTGTCTCCAACCAGCTTGGAATATTTCCAGTGAATTAAGGCACTCCACGGTTTGGTATTAGCAACCAGTATCAGAGGCGAAGCCATCCACAATTTCCTTCACAGGAATTTTATTTGGTAGACTGAGTGGCTGCCCAAACTTTAGTTTCTCACAAGGGAGCCCAAGACACTGAGTGGCAGTACGTGCAAGTTTCTCCAGCATGACCTGTTTGTTAGATATCAGAGGGAGAACAGAATTTGGCATTGCCAAGGTACCAGAGTCTGTTTTTTTTTTTACTAAAGATCCTGCTGTGTTTTTATATATATATTTTTTTATGTCTCTTCAAATGTGTATTGGAGTGCGTCCTAATTTTTGGCAGCCCTTGACATTGCTGCATATACGCAATAACAGTATAGGAGAGCCACTCTTTAATAATGGGTAGGACAATTCAAATAGATTCTATATTCTAGAATATTACCGGTCTTATCTGAAATTCATTTACGGGTGAGGTATCACAGTTTGGATAGCATATTACACCGACCGGTATTAGGTATTATTGCCTAATACTGCATGCTGCTTGTGCTGCCGAAAATTTTTTATTTTTTCCAGAAAAATCCATTTTAGTTTGTTTTTTGTATGTTTTATTGTCAGTCCGTAAAAGTGGCGTAATACTCTGACAACATTGCAATAGTTATCCTTGGCAGGAGAAGAAGGAGAAGGAGGAAAAAGAACAAAGAGCGCTGTGTAACACTGTGGAGAGGTGAAGTGTATGTAATGAACTCACCCAAAATGGTTGTGCTGGACAGACACAACACTGGCAGAAAATTTAGAAGAGGACTGGAGTTTCTCCTCCGGTATGCTGCTCATCCAATGTCGTTGTACTGTGCTTTTCCTGGCCCTGAAGCCACTCCACTTGGAGGTATACAAGGAGAGAAGAACTTGGGATGGCGCTTTCGTTTGAATGTGGAGATCAGACAGTCCATATATCAATATTAGATTTATTGGTTTTAAAAACAGATTTTACTGTCAAACCACATTTACCATAAAAAACTTTTAAAAACACAATGCGTTTCAACTTCCATGAGTCTTCAGGTGTAAAAGAAATAGTGACACATAGAAACTTTTATACCTTATACTTAATTAGTTGTGGGTGGAGTGTTCATAAATAACTTTTTACAGTCTTTTACAGTCTTCATCAGGTGTAAAAGAAATAGTGACATACAGAAACTTTTATACCTTATACTTAATTAGTTGTGGGTGGAGTGTTACACCCACAACTAATTAAGTATACAGTAAGGTATAAAAGTTTCTATATGTCACTATTTCTTTTACACATGATGAAGACTCATAGAAGTTGAAACACGTTGTATTTTTAAAAGTTTTTTTATGGTAAATGTGGCTTGACAGCAAAATCTGTTTTTGAAACCAATAAATCTAATATGGATATATGAACTGTCTGAACTCTGACAACATTGTACACAGATATGCTATTGGTCAGCGACCAACTGTGGATAGGTTTGAACACACGACTGCCATACTGTAAATGAAGTATAATATCTGACACATTCCCAAAAAATTTCCGTATTATTGCGGCAGTAATATGGGATCACGTCTGATGACCACGGTTTCAGTCAGTCGCCTAATAGTATGGTATTTGTCAGTGACCAAGTATCAATAGTTTGGAACAACATACACCTGGCAGACTTTAAATGGAGTGTAATATCTGACACGTTCCCAAAAATTTCTGTATTGTTACAGTAGTCATATGGGATCAAGTCTGATGGCCACGGTTTCAGGCAGTCACCTAATAGTATGGTATTTGTCAGCGACCAAAACAAAGCTGGCTGACTTTAAATGAAGTATAATATTTGGCACGCTCCACAAAATGTCTGTATTATTACCGCAGTAACATGGGATCACGTGTGATCATGGAAAAGTTTCTCTGCTTCTACAATACAGTATTGCAAATATAATCAAAAAATATGTCTGTATTCTGCTAACAAGCAAATGGAGCAGTAAAATGGTGTACTCTGTATTGCTTTTTAAGCAAATAATCAGGATAAGGAGCAAAAAAGAAAATAGTCTGGTACTGTAGGGCTATGGATATTTGTAACAGCAGCAGCAGACAGAACATGCAATAGACCCTATTGTGCTGTATACACTGCCACAAACCTTACCTGCCTAACTCCTGCTATCACCACTGAATACATGCAGTTGGATTAGTCCTCAGAAGTACTGTTAGATCAGATGGACATATATCTTGTTGTGGAATACCTATACGTAACTAATAAACCACCAATTCTGTCACTCACTCAGCAGCACCTCTCCCTACTCTGCCTGTTTCCGGGGTACACTGTCACAAGCATAGGGTCACCAGGTCTGATATAGACCTGATGACGCTATGCGGCCAGCCAATCACTGTGATACCACAACCAACATAGCTACGGCATTACAGTGCGTGGCAAGCAATCCCTGCATTTTAATTGACTGTCTAAAGAGCACCAAACATGTAGGGAGGGGAGGTGAAATATTCGAGGAGCGCCTGACGCGCCCCCTGTGCCGTGGGGAACTCGGCAGCCGGGCCTCTGGTTGCTTGGGGGATATCACGGTAGCTGGCCCGGTCCGTGACCCAGGGCGGTCAGTAAAAAGGGGAAAATATTGGGGGATTTGGGAAAGTGTTCGTGACGCCACCTGTGGAATGCGTCTAAGGGGTGCCGCCGCTGCGGAGCAGTCCTCTGGAGCTGGTGTTACGGCAGCAGGGATGGTGTGGCTCTCCACAGGTAGAGCTAGCTCCAGGACTGCGTGGGGTGTAATGGATGGTTGTGCTGGCCGCTGTGGTGCAGAGAGGGAATGGTGGCGCAGACGGAATAATTGGACAGAGGCTGTGCGGTGCAGTCATCCGTGTCTTTACTCACAGTTCTTTAGTTCCTCAGGGTGCACTGTCAGATAGCAGCCTCCCGCGTCGCGCTGCATTCACCAGGCAGGGGCTCAGCTCTTCCTCAGGTAGATCAGGGGTACCTGGCAGAACCCCACTTTCACGTGTTCCTAGCTAGACCGACTTCACGCTGGGTCTTTCTCCCTCCTGCCCTGCGCTGCCCACTCTCAATCTCGCTCGGGTGCTCTGAAGTCCCTCCTGTACGTTGGATCCCGGACCTGCTTGACCCTCCTGGGGATTAGAATGCGGCTTACGATCCCTCTGTCTTCTGACAGATTCGGGGCGTACGGGTGCCGTCCTGCACTCGCCGTACCCCCTAGGATCCCTTCTTAGAACGGAGCCTGCTCCCTGCTCCCCTCCTGGGCCTCCAGACTTGGCCCTACTTGTGGAGCAGAGCTCCTTATGAGACTCTGCTCCTGGACTGTTCTTCTGAATTTTCCTGAGCTGTTCTTCTGAACTGCTCTCCTCTACTAATCTATCTGTCCTGCCACCCTAAGATGGCTTCCCTATATATACTCCTACCAAAGTGCTCCCTATAACTACTTCCTCCACCCACACCCACTACTGGTTCCCCCTACCTTTGGTTCCCCCACTCCAGCCAGGGTCAGGGCTCAGCAGAAACATACATTGCGTCTTGCCCCTCCAGCTGGCCTGGAGCAGTGTAGTGTTGGATGCAGGTGTTTGGTGTTCCAGGCAGCACTCCCTCCTTACCTGAGAGAAGGAGATACCACACCTCTGGGTGAGGTGCAGTACCCCTGTGGCGACTGAACCCTCAGGGGCGCCACACTCCCCCCTGGTAAAACACAGCACATCCGTGAGCTGGAACAGAGCAAAACAGGCTAAATTGACATGAAAAATTTTAAGAATGCATTCGCATATAAGACAGTAAAACATTTCTTCCCTTAATGGGAGGCACATCACTTTAATGTTACAGGGTTACATTTTTCAAACAGTTTAAAACATTTTTCATAACGTTCTCGCAACAGGTTACAGTTCATGCTGTAACCGGGTGTCCATTTTACTTCACAAACTGGTGCAACAAGTAGCAGCATCAGGGACCCGTCCGCAAACCCTCAACGTAGGCCCTGGGTGTGGCTGAAGGGCATATGCGATCCTGGAGTTGGACCACGGCTTCCGCCACGCCAGACGGGTTTTCGTTCTGTGATCATGGTTACTAATATAAAACCAATAGGGTGCACCTTAAGAGGTGCTGAACTATTTACAATGCAAGTTCTTGGCCGTTCACTGTCCCCAGCCTGGAGTCTCTATATTCCCTGATGGGTACCTAAGTAAACACACGCTCAAAAAACATTATTTTCAACTTGAACTA
Organism: Phyllobates terribilis; assembly: GCF_046119375.1. Classification (NCBI taxonomy): domain Eukaryota; kingdom Metazoa; phylum Chordata; class Amphibia; order Anura; family Dendrobatidae; genus Phyllobates; species Phyllobates terribilis. The sequence continues at coordinate 315,824,728 of NW_027362768.1, forward strand.
CTGCACCCTTACAGGTGACTATTTACAAAATCAGTCCCACTCGCTGGACTAATAGTGGGAACCCCGCCTGGGGTATTTCTGATTCTTACCTGACCCAGCCGGGTCATAAGGTATGTCCTGCGGGAGTGTGTCCTCGATGACGCGGTACACATGCAGGGCGAACCACCCACGTTCCCCGTGGTGGCGTGTGTACGTGATACGGTCCCCCGGATACAGATTCCAGTCGGGATGGCCTTCCTCCAGCTCGGGCTCCACATCCCGCCAGTTCACGAATATGTCCCTTTCAAAGTCGGGACTGAGGATAAGGCCCCACCCAGCCTGCAGGTGAAACTTTACCACGAGGCCTTCCTCGCGGGGGCTGGGGTGGGCCGACTCCTCCTGACGGACCTGTGCCTTTGCGGCCTTGTTCCGGGCCTCCAGGCGTTCACAGCGCGCCTGCCGCGCGCGCCGCTCCTTCTCCAGCTGCCGGAGCTCCCGCCTGCAGAACTCCTTCCTCCGCAGGGCTTCGGCCTGGGTCTCCTGCGGGAACCCCATCAGGTCCCCCCCCTGGTTATCCCAGCAAAACTCTTCTCCGCTGGAGTAGGTAACCAGGGGCGCTGGTGTCAGGAGGAGCGGGCACGGCTGCTGGTCCTCGAACCGGGCGCACCAGTCGAAGTCTGGCGCGCCATACACCCACTCGGGTGCCGGAGGTGGAGGCGCCGGGAGGGCATCCAGTAGCAGGCCCGAGGCTTCAGCGCCCGGGAATGGAGGCTCCGGGAGGGCACTAGATGGCAGATCCTCAGGGTCAGCGCCCGGGGGTGGAGGTTCCGGGCTTAGCAGCTGCTCCAGCGAGGGCATGGCGGCATACGGGGAGTGCTGGGTAAAGAGGCCCAGCAGCAGGTCAGCGCTGGCAGTGCTCGGGATAGGGGATTCTTTCCAACTGCTCCTGTACTCCATACGGCCTCCTGGTTCTCCGCGAGCTCCGCCGGGGCTGAGGTGCCGCTGCTGGCATCCGGTGTCGCTTTCCGCCATGCTGCCAATTTTTCCAGCAGTTCGCTCCTCTACTTTGCGACCGCTGCTTGCTGGGCTTGCTCCACTTGTTGGCCCAGCTCGAGGACCTCGCTCTGGAGGAACTCCATGTCCTCCGGGGACAATTTCTCAGCTTCTCCCTCCAGGGTGAGGGGGTCACTTGACGCTGTGGCAGGTCAGAGGCGGAGGCTGGACTTTTGCTTCCTTCCATTCTGGCTGCCGGGTGCGGTCTGTCTAGACTGGTTAAGACCACACCCTGTCTCCATTCCTTTTCTCCTCCTCCTCTCTTCTTTCGGGGGCGGCCCCATGGCAATCTGCTGTCAGTCACTCCCTGTGACGGCCTCCCTGCCTTGACGGACACATCTATGCGGACAGTCACTGTTGCAAGGGGCAGGGTTGGCTTTTGGCGCAATTCTGGGACCCAGCCCACGATGGGAGGTTCCATTTTGTTGTCCTTTAGCATGCACATAATGGTGCCCATTCTTCTGGGGCGGGCGCCACATTCAACAACATAACACAGTCCTTTAGGCACACTTCACCCGCCAATAACGGGTTGGTCACGAATCCTGTCCGTGACGCCAGATCTCACGCGCCCCCAGGGCGGTGGGATACTCGGCAGCTGGGCCTCTGGTAGCTGGGGGATATCACGGTGGCTGGCCCAGTCCGTGACCCAGGGTGGTCAGTGCAAAAAGGGGATATTTTTATATGAGATTTTTAGGATTGTTCGTGACGCCACCTGTGGAATACGGCTAAGGGGTTCCGCTGCTGCGGAGCAGTCCTCTGGAGCTGGTGTTACGGCAGCAGGGATGGTGTGGCTCTCCACCGGTAGATCTAGCTCCAGGGCAGCGTGGGGTGTAATGGATGGTTGTGCTGGGCGTTGTGGTGCAGAGAGGGAATGGTGGCGCAGACGGAATAATTGGACAGAGGCGGTGCGGTGCAGTCATCCGTGTCTTTACTCACAGTTCTTTAGTTCCTCAGGGTGCACTGTCAGATTGCAGCCTCCCGCGTCGCGCTGCATTCACCAGGCAGGGGCTCAGCTCTTCCTCAGGTAGATCAGGGGTACCTGGCAGAACCCCACTTTCACGTGTTCCTAGCTAGACCGACTTCACGCTGGGTATTTCTCCCTCCTGCCCTGCGCTGCCCACTCTCAATCCCGCTCGGGTGCTCTGAAGTCCCTCCTGTACGTTGGATCCCGGACCTGCTTGACCCTCCTGGGGATTAGAATGCGGCTTACGATCTCTCTGTCTTCTGACAGATTCTGGGCGTACGGGTGCCGTCCTGCACTCGCCGTACCCCCTAGGATCCCTTCTTAGAACGGAGCCTACTCCCTGCTCCCCTTCTGGGCCTCCAGACTTGGTCCTACTTGTGGAGCAGAGCTCCTAATGAGACTCTGCTCCCGGACTGTTTTCTGAACTGTCCTGAGCTGTTCTTCTGAACTGCTCTCCTCTACTAATCTATCTGTCCTGCCACCTTAAGATGGCTTCCCTATATATACTCCTACCAAAGTGCTCCCTCTAACTACTTCCTCCATCCACACCCACTACTCTTTCCCCCTACCTTTGGTTCCCCCCACTCCAGCCAGGGTCAGGGCTCAGCAGAGACATACATTGCGTCTTGCCCCTCCAGCTGGCCTGGAGCAGTGTAGTGTTGGATGCAGGTGTTTGGGATTCCGGGCAGCACTCCATCCTTACCTGAGAGAAGGAGATACCACACCTCTGGGTGAGGTGCAGTACCCCTGTGGCAACTGAACCCTCAGGGGCGCCACACGCCGAGCAAGTCGAGCAGTGAGATGCTCGGGCGAGCATCGAACACTGACGCGGACGCTCGCTCATCACTAGTCATTACATCGCGTCTGCTGTGTGGCGCATCGGTTTGCATAGTAAAGACCAGAGCAGCGCCTGGTGAAAGGGAACAAGGTGAGTATGTCCTATAGTGAAAAATGACATGTTTTCCTGTGTCCACAAAAATTTTATTTTGTCTAATTTTTTTCATTTTCACAAAGGTAATTGGAGAAGATGGAACCTATAATTTATTATGCAATTTCTCCTGAATGTGACAATATTCCATATCTGGTCAATAATTACTGATTAGGTACATGACAGGGCTTGGAATGGATTGCAGATGTCATGTCACATTTGCTCAGTCAGTGAGGTGCTAAAACAGTAGAAACCTCTCACAAGTGACTCCATTTTAGAAATTAAACTCATCAAGATATACATCTTGGCTTGTGGTGAGCATTTTTAATCCTTAGATGCTTCATTTAATTTTATAAGATTGGGCGATAACCATGAAAAATTAAAATTTTCCTATTAAAATGTTGCTTTAACCTCAAATTTTCCATATCACAAGAGGTAATAAGAGAAAGAAGACCCCACAATTTGTGATGCAATTTCTCCACAGTGATGCCCCTATAATTTGAAACTGGATACAATTTTTTCAGCTTGGATGAGAAGGTGCGCTATTTGACTTTTGGAGTGCAATTTTGGCTGGAATAGATTGCTGATGCCATGCACATTAGCAGAGCCCCTGAGGTGGCAGAACAGTGAAACCAACCCCCTCACCATGAATGACATCATTTTGGAAACTATACCAATGAAGGAGTTAATGTAGGAGTGTAGTGAGTATTTTTAACCTACATGTACCTCACAGAATGTTATAACATTGAGCCGTGGTATTCAAAAAATAGAATTTTACAACTAAAATGTTAAACTACCTGGAAATATTTCATTCTCCTATGGCATAATGTGTAAAATAGATCCCACAATTTGTTTTGAAATTTTTCAATGCAGTGATAACCGATTTGGAAGTGGGGTTGTGTGTAGTCCAGGTCCAGCAAATGTTCAGCCATTTTCGCTTTTATTCTTTTAATAATTTTCTTGATTTTCTGTTGTACATTTTGACAGCCATTAAGTAACAAACAAGTGTTCTCTTCTGTTAGATAGATACAGTTGAAACCAGAAGTTTACATACATTATATAAATAGACAGATATGCATGTTTTTCTCAATAGCTGACATGAAATCAGAGTAACCTTTCCAGTTTTAGGTCAATTAGGATTACCATAATTTTTAATATTTGCCAATTGCCAGAATAATGAGTGAGAAAGAAAAGTTCAACCCTGTTATTTGTTTGACAAGTGTCAAGAAAGTTGATTTGCCACTATTTAATATAGACAGTGTAGGTACCGTCCCAATTTAGGGTCACCTTGTCGCTGGTGGGACGGCTTGTATACTTTTTTTGATCAAAAATAGTTCACTAAGTACCCTATATGTCATATGCAACTTTGCTTTACATTTATATATAATGATTGTAGGGTATGAGAGATATTTTTTGTCTTTTGTAGGTTTTTCTTCTTTTTGCTAGTGTGAACATGCTCCTATTTCTTGCATGTGTACCATCTTAGACCTCAGTTCACATTGCTTGGTTTTTTGTCTTGTTTGCATTCTGTGCAAATTAAGGGTGTGGCATCCCCTTTGTTGAGCTGGTTAGTATATATGTAGCTTACCACGGGCCTAGGTGGTCTGATATTGGGACCCGGTTCTATTTGTCTACCCTTTTATGTGCATTACTTCAACTTTGATATACAGTAAGGTTTTTAATATAGACAGTGTAGGTACCGTCCCAATTTAGGGTCACCTTGTCGCTGGTGGGGCGGCTTGTATACTTTTTTTGATCAAAAATAGTTCACTAAGTACCCTATATGTCATATGCAACTTTGCTTTACATTTATATATATTATGATGGTAGGGTATGAGAGATATTTTTTGTCTTTTGTAGATTTTGCTTCTTTTTGCTAGTGTGAACATGCTCCTATTTCTTGCATGTGTACCATCTTAGACCACAGTTCACATTGCTTGGTTTTTTGTCTTGTTTGCATTCTGTGCAAATTAAGGGTGTGGCATCCCCTTTGTTGAGCTAGTTATTATATATGTAGATTACCACGGGCCTAGGTGGTCTGATATTGGGACCCGGTTCTATTTGTCTACCCTTTTATATGCATTACTTCAACTTTGATATACAGTAAGGTTTTTAATATAGACAGTGTAGGTACCGTCCCAATTTAGGGTCACCTTGTCGCTGGTGGGACGGCTTGTATACTTTTTTTGATCAAAAATAGTTCACTAAGTACCCTATATGTCATATGCAACTTTGCTTTACATTTATATATAATGATGGTAGGGTATGAGAGATATTTTTTGTCTTTTGCAGGTCTTGCTTCTTTTTGCTAGTGTGAACATGCTCCTATTTCTTGCATGTGTACCATCTGAGACCTCAGTTCACATTGCTTGGTTTTATAACTTGTATTTTGTATTCGCGGCTGTTGTGCCCATACTTTGTAGAAAAGTTCAACCCTGTTATTTGTTTGACAAGTGTCAAGAAAGTTGATTTGCCACTACACTGAGGTCGGAGTCATTCATAGCACCGCCGTATACACATTCGACTAGCGTTCCGGTCGTTACATCTTGACGTAGTTGGCAGGATACGGTGCTCGCTGTGGATGGTGCGTGTAGCACAGAAGGTGCTGCCGCGTCTACTGTAATAATCCAGCCCCCTTCTCCCATTGTGACCGGTAGAGACCGGTTAGTTGGTTGCTCCGCAAAGGGAGCACTGCTTAACCACCTGGCCAAGTTTGATGGGTATAACTTGCTGTTCAGTGATTGGGTAGGCAGGTTGAAGAATGCCATTGCCTTGTACGGCGTCAGCCCCCAGCTACAATCGGAAGTCGCGCTGAATGCTCTGCAGGGGGATGCGCGCAAAGTTGTCTTGTTAAAACCCAAAGACAAACGAAAGACGGTCGACGATATCATCTGCATACTAGAGAAAGCCTTCGACATTGTGGCGGCGGCAGGCTGATGTCGACAGCATTCTTCGGGATCAGTTAATCGAGGGGATACGAAGTGAAGCGCTAAGGAGCGAATTGTTGCTGAAGGTGCGGAGTTCTCCTGGATTCACCTATGCCGAAATACAGGAAGAGGCAGTAGCACGGACTTTGGAAGTGAGGCCTGCTCTGCAGTGGAGTAACCTGCAAGTGGCTAACACAAGAGAGCCGAGACCAGACCCTGTTCAGGCACAGCTGGCAGTTTTACAGAAAACCGTGGAAAGCCTGAAGGAACAGGTGCAACGGATGCAAGTTCAGGAGATGCCTCTGATATGCTCGGCCCTGACTAACCCCCCTATTCCCCTATATGGGCAACCACCCTATACCTCAGGGAGGACGCTGACTGCTCCTTGACCTGATGCAGCCGGAGGTAGAGCAAGAAGATCGGTTTAATGTTGGCGATGGCGAGATCTGGGGCATATGCAGCGGTACTGCCAGAAAAACCTGCCGGCTGAAATCCCGACATCGGTAAAAGAGAGGCCCTCGCTGTAGTTGGGCATACGGCGAGGCAGGAACGAAAATCAACGCCCAACGTCTGTTCCGAAGATCTGATTGCGGAGAATCCCACGTTAGAGGTGCAGTTTACAGGAAAGTAGGTGGCGTGCTTAGTGGATACTGGATCGGAGGTGACGACCATGCCGATAGAATTTTTCAAGACGCACTTCGAAGAGGCCATCAAGACGGAGTCGGAAAATCTGCTAAGGCTGAAGGCCGCTAATAATGAAGAAATTCCAGTGGCAGGCATTGCATGGATGAAAGTACAGCTGTGCGGTCAGGAATTGGGAACCAAAGGAGTGGTGCTCGTGAAGACACAGGCGAGGCCAAATCTTCCGGTGGTTCTTGGAATGAACATCCTGAGGGAGCTGGGCTCCCTTTTGTTTGAGCGTGATGGCCGAAGATATTGGAAATGAGCGACACCTCACAAAGCCACTTAGAGGGCCCTGCAAAAGGTGGTCCGTTCGTGCGGCATTCAGAAGAGTTCGGCTGAAGGAAGAATGGTGGGAGCAGTGTATGTCCCATGCGGGTCTGCTGTTGTGATCGCCCCTGGTCAAGAGAAGCTTGTGTTGATGCCGGTAGGGATGCACAGGAAGCTGAATGATGTGGAGGTGGTTCTGGAACCGGTGGGACGGTCAGGAGGTACGGACAGTCCGATGATAGCTCGAACGTTGGCTATTGTGCAAAATGGAAGTGTACCAATGAGGTGTCTGAATCTGCAGAATCATGAGGTGACTCTGGCAGTGGGTACGAAGCTGACTGAGGTATATGTGTGTGACGAAGGAGTCATCCCCAAAAGCCAGTTCACACTGAGGGCAGACCGCCGGACCGCCTGGACCCTGTCGATGCAGGCGGCAGCTGAAGAATCCCCCACGCCCACGTGGAATGGCAGAAAGATTATGGAGATCATAGGAGTGGATGAGTCCCAGTTGGCTCCCGAGCAGGCTCGCAGACTGGAGGCTTCACTGTGGGAATATCAGGCTGTTTTCTCCAGGGGAGATGAAGACTTTGGTTGTACATAGATTGTGGAGCACAAGATACCCACAGGAAACGCCCCCCCAATTCGGGAGAGATATCGTCAGATCTCACCGAGGCTTTATCAGGAGGTCAAAGGAATGCTGGCGCAGATGCTGGATAATGGAGTGGTACGGCCAAGTCAAAGTCCTTGGGCTGCACCGGTCGTGTTGGTCTGGAAAAAGGATGGATCCATACGGTTTCGTGTTGATTACCGTAATCTGAATGTGCTCACAGTACGTCAATCCTACCCGTTGCCCCGGATCGAGGAATCCCTGTCTGCCTGGGAAAGGTGAAGTACTTCTCCACTCTTGACCTGGCCATCGGCTACTGGCAGGTGCCCGTGGCATCTCAAGATCGGCAGAAGACAGCATTCATCTTGCTGATGGGACTGTACGAATTTAATCGAATGCCCTTCGGACTGACTAATGCTCCAGGAACGTTTCAGTGGTTAATGGAATACTGGTTGGGCGATTACAATTTTGAGTCCGTGTTGATCTATCTGGAGAATGTGATTATATTTGGAGATTCGTTCGACGACCACCTGAAGAAGCTCGAGCAAGTGTTGCACCGACTGAGGGACAATGGACTTAAGATCAAGCCAATGAAATGTCACTTGTTCCAGACGCAGATCGAGTATCTGTGACATGTAGTGTCGGCTGAGGGTGTGCGGCCAGCACTGAGTAAAATTTAGGCCATTTAGGAGTGGCCCCATCCCAAGACCGTGAGAGAAGTATGGGCATTTCTCGGTTTAGCCGGATACTACCATCGGTTTGTGAAAGACTTTGCTAAAGTGGCTGAACCACTGAATGAGTTGTTGAGAGAGACGGCTCAGGGGCCCAAGAATCAGCCGATTCGGTGGACGGACCGACAATAACAGGCATTCGATCGGATCCGGGCCGCTCTTGTGCAGGCACCTTTATTGGCGTGTGCTCGCTTTGATCAACCATTCACCCTGAACACTGACAGAAGTCTCTATGGTCTGGGAGCCGTGTTAGCTCAAGAACAAGATGGGAGTGAGTGAGTCATCGCGAATGCTAGCCTGTATTTACGGGATACAGAGCGAAATCCGGACAATTACAGCTCGTTTAAGCTGGAGATGTTGGCCCTGGTGTGGGCCATGACCGAGAAGTTTGCAGAGTACCTGGCTGGGTCGGAGATTCTAATGATGGCGGACAATAATCCGCTTGCACACTTAGAAAACGCTAAACTAGGAGCCCTGGAGCAGAGAGAGGTGGCGTGGATGTCCAAGTTTAATTACCGGATCCGGTTCCGTTAGGGTAAAGAAAACTCCAGTGCCAACGCATTATCACGAGTGACCCGAGGCACACCCGAGCAGGTGGTGGATGAAGACCTCAAGGATACTGAGATCCCCGATTTGAGGCGATTGCCTGTGTTCGTGGACGTGGCACGCTCAAGTGGTGTGGCGACACGGGTCGCCACATTGCTGGGCAAGACTTTTCAAGAGTGGGCCGAGTTACAGGATTCAGACTCTGAACTGTCACGAGTAAAGAAATGGCTGAGTCCAAAGTCCTGGCCCGATGGGAGAGCAAGAGCCCGGCTGGGTGCAGAAGGACAAAAGCTGCTAAGGCAGTGGGATCGATTGGCCATAGCGGAGGGGATACTGTAATGCTGGATCTACATAGCGGCAGAGCTAGGTACCGTTGGCTGTTAGTAATCCCAGCTTCAGTGGCTCTGGACATTGCCCGGGAAGCTTATATGCGGGGTGCACACTTTGGGCCTGAGAAGACTTATCGTTGGCTGTAGCGGTACGTGTACACACCTGGCTTGGAAGAAGTTGTGAAAGAGGTGTGTGGTAGGTGCCGGGCATGTGAGCTGAATAAGTCCCTGGAACAGAGGGCTCCTGTTCAGACAATTGTGACGTCTGCCCCGTTGGAAGTGCTAATGGTGTATTATTTGTCAATCGGGTACGCCAGAAGTGGTCATCATTCATGCCTAGTCATGACTGATCACTTTACTAATTTTGCCGTTGCTGTCCCCACCAAAGATCAGACTGCTAAGTCCGCAGCTGAGGCAATTTGTAAGCATTTCATCCAGGTTTATGTGTGTCCTCAAAGGATACATTCAGATCAAGGTGCTTGCTTTCAAGGTCAGCTCATGACGGAGTTGCTGCAAGTCTATGGGATTCAGCAATCACGGACAATGCCCTACCATCCACAGGGAAATGGGGCCTGTGAACGGTTCAACCAAACCTTGCTTCAACTGCTGAGAACGCTGGAACAGAGGCAGAAGGAGCTTATGTAGGCCTACAACAATAGGGTCCATAGCACCACAGGATTCACTCCTTACGCGATGATGTTCGGTCGGCCTGGGCGAGAAATTGAAGAAGTGTACCTGACAAGCCAGAATATCATACAGCCAGTGAGTGGGTCCAGGATCATCGCTGAAGGTTTGCGGGAAATCCACCGGATAGTAAAAGACCGTGTGCAGGATCATCCCCACCAAGATCGGGGGCCTGTGCACCTAGATGAGTTCCGGGTGGATGATAAGGTGCTAGTGCGAGTCACGTGTCCGGGAGATAAGTTGAGTGACAGGTGGGAGGATACGCCCTACACAGTAGTGGAAAGGGTATTCCCAGGGGGAAGTGTGTACACAGTGGTTCTTGAAGGGTACATTGGACCCCGTTACACAATGCACAAAAACTGGCTAAGGGGGTGTATGTCCGACACACCTGCCTGTCACCCTGAGACACCTGCCCCACCTACAGCGATTGCACCAAGTAATGTTGAATGTGACTGTTGGGATGACTTGGGGGTGGAACCCTCGGACTTGCAAAGTCCGATAGCGCAAGATCCAGGTGTTCCACACACCGCCCCTGATGTTACTGTTCCACCAGATGCGGTGGACCCTCCATCGAACTCGGCAAGTACTGGTTTGCAGAGATCGAAGAGGAGCACAGCTGGTGTTCTCCAAATACGATATAATCCTGCGGAGTATGTGTTACATATGTGTTGTACGAAACCATTTGTCGGGGCGCCAAATTGTAAGTGGGGTGGATTGTAGCATGTTGGCATGTGTTTCTAGTAATGAGTTCATATTACTGATAGCATAAATTTATCCTGCAATGACTTAGTCCGGCCATTAGGGGTCAGCAAGAGACAAGTAAAGAAAAGCCCGGGGATCTGTGAAAAAGCCCGGGAATCTGAGATCCAGGAAGACCTCTGAGGGGACGAGACGTGTCTGATGTCCAGAGACAATTGGAGCTTGCAGAGACTTGAGCCGGATGGTGTGTCCAAGAAGAAACTGTGCCTTGTGAGTAACTGAGATATGTGACCAGTCACCAACTGTGTAGTTAGCTAGGGAAAGCTAGTTAGTAATCCCAGTAGTACTGAGAACTGCCCGGTGTATATGATTGCTGATGGACTGATCAGGCTTGATCCAGAGATTGCGAAAGATCTGGTATAACAAGACTTTGTGTACGTGGATACTACAAAGGAGCCCTGTTGTGAACTACACATTGAGACTGAGATCAATTCTGATTCCTGCCTGCGCCGGGATATGCTAGAAAACTTGGTATGAAGGAGAAGCTGATTAAACCTTGTGGCCAGAGATCAGCGTCTAATAAAGTTTAGTTTGTTAATTGCTTGTGTATATTAAATTAGAGAGATTTCTCTTTGCTCTTGTAGGAAGAGAAATTGTACACCGTATAGACAACGCGTTGGCTAAACATAGAGTGTTTATTAAGGGGAAAAACAAGGGTACCAGGATCCCATTGTATTAGTGTGGGAGGGGAGTGTAAGGTTATATTCCTGGGAGGACCACGTGCCACGTCCGCAGTAACTTCCTGGGTAGCCCCTGTACTGAATAAGGGTGGGAGCGGCATAGCCCAGGGGTAGTTTGGCTCATTCCTGCGAGATTGGCACTTGGGCTCTCTCGGGCTGCATAACTTGTATTTTGTATTCGTGGCTGTTGTGGCTCATACTTTGTAGGAAAGTACAACCCTTTTATTTGTTTGACAAGTATAAAGAAAGTTGATTTGTCACTACACTGAGGTCAGAGTCATTCATAGCATCGCCGTATCCCTCATACACATTCCACCAGCGTTCCGGACGTTACATCCCCAAGGATGAGTCAGACTAGTGCTAGTTCACAATTCTCTTCCTGATATATTGGCTGATTTCTTTAGACTTTCCCATGATGCTACACAAAGAAGCAGTGTTTCAGGTGTGCATTAAAATACATCCATAGGTGTGTGTCTAATTAACTCAGATGTTGCCAAAAAATCAGAAGCTTCCAAACACATGACATCATCATATGGGCAGTCCAGAATTGTTTAAAGGCATAGTAATCTGTGTATATAAACAATATAGTGTATGTAAACTTTTGACTTTGCAGTAATTAATAAAAATGCCTTAAAACATTTTCTCTCATTATTTTGGCATTTGGCAAATATTAAAAATTATAGTAATCCTAATTGACCTAAAACAGGAAAGGTTTATTCAGATTTCATGTCAGATATTGAGAAAAACATGCATATATAGTGTAAGTAAACTTCTGGTTTTAACTGTATCACTTATAACTTCATGGTGCACGTGTGTCATTACACGGCAGCCAATTCTGAACAAGCTAAGCTGCAGTGTAAAGCATGTGTGAGTTACAGAGCAGCCCCCTGGACCACTAATGAGACTAGAGATGGATTTCAGACCACCCTGACTCCAGTCGACAACAATGCTGCAGTCATGAATGATAGCGCTGTCCTAATGGAGTAACGCTGGGGTGTCCTCTCCTCTAGGACTGTAGTGACGTGTGTTGAGCACAATGGATGAATTCCAATGTGAAATATCAGCCAACACTTCTGATTAGGAATCCTGCTCCTCTGTTGGAGGCTTTTATGACCAGTACATTTTCAGATGTCAGTCTAATCTATTCATTTTTATTTTTGCTCTGGGGATTGAACATTATGATAAAGAATGTGGCTGGGCAGATAAACCAGACCACAGATCAGTGGTCAGAGCATTCACAGGACAGTGTCACAGGAAGCGCAATTTACAAAAATACTGTTCCAAAACTCCTGCAGATTCTGGTGTGGAGAGAACTGACATATTTGCTGCTCGCCTTCTTCTCTACCATGTATGTGGAACCCGTCAGCTCTGCACACACAGTGAGGAGATTATCCCGACCTTTACAGCAGGCCATACATCTATAATATAACCGGAGATGCATCCCTCTGTCTGAAGCCGTTATAGACTGCGCAAACGCTACACACCAGTCTGGCTCCAGACAGAAGATCGCATGGAGCCGTTACAAGTAAGAAGAGTGTATGGTGCCAGAGACACTGAATGCATACCGCGATCTCCGGCGCCACACTTACATACTTACCTGACTGGGAGGAGCGTTGCCGCGGAGCCTCTCTTCTCACCGGAGACCGGGGCAGGAGTGAGGAGTCGGAATCAGCGCATGCACCTAGCGCTATCCGGCACCATTTTACTGAAGACACGTTTGCAGTGTGTCTTCAGCAAAATGGCGCCGGACAGCGCGGTATGGGCACGCGTGTACTCGGGCGCCGCACTCCTCCTCTGGCCTCCGGCAGAACGGGACACAGCACTGGAGCACAGGGATGAAAGGTGAGTATAACTGTTTATTTTTTTTGTATGTGTGCAGCGTGATAGGGATGAGGGGTGCCATACATACCAGGATTGGGGAGTGAGGGGACCACACATAGCAGGGGGGGGGCATGCATACCAGGATAGGGATGAGGGGTACCATGTATACTAGGATAGGGATGAGGGGTACCATGCATACCAGGATAGGGATGAGGGGTACCATACATACCAGGATAGGGATGAGGGGTACCATACATACCAGAATCAGGATGAGGGGTACCGTATATACCAGGATGAGGTATGGGGTGCCATGCATACCAGGATTGGGGATGAGGAAGCCATGCATACCAGGATGAGGGATTGAGTACCATGCATACCAGGATTGGGGGATGAGGGGTGCAATGCATACCAGGATTGGGATGAGGGGTGCCATATATACCAGGATGAGAGTTGGGGTGCCATGCATACCAGGATTGGGATGAGGGGTGCCATGCATACCAGGATTGGGGATGAGGGGTGCCATGCATACCAGGATTGGGGATGAAAGGTGCCATGCATACCAGGATTGGGGATGAGGCGGCCATGCATACAAGAATGAGGGATCAGGTGCCATGCATGCCAGGATTGGGATGAGGGGTGCAATGCGTACCAGGATTGGGAATGAGGGGTGCAATGCGTACCAGGATTGGGGATGAGGGGTGCCATGCGTACCAGGATTGGGGATGAGGGGTGCCACGCGTACCAGGAATGGGGATGAGGGGTGCCATACGTACAAAAATTGGGGATGACGGGTGCCATGCGTACCAAGATTGAGGATGAGGGTTGCCATGCGAACCAGGATTGGGGATAAGGGGTGCCATGCATACTAGGATTGGGGATGAGGGGTACCATGCATACCAGGATGAGGGATGGGGAGCCATGCATACCAGGATTCCGATGAGGGGCCATGCATACCAGGATAGGTATGAGGGATACCATGTATACCAGGATAGGGATGAGGGGTACCATGCATACCAGGATAGGGATGAGGGGTACCATACATACCAGGATTGGGGGATGAGGGGTGCCATGCATACCAGGATTGGGATGAGGGGTGCCACATAAACCAGGATGAGAGATGGGATGCCATGCATACCAGGATTGGGGATGAGGGATGCCATGCATACCAGGATTGGGAATGAGGGGTGCAATGCGTACCAGGATTGGGAATGAGGGGTGCCATGCGTACCAGGATTGGGGATGAGGGGTGCCATGCGTACCAGGAATGGGGATGAGGGGTGCCATACGTACAAAGATTGGGGATGATGGGTGCCATGCCTACCAAGATTGAGGATGAGGATTGCCATGCATACCAGGATTGGGGATGAGGGGTGCAATGCATTCCAGGATTGGGGATGAGGGGTGCCATGCATACCAGGATTGGGGATGGGGTGTCATGCATACCAGGATTGGGAATGAGGAGTACCATGCATACCAGGATGAGGGATGGGATGCCATGCATACCAGGATAGAGATGTGGGGGGGCCATGCATACCAGGATAGGGATGAGGGGCCATGCATACCAGGATAGGGATGAGGGGTACCATGTATACCAGGATAGGGATGAGGGGTACCATGCATACCAGGATAGGGATGAGGGGTACCATACATACCAGTATGGGGGTTGAGGGGTGCCATGCAAACCAGGATGAGGGATGGGGTGCCATGCATACCAGGATTGGGGATGAGGAAGCCATGCATACCAGGATGAGGGATTGGGCGCCATGCATACCGAGATTGGGAAATGAGGAAGCCATGCATACCAGGATGAGGGATTGAGTACCATGCATACCAGGATTGGGGGATGAGGGGTGCCATGCATACCAGGATTGGGGATGAAAGGTGCCATGCATACCAGGATTGGGGATGAGGGGGCCATGCATACAAGAATGAGGGATCGGGTGCCATGCATGCCAGGATTGGGATGAGGGGTGCAATGCGTACCAGGATTGGGAATGAGGGGTGCAATGCCTACCAGGATTGGGGATGAGGGGTGCCATGCGTACCAGGATTGGGGATGAGGGGTGCCACGCGTACCAGGAATGGGGATGAGGGGTGCCATACGTACAAAAATTGGGGATGACGGGTGCCATGCGTACCAAGATTGAGGATGAGGGTTGCCATGCGTACCAAGATTGGGGATGAGGGGTGCCATGCATACTAGGATTGGGGATGAGGGGTACCATGCATACCAGGATGAGGGATGGGGTGCCATGCATACCAGGATGAGGGATGGGATGCCATGCATATCAGGATAAGGATGTGGGGAAGCCATGCATACCAGGATTCCGATGAGGGGCCATGCATACCAGGATAGGTATGAGGGATACCATGTATACCAGGATAGGGATGAGGGGTACCATGCATACCAGGATAGGGATGAGGGGTACCATACATACCAGGATTGGGGGATGAGGGGTGCCATGCATACCAGGATTGGGATGAGGGGTGCCACATATACCAGGATGAGAGATGGGGTGCCATGCATACCAGGATTGGGGATGAGGGATGCCATGCATACCAGGATTGGGGATGAGAGGTGCCATGCATACCAGGATTGGGGATGAGGGGGCCATGCATACAAGAATGAGGGATGGGGTGCCATGCATGCCAGGATTGGGAATGAGGGGTGCAATGCGTACCAGGATTGGGGATGAGGGGTGCCATGCGTACCAGGATTGGGGATGAGGGGTGCCATGCGTACCAGGAATGGGGATGAGGGGTGCCATACGTACAAAGATTGGGGATGACGGGTGCCATGCGTACCAAGATTGAGGATGAGGATTGCCATGCATACCAGGATTGGGGATGAGGGGTGCAATGCATACCAGGATTGGGGATGAGGGCTGCCATGCATGCCAGGATTGGGGATGGGGTGTCATGCATACCAGGATTGGGAATGAGGAGTACCATGCATACTAGGATGAGGGATGGGATGCCATGCATACCAGGATAGGGATGTGGGGGGGCCATGCATACCAGGATAGGGATGAGGGGCCATGCATACCAGGATAGGGATGAGGGGTACCATGTATACCAGGATAGGGATGAGGGGTACCATGCATACCCGGATAGGGATGAGGGGTACCATACATACCAGTATTGGGGTTGAGGGGTGCCATGCAAACCAGGATGAGGGATGGGGTGCCATGCATACCAGGATTGGGAATGAGGGGGGCCATGCATACCAGGATGCGGATGAGGGCCATGCATACCAGGATAGGAATGAGGGGTACCATGTACAGTACAGACCAAAAGTTTGGACACACCTTCTCATTTAAAGATTTTTCTGTATTTTCAAGACTTTGAAATTTGTACTTACACACTGAAGGCATCAAAACTATGAATTAACACATGTGGAATTATATACTTAACAAAAAATTGTGAAACAACTGAAAATATATCTTATATTCTAGGTTCTTCAAAGTAGCCACCTTTTGCTTTGATGACTGCTTTGCACACTCTTGGCGAGCTTCAAGAGGTAGTCACCGGAAATGGTCTTCCAACAATCTTGAAGGAGTTCCCAGAGATGCTTAGCACTTGTTGGCCCTTTTGCCTTCACTCTGCGGTCCAACTCACCCCAAACCATCTCGATTGGGTTCAGGTCTAGTGACTGTGGAGGCCAGGTCATCTGGCGTAGCACCAGGGGCGTACATAGAAATCATGGGGCCCCATAGCAAAAGTCCAAACTGGGCCCCCCTTCCCCGTAAAAAAAAATCTGCAACGTAACTGGAATCACAGTGTATAGGCGCAGTCACAAAAGGACATAGCTATCTACTTTGGAAGACAGGGAAATGGACATGTCTTGTAGCATATACATAGTAAATGTGCCCTTACTGAAGCCTTTTTATTGTTCTCAACCCTTTTATCGCCGTATAGATTTAAATACCCCCAAAAAAGCATCCAACACACTGTATGATAACCCCTACAGTCAATTACCCTACTGTAACCCCCACATGCACTGTATGATGACTCCATAGTCCCCCCAGCAAAGTATGATGTCCACACAACCACCCACACAATATGATAGCTCTGACAGCATCCAAACACAGTATGATGGTCCACACACACTCCCCATAGCAACCCCCCCTAACACAGTATGAAGGTCCCCGCAAAGTATGATGATCCCCACAGACCCACATTGTATGATGATCCTCACACAGTTTGATGGCCCCATAGCCCCTCCACAGGACCTCCAAACATTATGATGAAGGTACCCACAGTATGATGGTCAGCACATTTCCCCCTCACACAGTAAGCAGCACAGTGGCTCAGCGGTTAGCACTGCAGCCTTGCAGCTCTGGGGTACTGGGTTCAAATCCCACCAAGGACATCATCTGCAATGAGTTTGTATGTTCTCCCCGTGTTTGTGTGGGTTTCATCCGGGTTCTCTAGTTTCCTTCCACACTCCAAAGACATACTGATAGGGAATGTAAATTGTCAGCCCCAATGGGGACAGTGCTGATAATGTCTGTGAAGTGCTGTGGAATTAATGGCACTATATAAGTGAGTAAAATAAATATATACTGTATTTTGCGGATTATAAGACGCACCCCAAATTTTGGGGTGCAGAATAGGAAAAAATATTTGTTGTTTATTTTTAAATAAAATGGTGTGCCTCCTGAGGGGGGGTCACAGGAGCCAGGCTCACACATACCGGAGACTGGCGGGAGAGGAGGCTACGGCAGGAGACGGGCGATGCTGCGGCCCCACCCTCAGAGGAAATGTCAGTGATTCAAGGCGGTGGTGGTGGCAGCGGGAGCTAGGCGAGTTCAGCGAGGCGATGCTGCGGCCCTGTCCTCAGAAGTCGACGGTGAGCGGAGGCGAGGTTCCCTATCCTGTACATAGCCCTGCGCTGTGCTTTTGTAAAATGGCCGCCGGAGCATGCGCAGATCGAGATCTCTAGAGAACTCGGCCAGCTCCCGCCGCCACCACCACCACCTTGAATCACTGACATTTCTTCTGAGGGCGGGGCCGAAGAATCGCCCCGCTACTGCCGCAGCCGCCGCCAACCTCCTGTGTTTGGAAACCCTATCCGACACCGCCCCCCAAGTAACCATAACTTTTCATTATAAGACGCACACCCTTTTTCCTCCCAAATTTTGGGGGAAAAAGTGTGTCTTATAATCCGAAAAATACAGTGAGTAAAATAAAATAAATAAATAATATTGGCCCCCACAGTAGTCCCCACCACAATATGATGGTCGCCACAAGCCCCCCACATCATATGATGACCCCCTTTCAGTAGTCCCCATCACAGTATAAGACCCCACAGACCCTTACAAGTCCTGACTAGGAGAGCATGAGCTGCCGTGCAGATAAATGTGTGTAAAGCAGTAATTTATACAATTTATTAATGTTCAGCTCTAATCCCCTCTGGTCCCAGAAGTTCCTCCTCAAGCCTTTTGGTGATCGACACAGGACAGTGTGACAGTAGCTCTAGCTCGGTGTGAAGGAGGCTTCCTGACTCTCTTTGTGCACAATCACAGCCCTCCTCCCTATAAACCTGTAAATAGTTAGCAGAATTCTATTTACGACCCCTCCCCCTGCCTTAACACCCGCACATCCAACAATCAGCATGCAGGTGGAAACTCATCTGACTGAGTCATTTCACACAGAGAGCCCAGCGCTGCCCTGCTAACCTGCAGTGTCAGCTGAGTGTCACCCCGGCCTCCAGGACGCTCCCTCTGTCTCCATTAGCCAGGCTCCAATGATCACCACGCTCCGGGTGCTCAGCTCCTCTCTGCTGTGCACGCAGCGCAGTGATCTAGAGGGGCGTGTCTATGGAGAGAGCAGCCGGCTCTGGGCCCCCTGAACGCTGGGGCCCCATAGCAGTCGCGTGGTCTGCCTCTATGGGCGGTACGCCACTGCGTAGCACCCCATCCCTCTCCTTCTTGGTCAAATAGCCCTTACACAGCCTGGAGGTGTGTTTGGGGTCATTGTCCAGTTGAAAAATAAATGATGGTCCAAATAAACGCAAACAGGATGGAATAGCATGCCACTGCAAGATTCTGTGGTAGCCATGCTGGTTCAGTCTGCCTTCAATTTTGAATAAATCCCCAACAGTGTCACCAGCAAAGCACCCCCACACCATCACACCTCCTCCTCCATGCTTCACGGTGGGAACCAGGCATGTAGAGTCCATCCGTTCACCTTTTCTATGTCGCACAAAGACATGGTGGTTGGAACCAAAGATCTCAAATTTGAACTCATCAGACCCAAGCACAGATTTCCACTGGTCTAATGTCCATTCCTTGTGTTCTTAAGCCCAAACAAGTCTCTTCTGCTTGTTCCCTGTCCTTAGCAGTGGTTTTCTAGCAGCTATTTTACCATGAAGGCCTGCAGCACAAAGTCTCCTCTTAACAGTTGTTGTAGAGATGTGTCTGCTGCTAGAACTCTGTGTGGCATTGACCTGGTCTCTAATCTGAGCTGCTGTTAACCTGCGATTTCTGAGGCTGGTGACTCGGATAAACTTATCCTCAGAAGTAGAGGTGACTCTTGGTCTTCCTTTCCTGGGGCGGTCCTCATGTGAGCCAGTTTCTTTGAAGCGCTTGATGGTTTTTGCAACTGCACTTGGGGACACATTCAAAGTTTGCCCAATTTTTCGTACTGACTGACCTTCATTTCTTAAAGTAATGATGGGCACTCGTTTTTCTTTACTTAGCTGCTTTTTTCTTGCCATACTACAAATTCTAACAGTCTATTCAGTAGGACTATCAGCTGTGTATCCACCTGACTTCTGCACAACACAACTGATGGTCCCAACCCCATTTATAAGGCAAGAAATCCCACTTATTAAACCTGACAGGGCACACCTGTGAAGTGAAAACCATTTCCGGTGACTACCTCTTGAAGCTCATCAAGAGAATGCAAAGAGTGTGCAAAGCAGTTATCAAAGTAAAGGTGGCTACTTTGAAGAACCTAGAATATAAGACATATTTTCACTTGTTTCACACTTTTTTGTTAAGCATATAATTCCACATGTGTTAATTCATAGTTTTGATACCTTCAGTGTGAAAGTACAATTTTGAAAGTCATGAAAATACAGAAAAATCTTTCAATGAGAAGATGTGTCCAAACTTTTGGTCTGTACTGTATACCAGGATAAGGATGAGGGGTACCATGCATACCAGGATGAGGGATGGGGTGCCATGCATACCAGAATAGGGATGAGGGGTACCATGCATACCAGGATGAGGGGTACCATACATACCAGGATAGGGATGAGGAGTGTCATGCATACCAGGATGGGGGTGAAGGGCCCATGCATACCAGGATAAGGCTGAAAGGGCCATTCATACCAGGATTGGGTATGAGAGACCATGCATACCAGGATGAGGGGTGCCATGCATACCAGGATTGGGGGTGAGGGGTGCCATGCATACCGGGATTGGGGGTGAAGGGTGCCATGCATACGAGGATGTGGATAAAGGGTGTCATGCATACCAGGATAGGGATGAGGGGTGTTATGCATACCAGGATATGGATGAGGGGTGCCATGCATACCAGGATAGGGATGAGGGGTGCCATGCATACCAGGATAGGGATGAGGTGTGATAGGCATACCAGGATAGGATGGGGGCAGCACATAACAGCATGGGATAACAGGATTGGGGAGCACAAATACCAGGATGGGGGCAGCACAAATACCAGGATGTTGGCAGCACATACCAATAAAAATGCTCGCTACCCGGGCGTAGAATGGGTTCAATAGCTAGTATTGTATAAAGCCGGCAGCCATCACTCCTAACTCCTCCTAACACATGCATGTTCCATTTGGCTGAGCATGTGTGTGCTCATATCTGAGAAAAAGCATGAAGACCCCTAAACACATTAGTGCAAAGTCAGCTGAACCCGCCAATTTACTATATCTAACGTGTATTGTGGGTCTCTCAACCCATGACAAACTGCAACGTCCCATACTTTTGTTTTAAGCTTTTGCTTTGAGATAAGTCGTCCTTAGAAGGGCCTGGCAGTCAACTACTCCTCTTTCTCCTTAAAAACTGCACGCCTATTTAGGCAGAACCACCTACATGTGTATAGGGAGGACAGGCAAGATGGCTGACTGCCCTTCCTGCATTATACAAACATGACTTATTTGTGTAGGCTCTGCTGTTTATGATTTTTGTAGGACTTTTACTGTTCCAATCAAAATTTTTGAACCCCCAATAAAAATTAGGTTTCTTTGCAAAATTCACAAAGTTTCTGCTGTTTCCAATAAACCAATCAAACAAGAACAGTGTAAATGAGGCAAAATAAATAATATAACATCACTACTGCATAAGAGGCCACTAATAATGGAGATTATACAGAAACTTTTATAGATTGTTCTTCTTTTTATTTTTCCATAAATGATGTTATTATCATGGAAGGTGATGGAGCAGATGATGATGATGACTCCACTCCTCAGGCCTCGGCTTGCACTTGTGCTGTTTTTAGAAATCCAGGTCTGCATCACACATGACGGAGAGGTGAAGAGCAGGAATGTTTTCCTGAATCCCTCTAGGATGTTCATCCTACAACACTGCGTTCAACCATATGGCCTTCTTTCTGTCCATGTCCAGGCAGGTGAAGGAGCAGCCGCTTCCTTCTGTCTATCCATGTCCAGGTGGGTGAAGGAGCAGCCGCTTCCTTCAGTATATCCATATCCGATTAATGAAGGAGCAGCCGCTTCCTTCTGTCTGTCCTTTTCCACCACATTGTAGATGAGTCGTCCAGATGGTGACATAGCAAGTATGACTGGAAGAATTCCTCCAATTTCAGCCAATAATTACTTACTATGTTGATCCAGAGGAAGGCGAAAAATAACCCCGAAGACTAGTTGTTGGATAATCCTCATATCAGGGGAAAAAAATTCCTTCCTGACCCCAAATATGGCGATCGGAATGAATCCCTGGATGGTTGGTGCTCTAATCTACTTGGATGTTATGTGGTGGAAGCTCGGTAGGTTTGTCAAAGTCCGGTTAATAAGAAAGTCCAGTGTAGTTGTATCATCCGATTAAAGGTTCATTCCTAGATGTTGCTGGAATGGGGCTGATTTCTCTCAGCCTAATACTCCTGTAAGAAGAGAAATATACACGTCTGAGAATCAGCCCCTCACATACAGTATATACTGTATACAGGGGGTGTAAGAATAAGGTGTATAGTGTGTATGTGTGTTACTGGGCAGTGATATAGATGTCCCTATATGATATACTTACAGAAGTCCCATGGGAATGGTGGATCGGCTGTGCCGGATTCCACTTTGCTCCAGTCTATGGAGTTGAAGAACGGATGGGATCTGATGGACGATATAATAGCCAATCGAGAGAATGGAATTTTGCAGAGGAGCTGGAAAATGAAAGAGACCATTAGTCATGATATTATGTATTATTAGTAGCAAGTTATTACACAATGTCTATGAACTGTCCACATCTTATGTTCATATCTTCTTATCACCCTCCATCATCCTGTCTTCATCTGATCCTACTCACCCCTTCCATGATATCGATGGCATCAGGGCAGATGCTTGGTGGATAACAAGGAACATCATTCTGCAGTGATTCGCAATATTCCTCTTTTGAGCCGAGGCTATAGAACGGCTGATCACCTACAATCATCGTAAATAGTAGGGCGCCAAAGGAAAATGAGTCCACCTGATAGTTGTGGTCTTCTCCATACATTATCTGTGGGAACATGAGACAGGAGATGAGCTGAATACACTAGTGAGGGGATTTACCCACAGGCCATGAGGACCGATCTGTGATTAGATATGAGCAGGATACATAGGCATCAGAGTATTACTCAGTCCTATCAGCATCAATCAGACGGAGGTTCCTTATCTCTGGCGCAGCGTAACCAATAGAGCCTACTAATTCATTAAATGTTTCCTTCTCAAACACTTTTATTGCTGATGAGCCAAAGTCAGCGATTTTGATGTGTCCGATGTCATCTAGGAGAATGTTCTCAGGCTTCAGGTCACTGCAGGAAAAAGAGCAGATACTGATTGTGAGGAGGATAATTCATAAAAAGAACGTAATACAATAGATATGTAAGGAAGGAGACAACAGGGAGTCAGAGGTGATATATTTATGTCTGTAGCTGAACTGATTACCGATGTATGATGCCTTTTTCATGAAGATATTGGATTCCGCAGACCATCTCTGCTGCAAAGAGCCTATGGAGAAGAAAGTAGAGGATCAGTGGTTACACACACAATCATACAGAGAGCATGAGGAGATCACACACCTGTCCCATGCACATGCACATCTTCATTTTCTCCTGTTGTCATTGTCCATTGCTGGGATTACAATGTACGGGCAAAAGATTATTAGGATTCAGTTATAAGACATTTACCTTGTTGCCTTTATATCATAAGGCATTGATTTTTCCATGTGATCAAACAGGTCTCCTCCAGCCATGTAGTCCATCGCTATGATGTATTGATTAGGTGTCTCCATAAATCCCCGCAGAGAGGTTAGGAAACGGCACCCAGTGGCCCTTTTCAGGACTTCTATCTCAGTAATGACTTTGTCCTCAGCACGACGACTCTGGTCCATGATTTTGACAGCCAGCAGTTCTTCACTGATCGGATCTGATGCCAAGATGACCTGAAGGAAAATCACAACAGATCAGACCAAACTCTGTCATCCCACAGGAATCAGTCTAATGCAGAGCTGGATAATGTGCGTCTCACGGACCGAGACAGCAAAAAGGCTGTCCCAATGCCACCGCTATCCGCACATCCTCAGTATGCAGACACAGGTAAATACATTGGTGGAAGAGGGGCTGCCAACTACTTCTTCCACCAATCAGCATGTGAGACAGCAGACGTGATGACTTCATTACATCGTGTCTGCTGTATGGAAAGTCAGTTCACCGGAGACAGGAGCAAAGTGTTGGGGGAACGGGACCGAGGTGAGTATGTGCTGGTTTCTTTTTTTCCCCCATATATGTATGAGATGTTTGCATGTATATAGGAGGCCATGAGGGGCTCATACTGTATGTAGGAGGCAATGTGAGGGCTCATACTGTAAATAGTAGGCAATGTGGCGGCTTATACTGTATATAGGAGGCAATGTGGGGGCTCATACTGTATATAAGAGACAATGTTGGGGCTCATACTGTATATAAGAGGCAATGTGGGGGCTCATACTGTAAATAGGAGGCAATGTGGGGGCTCATACTGTAAATTTGAGGCAATGTGAGGGTTCATACCTTAAATAGGAGGCAATGTGGGGGCTCATACTGTAAATAGGAGGCAATGTGGGGGCTTATACTGTATATAGGATGCAATGTGGGGGCTCATACTGTATGTAGGAGGCGATGTGGGAGTTCAAACTGTATATAAGAGGCAATGTGGAGGCTCATACTGTATATAAGAGACAATGTGGAGCTCATACTGTATATAGGGGACAATGTGGAGGTTCATACTGTATAAAGAGAGGTAATGTGGGGCTCATATTTTATATAGGGTCTATGTGAGGGCTCATATTGTATATAAAGAGGCTATGTGGGGGCTCGCTCTGCATATAGAGAGGCTATGTGGAGGCTTAAGCTATATACAGGTGGCTATGTGGGGGCTCATACTTTAAGGGGCAATTTTGGGGCTCATACTGTATATAGAGGACTGTGTGTGGGCTCATACTGTATATAGAGAAGCTATGTGGGGGCTTACACTTTATGTAGGAAGTTGTGTGGGAGTTCATACTGTAAATAGGGCGCTGTTATTGGGCTCATACGGTATATAGGGGGTGTCAGCAATACGTAATTTTGCTCAATTTAAGTGATAATATAAAATACTAATTATAATTGTAATAAATATGTTAATTTTAATATTGAGCAGAATAGATTGGGGAACACGGAAGAGTAGAAATTCACACTTACTTTTCCGAAGCCTCCCTCTCCAAGATCTTCATGGAAATTGAGATTGGAAAGGTCAATATGATTTTCTGTGCCGACCAATTCTCTAAAGGGTAAAATACGGAAACTGGCTTCATCAAGGTCTTGTACTGGCATGACCGCTGTGCCGGAGGGTGTCTCAACGCTTCCATCTGCTGAGATGATAAAAGAGTTATTGATAAATATAAATACATTACAATTTTAATCAAATTTCTGTAATTAAGCTGAAAATGTCTGACATTTGTGCCCTGATTCATCCAAACTGTCGAATGTAGAAAAATTGTCCTGTTGCCCATAGCAACCAATCACAGCTCAGATTCCATTTTTTCACATTCTATGGAACAGTGAAAGCTGCATTGTGATGGGTTGCTGTGGCAACAAGGAAAGTATTTCTGCAATTTTGATAATCAAGGCCTGTCAACCCCCAGTCTATTATACTAAACTGTTTCATTCTTACCTGGAGCATCTTTATCCAGTGATGTGTGTGGTGGGGAAACAATCAGGTGTTTGGTCTCTGGGATGGAGATGTTCTCATCTGGTGACCTGGCCCTTTGTAATGCACCATTCCCATTGACAATGGGTTTGGCATAGAAAAGACGTCTCCTACATTGGACAACCCAGTCTCTGTTGTTTCTGATTCTCTTCTGGGCTGCCGCTCTTTGTAGGTTTTGAGTCTCTTGGCTTTCAGAACTGGAGAATGAGACATGTCTGGGTCTTCCTTGGCCAACCTCTTCCAGCTCTAATTCTACGCTGATGATATTTCTTCGCTTATTGAGGATGGCATCTTTGTTCCTCCTCCTAATTTCAGGGACAAGTTCTCCGATTTTTTTTATGGAGATAAGAATGGCCCTGTGAAGTTGATTATCTGCGGAGTCTGCAGAGTCAGATTCCATGAGGTTCTCCATTTTCCTTTTCTCTATAAGGATCTCGTGTCTCTTGATCTTTCTCATTTTCTCCAAATTCTGTCTTTTGGACGCCATTTCTGAGGCGTCAGTGACCATGTCCAGTACTATAAAGTCTTTTCGCCCTAAAGCGAACAGTGGTTTTTGCTCTTCAGCAATTCCTCTCCTCTGTCTTAGAACCCGATCTCTTTGGGCTCTTCTCCTCTCTTCCTCCATTATAAAATTAGCTTTTGCTTTGTTTACAATGAAACGCATAGCAACTACCTCACCCTCGAAAGTCTGCAAGGCAGTGACTTCTCCTCGGCCGGAACACTGGGATATAGAAGGTGATGATGTCATCATACCAATTATGACATGTATTTAATTGTGATGTCATCAGACTAGGGTCCTATTTTGCGTTCATGAGGTCTCAATGGAGACATTATACCAGGACTTTAGTTTGTATTTTTGTCATTAAATGAAGTAACACTTGTTAAATGGTGATCTTTTATCTCCATATTAGCAGAATCCTTCATTCTGTCTGTTTTTCTCCATATTCTTTTATTGTTTAATTCTGTCCAATTATTGTACATTTTGTCATCAGGTCCACAATCTCCATTTTGTGGGGTGTTCACATTTAGCGTTTAAGCTACAGTTTATCCTCCTGGACATTACAGGAGAGCTGTACCTTCCTATATAATGTATTTTTGAACTGTTGACTCCTTTTTGCATTATGTGTCATAGAAGTATCAGGTGGTCTTTGTCATTTTATTCTAGTTCCACCTTGTGACCAGGGCCGGCTTTAGACAAATTGTGGCCCTAGGAAAAATTCAAAGTGGGGCCCCAGATTCTGAAATACTGCGCTAACAACAGCACTACAGTCAATTCAGTGCATTGAAGTGAGTTTTGAGCTAATAACAATGTCTTTAAGCGCCAAGAAGCCACTCAGAAGAAAGACAAAAGGAGTAAAACTTATCACAAGGTTGTGTTCTTTGCTGACTACAAGCAGTTAAGCCACTAAAAACACAGTTTCACAGGTTTCCTCACTCTAGTTGTAGCCTACAAAGAACACAGCTTTGTAATATGTTTTATTTCAGTACATGAAAAAAATAATATGTGGAAAATATGTAAATCAAAAAATATTATTACAACGTTGAATTTTGCATTGAAGGCTTATTTGTCACGCATGCACAATATCATGCAATGTCTTGTGAATACAGTCTTGTCATCTATATGCTTAGTCCGAACAATCATACGTGTGAGATCTTTTCATTACCATCTGTAGATACTTAGAACTAAGTAAAGAAATAATAAAGTGCTGCTGAGACCAGCATAAATACAGCCATAGATATCATTTTACACTTTGCCAAACACAAATAATAAAAAATAACTTAACATCTCTTACAGGTTTAGTCAAAGGGATCCACAACTTAAATAACTGGAAAATGTTCAAGCAAATGGTTTCTAAAGGAGCCCTTACAGGTCTATGTAATAAAACTGGCATCATAGCGAATGCTTTCTAGAAGCGAACCTTTCTGGCTTTTTCTGAAGCAAAATCTTTAATTATTTTGGAGAAGTCCAGATTTCTGCGAATGTCCCGCTCAATTACAACCTCAGCTAGACCAATAAAGCGATCTTGTAACATTGATGACCTTAAATAATTTTTTATCACTTTGAAAAGTGAGAAACTTCTCTCGCCTGACGCTACGGTCACAGGAACACTCATTAGGACACACAACTCCACACTAAGATTTGGGTACAAATCCAATAGGTTTGTACAGTAAATGTAAGTAAGCATGTTCAATGGTGAATGGGAAACATCATCTGGGATGCTCCTAATTGCTGAACACATTTCAAAATTCAAGTCATTGAGATCAACATCACCCATTTCTTCTGAAGAGTGTTTGCAGCATTCTACAAGCCTCTGCTCATCTTTCACAGCTTCCATTTCCTCCTTCTTAAAAAGGAACCCAAAAAGGTGGTAAAAATCTTTCACCTGAGAAAACCTCTCAGTTATGACCACAAGTGTCGCATCAATCAAGGTTAAAGACAAAACCCTCTTCACCATTTCCTCGGGAGTGCTGAACGTTCATGATCAAACATTTTTCTTTTTTTTGGTTTTCTTTTTATTGGGAATGAAAACTCTACATCTGCTTCTTCAGCTATACTATTTGCAATATAATAACCTGATTCAAAACCATCTTCCCTGTAATCTTACAGAAAATGAAGTACAGATTCAGTTTCTTAAGTGTGTCCGTGCCAACTTTTGTTTTCTGAAAGATCTTGCTTGCACCATTAATATGTTATAAGACATCATACCAGGCAACAATGCAAGTGATGCAAACTGACCAGAAGAAATGTCATTCTTGGCCTCCGCAGCATTTACATCAGCTTTTTTTGATGCAGCATAGATGACAAGGTCTTCAAGTGCAGAACAAACTTCCCTTAGGTCGTAGAGAAGAACTTTTACACTGTCAATCCGACATTCCCAGCGAGTAGAAATAACTGTATAGCCCAAACATCAATGCTATTGTAGCGTCGGCGTCCCTGCCTCCTGCTAGGCCGGGACGCTGTTCCCCCCACCTCTCCGCTCCGTGCCCGGCGTCTTCCTCCCGCTCTGCTGGCAGCACGCGCTGCTTCCCGGCCACTGTGCTTAGGGCGCGCGCGCTACCCCTCTCTTAAAGGGGCCGCGCGCGCCGTCCTAAGGAGTCCCCGGCCAATGGCCGGAGGACCTCACCATATATAAGGCACCTCCTCCAAAATGGAGGTGCCCAAGCAATGTTGTTGCATAGCCTATCACTCTGCTTCAGCCCTCAGGTCCCGTTACCAGATACCTGCCAGCTACCTGCCAGTTACCTGCCAGATTCCTGCTTGATACCTGCCTGATACTTGTCTATCTACTTGCATTCCTGCGGTCCGACAGTCTGCCTACCAGCCCTGCCAGTCTGTCTATGGATCTGATTGCCCACTCACCTGGGAGCGCTCATCTGCTACCTGCCTGCTAGCCTACCTGGAGGCTCTGCCGTCACGTGCTGTGACCACCTGCCTGTCCAGAGACTCTTACCCGCTCACCTGGGAGCGTCCGCCTGCTACCGGCCTGCTAGCCTACCTGGAGGCTCTGCCATCACGTGCTGTGACCGCCAGCCTGTCCAGAGACTCTTACCCGCTCACCTGGGAGCGTCCGCCTGCTACCTGCCTGCTAGCCTACCTGGAGGCTCAGCCGACACCTGCTGTGACCACCTGCCTGTCCAGAGACTCTTGCCCGCTCACCTGGGAGCGTCCACCTGCTACCTGCCTGCTAGTCTACCTGGAGGCTTAGCCATCACTTGCTGTGACCACCTGCCTGTCCAGAGACTCTTGCCCGCTCACCTGGGAGCGTTCACCTGCTACCCGCCTGCTAGCCTATCTGGAGGCTTAGCCGTCACTTGCTGTGATCACCCGCCTGTCAAGAGACTGTCCCCGTCACTTGCCGTGACCTCCTGCCCTTCTACCCAGAGACAGCCCCCGTCACTTGCCGTGACTACCTGCC
The DNA here is from genome assembly GCF_046119375.1 of Phyllobates terribilis. Taxonomy (NCBI): domain Eukaryota; kingdom Metazoa; phylum Chordata; class Amphibia; order Anura; family Dendrobatidae; genus Phyllobates; species Phyllobates terribilis. The sequence goes on from NW_027362768.1 coordinate 315,854,016, forward strand.
CGCCTACCCTGGGAGCCACCCACTTCCTTACAAGGACTGCCCCTTTGTATCGTTGCTCAGAGGTTCCACCTCCCAGACCCGTTACAGCTATGATGTGAGGGCGGAGGGAATCTTCCCACATTCACCAAATTATACCAGCTCTTAACAACCAGTATATATAATGAGGAAACAGAGTTATGATGGCAAAAAAATACATATTTTATTTTATTAAAGACAAAATTCATATAGAAAAAAGACAACTGTAAATGTGCAAGGGACAGCAACAGCTGTGCAGCAAGTGGGTCCACAACCCAAAAGGAATGCCTAGTAAACATTGCAATTATAAAAGGCTGCAGGCATGAATCATAAAGTGCAGCACAGGTAGGGCATAAAACTATACACCTATATTAGCTAAATGCCAATGATAAACGTGTCCATGACATCCGTATCAATTACCCCATAACTAGGCACGCTAATAAGGTGATGGTCTTACCAGTGGTAAGGGCTGTGGGCCAACTGGCAGCACAGTGGGCGTAGTGGAGTACCCCGACGCACATTTCGAGGCATCCGCAGCCGCTTTCTCAAGGGGCAGTGGCAAAGAAATTTTACTCTGTGAATCCAACATTCCCAGCGAGTATCAGACAGTGATTTGATGGTCAGGTTGGTTACATTTTTCTTTGAAGTTGCACATTGCAGTGTTGATGAGCTGAAGAGCACATACATTTGCTGCAATACTCCAAAGAATGTGACAGAGAGAACAGATGATTTAGCAGCATCAATGATGACTACATTATGAGTGTGGCTACTTCAGGGCATATACAATGCTCTTTTATTCATGGCCGATGTAAATACTTTTATGGCCAAAAATGACAAAAGCATTTTCGGACTGATACCTTTATTGGCTAACCAGAAAAAATATATATGCAATCTTTCAGAGCACAGAGGCTCCTTCTTCAGGCAGGATTGCAAATGAATTAATAAGACAAATGAATAAGGCATCATCCCTTACACCTCATGAACAAATGTCCTGCTGTAATATCTCTTAAATGTTGTGCCTCCTAAAACCAGGTGAGGAACAATCAGAGCAAGGTATAATAGAAACAAGTCACCAATACTGCATTTATCACCCACTCCTGGTTTTGGCTCCCACTCCTGAGAAAAAATACTGACCAAATACTGATAGTGGGGCCATAGCCTAACACTTGTTCTCCAATAGGCAAATAGCGCTCCATCCTTCCCGAGTCTCGCCGTATGGCTAAGCAGTACTGTACAGTCACATATGGGGTATTTCTATGTTCAGCAGAAATTGTGGGACAAATTTTGCTGCAATTTTTACCGATTTTCCTTTATGAAATGTAAAATTTGGGGCTAAAACTAAATTTTTCTGGAAAAAATGTAATTATTTTTCTTCACTGCCCAATGGTATAAAATTCTGTGACACCTTTGGTGTCATTATCACTGCATCCCTAGATGAATTCATTGAGAGGTGAAGTTTGTAAAATGGGTCACTTGAGGGAGGTTTTGTAAATTTTGTTGAGAAATTGTTGATCAACTTTTAACCATTTTGACTTCCTAACAAAAAAAAACATTTAAAAAACGATGGTGATGTAAAGTAGACATGTGGTAAATGTTAATTATTACCTATTTTGTCTGATATAACCATCTGGTTTAAGGGCATAAAAATTAAAAGTTTGAAAATTGTGAAATTTTCTCCAGAATTTCCCATATTTTCACAAATAAACACAAAAAATATCGCTCTAAATTTACCACTAACATAAATTACAATGTGTCGCGTTCAGGAGTTATTACCTCATAATGTGACACTGGCCAGAATTGTAAAATGTGGTTTGGACAGGAAGGTGAAAATAGGCTTCAAGGTGAAAGGGTTAATTACATCTCCCATTTGTTAACATTACATCAGCCTCATTTTTCCATTACTTTTTTATTTTGTTAGAATGTTATAAAGGTTAAAGCTTTAATAGCAAATTTAGATCTTTTCAAGAAAACTTTCAAAGCCTTTTCTACGGCCCTATTCAGGCTTGAAGCGACTTTGAGGGACCGACTTATTGGGAGATTGGGAAGTGATACCATTTTAAAAACTGCACCCCTCAATGTTGCTGCTGTCAGAAAGTTTGTTAACCCGTCACGTGCTGCACAGAAATTTACACAAAGTGCAATAAAAAAATGAGAAATGTTTTTTTTTCCACTAAATCATTGCTTTAGACTAAACCTCGGCAAAGTGCGGCCCATGAACAAAGGAGGAGAACAGCTCAGCATATATTGCAAAAAGTATTTATTTAGTAATACACAATAAAAACACAAATAGGAAATCAGACAATGTGGTAGTGTCAGATGGTAAAGTGCTTACAGGTCTGGTAAATATATTATAATATGCTTGTAATATATCCGTGAAATTACACAATTGCACGTTGCCCACAATGATAATTGAATTATAAATAATAATAAGTTTAAACAAGTGAACTAGGATAGAAATCACAGGATTAACACATATAACATGATCCCACTGACTGCTAAATGAAAGGGGATGGGGGTGAAACAATGTTCTTAGTATTAAGCTATGTGCCCATCTCTAAAGCCAAAATCATGTTACAACCAGCGGGATAATTACCTGACAGGGAAGCACAGCACGGGCGGAAGTAAGAACGTGGTGAGGGTGATAGCCCAACGTACGTTTCGCGGCGTCCCAGGCCGCTTTCTCAAGGGCAAGAAGTGATGTCCTCATAGTGACCCAAGATGCATATATATGCATCTCTCCCCTTAGAATCTGGAGTGCAGACAGCTGGTCGGCGATGCACACACCGGGAAGACGCCAGCTATACCGGGGGTGTGCCTCGCGGATCACATGATGTGGGGCCAGTATGCCACACACGGCGCATGCGCACGGCTCAGGGAGCACACCGCGCCCAACCGTCAAACCGCAGAACCGCGCATGCGCGGAAAGGAAGTCCCACGCAGGCGCAGGGCGGCCCCCGGACTGCCAGGCGCGCGCGCGCCGCAATCCCCACCGCGAGCACGCGCTCAGTCACGTCAGGAAGCAGCATAGCAGCACTCATTGTAAAAGAATTAGGATAAACAGGGGGAGCAGCGGTGAGACAAAGAGGGAGCCTAATGATCATAGATGGAAGAAGGGCCAAAGTAATAGATACTGCATACAGCAAAGTTTTTTTCCATGAAAAATACATATAAATCTAAAAAATCACATATGTATAATTAGCAGCAATTGTAGATCCTAATGATCATAACTTCCGTCTAGGCATGAGATCCAATGTGTATATCCAAGTCTCACTGATCTCCAGGCACAAGTGGGGTTATAAGGACTTTCATAAGTATGGACTAATAAAAGAGGAAAAGAAACAAAAGAAAAGACAATGATTAAAACCATTGGAATTAAAATCACATGAAAAACAATAATTCCTCTTATAATCACCCAACCCACATGTGTAAGTACATACATGTGGGGATAGAGGTATACAGGATAAACTTACAGCTACAAAAATGAGTGCAGCCCATGTACGGCCCTCTGGCTGTTCCAGTCCAACTCACTGACCAAGACAGCTACAGGGCTGAAAACACTGGCCCACAGGCCGCACCATTCGACCACCTGGAGTCCCGATATCACAGCTATCTGCCTCCTCAAGAAGCAGATAACTGTCAACACAATGGTGGAGGATGGAGCTGCTGGTTCCTCCTTCCACCACTCAGTTTATGGGACTCAGACAGCAAATGTGATGATGTCATTACTAGTGATGAGTGAGCCCTAAAAACTCGGGTGCTCTTTGCTCAGGTCGAGAAAATCATAATGCTCAGATGCTGAACCCGAGCAACGAGCCCAATGTAAGTCTATGGGAAACTCGAGCATTTTTCCAGTGGTTCCCCCCGCAGAGATGTGCAGAGGGCCTAAAAATTGCCCTAAACAATGGGAACAGTGCTGAAATGACATGGGAACTCAGGCATCTCTGACTCCCAGGTCACTGCAGTGAACAATGTTGTCAGAGTATTACGCCACTTTTACGGACCAACAATAAAACATACAAAAACTAAACCAAAATGGATGTTCCTGGAAAAAATGTTAAGGGACATTCTTTCCAGGGTAATGACTTGTATATAAGGGAAAAAAACAAACACAAAAACAAAAATGCTCCTTTACACCTTGGGCTATGTTCACACGTAGCGTTTTTGATGCGTTTTTGCACTTTTGCATTGCTTTCAATGGTGAAAAATACATTCACCAGTAAATGTCATTTTAACATTTTACTATCTTATCTGGCCATTTGGTGTGTGACACATCATCAGACACATCCATACAGTGCTGAAAAGACATGGGAACAATATATGGAAGACCCCTGGAAGCATCTCTGACTCCCAGGTCACTGCCCAAAACTGTGGCCATCAGACGTGATCCTATATTACTGCGGTAAAAATACAGACATTTTTGGCAACGTGACAAATATTACACCCCATTTAAAATGGGCAAGGCGCGTGGCAAGGGATGGGGAAGTGGACGTAATGGTGATGGTGCACCCAGAGGCCGAGGCTGTCGGCAAGATGAAACTGTGCCTACTAAAAAAGCACAACATCGCCATTGGATTCAATGGGGGGCAAAACCAAACACATACACAACACCTTCAAACGGGCCCAAAAGCTGCCAAAACACATCAAATTAGGGGCAGAGACCAGGAAAGTGGCATCAATTGACCCAGAGTACAAGTAATATAATTATTATTATTTATTCTTATAGTGCCATTTATTCCATGGCGCTTTACATGTGAAAAGAAGTCACCGACTGCTATAAGAGGAGAGAAGATCCTGCCCGTGAGGGCGCACAAACAATCGACAAGGGATGGGTGAGGAAACAGTAGGTGATGGTAGAGCTGATCGTGCAGCGGTATGGTGGAGCGAAGGTTACTGAAAGTTGTACGCATATCGGAAGAGATGGGTGTTCAGGTTCCTTTTGAAGGTTTCAACAATAGGCGAGAGTCTGATATGTTGGGGTAGAGAGTTCAAGAGTAGGTGGGAAAATGCACGAGAGAAATCTTGTACAAGTGCTTGTGACCAGGGACGGTACATCTCACTGACGGCACACTGGGTTAATATTGTGGAAGCCGTGACCCAGTCGCACCCTGGGACTAAACATGTCTTCCCGACACATAGAATTGTGGACTCTGGGTTCAATCAAGCTTCAACACAATGTTCACAAGGTCTCCTACACAATGAGCAAATTATTCATGATGATAGACGCCACCGTCTCCTTAGCTTGCTGATGGTACTTTTCTGTGGGAATGAGCTTGTCTCCAACCAGTCTGGAATATTTCTAGTGAATTCAGGCACGCCATGGTTTGCTATTAGCATCTAGTACCAGAAGCGAAAACATCCACAATTTTATTCTCAGAAATTTTATTTGGTAGACTGAGTGGCTGCCCAAACTTTAGTCTCTCAAAAAGGAGCTGAAGACACTGAGTGGCAGAAGGTGCAAGTTTCTCCAGCATGTTAGACATCAGAGGGAGAACAGAGAGGGCAGCATGGTGGCTCAGTGGTTTGCACTGCAGCCTTGCAGCGCTAGGGTCCTGGGTTGAAATCCAACCAAGGACAACATCTGCAAGGAGTTTGTATGTTCTCCCTGTGTTTGCATGGGTTTCCCCCAGGCTTTCTGGTTTCCTCTTCAGTATAAAAAGCAGCCACTGAGTGTCCAGGAATCTTCACACAGACTTTTCTTATCCAGGGCTGCTTCTTGACAGGGTTGGACGGGCCCACTAGAAAACAGAAGAATCCTCCAGCGGGCCCTGGCTTCTCCTTCAGGAGAGTTCATAGTGCAAACCTTGCAGCTGCTATGGGGCTATTGAGTGGGGGAGAAAGGTGGGCCCTCAGAATCAAATCCTCTGGTGGGCCCAATGTTCTTCAGTCTTCACAGCCATATTTTTTAGCTCAGTGAAAGGACTGGCATAGAGGGAAACCGTATCTACTCCGGCTGTCATTTCTCCCAGGAAGTCCTCTAATGCAGCTTGTTCCATAAGCAATGGCAGCCCGTCCAAAATCAGCTCACACTTCTCGGTGGTGCTTCGACGCACAAAGATCTTTCTTTACGCCTTGAATTTCATGACAACAGAGTTGGGCAATGGCCTGATCTACAATGCATTTTGAGAAATAACGCGTAAAATCACGTCCAATCCACAGCAAAAATGGAGCCATAGAGTGCCCGGAAACCTTCACCTAGACTTTTCTTAGCCAGGGCTGCTTCTCAGCAGGGTTGGATGGGCCCACCAGAGAACCAGAGACTCCTCCAGTGGGCACTGGCTTCTACTTCAGGAGAGTTTATAATGCAACCTTGCAGGTTGTGATGATGATAGAGACCACCATCTCCTTAGCTTGCTGCTGGTATTTTTTTGTGGGAATGAGCTTGGCTCCAACCAGCCTGGAATATTTTCAGTGAATTCAGGCACGCCATGGTTTGGTATTGGCACCGAGTACCAGAAGCGAAGCCATCCACAATTTCCTTCATAGGAATTTTATTTGGTAGTCTGAGTGGCTACCCAAACATTAGTTTCTCACAAAGGAACTCAAGACATTGAGTGGCAGTAGATGCAAATTTCTCCAGCATGTTAGATATCAGAGGGAGAACAGAGAAGGCAGCACAGTGACTCAGTCATTAGCACTGCAGCCTTTCAGCGCTGGGGTTCTGGTTCCAAATCCCAGCAAGGACAACATCCTTTAAGGAGTTGTTTACTACTTTTATATTCCACGCGGCACCCCCGCCGATCAACTGTTATCGGTGCCGGCGGCGGCTGCTGCCAGCCGGAAGTGCTTACCTGAGGGGCTCCACCATCAAGTGGTAGTGGCCGCTGCGGTGTACTGCACATCCGCCTCCTATTCAATTGAATATAACAGCTGATCGGCGGGGGTGCCGCGTGCGGGACCCCGGCTGATCATACATTGATGCCCTATCCTACGTATAAGATAGGGCGTCAATGTAAAAGTATTGGATAACTTCTTTAAGGAGTTTGTATTTTCTCCTCGTGTTTGCGTGGGTTTACCCCAGGTTCTCCGGTTCGCTCCTCAGTAAAAAGGCAGCCATACAGTGTCCAGGAACCCTCACACAGACTTTTCCTAGCCAGGGCTGCTTCTCAGCAGGGTTGGACGGGCCCACCAGAGAACCGGAGACTCCCCCAGTAGGCCCTGGCTTCTCCTTCAGGAGAGTTCATAATGCAAACCTTGCAGGTCGTGATGATGATAGAGGCCATCATCTCACTAGCTTGCTGATGGTACTTTTCTGTGGGAATGAGCTTGTCTCCAACCAGCTTGGAATATTTCCAGTGAATTAAGGCACTCAACGGTTTGGTATTAGCAACCAGCATCAGAGGTGAAGCCATCCACAATTTCCTTCACAGGAATTTTATTTGGTAGACTGAGTGGCTGCCCAAACTTTAGTTTCTCACAAGGGAGCCAAAGACACTGAGTGGCAGTAGGTGCAAGTTTCTCCAGCATGACCTGTTTGTTAGATATCAGAGGGAGAACAGAATTTGGCATTGCCAAGGCACCAGAGTCTGTTTTTTTTTTTTACTAAAGACCCTGCTGTGTTTTTATATATATATATATTTTTATGTCTCTTCAAATGTGTATTGGAGTGCGTCCTAATTTTTGGCAGCCCTTGACATTGCTGCATATACGCAATAACAGTATAGGAGAGCCACTCTTTAATAATTGGTAGAACAATTCAAATAGATTCTATATTCTAGAATATTACCTGTCTTATCTGAAATTCGTTTACGGGTGAGGTATCACAGTTTGGATAGCATATTACACCGACCGGTATTAGGTATTATTGCCTAATACTGCATGCTGCTTGTGCTGCCGAAAATTCTTTATTTTTTTCCAGAAAAATCCATTTTAGTTTGGTTTTTGTATGTTTTATTGTCAGTCCGTAAAAGTGGCGCAATACTCTGACAACATTGCAATAGTTATCCTTGGCAGGAGAAGATAGAAGGAGGAAAAAGAACAGAGAGCGTTGTGTAACACTGTGGAGAGGTGAAGTGTATGTAATGAACTCACCCAAAATGGTTGTGCTGGACAGACACAACACTGGCAGAAAATTTAGAAGAGGACTGGAGTTTCTCCTCCGGTATGCTGCTCATCCAATGTCGTGGTACTGTGCTTTTCCTGGCCCTGAAGCCGCTCCACTTGGAGGTATACAAGGAGAGAAGAACTTGGGATGGCGCTTCCGTTTGAATGTGGAGATCAAACAGTCCATATATCAAACCACATTTACCATAAAAAACTTTTAAAAACACAATGCGCTTCAACTTCCATGAGTCTTCATCAGGTGTAAAAGAAATAGTGACACATAGAAACTTTTATACCTTATACTTAATTAGTTGTGGGTGGAGTGTTCATAAAAAACTTTTAACAGTCTAATACTTAATAACTAATACTTAATTAGTTGTGGGTGGAGTGTTCATAAATAACTTTTTACAGTCTTTTACAGTCTTCATCAGGTGTAAAAGAAATAGTGACATACAGAAACTTTTATACCTTATACTTAATTAGTTGTGGGTGGAGTGTTCCACCCACAACTAATTAAGCATACAGTAAGGTATAAAAGTTTCTATATGTCACTATTTCTTTTACACATGATGAAGACTCATAGAAGTTGAAACGCGTTGTATTTTTAAAATTTTTTATGGTAAATGTGGCTTGACAGCAAAATCTGTTTTTAAAACCAATAAATCTAATATGGATATATGAACTGTCTGAACTCTGACAACATTGTTCACAGATATGCTATTGGTCAGCGACCAACTGTGGATAGGTTTGAACACACGACTGCCATACTGTAAATGAAGTATAATATCTGACACATTCCCATAAATTTCCGTATTATTACGGCAGTAATATGGGATCACGTCTGATGACCACGGTTTCAGTCAGTCTCCTAATAGTATGGTATTTGTCAGTGACCAAGTATCAATAGTTTGGAACAACATACACCTGGCAGACTTTAAATGGAGTGTAATATCTGACACGTTTCTAAAAATTTCTGTATTGTTACGGTAGTCATATGGGATCAAGTCTGATGGCCACGGTTTCAGGCAGTCACCTAATAGTATGGTATTTGTCAGCGACCAAAACACAGCTGGCTGACTTTAAATGGAGTATAATATTTGGCACGCTCCACAAAATGTCTGTATTATTACCGCAGTAACATGGGATCACGTGTGATCATGGAAAAGTTTCTCTGCTTCTACAATACAGTATTGCAAATATAATCAAAAAATCTGGCTGTATTCTGCTAACAAGCAAATTGAGCAGTAATATGGTGTACTCTGTATTGCTTTTTAAGCAAATAATCAGGATAAGGAGCAAAAAGAAAATAGTCTGGTACTGTAGGGCTATGGATATTTGTAACAGCAGCAGCAGACAGAACATGCAATAGACCCTATTGTGCTGTATACACTGCCACAAACCTTACCTGCCTAACTCCTGCTATCACCACTGAATACATGCAGTTGGATTAGTCCTCAGAAGGACTGTAAGATCAGATGGACATATATCTTGTTGTGGAATACCTATACTTAACTAATAAACCACCAATTCTGTCACTCACTCAGCAGCACCTCTCCCTACTCTGCCTGTTACCGGGGTACATTGGCACAAGTATAGGGTCACCAGGTCTGATATAGACCTGATGACGCTATGCGGCCAGCCAATCACTGTGATGCCACAACCAACATAGCTACGGCATTACAGTGCGTGGCAAGCAATCCCTGCATTTTAATTAACTGTCTAAAGAGCGCCAAACATGCAGGGAGGCGAGCTGAAATACTCGAGGAGCGCCTGACGCACCCCCTGGGCCGTGGGGTACTCGGCAGCCGGGCCTCTGGTTGCTTGGGGGATATCATGGTAGCTGGCCCGGTCCGTGACCCAGGGCGGTCAGTATAAAGGGGAAAATATTGGGGGATTTGGGAAAGTGTTTGTGACGCCACCTGTGGAATGCGGCTAAAGGGTGCCGCCGCTGCGGAGCAGTCCTCTGGAGCTGGTGTTACGGCAGCAGGGATGGTGTGGCTCTCCACAGGAAGAGCTAGCTCCAGGGCAGCGTGGGGTGTAATGGATGGTTGTGCTGGGCGTTGTGGTGCAGAGAGGGAATGGTGGCGCAGAAGGAATAATTGGACAGAGGCGGTGCGGTGCAGTCTTCCGTGTCTTTACTCACAGTTCTTTAGTTCCTCAGGGTGCACTGTCAGATTGCAGCCTCCCGCATCGCGCTGCATTCACCAGGCAGGGGCTCAGCTCTTCCTCAGGTAGATCAGGGGTACCTGGCAGAACCCCACTTTCACGTGTTCCTAGCTAGACTTCACGCTGGGTCTTTCTCCCTCCTGCCCTGCGCTGCCCACTCTCAATCCCGCTCGGGTGCTCTGAAGTCCCTCCTGTACGTCGGATCCCGGACCTGCTTGACCCTCCTGGGGATTAGAATGCGGCTTACGATCCCTCTGTCTTCTGACAGATTCTGGGCGTACGGGTGCCGTCCTGCACTCGCCGTACCCCCTAGGATCCCTTCTTAGAACGGAGCCTACTCCCTGCTCCCCTTCTGGGTCTCCAGTCTTGGCCCTACTTGTGGAGCAGAGCTCCTAATGAGACTCTGCTCCCGGACTGTTCTTCTGAACTGTCCTGAGCTGTTCTTCTGAACTGCTCTCCTCTACTAATCTATCTGTCCTGCCACCCTAATATGGCTTCCGTATATATACTCCTACTAAAGTGCTCCTTCTAACTACTTCCTCCACCCACACCCACTACTGGTTCCCCCTACCTTTGGTTCCCCCCACTCCAGCCAGGGTCATGGCTCAGCAGAAACATACATTGTGTCTTGCCCCTCCAGCTGACCTGGAGCAGTGTAGTGTTGGATGCAGGTGTTTTGGGTTCCGGGCAGCACTCCCTCCTTACCTCAGAGAAGGAGATACCACACCTCTGGGTGAGGTGCAGTACCCCTGTGGCGACTGAATCCTCAGGGGCGCCACACGCCGAGCATGTCGAGCAGTGAGATGCTCGGGCGAGCACCGAGCAGTGACGCGGACGCTCGCTGATCACTAGTCATTGCATCGCGTCTGCTGTGTGGTGCATCGGTTTACATAGTAAAGACCAGAGCAGCGCCTGGTGAAAGGGAACAAGGTGAGTATGTGCTATAATGAATAATAACATGTTTTCCTGTTTCCACAAAAATGTTATTTTGTCTAATTTTTTTCATTTTCACAAAGGTAATTGGAGAAGATGGAACCTATAATTTATTATGCAATTTCTCCTGAACGTGACAATATCCCATATGTGGTCAATAATTACTGATTAGGTACATGACAGGGCTTGGAATGGATTGCAGATGTCATGTCACGTTTGCTCGGTCAGTGAGGTGCTAAAACAGTGGAAACCTCTCACAAGTGACTCCATTTTAGAAATTAAACTCATCAAGATATACATCTTGGCTTGTGGTGAGCATTTTTAAACCTTAGATGCTTCACTTAATTTTAGAAGATTGGGCGATAACCATGAAAAATTAAAATTTTCCTACTAAAATGTTGCTTTAACCTCAAATTTTCCATATCACAAGAGGTAATAAGAGAAAGAAGACCCCACAATTTGTGATGGAACTTCTCCACAGTGATGCCCCTATAAATGGAAACTGGATACAATTTTTTCAGCTTGGTTGAGAGGGTGCGCTATTTGACTTTTGGAGTGCAATTTTGGCTGGAATAGATTGCTGATGCCATGCACATTAGCAGAGCCCCTGAGGTGGCAGAACAGTGAAACCAACCCCCTCACCATAAATGACATCATTTTGGAAACTATACCAATGAAGGAGTTAATGTAGGAGTGTAGTGAGTATTTTTAACCTACATGTACCTCACAGAATGTTATAACATTGAGCCGTGGTATTCAAAAAATAGAATTTTACAACTAAAATGTTAAACTACCTGTAAATATTTCATTCTCCTATGGCATAATGTGTAAAATAGATCCCACAATTTGTTTTGAAATTTTTCAATGCAGTGATAACCGATTTGGAAGTGGGGTTGTGTGTAGTCCAGGTCCAGCAAATGTTCAGCCATTTTCGCTTTTATACTTTTAATAATTTTCTTGATTTTCTGTTGTACATTTTGACAGTCATTAAGTAACAAACAAGTGTTCTCTTCTGTTAGATAGATACAGTTGAAACCAGAAGTTTACATACATTATATAAATAGACAGATATGCATGTTTTTCTCAATATCTGACATGAAATCAGAGTAAACCTTTCCAGTTTTAGGACAATTAGGATTACCATAATTTTTAATATTTGCCAATTGCCAGAATAATGAGTGAGAGAGAATGTTTTAAGGCATTTTTATTACTTACTGCAAAGTCAAAAGTTTACATACATGTCATTAGTATTTGGTACCATTGCCCTTAAACTGAATGACTTAGGTCAAATGTTTGGGATATCCTTCCACAAGCTTCTCGCAATAGTTGGTCAGAATTTGGCCCATTCGTTCTGACAAAACTGGTGTAACTGATCCAGGTTTGTAGTTCGCCTCGCTCGCACCTGCCTTTTCAGCTTTTCCCATCTATTTACAATAGGATCAATAGGATTGAGATCAGGGCTTTGTGATGGCCACTCCAAAACATTGACTTTGTTATCTTTAAGCCACTTTGTTATCATTTTGGCAGTATGCTTCGGGTCATTGTCCATTTGGAAGACCCATTTCCGCCCAAGCTTTAACTTCCTGGCTGATGTCGTGAGATGTTGCTTCAGTATTGCCACAAAATCTTCTTATCTCATGATGCCATCTATTTTGTGAAGTGTACCAGTCCCTTCTGCAGCAAAACAACCCCACAACATAATGCTGCCAACCCCATATTTCACAGTTGGGATGAGGTTTTTAGGCTTCCAAGCTCCTCCCCTTTTCCTCCAAACGTAATGATGGTCATGATGCCCAAAAAGTTGAATTTTAGTTTCATCAGACCACAGGATATGTCTCCAAAAATAAGGTCTTTGTTCCTGTGTGCATTTGCAAACATTAATCTGGCTTTTTTATGTTTCTTTTGGAGTAATGGCTTTTTCATTGCAGAGTGACCTTTCAGCCCATGTTGATACAGTATTCGTTTCACTGTGGATATTGACACAATCATACCAGCTTCCACCATCATCTTCACAAGGTCTTTTGCTTTTGTCCTTGGGTTTATATGCACATGTCGGACCAAAACAGGTTCATCTCTGGGACACAGAACCTGTCTCCTTAATGAGCGGGATGATGTCACTCCAGGTATGGGAAAGACTTAGTGTAACACAGAGGGAAAAGGGAAAGGGAGCCCAGACACAAGGGAAAGGGGGAAATGGAGACCTCCTAGTCTGGTCTAGCGTCACCCTGTCTCAACTACCATCCCTATATTGCCTCCTCAGCAATCGCCGCACGCGTGCCTCGCCCTACTTTCCCTGGTGTATGGCTACGGCTAAGGATGGGAGGAGATTAGCACTAGTCAACCTCCACTAAACACTATAGACAACATTGGACATTCCCATCTTGTTTGTACTTGTGTATAATTGTTTGTACAGATGAACGAGGAACCTTGAAATTGTCCCTGTAGCATGTGTTCCTAGTAATGAGTTCATATAGCTGATAGCATAAATTTATCCTGCAATGACTTAGTCCGGACATTAGGGGTCAGCAAGACACAAGTAAAGAAAAATCCGGGAATCTGAGATCCAGGAAGACCTCTAAGGGCCGAGACGTGTCTGATGTCCAGAGACGCTTGGAGCTTGCAGAGACTTGAGCCGGACGGTGTGTCCAAGAAGAAGGTGTGCCTTGTGAGTAACTGAGATATGTGACCGGTCACAAACTGTGTAGTTAGCTATGGAAAGCTAGTTAGTAATCCCAGTAGTGCTGAGAACTGCCCGGTGTATATCACTGCTGATGGACTGGTCAGGCTTGATCCAAAGATTGTGAAAGATCTGATATAACAAGACTCTGTGTGCGTGGATACTACAAAGGAGCCCTGTTGTGAACTATACATTGAGACTGAGATCGATTCTGATTCCTGCCTGCACCGGGATGTGCTAGAGAACTTGATGAGAAGGAGAAGCTAATTAAACCATGTGAACGGAGAGCAGGGTCTAATGAAAGGTTTAGTTTGTTAATTGCTTGTGTATATAAAGTTAGAGATTTCTCTTTGCTCTTGTAGGAAGAGAAACTGTACACTTTATAGACAACGCGTTGGTTAAACATAGAGTGTTTATTAAGGGGAAAAACAAGGATACCTGGATCCCATTGTATTAGTGTGGGAGGGGGGTGTAAGGTTATATTCCTGGGAGGACCACGTACCACGTCCGTGGTAACATCCTGGGTAGGCCGTGTACTGAATAAGGGTTTGAGAGGCGTAGCCCAGGGGTAGTTTGGCTAATTCCTGCGAGACTGGCACTTGGGCTCTCTCGGGCTGCATAACTTGTATTTTGTATTCGTGGTTGTTGTGGCCCATACTTTGTAGAAAAGTTCAACCCTGTTATTTGTTTGACAAGTGTCAAGAAAGTTGATTTGCCACTACGCTGAGGTCAGAGTCATTCATAGCATCGCCGTATCCCTCATACACATTCCACCAGCGTTTCGGACGTTACATCCCCAAGGATGAGACAGACTAGTGCAAGTTCACAATTCTCTTCCTGATATATTGGCTGATTTCTTTAGACTTTCCCATGATGCTACACACAGAAGCAGTGTTTCAGGTCTGCATTAAAATACATCCATAGGTGTGTGTCTAATTAACTCAGATGTTGCCAAAAAATCAGAAGCTTCCAAACACATGACATCATCATATGGACAGTCCAGAATTGTTTAAAGGCATAGTAATCTGTGTATATAAACAATATAGTGTATGTAAACTTTTGACTTTGCAGTAATTAATAAAAATGCCTTAAAACATTTTCTCTCATTATTCTGGCATTTGGCAAATATTAAAAATTATAGTAATCCTAATTGACCTAAAACAGGAAAGGTTTATTCTGATTTCATGTCAGATATTGAGAAAAACATGCATATATAGTGTAAGTAAACTTCTGGTTTTAACTGTATCACTTATTACTTCATGGTGCACGTGTGCCATTACACGGCAGCCAATTCTGAACAAACTAAGCTGCAGTGTAAAGCATGTGTGAGTTACAGAGCAGCCCCCTGGACCACTAATGAGACTACAGATGGATTTCAGACCACCCTGACTCTAGTCGACAACAATGCTGCAGTCATGAATGATAGCGCTGTCCTAATGGAGTAACGCTGGGGTGTCCTCTCCTCTAGGACTGTAGTGACGTGTGTTGAGCACAATGATGAATTCCAATGTGAAATATCAGCCAACACTTCTGATTAGGAATCCTGCTCCTCTGTTGGAGGCTTTTATGACCAGTACATTTTCAGATGTCAGTCTAATCTATTCATTTTTATTTTTGCTCTGGGGATTGAACACTATGATAAAGAATGTGACTGGGCAGATAAACCAGACCACAGATCAGTGGTCAGAGCATTCACAGGACAGTGTCACAGGAAGCGCAATTTACAAAAATACTGTTCCAAAACTCCTGCAGATTCTGGTGTGGAGAGAACTGACATATTTGCTGCTCGCCTTCTTCTCTACCATGTATGTGGAACCCGTCAGCTCTGCACACACAGTGAGGAGATTATCCTGACCTTTACAGCAGGCCATACATCTATAATATAACCGGAGATGCATCCCTCTGTCTGAAGCCGTTATAGACTGCGCAAACGCGACACACCACTCTGGCTCCAGACAGAAGATCGCATGGAGCCGTTACAAGTAAGAGGAGTGTATAGTGCCAGAGATCGCGGTATGCGTAGACACTGAATGCATACCGCGATCTCCGGCGCCACACTTACATACTTACCTGACTGGGAGGAGCGTTGCCGCGGAGCCTCTCTTCTCGCCGGAGACCGGGGCAGGAGTGAGGCGTCGGAATCAGCGCATGCGCCTAGCGCTATCCGGCACCATTTTACTGAAGACACGTTTGCAGTGTGTCTTCAGCAAAATGGCGCCGGACAGCGCGGTATGGGCACGCGCGTACTTGGGCGCCGCACTCCTCCTCTGACCTCCGGCAGAACGGGACACAGCACTGGAGCACAGGGATGAAAGGTGAGTATAACTGTTTATTTTTTTTGTATGTGTGCAGGGTGAGAGGGATGAGGGGTGCCATACATACCAGGATTGGGGAGATAGGGTACCACACATAGCAGAGGGGGGCATGCATACCAGGATTCAGATGAGGGGCCATGCATACCAGGATAGGGATGAGGGGTACCATGTATACTAGAGTAGGGATGAGGGGTACCATGCATACCTGGATAGGGATGAGGGGTACCATACATACCAGAATCAGGATGAGGGGTACCATATATACCAGGATGAGGGATGGGGTGCCATGCATACCAGGATTGGGGATGAGGAAGCCATGCATACCAGGATGAGGGATTGGGTGCCATGCATACCGGGATTGGGAGATGAGGAAGCCATGTATACCAGGATGAGGGGTTGAGTACTATACATACCAGGATTGGGGGATGAGGGGTGCCATGCATACCAGGATTGGGATGAGGGGTGCCATATGACTCGCCCCCTGGGCCGTGGGGCACCCGGAACCGGGCTTCAGTGCGATGATGGGGGTAGTAGTGGCAACCCGATCCCGTGGCTCAGGGTGTTCAGACCAAATGCTGTGGCAGTCTATTTGTAGGGTTATGAATGTCCGACTACGCCACCCGTGGATTGCGGTCAGGGATGACCGCCGCTGCAAGGCAGACCGCTGAGGCTGATGTTGGTATGCAGCACAAGGATAGGATAACTCCCCACGGGAAGAGTGTAGCCTCAGGGCAGTGTAATAGGATGCTGGGGGTGATGGTGCAGGCCGCAATAATAAGGGTTCAGAGTCTGCTTCAAACAGTCCAGGGTCTTTATTGTAGTTAGTACTAATGACCCGACAGGAGTACAAGGTAGGAATGGGCCTGGGTGTCTGAGAGCATTCGGGCAAGCCCCACTGGTCAGGGTGAGTGGGTAGGCCTACCGTTCTCTCTCTGCCCTTGCTGACTATCCTCCTTTTCGTGGTGTGATAGCCCACGTCCCTGGGCTGGCCGTGTACTACGCCTGTATGGCTTGCGACTCGGGCCTTAGGTACCTGTTGCTTCTCCGTGCTGTACCGGTCCCTCTGTGTGGCGGAGCCTTCAGGCATCTCAGGCCAAGGGACCTGAAATCCCTCGCGGGTTGGCTATCTGCTGCCGGGCTTGCAACCCTGACAGCCTCGGACCCCAGTGTCCGGTTGTGTAGTTCTCTCTCAGCCAGGACCGGCTCTCGACGCCTCTGTCCCTGGCTTGCTGTTCCTCCTCTGCCTCCCGGACTCCTCAGCTGCTGCTGACCTGTTCCTTTCCTCTGGGAATCCTTCTGGATGCTTCAGAAGTGGGTCCTGGTCTCTCTAACCCTGCCCTCAGTTCCAGCTTTTATAGGGGCAGCCTGCTCCCCCTACTGGCCTGGGACAGGAGGTGCTGCATGCTAATGGTCCCTGACCAGGGAACCTCCTTCCTGCTCTCAGACACAGCCTTTAATATTTGTGGCATCCAGGCCTGGGGTGACACACATATACACCAGGATGAGAGATGGGGTGCCATGCATACCAGGATTGGGATGAGGGGTGCCATGCATACCAGGATTGGGGATGAGGGGTGCCATGCATACTGTAACGGGTCTGGGAGGTGGAACCTCTGAGCTACTATACAAAGGGGCAGTCCTTGTAAGGAAGCGGGTGGCTCCCAGGGAAGGTGGGCAGGTAGTCACGGCAAGTGACAGGGACAGTCTCTGGATAGAAGGGCAGGAGGTCACGGCAAGTGACGGGAACAGTCTCTTGACAGGCAGGTGGTCACAGCAAGTGACAGCAGGGTAGGAGTCTCTAGACAGGCAGGTGGTCACGGCAAGTGACAGCAGGGTAAGAGTCTCTAGACAGGCAGGTGGTCACGGCATGTGACGGCAGAGCCTCCAGGTAGGCTAGCAGGCGGGTAGCAGGTGAGCGCTCCCAGGGGAGCGGGTAAGAGTCTCTCGGCTGGCTGGCAGGTGGTCACGGCAAGTGACGGCAGAGCCTCCAGGTAGGCTAGCTGGTGGGTAGCAGGTGAGTGCTCCCAGGTGAGCGGGTAAGAGTCTCTCGGCTGGCTGGCAGGTGGTCACAGGCAGGTATCAGGCAGGTATCAGGCAGGTATCAGGCAGGTATCTGGCAGGTATCAGGCAGGTGCTTCCTGATCCGCAGGCGGACTGGCCCATAGACAGACTGGCGGATGCTGGTAGACAGACTGTCGGATCGCGGGGAATTCAAGCAGGTAGACAGTGCAATGCGTACCAGGATTGGGAATGAGGGGTGCCATGCGTACCAGGAATGGGGATTAGGGGTGTCATACGTACAAAAATTGGGGATGACGGGTGCTATGCGTACCAAGATTGAGAATGAGGGTTGCCATGCGTACCAGGATTGGGGATGAGGGGTGCAATGCGTACCAGGATTGGGGATGGGGTGTCATGCATACCAGGATTGGGAATGAGGGGTACCATGCATATCAGGATGAGGGATGGGGTGCCATGCATACCAGGATGAGGGATGGGATGCCATGCATACCAGGATAGGGATGTGGGGGGCCATGCATACCAGGATTCAGATGAGGGGCCATGCATACCAGGATAGGGATGAGGGGTACCATGTATACCAGGATAGGGATGAGGGGTGCTATGCATACCAGGATAGGGATGAGGGGTACCATACATACCAGGTTTGAGGTTGAGGGGTGCCATGCATACCAGGATGAGGGATGGGGTGCCATGCATACCAGGATTGGGAATGAGGGGGGCCATGCATACCAGGATTCGGATGAGGGCTATGCATACCAGGATAGGAATGAGGGGTACCATGTACAGTACAGACCAAAAGTTTGGACACACCTTCTCATTTAAAGATTTTTCTGTATTTTCAAGACTTTTAAAATTGTACATTCACACTGAAGGCATCAAAACTATGAATTAACACATGTGGAATTATATACTTAACAAAAAAGTGTGAAACAACTGAAAATATATCTTATATTCTAGGTTCTTCAAAGTAGCCACCTTTTGCTTTGATGACTGCTTTGCACACTCTTGGCATTCTCTTGATGAGCTTCAAGAGGTGGTCACCGGAAATGGTTTTCCAACAATCTTGAAGGAGTTCCCAGAGATGCTTAGGACTTGTTGGCCCTTTTGCCTTCACTCTGCGGTCCAGCTCATCCCAAACCATCTTGATTGGGTTCAGGTCTAGTGATTGTGGAGGCCAGGTCATCTGGCGTAGCACCAGGGGCGTACATAGAAATCATGGGGCCCCATAGCAAAAGTCCAAATTGGGCCCCCCTTCCCCGTAAAAAAAATCTGCAACGTAACTGGAATCACAGTGTATAGGCGCAGTCACAAAAGGACATAGCTATCTACTTTGGAAGACAGGGAAATGGACATGTCTTGTAGCATATACATAGTAAATGTGCCCATACTGAAGTGACTCGCCCCCTGGGCCGCTTGGTGAACCCGGAACCGAGCCTCTGGTGGGATGCTGGGGGTGGTAGTCTCAGTGTGGCGGCGACCCGGTCCGTGGCTCAGGGTGGTCAAACCAGTGGCAGTCTTAGTGTAATAACAAATGTCCGACTACGCCACCTGTGGATTGCGGTCAGTGGGGACCGCCGCTGCGCTGCAGGCCGCTGAGGCTGATGTTGTAAGCGCAGCCAAGTATGGGATAACTCCCCATGGGAGAAGTATTGCCTCAGGGCAGCTAGTGTGGATGATGGGAGTGATGGTGTGAGCGTCCCAGTACTAATGGTGCTGGTGCGGCGATGAAACACAGAGACGTGTGGTGCAGTTCAGGGTCTTTACTGATGGTAAAAAGCAGACCCTCCCGGGAATACTGGTTAGCAGTAGAGGCCTGGTCAGTCTGTGAGCAAGCAGGATCTCCCCCTGGCCAGGTGGAGTTGTAGGCCTCCCCGTCTGTCTGTACTCTTTCCTGGCTACCTTGCTCTATGCGGGTAGAAGTAGCCCACGTCCCTGAGTATACCGTGTGGTGCTCACCCGTATGGCCGGTGACTTGGGGCCTTCTGTTAGCCTCCGCTGCACGACGGCGGTGCTGGTCCCTTGCTTGTGACCGTGCCTCCGGGCTTCTAAGGCCAGAGGACCTGGAATCCCCTGCCGGTTGGATTCTGCTGCTGGACCTGGATGTCCCCACAACCTCGGACTCCGTGTCCGGGTTTAGTGTCTTCAGCCAAGGCGAGCTATCTAGCTTCCAGCCTCTGGCTCTCACTCCTGCTCCTACAGAGCTCCTGCTGTATCTTTCCCTCTCCAAGCTCTGACTCCCCAAATCCCGCCCCAGACCCAGTTTATAAGGGCAGATTCCTCCCCTCCCAGGTCTGGGCGGGCAGTGTTGCATGCTTAGGGCTCCTGACCAGAGAAACCTCCCACTTGATCTCAGACATAATATTTCTATTACTGTGGCAACCAGACCCCTGGGGTGCCACAGAAGCCTTTTTATTGTTCTCAACCCTTTTATCGCCCTATAGATTTAAATACCCCCAAAAAAGCATCCAACACACTGTATGATAACCCCTACAGTAAATTCCCCTACTGTAACCCTCACATGCACAGTATGATGACTCCATAGTCCCCCCAGCAAAGTATGATGTCCACACAACCACCCACACAATATGATAGCTCTGACAGCACCCAAACACAGTATGATGGTCCACACACACTCCCCACAGCAACCCCCCCTCACACAGTATGAAGGTCCCCGCAAAGTATGATGATCCCCACAGACCCACATTGTATGATGATCCTCACACAGTTTGATGGCCCCATAGGCCCTCCACAGGACCTCCAAACAATATGATGAAGGTACGCACAGTATGATGGTCAGCACATTTCCCCATCACACAGTAAGCAGCACAGTGGCTCAGCGGTTAGCACTGCAGCCTTGCAGCTCTGGGGTACTGGGTTCAAATCCCACCAAGGACAACATCTGCCAGGAGTTTGTATGTTCTCCCCGTGTTTGTGTGGGTTTCATCCGGGTTATCCAGTTTCCTTCCACACTCCAAAGACATACTGATAGGGAATGAAAATTGTGAGCACCAGTGGGGATAGTGCTGATAATGTCTGTAAAGTGCTGTGGAATTAATGGCACTATATAAGTGAATAAAATAAATATATACCATATTTTGCGGATTATAAGCCGCACCCCAAATTTTGGGGTGCAAAATAGGAAAAAATATTTGTTGTTTTTTTTTAAATAAAATGGTGTGCCTTATAATCCTTTTTACCTGGGGGCAGTGGTAGTGGAGGGGGGGGGTCATAGGAGCCAGGCTCACACAAACCAGAGACTGGCGGGAGAGGAGGCTGCGGCAGGAGACGGGTGATGCTGCGGCCCCGCCCTCAGAAGAAATATCAGTGATTCAAGGCGGTGGTGGTGGCAGTAGGAGCTAGGCAAGTTCAGCGAGGCGATGCTGCGGCCCTGTCCTCAGAAGTCGGCGGTGAGCGGAGTCTATTCAGTAGGACTATCAGCTGTGTATCCACCTGACTCCTGCACAACACAACTGATAGTCCCAACCCCATTTATAAGGCAAGAAATCCCACTTATTAAACCTAACAGGGCACACCTGTGAAGTGAAAACCATTTCCGGTGACTACCTCTTGAAGCTCATCAAGAGAATGCCAAGAGTGTGCAAAGCAGTCATCAAAGCAAAAGGTGGCTACTTTGAAGAACCTATAATATAAGACATATTTTCAGTTGTTTCACACTTTTTTGTTAAATATATAATTCCACATGTGTTAATTCATAGTTTTGATGCCTTCAGTGTGAAAGTACAATTTTCAAAGTCATGAAAATACAGAAAAATCTTTAAATGAGAAGGTATATCCAAACTTTTGGTCTGTACTGTATACCAGGATAGGGATGAGGGGTACCATGTGACTCGCCCCCTGGGCCGTGGGGCACTCGGAACCGGGCAATAGGGATACGATGGGGGTAGTAGTGGCGACCCGGTCCCGTGGCTCAGGGTGATCAAACCAGTGACAGTCTTTTAGATGTTTTAAGTGATGTCCGACTACGCCACCCGTGGATTGCGGTTATTAGGAACCGCCGCTGCAAGACAGTCCCCTGAGGTTGATGGTGTATGCAGCTGAGATTATATAACTCCCCACGGGAAGAGTGTAACCCCAGGGCAGTGCGGTGGATGGTGGGGGTGATGGTGCAGAGAGTCCCAGTGCCGTTAGTGCTGGAGGAGCAAAAGAGTACACAGACAACGCACTGCAGTCCAATGTCTTTTACTCACAGTTCAGGTGCTCCGGGTCACTTCTGCGCAACCAGTGACCACCCAAGCCGTGCAGTGTCCACCAGGTGAGGGGCTCGGTCAACCCCCAGGCAGTTCAGGAGCATGGCACAGGACCCCCTTCAATCCTTTCTCTGGCCTGCCTCACCAGTGACCCACTTTTGTCCAGCTGCCGCGGATCTGCGCTGGTAAACGTGGGGCCCGTCCCCCGCTGTCCTATATGGTGCCTTCCTAGCAGGTTTGATGAGGTGTCGCACCAATAAATTATCACGACCTCCGATCTTTGGCTGAGGGTAGTTTCTCCTCCACCAACTTGGGATCCTGTACCCTTAATCTGCCTGACCCTTCACCCTGTATTCTCGTGGGTTCTTAGGGTCCCTTCTACCTTCTTGTTCCTGAGCCCTTCTGTTTCTTCCTCTCTTTCTCTGCTGTTCCTTTCTGTTTCTGTTCCTTTCTGTTCTTGTTCCTTTCTGTTCCTGGCCCTCTCCCTAGGCCTGCCTCATGGAGCCGGGCCCAGACTGAGCCACAGTTCCCTGTCAGCCCTCTCTGGCCGAACTCCTTCTCTCTCTTCTCCTCCTGCTTGAACTGACCCAGAACTAAGATGGTGCCCACCTTTTATACCTCCCTCTAGAAACATGAGCCCAGGTGACCAGCAACCAATGGGCTCCTATCTACGCTCAGGAACCAACCCCTATCTGCTCCTACATCACTGGGTATTCCTCCGCCTCCCCACTCCAGCCAGGGACATGGTCTGTCGTGCCTGCATTTCTGTCTAATGGGAGCACCGTTGAGCTGTCCCTCGGAAATGGGGTGAGTGTGCTGTATGCAGCTAACTGAGCCCTGGTCCATATTCCATCCTTACCCGGGAGTGGAATATCACACCTCTGGCAGAGGTGCAATACCCCTGTAGCGGCCGAACCCTCGGGCCGCTACACATGCATACCAGGATGAGGGATGGGGTGCCATGAATACCAGAATAGGGATGAGGGGTACCATGCATACCAGGATGAGGGGTAACAGACATACCAGGATAGGGATGAGGGATGGGGTACCATGCATACCAGGATAGGGATGAGGAGTGCCATGCATACCAGGATGGGGTTAAAGGGCCCATGCATACCAGGATAAGGCTGAGAGGGCCATTCATACCAGGATTGGGTATGAAAGAGCCATGCATACCAGGATGAGGGATGAGGGGTGCCATGCATACCAGGAATGGGGATGAGGGGTGCCATGCATACCAGGATTGGGGGTGAGGGGTGCCATGCATACCAGGATTGGGCGTGAGGGGTGCCATGCATACCTGGATTGGGGGTGAAGGGTGCCATGCATAGAAGGATGTGGATAAAGGGTGTCATGCATACCAGGATAGGGATGAGGGGTGCCATGCATACCAGGATAGGGATGAGGGGTGCCATGCATACCAGGATAGGGATGAGGTGTGATAGGCATACCAGGATAGGATGGGGGCAGCACATAACAGCATGGGATAACAGGATTGGGAAGCACAAATACCAGGATGGGGGCAGCACAAATAATAGGATGGGGGCAGCACATACCAATAAAAATGCTCGCCACCCGGGCGTAGAACGGGTTCAATAGCTAGTATTGTATAAAGCCGTCAGTCATCACTCCTAACTCCTCCTAACACATGCATGTTCCATTTGGCTGAGCATGTGTGTGCTCATATCTGAGAAAAAGCATGAAGACCCCTAAACACATTAGTGCAAAGTCAGCTGAACCCGCCAATTTACTATATCTCACGTGTATTGTGGGGCTCTCAACCCATGACAAACTGCAATGTCCCATAGTTTTGTTTTAAGCTTTTGCTTTGAGATAAGTCGCACTTAGAAGGGCCTGGCAGTCAACTACTCCTCTTTCTCCTTAAAAACTGCACGCCTATTTAGGCAGAACCACCTACATGTGTATAGGGAGGACAGGCAAGATGGCTGACTGCCCTTCCTGCATTATACAAACATGACTTAAATGTGTAGGCTCTGCTGTTTATGATTTTTGTAGGACTTTTACTGTTCCAAACAAAATTTTTGAACCCCCATTAAAAATTAGGTTTCTTTGCAAAATTCACAAACTTTCTGCTGTTTCCAATAAACCAATCAAACAAGAACAGTGTAAATGAGGCAAAATAAATAATATAACATCACTACTGCATAAGAGGCCACTAATAATGGAGATTATACAGAAACTTTTATAGATTGTTCTTCTTTTTATTTTTCCATAAATGATGTTATTATCATGGAAGGTGATGGAGCAGATGATGATGATGACTCCACTCCTCAGGCCTCGGCTTGCACTTGAGCTGTTTTTAGAAATCCAGGTCTGCATCACACATGACGGAGAGGTGAAGAGCAGGAATGTTTTCCTGAATCCCTCTAGGATGTTCATCCTACAACACTGCATTCAACCATATGGCCTTCTTTCTGTCCATGTCCAGGCAGGTGAAGGAGCAGCCGCTTCCTTCTGTCTATCCATGTCCAGGTGGGTGAAGGAGCAGCCGCTTCCTTCTGTCTATCCATGTCCAGGTATGTGAAGGAGCAGCCGCTTCCTTCAGTATATCCATATCCTATTAATGAAGGAGCAGACGCTTCCTTCTGTCTGTCCTTTTCCACCACATTGTAGATGAGTCGTCCAGATGGTGACATAGCAAGTATGACTGGAAGAATTCCTTCAATTTCAGCCAATAATTACTTACTATGTTGATCCAGAGGAAGGCGAAAAATAACCCCGAAGACTAGTTGTTGGATAATCCTCATATCAGGGGAAAAAAATTCCTTCCTGACCCCAAATATGGCGATCGGAATGAATCCCTGGATGGTTGGTGCTCTAATCTACTTGGATGTTATGTGGTGGAAGCTCGGTAGGTTTGTCAAAGTCTAGTAAATAAGAAAGTCCAGTGTAGTTGTATCGTCCGATTAAAGGTTCATTCCTAGATGTTGCTGGAATGGGGCTGATTT
Organism: Phyllobates terribilis; assembly: GCF_046119375.1. Classification (NCBI taxonomy): domain Eukaryota; kingdom Metazoa; phylum Chordata; class Amphibia; order Anura; family Dendrobatidae; genus Phyllobates; species Phyllobates terribilis. Next base: position 315,879,361 of record NW_027362768.1, read on the forward strand.
CTCTCAGCCTAATACTCCTGTAAGAAGAGAAATATACACGTCTGAGAATCATCCCCTCACATACAGTATATACTGTATACAGGGGGTGTAAGGATAAGGTGTATAGTGTGTATGTGTGTTACTGGGCAGTGATATAGATGTCCCTATATGATATACTTACAGAAGTCCCATGGGAATGGTGGATCGGCTGTGCCGGATTCCACTTTGCTCCAGTCTATGGAGTTGAAGAACGGATGGTATCTGATGGACGATATAATAGCCAATCGAGAAAATGGAATTTTGCAGAGGAGCTGGAAAATGAAAGAGACCATTAGTCATGATATTATGTATTATTAGTAGCAAGTTATTACACAATGTCTATGAACTGTCCAAATCTTATGTTCATATCTTCTTATCACCCTCCATCATCCGTCTTCATCTGATCCTACTCACCCCTTCCATGATATCGATGGCATCAGGGCAGATGCTTGGTGGATAACAAGGAACATCATTCTGCAGTGATTCGCAATATTCCTCTTTTGAGCCGAGGCTATAGAACGGCTGATTACCTGCAATCATCGTAAATAGTAGGGCGCCAAAGGAAAATGAGTCCACCTGATAGTTGTGGTCTTCTCCATACATTATCTGTGGGAACATGAGACAGGAGATGAGCTGAATACACTAGTGAGGGGATTTACCCACAGGCCATGAGGACCGATCTGTGATTAGATATGAGCAGGATACATAGGCATCAGAGTATTACTCAGTCCCATCAGCATCAATCAGACGGAGGTTCCTTACCTCTGGCGCAGCGTAACCAATAGAGCCTACTAATTCATTAAATGTTTCCTTCTCAAACACTTTTATTGCTGATGAGCCAAAGTCAGCGATTTTGATGTGTCCGATGTCATCTAGGAGAATGTTCTCAGGCTTCAGGTCACTGCAGGAAAAAGAGCAGATACTGATTGTGAGGAGGATAATTCATAAAAAGAACTTTATATAATAGATATGTAAGAAAGGAGACAACAGGGAGTCAGAGGTGATATATTTATGTCTGTAGCTGAACTGATTACCGATGTATGATGCCTTTTTCATGAAGATATTGGATTCCGCAGACCATCTCTGCTGCAAAGAGCCTATGGAGAAGAAAGTAGAGGATCAGTGGTTACACACACAATCATACAGAGAGCATGAGGAGATCACACACCTGTCCCATGCACATGCACATCTTCATTTTCTCCTGTTGTCATTGTCCATTGCTGGGATTACAATGTACGGGCAACAGATTATTAGGATTCAGTTATAAGACATTTACCTTGTTGCCTTTATATCATAAGGCATTGATTTTTCCATGTGATCAAACAGGTCTCCTCCAGCCATGTAGTCCATCGCTATGATGTATTGATTAGGTGTCTCCATAAATCCCCGCAGAGAGGTTAGGAAGCGGCACCCAGTGGCCCTTTTCAGGACTTCTATCTCAGTAATGACTTTGTCCTCAGCACGACGACTCTGGTCCATGATTTTGACAGCCAGCAGTTCTTCACTGATCGGATCTGATGCCAAGATGACCTGAAGGAAAATCACAACAGATCAGACCAAACTCTGTCATCCCACAGGAATCAGTCTAATGCAGAGCTGGATAATGTGCGTCTCACGGACCGAGACAGCAAAAAGGCTGTCCCAATGCCACCGCTATCCGCACATCCTCAGTATGCAGACACAGGTAAATACATTGGTGGAAGAGGGGCTGCCAACTACTTCTTCCACCAATCAGCATGTGAGACAGCAGACGTGATGACTTCATTACATCGTGTCTGCTGTATGGAAAGTCAGTTCACCGGAGACAGGAGCAAAGTGTTGGGGGAACGGGACCGAGGTGAGTATGTGCTGGTTTCTTTTTTTCCCCCATATATGTATGAGATGTTTGCATGTATATAGGAGGCCATGAGGGGCTCATACTGTATGTAGGAGGCAATGTGAGGGCTCATACTGTAAATAGTAGGCAATGTGGCGGCTTATACTGTATATAGGAGGCAATGTGGGGGCTCATACTGTATATAAGAGACAATGTTGGGGCTCATACTGTATATAAGAGGCAATGTGGGGGCTCATACTGTAAATAGGAGGCAATGTGGGGGCTCATACTGTAAATTTGAGGCAATGTGAGGGTTCATACCTTAAATAGGAGGCAATGTGGGGGCTCATACTGTAAATAGGAGGCAATGTGGGGGCTTATACTGTATATAGGATGCAATGTGGGGGCTCATACTGTATGTAGGAGGCGATGTGGGAGTTCAAACTGTATATAAGAGGCAATGTGGAGGCTCATACTGTATATAAGAGACAATGTGGAGCTCATACTGTATATAGGGGACAATGTGGAGGTTCATACTGTATAAAGAGAGGTAATGTGGGGCTCATATTTTATATAGGGTCTATGTGAGGGCTCATATTGTATATAAAGAGGCTATGTGGGGGCTCGCTCTGCATATAGAGAGGCTATGTGGAGGCTTAAGCTATATACAGGTTGCTATGTGGGGGCTCATACTTTAAGGGGCAATTTTGGGGCTCATACTGTATATAGAGGGCTGTGTGTGGGCTCATACTGTATATAGAGAAGCTATGTGGGGGCTTACACTTTACGTAGGAAGTTGTGTGGGAGTTCATACTGTAAATAGGGGGCTGTTATTGGGCTCATACGGTATATAGGGGAGTGTCAGCAATACGTAATTTTGCTCAATTTAAGTGATAATATAAAATACTACTTATAATTGTAATAAATATGTTAATTTTAATATTGAGCAGAATAGATTGGGGAACACGGAAGAGTAGAAATTCACACTTACTTTTCCGAAGCCTCCCTCTCCAAGATCTTCATGGAAATTGAGATTGGAAAGTTCAATATGATTTTCTGTGCCGACCAATTCTCTAAAGGGTAAAATACGGAAACTGGCTTCATCAAGGTCTTGTACTGGCATGACCGCTGTGCCGGAGGGTGTCTCAACGCTTCCATCTGCTGTGATGATTAAAGAGTTATTGATAAATATAAATACATTACATTTTTAATCAAATTTCTGTAATTAAGCTGAAAATGTCTGACATTTGTGCCCTGATTCATCCAAACTGTCGAATGTAGAAAAATTGTCCTGTTGCCCATAGCAACCAATCACAGCTCAGATTCCATTTTTTCACATTCTATGGAACAGTGAAAGCTGCATTGTGATGGGTTGCTGTGGCAACAAGGAAAGTATTTCTGCAATTTTGATAATCAAGGCCTGTCAACCCCCAAGTCTATTATACTAAACTGTTTCATTCTTACCTGGAGCATCTTTATCCAGTGATGTGTGTGGTGGGGAAACAATCAGGTGTTTGGTCTCTGGGATGGAGATGTTCTCATCTGGTGACCTGGCCCTTTGTAATGCACCATTCCCATTGACAATGGGTTTGGCATAGAAAAGACATCTCCTACATTGGACAACCCAGTCTCTGTTGTTTCTGATTCTCTTCTGGGCTGCCGCTCTTTGTAGGTTTTGAGCCTCTTGGCTTTCAGAACTGGAGAATGACACATGTCTGGGTCTTCCTTGGCCAACCTCTTCCAGCTCTAACTCTACGCTGATGATATTTCTTCGCTTATTGAGGATGGCATCTTTGTTCCTCCTCCTAATTTCAGGGACAAGTTCTCCGATTTTTTTCATGGAGATAAGAATGGCCCTGTGAAGTTGATTATCTGCGGGGTCTGCAGAGTCAGATTCCATGAGGTTCTCCATTTTCCTTTTCTCTATACGGATCTCCTGTCTCTTGATCTTTCTCATTTTCTCCAAATTCTGTCTTTTGGACGCCATTTCTGAGGCGTCAGTGTCCATGTCCGGTACTATAAAGTCTTTTCGCCCTAAAGCGAACAGTGGTTTTTGCTCTTCAGCAATTCCTCTCCTCTGTCTTAGAACCCGATCTCTTTGGGCTCTTCTCCTCTCTTCCTCCATTATAAAATTAGCTTTTGCTTTGTTTACAATGAAACGCATAGCAACTACCTCACCCTCGAAAGTCTGCAAGGCAGTGACTTCTCTTCGGCCGGAACACTGGGATATAGAAGGTGATGATGTCATCATACCAATTATGACATGTATTTAATTGTGATGTCATCAGACTAGGGTCCTATTTTGCGTTCATGAGGTCTCAATGGAGACATTATACCAGGACTTTAGTTTGTATTTTTGTCATTAAATGAAGTAACACTTGTTAAATGGTGATCTTTTATCTCCATATTAGCAGAATCCTTCATTCTGTCTGTTTTTCTCCATATTCTTTTATTGCTTAATTCTGTCCAATTATTGTACATTTTGTCATCAGGTCCACAATCTCCATTTTGTGGGGTGTTCACATTTAGCGTTTAAGCTACAGTTTATCCTCCTGGACATTACAGGAGAGCTGTACCTTCCTATATAATGTATTTTTGAACTGTTGACTCCTTTTTGCATTATGTGTCATAGAAGTATCAGGTGGTCTTTGTCATTTTATTCTAGTTCCACCTTGTGACCAGGGCCGGCTTTAGACAAATTGTGGCCCTAGAAAAAATTCAAAGTGGGGCCCCAGATTCTGAAATACTGCGCTAACAACAGCACTACAGTCAATTCAGTGCATTGAAGTGAGTTTTGAGCTAATAACAATGTCTTTAAGCGCCAAGAAGCCACTCAGAAGAAAGACAAAAGGAGTAAAACATATCACAAGGTTGTGTTCTTTGCTGACTACAAGCAGTTAAGCCACTAAAAACACAGTTTCACAGGTTTCTTCACTCTAGTTGTAGCCTACAAAGAACACAGCTTTGTAATATGTTTTATTTCAGTACATGAAAAAAATAATATGTGGAAAATATGTAAATCAAAAAATATTATTACAACGTTGAATTTTGCATTGAAGGCTTATTTGTCACGCATGCACAATATCATGCAATGTCTTGTGAATACAGTCTTGTCATCTATATGCTTAGTCCGAACAATCATATGTGTGAGATCTTTTCATTACCGTCTGTAGATACTTAGAACTAAGTAAAGAAATAATAAAGTGCTGCTGAGACCAGCATAAATACAGCCATAGATATCATTTTACACTTTGCCAAACGCAAATAATAAAAAATAACTTAACATCTCTTACAGGTTTAGTCAAAGGGATCCACAACTTAAATAACTAGAAAATGTTCAAGCAAATGGTTTCTAAAGGAGCCCTTACAGGTCTATGTAATAAAACTGGCATCATAGCGAATGCTTTCTAGAAGCGAACCTTTCTGGCTTTTTCTGAAGCAAAATCTTTAATTATTTTGGAGAAGTCCAGATTTCTGCGAATGTCCCGCTCAATTACAACCTCAGCTAGACCAATAAAGCGATCTTGTAACATTGATGACCTTAAATTATTTTTTATCACTTTGAAAAGTGAGAAACTTCTCTCGCCTGACGCTACGGTCACAGGAACACTCATTAGGACACACAACTCCACACTAAGATTTGGGTACAAATCCAATAGGTTTGTACAGTAAATGTAAGTAAGCATGTTCAATGGTGAATGGGAAACATCACCTGGGATGCTCCTAATTGCTGAACACATTTCAAAATTCAAGTCATTGAGATCAACATCACCCATTTCTTCTGAAGAGTGTTTGCAGCATTCTACAAGCCTTTGCTCATCTTTCACAGCTTCCATTTCCTCCTTCTTAAAAAGGAACCCAAAAAGGTGGTAAAAATCTTTCACCTGAGAAAATCTCTCAGTTATGACCACAAGTGTCGCATCAATCAAGGTTAAAGACAAAACCCTCTTCACCATTTCCTCGGGAGTGCTGGACGTTCATAATCAAACATTTTTCTTTTTTTTTGTTTTCTTTTTATTGGCAATGAAAACTCTACATCTGCTTCTTCAGCTATACTATTTGCAATATAATAACCTGATTCAAAACCATCTTCCCTGTAATCTTACAGAAAATGAAGTACAGATTCAGTTTCTTAAGAGTGTCCATGCCAACTTTTGTTTTCTGAAAGATCTTGCTTGCACCATTAATATGTTATAAGACATCATACCAGGCAACAATGCAAGTGATGCAAACTGACCAGAAGAAATGTCATTCTTGGCCTCCGCAGCTTTTACATCAGCTTTTTTTGATGCAGCATAGATGACAAGGTCTTCAAGCGCAGAACAAACTTCCCTTAGGTCGTAGCGAAGAACTTTTACACTGTCAATCCGACATTCCCAGCGAGGAGAAATAACTGTATTGCCCAAACATCAATGCTATGATGTGAGTGCGGAGGGAATCTTCCCACATTCACCAAATTATACCAGCTCTTAACAACCAGTATATATAATGAGGAAACAGAGTTATGATGGCAAAAAAATACATATTTTATTTTATTAAAGACAAAATTCATATAGAAAAAAGACAACTGTAAATGTGCAAGGGACAGCAACAGGTGTGCAGCAAGTGGGTCCACAACCAAAAGGAATGCCTAGTAAACATTGCAATTATAAAAGGCTGCAGACATGAATCATAAAGTGCAGCACAGGTAGGGCATAAAACCATACACCTATATTAGCTAAATGCCAATGATAAACGTGTCCATGACATCCGTATCAATTACCCCATAACTAGGCACGCTAATAAGGTGATGGTCTTACCAGTGGTAAGGGCTGTGGGTGAACTGGCAGCACAGTGGGCGTAGTGGAGTATCCCGACGCACGTTTCGAGGCATCCGCAGCCGCTTTCTCAAGGGGCGGTAGCAAAGAAATTTTACTCTGTGAATCCAACATTCCCAGCGAGTATCAGACAGTGATTTGATGGTCAGGTTGGTTACATTTTTCTTTGAAGTTGCACATTGCAGTGTTGATGAGCTGAAGAGCACATACATTTGCTGCAATACTCCAAAGAATGTGACAGAGAGAACAGATGATTTAGCAGCATCAATGATGACTACATTAAGAGTGTGGCTACTTCAGGGCATATACAATGCTCTTTTATTCATGGCCGATGTAAATACTTTTATGGCCAAAAATGACAAAAGTATTTTCGGACTGATACCTTTATTGGCTAACCAGAAAAAATATATATGCAAGCTTTCAGAGCACAGAGGCTCCTTCTTCAGGCAGGATTGCAAATGAATTAATAAGACAAATGAATAAGGCATCATCCCTTACACCTCATGAACAAATGTCCTGCTGTAATATCTCTTAAATGTTGTGCCTCCTAAAACCAGGTGAGGAACAATCAGAGCAAGGTATAATAGAAACAATTCACCAATTCTGCATTTATCACCCACTCCTGGTTTTGGCTCCCACTCCTGAGAAAAAATACTGACCAAATACTGATAGTGGGGCCATAGCCTAACACTTATTCTCCAATAGGCAAATAGCGCTCCGTCCTTCCCGAGTCTCGCCGTATGGCTAAGCAGTACTGTACAGTCACATATGGGGTATTTCTATGTTCAGCAGAAATTGTGGGACAAATTTTGGTGCCATTTTTACTGATTTTCCTTTATGAAATGTAAAATTTGGGGCTAAAACTAAATATTTCTGGAAAAAATGTAATTATTTTTCTTCACTGCCCAATGGTATAAAATTCTGTGACACCTTTGGTGTCATTATCACTGCATCCCTAGATGAATTCATTGAGAGGTGAAGTTTGTAAAATGGGTCACTTGAGGGAGGTTTTGCAAATTTTGTTGGAAAATTGAGAAATTGTTGATCAACTTTTAACCATTCTGACTTCCTAGCAAAAAAAAATATTTGAAAAACGATGGTGATGTAAAGTAGACATGTGGTAAATGTTAATTATTACCTATTTTGTCTGATATAACCATCTGGTTTAAGGGCATAAAAATTAAAAGTTTGAAAATTGTGAAATTTTCTCCAGAATTTCCCATATTTTCACAAATAAACACAAAAAATATCGCTCTAAATTTACCACTAACATGAATTACAATGTGTCGCGTTCAGGAGTTATTACCTCATAATGTGACACTGGCCAGAATTGTAAAATGTGGTTTGGACAGGAAGGTGAAAATAGGCTTCAAGGTGAAAGGGTTAATAACATCTCCCATTTGTGAACTTTACATCAGCCTCATTTTTCCATTACTTTTTTATTTTGTTAGAATGTTATAAAGGTTAAAGCTTTAATAGCAAATTTAGATCTTTTCAAGAAAACTTTCAAAGCCTTTTCTACGGCCCTATTCAGGCTTGCAGCGACTTTGAGGGACCGACTTATTGGGAGATTGGGAAGTGATACCATTTTAAAAACTGCACCCCTCAATGTTGCTGCTGTCAGAAAGTTTGTTAACCCGTCACGTGCTGCACAGAAATTTACACAAAGTGCAATAAAAAAATGAAAAATATTATTTTTTCCACTAAATCATTGCTTTAGACTAAACCTCGGCAAAGTGCGGCCCATGAACAAAGGAGGAGAACAGCTCAGCATATATTGCAAAAAGTATTTATTTAGTAATACACAATAAAAACACAAATAGGAAATCAGACAATGTGGTAGTGTCAGATGGTAAAGTGCTTACAGGTCCGGTAAACATATTATAATATGCTTGTAATATATCCGTGAAATTACACAATTGCACGTTGCCCACAATGATAATTGAATTATAAATAATAATAAGTTTAAACAAGTGAACTAGGATAGAAATCACAGGATTAACACATATAACATGATCCCACTGACTGCTAAATGAAAGGGGTTGGGGGTGAAACAATGTTCTTAGTATTAAGCTATGTGCCCATCTCTAAAGCCAAAATCATGTTACAACCAGCGGGATAATTACCTGACAGGGAAGCACAGCACGGGCGGAAGTAAGAAAGTGGTGAGGGTGATAGCCCAACGTACGTTTCGTGGCGTCCCAGGCCGCTTTCTCACGGGCAAGAAGTGATGTCCTCATAGTGACCCAAGATGCATATATATGCATCTCTCCCCTTAGAATCTGGAGTGCAGACAGCTGGTCGGCGAGGCACGCACCCGGAAGACGCCAGCTATACCGGGGGTGTGCCTCGCGGATCACATGATGTGGGGCCAGTATGCCACACACGGCTCATGCGCACGGCTCAGGGAGCACACCCCGCGCGTGCCCCAGCCGTCAAACCGCAGAACCGCGCATGCGCGGGAACGAAGTCCCACGCAGGCGCAGGGCGGCCCTCAGACGGCCAGGCGCGCGCGCGCCGCAATCCCCACCACGAGCACGCACTCAGCCATGTCAGGAAGCAGCATAGCAGCACTCATTGTAAAAGAATTAGGATAAACAGGGAGAGCAGCGGTGAGACAAAGAGGGAGCCTAATGATCATAGGTGGAAGAAGGGCCAAAGAAATAGATACTGCATACAGCAAAGTTTTTTTCCATGAAAAATACATATAAATCTAAAAAATCACATATGTATAATTAGCAGCAATTGTAGATCCTGATGATCATAACTTCCGTCTAGGCATGAGATCCAATGTGTATATCCAAGTCTCACTGATCTCCAGACACAAGTGGGGTTATAAGGACTTTCATAAGTATGGACTAATAAAAGAGTAAAATAAACAAAAGAAAAGACAATGATTAAAACCATTAGAATTAAAATCACATGAAAAATAATAATTCCTCTTATAATCACCCAACCCACATGTGTAAGTACATACATGTGGGGATAGAGGTATACAGGATAAACTTACTGCTACAAAAATGAGTGCAGCCCATGTACGGCCCTCTGGCTGTTCCAGTCCAACTCACTGACCTAGACAGCTACAGGGCTGAAAACACTGGCCCACAGGCCGCACCATTCGACCACCTGGAGTCCCGATATCACAGCTATCTGCCTCCTCAAGAAGCAGATAACTGTCAACACAATGGTGGAGGATGGAGCTGCTGGTTCCTCCTTCCACCACTCAGTTTATGGGACTCAGACAGCAAATGTGATGATGTCATTACTAGTGATAAGCAAGCCCTAAAAAACTCGGGTGCTCTTTGCTCGGGTCGAGAAAATCGTAATGCTCAGATGCTGAACCCGAGCAACGAGCCCAATGTAAGTCTATGGGAAACTCGAGCATTTTTCCTGTGGTTCCCCACCAAGAGATGTGCAGGGGGCCTAAAAATTGCCCTAATCAATGGGAACAGTGCTGAAATGACATGGGAACTCAGGCATCTCTGACTCCCAGGTCACTGCAGTGAACAATGTTGTCAGAGTATTTCGCCACTTTTACGGACCAACAATAAAACATACAAAAACTAAACCAAAATGGATGTTCCTGGAAAAAATGTTAAGGGACATTCTTTCCAGGGTAATGACTTGTATATAAGGGAAAAAAACAAACACAAAAACAAAAATGCTCCTTTACACCTTGGGCTATGTTCATACGTAGCGTTTTTGATGGGTTTTTGCACTTTTGCATTGCTTTCAATGGTGAAAAATACATTCACCAGTAAATTTCATTTTAACATTTTACTATCTTATCTGGCCATGTGGTGTGTGACACATCATCAGACACATCCATACAGTGCTGAAAAGACATGGGAACAATATATGGAAGACCCCTGAAAGCATCTCTGACTCCCAGGTCACTGCCCAAAGCCGTGGCCATCAGACGTGATCCTATATTACTGAGGTAAAAATACAGACATTTTTGGCAACGTGACAAATATTAAACCCCATTTAAAATGGGCAAGGCGCGTGGCAAGGGATGGGGAAGTGGACGTAATGGTGATGGTGCACCCAGAGGCCGAGGCCGTCGGCAAGATGAAACTGTGCCTACTAAAGAAGCACAACATCGCCATTGGATTCAATGGGGGGCAAAACCAAACACATACACAACACCTTCAAACGGGCCCAAAAGCTGCCAAAACACATCAAATTAGGGGCAGAGACCAGGAAAGTGGCATCAATTGACCCAGAGTACAAGTAATATAATTATTATTATTTATTCTTATAGTGCCATTTATTCCATGGCGCTTTACATGTGAAAAGAAGTCACCGACTGCTATAAGAGGAGAGAAGATCCTGCCCGTGAGGGCGCACAAACAATCGACAAGGGATGGGTGAGGAAACAGTAGGTGAGGGTAGAGCTGATCGTGCAGCGGTATGGTGGAGCGAAGGTTACTGAAAGTTGTACGCATGTCGGAAGAGGTGGATCTTCAGGTTCCTTTTGAAGGTTTCAACAGTAGGCGAGAGTCTGATATGTTGGGGTAGAGAGTTCAAGAGTAGGTGGGAAAATGCACGAGAGAAATCTTGTACAAGTGCTTGTGACAAGGGACGGTACATCTCACTGACGGCACACTGGGTTAATATTGTGGAAGCCGTGACCCAGTTGCACCCTGGGATGGAACATGTCTTCCCGACACATAGAATTGTGGTCTCTTGGTCAATCAAGCTTCAACACAATGTTCACAAGATCTCCTACACAATGAGCAAATTATTCATGATGATAGACGCCACTGTCTCCTTAGCTTGCTGATGGTACTTTTCTGTGGGAATGAGCTTGTCTCCAACCAGTTTGGAATATTTCTAGTGAATTATGGCACGCCATGGTTTGTTATTAGCACCTAGGACCAGAAGCGAAAACATCCACAATTTTCTTCTCAGAAATTTTATTTGGTAGACTGAGTGGCTGCCCAAACTTTAGTCTCTCAAAAAGGAGCTGAAGACACTGAGTGGCAGAAGGTGCAAGTTTCTCCAGCATGTTAGATATCAGAGAGGGCAGCATGGTGGCTCAGTGGTTTGCACTGCAGCCTTGCAGCGCTAGGGTCTTGGGTTGAAATCCAACTAAGGACAACATCTGCAAGGAGTTTGTATGTTCTCCCTGTGTTTGCATGGGTTTCACCCAGGCTTTCTGGTTTACTCTTCAGTAAAAAATGCAGCCACTGAGTGTCCAGGAATCTTCACACAGACTTTTCTTTAGCCAGGGCTGCTTCTTGACAGGGTTGGATGGGCCCACTAGAGAACAGGAGAATCCTCCAGTGGTCCCTGGCTTCTCCTTCAGGAGAGTTCATAGTGCAAACCTTGCAGCTGCTATTGGGCTAATGAGTGGAGGAGAAAGGTGGGCCTCAGAATCAAATCCTCTGGTGGGCCCAATGTTCTTCAGTCTTCACAGCCATATTTTTTAGCTTGGTGAAAGGACTGGCATAGAGGGAAACCGTATCTACTCCGGCTGTCATTTCTCCCAGGAAGTCCTCTCGTTCCATAAGCAACGGCAGCCCGTCCAAAATCAGCTCACACTTCTCGGTGGTGCTTCGACACACAAAGATCTTTCTTTACGCCTTGAATTTCATGACTACAGAGTTGGGCAATGGCCTGATCTACAATGCATTTTGAGAAATAACGTGTAAAAGCACGTCCAATCCACAGCAAAAATGGAGCCATAGAGTGCCCGGAAACCTTCACCTAGACTTTTCTTAGCCAGGGCTGCTTCTCAGCAGGGTTGGATGGGCCCACCAGAGAACCAGAGACTCCTCCAGTGGGGGCCCTGGCTTCTACTTCAGGAGAGTTTATAATGCAACCTTGCAGGTCGTGATGATGATAGAGGCCACCATCTCCTTAGCTTGCTGCTGGTATTTTTTTGTGGGAATGAGCTTGGCTCCAACCAGCCTGGAATATTTTCAGTGAATTCAGGCACGGCATGGTTTGGTATTGGCACCGAGTACCAGAAGAGAAGCCACCCACAATTTCCTTCTCAGGAATTTTATTTGGTAGTCTGAGTGGCTACCCAAGCATTAGTTTCTCACAAAGGAGCTCAAGACATTGAGTGGCAATAGATGAAAATTTCTCCAGCATGTTAGATATCAGAGGGAGAACAGAGAAGGCAGCACAGTGGCTCAGTCATTAGCACTGCAGCCTTTCAGTGCTGGGGTTCTGGTTCCAAATCCCAGCAAGGACAGCATCCTTAAAGGAGTTGTCTACTACTCTTACATTCCACGCGGCAACCCCGCCGAACAACTGTTATCGGTGCCGGCGGCGGCTGCTGCCGGCCGGAAGTGCTTACCTGAGGGGCTCCACCATCAAGTGGAAGTGGCCGCTGCGGTGTACTGCACATCCGCCTCCTATTCAATTGAATATAACAGCTGATCGGTGGGGGTGCCGCGTGCGGGACCCCGGCTGATCATACATTGATGCCCTATCTTACGGATAGGGCGTCAATGTAAAAGTATTGGCCAACTTCTTTAAGGAGTTTGTATGTTCTCCTCGTGTTTGCGTGGGTTTACCCCAGGTTCTACGGTTTGCTCCTCAGTAAAAAGGCAGACATACAGTGTCCGGGAACCCTCACACAGACTTTTCCTAGCCAGGGCTGCTTCTCAGCAGGGTTGGATGGGCCCACCAGAGAACCGGAGACTCCTCCGGTAGGCCCTGGCTTCTCCTTCAGGAGAGTTCATAATGCAAACCTTGCAGGTCGTGATGATGATAGAGGCCATCATCCCACTAGCTTGCTGATGGTACTTTTCTGTGGGAATAAGCTTGTCTCCAACCAGCTTGGAATATTTCCAGTGAATTAAGGCACTCCACGGTTTGGTATTGGCAACCAGTATCAGAGGAATTTTATTTGGTAGACTGAGTGGCTGCCCAAACTTTAGTTTCTCAAAAGGGAGCCGAAGACACTGAGTGGCAGTAGGTGCAAGTTTCTCCAGCATGACCTGTTTGTTAGATATCAGAGGGAGAACAGAATTTGGCATTGCCAAGGTACCAGAGTCTGTTTGTTTTTTTTACTAAAGATCCTGCTGTGTTTTTATATATATATTTTTTTTATGTCTCTTCAAATGTGTATTGGAGTGCGTCCTAATTTTTTTGCAGCCCTTGACATTGCTGGATATACGCAATAACAGTATAGGAGAGCCACTCTTTAATAATGGGTAGGACAATTCAAATAGATTCTATATTCTAGAATATTACCTGTCTTATCTGAAATTCATTTACGGATGAGGTATCACAGTTTGGAGAGCATATTACACCGACCGGTATTAGGTATTATTGCCTAATACTGCATGCTGCTTGTGCTGCCGAAAATTTTTTATTTTTTCCAGAAAAATCCATTTCAGTTTGGTTTTTGTATGTTTTATTTTCAGTCCGTAAAAGTGGCGTAATACTCTGACAACATTGCAATAGTTATCCTTGGCAGGAGAAGATAGAAGGAGGAAAAAGAGCAGAGAGCGCTGTGTAACACTGTGGAGAGGTGACGTGTATGTAATGAACTCACCCAAAAAGGTTGTGCTGGACAGACACAACACTGGCAGAAAATTTAGAAGAGGACTGGAGTTTCTCCTCCGGTATGCTGCTCATCCAATGTCGTTGTACTGTGCTTTTCCTGGCCCTGAAGCCACTCCACTTGGAGGCATACAAGGAGAGAAGAACTTGGGATGGCGCTTTCGTTTGAATGTGAAGATCAGACAGTCCATATATCAATATTAGATTTATTGGTTTTAAAAACAGATTTTACAGTCAAACCACATTTACCATAAAAAAATTTTAAAAACACAATGCGTTTCAACTTCCATGAGTCTTCATCAGGTGTAAAAGAAATAGTGACACATAGAAACTTTTATACCTTATACTTAATTAGTTGTGGGTGAAGTGTTCATAAATAACTTTTTACAGTCTTTTACAGTCTTCATCAGGTGTAAAAGAAATAGTGACATACACAAACTTTTATACCTTATACTTAATTAGTTGTGGGTGGAGTGTTCCACCCACAACTAATTAAGTATACAGTAAGGTATAAAAGTTTCTATATGTCACTCATAGAAGTTGAAATGCGATGTATTTTTAAAAGTTTTTTTATGGTAAATGTGGTTTGACAGCAAAATCTGTTTTTAAAACCAATAAATCTAATATGGATATATGAACTGTCTGAACTCTCACAACATTGTACACAGATATGCTATTGGTCAGCGACCAACTGTGGATAGGTTTGAACACACAACTGCCATACTGTAAATGAAGTATAATATCTGACACATTCCCATAAATTTCCGTATTATTACGGCAGTAATATGGGATCACGTCTGATGACCACGGTTTCAGTCAGTCAGTCACCTAATAGTATGGTATTTGTCAGCGACCAAAACACAGCTGGCTGACTTTAAATGGAGTATAATATTTGGCACGCTCCACAAAATGTCTGTATAATTACCGCAGTAACATGGGATCACGTGTGATCATGGAAAAGTTTCTCTGCTTCTACAATACAGTATTACAAATATAATCAAAAAATCTGGCTGCATTCTGCTGGTGTACTTTGTATTGCTTTTTAAGCAAATAATCAGTATAAGGAGCAAAAAGAAAATAGTCTGGTACTGTAGGGCTATGGATATTTGTAACAGCAGCAGCAGACAGAACATGCAATAGACCCTATTGTGCTGTATACACTGCCACAAACCTTACCTGCCTAACACGTGCTATCACCACTGAATACATGCAGTTGGATTAGTCCTCAGAAGGACTGTTAGATCAGATGGACATATATCTTGTTGTGGAATACCTATACGTAACTAATAAACCACCAATTCTGTCACTCACTCAGCAGCACCTCTCCCTACTCTGCCTGTTTACGGGGTACACTGTCACAAGTATAGGGTCACCAGGTCTGAAATAGACCTGATGACGCTATGCGGCCAGCCAATCACTGTGATGCCACAACCAACATAGCTACGGCATTACAGTGCGTGGCAAGCAATCCCTGCATTTTAATTGACTGTCTAAAGAGCGCCAAACATGCAGGGAGGGGAGCTAAAATACTCGAGGAGCGACTGACGCGCCCCCTGTGCTGTGGGGTACTCGGCAGCCAGGCCTCTGGTTGCTTGGAGGATATCACGGTAGCTGGTCCGGTCCGTGACCCAGGGCGGTCAGTAAAAAGGGGAAAATATTGGGGGATTTGGGAAAGTGTTCGTGACGGCACCTGTGGAATGCGGCTAAGGGGTGCCGCCACTGTGGAGCAGTCCTCTGGATCTGGTGTTACGGCAGCAGGGATGGTGTGGCTCTCCACAGGTAGAGCTAGCTCCAGGGCAGCGTGGGGTGTAATGGATGGTTGTGCTGGGCGTTGTGGTGCAGAGAGGGAATGGTGGCGCAGACGGAATAATTGGACAGAGGCGGTGCGGTGCAGTCTTCCGTGTCTTTACTCACAGTTCTTTAGTTCCTCAGGGTGCACTGTCAGATTGCAGCCTCCCGCGTCGCGCTGCATTCACCAGGCAGGGGCTCAGCTCTTCCTCAGGTAGATCAGGGGTACCGGGCAGAACCCCACTTTCACGTGTTCCTAGCTAGATCGACTTCACGCTGGGTCTTTCTCCCTCCTGCCCTGCGCTGCCCACTCTCAATCCCGCTCGGGTGCTCTGAAGTCCCTCCTGTACGTCGGATCCCGGACCTGCTTGACCCTCCTGGGGATTAGAATGCGGCTTACGATCCCTCTGTCTTCTGACAGATTCGGGGAGTACGGGTGCCGTCCTGCACTCGCCGTACCCCCTAGGATCCCTTCTTAGAACGGAGCCTACTCCCTGCTCCCCTCCTGGGCCTCCAGACTTGGCCCTACTTGTGGAGCAGAGCTCCTCCTGAGACTCTGCTCCCGGACTGTTCTTCTGAACTGTCCTGAGCTGTTCTTCTGAACTGCTCTCCTCTACTAATCTATCTGTCCTGCCACCCTAAGATGGCTTCCCTATATATACTCCTACCAAAGTGCTCCCTCTAACTACTTCCTCCACCCACACCCACTACTGGTTCCCCCTACCTTTGGTTCCCCCCACTCCAGCCAGGGTCAGGGCTCAGCAGAAACATACATTGCGTCTTGCCCCTCCAGCTGGCCTGGAGCAGTGTAGTGTTGGATGCAGGTGTTTTGGGTTCCGGGCAGCACTCCCTCCTTACCTGAGAGAAGGAGATACCACACCTCTGGGTGAGGTGCAGTACCCCTGTGGCGACTGAACCCTCAGGGGCGCCACACGCCGAGCATGTTGAGCAGTGAGATGTTCGGGCGAGCACCGAGCAGTGACGCGGACGCTCGCTCATCACTAGTCATTACATCGCATCTGCTGTGTGGCGCATCGGTTTACATTGTACAGACCAGAGCAGCGCCTGGTGAAAGGGAACAAGGTGAGTATGTCCTATAGTGAAAAATGACATGTTTTCCTGTTTCCACAAAAATGTTATTTTATCTAATTTTTTTTCATTTTCACACAGGTAATTGGAGAAGATGGAACCTATAATTTATTATGCAATTTCTCCTGAACGTGACAATATCCCATATGTCGTAAATAATTATTGATTAGGTACATGACAGGGCTTGGAAGGGATTGCAGATGTCATGTCACGTTTGCTCAGTTAGTGAGGTGCTAAAACAGTAGAAACCTCTCACAAGTGACTCCATTTTAGAAATTAAACTCATCAAGATATACATCTTGGCTTGTGGTGAGCATTTTTAATCCTTAGATGCTTCACTTAATTTTATAAGATTGGGCGATAACCATGAAAAATTAAAATTTTCCTACTAAAATGTTGCTTTAACCTCAAATTTTCCATATCACAAGAGGTAATAAGAGAAAGAAGACCCCACAATTTGTGATGCAATTTCTCCACAGTGATGCCCCTATAAATGGAAACTGGATACAATTTTTTCAGCTTGGTTGAGAAGGTGCTTTTAGAGTGCAATTTTGGCTGGAATAGATTGCTGATGCCATGCACATTAGCAGAGCCCCTGAGGTGGCAGAACAGTGAAACCAACCCCCTCACCATAAATTACATCATTTTGGAAACTATACCAATGAAGGAGTTAATGTAGGAGTGTAGTGAGTATTTTTAACCTACATGTACCTCACAGAATGTTATAACATTGAGCCGTGGTATTCAAAAAATAGAATTTTACAACTAAAATGTTAAACTACCTGTAAATATTTCATTCTCCTATGGCATAATGTGTAAAATAGATCCCACAATTTTTTTTTTAATTTTTCAATGCAGTGATAACCGATTTGGAAGTGGGGTTGTGTGTAGTCCAGGTCCAGCAAATGTTCAGCCATTTTCGCTTTTATACTTTTAATAATTTTCTTGATTTTCTGTTGTACATTTTGACAGTCATTAAGTAACAAACAAGTGTTCTCTTCTGTTAGATAGATACAGTTGAAACCAGAAGTTTACATACATTATATAAATAGACAGATATGCATGTTTTTCTCAATATCTGACATGAAATCAGAGTAAACCTTTCCAGTTTTAGGACAATTGGGATTACCATAATATTTAATATTTGCCAATTGACAGAATAATGAGTGAGAGAGAATGTTTTAAGGCATTTTTATTACTTACTGCAAAGTCAAAAGTTTACATACATGTCATTAGTATTTGGTACCATTGCCCTTAAACTGAATGACTTAGGTCAAATGTTTGGGATATCCTTCCACAAGCTTCTCGCAATAGTTGGTCAGAATTTGGCCCATTCGTTCTGACAAAACTGGTGTAACTGATCCAGGTTTGTAGTTCGCCTCGCTCGCACCTGCCTTTTCAGCTTTTCCCATCTATTTACAATAGGATCAATAGGATTGAGATCAGGGCTTTGTGATGGCCACTCCAAAACATTGACTTTGTTATCTTTAAGCCACTTTGTTACCATTTTGGCCGTATGCTTCGGGTCATTGTCCATTTGGAAGACCCATTTCTGCCCAAGCTTTTACTTCCTGGCTGATGTCGTGAGATGTTGTTTCAGTATTGCCACATAATCTTCTTATCTCATGATGCCATCTATTTCGTGAAGTGCACCAGTCCCTCCTGCAGCAAAACAACCCCACAACATAATGCTGCCAACCCCATATTTCACAGTTGGGATGGGGTTTTTAGGCTTCCAAGCTTCTCCCCTTTTCCTCCAAACGTAAAGATGGTCATGATGCCCAAAAAGTTGAATTTTAGTTTCATCAGACCACAGGACATGTCTCCAAAAATAAGGTCTTTGTTCCTGTGTGCATTTGCAAACATTAATCTGGCTTTTTTATGTTTCTTTTGGAGTAATGGCTTTTTCATTGCAGAGTGACCTTTCAGCCCATGTTGATACAGTATTCGTTTCACTGTGGATATTGACACAATCTTACCAGCTTCCGCCATCATCTTCACAAGGTCTTTTGCTTTTGTCCTTGGGTTTATATGCACATGTCGGACCAAAACAGGTTCATCTCTGGGACAGAGAACCCGTCTCCTTAATGAGCGGGATGATGTCACTCCAGGTATGGGAAAGACTTAGTGTAACACAGAGGGAAAAGGGAAAGGGAGCCCAGACACTAAGGAAAGGGGGAAATGGAGACCTCCTAGTCTGGTCTAGCATCACCCTGTCTCAACTACCGTCCCTATATTGCCTCCTCAGCAATCGCCGCACGCGTACCTTGCCCTACTTTCCCTGGCGTATGGCTACAGCTAGAGATGGGAGGAGATGAGCACTGGTCAACCTCCACTAAACACTATAGACAACAAGGGTAAACAAAACAGAGGGAAATAACTTAGCTTTAGATGACTCCAAACATGCACATGGCCTCAAGCTCCAGAGAGGACAAAGTACTGCTCCTGCTAAGCCTCACAAGTAGAAATGAATATAGCCGACAACTCCCTCTCAGACACACCAGGTATATATACACCCAGGCCAGAGAGCTAATTAGCAAGAGTGAGGTAGCCACTAGGACCTAAAGACAGCCTCTAATCTAAGAAGCTGTCTGAAATGCCAAACGTAGAGATCTCCTGCAACCAACTGCAGGGCGACTGTCTGTCACCTCTGACACACCCGTGACAGTACCCCCCCCCTGTACGAGTGGCCTCCGGACACTCAAAACCGGCTCAAGAGGTTCAACATACCTTTTGAGTAAGGACCTGTGGAACACATTGTGGACCTTAAGGGCTCGAAGAAGTTCAAGACGAAACGCTGCTGGGTTAATGACAGCGGTTATTTTATAGGGACCAATAAACCTAGGTCCCAGCTTCCAAGAGGGAACTTTCAATCTTATATTCCTAGTAGACAACCACACAAAGTCATTCACATTCAGGTCCAGACCTGGCAAGCGTTTTCTGTCAGCTATACGTTTATACCTGTCTCCCATGGTCTTTAAATGACACAGAACAGCCTGCCATACCGAGGAGAGCGACAAAGCAAACCGTTCCTCCTCAGGAACTCCTGAAGCTCCTCCCCCACTGAAGGTACCAAACTATGGGTGATAACCGCATGCACCGAAGAACGGTGACCTGCCAGTGGATTCTTGATGATGATTATTGATGGTAAATTCTGCCAGCGGTAAGTAGGATGCCCAATCCTCATGATTTTCGGAGACGAAACACCTGAGGCATGTCTCCAAGTTCTGATTGACACGCTCGGTCTGACCATTCGACTGAGGGTGGAAGGCATAGGAAAAAGACAGCTGCACCCCCAGTTGAGAACAGAATGCCTTCCAGAACTTGGAAACAAACTGGGTCCCCCGATCAGACACCACATCGTAGGGAACCCTGTGAAGCTTCACAATCTCATTTATGAACACCTGAGAAAGTGTCTTGGCATTGGAAGTGAAGGTAATGCGACGAAGTGAACCATTTTATTGAACCTATCTACTACCACCAAAACCACCGTTTTGCCTGCAGAAATGGGTAGGTCAGTAATAAAATCCATGAACAAGTGTATCCATGGCCTATTAGAGATAGGTAGCGGAAGAAGAGTACCAGATGGACGGGTATACGAAACCTTAGAACGCGCGCAAATACTACAAGCAGCTACATGTTCAATTACATCTCGATGAAACCCCGGCCACCAAAAACGACGAGAGAGGAGGTCCGGGGTTGCCTTACCACCTGGATGCCAAGCAAGCACAGAGTTATGATGTTCCTTGAGTACTTTGCGGCGCAGATCAGATGGTACAAATAACTTTCCTGAAGGGCAGGAGGCAAATCCTGACACCCCTTCTGAGAAAAAACGTCCTCAAAACCAGACAGAAAAGGAGGTAATATTTCCATAGAGACAGTAGCAATGGAAATATCTAGACAGTTCTCATGGCAGTAATCTCCCCATTCAATAATCTCTCCGGCTTGCCAATCCACCAACGGATTATGTTTAACAAGCCAAGGTATACCCAAGACAATCGGAGTGGGAAGATTGTCCAGAACATAGCAAGGAATGATTTCACAATGAATTGACCCCACCCTCAGTTTTACATTATGTACAATCTGTGTAAGTGCTTTCTGTGCAAGTGGCGAAGAGTCAATGGCAAAGATGGGAATAGGTTCAGCTAAAGCACAGCAAGCAAGACCATGAGTTTTCACAAACTCAGCATCAACCATGCTGACTCCGGCTCCACTGTCAACAAACACAGAAACTTTTTAGTTTTTTCTCTCTAGCACCACCTCTGCTGTCAGGACAAAGCGGAACTGCAGTTTGGCCACAAATGCACCCCTTGTTTATCCAACTCCAGACTACCAAGAGTTAATCCAGTCTCCTTTTGTTTAGGAATTGAAGGACAGGTCCTAACAAAATGTCCCTTTTTCCCACAAAAAAACATACACCTTTTTTCTTGCGAATCTCCGGGGAGATGTACGATGTAGAGAGACACCCTAACTGCATACGTTCCTCCACCACCCCCAGTACTGGTTCACCCTCAGACCGCTCCCCTTGCAGAGGTACACAACCCCGATAAGAAGGCCCTGGAGAAGGTGGTCGCACCCGTCTATCCCAAAGGCGTCTATCCAGACGTATGGCCAAAGACATGGCAGCCTCCAAGGACTAAGGGGTTTCATATCCAGCCAAGGCATCTTTCAACCTTTCAATAAGCCCCTCACAAAATTGACTTCTAAGGGCTGAGTCATTCCATTTGGAATTCGTTGCCCATCTACGGAATTCAGAACTGTACGTTTCCACTGACCGAATCTCCTGCTGAAGGCAATGTAGCCTAGACTCAGCCAAGGCGACTCAGTCAGGGTCATCATAGATGAGGGCCAGAGCTCAAAAAAACCCCTCCACAGACTGGAGACAAACTGAGTCCTGTGGTAACGAAAACGCCCATGACTGAGAATCGCCCTGCAATAGAGAGATCACAATACCAACCCATTGCTCCTCATTACCGGAGGAGAAGGGGCGAAGTTTGAAATACAATTTGCAGGCCTCCTTAAATACAAAAAACTTGTTCCTACCTCCTGAAAACCTGTCCGGGAGGGCAACCTTGGGTTCAGGCTGGACAGGCCTACCTGCAGAGACCCCCACATTGGCGACCTGTAACCACTGATGCTGCTGCTAAACCTCACAGCAGCGAAGTTCATTCACCTCCAGAGACAGACAGCGGAACTGCTCTGCGAGTTCTGCAAATGAACCCACACCAAAAGGAGAAAGGGAAAAAAAAGGTGGACGGCCAAAAACACACAAAGAAAAAAAAAATGTCAGTTTTCTTTTTTTTTTTTTTCTCGTTTTCAAAACGTGCTCGGCTGGCTATAATGTCACGCCAGGTGTGGGAAAGACTTAGTGTAATACAGAGGGAAACGGGAAAGGGAGCCTAGACACTAGGGAAAGGGGGAAATGGAGACCTCCTAGTCTGGTCTAGCGTCACCCTGTCTCAACTACATCCCTATATTGCCTCCTCAGCAATCGCCGCACGCATGCCTCGCCCTACTTTCCCTGGTGTATGGCTACGGCTAGGGATGGGAGGAGATGAGCACTAGTCAACCTCCACTAAACACTATAGACTACAAGGGTAGACAAAACAGGGGGAAATAACTTAGCTTTAGATGACTCCAAAAATGCACACGCCCTCAAGCTCCAGAGAGGACAAAGTACTGCTCCTGCTAAGCCTCACAAGTATAAAAGGAATATAGTCGGCAACTCCCTCACAGACATACCAGGTATATATACACCCAGGCCAGAGAGCTAATTAGCAAGAGGGAGGTATCTGCTAGGTCCTAAAGACAGCCTCTAATCTAAGAAGCTGTCTGAAATGCCAAACATAGAGATCTCCTGCAACCAACTGCAGGGCGACTGTCTTTCACCTCTGACACACCCATGACATATGATGGCTGGACATTCCCATCTTGTTTGTACTTGTGTATAATTATTTGTACAGATGAACGAGGAACCTTCAGGTAAATTTAAATTGTCCCTGTAGCATGTGTTCCTAGTAATGAGTTCATATTACTGATAGCATAAATTTATCCTGCAATGACTTAGTCCGGCCATTAGGGGTCAGCAAGACACAAGTACAGAAAAGCCCGGGGATCTGTGAAAAAGCCCGGGAATCTGAGATCCAGGAAGACCTCTAAGGGGACGAGACGTGTCTGATGTCCAGAGACGCTTGGAGCTTGCAGAGACTTGAACCGGATGGTGTGTCCAAGAAGAAACTGTGCCTTGTGAGTAATTGAGATATGTGACCGGTCACAAACTGTGCAGTTAGCTAGGGAAAGCTAGTTAGTAATCCCAGTAGTGCTGAGAACTTCCCGGTGTATATCACTGCTGATGGACTGATCAGGCTTGATCCAAAGATTGTGAAAGATCTGATATAACAAGACTCTGTGTACGTGGATACTACAAAGGAGCCCTGTTGTGAACTATACATTGAGACTGAGATCGATTCTGATTCCTGCCTGCACCGGGATGTGCTAGAGAACTTGGTGAGAAGGAGAAGCTGATTAAACCATGTGGCCGGAGATCAGGGTCTAATGAAAGGTTTAGTTTGTTAATTGCTTGTGTATATTAAGTTAGAGATTTCTCTTTGCTCTTGTAGGAAGAGAAACTGTACACTGTATAGACAACGCGTTGGCTAAACATAGAGTGTTTATTAAGGGGAAAAACAAGGGTACCTGGATCCCATTGTATTAGTGTGGGAGGGGGATGTAAGGTTATATTCCTGAGAGGACCACGTACCATGTCCGCGGTAACATCCTGGGTAGGCCCTGTACTGAATAAGGGTGGGAGAGGCATAGCCCAGGGGTAGTTTGGCTCATTCCTGCGAGATGGGCACTTGGGCTCTCTCGGGCTGCATAACATGTATTTTGTATTCGTGGCTGTTGTGGCCCATACTTTGTAGAAAAGTTCAACCCTGTTATTTGTTTGACAAGTGTCAAGAAAGTTGATTTGCCACTACACTGAGGTCGGAGTCATTCATAGCACCGCCGTATACACATTCGACTAGCGTTCCGGTCGTTACATCTTGACGTAGTCGGCAGGATACGGTGCTCGCTATGGATGGTGCCAGTAGCACAGAAGGTGCTGCCGCATCTACTGTAATAATCCAGCCCCCTTCTCCCATTGTGACCGGTAGAGACCGGTTAGTTGGTTGCTCCGCAACGGGAGCACTGCTTAACCACCTGGCCAAGTTTGATGGGTATAACTTGCTGTTCAGTGATTGGGTAGGCAGGTTGAAGAATGTCATTGCCTTGCACGGCGTCAGCCCCCAGCTACAACCGGAAGTCGCGCTGAATGCTCTGCAGGGGGATGCGTGCAAAGTTGTCTTGTTAAAACCCTAAGACAAACTAAAGACAGTCGACGATATCATCCGGATACTAGAGAAAGCCTTTGACTTTGTGGTGTGGGCAGGCTGATGTCGACAGCATTCTTCGGGATCAGTTCATCGAGGGGATACGAAGTGAAGCGCTAAGAAGCGAATTGTTGCTGAAGGCGCGGAGTACTCCTGGTGTCACCTATGCCGAAATACAGGAAGAGGCAGTAGCACGGACTTTGGAAGTGAGGCCTGCTTTGCAGTGGAGTAACCTGCAAGTGGCTAACACAAGAAAGCCGAGACCAGACCCTGTTCAAGCACAGCTGGCGGTTTTACAGAAAACCGCGGAAAGCCTGAAGGAACAGGTGCAACGGATGCAAGTTCGGGAGATGCCTCTGATATGCTCGGCCCTGACTAACCCCCCTATTCCCCTATATGGGCAACCACCCTATACCTCAGGGAGGACGCCGACTGCTCCTAGACCTGATGCAGACGGAGGTAGGGCAAGACGATCGGTTCAATGTTGGCGATGCCGAGATCTGGGGCATATGCAGCGGTACTGCCAGAAAAACCTGCCGGCTGAAATCTCGGCATCGGTAAAAGAGAGGCCCTCGCTGTAGTTGGGCATACGGCGAGGCAGGAACGAAAATTAACGCCCAACGTCTGTTCCGAAGATCTGATTGTGGAGAATCCCACGTTAGAGGTGCAGTTTGCAGGAAAGTAGGTGGCGTGCTTAGTGGATACTTGATCGGAGGTGACGACCATGCCGATAGAATTTTTCAAGACGCACTTCGAAGAGACCGTCAAAACGGAGTCGGGACATCTGCTAAGGCTGAAGGCCGCTAATAATGAAGAAATTCCAGTGGCAGGCATTGCATGGATGAAAGTACAGCTGTGCGGTCAGGAATTGGGAACCAAAGGAGTGGTGATCGTGAAGACACAGGCGAGGCCGAATCTTCCGGTGGTTCTGGGAATGAACATCCTGAGGGAGCTGGGCTCCCTTTTGTTTGAGTGTGATGGCCCAAGATATTGGAAATGAGCGACACCTCACAAAGCCACTCAGAGGGCCCTGCAACAGGTGGTCCGTTCGTGTGGCATTCAGAAGAGTTCGGCAGAAGGAAGAATGGTGGGAGCGGTGTATGTCCCATGCGGGTCTGCTGTTGTGATCACCCCGGGTCAAGAGAAGCTTGTGTTGATGCCGGTAGGGATGCACAGGAAGCTGAATGATGTGGAGGTGGTTCTGGAACCGGTGGGATGGTCAGGAGGTATGGACAGTCCGATGATAGCTCGAACGTTGGCTATTGTGCAAAATGGAAGTGTACCAGTGCGGTATCTTAATCTGCAGAATCATGAGGTGACTCTGGCAGTGGGTACGAAGCTGACTGAGGTATATGTGTGTGATGAAGGAGTCATCCCCAAAAGCCAGTTCACACTGAGGGCAGACCGCCGGACCGCCTGGACCCTGTCGATGAAGACGGCAGCTGAAGAATCCCCCACGCCCGCGTGGAATGGCAGAAAGATTATGGAGATCACGGGAGTGGATGAGTCCCAGTTGGCTCCCGAGCAGGCTCGCAGACTGGAGGCTGCACTGTGGGAATATCAGGCTGTTTTCTCCAGGGGAGATGAAGACTTTGGTTGCACAAAGGTTGTGGAGCACAAGATACCCACGGGAAACACTCCCCCAATTCGGGAGAGATATCGCCAGATCCCACCGAGGCTTTATCAGGAGGTCAAAGGAATGCTGGCGCAGATGCTGGATAATGGGGTGGTACGGCCAAGTCAAAGTCCTTGGGCTGCATCGGTCGTGTTGGTCTGGAAAAAGGATGGATCCATACGGTTTCGTGTTGATTACCGTAATCTGAATGTGCACACAGTGCGTCAATTCTACCCGTTGCCCCGGATCAAGGAATCCCTGTCTGCCCTGGGAAAGGCGAAGTACTTCTCCACTCTTGACCTGGCCATTGGCTACTGGCAGGTGCCCGTGGCAGCTCAAGATCAGCAGAAGACAGCATTCATCTTGCTGATGGGACTGTACGAATTTAATCGAATGCCCTTCGGACTGACTAATGCTCCAGGAACATTTCAGTGGTTAATGGAATACTGCTTGGGCGATTACAATTTTGAGTCCGTGTTGATCTATCTGGACAATCTGATTATATTTGAAGATTCGTTCGACGACCACCTGAAGAAGCTCGAGCAAGTGTTGCACCGACTGAGGGACAATGGACTTAAGATCAAGCCAAAGAAATGTCACTTGTTCCAGACGCAGATCGAGTATCTGGGACATGTAGTGTCGGCTGAGGGTGTGCGGCCAGCACTGAGGAAAATTGAGGCCATTCAGGAGTGGCCCCCATCCCAAGACCGTGAGAGAAGTACGGGCGTTTCTTGGTTTAGCCGGATACTACCATCGGTTTGTGAAAGACTTTGCTAAAGTGGCTGAACCACTGAATGAGTTGTTGAGAGAGACGTCGCAGGGGCCCAAGAATCAGCCAATTCGGTGGACGGACCGACAATAACAGGCATTCGATCGGATCCGGGCCGCTCTTGTGTAGGCACCTTTATTGGCGTATGCTCGCTTTGATCAACCGTTCACCCTGTACACTGACGGAAGTCTCTATGGTCTGGGAGCCGTGTTAGCTCAAGAACAAGATGGGAGTGAGTGAGTCATCGTGCATGCTAGCCGGTCTCTACGGGATACTGAGCGAAATCCGGACAATTACAGCTCGTTTAAGCTGGAGATGTTGGCCCTGGTGTGGGCCATGACGAGAAGTTTGCAGAGTACCTGGCTGGGTCGGAGATTCTAATGATGGTGGACAATAATCCGCTTTCACACTTGGAAAACGCTAAACTGGGAGCCCTGGAGCAGAGAGAGGTGGCGTGGATGTCCAAGTTTAATTACCGGATCCGGTTCCGTTAGGGTAAAGAAAACTCCAATGCCGACGCATTATCATGAGTGACCCGAGGCACACCCGAGCAGGTGGTGGATGAAGACCTCGAGGATACTGAGATCCCCGATTTGAGGCGATTGCCTGTGTTCGTGGACGTGGCACGCTCAAGTGGGGTGGCGACACGGGTCGCCACATTGCTGGGCAAGACTTGTCAAGAGTGGGCCGAGTTACAGGATGCAGACTCTGAACTGTCACGAGTAAAGAAATGGCTGAGTCAAAAGTCCTTGCCCGACGGGAGAGCAAGAGCCCGGCTGGGTACAGAAGGACAAAAGCTGCTAAGGCAGTGGGATCGATTGGCCATAGCGGAGGGGATACTGTATCGCTGGATCTACATAACGGCAGAGCTAGGTACCGTTGGCAGTTAGTAATCCCAGCTTCAGTGGCTCTGGACATTGCCCGGGAAGCTTATATGCGGGGTGCACACTTTGGGCCTGAGAAGACTTATCGTTGGCTGCACCGGTACGTGTACACACCTGGCTTGGAAGAAGTTGTGAAAGAGGTGTGTGGTAGGTGCCGGGCATGTGAGCTGAACAAGTCCCGGGAACAGAGGGCTCCTGTTCAGACAATTGTGACGTCTGCCCCGTTGGAAGTGGAAGTTGGAGGATGCACCAATACGACCTTGAATACAGTGCTGTCCATCTGTCTATATACATATCATGGTGCGATTGTGCCGTTACAGTGGGCACCTCGGGGACTTCGGTCCCCGATCCAGCTTATGCCCTTGAACCAAGAGAGTCGAGATTTGGCCTCGCCCTAGAACAATCAGCATTTTGCTGGGAGAAAAAGCAGAGACATCGACCCCCGGACCTGACTGTCCAGGGCCACATTCAGAAAGGGCTTTTCTCTGATGGAACAGCCCCTTTAAGCTTGTGTGAAACCGTCCACTTTATGTTTGGTTTATAGGCTTTATTTAATCAGGAGATGGTCTGATAATCATTTGCACCCACCACGTTGATGGTAAAACATGTTTTATTGGTTTTATGGAGTTACATTGAAATTATTGTATAAAACATCACTTGGAAGAAAATATGAAAGTAAAGCAAAGATTGCAGGATTTTAATACGTGAAATGTTCTGTCACTTACAAGACTTTATAAGAAGCCATTACATTTTTACAAAGCTTTATTATGGCAATGGAATCACTCCGGACACTATATTGTATGCGGTGAGATAAAGCCTGTAGGTTCCATCTATTGAGGCTTTAGTAAGCAGTTCTTCACCGCCTCCACGATGGCGTCTTTGTCAATGCCAAACAGCTTGAGCAGCTCAGCCGGTTTACCGCTGCGAGGGACGCCACTTACTGCCAATGACTTCACTGTAATGCCAGGCTCCCCAACAACAGCTGCCGCCACTGCCTCTCCAATGCCACCTAAACATTCAAGGAAATAGTCAGGCTTTTGTCCAGAATAAAGTAACATTTTACAATATAATGCACAAAAAAGGGGGTTAGGATATTTTTTTCCCCAAGAACAGCACAACTCCAGTCCATGGTATTGCAGGTCTACCCCATCCAAAAAAAGAAGATGGAGCTGAATACCAAATGCACCTAATGATCAAGAGCTCCATTATTTCTGGTAAATGAGAAGCCAATGCACAGTCTCAAAGAATCGATGAGGATTGGGAAGGGAGCGCTGGGGATAGCATTTTTGTGCACACTTTTGGAATTGGTTAAAACAAGCAACACATCAAACAAAGTCAGTGGTGCTAAAGGCTGGACTTTCCAACAAAGATCCGAGCCTAAAGGTGACCCTAAAAACAAAAGGCACTTGATTGCCAGAGTCAAGGTTGGGTTTTGGTAAAATATTTCCCCTTTCATACCTATAAATAAACAATGTAGCTCCATGCTGGGAGATGGTTAAATCTGGGGTATCCATAGTGTTGGTCTCAGACTGGGGTACTTGGGGAAACTTTCTAGGATCCGAGGTCCATTGACAGATTCCATTACATGAATGATTGTGCATGAGACAGCTATGACACTGAACTTCATGGACCAAGGTTGGGTACCAGAGTTGGGGCAAAACAATAAGAAGGACCTCGTCCATCTGACACATCAGTACTTATGACTGTTGAATGGGAGCCATGTCATGTCATGTTAAGCCTGGCCGGTTAATCAAAAGAAGAGCAATGGATGCAGAGAGGAAGGAGGTGGCTTTCAGGGATCCCGTCCAGCGGCCACAGATAGACTCGGTTCTAATAATTGTTTTGCACCAACTCTACAGTAGTACCCAATCTTGGTCCATGAAGTTCAGTGTCACTGCACCAACTCTAGTAGGTGCCTATTCAGAAACCCATGCCTTGGGCACCAGAGTATGAGTCTTGCCCCTGGCTAGCCTTGCCTTACTTTTTACTGATTAATATGAATGTTTCGCAGATTATTTTGTTCCTAAAGGCCACTGAGATCCGGTGGTGATAGAACTTTCACATCGCCATGCTTGCCAGCTCCTAAACTCCTGGAACCATTGGCAAATCTCCCATTATCTAAACATATGACCATACTTCTAATAGAAGACTTCCATGTCCTGTTCATCTATAAATGATCATCCCATTAACTAAAAATGACCATAAGATAAGTGATCATAATATATCCTGCCTGCCAATTGGGGGGAAAAAACGATGTACCAATTGAGGACGTAGAAAAGCCTCACCTTCATGGTAATGATCCTCCACGGTAATGATCCTTCCCTTGGTGACCTTGGCACTGTCCAGAATGGTTTGTCTATCCAGAGGTTTAATGCAGAAGGGGTCAATGACTCGGATATTGATTTTTTCTATAAGAATAAAGCAAACATTGGGATTTGAGGGTTAGGAGAAGTTGAATTACTCAACCATGGCTGGCAATATGTAACTCTCTGCAACACGCACGGCAAATGTTCTTCTGATATGGATACCTATGTGGCAGCATTGCCGATCCGGCACTGCTGGAGAAGATGCCCGCTCATCCTTAAATCTGGAGAGTAAGGGACTGGAGCACAGACGGTAGGGCATATGTATTCATGCCCCCTTGTCAGTTGTTACTTAATACTATAGTTATCAAGCTCAAGACAATTTTTTCTGACACTCATTAGCTTTTTGCTAAAAAAAAAAAAGGTTGACATGGTTTTAAGTTCTGCAGTTTATGCTTTTACATATTTACAGTATAATTCTATTTCTTCTTCACCTAAGATGTAGTGAAGAGCAATGTCACTTAGACTTGTTGCGAATCGATTACAAGACTCGATCCAGTGGCCATGTCAGTGATCTGTGGCCACTGAACGGGAGCCCTAAGAATGGCCTTCTACCTCCTGGGATCCATGGCTCCTCTCTTAATTAGACAGCCTGGTGCAACTGGCGTCGTACCAGACCAGCTGATCAAAAGAAGAGCTGCAAATGGCCAAAAGTTGGAGGCAGTTCTCAGGGCTCCTGTTCAATAGTCACAGAATACCGACGTGGCAGATGAATCGATTTGCACCATCTCCAGTATGAATACTACCGGGCATTGGTCAGCAACTACGCAGAAATAAAAGCGACAGCACATGAAGGTTTGCGGTGCGACAAAATGCTTTTTGCACGCAGTTTTAACGTTGCAGGAAAATTGCTTATGTGACCCCCACGATCAAAATATCGTGGCATATCCTATACCGCTATACGTATGCTGTCTTCTTCGCTCCTGGCCTCACACTACAGATATTACCGTTACCTTTCTTGAGCTGTTCTGCTGCAGCGAGCGCCTCGTGCAGAGTGACACCGGCCCCGATCACCGTCACCTGGTCATCTTTGTTCTGAAGTACGACCTAGGGACAAAAAACAAGAAATATAAGAAATAAACCTGCTTGTATTGTTTGAAATACCTCCGTCAGTAATGATGTTATCCTCTCTGTATCTAGATTACCTTTACTTAGAGCTTAAAGGGGTTGTTCATCTTTGAGGGCAATTTTTTTTTAATTTAAAATGCATGTAAAATGCAGTGAAAACAAGTCATCACCTATCCACTGGACAATTTGTTGATCGGTCACGGTCCAAGCACTTATGATAGAAAGGAGCACTTTTATTTCCCTTACGATGAAGCACCAGTGCACATGCTTGATCGCTGCTCCACTCATTCTCTATGGGGCAGTCGAGTGCTGCGTTCAGTCTTTTCCGAAATCTCCATAGATAATGAATGAAGCGGTGATCGGGAATCGGTCCTGGCGCTCCAGTCTAACAGGGATAAAAGTGCCCTGTAGGGGATATGAATTCCACTGTCTGCCGATCAGTGCTGGTCCCATCGTTCGGATGCCCACCAATCCTGCTAATAGGTGATAACTTGTTTTCTGCAGACAACTCCTTGAAGCCCTTGCTGGACCAGTGGCAACTCCATGCTCCTTTCATGTGGTCTTTTTTTAACAGGGATGCAGAGGTGACGTCATGTCTACAACATCACTGGTCTCAACAGTCTTGTGCTGTCTACCTCAGCATTGCCACTGGCCCAGCAGCAGTAGGAGGGATGTCACCT
Source organism: Phyllobates terribilis (assembly GCF_046119375.1). NCBI lineage: Eukaryota > Metazoa > Chordata > Amphibia > Anura > Dendrobatidae > Phyllobates > Phyllobates terribilis. The sequence continues at coordinate 315,911,165 of NW_027362768.1, forward strand.
CTGCAACCCTGTCAAGGACTGGAGCAATGGAGAGGTAGTGTGGATGGGCCAGGCTTTAGTACATACAATCGTGGCCGAAAGTGTTGGCACCCTTGACATTGTTCCAGAAAATGTTCCTCTAACCATCAACAGACTTCTTACACCTCTCAACTGGAATTTTGGACCACTCTCCATATTTGAAGGGTGCCTTCTCCCAACAGCAATTGTAAGATCTCTCCACAGGTGTTCAATGGGATTTAGATCCGGACTCATTGCTGCCACTTCAGAACTCTCCAGCTCTTGGTTTCCATCCATTTCTGGGGGCTTCTTGAAGAATGTTTGGGGTCATTGTCCTGCTAGAAGACCCATGACCTAGGAAGCAGACCCAGCTTTCTGACACTAGGCACTACATTGCGACCCAAAATCCTTTGTGAAAGGATTCATGAAATCTGAAGATTGCTACAGTCATGGCACCCAGTGCCAGAGGCAGCCAAACAACCCAAAGCATCTTTGAACCTCCACCATATTTGACTCTAGGTACTGTGTTCTTTTCTTTGTAGGCCTCATTCTGTTTTCGGTAAACAGTAGAATGATGTGCTTTACCATAAAGCTCTATCTTGGTCTCATCTGTCCACAAGATGCTTTCCCAGAAGGACTTTGTCTTACTCACGTACATTTTGGCAAACTGCAGTCTAGCTTTTTTATGTCCCTGTGTCAGCAGTGGGGTCCTCTTGGGTCTCCTGCCATAGCGTTTTATTTCATTCAGATGTTGACGGAGAGTTTGCGCTGACACTGATGCACCCTGAGCCTGCAGGACAGCTTCAATTTCTTAGGAACTTGATTGGGCTGCTTATCCACCATCCAGACTATCCTGCGTTGCAACCTTTCATCAATTTTTCTCTGCCGTCCACGTCCAAGGAGATTAGCTACAGTGCCATGGGTTGTAAACTTCTTGATTATGTTGCGCACCCTGGTCAAAGTAACATCAAGATCTCTGGAGATGGACTTGTAACCTTGAGTTTGCTGATATTTTTCAACAATTTTGGTTCTCAAGTCCTCAGACAGTTCACTTCTCCTCTTTCTGTTCTCTATGCTTAGTGTGGCACACACAGACACACAATGCAAAAGATTGAGTCAACTTCTTCCTTTTTATCTGGTCTGAAGTGTGATTTTCATGTTGCCCACACCTGTTACTTGCCGCAGCATTGAACGAGCATCACATAACTGAATCAAAGTTGTTTAACCACAATTTTGGAAAGATGGCAACAATTTTGTCTGGCCCATTCTTGAGGTTTTGTGAGAAATTATGTCCAATTTGCCGTTTTTTTGTGCTGTTCCAATACACACAAAGGAAATAAACGTGTATAACAACACAACTGTAATTGCAATAATTTTCTGGGAGAAATACTTCATTTTCTGGAACAATTTCAAGGATGCCAACACTTTCGGCCATGACTAAGTATTGCGTGACTTTTTTTTTTTTTTTTTTTTAGACCATTGGATCAATTATGACAACCCTTTAATTTGACCCCTAATTTTGGTTCCATTTGTAATGGCCTAGCTCTTCCTGTTTTGAACCGGTGCCAATGCTGCAGGTGTCCTCATCGTCCACCAATCCTCTCCTTTAAAAATGCTATGAAGGAAAGGATTTGGACATTGTGCGTTTGCCTTTAGCCAATATAAAGCCAAATCTGCCGTCTGTGCCGTCCCTCGGTCAGATCTACATTTCCAGTACGAGATGAGATCACCAGCACCCATGGACGTACCCTCTAACCTCAGAACGGCTATGCCTTGCCCATCCATGGTGTCTTCTTCCTCCACATACTGACCTTGGCTTCTCCGATTTTGAACTCCTCATTGTTGTTGTAAATGACGGCATTTTCCGGGCGACTTGTCCTGATGAAGCATATTCCCTGAGAAACGAGACAGAAGATAATACTTCAGCTTATGGGTAATACATGTTATTATGCCGTTTCGCCTTTATCACATTTAGAGATAGTCCTGATTAAAAATGAAATTTTTTTTATGTCTACAGCAACCATACAAAACAATGTGTCTCCATGGCAACAGACTACACATAAACCCTGTGCTACCTTATCCAATACTAATGCTCCTTTCTATTTGCCCCAATCTCTTTCTAACCTACAGAATGTAAGATATCAGTAATCATGGGATGGATGGAAGGGAGAATGAGGGCAGAACTACACAGGGTTTCCTTCTCCTCCTTAATAAGACTGCATAGGAGCTGCAAACACAAAACGATAGAACTTTTATTATGGCCATTTGCAAAGTTGCTTCATTTTCATTTTAAATGCATTGGCTGAAATGATGCACATAACGTAAGCATTGGTGAGGTCAGTGATGTTGGATGGAGGTCGGCCTCACAATCTTCATTCTGGTTCATCACAAAGATGTTGGATGGGACTGAGGTCCGGGCTCTGTGCAGCCACTCATGTTCTTCATTCAACCATGTATTTATGGACCTCGTGCACGGGGCACAGTCATGGGCAACAGAAAAGACCCTTCCCCAACCAGAGGAGGTCTGGACTCTGCAGTTATGAGGTCAGCACAGTGTTGGTGACTTTTCTGCCCTCTGCTCCTCAGCACTCGGCCCCCCGCTCTATAACGTTACAGGGTCTCCACTCCGTGGCTGAGTTGCTGCGGTTCCTTCCACTTCTCAGTAATGTCACTCGCATGTGATGGGTGAAGATTTAGAAGGGAAGAAATGTCATGAACGGTTTTTCCTATTACAGGACCGCGCTGGTATCAGTGATCTCTGCACCACCGGCCGTACTGTCACATGTTAGTAAAAGCAGACGGCAGGCAAGGGGACGGATGTTATACACCAGGGGGGCCGAGGGGCCGGATGTTTTACACCGGGGAAGGTGAGGGGTCAGATGTCTTACACCGGGGAAGGTGAGGGGCCGGATGTCATACACCGGGGAAGGTGAGGGGCCGGATGTCATACACCGGGGAAGGTGAGGGGCCGGATGTCATACACATCGGGGAAGGTGAGGGGCCGGATGTCATACACATCGGGGAAGGTGAGGGGCCGGATGTCATACACACCGGGGAAGGTGAGGGGCCGGATGTCATACACACCGGGGAAGGTGAGGGGCCGGATGTCATACACACCGGGGAAGGTGAGGGGCCGGATGTCATACACACCGGGGAAGTTGAGAGGCCGGATGTCATACACATCGGGGAAGGTGAGGGGCCGGATGTCATACACACCGGGGAAGGTGAGGGGCCGGATGTCATACACACCGGGGAAGGTGAGGGGCCGGATGTCATACACACCGGGGAAGGTGAGGGGCCGGATGTCATACACACCGGGGAAGTTGAGAGGCCGGATGTCATACACACCGGGGTAGGTGAGGGGTCGGATGTCATACACACCGGGGAAGGTGAGGGGCCGGATGTCATACACACCGGGGAAGGTGAGGGGCCGGATGTCATACACATCGGGGAAGGTGAGGGGCCGGATGTCATACACATCGGGGAAGGTGAGGGGCCGGATGTCATACACATCGGGGAAGGTGAGGGGCCAGATGTCATACACACCGTGGAAGGTGAGGGGCCGGATGTCATACACACCGGGGAAGGTGAGGGGCCGGATGTCATACACACCGGGGAAGGTGAGGGGCCGGATGTCATACACACCGGGGAAGTTGAGAGGCCGGATGTCATACACATCGGGGAAGGTGAGGGGCCGGATGTCATACACACCGGGGAAGGTGAGGGGCCGGATGTCATACACACCGGGGAAGGTGAGGGGCCGGATGTCATACACACCGGGGAAGGTGAGGGGCCGGATGTCATACACACCGGGGAAGTTGAGAGGCCGGATGTCATACACACCGGGGTAGGTGAGGGGTCGGATGTCATACACACCGGGGAAGGTGAGGGGCCGGATGTCATACACACCGGGGAAGGTGAGGGGCCGGATGTCATACACATCGGGGAAGGTGAGGGGCCGGATGTCATACACATCGGGGAAGGTGAGGGGCCGGATGTCATACACATCGGGGAAGGTGAGGGGCCAGATGTCATACACACCGTGGAAGGTGAGGGGCCGGATGTCATACACACCGGGGAAGGTGAGGGGCCGGATGTCATACACACCGGGGAAGGTGAGGGGCCGGATGTCATACACACCGGGGTAGGTGAGGGGTCGGATGTCATACACACCGGGGTAGGTGAGGGGCCGGATGTCATACACACCGGGGAAGGTGAGGGGCCGGATGTCATACACACCGGGGAAGGTGAGGGGCGGGATGTCATACACACCGGGGAAGGTGAGGGGCGGGATGTCATACACACCGGGGAAGGTGAGGGGCTGGATGTCATACACACCGGAGAAGGTGAGGGGCCGGATGTTATGCACCGGGGAAGGTGAGGGGCGGGATGTCATACACACAGGGGAAGGTGAGGGGCGGGATGTCATACACACCGGGGAAGGTGAGGGGCTGGATGTCATACACACCGGGGAAGGTGAGGGGCCGGATGTTATACACCGGGGAAGGTGAGGGGCGGGATGTCATACAAACCGGTGAAGGTGAGGGGCTGGATGTCATCGGGACATGGGACTGAATGAAAAACCTGAATTCAAAGATTATGAAGTTTGTACATACACTTTTGTCCATGTAGTGTATTTGATGTGCCATAAATATCTTAGATGTTAATACCCCTTTAGTGTGGCCCAGGGGACTGGTTCAATATGACAATTCAGGCAGAAAATGGTTGGGAACCTCTGCTTTAAAGATATTGACCTTACTTTTTTATTTGCAGCCAGCTCGACAGCTTTCTCAGTAGACACCGCATCACTTGGGTAAAACACTGTTGCAGAGGGAACAACACGGAACATGCTCAAGTCTTCCAGTCCCATCTGAGAAGCTCCGTCCTCACCTAGAACGTTCAAATAGGATCAAAAATCAATGCAAATATCTTGAAGGATAATCTACATATCTATATAAACCCAGAGGCGGTGACTTACAGACTGCTCGTTTGAAAGAAGATCTGTCACCAAGTCAGCAGTGACCAAGTTTTGCACTTATTTTTTTTTCCGTTGTTCCCATGATTGTTCCTTTTTTTATTTTTTATCTTTTAAAAAATAAAAAAGTGGGCCATACAATTTAAAAAATAGTGAGCGTTTTATTTGGCGCAAATTTTTATGGTCTTTAAAAGGGGTTGTTACTCACTGGATCCTCGGGGGGGGTCTTTAGACAGCTCTGCATAATTACCCTATGAGCTCTGCCCACTTAGTAAAAAACATAGAAAGTAGCACTAACTTTAAAGGCCAGTATCTCTGGAACGGTATGGTGGAGTTTAAAAAAAACAAAACAGAATATTCAGGGGAGCAGCAATTCTAAAATAAGGCATAAAACTGACCACTTTTGACCTGGTGACTGGCCCCCTTTAAATGGTTTCTGAACATTCAGAAAGCTTGATCTCATTTGATGAATAGACAATCTTCACATCACTATATTTATAAATTATGGTATCTTCCCCAGCCATTAGGTACCTAACTTCTGTTTAACTTATTTTCCAGTACGTGTAGTCACATGTAATCCGTCTGTAGCGGCAGATTACAGAACGCAGGGCAGGTCTTTGTCTCTCTGCTTCCCTCCTGTTGTCTGTCAGACTGTATTCAGGCATAAGAGAGAGGAGGGTTTTCATTTCGGGGCAGTCAAGTCACTTGTCAATGAAAAGTATAATGCATGCTGAGAAGTTAGGGGGGGGGAAGTTCCAGTACCTATAGTGCTGGCAGAATTCTGATTAAGGGAAGTGGATGACGTATTACAGAGCATAAGAATAGGACATATTGGACTGGTATGTACACCAATGGCAGTTTTAACTTATTGTGGGGGGGGGTGACGTAAGGGCATCAAGACCATGCTTTTTCGCTGCACTGCCATAAGTCAAACCAGTGCACGCTTCTTGTGTTACACTGTGGGTTAACACCTTATATATGGCATGCAGGTCTACCTGGAGACACCAGTCTTCTCATATTTGGTGGAGTGAAGAAAAGAAAGAGAAGAAAACTAAAAAAAAAAAAAGAAAAATAGGATTTACAAAGGAGGAATAAAAGAAATGAATGAAAGAGGTAAAGTACAAGGAGTATCCCTATAATATCATGCCGTATAAGGGAATATTTATGGCATATCATCGACGTCATGGCACAAGCAAGGGCATTTGAAAAAATTGCCAGGACCCATTTATTCGGGACATAAGCAGAAATCCTGAGATGTAACCCCCGAATGTTCTTCTGACGTATCTCACGGACATGTCAGCAAATGTCAGGAAAGAATATCCCCTGTAGGTAGGGCAATCGTGAGCAAGATATGGCTAAATATTACTACACGAGACTTCTCATATCTGTGAAATAGTGGGAAGCTCGGAATTTCTCATACCCAACTGCACAAGGGCTTTCAACATTTCCTGGCAGGAAGACAGAAGTTACAGAGAGAAGTGATGAAAAGAGGCAGATGGAGGAGAAGAGGAAGAATGAAGAAGCAGGAGATGTGGGTACAGATGGAGAAAAATAGGAAAAGTTAAAGCCTAACCGTTTAATTTTTATTTCATAAATCAATAGTACTCATGAAAATAAGCAACTTTATAATATATCTTATCACAGAAATCTTCTTCTTTCTCCTCCTGGACTGATCTTTCACTTTCAATTCATGGATAAAATCTGTACTCAGCGAAGACGGATATTCCCATTAATGAGATGACAGTTGGTGCTTATTAGATTCTATGGAGGAGGAGCTAGTGACAGATAAACATTCTGCTGAAAGTTCTCCATAGAACCTTATGAGCACCAACTGTCATCTCTTATTTCAGTAATAGGAAAATCTGGCTTCACTGAAGACACAATTTTACCCGTAAATTAAGGATTTTGAGAATGAAAGATCAGTCCAGTAGGAGAAAGAAACAGATTACTCTGATAAGTTTTTTTATTTCAATGTGTATTATTGATTTATGCAAAAAAAAATTGAATCATGGTTACCTATTAAAAGAAGAAATACATAGAAGAAATGGCAGAAAAACGGTGCAGATAAAAAGATACTAACGGGATAAAGAAAGGTGAGAACAAATAAAAGAAGATTCATTATGAAGTTTTAGATATTCATTTGTCATACAGCCTCTATTAATAAATTGTCCTATTTGGGCTTTAAAGGGGTATTTCTATCTCCAAGATCCTATCCCAATATGTAGTGGATGTAATAATTGTAGCGTCAGCGTCTCTGCCTCCTGCCGGACAGAGACGCCGATCCCCTCACCGCCATGGTCCCGGTCCGGCGTCCTCCAGCTCCCCTCCTGCGTCTGCCCGGGGTGCGAGCACCACACACAGTTCCCCGGGCACTGTACTTAGGGCGCGCGCGCTCCCTCCTTCTTGACGGGGCTGCATGCCGTCCTAAAGGGTCCCCGGCCAATGGCTGGAGGACTGCCCTCATATGAGGCACCTCCTCCAAACTGGAGGTGCCTGTGCAAGATTGTTGTTTGTGTACTAACACTCTTCTCAGTCCTCAGGTTTCAGTGCCCACTAGCCTGCCTATCAGCCGTGCCTGCCTGCCTATCAGCCGTGCCCGCCACCTTGTCTATCAGCCGAGCTCGCCTGCCTGTCCATCAGCCGTGCCTGCCAGCCTGTCTATCAGCCGTACCCGCCTGCCTGCCTATCTACCCGCATCACTTGCCTGGCTACCAGCCGTGCCCGCCAGCCTGTCTATCAGCCGTGCCCGCCTGCCTATCTACTGTGCCCGCCTGCTTGTCTACCCGCATCACTTGCCTGTCTACCAGCCGTGCCCGCCAGCCTGTCTATCACCCGTACCCGCCTGCCTGCCTATCTACCGTGCCTGCCTGTCTACCAGCCATGCTCATCTGCTGGGCCTGTCGGCCTCGGCCATCAGTCCCGTGGGAGTCGCCTGCTCTCACATAAGGTCGGTCCCAGAGTGGCACCTGGTTCACCTTCCTGGTCCCTCCTTGGTTCACGGAGTCGACTAAGCTGCAGTGTGGCCAGGGTCGGTCCAGGTAGGCACTTAGTTACGCCCCTCTGGTCCCTCCTTGTATCACAACACAGAGGTTCCACCACCCGGATCCGTAGCAGTAATAATAATATTAGCAAATACCTCCAATTAGAAATGTAGTATAGTTCTTCTGATTAGGTATGTCACTTACTCCATGTGCAGGGCAGTGCAATAGCTTAGGTATCCATGGTTACAACCACTCATATGACAGTTAACTTGCTAGTGGCCATAACCATGGATACATAAGTCACTGCAATACCCTGCACATGACGAAAGGGACATAGCGAATCAAAAGAACTATACCACATTTCTAATTGGAGGTATTTGCTAATATTATTATTATTACACTTACTTCATATTGGTATAGGATTTCGGAGATAGGTATACCTCCTTAAAGACCAAATGTTTATTTATTTATTTTTTATTTTGCTTTTTCTTTTTTTTCCATTCTAAGAACCATATTTTTTTTATTTTTTTGGCAATCTAGCTCCGTGAGGTCTTGTTTTTTTCACAATCAGTTGTATTTTACACTGGGGGTACACACAACTTATATTGTAACTTTTATTAACTCTCTCTAGGGAAAAATGAGTAGAAAACAGCAATTCTGCCATTACATAATGCATTCATTGTGCTGCGTATATGACATGCTATACCAAACTTTTATACTTTTCGGCTTTTTCCTATTTTTTTGTAAAAAGAATCTTTTGGTTTTCATGTCACCATTTTTTGACAGCTACCACTTTTTTATTTTTTCATCAACAAAATTATATGAGGGCTTATTTTTTTGTAGTGTGAATTGAAGTTTTATTAGAACATTTTGGGGTACATATGACTTTTTGATTGTTTTTTTTATTGCATTTTTAGGAAAGGGGGGTGAACAAATACCATCAGGTCTGCCACTGTTTTTAGGTTTGTTTTTTTTGGGTCTTCACCGTGCAATATAAATAAATGTGTTAACTTTATTCTGTGGGTCAATGTGTTTCTGTCGATACCACTTTTATATAATTTTCTTTATGTTGTACTAATTTTGCACAATGAAAACATTTATAAAATGTATATAGGATTTTTTTGCTTTTTTTATTCTGTTTTTTGAGAGGTGAGACAAGAAAAAAAAACGCTAATTCCAACATTGTATTTTACTTATTTATTTTTTACAGCATTCACTGCACAAGTTTAATAATATGGTAATTAAACAAGTTGAGTTGTTACGGACATTGATACCAATGACGAGCAATTTTTTTTCTTTTTAGATTTTAATATTACAAAGCACTTTTTTAATCGGAAAAGCATTTTTTTTAGTTTATTTATTATAAAACATTTTATTATTATAGCTTTTATTTTTTATTTCAGTCCCGCAAGGGGACTTGAGCTGTAATGAGTTTGATTGCTCATATAATAAACTGTAATACTTGTGTATTGAAGTGTAATGCAGGAATAGGACTACGTAATACATCCTTGCTCCTGCCGCTGATCTTGCCCCGTGAGATCAGCCAGCCAAAATTATACGTCACAGGGCGGGAATTGTCACCCAGTTGCAACGTACATATTTGGCATTCGGCACTGTTCTGTGCCGCTGTTCTTCTGAATCCGACAATGTTTTCCTTTTGTTCCAGTGACTCCATTCCCGAGATATAGCTCCATCTTCCTTGTATATAAATCTAGTCTTATTAGCCAAGGGGGCATGATCCTAATTAACACTCCCATGGAGAAGAGTTGATGACCACACCCACTTGAAGAACAAGAGTAGATTTATACACAGGGAAGAGGAAGCCATATCTCAGGATCAGAGAGGCGCAGGAACAAAAGAAAAACAATGCCAGATTCAGGAGAACAACTGTCAGGTCCTCATAAGGAAGTATTAGAAGACTTACTCTTGAATTCTGTTTGCGAACAAGATATGGTGTAAACTCATGAGAATATTGTGAGTTGGTAAATTGCATACATACAATTTACCTTATATAATGCCATGGTATGTTCCTTTTAGATTTATTAAACCTAGAGCAAAGGAAGAGTGGAGCAACTGCCTGCAGCAAACAATCAGATTCAAGAATCTTAATTTCTGATTGATTGATAAAAAAAACAGTTAAACACTTTTCGTTTGCACTGACTTATACATATCCCAAAAACTGAAATACAAACATGTTCTGTTTGTGAATGAGATAGGGTGTAAATGCATGAGAATATTGTGAGTTGGGGAATTGCATACATAAATTTCCCTTATATAATGCCATGGTATGTTCCTTTTAGATTTATCAAAACTAGAGCAAAGGAAGAGTGGAGCAATTGCCCACAACAAGCAATCAGACTCAAGACTCTTATTCTCCAATTGGTTGCTAAAAAAAATAAATTACACTTTTCCTTTGCACTGACTTATACAAACCCGTTTTGTTTATGAATGAGATATGGTGTAAACACATGAGAATATTGTGAATTGGGAAATTGCATGTATATAATTTCTCTTATATAATGCCATACTATGTTCCCTTTAGTTTTATCAAAACTAGAGCAAAGGAAGAGTGGAGCAATTCCCTGCAGCAAACAACGGGATTCAAGATTCTTATTTTCTTATTGTTGGCTAAAAACAATCATTTACATTTTTCCTTTGCACTGACTCATACAAACCACAAAGAGTGATATACAAACCCGTTCTGTTTGTGAATGAGATAGGGTGTAAACACATGAGAATACTGTGAATTGGGGAATTACATATATGTAATTTTCCTTATATAATGCCATAGTATGTTCTTTTTAGATTTATCAAAACTAGAGCAAAGGAAGAGTGGAGTATTTGCTTGCAGCAAACAATCAGATTCAAAATTCTTATTTTCTTATTGGTTGCTAAAAAAATTAGTTACAATTTTCCTTTGCATTCACTTATACAAATCCGTTCTGTTTGTGAATGAGACAGGGTGTAAACTCATGAGAATATTGTGAATTGGGGAATTACATGTATGCAATTTTCCTTATATAATGCTATGGTATGTTCCTTTTAGATTTATCAAAATTAGAGCAAAGGAAGAGTGGAGCAATTGCTCGCAGTAAACAATCATATTCAAGTTTTTTATTTTCTGCTAAAGAAATCAGTCACACTTTTATTTTGCACTGATTTATACAAACCCCAAAAAGTGAAATAAACCAAGGAAAAAAAAACACTCACCTATGGAAACCCCACAGTGTGAGCCACAAAGATTGATGTTACTCTCTGAGATGGCTGCCATTCTGATATGGTCAAAGGCCCTGGTAAAGAATGTGGCAAAGGCACTGGCAAAGGCAACAGTACGGTCTCTAGTGGTGCAGCCGACGGCCACACTCACCTGCACAGAACAAGACATAGATGAAGATCACCGACCAGAAATATTTAGTAATTGTAATGGTTAATTAAGTGTAAGTGGCGAATAAAAGGAATCAGCATTTTCGTGGTGGAACTTACCATGTTTTGTTCAGCGATGTAACATTCCACGTAGCGGTCAGGGTGCTCCTTTTTGAAGATGTCGGCAAAGGTGGAGTTCTTAGTGTCACCATCCATGGCAACGACTCTATTATTGGCATGACCAAGTTTAGCTAACGCCAGACCATATGCTTTACGGGTTGCAATCTGGAAGAAAAATGGATGATCATTACAAATTCTTATTCAAGCATTTCCTGGGTGAATGGCAATTCTGGCGTTTTGATTTTTTTTTTCTTTATAGCAATTAATGAACAGTTTAAATAGTTTAGTATTTGGATAAATCAGGGGGGGGAAAGGGGAGTGATTCAAACTTTTACATTTTAATTATTTTTTTTATATATATTTTTTTATTATTATTTTTATTTTATTTTTTAGACCCCTTATGTGGTATGTGCACACAGCGGGTTTTTTTTCTATTATCAGGTGGGTTTGGACCGGAACTGCTTCGAAATCCGCCTGAAAAAGCGCCTACTAAACTCTCAAAATTAATTTCTATGTCAAAACAACTTGCTGTTCATATGTTCAGTCTTTTGAGCTTTTTTTTTTTATCTTAGGCACCCAAAGATGCCAAGCGGCTGATCATTGACGGCCGCACAAACTGGCTAGCAGAGCTAAATCCTAAGGGCATGTGCACACAATGTCTTTTTCAGGAGGTTTCCATCTGGAGACCGCCTGAAAAAGCGTAAAAAAAAATAAAAAATGAACATATACGCTGCAATGTCAAAACAACTTGCTGTGCCTATGCTCCATCTTTTTTTTTACTGCTTCAGTCTTCGAAAGCCGTGAAACGGCTAAAAGTGACCGGTCCATTCTTCTGATTGCTTCCAATTGGAGGCTGCCACTACGTTATGTATTGAATTAAAATATCGGGATTCTGTATGCTCCAGTGTTTGTCGAAAATTTCCCCAAAGTTTAAAAAAAACCTTTAAGCAATGTAAGTATTAATTAATTGCTTAATGTCATTAAATTGACTGCCCCTTTTACAGCTAGACACCGGTGCCCACCTAGTATAGTGGGTATAGGGGCTTTCCACCCACCTTTTCTCCCAATTTGAAATTAGGAGGAGAAAGCATCTTAATATTCTTGATGCAGACAGAAGGGGCGTCTTCCACCGGAAGCGCGGGGCTCAACTTTTTCTTGCTTTGAATCTTGCTCTCGATCTCCTTAATCGATTTTTCGGCCAAGTCTTTTGGAAGTGGCTTTCCATGCCAGTTTTCCTGATCTTCAATACCTTCAAGAGAGGAGACAAACCAGGGTGAGATGAGGTCCTGCTTCTGGTCATCCAGCTTTCAAGCCATTTCTCTTGATTGTAGCACATGGCAAACATTGGTGTCTATTGATTTCAATAGACAAAAATATGCAAAAAATTGTAGACAACCATTTAAGGAGCCTTGAAAATTAGCCAAGCCAATCTACATACAACTATTATGGGGTACCTGGAGATCTGTCTTTGGTTGGCTAAATGAGATGCTTCTATCTCCTCCTCAAAACTCTCATCACGGGTAAAATCCATCTTCAGTCATTTTCCCTTCACGGAGATAGAAGATGACAGTTGGTGCTCATAAAGTTCTATGGAGAGGGGATGAGCTAGAAGCAGACACAGACATTCTGCTGCAAGTTCTGCAGAAAAGTCTGTTACAATTCAGTAACTGTCATTTTAAGTGAACTTGCAGCAGAATGTCTGTGTCAGCCTCTAGCTTCTCCCTCTCCATCGAACTTTAAAAGCACCAACTGTCATCTCCTATCTAAGTAATGGGAAAATCTGCCTTTACTGAATACTAATTTTTACCCTTGAATTGAGAACGAAAGATCAGTCCTAGAGGAGTAAGAAGCTGATTTCTCAGATAAGATATATTACAAAGTTGCTTATATACATGTGTACTATTGATTTATGAAACAAAAATCAAAACAATAGTTCCACTTTATGGACATGAGTGGTATATGGAGTACTGCCTGCAATGCCCCATGGGAAAAAAGTAAGCAAATAGGACAAATACAGAAATACCTGGAACATCTACCCTTTGCAGCCACTGTCTGCCCGATCTAATAAAGATCAAAATCATTTAAAAAGTGACCTTTTTTATTACTGTTTACCTACTTATACTTTTGCTTTCATGTCTAGGGTTCATTATATAGTATATTTTTAGATTATTGCATATAATATACATTACATATCTGATCCATCAAATGAGAACCTAATTGATCTCTGCAACCTTGGCAAGTATTCGATACATAGAGATAAAAATATAAGCTGTTTGCTAAATTTCACAATATTGCTTATTCACGCTAGGTGAGGTCTCTCCAGCATGATATGTACCGTACCTGTAATCCCTTTGCCTTTAAATGTTTTGGCGATGATAGCGGTTGGTTGATTCTTCACAGGAGTGAACGCCTTGCACAGCTCCTCTACGCTGTGACCGTCCACAACAACTGTGTGCCACCTAAAATACATAATAAATGAGCGTACCTAGTGGTCAGTACAGGTCTCGAGTCTGCAGTGATGTCTTTTGATACTGTTGCTCTAATATACTTCCCAACTGTCCCAGAGATCGGTGCTGTGTCCCAACTTTAACTGCATCTGTGTCTTCAGGATACATACAGTTATATGAAAAAGTTTGGGCACCCCTATTAATCTTAAGCTTAATGTTTTATAAAAATTGGTGTTTTTGCAACAGCTATTTCAGTTTGATATATGTAATAACTGTTGGGCACAGTAATGTTTCTGCCTTGAAATGAGGTTATTGTACTAACAGAAAATGTGCAATCTGCATTCAAACAAAATTTGTCAGGTGCATAAGTATGGGCACCCTTATCATTTTTTTGTTTTAAATACTCCTACCTACTTTTTACTGACTTACTAAAGCACTTTTTTTGGTTTTGTAACCTCATTGAGCTTTGAACTTCATAGCCAGGTGTATGCAATCATTAGAAAAGCTACTTAAAGTGGCCACTTGCAAGTTGTTCTCCTGTTTGAATCTCCTCTGAAGAGTGGCATCATGGGCTCCTCAAAACAACTGTGAAATGATCTGAAAACAAATATTATTCAACATAGTTGTTCAGGGGAAGGATACAAAAAGCTGTCTCAGAGATTTAACCTGTCAGTTTCCACTGTGAGGAACATAGTAAGGAAGTGGAAGAACACAGGGACAGTTCTTGTTAAGGCCAGAAGTGTCAGGCCAAGAAAAACAGCAGAAAGGCAGAGAAGAAGAATGGTGAGATCAGTCAAGGACAATCCTCAGACCACCTCCAGAGAGCTGCAGCATCAACTTGCTGCAGATGGTGTCACTGTGCATCGGTCAGCTATACAACGCACTTTGCACAAGGAGAAGCTTTATGGGAGAGTGATGCGAAAGAAGCCGTTTCTGCAAGCACGCCACAAACAGAGTCGGCTGAGGTATGCAAAAGCACATTTGGAGAAGCCAATTTCTTTTTGGAAGAAGGTCCTGTGGACTGATGAAACCAAGATTGAGTTGTTTGGTCATACAAAAAGGCGTTATGCATGGTGGTAAAAAAACACAGCATTCCAAGAAAAACACTTGCTACCCACAGTAAAATTTGGTGGAGGTTCCATCATGCTTTGGGGCTGTGTGGCCAATGCCGGCACCGGGAATCTTGTTAAAGTTGAGGGACGCATGGATTCCACTCAGTATCAGCAGATTCTTGACAATAATGTTCAAGAATCAGTGATAAAGTTGAAGTTACGCAGGGGATGGATCTTTCAGCAAGACAATGATCCAAAACACCGCTCCAAATCTACTCAGGCATTCATGCAGAGGAACAATTACAATGTTCTGGAATGGCCATCCCAGTCCCCAGACCTGAATATCATTGAACATCTGTGGGATCATTTGAAGAGGCTGTCCATGCTCGGCGACCATCAAACTTAACTGAACTGGAATTGTTTTGTAAAGAGGAATGGTCAAAAATACCTTCATCCAGGATCCAGGAACTCATTAAAAGCTACAGGAAGCGACTAGAGGCTGTTATTTTTGCAAAAGGAGGATCTACTAAATATTAATGTCACTTTTCTGGTGAGGTGCCCATACTTATGCACCTGTCAAATTTTGTTTGAATGCAGATTGCACATTTTCTGTTAGTACAATGAACCTCATTTCAAGGCAGAAACATTACTGTGTCCAACAGTTATTACATATATCAAACTGAAATAGCTGTTGCAAAAACACCAATTTTTATAAAACATTAAGCTTAAGATTAATAGGGGTGCCCAAACTTTTTCATATAACTGTATACAGCTGAATATAACGGTGGAGCAGAGAGCCAGCAGATCCCTGCTCCACCGTATTGTCCAGGTGGAGCCTGAAGGTCCCGCATGGAACGTCAGATCACATGACCTGAAGGCCGGACGTGCAGAGACCGGATCAGTAAGGCAGGAACCGGGATTGTGTGGCAACATTGGACTATGTGGGCGCAGTATACTGGTATGGGGGAATGTACTGTAGAGGGCGTGTAAGCGGCACCGTACTGTGTGGGAACACTAATGGGCTTGACTAGTAACTATATTTTGGTGTGGGCGCATACATAGGACTGCGCGAGGTTAGGGAAGTGACTCAGTGTAAAGTTGTAAAGTAGAAATTTCTGCAGTGCACTACATAGTATGTGACCCTCTTTCCTGTCTCTCAAAGTTGGGAGCGATTGCGCTAACGCTCCTGCAATCTAGAAGGACCAGGTCAGGTCCCCGAGTGTCGGCATCAGCCATGGATTCCAAGAAGAAAGCAGAAGTGGTTTATAACAACTTCTGTCTTCTCTTTTCCCATTTACATAATGGTCACTGAGAGCTAAAAAGTGAATACAAGCATCGGCAAACCCAATACCTGTATTGTACTCAATGGTCACGTAATCACCAGTTCTCTGCCAGACCTAGTGATCGCCGGTTGTCTGCCAGGCATAGTCATAGTTATCTGCAGGGCATAGCGATCGCCAGTTGTCTACAAGGCACAGGGATTGCCGGTTGTCGGCCAGGTACAGGGATCGCCGGTTGTATGCCAGGCACAGGGCTCGCCGGTTGTCGGCCAGGTACAGGGATCATCGGTTGTATCCGGGCATAGCAATCACTGGTTGTCGACCAGGTACAGGGATCGCCGTTTGTATGCCGGGCATAGCAATCACTGGTTGTCTGCCCTGCACAGGGATCACCGGTTGTCTGCCGTGGACAGGGATCGCCGATTGTCAACCAAGCATAGTCATAGCTAGCTATCTGCGGGGCACAGGGATCGCCGGTAGTCTGCCGTGAACAGGGATCGCCGGTTGTCTGCCAGGCACAGGGATCACCGGTTGTCTGCCAAGCATAGTCATAGCTAGTTATCTGCGAGGCACAGGGATCGCCGGTTGTCTGCGGGGCACAGGGATCGCCGGTTGTCTGCAGGGCACAGGGATCGCTGGTTGTCTGCGGGGCACAGGGATCACTGGATGTCTGCGGGGTACAGGGATCGCCGGTTGTCTGCGGAGCACAGGGATCGCCGGTTGTCTGCCGGGCACAGGGATGGCCGGTTGTCTGCCAAGCATAGTCATAGCTAGTTATCTGCGGGGCACAGGGATCGCTGGTTGTCTGTCGGGCACAGGGATCGCGGTTGTCTGCCGGGCATAGTCATAGCTAGTTATCTGCGGGGCACAGGGATCGCCGGTTGTCTGCGGGGCACAGGGATCGCCAGTTGTCTGCAGGGCACAAGGATCACCGGTTGTCTGTGGGGCACAGGGATCCCCGGTTGTCTGCCGGGCACAGGGATCGCCGGTTGTCTGCCGGGCACAGGGATCGCCGGTTGTCTGCCGGGCATAGTGAGCTGAGGGACTAAGCTCACACAGTGTCAGAGCGCTCACTCATCTCCTTCTCCTGTCAGCAGTGAGCAGCCGACAGGACAGAGGGATCCCGCACACTAACACTGTGTGTGCTCTTGGCTCCTACAATGTCAGTGTGGTGTGATGTGCTGGGAGTTGTAGTTTCACAACAGACTACAGCACAACGGTATGTACAAGTGATGTGATATTACTGTCTAGTGAAAAGCAAATTGGTATACAGATGTAGCAAACTCAACGGCTGCGATGCACGACAGTGAATGAGACCGACAGCGATGTACAAATAGCGCAGAGCGCTGGCCATCGTGATGGCGGCTGCTGCATCTACGTATGTTTTGAATATCACTTACCCAAAGGCCTCGCAGCGTTTCTGATAGATCTCCACTTTGTGCTGCAGAGGAGCGGGTTCGCTCTGTCCCAGGCGGTTGACATCTATGATGGCAGTAAGATTATCCAGCTTGTACAAACCAGCAAAATTCATTGCTTCCCAAACCGAACCCTCTGAGGTCTCTCCATCCCCGAGCAGGCAGTACGTCCGGTTACTGGAAGAAAAAAAAAACTGCAATTTATTAATATAAAATAAAAAAAAAATAAATAAATAAAATTGCAAAGTGACTTCTATACATTACAATGATAAAGGGATTTTCTGGTTTCAGAAAATCTGTTCCTTGATGCAGCTCCACCGGGTCCAGCGCTGAAGCTCCTATGCTGCTGCTCCGGTGTCTGTTATTGTCTGCAGCACTAATGTCATGTCGTCAGTGAGCTCACAGATAGGCTGCAGGGCTGTCCAAGCGACATCAGCCCTGCAGACAATTAGCAGAGACTCAGCATCGGACCCGGGGAGGGGGAGAAAAGCTCAGATTTTTTTTCTTAACAACCCAAAACAAAAAAATGCCCTTAGCTATGAGGTTTCCTCCAAGAGTCCAGTCTTAGGAAAAGGGTGCCCTAGATAATTGGCTCCAATACCCTAAAAAAATACTCAGCCCACTGTGGCTTAACAGTAAGACCACCTAAGGTCGGGTTCACAAATTCGTACCCAGTATCTCATGGATAATGCACGGATCGCACTACCCGATGTGACCTATGGGTCTACGGACTGAATAGTGCAAAGGACCAAAGAAAATTTCTTTGCATAACTATTGGCAATCCGCGCTGCAGCCATACCCGACAGATCCTGTCGACACGATGCAGCAAAGGAATGTCAATGTTAGCGCAATTCTCTGTAGTTCCTGTAGGTTGAACTAAAGTTTATGAGATATTTGAATCCAGCAGGTTTTATTCTGGATCAGTGTCATTATGTAACATCTCATAAAAATCTAAGGCAATTATGAAAGGGCTCCGTGGATAATTCAGCCTCCGAACAAACCTCCGCAGCTTCAACAGCTTGCACGTCTGCCGCCGAGTTCAAGTAAGGTAAGAAAGAGGCGGGAATGCTCCTGAACAGTGCAAGCCGAGGACAATGTGCAGCTCAAATAGACACTCCTCAGCAAACAGACTCAGGGTTTATACCCAGCTTATCAAGGAACCTGCAGCCAAAGCCACTGTGGAGTCACAGTCCTTAAAGGAACCTTTCATCTTACTCTTTATCTTAGTGCACCTATAAAAACCTAGCTAAAACGGAGACGGTGGGTGCACCTGCACCATGCCAAACAGAAATGGGAGCACATGAGCACCATCACGCTCCTCACTCACTGTGAGGACTCATGTACAAGTTCCTTCAAGCTGTTCAGATCAATTAATTTTCTAAGAAATCTGAGGAGATGGAAGTAACCCACATAGGTAAGAAGTGCCCAATGGGCTCACATAATAAATTATGTTTTTTGGGGCCCACTCTATAACCCAGAGCTCTTCCACCCATGGACCTTGTAGTACCGTGGACCTTCCATCTAGTGCATTGGCAGAACAACGGTGTACTGCCAGTTGGTGCATGGAGCCACTCAATAGTTTCGAGATGGACCGGTGGACCGTGTCCCTCCATGTTCTACACAATGTTTTACCATCAACCGATGCATGGAGCTACTCTAAACTTTCAAGAGAGACCATGGACAGTGTCTCTCCATGTACTACATGGACTGCACAATAGTGTGCCGTCAACCAGTGCATGGAACCACTCTACAGTTCCAAGAGAGACCATGAACCGGTGGACCATCCAAGTATTACATGGATTGAAGAATTGTGCAATGTCAACTGATGCATGGAGCCACTCTACAGTTCCGAGAGAGACAGTGTCCTACTCTAACTTTTCGAAAGAGACCGTGGACCATGTCCCTCCAAGCATTACATGTACTGCACAATTGTGTACAGTCAATCGGTGCATGGAGCCACTCTACAGTTCCGAGAGAGACTGTGGACCATGTGGTATTCTAAGTCTCTGAGAGAGACCGTGGACCATGTGCTACTCTACGTCTCCGAGACAAACTGCGGACTGGTAGACCATGTCCCTCCAAGTATTACATGGACTGCACAATTGTGTACTATCCATCAGTGAATGGAGCCACTCTACAGTTCAGAGAGAGTCGATGGACCAGTGGACTGTGTTCCTCCATGTACTACATGAACTGCACAATTGTGCGCCGCCAACAGATGCACGGAACAACTCCAAGGTTCCCAGATAGACGGCCTTTATACAGAAAGAGCTGATCACTGCACTTAAAAAAAAAAATGAGCCCATGCTGAAAAATTTCAGCAACGGTAGAGTTACCTGGCCTTATCAAAGTATTTTGCAGTGTAGGCCATTCCAGCCGCAGCCCCCAGTCCTTGTCCCAACGATCCTGTGGCCACATCTGTGAATTCTTGTCTCTACAACACAAAACATTAGAAGATCGGAACTCTTTAAACCCACAGACAAACTACATGAGACTGATACGGACATCTGATCTGCTAAAAATGTCCATAGTGGTAAGGAGATGCAGAAACACAAAACAATATGGACGTTAGGATAATCGTAAATACGCACCGGGACCGGATGACCTTCAAGGACAGAGTCAAGTTTCCTCAAGTTCAACAATTCAGACTCTGGCAGAAAACCGGCCTCGGCCCAGGCTGCGTACAGGATTGGAGCTGAGTGACCCTGAAAGGAGAAAAATATTCAGTAAATGCAATGTTCCCACAGCGACTTAATCTTATTGGGAAGACACAACATCATCTAAGGCATCTTCATAGAGAACATGTCCGATAGATGAGGAGGCTCCATAGACATGTTGTATGATTGTCGATACATTCCCACACTATCTAGTAACAGAACCTCATAAACATTGCAAAAATGACAACAGAATAGTAGGAGAAACAATAAACTAGCAAGTAAAAACGGACTGGAGTGCTGAAACCTCAGGCTCTGTTTACACAGAGGTTTTAGGGAAGCTTTTTTGGGAGGTTTTTTTTCTTCCTGTAAAAGGTTTTTAAAAATTGCCTGGTGGAAAAGAAAAAGTGCAGGTCACTTCTTAGAAGCGGGTCATAGAAACCTCTTCAAATAGCCACTGTCCGATCAGAAGGCTGCAAAGAATGCTGCAGGGAAAAAAACTGTTCCAAAACTCTCGAACAAAAACACCCCAATGAAAGAGTTTCCTAAAGAGGTTTCTGCTTGAAAAACTTTTTTTTTTTTTTTCTTTTTTTAACTTTTCTTTAAAACATAAGGCCCGATTCATCAAAGCTTTTACGCAAGTATTCTGGCATAAAAAGCTTAGAAAAGATGCAATATTTTGCCGCAACTCAAGGCTACGTTAAAATTTTCATAACATTTTTGTCCAGCCCCGACAAAGTAGGTGTAGCTTGGTCGGAACGGGGGCGTTGAGACCGCCGCTCATCAAATTCATGACTAGTTGCTGCATTCGCTACGCCACAAATCTTACTCCAGTTCTTGACTAGAGTAAGATAAGTGGCAAAGTGCTGTGTGCACCACTTCTCCGGCAGTCCTGATTCGTGATGAGGCATGAGCTTGTTCATAAATGGGGAATGTCTGACTCCAAAAAAAACCCGCATCAAGACCGGTGTGAACAATGCCGATCTTGATGTATCGGGGTCTTACTGTCTAAACCACCTAACATGGATGTGCTGATTTCCCTGACATCTGCCATTTAGGCCGGACATGCACATGACCAATCCATTCATTCTCTATGGGCCCACAAGAGATAGTCTATTATATTGCTTGGCTATCTCCAGCAGTCCTATACAGGATAAATGGAACGGTGGAGCACATGTTCGGCTCCTTACAGATGGGACACTGTAGAGTCGCGTGTTTGGGATCAGTGCGGGAACTAGCAGACCCCCTTCATAATCAACAAGTGATAACCTCTCCCATGGATAGGTGACAACTTCTAAAGATGGGACCCCCCGCTATCAACAAGTTATGACCTCTCCTATGGATAGGTGACAACTTCTAAAGATGGGACCCCCCGCTATCAACAAGTTATGACCTCTCCTATGGATAGGTGACAACTTCTAAAGATGGGACCCCCCGCTATCAACAAGTTATGACCTCTCCTATGGATAGGTGACAACTTCTAAAGATGGGACCCCCCGCTATCAACAAGTTATGACCTCTCCTATGGATAGGTGACAACTTCTAAAGATGGGACCCCCCGCTATCAACAAGTTATGACCTCTCCTATGGATAGGTGACAACTTCTAAAGATGGGACCCCCCGCTATCAACAAGTTATGACCTCTCCTATGGATAGGTGACAACTTCTAAAGATGGCGGTAACCCCTTTAAAATTAGGGCACAGAGTATTCCGTACCTTAGACATCACAAAGCGATCATTGTTGGGGTTCTTGGGATCCTGAGGCTTATACTTCATAGTATGGAAAAACAACACTGACATGATTTCGGCAGCGCTGCAGCATGATGTCGGATGTCTAGGAAGGAAAACAGAAGCACGGGCAATAGTTACAGTGAGATCGCCTGCAATACTCACATCATCAAAAATTAGAAAAAGAGCATATAACTGCCCTGCATGCAATATCCCTGACTTTTGATGACAATCTTCTTTGCGGCGGATGTTTCTTTCAGATTTTTCAGTCACATTTTTAACTTGTAGTTCCACCTTTCACCACTTCCCATGCTCTATAGTTTCCATAGATATCAATGCAACAGCGCCCCCAGCACTACTACTCTATACAATGAGTTATTATATTTATGTGAATGGGGGTGAGCTGAAACACTACACATAACCTGAAAACAAGCGAAGGACTGTTCTTTGCAACAAAGCAGGTATGTTTTTTTAAAAGGGTTCCCACCAAGACATTGGTGGCCTATATATAGGATAGGTCATCAATATTAGATCATGGAGAAACTACACCCGGCACCCCCTGTTTGCAGTTACGGCGTCCAAAAGATGAAAAGAGTGTAGGGACGTCGAACAGCACAGCGTCATAAATAGATAGTCTAGTGGCCATTGTCGAGATTATACTCCATTCAGACCAGTCTTTGCAGTGCCCCATTTTCAAAACCGGTGGGGGTCCAAGCATTGGGGGCTCGAAGCAATCACTGAGTTATTTTCACCTATTCTGTAGACAGGTGATAACTTTTCAAACTTAATAAACACTTTTCAAACTTAGTACAAACTTTTCAAACTTAGTAGAGTCACTTAAATAAAGCAGCGATTGTAACAAAATGCATTTATTGGGGAATTGTCACTCATGCAATTACCTATTCTATTTGTGCAGGTATGGCAAGATATAAATATAGACTTTTGAAACCAACTTTTTAATTGCACCAGTGCATCTTTGTGCATCAGTGTAAAAAGTTTGCAAACTTTGCAAATAGTTTATATACTTTAAAATAATTCATTACCGTGAATGATGGAGCTGCACTTATCGATGGACTTAATGGATAGACCGTCAATATCTAACCACTTTAAGATGTCAAATATCCCATAGAAATTCATCAGACGCCCCCTACAGATAACCACCGTCTCTCTAGTGTGGCTCATGCAGCACATAGGGCCCGTCGGGAATATTAGGTGCTTACTGCTATAAATCCCATGCAGGTTAGGACAGACACACTGATTACTCATCCTGGCAGTGCACAATGACTGTCGGCTCCAAGAGTTGCACACGTCTTACTTTATACATGTGTTAGGATCAGACAAAAGACAAATGTTTCAACATGCGAGATTAATATTTCCAACCCTGCAAACTGCACTTATACTTAGCCGGAATCTAGATGTACGTCCTCTTCATGGCCTGAAATAAGGAGCAAGTAAAACATGAGAAAATAGGACAAGAAACACGTGTCTAGACCAGACATAGCAGTAAGGCATCGGGCACACTGCTCGGCTATATGGAGGCTCAGTACTAGGCACTCCGGCACACTGCTCGGCTCTATGGAGGCTCAGTACTAGGCACTCCGGCACACTGCTCGGCTATATGGAGGCTCAATACTGGGCACTCCGGCACACTGCTCGGCTCTATAGAGGCTTAGTACTAGGCACTCCGGCACACTGCTCGGCTCTATAGAGGCTTAGTACTAGGCACTCCGGCACACTGCTCGGCTCTATGGAGGCTCAGTACTAGGCACACTGCTCGGCTCTATGGAGGCTCAATACTGGGCACTCCGGCACACTGCTCGGCTCTATGGAGGCTCAGTACTAGGCACTCTGGCACACTGCTCGGCTCTGTGGAGGCTCAGTGCTAGGCACTCCAGCACACTGCTCGGCTCTACGGAGGCTCAGTGCTAGGCACTCCAGCACACTGCTCGGCTCTATGGAGGCTCAGTACTAGGCACTCCAGCACACTGCTCGGCTCTGTGGAGGCTCAGTGCTAGGAACTCCGGCACACTGCTCGGCTCTATGGAGGCTCAGTACTAGGCACTCCGGCACACTGCTCGGCACTCCAGCACACTGCTCGGCTCTATGGAGGCTCAGTGCTAGGCACTCCAGCACACTGCTCGGCTCTATGGAGGCTCAGTGCTAGGAACTCCGGCACACTGCTCGGCTCTATGGAGGCTCAGTACTAGGCACTCCAGCACACTGCTCGGCTCTGCGGAGGCTCAGTGCTAGGAACTCCGGCACACTGCTCGGCTCTATGGAGGCTCAGTACTAGGCACTCCGGCACACTGCTCGGCTCTGTGGAGGCTCAGTGCTAGGCACTCCGGCACACTGCTCGGCTCTGTGGAGGCTCAGTACTAGGCACTCCGGCACACTGCTCGGCTCTATGGAGGCTCAGTGCTAGGCACTCCAGCACACTGCTCGGCTCTATGGAGGCTCAGTACTAGGCACTCCAGCACACTGCTCGGCTCTGTGGAGGCTCAGTGCTAGGCACTCCGGCACACTGCTCGGCTCTATGGAGGCTCAGTACTAGGCACTCCGGCACACTGCTCGGCTCTATGGAGGCTCAGTACTAGGCACACTGCTCGGCTCTATGGAGGCTCAGCACTAGGCACTCCGGCACAGTGCTCGGCTCTATGGAGGCTCAGTACTAGGCACTCCGGCACACTGCTCGGCTCTGTGGAGGCTCAGTACTAGGCACTCCGGCACACTGCTCGGCTCTGTGGAGGCTCAGTGCTAGGCACTCCGGCACACTGCTCGGCTCTATGGAGGCTCAGTACTAGGCACTCCGGCACACTGCTCGGCTCTGTGGAGGCTCAGTACTAGGCACTCCGGCACACTGCTCGGCTCTATGGAGGCTCAGTACTAGGCACTCCGGCACACTGCTCGACTCTATGGAGGCTCAGTACTAGGCACACTGCTCGGCTCTATGGAGGCTCAGTACTAGGCACTCTGGCACAGTGCTCGGCTTTATGGAGGCTCAGTACTAGGCACTCCGGCACACTGCTCGGCTCTATGGAGGCTCAGTACTAGGCACTCCAGCACACTGCTCGGCTCTGTGGAGGCTCAGTACTAGGCACTCCAGCACACGGCTCGGCTCTATGGAGGCTCAGTACTAGGCACTCCTGCACAGTGCTCGGCTCTGTGGAGGCTCAGTACTAGGCACTCCGGCACACTGCTCGGCTCTATGGAGGCTCAGTACTAGGCACACTGCTCGGCTCTATGGAGGCTCAGTGCTAGGCACTCCGGCACACTGCTCGGCTCTGTGGAGGCTCAGTACTAGGCACTCCAGCACACTGCTCGGCTCTGTGGAGGCTCAGTACTAGGCACTCCAGCACACTGCTCGGCTCTGTGGAGGCTCAGTACTAGGCACTCCTGCACAGTGCTCGGCTCTGTGGAGGCTCAGTACTAGGCACTCCGGCACACTGCTCGGCTCTATGGAGGCTCAGTACTAGGCACACTGCTCGGCTCTATGGAGGCTCAGTGCTAGGCACTCCGGCACACTGCTCGTCTCTGTGGAGGCTCAGTACTAGGCACTCCGGCACACTGCTCGGCTCTGTGGAGGCTCAGTACTAGGCACTCCGGCACACTGCTTGGCTCTATGGAGGCTCAGTGCTAGGCACTCCGGCACACTGCTTGGCTCTATGGAGGCTCAGTACTAGGCACTCTGTGTCGATGACATCACCTAACGCCATGACAGATATATCCTCCTGGCATCCAGGACTTATCTCCGTTGTATGCCAGTTTGTGCCATTTTTTAAGTTAAATCTTTTATTTTTTTTTAATTTTCCCTCAACATCTAAAGGTTTTAAACAGACTCATCCACTGTTTTACCAAATGTCACAATTTATGGGCACCAGTCCCTGTCTGGACTGGAGTAAAGTTTCTGGCAGAATTTTAAATTTGGTGAATTTTGTAACTTTTTGAAGAATTTTTGATTTTTAGTGCTAAAAATTTACAAAAAAATCTGGAAAATAAAGAGCATTTTTCATTCTTGCAACAAATGCATGAACCGTTTTAAAAAAAATTGGCGCAAAAAAAAAAAAAGACAGCGAATATCACAAAACGAAAAAAATAAAATCATCGCTTGTGAGGAATCAGGGCCCATTAGATGTGTCAACCGCTGGCGTCCAGACGATTTATTTTCTATCGTTCTATGTTACAAAAGCAACACAGGATAAATGAGAAATGTATGATTGCTGGAGGTCCGGCAGCTAAGACCCCCACTGATCCTCAGAACAGGGGTCAAAAATCCCCCTGAGTGACTGAAGAATTAATGAGCATGTGCGACCACTGATCTGTTTATCATATTGGGAGTGGTGGTCGCACATGCTCAGTAATGCTCCATGAACACAGGAGACTTTTTTAGGTCCCCCGTTATAGGGATCAGAAGGGGTCTCCCAGCAATCATATATTTATCATTTATGCCGTGGATCAGAGATATAAGTTGTTTATGGGGCAACCCCCTTTAATTCTGTAATATCCTTCTTGTTGTGACATTTAAGTAACAGGAATATTAAATAACAGCCACTTTCACCATCCGTGTAATATCTCCTCATCAATTGTGATTGCATGATGTGTGTTCCTCATCTTCAGTCCTTACACAAGAGCTGTGTGTCCTAACAGGACAATGTAGTCATATTGTGCATTAAATGAGATTGCACCAAGAATTCCACTGGTATTAGACCTGTGTATTCTGACCGGCTCAGCTGGTTTTGGACAAGACCAGTAAAGGCGGTTTTAAGGCCTGAGTGCCCCCGAGGAATGACAGACGCCAACTCATCACTAACTAAAGCAACATCAGGAAAAATCCTCCAGCTTCATATATAACAAGATTTAAAAGGGTATTCTCATCTTGTAAGGTGATGGCGTGTCACTGATCTCTGGGGGGGACAACCCACATCGATCTGCAGACCTTACAAAGTCAAAATCAAGGGGTCAGTTCATGACATTTCTTCCTCCTAAATCTTCCCCCATCACCTGTGAGTGATATTATTGAGAAGTGGAAGGAACCACAGCAACCCAGCCACGAAGTGGAGACACCGTAACGTTACAGAGCGAGTGCTGAGTAGCAGAGAGTCATCAATACTCTGCTGCTGGCTCTACAACTGCTGACTCCAGACCTCCTCTGGTATTAACATCAGCACAAACACTGCGCCCCCACCGGGAGATTCATGGCCGAGCAGCTGCAGGCAGCCATAGATCACCAAGCACAATGCCGAGCATCAGATGGAGTGGTGTAAGGCTGCCAACACTGGACTGTGGAGGAGACGTGTTCTGTGCAGTGATGGATCACAGGCCTCTATCTGGTGTCTGATGGACGGGTCTGGGTTTGGTAAATGCCAGGAGAACGTTACCCCCTGACTGCATTGTGCCCGCTGTACAGTTTAATAGACGAGGGATAATGCTATGGGCTTGTTTCTCAAAGGTCGGCCTCAGCTCCTTAGCTATAATGAACTGAAATCTTAATTCTTCACCACAACCCATTGTGGACAATTGTAGCCTGCACCTTTGTGGGAACAGTTTGGGAAAGACCCTTTTCCGCTCTCCATAACTGTGTTCAGGGCACAAGATCCATAAAGTCATGGTTTGAGGAGTTTAGTGGAAGAACATGACCGTTCGCACACAACCCCGAATTTAAACCCATCCTAATCCTAATTTGGGATGAACCAAATTGGAGATTGTGAGCCTGACCAACTCCAACATTGGTGTTTGACATCACAAATGCTCTTCTGGATGAAGGGACAAAAATTCACACAGATACCTCCAAAATCTTATAGAAAGTCTTCCCAGAAGAGCAGAAGCTGATATATCTGCAAAGGATTCAACTCCATATTAATATCTATGGATTTAGAACGGGAGGTCAGAAAAGCTCCTATGGGGAATGTGGAAGGGGCACAATACTATGGTCGACACGTGTATCTCATATCTATCCATCTATCTACCTATTATCTATCTAGCCCTCATCTATCTATCTATCTATTATCTATCTATCCCTCATCTATCTATTATCTATCTATCCCTCATCTATCTATCCCTCATCTATCTATCTATTATCTATCTATCTACCTATTATCTATCTATCTATCCATCTATCTACCTATTATCTATCTATCTATCCATCTATCTACCTATTATCTATCTAGCCCTCATCTATCTATCTATCTATCTATTATCTATCTATCCTTCATCTCTATCTATCTATTATCTATCTATCTATCTATCTATTATCTATCTATCTATCTATCTATCCCTCATCTATCTATCTATCTACCTATTATCTAGCTATCACTCATCTATCTATCTATTTATCTCAGCGAGTATAACATAGAATTACACTGTATATTATTTTGCACTAACCACAGCGGCTTAATCACTTTCACAACAATTATTTCCTAGGTTCTGGTTATTTCATCACTTCTTCTGTTTTTGTGCTTCTTTCAAAACTTCACATGAACTTTCTTCATTTTTGTCAGAGAATTTTCCGACACTATGGAGAAGCCTGCAGGAATTACCACATAGACACAATGAGTGTGACATCTGAGGGAGCTTATACTTTATATACAAATCTCCAGTATACAGAGCACATACATACTTTTTTTATCACTACGATATAAATGTCTGCATGTTGTACATTGCAGGCAGTTCAATATTGGGTCACTGTTATGGGGGTCCGGTCCCTATACTGTTCCGGGGGGTCTCAGTTGTCTCTCTTACTGTGGTCCTCTACAATTACTATGTCGGCTTTAGTGTTCCCATTCATTAATAATTCTGGAGCTGTTAGATCTCTGCATTGTTCCGATCCTCTGTTATTCCTCCTAAAAATGGATGCCTAAACTGACAACTGGGTGTTATTCAAATGGGTGGGTCTATACATTGTAAGCTCTCACTGGACAATGTCACTGTGTGCAGGGACTCACCCCAACTGTTAACACCTAATTGTCAATTTATTCATATTTCCAAGAGGAATAACAGAGGAACGGCACAATCCAGAAACCCGAGAAAAGATGCAGCAGTTTCGCTTCATATATATGACTAATTCAAATATTTAGTAAGACAAAGATTTCCAGAGAGGTGATGGGTCCTTATGAATAAGGGGACTCTGATGGTTTTATTAATGAGGGAAACCCATTTAGAAGGGTAAATGCTGCTGTCAATCTCTGACAGCATGATCCCAGTAGTGCACCATTTTCTGAAGCCCGTCGGACCCCCATATTATAATCATGGGGTGCAGATGGATTGCCATGGCAATTAATTGCTTGCTGAAGGCCCCCAGCATTGCTGTCTTGGTACTCCTGTGAAGCCCAGCCACAAGCTTGGCTTCATAAGAGATCATCATTTTCACTATATACTGCATTACAGTAACATAAACGAAAAAAAATAATATATATATATATTATATATATACTGTATATATTATATAATTATTTTTTATTATTATTAATTTTTAACTTTTTATATAACTATATAAAAGTTTGTGTCACCCCCTCCCCCTTTTCCTAGTTTTATGAATATTGTAAAAACTAGATCCGAAAAAACAATGGCGAAACTAAAAAAAAAAAAATCATCATTTCACTGCACTTGGAATTTTTTGGCGAAAAAAAGATAGAAATTCCAGCGTCAGGAATTCCCATAAAAAAATATCAATTTATTAAGGAAAATTTAAAAACTTAGAAAAACCATATGTCGAAAGCCCTATAGTGGGGCTATGGGCAAACGCGTTTCGGATAAGAATTCTTAATCATTGCATGAATCTGGAATTGGAATTTTTTGTCCTGTTTTTCAGTACAAACTATGGTATAATAAATGCTGCAAAAGTAAAACTCGTCCTGCAAACAAAGCCCATCTATATACCGATGGCGGTGAAAAAACTAAAAAAAAGTTACGGCTCTTGGAAGAAGGGGAAGAAAAAATGAAAACATAAAAACGTAACAAAATCTAATTACATAAAAATAAAATAAATAATACAGAAATAAAAAAACAATAATAATAATTTGTATTTAAATGCCCTCTATTGTCAATATAACTAGCTGATAATCACATATACACAGGATACGATTTTACAATTACCGCCCCCATTATAAGATATGAAATTACATCTTTTTCTGACTCTTTGGATAAAATGTATATTTCGGCATATAAACACGAGGGCGGCAGCTGCCACAACAGTAGGGCCCGCTGGTTATGAATGGGGAAGAACACTGGAGGGATTTCCACATATCTGGGATGTTGGGCAGAGGATTAGCTGATGTGTTTGGTCAGGAGTCGGAGATAGCGGAGCCTCAGGACATTCGGCGCACCAAGGGCGTCTTGTGTTTTTGTTATTCATTCATTCTGACTTTGCTTTTCTGTGTGAAAAAAAGCATAAATTATTGTGCTCCCAGCCAGAAATCGCCCATAATGTCAGGCTGAGACACACTGGAAAATTCACAATCCATTATATCAGCGTGATCTCACCCTTCCAGGTAATAAAATCATTTCTGGGATGGCTTTACAAGACTTATCTGTCCCTTAAAAAGTAATTTTATTTCAGAAATCAATAGTGCACAAGTAAATAAGCAACTTTGTAATCTATTTTATCAGAAAAATTTGCTTCTTTCTGCTCCTAAAGCAGGCATGTCCATACAGTATAATGGCCCCCACGGAGTCCTCCATACAGAATAATGGCCCTCACATAGTCCTCCATACTGAATAAAGGGCCCCACATAGTCCTCCATACAGAATAATGGGCCCCACATAGTGCTCCATACAGAATAATGGGCCCTACATAGTCCTCCATACAAAATAATGGCACCACATAGTCCATCATACAGAATAATGGGCACCACATAGTCTTCCATACAGAATAATGGGCCCCACATAGTGCTCCATACAGTATAAGGGCACCACATAGTCCTCCATACAGTATAATTGGCACCACATAGTCCATCATACAGAATAATGGGCACCACATAGTCCATCATACAGAATAATGGGCACCACATAGTCCTCCATACAGAATAATGGGCCACACATAGTCTTCCATACAGAATAATGGGCACCACATAGTCCTCCATACAGAATAATGGGCTACACATAGTCCTCCATACAGAATAATGGGCACCACATAGTCCTCCATACAGAATAATTGGCCACACATAGTCCTCCATACAGAATAATTGGCCACACATAGTCCTCCATACAGAATAATTGGCCACACATAGTCCTCCATACAGAATAATGGCCCCACATAGTCCTCCATACAGAATAATGGGGCACACATAGTCCTCCATACAGAATAATGGGGCACACATAGTCCTCCATACAGAATAATGGGGCACACATAGTCCTCCATACAGAATAATGGGGCACACATAGTCCTCCATACAGAATAATGGGGCACACATAGTCCTCCATACAGAATAATGGGGCACACATAGTCCTCCATACAGAATAATGGGGCACACATAGTCCTCCATACAGTATAATGGCCCCACATAATCCTCCATACAGAATAAAGGGCCCCACATAGTCCTCCATACAGAGCACCACATAGTCCTCCATACAGAATAATGGGCACCACATAGTCCTCCATACAGAATAATGGGCTACACATAGTCCTCCATACAGAATAATGGGCACCACATAGTCCTCCATACAGAATAATGGGCCATACATAGTCTTCCATACAGAATAATGGCCCCACATAGTCCTGCATACAGAATAATGGGCTACACATAGTCCTCCATACAGAATAATGGGCACCACATAGTCCTCCATACAGAATAATTGGCCACACATAGTCCTCCATACAGAATAATTGGCCACACATAGTCCTCCATACAGAATAATGGCCACACATAGTCCTCCATACAGAATAATGGGGCACACATAGTCCTCCATAGGGAATAATGGGGCACACATAGTCCTCCATACAGAATAATGGGGCACACATAGTCCTCCATACAGAATAATGGGGCACACATAGTCCTCCATACAGTATAATGGCCCCACATAATCCTCCATACAGAATAAAGGGCCCCACATAGTCCTCCATACAGAATAAAGGGCCCCACATAGTCCTCCATACAGAATAAAGGGCACCACATAGTCCTCCATACAGAATAATGGGCCTCACATAGTCCTCCATACAGAATAATGGCCCCACATAGTCATCCATACAGTATAATGGGCACCACATAGTGCTCCATACAGTATAATGGGCACCACATAGTCCTCCATACAGAATAATGGGCACCACATAGTGCTCCATACAGAATAATGGGCCCCACATAGTCCTCCATACAGTATAATGGGCCCCACATTGTCCTCCATACAGAATAATGAGCCCCACATAGTCCTCCATACAAAATAATGAGCCCCACATAGTCCTCCATACAAAATAATGGCCACCACATAGTCCTCCATAAAGTATAATGGGCCCCACATAGTCCTCCATACAGTATAATGGGCCCCACATAGTCCTCCATACAGAATAATGGCCCCACATAGTCCTCCATACAGAATAATGGCCCCACATAGTCCTCCATACAGTATAATGGGCCTCACATAGTCCTGCATACAGTATAATGGGCCCCACATAGTCCTCCATACAGAATAATGGCCCCACATAGTCCTGCATACAGTATAATGGGCCCCACATAGTCCTCCATACAGTATAATGGGCCCCACAGTCCTCCATACAGAATAATGGGCCCTACATAGTCCTGCATACAGTATAATGGGCCCCACATAGTCCTCCATACAGTATAATGGGCCCCACATAGTCCTCCATACAGTATAATGGGCCCCACATAGTCCTCCATACAGTATAATGGGCCCCACATAGTCCTCCATACAGAATAATGGCCCCACATAGTCCTGCATACAGTATAATGGGCCCCACATAGTCCTCCATACAGTATAATGGGCCCCACAGTCCTCCATACAGAATAATGGGCCCTACATAGTCCTGCATACAGTATAATGGGCCCCACATAGTCCTCCATACAGTATAATGGGCCCCACATAGTCCTCCATACAGTATAATGGGCCCCACATAGTCCTGCATACAGTATAATGGGCCCCACATAGTCCTCCATACAGTATAATGGGCCCCACATAGTCCTGCATACAGTATAATGGGCCCCACATAGTCCTCCATACAGTATAATGGGCCCCACATAGTCCTGCATACAGTATAATGGGCCCCACATAGTCCTCCATACAGTATAATGAGCCCCACATAGTCCTCCATACAAAATAATGGCCACCACATAGTCCTCCATACAGTATAATGGGCCCCACATAGTCCTCCATACAGTATAATGGGCCCCACATAGTCCTCCATACAGAATAATGGCCCCACATAGTCCTCCATACAGAATAATGGCCCCACATAGTCCTCCATACAGTATAATGGGCCCCACATAGTCCTGCATACAGTATAATGGGCCCCACATAGTCCTCCATACAGAATAATGGCCCCACATAGTCCTGCATACAGTATAATGGGCCCCACATAGTCCTCCATACAGTATAATGGGCCCCACATAGTCCTCCATACAGAATAATGGGCCCTACATAGTACTGCATACAGTATAATGGGCCCCACATAGTCCTCCATACAGTATAATGGGCCCCACATAGTCCTCCATACAGTATAATGGGCCCCACATAGTCCTGCATACAGTATAATGGGCCCCACATCGTCCTCCATACAGTATAATGGGCCCCACATAGTCCTGCATACAGTATAATGGCCCCACATAGTCCTCCATACAGAATAATGGCCCCACATAGTCCTCCATACAGAATAATGGCCCCACATAGTCCTCCATACAGTACAATTGGCCCCACATAGTCCTCCATACCAGATTTGGCCCGCAGGTCAGAGTTTGACATATGTATCCTAGACTGATCTTTCATTCTCAATTCAGTGGTAAAATCTGTATTCAATGAAGACAGATGTTTACATTACTGAGATTGGAAGTGACAGTTGGTGCTTCTAAGATTCTATGGAAAGAGGAGGCACCTGAGGCCCATACAGACATTCTGCTGCAAGTTCTCCTGTAACAACAGTTACAGTTCTCCATAGAACTTAAGAAGCACCAGCTGTCATCCACTATCACAGTAATGTAACAATCTGTGTTCACTGAAGACAGATTTTACCTGTGAATTCAGGATTTTGAGAATTAATTCAGCTCAGGAGGAGAAAGAAACAGATTTCTCTGATAAGATATAATACAAAGTTTCTTATTTTAAAGTGTACTATTGTTTTATGAAAACAATTAAGACAGTTACTCTTTAAAGGGTTCTAGATAAGGGGGAACTATTGTGGGACGCATCACAGAGCGCCTCCAAATTTACAGATGATAGTTCCATATGGATGCAATCATTATTAAAGAGTTATTCCACTTCCACCGGTGATGCATGTCTCTCAGCAGATGTCACATGCCTGGTCTTGATCTTTTTTTGCAAGTTTATAATTTGTATTATTCATTTTAAAATGCGTATTAAAGTGGGTAAATCACCAGATGAAACTGGTGTATTTACTGTGAAAATCCATGTCAGATTGGCTGTACAATCCTTTTTTAAAAGATCTCCGTCCACCTAGCCCGATTGACAGCTCCTCCGTGTCCCTCCTCCCTGCTGCTGTCACACTGCTCAGTACAAGCTGCAGCTGTCAGTCAGGCTGCGTGGGGCGAAGATTAAAAACACTGTGACTCATGAGCTCTCTCACACTTTAGCTGGACCCATAAAATACTAATTTTTTACATGATTCTACAGCCTTTTTTTATGAATTTGCAAAGTAAATATACCGGTTTAATCAGGTCCAGAGGTCTAATTAATAAAGTATACAGTTTAAACTGTGGAATATGGGGACAGATCTGTTTTAACTGATACGTGGAGCATCGGAATGTGAATGTTCAACAGTTTTTGGAGGGAATGGGGGGCAATATCAAGAGAAGGTAAATGATTGCGCCCTGTGCCAGGATCACACGTCCCAGCAAGTTACTACTGTAGTCAGTCAATGTGAGTGGGTTATAAAGAATCCTGGCAAAAAGGCGCGTGAGTCTCAGTAACTGCCATGACTTCTGTCAATATATATACTTATTTTTTTTTTTTTAGATAATGCGTCTCTATGGGGGACAGTGGCACGGGCATTCATCCTTAGTGTGGCCAATGTAGTGCGCATACATGTCCGACAGCATCCATAAGGGACCTATTCTCTCTCTTTATACCATATATATATATATATATGTACAGTACAGACCAAAAGTTTGGACACACCTTCTCATTTAAAGATTTTTCTGTATTTTCATGACTATGAAAATTGTACATTCACACTGAAGGCATCAAAACTATGAATTAACACATGTGGAATTATATACTTAACAAAAAAGTGTGAAACAACTGAAAATATGTCTTATATTCTAGGTTCTTCAAAGTAGCCACCTTTTGCTTTGATGACTGTTTTGCACACTCTTGGCATTCTCTTGATGAGCTTCAAGAGTTAGTCACCGGAAATGGTTTTCACTTCACAGGTGTGCCCTGTCAGGTTTCATAAGTGGGATTTCTTGCCTTATAAATGGGGTTGGGACCATCAGTTGTGTTGTGCAGAAGTCTGGTGGGTACACAGCTGATAGTCCTACTGAATAGACTGTTAGAATTAGTATTATGGCAAGAAAAATCAGCTAAGTAAAGAAAAACGAGTGGCCATCATTACTTTAAGAAATGAAGGTCAGTCAGTCCGAAAAATTGGGAAAACTTTGAAAGTGTCCCCAAGTGCAGTTGCAAAAACCATCAAGCGCTACAAAGAAACTTGCTCACATGAGGACTGCCCCAGGAAAGGAAGACCAAGAGTCACCTCTGCTTCTGAGGATAAGTTTATCCGAGTCACCAGCCTCAGAAATCGCAGGTTAACAGCAGGTCAGATTAGAGACCAGGTCAATGCCACACAGAGTTCTAGCAGCAGACACATCTCTTCAACAACTGTTAAGAGGAGACTTTGTGCAGCAGGCCTTCATGGTAAAATAGCTGCTAGGAAACCAAGCAGAAGAGACTTGTTTGGGCTAAAGAACACAAGGAATGGACATTAGACCAGTGGAAATCTGTGCTTTGGTCTGATGAGTCCAAATTTGAGATCTTTGGTTTCAACCTCCGCGTCTTTGTGCGACGCAGAAAAAGTGAACGGGTGGACTCTACATGCCTGGTTCCCACCGTGAAGCATGAAGGAGGAGGTGTGATGGTGTGGGGGTGCTTTGCTGGTGACACTGTTGGGGATTTATTCAAAATTGAAGGCATACTGAACAAGCATGGCTACCACAGCATCTTGCAGCGGCATGCTATTCCATCCAGTTTGTGTTTAGTTGGACCATCATGTATTTTTCAACAGGACAATGACCCCAAACACACCTCCAGGCTGTGTAAGGGCTATTTGACCAAGAAGGAGAGTGATGGGGTGCTACGCCAGATGACCTGGCCTCCACAGTCACCAGACCTGAACCCAATCGAGATGGTTTGGGGTGAGCTGGACTGCAGAGTGAAGGCAAAAGGGCCAACAAGTGCTAAGCATCTCTGGGAACTCCTTCAAGATTGTTGGAAGACCATTTCCAGTGACTACCTCTTGAAGCTCATCAAGAGAATGCCAAGAGTGTGCAAAGCAGTCATCAAAGCAAAAGGTGGCCACTTTGAAGAACCTAGAATATAAGACATATTTTCAGTTGTTTCACACTTTTTTGTTAAGTATATAATTCCACATGTGTTAATTCATAGTATTGATGCCTTCGGTGTGAATGTACAATTTTCAAAGTCATGAAAATACAGAAAAATCTTTAAATGAGAAGGTGTGTCCAAACTTTTGGTCTGTACTGTATATATATATATATATATATATATATATATATATACTGCTCAAGAAAATAAAGGGAACACTCAAATAACACATCCTAGATCTGAATGAGTGAAATATTCTCATTGAATACTTTGTTCTGTATAAAGTTGAATGTGCTGACAACAAAATCACACAAAAATCATCAATGGAAATCAAATTTATTAACCAATGGAGGCCTGGATTTCGAGTCACCCTAAAATTAAAGTGGAAAAACACACTACAGGCTGATCCAACTTTGATGTAATGTCCTCAAAACAAGTCAAAATTAAGCTCAGTATTAGGTGTGGCCTCCACGTGCCTGTATGACCTCCCTACAATGCCTGGGCATGCTCCTGATGAGGTTGCGGATGGTCTCCTGTGGGATCTCCTCCAGGATGGCACATCAATGCGAGCTGTGGCAAGGTTTGCTGTGTCTGTCAGCGTAGTGTCCAGAGGCTGGAGGCGCTACCAGGAGACAGGCCAGTACACCAGGAGACGTGGAGGGGGCCGTAGGAGGGCAACAACCCAGCAGCAGGACCGCTACCTCCGCCTTTGTGCAAGGAGGAACAGGAGGAGCACTGCCAGAGCCCTGCAAAATGACCTCCAGCAGGCCACAAGCGTGCATGTGTCTGCACAAACGGTTAGAAACCGACTCCATGAGGGTGGTATGAGGGCCCGACGTCCACAGATGGGGGTTGTGCTCACAGCCCAACGCCGTGCAGGACGCTTTGCATTTGCCACAGAACACCAGGATTGGCAAAGTCGCCACTGGCGCCCTGTGCTCTTCACAGATGAAAGCAGGTTCACACTGAGCACATGTGACAGAAGTGACAGAGTCTGGAGACGCCGTGGAGAGCGATCTGCTGCCTGCAATATCCTTCAGCATGACCAGTTTGGCAGTGGGTCAGTAATGGTGTGGGTTGGCATTTCTTTGAAGGGCCGCACAGCCCTCCCATGTGCTCGCCAGAGGTAGCCTGACTGCCATTAGGTGCCGAGATGAGATCCTCCGACCCCTTGTGAGACCATATGCTGGTGCGGTTGGCCCTGGGTTCCTCCTAATGCAGGACAATGCCAGACCTCATGTGGCTGGAGTGTGTCAGCAGTTCCTGCAAGATGAAGGCATTGAAGCTATGGACTGGCCCGCCCGTTCCCCAGACCTGAATCCGATTGAGCACATCTGGGACATCATCTCTCGCTCCATCCACCAACGTCACGTTGCACCACAGACTGTCCAGGAGTTGTCGGATGCTTTAGTCCAGGTCTGGGAGGAGATCCCACAGGAGACCATCCACAACCTCATCAGGAGCATGCCCAGGCGTTGTAGGGAGGTCATACAGGCACGTGGAGGCCACACACAATACTGAGACTCATTTTGACTTGTTTTAAGGACATTACATCAAAGTTGGATCAGCCTGTAGTGTGTTTTTCCACTTTAATTTTGGGGGTGACTCCAAATCCAGGCCTCCATTGGTTAATAAATTTGATTTCCATTGATGATTTTTGTGTGATTTTGTTGTCAGCACATTCAACTTTGTACAGAACAAAGTATTCAATGAGAATATTTCATTTATTCAGATCTAGGATGTGTTATTTGAGTGTTCCCGTTATTTTTTTGAGCAGTGTATATATATATATATATATATATATATATATATATACATATATACATATAATATTACATACTGTATATCCATATAATATATTACATATATATATATATATATATATATATATATATATATATACAGTATATATATATACACAACACTCCCTTAATCTGGCATCCATGAGTCTGACAGATGCTGAATTATCAGATTTTTTTCATGATTGCATAAACAGTAAATTTCCTTTCTATTTCTGTTTATTGTGCATTATCTGTGATATTATCACTCCCATGTCAGTACATCCTTCCTCCTATGCCCGTGGCACTCCTTTTTCTGGGACAGGTAATTCACTAGTTTCCTTTCTTACACAAGAACGGTTTTCTATAGCGGCAGCTCTGTATATTCTGCATTATTTCCTGGTCACCAGTTCTATTTCCTTGTATCACTCGTTCCATTATCTTCAGCACAGATAATACATATATGATAATTATGTACATTTCAGTATGAGGAAACACATGACAGCTCCTTCCTTCATCAGACGCTCCTCGCTGTATTGCTCAAGCTTCCTTACACTCCCTTTTGAATACAATTATGTGTTGAGTAATTGCATTGTGAGCAATTGTCTATCAGGAGTATAGTACCAGGAAAAGAAGTCACTCAAACTGCAACTACTGAAATATAACCTTTAAAGCCTCTCTCCTTTAAAAAAAAAGGAGTATAAATTTACAACAATCTGAAATGCCTGAAGTTTAGCGTAGAACAGAAGAAAAATTAAAGGGATTGTCTATGTTTTTTTTTACTTAAATGCATGTATTTGGGGCTAAAAATCATTTTTGCAGTTGAGTTTCATTAAAAAAGTTTACTCCATTTTGGCTTCTATAGCCTCCGTGTTGCATGATCTATTGCTGCAGAATGCGTCAACTGAGAATCCATCAGTCAGCCCACTATGATGGTCTAATAGGGAGTGTGTAACTCTTTTATAGGTCTTTTTCTGGGATCATCGAGACTGATTTTTGACCACAGACCACATCAAAGTTGAATGTGTAAAGAAACAAAGAGCCTGTAGATTTCAAATGGGGCAAAATGTTAATGAAACCCAATAGCAAAAATGATTTTTAGCCCCAAATACATGATAAACATCCGTTTAAAGCGTTATTCACAAGATTTATTACAGTAAATTATCCACAATTTTTAGGTTAGGGGATAACTTACTGATGGGTGGGGGTAACACTGCAGGGACCCCCCAGTGACTCCGAGACCCAGGCTATTTCCATCAGTCCATAGACAATGAACAGAGCAGAGGTTGGGCATGTGCCGCACTCCCCCAGGACTGTTCTTAGGACTGTCGGAGGTTCCAGCGGTCTGACCCTTAGCGATTGGTAAGTTGTCCCCCAATCCTATGGACCGCGGACTGCGCATTGTCGGGATTAAGCCTGTGATTTGGGTAGAGAAACCTTCCTGTAACATTTCTCTGTCTGGTTTATTGATATCATTTGGAAGCATCAAATTCACAACTTTTTCATCAGTTGTGTTCGGCCCGGGAGAACGGGGTCCACTGCGTGCAGCTCATGTGTCACATACAGGGGTCAGCGCAGCCCCAATCTGCAGGTTACTGATCCTATAACATCACACAACTTCACTATAGTCGTCTTATTAGTATGTGTATATAAAGGATAGATAGATAGATAGATAGATAGATAGATAGATAGATAGATAGATAGATAGATAGATAGATAGATAGATAGATAGTGACCAGACAAAAAGACAAAAGGATGGATAGATAGAATATAGAAGGATAAAAGCATGGATGAATAAATAGATGTTAGATATGAGATTCAGGGGCGGACATATCATTGGTGCAACCTGTGCAGCCGCCCAGGGGCCCAAGAGGTAAGGGGGCCACTACCACCTCCAAAGCAGGTGCAATTTTGCATTTACATAGTTAATAGATAATAGATGGATAATAGATGGATAATAGATAGATAATAGATAGATAGATAATAGATAGATAATAGATAGATATGGATAGATATATAGATGATAGATAGATAGATAGATAATAGATAGATAGATAGATAGATAGATAGATAGATAGATAGATAGATAGATAGATAGATAGATAGAGATCACTTTACAGTCTCAGGAGTCGCGGTTTCTATACTGTACAAAGCACCAAATTTTTTTGTGCCAGAACCAAAGTTTAAACTTTCAGAAAGTTCCTCCTCCACATTCTTCTTCCACAATGGACAGTGAGTGAATGGTGAGGAGCCGCTGGTACAGAATAAGTCAGATGTAGGATACATGAGCTATAAATCACCAGGAATGAGGGGTAACAGGGGTGAGACCGGCCTCCTCCTGCGCTCCCTCTTGTGTCTCCATCTTTTGTCTCCGCAGATGTCCATAGTGTCTATTACATGTCTCAGCTCTCTGCCGCTTATGTCTCTGTCTCCGCAGGTGTCTATAGTGTCTCCTTCCTGTCTCTCCAGTTGTCTATAATGTCTGCTCCTAGTCTCTGCAGGTGTCTATAGTGTCTCTTCCCTGTCTCTGTCTCTGCAGGTGTCTATAGTGTCTCTTCCCTGTCTCTGTCTCTGCCTCTGCATGTGTCTATAGTGTCTCTTCCCTGTCTCTGTCTCTGCAGGTGTCTATAGTGTCTCTTCCCTGTCTCTGTCTCTGCAGGTGTCTATAGTGTCTCTTCCCTGTCTCTGCAGGTGTCTATAGTGTCTCTTCCCTGTCTCTGCAGGTGTCTATAGTGTCTCTTCCCTGTCTCTGCAGGTGTCTATAGTGTCTCTTCCCTGTCTCTGTCTCTGCAGGTGTCTATAGTGTCTCTTCCCTGTCTCTGTCTCTGCAGGTGTCTATAGTGTCTCTTCCCTGTCTCTGCAGGTGTCTATAGTGTCTCTTCCCTGTCTCTGCAGGTGTCTATAGTGTCTCTTCCCTGTCTCTGCAGGTGTCTATAGTGTCTCTTCCCTGTCCCTGTCTCTCCAGGTGTCTATA
This sequence comes from Phyllobates terribilis, assembly GCF_046119375.1. NCBI lineage: Eukaryota > Metazoa > Chordata > Amphibia > Anura > Dendrobatidae > Phyllobates > Phyllobates terribilis. The sequence goes on from NW_027362768.1 coordinate 315,952,644, forward strand.
GTGTCTCTTCCCTGTGTCTGCAGGTGTCTATAGTGTCGCTTCCCAGTCTCTGCAGGTGTCTATAGTGTCTCTTCCCTCTCTCTCCAGGTGTCTATAGTGTCTCTTCCCTGTCACTGCAGGTGTCTATAGTCTCTCTTCCCTGTCTCTGCAGGTGTCTATAGTGTCTCTTCCCTGTCTCTGCAGGTGTCTATAGTGTCTCTTCCCTCTCTCTCCAGGTGTCTATAGTGTCTCTTCCCTGTCTCTGCAGGTGTCTATAGTCTCTCTTCCGTGTCTCTGCAGGTGTCTATAGTGTCTCTTCCCTGTCTCTGCAGGTGTCTATAGTGTCTCTTCCCTGTCTCTGTCTCTGCAGGTGTCTATAGTGTCTCTTCCCTGTCTCTGTCTCTGCAGGTGTCTATAGTGTCTCTTCCCTGTCTCTGTCTCTGCAGGTGTCTATAGTGTCTCTTCCCTGTCTCTGTCTCTGCAGGTGTCTATAGTGTCTCTTCCCTGTCTCTGTAGGTGTCTATAGTGTCTCTTCCCTCTCTCTGCAGGTATCTATAGTGTCTCTTCCCTCTCTCTGCAGGTGTCTATAGTGTCTCTTCCCTGTCTCTCCAGATGTCTATAGTGTCTCTTCCCTTCTCTCTGCAGGTGTGTATAGTGTCTCTTCAGGTTTCTATAGTGTCTCTTCCCTGTCTCTGCAGGTGTCTATACTGTCTCTTCAGGTGTCTATAGTGTCTCTTCCCTGTCTCTGTCTCTGCAGGTGTCTATAGTGTCTCTTCCCTGTCTCTGTCTCTGCAGGTGTCTATAGTGTCTCTTCCCTGTCTCTCCAGGTGTCTATAGTGTCTCTTCCCAGTCTCTGCAGGTGTCTATAGTGTCTCTTCCCTGTCTCTCCAGATGTCTATAGTATCTCTTCCCTTCTCTCTGCAGGTGTCTATAGTGTCTCTTCCCTGTCTCTGCAGGTTTCTATAGTGTCTCTTCCCTGTCTCTGCAGGTGTCTATACTGTCTCTTCAGGTGTCTATAGTGTCTCTTCCCTGTCTCTGTCTCTGCAGGTGTCTATAGTGTCTCTTCCCTGTCTCTGCAGGTGTCTATAGTGTCTCTTCCCTGTCTCTCCAGGTGTCTATAGTGTCTCTTCCCAGTCTCTGCAGGTGTCTATAGTGTCTCTTCCCTCTCTCTCCAAGTGTCTATAGTGTCTCTTCCCTGTCTCTGCAGGTGTCTATAGTGTCTCTTCCCTGTTTCTGCAGGTGTCTATAGTGTCTCTTCCCTCTCTCTCCAGGTGTCTATAGTCTCTCTTCCCTGTCTCTGCAGGTGTCTATAGTCTCTCTTCCCTGTCTCTGCAGGAGTCTATAGTGTCTCTTCCCTGTCTCTGCAGGTGTCTATAGTGTCTCTTCCCAGTCTCTGTCTCTGCAGGTGTCTATAGTGTCTCTTCCCTGTCTCTGTTTCTGCAGGTGTCTATAGTGTCTCCTCCCTGTCTCTGTCTCTGCAGGTGTCTATAGTGTCTCTTCCCTGTCTCTGTCTCTGCAGGTGTCTATAGTGTCTCTTCCCTGTCTCTGCAGGTGTCTATAGTGTCTCTTCCCTGTCTCTGCAGGTGTCTATAGTGTCTCTTCCCTCTCTCTGCAGGTGTCTATAGTGTCTCTTCCCTGTCTCTGCAGGTTTCTATAGTGTCTCTTCCCTGTCTCTGCAGGTGTCTATAGTGTCTCTTCCCTCTCTCTCCAGGTGTCTATAGTGTCTCTTCCCTGTCTCTGCAGGTGTCTATAGTCTCTCTTCCCTGTCTCTGCAGGTGTCTATAGTCTCTCTTTCCTGTCTCTGCAGGTGTCTATAGTGTCTCTTCCCTGTCTCTGCAGGTGTCTATAGTGTCTCTTCCCTGTCTCTGTCTCTGCAGGTGTCTATAGTGTCTCTTCCCTGTCTCTGTCTCTGCAGGTGTCTATAGTGTCTCTTCCATGTCTCTGTCTCTGCAGGTGTCTATAGTGTCTCTTCCCTGTCTCTGTCTCTGCAGGTGTCTATAGTGTCTCTTCCCTGTCTCTGCAGGTGTCTATAGTGTCTCTTCCCTGTCTCTGCAGGTGTCTATAGTGTCTCTTCCCTGTCTCTGCAGGTATCTATAGTGTCTCTTCCCTCTCTCTGCAGGTGTCTATAGTGTCTCTTCCCTGTCTCTCCAGATGTCTATAGTGTCTCTTCCCTTCTCTCTGCAGGTGTCTATAGTGTCTCTTCCCTGTCTCTGCAGGTTTCTATAGTGTCTCTTCCCTGTCTCTGTAGGTGTCTATACTGTCTCTTCAGGTGTCTATAGTGTCTCTTCCCTGTCTCTGTCTCTGCAGGTGTCTATAGTGTCTCTTCCCTGTCTCTGTCTCTGCAGGTGTCTATAGTGTCTCTTCCCTGTCTCTCCAGGTGTCTAGAGTGTCTCTTCTCAGTCTCTCCAGGTGTCTATAGTGTCTCTTCCCAGTCTCTGCAGGTGTCTATAGTGTCTCTTCCCTCTCTCTCCAGGTGTCTATAGTGTCTCTTCCCTGTCACTGCAGGTGTCTATAGTCTCTCTTCCCTGTCTCTGCAGGTGTCTATAGTGTCTCTTCCCTGTCTCTGCAGGTGTCTATAGTGTCTCTTCCCTCTCTCTCCAGGTGTCTATAGTGTCTCTTCCCTCTCTCTCCAGGTGTCTATAGTGTCTCTTCCCTGTCTCTGCAGGTGTCTATAGTCTCTCTTCCCTGTCTCTGCAGGTGTCTATAGTGTCTCTTCCCTGTCTCTGCAGGTGTCTATAGTGTCTCTTCCCAGTCTCTGTCTCTGCAGGTGTCTATAGTGTCTCTTCCCTGTCTCTGTCTCTGCAGGTGTCTATAGTGTCTCTTCCCTGTCTCTGTCTCTGTAGGTGTCTATAGTGTCTCTTCCCTGTCTCTGTCTCTGCAGGTGTCTATAGTGTCTCTTCCCTGTCTCTGTCTCTGCAGGTGTCTATAGTGTCTCTTCCCTGTCTCTGTAGGTGTCTATAGTGTCTCTTCCCTGTCTCTGCAGGTGTCTATAGTGTCTTTTCCCTCTCTCTGCAGGTGTCTATAGTGTCTCTTCCCTGTCTCTCCAGATGTCTATAGTGTCTCTTCCCTTCTCTCTGCAGGTGTCTATAGTGTCTCTTCCCTGTCTCTGCAGGTTTCTATAGTGTCTCTTCCCTGTCTCTGCAGGTGTCTATACTGTCTCTGCAGGTGTCTATAGTGTCTCTTCCCTGTCTCTGTCTCTGCAGGTGTCTATAGTGTCTCTTCCCTCTCTCTCCAGGTGTCTATAGTGTCTCTTCCCTGTCACTGCAGGTGTCTATAGTCTCTCTTCCCTGTCTCTGCAGGTGTCTATAGTGTCTCTTCCCTGTCTCTGCAGGTGTCTATAGTGTCTCTTCCCTCTCTCTCCAGGTGTCTATAGTGTCTCTTCCCTGTCTCTGCAGGTGTCTATAGTGTCTCTTCCCTTTCTCTGCAGGTGTCTATAGTCTCTCTTCCCTGTCTCTGCAGGTGTCTATAGTGTCTCTTCCCTGTCTCTGCAGGTGTCTATAGTGTCTCTTCCCTGTCTCTGCAGGTGTCTATAGTGTCTCTTCCCTGTCTCTGTCTCTGCAGGTGTCTATAGTGTCTCTTCCCTCTCTCTGTCTCTGCATGTGTCTATAGTGTCTCTTCCCTGTCTCTGTCTCTGCATGTGTCTATAGTGTCTCTTCCCTGTCTCTGTCTCTGCAGGTGTCTATAGTGTCTCTTCCCTGTCTCTGCCTCTGCAGGTGTCTATAGTGTCTCTTCCCTGTCTCTGTCTCTGCAGGTGTCTATAGTGTCTCTTCCCTGTCTCTGCAGGTGTCTATAGTGTCTCTTCCCTCTCTCTGCAGGTGTCTATAGTGTCTCTTCCCTGTCTCTCCAGATGTCTATAGTGTCTCTTCCCTTCTCTCTGCAGGTGTCTATAGTGTCTCTTCCCTGTCTCTGCAGGTTTCTATAGTGTCTCTTCCCTGTCTCTGCAGGTGTCTATACTGTCTCTTCAGGTGTCTATAGTGTCTCTTCCCTGTCTCTGTCTCTGCAGGTGTCTATAGTGTCTCTTCCCTGTGTCTGCAGGTGTCTATACTGTCTCTTCCCAGTCTCTGCAGGTGTCTATACTGTCTCTTCCCAGTCTCTGCAGGTGTCTATAGTGTCTCTTCCCTCTCTCTCCAGGTGTCTATAGTGTCTCTTCCCTGTCTCTGCAGGTGTCTATAGTGTCTCTCCCCTGTCTCTTCAGATGTCTATAGTGTCTCTTCCCTGTCTCTGTCTCTGCAGGTGGCTATAGTGTCTCTTCCCTGTCTCTGCAGGTGTCTATAGTGTCTCTTCCCTGTGTCTGCAGGTGTCTATAGTGTCTCTTCCCAGTCTCTGCAGGTGTCTATAGTGTCTCTTCCCAGTCTCTGCAGGTGTCTATAGTGTCTCTTCCCTGTCTCTCCAGATGTCTATAGTATCTCTTCCCTTCTCTCTGCAGGTGTCTATAGTGTCTCTTCCCTGTCTCTGCAGGTTTCTATAGTGTCTCTTCCCTGTCTCTGCAGGTGTCTATACTGTCTCTTCAGGTGTCTATAGTGTCTCTTCCCTGTCTCTGTCTCTGCAGGTGTCTATAGTGTCTCTTCCCTGTCTCTGTCTCTGCAGGTGTCTATAGTGTCTCTTCCATGTCTCTGTCTCTGCAGGTGTCTATAGTGTCTCTTCCCTGTCTCTGTCTCTGCAGGTGTCTATAGTGTCTCTTCCCTGTCTCTGCAGGTGTCTATAGTGTCTCTTCCCTGTCTCTGCAGGTGTCTATAGTGTCTCTTCCCTGTCTCTGCAGGTATCTATAGTGTCTCTTCCCTCTCTCTGCAGGTGTCTATAGTGTCTCTTCCCTGTCTCTCCAGATGTCTATAGTGTCTCTTCCCTTCTCTCTGCAGGTGTCTATAGTGTCTCTTCCCTGTCTCTGCAGGTTTCTATAGTGTCTCTTCCCTGTCTCTGTAGGTGTCTATACTGTCTCTTCAGGTGTCTATAGTGTCTCTTCCCTGTCTCTGTCTCTGCAGGTGTCTATAGTGTCTCTTCCCTGTCTCTGTCTCTGCAGGTGTCTATAGTGTCTCTTCCCTGTCTCTCCAGGTGTCTAGAGTGTCTCTTCCCAGTCTCTCCAGGTGTCTATAGTGTCTCTTCCCAGTCTCTGCAGGTGTCTATAGTGTCTCTTCCCTCTCTCTCCAGGTGTCTATAGTGTCTCTTCCCTGTCACTGCAGGTGTCTATAGTCTCTCTTCCCTGTCTCTGCAGGTGTCTATAGTGTCTCTTCCCTGTCTCTGCAGGTGTCTATAGTGTCTCTTCCCTCTCTCTCCAGGTGTCTATAGTGTCTCTTCCCTCTCTCTCCAGGTGTCTATAGTGTCTCTTCCCTGTCTCTGCAGGTGTCTATAGTCTCTCTTCCCTGTCTCTGCAGGTGTCTATAGTGTCTCTTCCCTGTCTCTGCAGGTGTCTATAGTGTCTCTTCCCAGTCTCTGTCTCTGCAGGTGTCTATAGTGTCTCTTCCCTGTCTCTGTCTCTGCAGGTGTCTATAGTGTCTCTTCCCTGTCTCTGTCTCTGTAGGTGTCTATAGTGTCTCTTCCCTGTCTCTGTCTCTGCAGGTGTCTATAGTGTCTCTTCCCTGTCTCTGTCTCTGCAGGTGTCTATAGTGTCTCTTCCCTGTCTCTGTAGGTGTCTATAGTGTCTCTTCCCTGTCTCTGCAGGTGTCTATAGTGTCTTTTCCCTCTCTCTGCAGGTGTCTATAGTGTCTCTTCCCTGTCTCTCCAGATGTCTATAGTGTCTCTTCCCTTCTCTCTGCAGGTGTCTATAGTGTCTCTTCCCTGTCTCTGCAGGTTTCTATAGTGTCTCTTCCCTGTCTCTGCAGGTGTCTATACTGTCTCTGCAGGTGTCTATAGTGTCTCTTCCCTGTCTCTGTCTCTGCAGGTGTCTATAGTGTCTCTTCCCTCTCTCTCCAGGTGTCTATAGTGTCTCTTCCCTGTCACTGCAGGTGTCTATAGTCTCTCTTCCCTGTCTCTGCAGGTGTCTATAGTGTCTCTTCCCTGTCTCTGCAGGTGTCTATAGTGTCTCTTCCCTCTCTCTCCAGGTGTCTATAGTGTCTCTTCCCTGTCTCTGCAGGTGTCTATAGTGTCTCTTCCCTTTCTCTGCAGGTGTCTATAGTCTCTCTTCCCTGTCTCTGCAGGTGTCTATAGTGTCTCTTCCCTGTCTCTGCAGGTGTCTATAGTGTCTCTTCCCTGTCTCTGCAGGTGTCTATAGTGTCTCTTCCCTGTCTCTGTCTCTGCAGGTGTCTATAGTGTCTCTTCCCTCTCTCTGTCTCTGCATGTGTCTATAGTGTCTCTTCCCTGTCTCTGTCTCTGCATGTGTCTATAGTGTCTCTTCCCTGTCTCTGTCTCTGCAGGTGTCTATAGTGTCTCTTCCCTGTCTCTGCCTCTGCAGGTGTCTATAGTGTCTCTTCCCTGTCTCTGTCTCTGCAGGTGTCTATAGTGTCTCTTCCCTGTCTCTGCAGGTGTCTATAGTGTCTCTTCCCTCTCTCTGCAGGTGTCTATAGTGTCTCTTCCCTGTCTCTCCAGATGTCTATAGGGTCTCTTCCCTTCTCTCTGCAGGTGTCTATAGTGTCTCTTCCCTGTCTCTGCAGGTTTCTATAGTGTCTCTTCCCTGTCTCTGCAGGTGTCTATACTGTCTCTTCAGGTGTCTATAGTGTCTCTTCCCTGTCTCTGTCTCTGCAGGTGTCTATAGTGTCTCTTCCCTGTGTCTGCAGGTGTCTATACTGTCTCTTCCCAGTCTCTGCAGGTGTCTATACTGTCTCTTCCCAGTCTCTGCAGGTGTCTATAGTGTCTCTTCCCTCTCTCTCCAGGTGTCTATAGTGTCTCTTCCCTGTCTCTGCAGGTGTCTATAGTGTCTCTCCCCTGTCTCTTCAGATGTCTATAGTGTCTCTTCCCTGTCTCTGTCTCTGCAGGTGGCTATAGTGTCTCTTCCCTGTCTCTCCAGGTGTCTATAGTGTCTCTTCCCTGTGTCTGCAGGTGTCTATAGTGTCTCTTCCCAGTCTCTGCAGGTGTCTATAGTGTCTCTTCCCAGTCTCTGCAGGTGTCTATAGTGTCTCTTCCCTGTCTCTCCAGATGTCTATAGTATCTCTTCCCTTCTCTCTGCAGGTGTCTATAGTGTCTCTTCCCTGTCTCTGCAGGTTTCTATAGTGTCTCTTCCCTGTCTCTGCAGGTGTCTATACTGTCTCTTCAGGTGTCTATAGTGTCTCTTCCCTGTCTCTGTCTCTGCAGGTGTCTATAGTGTCTCTTCCCTGTCTCTGCAGGTGTCTATAGTGTCTCTTCCCTGTCTCTCCAGGTGTCTATAGTGTCTCTTCCCAGTCTCTGCAGGTGTCTATAGTGTCTCTTCCCTCTCTCTCCAAGTGTCTATAGTGTCTCTTCCCTGTCTCTGCAGGTGTCTATAGTGTCTCTTCCCTGTTTCTGCAGGTGTCTATAGTGTCTCTTCCCTCTCTCTCCAGGTGTCTATAGTCTCTCTTCCCTGTCTCTGCAGGTGTCTATAGTCTCTCTTCCCTGTCTCTGCAGGAGTCTATAGTGTCTCTTCCCTGTCTCTGCAGGTGTCTATAGTGTCTCTTCCCAGTCTCTGTCTCTGCAGGTGTCTATAGTGTCTCTTCCCTGTCTCTGTTTCTGCAGGTGTCTATAGTGTCTCCTCCCTGTCTCTGTCTCTGCAGGTGTCTATAGTGTCTCTTCCCTGTCTCTGTCTCTGCAGGTGTCTATAGTGTCTCTTCCCTGTCTCTGCAGGTGTCTATAGTGTCTCTTCCCTGTCTCTGCAGGTGTCTATAGTGTCTCTTCCCTCTCTCTGCAGGTGTCTATAGTGTCTCTTCCCTGTCTCTGCAGGTTTCTATAGTGTCTCTTCCCTGTCTCTGCAGGTGTCTATAGTGTCTCTTCCCTCTCTCTCCAGGTGTCTATAGTGTCTCTTCCCTGTCTCTGCAGGTGTCTATAGTCTCTCTTCCCTGTCTCTGCAGGTGTCTATAGTCTCTCTTTCCTGTCTCTGCAGGTGTCTATAGTGTCTCTTCCCTGTCTCTGCAGGTGTCTATAGTGTCTCTTCCCTGTCTCTGTCTCTGCAGGTGTCTATAGTGTCTCTTCCCTGTCTCTGTCTCTGCAGGTGTCTATAGTGTCTCTTCCATGTCTCTGTCTCTGCAGGTGTCTATAGTGTCTCTTCCCTGTCTCTGTCTCTGCAGGTGTCTATAGTGTCTCTTCCCTGTCTCTGCAGGTGTCTATAGTGTCTCTTCCCTGTCTCTGCAGGTGTCTATAGTGTCTCTTCCCTGTCTCTGCAGGTATCTATAGTGTCTCTTCCCTCTCTCTGCAGGTGTCTATAGTGTCTCTTCCCTGTCTCTCCAGATGTCTATAGTGTCTCTTCCCTTCTCTCTGCAGGTGTCTATAGTGTCTCTTCCCTGTCTCTGCAGGTTTCTATAGTGTCTCTTCCCTGTCTCTGTAGGTGTCTATACTGTCTCTTCAGGTGTCTATAGTGTCTCTTCCCTGTCTCTGTCTCTGCAGGTGTCTATAGTGTCTCTTCCCTGTCTCTGTCTCTGCAGGTGTCTATAGTGTCTCTTCCCTGTCTCTCCAGGTGTCTAGAGTGTCTCTTCCCAGTCTCTCCAGGTGTCTATAGTGTCTCTTCCCAGTCTCTGCAGGTGTCTATAGTGTCTCTTCCCTCTCTCTCCAGGTGTCTATAGTGTCTCTTCCCTGTCACTGCAGGTGTCTATAGTCTCTCTTCCCTGTCTCTGCAGGTGTCTATAGTGTCTCTTCCCTGTCTCTGCAGGTGTCTATAGTGTCTCTTCCCTCTCTCTCCAGGTGTCTATAGTGTCTCTTCCCTCTCTCTCCAGGTGTCTATAGTGTCTCTTCCCTGTCTCTGCAGGTGTCTATAGTCTCTCTTCCCTGTCTCTGCAGGTGTCTATAGTGTCTCTTCCCTGTCTCTGCAGGTGTCTATAGTGTCTCTTCCCAGTCTCTGTCTCTGCAGGTGTCTATAGTGTCTCTTCCCTGTCTCTGTCTCTGCAGGTGTCTATAGTGTCTCTTCCCTGTCTCTGTCTCTGTAGGTGTCTATAGTGTCTCTTCCCTGTCTCTGTCTCTGCAGGTGTCTATAGTGTCTCTTCCCTGTCTCTGTCTCTGCAGGTGTCTATAGTGTCTCTTCCCTGTCTCTGTAGGTGTCTATAGTGTCTCTTCCCTGTCTCTGCAGGTGTCTATAGTGTCTTTTCCCTCTCTCTGCAGGTGTCTATAGTGTCTCTTCCCTGTCTCTCCAGATGTCTATAGTGTCTCTTCCCTTCTCTCTGCAGGTGTCTATAGTGTCTCTTCCCTGTCTCTGCAGGTTTCTATAGTGTCTCTTCCCTGTCTCTGCAGGTGTCTATACTGTCTCTGCAGGTGTCTATAGTGTCTCTTCCCTGTCTCTGTCTCTGCAGGTGTCTATAGTGTCTCTTCCCTCTCTCTCCAGGTGTCTATAGTGTCTCTTCCCTGTCACTGCAGGTGTCTATAGTCTCTCTTCCCTGTCTCTGCAGGTGTCTATAGTGTCTCTTCCCTGTCTCTGCAGGTGTCTATAGTGTCTCTTCCCTCTCTCTCCAGGTGTCTATAGTGTCTCTTCCCTGTCTCTGCAGGTGTCTATAGTGTCTCTTCCCTTTCTCTGCAGGTGTCTATAGTCTCTCTTCCCTGTCTCTGCAGGTGTCTATAGTGTCTCTTCCCTGTCTCTGCAGGTGTCTATAGTGTCTCTTCCCTGTCTCTGCAGGTGTCTATAGTGTCTCTTCCCTGTCTCTGTCTCTGCAGGTGTCTATAGTGTCTCTTCCCTCTCTCTGTCTCTGCATGTGTCTATAGTGTCTCTTCCCTGTCTCTGTCTCTGCATGTGTCTATAGTGTCTCTTCCCTGTCTCTGTCTCTGCAGGTGTCTATAGTGTCTCTTCCCTGTCTCTGCCTCTGCAGGTGTCTATAGTGTCTCTTCCCTGTCTCTGCAGGTGTCTATAGTGTCTTTTCCCTCTCTCTGCAGGTGTCTATAGTGTCTCTTCCCTGTCTCTCCAGATGTCTATAGTGTCTCTTCCCTTCTCTCTGCAGGTGTCTATAGTGTCTCTTCCCTGTCTCTGCAGGTTTCTATAGTGTCTCTTCCCTGTCTCTGCAGGTGTCTATACTGTCTCTGCAGGTGTCTATAGTGTCTCTTCCCTGTCTCTGTCTCTGCAGGTGTCTATAGTGTCTCTTCCCTCTCTCTCCAGGTGTCTATAGTGTCTCTTCCCTGTCACTGCAGGTGTCTATAGTCTCTCTTCCCTGTCTCTGCAGGTGTCTATAGTGTCTCTTCCCTGTCTCTGCAGGTGTCTATAGTGTCTCTTCCCTCTCTCTCCAGGTGTCTATAGTGTCTCTTCCCTGTCTCTGCAGGTGTCTATAGTGTCTCTTCCCTTTCTCTGCAGGTGTCTATAGTCTCTCTTCCCTGTCTCTGCAGGTGTCTATAGTGTCTCTTCCCTGTCTCTGCAGGTGTCTATAGTGTCTCTTCCCTGTCTCTGCAGGTGTCTATAGTGTCTCTTCCCTGTCTCTGTCTCTGCAGGTGTCTATAGTGTCTCTTCCCTCTCTCTGTCTCTGCATGTGTCTATAGTGTCTCTTCCCTGTCTCTGTCTCTGCATGTGTCTATAGTGTCTCTTCCCTGTCTCTGTCTCTGCAGGTGTCTATAGTGTCTCTTCCCTGTCTCTGCCTCTGCAGGTGTCTATAGTGTCTCTTCCCTGTCTCTGTCTCTGCAGGTGTCTATAGTGTCTCTTCCCTGTCTCTGCAGGTGTCTATAGTGTCTCTTCCCTCTCTCTGCAGGTGTCTATAGTGTCTCTTCCCTGTCTCTCCAGATGTCTATAGTGTCTCTTCCCTTCTCTCTGCAGGTGTCTATAGTGTCTCTTCCCTGTCTCTGCAGGTTTCTATAGTGTCTCTTCCCTGTCTCTGCAGGTGTCTATACTGTCTCTTCAGGTGTCTATAGTGTCTCTTCCCTGTCTCTGTCTCTGCAGGTGTCTATAGTGTCTCTTCCCTGTGTCTGCAGGTGTCTATACTGTCTCTTCCCAGTCTCTGCAGGTGTCTATACTGTCTCTTCCCAGTCTCTGCAGGTGTCTATAGTGTCTCTTCCCTCTCTCTCCAGGTGTCTATAGTGTCTCTTCCCTGTCTCTGCAGGTGTCTATAGTGTCTCTCCCCTGTCTCTTCAGATGTCTATAGTGTCTCTTCCCTGTCTCTGTCTCTGCAGGTGGCTATAGTGTCTCTTCCCTGTCTCTCCAGGTGTCTATAGTGTCTCTTCCCTGTGTCTGCAGGTGTCTATAGTGTCTCTTCCCAGTCTCTGCAGGTGTCTATAGTGTCTCTTCCCTCTCTCTCCAGGTGTCTATAGTGTCTCTTCCCTGTCTCTGCAGGTGTCTATAGTCTCTCTTCCCTGTCTCTGCAGGTGTCTATAGTGTCTCTTCCCTGTCTCTGCAGGTGTCTATAGTGTCTCTTCCCTGTCTCTGTCTCTGCAGGTGTCTATAGTGTCTCTTCCCTGTCTCTGTCTCTGCAGGTGTCTATAGTGTCTCTTCCCTGTCTCTGCAGGTGGCTATAGTGTTTCTTCCCTGTCTCTTCAGAAGTCTATAGTGTCTCTTCCCTGTCTCTGCATGTGTCTATAGTGTCTCTTCCCTGTCTCTGCAGGTGTCTATAGTGTCTCTTCCCTGTCTCTGCAGGTGGCTATAGTGTCTCTTCCCTGTCTCTGTCTCTGCAGGTGGCTATAGTGTCTCTTCCCTGTCTCTGCAGGTGGCTATAGTGTCTCTTCCCTGTCTCTGCAGGTGGCTATAGTGTCTCTTCCCTGTCTCTGCAGGTGGCTATAGTGTATCTTCCCTGTCTCTGTCTCTGAGGGTGGCTATAGTGTCTCTTCCCTGTCTCTGTCTCTGCAGGTGGCTATAGTGTCTCTTCCCTGTCTCTGCAGGTGGCTATAGTGTCTCTTCCCTGTCTCTGCAGGTGGCTATAGTGTATCTTCCCTGTCTCTGTCTCTGAGGGTGGCTATAGTGTCTCTTCCCTGTCTCTGTCTCTGCAGGTGGCTATAGTGTCTCTTCCCTGTCTCTTCAGATGTCTATAGTGTCTCTTCCCTGTCTCTTCAGAAGACTATAGTGTCTCTTCCCTGTCTCTGTCTCTGCAGGTGGCTATAGTGTCTCTTCCCTGTCTCTGCAGGTGGCTATTGTGTCTCTTCCCTGTCTCTGTAGGTGTCTATAGTGTCTCTTCCCTGTCTCTTCAGATGTCTATAGTGTCTCTTCCATGTCTCTGTCTCTGCAGGTGGCTATAGCTTCTCTTCCCTGTCTCTGTCTCTGCAGGTGGCTATAGCGTCTCTTCCCTGTCTCTGTCTCTGCAGGTGTCTACAGGGTCTCTTCCATGTCTCTGTCTCTGCAGGTGTCTATAGGGTCTCTTCAATGTCTCTGTCTCTGCAGGTGTCTATAGTGTCTCTTCCCTGTCTCTGCAGGTGGCTATAGTGTCTCTTCCCTGTCTCTGCAGGTGTCTATAGTGTCTCTTCCCTGTCTCTGCAGGTGTCTATAGTGTCTCTTCCCTGTCTCTGCAGATGTCTATAGTGTCTCTTCCCTGTCTCTGTCTCTGCAGGTGTCTATAGTGTCTCTTCCCTGTGTCTGCAGGTGTCTATACTGTCTCTTCCCAGTCTCTGCAGGTGTCTATACTGTCTCTTCCCAGTCTCTGCAGGTGTCTATAGTGTCTCTTCCCTCTCTCTCCAGGTGTCTATAGTGTCTCTTCCCTGTCTCTGCAGGTGTCTATAGTGTCTCTCCCCTGTCTCTTCAGATGTCTATAGTGTCTCTTCCCTGTCTCTGTCTCTGCAGGTGGCTATAGTGTCTCTTCCCTGTCTCTCCAGGTGTCTATAGTGTCTCTTCCCTGTGTCTGCAGGTGTCTATAGTGTCTCTTCCCAGTCTCTGCAGGTGTCTATAGTGTCTCTTCCCTCTCTCTCCAGGTGTCTATAGTGTCTCTTCCCTGTCTCTGCAGGTGTCTATAGTCTCTCTTCCCTGTCTCTGCAGGTGTCTATAGTGTCTCTTCCCTGTCTCTGCAGGTGTCTATAGTGTCTCTTCCCTGTCTCTGTCTCTGCAGGTGTCTATAGTGTCTCTTCCCTGTCTCTGTCTCTGCAGGTGTCTATAGTGTCTCTTCCCTGTCTCTGCAGGTGGCTATAGTGTTTCTTCCCTGTCTCTTCAGAAGTCTATAGTGTCTCTTCCCTGTCTCTGCATGTGTCTATAGTGTCTCTTCCCTGTCTCTGCAGGTGTCTATAGTGTCTCTTCCCTGTCTCTGCAGGTGGCTATAGTGTCTCTTCCCTGTCTCTGTCTCTGCAGGTGGCTATAGTGTCTCTTCCCTGTCTCTGCAGGTGGCTATAGTGTCTCTTCCCTGTCTCTGCAGGTGGCTATAGTGTCTCTTCCCTGTCTCTGCAGGTGGCTATAGTGTATCTTCCCTGTCTCTGTCTCTGAGGGTGGCTATAGTGTCTCTTCCCTGTCTCTGTCTCTGCAGGTGGCTATAGTGTCTCTTCCCTGTCTCTGCAGGTGGCTATAGTGTCTCTTCCCTGTCTCTGCAGGTGGCTATAGTGTATCTTCCCTGTCTCTGTCTCTGAGGGTGGCTATAGTGTCTCTTCCCTGTCTCTGTCTCTGCAGGTGGCTATAGTGTCTCTTCCCTGTCTCTTCAGATGTCTATAGTGTCTCTTCCCTGTCTCTTCAGAAGACTATAGTGTCTCTTCCCTGTCTCTGTCTCTGCAGGTGGCTATAGTGTCTCTTCCCTGTCTCTGCAGGTGGCTATTGTGTCTCTTCCCTGTCTCTGTAGGTGTCTATAGTGTCTCTTCCCTGTCTCTTCAGATGTCTATAGTGTCTCTTCCATGTCTCTGTCTCTGCAGGTGGCTATAGCTTCTCTTCCCTGTCTCTGTCTCTGCAGGTGGCTATAGCGTCTCTTCCCTGTCTCTGTCTCTGCAGGTGTCTACAGGGTCTCTTCCATGTCTCTGTCTCTGCAGGTGTCTATAGGGTCTCTTCAATGTCTCTGTCTCTGCAGGTGTCTATAGTGTCTCTTCCCTGTCTCTGCAGGTGGCTATAGTGTCTCTTCCCTGTCTCTGCAGGTGTCTATAGTGTCTCTTCCCTGTCTCTGCAGGTGTCTATAGTGTCTCTTCCCTGTCTCTGCAGATGTCTATAGTGTCTCTTCCCTGTCTCTGTCTCTGCAGGTGGCTATAGTGTGTGTCTCTTCCCTGTCTCCCTAGTCCCCAGCAGTATCCCCCGGGCGGCGCCGCTGGTGCCCGCACAGGTGACCGGCACGTCACTCACCCGGAGCCGGCCGCAGTGGTGGCCCTGATGGACAGGATCCGCAGCCGGTTGGCCGTGTCCTTCAGCGCCTGCAGCGTCTGCTGGTCGGGCTTGTGATAATCCGCCATGGTAAAGCTGTGACTGCGGGGATTAGCGAGGAGCGTGCGCCACTGACAGCTGCAGACACCCGGGGAGAGCAGCCTGCAGATCAATATAGGCGGCCGGGAGAGGGCGGCACCGGGGGCCGGGCACAGGCAGGGCCCAGAGGAGGCCGGGCACAGGCAGGGCCCAGAGGAGGCCGGGCACAGGCAGGGCCCAGAGGAGGCAGGGCCCAGAGGAGGCCGGGCACAGGCAGGGCCCAGAGGAGGCCGGGCACAGGCAGGGCCCAGAGGAGGCCGGGCACAGGCAGGGCCCAGAGGAGGCCGGGCACAGGCAGGGCCCAGAGGAGGCCGCAGGGACAGGAGCTTCCTGATATGTCAGATATACAGTATATACAAGGAGTGTAACGATATAATAGATATATAACCACATACTACAGGGTGTATAATATACCAAGGAAATAAACGTGTATAACAAAACGTGAAATTACAATAATTTTCTGGGAGAAATACTACATTTTCTGGAACAATTTCAAGGATGCCATGACTGTATATACATTATATACTACTGTGTTATATGATATACACACTATACACTACAGGGGTGCATAATATACAGGGCTGATACATTATACACATCCTATAAGCGACATGGACTTACACATAATCTCCTCAGGCTATACACACCCCATGCCCGTACACTATATTGGCCCCGCAGTCCTAAACACCCGCGTCTCTTCTCTTTTTGACTTTTGATCATTATAATTATGTAATTTACCTATTTTTGTATTTCAATAAACTTTGATATTTTTTTACAATGTTGAATTCATGACTCCATGTTGCTTATAGGATGTATCTGCTTGGGAGTGTCTTTTTAACATATTTATTAATGACCTTGTAGGGGGCATACAGAGTAATATTTCAATATTCGCAGATGACACTAAACTCTGCAGGGTAATCAATACAGAGGAGGACAATTTTATATTACAGGAGGATCTATGTAAACTAGAAGCTTGGGCTGATAAATGGCAAATGAGCTTTAATGGGGATAAATGTAAGGTAATGCACTTGGGCAGAGGAAATAAAATGTATAATTATATGCTTAATTGTAAAACACTGGGCAAAACTGTCACTGAAAAAGACCTGGGTGTATTGGTGGACGACAAGCTCACGTTTAGTGGCCAGTGTCAGGCAGCTGCTGCAAAGGCAAATAAAATAATGGGATGCATTAAAAGAGGCATAGATGCTCATGAGGAGAAGATAATTTTACCTCTATACAAGTCATTAATGCGACCGCACTTAGAATACTGTGTACAGTTCTGGTCTCCGGTGTATAAGAAAGAGAGAACTGAACTAGAGCGGGTGCAGAGAAGAGCGACCAAGGTTATTAGAGGACTGGGGGGTCTGCAATACCAAGATAGGTTATTACACTTGGGGTTATTTACTGTGGGAAAAAGAAGGCTTAGGGGTGATCTTATTACTATGTACAAGTATATGAGGGGACAGTGCAAAGACCTTTCTACTGATCTTTTTACTCTGAGGCCAGAGACGGGGACAAGGGGGCATCTTCTACGTCGGGAGGAAAGAAGGTTTAATCATAATCACAGACGGGGATTCTTTACTGTAAGAGCAGTGAGACTATGGAACTCTCTGCCGCATGATGTTGTAATGAGTGATTCACTACTAACATTTAAGAAGGGCATGGATGCCTTTCTTGAAAAGTATAATATTACAGGTTATATATACTAGATTCCTTGATAGGGCGTTGATCCAGGGAACTAGTCTGATTGTAGTATGGAGTCGGGAAGGAATTTTTTTCCCCAATGTGGAGCTTTGTGTTTGCCACATAGGTTTTTTTTGCCTTCCTCTGGATCAACATGTTAGGCTATGGGTTGAACTAGATGGACTTAATCTTTCTTCAACCTTAAAAACTATGTTAGTGGTTGTTCCACTATAGCCACATATGTTGGCATTTCATATAATTATAGATCTATCATGTTGATGTATCAGATGATATTGGCTTCACATTATATAGACATAATATCTGCTGCTGTGGGATATATACAATATGTGCACTATATGCTACAAGGTGTATTTAATGTACACACTAAATTCTAGAGAGGATATATAATATATACACTACTAAAGGGGGTGTATTATATGTTCAGTGTGCACTACAGGAGGGGGGGGGAGTATATATATATATATATTTAGACACACATACATATATATGGATAGATACACACTATACACTACAGGGGGGAATGTGTGTGATTATACAGTGAAGGAAATAAGTATTTGATCCCTTGCTGTTTTTATACATTTGCCGACTGACAAAGACATGAACAGTCTATAATTTTAAGGGTAAGTTAATTTTAACATTGAGAGATAGAATATCCAACAAAAAAAATCAAGAAAATCACATTGTATAAATTAGATATTTTTTTTGCAGTGAGAAATAAGTATTTGATCCCTCTGGCAAACAACACTTAATACTTGGTGGCAAAACCCTTGTTGACAAGCACAGCAGTCAGACGTTTTTTGTAGTTGATGATGAGGGTTGCGCACATGTCAGGAGGAATTTTGGTCCACTCCTCTTTGCAGATCATCTCTAAATCATTAAGATTTTGAGGCTGTCACTTGGCAACTCGGAGCTTCAACTTCCTCCATAAGTTTTCTATGGGATTAAGGTCTGGAGACTGGCTAGACCACTCCATGACCTTACTGTGCTTCTTTTTGAGCCACTCCTTTGTTGCCTTGGCTGTATGTTTTGGGTCGTTGTCTTGCTGGTAGACCCAGCCACGACCCATCTTCAATGCTCTTAATGAGGGAAGGAGGTTGTTGGCCAAAATCTCGCAATACATGACCCCATCCATCTTCCCTTCAGCACGGTGCTGTCGTCATGTCCCCTTTGCAGAAAAGCATCCCCAAAGTATAAGGTTTCCTCCACTATGTTTCACGGTTGGGGCGATGTTCTTAGGGTTATACTCATCCTTCTTGTTCCAAACACGGCGAGTTGAGTTAATGCCAAAGAGCTCAATTTTTGTCTCATCTGACCACAGCACCTTCTCCCAATAACTCACAGAATCATCCAGGTGTTCAATGGAAAACTTCAGACGGGCCTGCACATGTGCCTTCTTCAGCAAGGGGACCTTGCGGGCACTGCAGGATTTTAAACCTTTAGGCTGTGTGCCCACGATGCGTTTTTAATGCGTTTTTGCAGCTGCAGAAATGCATTAAAAACGCATGGTAGAAGGGCAGCAATGTTCCCCAATGATAATCCTAATGTGCTGTGCACATGCTGCGGAAATTTCCGCTGCGGATTATCATTGCGGAAAAAAACGCAGCACTACCAATTATTTTGCGGAAGTGCTGCGTCTTCGCTGCCATTGACTTTCATTAGACCGCATGGATTACTGTATATGTAGATGCGTAATCCAAGCGTTCTAATGTGCGGATGGTACCCGGGTGTAGAGGAGAGGAGAGTCTCATCCACACCCAGGTACCATTAAAAAATCTGTAAAAAAAAAGAATAAAATAAAAAATAAATGTATATTTACCTTCCGGCGGCCCGCGGTGCACTCCTACTTGCTTCCCGCCACTTTGCAGTGGATTGAAGGACCTGCGCTGACTTCAGAGTCATGTGACGGGTCACGTGACGCTGACGTCGGCAGGTCTTTCAATCCACCGCTGTCGGCAAGGGAGAACAGAGTGTACAGGACACCGTTGGCCATCGGAGGGTAAGTATATATTTATTTTTTTATTTTTACCACTCTCTCGGGTCACACTATATAAATCCATGCCGTTTGCATGGATTTATATAGTGTGACCTAGTTGTCACTTTCCAAGTGATGCTAATCGCTTGGAAAGCGCTTGTCAATCCGCATGCGGAAATGTCAGTGAATAACGCTCCATTTCCGCATGTCCCTGGCAGGAAAAACGCATGTACAATCCGCATGTACAATCCGCATGCGTTTTTTTCTGCCAGAGAGATGCAGAAACGCTCAGAAAAAAATCCGGAGCGTTTCTGCATCGTGGGCACATGGCCTTAAGGCATAATGTGTTACCAATGTTTTTTTTGTGACTGTGGTCCCAGCTGTCTTGAGATCATTAACAAGTCCCCCTGTGTAGTTTTAGACAGATCTCTCATCTTCCTCATGATCAAGGTATACCCCACGAGGTGAGATTTTGCATGGTGCCCCAGATCGATGTCGATTGACAGTCATTTTGTATTTCTTCCATTTTCTTACTATTGCACCAACAGTTGTCTCCTTCTCACCAAGCGTCTTACTTAGGGTTTTGTAGCCCATTCCAGCTTTGTGCAGGTCTATGATCTTGTCCCTGACATCCTTACAAAGCACTTTGGTCTTGCCCATGTTGTAGAGGTTAGAGTCTGACTGATTAATTGAGTCTGTGGACAGGAGTCTTTTATACAGGTGACTATGTGACAGCTGTCTATAATGCAGGTAAAGAGTTGATTAGGAGCGTCTAACTGGTCTGTAGGAGCCAGAACTCATAATGGTTTGTAGGGGATCAAATACTTATTTCTCACTGCAAAATGCAAATAAATTTATCTAATTTATACAATGTGATTTTCTTGATATTTTTTTGGGATATTCTATCTCTCAATGTTAAATGTTAAAATTAAGCTACCCTTAAAATTAGAGACTGTTCATGTCTTTGTCAGTGGATAAACTTGCAAAAACAGCAAGGGATCAAATACTTATTTCCTTCACTGTAAATAGATACACACATACGTAATATACACTATGGGAAGTACAGGGATTGGACTGCAGAGGGGAAAAGTGATTTTCTCTGATGAAGCTCCCTACAGACTGGGATATCTGGAATTGGCGAGTCCTGTATCATACCAGCAGTAAAGCTTCCTGAGACCTCTCCTGTGGGGTCTCTTCTTCCAGGGACTGGGCTCACTCTCAATTTTGCCTAACAAAACTGCCAGGAATAAACAATGGGATCAAGAAAACCTTCAAAGAATGGGATCTAGACAACCTTCAAGAGAAACTTATCCCAACTACCCAGGAGCAACCTGGAGATGAACAATGCTTTCTCCTGCATGATGGAAACCATGTCACAAGCAAATAGTGACAACTAAGTTGCTCGCTGAACAAAAAATTGACATTTTGGGTCCATGGCCAGTAAACTCCCCAGATCCGAAATGTATCGTGAACCCTATTGTGGTCAATCCTCAAAAAGTGACAACATCACAGAAATTCTGATAAACTCCAAGCAGTGACTAGACAAGAACAGGCAGTCACCAGTCAGGATTAGGCCCAGAAGCTGACATTCAGCTGCCAGGGCAAAGGGCAGAAGTCAGGAAAAATAAGGGTCAACTGTGTATATATGTAATATATACAAAAGGACTAATACATTGTATTCCTGTAACTGCAGGGAGTACACACTCAACATTGTAATTTCAACATGAAGAAGGAAGTCATAAATTTTTGGAAAGCACAGGATGGATAGACATGTTATTGGTAAGCAAATAATGACAAAATGGAAACATTTTCAAAATGTCTTGATTTATTTGGTATTGAGTATTAGCGACCCATGCAGAAATCTCCACACTTATACGTCTTGGCCGCCGTCAATAGGGTCATCAATGGCTGTCTGAGGAATGTTCTGCCGCACTTGGGCAAACCATCAAGATCCACTGCTGGCAGCTTCCTTTGCAATTAGCGACCAATGAAGTCCTAGATGTACTTGATAGGAGACAAGTCTGGAGACACTGCAGACTATGATAGCATGTTTAGTCTATACAGGCTCCTGCGACACTTTGGAGAAATTGATGGACCACTGGTTCCTCCACCAAATCAATGTAATGCTGCACTGTTAGTGTACCTGGAATGAACACTAGAGGGGCCCGGCTACCATATGTTATGGCGCCCCTCATCTTTATCCTGGGAGTAGGCCCGGTGTGACATTCCCTTGAGAAGGCCTCTTCTTTGACCTCACACCACTGCTCTCACAGCATGGTGCAGAGGAAGAGGACAATGGAGGATGGCATGGGGGGGTCTGTTCTCTTCTCTGAGAGGCATGCCACTTTTGTCTTATATGTAATATCTGGAAATTGGTCTGGGGACCATATGGGCAACACCATGAAGAGGCCTCCATGTTTCACTGGTCCTACTCCCGGAATTATGGTGTGAGGTGGCATAATGTATGGTGGCCTCTTCAAAACCTTATGTTAGCCATAGTCTTAGATTTACCATAAGACGACTTGTTAGAAGACCATACGTCAAAAGCAATTAGAAAAATAATGTTTGTAGAATAAAAGTTCAGGATACACTGGAAAATTGATGAATGGGTGCCACTGCCAAGTCCTGCTGGTGAAACTTAGCTATTATAGAACCAAAGAAGAATAAAGGATTTTCCAGCACTTCCACCCATAAAATCAGGAATAATATTCCTATGACTAAGAGCGTAGTGTATGCCAGAAACACATACGGTTTTATCCTGATGATGGATTCTTCTGTTTTTTAACTAAATCTCTAATAAAAAGGTTTTATGGATGGAGGTGCCGGAAGATCCTTTTTTCTTGTTCGGTTCTAGAAAAACAACACTAAGCCTCATACCCCCTATTGTGTAATCCTACTGCAAACATGGCCAAGACCAACTTTACTTCTCCTTAACACTAGACAATAGAGATGAGAGAACCCAAACTTTAAGTTCGGGGTTCGTACCGGACAGTTAAGTGTCTGGTGCTAATCTCCGAACATGGACCTCTACCGGAAGTCCTTTGCAATTTTCTCGAGAGAGAATGAGATTCGGGTTCTGGTTCAACTTCGGGTACACAAACCGGATTTTGGAATAAAGTTCAAATCTGGTACCAAAACCCAAACTTCCACGGGTCTGCTCATCCCTACTAGACAACAAACCTCAAACCGCCATCTACTCACAGAGCCCAAAACAGGGGCCCCTGTAGAGAGCATCTTTGGACCACGGTGAGCAGTTGATTGTCAGGGTAGCTTCTATTTATAAAGTGGTTACCTCCATGAAACCACCCGTTTAAGAAAATAGTCATTTGGATCAATGTTAATATTCATATTAACTTTGGTGGTTTTTGGGTTGGGTCCTGGTTTTTGATGATTACGCAGTGGTTCTTGTACACGTTTCCAGGACGCTCACCATACTGTGTGTAATACTTTCTTAGTGGACCTGCCGGTATTGCATTTCCCATTGTGCCACACTTCCCTCCCCACGATGACCTAATCTTATAACTGGCTGCAGAAGAGGAATCCTTATATCAAATCAGGTTTAAAATGTATATAGAAAGTCATTGATAAGTCAGAAGTAAATGTGCAGTGTATTCCGCCATAAAGCAGACTATTCTGCAGAGTCATCCTAGCTGGCACAATCCTGGTCCATTACATTACGTGCAAGGGCGACATGATCCTGCAGTTTTATGCTGCTCACAGCTGTCATTTGTGGGCTGGAGACACGAGAAGCTGGAAAAATTATACTACGTAAATGTAATTAAGTTGTCCAAAAACATACGAAGCCCCAGATATATTAAAGAAGGTATTTGGTCTATGCAGACCAAAGGGAAAAGGCATCTTTTATACTGAAATAAGTAACACTGGGCATAATGGACACTAAACAATGACCCAGTATGGCACCATGATACCTACAAGTCACCTGGTGGATGGCAGTGGAGAAAAGGCAGCATAAAAAAATAGGAATATCTACACACAAATCTATTATGGTCATACGTAAATTAGGGCAAAACCAAAGATATCAATCAGAACATAAGTTGGTATATGTCCAATGTGTAGGAGCATGTTCACCCTGTGGTCATTTAACAGAGAAAAACAAAATGAGCATATACCCTGTAGTAAGTAAATAGTAATAGTACATGTAAATAACATGGGGTACCCATGGCCAGGTGTATGAACAGTCAGGCCTCTGTCCTGCTCTGCCACCATCTACATTGAGGTCCGCTGACAAAAGGTGAGGTTTTTAAACTAGAAATAGGACCGTCCCGATTGGGGTCACCTTGTCGCGGTGGGATGGTTTTTACGCTTTTTTGATCAAAATAGTGTTAACCAAGTACCTTATGTTATATACATGTACTATTACTAACACTATTTTGATCAAAAAAGCGTAAAAGCCATCCCACCAAGACAAGGTGACCCCAATTGGGACGGTCCTATCTCTAGAATTAAAACCTTACCATGAGTCAGCCAACCTCAATATAGAGGGTGGCAGAGGTGGACCGGGACCCGACTGTTCAGCCGACCTCAATATAGAGGGTGGCAGAGCTGGACCGGGACCCGACTGTTCAGCCACCTGCCCATGGGTCCCTATGGTATTTACATATACTATTAACTTACTACAGGGTATATGCTCATTTACATTTTTTTTTCTTGTTTTTTTCTATGTAAATTAGGAGAAGAGATTCGCAGGACCCCGACTTAGTGACCACAGTTTTAGCTTGTGGCCGCTGGACCAGAGCTGCGAACTTCTTCCCTGTCCGTCGTGACATCATTGTTGTGGCGTGATAAATGCGTGACATACCTCACCTGCTAATCTGAAGTGGCACAGAGGGTGCCGGCAGGTATGAGGAGGCTTGCAGGGCTCTAGTTCAGCAGCCATAGACTACCTACCGCCGTGGCTGCTGGACCAGGGGTCCTGTGAATGTTTTTGCTCAACTCTAGTCATGAATAATCCTATGGAATAGCAGGGCACCCAAGAAAGGACTAAAAAAGGCTGCAGGGGGCGCTAAATGTGAGGAGCAAACATTTCATGCTTTCTTCAGTTCTATTACACAAATCTCAAGCTTTTTTAACCCCTTCATCCCCGGGCGATTTCTCAGTATTCGTTTTTTCCTCCCCTTCTCCAAGAGCCATAACGTTTAAAAAAAATTTCCAGCCATAAGAGTGCTTATTTTTTTGCAGGACGAATTGTACTTTTAAATCATTCATTCTGCCATATAATGTACTGTAAAACGGAGAAAAAAAAATTCCAAGTGCGATGAAATTGCAAAAAAAAAGTGCAATTCCACAATAGGGCTTTTTTTATTTATTTATTTTTTTATTTACCATGTTCAATATATTGTAAAAATGACCAGGCAATAGGATTCCCCAGGTCAGTACAAGTACGCAGATACCAAACATGTATAGTTATTTTTTGCACTCCGAGCTGACTTTTTTTTTTTTTTTTTTATTGATAGCATTTTGGGGTAGAGACGATGTTTTGATCGACCATTATTGCAATGTTGCGGCGACCCAAAAAAATGTAATTCTGGTGTTTTGATTTTTTTCTCGTTACGCTGTTTACCGATCAGATTCATTTACCTTATATTTCGATAGATAGGACATTTTTGAACAAGACAATACCAAATGTGTATTTAGCGTTTGCTTTATTTTTAAATGGGGCAAAAGGGGGGCGATTTGAACTTTGTGTTTTTTTACTTTTTATTTAATAATCCCCTTAGGAGACGAAGCGGCGATCGTCCGATCGTCTGTGCTACATATAGCAGTGCTTTCAGTACTGCTATGTATAGCAAAAATCAGGATCTCCTATTCACAGAAGGATTGTGATGACAGACACGGAGGTCTTTACCAGACCACCAGTTGTCATGACAACCCATCGGCGCCCTGCGATCACATCAGCGATAAAGTGCGAGGAAAGATTCGGGCTCGACATGTGAGCCCCCATAAAAGGCATGGACACGGCAGACGACGTAAATATACATCATCAGTCGTGAAAAGACAGAACATGTGCACAGCAATGTTGTTTTTACATTGCTGCACAATATGTCCATTTTTTTTTTATTTAGTTTTTTTTTTTTTTTATTTACAGGGGGTTTGCAGCACTTTTTTTTTTTTGGGGGGGGGGGGGGTTAGGTTCCAGGCAGAACATGCCTGAAAAAAGATGGCACATGCACATACCCTAACAATGCATAGGTTTATACCATATATTATATGGTGAAAAAAATGCTATAATTCAAAACTGCAACATACTGCAAAAAAAACAAAACAAGTCCTGACAAAAATAAAGTCGGCAAAGGTGAAAAAAAAAAATCCATAAAAATGGCCATGTCTCCAAGGGATTAAAAACCTGTGTCTATAGAGGGGATTGCATTAAGAAAAGCCGCTTTAAAACGGTAGATTAAAAGAGAAACCCTCATTTTAAATTGTATTTAATAAAACAATGGAACACACAAAAATAAGCAACTTTGTAACATATCTTAAGAGAAATCTTCTTTCACCTCTTGAATAGATCCTTCTCTCAATTGATGGATAAAATCTGTATTCAGTGAAGACTGATTTTCCTATTACTAAAATAAATATATATATACGACACTTGGTGCTTTTAAAATTCTATGGAGATGGGAGGAGCTAGAGGAACACAGATTCTACTGCAAGTTTATCTTAAACAACAGTTACACTTCTCCATAGAACTTTATAAGCACCAACTATCATCTCCTATCTCTGTGATGGGAAAGTCAGAGATCGCTCCGGTCGTTGCAGTTACATACCACCGCCCCGAGAATGCGCTGTGGATGTATGCTGGGTGATAAGAAGGGGTTAAATACACTGCATTAGTTATCCTGATGTACAAAATTACTCTTTATCTAAAACCAAACCAGGTATGTGTGTGTGTGTATATATATATATATATATATATATATATATATATATATATATATATATATATATATATATATATATATATATATATATATATACACATATATATTATATACACACTGTGTGCAGAATTATTAGGCAAGTTGTATTTTAGAGGATTATTTTTATTATTGATCAACAACTATGTTCTCAATCAACCCAAAAGACTCAAATATCCAAGCTTAATATTTTTGGAAGTTGGAGTGTTTTTTTTTTAGATTTGGCTATCTTAGGAGGATATCTGTTTGTGCAGGTAACTATTACTGTGCAGAATTATTAGGCAACTTAATAAAAACAAAATATAATCCCATCTCACTTGTTTATTTTCACCAGGTAAACCAATATCAGTGCACAAAATTTAGAAATTTCTGACATGCAAAAACAAAAACCAAAAAAAATGAGTGATGAATATAGCCACCTTTCTTTATGATGACACTCAACAGCCTCCATCCATAGACTCTGTCAGTTGCTTGATCTGTTTTCGATCAACATTGCGTGCAGCAGTCCCCACAGCCTCCCAGACTCTGCTCCGAGAGGTGTACTGTTTTCCCTCCCTGTAGATCTCACATTTTATGATGGACCACAGGTTCTTTATGGGGTTCAGATCAGGTGAACAAGGGGGCCATGTCATTATTTTTTCTTCTTTTAGACCTTTACTGGCCAGCCACGTTGTGGAGTAGTTGGATGCATGTGATGGAGCATTGTCCTGCATGAAAATCATGTTTTTCTTGAATGATACAGACTTCTTCCTGTACCACTGCTTGAAGAAGTGGTCTTCCAGAAACTGGCAGTAGATCTGGGAGTTGAGCTTCACTCTATCCTCAACCCGAAAAGGTCCCACAAGTTCATCTTTGATGATAGCAGCCCATACCAGTACCCCACCTCCACCTTGCTGGCATCTGAGTCGGAGTGGAGCTCTCTGCCCTTTATTGGTCCAGCCTCTGGCCCATCCATCTGGCCCATCAAGAGTCACACTCATTTCATCAGTCCATAAAACCTTTGAAAAATCAGTCTTAAGATATTTCTTGGCCCATTCTTGAAGTTTTCTCTTATGTTTCTTGTTCAAAGGTGGTCGTTTTTCCGCCTTCCTTACCTTGGCCATGTCCCTGAGTATCGCACACCTTGTGCTTTTTGATACTCCAGTAACGTTGCAGCTCTGAAATATGGCAAAACTGGTGGCGAATGGCATCTTGGCAGCTTCACGCTTGATTTTCCTCAATTCATGGGCAGTTATTTTGCGTCTTTTTTGGCCAACAAGCTTCTTGCGACCCTGTTGGCTATTTGCCATGAAACGCTTGATTGTTCGGTGATCACGCTTCAAAAGTTTGGAAATTTCAAGACTGCTGCCTCCCTCTGCAAGACATCTCACAATTTTGGACTTTTCAGAGCCCGTAAAATCTCTCTTCTGACCCATTTTGCCAAAGGAAAGGAAGTTGCCTAATAATTAAGCACACCTTATATAGAGTGTTGATGTCATTAGTCAACACCCCTCCTCATTACAGAGATGCACATCACCAGATTTACTTAATTGGTAGTTGGTTCTCAAGCCTGTGCAGCTTGGAGAAGGACAACATGTATAAAAAGTATCATGTGATCAAAATACTCATTTGCCTAATAATTCTGCACGCGGTGTGTATATATATTTTTTTTATTAACATCCAAAACTTTTTTTTTTTTACAAGATAAACATTGTCCCTTATACGGAGTAGGTTCAAATCTACTCGTGAATTACTCAATTCCTATAAAACGCCTCTGGCCCTTTAATGTTCCGTCCTTCTATCCCGCGTGGACTACTTTGGTGTATCAGCTTATCCCTTTTAATGGTGCATTTTTTTGCTTCTCTAAATTAAAACTTGGAGGAAGAAAAGACCTAATAGACAATATGTGACGCTCACACATCGTGTATTAACTTATCGCAGAGAGTACACAACATGAATGCAAATTAGATCTCCAAGAGAAGGAAGATGTCTCTAGGAGCTACCTATAGGTGGCACTAGAGAGACACTCTTCTACAGGAGAGCCAATTTGCATACTTTTTCCCAGGGAGCATTGCCTGTAGGAGTTCCCCCACATTATCTGGATTTCCCTGAAGGAGAACAAGTACCCGAAAGATACTAAATAAACAGAAAGGGCAGATTACAGACTGCACAACTGGGCTGGAAAGGAATAAATGGTAAAACGTAATGTAACTTCATTGGAGACTGTAACAATGGAAAAAAGTATTGTGTTATTTGAAGGCACAAGCCCAGCTACAACCTACAGAAATACAACCTCTAAATCCATTTCTAATGAAATACATACCGGTATATTATGAATATCCGTATATTAATACATTTATTCGGGAGATTACTTTTCTTATATTTAATCTCCATAATACATGTACAGATAGAATTAAATAAAAAAAATAAAAAACATTTAAAAGTAGTGTGTGCATTTGGAGAATAATGAAGTGACCTCATCTGGAATTCTGATCACAACCTACAAAATATATATATATTTTTTTAGAAAAATCTTAAATAATAATGCTGGCAGAGATTGTAAAAACCTGCTGCCAGGCTTCTTATTTCCTTCTCTATTGTCAGGAAAGGATCAATCCTGATCAGAGACAACACAACCTTTTCTAGGAGACGGTGAGGAAGCAGGACCCTCGAAACCTGGTTTTCAGTTCTAAGCCAAAAAAGTCGTGGGCTAAAGAATGGGAAATAAAGGCCGGAGCCGTACTCAAGAACCTTCTTAATTAAAAAAATTATACTTACTTAAAATATGTAATTGTTGTACTCTAAGTGCGCCTGTTCCTCTGATTCTGTCGATGTTTTTCTTTTGTTCCTGAGCTTCTCCATTCCTAAGATATTGCCTCCTCTTCCCTGTCTAATCTGATCATCCAAATGGGTGTGATCAGCAACTCTGTGGGCGTTTTCTCGATAACCACACCCACTTGTTTAACAAGACTAGATTTACATGCATGGAAGAAAGGGCTATATCTCAGGAACGGAAAAACTCAGAAACAAAAGAAAAACAACGCCGGATTCAGGAAAACAGTGGCATTTACACCAGGTCAAAAAAAAAATATTTAATATTTACAGCAAGCGACAGGTCCACTTTAAAGAGGAGATGCTGAATAATTCTAGACCCGGTATTAGATCATGCTTTAACAATCAGTCATCTGACAAATGAGAAACACTATAAAAAATAAAAAAATGGAACTTTTGCAATACTGTTGAATTGAAAGGGTCTCTATTGCTTATCGAGTTATGATCTCCCAGGAGCTTTATTGGTAGACGTAGACTCGATGGTCTCCAAGCCCTATGGTGTAGTCCATCCAGGACATGCTCCGGTGTCACTTTTTTTTTTTTTCTTACTATGCCATTAGCATACAAAATCCACAGAGCCCTGACTTGGTGCAGACAGCAGATGATGCCACGGAGTTTGTGCGGTAATTGATTACTGCACGTTTCGCTAAATGCATCATCTGGAGCTGACAACCAGCCAATCATGACCAAAGTGCATTAAATATGGAAAAATCAAGGATAGAATTAATAAAACGTGATATATTTAATTTACAGAGACAAACGATCCCTGTAACTTTCAGCTTATTATTAAAATGGTTAAAATTAAAACTGGGAAAGACAAATAACATGTCTGTCCTATATAAAAAAAACCATAACACGGACTATATATTAAGAAAGGATTACATGTGCAAGCCTTTGTAAAACTCTACAGTACTAGCGTCCTCTTCCATACCGCGGGCATTGTCCGGTAAAGCGTTAAAATACTTCCGAAGGTAACATGTAAGAAAACATGTCCTTCCGATGTGCATAATCTTCAGTGCAAACTAGTAAAGACGTTGCCCGCAAACCCCGTAGCCGCCACTTAAGTGGTCACCCTTCACGACACGTACACAGTAAGCATTGCTCAGGCCGCGGACGGCTTTGCATGTTTTTTTGGTTGTTTCATACGCGGAGGCATAGAGGACTTCCTTCTTTTATAGCTTGACATTGTCCATACTTTTGTTGACCACTTGTATGTAGGCTTCATGTATGGTATTGAGGAAGCTGGAATCATTCTAGAAAAGAAACAAGTGTGGAGAGGTCCGTTCAGAAATAAACCCACAAAATAGTTAATAAAAAAAAAAAATATACAAAATAATTTGCAAGATCCTATCCCAATGTGTAGTAGGTATAATATTAGTAAATACCTCCAATTAAAAACTTACTATAGTTCTTCTGGATTGTAGCTTACCTCATGTGCAGGGCATTAGTAAATACCTGCAATTAGAAATGTGGTATAGTTCTTCTGATTAGCTAAGTCGCTTACCTCATGTGTAGGGCATTCCAGTAGCTTAGGCATCCATGGTTACGACCATTAGCAGCCAACTTTCACTATATAAGTGGTCATAACCATGGATACCTAAGCTACTGGAATGCCCTGCACATAGGGTAAGTGACATAGTACATCAGAAGAACTATACTAAATTTCTAATTGGGGATATTGGTGTCCATTAAAGTCAACTGGTGTACATAGAATAATAAAAAAAAACAACACAGAAAATGTGATTACCTTTTATAATGGCATTACTCTGATCTTATAGTCATGTGATAAGGCCGCCATACACACTAGATGGTTGTGAGCTGATTGTTTGGTAGGCTAATCTGTCAACACTTCTGCGTTGTCTATGAACAAGCCATTGCCAGACATGTCTGGTGAAAGCTTATCTCTGGAGGACAATATAATCAGTAGTCCTAAAATTGGACATGCCTGATTGATATTTTCCCCCACAATAAAACAGCTGACGCCCCCATACACATTAGACTGTCGGCCGAACCTGCAGATATCAACGCGTTCAGCCGACAATCTAGCGTGTATGGGGAACTTTAGTCTCCTAGACAAGAGACCAGGATAGGAAAGAAGTTGTGCATCAGAGAACTTTATACCTGGGAGTGTGACAAGTACATTGAGTAATTGGTGGAGGTCTTAGGACCCGGACCCCCACCAATCTGCAGTGTATTCTATGCCCTGTTACATATTAGAAAACAAAAGGGGTAGGTGCTATTTAACTATTAAAGGGAGGTATCTGGTTCATTAAACAGAAACTTACGCAATGTATGACCTAAGAAGTAAATTAGGACTTTAAAATTGTATAACTAACCTGTCTTTGCTACTGGCAAACTGCATATAATGACCCCCAACCCCAATTTCCTAATGTAAAACTGTTTGTATTAAGTTAATAATATCTTAAATCGCTGGAGGTTCGACCACTGGGATTCAAAGATCCTGAGAACGGGGCTCTGAAGATCCATGTTTGAGTGTGGTGGAGGTCGACCATATGCACCTTACCTCCACTCCACAGATAGCCAAGGACTGTAATGTTAGAGGGAAAATATTAGGAGTGTCTTTGTCTAGAGACTTGGAGAAGTGAAACTTGGGGGGGGTGGCTGTCGATAGGTAATAACTTATTAATTTCATATAAACTCTTTAAGTGTTAAATTTAGGACAGGGTTGCTCCAAACACTGCTCGTCATTTCCTATCCCGCTGGTTGGACCCTCCAAACCCAAAAAACAGGGCTCCAAATACCCCGTCGCAAGAGGAGCACATATGCGTTCATCCCTGCAATTCAGTGGGGGCATTTCAGAGCCCCCTTCTCAGGTACGGTGTGGGTCCAAGCCTCCCACTAATCACCTCCGCTGTGGATAGTGGATAACCTGCAATCTCGGAGCAGCCCTTTTTCAGCATATTATGAAAACTTTTTGAAACAAAGTTGGAAAGTGGCCGCAGTCTCTTACCTTTATGAGATGTACTAGGGTCTCCTGAAGCTGAGGGCGGCTGAGCGCTATCCCAGTACAGCAGGATCTCGTCCGATCTACCCTTCGGCTATTCAAAGATGGCGTCACAGAGCAGTCATCTTGGCTACTGTGTTTTGAAGCCGGTTGCTGAAATACACTGGGTGACCAGAGGGCTGCGGAGGCATCTGTGGTCGTAGGGGCTGCAAACTGGGAAGCCTTAAGGAACAAAAATATTCAGTTCACTCTCATTTCAAAGTCATACACAGTCGTAAATTATATATATATTGCATATGCAAATTGCCTCTTTAGAGAAAAAAAAGAGGACTTGAACTCTATAGCGCCACCTATTGGAAGCAGCAATCCTACAAGTCCCAATCAATCCTCCAGAGCTGGTATGTCACTCTCCACAAGGAGAAACATCACCCCTTAGACCTCATATATATTGCAGACATTCACCCTATTTTTAATTTTTACATATTTCTAGGCACGGTCAGGCTCAGCTGTCACATGCACATTAAGGATGTGGAGCCGAGGCCCTTTATATGTCAGATTTCATGTGGATTGCTCCATGTAGACTGTAATAATTAGGTCTTCTCTTGTTCTAGAGATCACAATTACTGAGCCCACAGGGGTGCTGCTGCTTCCTGCCGGTTTAACACACTAAAACACCAGTGAAACTGGGATCAAAAAGACGGGAAGAGGCAGAGGAGGAGGAGACGACGAGGCGGGAAGAGGCAGAGGAGGAGGAGACGACGAGGCGGGAAGAGGCAGAGGAGGAGGAGACGACGAGGCGGGAAGAGGCAGAGGAGGAGACGAGGCGGGAAGAGGCAGAGGAGGAGACGAGGCGGGAAGAGGCAGAGGAGGAGACGAGGCGGGAAGAGGCAGAGGAGACGACGAGGCGGGAAGAGGCAGAGGAGACGACGAGGCGGGAAGAGGCAGAGGAGACGACGAGGCGGGAAGAGGCAGAGGAGACGACGAGGCGGGAAGAGGCAGAGGAGACGACGAGGCGGGAAGAGGCAGAGGAGACGACGAGGCGGGAAGAGGCAGAGGAGACGACGAGGCGGGAAGAGGCAGAGGAGACGACGAGGCGGGAAGAGGCAGAGGAGACGACGAGGCGGGAAGAGGCAGAGGAGACGACGAGGCGGGAAGAGGCAGAGGAGACGACGAGGCGGGAAGAGGCAGAGGAGGAGGAGACGACGAGGCGGGAAGAGGCAGAGGAGGAGGAGACGACGAGGCGGGAAGAGGCAGAGGAGGAGGAGACGACGAGGCGGGAAGAGGCAGAGGAGGAGGAGGCGACGAGGCGGGAAGAGGCAGAGGAGGAGGAGGCGACGAGGCGGGAAGAGGCAGAGGAGGAGGAGGCGACGAGGCGGGAAGAGGCAGAGGAGGAGGAGGCGACGAGGCGGGAAGAGGCAGAGGAGGAGACGAGGCGGGAAGAGGCAGAGGAGGAGACGAGGCGGGAAGAGGCAGAGGAGGAGACGAGGCGGGAAGAGGCAGAGGAGGAGACGAGGCGGGAAGAGGCAGAGGAGGAGACGAGGCGGGAAGAGGCAGAGGAGGAGACGAGGCGGGAAGAGGCAGAGGAGGAGACGAGGCGGGAAGAGGCAGAGGAGGAGACGAGGCGGGAAGAGGCAGAGGAGGAGACGAGGCGGGAAGAGGCAGAGGAGGAGACGAGGCGGGAAGAGGCAGAGGAGGAGACGAGGCGGGAAGAGGCAGAGGAGGAGACGAGGCGGGAAGAGGCAGAGGAGGAGACGAGGCGGGAAGAGGCAGAGGAGGAGACGAGGCGGGAAGAGGCAGAGGAGGAGACGAGGCGGGAAGAGGCAGAGGAGGAGACGAGGCGGGAAGAGGCAGAGGAGGAGACGAGGCGGGAAGAGGCAGAGGAGGAGACGAGGCGGGAAGAGGCAGAGGAGGAGACGAGGCGGGAAGAGGCAGAGGAGGAGACGAGGCGGGAAGAGGCAGAGGAGGAGACGAGGCGGGAAGAGGCAGAGGAGGAGACGAGGCGGGAAGAGGCAGAGGAGGAGACGAGGCGGGAAGAGGCAGAGGAGGAGACGAGGCGGGAAGAGGCAGAGGAGGAGACGAGGCGGGAAGAGGCAGAGGAGGAGACGAGGCGGGAAGAGGCAGAGGAGGAGACGAGGCGGGAAGAGGCAGAGGAGGAGACGAGGCGGGAAGAGGCAGAGGAGGAGACGAGGCGGGAAGAGGCAGAGGAGGAGACGAGGCGGGAAGAGGCAGAGGAGGAGACGAGGCGGGAAGAGGCAGAGGAGGAGACGAGGCGGGAAGAGGCAGAGGAGGAGACGAGGCGGGAAGAGGCAGAGGAGGAGACGAGGCGGGAAGAGGCAGAGGAGGAGACGAGGCGGGAAGAGGCAGAGGAGGAGACGAGGCGGGAAGAGGCAGAGGAGGAGACGAGGCGGGAAGAGGCAGAGGAGGAGACGAGGCGGGAAGAGGCAGAGGAGGAGACGAGGCGGGAAGAGGCAGAGGAGGAGACGAGGCGGGAAGAGGCAGAGGAGGAGACGAGGCGGGAAGAGGCAGAGGAGGAGACGAGGCGGGAAGAGGCAGAGGAGGAGACGAGGCGGGAAGAGGCAGAGGAGGAGACGAGGCGGGAAGAGGCAGAGGAGGAGACGAGGCGGGAAGAGGCAGAGGAGGAGACGAGGCGGGAAGAGGCAGAGGAGGAGACGAGGCGGGAAGAGGCAGAGGAGGAGACGAGGCGGGAAGAGGCAGAGGAGGAGACGAGGCGGGAAGAGGCAGAGGAGGAGACGAGGCGGGAAGAGGCAGAGGAGGAGACGAGGCGGGAAGAGGCAGAGGAGGAGACGAGGCGGGAAGAGGCAGAGGAGGAGACGAGGCGGGAAGAGGCAGAGGAGGAGACGAGGCGGGAAGAGGCAGAGGAGGAGACGAGGCGGGAAGAGGCAGAGGAGGAGACGAGGCGGGAAGAGGCAGAGGAGGAGACGAGGCGGGAAGAGGCAGAGGAGGAGACGAGGCGGGAAGAGGCAGAGGAGGAGGAGGAGACGAGGCGGGAAGAGGCAGAGGTGGAGGAGGAGACGAGGCGGGAAGAGGCAGAGGTGGAGGAGGAGACGAGGCGGGAAGAGGCAGAGGTGGAGGAGGAGACGAGGCGGGAAGAGGCAGAGGTGGAGGAGGAGACGAGGCGGGAAGAGGCAGAGGTGGAGGAGGAGACGAGGCGGGAAGAGGCAGAGGTGGAGGAGGAGACGAGGCGGGAAGAGGCAGAGGTGGAGGAGGAGACGAGGCGGGAAGAGGCAGAGGTGGAGGAGGAGACGAGGCGGGAAGAGGCAGAGGTGGAGGAGGAGACGAGGCGGGAAGAGGCAGAGGTGGAGGAGGAGACGAGGCGGGAAGAGGCAGAGGTGGAGGAGGAGACGAGGCGGGAAGAGGCAGAGGTGGAGGAGGAGACGAGGCGGGAAGAGGCAGAGGTGGAGGAGGAGACGAGGCGGGAAGAGGCAGAGGAGGAGACGAGGCGGGAAGAGGCAGAGGAGGAGACGAGGCGGGAAGAGGCAGAGGAGGAGACGAGGCGGGAAGAGGCAGAGGAGGAGACGAGGCGGGAAGAGGCAGAGGAGGAGACGAGGCGGGAAGAGGCAGAGGAGGAGACGAGGCGGGAAGAGGCAGAGGAGGAGACGAGGCGGGAAGAGGCAGAGGAGGAGACAAGGCGGGAAGAGGCAGAGGAGGAGACGAGGCGGGAAGAGGCAGAGGAGGAGACGAGGCGGGAAGAGGCAGAGGAGGAGACGAGGCGGGAAGAGGCAGAGGAGGAGACAAGGCGGGAAGAGGCAGAGGAGGAGACGAGGCGGGAAGAGGCAGAGGAGGAGACGAGGCGGGAAGAGAAGGAGGTGGCATTAGACACAGGAAGAGGAGGAGGTGGCACAAGAGACAGGAAGGAGGAGTTGGTGGAAGAGGAGGAGGCAGGATGAGACAAGAAAAGAGGGGGAACAGGAAGAGACATGCTGCAGTATATGGCGATATAGCATGTCATCGCTGCGGCCATGTAAACAGAGAGAGGAACCACTGCAGCATCGCTGATAGAGTGACAAGGAATTAACTCGGAGTAACGACTGTTTTGCCATTTTTACATGTATGTTGAAGCAGATTTAGTTTTTATCAACACCTGACCACCCCATAACAACTGGTAATGGGAAGAGGTGCAGATAAGAAAGTTCTGTCCGCACGTGTACATGAGTGTGTGGCATTTGCAGCATGTGTCCTATGTGTAAGTGGTTTGTGTATGTAATGAGTACTGTGTGTGGTGTGTTGTACTGGTTTGTCTGCGCACTATTGGTCCTGTGTGTGAGTGACAAGTGTGCAGCAAGTGTCTTCTGTCACATGGAGCATGTACAGCAATGGTGCAGGCTGTTAGTGACACGTGTGCAGAATCTCCCAATGTTTGTGACTTGTCTATTTCTTTGCCAAGCTCTATTTTCCTGGCAGGCATCGGGATGTAGCTGTCCAACCCTGCGGTAGGTGTTGATACTGCCATGTAGGCCTTGCATAAAAACTACAGCTGTATCACTGACAACATGAGAGATATACAAAGTCCATTAACCTCTACTTCTTTTTGGAGTAAGTTAGGGAACATGTAACCTTCGGGAGAAAATACTGAGCTCATGTGGATATTGTTCAGACTTGTACAAAAGAAGAGGCGACGGTGCCAACTCCTGAGTCACCATGATGCCAATACTTTTATACCACATTTTTTATGCCTCAGGGCATGATGTAACATACAAAGTAAGGCTATGTTCACGTGGGGTAGAAAAAAAAATTTTGTTTGCGAATTTCTAGATTGCAGAAGGTGTGAAAATCTGCGCAAACAATTAACTGCAAAATGTAAAAAGTCAATTTTTGCATGGAGATTATCGGCAGTGTTTGGAGCAAAGTGAATGCGCTTTCAGAATGTGTCAAATTTTTTTTTTAATTTGTGCCGCACAGAAATACTTCAGAGCTGATTAGTCCCAGCAAGTCGAGCGCGCTCTCCATTTCTCTCCTATGCCAACATACATACTCTGCCAGCGATATGACGGCGCGTTGGCAGAGCTGCCAATGCTCAAACTTTGCTATCACTATAAAGACATTACTTACTGCTACCACCTTAGATACACCCAAGGGCTGGGCAAACGTTTCAGCTTCCCTCTTTTCATGGGCATTCTACAGAAAGACAAAACATGCAAAAAAAATAAAAAATTCTGTATACATAGAGATTAGCGAAGATTAATAGATTAGGCGTTGTATAGAGCTGAATCATGCAAGTCGTGCAAACACGTAATGAGGGCTCTGGATTTTTATATGGTGTTGGATGAAATCTGGATTCCTCGAAAAGCTTAATCTCCAAGATCCTACCCAAATATGTAGTAGTAATAATTAGTAGTAGTAATGATAATAATATCATCATCTTAAAAATGTAGTATAGTTTTTCTGATTCGCTATGTCTCTTACCTCATGTGCAGGGCAATGCACTAGCTTAGGTTTCCATGGTTATGACCATTCATATAGTGACAGTTAGCTGTTAGCAGTCATAACCATGGATACCTAAGCTACTGCAATGCCCTGCACATGGGGTAAGTGATATAGCGAATCAGAAGAACTATATTATGTTTCTAATTAGAGGTATTTGCGAATATTATTACACCTACTACATATTGGGATAGGATCTTGGAAATGAGAATACCCTATTAAAGTCTATAGGCAGTAATGTGCATGGCAGACAAGGATGGTATAACCAGCCTGTTCAATAGAGGTTACAGTTTACTGATCCCCCCCAAAAAAATTGTAAAAACATTCTGGCAAGGAAAAAATTTATATTCAGGACTATTTCTAATCAATGATCCCAAAATATTTAGTTTTATTAAAAAAGGGACTGTCCATTATTAGCTTTCTTGCTCCTATGAAACCAAGCTGCAGCAAGTAATATTTTCTGATGCTCATTTTGTTTCACATAGAGGGTTCTGATGCCTCCTGTAATGTTCCCTACAATTAGGACTCATTCTGGACCCTGGAGGGGTCTCCGCACTAAAAAAAAAAAAAAGTGGGCAAGCACAATGAACTGGATGGTCCAGACTCCCAGGTTTGGAGAAGCATGAGCAATGCTGGGAAAGCGACGAAATGCAAGAAAGAAGCAAATGGAAGGAAGGAAAGCCGAAAAGGAAAGATAATATGGGGGGGGGTGAGGAAGGTACCTTAGGGGCAAGAGAATGTAAGAGGGAAACAGTATTTCAAGAAGTATTGGAAAACCCCTCTGCAAGGTAGTTTTGCTGTAGTTTTAGTGTTGAGGCTGTGCCAACGGGCAAAGTACCAAAATGTGATAAAGAACAGGCTATTATGTTGGCACAGTAAATATTTAACATGAGGTATGGCACAAAATAGGAGGGGACAGCTTACCATTCACGTAACCAGAGTCCAGGAGGGGTGCCAGTGCTGGGACCCTCACTAATACTCATATTTAATGAATAATTTCTATAACTCCTATGACTTTCAATAAGAAGAGTAGGCACTCTTGTGTGACTCTCCTATTCCAAATGTGGCAAAAATACATTTGGATTATTTGGGGCCCCTCTCTGTTCAATGTTTTATTGGCTATTCTATATGCAAATTGCCACTTCAGCGAATTTTCATATTTAATTTCCCCAGCGTAGCATCCAAGGCCTATATAAAAGTCTCCTCACTCTGATATGCCAGGCTTGGCATGTCACTCTCCACAGGGAGAAATGTTACCTCCTTAGATCCCAGACTGGCTATCCTGGCCCCGTTGTAGGAGAGTTTCATCCCATACCTGTAGAGGAGCGGTCATGCCCTTCAGTGAATTGTCCTTGAAGCTTTCGGGCGTTGCCAGCTTGTTGGTTGCACAGGAGAATTTCGGAGCCATTGCGGTTTTGTGCGCGGTCTGAGTAGGCAACGTGTTGACCTGAGGATTCAGCTTTAATTTCTGCAGGAGGTCGACACTTGGATGAGAGCTGCTGGAAAAGCTGCTGCTTCGGACGGGGGCCAATGGTGGAAGCAACGGTTGAGTCTGGGGGGCGCTGGCAACGTCTAAACTCATAAGAGGAGACATTTGTCTGGTGTGTATCAAGCTGGCGTTAGGTGGAGCGGAGGAGCTCGAAACTTCAGAGGATGAACCAAGACAGGGACTTACACGACAAGGGAAGGAGTTCATCTTGTTAGAGTCCAATTGCGATCCTTGAGGAATTAATGCTGGCGCTAGGCAGGCAGGGTGACTGAAATCACTGGCGCTGCAGTTAAAGCTCCTGGGTTCTGCCTTCACGATCACCGGCTGGAGGGGTTTTGACTGAAGGAAGACATTATGTTCTCCTACATCTGGCAGGAAGGGATCCTTCATTTCTGGAGGAGGGTAGGTGGGCATTTGCTGTTCTTTTGGTAAGGTCGTTCCAAAAAGTTCTTCCACCGTCAGGTGTTTTTGCACAGTACGAAAAGACTGAAAAGGAAAAAACAGATGAATAAAACCCAAGAGTCTTCAGACCATTCTCCTTCGTAAAGTGATGGCATAAAGCTAAGACACGACGTGGGGCGTCTGACCTCTGGGGTCTTCACTTATTCTGAAAATCAAGTACATGGGGCGGCTGCAGTTTCTTCAACCACCTAATGAGGGTGCCGCAGAGTAGGGAAAAAGTTTGAATCCCCTCAACATTGAAGCAGGGCTATTGCCTTTTTATTCTCAGGATTGGTGCCATTATACAACGATATAAACAAAAAATACAAATTTAAAAAAAAAAAAAGTAATCACAGTATAACCAGAAGATGGAGAATTTTTTTTTTACCCATCTTCTCCATTCTTTCAGTCCATGGAAATCAGACCGCACTCAGATGTCATCCAAGTGCAGTAAGATGTTTTCCATGGACTCATTGACTTGTATGGCAGAGTGCGATCCGAATATTGTATCCAACTCAGGCATGCAGTGATTTTTGTTTCCCGGACCGGCGCAGACATGGGCATGGCCCCACAGGATATCATCGGTCCAAGTACAATCCGATGTTCTGTCAGATC
This sequence comes from Phyllobates terribilis, assembly GCF_046119375.1. Lineage (NCBI taxonomy): Eukaryota > Metazoa > Chordata > Amphibia > Anura > Dendrobatidae > Phyllobates > Phyllobates terribilis. The sequence continues at coordinate 315,991,341 of NW_027362768.1, forward strand.
GTACGCAGACTGAAAATACGGCCATGTGCGCGAGCCATTAGACAAACAGCCATTGTGCCAGAAGTGGGAGAAGGAGCCATAATCCTTATGGGGTGAGGTCTGCTCGTACATGGGCTAATGGAGGTACAGATACAGGATTCAGTGAGTGCGCCCTGTATACTGCTCGTCTCCTGGCTCTATCACTTGTTCCTCAGCACTACCCAGCTGTATATTAGAGGTGCACAGGGATTAATAAGGTCGGGGTCTTTGGGCAGGTCGTATGTACGGGGTTAACCACGTTCTCAACATTGATAAAATATCCTGGTGATATCTGACATCAATTTATAAAAAAAAAACGTATATGAAAAACAGAGGGTACGGGTGTCAGTGTACGGGCCGCGTGTCATCAGTGTACGGGCCGCGTGTCATCAGTGTACGGGCCGCGTGTCCGTTTCTACCATCAGTGTACGGGCCACGTGTCCGTTTCTACCATCAGTGTACGGGCCGCGTGTCCGTTTCTACCATCAGTGTACGGGCCGCGTGTCCGTTTCTACCATCAGTGTACGGGCCGCGTGTCATCAGTGTACGGGCCGCGTGTCATCAGTGTACGGGCCGCGTGTCCGTTTCTACCATCAGTGTACGGGCCGCGTGTCCGTTTCTACCATCAGTGTACGGGCCGCGTGTCCGTTTCTACCATCAGTGTACGGGCCGCGTGTCCGTTTCTACCATCAGTGTACGGGCCGCGTGTCCGTTTCTACCATCAGTGTACGGGCCGCGTGTCCGTTTCTACCATCAGTGTATGGTCCGTGTGTCCGTTTCTACCATCAGTGTATGGTCCGTGTGTCCGTTTCTACCATCAGTGTACGGTCCGTGTGTCCGTTTCTACCATCAGTGTACGGGCCACGTGTCCGTTTCTACCATCAGTGTACGGGCCACGTGTCCGTTTCTACCATCAGTGTATGGTCCGTGTGTCCGTTTCTACCATCAGTGTATGGTCCGTGTGTCCATTTCTACCATCAGTGTACGGGCCACGTGTCCGTTTCTACCATCAGTGTAGGGGCCGCGTGTCCGTTTCTACCATCAGTGTACGGGCCGCGCGTCCGTTTCTACCATCAGTGTACGGGCCGTGTGTCCGTTTCTACCATCAGTGTACGGGCCGTGTGTCCGTTTCTACCATCAGTGTACGGTCCGTGTGTCCGTTTCTACCATCAGTGTACGGGCCGCGTGTCCGTTTCTACCATCAGTGTACGGGCCGTGTGTCCGTTTCTACCATCAGTGTATGGGCTGTGTGTCTGTTTCACCATCAGTGTATGGTCCGTGTGTCCGTTTCTACCATCAGTGTACGGGCCGCGTGTCCGTTTCTACCATCAGTGTACGGTCCATGTGTCCGTTTCTACCATCAGTGTACGGTCCGTGTGTCCGTTTCTACCATCAGTGTACGGTCCGTGTGTCCGTTTCTACCATCAGTGTATGGGCTGTGTGTCTGTTTCACCATCAGTGTATGGTCCGTGTGTCCGTTTCTACCATCAGTGTACGGGCCGCGTGTCCGTTTCTACCATCAGTGTACGGTCCATGTGTCCGTTTCTACCATCAGTGTACGGTCCGTGTGTCCGTTTCTACCATCAGTGTACGGTCCGTGTGTCCGTTTCTACCATCAGTGTATGGGCTGTGTGTCTGTTTCACCATCAGTGTATCAGGGATATTTGTCAAAGCAATCATTGATAATGGCAAATTTTCGTTTATATGACAGAAGAGTAATTCTTTCCATAATATCTGTGAATTTGGGTGGATCAGGCTTTTCCCAATGGAATTCTATAGCGTTTTTGACAACAAAGAAGGGTGTGAATGATAATGGGCCTTTCTGAGGGTTTTATGTCCTCCATTCCCAAAGAAAGTAAAGCCATCTGAGGGGTAAATGGAATTTTGGTGCTAGATAGTTTATTAATAAGGTCAGACGTATGGGCCTGTAAAGGATCGAATTTTAGGACAACTCCAAAAGATATGAAGGAGATTTCCGTAAAGACCACAATTCCTCCAGCACAAAGGCGAATTGTTTGAGTTAATGTGGAAAAGCTTAGAGGGGGTATAGTACCACCTGGAGAGAAGTTTATAGAATTCATGGAGCGACATTGAAATATTAGATGCATAAGAATAAGTTAATGCGTTTTCCCAGTTTTCAAGTTGGAAAGATCATTTCAGATCTGATTCCCACCTCAGCATATAAGTATTTTTAACTAACTCTGTGTCATTATTGAACCAGTTATAAATGCTCTTGCAACTCCAGAAAATTTTATCATTAATGTTATATAAGAGGTTGGCAGTTGCCTCAGAAATTAAAGGTTTACTAAGGAGAAAATAATGAATGTGATCCTTAATGGTTATATACTGCAAAAAGTCAGTTGTGGAAAGATTACATGTCTTGTTTAGGTCTTTAAATGGAGAGAAATTAGTCCCGTCATAAATATCTTTTAGTTTAATTAAACCATGTTCAGACCAAGAGGGAGGAATAGTATTACTTGTATAAAGGAGGAAATGAAGGATAATGGGAGATTTTTAAACCCTCTTTTGGGTTTGGCTGGTTTCTTCCATGCAAAAATAAGAGGCTTGAAAAATGTTTGGATAACTATAATTTAATGAAGTTTCCAATTCAAGCCAGGCCAGAGAATCATCCGCAAAAAGACTTATATTGAACTGACGAGATGGAGTATTAATACCCAAGATTTAATAATGGACAAATCACTGTCTTTTATACGGACACCGTCCGTGAAAAAACAGACATGTGAAGAGCATCATAGACTATAATGGGTACGTGTTATATCCGTGAAAAAAAAGGATAGAATACATCTGTGCAACACACATGTCTGAATGAGGCCTAAAAGGTCATTATTCTTGTTGCACAGCGCCACTGTTGGCCATGGGAGGTATCTGGTAATGCAACGCTGACCCAGTCACCTTGAGCTGAGCTACAATACCAAACACAGGCAGAAATGGAAAGGTGTGTAGAGCAGAAGGGATGGTAGTTGAGGCTTTATTTGTGCATTTTGGTGCATTTCCATGTAACAAAGCGGATGAAATTTATCAATGAGATTTAGGTAATCTTTTTGTCACTTTACAATGACACAGGAGGTAAACAGGTGTGAATGTGGCTCTACTTAATGGGGAGTTTACCAGTAGATCAGTCACATCAGATATAAGCACATGACATATTACTAGTAATCAGTAATGGGAGGTTAGATAAACATCAAGGTGCTGTGATCACTTTCTCCACTAGATGGCACAATACTACTAGACTTGCACAAGTGACTGTCAGCTCTCAGACACCTCGCACCCCAATGATCATGTACACACACAGCATCATACGCCACCCATACATACACAGGCCTGGAACACACGATTTATAGGATAGATCTTCCTTTCTTTCCCAAAGCAGCAGCCATGAGTCGGGGACACACAAGTGCACTTGTCTAGCTGCTCCGTACAGATGGTCTCCGCTCATATACACTTCACTGGAAACTAAAGCGAAATAATGAAAATATTCTGGGCATATGGCGAGACAACACGCAATTAGATAACAAGTAGAGCCATACATAGCACATGACATGCGGCCACTGTCTGCTTATTACAGGGGCAACCTAATTAAAATCTATGCTCGTATTACATATACGCTGTGTATATACACATATATACACTGTGTGCAGAATTATTAGGCAAGTTGTATTTTGGAAGATTATTTTTATTATTGATCAACATCTATGTTCTCAATCAACCCAAAAGACTCATAACTATCCAAGCTTAATATTTTTGGAAGTTGGAGTGGTTTTTTTTTTAGATTTGGCTATCTTAGGAGGATATCTGTCTGTACAGGTAACTATTACTGTGCAGAATTATTAGGCAACTTAATAAAAACCAATTATAATCCCATCTCACTTGTTTATTTTCACCAGGTAAACCAATATCAGTGCACAAAATTTAGAAATAAACATTTCTGACATGCAAAAACCAAAACCCAAAAAATTAGTGATCAATATAGCCACCTTTCTTTATGATGACACTCAACAGCCTCCATCCATAGATTCTGTCAGTTGCTTGATCTGTTTTCGATCAACATTGCGTGCAGCAGTCACCACAGCCTCCCAGACACTGTTCCCAGAGGTGTACTGTTTTCCCTCCCTGTAGATCTCACATTTTATGATGGACCACAGGTTCTCTATGGGGTTTAGATCAGGTGAACAAGGGGGCCATACACATAGTACAGACCAAAAGTTTGGACACACCTTCTCATTTAAAGATTTTTCTGTATTTTCATGACTATGAAAATTGTACATTCACACTGAAGGCATCAAAACTATGAATTAACACATGTGGAATTATATACTTAACAAAAAAGTGTGAAACAACTGAAAATATGTCTTATATTCTAGGTTCTTCAAAGTAGCCACCTTTTGCTTTGATGACTGCTTTGCACACTCTTGAGAGAGATATAGATAAAGATATATCTATCTATCTATATATATACACACACACACATACACACTTATTTTCCCCACTAAGTATTTGATCCACTGCCGATTTTGCATGTTTTCCCACCTACAAAGAATGGAGAGGTCTGCAATTTTTATCGTAGGTACACTTCACCTGTGAGAGACAGAATCTAAAAATAAAAATCACAATGTATGATTTCTAAATAAGTGAATTGCATTTTTATTACATGAAATAAGTATTTGATCACCTACCAACCAGCAAGAATTCTGGCTCTCACAGACCTGTTAGTTTTTCTTTAAGAAGCCCTCCTACTCTGTGCTCATTACCTGTATTAATTGTACCAGTTTGAACTCCTTACCTGTATAAAAGACACCTGTGCACAGTCAGTCAATCACACTCCAACCTCTCCACCATGGCCAAGACCAAACAGCTGTCTAAGGACAGCAGGGACAAAAACTGGACCTTCACAAGGCTGGGATGGGCTACAGGACAATAGGCAAGCAGCTTGGTGAGAAGGCAACAACTGTTGGCACAATTATTAGAAAATGGAAGGAGCATAGGATGACTGTCAATCTTCCTCGGTCTGGGGCTCCATCTTGTCTCGTGGGGTAAGGAGGATTCTGAGAAAGGTCAGAAATCAGCCCAGAACTACATGGGAGGCCCTGGTCAATGACCTGAAGAGAGCTGGGACCACAGTCTCAAACATTACAGTAAGTAACACTACGCTGTCATGGATTAAAATTCTGTAGGGCACACAAGGTCCCCCTGCTCACGCCAGTACATGTCCAGCCCCATTTGAAGTTGACCATCTGGATGATACAGAACAGTCATAGGAGAAGGTCATGTGGTCAGATGAGACCAAAATAGAACTTTTGTATTAACTTCACTTGCCGTGTCTGGAGGAAGGAGAAGGATGAGTACAACCCCAAGAACACCGTCCCAACCGTGAAACATGGTGGGAGAAACATCATACTTTGGAGGTGCTTTCCTGCAAAGGGGACAGGACGACTGCATCGCATTGAAGGGAGGATGGATGGGGTCATGTATCGTGATATTTTGAACAACAACCTCTTTCCCTCAGTAAGAGCATTGAAGAAGATTCGTGGCTGGGTCTTCCAGCATGACAATGATCCGAAACATACAGCCAGGGCAACTAAGGAGTGGCTCCGTAAGAAGCATTTCCAGGTCCTGGAGCGGCCTAGCCAGTCTGCAGACCTGAATCCAACAGAAAATCTTTGGAGGGAGCTGAAATCAATGTTTCCCAGCGACAGTCCCGAAACCTGAAAGATCCGGAGGAGATCTGTATGGAGGAGTGGGCCAAAATCCCTGCTGCAGTGTGTGCAAACTTGGTCAAGAACTAAAGGAAACGCTTGACCTCTATAATTGTAAATAAAGGTTTCTATATCAAATACTAAGTTCTGTTTTTCTATTGTATCAAATACTTATTTCATGCAATAAAATGCAAAATAATTATGTAAAAATCATACAATGTGACTTTCTGGTTTTTATTTTTAGATTCTGTCTCTCACAGGTGAAGTGTACCAACGATAAAAATTACAGACCTCTCCATTCTTTGTAGGTGGGAAAACTGCAAAAATCAGCAGTGGATCAAATACTTACTTTCCCCACTGTATAATGATTGAGATAGAGATATGTATCTGATTAAGAGATAGATATATATATCAGGCTCTCTGCCCCTACATTATGTATCTCTCAGATTACATAGCAAAAACCTGCTGACACATTCTCTTTAAAGGGATTGAAGTTGGTAAGTTGTTTGAGCATTTCCAGAAAGTGAGTGAATATCTAACTTTACATATATTATATATATATATATTATACATACATACATACATACATACACATACTTCTGTATGGCTTTAATAGGTGCCTTTAAATAGCCAATGCACTTCCTTGCACCGACAAGAGCCAGAAAAGACCCCCTCATCTGACCACTTAGTCGCCGCGGTCGCTATTGACCACTGCATCTAAGAAGTTAAATGGCAGTGATCGGGGCTAGATCTGATCACAGTAATAACAGGACAGTGACATCTATATAATAGAGCTGACACTGTGCATGGGATGGACTCAGACCCATTCTTAAAGGGGTCAAAACCTACCTTAAAGGTTTTAGCTATGGAATCAGGGCAGAATGATGTAGGGGCATAGACCCTGATTCCATTGATGCTTCACTTACTCAACTGCTAGCTGTCATTTTGATAACACTACTTTTCTTTGATCTAGCAGTTCTCTGAATGCTGAGCTCTATATAACCCCGCCCACCCCCCTGATTGGCAGTTTTCTGTGTACACTGTCAGCAAGCTACCAATCAGTGGTTGGGGCGGGGTTATACAAATTAGCCTGACTGGCCTGCACGTGAGACCTAGTCCTCTAGTGATAATCTCCTGCTGATAAAACACTGATTGTATTGAAACTACAGCAAGCTGCTGAGAAAGGGACACATCACTGGAATCAGGCTCTCTGCCCCTACATTATGTAGCTCTCAGATTACATAGCAAAAACCTGCTGACACATTCTCTTTAAAGGGATTGAAGTTGGTAAGTTGTTTGAGCATTTTCAGAAAGTGAGTGAATATCTAACTTTTCACCAGAATAGAGGCGCTTCCTCTTGATTGGGGGACTAAGGAGGTAGACAAATAATTCATAAAATAAATAGGAACCCAATTTGCAGTCTACACGGCCACGTGGCAGCACGCAACAGACTCCAAGATTGTACTTTCCTTGGTCTCTGCATACACAGAGCAGAGAAGGCCTGTAGAAGATCACGGGCTGCGATTCCTGATGCGGATCATACGGGTTGTGGTGGTGAAGCTGCTGGATTGGTGCTCACACAACTTCCCAATCTGGGGAAGGGTAAGCTGTGACGAGGACGGTGGACGTCGCCACCATGAAAAATGGTATGGACAATATATGGCAAGTGTCAGGTGCTGGGCAGGAGTCTCGGGAACAAGCCAAAGAGCTGTCTAAGGACACCAGGGACAAAATTATAGACCTGCACAAGGCTGAGATGGGCTACAGGACAATAGGCAAGCAGCCTGGTGAAAAGGCAACAACTGTTGGCACAATTAGAAAATGGAAGAAACACAAGATGACTGTCAATCTTCCTCAGTTTGGGGCTCCATGCAGGATCTCACTTCGTGGGGTGACGACAATTCTGAGCAAGGTCTGGAATCAGCCCAGAACTGCGCAGGAGGACCTGGATTTATTTTTTTGGCAAAGTGATGAAGTGTCGTGTTGGAGTTTAAGTCCCTTATGTGCCAACAATCTATCCCAAAAGATGGCAATCCTGAGAGCAGCACCTGTGTATGATGCCCAGATGGCATGAAATAGTCCGTGGTTGGTAGCGATATATGTTCTCTGAGGAACGCTCCTTCATCTTTGCGTCCCAGTCCAGTTACTTGATTGACATCAGCGGCACAAATGCCGACATACGATGTCAAGAACCTCTGAAGCTCGGAGGGTCGAACCTCTGTATGGAGGCTGATTGTACAAACCGTTTCATCTCTGAACCATGCCGTTTTTTTGTGCAGGAGCAGACGTTCGCTCTCACCTTTACTAGGGAAGAACATGCTCTGATGAATTATTAAAGGTGACAAAAAAAAGAAAGAAAAAAAAAAGCTTTGAACAGCCGAATACTACAAAAATCATCCAGCGGGAAAGTGATCCTACACTGGAGGCCTCCCCAGACACCGCGCTCAAAGATTAACCCCAGACATGTACCCGTCATCTCCGACCATTATTTTTAACCCCTTCAGGATACGACTCCTTTGGATCTTATGGATTTTTTTTTTCTTCTGTGTTCTTAGAGCTAAATTTTTCAATGCAACCATAAGGAGGGCTTGTTCCTTGAGGATGTATTTTGCACTGGTATTATTTTGGGGTACCCTATTTTGAGAATGGAGAAGTGCATTAAAAAATGTAAAATTTTATAGGTTTTTGTTTTTTTTATGGAGTTCACTGAGCAGGTCAGTACAATCATGTTGATAGCAAGTTTATATATATTTTTTAGGTTTTAAAAACGCAAAACATTTTAAAGAACGGTGTTAACATGTTCTGAAAACCTTAACTTTTTTTTTTTGTGTGTGTCGATAAAAGTTGTGTGAGGACTTGGGTTTGCTGGAGGAGTTGACATTTTCCTTTTCTGTATATTTGGCCTAAATGGTCTTTCAGCTTGGAACAATCAGAGTCCCCCGACAATAAGCAGATGATCAAGACCACCGTACGGAGACCATCAGGAATCCGCTGCATTTTGTAGGGAAAATTTAGGCATTACCTAATTACTATCAACGAGTTGTCTGTGTGTTGGAGGATTGAGCATGTCCCACTCATTAAAGATGGGTTTACACTTGCCGACTTGTGGCATTAACATAACCACAGATTGGCCGTCAACCAGGCCGCACACAGAAAGATTGATACAGTAATCGTTCGGTGTCATTATTCTCAGCAGCACGTGTCCTGTTTACACAGGAAGAGGTGCTGCCGAAAACAACGATTTTTAAGCAAGCTCAAGAATAAGCCCACAAGACAAACGAGGTTTGTTTATTTGGCGATTGAAGTCCTGTTTAAACTGTACGACTATCGGCAAACAAGCATTACTAAGAATGCGACTGTACCCCAAAGAATCACTTTTTTTTTTTAGCAGCTCTGGTCGCAAGAGGAGGACCACTCCACTATTAATAATTACTTAATAGGATAAATAAAAGAAAAGTTGTAAAGATGCATCATTCCTTAAGGAATCCGTATACTTATTTCTCGATGTATAAAAAAGAAAAAAACAAAAAGTTGCCATAAGTACACTGCCCCTCACCAATACAACAGCCAGTTCTCAGAGACCCCGCTGTGGCAACCAGGGTATGATCCTGCCGTTATCTGTGGGGTCTCCTTCCCCGTTCCCGTTTACACAATGCTGCAGATCTTCTAGCCCTTTTTCATGGCAGAAAGAGCATTTTCATATCATTTCCCCCCTCTACAAAGACCAACAGATCGGAGAAATACTCAGCTGAGCTCACCTTATCCTGAGGAGCAGAAGAGGACACCCGCTCCGACGGGTCTAAACATTCAGACCTCACAAGGGGAGTATTTTTTGTAACTCCTGAGCTGGAATCATTTCCTTGGCCCTATTAAAAACATAAGAGAAGGAGAAACACATCAGAAAAAGAAAGACTCCAGTATGGCAGATCAGGAAATCGATCCAGTTTTACTCGGCTTCAGATATAGTAACGGTTGGTCGACCAGTCTACGGCCAGGGTCGGACTGGGACTTAAATTCAGCCCTGGCATTTGAGAGCACACAGGCGCACTTGCAATGAAGTGAATGTGATATATGTTCGTCGATTTTTGTGGATCGCTCGAGATATATATCACATTTACAGAATCCAAACTGCTGTGAAGCCAGAATAACACTATGTGAAATTTAAAGGGAACCTGTCAGGTCAGATAGCCATTTACTTGCAGATAAAGGGTTACTTTACAGGTTAATTGCATTATCAAGGTGCCCTACCGCTGTACTAAAAGTGTGGCACCTGGGACAAAATACATTTTATTTCTCTCAGGAGCCACCGGCTTTCAGTCATGCCCGGAGTAATTACAATCACCGCACACAGCAGTGACAGCAGTAGCTGTAAGCACACCTCAGCACTTTAACTGACAGCCGGATGTGCACTGATGCACAGCCGTCTGTCAGTCAGGGAAAGAATACAGCAAGGAGGGACCAGGCCTCCCCATGAGAGTGACTTCACTATCGGAGGCAGGGCTGGTCTCTGCTCTCCCAGTTTACTCCTTTCAATCCGCACTAACAGTGCCCTTTCTTTCCAGCTCGTCACTTCTCATTAGAGCCGGCGAGGTTGTGCACTGTCACTGTGCACTGAGAAGAATATTGCACAGTGACCAGGAAGGTTCTACTGAGCATACATTGGAATTGATAACTGACACATGCTCAGTAGAGCAGAGACTAGCCCAGCCCCTGAAATGGCTGTCACTGATGATGCCATTAGTGGACACAAGCAGAAAAGGACCCCTGAGCAAGAACAGTATATGAGCCCTTTGCAGTCCAATAGCTCAATAATGCACAATTCCCATCTGTTTCGGAAGTGGAAATGGGCCGCCCTTATCTCTTGGGCCCCTGTGCGGCACCACAGGTTACATCAATGATATATCCGCCCCTGGATGACATTTCGTTTTAGGGTGGGGTCAGAGGCTGCGGCACTCAAAAATATGTAAAGACCAGGCTCGACTATGAAGAGTAGGTGCCAGGAACACAACGTAATCCAATGAATAAAGAAAGGTTCCGGCACTCACAAATGGATACAAAGAGTCAATTTCAAAAAAATCCTTTTAATGATTCTCCAATAAATGATTGCCCAACGTTTCAACCCCACCGGGGTTTTCATCAGGTGCTTCAGATCAACTAAATGGTAGATTTCTGACCAATGTGGGTGGAGAGTCTTCAAGAATAATGTGGAATATCCAGGCAGTAAATGCTGCAATGGATCAAGGTATAAGGTGTGTCACATAAGGTAGGTATTAAAGGTGAAGATGACTGTGGCCATCTTCACCAGACGCAATTTGAAGCACACAGACTGGCAAGCACAATTTTCTTGCAATCCTTGGTGGCAACACCTTTAATACCTACCTTATGTGACACACCTTATACCTTCATTTTAGACCCCTTTAAGCTGACTGGCTGCATCGGCGTCATGCCCTCCTTCCTCCTTCCTCCTTTATGTACTGAATGCGGCTAGGAAGAAGCAGAGGTTAGATCACCACTGCATTTAAATGCCGGCGCAGTGCAGAACCTTAATAGAACAAATGGTGCATCAGGGGGAAGGTTTGCATTTACGTCCCTGGTATGAAAGAGAGGCCCACAGCTCACACCAGCCCATCTGGCACTTGCCAGAATTGCCAGTCCGGTCTATGGCCAAACTCTTCCATATATATACGTATGCTTGGCGGAGTGAGCATGTGTTCAATGGGGTGAAGGGAGCGCTGGGAGTGGATTATCTCCATCTCTGATCATCCTTTCTCCTGAAAATATGCCATCGGGTGGTGGTCAACGGTGATCTCCTTTTAAAAGCCAAGTAATCTGCTTCTTTTACTTCCTGGATTGATCTTTCACTCTCAATTCATGGGCAAAATCTGTATTCAATTAAGACACGTTTTCCCATTAATGAGATAGGAAATGGCTGTTGGTGCTTTTAAAATTCTATGAATGGAGGGAGGAGCTAGAGGCCGATACAGACATCCCGCTGGAATGACAGAAACAGTTTTCCACAGAAGATAGAGATACAGCAGAGCCAAGTTATGTATCATTGCAAACCACTCCAGATCTCATCTCACAGTCCTACCACCACACTGACTGCAATGAAATGAGATTTGGAAGGGTTTGTAATGATAGATATACAGCAGAGCTGATTTATGTATCATTACAAACACTTTCAAATCTCATTTCATGGCAGTCAGTGTGGTGGGAGGACTAGGAGATGAAATCTGTAATTGTTTGCAATGATAGAGATAGAGATACATCAGAGCTATTTTACTGTATTATTGCAAACAATTACAGATCTCATCTCTCAGTCCTCCCATCACACTGACTGCCATGAGATGAGATTTGGAAGTGTTTGTAATGATACATAAATCAGCTCAGATGTATCTCTACATAGGAGCTGCAGAGATGTCCCAAAAGGTATGTGTTGATGAGCATCTTAAGCGCAGCTCCCCCTCTAAAGAGTAGAAAAAACAATACACAGTACTGTGCAAAAATTTTAGGCAGATCCAGGGAAAAAAATAAAAACGCTTCTAATTAATAATGCTTTCAAAAACAGAATTAGTAATGTAATACCATCAGGGAGGCGTCTGGTTGGCACCAACTTTATTCTGCAGCAGGATAACAACCCCAAACATACATTGTCATTGATGGAAATCTCTCACCAAGTTTTTGCCACCCCATCTGAGAGCAGCACGATGTAGGGACAGAGACCCTGATTCCAGGGATGTGTCACTTACTGGGCTGCTTGTTGCAGTTTTAATAAAATCACAATTTTTCCTGCTGCAGATTTAGCAGTTCACGGGATGCTGAGCTCTGTATAACCCCACCCTCACCACTGATTGGCAGCTTTCTGTGTATAAGAAGAAAGCTGCCAATCAATGGTGGGGCGGAGTTATACAGAGCTCATGAATTTGGAGGACTACATGGCAGTAGCTTTACTAGTCCTTTAGTCATAATTTCCTGCTGATAAAACACTGATCTGTACAATCCTACACCAAGCAGTCCAATAAGTGAAACATCACTGGAATCCGGGTCTCTGGTCTGTACATCATGCTGCTCTCAGATTAGGTTGCAAAATGATTCAGTTTAAGGACTATATTTAGTTTAAAGAAGAACAAGGAGTCCTGGAAGTGATGATACGGCCCCCGCAGAGCCCTGATCTCACATCATGCAGTCTGTCTGGGGTTACATGAAAAGACAGATGGGCTTTGTTTAATTCTACATCCACAGAAGATCTGTGGTTAGTTCTCCGAGATGTTTGGAACAACCTCCCTGAGTTCCTTCAAAATCTGTGTGAAAGTAACAAGTACCTAGGAGATTTGATGTTTTTTTTTTAAAGGCACCAAATATTGATTTGATTTAGACTTTTTTTTCTTTGCATTTTGTAAATGGATTAAAAAAATATATATAAAATATATTATATTTATTTAACACTTCTATTTTAGAAAATAATGCTACATTTTTTTCCCAAAACCTGACTTGAACTTTAGCACAATGTTGTATATTAGGTTAAAAATATTAAGTAATAGATTTAAAAATAAAATGTAAAGTCGGGAGGAAGGTTTGACATAAGCAATGATAATAAAAGGTCAGGAGCAGAGACATTTCACTTCTGAGCAGTAGGGAAAGGAAGCGGTGAAGACCACTTAAAGATGGCAGAATTAAGACACTTATCACTTGCTGCCTATACTGTTATCCAGACCTCAAAATCACAACCTGCTCTCATCCAGACACTATTCGGCAGTCACTTGTAGGATTAAAGTGTACTTAGAAGTCTAGATTAAGTCACTCGGGCCCTTAATAAATCTTTTGCTGCCTTTGTGGACATGCCAGGCTGTCATCGGGGCCAATCTTGTGTGGGCGGCTCATCGGGATTATTTTATGATCCATCTGGAACGCTGCAGCTAAATAAGCAGTTCCCATTACAGGCCTGTGGCTTAATTACTAAAAGTGAGAGTGCAGGGATGTGACTGACGAGCGCAGGGCATGGATATAAGGTGGAAGTGTGTGCTGTGCCGAAGAATAAAGGCAGGGAGGCGAGAAATGTGCAATAATCATCATACACCCCAAAACAATACGGGATCAGATGGAGGAACACAGATAACACGTCGCCATTACAGCTCCTACAAAGATTTACAGCTATGATAAAAGCTACCGGAGTATATTTATCATGGGAAAGAGTCAAAAAAAGCAAGGTGACCACATTTGTGGCGGTGTCTTAATACAACAGTTTGACTGTGGCCTAATTGGAACTCATTATAGCCCCAGCCCCCTTAGGAAGCCTGTAAAGGCGACATTTGTTGGGGTGACCAAGACTGAATTTTAGCTGCTTGAGCGATTCTGATGTATAGAAACAATACTGATACTTGCCTATGAATTACAGTATAGCCATGGACTGCAGCCATGGTTGAGCGGCCTAGAATACTAGTGATTGATAGCTTTTGGACAGAAATCCTAGCTAGAGATTGGAACATACAGGTGCATCTCACTACATTAGAATATCATCAAAAAGTTAATTTATTTCAGTTCTTCAATACAAAAAGTGAAACTCATTATATAGAGTCATTACAAACAGAGTGATCTATTTCAAGTGTTTATTTCTGTTAATGTTGATGATTATGGCTTACAACCAATGAAAACACAAAAGTCATTATCTCAGTAAATTAAAATACTTTATAACAACAGCTTGAAAAATGTTTTTAAAATCTGAAATGTTGTCCTACTGAAATGTATGTTCAGTAAATGCCCTCAATACTTGGTCAGGGCTCCTTTTGCATCAATTACTGCATCAATGCGGCAATGTGGCATGGAGGCGATCAGCCTGTGGCCCTGCTGAGGTGTTATGGAAGCCCAGGTTGCTTTGATAGCAGCCTTCAGCTCGTCTGCATTGTTGGGTCTGGTGTCTCTCATCTTCCTCTTGATAATACCCCATAGATTCTCTATAATAGATTCTCTATGGGGTTAAGGTCAGGCGAGTTTGCTGCCAATCAAGCACAGTGATACTGTTGTTTGTAAACCAGGTATTGGTACTTTTGGCAGTGTGGACAGGTGCCAAGTCCTGCTGGAGAATGACATTTCCATCTCTAAAAAGCTTGTCGGCAGAGGGAAGCATGAAGAGCTCTAAAATTTCCTGATAGACGGCTGAGCTGACTTTGGTCTTGATAAAACACAGTGGACCTACATCAACAGATGACATGGCTCCCCAAACCATCACTGATTGTGGAAACTTCACACTAGACCTCAAGCAGCTTGGATTGTGGCCTCCCCACTCTTCCTCCAGACTCTGGGACCTTGTGGAGTGTCAGTGACTGCCTTCTAGACATCTGTCAAGTCAGCAGTCATCCCCATGATTGTGGAGCCTACTGAAACAGACTAAGGGACCTTTTTAAATGCGTAGGAAGCCTTTGCAGGTGTTTTTTGTTAATTATTCAAGTTTACTGAGATAATGACTTTTGTATTTTCATTGGCTGTATGCCATAATCATCAACATTAACAGAAATAAACACTTGAAATAGATCACTCTGTTTGTAATGACTCTATATAATATATGAGTTTATTAAAACTTTTAATAACCCCTTATTGACCACTTTTTTAATTTGAAAATTAATAAAAGTCATGTTTTAACATCCCTTAATATGGGACTTATTTACCAGTTTGGGTAACTTGTCGTTTACGAAATTTTCATCCACAAAGGGGTCTTTACAACTCCATCGTTGCACGGATTGGCCGGCAAGTCCCCTGACCTGAGCACGACAGCTACATAGAAATACATGAAGCCGTTACGCTCAGGTCGGGAGAGCCGCCGGACAGTCCGTGTACTGTCTTCTGATTTATATGGCCATCTAACTACGCCCTTTCGATCGCTAATGTTGGCTATAAAATTGGTCTTTGAGGTTTTCCCCTATTTTCATTTTCTTTTTTTAAATAAAAAATAAGACGAGGACCTGACACTTGCCAATAATTTGTAATGGTTTTACCCAATGTAAATGCCACTGTTGACCTGAATCCGGCAGGTTTGTTTCTGTGCCTCTCCATTCCCAAGATATGATCCCTTCTTCATTGTATGTAAATCAAGCAGTTAGCCAAGTGGGCGTTGGCCTCAATTCGGTTTTCTTAACCACGCCCACTTGTTTATCATGGTTAGAGTTACATACAAGGAAAAGAGAGGGCCATATCTCAGGAACAGGGAGAAAAACAACGCTAGATTCAGGGAGCAGCAGCATTTACACCAGGTAAAACATTACATATTTATGGCAAGAAAAACCCCTCTTTAACCCCTTTACCCCCGAGGGTGGTTTACACGTTAATGACCCGGCCAATTTTTACAATTCTGACCACTGTCACTTTATGAAGTAACTACTCTGAAACGCTTCAACGGATCCACCTGATTCTGAGAATGTTTTTTCGTGACATATTGTACTTCATGATAGTGGTAAAATTTCTTCAATATCACTTGCATTTATTTGTGAAAAAATTGGAAATTTGGCGAAAATGTTGAAAATTTCACAATTTTCAAAATTTGAATTTTTATTCCGTTAAATCAGAGAGATATGTCACACAAAAGAGTTAATAAATAACATTTCCCACATGTCTACTTTACATCAGCACAATTTTGGGTTAAAATAATAAGGGTTAAAAGTTGATCAGCGATTTCTCATTTTTCCAACAAAATTTACAAAAAACATTTTTTTAGGGACGACATCACATTTGAAGTGACTTTGAGGGGCCTTTATGACAGAAAATACCCAAAAGTGACACCATTCTAAAAACTGCACCCCTCAAGGTGCTCAAAACCACATTCTAGAAGTTTATTAACCCTTCAGGTGCTTCACAGGAATTTTTGGAATGGGGAAGAAAAAAATGAACATTTAACTTTTTTCACAAAAATGTTACTTTAGACTCCAATTTTTTTATTTTTGCAGGGATAACAGGAAAAAATGGACCCCAAAATTTGTTGTGCAATTTCCCCTGAGTACGCAGATACCCCATACGTGGGGGAAAAAAAACACTGTTTGGGCGCACGGCAGGGCTCAGAAGGGAAGGAGCGCCATTTGATTTTTTGAATGTAAAATTTGTCTGAATAATTAGCGGACGCCATGTTGCATTTGGAGAGCTCCTGATGTGCCTAAACAGTGGAAACCCCCCACAAGTGACACCATTTTGAAAACTAGACCCCTCAGGTAACTTATCTAGATGTGAGGTGAGCACCTTGAACCCCCAGGTGCTTCACAGAAGTTTATAACATGGAGCCGTGAAAATAAAATTTTCACATTTTTCCCACAAAAATGTTTTTTTCAGCCCCCAGTTTTGCATTTTCAGAAGGGTAACAGGAGAAACTGCACCATGCAATTTGTTGTGCAATCTCTCCTGAGTAAGCAGATACCCCATATGTGGGGGAAAACCACTGCTTGGGCATACGGCAGGGTTCGGAAGGGAAGGAGCGCCATTTGACTTTTTGAATGTAAAATTTGCTTTAATAATTAGCGGATGTGCCCCTGATGTGCCTAAACAGTGGAAAACCCCCACAAGTGACACCATTTTGGAAACTACACCCCTGAGGGAACTTATCTAGATGTGTAGTGAGCACCGTTAATCCCCTGGTGCTTCACAGAAGTTTAGAACAGGAAGCCGTGAAAATAAAAAAATCTAACTTTTTCCACAAAAATGATCTTTTTGCCCCAATTTTTTTAGTTTCACAAGGGTAAGAGGAGAAAATGGAACCTAAAAACTGTTGTGCAATTTCTCCTGAGTACGCCAATACCCCATATGTGGGGAAAATACACTGTGTGGGCGCACGTCAGGGTTCAGAAGGGAAGGAGCACTGTGACTTTTTGAACGCAAAATTGCCTGGAATCAAGAGCGGACGCCATGTCACATTTGGAGAGCCCCTGATGTGCCGAAATAGTGGAAACCCCCCACAAGTGACCTCATTTTGGAAACTAGACCCCTCAAGAATTTTATCAAGGGGTATAGTGTACATTTTGAACCCAAAGGAACAACAAAATTTGATGACATTAGGTCATTATATTGAATAAGCTGTCATTAGTCTTGAGCGCAAGTGCTCGCTACTTGAGTTTGCATCGGGTACTCGGGTATGCACTAAGTATCGCGGGTGCTCGAATGACATGCTCGAGTCCCTGCCCACATGTTTCACGGTTGTTAGACACCCAAAAAAAACATGCGGGGATCACTCGTGCATGGCAGGCGATCCCAGCAACGTTTTTTTTGGCCTCGAAGCATATGGGGCAGAGACTCGAGCATGTCACTCGAGCACCCGCGATACTCAGTGCATACTCGAGTACCCGATGCAAACTCAAGTAGCGAGCACTTGCGCTCAACACTGGTCGCCAAATTGTCATCATTTTTTTTTTCTTTACTTTTGAAAAAAAAAACAACCCTAACCCTTGCACAACCGTAACCCTAGAGTTTATTTTTTACACCGTTCCTCGTGCGGTATAAGTGATTAGACGACTTTATTCTTCGGGTCGGTGCGATTACAGAGATACCAGAATCATATGGGGTTTTTATGACTGACAGCTGTCACACACTAAAAGACGCTTTTTTTGCAAAGACTAGTGTTTGCATCACCATATTTTGAGAGCTATAATTTTTCCATATTTTGGCCGACAGTCATGTGACAGCTTGTTTTTTGTGGGACAAGTTGATGTTTTTATTGGTACCATTTTCGGGCACGTGACATTTTTTGATCGCTTTCTATTCTGATTTTTGGGAGGTAGAATAAACAAAAAACCAACAATTCAGGAATTGTTTTTTGCGTTTTTTTTTTTTTTATTCTACTCCGCATGTGGTAAAATTGGTAACGCAGCGTTATTCTTCGGGTCAGTACATTTACAGCGGTACCGCATTTATATAGTTTTTTTTATGTTTTGCCGCTTTTACACAATAAAAACGATTTTCTGGAAAAAACAATTTTTTTGTATCGCTTTATTCTGAGAGCTATAACTTTTTGATTTTTCGGCTGATGGAGCTGTATGGCAGCTTGTTTTTTGCGGGACAAGATGACATTTTCAGCGGTACCATTTTTATTTACATTCGTCTTTTTGATCGCGTGTTATTCCATTTTTTGTTTGGCGGTATGATGATAAAGCATTGTTTTTTGCTTTGTTTTTTATTTATTTATTTTACTGTGTTCACTAAACGGGTTAACTAGTGGGACAGTTTTATAGGTCAGGTCGTTCCAGACGCGGCGATACCAAATATGTGTACTTATATTGGTTTATTATTTTTTTCATAATAAATAAATATTATGGGTTCAATATATTTTTATTTTTGGGGGATTTTTTTTTTTTTTTTTTTCCACTTTTCTACTTTTTTTTTTTTTCCTTTTACACATTGTCCCACTATGGGACTTTCACTTTTTGCAGCCTGATCGGCTGCATGGCATAGAGAGCAGCAGCTCCCTATGCCATGCAGCCTGTCAGCGCTGCACACAGGGGAGACATTACTTTGGTCGCGCACTGCGCATGACCAAACTGACGTCCTGCGTCCTGGTGACCCGGATGTTGTCATGACCGGATGTTGTCATGATGCTCCCTGCACATAGCACCGGGTGTCAGCTGTGACAATCAGCTGACACCCGGCGGCGATCGCCCCGCACCGCTTGTGTGGGCGGGCACGATCACTGCACGCATAATAATATGTAGCTGGTCCATAAGTCCCACGGCACAGCTACGTACTATTGCTGACATGGTCGGAAAGGGGTTAAAAAAAGGACGACTTTTCACCAGTTAGAACATATTAAACTGGCCCCATCATGGAATGAATATTACTCATGAGATAATTTATCTAAGAAATAAAAACGGCGGTTACTCTAACAGCTTACTCCATACCATTTATACACTTGTCTCATTAGCTGCATGTTATTTAGCATGCTCCCCTAGTGGTGATTGCAGGAAGAATTTATTATTATTTTACCACTATCCTGGGAATTTGCAGTGTAAGGAAAATAGAAAATTCTATACTTCGGAACAAACAAGAAATTAAATGGAGTCACCTTTTCATACTCATTCTTGGCCTTACTCAGCATCTCCAGGATATCTATAGCTCCAGGATTGCAGCCATTTGTACCACCGATAGGGCTCTTCCGATTCTTCCCTCTCCCCGATTCCTGTTGCACCACTCTGGTAAAAATAAAAATGTAATTAAATTAAAAATTAAATAAAATTAAATTAAAACAAATAAATAAATCAAATGATTAATAAAACATTTTTCCAAATGGCAAATGCCATAGGAAAATATATCAACCGAGCTATATCTGGTAAAATTCTAGCGAATGCGCTTAAAATTCCACAAAAAAAGGCCTTTTCATCACTGTGAACAAATAATAGTTTAAGATGACTTTTTTTAATTTTTTATTTAAACCCTGATTTCAGTGATGTGTCACTTACTCGGATGCTTGCTGCACTTTTGATAAAATCACTGTTTTAGATCTAGCAGCTCTCGGAATGCTGAGCTCTGTAAAACTCCACCCACACTTCTGATTGGCAGATCTGTACACTGTGCATAGGCAGAAAGCTGTCGCTGTGTAGCCTCAGCCTAATATGGTATTGAAACCAAAAACAGGGCAAGTAAACCATGCCAGCATAATAAACCAACAACCTTAATCTCCAAATTAGGCCAAAATAGGGGCAAGTATGACACACGTCTCATCTTCTGGAAATGCTAACAGAATTATTACAAAATTATTACTATGACCAGACGACCTCAGGTTGAAAAAAAAAATGTACATTTATTTTTAATGCACATCTTGGACATAGTCCAGTAGAAAGTGATGTCCAAATATTCACCAACTCTGTCTAAATATAGACGTCACTAACCCTATCTGACCCTCCCAACGCAGCTTCTGCTTCACTGGCTAATCCCTCCCAGGCCAAAATGTAGCAATGACAATACACTACTAAACTCATAGTCATATCCCTCCTCTGTAATCCTCTTTAATAAAAGCCCCATTAATCAACAAAACAAGCTTTGTATGTGTGGAGTGGCAGCCGAGAACGTCTGAGGTCCTGCACAGGACAGCTCCCGGTAGCGCCAAAGGATGCCATCCAAACGATTCCTCAACGTGTCACTCAATCAAGTCACCATTTCTGCAAGTCCAAAAACTGTCTACCAAGGTTGTGAATCCTTCTTAAGATGGACTGCACAATAGTTTCCAATTCAGATTTTGCAGGAGTGAAGTGAATTAAAGGAAACCCTAAATGATAACTAGGTCCTTCAGGAGGAGCTTCTAGGAATATCAAACGATCTACTCCTGATTGGACAGGAAATCTCATCTCAAGCCCAGTCCTATAAGTCGCCAATCAAGTAATATAAAAGGTGGGAACCCAGCACAAAGATAGCCTGACTTTACCCTGTAGCGTCTCCACCTCTATGCTTTGGCATGGGTACGATTAAACTTTAATTTTTAGATGATATTTATTGAAAATGACATATGGTCTGGGGCTACTAAGGACACATTTTGAGGCTATGAGAAATGAAGTGAGTGCACTGAAGGTGCCATAAGATGAAACCCAAAAACAAAGGAAGTGTAAGCGGTGGTAAGAGCACGGAAAACAAAGTGAGGGCACTGAATGTGCCATAAGGTGGAACCCAAAAACAAAGGAATTGTAAGCAGTGGTAAGGTAACCTCTGGCTCGTACTGCAGAGGTTTCCGCTAATAAGGGCACAATCGTTGGACTGCTGCGGCTTTCAACTCTCGAATAGACGCTGGGCTGCAGTATTGGCTATGGCTGCTAGATAGCGCACAGAACTGTGGTGTTCGGCCTCCAGTGTACTTTCGGCAGAGGTGTGGGATCTGCTAACAGCTGCTCGGTGTCAGGACCCCATTGATCAGATACTGATGACCTATCTCCAGGGCTGTGGAGTTGGTAAGCCAAACCTCCGACTCCCTCAAACATGGCTCATGCTTAAGTGATAAATTTACTGTAGCACAGATTCATCTCAGCTAAAAGTCTAGACCCTTAGATCAGGAATAGGACAGACATTTATAGGACATTTCATAACTTTCCCAAATTCTTATGAAAAAATATTCCCCACAAACTGCATTGAACTACTGTACCCAATTTATTATAAATATTAGGAGTCGGTCCATTTTATACCGACTCCACAGCCCTGCTATCCTAAGGACATCACTGGGCTTCGCAGGATCTGTCCCATTTCAGAGTGAAAAAAGTGAACCAGATGGAATATTTTGTGTTCTGTCGAGATTTCCTGCATTTTGACAGTAAGAACAGAGTTGCACAGAAGAGTCAAATTTTCGGTGAACATTCAAGATAAGAGTTTCTTTCCTTTTCTCCACTTACCATTTGATACTTAATTAGCAATTTTAATGTTATACTGGCGCAATGGCTACGGATATGTAATGTAGCACACAGACAGGTGAAGTTGATCAGTGACACATGGACAAATACATCACTAATGCACCACAATGACATGAAACGTAAAAAAATAGCGAGATGCAGCACTGCCTATATATCTGACTGTAATGGATGGCTGGGTATATACATCTCCCCCAGAACCTCCTGCGATCAGCCAGACTTGCAAAAAACTCAATCTCAAGGAACCATTAATGTGTTATCTTAAGGATAGTCCATCAACACAAGATCCGTGGTTGGACGGCCCTTGATCTCCCCATCAAGCGAGACCTTTTTCAAGGTTCCCCATAAAGTTACTTTATTTCCCTGTGTTCTCTTGGATTACTTTTGCACCATTTCAATCTTTCATAACTTGGAGATACTAAAATGTATAACTCAAGTGACATCCATGGTCCGGCATCCTTGTCACCCATCGGGAACTTCCATGGCTGGCACTCGTCTGACAGCATTTTGGAGCAACTCTTGTGATTATTAAGCCCCAGCAACGTCTCGTGAAGATGTAGGGGCCTGGTAATCACAAGAGGCGCCCAGGACGCCGGCTTTCAAGTGATAGCCGAGGACGTTCACATCACGCTGGTCCGGTCCAGCGGCCACGGCTAACGTAAATGTCCTACCATGGTCCTACAAAATTTTTTGTTAAACTCTACAGTATATATTCAGCAACCAATTAAGAGTGCATCAAAACACTTTCAGAAACTGAAAATACATATCTTTTACAATGATAAGTACAGAAACCATTCACAAATATCCCCTTCAGTGTAATCCTGAATAAATTATACATTCAGGACAATCCGTTTTGCTGGCAAGCTCCACATTCTGGGCAGCTGGCAGATTCATGGTTTCCAAATCTATTAAATGTTAGGACCAAGCGTTCTGCAGACATAAAATATAAAAAAATAATAAACTAAAATACCGAAAATGTATAAATAAAACTTAAAAAAGGGGTCGTCCGGAACTTTTACCTAATAGTCTAATCTTAGGATAGGTCATCAATATCAGATCGTGGGGGATGGAAATGCGGCATTCCCGCCGATCAGCTCTTCCCAGGATCAGGATCCACCGTCACGTGGCCATGGCCGGGTGTAAAAGACTTCGGTACAATCACCAGCTTTAGTTGGCTTGCCAGAACACCACAGTGGCTCAGTGGTTAGCACTGCAACCTTGCAGCGCTGGGGTCCTGGGTTCAAATCCCACCAAGGACAACATCAGCAATGAGTCTGTATATTATCCCCATGTTTGTGTGGGTTTCCTCCGGGTTCTCTGGTTTCCTCCCACACTCCAAAGACATACTGATAGGAAATCTAGATTGTGAGCCCCAATGGGGACAGTGATGATACAGTCTGTAAGGCGCTGCGGAATGATAGCGCGGTTTAAGTATAATAAATAAGAGTAGTCAGAAGGTAATCACAATGACATGGAAGTGTATAACTTGAAGAATAAAGACCGCAGTTAGAAGGACAAGGACACCCTTAGTGATAGCAGCCGTGAGAAGGGAACTGCCTGGGTAATCGGCACTCCTCAGAATGACTCTTTCATTGAAGCAGATCTCTGCACACCCGTGGTTGTTCCAATGGCTTCATGATTTCATGTGGTTACTACCCAGAACACCAAGTACAGCAACCTTTTGGCCTGCCATTCATTTTTTTTTCTAAAATGTAAAGCCTATGGGAACCTTTGACCAATAAAAGAATGAATTTTACATATGTTAAGGCTTACCTTAAGTTAATAAAATTGCACCAAGTTTCAGTCTACAATCTTAATTTATTCAATGATTTACAGACTGACTAATAAGCAGTTTGCAGCCTAATCCAAGATTCAGATTATCATCTTCTGGGAGTGCCTCTCCCAGTAATGAAGGCTGGATATGAGATCTGTGTATATCCAGGATGCTACTTTCTCCATTAGCTTCTATATCAGCATAGCTTCTATCCTGCACTTATTTCCTCTATATACACAGCCTGTTTTCTATGCCCTCTCTGAAACTATATCTGCTTTCTCCACTGTATGGAAACCTGTGTACATCCTTCTTCCCTTCTCTGCTGCTATGTCTAACAAAGAGAAAAGGGGAGAAAGCAAAAAGCTGTGAAGAGCAGGAACTCTAACATTTGTATCAGTTTTGCAGATCACTCAGGTAGATTAAAGGACTTAAAGACTTATTGAAGCATCAAAATGGTAGAAAACTAAAAAATAATGCAAAAAAAATAAAAAAATATGTGCAAAGGTGTACATAGCCTTAAATAACATGAACATTTGTGAATTTGAGTCCGTAGGTTTACATGAAGTGTCAAAAGAATATTAAGAGGGTTGTCAAGGTGTAGAAAACACGACCGATTTCCTACAAAAATGGCACCACACGTCAGAACATTTTGTGTGTGGTGCGACTCTTAATTCAATGGAGCCAGACTACAATTACAAATAAAGCAAATGTTATGATAGTGTAGCACCTCACTCAGGAAAATAAGTAAGACACTAAAAAGTACAACTGACCCTGCCGGTTCCTGTACAGACTAGAGCTCCTGACCCCGCAGTCCCTAGTGGTTCCTGCGTAAGCTGAGATAGCCCTAACCACAGACTAGATGATGGCAGCTCGGACCTATGCTGCCTGAAAGGCCGTCGAGTGCTTCACGTTCCTCCTAAAGAACTGGAGGACAGAGCAGAGGGCAAATTACCTACAGAAGGGAAAGTGTGCTGAGATAGAAAGATCCCAGAGTGAGTAAAAGAAACCACAAAATGCAAAATAAATGCTCTAGTACGTACGGTTACAAAATATGACACCTACTTCCTAAAAAGAAATAGAAGATAGGTGCAGGGTAAACAACAAACAGCAGAGATAAACCCTAGCTGGTCTTTCACTGACTGGCTTAAACTACAGTAGTGTGGCTGGACATCCAAATGAGACTATCACCAGCAGGAAGTACCAGCAGGGGGAAGGTATATAAAGCTGCACCCGAAAGGTGACAGGGCAGACAAATGAGTAAATGAAAACGCCCGCTATCCTTGCTGCAGTCTTTTTAGTGTAAGAGATACTAAACACTCAGAGAAAAGGAGTATCTGTTGTGTCTCGGTGGACAGAAAAGCTGGCCACAAAGCACAGGTTCAAGGGTTCGAACCCAGAAGCATGATCGCAAAATAGGTTTTTGTGACCCTAGACAATCCCTTTAACAGGTATGGTGGGCTCATTGTTCAGAACCTAAATCGACCAGACATGAATATGACTCACCGTGGGGCACTAGAGACCGGACTTCAGGGCAATGCTGGGAGTAGTAGTGGCGACCCGGTCCCGTAGCTCAGGGTGGTCAGACCAGTGGTAGTCTATGATGTGCTGTAGGAAATGTCCGACTACGCCACCCGTGGATTGCGGTCAGGGAGGACCGCCGCTGCAAGGCAGACCGCTGAGGCTGGTGTTGGGGATGCAGCAGGGAATAGTACGACTCCCCACGGGAGGAGTGTAGCCTCAGGGCAGGTAATAGGATGCTGGGGGTGATGGTGAAGGCGCAGCAGTAACCACACAGAGTCCAAGAATGCAGTCCAGGGTCTTTTACTGATCTTATCACCGACCCACCAGGAGTACAGGGTAGGAATGGACCTGGGTGTCTGAGGGCATTCGGGCGAGCTCCGCTGGTCAGGGTGAGTGGGTAGGCCTACCGTTCTCTCTCTCTGCCCTTGCTGACTATCTCCCCCTTTAGTGGTATGATAGCCCACGTCCCTGAGCTTGCCGTGTACTACGCCTGTATGGCTTGCGAGTCGGGCCTTAGGTACCTGTAGCTTCTCCGTGCTGTACCGGTCCCTCTGTGTGGCGGAACCTCCAGGCTTCTTGGCCAAGGGACCTGAAATCCCTTGCGGGTTGGTTTTCTGCTGCAGGACCTGCAACCCTGACAGCCTCGGACCCCAGTGTCCGTTATGTAGTTTCTCTCTGTCAGGACCGGCTCTCGTCGCCTCTGTCCCTGACTTTCCACTCCTCCTTTGCCTCCTGGACTCCTCAGCTGCGGCTGACCTGTCCCTCTGCTTCTGGGAACCCTTCTAGATACTTCAGAAGCGGGTCCTGGTCTCTCTAACCCTGCCCTCAGTACCAGTTTTTATAGGGGCAGCCTGCTCCCCCTACTGGCCTGGGACAGGAGGTGCAGCATGCAAATGGTCCATGACCAGAGAAACTCCCTCCTGCTCTCAGACACAGCCTTACAAGTTTGTGGCATCCAGGCCTCGGGTGACACAAATACTTTGAGGGAACCCAGTGTGTATTTGCCTTGGATCCAGTGTGAAATTACCCAGGGTAGCAAGAGTTCATTGTCAAAAGAAGGTATTGTGTGTAGAAACGTCATGGAATAACAAAGCCCTCTTCGTGGACTCCACTTGGGTCTGATGCACACAAAGTAATCGGATACTTCTACATTTTAAGCGTTACTCAACATTTAAAATTCCGTGTTAACTTGCAGATTGGTAGGAATCCCACTGCGTAGGACATCGTCCCATCCGATGGGGAATTTCAGAGGTTTGCATGCACGGATCTTCTATAGGACTGTTGGCGACAGCCATGCACTGTGCTCAGCCAACTCTTGACAGTCCCATAGAGGATGAATAGAGCAGTGGCAAGCACCTCCATTCCTATAGGGCATTTCAGAGCCCCATTTTTGAGATTGTTGGGGACCCAGAATTCTGCAAGTGATCACACGGAGGCTAGCGGAGGACCTTAAAAGTTGGCAATAACTCTTTGGGTGTTTTGTATCATTTAGAAAAATTAAAAATCCCTACGGCTATTTAAAAAACTAATTTGCAAAGCAGTCAGTGTAAAAAGTATTGGCTACTGTGTGTCCGGCTATGAATCAGCTTCTGGAGACAGATCAGTTTATAGAAGGAACAGATTTCTATCTGCTGTGCCATGTGCACGATATAAATTATATATCATCAGGTACAAATAATTCATCAAGACTATTATTTATTTCTTCCAATTCGGATAAGGAAGATGGGACAAAGTTAATTGGGGAAAGCTGTAAAAATCTGTTGTGCATCATCTATCATGTAGAAGCAAGCAGGGCCCTTTCAAGCCAAAGCATGTATTGCAGAGCAAAAAAATTACCCTTCCAGATGATCAAAGCATTGCCGAACACAATTACCAGAATTAATTGAGCTTCCTGACTGGGAGCATAAGCATCTGGTGCCATGTACAGAAGCCTCATGACATCCCACTGACTTGTAAGGATATGGGTTCATTGCGGAATCCTTCATTCGGTTCACATGGAATTACTGACTCCTAATCACCTGAAGATGATCTCCTTCCATCACAGAAGTATCTGCACAATTTAATTTTTGCTTTTCTTTTTCCAGAAACTTGGAACAGTAAAAAATAAAGTACTGTCACAGTATGAGCAGACTCCTACCTTCCTGTTCAGGAAGATGTGCTGTATAAACTGATCTAATACTGGAGATACTAGGTGCTGAGGTAAGAAGAGGCTGCTCACACTGCTGTCCACCGTACATATATATATGATCTAATAATGGAGATACTAGGTGCTGAGGTAAGAAGAGGCTGCTCACACTGCTGTCCACCCTGTATATCTGATCTAATACTGGAGTTACTAAAGGTGCTGAGGTAAGAACAGACTGCTCACACTGTTATCCACCCTATATACAGTACAGATCAAAAGTTTGGACACACCTTCTCATTTAAAGATTTTTCTGTATTTTCAGGACTTTGAAAATTGTACATTCACACTGAAGGCATCAAAACTATGAATTAACACATGTGAAATTATATACTTAACAAAAAAGTGTGAAACAACTGAAAATATGTCTTATATTCTAGGTTCTTCAAAGTAGCCACCTTTTGCTTTGATGACTGCTTTGCACACTCTTGGCATTCTCTTGATGAGCTTCAAGAGGTAGTCACCGGAAATGGTTTTCACTTCACAGGTGTGCCCTGTCAGGTTTAATAAGTGGGATTTCTTGCCTTATAAATGGGGTTGGGACCATCAGTTGTGTTGTGCAGAAGTCTGGTGGATACACAGCTGATAGTCCTAATGAATAGACTGTTAGCTGCTTTTTTCTTGCCATAATACAAATTCTAAGTAGAGAAAAACGAGTGGCCATCATTACTTTAAGAAATGATGGTCAGTCAGTCCGAAAAATTGGGAAAACTTTGAAAGTGTCCCCAAGTGCAGTTGCAAAAACCATCAAGCGCTACAAAGAAACTAGCTCACTTGAGGAAAGCCCCAGGAGAGGAAGACCAAGAGTCACCTCTGCTTCTGAGGATAAGCTTATCCAAGTCACCAGCAGGAAGTACCAGCAGGGGGAAGGTATATAAAGCTGGTCTAATGTCCATTCCTTGTGTTCTTTAGCCCAAACAAGTCTCTTCTGCTTGTTGCCTGTCCTTAGCAGTGGTTTCCTAGCAGCTATTTTACCATGAAGGCCAGCTGCACAAAGTCTCCTCTTAACAGTTGTTGAAGAGATGTGTCTGCTGCTAGAACTCTGTGTGGCATTGACTTGGTCTCTAATCTGAGCTGCTGTTAACCTGCGATTTCTGAGGCTGGTGACTCGGATAAACTTATCCTCAGAAGCAGAGGTGACTCTTGGTCTTCCTTTCCTGGGGTGGTCCACATGTGAGCCAGTTTCTTTGTAGCGCTTGATGGTTTTTGCAACTGCACTTGGGGACACTTTCAAAGTTTTCCGAATTTTTCGCACTGACTAACCTTCATTTCTTAAAGTAATGATGGACACTCGTTTTTCTTTACTTAGAATTTGTATTATGACAAGAAAACAGAAGCTAACAGTCTATTCAGTAGGACTATCAGCTGTGTATCCACCAGACTTCTGAACAACACAACTGATGGTCCCAACCCCATTTATAAGGCAAGAAATCCCTCTTATTAAACCTAACAGGGCTCACCTGTGAAGTGAAAATCATTTCTGGTGACTACCTCTTGAAGCTCATCAAGAGAATGCCAAGAGTGTGCAAAGCAGTCATCAAAGCAAAAGGTGGCTACTTTGAAGAACCTAGAATATAAGACATATTTTCAGTTGTTTCACACTTTTTTGTTAAGTATATAATCCCACATGTGTTAATTCATAGTTTTGATGCCTTCAGTGTGAATGTACAATTTTCAAAGTCATGAAAATACAGAAAAATCTTTAAATGAGAAGGTGTGTCCAAACTTTTGGTCTGTACTGTATATATGATCTAATACTGGAGATACTAGGTGCTGAGGTAAGAAGGGGCTGCTCACACTGCTGTCCACCCTGTATATCTGATCTAATACTGGAGTTACTAAAGGTGCTCATGTAAGAAGAGGCTGCTCATACTGCTGTCCACCATGCCTATCTGAGCCAATACTGGAGATACTAGGTGCTGAGGTAAGAAGAGGCTGCTCACACTGCTATCCACCCTAAATATCTGATCTAATACTGGAGATACTAGGTGCTGAGGTAAGAAGAGGCTGCTCACACTGCTGTCCACCCTGTCTATCTGTGCCAATACTGGAGAAACTAGGTGCTGAGGTAAGAAAAGGAAGCATATACTGCTATCCACCCTGCCTGATCTAATAGAGATAAGAGGGGTGCTGAGGTAAGAAGAGGCTGCTCACATTGATGTTCACCCTGTCTTTCTGATCTAATACTAGAGATACCAGGTGCTGAGGTAAAAAGAGGCCTCTCACACTGCTGTTCACCATGTCTATCTGAGCTAATACTGGAGGTACCAGTGGTAAGAAAAGGCTGCTCACATGCTCTCGACATGTTTATCAAATCTAATACTAGTGGTAAGAGTAGCCGAAGTAAGAGGCGGCCGCTCACACTGCTTTTACCCTGTCTTTCTGACTTAATGTTAGAGATACAAGACAGGAGAACTGAGATAAGAAGAAGCTGCTTATACTGCTGCCAATCCTTCAGATTTAATACTGGGAGATAACAGAGATGCCGAGGTAAGAAGAGGCTGCTCACAATGCTGTCCACCCTGTCTATCTGATCTAATACTGGAGATACCAGGGGTGAGGAGGTAAGAAGAGGCTGCTCACTCTGCTGTCCACCCTGTCTCTCTGATCTAATAGTGGAGATATCAAGGGGCTGAAATAAGAAGAGGGCAGGCCATTTTAATGTATTGCAGTGATTACCTCCCTAGATAAATGAGCATGATATGCCAAATTGTCCAGTTCAGAAAACATTTTTATATAGTCTAATAGGGAACGGTCATAGTCTCCTGGTTCGGATAGTCATCACTTGGTGATGCGGGATGCATTTGCCAACCATCTCTCTCCCTCTCTCTCTCTCTGGAAGATGTGTTCTGCTTTTGCGTTTGGATCATCTCACAGGACCCATTCACTTTGCCCTGGTGGTGGCGCTGCAATATTTCAATTAAGAAACTAGGTAGAAACCTATAAGACTGCCTCTGCTGAGCAGCATCAAGTCACTTGAAAGAGACCATCTCGTCTCAAATATCAAACTTTGAAGACTCAACAATCGTACTCACTCGGTCATCAGCTTTGCAATCCTCTGGCAGTCATTCGTGTCATAAAACCAGATACTGTAAATGGACACTGAAAGAGATAGAGACATATAAAAACATAAGATAAGCATTGCTATCATCCCTAATGTGCATTCTCCTACCACAACAGATAACGACAAACCACCCAGAGGCTGCACATTCCTACACCAAGAACACATGATAAGAGATACAAGTTTTTTTGGGTTTTTTTTTTTAACTAAATTTTAAAGAGAACCCATTAGGTAATGCATAGGAAGCACAAACCAGGGACAGACTCTCTCACTGCAGACAGCTAAGCTTGAAACATGATCTTGAGAGCATCTGGCAATGGAGAAGGTCAATCCGGTGGCTTCTTCCTGCCTGGCTACAAACATTCAGTGCCCTAAAGGCCCAGTTTGCAATGGCCAGTGCCAATGTAGGTAAAAATTGAAACTGAATTCTGATGAAAGACTGATGATTTGCAGGATCTTATGATCATTTACATTATGTATAAGAAAGATTGACGTGAAAGACGCCTACAGAAAGTGTCCAACATATTTCCCACTGGAAAAACCATGATGCAGTTAATAAATCATGCTTCCCCCCTACTCCGCTCAATCAAGATTTTTGATATTACAAATATGCGGTTTCTGGATAGATTATGATCATAAAACCATGGTGGGTTGAGGCACGAGAAAAAAAATCCTTGTAAAAAAGGGGACCCGTCACTCGATTCATGCTGCCCAAAAAACGGGAAACTCAAATCAGAATTTGGCTGCACAATTAAAGCCAGGTATGGGTTGTTTTTTTTCCTGAAATTCTCCGGTGTTTCAGAGAAAACAGTTTGAAAAGCCATCCGGAGACTTTAGGAAAAGGCCAAACTAGTCCGGTGCAGCCTCCAACCGACTACTTACCAATCTAATTTATCGAAAGGTGTCTCCTCCTGTGTGTGAATATAGGACACAGTTATCTCATTGAGCATGGCCAGCTTAAAGCCTGTGTTTAATGACCGGCCCAGGAAAAACTCCCAACATATTAAGTGGTGCTGGGAAAAGAAGCACAGGTGGAGCCAGAAACGTCTCGCTTTCCCTGATGGTTTCCAGGTGTCTTTCAAAACTACGCACCGTCTGAAACACGGCAACATTTCAGAGAAAAATATACCTGGCTGCAAACATGACCGTGGTTTGGACACCATGAATCGAGTAACAGGTTCCCTTTAAGGTCTAAACTGAATGAAGACCCATGGTAGTCCAAACTGCAGAGCAGAGTCAGAATATTCCAGTGCCTATGGGCAGTGTGAACGTAAAGGGATGTCAACTTGCCACAACGCCTTATAGAGGTCAGAGAAGGAGGTCTTCCCTCACGCTGGTGGACCTGGTCCTGCCAATTTGTTTTGCGTTATTGAAAGATCCAGCCAGTCAGCATGGGCATTTCACGATTACAAGAGTGCATGCACCATTGGATGTGTAGTGGCTCCTCTGTACAGTATGTGTTTTACCGCCATCTACCTATGCTTGTCCAAGCTTCTCTTCTGGACACCAGGTGAGGGCAACTCCGTTATTTTTTTGGGGTCCAAGACTGAAGAAACTCCTGTCCTAATTATAGATTTACAGTTTTCTAAAGCTCTTTTCTTAGTTTTACAAGTAAGGAGTTAATATATCTGTATCAGTTAATTATTTTTCTCATTTCAGGCTTGGGATCAATTTCGTAATTTTCCATATTAATTTTCCTGAACGACCAATGTAACTTGAGGTTGTTCGTTAGAGCTGAGGGCTACAATCCGCCCCTTTATTTATCGTGTCTTCTCCTCACGTGTACAGAATCTCAGTTTACACGCTGCCATCATACTAAGTGATGACGTTGTCAAGACAATGAGGCTGAGAAGTACCTCCACAAACGAAAGATGTTCCTCTGCTCTCACACAACGTGACAAGATGTTCCTCAGCTCTCACACAACGTGACAAGATGTTCCTCTGCTCTCACACAAAGCCCTCAGCCCTGGCTGATAAGCAATGTCCAGACCCCAATAACCCAAATCCCACTTCAAGTTGCTAGTAAGGCCATGTTTATTTTGAGTCAATACACAGATGAAAGTCAGCCGAACCCAACAATTTTAGTGGTATCCACCTATGAGTATGGGGGCATCCAGACTCTCCTCTGACAGAACATTGCAAGATCGGGCAGTGGGGAGTTCACAGCTTGATCCTTCTCTTTTCTTGAGAAATAATCCACTGCCAGAGATGTCGGACCCCTCTCATATAAATGAAAAATTGTGAACACTCGGATGAGCGATCATCTGTATGGGAAAGTCTAGAAAGTTAGCCATCAGCTGAATGCTAGGCTGACCGCTATCCCATGAGCATGGCCAGCGTAAGACCTCTGTTTGATGTCCATCTCAAAAACGCTCCCAACATTTTAAGACTAACAGAGTCTGTGATGCATGTCTAAAGTTCCCCGAACAGATTAGACATCAGTCAAATTTACCAATATCGGCTGAAGGTCTAATGTGTAGGGGGGGGGCCTCCAGATTATCTTCTGACAGATGACGTCCGAAGAGAAAAGGATTCGGTGTGATAATCCGGCGATAGGGCGAGCGCTCCTACATTTGGAGGAGTCGGGAGAGATAGACCCAACGATGGCTTAGCTGATCCTTCAACTGGGAGCAGTGGCGTTCATTGGCCATATACTACATCCATTTAGCAGATATGTATTGACATTATAATAGCATCACTGTTATGGGCACAACATAAGCTCCTCAATAGTTTTTCATGACTTATTCGTTCGCCATTACGGCCCATGGGGGGTTGAAGCTGCAGTTTTTTTTCCTTCCAGATAGTTTTTTTTCCCTAATAAAGAGGAGCAAATTTTAAGAACACACTCAGAAGATGACCTCCCGTAGGGCTAGCACACACACAAGCGTATATAACTCAGACGAGTGCTATCCGATGTTTTATTGGATATCACTCAGACCAATAATATACTATGGGGCAGTGAAGATCTGCTTTTTTTCTACAGTCCGAATCGGCTATGCTTCATAGGAGTACAATCATGGTGGTGGATTTGTAGGGGGAATATTAGATTAAAAAAAACAACATGCCATTTTCACGCAGGTGCAAAAACCCCATTTATGTAAAATGTTACACTTAAAAGAGGTGGTCCACTACTTTTTATTTATTACTTGTATCAATGTAAAATAGCGGCTATGCCCTTCTGAAAAATGTGTCGGGGGGGAAAAAAAAAAAAAAAATACAATTAAGACAAAGAAAAAAGGCAACAAAAAAACATGTAAATTGTGAATTGGGTCCTAACCTTTTAGCAAAAAACAATGTATAACACACACATTATACTGTAGATCCACTTGCACACAGACATATGATATTTTGACTGTTGGGAGGAGGACAGCTGGATGAAGGTCCATACAGGGATCTGACAACCATGAAAATGGCGCTATTAGTGTGCAGGACTTTACTATGAGATACATTTGCAGACGGTTTCCGTATGTGGATAATTACTGTACACAGCGTCCGTTTAGCGGGCAGAATGCAGCTAAGTATTTCACATCTCAGCTAGTTGAAAGAGGGGGAAAAAAAAAAAAAAGAAGAAGACGAAGAACGCAAAGCGATAGCTTAATGGGCAGCGAGATAATGAATGCCAGGAGCTGACTAGCTAAGCCCAGAACTAGATCCCCAATCGTCCTTTGTCTGCCAACATTGGAGGCTCCTTCTGTGCTGCTGGCAAGGAGTCATACAAATTCCAGCAGAAGCCTGCAATGTCAGAATGTACAGCGACAATGCACACAGAAGATCCGCCATATGAAGCGCTCGTGTACGACCTATACAACCATCCTGGCTGCTTCCTAGACACATCCACATGTGAAATGAGCAACTATATAAACAAAGAGACGTCCCGCTCGCCAGCAACTCTGTGCAAGGAACACTGTGTGCATGACAATATAGCATTACTGCGCAATATTCCGCAAACCGATATGCAAGACGTGCTGCCTGGATGACATGGACATCGTACGAACGGCTTGGATGTGACATCCAGGGGCTGTCCGTACAGGTCGCCCCACCCCCCCCCCCCCCCGAAAAATCCCATAGGTGCAAATCTGCCATCTGTTTTTTTTTTTTGGTGCTAATTTTTATGGTTTTTAAACAAGGGGGCGACGCACAAACGATTCCCTCGGCCCATTTCTCTAGAATCGTATGGCGGATCAAACATACAAATAAAAAAAAGAACACAACACAAGCATGCAGAGGTGCTGTCTCTAACGATCTAGGGAAAAAAATAAAGAAAATTATATAACAAACATACACATGCGTGTGCTAGTATATAATATAGAGTGGAGAGAAAAAAAGATTGGCAGAACTCTAGTCTTTCAATGTTGCGGGATCTGAGAATGACAAGAGCAGCTTCAACTTTCTCTTCAAAAAGAGGTTCTGCGGCAGTTTTGTTCTGAATTGTAAGACAACAAAGATGTCCACTAAGGCAACAAAGTTTGGTCACTGGGGCAGCTTTTTTGATGAAAGTAGAAAAATATTTATTAAATATTATAATACACCATAAAATTCATAAGGAGTCCATAGAAAAGAGTAACAGGCGATGTGTTAAGCAAAGAGCAGACCCCCCAAAAAAAGAGTAGTACTATCCCTTGAGAAAGCAACGCATTGTCCACACGAAACGCGCGTTGGGTAGGTGTCCTTGCACCCTTACATCCCCATTGGGGGGGTTCTCAGCCTTTGGGTGAGTGTTTTACTATCTATGTTCTTTCATATTGCACTTCTCAGCATACTGCATTTTCATGTTTTCTCACCTGTGACCTGCCATATCCTTGGCTCTGATGTAATGTGGATGTACTATAGCAGTATTATCTGCTTCCCCTTTTTGCTTTATAAGCCTTTATGTGGCCAGGTGTTAAATGTGCTCACTGTTGGTCGTGCCATAAACATTTTTTGCTCTATTCTACAGCATTTACCCAGGGCTGACTACTCTTTTTTGGGGGGTCTGCTCTTTGCTTAACACATCGCCTGTTACTCTTTTCTATGGACTCCTTATGAATTTTATGGTGTATTATAATATTTAATAAATATTTCTCTACTTTCATCAAAAAAGCTCCCTCTGTCTCTTGTTTTCAGATGTATTTTGGAGTTATGTTGCTGGCATGGCACGTGCATATTCTTATCACCCTTAGATATTGACGTGCCCCCAGCAATTATGTTTTTGGGTTTATTTTTCCTAAAAGTTTGGTCACTACCTCGACAATCTCTTTAAAAGTAAGCATCCTACTTGTAAAATAAAAATAACACTCACCTCCCGTACACCAGCGCCGTTCCAGGGATCTCAGGCTCACATGATATTGTTATGCCAGGTGAGCACTGCAGCCAATCAGCAGCTCTCACTTCCTGCGGACTAACCTGGGACAAGTGGGAGCAGCAGCCCAACAGGGGCCGTTGACTGGCTTCAGGGCTCACATGACAAAGTCACGCAAGCCCTGGGAGACCCAGCTCCGACAATGCTGAAACGGCATTAGTGTGGATTTGGATTTCTATAACCAATGCAGTTCCATTCACAATATCTTATCTGGAGGACACAAGACTTATTTACAGTAACAAAAATATTACGATGTTTAGTTTTACCTCCTAGAGCTGAATAAAAGCTCTCTACATGCAGCGCCTCCTGTGCAGCTGCCAAAATTCACCTCCCTGGCTGTGTGCTGATATGCATTTCATAAAGACATGGAAAATTCACTGGGGGAAACTATTCCAAGTTATCAAACGCAAAATAAGGAATGGTCTGTTCCAACACACTTACTAGTATCAAGCACAAATGACATTATCAAAGGAGAGAAACCAGGAGGGTAGACAGATTTTATTAAAATAAAGTCAGAGAGAAGTGGAGGGAAGCAGGAGATAAAAGTCCTGGCAGGCATGGTATGTGTCAGCAAGGTGCTTGTCCTTGGTGATATAGATCCCAGAATAGAGAGCTCCAGTAACAGGTTACTGAGAGCATTTTTAGTGGACTGGATTATGGGTCCAGGCTTAGGGAGCGATTAAAAGAGCTTGGAGTGGGAAAGGTCGCTCCCATACACTCCAACTCAGGTCTTGCAGGTCCTATAAAATTCAGCTGTTTTGGCTCAGATGTGTCTGACATGTTGGAGTTGAAAAATGACCAATTGCAGTCCAAATTGAGTTGAAAGCAGCGCCTGTATTGTTGCATGGGTGAGACCGTATCGTTCCTTTGCCTACACAGTGGAAGGATTATTTTTCTTGCTATTCGTTTAAGCCAGGAAAAGGCTGTTTTCTTTCATTTGAGTGCGGTTAAAGTTTATGACTAGGGATGAGCGGACCCGTGGGAATTCGGGTTCTAGTACCAGACCCAAACTTTATTCCAAAGTTCAGTTTGGGTACCAGAACTGTACCCGAATACGATTGAAAACAATTGGGACCCAGACTTTGGCGTTTTAAAAAAAAAATAATAATCTCTCTCAAAGCCCTACAGAAGCTTGTGTGTAACGTTCATACAGGGACAGACTTTCTCCTGAATTTTTTTTCTGCAGGGTTATCTAAAAAAACTACACCCAATCACAATACTAACACCACTAGTAATGTAACCACAGCTTGATCAAGGGTATTAGACACCAATGGAATATCTACCACTGGGACTTGTGCCCATCAAGAATGGGGAAGGGGGGTGTCATTATTTGTGACAACCACAACAAAAAGGCACCAAGTAATATTACTCCATTTACCCCATGATATTCTGGCCCTGGATCTGTGGGTCGATATATTTCCTCTCTTTGAATGCATTACAGTCATTGGAACAAAAGCCTTCACAAAAGGTAATGTGAGTAGCGCCGGCACCTCCCCTGGCAGACAGCAGGTATTTATTAACCCAGGCCAGGGTGTTAATTAGCCAGAGGTAGGTAGCCGCTGGGTCCTAGAGAGACAGCTTCTAAGAAGAGGTCTGTAATGCCAAATGTAGAGATCTCCTGCAACCAACTGCAGGGAAACTGTCTGTTACTTCTGACACACCCGTGACAGACGGAGAAGGAGACGGAGACGGAGAAGGAGACGGAGACTGACAAATTAACAATTAGTTACGAAAACTGGTATAAACACTAAACAGAAAAAAAAAAAAGGGCAAGAAAACATGTTCCAAAATCTCCTGTTGGAGATTTTCCTTCTCTGTATGATGCGGCACAAATCAACAAACAGGACTGGGGTTATACACAGAAATGCAGTGAGAGCGTCACTCACTTGTTAGATATTCAGCTCCCGGTTTGCAGCTTGCCTGGAGCTCAGCTGCCATAGAAACAGTGTTTAAACCCCTTTATCATGTGTCATACGGAGACATAAAGAGACATTGTGTTTCACCAATGTCACCGCCTGTGGCATCTACAATGCAGAGAGCAGAAGCATCACGAGCCGCATGTGCCGGGAAGCTCCCACCTACAAATCCTACTCAACCCCAGACTAATGTCCGGCCACAGCGAGCAAAGCTTTAACATTATAAAGGGAAACAAATTGTTCCTTTACGTATTATTTTGTTTTGTGCATTTTAGGTCTAAAATTCTCTACACTTATTTTCGTTGGTTCTATTGGTCGGAGATTCATTTTACCGGTACAGAGCTAAAAACGTCAATCTTTGCATTGTGACTAAGCATGGAAAACAGAGAGGAGAAGAGAACTGTCTGAGGACTTGAAGAAAAATTGTTGAACAATATCAACAATCTCAATGTTACAAGTCCATCTCCAGAGATCTTGATGTTCCTTTGTCCACGATGCACAACATAATCAAGAGTTTACAACTCATGGCACTGCAGCTAATCTCCATGGATGTGGACGGCAGAAAAAAAATTGCTGAAAGGTTGCAACGCAAGATAGTCCGGATGGTGGATAAGTAGCCCCAATCAAGTTCCAAAGAAATTCAAGCTGCCCTGCAGGTCAGGGTGCATTAGTGTCAGCTCGAACTATCCATCATCATTTGAATGAAATTAAACGCTAGAATGAAATGAAACGCTAAGGAAGGAACGCAGGAAGAGCCCACTGCTGACAGAGACATATAAAAGCTAGGTTGCAGTTTGCCAAAATGTACGCGAGTAAGCCAAAATCCTTCTGGGAAAGCATCTTGTGGACAGATGAGACCAAGATAGAGCTTTTTGGTAAAGAACATCATTCTGTTTACCGAAAATGGAAGGAGGCCTACAAAGAAAAGAGCACAGTACCTACAGTCAAATATGGTGGAGGTTCAAAGAAGTTTGTGGTTGTTTTGCTGCCTCTGGCATTCGGTGCGTTGACTGTGTGCAAGGCATCATGAAATCTGAAGCTTACCAAAGGATTTTTGGTCGCAACGTAGTGTCCAGTGTCAAAAAGCTGGGTCTGCATCCTAGGTCATGGGTCTTCCAGCAGCACAATGACCCTAAACATACTTGATGAAGCACCCAGAAATGGATGGAGATAAAGTGCTGGAGAGTCCTGAAGTGGCAGCAATGAGTCGTGGCAGCAATGAGTCCAGATCTAAATCCCATTGAACACTTGTGGAAAGATCTTAAAATAGGTGCTGGGAGAAGGAGCCTTCAAATAGACACCTGGAGCAGTTTGCAAAAGAAGAGTGGTCCAAAACTACAGTTGAGAGGTGTAAGAAGCTTGTTGATGGTTATAGGAAGCGATTGATTACAGTTATTTATGGCAAAGGGTGTGCAACCAAATATTAAGTTGAGGGTGCCAACAATTTTGTTTTTTGTGTTGTTCCAATGCACATAAATAAAACATATGTATGTCACGCACAGGGTTCATGGACCCACTGTGCCACAGGGCCGGGCTCAACTAGGAGAGGCGTAGCTAAGCGGCTACCTGGTTTTCACTGGAGCTCCTGATGGTGGAGTCAGGCTTGAGCTGCAGATAGCCGCCAGGTACCATTCTTAGGCAGTCCCCGGTACTTCAGCTGCTGACCCCGGGGGTCAGGATTGCAGTCACATACAAGGACTCCGAGTCACTGATAGGCAGGATTCGGATACAGGTATATTAGACTGGTCAACACGGAATACTGGGACAGGTTCATGTTCAGACAACACGGGTCTCTGGAACTGGTTCAGGTACCGCCGGAGCAGCTTCAGGTACCGCAGGGAGCGGTATCAGGACTCAGGGACAAGGACCAGGGAAGCGGGTTCTAACAGGATACCTACAGGGTCAAGAGACCTGACAACTAGATGGCAATGACTATTCAACTAATGCTTAGGAGGAAATTGCTCTGCACCTCCCAACCGGGGAGGGTGCCTTATATACAAGATGCCTCCGAGCAATTGGCTGGGGGGCATCTACAAACTGTGCATGCTGCCCCTTTAAGAACAGGGGAGCGCGCATGCACTAGGCGCGATGCTGGGAAGCCTGTGCGGCGTGCAAAGGACAGGATGCAGGAGACGGGGAGCTCACCTCGTGGCCGGGACGGTGAGTATATCGGTGTCTCTGCATTGAGGGGGAAGGGGAACCATGCAGGGGTGCCGGCATTGGTGTTACAGTGTATAACAAAACGTATAATTGCAATAATTTTCTGGGAGAAATCCTTCATTTTCTGAAACAATTTCAAAGGTGTCAACACTTTCGGCCATGACTGTGTAGAATGTATTAATACACTTATTTGCAAAGGAACACTGAACTGCAGACAGCAGAGTGGTGTTGCCAGCAGCTACATGTTTGGTTTCTATTCAGCACAGAAGAGCGTTTCCTTCATTGGTACATCAGTTCTGTGTGTGCTTCAAACCCATTATCGAGATAAAAAAAATAAATCAAAGGGCTCAGAGTGCAGATCAGTGATCCTGCATTTGAGTAAGTGAGCTGATTCACTTACCTAAACCCGCTGTGCTATCCTGGCAAAACACTGAAACATTGGGTGGTTCTGAAGTTTGCAGCTACGCCCACCGGTTTCTAAAACAGTAAGCACTGGAACTACGGATTGAGGATTAGGAGGCTCTGAAACGAGTAGTTTGAATAAAAGTTTACTCTTCGCTTCCCATGATGCATTTATCCGTGGTAGCGATAATGAAGCCGGCAATCTTTTCCTCCTAATCGTCAATCTTATTATCAGATCGATGGTGTCTGACATCCGGCACCCCCCATTTATCAGGCTCCGGACAGACGTAAAACAGATGGTCACTCACTTATTTCATCATTTACATTTGGAGTGACTTTACCAGATGCAACTACCGATATATGATCTGAGGTCGCATGTGAACAGTGCTTACAATACAGAGGCGAACCTAAATCAATAGTGATGTGATGTCACTCAAGGTGAGGGAAGGAACAAGTGTACAACAACAGGAAGAGGGGGAAGGGAGCCCAACAACTAGGGAAAGGGGGAGTGGAAACCCCTAGACGGATCTAATATCACCCTGACTACCCTATCATCCTTATATAGGTTTCGCACCTATCGCTAAGCAGGACACCTAATCCCTGAATGTCCCCAGAGCTAGGCCCTAGGTAAGAAGGGGACGGGGTGAACACTAGTCAGGCCCCACTGTAACTAAAGATAATAAGGTAAACAAGCAAAGGGGATACACTTAGCTTGAGAAGACGCCAGAGAGAACGCCAACTATCCTCCAAGGGAAGACCAAGAAGACCCTAGCCGACTACTAGTGCTCCAGGCATGCATAGAGGAACATAGAACTATCACCGGCGACTCTCTGCAGACACACAATTTTTAACTACCAGGCAAGGGTGTGTCAATTAGCAGCAGAAGAAGGAGGTCGCTGCTGGGTCCTAAAGGAAGAAGGGTATCACTACACTACAGAGATGAGAGGATCAAGAAGGCGTCTGAAATGCCAAGCTTTCTACAGCCGGATCCAGAGCGACTGTCTTGATATACCCGTGACACGTGAACAGTGTCTAGAACACAAGGTACAAAGCTGTGTGAATAGAGCCAATAACACATCTGCATACAGGCTGATTCCCTTTATATTTAGTTAGACCAAACTTTTATGGCCACTGCAATACCAAATGTTATTTTTATGTTTTCAACCTTGAACCTGCGATCGTCTGATTGCTTATACTATTTACTGTGATATCACAGTATAGCAGTAAGTAGCGAAGATTGCAGTCCATAGTCCTACCCCACAGTTCCATTATTTAAGATTTTTTTCAGTCTGTCATTGAGTAAAATGTAAATACATAAAGACATCTCCAGAGAAGGAAGAAGAGCTGACACTTCAATCTCCACTGAAGTAGGCCTTCACATTGAACATATTGGATTGATTAGGAACAGAGGGACTAATTAAAACAAGAGAAATGACAGAGCTAACATTTCCATCTCCTTTGAAGTAGGGGCCTCCTGCAACGACCAGATAATTACAGCAGGGAGAGTTGCTGGGAAAAGACCCAAAGTCTGAGATAAATACACTGCTCAAAAAAATAAAGGGAACACTCAAATAACACATCCTAGATCTGAATAAATGAAATATTCTCATTGAATACTTTGTTCTGTACAAAGTTGAATGTGCTGACAACAAAAATCACACAAAAATCAGCAATGGAAATCAAATTTATTAACCAATGGAGGCCTGGATTTGGAGTCACCCCCAAAATTAAAGTGGAAAAACACACTACAGGCTGATCCAACTTTGATGTAATGTCCTTAAAACAAGTCAAAATGAGGTTCGGTATTGTGTGTGGCCTCCACTTGCCTGTATGACCTC
The DNA here is from genome assembly GCF_046119375.1 of Phyllobates terribilis. Lineage (NCBI taxonomy): Eukaryota > Metazoa > Chordata > Amphibia > Anura > Dendrobatidae > Phyllobates > Phyllobates terribilis. Next base: position 316,033,614 of record NW_027362768.1, read on the forward strand.
CCTACAACGCCTGGGCATGCTCCTGATGAGGTTGAGGATGGTCTCCTGTGGGATCTCCTCCCAGACCTGGACTAAAGCATCCGCCAACTCCTGGACAGTCTGTGGTGCAACGTGACGTTGGTGGATGGAGCGAGACATGATGTCCCAGATGTGCTCAATCGGATTCAGGTCTGGGGAACGGGCGGGCCAGTCCATAGCTTCAATGCCTTCATCTTGCAGGAACTGCTGACACACTCCAGCCACATGAGGTCTGGCATTGTCCTGCATTAGGAGGAACCCAGGGCCAACCGCACCAGCATATGGTCTCACAAGGGGTCTGAGGATCTCACCTCGGTACCTAATTGCAGTCAGGCTACCTCTGGCGAGCACATGGAGGGCTGTGCGGCCCTCCAAAGAAATGCCACCCCACACCATTACTGACCCACTGCCAAACTGGTCATGCTGAAGGATGTTGCAGGCAGCAGATCGCTCTCCACGGCGTCTCCAGACTCTGTCACGCCTGTCACATGTGCTCAGTGTGAACCTGCTTTCATCTGTGAAGAGCACAGGGCGCCAGTGGCGACTTTGCCAATCCTGGTGTTCTGTGGCAAATGCCAAGCGTCCTGCACGGTGTTGGGAAGTGAGCACAACCCCCATCTGTGGACATCGGGCCCTCTTACCACCCTCATGGAGTCGGTTTCTAACAGTTTGTGCAGACATGCACATTTATGGCCTGCTGGAGGTCATTTTGCAGGGCTCTGGCAGTGCTACTCCTGTTCCGCCTTGCACAAAGGCGGAGGTAGCGGTCCTGCTGCTGGGTTGTTGCCCTCCTATGGCCCCCTCCACGTCTCCTGGTGTACTGGCCTATCTTCTGGTAGAGCCTGCAGCCTCAGGACACTACGCTGACAGACACAGCAAACCTTCTTGCCACAGCTCGCATTGATGTGCCATCCTGGATGAGCTGCACTACCTGAGCAACTTCTGTGGGTTGTAGAGTCCGTCTCATGCTACCACGAGTGTGAAAGCACAACCAACATTCAAAAGTGACCAAAACATCAGCCAGAAAGCATTGGTGCTGAGATGTGGTCTGTGGTCCCCACCTGCAGAACCACTCCTTTATTGAGTGTGTCCTGATAATTGCCAATAATTTCCATCTATTGTCTATTCCATTTGCACAACAGCATGTGAAATTGATTGTCAATCAGTGTTGCTTCCTAAGTGGACAGTTTGATTTCACAGAAGTCTGATTTACTTGGAGTTATATTCTGTTTAAGTGTTCCCTTTATTTTTTTGTGCAGTGTATCAAGAGACAGAGAAGTGGAAAATGTAACACCTTCAGAAGCAACTCTTGTGCTCTTCAAAGAAAAACTAGACGACAATTGCAGTTAAAGGCTATGAGCCCACGATGCAGAAATGCTCCGGATTTTTTTCTGAGCGTTTCTGCATCTCCCTGGCAGAAAAAAACGCATGCGGATTGTACATGTGGATTGTATATGCGTTTTCCTGCCAGGGACATGCAGATGTGAAGTGTTCTTCACATGCATTTCCGCATGCGGGTTGACAAGCAATTTCCAAGTGATCTTAGCATCACTTGGAAAGTGCTTGTCAACTTGGTCACACAACATAAATCCATGCAAACGGCATGGATTTATATAGTGTGACCTAAAGAATGGTTAAAAATAAAAAATAATATCTATACTTACCTTCCGATGGCCTCCGCAGTCTTGATTCCCTCAGTCCCGGCTACCGGCAGCGGTAGACTGAAGGACCTGCTGATGTCAGCGTCTTGTGACCCGTCACATGACTATGACGTCAGCGCAGGTCCTTCAGTCCATCGCGAACTGCCGGCAAGCAAGGAGGAGCGCACCGCGGGCCGCCAGAAGGTAAGTATATATATATTTTTTATTTTAATCTTTTTTTTGCAGTTTTCTATGGTACCCAGGTCCGGGGGAGAGTCTCCTCTCCTCCACACCCAGGTACCATCCGCACATTAGAAAGCATGGAACGCGCATCTACATATACAGTGATGCATAATCCATGCGATCTGATGCAAGTCAATGGCAGCAAAAACTCAGCGCTTCCGCAAAATAATTGGTAGTGCTGCGTTTTTTTCCGCAATGATAATCCGCAGCGTAAATTTCCGCAGCATGTGCACAGCACATGCAGATTATCATTGGGGGACATGGCAGACCTTCTACCATGCGTTTTTGCCGCTGCGGAGACGCTTAAAAAACGCATTGTGGGCACACAGCTAAACAGTCTGTCTCCAGTGGCCAGATATGCATATTGGGGGTTTTGCATCGATCTGATATTTATGGGAGATATATTTTTGGCATCGTAGCGAAGGGACAAACGTCACGCATTCACTCACATCACTGTAGGGCCATTAGAACGCCTCCAGCTTAATATTGGTTCAATGGATGAGGCTATACATGTCATGTTTCATCTCCATAAAAAAATAAAATCACGATAGTAAACAAGGGCTACCGCCTTGGACCTGCATGGGTGAAGATATCCTGTAAGTTGGAGATCTCATAAAGTCTCATAAGATCTCATAAAATTCTGAAAGACCTAGCACATCCCACAACCAGCCCCCACATGAGCTCATCAAACAGAGGTATATGGGAGTAGCATTAAGCTATTAAAAATGAAAGTTTCAGTCTCTGTCTTTGTTCTGGAAGTGATAGTCCGCTGTGAGGGTGATCCACTTTCCAATCAGAGTGCTTCCCTCCGCTAAGCTCTGAGCCATTGCTATAACATCAGGTTTAGTCATTTTCTTTTGTTATCCTTTTTATTCTATGTAATTGTATATACCGTATTGTTTTGTTCTTATTTTGTATCATCTTTGTACATTTTTATAAACACTACCTACCTTTTTTCTGGATTAAATATATAAAATGTAATAGCTCAGTTCCTCTTGCACTGTAAACCGCACACCTGAAGCCATACGCTACCTGTAAAGGATGTCCAATCGGCCTGTATAAACGATTGGTGGTGGTAGCCAGTAGTGGTTCCTTTTTTGGCGTTATTGTGGAGTTGGCAGTGACAATACCGGGGTATGTGTGTATAATATATACATTCTGTGGGTTGGAATCGGAGGTGTATATACCATACGCTGACTGCGAGTTCCCCAATAACCGGCCTAGTAGTGGAAGCAGCCGCTGCCTCGTCCATTACTCATTAGCCAATTGCGTAATTGTCCTGATGATTGGAGGCAGCGGAGTTATGTTCCCCTGAAAAACGGGTGACAGCGGTGGGATCTGCGTGATCTCACCGGTGTCATCTGTGACAAATTAGTAACAGTGGTAGGATCCTGGGGGTCTGCGTGACTCCTCCAGCTGTTATGCTTGATATTGTCTTTAGGAGTTTGGGGTTGTTTTTTTTTTTTAATACATTCTGGATTTATCTTGCAAGTGTAACCGACCTGTCGCTTTAACTTTGTGCCACTAACCTAAAGCCTTCTAAGCCACTTCACCAGTTCGTCAGCCAGAAAGCACATTATATAGTTAAAAGGGTATGTCCGGCCTTAGGCTACAAGTCACTATGTCACTGCAGACTTGCGAGTCCTCACATCACACGCACTGTACGCTGTGAGGATTCTCCAGTGTCGGGAGCGTGACTGCAAATATGCGATTTGCATACATGCAGTCACATGACAACAAGACGTGTGAGGCCTCGCTCAATACACTTGCATTGAGTGAGGCCGCACACGTCTAGTTGGAATGTGACCGGAAGTATGAAAATCGCATACTTGCGGTCACGACCACCCACTCCAAGAGAGTTCTCTTCATGCGCGATGTGAGGAATCACAAATCTGCAGTCAAATGGAGTGACCTTTAATATTACTTTTATGTTTGTCCCTAACAAGAATTCTTTTGTCATGTTTGGGCATAAAAGTATTTACATTCATGTTTGTCCCTACAATTACATAATTTTCCTTTCGATAGTCCCCATTTTACAAACTTTCTTCAATAAAGACATCAATATGTAAAACTTACGGCTTGAGTTCCGATACAACAAAAAAGGCTCATGAAGCTGAAATTCTAGGTCCTTATTGATGGGTTCCACCAAATTGTTCATATTGAGCCTGTTCATTATTGTAAAACCATGGTGCGGCGATGCTGATCTACAAGGAGAAAAGGGGTGAGATTGTGAGACATTTAATAGCACACAAGTTACAAGACGGGTCCATAATGATCGTCCTTTCAGAACATGTATAGACCAATGATAAAAGGGTCTGGAAACAAAATAATTATCTGATCACTGGGATTCCCACGGGTCATACGAGCTGGGGTTCTGTGTTCCCTGCTAAAATGGAAAGGCAGTCACAGAACCCCATACTTGTGATCTGTGAGGGTCCAAGCAATCAGATCACCTATCCTGTAAAGAGGTGATAAGTTGCAATATTGTGAAAATCACTTTATTATGTTACTTTAAAATTAAGCAAATAGTTTTCCAAATGGCTTTATTGAAAAATATGCCATCGTTTTGTGTACACAGTTCCAGTGCAGACCTATGCATCTTCATAATCACAGATAAGGGTTCAGGCACCTGTTCCTCGGCCCATCGGGGCTTGCGTCCAACCCACCTCAAAAACAGGATTTGGATGTATGCGTCGACAGGGCCATAGACTGTAATGGTGTCAACAGTGCGAACGTGCGTAGGCATATACTCCCGAAAATGATGCACGTCAGGGCGCACGTTCGCTCTGCCGGCACCATTGGATCACACGTCCGAATCCAGTTTTGCAGGTGGTTCGGACGTAAGCCCTGAGGGGGCTACTAAATGGGTGCCTGAAGGCAATGTGAAAGCACCCACACACCAGCTATGTGTGCGGTCATCTTATAGTCATGTACTTTGAAAATAAAAGAAATGTGGAAAAAAATAAAAATCCCAAACAAACTGCAACTTGAACCATTAGGGTATACAGACAGATCTAAAAATCATTGATTCCATGTCAAAAGTTTTCACACCCTTTGTAACATCTCACATATATTTGTTATACTACTTGGCAAAGAACACAAATCTCTGTAGCCAATTACTGTCATCAGTAGCCGCATTACTGGCATCACCGCCCAGCGATGGGAGCGATAATGCCAGTGATACAGCACGTGACCAAGTTGGCCACTTGTGCAAAGGCGGTAGCTCTACTTAAAGGGGTCTTGGCACTAATTTCTGTGTTACGACAGCTCACAGGGTCCAACCACTTTAACAGTGAAGTGTAGACCTGGGAAAGTAGTAACTAGCTCTGGGATGACACATACCTTGTATAGACAAATAAAGTCCCTTCTATGTCTGTTTTCTCCTGCATTGAACAAAAAAATAAAAAAAAAGTCAGAACAAAGTTTCTACTTTGAAAGTTCACACAAGCGTATTAAAAAAAAAAAAAATGTTATCCAGAAAAAATAAATATTTTTTTTTATCTGTATGCTAACCACATGTCTGCTTTTATACATCAAAAATTACAAAAACATTTTTCTATAATAATAACAGCAATGTATCTGTAAAAAGTAGATGCTATATGATAAGATTTAAGGGCCGGACACACATCTCACTAAGAATCTGCCTCTAGAGCTGCTTATAAATTAAAGGGGGTGTAACCAGTGTGAGACATGTAGATCAAGACAGCAGACTGTCAGTCATTACTTGACTCACACTGGTAATGCCCCCTATAATCTCTGGAGGCAGATTCTTGGGGAGATCTATGTCCGGCCCAGAGATCTTAACATCTCAATTACATATTAAGAAAAATGTGGATTTCTCTGGAATAAGACATCAGATCACAGATATCAAGGTGTCATTTTATTCAACTTCCTATGACGGCTTAGGAGGGTTAATTCTACTGACAGATTCCCTTTAAAGCATTTCTGGAAAAAGCAGCAGCGATTGGCAGGGCTGTGGAGTCAGAGTCGTGGAGTCGGAGTCCGTATAAAATGTACCGACTCCTAAAATATATAATAAATTGGGTGCAGTAATTCAATGCAGTTTGTGGGGAATATTTTTTCATAAGAATTTGGGAAAGTTATGAAATGTCCTATAAATGTCTGTCCTATTCATGATCTAAGGGTCTAGACTTTTAGCTGAGATGAATCTGTGCTACAGTAAATTTATTACTTAAACATGAGCCATGTATGAGGGAGTCGGAATCGGTGTCATGGAAATTGAGGAGTCAGAGGTTTGGCTTACCGATTCCACAGCCCTGGCGATTGGGGACCTTTAAACACAAACAAGACCTTTTATTTTGTTAACTAAGAAATGTCTAAAACAGAGGCTACAATTTAATTTATGTTTAAATCACTGAGCATGTGTCTCAAGTGACTTGTAGGGGTGCACACAATTTGGAAGTTATCCCTCATTCATTCATAGGAGAGGAGATCACTTCCCAATCACTTCAGTCTGAATGCTGGAAACTAGGGAACAGGACTTTAAAGAGCCCCATCTGAATGGAGCAGAAGTGCACACGCTTGGCCTCCACATTTGGGAAGTTATTCCCATATCCTATTGACAGGGAATAACTTCCTAACGGAGTACAACCGCTTAAAAGGGTGTCATCAAAAGTTATTACAATTCTCTTTAAACAACTGCGGATGCTTAAAACAAAATAACTAAATGAACACTGCTCACTTATTCTTTCCCCCAATGATTAGGTGCACTCTCAGTCTTTGTTCACATGCAGTATTACAGACACCATGACTTCCGTTGGTGAGTAGTGATGTCGGCAGTATGATTCATATCGTCACGTGACTCCTACATACAATTACGGATCATAAAGGGAATAAATAGGAGAGTAGCATTTACTTTGTTGCTATTTTTTTTTTTTTTTTTTTTTTTTTAAAGGGGTCATCTACTACTCTCTCTCCCCCTATGTAAGCGATGCGTCCAAAGTGGCCACTGATTGGCAGCAGCGTTCAGGTGATGTCACACCGTTACGCGATCGCCGGGAGAGACCGTGCTTTCGTCGCTGGGCAGGCGCTTTTAAAGTGTTGTTACTTTAAAAAAAGGGGCTGTCCCGAGTATTGTACATCCCCTTTAATAACATCAGCAGCTGTTTTTAACCTCTTAGTGACGACCGCCGGAGAGCGGTGGCAGGAGCCGAGCCTGGATTGCGTCCGTTTAACCCCTTAAAGGGGTTGTAACATGTTATTCCGAGTACATTTCTGAAGATAGAGCGTTCAGGACCGGCGGCATGGTCGGCGGGTTAAAAAAACAAACAAACAAAAAAAAAAAAAAAACAATGGCATTATCTGGAGGAGCTGCGGGAATAAAATAGCAAAACAGATGATGTTTGGCAGGATCCCTTTAAGAAGCTGCAGTCTGTAAAGAAAGCGCAGAGGAAAGTTGGCAGTGTCGTTAAGGGGTTAATGCAGAAAAGTTTTGCCAGGGGATGAGGAGAGGTTATTAGTGCATGAGACCCCACCATGCAGGGAAGAGGGCACAGGTGTCGGCAGCACAGAGCGGCAGGCACCTGCACAGGGCGCACTATCTGCAGTCACTGCCACCAGCTGTGCAGGGTGACGCCGCCGGCCACTCACCCACTCGTTGGCCTTGGCACTGAAGCTGTAGAGAGCCACCTGCCCGGTGACGTCCATGATGGCGCTGATGTACGGGTCATTCCGCCGGAGAGCGGCTAAACTCATCACACGCTCCACTTCACTCCTCGCCTCCATCTTTGCTCAGGAGTCCGGCCCGTGCACCATCTTAAGCCTTCCCCAACCTGACAACAGGGGAACGAACCCAACGTTCCGCCCGCAGAACGGTTCCGGCCGTAGTGAGAGGTTCACCTCACCTCAGGCTCAGTGTGAGGAGATGTGACGCCTCAGGAGAACACACACACTGTGCGGTTTATCATAGTAAAGTGGGACCCCAAAATAAAATGTGCCCCCACCAGACGTCACATCTGAAAACTGTGTCTCCGCATTATTTTACCGCAGTTTTGTAACGCCATATTGCGCTACGAGTTATTTTACAGCTAAATCACTTGTCTTGTACAATTAGAAGTAACTTACAGGATTTCCCGGGGCTCATAGTTCAAAAGCATATATGTAAGCCCCGCCAAAAAGTAGCCATTCTGGGGCTCAGCGGGGGTCGTTCCCACAAGACAGGGTCATTTTCCAGGAGATGGGGTCGTTCCCAGGAGACAGGATCGTTCCCAAGAGATGGGGTCATTGCTAAAAGATGGGGTTGCTCCCAAGAGATGGGATTGCTCCCAAGAGACAGGGTCGTTCCCAGGAGACGGCGTCGTTCCTAGGAGACTGGGTTGTGCGCAAGAGACGGGGTCATTGCTAAAAGATGGGGTTGCTCCCAAGAGATGGGGTTGCTCCCAAGAGATGGGGTCGTTCCCACGAGATGGTGTCATTTTCCAGGAGATGAGGTCATTCCCAAGAGACGAGGTTGTTCCCAGCAGATGGGGTCATTCCTAGGAGACGGGATCGTTCCCAAGAGACGGGGTCGTTGCCAAAAGATGGGGTTGCTCCCAAGAGCCAAGGTTGTTCCCAAGAGACAGGGTCATTCCCAGGAGACGGCGTCGTTCCTAGGAGACTGGGTTGTGCGCAAGAGATAGGGGCGTTTGCAGGGGACGGGGTCATTCCCAAGAAACGGAATCGTTCTCAGGAGACTGGGTCGTTCAAAGGGAGACGGGATAGTTCCCAGGACACGAGGTAAATCCCAAGAGACAGGGATCGTTCCGAAGAGAAGGGGTCGTTCCCAGCTGGCGTGAGTCGTTCCCAGGAGGCTGGTTCGTTCCCAGGAGACGTGATACTTCCCAGGAGATGGGATCGTTCCCAGGAGATCGGGTAGTTCCCAAGAGACAGGGGTAGTCCTCAGGAGACTGGGTTGTTCCCAGGAGACGGGATAGTTCCCAGGACACGAGGTAATTCCCAAGAGACAGGGATCAATCCCAAGAGACGGGGTCGTACCCAGCAGACGTGAGTCGTTCTCAGCAGACGTGAGTCGTTCCCAGGAGACGGGATACTTCCCAGGAGATGGGATAGTTCCCAGGAGACTGGGTCGTTCCCAGGAGATCGCATAGTTGCCAGGAGACGGGATAGTTCCCAGAGACAGGGTCGTTCCCAGGAGACCGGATAGTTCCCAGGATACGGGGTCGATCCCAGGAGACAGGGGTCATTCCCAGGAAATGGGATCGTTCCCAGGAGACGGAGTAGTTCCCAAGAGACAGGGGTAGTTCTCAGGAGACTGGGTCGTTCCCAGAAGACGGGATAGTTCCCAGGACATGGGGTAATTCCCAAGAGACAGAGATCGTTCCCAAGAGACGCAGTCGTTCCCAGCAGACGTGAGTTGTTCCCAGGAGGCTGGGTCATTCCCAGGAGACGGGATACTTCCCAGGAGACAGGATACTTCCCAGGAGATGGGATAGTTCCCAGGAGACGGGATAGTTCCTAGGAGACTGGGTCGTTCCCAGGAGATCGGATAGTTCCCAGGAGACGGGATAGTTCCCAGGAGACAGGGTCGTTCCCAGGAGACCGGATAGTTCCCAGGATATGGGGTCGATCCCAGGAGACAGGGGTAGTTCCCAGGAGACAGGAGTAGTTCTCAAGAGACGGGGGTCGTTCCCAGGAGACGGGATAGTTCCCGGGACACGGGGTCGTTCCCAAGACACGGAGTGGTTTCCAGGAGACGGGGATCATTCCCAGGAGACGGGGTAGTTCCCAGGAAACGGGATAGTTCCCAGGAGACTGGTTCATTCCCAGGAGACGGGGTAGTTCCCAGGAGACGGGGTCGTTTAAAGGAGACAGGGTCTTTCCCAGGAGATGGGATAGTTCCCAGGAAACGGGATAGTTCCTAGGAGACGGGATAGTTCCCAGGAGACTGGTTCATTCCCAGGAGACGGGATAGTTCCCAGGAGACGGGGTCGTTCCAAGGAGACAGGGTCTTTCCCAGGAGATGGGATAGTTCCCAGGAGACGGGAGAGTTCTCAGGAGACTGGTTCGTTCCCAGGAGACTGAGTCGTTCCCAGGAGATCGGATAGTTCCCAGGAGACAGGGTCGTTCCCAGGAGACCGGATAGTTCCCAGGATACGGGGTCGATCCCAGGAGACAGGGGTAGTTCCCAGGAGACAGGGGTAGTTCTCAAGAGACGGGGGTCGTTCCCAGGAGACGGGATAGTTCCCGGGACACGGGGTCGTTCCCAAGACACGGAGTGGTTTCCAGGAGACGGGGGTCATTCCCAGGAGACGGGGTAGTTCCCAGGAAACGGGATAGTTCCTAGAAGACAGGATAGTTCCCAGGAGACTGGTTCGGTTCATTCCCAGGAGACGGGGTAGTTCCCAGGAGACGGGGTCGTTCCAAGGAGACAGGGTCTTTCCCAGGAGACGGGATAGTTCCCAGGAGACGGGGTCGTTCCAAGGAGACAGGGTCTTTCCCAGGAGACGGGATAGTTCTCAGGAGACGGGAGAGTTCTCAGGAGACTGGTTCGTTCCCAGGAGACGGGGTCATTCCCAGGAGATGTGATAGTTCTCAGGAGACGGGATAGTTCCCAGGAGACGGGGTCATTCCCAGGAGATGGGATAGTTCCCAGGAGATGGGATAGTTCCCAGGAGATGGGATAATTCCCAGGAGATGGGTTAGTTTCCCCGGAAATGTGATAGTTTCCAGGAGACTGGGTCGTTCCCAAGAGATGGGGTAGTTCCCAGAAGACAGGAGTAGTTCCCAGGAGACAGGGGTTGTTCCCAGGAGACGGGATAGTTCCCAGTTGACGGGGTCATTCCCAGGAGATGGGATAGTTCCCAGGAGACGGGATAGTTTAAAGGAGACAGGGTCTTTCCCAGGAGATGGGATAGTTCCCAGGAAACGGGATAGTTCCTAGGAGACGGGATAGTTCCCAGGAGACTGGTTCATTCCCAGGAGACGGGATAGTTCCCAGGAGACGGGGTCGTTCCAAGGAGACAGGGTCTTTCCCAGGAGATGGGATAGTTCCCAGGAGACGGGAGAGTTCTCAGGAGACTGGTTCGTTCCCAGGAGACTGAGTCGTTCCCAGGAGATCGGATAGTTCCCAGGAGACAGGGTCGTTCCCAGGAGACCGGATAGTTCCCAGGATACGGGGTCGATCCCAGGAGACAGGGGTAGTTCCCAGGAGACAGGGGTAGTTCTCAAGAGACGGGGGTCGTTCCCAGGAGACGGGATAGTTCCCGGGACACGGGGTCGTTCCCAAGACACGGAGTGGTTTCCAGGAGACGGGGGTCATTCCCAGGAGACGGGGTAGTTCCCAGGAAACGGGATAGTTCCTAGAAGACAGGATAGTTCCCAGGAGACTGGTTCGGTTCATTCCCAGGAGACGGGGTAGTTCCAAGGAGACGGGGTCGTTCCAAGGAGACAGGGTCTTTCCCAGGAGACGGGATAGTTCCCAGGAGACGGGGTCGTTCCAAGGAGACAGGGTCTTTCCCAGGAGACGGGATAGTTCTCAGGAGACGGGAGAGTTCTCAGGAGACTGGTTCGTTCCCAGGAGACGGGGTCATTCCCAGGAGATGTGATAGTTCTCAGGAGACGGGATAGTTCCCAGGAGACGGGGTCATTCCCAGGAGATGGGATAGTTCCCAGGAGATGGGATAGTTCCCAGGAGATGGGATAATTCACAGGAGATGGGTTAGTTTCCCCGGAAATGTGATAGTTTCCAGGAGACTGGGTCATTCCCAAGAGATGGGGTAGTTCCCAGAAGACAGGAGTAGTTCCCAGGAGACAGGGGTTGTTCCCAGGAGACGGGATAGTTCCCAGTTGACGGGGTCGTTCCCAGGAGATGGGATAGTTCCCAGGAGACGGGATAGTTCCCAGGAGACGGGATAATTCCCAGGAGATGGGTTAGTTTCCCAGGAGACGGGATAGTTCCCAGGAGACGGGGTCTATCCCCTAGACGGGATAGTTTCAAGGAGACTGGGTCGTTCCCAAGAGATGGGGTAGTTCCCAGAAGACAGGAGTAGTTCCCAGGAGACAGGGGTAGCTCCCAGGAGACAGGGGTAGCTCCCAGGAGACGTGGTCTATCCCCAGAGACAGGATAGTTTCAAGGAGACTGGGTCATTCCCAAGAGATGGGGTAGTTTCCAGAAAACAGGGGTAGTTCCCAGGAAACAGGGGTAGTTCCCAGGAAACAGGGGTAGTTCCCAGGAGGATGAGGCCTAAATATCCCCAAAAATGTTAGTAACTATGGTAGGTTGCTGTAACACCGAATGTTCTTTCTGAATGCCGTCTCATTCTCAATGACGTGCAATTTTACACTTATTCCCTACAGAGAACAATATCCCCTGCAAACTTTACAGAAATTTCCATTTTGGAAAAAAAAATCCTCATAGAGATTAATATAAGTGGCATTATTATTATTATTATTATTATTATTATTATTATTAATATTCTTACCAGCTCGGCCTTTCATGTCTGAAAAGGAAATAAATCCAACCATAACTTTCACTGGAAGTGGCGCTATAGAAACAGCTAGAACCGGCTAAGCTATGCTGTTTCCATAACCCCTATGGAAATGAATGAGAGTTATTATAATTAAAGGATATGTACACCTTTGGGAACATTTTTTTTTACTTAAAGGGGTTGTCTAGGACTTTCATAATGATGGCCTGTCCAGATCATCAATATCTGATCTGTGGGGGTACAACACCTGGCACCCCTGCCAATCAGCTGCTCCCGATGCCAGCGGCAGCAGGAAATGCTCGGTTGCTTTGCATGGTGCAGTTCCGTCAACCGTATAGTGGCTACAGGCGGGTACTGCACATCCGCCCCGAGGATCTGCATTACTCGGGCCACGGCCACTATAGAGTTTAATGAGCTGTGCTGTTCAGATCTGCAATTGAGCACTTCCAGCCAGCACCGTGGACAGCTGATTGGTGGGGGTGCCGGGTGTCGCACCCCCACAAATCAGATATTGATGACCTATCCTAAAGATAGAACATCAATGTAAAAGTTCCAGACAAATCCTTGAAATGCAAGTATTTTAGGCTAAAATCAGTTTTAAAATTGTCATTTATGGCTGCAGAATGAGTTGACTGAGAATCCATCAGTGAGCTCTTTCTGACGGCGAGTTTGTAACTCTTTTATCTGTTTTTTTCACAGTTCCTCTCAGCTGCTTTATGTCTAGCTCAACTTTGATGTGCTTTGTGGTCATAAACCAGCTGATAGGAGCTCAGAAGAAGGCAGATGGAAGATTTACAAACTTACCATCAGAACAAACTCACTGATGGATTTCTGTGAGACCTTATGATGTTTATGGAGCTCCTGACTCCCAAAGGATGAGGCAGTTGGTATTTTATAACCCGATCTTTTTATTTTCAGGAGAGACAAGCCACTCGATGGAATCAAGTATCCTGTGGATGTGGGAGTTTGGAGAGACAGCTCCCTGCCGAATAAACGTTCAGCCAACAGCTATCTCATGTATATGGCCAAATAGGAGGCAATCAGTGCAAAAAAATGAATGAAACCTGTCACAGAGGAAAATTAAAATCCATAAGGCATCTCCAGATAGGGGACATATCACCCTCGTAGTGAACATATGGGATTAATTATAGCTAGGGAAGAGAGAAAACTAATTATGACTAGGGAAGTGAGAGAGAAAGCTGACACATCTCCATTGAAGTAGGGGACACCCGAAGTGACCAGGTAATTACAGCAGAGAGATTTCCCCTGACAAACTTGTGGCAGCGGTGGGATCTGTGCGACCCCACCGGCTGTTATCTGTGACAAAACCCAATTGCAAAAATAATTTTTTAGCCAAAATACGCGCATCAGGGTAAAAAAAAAAAGCCCCCCGAAGGTGTCCATAAAAAGTTCTCCTGCTGCCACTGAGCAGCACCCAAAAGGGAAAGACACCCCAGAGCACATGGTAAAGTCTAATGTATAACATAGCCCTTCTCACTAAGAGGACCACGGCAATTCACATGTGCTTTGACGCTGCAAATAAAAGTTTGGGGCCTGTCTTGTTTTAAGACATCTAGTAGATACTTCTAGTTAGGTCTCAGCTGTACATGGACATGTGCTTACCTGGGATAACGCATTGCAATATCGTGCTATATCACGCTACGTATTCCTGCAGTACGCAGCCATTGTGCTTGTGGAAACACAGTGAATGCAGCAATGTCAGAGCCCTTCACAGGGTGATATGCGAGTAACTTGCATAATAGACCCCAAACGTAATTCAGACCCCAGTGCAGAATATATGCTTAAGCTCCACACTACCGGATCTAAGTAATTGATATGCATCGCATCCAAGTCACGTGACATTACCACACTCTTCTATTGCTGTGTTTCATGCCAGGTTTCACAAGTTGTCCGTGACATAATCTTCCAGGGCCTTTTAAGGCCGTCTCTGACACTCATGTGTGTCGGAGTATTCAGTAAGTTTTGTGTTCAGATTAGTGATGAGCGAGTATGTTCTGTTAACCCTTTTGGCGAGCATGCTTGGATCCACGCCGAGCATCTTCAGCATGCTCAGATCCTCGCCGAGGATCTTCAGCATGCTCGGGTGTTATGTTTGAGTCACTCCGTGCTCATGATTTGCGACTGTTTGACAGCTTTAATACATGTGAGGAATGCCTAAGAAACAGGCATTCTTCACATGTATTAAAGCTGTCAAACAGTCGCAAATCATGAGCACGAAGTGACTCAAACATACCACCTGAGCACGCTGAAGATACTCAGAAAACACCCGAGCATGCTCGTAAATCTCGAGTAATGAGCATGCTCGCTCATCGCTAGTTCAAATATCTTGTCCTCTGTAGTTTACCTCACCATTCATTTTTATCTCAGCTGAAAATCATCTCCTCAGCAAACTCCTGTTTCTTTCTCTACTATCTGCATTTACTTCTTGGTTCAGACCTGCTGATTAACCCCTCGTCTGTAAGCATACACTATAAACCCTGCTGCAATAGTGCCTATCTTCTCTACAAGCGAGTATTCAGTTTACCTATTCATCACTGGTGCATTTTTTTGCAATAGCATACAACCCTGTCTTTAACCATTTTTTGTCTTAAGCCTTGGTCTGATTGTACGTCTACAATTCCTGTGTGTATCCACAGTCCTGGCTCTATGTCTTCTGGTGTTTCTTGCTCTGGTTGTCTGCCTTCCATCCTGAATATCCTGCTGTCTTGGCCCTAGCTGATCCACATGCCATTCAGCAAGTCCTAAGGGGCGGTAGCTGTTGACGAGGCACTCGTCTCCTTTTACACCCAGGCGCGCTACATGAAAGTGTGGGTCCTGGCTGGGTGTGTGGACTTGTACTGTGTGGTCCCGTGCAGACCACATGCAGCTGTTGTGTCCTGGCCAGGACAGAGTGTTTTACAGTTCAAAGAGGGAGACTTCCATGCCAACACAAACTCTTTACTGGGTGGTAACTTGGCAAGGGTTATATACAAGGGATAGCGGGAACAAAGTCTTATACACGTTTTCTTCACACTACAAATCCTTTTCACAGCCAATGTCCTTCCTCTTCAGTTTTACTCCAAGGCTAGTGAGGCACACTGTTTCATCCTGCTCCGCCACAACCCAGCTCTAACACTACAGCCCTGATCATCATGTCTCCTTACTTGCTCTTTGGTTGCACGTCCTATTTCTTCCATTACTGGCACCCTGGGACCCTCGCACTCTGGACCCCCACTAGTCAGTCATGCTCAGTCCTGCTTAGGTCTGTTACTTTCTGCGTTGCCAGTTTCGGGGTTCATGACTTGGCATCCTATCCAAGGACATCTCATGGAAGGCCACTCCATCTCGTCAATCACTTCTCTTTAGGATCACGCTATCCCTCGTCCTTAGTTTCCTCTGAACTGAGGGTCACCCTACCATGCAGCTCTGCTATCTTCACTCTCGAAACCCTATCTGCCTAACTAACAGGAAACCAGTCCTTTCTCTAAGGCCACAGCCCCACTATCAGTATTCGGTCAGTATTTTTCCTCAGGAGTGGGAGCCAAAACCAGGAGTGGGTGATAAATGCAGAATTGGTGACTTGTTTTTATATACCTTTTCTCTGATTGTTCCTCACCTGGTTTTGGCTCCCACTCCTGAGAAATAATACTGACCGAATACTGACCACATACTGATAGTGGGGCCGTGGCCTAACACTAACCCCCCCCCTGTGGGCTAGTCCCAAACATTAACTGTCTCCTAAATTACCCTAATGTCAAGTACAATATACTGAAATTTACAATGCAAGAGCCAAAACCAGATGAGGAACAATCAGAGAAAAAGTATAATAGAAACAAGTGCACCAATTCTGCATTTATCACCCACTCCTGAGAAAAAATACTGGCCAAATACTGATAGTGGAGCCGTGGCCTAACACTAATCTCTCCCCCTGTGGGCTAGTCCAAAACATTAACTGTCTCCTAACTTACCATAATGTCATTACTTAAACTACTGTCAACTATCTATCCTTACACTATGTACATTACTTAAAACTCTACTACACACTGTACATAATACATTACAACACAATTTACAAGACAATATATACAAAGACACACATTGGTGTCTTCAGGGGCAGGAACGCGACAGCACAGTCCCCCATCCTTACATTGGCCTGACCTACGGCTTAGAGAATCCACCTAACGAGGTGGTATTTTGATTAATAATAATTATAATAAAAAATTAAAAAAAAAATAAAAATTTGGAACTCTTTTGGTAACTTTTTAGCCATGTCTCTTTATAGGTTGAAATTCTTCCAGACTTAATTCACAATCTAAGTGTAGAAAATGAAAAGGTTAGGACAGGTTGTGAGTTACTCTTACATTGCTAGAGAACAGTAGGAGGATGAATAATTGATTGGCGGTCTTTTAGAAGCAATGATCTGGGGCAGAAAGCTGATCCAATATCCTATATCCTTTCAGGGCTGGTGTGCGGTTTCCTTTTGGTGATTATGATGAAGAGTTGAAATTATTTCCAATGCTTCTCTTTTGCTGGCAGCGTAATATTAAGTGGCACTCACGCTGCTGATATTATCATCTGGATCATGCCTCGTGCATTAAGGTAAGAAGCTGTGAATGTGCTTCTTGTAGGACACTTCTAGGTATAATGAGCTCTTAGGAAGGAATCAACTAGGCTTGAGAGCTCAGTGTCAGTAGATGAGCTGGAAAGTTTCTATGTTGTCGGTTCTGTAATATTAGTATTGTCATTGAATGTCGGTGGACCTTCCATACTTACACATACATTGTATGCTTATAGAGCATGACATATTCGTTTTGTTTGCCATGTCACCGCTTTTGCATTGTAAATTTCAGTATATTGTACTCTGCACAATCGAAAAGTATAAAGTGATGTACGGTAGTTTAATGAAGAATTTGATCTTTGCGTTGTTTGCTGTCACTTTTCACATTTGTGTCATGGTCATTAGCTGCAGGTGTTGCAGTCAGAACCGATCGTTGGAGCTTAGGGAGGCCCTAAACAGTCCCTTTGGCCCACATTAAAAGGCCAATACCAATACAGACCCCGTGATAATTGGGGGCGCTGTTGGAGATTTTTTGCACTGGGGCCTAAAATTTGATGTTACCCTACTGGCCGTGGTATAAACAAACTAAAATGCGGTGCCTGATCTGTCGCACAATGGCAGCAACATACGGACCCCATTATACTTTATTGCTCGTGTTTCCATTCATTGATCACAAGCAAAGTTGGTTAAAATGGTGAATTAACACATAGGATATCTTAGATACATAGAGGCCATTGAAATACATGTCTAAGTTTGGTCTGCAGGGAAAAGAGCTGCTGCTTGTTAGCAGATCTCCGCTCTGGCTAAGGGCTTGTTCACACTACCGTATTTTCGGTCCAAGTGCTGTACGTGGAAAACAAACGGACAACACTCGGATCAATGTTAATTAATGGGGCAGTGCAGATGAGCAATTTTTTTTACCGACCAAAAGAAAAATGGCAGCATGCACTAGTTTCTTTTGTAAATCGGATGAAACATTCAGGTCTATGGGTGCGCAAAAAAAAATCAGATGCCGTACGGAGACACAGTACAGTGCCTGATTTTTAAGGATACATTGCAATTCTGTAATATTGGAAACTGTAAATGATTAATTGCTGCTGCTGGGGAAAAAACGGATTGTGCACCGATGAAAAGTGAGAAAAAAATCGTAGCACTTTTCTGGATGAGACTCTGAACCAGGCGGGTACTGAGCCAGGGACCACCCAATATGGAGCTTAAAAAGTCTCTGAACTAAAGACCAGCAGTGCTCCATGATGCCCATGAATAGCGATGAGCGGACCCGTGGAATATCGGGTTCTGGTACCTGAACTTCCACAAACTGGACTCAAACTTGAGCCCGAACCCCACTGAAATCTCTCTCCCGCATGATCTCTCTCTCGATCTCTCTCTCATGATCTCTCTGTCTCTCTCGATCTCTCTCTCTCAAGCTGTCACTCATGATCTCTCTCAATCTCTCTCTCATGATCTCTCTTTCTCGATCTTTCACTCATGATCCCTCTCTCTCAATCTCTCTCTCATGATCTATCTTTCTCGAGCTCTCTGTCTCACATGATCTCTCTCTCTCTATCTCTCTCTCTCATGATCCCTCTCTTTCGATCTCTCTCATGATCTCTCTTTCATGATCTCTCTCTCTCATGAACTCTCTTTCTTATGATCTCTCTCTTTCTCATGATCTCTCTCTATCTCGTGATCTCTCTCGATCTCTCTCTCATGATTTCTTTCATGATCTCTCTTTCTCATGATCTCTCTCATGATCCCTCTCTCTCTCATGATCACTTTCTCGATCTTTCACTCATGATCCCTCTCTCTCGAGCTCTCTCACGATCTCTCTAATGATCTCTCTCTCATCTCTCTCTCATGATCTCTCTCTTTCTCATGATCTCTCTCTCTCATGATCTCTCTCATGATCTCTCTCTTTCTCGTGATCTCTCTTGATCTCTCATGATCTAGCTTTCTCGAGCTCTCTGATCCCTCTCTTTCGATCTCTCTCATGATCTCTCTCTCATGATCTCTCTCTTATGAACTCTCTCTCATGATCTCTCTCTTTCTCATGATCTCTCTTTCTCATGATCTTTCTCGATCTCTCTCTCATGATCTCTTTCATGATCTCTCTCTCTCATGATCTCTCTCATGATCTCTCTCTCATGATCTCTCTCCTTCTCATGATCTCTCTTTCTCGTAATCTCTCAATCTCTCTCTCATGGTCTCTCTCATGATCTCTCTCTCTCTCAAGCTGTCTCTCATGATCTCTCTCTATCTCTCTCTCATGATCTCTTTCTTGATCTTTCACTCGTGATCCCTCTCTCGATCTCTCTCATAATCTCTCTTTCTTGAGCTCTCTGTCTCACATGATGTCTCTCTCGATCTCTCTCTCATGATCCCTCTCTTTCGATCTCTCTCTCATGATCTCTCTCTCTCATGAACTCTCTTTCTCATGATCTCTCTCTTTCTCATGATCTCTCTCTTTCTCGTGATCTCTCTCGATCTCTCTCTCGATCTCTCAAGATCTTTCTCATGATCTCTCTCATGATCCCTCTCTCATGATCTCTTTCTCGACCTTTCACTCATTATCCCTCTCTCTCTCAAGCTCTCAAGTGATCTGATAAATGTATAAAAATAAATATTTTTGAAACTACATTTACATAAAAACCAGGTTTAAACAATAGATGATTTTCTGATGACACATTCCTATTGACTTATTTTTTTGTACATTGTTAAATGGGTTGTCCAGGGACATAGAATGTAATTTTTAATGTTTTGCAAATAGAAATTTATCCAATTTACTGATATACTTTAGTTATAAAAGGCACTGAAATTGGAGGAAAAAAAAGTTAAAATTGGTGTAAGTTATCTGCATGGTTTGGAGTATTCCTTGCGAATAAAAACGCCAGTAGATTTGGTCCTGGCTCCTCTCCTCTAAATGATATTATGATGTTCCAGTTTCAGACCACCAGCAGCTCCACTTCTGCAGAGAGTCCTCCTTCTCCTCTCTGTGTCGGCACATGATAAAGGGGTCTGGCTGGGGAGCACAATTAATTCATTAGCTAAGCCAGTCCCTTCCTCTGTCTCATAGTGATGGGTCATTCCCAGCTGACCCAAGGCAAAGAGTCGGCTTCCTGCTGGGAACAATGGTAGCCAATACCCCAGTGCAACCAACTAAATTCTCTGCCTCTCCCTGGGCATAAAATTACACTGATCGGTGGCTATAACCTGCCCACCTGGTTTCGGCTGTGGATGGGCAGGGTTTTGGCTGCCTTAATTTAATCTTAGGTGTGTGTTCACCTGTATTTAATAGGGATCCATTTGGGATCCAAAAGAGTCAGCTCTTTTTGGTGAGCAGAGCTAAGGGATCCAGATCACCAAAAAGTGCCGGACTGCCCATTACTACTGTCTCGGAGGTCATAGCTGATGAACTGAGCTGGCCAGCCCCCTTCATGTGCCGACCTTGGAATGGAGAAAAAGCGCTCTTTATTGGAACAATCACGGATGTGGAGCTGCAGAGGTGGCGAGAGGGGGAGCGGAAATTTGGACATTGGTGCACATTTCAAAGCAAAAGCACATTAGAAACTTCTATTGATTTCTATTTCCAAAATATTCAGATAACTTTCAGACATTCCCTTTATTACGGAGGGTGGAGTTGAGTAAAGTTGCATGACCAGACAACAGATTCGTCTAGACAGGAAGGACAATATAGGGACTGTAGTGTCCACGCTTTAAACAGGAGGGACAATATAGGGACTGTAGTATCCATGCTTAGAAGCCACTGGTATGATTCTGGCAAAAAATCCTTTGCATGTTACATATTAATAGTCGAGTATTCTTCTACTGGCTGTTATGGGGAAGTTCAGTTCTCGTGCACTTATTGAGTAAGGATTTAGATACTGGATTAAGTTAGACGTTTCTAGCCATTTAACCCACACTCAGTTATATACAATGGAAACATGTCATATCCACCTTTATATATACAATTATTACTAAGGATGATGGAACAGAAATAACTGCCTGGGTATTTTACTTAAATCCTATTTCTGGCCCAGTGGTCTTGCCTGCAGTGTGAGGATGGATTTATGTGGTGCTTGTGATTTATTTCGGTCTGTTTTGGGGGTAGGGATATTTTGTTCAAAAAATGTCCTTGGGTATTGTGACGGGCATACCATGACAGTGAGGAGGCAGAATATCACAGCGTCTGGCTTCACCGTCCTATTAAACAGTGCAGTTTTTTTCTCTTCTCCTGTCATTGCCAGAGTTAATCAGTTCAGTTGATCTCCTGGAGCTCTCCATCCTGAATCGTCTCAGCTGTTCTGTGTTGGCCACTTCCCTCTGGTATCCACTGGCATTTGGGATTTGCCACTGATAGTTCTACTTCCTGGTTTGTGTTGGAGGAGAAATTCAGTGTTTGGAGTAGGCGGTTGGAGAGTTATTCAGGAGATTTCTGCTTGGAGTTGGTTTGCATGTTTATCCTGATCCTCTCCTAGTTGGTTTCTTCTACCTATCCCTCCCCTGTGTTCCTTTCTGTTGTTTTGTGGGTATATTTGTATGATTGTAGTTTTCTTTCATCCCTATCTGTCAGGTTGGTGTAATCCTAGACACTTCAGCTTCACACCTCCCTGGGTAGGGGAGGGATCAGATAAGGTTTGAGATAGGAGTATAGCAAGGTGCGTGACCCTGGCGTCTCCACCTTCCGGGGTAATCTTGGGGACAGAGATAGACTAGGGCGTCCCCTAGTTCGAGGGACCAGGTAGATGCCACTGTCCCTAGTCACTAAGTGACATTTATGTGTTCAATGGGTTGTAACTGCGATATAGAACTGGCAATAGTGGATATCAATGAATATCTGTTCCTAATATACACAACATATCAATTCAGCATGGAGTATAGCAAGGTACGTGACCCTGGCGTTTTCATTTTCTGAGGTAATCAGGGGGACAGGGATAGATTAGGGCACTGCCTAACAATCAGACCGAATTTTATTAGTAGACAAAGAAGAAAATTATGTAATTTAAAAGGGTTCACTTATTTTTTCTCTTGCAACTGTAGATGTTGCTAGTTATAGGCAAAAAAAAATTATTGAATTGATATCTAATATATAGTATATTAGGAACAGATATTCATTGATAGCCACCATTGCCAGTTCTACATCGCAGATGCAACCTTTTGAACACATAAATGTCACGTAGTTACTGGGGACCATGGGCACCTACCTGATCCCACAAGCTAGGCAGCGCCCTAGTCTATCCCTGTCCCCCTGATTACCTCGGAAAATGAAGACGCTGGGGTCACGTACCTTGCTATACTCCATGCTGAATTGATATGTAGTGTATATTAGGAACAGATATTCTTTGATAGCCACCGTTGCCGGTTCTAAATCGCAGATACAACCCGTTGAACACATAAATGTCACGTAGTGACTAAGGACCTTGGGCACCTACCTCTCTCTCACTGTAGCACCAATTGTTAGTTGACTTAATACTCATCTCCTGCTGGTTTATCCCTTGACATCAGGAAACAAAATATAATAAAGAGTATATAAATTATACATCATAAGGTAAGATTTGCAGAACAAAATAAGTGTCTTGTCATGGTCATTGCCATGTGAACAGGAGTTATTTTCATACAATCATTTCTTGTATGGTATAGATATAGCCAATAATGCACTAAAACTAATGTGCAGGCTCCTCAGCTGTATATAGTGTACTAAAGCCGAAAATCATCTAATCCCATTATTAGGATTCAGTGGCTATTTTTTTGGCTGGGGTCTATGGGGTAGGGAAGGGGTTTCTAGGCACAGACAGATGCAATGGGTGCAGGGCCGGTTTTAGACAAAGAGGGGCCATAGGCAAAAGTTTAAAGTGGGGCCCCAAATGCTCACATCACACAGAAACATTTTGGTTGTATTTACATGTTGAATTCAGGCCGTTAAATGAGTGTGATCGACAGTACTGAAGTCGTTCAACGCTTGTTTTCCGGCTTATTTACGCCGGCTCAGGAAGAATGATGGGCACAAAATAATCACCAATAGATCAATCTGTCCCCATACAGTATCATGTTATCAGCAGCATATCTGCAGTTTTCACCAGGCGATGTGCTGCTGAGAACAATGATTTTTGTTACAGCATAAACAATCCGATCACACTATGAATAGGCAGCATTTTGATAGTTTAGTATAATGCACCCCATAGTCCTCCATATAGTAAAATGCACCCCATAGTCCTCCATATAGTATAATGCACACCCCATAGTCCTCCTTATAGTATAATGTGCCCCATAGTCCTCCACAAATTTATAATGTGCCCCATAGTCCTCCATATAGTATGCCTGTGCTAAGAGAGAGGGCAGTGTAGTCTACGTACGTCAATTTATAAGGCAGAATACATTGGAGCCTTCAGTCAGAGGTATACATCTGAAGTCATCTCAATCTATACCACGTCATTAGCATTTTTAATTTAGTCTAATATAGAAATTTAAAAGCTTCTCTTTCCTAGGAAAAAATAAAGTTGAAAAGTCAATAAAGAGATCTAATTACTAAGCTAATATAGATTTCTCTAGGATATACAAGCCCAGCACTATTCAAGCCTTTGCTTTGTGAACACAAAACTCCAAACCAAATACAGAAGGGATGTCAGACATATGGTAGAAGGGACAATTAGCGGCTACTGTTTAGTTAGTACATAATATTTTTTTTGTTTGACCATGGATTGTTGCCCTGCTTTAACTTTCAATACAGGATAGCAGACTGTGGGGTGTGTGCTTCCCCCATTATGGTACCTGAAGGGTGGAAGACAAACAGGTGACTTGTGACATATTCGCAGGAATCCTAGCTGCACCTGCAGGTTATAATTACATTTAATGATAACTCAATGGCTGAGAGCAATAGCCAGCCCAAAAGTGCTTATATTCCTGGACCTCATAATACAGACCCTCAAACGCGCAGCTCACCTTGTGCACCGGAGAGCTGCTACATGAGGAATACGTGCAGTATCCAATGGTCATGAAATGACGTGAGTCTGATTATAAACATTTAGAAAGATTTTTTTTTAAAGTGATCTTTGTTATATATGACATCATCAATATAATTTTGTCATTTTTTTATTTTATTCTGTGCGAGGGAAAATAATACATGAGTAGGTTTTTCTTATGATTTTGTAATATATGCCAACCCACCCTAAAATGATAGAGTGGACCTCCATGGATCGGACTTGTTTTTCATGCACATCCCACAGATGCCTGTTGAATTGAGTTGTGGAGAGTTTAGGGGTCAAGTCACCATCTTGGTCTCTGTCACGTTTATCAGACCATTCTTGGACATTTTAGCAATATTCTGCTAAAAGAGGCCACTGCCTTTAGGGAACACCACTGTCTCAAATGCAATGTACTTGGGGTGCAGCAATGTTTAAGTACGTAGGTTATACATGTGACAGCAACATAAACATAAATGTCAGGACCCAAGGTTTCCTAGAAGAACATTGTCCTATGACACTGTCTCTGCCGGCTTATCCTCTTCACATAGTGTATCATCGTGCCACTTCTTCACCATGTAAATGATGTGTGCGCACCTGCCGTCCACATGATATAAAGGATACCATGATTTCTATTTTTCCATTGCTCCATAGCCCAAGTTTGAGTCTCATTCAGTTTTCTCTGTGCTTTCTAAGGTAGACATGGGTCAAGATGGCCACTCTGAACTAGTCCGTTGAATTTGCACCTTTCTATCATGGCCAGCAGTAACTTTTTCAGTAATCTGTGCTATAGTAGTTCTCATGTTTAATAGGAGCACACGGTTACATACTCCATAACTGATTTAATTAATTTGCAGGTTTTTTGTACCAACATGTGTATAAAGGGTTTGTCCTGTCTTCTGATATAACTCTGCAGTCACTTTACGTGACTGCTGACTTCTGAATCCTGACCGTGTGCAGTGAGCACAATGTCATGATTCACCAGCATTGCTGGTAAGAGTGAGTGTCACGTGACTGCAATTATGCAATCTGTATACTTTCGGTCACATTCCAACTAGACATGCTCGGCTCCTCTCAATACAAGTGAATTGAGAGAAGCTGACCATGTCTAGTTAGCATGTGACCGCTTGTATGCAAATCACATACTCCATACCGGTGACTACTGACAACATTCACGCCACACACTGTCAGGATTCAGAAGTCTGCAGTCACAGAGTCGGAAGATCAGGCACCCCTTTCAGACAACCTTATGCTAGCGATAGGATCAACCAGGTAGCCCCAAGAAGGAGCACATGAATGAACCACGAGTACTGTTGTTGGTTCACTACTTGTGACTAGTGATGAGCGAGCATGTTCACTACTGCTCGGTGCTCGCCCGAGCATCTCACTGCTCGAGATGCTCGGGGCTCACCGAGTATTTCCGGGTTGCTCGGGCGGGAACTCGGGTCCCCTCCCTGCATCTTTGGCGCTCTTTAGAGAGCCAATGAACATGCAGGGATTGCCTGCCATGCACGGAAATGCCGTAGCCATGTTGGTTGTGGGCATTTACAGTGATTGGCTGGCTGCACAGCGTCATCAGGTCTATATCAGACCTGGCGCCGCCATGCTCGTCACAGTCGCTCCGGATCAGACAGTGTAGGGAGAGCTGCTGCTGTGTCAGGGAGAGATTTGCTTGTGTATTAGGTAGTGTAGGGAGAAAAACCGTACATTACACATATCCATCTTAACAAACAGTCCTTCTGAGGACTAATCCATCTGCAGAGATAGCAGGCAGGCAGTGTATATAGCAGACTGCAGTGCATATAGCACAAGAGTCTCCATTCCAATTCTGCCTTCTGCTGCTGTTAGATATTTCTATACAAAGGCCCAGGTCTCAGGGGCCAGGAATACTTTTCTTTGGATCTTAATACTCATTATTTGCTTAAAAAGCAATCCAGAGAACACCATTTTTTCTGCGCCATTTTCTTGTTGGCACTGCTGAATACAACCAGGTCCTTTCCATATTAGAGCGCTAGAAATCCAGCTATCTAAAACTGCGTTTTCTCCGTCACACGGATCACATATACGTTGTCAGAAAATACTGCCATTTCTGGCTTCCATTAAAAATTTCCTTTAGTGTGTCATTGAAGCAATTTACAGCAGTTTGCTGGTGAAACTACTTACCTACAGGCCAGATATTTAAAACTCTGTTTTCTCTATCACACGGATCACATATAAGTTCGCTCCAAACTCAGTCATTTGTAGTGAGCGTGGAAGATACTGTCCTCCATTGAAAATGGGCAACGCACGTGGCAAGGGACGGGGAACAGGACGTGATGGTAATGGTGCATGCAGAGGCCAAGGACAAGCCGAAATTGTACCACAACAAACACCCACATCTTCTCGCCTGACCTTCCTGTCCCAATTTCTAGGGGACCGCAGCACACCACTATTGAACCCAGAGCAGTGTCAAAAGGTTGTTGATTGGATAGTGGATAATGCTTCCAGTCACTTAGCAACCACCACCACCACCCTGTCTTCCACACGGTCAAGTCTCAGTAGCCGTGAGTCTGGACCGCATATTCCTCACCCTGATCCTCCTTCCTCCCACCATGCCGAGTACCCAGACACAACTGATCCCACACTTGGACACTCTGAAGAGCTGTTCAATTTTCCATTTATAGATTCGGGCCTCTCGCCCGGTCCACTTGAAGCGCGGCAAGAGGAGATCGCATGTAGCGATGCCCAAATATTTGAGCAGCCACGGTCACACGAAGGTGACGGTGGGAAAGTGTCACAAGAGGTGGACGATGTTGAGACACAGTTGCCAGAAAGTCAGGAGGAGGACCAGGGTGCAGAAGTGGAAGATGAGGTGGTGGATGATATAGTAACTGACCCAACCTGGCAGGAGGACATGCAGAGCGAGGACAGCAGCACACAGGGAGAGGGAGGAAGAGCACCCCAACAGGCAGGAAGAAGCAGTGTGGTGGCTGCAGACAGAAGGCAGGCAACCGTTCCCCGTAACACCAACACGAAGGAAGTTGCCAGGAGATCTGTTAGGTCTTCCCGAGTCTGGTTGTTTTTTAAAGACTCTGCCGATAACTCCAAAAGGGCCATTTGCACCACCTGCCAGGCCAGCATCAGCAGGGGTGGCAAAACGACCAGCCTGACCACCACCACCGCTGTTGTGCATGCAAGCCAATCCCCTGTCCATGGAGCATGCGAATACGCCTCCTGCCCTGCACCTGTCGTTGCACACTCTCAAGTAGCAGCATCAGGAAGCACGTCCATGTCCTTGTCCCAGCACAGCATTCAGTTGTCCATACCCCAGTCCTTGGAACGCAAGCGCAAATATGCAGCCAACGCCCCACAGGCCACACTACTAAATTCTCACATTTCACGATTGCTTGCGCTCGAAATGTTGCCTTTTAGGCTCGTGGAGACGGAAGCATTCCGCAACCTGATGGCGTCGGCCGTCCCTCGGTACTCGGTTCCCAACCGCCACTATTTCTCCCGGTGTGCCGTCCCCGCATTACACAAACACGTGTCCCAAAACATTAGCCGTGCTCTCAACAACGCAGTTAACGGTAAAGTCCACATAACCACGGACACGTGGACAAGTGCTTGTGGGCAGGGACGGTACATCTCGCAGACGGCACACTGGGTTAACATAGTGGAAGCTGAGACCCAGTTGGACCTTGGGACGGAACACGTCCTCCCGACGCCAAGGATTGCGGGCCCTAGGTCAATCAGGGTTGCCCCCACGGTCTACAGCTCCTGCACCTCATCCTCCTCAGCCTCCTCCTCCTCTTCAGCCTCCATCTCCGAAATGACCACATCAGTCACAAGCTGGAAGCACTGCAGCACTGCCTCGGCCAAGCGGCAACAGGCTGTGCTGAAGCTAATATGCTTAGCTGAAAAACCGCACAATGCTGAAGAGTTGTGGACAGCTCTGAATGAGCAGGCAGATCTGTGGCTTATACCACTGAACCTACAGCCAGGCATGGTGGTGTGTGACAATGGCCGGAACCTGGTGGCGGCTCTGAGGCGAGGCGAGCTCACACACGTACCATGCCTGGCCCATGTGCTTAACCTCGTGGTTCAGCGGTTTCTCAAATCCGACCCAGAGCTGCCGGATCTGCTTGTTAAAGTACGCCGCCTGTGTGCCCATTTTAAAAAGTCAGCTACAGCTTCCGCCGCCCTTGCAGTGTTTCAGCAGCGTTTGCAGCTTCTGGCTCACAGACTGGTGTGTGATGTCCCCACGCGTTGGAACTCTACACTGTAGATGTTGGGAAGGATTTGTGAGCAGAAGAGGGCAGTTGTTGAGTACCAGCATCAACAAGGCCGTCGGTATTCAGTTCAGACTCCACACATAAGAACTCAGGAGTGGACATGGATGTCAGACATATGTACCATCCTCCAAAACCTTGAAGACTCCACCAAGATGGTGAGCTGCGATGACGCCATAATTAGTGTCACCATCCCACTTCTCTGTTTTCTGAAACGCTCTCTGCCCACAATCAAAGAGGATGCATTGCAGGCGGAGCACGATGAGATGGAACAAGGAACCATACAGGGTGATTACACACAGCCAAGCCTCATCTCATCCCAACGTGGATTGGGTGACAATGAGGAAGAGGAGGAGGAGGAGGAAGGACAGGAGCTAGTTTCATGCACTATAGACGGTACTACCTGCACAGCTGTCATACCGTCTGTTCAGCGTGGATGGCCAGAGGACAGAGAGGAGGAGGAGGAGGAGAGCATGGTCAGTCATCCTCTTGGTGAGGACACGGAAGTCTTGCCTGTTAATAGTCTGGCACGCATGGCTGAGTTTATGTTACACTGCCTTTCCCATGACCCCCGCATTCTCAAAATTTTGGGTGACAGTCATTACTGGTTGGTGACACTTCTAGACCCACGCTACAAGGAGAACTTTATATCTCTTATTCCTGAGACGGACAGGTCTACAAAAATGGGGCTGTACCAGAAGGCCCTTGTTGCGGAACTATTAAAAAAATTCCCCATCTGAAAACGCTGGTAGCAGAGGGCACACTTCGTTGGACAACCAAGGAGTACAGGCGAGAGGGACACAACTTCAATCCAGCAGAGGCAGGGGAACACTGTCAAAGTTCTGGGAGAGTTTTCTCAGACCCTCCCATTGCACAGGCCCTGAGGCGCGGGGTGCTCTCACAAGGAGTGCAAGGTTTGGGAAGATGCCGACCGTACCAACGTCGTCCGTGATTCCGCTGTGCCTTATAATTATTGGGTATCCAAGCTGGATACGTGGAATGAACTGGCTCTCTATGCCTTGGAGGTCCTGGCCTGCCCAGCCGCCAGCTTTTTATCAGAGCGGGTTTTTAGTGCCGGTGGTGGAATTATAACTGATAAGCGCATCCGCCTGTCAACTGAAAATGCTGACAGGCTGACTCTTATAAAAATGAACAAGGGCTGGATTGGGCCAGACTTCTCAACACCACCGAATGATAGTGACGCGCCCCCTGGGCCGTGCGGGGTACCCGGAGCCGGGCCTGTAGATGCTGGGGGTTGTTGTCACCGTGGCGGTGACCCGGTCCGTGACCCAGGGCGGTCAAACCAGGGTAGTTTATGTATAGTCCGACTACGCCACCTGTGGAATGCGGTTATTGGGAACCGCCGCTGCGGAGTAGTCCGCTGAAGGTGGTGGTATGTGCAGCAAGGTGATGTAACTCCCCACAGGAAGAGTGGAGCTTCAGGGCAGTGCGTATAGATGATGGTGGTGGTAGTGCAAGGTATCAGTAATGACAACACGGAGTATTTGCAGTGCAGTCCTAGGGTCTTTACTGGTGGCAATTATATAGGCCCCAACGGGAGTACCAGCTAGTGATGAGGGCCTGGTCAGTCTGGGAGCAATCCTAGAATCCTCCTGGCCAGGTGAAGTTGTAGGCCTGCTTTTCTGACTGTACTCTTTGGCTATCCCGCTTATAGTCGTGTGGTAGCCCACGTCCCTGAGTGTGACGTGCTGTGCTCACCCATATGGCTGGCGACTCGGATCCCGTGTATTCCTCGCTCCTCTGTGGCGGCACTGATCCTCTCGTGTGGCTGAGCCTCCGGGCTTCTGTTGGGGCCAGGAGACCTACAATCTCCTGCCGTGCGGTTTCTGCTGCTGGGTATGCAATCCCAACAGCCTCGGACTCCGGTGTCCGGTTCTCTGTAAGTACTTTGGCCAGGACGAGCTCTGCCAGCTCCAGTCCTCAGCTCCTTGCTCCTTTGTGTCCTCCTTGACTCCTGACACTGACTGCGACTTAGACTCACTAACCCCGCCTCCAGACCCAGTTATAAAGGGCAGGATCCTCCCCTTTCTGGTCTGGAGCAGGAGGTGTTGCATTTAATGTGTTCCTGGCCAGGAAACCCCTGTTTTACTCCCAGACATGGCATTACTACCACTGTGGCAACCAGACCCTCTGGGGTGCCACAATAGCAGCGTAACATAAACTCAAATCCAGTGTCTTTTCTTGGGAGGTGTTTTCCCATGCACCTTTTCACACCCACACATGGGTATACGCTTCCTGATTTTGTCTATTTGCTCTTGTCCTCCTCCTTCTCCTCATCCTCCACCACCATATCACCAGGGTGACAATGGTCCATGATGCAACACCCACATCATTTTTTAAAAGGTGTTTATGATGCCCGTGAAAAAATTTTTTTATACAGTATGTTCATGTATACCCCCCAGGGGTAAATGTTTGTAAGCCCATACACTTAGTGCATGGGCATTACAAGTATAGGAGGCACGCTCCTTTCTAATGGGAACATTTTTTTATGAGGCCCTCCTCCACGTCTCTTCCAAGGGGCATTGAAGTGCCTCCAAATTTTTGGTAACCCTTGCATTCACTGCATAGGCCAACACTATAGGAGACTCTCTCCTTTCTAATGGGAATTTGTCGTTACTGTGGCCCTGCTCTGTGTGTCTTTAACTTCTTAGTGGGGTTTTTCCTAAAATTGGTCAGTCGTTGGACTCACTGCATACCCTATAACTGTATAGCAGACCCTCTCCTTTCTAATGGGAACATGTGGTACCTTGTTACTGTGGCCCTGCTCTGTGTGTCTTTAAATTCTTAGTGGGGTTTTTCCTAAAATTGGTCAGCCGTTGGACTCACTGCGTACCCTATAACTGTATAGCAGACCCTCTATTTTCTAATGGGAACATGTTGTACTTGTTACTGTGGCCCGGATCTGCGTGTCTTTAAATTCTTAGTGTTTTTTTTCCTAAAATTGGTCAGTCGTTGGACTCACTGCATACCCTATAACTGTATAGCAGACCCACTCCTTTCTAATGGGAACATGTGGTACCTTGTTACTGTGGCCCTGCTCCGTGTGTCTTTAAATGCTTAGTGGGGTTTTTCCTAAAATTGGTCAGCCGTTGGACTCACTGCATACTCTATAACTGTATAGCAGACCCTCTCCTTTCTAATGGGAACATTTCGTACTGTGTTACTGTCACCCTGCTCCGTGTGTCTTTAAATTCTTAGTGTGGTTTTTCCAAAATTTTGGCAACCCTTGCAGTCACAGCATGGGCATTACCACTATAGGAGACCCGCTCCATTATAATGGGAACATTTTTTTTTACTGAGACCCTCCTCTATGTCTCTTCAAAGGGGTATTGGGTTGCGTCCAAATTTTTGGCAGCCCTTGCAGTCACTGGATACGCAATAACAGTATAGGAGACCCACTTGTTAATAATGGGAACAACAAAGCATAGCCGGCTGATGGCTCTCTAACAATAGCTACGGCCGACTGCTGTCCTTTTAAGAATAGTAAGGGCCGTCTGATGTCCCTGTAAAAATAGGCTTTATGACATTCTGAGTCCCTCCATCATAAATAAAAAAGGATGTGTCTGATGATGTGTCACACACCACATTGCCAGATAAAGTTGTAAAATGTTAAAATGACATTTCCCGGTGAATGCATTTGTCTTAAAAAATAACGTAAAAAAAACCCCCAAAACAATAGGATCTTTCTTTAGTATAAAAAACAGCGTCACCAATTTAACCTCAATGTAATCACATTGTTCAGCTCATGCACCTCCTCCTTCATCTCCGAAATGATCACATCAGTCACAAGCTGACAGCACTGCAGCACTGCCTTGGCCAAGCGGCAACAGGCTGTGCTGAAGATAACATGCTTAATGCTTAATTGACAAACCGCCCAGCGCTGCAGAGTTGTTGAAAGCTGTAACACAGCAGCCTGATCTGTGGCTCTCACCGCTGAACATACAGCCAGGCATGGTCGTGTGTGACAATGGGCGGAACCTGGTGACAGAAAAATGACAGCCGGGGTAGATACGGTTTCCCTCTATGCCAGCCCTTTCACCGAGCTAAAGAATATGGCTGTGGTGAAATACAACTCCCACTGAGAAGCTGTTTCAGATTGAAAGACATTGTGCCCACCAAAGGATTTGATTGTGAGGGATAACCTTTCTCACCCGCTCAAGAGCCCCATAGCAGCTGCAAAGTTAGCGCTATCATGAACTCTCCTGAGGTAGAAGCCAAGGCACACCAGAGGATTCTCTGGTGGGACTGTCCAACCCTGCTGAGAAGCAGTCCTGGCTAAAAAAAGTGTGTAGGAAGGTTCCCGGACACTCTATGGCTGCTTTTTTACTGAGGAGGAAACACACGCAAACAAGGGGAGAACATACAAAGTCCTTGCAGATGTTGTCCTTGCTGGGATTTGAACCCAGGATCCCAGAGCTGGAAGTCTTCAGTGCTAACCACTGATCCAATGTGCTGCCGTTCACCCTCTAATATCTAACGGGCTGGAGAAACTTGCACCTACTGCCACTCTATCTTCAGCTCCTTTGTGAGAAAATGTATTTGGGCAGCCACTGAGTCTACCAAATAAAATTCCTGAGAAGGAAATTGGGGATGGCTTCGCTACTGGTACTGGGGGCAGTGCTAATACCATGACGTCGTACCATAGTTTGCTGGAAATATTCCAGGCTGGTAGGAGGCAAGCAAATTCCCACAGAAAAGTACCAGCAGTAATGTTCAGGCCACATTTCAAGTGCAAGCGGCTTTAGAGGACTTCCTGTGAGAAATGAGATGCAGGCTAGATAGGGTTTCCCTCTATGCCAGTCCTTTCACCGAGCTAAATACAACTCTCAGCAAAAAAAGTTGTGGACTGGCTCCGTACCGTCCCTGGCCACATTCACCTGTCCACGTGTTTGTGGTTAGGCGGTCCTTCCCAGTGAGTGCACTGAGGAGGGCACAGGTAATGTTGTCGTGCTTGTGGAAGGCGGAGGCGATACCGGGAAATATAGTGGTGGCTGGGGACTGAGTATGGACACCCGGCCGCCACCGGCATGAGGTTGTGAAAAGTTTCCGCCTTCAAGAGTTTAAAAGGCCATATTTCAAGTGCAAAGAGCTGCCCAGAAATCTGGCAGTTTAGTGTTGCGGCCTGTGGGTGGGTGGCTGGCTGGCTGCATGCTTGCACTTGCATTCCAAGTAACAGAAAACTAAGCAGATGGTGGCCTCTATCATCATCATGGCCTCACCTCGGCACTATGAACTCTCCTGAAGGAGAAGCCAGGGCCCGCCGGAGGAGTCTCCGGTTCTCTGGTGAGCCCGTCCAACCCTGCCGAAAAGCAGCCCTGGCTAAGAAAAGTGTGGGGGAAGGTTCCCGTACACTCTATGGCTGCTTTTTTAATGTGGATCGGCCATGCTTATGCATGTTATTTCTCAAAACGCATTACAGATCAGGCCATTGTCCAACTCTGTATTCAAGAAATTAAATGCGCAAAGAAAGATGTGTGTGTGTCAAAGCACCACGACAAGTGCGAGTTGATGTTGGACAGGCTGCCATTGCTTTTGCAACAAGCTCAATTACAGGACTTCCTGGGAGAAATGACATGCAGGGTAGATACAGTTTCCCTCTATGCCAGTCCTTTCCCCCGAGCTAAATACGACTCTTAGCAAAAAAAGTTGTGGACTGGCTCCGTATCGTCCCTGGCCACATTCACCTGTCCACGTGTTTGTGGTTAAGCGGTCCTTCCCAGTAAGTGCACTGGGGAGGGCATGGGTAATGTTGTGGGAACCGTGCTTGTGGAAGGCGGAGGCGATATCGGGAAATATAGTGGCGGCTGGGACCAAGTATGGACACCCGGCCGCCGCCGGCATGAAGTTATAAAAAAATTCCGCCTCCACGAGCCTAAAAGGACACATTTCAAGTGCAAGCCGCTGCCAAAAATGTAGCAGTATAGTATTGCAGCCTGCGGGTGGGTGGGTGGCTGCCTGCATACTTGCGCTTGCATTCCAAGGAATGTGGTAGGGACAACAGAATTCTGCAGTGGGACAAGGACGTGGACGGTGATTGTTGCAAGTCTGCAACGACAGATGCATGGCGGGAGGCATCTTCACATGTGCCAAGGATCAGTTATGATGGAGATGACGCGCCCGCAGGGCCGTGGGGTACTCGGTTCCGGGCCTATAGATGCTGGGTAAGGGATATGTCACGGTGGCGGCGGCCCGGTCCGTGGCCCAGGGCAGTCAACAAAAAGGGGAAGGAAAATATTTATATGGGATTTCTAGTTCTTAGGAAGTGTTCATGATGCCACCTGTGGTTTCTGGTAATAGGTACCAGCGCTGCTTCAGACCTCTGGGGCGGTTGATAGGGCAGCTGGGTTGGAATGGCTCCCCACAGGTGGAGCGGGCCCCAGGGCAGTGTAGTATAGATGATGGAGATGCGGGGCTTGTGGTGCAGGAGAGATGGCGCGGCGGTAATGACGCGCCCCCTGGGCCTGTGCTGTGCAGGGGAATACCCGGAGCCGGATCGCTGGGGGTTGTAGTCTCCGTGGCGTTGACCCGGTCCGTGCCCAGGGTGGTCAAACCAGTGGCAGTCTATTGGTATTGTAATTGTCCGACTACGCCACCCGTGGATTGCGGTCAGTGGGGACCGCCGCTGCGCTGCAGACCGCTGAGGCTGATGTTATATGCGCAGCCAAGAATGGGATGACTCCCCATGGGAGAAGTATTGCCTCAGGGCAGCTAGAGTGAATGATGGTAGTGATGGTGGGAGCGTCCCAGTACTAATGGTGCTGGTGCGGCGATGAAACCCAGAGACTTGTAATTGCAGTTTCCAATGCTTTACTCACAGTTGTTATTCTGGTCACTTGTGCACATGAGGGACCGCTTGAGCCGTGCTGCGTTCACCAGGCAAGGGACTCGACCAACTCCCAGGCAATTCCAGAGCGTGGCACAGGGCTCCCTTCCTTTCCTTTCTCTGTCCGTCCCCACCAGTGACCCACCTTTGTCCAGCTCCCTCGGGCCTTCTCTTGGCGAAACCTATCTCCGGTTTCCCTGACCCTATGCGGTATGCTCTCCTGGTGGATGTAGTGAGGGGTCGCACCAAGATGTGGTAACAACCTCCGGTCTTTGGCTGAGGAATCTGTTGCCTCCACCAATTTGGGTTCCGGTACCCTGCTCTGCCAACCCTTCACACTGTATCTCCTGGGCATATGGGGTTCCTTCTTTACTCGCGTCTCTGGGCCTTTCTCTGTGTTCCTTGCTTCCTTTCTCCTCTGTTCCAGTTCCTTTCTTACTTTCCTTTCCGCTCCTTCTCCTCTCTCTTTCTGCTGTTTCTGGCCTCCACTCCAGGCCTGCCTCTGGAGCTGGGCCCAGACTGAGCCACAGCTCCCTGTCAGCCCTCTCTGGCTGCACTCCTGACTCAACTGAACTGAACGCTGTCCTAAGATGGTGCCCACCTTATATACCTCCCTCTATGTGTGAGCCCAGGTGACTAGCAACCAATGGGCTCCTACCTATGCCCAGAAACCCACCCCTATCTGCTCCTACACCACTGGGTATTCCACCCCCCGCCCCACTCCAGCCAGGGACAGATGCTGTCGTGCCTGCACTTCTGTCTAGTGGAAGCACCGTTGACCTGTCCCTCGGAAATGGTGTGTGTGTGGTGCATGCAGCTTACTGAGCCCTAGTCCACACTCCATCCTTACCCCGGAGTGGAATATCACACCTCTGGTTCGAGGTGCAATACCCCTGTAGCAGCCGAGCCCTCGGGGTGCTACATTCCCCCCTGGTAAATCACAGCACGTCCTCTGGCTGGAAAAGAATAAAACAATTTTAAAACACACAAAAATTTTAGAATGCATTCGTATATAAGACATTAACCAAAAACTCATCCCTTTATGGGAGGTACTCTTCTCTTTCCAACGTTACTGGTATAAACCTTATAAAACATTATAAGACTTTCTTCACAAACACATAAAATACCATAAACTCTTTTAGCAGCAAATTAAACTTTTCAATATAAAACTTTTTCAAGTAAAACATTCTTGAGTTCTGGCCGCTGTGCAACTTGCGACCAGGTGTTCACTTCCTCTTAAAGGTGCAACAGTCCATTTAATTCGTCCTGAGGTAGACGTTGCAGTTCTTGTATAAAACCAGTAGGGGGCGCTTTAAGAAGCGCAACTATTTACAAGGGTGGCCGCTCTCAGTCCTCGGCCAGTGAGGATAGGGGAATGGCTGCTCGCAGTCCTCAGCCTGGTTAGGGATTAGGGGCAATTTTTAAACAGTCAACAGTTCACTATTTGTCCCAACGGGGACCACACTTTCAAAAATGAGAACAGTTCCATTTTACCGTTTACTGGTAACGGTGTCCTCCTCGCTCTTCCGGGTAGTCTTCAGGTCCGTCCGGACCCTCAGGGTAGTCCATGTCTGGGCGGTACCGCAGCTCCTCCTCTGTTAGACGGTGGACATGGAGGGCATACAGTCCCTTTGCGCCCTTGTGCCGGGTGTAGGTGACCACGTCACCGGGGTACAGGTCACGGCCGTGATGTCCCTCCGGCAGGTGGCTCTCTACGTCCCTTCTGGTGACAAAGACGTCGGTGTCAGCCTCCGGGTCTCTGATGAAGCCCCAGCCATGCTCTAGCTGGAACTATACTACGGTCCCGGTGGTTCAGGGACCGCGGATGGCTTGGGAGTCCTGACGGGCCCTCCTCTTTTGCTCCGCGCTCCGGGCTTGGAGTCGCTTCTCCCTGATGCGCCTCTGCCGTCACTCCCTTTCAAAGGTGGCCAGCTGCTGACGGCAGCAATCCAGGCGCTGGGCTGCTTCCGCCCGGGTCTCCTGGGGGAACCCCATGAGATTCTCGCCGGTGGGGTCCCATGCAAACTGGGCATCCTCCGGCGGGGGTGGAGCGATGTTGGCAGGCTCCGGGGCCGGGATCAGAGGCTCGCTCAGGGGTTGTTCTCTCCGGAGACGGGGGTTGACAAACTCCGGTGGCCACTCAAAGGGCAGCCCGTCCGGGCTGGTATATTGGGCGTACAGGTCCGCACCCAGGGGTGACACCGCAGGCTTCGGACGGGTGGCAGCGCCCGGGGGCACTCGGCCTTGCGACCAGGCCGGTGGTCGCATGTTGGTTGCGCCCGGGGGTGGCACCGCCAAGGTAGGGGGCGCTGGTGAGGCAGCGGCGCCCGGGTGTGCTGGGCCTTGCGTCCCGGCCTGTGACGTCTCCTGCTTTACGGCGCCCGGGTTCAGAGGGCACAGCGCGGGGCGGGGCGTGACAGTGACGTTTGCAGCCTGAGGCCTAGCTGGCGGCGGTGGAGGCATGATGTCAGGTACGGTCCCCGGGGCTTCGGGTCCCGCAGTGGAGGGTGAGGGCAGGCTGGTGTTCCCAGGGCTTGGGGTGGTGGCGTCCCCATTACCTGCCTCGGTCTCCGTGGCCTCCTCCGCGGCGTCGTCTGTGACGCGCCCCCTGGGCCTGTGCTGTGCAGGGGGAATACCCGGAGCCGGATCGCTGGGGGTTGTAGTTCTCCGTGGCGGTGACCCGGTCCGTGCCCAGGGCGGTCAAACCAGTGGCAGTCTATTTGTATGGTAATAAGTGTCCGACTACGCTGCAGACCGCTGAGGCTGATGTTGTTTGCGCAGCTGAGTATGGGATGACTCCCCACGGGAGGAGTATTGCCTCAGGGCAGCTAATGTGGATGATGGTGGTGATGGTGTGAGCGTCCCGGTACTTATGGTGCTGGTGCGGCGAGGAATCACAGAGACGTGCAGTTGCAGTTTTCAAAGCTTTACTCACGGTTGTTATTCTGGTCACTTGTGCACATGAGGGACCGCCTGAGCCGTGCTGCGTTCACCAGGCAAGGGACTCGGTCAACTCCCAGGCAATTCCAGAGTGTGGTTCAGAGCTCCCCTCTCTTCCTTTCTACTGGCCGTCCCCACCAGGGACCCACCTTTGTCCAGCTTCCTCGGGCCTTCTGTTGGCGAAACCTCTCTCCGGTTTCCCTGACCCTATACGGTATGCCTTTCTGGTGGATGTAGTGAGGGGTCGCACCAAGATGTGGTCACAACCTCCGGTTTTGGCTGAGGATTAGTCGCCTCCACCAATTCGGGTTCCGGTACCCTGCTCTGCCAACCCTTCACCCTGTATCTCCTGGGCATATGGGGTTCCTTCTGCCTTCGTGTCTCTGGGCCTTTCTCTGTGTTCCTTGCTTCCTTTCTCCTCTGTTCCAGTTTTTCCTACTTTCCTTTCTGTTCCTTCTTCTCTCTCCCTCTCTCAGGCTCCAGCCTCCTGACAAGGCCTGCCTGCAGAGCAGAGCCCATGCAGGGGTTCTGCTTCCCGTCTTCTCCTCAGACTGTCTCCACTGAACTGAACTGGACTGGACTGAACCCTGTTCTAAGATGGTGCCCACCTTATATACCTCCTTCTGACACCCGAGCCCAGGTGACTAGCAACCAATGGGCTCCTACCTATGCCCAGAGACCCACCCCTATCTGCTCCTACACCGCTGGGTATTCCACCCCCTCCCCACTCCAGCCAGGAACAGATGCTGTCGTGCCTGCACTTCTGTCTAGTGGGAGCACCGTTGAGCTGTTCCTCGGAAATGGGGTGTGTGTGGTGCATGCAGCCTACTGAGCCCTGGTCCACACTCCATCCTTACCCGGGAGTGGAATATCACACCTCTGGTTCGAGGTGCAATACCCCTGTAGCAGCCGAGCCCTCGGGGTGCTACATTCCCCCCTGGTAAATCACAGCACGTCCTCGGGCTGGAAAAGAGCAAAGACAATTTAAACATACAAGTTTTTAGAATGCATTCGTATATAAGACAATAACTTTTTACTCATCCCTTTATGGGAGGTATTCTTCTCTTTTTAACGTTACTGGTACTCCTTTTCATAAAACATCTTGCTAATGCCACTGGAACTCTTTTAGCATATAAAACATCACATAAAACATTTGCATTATTATTCTAGCAGCATATAAAACTTTTCAATATAAAACATTTTCAAGTAGAACATTCTTGATCTCTGGCCGCTGTGCAACTTGCGACCAGGTAAAGGTGCAACAGTCCATTTAATCCGTCTTGAGGTAGACGTTGCGGTTTTTGTATAAAACCAGTAGGGGGCGCTTTAAGAAGCGCAACTATTTACAAGGGATTGGCCGCTCTCAGTCCTCGGCCAGTGGGGATAAGGGAGTGGCTGCTCACAGTCCTCAGCCTGGTTAGGGATTGAGGGGGTTAACTTGCACACGGGTAACAGTCCTTTAACTATTCCACACGAGTCCCAACGGGGACCACACTTCACCAGGCCGGTGGTCGCTTGTTGGTCGCGCCCGGGGGTGGCACCGCCAAGGTAGGGGGCGCTGGTGAGGCAGCGGCGCCCGGGTGTGCTAGGTCTTGCGTCCTGGCCCGTGACGTCTCACGCTGTACGGCGCCAGGGTTCAGAGGGCACAGCGCGGGGCGGGGCGTGACGACGGTGCTTGCTGCCTGAGGCCTAGCTGGTGGCGGTGGAGGCATGGTGTCAGGTACGGTCCCCGGGGCTTCGGGTCCCGCAACGGAGGGTGAGGGCAGGCTGGTGTTCCCCGGGCTTGGGGTGGTGGCGTCCCCATTACCTGCCTCGGTCTCCGTGGCCTCCTCCGCGGCGTCATCTGCAGCTGCCGGTCCCTCCTCTCCGCGCCCAGTGGTAAGCGCGCTGCCCGGTCCCGGCAGAGTCCTCCGCTGGCTGCCTTCGTGCTGCCGGGCCATCTCCTCTCTCCACCCGGCAAACACATCCCGCTGCGCCCGGACCATCCTCCTGTTCAGGTCTTCCAGCGCTGCGCGCGCACTGTCCGGGTCCCTGGGCAGCTGGGCTAGCAACTCTGTCAAGCTGCAGGGTGGCTCAGCTTGCAGCAGGCTGCGGGCCAGGGTGCTGGTGGAGTTCTCTGCTCCCTCCATCTCCGGGTGCAGCAGGTCCAGACTGATCCAGGCCGCGCCCGGCCCCACAGTTTTCTTTCCTATCCGCCCCCATGGGGGGTGGTCTTGGGGGCATCTGCTGACAATCACCTTTAGGGGCAGCCCCCCCACGTTGATGGACATCTCCATTGCTGCACTCATTTTTGCTGGGGGCGGGCCCCTCCTTTGGCGCCACTCTGGGACCTGGCCCACGATGGGAGGCGGCTTTCTGCTGTCCTTTGGTGCGCACATAATGGCGTCCGCTCTGCCAGGGCGGGAAAAACGGATGAAGATGGCGGGAAACGGTCCAAAATGGCGTCTGATGGCGGGAATCGGCTCCGGATGGCGGGAAACGACTCTGGACGGCGGGAAGCTTCTGGAAATGGCGGGAGACTTCTTTTCAACGTACATGCACGCAATAACCGCTTGTGGCGGGTTGGTAAAGATCCTGCCGACTACGCCAAAAGTTGATTCGCCCCCTGGGCCTGTGCTGTACAGGGGAATACCCGGAGCCGGATCGCTGGGGGTTGTAGTCTCCGTGGCATTGACCCGGTCCGTGCCCAGGCTGGTCAAACCAGTGGCAGTTTATTGGTATTGTAATTGTCCGACTACGCCACCCGTGGATTGCGGTCAGTGGGGACCGCCGCTGCGCTGCAGACCGCTGAGGCTGATGTTATATGCGCAGCCAAGAATGGGATGACTCCCCACGGGAGAAGTATTGCCTCAGGGCAGCTAGAGTGAATGATGGTAGTGATGGTGGGAGCGTCCCAGTACTAATGGTGCTGGTGCGGCGATGAAACCCAGAGACTTGTAATTGCAGTTTCCAATGCTTTACTCACAGTTGTTATTCTGGTCACTTGTGCACATGAGGGACCGCCTGAGCCGTGCTGCGTTCACCAGGCAAGGGACTCGACCAACTCCCAGGCAATTCCAGAGCGTGGCACAGGGCTCCCTTCCTTTCCTTTCTCTGTCCGTCCCCACCAGTGACCCACCTTTGTCCAGCTCCCTCGGGCCTTCTCTTGGCGAAACCTATCTCCGGTTTCCCTGACCCTATGCGGTATGCTCTCCTGGTGGATGTAGTGAGGGGTCGCACCAAGATGTGGTAACAACCTCCGGTCTTTGGCTGAGGAATCTGTTGCCTCCACCAATTTGGGTTCCGGTACCCTGCTCTGCCAATCCTTCACCCTGTATCTCCTGGGCATATGGGGTTCCTTCTTTACTCGCGTCTCTGGGCCTTTCTCTGTGTTCCTTGCTTCCTTTCTCCTCTGTTCCAGTTCCTTTCTTACTTTCCTTTCCGCTCCTTCTCCTCTCTCTTTCTGCTGTTTCTGGCCTCCACTCCAGGCCTGCCTCTGGAGCTGGGTCCAGACTGAGCCACAGCTCCCTGTCAGCCCTCTCTGGCTGCACTCCTGACTGAACTGAACTGAACGCTGTCCTAAGATGGTGCCCACCTTATATACCTCCCTCTATGTGTGAGCCCAGGTGACTAGCAACCAATGGGCTCCTACCTATGCCCAGAAACCCACCCCTATCTGCTCCTACACCACTGGGTATTCCACCCCCCGCCCCACTCCAGCCAGGGACAGATGCTGTCGTGCCTGCACTTCTGTCTAGTGGGAGCACCGTTGACCTGTCCCTCGGAAATGGGGTGTGTGTGGTGCATACAGCTTACTGAGCCCTAGTCCACACTCCATCCTTACCCGGGAGTGGAATATCACACCTCTGGTTCGAGGTGCAATACCCCTGTAGCAGCCGAGCCCTCGGGGTGCTACTGTAATAACTGACGGAGGTAGCGGAGTGCAGTCATCTGAGTTTACTCACAGTTCTGTTCAAGTTCCTCAGGTACACTGTACGGGTGTCAGCCTCCCGCGACGCGCTGCGTCTACCAGATAAGGGGTCCAGCACTTTCTCAAGTACTAGACCGACTTCCCGCGCTGGGTCTTCTCCCTCCTGCCCTGCGCTTCCCCATACACAGTCCCGATTGGGTGCTCTGAAGTCCCTCTGGGCAACCTGGAGTTCCCGGACCTACTTGATGCCCTTCACGGTGACTAGGTTGAGGCTGTGGCAACTGCACCATGGAAGTGCAGAAGCCTCCGGTTTTTCAGCCGAGACCTGGAGTAACACGGCTGGTCCAGGGACCGGTTCCCTTCTTGCGGCCTGATCACTCTGACACTTAGCAGACTCGGGCGTACGGGTGCCATCCTGCACTCACTGTACCCCCTGGGATCCCTTCTGTTAACGGAGCCTTTATCCTCTGCTCCCCTCCTGGGCCTCTATTACTAGGCCCCTTTCTGGAGCAGAGCTCCTGAAGAGACTCTGCTCCCCTCCTCTCCTTACTACTCACTCTCTGAACTTCACACCCTTCTTAAGATGGCTTCCTTTTATATACACCTATAAAAGTTCTCCCCTAAACTGCTTCCTCCACCCTCATGCACTACTGGTTCCCTCTCTCTTTGGTTTCCCCCACTCCAGCCAGGGACAGGGCTCAGCAGAAACACAGTGCATCTTGCCCTTCCAGCCGGCCTGGAGTAGTGTAGTGTTGAATGCGGGTGTTGGGGTTCCGGGCAGCACTCCCTCCTTACCTGAGAGAAGGAGACACCACACCTCTGGGTGAGGTGCAGTACCTTTGTGGCGACTGAACCCTCAGAGGCGTCACAGGCACACTTTTAGGCAGTGACCTGGGAGTCAGAGATGCTTCCAGAGGTCTTCCCCATGTTGTTCCCATGTCTTTTCAGCACTGTATGCATGTGTCTGATGATGTGTCACACACCACATGTCTAGATAAGGTTGTAAAATGTTAAAATGACATTTCCTGGTGAATGCATTTGTCTTGGTTGAAAGCAATTCAAAAGTGCAAAAACGCATCAAAAACGCTATGTGTGAACATAGCCCAAGTTGTGGAGGAGTATTTTTGTTTTTGGTTATTTATTTTGCCTTATATACAAGTCATTACCCTGGAAAGGATGTTCCTTAACATATTTCTCAGGAAAATCCATTTTGGTTTCGTTTTTGTATGTTTTATTGTGAGTCCGTAAAAGTGGTGTAATACTCTGACCACGTTGTTAACAGCAGTGATCTGGGAGTCAGAGATGCTTCCAGGGGTCTTCGCCATGCAGTTCCCATGTCATTTGAGCACAATTCCCATCGATTTGGGCAATTTTTAGGCACTCTGCAGACCACCAGGGGGAGCCGCTTGAAAAATGCTCGAGTTTCCCATAGACTTACATTGGGCTCGTTGCTCGGGTCGAGCACCCGAGTATTCCAATTTGCTCGACCCGAGCAACGAGTACCCGAGCATTTTAGTGCTCACTCATCACTAGTTGTGACCACTTTTGGTAGATTCTAATCACTGCATCCTAGAAACACACAACAATTCAACACTTGCCACTTTGATTATGCTTAGACCCAGTTGTCTATCCATCACAGTTCATCACTTGCCAAACTCCTTCAGATCCTAGCCCAATTTTATTGCTTCA
Organism: Phyllobates terribilis; assembly: GCF_046119375.1. Taxonomy (NCBI): domain Eukaryota; kingdom Metazoa; phylum Chordata; class Amphibia; order Anura; family Dendrobatidae; genus Phyllobates; species Phyllobates terribilis. The sequence goes on from NW_027362768.1 coordinate 316,077,125, forward strand.
ACACATTAAGTTCGACTGTTAAAGGGGTTTTCCGATCTTAAGCTACAAGTCTGCAGTCACTCTGTCTTAATTTTTGCCTAATATTACCCACTTCTTGACTTAAGCTGGTGTAACGAGATGTTTCCGGTCAGTGGTTTTATTGGAATGGATAATCTAACTCTACCTGACATTGAAATTAACTTGGAGGGTTCAACCATAACTCCGAAGCAGCACGCTACCTTGGGGTCATAATCGACACTAACCTTTCCTTTACTCCCTACTCCTCTCTCATCTCCCTACATGTGCCCTCCGTTCTACCAATGACCTAAGACTAACATTCCCCATTATTCAAATCTCGCACCTCTGTCTCCAAGACTTCTCTCGTGCTCCACCAGTTCTCTGGAATGCTTTACCCCAGACGATCTGAAATGATGCCTAGCCCCCACGTTTTCAAGAGCGCTTTAAAAACCCATCTCTTTAAACAAGTCTACCACCTCAACTACTCAGTAAACTAACTTTCCCCTGTTCCCTCCTCTAAATATTATTCTGAATCTGCCCCCTACTATTCATCTGTCTCCACACCCTCCATGCACACGATAACTGCACTCAATACTTGATTATTGCACTTAAACATACTGGCTGATGACCAGATCATGCAGGTTTATATGAAAATCGCTATTATATTTGCCAGACCTGAAATAACAAGCACTTTTCACCTATTGTGTCCCCCCCATTTCCTTGTAGAATGTAAGCTTGCGAGCAGGGACCTCACTCCTGATGTAACTGTTTAAACTGTCTCACCTTGTATTGAATTAATTGTCTGTACATGCCCCCGCTTAATTGTAAAGTGCTGCGGAATATGTCGGCGCTATATAAATAAAAATTATTATTATTGGTGTAGGTTACCGTTTACAATATATTAGCATCTAAAAATGTATAGAAGTAACTATAAATGAAAAAGCATTTCTTTACATTCTTCTTTGCTCTTGGACCCATGCACAGGCCTCTACGGGAGTGCACAAAAGTTGCACAGATACCAAGTATAGAGGCTTGTGTCAACCTGCTATGATATCTGAGTTTTCTATTTGTGCAGCTTTAATCCTCTCTTATTTGGGAGTAGGACGTCAGCCTCGTCAGTTTGAGAAGATATTGTCGTTTTGGTTTTTTTTTTTTTGCATTTCAAAAGAATTTCTATTTAGATAAAGTTGAATGTGACTATCAACCTGTGACAGTGGCAGGGTATGTTCAAAGTAAAAACTCAAGACAACATCAAGGAGAATCAGTAATCAGCTCGTGAAGCTGTCTCTTTTTATTTAAATAGAAGCCATCATCGTGTGGTTTGCTTGGTTTTACAGCAGATGAGAACTGTTATTGTGGATATTTTATTTATTTCCTTGCCGGATTTATTTTTTTATTGTTTTGACTTCAGAAAGGATATATTTCTCGGATAGTTTAACTGTCTTATCCCAAAATATGTTAACGTTAAATCGTTTCCTTCTCACCATGAAGGTATCACAGCAGCCATCTTGCATACAAATGTGCAAGGTTAGTCCCATATTATAAAGTACAGTAATACCCTGACTTACGAGTTTAATTTGTTCTGTGACCGAGCTCTTAACTCAGTTTGCTCGTATATCAAATTAAAGTTCCCCATTGAAATGAATTGAAATGCTATCAATCCGTTCCAGCCCCCCAAAAAACACGCCATTTTTTTGTTAGGTGTTTTTAAATAAGAAAAACTAACTTTATTAACAACAAATACAGTACTATACAGTGTGAAAAACTATTAAACGTGTAATAAATAGTGATGAGCGAGCACTAAATTGCTCGGGTACTCGTTGCTCGGGTCGAGCAAATTGGAATACTCGGGTGCTCGTCCCGAGCAACGAGCCCAATGTAAGTCTATGGGAAACTCGAGCATTTTTCAGGCGGCTCCCCCGGCGGTCTGCAGAGGGCCTAAAAAGTGCCCAAATCGATGGGAACAGTGCTCAAATGACATGGGGACAGCATGGGAAAGACCCCTGGAAGCATCTCTGACTCCCAGATCACAGCTGGCAGCAACGTGGTCAGAGTATTACGCCACTGTGGCGCCCCTGAGGGTTCAGTCGCCACAGTGGTACTGCACCTCACCCAGAGGTGTGGCATCTCCTTCTCTCAGGTAAGGATGGAGTACTGCCCGGGACCCCAACACCTGCACTCAACACTACACTACTCCAGGCTGGCTGGAAGGGCATTATGCACTTCTTCTGCTGCCCCGTCCCTGGCTGGAGTGGGGGGAACCAAAAGTGAGGGGGAACCAGTAGTGGGTGTGGGTGGAGGACGTAGATCAGGGGAGCACTGGAATAGGAGGTGTATATAAAGGAGAGCCATCTTGGGAGTTCAAGTCAGTCGTGGATGCAATGAGAGAGAAGAGGAGAGGAGCAGAGTCTCTTCAGGAGCTCTGCTCCAGAGTGGGGCCTAGTAAGAGAGGCCCAAGAGTGAGAGGGGAGTCAAGGAGGAAGGCTCCAGTAATAGAATGAATCCCAGGGGGTACAGTGAGTGCAGGAAGGCACCCGTACACCAAGTGTCAGAGGGATCAGGCAGCAAGAAGGGAACCGGTCCCTGGACCAGCCGTGTTACTTCAAGTCTCGGCTGGAAAACCGGAGGCTCCTGCACTTACAGGGTGCAGTTGCCACTTTTGCACCTAATCCGCCGAAAAGGGCACCAAGTCAGGTCCGGGAACTTCAAGTTGCCCAGAGGGATCTCAAGGTACCCGATCGGGACTTTGTATGGCGAGGTGCAGGGCAGGAGGGAGAAGACGCAGCGCGGGAAGTCGGCTAAGGAAGGAACATACAGAAAGGGGGTCCCGTTAAGTGCTCTTGAGATACTTGAGGGAGTGCTGAACCCCTGCCTGGTAAACGCAGCGCGACGTGGGAGGCTGACACCTGTATAGTGCCACCTGAAGCACCTAAATAACTGTGAGTAAACTCGGATGACTGCACCCCACTGTTTCTGTCAGTTATTTCCACCACGTTATCCCTCCTGCACTACAACGCCCAGCATCACCATCTGCACTTACACTGCCCTGGAGTTGTGCTCTGCCTGTGGAGAGCCGCACTAACTCAGCTGCCCTAACATCTGCTCCAGAGGTCTGCAGCAGCGCCGGTACCCATTACCGGGAACCACAGGTGGCGTCACGAGACAAAACTGTTATTCATCCCATCGAGTAACAAAACTCCCTATTAAAGAGTGACCCCAGGGTACGGGCCCAGGAGGCAACCGCCGTGACATCCCAAGAAGGTAAAGGCCTGGGTACCGAGTCCCCCATATCCCCCTGGGCGAGTCACCACTTTTACGGACTCACAATAAAACATACAAAAACGAAACCAAAATGGATTTTCCTGGGAAATATGTTAAGGAACATCCTTTCCAGGGTAATGACTTGTATATAAGGCGAAATAAATAACCTAAAAACAAAAATACTCCTCCACAACTTGGGCTATGTTCACACGTAGCGTTTTTGATGCGTTTTTGCACTTTTGCATTGCTTTCAACAAAGACAAATGCAATTTTAACATTTTACAACCTTATCTGGCCATGTGGTGTGTGCCACATCATCAGACACATGCATACAGTGCTGAAAAGACATGGGAACAGCATGGGGAAGACCTCTGGAAGCATCTCTGACTCCCAGGTCACTGCCTAAAACTGTGCCCATCATAAGTGATCCTTGGCGCATGCGAAGATGCCACCCGCCATGCACCTGTCATTGCAGACTTGCAACAATCACCGTCCACGTCCTTGTCCCACTGCAGCGTTCAGTTGTCCCTACTCCATTCCTTGGAATGCAAGTGTAAATATACAGGCAGACAGCCACCCACCCACAGGCTGTAATACTATACTGCCAAATTTTTGACAGCTGCTTGCACTTGAAATGTGGCCTTTTAGGCTCGTGGAGGCGGAAGCTTTTCACAACCACATGCCTCATGCCTCGTGTCCATACTTGGTCCCCAGCCGTCACTATTTCTCCCGGTGTTGTCTCCGTCTTCTACAAGCACGGGTCCCTGAACACTACTGCTGGTACTTTTCTGTGGGAATTTGCTCGTCTTCTACAAGCCTGGAATATTTCCAGCAAACTATGGTACGACGCCATGGTATTAGCACTGCCCCCAGTACCAGTAGCGAAGCCATCCCCAATTTCCTTCTCAGGAATTTTATTTGGTAGACTGAGTGGCTGCCCAAATACATTTTCTCACAAAGGAGCTGAAGATAGAGTGGCAGTAGGTGCAAGTTTCTCCAGCCTGTTAGATATTAGAGGGTGAACGACAGCACATTGGATCAGTGGTTAGCACTGAAGCCTTGCAGCGCTGGGATCCTGGGTTCAAATCCCAGCAAGGACAACATCTGCAAGGACTTTGTATGTTCTCCCCGTGTTTGCGTGTGTTTCCTCCTCAGTAAAAATAGTGTCCGTGAACCTTCCCACACACTTTTCTTAGCAAGGACTGCTTCTCGGCAGGATTGAATGGTCCCACCAGAGAATCCTCTGGTGTGCCTTGGCTTCTACCTCAGGAGAGTTCATGATAGCGCTAACTTTGCAGCTGCTATGGAGCTCATGAGCGGGAGAGAAAGGTTATCCCTCAGAATCAAATCCTCTGGAGGGCACAATGTTTTTCAATCTGAAACAGCTTCTCAGTGGGAGTTGTATTTCACCACAGCCATATTCTTTAGCTCGGTGAAAGGACTGGCATAGAGGGAAAACGTATCTACCCCGGCTGTCATTTCTCCGTCACCAGGTTCCGCCCATTGTCACACACGACCATGCCTGGCTGTATGTTCAGCAGTGAGAGCCACAGATCAGGCTGCTGTGTTACAGCTTTCAACAACTCTGCAGCGCTGGGCGGTTTGTCAATAAAGCATTAAGCATGTTATCTTCAGCACAGCCTGTTGCCGCTTGGCCAAGGCAGTGCTGCAGTGCTGTCAGCTTGTGACTGATGTAGTCATTTCGGAGATGGAGGAGGAGGTGCATGAGCTGAACAATGTGATTACATTGAGGTTAAATTGGTGACACTGTTTTTTATACTAAAGAAAGAACCTATTGTTTTGTTTTTTTTTACGTTATTTTTTAAGACAAATGCATTCACCGGGAAATGTCATTTTAACATATTACAACCTTATCTGGCAATGTGGTGTGTGACACATCATCAGACACATCCTGTTTTATTTATGATGGAGGGACTCTGAAAGTCATGAAGCCTATTTTTATAGGGTCATCAGACGGCCCTTACTATTCTTAAAAGGACAGCAGTCGGCCCTCGCTATTGTTAGAGAGCCATCAGCCGGCTATGCTTTGTTGTTCCCATTATTAACAAGTGGGTCTCCTATACTGTTATTGCGTATCCAGTGACTGCAAGGGCTGCCAAAAATTTGGATGCAACCCAATACCCCTTTGAAGAGACATAGAGGAGGGTCTCAGTAAAAAAAATGTTCCCATTATGAAGAAGCAGGTGGTAATGCCCATGCTGTGACTGCAAGGGCTGCCAAAATTTGTGAAAAACCCCACTAAGAATTTAAAGACACATAGAGCAGGGCCACAGTAACGACAATTTCCCATTAGAAAGCAGAGGGTCTGCTATACAGTTATAGGGTATGCAGTGAGTCCAATGGCTGACCAATTTTAGGAAAAACCCCACTAAGAATTTAAAGACACATAGAGCAGGGCCACAGTAACAAGGTACGACATGTTCCCATTAGAAAGGAGTGGGTCTGCTATACAGTTATAGGGTATGCAGTGAGTCCAACGACTGACCAATTTTATGAAAAATCCCACTAAGAATTTAAAGACACACAGAGCAGGGCCACAGTAATAAGTATGACATGTTCCCATTAGAAAGGAGAGGGTCTGCTATACAGTTATAGGATATGCAGTGAGTCCAATGGCTGACCAATTTTAGGAAAAACCCCACTAAGAATTTAAAGACACATAGAGCAGGGCCACAGTAACGACAAATTCCCATTAGAAAGGAGAGAGTCTCCCATAGTGTTGGCCTATGCAGTGAATGCAAGGGCTGCCAAAAATTTGGAGGCACTTCAATGACCCTTGGAAGAGACGTGGAGGAGGGCCTCATAAAAAAATGTTCCCATTAGAAAGGAGCAGGCCTCCTATACTTGTAATGCCCATGCACTAAGTGTATGGGCTGACAAACATTTACCCCTGGGGGGTATACATGAACATATTGTATAAAAAATTTTTTTACGGGCATCATAAAAACCCTTTAAAAAAAATTATGTGGGTGTTGCATCATGGACCACGGTCACCCTGGTGATATGGTGGTGGAGGATGAGGAGGAGGAGGACAAGAGCAAATAGCCAAAATCAGGAAGTGTATACTCATGTGGGGGTGTGAAAAGGTGCATGGGAATACACCTCCCAAGAAAATACACTGGATTTGAGTTTGTTACGCTGCTATCATTCGGTGGTGTTGAGAAGTCTGGCCCAATCAGCCTGTTAGCATTTTCAGTTGACAGGCGAATGCGCTTATCAGTTATAATTCCACCAGCGGCACTAAAAACCCGCTCTGATAAAACGCAGGCGGCAGGGCAGGCCAGGACCTCCAAGGCATAGAGAGCAAGTTCATTCCACGTATCCAGCTTGGATACCCAATAATTATAAGGCACATCGGAATCACGGAGGACGTTGGTATGGTCGGCAAGGTACTCCCTTAGCATCTTCCCAAACTTTGCACTCCTTGTGAGAGCACCCCGCGCCTCAGGGCCTGTGCGATGGGAGGGTCTGAGAAAACTCTCCCAGAACTTTGACAGTGTTCCCCTGCCTCTGCTGGATTGAAGTTGTGTCTCTCTCGCCTGTACTCCTTGGTTGTCCAACGAAGTGTGCCCTCTGCCGCCAGCGTTTTCAGATGGGGAATTTCTTTAACAGTTCCGCAACAAGGGCCTCTGGTACAGCCCCATTGTTGTAGACCTGTCCGCCTGAGGAATAAGAGATAGAAAGTTCTCCTTGTAGCGTGGGTCTAGAAGTGTCACCAACCAGTAATGACTGTCATCCAAAATTTTGAGAACGCGAGGGTCATGGGAAAGGCAGCGTAACATAAACTCAGCCATGCGTGCCAGACTACTAACAGGCAAGACTTCCGTGTCCTCACCAAGAGGATGACTGACCATGCTCTCCTCCTCCTCTCTGTCCTCCCGGCCATCCACGCTGAACAGACGGTATGACAGCTGTGCAGGTAGTACCGTCTATAGTGCATGAAACTAGCTCCGGTCCTTCCTCCTCCTCCTCCTCTTCCTCATTGTCACCCAATCCACGTTGGGATGAGATGAGGCTTGGCTGTGTGTAATCACCCTGTATGGTTCCTTGCTCCATCTCATCGTGCTCCGCCTGCAATGCATCCTCTTTGATTGTGAGCAGAGAGCGTTTCAGAAAACAGAGAAGCGGGATGGTGACGCTAATTATGGCGTCATCACCGCTCACCATCTTGGTGGAATCCTCAAAGTTTTAGAGGATGGTACATATGTCTGACATCCATGTCCACTCCTGAGGTCTTATGTGTGGAGTCTGAACTGAATACTGACAACCTTGTTGATGCTGGTACTCAACAACTGCCCTCTTCTGCTCACAAATCCTTCCAACGCGTGGGGACATCACACACCAGTCTGTGAGCCGGAAGCAATAAACGCTGCTGAAGCACGGCAAGGGCGACGGAAGCTGTAGCTGACTTTCTAAAATGGGCACAGAGGCGGCATACTTTAACAAGCAAATCGGTCAGCTCCGGGTAGGATTTGAGAAACCGCTGAACCACAAGGTTAAGCACATGGGCCAGGCATGGTACGTGTTATGATCTGAAACAAGAACTAAGGAAAGAGAGGGGAAAGCTGTCCCTACCGTAAGACTAAGCTGAATCCCTACGATGTAGCGGGCTGCCTGTTCCTAGTGAACAGACCCGCCTACGTCCTCGGCTAGTCTGAACGAAGACCTATAGAATTAAGGGAGGGGTCCCTAAAAGAACTAAGGACTGGGACAAAAATGGGACACCTCATAAACAGAAGTTGTTGCAGAACACAAAAGACAAACTGACAAAAAGTACTAGAGGTCCCAGAGTACCAAGCGAACAGACAGAGATAGGCACCGAAGCACCAGGCTAGCAAGACAGTCAAACAACACTGAAGTCCAGCAAAGCCAGAAGGGCGGAGCTGGAATATATAGGCCGATGGTCACGTGACCGCAAAACACAAGATAGAAAAAACTAACAGGAGGGTTCTAACAGTACCCCCTCTTTTATGAGGATCCTCCGGATCCTCCAGGCCCAGGCCTATCCGGAAACCTCCTGTGGAAAACTTTAACAAGCCTAGGAGCAGAGACATCATCCGTCCTTACCCAGGAGTTGTCTTCGGGACTGAAACCCTTCCAGGAGACAAGATACTGTAATCTCCCTCTATGCCATCTAGAATTCAAGATACGCTAAATCTCAAATTCGCCGTCTTCCACCACAGGAGGAACTGTGACAGTGGCGTCCCTATTAGAAACGTCAGCCTTTTTCAACAAGGAAACATGAAACACAGGATTAATCTTCCAGGAAGTAGAGACATTCAACCTAACAGCAGACGGGTTAACGACCTGAAGCACTTTAACTGGACCCACAAACTTAGGACCCAGTTTTTTAGAGGGAATCCTCAACCGCAGGTTCTTCGAGGACAACCAAACCATGTCACCCACAGTAAACAAAACCTCTTTACGTTTCCTGTCAAAATACTTCTTGGATTTCTTGTTAGCCTCTTGAAGGTTGCAACGTACATTAGTCCAAACTCTCTCCAAATCACAGGAAAAATTCTCCTCCTCCGGCACCGCCGACGCTAATTTGTAGAACGAACCAAAAGGAGAACACCCAGCAGAGGAGGATGTATGATTGTTAAGAGCAAATTCTGCGAGAGGCAGAAACTCAGACCACCCCTCTTGATTGTCTGCCACAAAAACAATGCAAAAACTGTTCAACATCCTGGTTCTTTCTTTCAGTCTGTCCATTAGACTCAGGATGATAACCAGACAAAAATGACAAATGGACTCCCAACCTGTCACAAAAAGCACGCCAAAAGCGTGCCACAAACTGAGGTCCTCTATCAGAAACAATATCTGTGGGAACGCCATGAAGTTTGACAATCTCCTTAACAAACGCCTTAGCGAGTGTCTTGGCGCAGGGCAACTTAATGAATGGAACCAAGTGACACATCTTACTAAAACGGTCCACGACCACCCAGATGACAGTAAAACCCTCGGACACAGGAAGATCAGTAATAAAATCCATTGTGAGATGCGTCCAAGGCGCACTAGGAACTTCCAGAGGGCAAAGCAACCCCGTAGCAGGTGTATGTGAAGCCTTTGACCTAGCACACACAGTACACTGACGCACCCACTTGATGACTTCCTTCTGCCATCCAGGCCATCAAAAACTGTGACTGATAAGTCTCTTAGTTTCCGAAATTCCTGAATGACCTGCCAACCGAGACTCATGACACTCCACGAACAAATCTCTCCTAAAGGCTCTAGGCACGAACAACCTCCCATGGGGAGTGTTAGATGGAGCATCATCTTGAGCTTTCAAAATCCCATTCTCCAAAACGGAGTCCAAAGCCGCCATCACAACTCCTTTCTGTAAAATGCTCTCCTCCTCCTCTGCACTGACCGTAGGAGAGAAACTGCGAGATAAAGCATCGGCTTTAACATTCTTAGTACCAGGGATATAGGTAACAGAAAAATGAAACCGAGAAAAAAAAAGTGCCCACCTAGCTTGACGGGCATTCAAGCGCTTGGCAGCATCTAGCGCCTTCCAAAAAATTACGCCAATGTTCAAATGCAAGTTTAATAGCCAGCAACTCCCGATTTCCAAAATCATAATTCAGTATGGTTTCTGAAAATTTCCTCGAAAAGAAGGCACAAGGATGTACTCCACCCTTGTTCTCCTGAGACAAAACTGCTCCGACCCCCACCGATGAAGCATCGACCTCGACCAAAAAAGGCTTGGTCTCATCAGGCTGCATAAGGACAGGGGCAGAACTGAACCTCTCCTTGAGATACTCAAACGCTTCAATGGCCTCAGTAGTCCACTGGGCCGTATTCGCACCTTTCTTGGTGAGATCGGATAGAGGTTTAACAATTACAGAAAAATTCTTAATGAATTTCCTGTAATAATTGGTAAAATCCAAAAATCTCTGTATAGATTTCAAACCAATAGGCCTAGGCCATTCTTGCACAGCCTGAACCTTCACAGGGTCCATCTCAAAGCCCTCGCTGGAGACAATGTAGCCCAAAAAACGAATTTTCTGCACAGCGAACTCACATTTCTCCAGCTTAGCAAAGAGTGAATTATCACTCAATAACTGCAAAACTTCACGTACACTCTGCCAATGGGACTCTAGATCTGGTGAATAAATCAAAATGTCATCCAAATACACAACCACATTCTTACCAATCAAAGGTCTCAGGACGTCATTAATAAGGTTCTGAAAAATTGCAGGTGCATTGGTAAGACCAAAAGGCATCACCAGATTCTCAAAATGACCTACCGGAGTGTTAAAAGCAGTTTTCCATTCATCACCCTCCTTCACTCGTAACAAATTGTATGCCCCCCGGAGATCAATTTTGGAGAACCACTTGGCTCCCACTAACTGGTTAAAGAAGTCAGGAATTAACGGCAATGGGTAGGAACTGCGTACGGGAATCTTATTAATTTCACATAAATCCAGACATGGACGTAAACCGCCATCCTTTTTTTTAACAAAGAAGAATCCAACTGCCACAGGCGACTTAGAAGGTCTAATGTGACCAGCAGCCAGGCTAGTCTCTATGTACTCCTCCAAAGCCTTTCTTTCAGGGATAGTCAAATTAAACAAGCGACTTTTGGGAAGAGTAGCACCCGGAACAAACTCAATGGCGCAATCATAATCCCTATGAGGAGATAAAACTTGTGACTCCTCCGAAAAAACCCTCCAAAAATCTTGAATAGGTACAGGTAATTCCCCTTTTTCCACAGCCGCAATGCGACCATTACAACATTTATCATAGCATTTCGGACTCCAAGACTTAATCACATTAGTAGACCAGTCCAATAAAGGATTGTGCAGTTTTAACCAAGGCAATCCTAGAACAACTGGAGAGGGCAAATTATCCAAAACAACCAAGTCCAAAATTTCTTGTTGAACTCCATTGATAGTGAGGGAAAATGCAGCAGTCTTGTGAGTAATACATTTCAAAGGAGTGTTATCAATTGCAACCACAGAAATAGGTGATGACAAAGGTTTGGATTTCAATTTAAGGTTTTCCAAAAACCCTTTATCAATCACATTAAGTGTTGAACCACAATCCACAAATACCTGAAATTCAATCAAATCTCCCTGCAGAGAAGTACTCCCCGAAAGAAATACTCATGCAGAGCGTAAACAAGCTATACGGGCGTAACTGACCTTTTTTTTTTCTTTACTTAAACGACGCTCACAATACTCAATCAAATGGTCAGCTTTACCACAATAAAGACACAAACCTTCAGCGAATCTCCGGTCTCTTTCCTGAGAGCGGAGTGACATTGTCCCCACCTCTATTGGTTCTCAGCTGTCAGAGCAGATTTTCTGGGAACTAGGACCTGACGTTACAGGAGTTTTTACATCATTCATCCTGGACCTCAGTCTCCTGTCCACACGAACAGCTAACTGCATAGCCTCCTGCAGTGTCTCAGGTGCAGGGAATGCAATTAGCAAATCCTTAACCCTTTCACTCAGACCAGCAAGAAATAAACATCTCAGCGCAGAATCATTCCATTTAACTTCTGAGGCCCATCTCCTGAAGTGTGTGCAATAATTTTCAACATCATCTGACCCCTGATTCAAACATCTAAGTTCTGATTCAGCAGATGAGATTCGATCAGGATCGTCATATAATCGCCCCATAGCAGAAAAAAAAATCCTCAACAGACCCCAAACACGGATCATTAGGTTGGAGAGAAAAGTCGCAACCCCTGTGGTTACTTGCGCAAAAGTGACATAATAAAACCAATGTGCTGTGATTCATTCCCAGAGGATCTTGGTCTCAAACGTAAATATAACAAACAAGCATTTTTAAAGGAAAAAAAAATCTTGCTGTTTACCACAAAAAACATCAGGCAGTCCTACCTTGGGTTCGACAAAATGCGCTCCAGAACAGCTACTCACGTGTTGCTGGAGTTCGGCCACCTCCAGAGACAATCCCTGCAAGCGTTGAGCCAACTCCTGGACGGAAACCATACTGATCCCCAAATTTCTTTCCTTTAAGTTTTTTTTTTTTTTTGGGCTGGACTTACTGTTATGATCTGCAACAAGAACTAAGGAAAGATAGGGGAAAGCTGTCCCTACCGTAAGACTAAGCTGAATCCCTACGATGTAGCGGGCTGCCTGTTCCTAGTGAACAGACCCGCCTTCGTCCTCGGCTAGTCTGAACGAAGACCTATAGAATTAAGGGAGGGGTCCCTAAAAGAACTAAGGACTGGGACAAAAATGGGACACCTCCTAAACAGAAGTTGTTGTAGAACACAAAAGACAAACTGACAAAATGTACTAGAGGTCCCAGAGGACCAAGCGAACTGACAGAGATAGGCACCGAAGCACCAGGCTGGCAAGACAGTCAAACAACACTGAAGTCCAGCAAAGCCAGAAGGGCGGAGCTGGAATATATAGGCAGATGGTCACATGACCGCAAAACACAAGATAGAAAAAACTAACAGGAGGGTTCTAACAGTACGTGTGTGAGCTCGCCTCGCCTCAGAGCCGCCACCAGGTTCCGGCCATTGTCACACATGACCATGCCTGGCTGTAGGTTCAGTGGTGTGAGCCACAGATCTGCCTGTTCTTTCAGAGCTGTCCACAACTCTTCAGCATTGCGCGTTTTTTCAGCTAAGCATATTAGCTTCAGCACAGCCCGTTGCCGCTTGGCCGAGGCAGTGCTGCAGTGCTTCCAGCTTGTGACTGATGTGGTAATTTCGGATATGGAGGCTGAAGAGGAGGAGGAGGCTGAGGAGGATGAGGTGCAGGAGCTGTAGACCATGGGGGCAACCCTGATTGACCTAGGGCCCGCAATCCTTGGCGTCGGGAGGACGTGTTCCGTCCCAAGGTCCGACTGGGTCCCGGCTTCCACTATGTTAACCCAGTGTACCGTCAGCAAGATGTACCGTCCCTGCCCACAAGCAGTTGTCCACGTGTCCGTGGTTATGTGGACTTTACCATTAACTGCGTTGTTGAGAGCACTGCTAATGTTTTGGGACACGTGCTTGTGTAATGCGGGGATGGCACACCGGGAGAAATAGTGGCAGCTGGGGACCGAAAACCGAGGGACGGCCTCCGCCATCAGGTTGCGGAATGCTTCCGTCTCCACGAGCCTAAAAGGCAACATTTCGAACGCAAGCAGTCGTGAAATGTGAGAATTTAGTAGTGTGGCCTGTGGGGCGTTGGCTGCATATTTGCGCTTGCGTTCCAAGGACTAGGGTATGGACAACTGAACGCTGCGCTGGGACAAGGACATGGACGTGCTTCCTGATGCTGCTACTTGAGAGTGTGCAACGACAGGTACAGGGCGTCTTCGCATGCACCATGGACAGGGGATTGGCTTGCACAACAGCGGAAGAAGCAATGGTGCCACCCGCAGACACTGTTCCTGGACCCTGGGGTTCGGCCCACAAAGTCGGGTGCTTTGCTGCCATGTGCCTGATCATGCTGGTGGTGGTCAGGCTGGTCGTTTTGCCACCCCTGCTGATGCTGGCCTGGCAGGTGGTGCAAATGGCCTTTTTGGGGTTATCGGCAGAGTCTTTAAAAAACAACCAGACTCGGGAAGACCTAACAGTTGTACTGGCAACTTCCTTCGTGTTGGTGTTACGGGGAACGGTTGCCTGCCTTCTGTCTGCGGCCACCACACTGCTTCTTCCTGCCTGTTGGGGTGCTCAGCCTCCATCCTACTGTGTGCTGCTGTCCTCGCTCTGCATGTCCTCCTGCCAGGTTGGGTCAGTTACTATATCATCCACCACCTCGTCTTCCACTTCCGCACCCTGGTCCTCCTCCTGACTTTCTGGCAATTGTGTCTCATCATCGTCCACCTCTTGTGACACTTTCCCACCGTCGCCTTCGTGTGACCGTGGCTGCTCAAATATTGGGCATCGCTACACGCGATCTCCTCTTCCCCCGCTTCAAGTGGACCGGGCGAGAGGCCCGAATCTATAAATGGAAAAGTTAACAGCTCTTCAGAGTGTCCAAGTGTGGGATCATTTGTCTGCGGGCACTCGGCATGGTGCGAGGAAGGAGGATCAGGGTGAGGAATATGCGGTCCAGACTTACGGCTACTGAGACTTGACCATGTGGAAGACAGGGTGGTGGTGGTGGTGGCTAAGTGACTGGAAGCATTATCTTCTTTCCAACCAACAACCTTTTGACACTGCTCTGGGTTCAATAGTGGTGTGCTGCGGTCCCCTAGAAATTGGGACAGGAAGGTCAGGCGAGAAGATGTGGGTGTTTGTTGTGGCACAATTTCGGCTTGCCCACGGCCTTGTCCTCGACCTCTGCATGCACCATTACCATCACGTCCAGTTCCCCGTCCCTTGCCACGTGCCTTGCCCATTTTAAATGGAGGACAGTATCTTCCACGCTCACTACAAATGATTGAGTTTGGAGCGAATTTATATGTGATCCGTGTGATGGAGAAAACAGAGTTTTAAATACCTGGTCTGTAGGTAAGTAGTTTCACCAGCAAACTGCGGTGAATAGCTTCAATGACACACTAAAGGAAATTTTTAATGGAGGCAAGAAATGGCAGTATTTTCTGACAACGTATATGTGATCCTTTTGACGGAGAAAACACAGTTTTAAATAGCTGTATTTCTAGCGCTGTAATATGGAAAGGACCTGGCTGCATTCTGCAGTGCCAACAAGCAAATGGCGCAGAAAAAATGGTGTTCTCTGGATTGCTTTTTAAGCAAATAATGAGGATTAAGATCCAAAGAAAAGTATTCCTGGCCCCTGAGACCTGGGCCTTTGTATAGAAATATCTAACAGCAGCAGAAGGCAGAATTGGAATGGAGCCTCTTCTGCTATATGCACTGCAGTCTGCTATATACACTGCCTGCCTATATACACTGCCTGCCTGATATCTCTACAGATGGATTAGTCCTCAGAAGGACTGTTTGTTAAGATGGGTATGTGTAATGTACGGTTTTTCTCCCTACACTACCTAATACACAATCAAATCTGTCCCTGACGCAGCAGCAGCTCTCCCTACACTGTCTGATCCGGAGTGACTGTGACTAGCATGGCGGCACCAGGTCTGATATAGACCTAATGACGCTGTGCGGCCAGGTATTCACTGTAATGCCCACAACCAACATGGCTACGGCATTACAGTGCATGGCAGGCAATCCCTGCATGTTCATTGGCTCTCTAAAGAGCGCCAAACATGCAGGGAGGGGACCTGAGTTCCTGCCCAAGCAACCCGGAAATGCTCGGGCGAGCACCGAGCAGTAGCGAGCATGCTCGCTCATCACTAGTAATAAACTGTTGTACTGTACTTTTTATTTATTTTTTTATTTATTTTTTTAATAACTTTACTTAATCATCTTCACATATAAATATAGCAAATATTGAACCCTAAAGCCAACTCTCCAAAGAGTCAGAAAGTGCACATAAAAGTGCAGTATTTTGTACCTTGCTGCACATGTGAAATAACATACAGTATTGCCCCAGAAAAAATAGAAGCATAAACCAAAAAATAACCATTATCCTAAGTACAGACACATGTCAAATGCATGCAGCATGTGGTGCTAAAATTAATCCACCCCAGGAAAACGATTCACAAGAAAAGATCAAGAGTGCAACAGCAAGGACAGATGCTTGCACGGCAGAATAACCACATCTTGGCTCCATCATAAAACAATAAATCAACTGAGCAATGGGTCCTATCTCTGGAAAATTCAAAAGTAGATGCACTTGTTAGTCAAGGTATCACTGTAATTGCATGTGGCTAAGATATGCGATCAGTTTCTGATTAGTGATCCTAATGCCATGTTCACATTCTGTTGAAAATTTATGTTGTGGATTTTCTTACAGATCCACAACAAATCCTTCACAAAGTCCTTTCTTTATGAATAATCTCGTGGATGGGATTGAGAGTAAAGTGCCTTTCTTTTCTAATGACACAAAACTTTGTAGGATAATAAAAACTGACTTTTACTGTAATAATCTACAACGATCCTATAGAGCTTTGAAAAAAAAACAAAATACCCATATACATGTTGGTGGTCAGTACTAATAACTGGCACATTTATTCCATCCAAGGACCTTAATCCACATTAAATAGTAATGAGGGTTTGTGCACATGATGTCTTTTTCAGGGGGATTCCGCCTGGAATCCACCTGAAAAAGCGCCTTAAAAGGAGCCCTATAACATGAAATTAGTGCACAGCAATGTCAAAACGACACTGCTGTTCCATCTTATGTCACTTTTAATCGCTTCAGGCTTCGGAAAACCTGAAGTAGTTAAAAGAAGTGACATATCATTCTTCAGGCGACTGCGCTCTATACTTTGCAGATTAGAGTGAAAGCAGCCACAAGAACGACAGCAAACGACCCCCATCTTTTTCCTGAATCAGTTCCGCCTGCAAAAACTTATCGGTTGCGCCGGCATCATAGAAGGTGCACATACCCTCAAAGACTATTCGAGGCAGTTTTTGATATGGATCCAAGTTTAAAAAACAACTCCATGATAATATTTCCTGAATAGGAAAGGCTTCTTTACAGTTAGGGTATGTGCACACGATGCAGAAATGCTCAGGATTTTTTCCTGAGCGTTTCTGCATCTCTCTGGCAGGAAAAAACGCATGCGGATTGTACATGCGAATTGTACATGCGGATTGTACATGCGGTTTCCTGCCAGGGACATGCGGAAATGAAGCGGTCTTCACTTTCATTTCCGCATGCGGGTTGACAAGCGCTTCCCAAGCGATTTTAGCATCACTTGGAAAGTGCTTGTCAACTTCACACTATATAAATCCATGCAACCGGCATGGATTATATAGTGTGTGAATGTCAAAAAATAAAAAATAAATCTATACGTTACCATCTGATGGCCCCCGGTGTCCTGCTTCATCGGTCCCGGCTGCCGGCAGTGAAGACTGTAGGACCTTCCGACGTCAGCGTCATGTGACCCGTCACATGACTCTGACGTCAGCGAAGGTCCTTCATTCAACCGCGAAGTGCGCGGGAAGCCGGCAGGACGCAGCGCGGGCCGTCAGAAGGTGAGAATATATATATTTTTTATTTTATTCTTTTTTTTTTAATGGTACCTGGGTCTGGATGAGAGTCCTCTCATCCACACCCGGGTACCATCCGCACATTAGACCGCATGAAAAGCGCATCAACATATACAGTGATGCGGATTCCATGCGGTCTAATGCAAGTCAATGGCGGCAAAAGAGCAGCGTTTCCACAAAATTAATTGACATGCTGCGGATTTTTGACCGCAGCGTTTACGCTGCGGAAAAATCCGCATCATGGGCACAGCACATGCGGATTTCCATTGGGGAACATTGCTGCCCTTCTACCATGCGTTTTTCATGCGTTTCCGCGGCATTTACGCAACTGCAAAAACGCCGCGGAAACGCATGAAAAACGCATCGTGTGAACTCAGCCTTAGAGGAGTGAGACTATGGAATGCCCTTTGGCGAGAGGTAGTAATGGCAGTCACTTTATTAGTATTTAATAAAGCACTGAATGCTTTTGTCAACACAAATAGTATTGTGGGTTATAAATAATCTACCAATAATTGATCAAGAAAGGTGGAACTTGATGGACCTATGACATTTTTCAACCTATGTTACTTGCGGTTCAAAGTGTTGTGTAGGGAGAAATCCACAATGAAAATCCAGTGCAAATAGATTTCCTTATCTCTATTTAAGCACATTAAATGATCAGCGGCTTAAAGAGAACTTTTCTCTGGATTTTTAATATGAACTAAGTAACCCCTCCAATTGGTGCTGGTTCTCTAATTTCTTCTGCTCCCCTCCGTTCCAAAGTTATGACCCCTGGAATAAGGTGCACACTTTCCACCAGAAATCACAGGTAACATGGGATCTTGTCATGACTTATCTATTCATAACTTCAATAGAGATAACGGTCACTTAAATGCTCGCTCTTATTTTAACAAACTTTGCATAATTCAATAGTACAGGCGAATCCAAGAAACTTTGTAATACATCTCATCAGTGAAATATGCTTCTTTCACCGTGTATAAGACACTATAAGAGAGAGGAGCACAGCAAGAGAGAGGCATAGATACAGGCAACGCAAAAACTGTACTTTTGCTTTATGCTAAGTGTTTCATCTCACCTCAGTGCTGGATTCACAGCTACACTGCTCAGTACTACTGTATAATGTCTTCCATTTCATTGCTGCTTCTGGAAATGTCTTATAAGGACAAAAGAAAGCAGGGATCCTACATGTCTGTGTGCACTGTGTATGGCAGCTAGTCTCCAACTAGTAGATCAGAGACAACTACAGACAGGAGATTTAGTCTGAAGAGTGGAAAGCTGGTTAAAAATGCAGATTACAAAGTCACATAATGGCCAGAAATAGTCCAACACAGAGAAAAAAAGTGTTTGATACTACTCACTACAAATTTGACAAACAAAAATGGCCAGAAGAAGCTTGTCTGAATGCGAAACGTCTGTTGCCCAGTTTTAATCCCTTGATATACACCTACCCTCTCCCTTGGATATGCACTTTTTTTTAAGAAAGAAATACTTTTTAACAGATTAGTAAGAGGCATATTTTTTCTTCTATACCACTGGCCAGGAATAGTGTTACTCATTATGTACACACACAAGACAACATAATCTGAACAATCACCGAAATGACAGGTACGCTTCAAGGGCCCCAATTAAGACGCTACGATGAGCAACTTTTGAGAGTTGTCAATCACATTCACCATCACTTACATTCTCCCCTGAAGAAGCAGACACTTCTGTCAATCTTTGCTGGCCAATTCCCACGGAAATAGAAATATCCATGCAAAACATTAATTTTCATTAACAGCCTATAATTGAGAGACTGGGGAGCAGAGCATGAATGAGTGAACAGTAAATGGACTATGGAAGGCATGCAATCAATCGGCTACTCCAGGAGTTGGGTCAGAATGCATTAGGTGGACAGCGTCATTGAGGTTCTTTTCTGGTTCCCCTGTGTCCCACAGCTAATGTGGTCTGAATTAATTACCTGGGTTTCATACGGAGTTTGAGAAACATTTGCAATCGATTAAAAGCATGAATGAGCTTTATAAATTGCATCCCGCGCAGAAGCTACTTTAGACGTGATTAGATTTATGTGGCTAAATAAACCATAAGAAAATATCTTGTGTATTCTTAATGCGTATCTGTCATCAGATTTCACCACATATATGGCATGTGGCCATAAAATAGTCCTGAGAAGACTGATGTACTCACTTTGAAAATCCATATAATGGCTATATAGCGTCTATCTCTATCTAGACATCACAGAGAAAAGCAGCCGTATTTAAAGAGGTTGTCCACTACTTTATCACTGATGACCTATCCCTATGATAGGTCATCAATGTCTGATTGGTCGGGGTCCGACACCCGGCACCAGGGCCGGCTCCAGCTTTTTGTGGGCTTAGCGCGAAAGAGTCTCAGTGGGCTCCATTAACACATCCCACAATTCATGATGCACAGATACCGCAGAGAAATATATATACAGTACAGACCAAAAGTTTGGACACACCTTCTCATTTAAAGATTTTTCTGTATTTTCATGACTATAAAAATTGTACATTCACACTGAAGGCATCAAAACTATGAATTAACACATGTGGAATTATATACTTAACAAAAAAGTGTGAAACAATTGAAAATATGTCTTATATTCTAGGTTCTTCTAAGTAGCCACCTTTTGCTTTGATGACTGCTTTGCATACTCTTGGCATTCTCTTGATGAGCTTCAAGAGGTAGTCACCGGAAATGGTCTTCCAACAATCTTGAAGGAGTTCCCAGAGATGCTTAGGACTTGTTGGCCCTTTTGCCTTCACTCTGCGGTCCAGCTCACCCCAAACCATCTCGATTGGGTTCAGGTCTGGTGACTGTGGAGGCTAGGTCATCTGGCGTAGCACCCCATCACTATCCCTCTTGGTCAAATAGCCCTTACACAGCCTGGAGGTGTGTTTGAGGTCATTGTCCTGTTGAAAAATAAATGATGGTCCAACTAAACGCAAACCGGATGGAATAGCATGCCGCTGCAAGATGCTGTGGTAGCCATGCTGGTTCAGTATGCCTTCAATTTTGAATAAATCCCCAACAGTGTCACCAGCAAAGCACCCCCACACCATCACACCTTCTCCTCCATGCTTCACGGTGGGAACCAGGCATGTAGAGTCCATCCGTTCACCTTTTCTGCGTCGCACAAAGACATGGTGGTTGGAACCAAAGATCTCAAATTTGGACTCATCAGACCAAAGCACAGATTTCCACTGGTCTAATGTCCATTCCTTGTGTTCTTTAGCCCAAACAAGTCTCTTCTGCTTGTTGCCTGTCCTTAGCAGTGGTTTCCTAGCAGCTATTTTACCATGAAGGCCTGCTGCACAAAGTCTCCTCTTAACAGTTGTTGAAGAGATGTGTTTACTGCTAGAACTCTGTGTGGCATTGACCTGGTCTCTAATCTGAGCTGCTGTTAACCTGCAATTTCTGAGGCTGGTGACTCGGATAAACTTATCCTCAGAAGCAGAGGTGACTCTTGGTCTTCCTTTCCTGGGGCGGTACTCATGTGAGCCAGTTTCTTTGTAGCGCTTGATGGGTTTTGGGGAGACTTTCAAAGTTTTCCCAATTTTTCAGACTGACTGACCTTCATTTCTTAAAGTAATGATGGCCACTCGTTTTTCTTTACTTAGCTGCTTTTTCTTGCCATAATACAAATTCTAACAGTCTATTCAGTAGGACTATCAGCTGTGTATCCACCTGACTTCTGCACAACACAACTGATGGTCCCAACACCATTTATAAGGGAAGAAATCCCACTTATTAAACCTGACAGGGCACACCTGTGAAGTGAAAACCATTTCTGGTGACTACCTCTTGAAGCTCATCAAGAGAATGCCAAGAGTGTGCAAAGCAGTCATCAAAGCAAAAGGTGGCTACTTTGAAGAACCTAGAATATAAGACATATTTTCAGTTGTTTCACACTTTTTTGTTAAGTATATAATGTGTTAATGTGTTAGTTTTGATGCCTTCAGTGTGAATGTACAATTTTCATAGTCATGAAAATACAGAAAAATCTTTAAATGAGAAGGTGTGTCCCAACTTTTGGTCTGTACTGTATATATAGTACAATGCCAAAGATTTCACTTCTTACATTACATGAGCGATATCTATTGTAAATTCTACAATAGCTCAGAAACCGCCGAATCCTCACAGCGCACAGTGCAGACCGGACAGTGTAGTCCTCCATACAGTATTATGGGCCCCATATATTGCTCCATACAGAATAATGGACCCCATAAAATGCTCCATGCAGAATACTGGTCCGCATATAACGCTCCATATAGAATACTGGTCCCCATATAACACTCCATACAGAATACTGGCCCCCATAAAATGCTCCACACAGGATACTGGCCCCCAAAAAATGCTCCATACAGGATACTGGCCCCCTTATAACGCTCCATACAGAATACTGGCCCCCACATAATGTCCCATGCAGGCTGTTCCCCCCACATAATGCCCAATGCAGCCTGTTCCCCCCATATAATGCCCCATGCAGACTGTTCCCCCCACATAATGCCCCATGCAGGCTGTTTCCCCCCACATAATGCCCCATGCAGGCTGTTCCCCCCTCCACATAATGCCCCATGCAGGCTGTTTCCTCCCACAAAATGCCCCATGCAGGCTGTTCCCCCCATATAATGCCCCATGCAGGCTGTTCCCCCCACATAATGCCCCATGCAGGCAGTTTCCCCCCACAAAATGCCCCATGCAGGCTGTTCCCCCCTCCACATAATGCCCCATTCAGGCTGTCACCCCCCCCCCATATAATGCCCCATGCAGGATGTCACCCCCCCATATAATGCCCCATACAGGATGTCACCCCCCATATAATGCCCCATGCAGGATGTCACCCCCTCCATATAATGCCCCATGCAGGATGTTACTCCCCCATATAATGCCCCATGCAGGATGTCATGCCCCATATAATGCCCCATGCAGGATGTCACTTGTCCCCCCCCATATAATGCCCCACGCAGGATGTTACTGACGCGCCCCCTGGGCCAGTGTTGTTGGGGATACCCGGAGCCGGATCAGATGGGGGTTGTAGTCTCCGAGTGGCTGTGACCCGGTCCGTGCCCAGGGTGTCAAGCTCAGTGTGTGGCAGTCCTTATGATGTTACTAGATGTTCTTTTGTGTCGACTACGCCACCCGTTGATTTGCGGTCAATACGGCCGCCGCTGCAGCAGGGTCCGCTGAGGCTGGTGATGTATGTGCAGCTCAGGTAGTATAACCCCCAACGGGAGGGGTATAGCCTCAGGGGGTCAGTTGCAGAGGATGGGGGTTGTGGTGGTGCAGCGGGGATGGAAATGAGACTCAGAGTCGGGCTGTGCAGTTCAGGGTTTGTTTACTTACTGCAGTTGTTCTGGTCACTCCGGCCTTGAGTGACCACCCGAGCCGTGCTGCGTCCACCAGGTCCTGGACTCGGCCAACCCCCAGGTGATTCTGGAGCGTGGTCCTGAGCTCCCTTTCTGTCTTGTCCTCTTCTTTGGCCTTCCCCACCAGGGATCCACCTATGTCCAGCTCCCTCGGGCCTCTTGGTGGTAAACCCTTGTCTCTGGGTTCCCTGACCCTATTCCTGGTCTGCCTTCTGGGTGGATTTAGTGGGTGATCGTGGCAGATCGATCCTGCCCACGACCTCCGGTTCCTGGCTAAGGTGTGCTGTAGCCTCTGCCAGCTTGGGATCCGGTACCCTGTTGCCAACTCTTCACCCTCTGGTCTAATTTGGGCTCTTGGAGTTCCTTCTTTCTCCCCCTCTGGGTCTTTCTTTCTCCTCTCTCTCTCTCTTGGCCTTGGAGCTGCTCTTCTCCTCTGCTCTCTTCCTCTGCTCTGCTCTGACAAAAGACTGACAGACTGACTGACCCTGATCTAAGATGGTTCCCACCTTATATACTCCCTCTATGTGTGAGCTCAGGTGACCAGCACCCAATGAGCTCCTAGCTTTACCCAGACTGCTCCCCCTATCTGCCCCTACACTACTGGGATGTTCCACCCCCCTCCCACTCCAGCCAGGAACAGACACTGTCGTACCTGCACATTTCTCTAGTGGGAGTACCATCGGTCTGTTCCCCGGAAATGGGATGTGTGTAGTGCATGCAGCTAACTGAGCTCAGTTCCACACTCCATCCTTACCCGGGAGTGGAATATCACACCTCTGGCTTGAGGTGCAATACCCCTGTAGCAGCCGAATCCTCAGGGTGCTACATTACCCCCCCATATAATGCCCCATGCAGGATGTCACCCCCCATATAATGCCCCATGCAGGATGTCACACCCCCATATAATGCCCCATGCAGGATGTTACCCCCCTATATAATGCCCCATGCAGGATGTCACCCCCCCATATAATGCCCCAAGCAGGATGTCACTCCCCCCATATAATGCCCCATGCAGGATGTACCCCCCATATAATGCCCCACGCAGGATGTTACCCCCCCATATAATGCCCCATGCAGGATGTCACCCCCCCATATAATGCCCCATGCAGGATGTTACCCCCACATATAATGCCCCATGCAGGATGTCACCCCCCATATAATGCCCCATGCAGGATGTCACCCCCCCCTCGATATAATGCCCCATGCAGGATGTTACCCCCCCATATAATGCCCCACACAGAAAGTTACCCCCCCATATAATGCCCCATGCAGGATGTCACCCCCCCATATAATGCCTCATGCAGGATGTCACCCCCCTCCATATAATGCCCCATGCAGGATGTTACCCCCCATATAATGCCCCACACAGGAAGTTACCCCCCCATATAATGCCCCATGCAGGATGTCACCCCCACCCATATAATGCCCCATGCAGGATGTCACCCCCCCTCCATATAATGCCCCATGCAGGATGTTACCCCCCCCATAGAATGCCCCATGCAGGATGTCACCTCCCCCCCCATATAATGCCCCATGCAGGATGTCACCCCCCATATAATGCCCTAGGTAGAATGTCACCCCCCTCCATATAATGCCCCATGCAGGATGTTACCCCCCCCATAGAATGCCCCATTCAGGATGTCACCCCCCATATAATACCCCAGGCAGAATGTCACCCCCCTCCATATAATGCCTCATGCCTCCATACATTAGAAAAAAAATCAAATATTCACCTCACTTCTCCTCAACTGCTTCCGCAGCTCCAGACTCCTCATCGTCGCCGGTGTCTTCCCACTCTGCGCTGCGACTGCTGAGCGTCAAAGTGCAGCAGCCGCGGAAGACACCGGACCTGCTGCGGAAGCACGGGGAGAGGTAAGAATTGTGATGGTGACGGGCAGGCCCGGCGTCAGCACGGGCAAGTGCTGGGGCCCTGAGCAAGCTGGTGGGTGGGCGCTGGCACCGCTTTCCTCCGCTCACAGGTCCCATAGAGCGCCGAAGTGCCTGACGGCGAGTGCCCCCCCGCCTGCTCAAGGCCCCGTCACCTGCCCGGGTGCGCCGGGTGCTGACGCTGGGCCTACCCAGCACCTCCACCCATCAGCCGTTCTCGGTGTCGGTGGCTGCCGGTCGGAGCTGCTCAATCATGGAGTTGCTCCATCTTCTGATAGTGGGTACTGCACCTCTGCCCCCTATTCAAATCAATAGGAGGCGGATGTGCAGTACCCTGCCACGGCCACTATCAGAAGATGGAGCAGCTCCGTAATTGAGCAGCTACGACCGGCGGCCACTGACACCGAGAACGGCTGATCAGTGGAGGTGCCGGGTGTCGGACCCCAACCGATCAGACATTAATGACTTATTGATGTCCAAATATTCAAACGGGATTATACAGCTATTCGGATGTGGATTTACAAAGTGATACTTCTATTTAATCATCGTTACGCCCCTGTATGCAGTTTGTATTCTGAAATCTCGTGACAGATCCACTTTAAGCATATTTATTAATGAAAATAATTATGTATATTTTTTTCTCGGTGCTACTTTCATAAATATTTATGGCAGATAAGGTTATCAGTATATCCAAGCTTACAAGGAGCAATCATAGAGATAATTACTAATTATGAAATGACAGTATCATACATGTATTAATGACCTGTAGGGCTACATGCGTGGACCTAGGGCCACTTTACTACCATTCACATCTAACACGTACAATGGATAGTATGTGCAGGGGTCTACCGGGCCCGTGCAGGAGGGGATTCGCCAACACCAGTGCCTATTTCAGCTGGATATGCATTCTAGGACGCACTTTCAGCTGAAATGTATTGCAGCGCAGAGACCCACCGGCTTCCTGCACTGCGACATATGTCAACGGCCAATCAGATGACAGCAGCTGAAGCCGGCATGCCTGTCACGAGTGTCACATGGCAGTGATCTTATTCAATGACCATGTTTGTCACGCCAATGTCAGCTTCCTGCCTCTGCCCCAGCTATTTAAGAGGATGCCACAAGTTGGGGGAGTGGGGAAAGGTGAGAAGAATCATTTATTTATTTAATTTTAAATGTGTTGGAAAAGAGCAGCAGAATGATGGACTTTATTGTAAAGCAGAGGATTATTATTTATTATAGGGCAGAGGATGGGGGACATTATTACAGGAATGGGCCCAGAATGAGGAACTTTATTATAGGAAGGGCCCAGAATGGGGGACATTATTGCAGGAAGGGGCACAGGATAGGGGACATTATTGCAGGAAGGGGCACAGGATGGGATACATTATTACAAGAAGGGGCACAGGATGGGACACATTATTTCAAGAAGGGGCACAGGATGGGGGGCATTATTGCAGGAAGGGGCCCTGGATGGGGGACATTATTACAGAAAGGGGCCCATGATTACAGGAAGGGGCCCAGGATGGGGGCATTATTATAGGAAGGGGCCCAGGATAGGGAACATTATTACAGGAAGGGGCCCTGGATGGGGGACATTATTACAGAAAGGGGCCCAGGATAAGGTACCATATAGAGTTATATGAAAAAGTTTGGGCACCCCTATTAATCTTAAGCTTGTTTTATAAAAATTGGTGTTTTTGCAACAGCTATTTCAGTTTGATATATGTAATAACTGTTGGACACAGTAATGTTTCTGCCTTGAAATGAGGTTTATTGTACTAACAGAAAATGTGCAATCTGCATTCAAACAAAATTTGACTGGTGCATAAGTATGGGCACCTCACCAGAAAAGTGACATTAATATTTAGTGGATCCTCCTTTTGCAAAAATAACAGCCTCTAGTCGCTTCCTGTAGCTTTTAATGATTTCCTGGATCCTGGATGAAGGTATTTTTGACCATTCCTCTTTACAAAACAATTCCAGTTCAGTTAAGTTTGATGGTCGCCGAGCATGGAGAGCCCTCTTCAAATGATCCCACAGATGTTCAATGATATTCAGGTCTGGGGACTGGGATGGCCATTCCAGAACATTGTAATTGTTCCTCTGCATGAATGCCTGAGTAGATTTGGAGTGGTGTTTTGGATCATTGTCTTGCTGAAAGATCCATTCCCTGCGTAACTTCAACTTTGTCACTGATTCTTGAACATTATTGTCAAGAATCTGCTGATACTGAGTGGAATCCATGCGTCCCTCAACTTTAACAAGATTCCTGGTGCCGGCATTGGCCACACAGACCCAAAGCATGATGGAACCTCCATCAAATTTTACTGTGGGTAGCAAGTGTTTTTCTTGGAATGCTGTGTTTTTTTGCCGCCATGCATAACGCCTTTTTGTATGACCAAACAACTCAATCTCGGTTTCATCAGTCCACAGGACCTTCTTCCAAAAAGAAATTGGCTTCTCCAAATGTGCTTTTGCATACCTCAGCCAACTCTGTTTGTGGCGTGCTTGCAGAAACGGCTTCTTTTGCATCACTCTCCCATACAGCTTCTCCTTGTGCAAAGTGCATTGTATAGTTGACCGATGCAGAGTGACACCATCTGCAGCAAGTTGATGCTGCAGCTCTCTGGAGGTGGTCTGAGGATTGTCCTTGACTGATCTCACCATTCTTCTTCTCTGCCTTTCTGATGTTTTTCTTGGCCTGCCACTTCTAGCCTTAACAAGAACTCTGTGTTCTTCCATTTCCTTACTATGTTCCTCACAGTGGAAACTGACAGGTTAAATCTCTGAGACAGCTTTTTGCATCCTTCCCCTGAACAACTATGTTGAATAATCTTTGTTTTCAGATCATTTGACAGTTGTTTTGAGGAGCCCATGATGCCACTCTTCAGAGGAGATTCAAACAGGAGAACAACTTGCAAGTGGCCACTTTAAGTAGCTTTTCTCATGATTGCATACACCTGGCTATGAAGTTCAAAGCTCAATGAGGTTACAAAACCCAAAAAAGTGCTTTAGTAAGTCAGTAAAAAGTAGGTAGGAGTGTTTAAAACGAGAAAATGATAAGGGTGCCCATACTTATGCACCTGTCAAATTTTGTTTGAATGCAGATTGCACATTTTCTGTTAGCACAATAAACCTCATTTCAAGGCAGAAACATTACTGTGTCCAACAGTTATTACATATATCAAACTGAAATAGCTGTTGCAAAAACACCAATTTTTATAAAAAGTTAAGCTTAAGATTAATAGGGGTGCCCAAACTTTTTCATATAACTGTATAAGGACATTATTACAGAAAGGGGCCCATGATTACAGGAAGCGGCCCTTGATGTGGGGCATTATTACAGGAAGATGCCGAGGATATGGAACATTATTACAGGAAGGGAGCCAGGATGGGGGGACATTATTACAGAAAGGGGCCCTGGATGTGGGACATTATTACAGAAAGGGAGCCAGGATGGGGTACATTATTACAGGAAGGGGCCCTAGATGCGGGACATTATTACAGAAAGGGGGCCAGGATGGGGGGCATTATTACAGGAGGTGACCCTGGATGTGGGACATTATTACAGAAAGGGGGCTGGGATGGGGGGACATCATTACATGGAGGGCAAATATGTAGAGTATGTCTTTATAGGATACAGAAAGCTACAACGGCCAACACATTTAACCAACATGCAGCTGGGGGTCCAGATCCAAATTTTGCATCGGGGCGCAACAGACTCTAATTACACCACTGAGTGTGTGCTAGACATCCAGGTTGTCTTCCTTCACAACTTTCCGTCTATAATAAAAGTTTCTTTGAATGTCTAGTGAATGCAGTACATGGTATTTCCTGGGTGCCAGTCATCTCTCTATGTGGGTTAATGTTCTTATAAAGGGCTATTCCCATCTATAGAAGTTATAACTTATCCATACGATAAGTGATATCTTGCTATTTGGTTGAAGTCTAACTGCTGTGCCGACCCCCCCAAACCCAGAGAAAAAATAATAATCTGTGCACTGTATTTTGCTATTTCCGGGAGTGCAAAGCCCCATTCTCAGG
This sequence comes from Phyllobates terribilis, assembly GCF_046119375.1. Lineage (NCBI taxonomy): Eukaryota > Metazoa > Chordata > Amphibia > Anura > Dendrobatidae > Phyllobates > Phyllobates terribilis. Next base: position 316,105,724 of record NW_027362768.1, read on the forward strand.
ATCGGTACGGGTCCCATCAGCTGGACCTCCATCGATCAGCAAGTTTTTTCTTTATATCAGTGCTACTAATGTAAGGTCCCTGCACCTAATATTATACTCATAACCTGATGTCTTCATCTCTCCCCGGTGCAGCTCTGGTCCCGCTCCGCCATCTTGTTACCGCAGCTCCTGACTGACTGGAAGTCAGAGGTAGCGGTCACAAGCTGTCAATGCAAGTCTATGAGAGTCTTGTTCTGGCCTCGTTATAGCTCTCATAGACTTACACTGAAAAGTGACCTCCGGCTCCCCCAGCAAACACTGGAGCACTCCGGCAGGTCACAAACTGCAGAGCAGATAAAAAATGAAGATGGCGGCTGGTAAGTATGAGACTAGGGGCAGGGAACTTATATTAGTAGCAAAACTAAAAAAAATGCTGGAGTGGTGCTTTAAAATATTCACACTAATATCACTGCAGTTCAGCCTTCGTTATGTGCACTACATGTCCAAGCAAATTTTAAACTTCATAGTTTTATCCTGGAGAGGGCGCCGTAAGCCAATGATCTACTGATTCCTGTTGTGCATTTCTTGCATATATTGTTGCACGCACACCTAGACCTTGGTTGTATTTTCAAAGCCCATTCTGCCATCTGAAAAGACAGAAGTATTAGATACGGCAGGTGACAAGCGAGGCAGCTTTACTATAGATTGGCCAACTAAACTAAGGGCATGTTTACACAGTTTTCCTATTTGGAATAAAAACCACATAGAAAAACTCCATGTGGACATACCCTAAGGCGACGTTCAGTATTTTACATCAGCATTTGTAAGCCAAAACCAGGAGTGGAACAATCAGAGGAAAAGTATAATAGAAACACGTCATCACTTCTGTATTTATCACCCACTCCTGATTTTGGTTTACAAATACTGATGTAAAATATTGACCAAATACTGAACGTGTGAGGAGACTTTTTGGTGGCTGAAAAAACATTTGCTAATTATTCCAATGTATGTAATTCCTTGTTAGTGTATTGGGCTAATAAATCTTCCTGCATACACCGGTCTTATGGGAATGTATGTATTTATAAGCCCAGAGTAAACACGCTGTCAGACAGCTTTAAATATCCTCTGAAATAATGTTTGGAGACTATTTTGTGTAACATATGTTGCCTGTGATGTGTAATCCTATGTGCATCACTGATTAATAGGCACACCGGAGATAAACAGACAGCTAGAAGAGGATGTCGCACGCTGAACAGAATCCTATTTTTCCAGCCACTGTACCAAAAAAATATATAAAAAGAATGTAAGAAATCCAAAAGAGAACTAGTATTGTGTACAGCATGATCACTTAAAAAGATGCCGATTCTGACAATTGTAGATTTCTCTTTGACCCCTTCTCCTTGTAAGCTTTCTGGGACTTAAAGGGAACCTGTCATGTCTGAAAACGTTTAGCCTGCAGATATAGAGTTAATCTGCACTGCAGGTTAATAGCATTATTAAGGTGCCCAGTTGCAATACTGAAAGTGCAGCACCTGGGAGAAAATGAACTTTATTTCTCCCGGGAGCCGCCGGCTTTCAGTCATACAGTCATAGAGGAATGGTCGGAACAATGCCAATCACTGCGCACAGCACTGAGCTGTGACTGTAAGCATGCCCCGGCACTGACTGACAGCTCACAGTGTACTAATGCACTTCCGGCTGTCAGTCAGTGCCAGGGCATGTTTACAGCTGCCACTCACGTTGACTGTAGCCCACACCTGCATGACTGAAAGCCGGCGGCTCCCGGGAGCAATAAAGTTCACTTACTCCCGGATGCCACACTTTCAGTACAGCGGCCGGGCCCCTTCATAACGCTATTAACCTGCAGTGCAGATTAACCCTTTATCTACTGGTTAATAACATTATTCGACGTGACTGGTTCCCTTTAATAACCAGTACAATTTTTTTTAGGATTTTTTTTTTTTTGCATTTACTCAAACAAACGGCTATAACACTCTTTGCTTTTATTAGACTATGTGTACACGTGGCGTTTTGCAGCTTTTTGCACACTCAGCTTTTTTTTCCGGACTGTATTTCAGAACTGCAACGTTTTTGAAAATACGTAGCATGTCAATTCTTTCAAAGTTTTTGCAGTGCTTTTTACCCCTTGGAAGTAATGAAAAACTGCAAAAACGATGAAAAAATGCAGTGTACCAAAAAATGTAAAAATATCATAAAAAGCGAGTGAATGAGATTTCTGAAATCTTATAGCTTTTGCTGGTACTGTAAAAAGTAGCTTTTAATTTGCAGAAAAACCGCAGCAAAAAAAAAAAAAATGCAGCAAAACACATGTGTGAACATAGCCCAAAGGTTTTGGCTGCAGAAAAAGCTGCAAAAACTCCATGTGAACATATATTACGGCTAAAAAATCTAAGTAAAAAAAACCCAAAACACTTAAAAACCCCTACTTTTTTTGTCCAATTTGTGGCGATTTTTTTACTGCTGTTTTTGTGTATGTTTTTTTCTCCTCTTCTCCTTCAGTGGATGCAGTAGTCAAATTCAAGCTGAAATGCCTCGAAAATTAACGTGTTCATTCTTTTTCCAGATAAAAAAAAAAACCAGCATCTTATGCTTCCTAGGTGTTTTTTTTTTGTATTGAAATAAATAGGAAGATTATTTAAGAGTTTTTGGAAGTGGGTTTTTTCATGTGGATTTTGGAACACAATCGGCTCTAAGATCCACGTAAAAAAATAAAACTCACTGTTAACATTCCATAACATTAATTTTAAGTACTTCTTTTTTAAACTAAGAGGGCTTAATTTTACCATTTTTAATTAAACAATTGCAACTTTTTAGCTTTTTATTGTGCGGAAAAAAGGAAATATATATATATTTTTTTAAGTTAGACTTTTTTTTTAATAAAGTGAAAAAAAACTACTTACAATATAAGCAGTATGTTTTTTACCATGGTGCAGCAGCTATATATATATATATATATATATATAAAATAAGGGCAAGGGTTTTGTTTGTGGTAGGAGTTTATTTATTTCGTGTTATAGTATTATTACTTTTTTATATTGCACTTTTTTTTTTTGCCCTTACTTTATTTTGTATTATGATGTGGAAATATTTTGTTTCCACACCATACCCTCTATCAGTGTCGGACTGGGGTGCCAAGGGCCCACTAATAACCAAATCTAGGGCCCCACTTTTCAGCTACATGAAAATATGACTTTACCCTCATTCACAAATTTCTATAGCAATAAACTTGGTAGATTGATAAATTAACCCCTTAAGGACCTTGGGATTTTCCGTTTTTGCTTTTTGCTCCCCTTGTTCCCAGAGCCAAAGCGTTTTTATTTTTTGGCCAATATGGCCATCTGAGGGCTTAATTTTTGCGGGACAAGTTGTACTTTTGAATGACATCACTGGCTTTACCATATCGTGTACTGGAAAACGGGAAAAAAATTCCAAGTGCGGTGAAATTGCAAAAAAAAGTGCAATACTACAGTGGTTTTTTTTGTTGTTTTTTTTTACCACGTTCACTGAATGCTAAAACTGACCTGCCATTATTATTCTCCAGGTTATTACGAGTTCATAGACACCGAACATGTATAAGTTCTTTTTAATTTAAGTGGTGAAAAAAAAAATCTAAAGTTTGCTAAAAAAAAAAGAGGCGCCATTTTCCAGGGGTGAGGGCTTATTTTTTTTGCGCCGAGCTGATTATTGATTCCATTTTTCAGCAGATACGATGTTTTGATCGCTCGTTATTGCATTTTATTGCACTGTTGCGGTGACCAAAAAACGTAATTCTGGCATTTAAAATTTTTTTCTCGTTACGCCATTTACCGATCGGATTAATTATTTTTTTATATTGATAGATCAGGCGAATCTGAACGCGGTGATACCAAATATGTGTGTGTGTGGTTTATTTTTTATTATTATTTTATTTTGAATGGGGCGAAAGGGGGGTGATTTAAACTTTTATATATTTTTTATTTTTTTAATATATTTAAAAACATTTTTTTACACTTTCTGCATTCTTCTATAGTCTCTATAGGAGACTAGAAGCAGCAGTTGTCTGATTGCTTCTACTGCATACAGGCGGTGAACAGATCACCTGTATGCAGTAGAAATGCTCATGTGCTATGATTGCCGACCACTCGGTGGCGCTCATAGCAATTGAGACATGACAACCACAGGGGTCTGCTACAAACCCCAGGTTGTCGTGCCAACCCATCGGTGACCCGCGATCATGTGATGGGGTCACCGATGGGCGGGGCTAATGCCTCACTTCCGGCGCGGCAATGTTAAATGCAGCTGTCAGAGATTGACAGCGACATTTAACTGGTTAACAGCCGCGGGTGGATCGTGATTCCACCCGCAGCTGTTGTGGGCACGTCAGCTGTATAAATCAGCTGACATGTGCCCGGTTCAGTGCGGGCTCAGCGCCAGAGCCCACGCTAAACAGGGGGTGATGGCCTGGGGCGTACTAATAAGCCCCAGGCTTTAAAGGAGTTAATAAGATGCTGCCTTTGTCTATATGTAGCGGAATAAAGTGTATTGTGCTGCTCATATAAGAGGGTGATGGCCCATTCCGGCATGGGGGGCCCACCGGAGAATTGTCCTGTTCTCCGGTGGGCTAGTCCGAGCCTGCTCTCTTTGATCATTCTTGATTTACCTACTGTGACAGCCATGATGATATCCCTCATGCCTGGCATGATGTCCCCATGACAGCAACAATGGCCCGTAATCCCAGTCAGAAGGCTCTATGCCAGCCATAGGGCCCTGAGAAAGAGAGAGCTATTGGTAAGGCCTGAAAAAAATAACACAGAAATGGACAATACTAAAAAAAGAAGTAATGTTACAATACTTTAAAAGGGAAAATCTAGAATTTATAATTCCAGCTATTTTTTTGGTGAAATGCTCTTTAGCCATGAGTCAAGCACTAATTATATATTAAAGCATTATCCCCATCTTCATAGATGGCTATTTTTTTGGATAGTCCTGGTAAAGACAAACTATTTTGCAATTTACTACGTGTTAATATTTGCTGCCGTTCTTGAGATATTAACACTTTTCTTTTGTTTACGTCCGGCTGTCTTGGAGACCGACCACCTCTGGCTAGACAGCTGAACATTCACAGGGCTTACAAGCTCTTTTTTATTGCGCTTATGTGGCGCCCCTGAGGGTTCAGTTGCCACAGAGGTACTGCATCTCACCCAGAGGTGTGGTACCTCACTCTCAGGTAAGGATATGTGGCACCCCAGGGGTCTGGTTTCCACAGTAACAGCAATGTTATGTCTGAGAGCAGGTGGGAGGTCTCTTGGTCAGGGATCCTATGCATGCCACACCTCCTGCCCAGTCCTGGGAGGGGAAGAACTTCCCCTATATAAACCTAGGGCTGAGGCAGGGTTAGTGTGTAGAGAAGAAGTAGAGACAGAGAAGAGAAGCAGATATAGGAAAAGAACATCAGGAGCTCTGTGGGAGCAGTGTTATAAGGAGTCAGGGGCTGGCAGCTGCAGAGTTCGCCCTGACTGAGAAGCTATCACCGGACCCGGAGTCCGAGGCTGTGGGGACTAATCTTTACCCAGCAGCAGAAACCGCCCGGCAGGGGATTTCAGGTCCTCTGGCCAAGAAACCCGAAGGCACGGTCACACACGTGGGACCAGCACCGCCGTCGTGGAGCGGACGCCACTAGAAGGCCCCGAGTCACCGGCCATACGGGTGAGCACCACACGGTACACTCAGGGACGTGGGCTACTTTTACCCGCCTCTAGCAAGGTAGCCAGAAGAGTACAATTAGTTGGGGAGGCCTACAACTCCGCCTGGCCAGGGGAAATCCCATCTGCTCAAAGACTGACCAGGCCCCGATCGCTAGCCAGTACTCCGGGAGGGTCTATCTTTATCACCAGTAAAGACCCTGAACTACACCGCATCGTCTCTGAGTGATTCCTGCTTCCCCCATCATCCACGTCGGCTGCCCTGAGGCCATACCCCTCCCGTTGGGGGTGATACTATCACGCTGCACAATCCTACCACCGGCCTCAGCGGTCTGCCCTGCAGCGGCAGCTCCTTCGCTGCATTCAACGGGTGGCGTAGTCGTCCAACATCTACCGCTAATACATCGCCGCTCAGTTTGACTCCCTGGGCACGGACCGGGTCACCGCCACGAGACTACAACCCTCAACAGATCCGGCTCCGGGTAAGCTCCCGTGCGCGCGATGCCGCGCGACGAAGGCCCAGGGGCGCGTCAACTTTTGGCGTAGTCGGCAGGATTTCGTACCCGCAACCACCGGGTACTGCGTGCCTGAAAAAGACTGTTCAAACTTACCAGTGGTGAAGATTCCCGCCATCCGTGGAGGTTTCCCGCCATCCGGCGCCATCTTCTACCTTCTTCCCGCCATCCGCGAAGTTTTCCCGCCATCCGACGCCATCTTCTGCCTTCTTCCCGCCATACGTGGAGTTTTCCCGCCGTTGGACGCCATCTTGAAGACGCCGCGCGGGAAGAAGAGGGGCGTGGACTCCGAAAGCGCGCGAGAACTAAAGCCCCGCCTCACGTCCGGACGTTGCGTAAGGTCCTGGAAGGAGCCCAGCAGACGCCGACGTCACAGGAGCGCGACGGAAGGTCCTCAACCATGACGATCCACTGCGGAGCCGCGGCCTACGGAAGAGGATCATCGCAAGGTAGGCCACGGTCCACTAGGGGGGAGGAAGATGTTGGATACGGAGGAGAGCTTCACTCCCTCAACCCCCGCCAGCGCCACCGCTGCTGCAGTCATGCCTTTCACCATGCCCTATATCCCGGGAGCGGCCTGGCTACCCCAGTACTCAGGGGAGTCACATACCCTGCATGACTTTAGAGAAAAGCTGGATAGCCTCTTCCAGGTGTATCCCCTCACAGAAGAGCAAAAAGTGAGCATCCTGGTGGCCCAATTAACCGGGGCAGCCCAAAGGGAGGTAAAGTCCTGGCCACCTGGGGGGAGGACTGTTGCAGGGATACTAACCCGGCTGAGGGACACCTTTGATACCCGCACCTCAGCCGAGATCAAGCTTAGATTCTACGGGTGCAAGCAGCGAGCACACGAGAGTATAAGGGACTATGCCCTGAACCTACAAGAGGCCCTGAGAGCCATTAAGCAGACCGACCCTGACGGCGTGGGAGACGAGGACAGGCTGTTGACTGAACAATTTCTAGAGGGTTTATATTGCAATGCCCACCGAACCCAGTTGCGGGCAATGGCCTTACAGGACCCTCATCTGGGATTTGCACAGTTCAAGGACAGAGCCATCCGGGTGCTCCGAGAACCGGCACCAGGTGGCGTTGTGACCCACAGACGCCCCACTACCACTTACCACCAGGAGGCGGCGCCCTTGTCGGCAGGGCCTGTGGGAGCTGATGCGCAGGCTTTGAACAATGACCCGGCTCCAGACCTGCACCATCAGGTCCAAGAGCTAGCTAAAAGCGTTGCCGCGCTAACCCGAACTGTGCAGTCTTTACAGGTTTCCACTCCAGGGAAGATCCAGCTGGCATCCGGACCGGAGGACATCCCGTGGCGTCGACCAAGGAGGACCCCACCGGCCAGAGGAAGACCCAGCGACCGATACAACGAGGACGGACAACCCATCTGCCGCCGCTGCAATCAACCCGGACATATGGCAAGGTACTGTCCTTTAAACTGGCACAACCTGGGGTAGAGGGCCAAACCCCAGGAAAAAGATCATCAGGCCCATCGAACAGGCACGACAAATATGTGGGAGGACGTCCAGTCTTGCCTGTGGTACTGGATGGCATCCCTATGAGTGCCCTACTGGACACCGGGTCACAGGTTACCACTATCCCGTACGTGCTCTTCAAGCAGTACTGGAATGACTCGGATATCACCCGCTACCCTGACGACGATTTGAGTATCATCGCCAGCAATGGTCAGCCTGTGCCACAGATTGGATTTAAAGAGGTGACCATTAAAATCGGTAGAGTTGAACTGGCGGCACAGGGACTGATCATTGTAGACATTGACAAGCACGAGAGTCACCCAAAGATAACTCTAGGAACTAATGTAATTGAAAATTGTCTTGCAGAGGTGATTTTCCTTTTACAGCAGGTTGCCAAGAACGCCAGCTCCGGCCAGCAGCGAGTGCTCCAGAAAGAGATCCGGGCACTGATGCGACGGCAACAGATAGAACTCTCCGGTGGTGAGATTGGTAGCGTAAGAATGTGTGACCCTTTCCCTATTGCCATGCCCCCAAAAAGTGAAATGATGATTTGGTGCCGGGCAGCTATTGGTCTGAGAGGTAGAGATTACCAGGCAATGGTAGAACCAGTTTACTCAGACAGTAGGCCCACCATTTTGACAGCACGGGGGGTGGTCAATGTACGCCATGGGAGGGTGCCCGTTCGCATAATAAATATCGGGAAGAGGGAAGTGTACCTGCCCCGGTATGCCACGCTAGCCAAATTGTATACCATCAATCAAAATTCCATACAGTCCGTAGAACCCTTGCCTCCATCTTCCCCGGAGGAAAGTAACGGCTCTAAGGAAACAATGGAGGACTGGTGTCAGCAACTACATTTGGGTACTGACTCCACTCCCTCACACCAGAGACAGGGAGTCTATCGGGTGGTTCAAGAGTACGAGAGAGTGTTTAGTAAACACCCGTTAGACTTCGGGCGAGTCAAGGGGCTAGAACACCACATCCCCACGGGAGACCATCTTCCCATAAAAGAGAGGTATCGACCCGTACCCCCTGCACACTACCAACACGCCAAGGGGATGCTTAGGGACATGAAGGAGGCTGGGGTGATCAGGGATAGCTGTAGCCCCTGGGCAGCTCCACTAGTCTTAGTCAAAAAGAAAGACAACACCATGAGGATGTGTGTAGATTACCGGAAAATCAACCGTATCACACACAAGGATGCGTACCCCTTACCAAGGATAGAGGAGTCTTTGGCTGCTTTAAGATCTGCTAACTTCTTCTCTACCTTGGATCTCACTAGCGGGTACTGGCAGGTTCCTGTAGCAGAGGCGGACCGGGAGAAGACCGCATTCACCACCCCGATGGGACTTAGCGAGTTTACCTGCATGCCGTTCGGACTCTGTAACGCACCAGGAACCTTTCAACGATTAATGGAGTGCTGTCTGGGCCACAGAAACTTCGAGACGGTCCTGTTGTACCTGGACGATGTCATCGTATATTCCAAGACTTATGAGGACCACCTGAAACACCTGGCGGAAGTGTTCGAAGCTCTGGCAAACTACGGCCTAAAGGTAAAACCCTCCAAGTGTCACCTCCTAAAACCAAAGGTGCAGTACCTGGGACACGTGGTGAGTGCTGACGGAGTGGCTCCCGACCCTGATAAGATCACCGCAATTAAGGAATGGCCAAGTCCCTCCAGTGTAAAGGAAGTGCGGCAGTTCCTCGGGTTGGTAGGCTATTACCGCAGATTCATCCCCGGTTTCACCAAAAAGGCAGCTCCTATGCAGGACCTCCTGATAGGCCAGTCCCGGAAGGCCAAGAACCAGAAGCTGCCCTTCAAATGGGAGAAGTTAGAAGAAGAGTCCTTCCGCCAGCTGAAGATGGCCCTCACGGGGGATGAAATCCTGGCGTACCCTGATTACAGCCAGCCCTTTATCCTCTACACCGACGCAAGTAACATCGGGCTAGGAGCCGTACTGTCCCAGATCCAGCAGGGGAAAGAACGAGTAATCGCTTACGCCAGTCGAAAACTGCGACCCACCGAAAGAAACCCTGAGAATTACAGCTCATTTAAGCTAGAGTTCCTGGCAGTGGTGTGGGCAGTCACCGAACGCTTTAAGCACTACCTCGCTTCTTCCCGGTTCACCGTGTACACGGATAACAACCTGTTGACACACCTGGACACGGCAAGACTCGGTGCCCTAGAGCAGAGATGGATGGCCCGTCTGTCCAACTACGAGTTCACAATCAAATACCGGGCAGGACGCTCCAATACCAACGCGGACGCCTTGTCCAGGATGCCAAACCTACCGGACGTAGGAGAAGATCCAGAGGGACTGGAAGAAGTCGAACTCCCCGCGTTCCACCGTCATGGGACTATCCAGTATTCCCATCGGGTAAGGAGTAAGCAAGCCGCTACGTTTAACCCCTTGCCTCACTACAACTGGGAGGAAACGCAAGACAGTGACCCTGCCGTCCGACTGGTGAAGGAGATGCTGACTCGGCCAGAGGCTCGCCTTGACCCAGACGCTCCGGAGGAAGCCAAACAACTGTGGGCTGAGAAGAGTCGACTGTTCCTTTACAAGGGGAAGTTGTGCCGCAGAATGGTTAACTCCCGGACGCATGAACTAATCTGGCAAGTAGTGGTGCCACGAAGAGACGCAGCCATGGTGATGGAGGCATACCACGACGGGGCTGGACACTTCAGATGGAAGAAGCTGGAGTTCCTGCTGCGCGGGCGGTTCCACTGGGTAGGCATGAGAGGAACCATCGAGAGGTGGTGCAGAGACTGTGGCCCGTGCAACCTGAGAAGGAAGGACCGTGCCAGCCAGAAGACCCCCCTTCAGTCCATCGTCACCAAGCAGCCGTTGGAACTGGTAGCCTTGGATCATGTAAAACTGACCCCAAGCAGAAGTGGCTACGTCTACGCGTTAACCATTGTGGATCATTACTCCCGGTTCTTGGTTGTCGTCCCCGTTAAGGACTTAACAGCTCAAACAGCAGCTAGAGCCTTCCAGCAGCACTTCTGCCGTCCACACGGGTACCCGGACCAAGTGCTGACGGACCAGGGACCTGCCTTTGAAGCGGAGGTCTTCCAGGAATTCTGCAATCTGTATGGCTGCCGGAAGATAAGGACGACACCCTATCATCCGCAAACTAATGGACTTTGTGAGAAAATGAACCAGGTGGTAATGGATCTTCTGAAAACGTTGCCCCTGGAAGAACGCAGTCTGTGGCCTGAGAAGCTGCCCGACCTGGTGGACCTATACAACTACATCCCTGTAGGTTCCACCAACTGTACCCCGGCTTACCTAATGAGGGCAAGGCCTGGTAAGCTACCTGTTGACCTGGAGATGGGAGTCCTGACACCCGAGGACACTTCACCGGAAGCAGACTGGGACACAGAGAGGCAGCAGCAGTACCGGAAAGTACAGGAGAGCGTGGAGCGAAGTCTCTGTCTCGCTAGGGAAAGACAAGAGAAAACTTACAACCAGTATGCTCCCGCTGTTCCCCTGGTACCCGGAGAGCAGGTCTTGAAGAGGAAGAGACGGCTCCACAAGTTGGACGACCAGTGGGAGAAGGACCCGTACACCGTACTGCCCTCAAGCCACGACAACCCAAAGGTTTGTACCATCAGTAAAGACGGAGGGGAAACCACAGCCATTGTATCCCGGGATCACCTGAAGAAGTGTCCCGAACAGCTACGGAACCCAGAAGGAGAGCAAGAAGACCCTCGACCCGTAGAGGAAAGGGAAGATATGGTTAGTACTGTGCTCGGAGACTTCCCTCGGTCCTGGACTCAAGTCAATGGTGCAGTTGTGGTACCCGTCCTCACGTTCCTCCAACCAGCATCCCAAGTGCCTACGGAGCAACAGGTAGAGCTGGAAGAGCAGCCGGTCCAGGAGGCAGCAGACTCCACACAAGCAGAACAGGAGGATCAACCCTCTGCTCATAGTGAGCCTGCCGTACCCCTAGTGAGCCAAAGAGCCCGTAGACAGCTGCCCAGTTTACCCTTGACAGCTCCTACACCCTGTAGTTCAGGGCCAGACAGTCAGCTCCGTAGGTCCACTAGGGCCACTAGAGGCCAGTTACCCGCACGTTGGAGGATTTGAAGTGTTTAAATTGTTTTATTTGTGGTCACCTGTCTGTTACTTGTAAATAATTATGTGTTTCTAGTTATTTTTAGGAGTCCTTGGTGGATTTACCGGGAATCCTTGTACAATTGGTTGGAGCGTAACCTAGGAATGGACTAAAGACTGTTAAGGACTCGGGGCAGGACAGACCCCTACCTGGTTACGTCTCCCTGTTTTGGTGAAATGGACACCTTGCTTTTCTTCAAAACTGCACTCGGTTGCGGACACGCCGTAACCATCTTTATGTGTTTTTCTTATTGTATTATTATTGTTTATACCTTGTTATGTTTTTCTAAAAATATGTTTAGTCCCGGAGTACTAAATTTCACTAGGGGGGAATGTGGCACCCCAGGGGTCTGGTTTCCACAGTAACAGCAATGTTATGTCTGAGAGCAGGTGGGAGGTCTCTTGGTCAGGGATCCTATGCATGCCACACCTCCTGCCCAGTCCTGGGAGGGGAAGAACTTCCCCTATATAAACCTAGGGCTGAGGCAGGGTTAGTGTGTAGAGAAGAAGTAGAGACAGAGAAGAGAAGCAGATATAGGAAAAGAACATCAGGAGCTCTGTGGGAGCAGTGCTATAAGGAGTCAGGGGCTGGCAGCTGCAGAGCTCGCCCTGACTGAGAAGCTATCACCGGACCCGGAGTCCGAGGCTGTGGGGACTAATCTTTACCCAGCAGCAGAAACCGCCCGGCAGGGGATTTCAGGTCCTCTGGCCAAGAAACCCGAAGGCACGGTCACACACGTGGGACCAGCACCGCCGTCGTGGAGCGGACGCCACTAGAAGGCCCCGAGTCACCGGCCATACGGGTGAGCACCACACGGTACACTCAGGGACGTGGGCTACTTTTACCCGCCTCTAGCAAGGTAGCCAGAAGAGTACAATTAGTTGGGGAGGCCTACAACTCCGCCTGGCCAGGGGAAATCCCATCTGCTCAAAGACTGACCAGGCCCCGATCGCTAGCCAGTACTCCGGGAGGGTCTATCTTTATCACCAGTAAAGACCCTGAACTACACCGCATCGTCTCTGAGTGATTCCTGCTTCCCCCATCATCCACGTCGGCTGCCCTGAGGCCATACCCCTCCCGTTGGGGGTGATACTATCACGCTGCACAATCCTACCACCGGCCTCAGCGGTCTGCCCTGCAGCGGCAGCTCCTTCGCTGCATTCAACGGGTGGCGTAGCCGTCCAACATCTACCGCTAATACATCGCCGCTCAGTTTGACTCCCTGGGCACGGACCGGGTCACCGCCACGAGACTACAACCCTCAACAGATCCGGCTCCGGGTAAGCTCCCGTGCGCGCGATGCCGCGCGACGAAGGCCCAGGGGCGCGTCAGATAGAGTGCTGCCCGGCACCCCAACTCCTGCATCCAACACTACACTACTCCAGACCAGCAGGAGGGGCAAGATGCATCGCTTTCCTGCTGAGCCCTGTCCCTGGTTGGAGTGGGGGGAACCAAAGTAGGGGGAACCATGTAGTGGGTGTGGGTGGAGGAAGTAAATCAGGGGAGCACTTGTTAGGAATAGTATAAAGAGGGAAGCCATCTTGAAAGGACAGTGCAGTCTGAGAGGAGAAGTAGTGGGAGCAGGAGCTCTGTAGGAGCTCTGCTCAGGAGGAGGGCCTAGCCAGAGAGGCCCAAGACTGAAGAGAGAGAGGAGCAGAAGAAAGGCTCCAGGAACGTGAAAAGGATCCCAGGGAAAAGGGCAGTGCTGGAGGCCACCCGTACGCCCAAATCTGCCAGGCGGTGGAGGGATTGAGCCGCAGAGGGGACCGACCCCTAACTAGTGAGAATTACAAAGTTCAACTAGAAACTGGAGGCTTCTGTACTTTCAGGGTGCAGTTGCCACATCCGCACTCAAGTCAACAAAAAGGTAACCACATAGGATCCAGGGAACTCCAGGTTGCCCAGAAAGATCCGAGGATACCGGCTTGGGACATTGTTTGGCGAGGCGCAGGGCAAGAAGGGTGAGGGCCAGCGAAGGAAGACTGCTGAGAAGGGCATATAGAAGGGGGTCCTGTCAGGCACTCTTGAAACACCTGGGAGTTTGCTGAACCCCTGCCTGGTGAACGCAGCGCGATGTGGGAGGTAAAAGTCCGGAAAGTATAACCTGAGGAACTTATCAACTGTGAGTAAACCCTGAAGACTGCACCCCACTGTCTCTGTGAAATTATTGCTGCGCCATCACCCCCTGCACTACACCGCAACATCCATAACATCTCAGCACAGCCCTGGAGCTAAGCTTTACCTGTGGAGAGCAAAACCAACTCTGCTGCACTGACATCAGCTCCAGAGGACCTGCTCCACAGCGGCGGCTTCATAGAGCCACGTACCACAGGTGACGTCACGAACTGTATATAAAAACTATAAATCCCCTTTAAATATCCCCTTTTATTGACCGCCCTGGGTCACGGACCGGGTCACCGCCACTGTGACATCTCCCCTAGCAATGACCGGCCGGGCACCGAGTACCCCACGGCCCAGGGGGCGCGTCATTTTTGGCGTCACGAACAGGATATAAAAACTATTCATCCCCTGTAAATATCCCCTTTTATTGACTGCCCTGGGTCACGGACCGGGTCACTGCCACTGTGACATATCCCCTAGCAACGACCGGCCCGGCACGAGTACCCCACGGCCCAGGGGGCGCGTTGTCGTAGAGTGCATCTTCTTACCGACACCACTGTACTTACGAGAGCTTCAATCACCAAGATATCTTGAGTAAACAGTATTTACTTCATACTGGTTAAACATGAGATACAATTCAGTGTCACACAGTCCGTGTGCTGCTTACATAACACATTCAGGAAAGAAAGAAAAAACACAGGAAGTAAAAACAACCAACTATTGAGAGCTTTTCTCCCACATTTACAGCAAGCATATAACTATACACACTATCGCCATCTGCTGTCTGGTTAGTATAAAGTCCTCCTTTCACTTATAATAAGTCCTAATTTGTTGCATATGCCAACACCCTTTCTCAACAGTAAGGACTTAATCAATCAAACCCAACTTTTTTATTAGTCTCTGGTGTTTATCAGCATTCAACGCCTTTGTGAAGATGTCTGCTGTCATTTCTTCAGTAGGACAATACTCTAACTTCAAGACTCCTTGTTCCTGATGATCTCTCAAGAAATGATATTTCACATCAATATGCTTGGTTCTTGGATTGACTCTTTCCATCTGAGCAAGAACAAGACATCCTTGATTTTCCTCTTTCAGTTTTGTTGGTTCTAACTGTGGTTGTCCTAATTCTGTCAACAATTGTCTTAACCACAGTACTTCTTGACTCGCATGTGCTGCGGCAACATATCCTGCTTCTGTTGAAGACAGTGTCACAATTGACTGTTTCTTACTTGTCCAACTTATTGGTCCACCTGAGAGAAAAAAAATATGTCCACTGGTAGATCTTCTGTCAGTTGGATCTCCAGCCCAATCTGCATCAACATATCCTGTTAAAATGCAATTATCACTTGTGGGTAATTTCAGCTTAACATTGCTAGTTCCTTTCAAATAACGCATTACTCTCTTCACGGCATTCCAATCAGCTTTATTTGGTTTTGATACCTTTCTACTCAGGATTCCTACTGCTGCTGCGATGTCTGGTCTTGTAACGGTCGCTAGATACAGTAGTTTTCCTATTGCTGTTCTGTATTCTTCATTATTTGGTAGCATATTTTTTTCACTGTTCATCTCATTGAGATAATTAGTTTCCATTGGAGACTTTACTGTTTTTGCATCCTTTAATCCAAATTTTTCTGTTATGCCTTGAATCATGTGATTTTGATTCAGTAGGAAACTTCCGTCTTCTTCTCTTTCTACCTGTATTCCTAGGTACTGTTTTATATTTCCCAAGTCTTTGATTTCGAAATGTTGCTTCAGGATTTTTAGTATGTTTTCTTTATCCCTTTCTTGTTTAAAACAAATCAAAATGTCGTCTACATATATGTGTACATAAATCCATCTATTAATCAGCCTTTTTGTGTACAAGCATGGATCAGCTTTGCTTCTTTGAAATTTTTCATTTGTAAGTACTTCCGTGATTTTGTCATTCCACGCTTTAGCTGCTTGCTTTAAACCATATATGCTTTTCTGTAGTTTGCAAACTTTGTTTGGATTTCTTTCATCTTTGAATTCTGGAGGTTGTTCCATGTAAATGTCTTCTGTTAAATCTCCATTCAGAAAAGCTGTCTTTACATCCAGATGTCTCAGTTCCATCTGTTTCATTGCTGCAACTGTAAGTAAAGTTCTTATTGTAGTGTGTTTGAGAACTGGAGCAAATGTCTCATCATAGTCTTCTCCATATTTTTGAGAATACCCTTTAGCTACGAGTCTTGCTCGGTATCTTTCAGCTGTGCCACCTGTTTGGTATTTTACTTTAAAAATCCATTTACATCCTATGGCTTTTCTTCCTTCTGGCAAATCTGTTAGTGTACATGTATTTGAATCATGCATGGATTTAATTTCTGTTTCTGTTGCTTCTATCCATTTATTAGCTTCTTCTTCAGGAGGTTTAGATATGTCTTCCCAAGAGGTAGGCTCATAGATTTTTCTTATTCTTGTCTTGTATGAGAGACGTTTTGGTGGTTTTCCTTTGTTCTCTCTCATTGAACGTCTTTGTTCTGTGTCTGTTTGTAGTTGTGATTCTTCACTTTTAGCATTTTGTTCTTCATTAATTTCTACTTCTTTCTCATCAGATATTTCTTCAGTTATGTCACTATTGTTTTTCTCATTTTTTGTTTCAACTGAAATCATAATGTCTTCATTTAAATCTTCAATGAATGTCACACTGTTACTCACCGTAACTCTGTCTGTTTTGGGATCTAGGATTCTATATCCTTTGCAATTTTCACTATATCCAGCGAATATTCCTTCCATGGATCTGTTTTGAAGTTTGGAACGTTTTTCTGTTGGAATGAATATAAAATCTTTACATCCAAAAACTTTTAAATGATTGACACTTGGTTTCATACCTTGCCACAGTTCATATGGAGTTTTCGTCAGTTTTCTGGAAAAAAGTCGGTTCTGTCGATATGTAGCTGTCATTGCTGCCTCACCCCAATATTTCTCTGGTAGTTTGGAATCCGTCAGCATACATCTTATCATTTCTGTTAGAGTTCTGCTTTTCCTTTCTGCTACTCCATTTTGTTCTGGTGTGTATGGAACAGTTTTCTGGTGTTCTATTCCATTTTGTCTTAAGTAGTCTTCTATTCTGTGACCTGTAAATTCACCTCCATTATCACTTCTGATGACAATTGGCTTCCTTTGAGATTTGTTACTTGATCTTGTTACATAGTCTACAAGTTTATCAAAAACTTCACTTTTGTTCTTAATTAAGTATGTGACTGTGTATCTTGAGTAGTCATCTATAAAAGTCAACATGTATCTATTGCCTCCTGGTGTAGTCACTTTCATGGGTCCACATACGTCAGTATGCACCAAATCAAGTGGTCTTTCGCTTTTCATCTCACTTTCTTTTGGAATAGATATCCTTGTGGCTTTGGATTTTATACAACATTCACATATTATGGTAATTGAGCAATCTGATATCTTTAAATCTTTTGTCAATTCTTTTCTCTGTAGTTCCCTTATACTGTCAGGGTGTCTATGTCCTAGACGTCTATTCCACATGTGAATACAGTTTTTGTGATCATGTGTACATACCTTCATCTGTTCCTTTGGTGTGTCAAAATGATATAATTGTTCATCTGCCTTGACTTTGGTGATCACTTTGTTTCCTGCAATAATTGCACACTCATTGTCTTTGAATTTTACTGTAAGTCCTTTTGCTGTTAAACGTTTAACAGATAATAATCCGCCTTCCAATTTTGGAACATACAACACATCCTGTACAAGTATCTTTGAATCTTGTCCGAACTTGTTTGAACAATTTAGCATACCTTGTCCGATACCTTCTGCGGTTATTTTGCTTCCATCTGCAAGATAAATGGCTTCTTTCTTATCTAAATCAAGATCAGTAAAGAAATTCTTGTCACTTGTCATATGACTCGTTGCTTCTGAATCAATAAACCAACCAAGTGATGATTTCTTGTCTGTTACTTTAAACGTGCCATTCCAATTATTCTCACATCAATCGGAAATTGTGTTTTTTACTTTCTGTGTATGCTTTTTATGTTGTAATTTTTGTTGTTCTGCTTTCCATATGGTATAGTCTTTCTTTAAATGACCTTTTTTCTTACATCTGAAGCATTCTCTTGTCTCTTTATTATAGGGTTTTTTAAATTCTGTAGCTTTATGTAACATCGGCGTCTATGCCCCGTACTAGGCAGAGACGCGGTCCCTCTCACCTCCCTGCTCCTGGCGCGGCATCCTCCAGCGCTTCTCTCCCCGCTGCTTCCGGCACGCGCTCCTTCCCTGGCAGTGTGCTAAGGGCGCGCGCGCGCTCCCCCTCTCTTAAAGGGACCGCGCGCGCCATCCTAAGGAGTCCCCGGCCAATTGCCGGAGGACCTCCCATATATAAGGCACCTCCTCCAAAATGGAGGTGCCCGAGCAATGTTGTTGCAAAGCCTTCACTCTGCTTCAGCCCTCAGGTCCCGTTACGTTACCTGCCAGTCACCTGCCAGATTCCTGCTTGTTACCTGCCAGATTCCTGCTTGATACCTGCCTGATATCCGCTTACCAGCTTGCAAGCCTGCGGTCCGACGGTCTGCCCTCCGACACCTGTCAGTCTGTCTATGGACCAGCCTGCCCGCTCACCTGGGAACGCTCACCTGTTACCTGCCTGCTAGCCTACCTGGAGGCTCTGCCGTCACTTGCCGTGACCACCTGCCTGTCCAGAGACTCTTGCCCGCTCACCTGGGATCGCTCACCTGCTACCTGCCTGCTAGCCTACCTGGAGGCTCTGCTGTCACTTGCCGTGACCACCTGCCTGTCCAGAGACTCTTGCCCGCTCACCTGGGAGCGTCCACCCGCTACCTGTCTGCTAGTCTACCTGGAGGTTCTGCCGTCACTTGCCTGTCCAGAGACTCTCGCCCGCTCACCTGGGAGCGCTCACCAGCCCGCTGCCCTTCTACCCAGAGACTGTCTCTGTCACTTGCCGTGACTACCTGCCCTTCTACCCAGAGACTGTCCCTGTCACTTGCCGTGACTACCTGCCCTTCTACCCAGAGACTGTCCCTGTCACTTGCCGTGACTACCTGCCCGTCTTCCCTGGGAGCCACCCGCTTCCTTACAAGGACTGCCCCCTTGTATAGTTGCTCAGAGGTTCCACCTCCCAGACCCGTTACAGTTTGCTCGGGCCATGGAACCCGGTGGCCCCCAGATCTCCGATCTGCACCAGGAAGTCTTACGTCAGAAAACTCAGCAGAAGGTGGTACTGTCCTATCTACGGTCCGTTAACTCTCGTCTAGGCGCATTGTGTGA
The DNA here is from genome assembly GCF_046119375.1 of Phyllobates terribilis. Taxonomy (NCBI): domain Eukaryota; kingdom Metazoa; phylum Chordata; class Amphibia; order Anura; family Dendrobatidae; genus Phyllobates; species Phyllobates terribilis. The sequence goes on from NW_027362768.1 coordinate 316,124,897, forward strand.
CTCGTCTATGTCTACCTCTGGTCCAGCCGTGCCCATTCCTGCGGTACCGCAATCCAGTCCCTTCATGGTACCCGACTATGGACCTCGGCTTCTGGCACCTCCACGCTTTGCCGGTGAACCTACTTTAGCTCGGGGTTTCATAAACCAGTGCACCCTGCACTTTGAGCTATTGGCATACCAGTTCATCTCCGACCGGGCCAAGGTGGCCTTCATCATGTCCCATCTCACTGGGGAGGCACTGGCATGGCTAAATCCCCTGTGGGAGAGAGGGGATCCCCTGGTGTCCGACCTGCCGTCTTTCCTCGCTGCTTTCCGGAAAGTCTTCGATGAACCTGGACGGAAAACCTCTTCTGCCTCCTCTCTGCTACGTCTCCGCCAAGGGAGTCTCACCGTGGGCCAATATGCCATACGGTTCCGCACCCTCGCTTCTGAGCTTGCCTGGGAAAATGAGGCTCTGGTGTCCGTCTTCTGGGAGGGTCTTTCCGGTCGGATTAAGGACGAGTTAGCTGGTCGGGACATTCCTACCACTCTGGATGACCTGGTGTCACTAGCTACCCGTTTTGGCATCCGGTTCCAAGAACGTGCCAAAGAGACTGCCTGGGAGAAAGACTTTTCTTGCTCTGCTCCTACTTCCCTGAGACCTGCCTCTCAACCAGTCACTCCGCGGGTGCTCTCGCCTGAACCTATGCAGATCGACCAGACCAAGATGGTCAGATCTCGCCAAGAATCTCGCCGAGCCGAGGGAAGCTGTTTCTATTGTGGCAGTATGGAGCACTTCATCCGTTCCTGCCCAGAAAAGCTGGGAAACGCCAGTGGCTAGGACCGCTCGGAGAGGTCGTACTAGACAAAAGTAAGCCCTCTCCGTCTCTGACTTTACCGGTCTCTATTGCTTGGGGAGAAAACCGTCACTTTGAACTCGCCCACCTGGATTCTGGAGCTGTTGGAAACCTCATCTCCCAGTGTCTGGTAGAGAGATACCGTATTCCCACCAAGTCCCTGGCTGAACCATTATCAGTCGCCTCCGTGGATGGAAGACTTCTCTCGGAGACCATCCTGCTCGTCACTGAACCCATAACCCTGCAGGTGGGAATGCTGCACTCTGAGGAAATCTCATTCCATGTGCTGTCCGGACTTTCTCACTCCCTGTTGCTAGGTCTACCTTGGCTCCAGAAACACGAACCCGTATTGAACTGGCGATCCGGTGAAGTACTCCGATGGGGTCCAGACTGCCATAGGACCTGCCTGGTTCCGGTCCGCCCAGCTCGCCCTCCGCCTACTCCAGCTAATTTACCAGGTCTCCCGGCTCCTTACTGGCCCTATGCGGACGTCTTCGGTAAGAAGGAAGCAGAGACATTGCCACCCCATAGGCCATATGACTGCCCGATCGACCTGGTACCTGGCAACACTCCTCCCCGTGGGCGTATCTACCCGTTGTCTGCAGCCGAGACCCGGGCCATGTCTGAGTACATTGAAGAGAATCTGGCTAGGGGATTTATCCGAAAATCTATCTCCCCGGCTGGAGCCGGATTCTTCTTTGTCAAAAAGAAAGTCGGCTCGCTACGTCCCTGTATTGACTACAGAGGACTCAATCAAATCACAGTAAAAAACAAATACCCCCTGCCGCTCATCTCCGAATTGTTTGACCGTCTCAAGGGCGCCAGGATCTTCTCCAAGCTGGATCTACGAGGAGCATATAACCTGGTCCGTATCCGTCAAGGAGACGAGTGGAAGACGGCATTCAATACCCGGGACGGTCACTATGAGTACCTTGTGATGCCCTTCGGTCTCTGTAATGCTCCCGCTGTCTTTCAAGAACTAGTCAACGACATCTTCCGCGACCTCCTGTACTCCTGCGTAGTGGTATACCTGGACGATATCTTGGTCTTCTCCCCGGATCTCCCCACACACCGAAGGGATGTTCGTCAGGTCCTGCTTAGGCTTCGGCAGAACCACCTCTATGCCAAATACGAGAAGTGCCTCTTCGACCAGACCTCCCTACCGTTCTTGGGCTATGTCATCTCCCAGACAGGTCTGCAAATGGATCCCGAGAAGCTCTCTTCCGTTCTAAAATGGCCTCGTCCTGAAGGTTTGAAGGCGATACAGCGATTCCTGGGCTTCGCTAATTACTATAGTCTTTTCATCCCACACTTCTCGTCTCGGACTGCTCCCATATCTGCACTTACCCGTAAGGGGGCTAATCCCAGGACATGGTCGCCTGAAGCCGAGGAGGCCTTCCTTTCCTTAAAGAAAGCCTTCGCCTCTGCTCCCGTCCTGCACCGTCCGGACTGTAATAAACAATTCTACCTGGAGGTTGATGCCTCCTCCTCCGGAGCCAGAGCGGTGCTCACCCAAAAATCTTCTACCGGGAGAATGGTAACCTGCGGCTTCTTCTCCAAAATCTTCTCCTCGTCTGAGCGCAACTACTCCATAGGAGACCGTGAATTGTTAGCCATCAAATTGGCACTGGGGGAGTGGCGCTATCTGCTTGAAGGGGCTCTCTACCCGGTAATTATCTACACGGATCACAAAAACCTGGCATATCTCCAAAATGCCCAGAGACTCAATCCTCATCAGGCCCGGTGGTCGTTGTTTTTTGCCCGCTTCGACTTCATTCTTCATTTCCGTCCGGCGGACAAGAACGTCAAAGCTGATGCCTTGTCCCGGTCCTTCCTGTCCTCCGATCAAGAGGAGGAGCCTACGCACATCATCGACTCCTCCAAGGTGATGAATGTGGCCCCCTTGGATCTGACTCGTCTCCCACCCGGTAAGACGTTTGTAGCTGTACCAGATCGGGAGAGGGTTCTTCGCTGGGGACATTCTTCTAAGCTAGCTGGCCATGCTGGCCAAAAGAAGACCTTCCAACTCATTACCCGGCATTACTGGTGGCCTACCCTGCGTAAGGACGTGGTAGACTTCGTCGCGACCTGCTCATCCTGTGCCCGTAACAAAGTTCCCAGACATCTACCAGCCAGCCATCTCCTGCCCCTTCCCGTACCTGCTGCTCCTTGACAGCACATTGCTATGGACTTTATCACCGATCTTCCTATTTCTGCTGGTTGTACAGTCATTTGGGTTGTCGCTGACCGCTTTTCTAAGATGGCCCACTTCATTCCCCTGCCTGGTCTCCCATCTGCACCCGAGCTGGCTAAAGACTTTATCCGCCACATCTTCCGTCTCCATGGCCTGCCCCTCCACATCGTGTCGGATCGTGGGGTTCAGTTCACCTCACGCTGCTGGAGAGCCACATGTAAGCGGCTAGACATCACCCTGGACTTCTCCTCCGCTTACCACCCACAGTCCAATGGTCAAGTGGAGCGGATCAATCAGATCCTGACCAGTTACCTCCGGCACTTCGTTAATGCACACCATTCGGACTGGGTGGATCTCCTATCATGGGCCGAGTTCTCTTACAATAACCATGATGTAACGGGTCTGGGAGGCGGAACCTCTGAGCTACTATACAAGGGGGCGGTCCTTGTAAGGGAGCGGGTGGCGACCAGGGTAGACGGGCAGGCAGTCACAGCAGGTGACTGGGACAGTCTCTGAATGAACGGACAGGAGGTCACGGCAAGTGACCGGGGCAGTCTCTGGATGAACGGGCAGGAGGTCACGGCAAGTGACCGGGGCAGTCTCTGGATGAACGGGCAGGAGGTCACGGCAAGTGACCGGGGCAGTCTCTGGATGAACGGGCAGGAGGTCACGGCAAGTGACCGGGGCAGTCTCAGGGTAAAGGATTGGTACGACCTGTGGCGGCAGATGATAGACGTGAGCTCCCAGGTGAGCAGGCGAGAGTCTCTGGATAATCGGGTGGTCACAGCATGTGACGGCGGAGCCTCCAGGAAGACCAACAGACAGGTAGCAGATGAGCGCTCCCAGGTGAGCGGGCAGGAGTCTCTGGACAGACGGGTGGTCACAGCACGTGACGGTAGAGCCTCCTGGTAGGCTAGCAGACAGGCAGCAGATGAGCGCTCCCAGGTGAGCGGGCAAGCTGGTCCTTAGACAGACTGACAGGAGTTGGAAGGCAGACCGTCGGACCTCAGGCAAGCAGGCAGGTAGAAGATGTGCGCTCCCAGGTGAGCGGGCAAGCTGGTCCTTAGACAGACTGACAGAAGTTGGAAGGCAGACCATCGGACCTCAGGCTAGCAGGCAGGTAGCAGGATATCAGGCAGGAATTAGACAGCAGACTGGCAGGAATCTGGCAGGTATCTGGCAGGTAACTGGCAACGGGACCTGAGGGCTGAAGCAGAGTAGTGAACAGTGCTACAACATTGCTCGGGCACCTCCATTTTGGAGGAGGTGCCTTATATATGGGAGGTCCTCCGGCAATTGGCCGGGGACTCCTTAGGACGGCGCGCGCGGTCCCTTTAAGAGAGGGGGAGCGCGAGCGCCCTAAGCACACTGCCGGGGAAGGAGCGCGTGCCGGAAGCAGCGGGGAGAGCAGCGCTGGAGGACGCCGCGCCAGGAGCGGGGAGGTGAGAGGGACGGCGTCTCTGCCTAGAACGGGGCAGAGACGCCGATGCTACAGTACCCCCCCCTTTAGGCCCCCTCTTTTTTTGGCCAGAAAGAAATTTCTCAAGGAGAAGCGGGGCGTTGATGTTCTCCCTGGGTTCCCAAGTTCTCTCCTCAGGACCAAACCCCTTCCAATCTACCAGAAAAAAAGGTTTTTCCTCTTACCCTCTTGGAGGCCAGAATACTCTCTACCTCAAAGATGTCATCAGCGGAAACCGGAGCAGGAGGGGCACCTGGATCTTTGGAAAAAAAATTAAAGACAACGGGTTTGAGGAGAGATACGTGGAAGGAGTTGGGGATCCGTAGGGTGGCCGGGAGTTTTAATTTGTAGGCCACAGGGTTAATTTGCCTGAGGACTTCGAAGGGGCCGATGAATCGAGGACCCAACTTGTAGGAGGGTACTTTGAGCCGCACATGTTTGGATGAGAGCCAAACCTTGTCTCCCGGACGGAATTGAGGCGGATCCAGACGTCTCTTATCAGCATATCTCTTCATCCGCTCAGAGGAGAGAAGAAGAGCGGACCTGGTGCTCTCCCAAATAGTAGAAAATTCGCTGACAAGAGACTCCGCAGCAGGGTTGTCCACAGAAACGGAGACAGGAAGTGGAATCCGGGGATGTTGGCCACCGACTATAAAGAACGGGGATTTGGAAGAGGACTCGCTCTAATGGTTGTTATAAGAGAACTCGGCCCATGGTAGGAGATCCACCCAGTCCGAGTGGTGAGCATCAACGAAGTGCCGGAGGTAGCTGGACAAGATCTGATTGATCCGCTCCACTTGACCATTGGACTGAGGGTGGTAAGCGGAGGAGAAATCCAGGGTAATGTCCAGCAGCTTACATGTGGCTCTCCAGAAGCGAGAGGTGAACTGAACCCCACGATCCGACACGATGTGGAGGGGCAGACCATGGAGACGGAAGATGTGGTGGATAAAGTCTTTAGCCAGCTCGGGTGCAGACGGAAGACCAGGCAGGGGAATGAAGTGGGCCATCTTAGAAAAACGGTCAGCGACAACCCAAATGACAGTACAACCGGCAGAAACTGGAAGGTCGGTGATAAAGTCCATAGCGATGTGTTGCCAAGGAGCAGCAGGTACGGGAAGGGGCAGGAGATGGCCGGCAGGTAGATGTCGGGGAACTTTGTTACGGGCACAGGATGAACAGGCCGCGACGAAGTCTACCACGTCCTTACGCAGGGTAGGCCACCAGTAATGCCGGGTAATAAGTTGGAAGGTCTTCTTTTGGCCAGCATGGCCAGCTAGTTTAGAAGAATGTCCCCAGCGAAGAACCCTCTCCCGATCTGGCACAGCTACGAACGTCTTACCGGGTGGAAGACGAGTCAGATCCAAGGGGGCCACATTCATCACCTTGGAGGAGTCGATGATGTGCGTAGGTTCCTCCTCTTGATTGGAGGACAGGAAGGACCGGGACAAGGCATCAGCTTTGACGTTCTTGTCCGCCGGACGGAAATGAAGAATGAAGTCGAAGCGGGCAAAAAACAACGACCACCGGGCCTGGCGAGGATTGAGTCTCTGGGCATTTTGGAGATATGCCAGGTTTTTGTGATCCGTGTAGATAATTACCGGGTAGAGAGCCCCTTCAAGCAGATAGCGCCACTCTCCCAGTGCCAATTTGATGGGTAGCAATTCCCGGTCTCCAATGGAGTAGTTGCGCTCCGACGAGGAGAAGATTTTGGAGAAGAAGCCGCACGTTACCATTCTCCCAGTAGAAGACTTCTGGGTGAGCACCGCTCCGGCTCCGGAGGAGGAGTCATCAACCTCCAGGTAGAATTGTTTATTACAGTCCGGACGGTGCAGGACGGGAGCAGAGGCGAAAGCTTTCTTTAGGGAAAGGAAGGCCTCCTCGGCTTCAGGCGACCATGTCCTGGGGTTAGCCCCCTTACGGGTAAGTGCAGATATGGGAGCAGTCCGAGACGAGAAGTGTGGGATGAAAAGACGATAATAATTAGCGAAGCCCAGGAATCGCTGTATCGCCTTCAAACCTTCAGGACGAGGCCATTTTAGAAAGGAAGAGAGCTTCTCGGGAGCCATTTGCAGACCTGTTTGGGAGATGACATAGCCCAAGAACGGAAGGGAGGTCTGATCGAAGAGGCACTTCTCGTATTTGACGTAAAGGTGGTTCTGCCGAAGCCTAAGCAGGACCTGACGAACATCCCTCCGGTGTGTGGGGAGATCCGGAGAGAAGACCAAGATATCGTCCAGGTATACCACTACGCAGGAGTACAGGAGGTCGCGGAAGATGTCGTTGACTAGTTCCTGAAAGACCGCGGGAGCATTACAGAGACCGAAGGGCATCACAAGGTACTCGTAGTGACCGTCCCGGGTATTGAATGCCGTCTTCCACTCGTCTCCTTGACGGATACGGACCAGATTATACGCTCCTCGTAGATCCAGCTTGGAGAAGATCCTGGCGCCCTTGAGACGGTCAAACAATTCGGAGATGAGTGGCAGGGGATATTTGTTTTTTACCGTGATGAGATTGAGTCCTCTGTAGTCAATACAGGGACGTAGCGAGCCGTCTTTCTTTTTGACAAAGAAGAATCCGGCTCCAGCCGGGGAGGTAGATTTTCGGATAAATCCCCTAGCCAGATTCTCTTCAATGTACTCAGACATGGCTCGGGTCTCGGCTGCAGACAACGGGTAGATACGCCCACGGGGAGGAGTGGTACCAGGTACCAGGTCGATCGGGCAATCGTATGGCCTATGGGGTGGCAACGTCTCAGCTTCCTTCTTACCGAAGACGTCCGCATAGGGCCAGTAGGGAGCCGGGAGACCAGGTAAGTTAGCTGGAGTAGGCTGAGGGCGAAGTGGACGGACCGGGACCAGGCAGGTCCTATGGCAGTCAGGACCCCATCGGAGTACTTCACCGGACCGCCAGTTCAATACGGGTTCATGTGTCTGGAGCCAAGGTAGACCTAGCAACAGGGAGTGAGAAAGTCCGGACAGCACATGGAATGAGATCTCCTCAGAGTGCAGCATTCCCACCTGCAGGGTTATGGGTTCGGTGACGAGCAGGATGGTCTCCGAGAGAAGTCTTCCATCCACGGAGGCGACTGACAATGGTTCAGCCAGGGACTTGGTGGGAATATGGTATCTCTCTACCAGAGACTGGGAGATGAGGTTTCCAGCAGCTCCAGAATCCAGATGGGCGAGTTCAAAGAGACGGTTTTCTCCCCAAGCAATAGAGACCGGTAAGGTCAGAGACGGAGAGGGCTTACTTTTGTCTAGGACGACCTCTCCGAGTGGTCCTAGACACTGGCGTTTCCCGGCTTTTCCGGGCAGGAACGGATGAAGTGCTTCATACTGCCACAATAGAAACAGCTTCCCTCGGCTCGGCGAGATTCTTGGCGAGAACCGACCATCTTGGTCTGGTCGACCTGCATAGGCTCAGGAGAGTGTAGCTGAGGAGAGACGGAGGGAGTGACGGGTTTCTGAAAAGTAGGAGCTAGACGTGGAAACCTCCTCTCACGGGTGACCTCTTTGGCACGCTCCTGGAACCGCAGGTCAATCCGGGTGGCAAGAGTTATTAGGTCATCGAGAGTGGAAGGAATATCCCGACCGGCAAGTTCATCTTTTATACGGCCGGACAGACCCTCCCAAAAGACGGAAACCAGAGCGTCATTATCCCAGGCCAGCTCCGAGGCAAGGGTACGGAACCGTATGGCATATTGGCCCACGGTGAGACTTCCCTGACGGAGGCGTAGCAGAGATGATGCGGATGAGGTCTTCCGTCCGGGTTCGTCGAAGACTTTCCGGAAAGCCGTGAGAAAGGCAGGCAAGTCGGACACCAGGGGGTCTCCTCTCTCCCATAGAGGATTTAGCCAGGCCAGGGCCTCTCCGGTGAGATGGGACATGATGAAGGCAATTTTGGCCCTGTCGGAGTTAAACTGGTGAGACAGGAGTTCAAAGTGCAGGGTGCACTGATTTATGAAGCCCCGAGCCTGGGCGGAGTCGCCTCCGAAACGAGGAGGTGCAGAAAGCCGGGGTCCGGGGTAGGATACCATGTTATTAGTGGGCAGTGGAGCTGCCGGATTGCGAGTCATGGCACTGGCGGTGGTTGCAGGCAGAGCAGTCAGAGTGTCCAGGCGAGAATTGACATTCCGCAGGTGACCCAGGATGGACTCCTGTTGGGACCTCTGACGGGACAGTTCATGACACAGGTCCAAGAGCGAGGGAGCTTGGGTGCCACCGGGTTCCATGGCCCGAGCAAACTGTAACGGGTCTGGGAGGCGGAACCTCTGAGCTACTATACAAGGGGGCGGTCCTTGTAAGGGAGCGGGTGGCGACCAGGGTAGACGGGCAGGCAGTCACAGCAGGTGACTGGGACAGTCTCTGAATGAACGGACAGGAGGTCACGGCAAGTGACCGGGGCAGTCTCTGGATGAACGGGCAGGAGGTCACGGCAAGTGACCGGGGCAGTCTCTGGATGAACGGGCAGGAGGTCACGGCAAGTGACCGGGGCAGTCTCTGGATGAACGGGCAGGAGGTCACGGCAAGTGACCGGGGCAGTCTCAGGGTAAAGGATTGGTACGACCTGTGGCGGCAGATGATAGACGTGAGCTCCCAGGTGAGCAGGCGAGACTCTCTGGATAATCGGGTGGTCACAGCATGTGACGGCGGAGCCTCCAGGAAGACCAACAGACAGGTAGCAGATGAGCGCTCCCAGGTGAGCGGGCAGGAGTCTCTGGACAGGCGGGTGGTCACAGCACGTGACGGCAGAGCCTCCTGGTAGGCTAGCAGACAGGCAGCAGATGAGCGCTCCCAGGTGAGCGGGCAAGCTGGTCCTTAGACAGACTGACAGGAGTTGGAAGGCAGACCGTCGGACCTCAGGCAAGCAGGCAGGTAGAAGATGTGCGCTCCCAGGTGAGCGGGCAAGCTGGTCCTTAGACAGACTGACAGAAGTTGGAAGGCAGACCGTCGGACCTCAGGCTAGCAGGCAGGTAGCAGGATATCAGGCAGGAATTAGACAGCAGACTGGCAGGAATCTGGCAGGTATCTGGCAGGTAACCGGCAACGGGACCTGAGGGCTGAAGCAGAGTAGTGAACAGTGCTACAACATTGCTCGGGCACCTCCATTTTGGAGGAGGTGCCTTATATATGGGAGGTCCTCCGGCAATTGGCCGGGGACTCCTTAGGACGGCGCGCGCGGTCCCTTTAAGAGAGGGGGAGCGCGCGCGCGCCCTAAGCACACTGCCGGGGAAGGAGCGCGTGCCGGAAGCAGCGGGGAGAGCAGCGCTGGAGGACGCCGCGCCAGGAGCGGGGAGGTGAGAGGGACGGCGTCTCTGCCTAGAATGGGGCAGAGACGCCGATGCTACACATGAGAGCGAATCCTCTTCTAAATCCCCGTTCTTTATAGTCGGTGGCCAACATCCCCGGATTCCACTTCCTGTCTCCGTTTCTGTGGACAACCCTGCTGCGGAGTCTCTTGTCAGCGAATTTTCTACTATTTGGGATAGTACCAGGTCCGCTCTTCTTCTGTCCTCTGAGCGGATGAAGAGATATGCTGATAAGAGACGTCTGGATCCACCTCAATTCCGTCCGGGAGACAAGGTTTGGCTCTCGTCCAAACATGTGCGGCTCAAAGTACCCTCCTTCAAGTTGGGCCCTCGATTCATCGGTCCCTTCGAAGTCCTCAGGCAAATTAACCCTGTGGCCTACAAATTAAAACTCCCGGCCACCCTACGGATTCCCAACTCCTTCCACGTATCTCTCCTCAAACCCGTTGTCTTTAACTCTTTTTCCAATAATCCAGGTGCCCCTCCTGCTCCGGTTTCCGCTGATGACGTCTTTGAGGTAGAGAGTATTCTGGCCTCCAAGAGGGTAAGAGGAAAGACCTTTTTTCTGGTAGATTGGAAGGGGTTTGGTCCTGAGGAGAGAACTTGGGAACCCAGGGAGAACATCAACGCCCCGCTTCTCCTTGAAAAATTTCTTTCTGGCCAAAAAAAGAGGGGGCCTAAAGGGGGGGGTACTGTAGCATCGGCGTCTCTGCCCCGTACTAGGCAGAGACGCCGTCCCTCTCACCTCCCCGCTCCTGGTGCGGCGTCCTCCAGCGCTTCTCTCCCCGCTGCTTCCGGCACGTCCTAATGAGTCCCCGGCCAATTGCCGGAGGCCCTCCCATATATAAGGCACCTCCTCCAAAATGGCGGTGCCCGAGCAATGTTGTTGCAAAGCCTTCACTCTGCTTCAGCCCTCAGGTCCCGTTACCAGTTACCTGCCAGTCACCTGCCAGATTCCTGCTTGTTACCTGCCAGTCACCTGCCTGATTCCGCCTGTTACCTGCCAGTCACCTGCCAGATTCCTGCTTGATACCTGCCTGATATCCGCTTACCAGCTTGCAAGCCTGCGGTCCGACGGTCTGCCCTCCGACACCTGTCAGTCTGTCTATGGACCAGCCTGCCCGCTTACCTGGGAACGCTCACCTGTTACCTGCCTGCTAGCCTACCTGGAGGCTCTGCCGTCACTTGCCGTGACCACCTGCCTGTCCAGAGACTCTTGCCCGCTCACCTGGGATCGCTCACCTGCTACCTGCCTGCTAGCCTACCTGGAGGCTCTGCCGTCACTTGCCATGACCACCTGCCTGTCCAGAGACTCTTGCCCGCTCACCTGGGAGCGTCCACCCGCTACCTGTCTGCTAGTCTACCTGGAGGTTCTGCCGTCACTTGCCGTGACCACCTGCCTGTCCAGAGACTCTCGCCCGCTCACCTGGGAGCGCTCACCAGCCCGCTGCCCTTCTACCCAGAGACTGTCCCTGTCACTTGCCGTGACTACCTGCCCTTCTACCCAGAGACTGTCCCTGTCACTTGCCGTGACTACCTGCCCGTCTTCCCTGGGAGCCACCCGCTTCCTTACAATGACTGCCCCCTTGTATAGTTGCTCAGAGGTTCCACCTCCCAGACCCGTTACACTTTAAGAGCATTTTCACTGTCCTTTTCAGTAGAAGAATCATTTCTTTGTTCTTTTCTTTTCTGATATTCATCTATTAGTCTTGTTTTCACAAAATCTAATGTAATGTCAGTTTCTGGTCTCGTCTCAAGGGCATTTATCAAGGCTGTATACGAATCTGGTAAACTGCACAATAATATAGTTGCTACATGACTTTCTTTAATGTCTTCACCAATAGATCTTAGCTGTGATATCACTTCCATCATTGAGAATATGTGCTTCTGCATGTCGTCATTTGCACTCAATCTCATACTATAAAGCTTTCTTAATAAAAATAACTTGTTATTCAAGCTAGGTCTTTCATACAGCTTTCTTAATTCTTCCCACATCCCTTTAGCTGTTTCTTCATTTCTTATATGTATTAATTGAGCATCATCCACTAATAAGCTAATGGTGGCTCTCGCTTGTCTATTCTTCTTATCCCATGTCTGATTATCTTGATCTGGTCTTTCTGTAACAATTACTTCCCATAAATCATCCTTAGATAACAACATCTCTACTTTGAATTTCCATAACTGATAATTTTCACTATTCAGTTTAGCTACTGTGAATTTCAGTTCTGTGTTACTCATCATCTTTATATAGTCTTACTTGTTTAGAGAGTTGTACTGAAGATATTCTCCTGTTTTTTCTTCTTGCTGATAGTTCCTGTATGTCCTGCCTGTGTTGAATTCTCTGTAATTATATCCAGCTCCTGGGATCATGAATTCCTTTGTCACTCTGTATCTGGATTTATTTCTTTCTGTTTACAGAGCTTATCTGTGTGCTCCGTTATCTGGGGTTATAAACCGGGATCCTCTTGTAGTGCGGGCCTGTAGTGTCTGCGCTTTAGTGTCTGGGTTCCGTCCTGGGCCCATAACCTGTCACAGAGTGCATCTTCTTACAGACACCACTGTACTTACGAGAGCTTCAATCACCAAGATATCTTGAGTAAACAGTATTTACTTCATACTGGTTAAACATGAGATACAATTCAGTGTCACACAGTCCATGTGCTGCTTATATAACACGTTCAGGAAAGAAAGAAAAAACACAGGAAGTAAAAACAACCAACAATTGAGAGCTTTTCTCCCACATTTACAGCAAGCATATAACTATACACACTATCGCCATCTGCTGTCTGGTTAGTATAAAGTCCTCCTTTCACTTATAATAAGTCCTAATTTGTTACATATGCCAACACGCATCACTTACTGTCACTGTTTTACAACTTGTTGGAATCACTGGAGTAAAGTGTTACCTCCTAATCCTGGCCTGCCAGCTTCAGCGCAGTGCTACCAAGTTAGATAGCAGTGGTGGTCGGTTTCCTGGGAAACAAGCTGTAAACAAAAGTGTCAATATCTCAAAAACGGCTGCAAATTTTAATGAGTAGTAAATTGCAAAAATTCTTGTTTTTACAAACACTATCCTAAAAAATATCCATTTGTGAACATGGAAATAACCCTTTAAATTTGAAAATGAATCTGTTCTGCACCCTTGCCATTGTAAAGTGTGTGCAGCACCTGTGACCTTCTCCTGGTCTGGCTTTATTCAGAGGCGAAAAAACAGAAACATATAACGAAAGAGGGACTACCAAAGGGTTTTCTTTAGAAAAATGTATAAAGTTTATTATTTAGAAGAGCTTTTTATATATAAAAGGCACAAAAATGGGGGAACGTGAACAAGAGAATAGTGGTAATAAAACAGCCTCTCACCAAAACACTGTCCCCACCCCAAAGGACCCCACTTATTAAATTATTATATTCATATTCCTCAGGCAAAAAAAGCCGCACAAAACTGTTGTAGTCATAGTAACAGTAAATGGCAGTCAAGATCAGTAAATATTATATTTATAGTAAGCAATTAGTATTCCTATAAGAACCACCAGGAGTAATACAGGGGGTAGTAAGTCAAGAGCCCCCTTCAATATCCAATCCCTGTACTGATTTTCGATACATACCAGGGACACAAGCGTGGTTCTATACAGGAAGCCTGAGACCGGGGGACCCGTGAGGGGGGGGGCGCACAGGTAAGGTGAAGTGCCCCGACGCGCGTTTCGGACTCCCTTCTTCAGGGGGCATGAAGATGAAGTAAAGTGGTAAGTTTATATAGGCGCCATCCGGCGCTCGATTCCGGAAGTGGCGCTTACTATCGCCATAGCGACCAGGCAACGCCATCCCGCACCTTCCCGGAGCCGGAAGTGACGCATGCATCGCCACGGAGACCAAGACGCCCGCCCGCCTCCGCGTCACATGACCCCCGGCAGGCTAATTGCCGAACGTCATTAAAGATACAGAGGGCCGGCGGGCGTCCAGGGCACCGCGACGCGCATGCGTACATGGCTCCGACAAGTCCCAATAAACTATATATATATAGATTCCATAGACAGAATGAAAAGTAAATGTAAAACACCAATAAGAAAGAAAAACAAAAAAAAAAGAAAAAATTTTTTAAAAAACAAATAGGAGGCGGACATCTGAAGCTATATCACTAGGGGGAAGAAATATCTCAGGTATCCTGGCATAAAATCCCTAGTGATATTGTAGAAGTGATCAAAGATTAACATCAAAAAGAGAGATCCCTCGATTATTAACAGATTGCTAAACAGCCATTTATCAAATATCCTAATTCTCCCAGAATGACATACCAAAAGACAATAACCCATAACGACGGACATAACAATGAATGACGCCGATGTGCGTTTAGTACGCATTCGCCCATAGATGCCCGGGTGCGTTTACATGGGGTTTAGTGGATTTATTCTGAGTTTTAAATATTCTTTATATATGTTTTTATGATGGCATTTACTTTGATTTTTATTTTTATAGATTTTTGTGTCACCTCTGCGAGTTTACTCTTTATTGCTACTGTGGACACCTGTTTCAGGATATGTGTTGACATCTCCTGAGATGATTAAAGATCACCCATCAGAATGAACTGTGGAAAAGAAGAATTGGATATGGACATCGGCGTCATTCATTGTTATGTCCGTCGTTATGGGTTATTGTCGCGGTGCCCTGGACGCCCGCCGGCCCTCTGTATCTTTAATGACGTTCGGCAATTAGCCTGCCGGGGGTCATGTGACGCGGAGGCGGGCGGGCGTCTTGGTCTCCGTGGCGATGCATGCATCACTTCCGGCTCCGGGAAGGTGCGGGATGGCGTTGCCTGGTCGCGATAGTAAGCGCCACTTCCGGAATCGAGCGCCGGATGGCGCCTATATAAACTTACCACTTTACTTCATCTTCATGCCCCCTGAAGAAGGGAGTCCGAAACGCGCGTCGGGGCACTTCACCTTACCTGTGCGCCCCCCCCCCGCCCCCCCCCCCCTCACGGGTCCCCCGGTCTCAGGCTTCCTGTATAGAACCACGCTTGTGTCCCTGGTATGTATCGAAAATCAGTACAGGGATTGGATATTGAAGGGGGCTTTTGACTTACTACCCCCTGTATTACTCCTGGTGGTTCTTATAGGAATACTAATTGCTTACTATAAATATAATATTTACTGATCTTGACTGCCATTTACTGTTACTATGACTACAGCAGTTTTGTGCGGCTTTTTTTGCCTGAGGAATATGAATATAATAATTTAATAAGTGGGGTCCTTTGGGGTGGGGACAGTGTTTTGGTGAGAGGCTGTTTTATTACCACTATTCTCTTGTTCACGTTCCCCCATTTTGTGCCTTTTATATATAAAAAGCTCTTCTAAATAATAAACTTTATACATTTTTCTAAAGAAAACCCTTTGGTAGTCCCTCTTTCGTTATATGTTTCTGTTTTTTGGTGTTAATCAAACGATGGGATTTAATTAGTCCTTTTATGATAGTGCTTTTGTATATGTATACACTTGATTAATATTGAGTACATTAGATCCCAGTTGGGACATATGCACTATTGTGTTCTATGAACTGTTATAGCTTTATTCAGAGGCGTGACGGTTATCTTGTTCTATGATTACGAGCAATGTATTCAGTGATAACACGCGCAGAGCTGATGGCTAAGTAGGTCAGCATGTCGGATGTATAAGGAAGCTATGCATGTCTTATAAACCTCTTACCCAATGCTTAGCGCTGCTGACACTTACGGCATCCAATGAAACAATGGACTCTTGTACATTGTTGTGGTTTTTGAACCCCTTATAAAGCAATTACCGATTCCTTCATTACTATTCATCTGAATGCATTTTACATCATATGTGAGCCCCGGGGTCCCAGAGCTGCTGTGAACATAGAAAGGAAATGTGATGTGTACTGGAATTACTTCCCTCACCCTTCTGTAATTACCAGTCTATAAATATAACTTTCCAAAGTTCCAGAGATACACAAATAAAGCAAGTAGTTCTATATATACAGCTCACACCTTGTCGTCTTGGAAATTATAGTGGTCCTGGCAGCCGGTGATGACATTTCTAATTTTGTTTTATTTTCCTTGAACAAGAGAAAATTTATATTTGGCAGCATTCCACTTCCATATCGTCTCCAAATCAGTAACAACGGGTCAATGGTAATGGCATTTGCTTTTTTTTTAATATGGATGTTTTGTGGTGAAGACTTCCTGAAATTCTGCCCTGATCAGATTAGATTTAAAAGTCAAAATATATAAAAATATCAATAATATGTCCAAGATATAAATGGATTTAAAGAAAACCTTTCACCATTTAAGGTATTTAAGGTTCCTCCAATTGCTGCTGCTCCACTGTGTTACGCAGCTGTCCCAGATCAAGGCTGTGCTCACCTCACCCTGGTCCACTGAAGTTTGTTGTGCTCCACGTCCTGCTTTGCAGATGGCCCGGGATGATCCCATGTCATCATCTGCCTGGGCCTATATAAGGCCCACCAAGACACACACCTGAGTCTTGGTATTATGACTTTTTAGTTGCTCCAGAGTTCTGTCTGCTACCTGTTCCCCGTCTTCCAGAACCTGTGCTATGTGTCTGACTGTGGCTTCCAGGATGTCTCCTGTCCATCTGCAGCTTCCAGTACCTTTGCTACCTGTTCCCAGTCTTACAGAATCACTGCTACATGTCCACCTGCGGCTTCCAGCAAGTCTCCTATCTGACTGCAGCTTCCAGTACCTCTGCTACCTGTTCACAGTGTTCCAGGACCTCTGCTACATGTCCACCTGCGGCTTCCAGCAAGTCTCCTATCTGTCTGCAGCTTCCAATACCTCTGCTACCTGTTCCCAATGTTCCAGGACCACTGCTACGTGTCCGCCTACGGTTTCCAGGACAACTCCTGTCCACCTGCGGCTTCCAGTACCTTTGCTAGCTGTTCCCGGTCTCCCAAGACCACTGCTACATGTCCTCCTGTGGCTTCCAGGACGTCTCCTATCTGCCTGCATCTTCCAGTACCTCTGCTACCTGTTCCTGGTCTTCCAGGACCAATGGTACTTGTCCGCCTGTGGCTTCAGTATGTCTCCTGTCCACCTGCAGTTTCGAGTACCTCTGCTACCTGTTCCCAGTCTTTCAGGAACACTGCCACGTGTCCACCTGTGGGTTCCAATACGTCTCCTGTCCACCTGCGTCTTTCAGTACTTCTGCTACCTGTTCCTGGTCTTCTATGACCTCTACTATGTATCCGCCCGTGGTTTCCAGGACGTCTCCTGTCCGCCTGAGTCTTCCAGTACCTCTGCTACCTAATCCGGTCTTACAGGACCTCTGCTATGTGTCGCCTGTGGGTTCCAATATGTCTCCTGTCCACCTGCGTCTTTCAGTACCTCTGCTACCCGTTCCTGGTCTTTTATGACCTCTACTATGTATCCGCCTGTGGCTTCCAGGATGTCTCCTGTGTGCCTGTGACTTCCAGTACCACTGCTACCTGTTCCTGGTCTTCCGGGACCTCTGCTTACTGTCTGCAGCTTCCAGGACCTCTGCTACCTTCCAGTGTGTCTCAGATGTCTACTGCACCGATGCCTGTGTGCCCACCCAGACCTTGGACTTTGAGAGTCCACCTCACCCAGTGAGCCTTTTTCTTTTGTGCCTCTTCCTTCCAGAGTTATGCCACCTTGGTAATAAATATATGGTAATAAATATTATGGGTATAAAGGTGCACATTTTCTCCATAACCGACTGGGTGTATATCACAGAGCTTCTCTGTGGGTGTGGACATGTTTTGATTGGCCAGCATCAGAGGAGAAAAAGCAAACACCCACAGAGACGTTCTATGGTACATGCCCAGTTGGTTGAAGGGAAAACTTGTATTTTTGTTTCAAAGAGACATAAAGTTGGAACGGCAAGGCCCAAAAGAAAAGGAAAAACTGTTCCAGAATCAGTGGAGCTGCAGTAGTTAGAGGAGGTGCTCAGTTTAAATTAAAATGAAAGGTTCACTTTAAAGTGAAGAAGCACCTTTGGAACCATTATACCAGTAACCCCTTCACAGAGCAGAAGAGCGGGGTCTCTAGTGCCACCTACTGGAAGTAGCAACACTATAAGTCAGTATTAACCCTTGAAGAAGCCTTGACTCATGACTTAGGATGTGAAGCCAAACTGGTAGCAACATTTGCATATAGGTGTATTGGGGGTTCTTGCCCTTCATCAGTGCAAAGTAGGAGAATGTTTGGCTGGGTTTGAGATCTTCGATGGAAGGGATAAAGTTTCAGTAAGCGGGCATAGGGAGATTTATAGGCCATGTGATGCTCCCTGGGAAATAAAATATGCAAATAGCCTCTTCATAGAGAAAGATATCAGGGCCTCTAGTGTCACTTATTGCAAGTAGCAATCCTATAAGACAATGATCTTTGCCACATGACTTAGGATAAGAAGTCATATAGAAACTGTTTCAGGGTTCTTGTCCCTCATCAGTGCAAAGTAGGAGACTGGTTGGCTGGGTGAGAGATCTGTTACACATTTTTAAGGTATTGTGCTATAGGTAGGGCTAGACGTGTACCAAGTTTGTGTGAACCTAGCCTTTGTGCAGAGTCACATGGATTGGTCAAAGTTCAACCCCTATAACCACTTTGGCATGTTATTTTACATCTAATCGATGTGGTTTCTGAGCGCTCGTTTATGCCAGCACAATGAAACCTACTGTTTTACCTGCAGAAATTGTGCATACATATATGAGCATTGCAAATCTATGCCCAGATGATAATTTCAATGGCGACCATGACTGCCACAAGTGAGCCTAGAACATACTTCACTCCAGTGGAGGCCTGGCTTATTTAAGGCTATATTCACATTGAGCATCCATTTAACATAAATGCCAGGATGTATATGTTATACAGATGCCATAGAGAGGAATCCGTCACAAAGGACTCCATTTTAAGCCTATGTTCACACATTGCGTTTTTTTTCTGCAGCAAAACCTGATCTCTTGGCAGGAGGTTGTTCAGGATTTTTCTTGCTTTTTTGCTTGTTTTTTGGTGCTTTTTTGGTGCGTTTTTTTTTCACTGTCCTTTTGTCTCTTTATACATGTACATAAAATTCAGTGAAAAAAAAAATCTGATTCTGGTTTTGGCACAAAAAACGCTGAAAAACCAGACACCTGCGTTTTTTCCACCACCCATTACTTCCAATGGGTGAAAAAAACGCTGAAAGAAGTGACATGCTCTATTTTGCAAAAAAAAACAAGCAAAGCACAAAATACTGGTTAAATAAAAACCAAGATGTGTGCATGAGATTTCTGGAATCTCATAGACTTTGCTGGTACTGTAGAACGCAATTGCATAAAAAAACGCTGAAAAAAACGCAATGTGTGAACATAGCCTAAGAGAACTCGTATGTACGTTTTATGCATTTTTATGACTGCTCTTTTCCAAACAACACAATCATGTAAACACTCTATGTGTACTTGTTTACTTTCTTTTACAATGGATTCCTATATGGCATCAAAAGAATTCATATAACACATACGTCCTGGCATATATGCCAGACGGATGTCTAAACGCAATGTGAACACAGCCTAACATTTGAGAATTCTTCATTGTTAATAATGTATTTTAAAGGGAAGCTGTCACTAGATCCATGCTACTGAACCACAGAGCCTGGTTGTGCAATTGGGCCTCTCCCACGGCTGAATTTAAGGAGAGACCTGTCAATCAACTGGAACGAGGTGGGGAGGAGCCGCTGGCCAGTGGCAAAGCTGAACTAGTCAGATCTCTCCCTATAGTCCACGGATGGCTTTTCAAACTTTCTCTCCTCTATGGTGGGTTGTTGCACTTCCAGGACTCTCACCTATAGATGTATGGTGACCTCGCCACCATATCTGGAGTGCCACACGGAGACCAAGAAAAACCCATTCTGCCAATACACCGCGTGTAGAATTATTAGGCAAATGAGTATTTTGATACTTTTTATACATGTTGTCCTACTCCAAGCTGCATAGGCTTGAGAGCCAACTACCAATTAAGTAAACCTGGTGATGTGCATCTCTGTAATGAGGAGGGGTGTTGACTAATGACATCAACACCCTATATAAGGTGTGCTTAATTATTAGGCAACTTCCTTTCCTTTGGCAAAATGGGTCAGAAGAGAGATTTGACGGGCTCTGAAAAGTCCAAAATTGTGAGATGTCTTGCAGAGGGATGCAGCAGTCTTGAAATTTCCAAACTTTTGAAGCGTGATCAGCGAACAATCAAGCGTTTCATGGCAAATAGCCAACAGGGTCGCAAGAAGCGTGTTGGCCAAAAAAGGTGCAAAATAACTGCCCATGAATTGAGGAAAATCAAGCATGAAGCAGCCAAGATGCCATTCGCCACCAGTTTTGCCATATTTCAGAGCTGCAACGTTACTGGAGTATCAAAAAGCACAAGGTGTGCGATACTCAGGGACATGGCCAAGGTAAGGAAGGCTGAAAAACGACCACCTTTGAACAAGAAACATAAGATAAAACGTCAAGAATGGATCAAGAAATATATTAAGTCTGATTTTTCAAAGGTTTTATAGACTGATGAAATGAGAGTGACTCTTGATGGGCCAGATGGATGGGCCAGAGGCTGGATCAGTAAAGGGCAGAGAGCTCCACTCCGACTCAGACGCCAGCAAGGTGGAGGTGGGGTACTGGTATGGGCTGGTATCATCAAAGATGAACTTGTGGGACCTTTTCAGGTTGAGGATGGAGTGAAGCTCAACTCCCAGACCTACTGCCAGTTTCTGGAAGACAACCTCTTCAAGCAGTGGTACAGGAAGAAGTCGGTATCGTTCAAGAAAAACATGATTTTCATGCAGGACAATGCTCCATCACATGCATCCAACTACTCCACAGCGTGGCTGGCCAGTAAAGGTCTAAAAGAAGAAAAAATAATGACATGGCCCCCTTGTTCACCTGATGTGAACCCCATAGAGAACCTGTGGTCCATCATAAAATGTGAGATCTACAGGGAGTGAAAACAGTACACCTCTGGGAACAGTGTCTGGGAGGCTGTGGTGGCTGCTGCACGCAATGTTGATCGAAAACAGATCAAGCAACTGACAGAATCTATGGATGGAAGGCTGTTGAGTGTCACTAATTATTTTGGTTTTTGTTTTTGCATGTCAGAAATGTTTATTTCTAAAATTTGGGAACTGATATTGGTTTACCTGGTGAACATAAACAAGTGAGATGGGATTATATTTGGTTTTTATTAAGTTGCCTAATAATTCTGCACAGTAATAGTTACCTGCACAAACAGATATCCTCCTAAGATAGCCAAATATAAAAATACCCCACTCCAACTTCCAAAAATATTAAGCTTGTATATTTATGAGTCTTTTGGGTTGATTGAGAACATAGTTGTTGATCAATAATAAAAATAATCCTCTAAAATACAACTTGCCTAATAATTCTGCACACAGTGTATACATAGGTCCCAAGAATTTGCTTGAAAAATACGTCATGTGCACATAACCAAATGCTGTTTTATCACAAACTGCCACAGTTTTTAAAAGGTAGCATTTGTTTGGAGGTACACAGCAGTTTTAACCTCATAATTACATAGCCATTAACAATCATGTGTGACCAAAAGAAAGTATCAGCAGACAGTATCTGTAGTTTTAGGGCTTCTTACCCCTTGCACATTAGGATTGGTACAGTAGTCTTTTATAGTGGTTTGCAGAAATGCAAAACTGACGGCTTATCTATAGATTTGAACATCAAAATTAAAATCCCCTTTAACCCTTTTCTGATGTGGAGCGTAATAGTACGTCTCACATTAGATCCCCCAGTTTTGTGTGGGCTCCGGCGCTGAGCCCGCACCTTTCCGGGCACATGTCAGCTGATCTATACAGCTGTCATGTGCCCGCAACAGCCGCGGGTGAAATCGTGATCAGGGCCGGCTCCAGGGCCGGCTCTTAGGAGGGAGTTCAGTTCAGTCAGTCAGAGCAGAAGGAGGAGAGAGCTGACAGGGAGCCGAGGCTCAGCCTGAGCTCAGCTCCACGAGGCAGGCCTAGACAGAAGGCCGGGGCCACAGAGGAGAAGAGGAGAAGGAAGGAAAGAGGAGAGACAGAGGAGTAGAAAGCCTCCAGAAACAAGGCAGAAGGGACCCTAAGAGAGCAGAACGGACAGCAACCATTGCAAACCCGGGTTATATCGGGTGAAGGGTCAGGCTGTGGAAGGGTACCAGATTCCCAAGTTGGTGGAGGTAAATCATCCCTCAGCCAAGAACCGGAGGTCGTGATCATTTATTGGTGCGACCCCCAGCCAAACCTGCTAGGAAGGAGCCATATAGGATAGCGGGAAGCGGAGGCCAACGCTTACCCGACACGGTCCGCGGTAGCCGGACAGAAGTTTGGTCACTGGTGGGGCACGAGAGGCCAGAGAAAGGACAGAAGGGAGTCCTGTGCCATACTCCTGAATTGCCTGGGGGTTGACCGAGCTCCTCACCTGGTGGACGCAGCACGGCTTGGGCAGTCATTGCTGACAGAAGTGACTTGGATAACAACTGTGAGTAAAAACCCTGGACTGCATCATTGGACTCTGTGTGATTTCTGCTGCGCCAGCACCATCACCCCCAGCATCCCCTTACACTGCCCTGAGGCTACACTCTTCCCGTGGGGAGTTATCCTATCCCTGTGCTGCACACTAACACCAGCCTCAGTGGTCTGCCTCGCAGCGGCGGTTATCTCTGACCGCAATCCACGGGTGGCGTAGTCGGACATTCAAAACACTGATAAATAGACTGCCGTCATTTGGTCTGACCACCCTGAGCCACGGGGCTGGGTTGCCACCACTACTACCCCCAGCATCGTACAGAAGCCCGGTTCCAGGTACCTCACGGCCCAGGGGGCGAGTCAATTACATGAGTGATATCTATTGTAAATTCCACAATATCTCAGAAACCGGCGAATCCTCGCAGCGCACAGTGCAGACCGGACAGTACAGTCCTCCATACAGTATTATAGGCCCCATATATTCCTTCATACAGTATTATGGGCCCCATATAATGCTCCATACAGGATACTGGCCTGATCGTGATCCACCCGCGGCTGTTAACCAGTTAAATACCGCTGTCAATCTCTGACAGCAGCATTTAACTCGCACTTCCGGAAAGTGTGTCATTGGGCCCGCCCATCGGCGAACCCGTTACATGATCGCAGGTCGCAGATGGGTTGGTATGCCAGATTGCTATGAGCGCCGCCCAGTGGTCGGCGCTCATAGTAAGTGAGCAAATCAGCTACACACAGGTGATCTGATCATCGCCTGTGTGTAGTACAGGAGATCAGACAAGTGCTGCTTCTAGTCTACTATGGAGACTATTGCAGCAAGCAAAAAATGTAAAAAAAATGTTTTTAAAAATATAAAAAATATATATATATATATAAAAAAGTTTAAATCACCCCCCTTTCGTCCCATTCAAAATAAAACAGTAAAAAAAAAAAACACATACACATATTTGGTATCGCTGCGTTCAGAATCACCCAATCTATCAATAGGTATAATCAGTTTATAGTCCGAGGTCAGAATTCCAGGAAGGTAGAGGATCAAGACAAAGGGGCTAGGCAAATGGATGGTCAAAGGTATGGTCCAAGATTGGGCAACAAAAAAATCTGAAACAGAACACTGGAAAATAAGGCACACACATGCCACTGAGCTAAAGCTACGACTGGCAATAATCAGACACCGACAGCCAGCTGAATAGCCAGAAAATACTCAGAACGGGAGACACCTGGAAGAAACCAGCACTCCCCTGCCCTGATTGAGGGCAGGGGAGTGCTGTCACTCACAATACTGACAGCTCAACACAACCCTGAGTCTATAGGGCGGCTGAGCTGTCATTCACTGCGCCCAGTGGTGGGATCTGACAGATCCTAAACAGAAGAAAAGTTTAAAAATGGTCACAGGTAGTAGAGTACTAAAATAAAATTGTGGTTTTCTTTCCAGTAAGGAAATACACTTGTATTATCTAATCTAATGTTTACATACAACATGGAAAAATGCATCCGTTATGGAATACGGTTCCACTGATAAAGTACATTAAAGCAATGCGAGTGTGAATTTAGTAACTCATCCATCAGAATAGTAATCCATAGTAGCTGACCTACTTTCTCCATGACCATTTAGACATGCTAGAAAGCACCTAGGGGTTCCTTATAATATTGTTATAATCGTCCTTTAAGAATCTATCTGTGTCTAATTATCACTCTGGTCACCTTTGGATGTCCTGCTTTACCCGTCTGTGCCAGCGGAGTGTCTCCAGCGTAGTTAAAATATGGGCCAGGATTTAACTTCAAAGAAAGCAAGAAATGGAGCGTTTGAGCTTAAATGAAAATCCCCCCAAGCTGTAGTGCTGCGGAGTATTGAGCACGGCTCCAGTGACGAGCGCTGCTCCCACACACAAGATTAATCTATTTTGGTGCATAGAGAAATGTTGGTTCGGTGATATGAGAAGACTGCTCTGCCTTCTCAATTTTTATCTTTCTGCATTGTGATTCCAGCCGCACATGACTTTACCTCTCAGCTATTGCGCTCGTGTTTAGAATTATACAGTTTATTGTAATTTCCTGCGTTAACCTCTTCATGCATTATTTTGGGATGAGGCATTTTGCTTTTCCGAGACCTGACCTGTCTCGTGACTTGGTGGTCAAGTCGCAAGCTTCAGATTTCTTACAACGCCGAACTTCCTGCCACCCCCGGCCCTGTATGACAGCGCTGGAATCGGCCATCACATACTTATGTTCACTTCAAACTTTCATTAAATGGTTTTCTCCCTTTGGATATATTCACTCCAAACTTTTTTCAGGCAGAAAAATCCAAATGTAGTTTTCAAAAGAAAGTAGGATCCTCCCTCCTAAGCCGTCTATATGGACACGTAGGTCATAAAAAGTTGAATAAAATGATACCTTGATATCTACGATCCAATGTTTTATTACAGAGAAATCTACATTTTTCTTAATATGTAAATGAGCTGTTAAGATCTATGGGCCGGACACAGATCTCCCTGAGAATCTTCCTGCAGAGATTATTTAAAATTAAAGGTGGCGTTACCAGTATGAGACATGTAATGACTAGTGATGAGCGAGCATGCTCGCTACTGCTCGGTGCTCGCAGACTATTTCCGGGTTGCTCAGGTGGTAACTCGGGTCCCCTCCCTGCATGTTTGGCACTCTTTACAGAGCCAATGAACATGCAGGGATTGCCTGCCATGTACTGTAATGCCATGTACTGTAATACCAATTTCCTCATGTTGGTAGTGGCATTAAAGTGATTGGCTGGCCGCACAGCATCATCAGGTCTATATCAGACCTGGCGCCGCTATGCTCGTCACAGTCACTCCGGATCAGACAGTGTAGGGAGAGCTGCTGCTGTGTCAGGGAGAGATTTGATTGTGTATTAGGTAGTGTAGGGAGAAAAACTGTACATTACACATATCCATCTTAACAAACAGTCCTTCTGAGGACTAATCCAGCTGCAGAGATATCAGGCAGGCAGGGTGTATAGGCAGGCAGTGTATATAGCAGACTGCAGTGCATATAGCACAGGAGGCTCCATTCCAATTCTGCCTTCTGCTGCTGTTAGATATTTCTATACAAAGGCCCAGGTCTCAGGGGCCAGGAATACTTTTCTTTGGATCTTAGAACGCAGAGTGAAGGCAAAAGGGCCAACAAGTGCTAAGCATCTCTGGGAATTCCTTCAAGATTGTTGGAAGACCATTTCCGGTGACTATGACGCGCCCCTGGGCCTGCTGTGTCGTGCGGCATCGCGCGCACGGGGCTTACCCGGAGCCGGATCAGATGGGGGTAGTAGTCTCGTGGCGGTAACCCGGTCCGTGCCCAGGGTGTCAAACTAAGTGTGTGGCAGTCTTGGTAGATGTTGGACGACTACGCCACCCGTTGAGTACAGCTAAGGAGCTGCTGCTGCAGGGCAGACCGCTGAGGCCGGTGGTAGGATTGTGCAGCGTGATAGTATAACCCCCAACGGGAGGGGTATGGCCTCAGGGCAGCCGACGTGGATGATGGGGGTAGCAGGAACCACTCGGAGACGGTACGGTGTAGTTCAGGGTCTTTACTGGTGACAAAGATAGACCCTCCCGGAGTACTGGCTAGCGATTGGGGCCTGGTCAGTCCTTGAGCAGATGGGATCTCCCCTGGCCAGGCGGAGTTGTAGGCCTCCCAAACTAACGATACTCTTCCGGCTACCTTGCTAGAGGCGGGTATAAGTAGCCCACGTCCCTGAGTGTACCGTGTGGTGCTCACCCGTATGGCCGGTGACTCGGGGCCTTCTAGTAGCTTCCGCTCCACGACGGCGGTGCTGGTCCCACGCGTGTGACCGTGCCTTCGGGTTTCTGGGCCAGAGGACCTGCAATCCCCTGCCGGTCGGTTTCTGCTGCTGGATAGGAGTTAGTCCCCACAGCCTCGGACTCCGGGTCCGGTGATAACTTCTCAGTCAGGGCGAGCTCTGCAGCTGCCAGCCCCTGACTCCTTGTAGCACTGCTCCCACAGAGCTCCTGATGTTCTTTTCCTATATCTGCTTCTCTGTCTCTACTTCTTCTCTACTTCCCAACCCTGCCTCAGCCCTAGGTTTATATAGGGGAAGTTCTTCCCCTCCCAGGACTGGGCAGGAGGTGTGGCATGCATAGGATCCCTGACCAAGAGACCTCCCACCTGCTCTCAGACATAACATTGCTGTTACTGTGGAAACCAGACCCCTGGGGTGCCACATTCCCCCCTAGTGAAATTTAGTACTCCGGGACTAAACATATTTTTAGAAAAACATAACAAGGTATAAACAATAATAATACAATAAGAAAAACACATAAGGATGGTCACGGCGTGTCCGCAACCGGGTGCAGTTTTTGAAGAAAAGCAAGGTGTCCATTTCACCAAAACAGGGAGACGTAACCAGGTAGGGGTCTGTTTTACATGATCCAAGGCTACCAGTTCCAACGGCTGCCGGGTGACGATGGACTGCAGGGGAGTCTTCTGGCTGGCACGGTCCTTCATTCTTAGGTTGCACGGGCCACAGTCTCTGCACCACCTCTCGATGGTTCCCCTCATGCCTACCCAGTGGAACCGCCCGCGCAGCAGGAACTCCAGCTTCTTCCATCCGAAGTGTCCAGCCCCGTCGTGGTATGCCTCCATCACCACGGCTGCGTCTCTTCGTGGCACCACTACTTGCCAGATTAGTTCATGCGTCCGGGAGTTAACCATTCGGCGGCACAACTTCCCCTTATAAAGGAACAGTCGACTCTTCTCAGCCCACAGTTGCTTGGCTTCCTCCGGAGCGTCTGGGTCAAGGCGAGCCTCTGGCCGAGTCAGCATCTCCTTCACCAGTCGGACGGCAGGGTCACTGTCTTGCGTTTCCGCCCAGTTGTAGTGAGGCAAGGGATTAAACGTAGCAGCTTGCTTACTCCTTACCCGGTGGGAATACTGGATAGTCCCATGACGGTGGAACGCGGGGAGTTCGACTTCTTCCAGTCCCTCTGGATCTTCTCCTACGTCCGGTAGGTTTGGCAACCTGGACAGGGCGTCCGCGTTGGTATTGGAGCGTCCTGCCCGGTATTTGTGAACTCGTAGTTGGACAGACGGGCCATCCATCTCTGCTCTAGGGCACCGAGTCTTGCTGTGTCCAGGTGTGTCAACGGGTTGTTATCCGTGTACACGGTGAACCGGGAGGAAGCGAGGTAGTGCTTAAAGCGTTCGGTGACTGCCCACACCACTGCCAGGAACTCTAGCTTAAATGAGCTGTAATTCTCAGGGTTTCTCTCGGTGGGTCGCAGTTTTCGGCTGGCGTAAGCGATTACTCGTTCTTTCCCCTGCTGGATCTGGGACAGCACGGCTCCTAGCCCGATGTTACTTGCGTCGGTGTAGAGGATAAAGGGCTGGCTGTAATCAGGGTACGCCAGGATTTCATCCCCCGTGAGGGCCATCTTCAGCTGGCGGAAGGACTCTTCTTCTAACTTCTCCCATCTGAAGGGTGGCTTCTGGTTCTTGGCCTTCCGGGACTGGCCTATCAGGAGGTCCTGCATAGGAGCTGCCTTTTTGGTGAAACCGGGGATGAATCTGCGGTAATAGCCTACCAACCCGAGGAACTGCCGCACTTCCTTTACACTGGAGGGACTTGGCCATTCCTTAATTGCGGTGATCTTATCAGGGTCGGGAGCCACTCCATCAGCGCTCCCCACGTGTCCCAGGTACTGCACCTTTGGTTTCAGGAGGTGACACTTGGAGGGTTTCACCTTTAGGCCGTAGCTTGCCAGAGCTTCGAACACTTCCGCCAGGTGTTTCAGGTGGTCCTCATACGTCTTGGAATATACGATGACATCGTCCAGGTACAGCAGGACCGTCTCGAAGTTTCTGTGGCCCAGACAGCACTCCATTAATCGTTGGAAGGTTCCTGGTGCGTTGCAGAGTCCGAACGGCATGCAGGTAAACTCTCTAAGTCCCATCGGGGTGGTGAATGCGGTCTTCTCCCGGTCCGCCTCTGCTACAGGAACCTGCCAGTACCCACTAGTGAGATCCAAGGTAGAGAAGAAGTTAGCAGATCTTAAAGCAGCCAAAGACTCCTCTATCCTTGGTAAGGGGTACGCATCCTTGTGTGTGATACGGTTGATTTTCCGGTAATCTACACACATCCTCATGGTGTTGTCTTTCTTTTTGACTAAGACTAGTGGAGCTGCCCAGGGGCTACAGCTATCCCTGATCACCCCAGCCTCCTTCATGTCTCTAAGCATCCCCTTGGCGTGTTGGTAGTGTGCAGGGGGTACGGGTCGATACCTCTCTTTTATGGGAGGATGGTCTCCCATGGGGATGTGGTGTTCTACCCCCTTGACTCACCCGAAGTCTAACGGGTGTTTACTAAACACTCTCTCGTACTCTTGAACCACCCGATAGACTCCCTGTTTCTGGTGTGAGGGAGTGGAGTCAGTACCCAAATGTAGTTGCTGACACCAGTCCTCCATTGTTTTCTGAGAGCCGTTACCTTCCTCCGGGGAAGATGGAGGCAAGGGTTCTACGGACTGTATGGAATCTTGATTGATGGTATACAATTTGGCTAGCGTGGCATACCGGGGCAGGTACACTTCCCTCTTCCCGATATTTATTATGCGAACGGGCACCCTCCCATGGCGTACATTGACCACCCCCCGTGCTGTCAAAATGGTGGGCCTACTGTCTGAGTAAACTGGTTCTACCATTGCCTGGTAATCTCTACCTCTCAGACCAATAGCTGCCCGGCACCAAATCATCATTTCACTTTTCGGGGGCATGGCAATAGGGAAAGGGTCACACATTCGCACGCTACCAATCTCACCACCGGAGAGTTCTAGCTGTTGCCGTCGCATCAGTGCCCGGATCTCTTTCTGGAGCACTCGCTGCTGGCTGGAGCTGGCGTTCTTGGCAACCTTCTGTAAAAGGAAAATCACCTCTGCAAGACAATTTTCAATTACATTAGTTCCTAGAGTTATCTTTGGGTGACTCTCGTGTTTGTCAATGTCTACAATGATCAGTCCCTGTGCTGCCAGTTCGACTCTACCGATTTTAATGGTCACCTCTTTAAATCCAATCTGTGGCACGGGCTGACCATTGCTGGCGATGATACTCAAGTCGTCGTCAGGGTAGCGGGTGATATCCGAGTCATTCCAGTACTGCTTGAAGAGCACGTACGGGATGGTGGTGACCTGTGACCCGGTGTCCAGTAGGGCACTCATAGGAATGCCATCCAGTACCACGGGTAAGACTGGACGTCCTCCCACATATTTGTCGCGCCAGTTCGATGGGCCTGGTGATCTTTTTCCTGGGGGTTGGCCCTCTACCCCAGGTTGTGCCAGTTTAAAGGACAGTACCTTGCCATATGTCCGGGTTGATTGCAGCGGCGGCAGATGGGTCGTCCGTCCTCGTTGTATCGGTCGCTGGGTCTTCCTCTGGCCGGTGGGGTCCTCCTTGGTCGACGCCACGGGATGCCCTCCGGTCCGGATGCCAGCTGGATCTTCCCTGGAGTGGAAACCTGTAAAGACTGCACAGTTCGGGTTAGCGCAGCAACGCTTTTAGCTAGCTCTTGGACCTGATGGTGCAGGTCTGGAGCCGGGTCATTGTTCAAAGCCTGCGCACCAGCTTCCACAGGCCCTGCCGACAAGGGCGCCGCCTCCTGGTGGTAAGTGGTAGTGGGGCGTCTGGGGGTCACAACGCCACCTGGTGCCGATTCTCGAAGCACCCGGATGGCTCTGTCCTTGAACTGTGCAAATCCCAGATGAGGGTCCTGTAAGGCCATTGCCCGCAACTGGGTTCGGTGGGCATTGCAATATAAACCCTCTATAAATTGTTCAGTCAACAGCCTGTCCTCGTCTCCCACGCCGTCAGGGTCGGTCTGCTTAATGGCTCTCAGGGCCTCTTGTAGGTTCAGGGCATAGTCCCTTATACTCTCATGTGCCCGCTGTTTGCACCCGTAGAATCTAAGCTTGATCTCGGCTGAGGTGCGGGTATCAAAGGTGTCCCTCAGCCGGGTTAGTATCCCTGCGACAGTCCTCCCCCCAGGTGGCCAGGACTTTACCTCCCTTTGGGCTGCCCCGGTTAATTGGGCCACCAGGATGCTCACTTTTTGCTCCTCTGTGAGGGGGTACACCTGGAAGAGGCTATCCAGCTTTTCTCTAAAGTCATGCAGGGTATGTGACTCCCCTGAGTACTGGGGTAGCCAGGCTGCCCCCGGGATATAGGGCATGGTGAAAGGCATGACCGCAACAGCGGTGGCGCTGGCGGGGGTTGAAGCGGTGAAGCTCTCCTCCGTATCCGACATCCTTCTCCCCCCTAGTGGACCGTGGCCTATCTTGCGATGATCCTCTTCCGTAGGCCGCGGCTCCGCAGTGGATCGTCAGGGTTGAGGACCTTCCGTCGCGCTCCTGTGACGTCGGCGTCTGCTGGGCTCCTTCCAGGACCTTACGCAACGTCCGGACGTGAGGCGGGGCTTCAGTTCTCGCGCGCTTTCGGAGTCCACGCCCCTCTTCTTCCCGCGCGGCGTCCTCAAGATGGCGTCCAATGGCGGGAAAACTCCACGTATGGCGGGAAGAAGGCCGAAGATGGCGCCGGATGGCGGGAAAACTCCACCGATGGCGGGAAGGAAGCGGAAGATGGCGCCGGATGGCGGGAATCTTCACCACAGGTAAGTTTGAACAGTCTTTTTCAGGCACGCAGTACCCGGTGGTTGCGGGCACGAAATCCTGCCGACTACGCCAAAAGTTGACGCGCCCCTGGGCCTGCTGTGTCGTGCGGCATCGCGCGCACGGGGCTTACCCGGAGCCGGATCAGATGGGGGTAGTAGTCTCGTGGCGGTAACCCGGTCCGTGCCCAGGGTGTCAAACTAAGTGTGTGGCAGTCTTGGTAGATGTTGGACGACTACGCCACCCGTTGAGTACAGCTAAGGAGCTGCTGCTGCAGGGCAGACCGCTGAGGCCGGTGGTAGGATTGTGCAGCGTGATAGTATAACCCCCAACGGGAGGGGTATGGCCTCAGGGCAGCTGACGTGGATGATGGGGGTAGCAGGAACCACTCGGAGACGGTACGGTGTAGTTCAGGGTCTTTACTGGTGACAAAGATAGACCCTCCCGGAGTACTGGCTAGCGATTGGGGCCTGGTCAGTCCTTGAGCAGATGGGATCTCCCCTGGCCAGGCGGAGTTGTAGGCCTCCCAAACTAACGATACTCTTCCGGCTACCTTGCTAGAGGCGGGTATAAGTAGCCCACGTCCCTGAGTGTACCGTGTGGTGCTCACCCGTATGGCCGGTGACTCGGGGCCTTCTAGTAGCTTCCGCTCCACGACGGCGGTGCTGGTCCCACGCGTGTGACCGTGCCTTCGGGTTTCTGGGCCAGAGGACCTGCAATCCCCTGCCGGTCGGTTTCTGCTGCTGGATAGGAGTTAGTCCCCACAGCCTCGGACTCCGGGTCCGGTGATAACTTCTCAGTCAGGGCGAGCTCTGCAGCTGCCAGCCCCTGACTCCTTGTAGCACTGCTCCCACAGAGCTCCTGATGTTCTTTTCCTATATCTGCTTCTCTGTCTCTACTTCTTCTCTACTTCCCAACCCTGCCTCAGCCCTAGGTTTATATAGGGGAAGTTCTTCCCCTCCCAGGACTGGGCAGGAGGTGTGGCATGCATAGGATCCCTGACCAAGAGACCTCCCACCTGCTCTCAGACATAACATTGCTGTTACTATGGAAACCAGACCCCTGGGGTGCCACAACTACCCCTTGAAGCTCATCAAGAGAATGCCAAGAGTGTGCAAAGCAGTCATCAAAGCAAAAGGTGGCTACTTTGAAGAACCTAGAATATAAGACATATTTTCAGTTGTTTCACTCTTTTTTGTTAAGTATATAATTCCACATGTGTTATTTCATAGTTTTGATGCCTTCACTGTGAATGTACAATTTTCAAAGTCATGAAAATACAGAAAAATCATTAAATGAGAAGGTGTGTCCAAACTTTTGATCTGTACTGTACGTTGTCAGAAAATACTGCCATTTCTGGCTTCCATTAAAAATTTCCTTTCGTTTATTTAAAACTCTGTGTTCTCTATCACACAGATCACATATAAATTCGCTCCAAACTCTGTCTTTTGTAGTGAGCGTGGAAGATACTGTCCTCCATTTAAAATGGGCAAGGCACGTGGCAAGGGACGGGGAACTGGACGTGATGGTAATGGTGCATGCAGAGGCCGAGGACAAGGCCGTGGGCAAGCCGAAATTGTGCCACAACAAACACCCACATCTTCTCGACTGACCTTCCTGTCAAATTTCTAGGGGACCGCAGCACACCACTATTGAACCCAGAGCAGTGTCAAAAGGTTGTTGGTTGGATAGTGGATAATGCTTCCAGTCACTTAGCCACCACCACCACCCTGTCTTCCACATGGTCAAGTCTCAGTAGCCTTGAGTCTGGACCGCATATTCCTCACCCTGATCCTCCTTCCTCCCACCATGCCGAGTACCCAGAGACAACTGGTCCCACACTTGGACACTCTGAAGAGCTGCTCACTTTTCCATTTATAATTCGTGTCTCTCTCCCGCTCCACTTGAAGCGGGGCAAGAGGAGATCGCGTGTAGCGATGCCCAAATATTTGAGCAGCCACGGTCACACGAAGGCGACGGTGGGAAAGTGTCACAAAAGGTGGACGATGATGAGACACAATTGCCAGAAAGTCAGGAGGAGGACCAGGGTGAAGTGGAAGACGAGGTGGTGGACGATATAGTAACTGGCCCAACCTGGCAGGAGGACATGCAGAGCAAGGACAGCAGCACACAGGGGGAGGGAGGCAGAGCACCCCAACAGGCAGGAAGAAGCAATGTGGTGGCCGCAGACAGAAGGCAGGCAACCGTTCCCCGTAACACTAACACGAAGGAAGTTGCCAGTACAACTGTTAGGTTTTCCAGAGTCTGGTTGTTTTTTAGAGACTCTGCCGATAACCCCAGAAAGGCCATTTGCACCACCTGCCAGGCAAGCATCAGCAGGGGTGGCAAAACGACCAGCCTGACCACCACCAGCATGATCAGGCACATGGCAGCAAAGCACCCGACTTTGTGGGCTGAACCCCATGGTCCAGGGACAGTGTTTGCGGGTGGCACCATTGCTTCTTCCGCTGTTGTGCATGCAAGCCAATCCCCTGTCCATAGTGCATGTGAAGACGCCTCCTGCCCTGCACCTGTCGTTGCACACTCTCAAGTAGCAGCATCAGGAAGCACGTCCATGTCCTTGTCCCAGCGCAGCGTTCAGTTGTCTATACCCCAGTCCTTGGAACGCCAGAGCAAATATGCAGCCAACGTCCTACAGACCACACTACTAAATTCTCACATTTCACTACTACTTGCGCTCGAAATGTTGCCTTTTAGGCTCGTGGAAACTGAAGCATTCCGCAACATGATGGCGGCGGCCGTCCCTCGGTATTCGGTCCCCAGCCGCCACTATTTCTCCCGGTGTGCCGTCCCCGCATTACACAAGCACGTGTCCCAAAACATTAGCCGTGCTCTCAACAACGCAGTTACCGGTAAAGTCCACCTAACCACGGACACGTGGACAAGTGCTTGTGGGCAGGGACGGAACATCTCGCTGACGGCACACTGGGTTAACATAGTGGAAGCCGGGACCCAGTTGGACCTTGGGACGGAACACGTCCTCCCGACGCAAAGGATTGCGGGCCCTAGGTCAAACAGGGTTGCCCTCAGGGTCTACAGCTCCTGCACCTCATCCTCCTCCTCCTCCTCTTCAGCCTCCATCTCCGAAATGACCACATCAGTCACAAGCTGGAAGCACTGCAGCACTGCCTCGGCCAAGCGGCAACAGGCTGTGCTGAAGCTAATATGCTTAGCTGAAAAACCGCACAATGCTGAAGAGTTGTGGACAGCTCTGAAAGAGCAGGCAGATCTGTGGCTCACACCGCTGAACCTACAGCCAGGCATGGTCGTGTGTGACAATGGCGAGGCGAGGCGAGCTCACACACGTACCATGCCTGGCCCATGTGCTTAACCTCATGGTTCAGTGGTTTCTCAAATCCTACCCGGATCTACCGGATCTGCTTGTTAAAGTACGCCGCCTGTGTACCCATTTTAGAAAGTAAGCTACAGTTTCCGCCGCCCTTGCAGTGTTTCAGCAGCGTTTACAGCTTCCGGCTCACAGACTGGTGTGTGATGTCCCCACGCATTGGAACTCTACACTGCAGATGTTGGGAAGGATTTGTGAGCAGAAGAGGGCAGTTGTTGAGTACCAGCATCAACAAGGCCGTCGGTATTCAGTTCAGACTCCACACATAAGAACTCAGGAGTGGACATGGATGTCAGACATGTACCATCCTCCAAAACTTTAAGGACTCCACCAAGATGGTGAGCGGCGATGACGCCATGATTAGCGTCACCATCCCGCTTCTCTGTCTTCTGAAACGCTCTCTGCTCACAATCAAAGAGGATGCATTGCAGGCGGAGCACAATGAGATGGAGCAAGGAACCATACAGGGTGATTACACACAGCCAAGCCTCATCTCATCCCAACGTGGATTGGGTGACAATGAGGAAGAGGAGGAAGGACAGGAGCTAGTTTCATGCACTATAGACGGTACTACCTGCACAGCTGTCATACCGTCTGTTCAGCGTGGATGGCCAGAGGACAGAGAGGAGGAGGAGGAGAGCATGGTCAGTCATCCTCTTGGTAAGGACACGGAAGTCTTGCTTGTTAGTAGTCTGGCACGCATGGTTCAGTTTATGTTACGCTGCCTTTCCCATGACCCTCGCGTTCTCAAAATTTTGGGTGACAGTCATTACTGGTTGGTGACACTTCTAGACCCATGCTACAAGGAGAACTTTATATCTCTTATTTCTGAGGCGGACAGGTCTACAAAAATGGGGCTGAACCAGAAGGCGCTTGTTGCGGAACTATTAAAAAAATTCCCATCTGAAAACGCTGGCGGCAGAGGGCACACTTCGTTGGACAACCAAGGAGTACAGGCGAGAGAGACACAACTTCAATCCAGCAGAGGCAGGGGAACACTGTCAAATTTCTAGGAGAGTTTTCTCAGACCCTCCCATCGCACAGGCCCTGAGGCGCGGGGTACTCTCACAAGAAGTGCAAAGTTTGGGAAGATGCTGAGGGAGTACCTTGCCAACCGTACCAACGTCCTCCGTGATTCCTCTGTGCCTTATAATTATTGGGTATCCAAGCTGGATGAACTGGCTCTCTACTTCTTGGAGGTCCTGGCCTGCCCTGCCGCCAGCGTTTTATCAGAGCGGGTTTTTAGTGCCGCTGGTGGAATTATAACTGATAAGCGCATCCGCCTGTCAACTGAAAACGCTGACAGGCTGACTATGATAAAAATGAACAAGGGCTGGATTGGGCCAGACTTCTCAACACCTCCGAATGATAGCAGCGTAACATAAACTCCAATCCAGTGTCTTTTCTTGGGAGGTGTATTCTCATGCACCTTTTCACACCCACACATGGGTATACGCTTCCTGATTTTGGCTATTTGCTCTTGTCCTCCTCCTTCTCCTCATCCTCCACCACCATATCACCAGGGTGACTGTGGTCCGTGATGCAACACCCACATCATTTTTTTAAAGGGTGTTTATGATGCCTGTAAAAAATTTTTTTTATACAGTATGTTCATGTATACCCCCAGGGGTAAATGTTTGTCAGCCCATACACTTGGGCATTACAAGTATAGGAGGCCCGCTCCTTTCTAATGGGAACATTTTTTTATGAGGCCCTCCTCCACGTCTCTTCCAAGGGTCATTGAAGTGCCTCCAAATTTTTGGCAGTCCTTGCATTCACTGCATAGGCCAACACTATGGGAGACTCTCTCCTTTCTAATGGAAATTTTTCGTTACTGTGGCCCTGCTCTATGTGTCTTTAAATTCTTAGTGGGGTTTTTCCTAAAATTGGTCAGCCATTGGACTCACTGCATACCCTATAACTGTATAGCAGACTCTCTCCTTTCTAATGGGAACATGTCGTACCTTGTTACTGTGGCCCTGCTCCGTGTGTCTTTAAATTCTTAGTGGGGTTTTTTCTAAAATTGGTCAGCCGTTGGACTCACTGCATACCCTATAACTATATAGCAGACCCTCTCCTTTCTAATGGGAATTTGTTGTTACTGTGGCCCTGCTCCATGTGTCTTTAAATTCTTAGTGGGGTTTTTCCCAAATTTTGGCAGCTCTTACAGTCACAGCATGGGCATTACCACTATAGGAGACCCACTCCTTTATAATGGGAACATTTTTTTTGCTGAGACCCTCCTATATGTCTCTTCAAAGGGGTATTGGGTTGCGTCCAAATTTTTATCAGCCCTTGCAGTCACTGGATACTCAATAACAGTATAGGAGATCCACATGTTAATAATAATAACAACAAAGCATAGCTGGTTGATGGCTCTCTAACAATAGCGAGGGCCGACTGCTGGCCTTTTAAGAATAGTAACGGCCGTCTGATGTCCCTATAAAAATAGGCTTTATGACTTTCAGAGTCCCTCCATCATAAATAAAACAGGATGTGTCTGATGATGTGTCACACACCACATTGTCAGATAAGGTTGTAAAATGTTAAAATGACATTTCCCGGTGAATGCATTTGTCTTAAAAAATAACGTAAAAAAAAAAAAAACAATAGGATCTTTCTTTAGTATAAAAAACAGCATCACCAATTTAACCTCAATGTAATCACATTGTTCAGCTCATGCAGCTCCTCCTCCATCTCCGAAATGACTACATCAGTCACAAGCTGACAGCACGGCAGCACTGCCTTGGCCAAGCGGCAACAGGCTGTGCTGACGATAACATGCTTAATGCTTAATTGACAAACCGCCCAGTGCTGCAGAGTTGTTGAAAGCTGTAAGACAGCAGCCTGATCTGTGGCTCTCACCATTGAACATACAGCCAGGCATGGTCGTGTGTGACAATGGGCGGAACCGGGTGACGGAGAAATGACAGCTGGGGTAGATATGGTTTTCCTCTATGCCAGCCCTTTCACCGAGCTAAAGAATATGGCTGTGGTGAAATACAACTCCCACTGAGAAGCTGTTTCAGACTGAAAAACATTGTGCCCACCAGAGGATTTGATTCTGAGGGATAACCTTTCTCACCCGCTCAAGAGCCCCATAGCAGCTGCAAAGTTAACGCTATCATGAACTCTCCTGAGGTAGAAGCCAAGGCACACCAGAGGATTCTCTGGTGGGACCGTCCAGCCCTGCCGAGAAGCAGTCCTTGCTAAGAAAAGTGTGTGGGAAGGTTCCCGGACACTCTATTTTTACTGAGGACTAAACACACGCAAACATGGGGAGAACATACAAAGTCCTTGCAGATGTTCTCCTTGCTGGGATTTGAACCCAGGATCCCAGCGCTACAAGGCTGCAGTGCTAACCACTGATCCAATGTGCTGCCATTCACCCTCTAATATCTAACAGGCTGGAGAAACTTGTACCTACTGCCCCCTACTGGGGGCAGTGCTAATACCATGGCGTCGTACCATAGTTTGCTGGAAATATTTCAGTCTGGTAGGAGGCAAGCAAATTCTCACAGAAAAGTACCAGCAGTAATGTTCAGGCCACATTTCAAGTGAAAGCAGCTTTAGAGGACTTCCTGGGAGAAATGACACGCAGGGTAGATACGGTTTCCCTCTATGCCAGTCCTTTCACTGAGCTAAATACAACTCTCAGCAAAAAAAGTTGTGGACTGGCTCTGTACCGTCCCTGGCCACATTCACCTGTCCACGTGTTTGTGATTAGGCGGTCCTTCCCAGTAAGTGCACTGGGGAGGGCACGGGTAATGTTGTGGGACCCGTGCTTCTGGAAGGCGTAGGCGACACCGGGAGAAACAGTGGCGGCTGGGGACCGAGTATGGACACCCAGCCTCCGCCGGCATGAGGTTGTGAAAAGCTTCAGCCTCCAAGAGCTTAAAAGGCCATATTTCAAGTGCAAAGAGCTGCCCAGAAATCTGGCAGTTTAGTGTTGCGGCCTGTGGGTGGGTGGGTGGCTGGCTGCATACTTGCACTTGCATTCCACGTAACAGAAAACTAAGCAGATGGTGGCCTTATCATCATCATGGCCTCACCTCGGGACTATGAACTCTCCTGAAGGAAAAGCCTGGGCCCACCGGAGGAGTCTCCGGTTCTCTGGTGGGCCCGTCCAACCCTGCCGAAAAGCAGCCCTGGCTAAGAAAAGTGTGGGGGAAGGTTCCCAGACACTCTATGGCTGCTTTTTTAATGTGGATAGGCCATGCTTATGCATGTTAATTCTCAAAACGCATTACAGATCAGGCCATTGTCCAACTCTGTATTCAAGACATTAACCCTAGAACGCGTGACCATAAAAATCTACCTTTTCACATACCTGGGGCCTTTTAGGCCCGTGTGCAAATAACATGGAATAAATCAAACAAAAATGAAAAACAACTATATAGCTGAGGAATACCTAGAGTTTCAAAATTCTAACTAAAGTAATCTTGCAGAAAATAGAAAACAACAGGGCGGGCCTGCGAGGCCCCAGGTATGCGTTCTAGGGTTAAATGTGCAAAGAAAGATGTGTGTGTGTCAAAGCACCACCGACAAGTGCGAGTTGATGTTGGTCGGGCTGCCATTGCTTCTGCAACAAGCTCAATTACAGGACTTCCTGGGAGAAATGACATGCAGGGTAAATAGGGTTTCCCTCTATGCCAGTCCTTTCACCGAGCTAAATACAACTCTCAGCTAAAAAAGTTGTGGACTGGCTCCGTACCGTCCCTGGCCACATTCACCTGTCCACGTGTTTGTGGTTAGGCGGTCCTTCCCAGTAAGTGCACTGGGGAGGGCACGGGTAATGTTGTGGGACCTGTGCTTGTGGAAGGCGGAGGCGACACCGGGAAATATAGTGGCGGCTGGGGACCGAGTATGGACACCCGGCCGCTGCCAGCATAAAGTTATGAAAAGCTTCCGCCTCCACGAGCCTAAAAGGCCACATTTCAAGTGTAAGCATCTGTCAAAAATTTGGCAGTATAGTATTGCAGCCTGTGGGTGGGTGGCTGGCTGCATACTTGCGCTTGTATTTTAAGGAATGGGGTAGGGACAACTGAATGCTGCAGTGGGACAAGGACGTGGATGGTGATTGTTGCGAGTCTGCAACGACAGGTGCATGGCGGGAGGCATCTTCGCATGCGCCAAGGATCACTTATGATGGGCACACTTTTAGGCAGTGGCCTGGAAGTCAGAGATACTTCCAGAGGTCTTCCCCATGCTGTTCCCATGTCTTTTCAGCACTGTATGCATGTGTCTGATGATGTGGCACACACCACATGGCCAGATAATTTTGTAAAATGTTAAAATGACATTTCCAGGTGAATGCATTTGTCTTGGTTGAAAGCA
The DNA here is from genome assembly GCF_046119375.1 of Phyllobates terribilis. Taxonomy (NCBI): domain Eukaryota; kingdom Metazoa; phylum Chordata; class Amphibia; order Anura; family Dendrobatidae; genus Phyllobates; species Phyllobates terribilis. Next base: position 316,164,546 of record NW_027362768.1, read on the forward strand.
TTGCAAAAGTGCATCAAAAACGCTACGTGTGAACATAGCCCAAGGTGTGGAGGAGTATTTTTGTTTTTGGTTATTTATTTTGCCTTATATACAAGTCATTACCCTGGAAAGGATGTTCCTTAACATATTTCACAGGAAAATCCATTTTGGTTTCGTTTTTGTATGTTTTATTGTGAGTCCGTAAAAGTAGCGTAATATTCTGATTACGTTGTTGACAGCAGTGACCTGGGAGTCAGAAATGCTTCCAGGGGTCTTTCTCATGCTGTTCCCATGTCATTTGAGCACTGTTCCCATCGATTTGGGCAGTTTTTAGGCCCTCTGCAGACCGCCGGGGGGAGCCAGGCTGTGCGGGCGCGATCGCCGCCGGGTGTCAGCTGATTGTCACAGCTGACACCCGGTAGTATGTGCAGGGAGCGGTCCTGCACCGCTCCCAGCACATTAACCCCCGCTATGCTGCGATCGAAGTCGATCGAAATCGATCGCGGCATTGCGGGGGCAAGGGGAGGTGATCGGCGATACTCACCTCCTCTTCCGGCTTCCAGCGCAGACTGCAGCGGCTTCCCGGGTGTTGCCATGACGACCCGATGTCGTCATGACAACATCCGGGTCACCAGAGAGCAGGAAGATTGCTTGGACATGCGCAGTGCATCTCCAAGCAATCTTAACACTGTGCACTTCTGACAGCCTACATGGCATAGGGATGGTGCTGCATTCCTGTGCCATGCAGGCGATCAGAGAAAAAAAAGTGAAAGTCCCAGAGTGGGACAAAGTAATAAGGTGTACAAACTGTCTGAAAGTGGAAAAAAAAAAAAAAAATGTGCAAAAATATTATAAAAAAATAAAAAAAATAATACACCAAAAATAAAAATATAATGTACCCATCAATAAATATTATTATAAAAAAAATAAAAAAAAAACAATAAAAGTACACATATTTGGTATCGCCGCGTCCGGAACAGCCTGACCTATAAAACTGTCCCACTAGTTAACCCCTTCAGTGAACACGGTAAAAAAAAAAAACGCAGCAAAAAACAATGCTTTATCACCATACCGCCAAACAAAAAGTGGAATAACACGCGATCAAAAAGACAAATATAAATAAATATGATACCGCTGAAAACGTCATCTCGTCCCACAAAAAACAAGCCGCCATACAGCTCCATCAGCCGAAAAATAAAAAAGTTTCAGCTCTCAGAATAAAGCGATGCTAAAAAATATTTTTTTCTATAAAATAGCTTTTATTGTGTATAAGCGCCAAAACATAGAAAAATTATACAAATGTGGTACCGCTGTAAACGTACTGACCCGAAGAATAAAGCTACCTCATCAATTTTACCACACGCGGAACAGAATAAAAAAAAAAAAAAAAAACAATTCCTGAATTGTTGGTTTTTGTTTATTCTGCCTCCCAAAAATCAGAATAGAAAGCGATCAAAAAATGTCACGTGCCTGAAAATGGCACCAATAACAACGTCAAGTTATCCCGCAAAAAACGAGCCGTCACATGACTGTCTGCCAAAATCTGGAAAAATTATAGCTCTCAAAATATGGCGATGCAAAAACTAGATTTTACAAAAAATGCGTCTTTTAGTGTGTGACAGCTGTCAGTCATAAAAACCCCATATGATTCTGGCATTGCTGTAATCACACCGACCCGAAGAATAAAGTCGTCTAATCACTTATACCGCACAAGGAACGGCGTCAAAAATAAACTCTTGGGTTAGGATTGGGCTAGGGTTAGGGCTGGGTTTGGGGCTAGGGTTGTGCTGGGGCTAGGGTTGTGCTGGGGCTAGGGTTGTGCTAGGGCTAGGGTTGTGGTAGGGCTAGGGTTGTGCTAGGGCTAGGGCTGGGGTTGGGATTTTTTTCAAAAGTAAGAAAAAAAGATGACGATATGGTGACTAGTGTTGAGAGCAAGTGCTCGCTACTTGAGTTTGCATCGGGTGCTCTGGTATGCATTGAGTATCGTGGGTATTTGAGTGACATGCTCGAGTCTCTGCCCCATATGCTTCGCGGCCAAAAAACTTTACGGGGATTGCCTGCCATGCACGAGCGATCCCCGCATGTTTTTTTTTGGGTGTCTAATAACCGTGAAACATGCGGAGCAGGGACTCGAGCATGTCACTCAAGCACACGCTGTACATGGTGCATACCTGAGTACCCGATGCAAACTCAAGTAGCGAGCACTTGCGCTCAAGAATAATGACAACTTATTCAATATGATGACCTAATGTAAACAAATTCTGTGCCGTACCTCTGGGTTCAAAATGTTCACTATACACCTTAATAAAATCCTTGAGGGGTATAGTTTCCAAAATGGGGACACTTGTGGGGGAGCTCCACTGTTTAGGCACATCACGGGCTCTCCAAACGCGACATGGTGTCCGCTAACAAATTGAATGGAAAATCGGCTCAAATTGTTAGCGGACGCCATGTTGCGTTTGGAGAGCCCCTGTGTGCCCAAACATTGGAGCTCCCCCACAAGTGACCCCATTTTGGAAACTAGACCCCCCAAGGCACCTATCTAGATGCATAGTAAGCACTTGGAACCCCCAGGTGCTTCACAAATTGATTCGTAAAAATGAAAAAGTGAAAAAAAAAAACACTTTTTCATTTTTATGAATCAATTTGTGAAGCACCTGGGGTTCCAAGTGCTCACTATGCATCTAGAAAGGTGCCTTGGGGGGTCTAGTTTCCAAAATGGGGTCACTTGTGGGGGAGCTCCAATGTTTGGGCACACAGGGACTCTCTAAATGCAACATGGTATCCGCTAACAAATTGAATGGAAAATCGGCTCAAATTATTAGCGGACACCACATTGCGTTTGGAGAGCCCCTCTGTGCCCAAACTTTGGAGCTCCCCCACAAGTGACCCCATTTTGGAAACTAGACCCCCCAAGGCACCTATCTAGATGCATAGTAAGCACTTGGAACCCCCAGGTGCTTCACAAATTGATTCGTAAAAATGAAAAAGTGAAAAAAAAAACACTTTTTCATTTTTATGAATCAATTTGTGAAGCACCTGGGGTTCCAAGTGCTCACTATGCATCTAGAAAGGTGCCTTGGGGGGTCTAGTTTCCAAAATGGGGTCACTTGTGGGGGAGCTCCAATGTTTGGGCACACAGGGACTCTCCAAATGCAACATGATATCCGCTAACAAATTGTCGGCTCAAATTGTTAGGGGATATCATGTTGCATTTGGAGAGTCCCTGTGTGCCCAAACATTGGAGCTCCCCCACAAGTGACCCCATTTTGGAAACTAGACCCCCCAAGGCACCTATCTAGATGCATAGTGAGCACTTGGAACCCCAGGTGCTTCACAAATTGATTCATAAAAATGAAAAAGTGTTTTTTTTTTCACTTTTTCATTATTACGAATCAATTTGTGAAGCACCTGGGGGTTCCAAGTGCTCACTATGCATCTAGAAAGGTGCCTTGGGGGGTCTAGTTTCCAAAATGGGGTCACTTGTGGGGGAGCTCCAAAGTTTGGGCACAGAGGGGCTCTCCAAACGCAATGTGGTGTCCGCTAACAATTTGAGCCGATTTTCCATTCAATTTGTTAGCGGATACCATGTTGCATTTAGAGAGTCCCTGTGTGCCCAAACATTAGAGCTCCCCCACAAGTGACCCCATTTTGGAAACTAGACCCCCCAAGGCACCTATCTAGATGCATAGTGAGCACTTGGAACCCCTAGGTGCTTCACAAATTGATTCGTAAAAATGAAAAAGTGTTTTTTTTTTCACTTTTTCATTTTTACGAATCAATTTGTGAAGCACCTGGGGGTTCCAAGTGCTCACTATGCATCTAGAAAGGTGCCTTGGGGGGTCTAGTTTCCAAAATGGGGTCACTTGTGGGGGAGCTCCAAAGTTTGGGCACAGAGGGGCTCTCCAAACGCAATGTGGTGTCCGCTAACAATTTGAGCCGATTTTCCATTCAATTTGTTAGCGGATACCATGTTGCATTTAGAGAGTCCCTGTGTGCCCAAACATTGGAGCTCCCGCACAAGTGACCCCATTTTGGAAACTAGATCCCCCAAGGCACCTATCTAGATGCATAGTGAGCACTTGGAACCCCTAGGTGCTTCACAAATTGATTCGTAAAAATGAAAAAGTGTTTTTTTTTTCACTTTTTCATTTTTACGAATCAATTTGTGAAGCACCTGGGGGTTCCAAGTGCTCACTATGCATCTAGAAAGGTGCCTTGGGGGGTCTAGTTTCCAAAATGGGGTCACTTGTGGGGGAGCTCCAAAGTTTGGGCACAGAGGGGCTCTCCAAACGCAATGTGGTGTCCGCTAACAATTTGAGCCGATTTTCCATTCAATTTGTTAGCGGATACCATGTTGCATTTAGAGAGTCCCTGTGTGCCCAAACATTGGAGCTCCCGCACAAGTGACCCCATTTTGGAAACTAGACCCCCCAAGGCACCTATCTAGATGCATAGTGAGCATTTGGAACCCCTAGGTGCTTCACAAATTGATTCGTAAAAATGAAAAAGTGTTTTTTTTTTCACTTTTTCATTTTTACGAATCAATTTGTGAAGCACCTGGGGGTTCCAAGTGCTCACTATGCATCTAGAAAGGTGCCTTGGGGGGTCTAGTTTCCAAAATGGGGTCACTTGTGGGGGAGCTCCAAAGTTTGGGCACACAGGGGCTCTCCAAACAGAACATGGTGACCGCTAATTATTCAAGCAAATTTTACAATCAAAAAGTCAAATGGCGCTCCTTCCCTTCCGAGCCCTGCCGTGCGCCCAAACAGTGTTTCTTCCCAAAATATTGGGTATCTGCGTGCCCAGGGGAAATTGCACAACAAATTTTGGGGTCCATTTTTTCTTGTTACCCCTGTGAAAATAAAAAAAATTGGGTCTAAAGTAACATTTTTGTGAAAAAAGTTAAATGTTCATTTTTTTCTTCCACATTCAAAAATTTCCTGTGAAGCACCTGAAGGGTTAATAAAGTTCTTGAATGTGGTTTTGAGCACCTTGAGGGGTGCAGTTTTTAGAATGGTGTCACTTTTGGGTATTTTCTGTCATAAAGACCTCTCAAAGTGACTTCAAATGTGATGTGGTCCCTAAAAAAATGGTTTTATAAATTTTGTTGGAAAAATGAGAAATCGCTGGTCAACTTTTAACCCTTATAGCTCCCTAACAAAAAAAAATTTTGGTTCCAAAATTGTGCTGATGTAAAGTAGACATGTGGGAAATGTTATTTATTAACTCTTTTGTGTGACAGATCGCTCTGATTTCAGAGCTTAAAAATTCAAATTTTGAAAATCGCAAAATTTTCAAAATTTTCGCCAAATTTCTGTTTTTTTCACAAATAAACGCAAGTGATATCGAAGAAATTTTTCCACATTCATGAAGTACAATATGTCACGAAAAAACAATCTCAGAATCAGGGGGATCCGTTGAAGCGTTCCAGAGTAATTACCTCATAAAGTGACAGTGGTCAGAATTGTAAAAATTGGCCCGGTCATTAACGTGCAAACCACCCGCGGGGCTTAAGGGGTTAAAGTGTTTTTTTTCCAATTTTTATCATGCATTTTTTTTACGGCTTTTGACAGCAGTGTCATATTTGGTGTAGATATCAAGAATAATCTACATAAAGTTACATGTCACTTTTTTTTTCTGCAGGGCGTTTTTCAAAATTCTCTGTATGAACAGCAATGTGAATTTCCCATTGAAATCACTGGGAAGAGTATTTGTTTGAATATATTCTAATGGCCCATTTATACAAGCTAATAATTGTCACATAAGTGTTCATAGGAATGTTGGTTCCTGACAATACCGGCTGGCAAAATGCTCATTCGCTGGGTGCAATGGCTTTTAAACAGGCTTAAAAAAAAGCCCTTATCAGCAGTATATTGCCACATGTAAATGGGATGTACTGCTTATACCAATGGTGGCTCAGTGGTTTGCACTGTCACTTTGCAGCATTGGGGTCTTGTATTCAAATCCCATCAAGGACAACATCTGCAAGGAGTTTGTATGTTCTCCCCGTGTTTGTGTGGGTTTCCTCCAGGTTCTCCGGTTTCCTCCCACACTCCAAAGACATACTGATAGGGAATCTAGATTGTGAGCCCCAATGGGGACAGTGATGATAATGTTTGTAAAGCGCTGTGGAATTAATGGTGCTATATAAGTGAGTAAAATAAATACATTTTTTATGGGCAGGGCACAGTAATTGTATTAACTATCATTCTGTGCCCATGACATTTATGACAGCCCATGTAAATATATAAGGCTGCTGTGCTGCAACTTGGCTCCTATTGAAATAAATGGGAGCTGATCTGCAGTACCTGAGAATGGCAATTACCCAGAGCTGGGGTGTTCCTTACCATATGACGTTTACTTCCATCCTATGGGGGAGCTGCAATCAGACCCCACACTGACCTGAGATTGATAACCAATCCTAAGGATAGGTCAACCCATTTAAAGGGACTCTGTCGCCAAGTTTTTGCCACCTAATCTGAGAGTGGCACCATGTAGAGACAAAGATCCCAATTCCAGCGATGTGTCACTACCTGGGCTGCTTGCTGTAGGTTTGATAAAATCAAAGTTTTATTTGCAGGAGATTAACACCATGTAGTCCTCCATATTTATGATCCCTGTATAACCCCGCCCCCACCACTGATCGGCAGCTATGCACAGTGTACACAGGAAGCAGCGGGTGGTGAGGGCGGGGTTATACAGAGCTCAGCATTGAGAGAACTGCTAGATCGGCAGACGGAAAAACTGTGATTTTATCAAAACTACAACAAGCAGCCCAGTGACACATCGCTGGAATCAGGGTCTCTGCTCCCACAGCCTGCTGTTCCCATATGAGGTAGCAAAAACCTGGTGACATATTCCCTTTAATATATATATTTTTTTCTACCATGACTTTTTAAGAAGCTTTACTGGGGATTCATGCACCGTGTATTCTTGTGTTAAAAATGAGTTTATAATACAGTTTCATAAGATTTAATAAATTGCAACATTTTGGCATATCTCCCATTTTTATAATGAATTCATGTAGAATCTTTCTTGTATGTATCAATTCTTGCAGCTGGGATAAAGTAAAGTCCCCCAGGCAAAAAATAAATGATCATGCATATTGGATGACTCACGCAATTATGTCCCATGGTTTCTCTAATAAGATCTGCAGACAGGTGCTCCGAAATAATCCTTATTGGTGGAAACGCAAAGTGATTGTCATATAAACCCTGGTTTTAATTAGAATTGTAATATTGAAAAAGGATGAGCTCTCATAAGCGTGTCTTATGTATCAGGCTGGTGCGTACTTCTCCCCATTAAATCTTACAAAATTGTAGATACATATATAAATCTGTATAATATTCCATTATGTTTCCTTATCTTTTGATTATAGCATTTACATCCTAATTTAACCCCCTCCCGGCATCCACCGTACATGTACATAGCATGCCAGAAGTGGGTAAGCCTGCCCCATACCCGGCAGGTGATCCCCGCCCCATACCTGGCAGGTGATGGCCGTCCCCTACCTGGCAGGTGATGCCCGTCCCCTACCTGGCAGGTGATGCCCATCCCATACCTGGCAGGTGATGGGCAGGTGATCCCCGTCCCATACCTGGCAGGTGATGCCCGTCCCATACCTGGCAGGTGATCCCCGCCCCATACCTGGCAGGTGATGCCCGTCCCATACCTGGCAGGTGATGCCCGTCCCATACCTTGCAGGTGATGCCCGTCCCATACCTGGCAGGTGATGGGCAGGTGATTCCTGTCCCCTACCTGGCAGGTGATGCCCGTCCCATACCTGGCAGGTGATCCCCGCCCCATACCCGGCAGGTGATGCCAGTCCCATACCTGGCAGGTGATCCCTGTCCAATACCCGGCAGGTGATGGCTGTGCAGTACAGCCAGGACCTACCTCTAGCAATCGCAGGTGGAGATCCAGCCTGTGATTTCTGCAATATGCAGCGATGCTGTGGCATCCTTGTATAAAGCACAAGCGATTGGATGATCGCATCTTCGAGTCCCCTAAGGGGACTAACAATAACAGGAAAAAGAAAAAAAAAGTTTTTAAAAAAATTATGAAAAAAAAAAAGTAAAAGTTCAAATCCCCCATTGAAAATAAAGATATAAAAAAATACACATATTTGGTATCGTCACATTCAGTTAAAGTTCGATCTATCAAAATATAAAAACAATTAGCCCGATCGGTAAACACAAAAACTTCAAAAATGGCAAAATTAAGTTTTCTTTGTCGCCACAATTCCACAGAAAAGTGATCAAAAAGTCCTATCTATCCCAAAATGGTGCTAATAAAATCATTGTTTCCCCCCGCAAAAAATAAACCCTCACACAGCTCCATCGGTCAAAAAATAAAAATGTTACAGGTCTCGGAAAATGGCGACACAACCACAAAAAAATTTTTTTTTGCAAACTTCTGATTTTTTTTTCACCACTAAAATAATAAAAAAAAACTGGACATGTTTGGTATCGCTGTAATCATATTCATGAAGAGAATCAAACTGCATGGTCATTTTTACCACAAAATGTACACCATGAAAACAAATACTAAAAAACCATTGTCAGAATAGTCAGAATTTAGTTTTTTTTTTCACAATATCACTGCACTTGGATTTTTTTTTACCATTTTCCAGTACACTATGTGGGAAAATGGATGGTGTCATTCAAAAGTACAACTCGCCCCGTAAAGAAAATGCTGTCATACAGCTAGGTCAATGGAGAAAAAGAAAAAAGTTATGGCTCTGGGAAGAAGGGGAGGAAAAAATGGAAAACACAAAAATGGAAAGTGAAGGGGTTTAAAGGGGATGTCCGGTGGATACAAGTTATCACCTATCTACAGCTGGGAAGGGGAACGGTTATCTATGTTAGGCTATGTTCAGATGCAACATATTTTTTTATTTCAAATTTTAAAAACTGCTTTGTACAGTACAAGCCAAAGCTATGAGATTTCAGAACTGTCATGCACACGCCAGTGTTTTTTTCATCACTGAATGTGAGAACTGCAGCGTTTTTTGAAATCTGGGACATGTCAATTTTTTCAGTGTTTTTGCAGCAATTTTTTTCACCCATAGAAGGCAATGAAAAAATGCTACAAAAACACAACAGCGTCTTTTCAGATGTTTTTGGGTGAATAAGACTAACTTTACTAAATGCAATCCGCACCCAAAAAAAATGCTGCATGTGAACATAGCCTTAGAATAGAGCAGCAGGTTGGATGCCAGACTGCAGCTCCATTCATTCACGCTTGGCAGCCCCATAGGGAATGAACAGAGAAGTGAATGGGCACTGCCACCTCATTCTATAAAAGTGCTGATCGGTGCAGGTCCCACCGATCGGTGCAGGTCCCAGTGCACGGACTCCACCGATCAATCACTTGTCATCTATCCAATGGATAGGTGATAACTTGTTTTCACTGGACAGCCCATTTAACCCTTATTCCACCTACACTTGGACAGTGTACAATCATCTCAAGTTACAACAGCTCCAAGTTACAACAGCCTTTCATTGCTATCATAAACTGAAGCACTGGTGGCCACAGACTGAAGAAGGCCCCTGTGCAAGAACAATATATGGGCCCTTTATGGTCCAATAGCTCACTATAATGCACAATTCCACCTATTTTAGAGGTGGAATTGAGACCCCCCATACCATTCAATGTCTAAATGGAAATAGCCGAGTAGCGCGGCCACCACTTCATTATAATGAGCCACTTCGGAGCCCCGTTCTTGGGATTGTCAGGAAGTCACAGCCGACTCTCAGAAATCAGCAAGTAATCGCATACCCTGTGGACGGACAACCCCTTTTAGCGGACACCACTGTGAAAAATACATTCTCGATGTCTAATAAATAGTGGCGCTGATTCATCCATATGTTATTTCTGCTAATATTAGATAACACTGATTATAAAACCCGTGCCTTATAATTAACATTTTTTTCATTAATATTTAATATTTCATTAATTTGCAGTATATTTCCATTTCTGCACTGAAGTCTGAATAATTTCATACATATAATTATAATTAGCGCAGAGAATACGGCTCGTGGGAGCTGGCGGCCATGCTGAGAATAGAACCGCAAACTCTCATTGTATAAAGGGATTTAAACACTATGAAAATCTTGCTTTTAAGCTCCGTTTACTGTCATAGTAAATAGTAACCCCCCCATCAATATGGTTAATTGACTTTAGGCAGACAAATTCATGATGGGGTTTTTATAGGATTATGCTTTGTGGAGTGCAGGAGTGACGTCACAGCAGAATGATATCAGAACGTACTCATCAGGAGTACAGATGATGGCAGTGATGGAACTTTAGTTATTCTTTAACGATTGGTTGTCCAAGCACAAAGCGCTAGGTCTGCAATGATTCTCATTCATTTAACTGGACCCTTCTTCAGTTTTTGCTGCACAGTGGGTGACCAGGTCATCATTGTTCAAAGGGAAAACCGTGAAGGGGGCACAGCGCATTACCAGTGCTTCGTTTTCCATATCGGAAATAATCATCAACATTAACAGAAATAAACACTTGAAATAGATCACTCTGTTTGTAATGACTCTATATAATATATGAGTTTCACTTTTTGTATTGAAGAACTGAAATAAATTAACTTTTTGATGATATTCTAATTTAGTGAGATGCACCTGTATATACCAGCATGGGGGAAATATACTGTATATATATATATACACCAGGATGGGGCCTGTGAGGGACATATATACCAGGAAGGAGCCCAGCATAGGGGACATTACTACATAATATGGGAGGGGGTGCAACTTGTATGTCCTTATAGGATTTAGAAAGTTACAAAGGCCATACATCTGACCAACAAGCTGGGGGACCCAAGTCCAACTTTGCACAGGGACCCATCGGACTCTAGTTATGCCACTGCCTTTATTGATTATAAATTGATAGCATATCCTTGTGATTTTCCATGGTTATATAACACTAGATGGTGGCCCGATTCTAACGCATCGGGTATTCTAGCATATGTCTCCCGACCCTCCTTTATAATGCCCCATGCTGGATGTCACATTCCCCCCTCCCTTATAATGCCCCATGCTGGAAGTCACATCCCCCATATATAATACCCCATGCAGGATGTCACATCCCCCGTATATAATACCCCATACAGGATGTCACATCCCCCGTATATAATACCCCATGCAGGATGTCACATCCCCCCTATATAATGCCCCATGCAGGAAGTCACATTCCCTCTATATAATACCCCATGCAGGATGTCACATCCCCCTATAGTGCCCCATGCAGGATGTCACATCCCCCCTATATAATACCCATGCAGGATGTCACATCTCTCCATAGTGCCCCATGCAGGCTGTCACATCCCCCCTATATAATACCCCATGCAGGATGTCACATCCCCCGTATATAATACCCCATGCAGGATGTCACATCCCCACTATATAATGCCCCATGCAGGAAGTCACATCCTCCCTATATAATACCCCATGCAGGATGTCACATCCCCCTATAGTGCCCCATGCAGGATGTCACATCCCCCTATATAATACCCCATGCAGGATGTCACATCTCTCCATAGTGCCCCATGCAGGCTGTCACATCCCCCCTATATAATACCCCATGCAGGATGTCACATCTCTCCATAGTGCCCCATGCAGGATGTCACATCCCCCTATAAAATACCCCATGCAGGATGTCACATCTCTCGATAGTGCCCCATGCAGGCTGTCACATCCCCCCTATATAATACCCCATGCAGGATGTCACATCCCCCCATAGTGCCCCATGCAGGTCCCCTATGGCCCCATATAAAAAAAAACAAAACTCACCTCACTGCTTCTCTGGACTCCAGCGTAGCCGGCATCTTCCCGCTGTGCGCTGTGACCGCTCAGGAGAGAGCGCGGTGTAAAGACGTCACCGCGCCCTCTGACCTGAGACGTCACAGAGCATCAGCGGAAGACACAGGAGCTGGTGCGCAGGCACGGGGAGGGGTAAGTATGACGCCGGGTGCTGGGGTCCTGATCGAGCGGGGGGAGGGACGGGAGGAGAGGAGAGGGGAGGGGAGTCACACTTGTCCTCGGGAGATAAGCGGCAGTAGCCGCTGATCTTCCGACGATAGCCGCATGTAGGTCAGCGGCGCCTGCGGTCGGGGGACTTATGCTGCGAGCAGCCGGCTGCATCTCCCGGCGGCATCGCCGCTGACCTCCGTGCCGCACATGAGCCGCTAATGGATGCCATGTTTTTCTGAAATGCCGCGTCGCTGATTGGCCGCGGCCGGACCAATCAGCGACCCGGGATTTCCTGGACAGACAGACAGAAAGACAGACAGAAAGACAGACAGACACACGGGATAAGACAATTATATAGATAGATAGAAAAGACTCTTTTACTTTGTTCACAATGACCATTTGATATATATGCCATGTAAGGGTACATTCACACATTTTCACCCCCAAAAACACCGCATTTTACTGTCATAACGAAGTGAATGAGATTTCTGACGTCTCATGCACACATTGCTTGTTTTTTCCTTGCAGATTTGTTAATTCTTTCAGTATTTTTCACACATTCAAATGAATGGGAAAAAAAGCATAAAAAACAATGCAAAAATGCACGTTTTATATGCAGAGTTTCTCCTGACAAGAGACGCGTTTTTGACGCAGAAATGTCTGCAAATATCTAATGTGTGTGACGCGCCCCTGGGCCGTGGGGTACTCGGTAGCGGGGCCGGTCGTTGCTAGGGGAGATGTCACAGTGGCGGTCACCCGGTCTGTGACCCAGGGCGGTCAATAAAAGGGGAATTTGAGAAAAGGGAAATTATAGTTTTTATATAAATGTTCGTGACGCCACCTGTGGTATGCGGCTATATGGAGCCGCCGCTGCGGAGCAGGTCCTCTGGAGCTGATGTTAGTGCAGCAGAGTTGGTTTAGCTCTCCACAGGTAGAGTTTAGCTCCAGGGCGTTGCAGGGATGTTATAGATGACGTAGGTGTGCAGGGTGGTGCAGGGGATGATGGCGCAGTAATAATTTGCAGAGACAGTGGGGTGCAGTCTTCAGGGTTTTACTCACGATTTTTAGACTCCAAGTTACCAGGGCCAGGGTAACTTCCCACGTCGTCCTGTGTTTACTCAGGGAGGGGTTCAGCAAACCCTCAGGTAATTCCAGAGCACCTAGCGGTACCCCGTTCTGTGTGTTCCTCCTGGCTGTCTTCCTGCACTGGCTCTCACCTTCTTGCCCCTCACACCCAGTGTCCCAAGCCAGTAACCGTGGACCTTGTCGGGCGAAGTCTTCTCTGTCCCCTGGGTCCTCTATGACCACCTTTCTGGTGATTAGATGTGGCTGTTGGCTGCAGCACCTGAAATGCTGCAGCCTCCGGTTATCCAGTTGAGACTTGAAGAACTCTGCTAGTTTAGGGGCCGGTCCGCTCCCTGCGGCCTGATCCCTCCACTCCTGGTAGACTCGGGCGCACGGGTGGCATCCGCACTGCGCGTACCCCTGGGATCCTTTCTGTTCTGGAGCCTTCCTGCTCCTGTCCTCTCTTCAGTCAGTCCTGGGCCTCTCTCACTAGGCCCTCCTCCTGAGCAGAGCTCCTGCTCCTTTCACTGTCCTGACTCACTGAACAACTACTACTCCACCAGATGGTGTCTCTTTTTATATCCTCCGTCTCAAGTGCTCCCCTGATCTGCTTCCTCCACCCACACCCACTACATGGTTCCCCCCTCTCCAGCCAGGGACAAAGATCAGCCGTGTAGCAGAGCATCTTGCCCATCCTGCTGGTCTGGAGTGGTGTGTTGGATGCAGGTGTTAGGGTCCTGAGCTGTTCTCCTTCCTTACCTGAGAGTGAGATACCACACCTCTGTGTGAGATGCAGTACCTCTGTGGCAACTGAACCGGCAGAGGGCACCACATGTGCACAGACCCTCAAGCTCCTCACATATACATGTGGCACCCCAGGGGTCTGGTTGCCACAGTGGTAGAAATACCATGTCTGAGAGCGAGCATGGGTTTTCCTGGTCAGGAGCATTATTGCATGCCACGCCTCCTGCCCCAGTCCAGGGAGGGGAGGAACCTGCCCTTCATAAACTGGATCTGGGGCGGGGTTAGAGAGGCTAGTTCCAGAGGAAGGGACAGATGAGCAGCAAGGAGCTCTGTAGGAGACAGGAGCTGAAGACCAGGGATTAGAGCTGATAGAGCTCATCCTGGCAGAAGACGCAGAGAACCGGACACCGGAGTCCAAGGCTGTGAGGATATCCACATCCAGCAGCAGAAACCACCTGGCAGGGGATTTCAGGTCCTCTGGCCATAGAAAGCCTGAGGCTCAGTCACATGCAAGGGACCGGCACCGCCACCGAGGAGCGGAAGGTACCAAAGGCTCCAAGTCACCAGCCATACGGGTGAGCACCACACAGTACACTCAGGGACGTGGGCTACTATACGACTACAGCAGGGTAGCCAGGAAGAGTGCAGTCAGACGGGAAGGCCTACACCTCCACCTGGCCAGGGAAATTCTTGTTCGCTCACAGACTGACCAGGCCTCTAATGTTAGCCAGTACTCCCGGCTGGGCCTTCTCCATTACCAACAGTAAAGACCCTGAACTGCATGTTAGGCATCGGTCTGGTGCTGGATTTGAAATGGGTCCAGGACCTTCGGTGGTCTCCCATTTCAGTCCAGCCAGGGCTGATGCTGCTCAGCATCACCATCAGCCTCAACGCCTCGCTGGTCCGCAAGCACTGTTTATCTCCCAGGTAGTTGTGCCTAGCAATGTTAAGCTTGGGTTGCAGAGGGAGACAGGGCTTGTGGAATCTAAGTCCAGGATTTGCCGCACTGAGCATGTCCGTGACCTGGCGGATCATGATTGGCGGGTTGGCACCCACCTGACCCGGTGACCTGGCACCGCCTGATTGGTCCACGGGTAATGTCACCAATGGCGCGTCGGTGGGCAGGGCTTAGTCTTTAAAAGGCCCGCCCAAAAACATGGCGACGCGCTCAGATCATTTGAGCTTATGCTGTTGTGTGGACGTCTGTGCCACGTGTAGATTCCGTTAGGCAGGTTAGCTCCATAGTGGCAGGCTAGTGAAAGTAGGCAGGTAGCTTCGCCTTGCAGACTGGCTCTGTCAGTGGGGGTCGCCTTACACCCCAAGCAGCCTGCAGGACCACGCGGAGAAACACTCCTCTGTTTGGTAGCACGCCGGCAGAGGGCACTTACCCATCGGCGTGAGTCACACGCATCTTAGCGCCAATCCCTACAGCGTAGTGCCTGTATCGAAGACAGGGCTACTGCTTTCCCTCCGGTCGCACGTCTCCCTGCGGTTCTTGGAGATTGTGTGAACCGCTGAAGCCCACTCCGTGTGCATTAACACGGAGTGGTTCTTCAGTTAAGTAGGTGCTATCCCGGTCACTCTTCTCCCGTGCAGTTAACGGAGATAGAGCGAACCGCTATACCCGTTCCTGTGTGCTGAAACACGGAAGGGTTTAACATTTAAGTTGGTTACTTTACTTTCCACCCGGAAAGTGTTCGGCAGCAGTCCTCCAGGCTGCATCGCGGACCCCGGGGTCGGTTGCGTTCCATTTTAATAAAGTTGTCTGCAACCGCCCTCCTAACACTGCACTGCACGGACTTTGAGTCATTTCTGCTGCGCCTATGCACCACAACCCTCACCATCTACACACGCTGCCCCTGAGGCTATACTCCTCCCGTGGGGAGTTATACTACCCTCTGCTGCGCACACAACATCAGCCTCAGCGGTCAGCCACGCAGCGGCGGTTCTCAGTGACCGCAATCCACGGGTGGCATAGTCGGACATTTAAGTATTACAAAAATCAAGTAAAAGGACCCGCCACTGGTTTGACCACCCTGAGCCACGGGACCGGGTCGCCGCCACGGAGACTACAACCCCCAGTATTACACAGAGACTCAGTTCCGGGTATTCCCCTTTTCACACACAGCCCAGGGGGCGCGTCATACACATCGCAATACACAGACATACAATGGAGTACATCATCCAAAGGACCTCATTGTAAATAAAAGTATACTATTGTATGGAATGGCGCGTTGTATTTCTCCGTAACCATGTCAGCACCTAATGCCCCCACTCCTGCTGCGTTCCCACTGCCCCCTTTCCAGGGTCCGGTCACCCGCCACCCATTGCCACTCCACTTTTCAGAGAAAAAAGAAAATTTTTCATCAGTATGTCATCCTTATGTATTGATATCTGTATGGCACCAAAAATCAAAAATGTTTTACAAGGCCGTATAAAATTTCCTATGTTAATAATTACATCACATAACAACTGATACTCTAAGGCTATGTGCCCACGTTGCGGAAATGAAGCATATTTTTTATGCTTCTCCCTGGCAGGAAAAACGCATGCGGATTTTACATGTGTTTTTCTCGCCAGGTAGAAGCGTTTGTGAAGCGTTCTTCACATGCATTTCCGCATGCGGGTTATCAAGCGCTTTCCAGGCGATTTTAGCATCACTTGGAGAGTGCTTGACAACTAGGTCACACTATATAAATCCATGCAACCGGCATGGATTTATATAGTGTGACCAAAAAGAATGTTTAAAAATAAACCTATACTTACCCTCCGATGGCCCGGGGTGTGCTGCTGCGCTCGTTCCTGGCTGCCAACTGATCGAAGGACACTGCACAGATGGGCCTGCGGTCACATGACTGTGACGTCACCGAAGGTCCTTCAGTCCTGCCCGCAAGCACAGGGAAGGAGACCGGGGGCCGTCGGAAGGTGAGTATAATCTTTATTTTTTATTTTATTCTTTTTTTTACAGGTACAATGGTACCCAGGTCTGGAAGAGAGTCTCCTCTCCTCCAGAACTGGGTACCATCCGCACATTGAAACGCATATACAAATGTACTGACACGGATTATGTGCGTCTCAATGCAAGTCAATGGCGGCGATTACGCCGCGCTTCCGCAAAATTAATGGACATGCTGCGGATTTTTGAGCGCAGCATAAACGCTGCGGAAAAATCCGCAGCATGAGCATAGAACATGCGGAATCCCCTTGGGGTGCGGATTACCTAGCGTTTCACAAGCGTATACACTGCGGAAATTCCGCAGCATATACGCTTGAAACACGCTACGTGGGCACATAGCCTTGGGATTTGGTCTGATTTTTATGCACCTATTGAGTTTTAATGGTCAAGTCTGATCAGAAAAATAGATCAGAGTAGTGCATGCTGCAATTTTTTTTTTTTTTACACATGGTGTCACGGGAATACTACGACAGAGAGGGCCAGAAGATCGCAGAGTCTGGTTTCACTAACTCCTGCACTGGTTAGAAGTACGTCACCATCTTATTAAACAGTGCAGGATTTTTCCTTGCTGGCAGTGCAAGGGTTAGTCTGTTCAGTTGAAGCTCTTGAAGCTTTCCTACTTGGATTGTCTCAGCTGTTCAGTGTTGACCACTCTCCTCTGCTATATATGCTCGCCTCTGGCACTTAGGGATTGCCAGTGTTAGTTCTTACTGCCTGGTTAGGAGTTGGAGGTGAAGTTCGTGGTTGGAGTTTGGAGATTTGTTCAGGAAATTTTTTCTTGGAGTTTTGTTTGTGTGCATATCCTCATCCTCTCCTATTTGGTTTCTCCTTCCTTCAACTCTTGTCTTCCACGCTTTTGTTTGGTGAGTGTATTTTGTATGATTGTTATTTTAATGTATCCCTGTCTTCCCTTGTTTGTCTGGTTAGTGTATTTCTATACACTTCAGGTTCCCACCTACTTGGGTGGGGACGGGGACAGGTAAGGGTTGATATAGGAGCATAGCAAGGAATGTGACCCCGGCGTCTCCACCTTCAGGAGTAATCGAGGGGCAGGGATAGACCAGGATTCTATTGGGTAACTTGCTGACACATTCTATTGGTGGTCTTGAATTTTTGAACAGGAGGGATCTGATCTGCAATCTGTATTTTCTAGGGGGTCTATTGTCTGTAAATAAAAGGGATAAAAGGGATTGTCTGTACATATAGGGCGGTGGTCTCGTGTCGTGATACAGGGGCTAGTGTAGCCTGGTGTCTGATTAAAGGGGATCTGGCTTAGTGTATATATTTTTATTTAGGATGTCTGGTGCGTTTTGCATTAATTTTGGGGTCTCATGAATGCAGTCAAATCTAATATTTGTAAGGTTGGGGACATGGACTATATAAATGGATGGGGCAAATATACAAAAATTTTGGGGGGTGGTATGTGCAAAAAAGTTTGTTATCCACGTGGAAACAAAAACTGAATCCATCTCATGACTGTCACCTTACGCCTCCCCTTAGGGACACTTATTGACTTACAACAGTACCTGTCATAGTTCTGTCGTGGTGCCCATTGCTTTAATGGAGAAAAAAGCTCTGCAAGCTGGAGTACGTCCTCCTAAATTTTACAGAATTGCCAGCAGTGCCTCTGACCGCTTTGTTTTTCTACATCTCTAACATGGGGATACACGCTTGGAACTTTTGAAAACTTTTGTAACTTTTTGTACTTCTTTGAAAACACTAGGAAATACTGTTCTTGGTGATCAGAGAACATGACATCCATCACAATGACAGCAGGGAGATTGGAGGCATAGCTGGATCTTCTCACTCAGGGTAGTGCTGTAGAAATTTGCATTAAATTGACAACCATAAAATCTGTATCTTGTGGCGCACGGGTGTAAATCAGCCATTCCTGACAACACTCGCTGCGCTATTGAAACCTCTGTAGTAAAGTTTTTGGATCATGTACCAAGAAACTTTGTAGAACTGGCAGTGCTGTTTAATTAGACTCGCGGTTTATAAAAACATCATCCTGAGTCTGACGCCTCTGCAAATCCTCAAGGGTAATTAAAATAGAAAGACTACAGGAACAGATAACATCAGAGCTGATGTATAACAGGGCAATCCTGGAGAGGTTGTCAAGGGTGGGGGATCCCAAAAAAAGAAAAAACAGTTACATGAACCAGCGAAGCTCTACTTCATTCTGCTAGAATATATGAGGAATTGCAGGCAAATTCACACATAAAGGGTTATTCTCAAAAAATCAAGTTACCCCCTATTCACAGGAGAGGGGAGCACTTGTTGATAGCCGGGAGTCCGACTGCTGGGAGCCCCAGCAATCTGGAGATGGGTGCCCCGAAACCTCAGATTATGGATCAGTTGTGCGCATGCTCGACCTCCACTTCATTCATTATCTATGAGACTGTCGAAAAAAGCGCAGTTGCTCATAAGGAGGTTTTGAAGTAGAAAGTGAGCAGAAACTCTCAAAATCCTCCTGAAAAACTGAATTTTTTTGGGGGGATGTTCTGCTCGGTGTCTGCTGTGAAAACGGTGCAAAAAGATTCCGTGCACACTTATAGTTAGGGTTTGTGCACATGATGGCTTTTTCAGGCGGAACCCGCCTGAAAAAGCGCTGGGAAACGCTGCTAAAAATTGACATAAAGCACAGCAATGTAAAAATGACATTGCTGTGCCCATGTCCAGTCTTTTATTTTTTTTTAACCGCTTCAGGGTAAGAGACCATGAAGTGTGTAAAAGAAGTAGCATGTTCATTCTTCAAAGCTGCTCGTCACTATTGTGTAAAATATAGAGAAAAGATGCCAACGACAAAGTCACTTCAGGAAAAAAAGACTGCCGGAGTTTTCCTGAAGACGGATGTTTAATAGTATTGGTCTTTTCATATGGGCCCCTCAAAGCTCCAGAGCCTGGCTGCGACTGCAACCCCTGTACCCACTATACGTGGGACCACTGCATATTGTAGTCTTTATGGACGCACACTAATGATCGAATGTCATAAAAGTTTGGTTACAGTTCCAGAAGTGCTCCACTTTAATGCCACTGTCAATCTCTTAAATGGAACGGCGTCCGGTGATGCGATCGCGGGGGGCTAATGGGTTAGTATGGCAGCTGAGCTTGGAAGGAGACCAAGACTTACACTATATAGTGCATTACTATGGTACTGAGGATCAGATGATTGCAGGTTCAAGACTTCTAAGGGAACTAAAAAATAAAAAAGTGTTTAAAAATATATATATAAAAAAATATAAAAGTTGAAATCACCCCCCCCCCTTTACCACCCATTGAAAATAAAGAGATTAAAAAAAGAAATATATTTGGTCTCACCATGTTCATAAGTCTGATGGATCAAAATATGAAAGTAACCCAATCGGTAAATGTCTGTTTTTCATGGACTGTTTGATAGAGGTTTCTCAGGCTTCTCCTATCGGTTTTGTTTATATTCGTAGAAAAACTGATGAAACTCTGATGGTAAAAACTGACACTAACCAAACTCTGCTGACGAGAAAAAAGACTTAAGCCTCTTCCAGCCCTCCGTGTTGCACGTATGTGCAGTATCCAGGGGCGGAACTACCGCCCGTGCAGCCGGTTCATTGAACGGGGGCCGCGAGGGAGAGGGGGCCCCTTCAGCCTCCAGCAGGGCCGCCATCAGGGCATGACTGCCCTGACTCCAGTATGGGGCCCAGCCGGTAGGGGCCCCCTTGGGGGCCCCCCTCTTGTGCGTCTCTCTCCTCATGGGGCCCCTGGCCCCATGCTAAGCGCCGGGGCCGGAACATCTCAGCGCTGCGCTGCTGCGGCAGCGCTTTCATGATTCCCCTGACTTCCGGTCATGTGACGGCACCGTCACATGACCGGAAGTCAGGAGAACCTGGTGTCATCGATTTGGACGAGCGCCAGGATTCTGCAGGGATCGCATGGGGGTAAGTATAACAAGTTTTTTTTTTTTTTTAAATACAATTTACTAGGAGTGGGGGGAATGGGAGGTGCACATGTGGGGGAGGGGAATGAGAGAGGTGCACATGTGGGGGAGGGGGATGAGAGGTGTGCACATGTGGGGGAGGGGAATGAGAGAGGTGCACATGTGGGGGAGGGGGATGAGAGATGTGCACATGGGGGGGATGAGAGAGGGGCACATGTGGGGGAGGGGAATGAGAGAGGTGCACATGTGGGGGAGGGGGATGAGAGAGGTGCACATGTGGGGGAGGGGGATGAGAGAGGTGCACATGGGGAGGGGAATGAGAGAGGTGCACATGTGGGGGAGGGGAATGAGAGAGGTGCACATGTGGGGGAGGGGGATGAGAGAGGTGCACATGTGGGGGAGGGGGATGAGAGAGGTGCACATGTGGGGGAGGGGGATGAGAGAGGTGCACATGTGGGGGAGGGGGATGAGAGAGGTGCACATGTGGGGGAGGGGGATGAGAGAGGTGCACATGTGGGGGAGGGGGATGAGAGAGGTGCACATGTGGGGGAGGGGGAATGAGAGAGGTGCACATGTGGGGGAGGGGGATGAGAGGTGCACATGTGGGGGAGGGGGATGAGAGAGGTGCACATGTGGGGGAGGGGGATGAGAGAGGTGCACATGTGGGGGAGGGGGATGAGAGAGGTGCACATGTGGGGGAGGGGGATGAGAGAGGTGCACATGTGGGGGAGGGGGATGAGAGAGGGGCACATGTGGGGGAGGGGGATGAGAGATGTGCACATGGGGGGGTGAGAGCTGCACATGGGGGAATTGGGAGAAAATGAGCTGCACATGGGGGAATTGGGAGTAGGGGGATAATGAGCTGCACATAATGAATGTGGGGTGGGGGACAGTAAATGATAAATGATGATGGGGTGGGGAGAGCAGGACATGATATAATGAATTGGGGCAGGGGGTGCATGTAAATAATGAATGCGGGGAGCAGGAAGTATAGAGTAGGGGGCGTTGCGGATGCAGGAGTGTAACTGGTAACAAATTGGCGGAAAGAGTAGAGGTTCTAATTAAATTATATATTAAGTGCCTATTTACAGTTAATGGGGGCACCGTGGTGGATTACAATTTATATTTGGAATGGTAGGTTGTATAATAACTAACCATATATTGATGGTGGATACACGTCTGTATTCAGCTGCGTAATGTAGAAGTTGGGGAATGTGCTCTAGATAACTGTGTTATTTTATGCAGAGACGAGTCCTGGCTGGAAGACGTAATGGCGGTCTGTGCTGGATGAAGGAGAAAAGTGTAGCTGAAGGACTTCACCTAGAGACGTCACCAGTGAGTCAGTGTATTACATGTACACTTACACTATATACTATGTACCGGGCTCCTGTGTATAATGTCACTGGTGATCACTGTATTACCTGTACACTGACACTATATACAGAGCTCCTGTGTATAATGTCACTGGTGATCACTAGATTACCTGGACACTTACATTATACATACCATGTATAGAGCTCCCGTGCATAATGACACTTATGGTAATATTAGTAATGTGGTGGTAATATTAGTAATGTGGTGGTAATATGTGGTCTGGTCATGGTGTGGCAGTTTTTCCCCCTTCTGTGTGGTATTATTCGGTCACTATGTTGTGGTAATATGTGGTCTGGTCATGGTGTGGCAGTATTCCCTGTATGTGGTATTATTGGTCATTTTTAAAAAAAAATGTATATGACACATTCCCTTAAAGAAAACTAAATAAAAATATATCTAAAAAGAGTATTGGATATTTTAAGAAAATTTTAATAGGTTAGAGTAGGGCCCTGCCAGAAGAGTCTACCTTATCGTGGTGGCGGCTTTAAAAATCTTTTGGCCAAAACAAAAGCTGATGGCTATGCATGTGGCACCGTCTGGTGGCAGCGATGTGGACGAGCGCCAGGATTCTGCAGGGATCGCATGGGGGTAAGTATAACAAGTTTTATTTGTTTTAAATACAAGTAGTTAACTAGGAGTGGGGGGGATGAGAGATGCACATGGGGGGGGATGAGAGATGCACATGGGGGGGGTTGAGAGATGCACATGGGGGGGATGAGAGATGCACATGGGGGGGATGGGAGATGCACGGGGGGGATGAGAGCTGCACATGGGGGGGGATGAGAGCTGCACATGGGGGGGATGAGAGCTGCACATGGGGGGGATGAGAGCTGCACATGGGGGGGATGAGAGCTGCACATGGGGGGGATGAGAGCTGCACATGGGGGGGCGAGAGCTGCACATGGGGGGGGGTTATGTTTAGATAACTTTGTTGCCTTATGAAGCGCAGGAGGGGGGGGCCCAAAAAATTTCTTGCACAGGGGCCCACTACAGTCTGTGTCCGCCCCTGGCAGTATCGTATGTAAGAAGGCAGCTGGACAGTTCCTGGACAGGAGATATGTGTCACTGAGGTGGATAAACTTTTGTGATATGAGCCTGGAAGAGCAGGCTCCAGCACCTTTAGTGCTGAGAGGTTTTATTAATTGGCCTGGATTTTGGGTCCTGGTTTTAGGAATAGTCACAAGAGCTGGGTGGGACTGGCCGTTTCCATATCTTCACCTCTAGGATTAGAGGGGCTGCTTCAGTTATTGTATGGGAGTATCTGTTGTGTTGGTCAGTTGTATCTAAGACTGACTAAGCGTAGGACCATTGTAAACAGGTGAGACCGTACCTAGGAGAGACTCTTTTGTTCTATTTTGTTATACAGTTATGCCCGTGAAAGGCCATTTGATTTAATTTTGGGTACATACAACATATTGATGAACACTTGCTGGAAAAAAATGTAAAGTAATGGCCATTCCGCTACTGTGCTTTTTTTCTGCTCTACAGTAAAAATATCAAGTTATCTTTTTATTTGGTTGTTACAAATAGAAAGCTACAAAATAGAGGTGTTTTTTTTCACATTTAGTATTCTGGTATAATAAAAACATTTTATGGGAAAATTATTTTTATGTCCCTACATCAAGAAAGCCAAAACTTATAATAATTTTCCGGCAATGCAGCTGTAGGAGGAATTGATTTTTGTGGAACATGTTGAAGTTAACATTAGTAGTATTTTGAGCTGCATATAATTAATTGAATATTTTTTTATGAAATGTGCTTTTTAATGCTAGGGTACACGTGAAAAACACATAAAAATATAAAAAAGAATAAATAAATAAATAATTATAGTAATAAAAAAATATAAATATATATACATATATATATATATATATATATATATATATATATATATATATGCACACACATTCCACTGACTGTCACAATTGCAGCAGCACCAAATCTGAAATTTTCTTTATGGTAAGCTATTTAAAAAAAAAAAGTGAGTTTTCTTAAATAATAAAAAAATAATGGGGTTTGATATCCTGACAGAGGGAGTCTTCTCCTTCTGCAAAACATCTCAGATGCCAGAGTTGCTATTGACTGCGGCATGTTAGCGTTATGTAATGAAAGGCACATTTTATTGGTCTCCAATTAGTGTCTTATACCCAGAGGATGGGCATCAGAACCAGGGTTGGCGCAAGCACCTGGCATACCCAGTAGAGTGCTGGCCCACTTGGCCCTGTGCGTACTGTATGTATTTATGTAGCGGGCTCTGGAGCTCCAATCAGCATGGGTGCCGGCTGTGTTGTACTGTTGAAACCCAAGGATAGTGGCTGCAGTCGGTGCAAGCTCTGAACCCCTCAGATACTGTCAGTTATCACATTAGGTTTTCAGATGTTGAAGATGGGGTACCCATGGCATCATCATGGCAGCCAGGGGCTTAGTGAACATCCCACAGGTCTGCCATGTACTGCATGTACACATATGAAGCCTCTGGCAATATTAAAGGGTGAAAAAAACGTAATTAACCTGCAGGTATGGGTTAATCTGCAGGTTAATAGGGTTCTGAACCGGCCCGATGCCAGCACTTAGAGCCCCGCTGACGCGCACCTGGCACTGACTGACAGCAGACTCAGCATTAGAGCGGGCTATCAGTTAGTGCTGAAACCACCGCTATGACTGAAAGCCGAACGCTAACGGGAGGAATAAAAGTTAATTTCCTCCTGGCAGTGGGGCTCTCGGTGCTGATGCTGGGCAGGTTCAGGGCGCTATTAACCTGCAGATTAACCCCATATCTGCAGGGTAATGACGTTACTTCACGTGACAGGTTCCCTTTAAGATATTGCAATGTATTGTACAAGTAACTGCAGGTTCAAGTCCCCAAAAGGGGACTAATAAAAAATAATAATTAATTAAATAAATAAATAAAAATTGATAAATTACCCAAATCTTCATAATATTATTAAAATTTAAAAAAAAATGTACCAGATTTGGTAACTGTCCAAACTAATAAAATATTAATAAACTAATAAAATACTTAGCCCATATGGTGAATGGTAAAACTCTAAAAAATAGAAAAAAAGTCAAAATGGAAAAATTACTGTAAATGGAAGAGAATTGTGGTCAGTAAGAGGTTACAGAGGAGCAATCAGATCTAATGACACTTTATCCCAATTTGTATAGGGGGGGGGGGGTATGTTACCATGTATGTCAGGCTGTTGAGGGGGTCGCAGGGTTCTGACAAGGGGAATGGCAAGACTGCAGCATTTCCAGGAGGAATAATAGAGGAGCCGCACAATATAGAGCGTTAGGAGCTGATCTGTGATCATTTCATAGTATAGAAGGGCACAATGGCGATCTAGTAAGTGATACGTGCTCCAGCCAGGTCCCCCAGAGTGTATATATATATATAGATGCTGCAGCCCCGTGTGTACAATGGCGATATGACAGCTCCTCACCACCCTCCGCGCTCCCTCGCTCCCTCTGCGGGGACTGACCCACTCTCCATCCTCCAGTGCTGAAATGAACAGCATCTCTAGCTCTCAACCAATCAGAAACGAGGAGTGTGCAGCCGTCAGCCAATCGGCTCCAGGATGTAAAATAATACACGGCCCCGCCCTCAGAAACGAAGGTTATTTTGCTGATCACGTGACTCGGAGCGCAGGGAGTTAATCCCAGCTCCGCCTCCTCCCCACAGGGCACGTTAACCCATTCTCAACCAGTAAGCAGTGACAGGAGCCAGGAGCGGTTGCCATGAGAACCACGGTCGCCCGGATGTGAGGAGATGCCGGCCGGAGCTGCCAGGGATCGCCCGGTGCCTCATCAGTGAGATGGGGGGCGGGTAGGAGGGGGCCGGACCGGAGAGTATACGCGGCTCGGTGCGGGATCTCGGCTTTCTCTGAAGGATGGACGAGCCGGGGGAGCTCGCTGGAGGTAGGAGGATGGTGGACGGGGCTGTCTGATCCGCTGTCACTGACAACCCGACACCCCGGTGTCACTGCCCGGTCACTGCATATACATGGAGCCCAAGGGTGTACTGCATCATAACCCCCATCATCCGTCCGGGCAGAGCCCCCCATACTGCATCCTCGAGCTGTGCCTGACCCCACTACAGGACCAGAGCCCCCCATACTGCATCCTTGAGCTGTGCCTGACCCCACTACAGGACCAGAGCCCCCCATACTGCACCCCCGAGCTGTGCCTGACCCCACTACAGGAGCCGAGCCCCCCCATACTGCACCCTCGAGCTGTGCCTGACCCCACTACAGGAGCCGAGCCCCCCATGCTGCACCCCCGAGCTGTGCCTGACCCCACTACAGGACCAGAACCCCCCATACTGCACCCCCGACCTGTGTCTGACCCCACTACAGGACCAGAACCCCCCCATACTGCACCCCCGACCTGTGCCAGACCCCACTACAGGAGCAGAGCCCCCCATACTGCACTCCCGAGCTATGCTGGACCCCACACTTGCCCTACAGGAGCAGAGACCCCCATATGGCACCCCCGACCTGTGCCGGACCCCACTACAGGAGCAGAGCCCCCCATACGGCACCCCCGACTTGTGCCGGACCCCACTACAGGAGCAGAGCCCCCCATACTGCACCCCCGAGCTGTGCCTGACCCCACTACAGGAGCAGAGGCCCCCATACTGCACCCCTGAGCTGTGCCAGACCCCACTACAGGAGCAGAGCCCCCCATACTGCACCCCCGAGCTGTGCCTGACACCCCTACAGGAGCAGACCCCCCCCCATACAGGAGCAGAGACCCCCCCTACAGGAGCAGAGACCCCCCATACTGCACCTCCAAGCTGTGCCTGACCCCACTACAGGAGCAGAGCTCCCCATACTGCACCTCCGAGCTGTGCCTGACCCCACTACAGGACCAGAGCCCCCCATATGGCACCCCTGAGCTGTGCCTGACCCCACTAAAGCAGCAGAGCCCCCCCCCCATGGCACCACCGAGCTGTGCCTGACCCCACTACAGGACCAGAGACCCTCATACTGCACCCCCGAGCTGTGTCTGACCCCACTACAGGAGCAGAGACCCCCATACTGCAGCATCGACCTGTGCCTGACCCCACTACAGGAGCAGAGACCCCCTCACATACTGCACCACTGACCTGTGCCTGACCGCACTACAGGAGCAGAGACCCCCCCCATACTGCACCCCTGAACTGTGATGGACCCCACACCTGCCCTACAGGAGCAGAGACCCCCATACGACGATTGTCTTTTTTCGGCCTTATAAACTATGAAACTGCACCCCCGACCTGTGCCGGACCCAACTACAGGAGCAGAGACCCCCATACTTCACCCCTGAGCTGTGCTGGACCCCACTACTGGAGCAGAGACTCCCCATACTGCACCCCCGAGCTGGGCCGGACCCCACACCTTCCCTACATGACCAGAGCCCCCCATACTGCACCCACTGACCTGTGTCTGACCCCACACCTGCCCTACAGGAGCAGAGCCCCCCCCCCATACTTCATCCCCGAGCTGTGCCGGACACCACAGCTGCCCTACAGGACCAGAACCCCCCATACTGCACCCTCGAGCTGTGCGGGACCCCACTACAGGAGCAGAGACCCCCCCCATACTGCACCCCTCGAGCTGTGCCTGACCCTGCTATAGGACCAGAGCCCCCCCATACTGCACCTCGGAGCTGTGCTGGACCCCACAGTTGCCCTACATGACCAGAGCCCCCCATACTGCACCACCGACCTGTGAAGGACCCCACTACAGGAGCAGAGACCCCCATACTGCACCCCCGATCTGGATCTGACCCCACTACAGGACCAGAGCCCCCCATACTGCACCCCTGAGTTGTGCTGGACCCCATACCTGCCCTACAGGAGCCAAGGCCCCCATACTGCACCCCCGAGCTGTGTCAGGCCCCACTACAGGAGCAGAGACCACCATACTGCACCCCTGAGTTGTGCCGGACCCCAATACAGGAGCAGAGACCCCCCCATACTGCACCCCCGAGCTGGGCCGGACCCCACACCTGCCCTACATGACCAGAGCCCCCCATACTGCACCCACCGACCTGTGTCTGACCTGACACCTGCCCTACAGGAGCAGAGCCCCCCATACTGCACCCCTGACCTGTGCCTGACCCCACACCTGCCCTACAGGAGCAGAGCCCCCCCATACTACACCCACCGACCTGTGTCTGACCCCACACCTGCCCTACAGGGGCAGAGCCCCCCATACTGCAGCCCCGAGCTGTGCTGGACCCCACAGCTGCCCTACAGGACCAGAGCCCCCCCATACTGCACCCCTGAGCTGTGCCGGACCCCACAGCTGCCCTACAGGACCAGAGCCCCCATACTGCACCCCTGACCTGTGCCTGACCCCCCACCTGCCCTACATGACCAGAGCCCCCCATACTGCACCCACCGACCTGTGTCTGACCCCACACCTGCCCTACAGGAGCAGAACCCCCCTATACTGCACTTTCCGAGCTGTACCGGACCCCACACCTGCCCTACAGGACCAGAGACCCCCATACTCCACCCCTCAACCTGAGCCTGACTCCACACCTGCCCTACAAGAGCAGAGGCCGCATACTATACCCCCCGAGCTGTGCCTGACCCCACACCTGCCCTACAGGACCAGAGCCCCCCATACTGCACCCCCGAACTGTGCTGAACACCACACTTGCCCTACAGGAGCAGAGACCCCCATACTGCACCCATGGCCTGTGCCTGACCCCACACCTGCCCTACAGGAGCAGAGACCCCCATACTGCACCCACCGACCTGTGTCTGACCCCACACCTGCCCTACAGGAGCAGAGCCCTCCCATACTGCACTCCCCGAGCAGTGCTGGACCCCACACCTGTCCTACTGGACCAGAGACCCCCATACTAGACCCCCGACCTGTGCCTGACCCCACACCTGCCCTACAGGACTAGAGCCTCTCCCCATACTGCACCCCCCGACCTGTGCCTTACCCCACACCTGCCCTACAGGAGCAGAGACCCCCATACTGCACCCCCGACCTGTGCCTGACCCCACACCTGCCCTACAGGACCAGAGCCCCCCCAATATTGCACCCCCGAGCTGTGCCGGACCCCACTACAGGAGCCGAGCCCCCATACTACACCCCCGACCTGTGCCTGACCCCACACCTGCCCTACAGGACCAGTGCCCCCCATATTGCACCCCCGACCTGTGCCTAACCCCAAACCTGTCCTACAGGACCAGAGCCCCCCATACTGCACCCCCAACCTGTGCCTGACCCCACACCTGCCCTACAGGACCAGAGACCCCCATACTGCACCCACCGACCTGTGCCTGACCCTACACCTGTCCTTCAGGACCAGGGCCCCCCCATACTGCACCCCTGACCTGTGCCTGACCCCAAACCTGCCCTACAGGAGCAGAGACCCCCATACTGCACCCACCGACCTGTGTCTGACCCCACACCTGCCCTACAGGAGCAGAGCCCTGCCATACTGCACCCCCCGACCTGTGCCTTACCCCACACCTGCCCTACAGGAGCAGAGACCCCCATACTGCACCCCCGACCTGTGCCTGACCCCACACCTGCCCTACAGGACCAGAGCCCCCCCAATATTGCACCCCCGAGCTGTGCCAGACCCCACTACAGGAGCCGAGCCCCCATACTACACCCCCGACCTGTGCCTGACCCCACACCTGCCCTACAGGACCAGTGCCACCCATATTGCACCCCCGACTTGTGCCTAACCCCAAACCTGTCCTACAGGACCAGAGCCCCCCATACTGCACCCCCAACCTGTGCCTGACCCCACACCTGCCCTACAGGACCAGAGCCCCCCATACTGCACCCCCGACCAGTGCCTGACCCCACACCTGCCCTACAGGACCAGAGACCCCCATACTGCACCCACCGACCTGTGCCTGACCCTACACCTGTCCTTCAGGACCAGGGCCCCCCCATACTGCACCCCTGACCTGTGTCTGACCCCAAACCTGTCCTACAGGACCAGAGCCCCCATACTGCACCCACCTACCTGTGCCTGACCCCACACCTGCCCTACAGGAGCAGAGCCTCCCCATACTGCACCCCCGACCTGTGCCTAACCCCACACCTGCCCTACAGGACCAGAGCCCCCCATACTGCACCCCCGATACTGCAACCCACTGAGCTGTGCCTGACTCCAAACCTGTCCTACAGGACCTGAGTCTTCCACTGCGCCCACCGATCTGTGCCTGACCCCAAATCTACCCTACAGGACCAAAACCCCCCCAAACTGCACCCAACCAACCTGTGCCGGACCCACACCTGCCCTACAGGACCAGGATCCTCATACTGCAGCCACCGACCTGTGCCTGACCCCAAACCTGCCCTACAGGAGCAAAGCCCCCCATACTGCACCCCTGACCTATGCCTGACCCCAAACCTGTCCTACAGGACCAGAGCCCCCACACTGCACCTACCGACCTGTGCCTGACTCCACACCTGTCCTACAGGATCAGTGCCCCCCATACTGCACCCCCGACCTGTGCCTGACTCCAAACCTGTCCTACCGGACCAGAGCCCCCCATACTGTACCCACCAACCTGTGCATGACCCCAAATCTGCCCTGCAAGACTAAAATCTCTCATACTGCAATCTAAGATTTTGAACCCTTGCCTTTGTCTAGACCCCATAGCTAAAATCCTCATAGACCCCAAGACCCTGCGTGTGACAGCAAACCTGATCCACAATACTAGAACCCTCCTCCCCCCGTAATGCAGCCCAACATACTATACCTGATCCCTAACTTATCCTCCAAGATTAGATCTCCATACTGCACCCCAATTTAATGGGTAGGACCCCAAACCTGTCATATAAGACCAGAACCCCCATACCTTTTCCCCAACTAACTCAACCTGACCACAAGACCAGAAACCTCAATCTGCAACCCGACATACTGAAACTGACCCCAAGTTATTGAACCTTATCTCAAATATATCCTAAAAGGCCAAAATCCCCAATGTGCACCCAAGACCCTGCACTTGACCGCAAACCTTATACACTAGACCAGATCCAACAGAACCCCCATACTGTACCCCAAAACCTTGTACCTGACCCCATATATGTC
Source organism: Phyllobates terribilis (assembly GCF_046119375.1). Taxonomy (NCBI): domain Eukaryota; kingdom Metazoa; phylum Chordata; class Amphibia; order Anura; family Dendrobatidae; genus Phyllobates; species Phyllobates terribilis. The sequence continues at coordinate 316,195,624 of NW_027362768.1, forward strand.
CCATAAAACAAGAGCCCCCCCCCCACTGCACCCCAACATACTGAATTTGACCCCATACCTGATCCACAAGACAAGAAACCCCATATGGCATTCAGGACCTTGCACCTGGTCCATATTTTGTCTCCAAATCCTGTACTTGATCTCATGACCACACCCCAAGCTCATCCTGCTCCCCAACATTGTGAACCTGACCCCATGATCAGACCTCACATCCAAAATCCCCATACAGACCAACTCTAAACCAGAAATCTCATATTGCACCTAAAGATCCTAAACCTGATCCACAAGATCACAACCCCCAATACTGCACCCCGAAGTCCTGACCTTGACCCCATATCTGATTCAGAAGACCGGAAACCCTATACTTCACTTTACTCAATACTCTCACCCCAAGACCAGAACCCTGTAGGCCTCACTTATCTGGGCTTCTACCACTTCTCACCCCAAGACCTGAACCCTGTAGTCCTCGCTTATCTGGGCTTCTACCACTTCTCACCCCAAGACCTGAACCCTGTAGTCCTCGCTTATCTGGGCTTCTACCACTTCTCACCCCAAGACCTGAACCCTGTAGTCCTCGCTTATCTGGGCTTCTACCACTTCTCACCCCAAGACCTGAACCCTGTAGTCCTCGCTTATCTGGGCTTCTACTACTTCTCACCCCAAGACCTGAACCCTGTAGTCCTCGCTTATCTGGGCTTATACCAATTCTCACCCCAAGACCTGAACCCTGTAGTCCTTGCTTATCAGGGCTTCTACTACTTCTCACCCACAAGAGCAGAAATCTGGGCATCACACCAAAGAACCATAAATTGGATACAAAGTCCCCTTTTATCTGAACCCAACACCTGATACCGTACTCTCATCCCTGAGCTCAAGAACCCAAACATGGACACCTTCAATTGTCATCCTGAAGCCCAACTCCTGGCCTCCAGCAGACATCCCGAGGCTTCCGGCCTGGGGCAAGCACAGGATCAATCACTGGGTCCTTAGCCTTTAGCTGCCCATGGATGTAACGTTCCCATCATTGCCCTACATTGCACCTGATGTGAAAGTCATGGCTGATTGTTACCTAAACACCATGTCAGCAAGATTTACTGACCAAGACAAACGATGGAGCATGTCCAATCAATTCTACAGTCCATGAAACAGATTTTATTGATCACAGCTGACCTTACACATAATAATTCTGCCAGATATTGATCCTCATTATTGGTACATCACTATATCATTGTGTTACGGGGAAAATCATTGCTACGGATCTGTCAAAATATCACTCTGAAATGCACAGATCTTGCATGAGCTCCGCGCTCACAGCAGTTGTATGGGTTCACCGCTCTGTGATAGTGACTGTGCACCTATAAACTTTCTATTGAGCCCGTACATCGCTTTGTGCGTGCAGCTCATGCACTTCTTCGAAAAATTATGACCGATCATTGGGTGTCTCAGGAAACGGACCCCCAACTAGTAACTACACTATATAATTTCGTAAAACGTTAAGGCTGGGGCTATTTGGTGACCTTGACAGCTACACAGGTCACCTGAGCAGTGATCGCTGTATGCTGCTGCTACGATTGCAAAGGAAAGGGGTTGCATTGCCACCAACAAGGTAAACTGCAACAAGCCAGACCAGTTGGATTTTATGTAACTTGCTTGCTGCGGCTGTGCGGTACCTTGCTTTTCACAATGCAACCCCATTTCCTACAGTGTGATCTCATGTAGCAGCAGCCTGCAGTGATATTCTGTATTATTATGGCCAAAGTCAACATGTTGCCCCAGCCTAAGATAGGGCTGGACTAATCCTTGGCGCTTGGTCACCGCATTTTCTGCCTCTAATCTTCCACCTGGGTATTGTACCAAGACGATAAGAGGTTTCTATTGATGCCCATGTCTAAACAGCTCCTTGCAGCATAAAGTATAAAATCAATATAAAGGGAATCTGTCAGTAGGTTTTTGCTATGTAATCTGATAGCAGCATGATGTAGGGGCAGAGACCCTGATTCCAGTAATGTGTCACTTACTAGACTGTGTGTTGCTGTTTCAATAATATCAGTGCTAATCCCATGATGTTGGTCATCAAATATGGTGACCGGTTTCCCCAAAATTCCCTTTGGTTCAAAAGTGTGAGTCTACTCAAAAAGTTTGATGCCAGAAGCCTGGTTCCGTGGACTTTGAGGAACACAGAACATACATCCTGCCATGGTCCATCCACCGAGAAATACCATTATGTTTTTCTTTTCTAGAAAGGAATTAACCCTGATGTGTTTCTGGTCCGTCACTTTGGGTATTGTCTGTAGATTATCTGTCCAACTCATCACGTTAATTGCAGCAGCTCTCTGTTATGGAGCTCTGGCCCCGCAACACAAATCTCTATTCTTATGCTCCATGAAGCATTCCCTGATTATATGGAAGGGTTAATGGATTATGTATAGTGGATTATGGCTTCGAGTATTCTATTCATCACATGAGGCATATACGCTGACTCCACACTTCCGTCAAATCTAAACTATGTACAGAAAACAATTAAAAGAAATGTAAAATAAATCTAAACTATATGTAAAATCTAAATTATCTGCATAAAGCATAAAATGTATACAAAAAAATGTATAAAATAAATCTAAAATATTTTCAAAATAAATCTAACATTTATTCATAAAATATATTTACAAAAAACATAAAATAAATCTAAACTATATGTAAAATCTAAATTATATGCATAAAACATAAAATGTATACATAAAATAATATATAAAATCTAAAATACTAAATAAATCTAATATATACATAAAATATATATAGAAAACAAAATAAATCTAAAATATATTCATAAAATGTATACATAAAATAAATCTAAAATGTACTATATATACAGATGTTATATGAAGAAGTGTAATAAATTATATACACGTGTGTGTGTGTGTAAATCAAAAATCAGTAAAGTAAATTTAAAATGTATAAAAAATAAACCTAAAATATATACATAAAACATAATAAATAAATATAACATAGGTTTAAAATTTATGGAAAAATGTATATTAAATAAAAATATATGTAAAATAAATTTAAAATATATAATGTAACTAAAAAATAAATCTAACATATATACATAATTCATAGCCAAGAAACTTTATAAATAAAACATAATAAATACAAAATATGTAATTAAGTATAAAATGGGTTTCTAATAGAAAATATATATTAAATTAAATATATATATATATATATATATATATATATATATTTATATTTAAAATAAATATAAAATCTAGTTAAATATTTAAATATTGTATAAGATATAATTGGATCTGTGGGGCTGAGTTAGATCTGTAATATCCTGATCCTATATAATGGCGGTGCGTCTGTGTTGGGCCAGTATCAGATTGGTTCTGTAATGTCGGGGCCCCTGATATAATGTCCTATAGGTTATCCTGATGTGGCTGCTGCTTTTGTTTGTACGGAGGGATTCAGAGATACACAACCTATTCCGTCCATGCGGTGGGGGAGGTGCAGACATAATATCATTACATCTATATGTTTTCTACTTTGGAGGTCATACAGAGCAGGTGACGCTGCCGAGAGACGTATGGGATTGAATTAGAAGTGGTAGACAATCGGAGATAATGTATGTATATGTGTATGGCTCCTAAACCAAGCCATAAACAGGATGATTGATGGTGACAGCCAGCAGTTTGTACATCCTTGGCGTGCAATAATCCATAACTTTATTATGTTCTGATATTGAAACCTAGCCAGTCCAGTGATTCAGGATTGAGTTATATTGGTTCACATGCAGACATTTCTGCAACTTCCCCATACATCTGAATGGGGCCTTGTAGAAGTCTCTGTTCTTGCAACCTCAAATGCATAGGTCTCGGTCTCCAAAAAATTCTTCACCCCACAAAAAGTCAGTGGGATGTAGAGTATTTATCAACGGACTTGCACTAAGCCAAACTCAATAATTATCCAGCCCACCCTCCCATTACTTTCTTCCGACACTTGTGAAGCCCCAGGATAAGAAGGCGAAATGGCTTGCAAGTTGCATGCTCCGGCTAGGTTCAGATCTTTCTTCTTCATCGGAGCAGAACAACAAAATAAATGCCAGATACTGAGATCGATTGGGTTTCCATCGCAGTGTCGGACTGGGGAGCCAAGGGCCCATCGGTAACCTCAGCTCTAGGGCCCCACTTTTCAGCTACATGCAAATGTGACCTTATTCTCATTCACAAATTTCTATAGCAATAAACTGGATAGATTGCTAAATGAATAAGATGCTGCTTTTGTCTGTATATAGTGATTCAAGTATATTGTGCCAAGTACTGCTCATATAAGAGGGTGGTGGCCCACCGGAGGATTCTCCTGTTCTCCTGTGGGCCAGTCCGAGCCTGCATCATGATGTCCGGCATCTTATCGGACAGAGTAGTGCGGCTCGTTTTAAAGAGACGATCAGTCTGAATAAATCCTGTTGCTCAGGGTTTCAGCTCAATTGATTTTAATAAGGGGGGAAATCTGACCCTCCTCTAATGTCGTATCACTATGTGGACATTTGGATGTAGATGTTTGCCATCTAATATCCCAAAGGCTACCAGAAGCATTAAACTAAAGTTGTCTGAACCCAACTATATAGGCAGGATCAGCAGACCATCTAATGCAGTGTTCCCAACTCCAGTCCTCAAGAGCCACCAACAGATCATGTTTTCAGGATCTCCTTAGTAATGCCCAGGTGATAATTCCATCATCAGTTCAATACTAAGGAAATCCAGAAGACAAGATCTGTTGGTGGCTCTTGAGGACTGGAGTTGAGGAGCACTGATCTAATGTGTGTGGGGACCTCCCGACTTTCCCCCAACAGATGATGTTGGGGGGTAAAAAAGGCTCCGGTCTCCTGAATTTCAGTGGCTGATCCTTTTATTCATCTGGAACTAAGCCGCTGCCAAAAGAGTCTGACAGCGGCTCTTGAGAACATAGGAGCGCTCACCTGAGCTGAGTATTCCTATGTATGGAGGAGTTGAGCTGTTGGCTAGAGAATCGATGACCACTATGTACAGTGATCAAACCACAACTTTCCATTGATCTAAGCTTGTGGTCTGGAGAACACTTTTAGGATATAGTCACACAATGCAGTGAAAGTGCATTTTTCTTGCCATGAATCGCAGCAATGACAACATGGATTTTTGCGCATAGAATCCCAAGAATACTCTCTAGCACCAACCAAATTGCTTACCAATAGTGTCTCCAAAGCGTGATGCCAGAATCGATAGACAGGAGTGTGGTCAGGCTGACAGAGGTAGAATCATAGAATCCTAGAATGTTAGAGTTGGAAGGGACCTCCGCGGTCATCGTGTCCAACCCCCTGCTCAATGCAGGATTCACTAAACCATCTCAGACAGATGTCTGTCCAGCCTCTGTTTGAAGACTTCCATTGAAGGAGAACTCACCACCTCTTGTGGCTGCCTGTTCCACTCATTGATCACCTCACTGTCAAAAAGTTTTTTCTAATATCTAATCTGTATCTTCTCCCTTTCATTTTTATCCCATTGCTTCTAGTCTTTCCATGTGCAAATGAGAATAAGGATGATCGCTCTACACTGTGACAGCCCTTCAGATATTTGTAGACAGCTATTAAGTCTCCTCTTAGTCTTCTTTTTTACAAGCTAAACATTCCCAGATCCTTTAACCGTTCCTCGTAGGACATAGTTTGCAGTCCGCTCACCATCCTGGTAACTCTTCTCTGCATTTGCTCCAGTTTTTCTATGTCTTTTTTTAAAATGTTGTGCCCAGAACTGGGCACAGTATTCCAGTTGGGGCCTGGCCAAGGAGGAGTAGAGGGGGATAATTACTTCATGTGATCTAGACTCTATGCTTCTCTTAATTCATCCCAGAACTGTGTTTGTCTTTTTTGCTGCTGCATCACACTGTTGACTCATGTGCAGTCTGTGATCTATTAGTATACCCAAGTCTTTTTCACACATCCTGTTGCTTAGTTCTATTCCTCCCATTCTGTAGCTGTAATTTTCATTTTTTGTGCCCACATGTAGAATCTTGCATTCCTACCTGTTAAATACCATTCTATTAGTCACTGTCCATTGTTCAAGCTTATCTAGATCCTTCTGAATCCTTGCTGTCTTTTCTAGTGTTAGCTATACCTAGACAGATATGGGCCAGGGCAGGTATATAAATGCTATGCTGATGTGCAAGGGTAAGAACCAGCATACATACACTTTCTTACCTCAACAATGCCTTAAAGGAACTCTTGTCAGCACAAAACTACTGTTCAAACCAAGCACAGGCGCTCAGTGCACCCTTGGAGTGGCCGAGGAGATCAGTGCAGCTTCTCCCCTACTTGTTTTCCATCTATCTCTGCCCTCTTCTGGCTCCTGTAAAGCCAGAGCTGTCAATTAAGGAAGAGCAAGAAGATGGGAAGTGCACTGAAATGTTTGGCAAAGCCAATAGTGCACCAAGTACTGTCTTTGGTTTGAACAGTCATTTTGTGCTGACACAACCCTTTTACGTGGGCTAATGAATGACAAAAAAGTTTTTTTTAGGAACTGTGTAAACATGCTCGCCATTCAGCCGGCAATTAATTATTTGCTTTTTAGTTGGCCAATCCACTTGATTCTTGATTGGCGCTCATTTTTGGCCCTTAGGCAAGCTGCCGCTGGAGTCCTGGTGAGTCTCCCGGCTGACATTATTGCTGCACCGTGTTCAGTCAATAGCGACTGTTAATGGGGTACTCTTCTGCCACTATTATTGTGGGCACTGATTATGTGGGAACTTTACTGGCACTGATAATAGGGACACTACTATTGATGTGACACTCTGCTGGCCTGGTGGAGTCAGTTTCTTGTACAGTTTCTCCATTTTTCTTGCAGTAAATATTCAGAATCTCCCATGTGATTTCAGCAGATTCCCACGTCTAGGTTGCCTAACCCCACAATAGGCAATCAGCGCTGCATTATACACATCCTGGCTTCCCAGCAGCGTGGTACCTTTAAGAGATTAATGGCAATTCTCTGTGTAATCCTTTGTCCTTCTGTGCCTCACCGTGCACAGGATACAGATCTCGCTCTTCCAGGTTTATGCGCCGTATTGATTTTTGCACAATAATTGTTTGTTTTGGTCCGGTCTCATCATCATAGGATCAAGCGGACATCTCCTCGCCAGAAATCTTTAACTTATGGATAAAATTATAAAGAATTCCTGCGCCGCCGTTACTCGGGTTCTCTTAAGTAGTTCACGTCTCTGTCGTGAAATTGTAGAGTGGGAATCGCTGTGAAAGCTTTTTAGGGGAGACATTGACAGAATAATTATGTGTTTATGCAATCCGTGCTTCTCCATCAGGAAAGTTATATTATTGGCACAGTTCTGAAGCGCTTGGTTGACGGATTAACTGACCGTAGCAAGCACCTATTGACGATGCAGCAAGTTGACTGGTACACGTTTGCTCGCATTTAAAAGGGTTGTCCGTGATTGCAAAATTGGAGGTACACTTTAAACTTTGTGATTATCAAATGGCATTTACACATCGATCACATTGGCACAGTTTCTAGCCTTGTAAGAAAATTTGAGATGCTTATATAGCGGCAGCATATTCCATCGTTCTTCACAGATGTTGACCCCAGCAGGGCTCAGTCTAAATTTCCTATCAGTATGTCTTTTATAGTGTCAGAGGACACCCACGCAAAGACGGGGAGAACATGCAAACCCCAGCATACAAGCTGGAGCAAGTTCAGAGAAGAGCTACCAGGATGGTGAGCGGACTGCAAACTATGTCCTACGAGGAACGATTAAAGGATCTGGGAATATTTAGCTTGCAAAAAAGACTTAAGAGGAGACTTAATAGCTGTCGACAAATGTCTGAAGGGCTGTCACAGTGTAGAGGGATCATCCTTATTCTCATTTGCACATGGAAACACGAGAAGCAATGGAATGAAGCTGAAAGGGAGAAGATACAGATTAGATGGAGAAGATACAAATTAGATGGAGAAGATACAAATTAGATATTAGAAAAAAACTTTTTGACAGTGAGGGTGATCAATTGGAACAGGCAGCCACGAGAGGTGGTGAGTTCTCCTTCAATGGAAGTCTTCACACAGAGGCTGGACAGACATCTGGCTGAGATGGTTTAGTGAATCCTGCATTGAGCAGGGGGTTGGACACGATGACCTCGGAGGTCCCCTCCAACTCTAACATTCTAGGATTCTATGCTTCCATTGCCCTTGGTTATATTTGAACCCAGAACCCAAACTCTGTGTCCACCAGAACAGGATCCTAAATTTCTAGAGTAAGGAACCATCCCTTTTGTCCTATCTATAAGTCCCAATAAGGCCGCGTTCAATATTTGTTCATTATTTTATATCAGTATTTGTAAGACAAAATGTTCTGTAACTGGGGCAAGACTGATGATTGTGTGATTATCATGGGGCCATTTTATAGGTTACCACTCTATAAACTAAGTTTACAGTGGACAGGGATCCTTATAAAAAAGAAGCAATGCTTCCATTAGAATATGCCCCTCGATCCAGAGCTTCTGCACCGCCAGTCTCCATTGAGACCAGAAGTGGTGATTTACTCACTGCTTAGGCCACTGATTGACTGCAGGGTTAGGCGACTAATAGTAGGGATGTCATTAGTTCCAGTCCCTTGAGAGACTGTAGCACTAGGGTGTAGATTCCAGTGCCACGTGTTGTTCCTTTTTGTTTTCCTTTTAATAAGGAAATAATAAAAAAAAAGAGTAGTGGAAGACCCCTTTAATAGAAACTTTTGAGAATCTTTTCCTAAAATGTTGCAAAGTTCTGTTCCTCTTTTATTCCTCTTAAAAATCCATGAGTAAATTAACTGGGTGCTACCGGTTGGGTTGTGAGTCTTATAAAAAATAAGGGCTCGTGCTCATGGCCATATATTCGGTCCAAGTGTGATCTGACAAAACATCCTATAGCACTTGTCCCCAGGTCATTCCATGGGGCCGTGCACATGTCAGATTTTTTCCTCGGACCGAGCTAGTCCTAGGGAAAAAAAAATCTCTCCATGCCCGAGTTTTATCCGATATTCAGATCGCACTTGGCTACACAAGTCAATGAAACATCAGACTGCACTCAGATGACATCTGAGTACAGTCTGATTTATTCGCACTGACACAATGGAAAAGATGGAGAATTTTTTTTCCCATCTTCTAATCTGAGAAAATCTGATCACACTGTGATTAGAGTTTGATCAGAGTGTGATTTGCATAATCGACCCGATTCTCTTGGATGAAGGAATACATGGTCGCCTGCACCTGCCCTGACACTGTCCAATCAGTACTGACTGTGTTGGACTTTTTATGGACACACCCCTTCGACAGGATAATGTGTAACACCCAGTTGTCATAGAGCAGGGTTCCCCAACTCCAGTCCTCAAGGCCCACCAACAGGGCATGTTTTCAGGATTTCCTTCGTATTGCACAGGTGATAATTACATCACCTGCACAGGCAATAATGCCATCACCTGAGAAACACTAAGGAAATCCTGAAAATATGACCTGTTGGTGGGCCTTGAGGACCGGAGTTGGGGAACCCTGTCATAGAGGATCAACACAATGCAGAGTTCTAGGAAAACATGGTTTACAGGGTACTTAAGGATTTACTAAAGTGAGTCTCTTTAGAAGAGGGGTGATGGGGGTGGAGAGACTAAGAAGGGTGATGGGGGTGGAGAGACTAAGAAGGGTGATGGGGGTGGAGAACATAAGAGGGGTGATGCGGGTGGAGAGAATAAGAGGGGTGATGGGGGTGGAGAGACTAAGAGGGGTGATGGTGGTGGAGAGACTAAAAGGGGTGATGGGGGTGGAGAGAATAAGAGGGGTGATGGGAGTGGAGAGAATAAGAGGGAGGGGTGATGGGGGTAGAGAGAATAAGAGGGAGGGGTGATGGGGGTGGAGAGAATAAGAGGGAGGGGTGATGGGGGTAGAGAGAATAAGAGGGAGGGGTGATGCGGGTGGAGAGAATAAGAGGGGTGATGCGGGTGGAGAGAATAAGAGGGGTGATGGGGGTGGAGAGAATAAGAGGGGTGATGGGGGTGGAGAGAATAAGAGGGGTGATGGGGGTGGAGAGAATAAGAAGGGTGATGGGGGTGGAGAGAATAAGAGGGGTGATGGGGGTGGAGAGACTAAGAAGGGTGATGGGGGTGGAGAGACTAAGAAGGGTGATGGGGGTGGAGAACATAAGAGGGGTGATGCGGGTGGAGAGAATAAGAGGGGTGATGGGGGTGGATAGACTAAGAGGGGTGATGGTGGTGGAGAGACTAAAAGGGGTGATGGGGGTGGAGAGAATAAGAGGGGTGATGGGAGTGGAGAGAATAAGAGGGAGGGGTGATGGGGGTAGAGAGAATAAGAGGGAGGGGTGATGGGGGTGGAGAGAATAAGAGGGAGGGGTGATGGGGGTAGAGAGAATAAGAGGGAGGGGTGATGGGGGTGGAGAGAATAAGAGGGGTGATGCGGGTGGAGAGAATAAGAGGGGTGATGCGGGTGGAGAGAATAAGAGGGGTGATGGGGTGGAGAGAATAAGAGGGGTGATGGGGGTGGAGAGAATAAGAGGGGTGATGGGGGTGGAGAGAATAAGAGGGGTGATGGGGGTGGAGAGAATAAGAGGGGTGATGGGGGTGGAGAGAATAAGAGGGGTGATGGGGGTGGAGAGAATAAGAGGGGTGATGGGGGTGGAGAGAATAAGAGGGGTGATGGGAGTGGAGAGAATAAGAGGGAGGGGTGATGGGGGTAGAGAGAATAAGAGGGAGGGGTGATGGGGTGGAGAGAATAAGAGCGGTGATGGGGGTGGAGAGAATAAGAGGGGTGATGGGGTGGAAAGAATAAGAGGGGTGATGGGGGTGGAGAGACTAAGAGGGGTGATGGGGGTGGAGAGAATAAGAGGGGTGATGGGGGTGGAGAGAATAAGAGGGGTGATGCGGGTGGAGAGAATAAGAGGGGTGATGCGGGTGGAGAGAATAAGAGGGGTGATGCGGGTGGAGAGAATAAGAGGGGTGATGGGGGTGGAGAGAATAAGAGGGGTGATGGGGGTGGAGAGAATAAGAGGGGTGATGGGGGTGGAGAGAATAAGAGGGGTGATGGGGGTGGAGAGAATAAGAGGGGTGATGGGGGTGGAGAGAATAAGAGGGGTGATGGGGATGGAGAGAATAAGAGGGGTGATGGGGATGGAGAGAATAAGAGGGGTGATGGGGGTGGAGAGACTAAAAGGGGTGATGGGGGTGGAGAGACTAAGAGGGGTGATGGGGGTGGGGAGACTAAGAGGGGCGATGGGGTGGGGAGCACAAGTGACTATACCCCTAGTGACCATTCTCACTCTAACAATTCTTGCATTGTTGCTCCTATTAATTTCTATCTGAGCTGCAGTTCTAATTGCATGGTGGGAACAACTGAGATTTTCAGGAATCTCGGCAGATAGATCTGTCACGTCTGCACTCTCTCTGAGACATGCTGCATTGAAAGCTAAAGTAAAAGCTCAGATTCAAGTCAATTGCATTTGTGTCTCTCCCCTGATATAAACCTATTACCTTAGTTGATTCATTGACATAGAGGAAAACAAGTGCTGGGAAATCAGATTGTCAGGGCTTGTTCTCCTCGATGGTATCAGAAGAAAGCAACCATATACGGAGCAAGGAGAGGAGCTGTAGCCTGTATTCTGCACGTGGTACCATGGAGCAATAGGGTCTTGTTTTTACATATGCTCTAGTCTCCCCATTTACCTGAATTGTCATGGTGCAGGGATAACACACGCAGTGATGTCGCGGTGCAGGGATAACACACGCAGTGATGCCGCGGTGCAGGGATCACGCACGCAGTGATGTCGCGGTGCAGGAATAAAGCACGCAGTAATGTCGCAGTCCTAGGATAACGCACGCAGTGATGTCGCGGTGCAGGGATAATGCACGCAGTGCATGTCGCGGTGCAGGGATAATGCACGCAGTGCATGTCGCGGTGCAGGGATAACGCACGCAGTAAGAAGCCAAACCAGAAACTCCATTTGCAGACGTGTGCTTCAGGATGTTTATCCCTCATCAGGGCAAAGTAGAAGAATTGGTTTGGCTGGATGAAAGGCTACTTGCATATTTAAATTCCAGGAGGCCATTGCATGGCCTATAAAGTATCCCTACGCCAGCTTGGTACGCTGAAAGGAGAAACTTGGATCCCATGTCTGAGGCCTCTCATCCACCCAAATTAATTCTGCTTTGCCCTGATGAGGGTAAACATCCTGAAACATGTTTCTGCAAATGCACTTTCTGGTTTGGATTCTTATCCGAAGTCATGTGGGAAGACCCTTTAAAGTGTTGATATTGACTTTTAGGATTTCTACATCCAATAGTAGGCACTAGAATTCCTGTCCTCTCCCTCTTTGAATGGGCTGATGGTATACCTAAATTCCTAGAGGAGCATTGAATAGCCTATAAGTCTCCTTACACCAAGTTGACACACTGCACAACTAGAAACTTTAACCCTTAGTCCCCCCAAATTAGGGTAATGCACAAAATAATGTCACAGTATAGGGATAATGCACCAAGTGATGTCACAGTACACATGGATCAAGCTTAAGGTGATGTTACAGTACAGGGATGGAGCGTACGGTGATGTCACAGCGCGGGGATGGGGCTTACGGTGATGTCACAGCGCGGGGATGGGGCTTACGGTGATGTCACAGCGCGGGGATGGGGCTTACGGTGATGTCACAGCGCGGGGATGGGGCTTACGGTAATGTCACAGCACGGGGATGGGGCGTACGGTGATGTCACAGCACGGGGATGGGGCGTACGGTGATGTCACAGCGGGGGATGGGGCGTACGGTGATGTCACAGCGCGGGGATGGGGCTTACGGTTATGTCACAGCGCGGGGATGGGGCTTACGGTGATGTCACAGCGCGGGGATGGGGCGTACGGTGATGTCACAACACGGGGATGGGGCGTACGGTGATGTCACAGCGCGGGGATGGGGCCTACGGTGATGACACAGTAACCCTTTCCATTGTCCATAGTCCTCACTAATTGGACCTTAGGCCAATTGTTAGCTGCCCTGCCTGCTACCAAGGTAGTTCCCCTCATGGTGTCACCTTGGGTAAGAGCAAATAGAGGCATCAGACTGCAGGTGTTATAGGTGTCTCGCATAAGTAATAGCCTGAAGCCATTACGGAGGACCTGTCATCTGACGTACACTTTTTACCTGGTGTAAATGCCGCTGTTCTCCTGAATCCTCCATAATGAAGAATGGCCCCACATAGTCCTCCACATGGTGTTGAGGGCCAAATATAATCACCCTGAGGGCCAAATTTGGCCCACGGGGCAGAGTTTGACTTATGCTTTAAAGTAATATGCATGTACTTAGTCCATGGGTGTTAATCCTATCTATCTATCGATCGATCTATCTATCCATTATTTTCATGTGCTCGTGCCCCGCTCTGTTCTGTACAGTGAGGCGGTGAATATTAATGCTCCGCAGTAATCCATGTGCGCTCTGTTTATCCTTCCCCCCGCTCGGTTGCTGTACTTCCCATGTGATTAATTGCCATACCGGCGTGCCGCGTGCTCTCATACAGCGACGGTGCCTCCCCGGAGCGCTCTTACTTTTAATGGTGGTCATTTGTATGCCCTGATAATACTCTTCAATCATCTCTCTAGTGGGAGGTCCGCTCGGCCCAGGAGAGGGGTTAATTTTTATAAATACCATAGATTAATACGTGACCTCACTCTGCCCAAGAGGGGTCCCGTTATGCATATGTTCTACATCTCGCTGCCTTTTAATGCTATAGACTAGTTGAGCTCCAGACCGATGCCTTATCCGTCCTTACTCTGCGTTTTGCGCAGCTTTTTCATAGCATGTATTAGGATCGCTCATTTGCTTTTTATTTAGTATAATTTAAAAGCTAGTATAAAGTTTCTTGTTGAGCTTTATTGGACCATTTCACATTGGAAACCCTGTAATTTTAACATAAATGTAATAAATCTTTTTTTGTATCTGCAAGTGGAAAAATTACTTATATAATACTTTGCAATTCTGAAAAAAAAGTGTTGAAATAATACAAGGTATGCCTTATTCCAGATCAGCACCTATTAGGCAGTGTGCTGAGTAACTTAAGAAGAATTTGTTGTCGGAAAATTACCCATCCTTTAATCATGTTTTTAAGTATTTTTTTTTATATTTTCTATATAACTATATTTAAAAAAATAAATAAGAAATTAGACTATTTCCTGTTCTGTACAGAATACTTTTCAGCATTCTCATTATCCTTACAGATTAGATTACAATGACCTCTATTATTCTTTTCAGCCTATGTTTCCGATTTCTGACCGCAGCTTGTGTTTAGACTATCCTTCTGCTTGATTATTCTGCTACTTTCCCTTTCCTCCTGCTATTGATGTGGCCTCTTGACCATTCCCTGCCAGAACGCTACACCGGTCAGCAGCTACTCTGTGGACCCAACCGTGTGTAATTCCAGATCTCTGAACAGGGGTTAAAGGGGTTGTCCACTATTTGGCGCCAAACATTCAGGTCAAGAAGGGGTTGTCCTAGTAGTGGACAAACCCTTTTACCCCTGTACAGGGATCTGGAATTACCCACGGTTGGGTCGACAGAGTAGCTGCTGACCGGTGTAGCGTTCTGGCAGAGCAAACCCTGGGAACTGGTTGGTGGAGTAGCTAACGCTAAGCCTGTGCGTAGAAACCCTATTAAATGTTGCCAACCTTCCACTGACAGCGATCCCTGATAACCAGGAAATACTTGTATAGAAATCAGTAAAGTCAGAGTCAATCTAATGCCTATTTCCATGTGGCTTCCTGTAAAGAAAAGGAAGTTTGAGCAAATAGAGTTACAAGACTCTGATGGAGCAGCCATGTTGGTAGTCCGTGGCCGCCGGCCCAGCATCCTGCGAACCTCCTCCTAATTTCCAACATCCCTAGCTCCTTTTGTGATCTGTAGGCCTAGAGCAATGTCATCATTGCAGCATGATGCATGTATGACGTACCTACTAAACTTACCGTGTCTACTTATACTTAATGTGTCTGTAATGATAATGAGACTTCTGAAAAGTCTTTTGTACAGAAGAGGAAAAATGAGGATTCTGTGTGGTTGTTACATTTTGTAAAGCGAGAGCTATGGAGCCTTTACCCCGCTTAGTTTGGATTTTTAAGACTAAATGAGCTATCCTTTCAAAGAAAATGTTCTGTTGACCTCATAAAACCCTTGATGGCTTCTGTTAAAATGCACGCCATCTTGAAGATTTATTTTTCTCCGAAATATCAAAAAAGACTGACTGATCCCCGGTGGGCAGAGGTGCGCTGGAGGTCGCGCAGGCGAGTGTCATCTAGGAGTGAATGCAGCGAAGGCTCCTCACACTGGGAAATATTTGGACGTTTCACAGAAAGTGACATGTTTAACACTAAACGTGTTTCATTTATTGGAGGCAGAAAAGTGGAGAAATTTACCCGAGCGTGAACTTGGTAGAGAAAGTGACGCTTAGACTGCGGTCAGAGCCCTATCGGAGGAGTCAGGAGAAAAGGAGAAGAAAACAATTTGTGATTTTTGTGATTAAATTTAGTGATGCCCTCTCTTCTTGCAGAATATCAAAAATAACAGTTCTTCTAATGTAATAGCATTATTAGTATTATTTCACTGTGACGACGGCAGAGATCCAATGATAAACCATGTTCAGAGATGTTGCTTCTTAAAGGGATTAACACCTATGCTGCAATTTTTTCTTCTTAATTTAAATGCATGTATTTAAGTCTAAAATCATTTTGTAAGAGTTTTTTTGCCTGCCTATTCAGCTTTGTTGTTGTTTGTGGTCATAATTCAGCTGATAGGAGGTAAAATAAAATGCTGCCAAACCACCTCGAAACGCGTAGTGCAACTTCATCCTAATTGCACAATGTAACGGGTCTGGGAGGCGGAACCTCTGAGCTACTATACAAGGGGGCGGCCCTTGTAAGGGAGCGGGCGGCAGTCTCTGGATGAACGGACAGGGAGATACGGCAAGTGATCAGGGCAGTCTCTGGGTAAAGGGTAGGTACGACCTGTGATGGCAGAGCCTCCGGGTAGGCTAGCAGGCAGATGGTAGATGTGTGCTCCCAGGTGAGCAAGCGAGAGTCTCTGGAATAACAGGTGGTCACGGCACGTGACGGCGGAACCTCCGGGCTGGCAAGCAGGCAGGTAACGGAGAAGCGCTCCCAGGTGAGCGGGCAAGAGTCTCTGAAGTAGCTGATGGTCACAGCACGTGACAACGGAGCCTCCGGGCTGGCAAGCAGGCAGGTAACGGAGAAGCGCTCCCAGGTGAGCGGACAAGAGTCTGAAGTAGCTGATGGTCACAGCACGTGACAACGGAGCCTCCGGGCTGGCAAGCAGGCAGGTAACGGAGAAGCGCTCCCAGGTGAGCGGACAAGAGTCTGAAGTAGCTGATGGTCACAGCACGTGACAACGGAGCCTCCGGGCTGGCAAGCAGGCAGGTAACGGAGAAGCGCTCCCAGGTGAGCGGGCAAGCTGGTCCATAGACAGACTGACCGGAGTTGTAAGGCAGACCGTCGGACCTCAGGAAAGTAGGCAGGTAGCTGATGTGCGCTCCCAGGTGAGCGGGCAGGCTGGTCCTTTAGACAGACTGACAGGAGTAGTAAGGCAGACCGTCGGACCTCAGACTGGCAGACAGGTAACAAGTATTCAGGCAGGAATCAGGCAGGTAACTGGCAGGAAACTGGCAGGTAACTGGCAACGGGACCTGAGGGCTGAAGCACAGGTGAGACACAGGTGCAAACAACATTGCTCGGGCACCTCCATTTTGGAGGAGGTGCCTTATATATGATGAAGTCCTCCGGCCATTGGCCGGGGACTCCTTAGGACGGCGCGCGCGGCCCCTTTAAGAGGAGGGGAGCGCGCGCGCGCCCTAAGCACAGGGGCCGGGAAGGAGCGCGCGCTGAGAGCAGAGCGGGAGGAGGACGCCGGGAAGGAGCGTGCGCTGACAGCAGAGCGGGGAGAGGACGCCGGGCACGGAGCAGAGCGGTGAGGGGAGCAGCGTCCCTGCCTAGCAGAGGGCAGGGACGCCAGCGCTACACACAATATCTGTCCTTTTTGGCTGTCAGGGGTGGAACCACAATAACATAACCCAGGGCTCGACAAACCCAGGCGCCTGGTCGCCAGTGGCGCCTAGAAAATGTTGTCTGGCGCCTAGAAAATGTTGCCTGGTGCTTGAGGAGTTGAGAAGAAAAAAAAATACTCTCAATCCAATCCCACCTCCTGCACGGAGTCATCCAATCGGAGGAAGCAGGGACAGTATCACTCAGGCCGCCTTCTCCACTTTGCTCCGCCCCGCTTATGCTCCGGGACTGGACAGGGAGAGTTGGGTTACGGGGAAGCAGGGCCGGCGTCAGCACCCGGCGTACCCGGGCAAGTGCCGGGGCCCTGGAAAATCAGAGGGGCCCAGCCGCCCACTCACTGTCGGGGCCCGGGCCCACACACCCACCCGCCCACTCACTGTCGGGGCCGGGCCCACACACTGTCGGGGCCGGGCCCACACACCCACCCGCCGACTCACTGTCGGGGCCGGGCCCACACACCCACCCGCCGACTCACTGTCGGGGCCGGGCCCACACACCCACCCGCCCACTCACTGTCGGGGCCCTGGCCGCTTCCTCGGCACCTGTTCAGGGACGCAGGCGCTGCTTGATTGCCGGCACTCCCCCAGACATGGCCGCGCGCTGTCTGGCTGTGTCTGCTGGTAATGACACGGCAGGGTCGACGGCACTGCACCTTTAATTGTGCTTGTGTGTCGCTCCTGCCGCGTCATTACTAGCAGACACAGCCGCACAGCGCGCGGCCATGTCTGGGGGAGTGCCGGCAATCAAACACCGTGGGAGCGGAGGTCCTGCACAGATGGGCGGGAGGGGCCCGGACCCGACCGAAAGTGGGCCCCTCTGATGTTCCAGGGCCATGAAGTCTGTGACACGCCGGGGGCCCTGCACTGCCCCATACCCGAGGAGCTGCTGGACAGGACACTGGACCGGGGACAGGTGAGTGAGGCTTCCCCAATCCCCATATTAAAAATATTAGTAATGGGTCTGTGTGAGTGCATGTACAGTTATATGAAAAAGTTTGGGCACCCCTATTAATCTTAAGCTTAATGTTTTATAAAAATTGGTGTTTTTGCAACAGCTATTTCAGTTTGATATATGTAATAACTGTTGGACACAGTAATGTTTCTGCCTTGAAATGAGGTTTATTGTACTAACAGAAAATGTGCAATCTGCATTCAAACAAAATTTGACAGGTGCATAAGTATGGGCACCTCACCAGAAAAGGGAGACATTAATATTTAGTAGATCCTCCTTTTGCAAAAATAACAGCCTCTAGTCGCTTCCTGTAGCTTTTAATGATTTCCTGGATCCTGGATGAAGGTATTTTTGACCATTCCTCTTTACAAAACAATTCCAGTTCAGTTAAGTTTGATGGTCGCCGAGCATGGACAGCCCTCTTCAAATGATCCCACAGATGTTCAATGATATTCAGGTCTGGGGACTGGGATGGCCATTCCAGAACATTGTAATTGTTCCTCTGCATGAATGCCTGAGTAGATTTGGAGTGGTGTTTTGGATCATTGTCTGGCTGAAAGATCCATCCCCTGCGTAACTTCAACTTTGTCACTGATTCTTGAACATTATTGTCAAGAATCTGCTGATACTGAGTGGAATCCATGCGTCCCTCAACTTTAACAAGATTCCCGGTGCCGGCATTGGCCACACAGCCCCAAAGCATGATGGAACCTCCATCAAATTTTACTGTGGGTAGCAAGTGTTTTTCTTGGAATGCTGTGTTTTTTTGCCGCCATGCATAACGCCTTTTTATATGACCAAACAACTCAATCTTGGTTTCATTAGTCAACAGGACCTTCTTCCAAAAAGAAATTGGCTTCTCCAAATGTGCTTTTGCATACCTCAGCCGACTCTGTTTGTGGCGTGCTTGCAGAAACGGCTTCTTTCGCATCACTCTCCCATACAGCTTCTCCTTGTGCAAACTGCGTCGTATAGTTGACCGATGCACAGTGACACCATCTGCAGCAAGTTGATGCTGCAGCTCTCTGGAGGTGGTCTGAGGATTGTCCTTGACTGATCTCACCATTCTTCTTCTCTGCCTTTCTGATGTTTTTCTTGGCCTGCCACTTCTGGCCTTAACAAGAACTGTCCCTGTGTTCTTCCATTTCCTTACTATGTTCCTCATAGTGGAAACTAACAGGTTAAATCTCTGAGACAGCTTTTTGTATCCTTCCCCTGAACAACTATTTTGAATAATCTTTGTTTTCAGATCATTTGACAGTTGTTTTGAGGAGCCCATGATGCCACTCTTCAGAGGAGATTCAAACAGGAGAACAACTTGCAAGTGGCCACTTTAAGTAACTTTTCTCATGATTGCATACACCTGGCTATGAAGTTCAAAGCTCAATGAGGTTACAAAACCAAAAAAGTGCTTTAGTAAGTCAGTAAAAAGTAGGTAGGAGTATTTAAAACAAGAAAATGATAAGGGTGCCCATACTTATGCACCTGTCAAATTTTGTTTGAATGCAGATTGCACATTTTCTGTTAGTACAATAAACCTCATTTCAAGGCAGAAACATTACTGTGCCCAACAGTTATTACATATATCAAACTGAAATAGCTGTTGCAAAAGCACCAATTTTTATAAAACATTAAGCTTAAGATTAATAGGGGTGCCCAAACTTTTTCATATAACTGTATGTGAATGTCAGTGTATATGACTGTGTATATATATTTGTCTGTTTTATCTATGTGTATGTCTGTATGTGTACATATGTCTGCGTACCGTGTGTGCGCGCGCATATGTCTGCGTACCGTGTGTGCGCGCGCATGTCTGCGTACCGTGTGTGCGCACGCATATGTCTGCGTACCGTGTGTGCGTGTGCATATGTCTGCGTACCGTGTGTGTGCGCGCATATGTCTGCGTATGTGAAGGATGAGGGGACAGGCTGGGCCATGTGTAATAAATAAATAAATAAATATATATATATATATATTTATTTCTCCGCCGTATCTGTGCATCATGAATCGTGTATGTGTTAAAAGGGCCCACTTAGACTCTTTCGCCCGGGGCCCAGAAAAACCTGGAGCCGGCCCTGGGGGGAAGGATCGCTGTGGCCGGGGGCCCGTTCTCATCTCCCGCTACCTGTGTAAGTACATACAAAGGCCGTGCTCCCCGGGGAGACGCCGTGTGTGAGGGGGTCTATATGTACAGTTTGTCAACAAAAAAAATTCTGGCTCCTAAATTTTTTGGCTGGCTCCTAGATTCTGAACAACTTTGTCGACCCCTGACATAACCCTCTCCCCCATACCCCTCGTGGGAATGGGTCTCAGATTGAATGAAGACCACTGCTGTATCAATTGTCGTTAAGAGTTATGTGGATAGCTGAGTGCAGTACTTGGCCATCCCCATTAGTCCCATAGACAATGAATAGTCCCATAGACCATGAGACCCAAAGACTCCTCTGTCACTTAAAGGATTATTTCCAAAAAATCAACAGGATAGGAGATGACTTTTTGATCTTTGGGGTCCAACCGCTGGATAGGGGATAACTTCATTTTTTTATGAATAACCTTTTAAGAGGATACCATTGTTGTATAATAAGATTAGGGCCCTGTTCAAATTTTGCAGTGGGCCCGGGAGCAACTCTCCATACTTCACCGCTAAGGGCCCTTTTACAGAATGCTCCTTCGTTGGGAGAATCATTTTTAAGCAGGCTTAAAAATCATCATTTTCGGCAGCATGTCGCCCAGTGTAAACAGACCATGTGCTGCCGAGAACATTGTGTTCTATGCAGACAGTCGGATTGTGTTACCTCGTGCATGCATAGTAGTGCAGTCGGCTTGTGCAAATGGGCCGTTATGACCATCTAACAGCTTGCATGTAGCCGATCGACGGTGGTTTATCAGCTGCTATCGGGCGATGTTCTCGGGCCCTTTACTTTCGTTGCTCCAATAGTAGATGCAAATTAGTTCTCCAGGTGACGAAAGCCATCTCACAAGTTCTACCAGTTGAAGGTAACCACCAGGGCCGGCGTCAGCACCCGGGCAAGTGCCGGGGCCCTGAGCAGGCAGAGGGGCCCACTGGCTGTCGCGCACCCCGCCGGGCTATGGGCGGAGGAGAGCGGTGTCAGCGCCCGCCCTTCTCCCCCGCTTGCTCAGGGCCCCGGCAGCCGGATACTTACCTCTCCCCGTGCCTCCGCAGATCCGCTGTCTTCCTGCTCTGCGCTCCCTGTGACGTCTCAGGTCCACCGCGCCCTCCCCTGAGCCATCACAGGCAGCGCAGAGCGGGAAGATACCGGCGACGCTGGAGTCCGGACCCGAGCAGCGGGCAGCAGGTGAGGAGGAGTGAGGTGAGTATTTGATTTTTTTTTTTAATGTATAGAGGCATGGGGCATAATATGGGGGGGTGACATCCTGCATGGGGCATTATAAAGAGGGGGGGTACATCCTGCATGGGGCATTATAAAGAGAGGGGGTGACATCCTGCATGGGGCATTATAGAGAGAGGGGGTGACAGCCTGCATGGGGCCTTATAAAGAGGGGGGGGGGGTACATCCTGCATGGGGCATTATAAAGAGAGGGGGGGTGACATCCTGCATGGGGCATTATAAAGAGAGGGGGGTGACATCCTGCATGGGGCATTATAAAGAGACGGGGGTGACATCCTGCATGGGGCATTATAAAGAGAGGGGGTGACATCCTGCATGGGGCATTATAAAGAGAGGGGGTGACATTCTGCATGGGGCATTATAAAGAGAGGGTTGTGACATCCTGCATGGGGCACTATAAAGAGAGGGGGGTGACATCCTGCATGGGGCATTATAAAGAGAGGGGGTGACATCCTGCATGGGGCATTATAAAGAGGGGGGGTGACATCCTGCATGGGGCATTATAAAGAGAGGGGGGTGACATCCTGCATAGGGCATTATAAAGAGGGGGGTGTGACATCCTGCATGGGGCCTTATAAAGAGGGGGGTGTGACATCCTGCATGGGGCCTTATAAAGAGGGGGGGCGTACATCCTGCATGGGGCATTATAAAGAGGAGGGGTGACACCCTGCATGGGGCATTATAAGGGGGGGGAACAGCCTGCATGGGGCATTATAAGGGGGGGGGGCAGCCTGCATAGTGCTTTATGTGGGGGGAACAGCCTGCATGGAGCGTTATAAGGAGACCAGTATCCTGTATGGAGCCTTATATGGGGGCCAGTATCCTGTATGGAGCCTTATATGGGGGCCAGTATTCTGTATGGAGCCTTATATGGGATCCAGTATTCTGTATGGAGCATTATATGGGGGCCAGTATTCCGTATGGAGCCTTATATGGGGGCCAGTATTCCGTATGGAGCCTTATATGGGAGCCAGTATTCCGTATGGAACATTATATGGGGGCCAGTATTCCGTATGGAGCCTTAAAGGGGGGCCAGTATTCCGTATGGGGCCTTATATGGGGGCCAGTATTCCGTGTGGGGCCTTATATGGGTGCCAGTATTCTGTGTGGGGCCTTATATGGGGGCCAGTATTCCGTATGGGGCCTTATATGGGGGCCAGTATTCCGTATGGGGCCTTATATGGGGGCCAGTATTCCGTATGGAGCCTTATATGGGGGCCAGTATTCCGTATGGGGCCTTATAGGGGGGCCAGTATTCCGTATGGGGCCTTATATGGGGGCCAATATTCCGTATGGGGCCTTATATGGGGGCCAGTATTCTGTGTGGAGCGATTCGCCGGTTTCTGAGCTATTGTGGAATTTACAATAGATATCACTCATGTAATGTCGTAAGTGAAATCCTTGGCCTTGTACTATATATATATTTCTCTTCGGTATCTGTGCATCATGATTCGTGGTTTGTGTTAAAGGGGCCCACTGAGACTCTTTCGCCCGGGGCCCAGAAAAACCTGGAGCCAGCCCTGGTAACCACCGTATAAGTCAACGTCCCATGTGTAGACTGCGCTTTGGGATTCTGTGGAGTAGGAAACTGTTTAGCTGTGGCATAATTGGCCTTTGATGTTGGTGTGGGGGGTACTGCTTCTCCTCTTGGTGCCACCAGCTGTGACCCCTCCATACAGATCAGCTCCTCTTTCATTTGGAGCACAGAGTCAGAGCAGAGAGGTTTATGTTGACTTTTGGTGCGGCTACCCAATAGGTGGCACTAGACAGTTTTTTTTCACCTAGAGGAGAGCTAATTTGCTTATCTGTTTTTTCCCAGGAAGCATTGCCTTGTCTAGAAGTCTCCTCAAAGAGAGACAAAACTCCAGGTCTAGAGCTAAGTACAGTTCATATCATCAGTGAGAACACTCCCTTCTCAAGGAGATCAAACCTTCGGGTCCCACTCCAGAGTCCAACATGACAGATGTCCTATTTGTCTGATTCTACCATCTCTTTATGTTCTCATCTTGTGATTGACGAGAGGTAGGGAATTCATGGTTATGTGAGAGGACTAATCCATTATGGATGACTTGTGGCCCCGCAGCCAGCCTTGTACGTAGCCTCCTGAGCCAATCACATACTTGTGTTCCGGAGGAGACATGGACCCAGATCTTTGATTTTCCAAGGAACTAAATATGAATCTTTCCGGAAATAGTGAGATCTTATCTTGATATCATCTGATAAATGTTGCAGGTTTTTGGTTTTCATTAAGGAGGTGTTCTCATAGGAATGTTTTATGCTGATGTATCTTCTATACCTTTGAAAAATGAAGGGTCTTTGATCAAACATTTTGATCCCATGTGTACCTCTTCACTCTTTAGTATCCTTGTTCCCCCAATCTATAAAGACTATTGTAGGATGTCATTGCTTTTTTCTGTAAAATCATGGTTGGAAGCTGTTTCCTGCTCTAGTTTTTGTACTAGTCATTGATAAGTTAGGTTACCTCTGGTTTTATAAGATTGTATTGTCTTGTGTAGAGTTGGTACTAAGGTTGAGAAGTTTTCTGTTGTGTTATTTGCCAATGCGGATTCGCAGTAGATTTCGCCACAAAGAGTGAAATTTTAGGTAAACATATGTTGCATGATAGACCTAGTACAGTTTTTGAGGACTTCTGTTATGTATTTTTAGTGTGGAATCTGCAACAAAAATCTGCAACAAATCTGCTCCATCTGGACATTCTAAAGCTGGGTTTACAATTGCAACCGTGAAAGGAGTTCTACTATAATAAAATGGCCCGTTACTTACCGTAATTCAAATGGCAGCCCGTCCTAGTCACGTGTCAGGATGGGCTGCAGTCTGAAGAAACACAGCTCACGAGACTTGTGTCTCAACTAACAGAGGAGCTGTTTTGTAAGAACACACACATCAGTGAGCTGAAGAGAAAGGCTGTGATATGAGATGAACTAAATCTTCTCCTTAGGTGACAGTGCACAAAGGATTGTTTCTCCAGCCTGAGTCCTCCTTGCGCAGTCAGTCAGCTGAGAAGATTTATTTCTTCTGTATCAGCCCTCCTTCGGCAGCTGACCGGTACTTGTGCTTACGGTACAGTTCCTCAGTCAGTTGAGACACAGGTCTCAGGAGCTGTGTTTCTTCAGACTGCAGCCTGTTCTTTTACATGACTAGGACGGGCTAACATGTCAATTACGTGATGGCCAATTTTATTACTTTCTTGGAGAACCCCTTTAAACAAATGCTGATCGACTACATGGCCAGTCACATTTCTGAGCGCACAGAATGATCGTTTATATGACCATTCTGTGCACACAGAATATCAATGCTGTCCACAGAACAACTCATTCCCTGGCCCGTCTAATTGGGATTTAAGTGTTGGCATTAAAAAGGAAATAATAACTATCATGCTCAACTCTTATACTGTTTCCTCCTGATTCTGTGTCCTTCTTAATAATCTGTCGTCCTTGGGATTCCACTTTCTTTGGTGCCATTATTACATACTTGCCAACTGTTGGCGTTGCTTATTCAAAAGGTCTTCGTGGCACCCAAAATATTCCCCTTAAGCATACCCTTTTACCACTCCAAGCCCCCTCCATGCTCCTTTTCCCTTTGCAGTGTGGTTTGATGCCAGGTCTTCCCTCTGATGACCGAGCACCTCTACATTACACCCAAGAAACATGCACCTGGAAGATTTGCCAACCTTTCCATCAGTCCAAGAGGTCTTCCTTTTTCTGGCAGTCTCCTCAATGTTTCAGATAGGTCGGCAAGTAGTCATCTCTTCTCTGCGTGACGCATCACCATAGCAGGATACATTTTTTTCATTGCTCTCACGTGTGACATGCTGTTCTGTTGGATAGCATTACATTACATGGGTCATTATTGGGGCCATTTCATAGCTTTTTTCTGAGTTTTTCACTGACCTGTAGACTTGAATGGGTGATTTGGATCCGTCACTCGAATCAAAATCGGACGTGCTCCGTTTGTTTTGTTTTTTGCAGACACTCTGTCCACCAAAAGACATGGATATTTGAACAACACCATAGACTATAATTGTTACGTGGTCTATCTGTAAAAAACATAGAAAGAAAACAGATGTCCGACTTGGAAGATAGAACTAGAATTGGATCCTAAACATATCAGAGCTGCAAATCTTCGTATTCTTTGCACAGTTTTTCTTTTGCTTTGGCATTACCGATACCTTTTGTTTGCCCTCATTGGTGTCACGATTCCACTCCTCAGTGTGTCTGGGGTTCAGTTACTGGCAGATCAGCCATTCAATCTGGTGCAGGGGCGTGCTGAAGCTGTCAGTACTTTGATTGACAGCTCAGTCGTCCGGTCTGGTGCAGGGGCTTGCTGAACAGTACTTTTACAGCTCAGTTGTCCAGTCTGGTGAAGGGGTGTGCTGAACTGTCAGCGTTTTCATTGTCAGCTTGGCTGTTCAATCTGAGACTGAGAGATGCTGGGCTTTCTTCAGGTGTTTCCTGTCCCAGGTGATTACTCAGCTGTTTAGCTGGGCTGTTAGTCCCCGACCTCTGCCAGCGGTAGCTTCAGCTAAGTGTGGTTGGTTTTCATTGTGCCTAGTGTTTTGCTTGATGATCTTTCTTTGCCTGACCTTGGACCTCCGTCTGTTTAACCCCTTTGCTCTGATCCGCTATCTTCCTGGTATTTTGACCTCGGACCATTACTTGACTACACTTTTGTCTCTTCCCTCTATTTATGACGTACCCTCCTGGCTTTTGACCTTGGACTCCTTGACTATCCAGACTCACGGCTTGTCCATGAGAAGTGACTCAGCGTCACATTTGGCACTTGAGATTTACTGTGGGTGACTGATTTCAATGATAAAATCTTTTTACTTAGTGCTTATATGGTCGTGATTTCTGAAAGCCTTTGGAAAAGCTGTCCGCCATTCATACATGATGTTACCGAGAATTGATTGCATTTTCTGGCTGTCTCTATTGTGTACAGGGTAAAGACGCCCTTTAATAAAGCTAATCTGTGCTATACGTCCTGTGTGGCTGGAATAATGAACACGTGGACCTTTGATTTTCTGCACAATTGTCTGGCCAACGAAAATAATAACATGTCCTCTTGGTTCACAGGGCCGAACTATGCAAGTAGCAAGCGACCTCCACTCGCTGTTGACGGGTCAAGTCTCCAGTCCGGTAGTGCAGCGCCGACGAAGCAGACCGTCCTATCTTGGCAAGCTGCGATCGATGCTGCCCGACAGGCCAAGGCTGCCCAGAATATGAGCACCACTGAGCCCCTGCCGGTTGGATCCCTGTCGCAGAAAAAACGGCAGCAGTATGCGAAGAGCAAGAAACAAGGTGGAAGCTCAACCAACAACAGACCAGCCCGTGCCCTTTTCTGCTTGTCTCTCAATAACCCAATCCGGAGAGCCTGTATCAGTATAGTAGAATGGAAGTATCCTTTATGGTGTCAAGTTCTTGTCTCTTGGTGAAATCTTTTCTTTAAAGGGGTTGTCCGACAGTAAAATATATATATTTTTTCTTAGCCATGGATTAAAAATAATAAACGGAGATATAGTCACCTTCAAGCTTTCCCCGAGGATTCATCGTAGACTACTTCGAAGGTCCACGCTAGCTTCGGAAGTGGTGTCTGCCCAGTTCGGAAGTCCCAGCATTGCTGTCAATAGAATAGCGCGTCATCATCTGTTTATCCAATGACACGCTCTTCTAGTTACCTGACCGCTGCAGCCAATCACAGACTACAGTGGTGCTGGAACTTCCACCGCTTACGGAGATGACTGAGACTGCGCTAGATCTGCGGGGGGGGGGGGGAGCTAAAAGTTGAGTATCAGTTAATTATTTTTATATAAAAAAAATTTAGTGTTAGACAACCCTTTTAAGGAAATATAAGGGGGCAACTGTTCAGGGGTTGTCCACTTTTGGGGACATTTTTTATTTTGGTGAAATGCAATGATTTGTGCTATGCGTCAGACCCCCACCGATCACATGGATAGGTCATCGATATCATAGAATTAGAGATGGTGCGAATCAATTTGTAGGACCCGATCCAGCGGCCAGGATGGGATCCCTGAGAGCCGCCTTCTACCTCCCGCTCTTCCTTTGATTAGCCGGCTAATCAAAAGAAAGGAGGTGGTGGTTCTCAGGGCTTCGGTCCAACTACGTGGCTTCTCGACCAGGTCCTGCGAATCAATTTGTACCAACTCTAGTCAGTACTGTTTTATCCCTTTAATCCAATAGTATGTATTAATAAGTTTTCCGAACCAGACCCATTTTCTTTGGATTGCTTTAACCATGTTGTAACCTTAACCTTTGCCTTCAGACCATTTGACATATTTATATTAGTGGCGATTTTTGCCAATTGTGTGGCCTTAGCTGTTTACATCCCATTCCCCGATGACGATTCCAACTCCACCAACCACAACCTGGTAAGACCTGCGGTGTTTTTCTTCTATTTTTTTGTATATTTTGTATAATACTAAATGTCAATGGAGGAAGCTGGAGATTGTGGTTGAAAATATTGCAGATTTCCTGGCAAAATGGCACGAATCGCCTCCTGTCCATGTGCAGCTTGTTTGATGAGCGATCCGGGCGGATGGGCACTTGTGAATTACATTTGTGGAGGATGTTACGAGGGCTGATAAACAGTCAGGCTCTGTCATGTCTCAAGTGAACGTCCGTATGACGAGGAGCCGGATGTAAACAGTACATGGAGGGCGCTGTGTGTAGAATGATTCGATTATCGCTGTTTTGTGCTCTGTATGTTGACGCACTCAATAGTATCAATACTGAGCATGAAAAAAGTGGTATTTCCATATATGTTAAGCTGGCCTTATACTTTATAGAGCATTTCTCTGCACCCACAATCAAGTATTTATACAAGATCAGGCATCAGCTTATCTTCCCTGTATTAAGAAAGACTGGGCATGTTAAAATCCAACAGCCCGATCCTTTTTTTTTTTTATGACGTATAAAGAATATTGGGACTCCCCCATACAAATTAAACAGAATCCAGACGTCTGTATATAACGGTCTGAGTACGGACCAAGAAGCACGGACTGAGCCGAATTCGACAGGAGACCTGCGGCCAGTCCATGCTTCATGATCTGTACTCGAAATGTGCTATATGTACGTCTGAATTTCTGAATTAGGTGGACAGCTAGTCCTACAGAGATCGTAAGGTTTGGCCATCATTTTTGGCGTTTTTACGCCAGTACCAAAATAGTTTGGGGCTTGGTGAAGCCGGCCCGTCTAGTTAATCAAAATCAACACCAGTAGTTTCTAGCCGGCTTGTTCATTCATACTGGTGTGCAAAACAGGAAAAAAAAAAAGGACCAAGTCCTTTGAAAGTATGGTGTAAGGAGGAGAAAAGTGACCAATCTTTCTTGGTAAGAGTCACCAAATTTATCATACCGTGTGCAAGGTATGGTTTTTCTAGGGGGGTCTGAGTCACGTCTTAGCTTTTGATACGATCGTGACATTTGCCTGGTTCAGACAGCGGGTTTATGGCTGCTTTTCTTTTTTTTACGCACGTTCTCAGCATTTTCCTGTGCGCTGTACTTGTCGTAATGAAATGTTGGCTTGTTCGGTCCTGTTATGTAAAGCAATGCACTTGTCGTCTGCCATATAAGTGGATTCCTGCGGTGGGCTTAAGTCATTGACTTTACTTGACGGCATGTGTATACCCTCCTGCATACAAAGAAGCTTCATCATGGGAGCGCAGCGAAATCTACTCCCTCCTATCTGCCTATAATGGATTTCTGCAATGCACAGTTTGGCTCAGGGGGTCTCTTGGCTCGTCGGTCTTTATATCGCGAGTCCTGACTTTCAAGTGATCAAGAACAGTGAGAATTTTAAAGGGCGTATATACCAAGGAGAGAGACCTCCTGTGGGACCCTTGGGGGAGAGGTGGTCTTTTCACCATCAAAATCATCTTGACCGCTGCGCTCTGCATAAAGCAGAGACTGAGATGAGAAGCTGAGCAGCTTATGAATCATGTGCAGCGCTCCGTGCTCTCCCGCAGCGCTCTGCCTCTGCTCTCAGAGCCAGAGAGCTGCTGAGAAAGCAGCCCCAAAGTTAAAAAAAAAAAAAAAAAAAGTGTCCACAGTAATAATGAAACCTAAAAACAGCCATTACTATTAATGTTATTTACCCAATTTTTCTAACTATGGAGCTAGGGTAATAAAATAGTTATATAACAAAAAATAAATAAATAATAAACTTTATAAAACTCTTTATTTTATTCATTTTATGTTGAGAAAAAGAGGCAAACTATAAAGATGTCGGCATTTTCTTTAAGGGGAATCTGTCAGCAAGTTTTTGCAATGTAATCTGACAGCAGCGTGATGTAGGGACAGAGACTCTGAATCCGGTGATGAGTCACTTAGTTTACTGGGTGCAGCAGTTGTGATACAATCAGAGTTTTCTCTGCTGCAGAGCTCTGGTGGTGTGGGCGGGGTTATACAAAGCAGTTGACTAGGAGGCACGCGACACCTAGTCCTGTAGTGATAATCTTCTGCTGATAAAACATTTATTTCATTAAAACAGCAACACACAGCCAAGTAAGTGACACATCGCTAGAATCGGGGTTTCTGCCCCTACATCAGGTGATTTCAGATTCACTTTAAATAGAATACATGCACTTGGGCTATAAGGTTCAGTACTAGACTGGTAGAAGGGGCTCAAAGTTAGGAGGCACTAAATACTTGCCTTGCCAATCTATAATAGGCCAGTATGCACGACTATTTGTTGTATCCACGGACAGGTCAGAAACATTTCCAGATGATCAGAAGAGATGTCCTTCAGATCTAATCGATCGGAGCTTATTGACTTGTACGACAGTCTCTCGTTTGACCCTAAATCCTCAGTTTTAGTTTAGCGAGTTTCTGGAGCGCCAACCGCTTCACCATGCACTCTAGTTGGTATGGAGGGGGCTGGCATGAGAGTGGCACGTATCAGTAAATACAGCTGTGTATGGATGGATGACTGGATACAGCTGTGATTTTACAATCAGCTGGGGGAGAAAAGAAGAAGAGCGCGCTATGTGAAGGACCAGATGGATTGATGTGGCAAAACTAGCCAAGAAGCCACTCACCTAATGGAGTTGTGCACCCCTGCACAACCCCGGTGGTAATGTGAAGATGGAGGGAGCAGGCAAGTCTCACCGTGCGGTGCAAGTGGCGGGGCCGGCCACGTGCAGTGTGTTGCAAACCGCCATTCGTGTTCACCGTTTCCGGGTTCCAGGTTGCGGACCACGTGACCGCACGCAGACCACTTGACTCTGGATCAGGTGCGCGTCATCACAGTTCCTGTTAGTTGAAAGGATGCGGCCCCCTCACCGCAGGTCCTCAATTTAAGCAAACGGAGGGGTATTTACAGAGGGGGGATTTTAAAACACTAATTGTATGGAAGCTGCTCCTGCCACTAACCCCCAAAGAGGGACTGAAGATATAGTGGATTAAATAAAAAAGCGGTCTATGGAGCGCTAAAAAATAAACACTGAAGATAACCGATTGGGGCTAAAAAATACAATTTAATGAGCCCTTTCCACAACGCGTTTCGATAGTGAACTATCTTCCTCAGGTGGTACCACATGCAGTGCTCCATGGGAGAAAAAGTATCCAAATTAGCTCCCAAAGAAACGATCTCACAAGTACCACTGATGGGAGGAAGCTAGCCCATTTGTCAATGTCCGACTCCTTTAATGGCCTTTGCAACAGAAGCATGAATAAATGCAGATCCAGAAACTCTTCTACAGACACCTGTTTCAGGGTGTTTGCCCCTCATCAGTGTAGCGTAGAGTTGATCAGAAACATTTAGCCTGGCTCTGGCATCCAGTGTGGACCTCCATAGCAGTTGGACCAGGAAAGTCTTCACTTTTGTGACTGTCATTCTCGATCCAACACCCTAGCCAACTCTGATGTTCACTAGGGTCCAGTGATGTCATGATGTCGCATGATGCCTAGCGACTAGGCCTTGCTTGACATCAAGACTTTCATGACTTCACAGGGCCTAGTGAACACGAAAGGCACATAGGATGCCAGACCAAGGATGCCAGTTACAAAAGTGAAGAGTGCCCTGGTATGGCTGCCACGCAGGTCCAAATACAAAGCTCCTGTGTATGCACTAAAGCCTCATTCAGAGGTCCGCGAAACATGGGCCATATACGTACCTTGAAGTATGGACTGGCCTCAAGTTTCCCGACCAGAACTCTACAGCCTCATATATGCCAATGAGGCTGTCAAGTGACCATATGTCCACCATGTTTCATGGACCTCTGAATGAGGCTTAAGCGTATCCAAAGGGGGCTATTACCCTGACATAGACCAAAGAGCGCCAATTTGGTCTCGTCAAGCCTCTATACTTCAGTAGGCTCCACTAGCCGGGTCTAGTAATGACCATATAGCAACTTTCCATGGGTCCATATAAGTGACTAATGCTACTGGTCCAATATCATTGGAAGTGTATTAGTCTGGAAGAAAATCAGAGAACGTACAAAGTCCATTATCAGCCTATTTCCTGTGATCAGCGTCAAGCCAACTTTCCATTTCTTGGGCTCCTATATGTGATATGGGGGTGGGCATGTCTGATATTAGGGGTCATTTCATTTACTCCTAAATTTTCTCCTAAATTTCCCGAGTTTGTGTGGACAGGATTGTGCCAGTCCTTCTGATGATTGAGAATGCTATTTTTCTTCCAGTCATCGCTATTATCACCACACCATCTGCTTTTTGTTTTTAGCAGATTTAATGTTTGTAGAGTCGGTCACTACTGAAGAGGGAGAAGGCGCATTATTCCTAATTAATGCACTGGTGTAATGGCAAATTCACCTATCAGAGAGGTCGACCTGGTGGAGTCCTTCACAGCATGATACTCTGGAAAAGGGTTGTGCCATAACTGGAGCGTCTCTTCTAGACCAGACCTTAATATATTTAGAGATTTTCTAAAATAAAGAACGAATCCTTAATTAACAACCAAAACTGTCTCTGCTGGGTCCGGAAGTGCCATCAGGCACCTGACTTCCGGTTTGGTAGAGACCACTGCCAGCAGTTTTCAAACCCCAGACCAAATGGGTTTGTCACCAGATTTCACTGTACAAAATACATTATTAAATAGATCTTTGATCTGATGAGGCTGGTATACTTACTTTGGAAATCTATGTCAAAATGACAGCCTTATCCAAGGTGAGCATTTTAGGAGTCCAGCTAGAGAATGAAATGGCCCGTGAGTCCGAGTGAATTCTGTTTTCCCACACCGAGCATGACTGACAGCTGCAGCTTGTACTGAGCAGTGTGAGATCTCAGCAGCAGCAGGGAGGATGGACACTACATGGGCGAAGAATGAGTTAACACTTTCAGGAAGGATTGTACTGCCATTCTGACATGGATTATCAAAATAAATAGACCTTTATAGTAACAGTGCACTTTGTGCGCCTCCTACATACCTTTTAGATATTGCCTCTAAACAATAATAGTGATCAGTGGCGTAACTTGAAACCCATGGGCCCCAATGCAAAAGCTCCAACAAGGCCCCCAATTATTGCAAATCTTTATTAGCATTGTTTTTTTTATATATAAGCAAAAGGGACTTTTGGGGCCCCCTTGACTCTGCACCTATTGTAGTTACACCCCTGATGGTGATCCCTCTGCTCCCTCTCATGATAATAGTGCCTCCTTTGTGCCTTCACACAATAATGCCACTTTTGTACCTTCACACAATAGGATGGCCCTCTCCATGCCTCCACGAGTCTGGGGCATCTCCCCAACTTCTGTGAGCCTCCTTGACATTCCAAGAGAGTGTCAGATGTAGCAGACAGTCGTTCTGGAACTGGTTGCAGAAGGTCACTTCGTTTGGCATTACAGACGCCTTCTTAAATCTGTCTTACTTTAGGACCCAGCGGCTACCTCCCTCCTGCTCTGATTGACACCCTGCCCTGGGTGTTTAAATACTTTCAGTTTGCTACAGGGAGGCGCCGGTGATATTCACATGTTCCCTTATGAAGGCTTGGAGCTGTTGCAGTCTGCTTACTTACTCTCTGGTGCTTGGAGGATGTTTTGTGTAATCTCCCTGAAGTCGGCTCAAGCTAAGTTTCTTCCCCCTGTGTTTGTCTCCCTTGTTGTCTTTAATTTATAGTGGGGACTGACCAGTGCTCATCCCCCCCTTCCCTATTCAGGGCCTAGCTCTAGGGATATAAAGGGCTTAGGTTTCCTGTTTGGCGATTGGTGAGGAACCAATATAGGGACGGTAGGGGAGACAGGGTGATATTAGATCAGCCTAGGAAGTCTCCACTCCCCCCTTTCCCTAGTGTCTGGGCTCCCTTCTCCTCATCCCTTCGTGTTACACTTTGTCTTTCCTACACTGTGCGTGACAAGGAGTGCAAAAAAACCGCAGCATTTTACTGTCCCAGCAAAGAGAATCAGATTTCTGAATTCTTGTGCACACAATGCTTATTTTTTTTCCTTGCAGATTTGGAGCAGTTTCAGATCTGCAACATGTCATTTTTTTAATCATTTTTGCAGCATTTTTCACCCATTTTAATGAATGGGTAAAAAAAATCCTCAAAAAATGTACATATTTTACAGCGCATTTTTCCTGCCAACACATCAGTATTTGCATCAGATTTTTCTGTGCACACACCCTTGGTAAATATATGTACAGTATATCATAGGGTCCTGCCCCTGGGGTAATTCATCCCGGGTGGAATATCTTTGTTTATGTCCTGTGATACATACAGATGCACTGTACAGCCGATGCTTTGACCCCGTCTGAGGTCGAAGATCTTGGATGAAAATGGCGTAGAAGTGATAATAATTGCCATTTACCGACAGTACAAATCTCACACCTGCGACACAATGCAGGGCCAGTGAGAAAGCCATGACGCCAGCCGTGGCCCTGCCATCCCTGGCCTTTTTTGTCATATAGGAAGTGACAGATTTAGTCTTTTTTTTTCTTTATTTTTACTTTTATAGAATAATTTTCTTCTTTTTTTTTTCATCTTTCCCATCCGTCCCTATACAAACCTATTATGATGCAGGGGATTAGACCTGACGTGGAAGTTATCAGGTCTCTTTCTGGTGAGACTGGAATGTATTTGCATATCAATGAGTCTCTTAAAAGGAAGAAAAATGCAAGTGGCTTGATAAAAAAAGATCAGAAAATGTAAATGTGATGGAGTTTATCAGAAATAAAGGCTGCATCTGATCAGCTCTAATAATAGTGCTGACATGGGGGATCTAAAAGGTCTCCGCGACATAGTGGGTAAGATTCAGCCGATCCCGGGATTGGCCAACCGTCTACATTGTATGGAGGCCTCCTGACTGTCCACCGAAAGATTATGAGGGACATAATCGGACAGCTAGAATTCAATCCTGGTGTTGGAGGGGATATATGCCAAACGCTCAGTCGGGACCTCCTATGTATGGGGAGTCAGGAGAGATGGTGATCAGCCCAACAATAATTCAGCTGACAGCTACGTAGTATGTATGGCCAGTCTAAATCTATAGGAGGGCATTAGATGATAATTTAGAAGGAAGAGGTTTCCTACATACGATGGTGGAAGGGGCCAATGATGATGAAAGGCATACTTGCCAAAAGTCCTGATTTTTCCGAGACAGTCCTGTTAACTGGAGAACCAAAGAGCTTCACTTCCAACAACTTCCTCCAAAAGTTGGCCCTCAAGAGGGTTTTTTTGGAGCAGTACTGGGTGTTCCCAGGGCAGGTCATAAATGTCTAGATTTGACCTAAGACACCCATACACTTTAGAAAGATGTCTTCCGAGCTCATTGATATCAGGAGGCTCTGTGTATGGTGGTCTCCCAACTCTGCCCCAACAGATGATGGCAGGATAGATGAGGATCTGGTATGTCCGATTTCAGACTACCGATCTTTTTTAATCTTGATGAGATAAGCCGCTAACAGAAATGTCTGCCAGTAGCTCTCTCATAAAAGAACAAAGGAGTGCAAAGTCAAGCGCCCCTGTGTATGGAGGCTTTAAAGTTTTGGTAGGTATAAGAAAGGTGACTATACACATTGATCCTGCTTATTTTGACATAACGTATATGGGGGTGTCTAGACTATCTCCCCAACTTCTGTCTTCAGCGGAAAGACGCGCCAACACCATACACCTTAGGCTGTCGGAGAGTTGAACATGTGGGATTTCAACATTCCCAATCCTTTTGATGCCCATGGAGATGCCACAAGAGATGCCTGGCTGCAGCTTATTTCCCTCTTTAAGGACTCTTAAATGCTCGTCACGCCGCTGTTTGCCAATTGGCACCATACTATACCGTACGTAGCGCTTTGACTACTAGCAGAGCCGTCCTTACACGGGGCAGCATCCAGTCCAATTTAATTCCGTAGAGGATAGTGTAAAATGATTTATGATGGAACTTTTTCTATGGAATTACAGAAAGTTATGAAATAAAGCTTTGTATGCCTCCTTACAAAATACAGGGGGACAAGGTGCCATTCACTCCTATAAATGTGGCTTTCTGTTTGAAGTCTGAAAGTTTTTGACCCACTTGACAATGTAAAAAAGTATTGAAATAGTTCTACAAGAAAACAAATACCGTAACATCCCAACTAAAGCGCTAGGCCGACCCCAACGCAAAATTAGAAAACTCTATACCAAAATATTTGGGACAGAAAGGAACTTTACTAGAACTTTTTGTTCTTTGTTCTAGTACAACTACAAATAAAAAAATGCTACAAATCTGAAAAATTGGAAAAGCAGGCCCTTTTATTAATTTATTTGCTTTTTTCTCATTATCTAATTACACTAAAAAGACCAAAATATTTCTTTAAAAAACCCACATAAATTAAATGTTTTTTCTAAAAACAAAAATATTCTACTAATCAATAGTACTAGGCAACTTTCTATTTGGCTTAAGTTGCCAAAAGTTTACTGATTTGTCACAGGTCACATGATGCTGGTCATAAAGTTCCTCATTCGTATCGTTCCCCGTTTCATACATTACAGATCCTTTGCTGCTAAAAGAACAGAATTTCATCTCTGACGTCATGTACACTGACCTGGATTTTTTATAACTACTACTGAGCATGTGCTGGACGGCAACTCCTTTAAGCCCTAAGGATCATGAAAAAAAATAGGTGAAAAAATATACAGATATACAGTTATATGAAAAAGTTTGGGCACCCCTATTAATCTTAAGCTTAATGTTTTATTAAAATTGGTGTTTTTGCAACAGCTATTTCAGTTTGATATATGTAATAACTGTTGGACACAGTAATGTTTCTGCCTTGAAATGAGGTTTATTGTACTAACAGAAAATGTGCAATCTGCATTCAAACAAAATTTGACAGGTGCATAAGTATGGGCACCTCACCAGAAAAGTGACATTAATATTTAGTAGATCCTCCTTTTGCAAAAATAACAGCCTCTAGTCGCTTCCTGTAGCTTTTAATGATTTCCTGGATCCTGGATGAAGGTATTTTTGACCATTCCTCTTTACAAAACAATTCCAGTTCAGTTAAGTTTGATGGTTTCCGAGCATGGACAGCCCTCTTCAAATGATCCCACAGATGTTCAATGATATTCAGGTCTGGGGACTGGGATGGCCATTCCAGAACATTGTAATTGTTCCTCTGCATGAATGCCTGAGTAGATTTGGAGCGGTGTTTTGGATCATTGTCTTGCTGAAAGATCCATCCCCTATGTAACTTCAACTTTGTCACTGATTCTTGAACATTATTGTCAAGAATCTGCTGATACTGAGTAGAATCCATGCGTCCCTCAACTTTAACAAGATTCCCGATGCCGGCATTGGCCACACAGCCCCAAAGCATGATGGAACCTCCACCAAATTTTACTGTGGGTAGCAAGTGTTTTTCTTGGAATGCTGTGTTTTTTTGCCGCCATGCATAACGCCTTTTTGTATGACCAAACAACTCAATCTTCGTTTCATCAGTCCACAGGACCTTCTTCCAAAAAGAAATTGGCTTCTCCAAATGTGCTTTTGCATACCTCAGCCGACTCTGTTTGTGGCGTGCTTGCAGAAACGGCTTCTTTCGCCTCACTCTCCCATACAGCTTCTCCTTGTGCAAAGTGCGTTGTGTAGTTGACCGATGCACAGTGACACCATCTGCAGCAAGTTGAAGCTGCAGCTCTCTGGAGGTGGTCTGAGGATTATCCTTGACTGATCTCACCATTCTTCTTCTCTGCCTTTCTGATGTTTTTCTTGGCCTGCCACTTCTCGCCTTAACAATAACTGTCCCTGTGTTCTTCCATTTCCTTACTATGTTCCTCACAGTGGAAACTGACGGGTTAAATCTCTGAGACAGCTTTTTGTATCCTTCCCCTGAACAACTATGTTGAATAATCTTTGTTTTCAGATCATTTGACAGTTGTTTTGAGGAGCCCATGATGCCACTCTTCAGAGGAGATTCAAACAGGAGAACAACTTGCAAGTGGCCACTTTAAGTAGTTTTTCTCATGATTGCATACACCTGGCTCTGAAGTTCAAAGCTCATTGAGGTTACAAAACCAAAAAAAGGGCTTTAGTAAGTCAGTAAAAAGTAGGTAGGAGTATTTAAAACAAGAAAATGATGAGGGTGCCCATACTTATGCACCTGTCAAATTTTGTTTGACTGCAGATTGCACATTTTCTGTTAGTACAATAAACCTAATTTCAAGGCAGAAACATTACTGTGTCCAACAGTTATTACATATATCAAACTGAAATAGCTGTTGCAAAAACACCAATTTTTATAAAACATTAAGCTTAAGATTAATAGGGGTGCCCAAACTTTTTCATATAACTGTACATACATGGGTGCCAGGCTTTGCTCTGTAGCATTGTGTATGGCTATATATAGTTTCCTTTGTTGTAGTGGGTTGTCTGAATAGATTTTTACCTACTTTTGTCATAATTCGTGGGACTTAAAGGGGTTGTCTGGGCAAATTTATTAATGAACTATCATTATGAGATTGGTGGAGGTCCAACCCCCTGCACCCACATCGATCAACTGTTATTTGCTCCTACGGCTGGCAGACATAAACACTTAAGAGCTGAACTCCCTGCAATGTGTAGTGGTCGCTGCCATGTGCTGCAGAACAGTAAAAGAAAAAAACAACTCAGCTGGTTCTGGTTATTAGTTTGTGAAATAAAGTGTTAAGGCTATGTTCACACATTGCGTTTTTTTTTCTGCAGCAAAACCTGATCTCTTGGAAGGAAAGAAGCTGCGTCAAAGACGCAGGTTTTGGTGCGTTTTTTTTTTATGCGTTTTTGGTGCGTTTTTCACGATCCCAAAGTTTAGCTTTGCTTCCATCACAGAAACATGAACACAGGTCACCAATGCAGGACATATGTGAAACCATATTAACCAGAATTTCAAATGTAACAGTGGGGGAGGTGAATTGTTCAGGAATAGTTTTTCGAAGACACTGGCAGTGCATCAAGTTTGTAGGACACTTTATCTTCACATTATGGTCTGCCATTCAGTTGCTCAGTCATTGTTCAATTTCACACCTCCATGGGCCACAGGTATTGTTCAATCTCACACCTAGCTCAGCCAATGTTTACATTTTTACACATCAGTAATTTAATTACACTAATCCAAGCTGCCGTCTCAGGTGACCAAGACAAGATGGTAAAATCACAAAAATAAATGAGTTTCACATACTGCTGTACTTGTTTTTTTTCACTAAAAATGCAGCAAAACCTGATAGCCATGTTCACACTAGGCGTTTATTCAGCGTTTTTTCACTACCCATTACTTTCAATGGGTGAAAAACGCTGAAATAAACGCAGAAAAAACGCTGAAAGAAGTGACATGCTCTATTCTGCAAAAAAACATGCAACGCACAAAATACTGATCAAACAAAAACCAAGGTGTGTGCATGAGATTTCTGGAATCGCATAGACTTTGCTGGTGCTGTGAAACGCAGCTGAAAATCTGCATAAAAACATATAAAAAAATGCAAGGTGTGCAAATAGCCTAAGGCTATGTTCACACATTGCGTTTTTTCAGCGTTTTTTTTTTTTTGCAGCAAAACCTGATCTCTTGCCAGGAAGGTTTGTTCAGGATTTTGCTTGTTATTTTCCTTGTTTTTTTGCTGAGTTTTTCAGGATCCCCAAGTTCACCACAGAAGCATGAACACAGGTCACCAATGCAAGACATATTTGAAACCATATTAACCAGAATTACATATGTAATAGTGGGGAGGTGAATTGTTCAGGAATAGTTTTTCTAAGACACTAGCAGTGCATTGAGTTTGTAGGACACCATTTATTTTCACACTATGGTCTGCCATTGAATTGCTCAGGGATTGTTCAATTTCACACCTCCGTGGACCACAGGTATTGTTCAATCTCACACCTAGCTCAGCAAATGTTTACTGTTTACGCATCACTAATTTAATTAATCTGTTCTAATCCAAACTAACATCTCAGGTGATCAAGAAAAGTTGGTAAAATCACAAAAATAAATGAGTTTCACATACTTTGGTTGCTTTTTTTCACTAAAAACACAGCAAAACCTGATAGCTATGTTCACACTAGGCTTTTTTTTCAGCGTGACATGCTCTATTCTCCAAAAAAACATGCAAAGCACAAAATACTGATCAAACAAAAACCCGATGTGTGTTCATGAGATTTCTGTAATCTCACAGACTTTGCTGGTACTGTGAAACACAGCTGAAAATTTGCATAAAAAAACGCTGAAAAAACCCGCAATGTGTGAACATAGCCTAAGTCTTGTGAAATTGAAAGTAAATGTCTCTTATTATGCAAAGGAAAATGTGAAGTTGAGGCGAAGGAGAAGATTTTGCTGTGCTATTATTAGAGCGGTGAGTGCTTTGATTAAGGAGGAGCGGGTTAGATTTGATTTGTTTGGGACTGTATTAGGGTAATGTGATTTCTTTATTTAATTGTTCGCAGGTAGACAAGCTGCTAAGATTAGGACTTGGCGAGGATTATCTGTGAATGAATTAGGACACAAGGTTAGCCGGGTGTCAGGCGTTGTCATGTATGTCATTGTTTCGTTACTTGGGGCTTATTTAGTATTTCTGTGTCTCACTCTGCATCTTATTACTTTGTGAGCTTTCTAGAAGGTAGTGGTTCATATGTCAAACATTCATTTCACCCTTTTCCTATCCCTGCGATCTATCATCTTTGTGCATTTACAGTATTGAGAATGGCTAGCTTGATAAGGGCTGGTGTATGAAGTCTGAGGTAGTCATCCACTGGAATCAGCTCTTCCAGTAACTTGCTAGAGAGTGTTCCTCAGAATAAAGCATATGTAAGGATTTCTCTCTGGGCATATACTTCAAGTCTTAATGACTTAGCAAAGAGGTGATGAGTCAAACTGATGAAGGAGGGCAATAAGGGAAGCGTTATGGCTAAATGAAAATAAAGTCCCTCAATATAAACTTGAGTCCCAATCAGACAAGCCAATAATCAGCAAGTGAGCATTTGTGCGAAAGGTTTGTTCGTCAGGTGATTGCTTGCCTGTTTAGATAGGCAGATAAAACTAACACTCGTTTGTTAGGTGATTTTCGATTTTTATTCATGCATAAAAAATAATCACCATTATCAGCAGCTGTCACGCAAGGTGTGGGAAAGACTAAGTGCAACACGAAGGGAAGAGGGGGAGGAAGCCCAAACACTAGGGAAAGGGGGAGTAGAGACCCTTAGGCAGATCTAATAACACCCTGTCTACCCTACCATCCCTATATAGGTTCCACACCTATCGCCAAGCAGGAACCTAAACCCTGTATATCCCTAGAGCTTGGACCTAGATAGGGAGGGGTGAGCACTGGTCAGGCCCCACTACAAACTAAAGACAACAAGGTAGTCAAACAAAGGGGAGTAACTTAGCTTGAGCAGGCACCAGAGGAGTAACGCCAACTGTCCTCCAAGGGCACCAGAGAAGAAGCCAGTCAACAGCTAGTGCTCCAAGCAACATGGAAGTATCACTGGCAATTGCCTGAAGCAAACTGAGAGCTTTTAACTCCCATGCAAGGGTGTGTCAATCAGCTGCAGGAAGGGAGGTCACCGCTGGGTCTTAAAGGAAGAAGGATTAAGAAGGTGTCTGCAATGCCAAGCGCAGTGACCTTCTACAGCAGCGATGTTCTACGGGCACAAAATGATCATATTAGTTGTTATTATGGGATCTTGGGAGGAAGGGCGGATCTTGTTCATCTTGTCCCATAGATTTCTTCACTTTATACACTTTTCAGCGCTTTGTATTTATCGATGAATTTGCCTAGAAACTATAAAAACTTTGGGTCTGATTCATCTTTCTAGTTGCGCCTTTTTTGTCTAATGTTTGTTCTTTTTTTTTAACTTTTTCATTTGCATCTTATTTCTCTTTTAATTTGCACCTTTTTAAAGTTTATTATGTTTTTTTTTTTTATTTCCAGATCTTTGCGGCTGATTAATACTTTTTAAAAAGTTGCAAAATTTTAGTACAAATGTAATCTAGTCCCTCTTTCAAAGTTAATTTATGTCCGTGTTTTTTTTGTGCGAAAATTTTCAATAATTAGCGAAACATGCGTTCTTTTGCGCTAAGTTTTTTGCCGCCTAATGCATGTAGATAATATCGAGACCGAGACCCCGATTCCAGTGATGTATCACTTACTGGGCTGCTTGCTGTAGTTTTGATAAAATCACTATTTTATCAGCAGGAGATTATCACTAGATGACTACTAAACCTCCTGCCATGTAGTCCTCCATATTAATGAGCTCTGTAAGCCCACCCCCACCACTGATTGGTCGCTCTCTGTGAACACTATCAGCTTTCTGCGAATCACTGGTGTGGGCGGGATTATACATCAGCATCCAGAGAACTGCTAGATCTGTAGCAGAGAAAACTGTGATTTTATCAAAATGACAGCAAGCAGCCCAATAAGTGATACAACAATGAAATCAGGGTCTCTACCGCTACATTATGGTACTCACTGATGGGGTAGCAGAAACCTGGTGACAAATTCCCTTTTAAGGAAAACTCCTGTAAAATACCAGTTTTTCCAGTATGTGTCACTAATGGAGGGCTATATGTCACTAATGAGAGGGCTATATGTTACTAATTGGGGGCTATATGTCAGTAATGGTGGTGCTATATCTCATTAATGGGGGGCTATATGTCACTAATGGGGGGCTATATGTCACTAATGGGAGGCTATATGTCACTAATGGGGGGCTATATGGCATAAATGGGGGGCTATATGGCATAAATGGGAGGCTATACATGCGGAATTACAGCAGGATCAGCACCCATACATGCAACACTATTGTAGGCTCACACCCATGGATGTGGCATTATTGCAGGATCAGCACCCATACATGCAGTGTTATTGCAGGATCAGCTCCCATACATGCAGTGTTATTGCAGGATCAGCACCCATACATGCAGCGTTATTGCAGGATCAGCACCCATACCTGCAGCGTTATTGCAGGATCAGCACCCATACATTCAGCGCTATTGCAGAATCAGCACCCATACATGCAGTGTTATTGCAGAATCAGCACCCATACATGCAGTGTTATTGCAGAATCAGCACCCATACATGCAGCGTTATTGCAGAATCAGCACCCATACATGCAGCGTTATTGCAGAATCAGCACCCATACATTCAGCGTTATTGCAGAATCAGCACCCATACATGCAGTGTTATTGCAGGATCAGCACCCATACATGCAGTGTTATTGCAGGATCAGCACCCATACATGCAGTGTTATTGCAGGATCAGCACCCATACATGCAGCGTTATTGCAGAATCAGCACCCATACATGCAGCGTTATTGCAGGATCAGCACCCATACATGCAGCGTTATTGCAGGATCAGCACCCATACATGCAGCGTTATTGCAGGATCAGCACCCATACATGCAGTGTTATTGCAGAATCAGCACCCATACATGCAGTGTTATTGCAGAATCAGCACCCATACATGCAGTGTTATTGCAGAATCAGCACCCATACATGCAGTGTTATTGCAGAATCAGCACCCATACATGCAGTGTTATTGCAGAATCAGCACCCATACATTCAGCGTTATTACAGAATCAACACCCATACATGCAGTGTTATTGCAGGATCAGCACCCATACATGCAGCATTATTGCAGGATCAGCACCCATACTTGCCGTGTTATTGCAGGATCAGCACCCATACATGCAGTGTTATTGCAGGATCAGCTCCCATACATGCAGTGTTATTGCAGGATCAGCACCCATACATGCAGTGTTATTGCAGAATCAGCACCCATACATTCAGCGTTATTACAGAATCAACACCCATACATGCAGTGTTATTGCAGGATCAGCACCCATACATGCAGCATTATTGCAGGATCAGCACCCATACTTGCCATGTTATTGCAGGATCAGCACCCATACATGCAGTGTTATTGCAGGATCAGCACCCATACATGCAGTGTTATTACAGAATCAGCACCCATACATGCAGCGTTATTACAGGATCAGCACCCATACATTCAGCGTTATTACAGAATCAGCACCCATACATGCAGCGTTATTGCAGAATCAGCACCCGTACATGCAGCGTTATTGCAGGATCAGCACCCGTACATGCAGCGTTATTACAGGATCAGCACCCATACATGCAACACTATTGTAGGCTCACACCCATGGATGTGGCATTATTGCAGGATCAGCACCCATACATGCAGTGTTATTGCAGGATCAGCACCCATACATGCAGCGTTATTGCAGGATCAGCACCCATACATGCAGTGTTATTGCAGGATCAGCACCCATACATTCAGCGTTATTGCAGAATCAGCACCCATACATGCAGCGTTATTGCAGGATCAGCACCCATACATGCAGTGTTATTGCAGAATCAGCACCCATACATGCAGCGTTATTGCAGAATCAGCACCCATACATGCAGCGTTATTGCAGAATCAGCACCCATACATTCAGCGTTATTGCAGAATCAGCACCCATACATGCAGTGTTATTGCAGGATCAGCACCCATACATGCAGTGTTATTGCAGGATCAGCACCCATACATGCAGTGTTATTGCAGGA
The DNA here is from genome assembly GCF_046119375.1 of Phyllobates terribilis. NCBI lineage: Eukaryota > Metazoa > Chordata > Amphibia > Anura > Dendrobatidae > Phyllobates > Phyllobates terribilis. Next base: position 316,240,050 of record NW_027362768.1, read on the forward strand.
TCAGCACCCATACATGCAGCGTTATTGCAGAATCAGCACCCATACATGCAGCGTTATTGCAGGATCAGCACCCATACATGCAGCGTTATTGCAGGATCAGCACCCATACATGCAGCGTTATTGCAGGATCAGCACCCATACATGCAGTGTTATTGCAGAATCAGCACCCATACATGCAGTGTTATTGCAGAATCAGCACCCATACATGCAGTGTTATTGCAGAATCAGCACCCATACATGCAGTGTTATTGCAGAATCAGCACCCATACATGCAGTGTTATTGCAGAATCAGCACCCATACATTCAGCGTTATTACAGAATCAACACCCATACATGCAGTGTTATTGCAGGATCAGCACCCATACATGCAGCATTATTGCAGGATCAGCACCCATACTTGCCGTGTTATTGCAGGATCAGCACCCATACATGCAGTGTTATTGCAGGATCAGCTCCCATACATGCAGTGTTATTGCAGGATCAGCACCCATACATGCAGTGTTATTGCAGAATCAGCACCCATACATTCAGCGTTATTACAGAATCAACACCCATACATGCAGTGTTATTGCAGGATCAGCACCCATACATGCAGCATTATTGCAGGATCAGCACCCATACTTGCCATGTTATTGCAGGATCAGCACCCATACATGCAGTGTTATTGCAGGATCAGCTCCCATACATGCAGTGTTATTGCAGGATCAGCACCCATACATGCAGTGTTATTACAGAATCAGCACCCATACATGCAGCGTTATTACAGGATCAGCACCCATACATTCAGCGTTATTACAGAATCAGCACCCATACATGCAGCGTTATTGCAGAATCAGCACCCGTACATGCAGCGTTATTGCAGGATCAGCACCCGTACATGCAGCGTTATTACAGGATCAGCACCCATACATGCAACACTATTGTAGGCTCACACCCATGGATGTGGCATTATTGCAGGATCAGCACCCATACATGCAGTGTTATTGCAGGATCAGCACCCATACATGCAGCGTTATTGCAGGATCAGCACCCATACATGCAGTGTTATTGCAGGATCAGCACCCATACATGCAGCGTTATTGCAGAATCAGCACCCATACATGCAGCGTTATTGCAGGATCAGCACCCATACATGCAGTGTTATTGCAGAATCAGCACCCATACATGCAGTGTTATTGCAGAATCAGCACCCATACATGCAGTGTTATTGCAGAATCAGCACCCATACATGCAGCGTTATTGCAGGATCAGCACCCATACATGCAGTGTTATTGCAGAATCAGCACCCATACATGCAGCGTTATTGCAGGATCAGCACCCATACATGCAGTGTTATTGCAGAATCAGCACCCATACATGCAGTGTTATTGCAGAATCAGCACCCATACATGCAGTGTTATTGCAGAATCAGCACCCATACATGCAGTGTTATTGCAGGATCAGCTCCCATACATGCAGTGTTATTGCAGGATCAGCACCCATACATGCAGTGTTATTGCAGAATCAGCACCCATACATGCAGTGTTATTGCAGAATCAGCACCCATACATGCAGCGTTATTGCAGAATCAGCACCCATACATGCAGCGTTATTGCAGAATCAGCACCCATACATGCAGCGTTATTGCAGAATCAGCACCCATACATGCAGCGTTATTGCAGGATCAGCTCCCATACATGCAGTGTTATTGCAGGATCAGCACCCATACATGCAGTGTTATTGCAGGATCAGCACCCATACATGCAGTGTTATTGCAGGATCAGCACCCATACATGCAGTGTTATTGCAGAATCAGCACCCATACATGCAGCGTTATTGCAGAATCAGCACCCATACATGCAGCGTTATTGCAGAATCAGCACCCATACATGCAGCGTTATTGCAGAATCAGCACCCATACATGCAGCGTTATTGCAGGATCAGCACCAATACATGCAGTGTTATTGCAGGATCAGCACCCATACATGCAGCGTTATTGCAGGATCAGCACCCATACATGCAGTGTTATTGCAGGATCAGCACCCATACATGCAGTGTTATTGCAGGATCAGCACCCATACATGCAGTGTTATTGCAGGATCAGCACCCGTACTTGTCAGTATAGGTGGTGTAAGCAGTCACGTGCACACAGATTCATGAGACCCCCCTGTTGCTGCCTCCATGTTACCATTACTCCTATAGCGCCACCATTGGTGAGTTCGGCCTCTGTAGTTGGCACAAGTAGCTCAGTTGTGTAACATTAACTAAAGACGAATCTGTGAGAAATCTTTTTTTTTTCTGGTCTCTGTGAAATTCCAGATTGTGTCTGTTCACCGCTTAAACATCCCCTTCTCCATCTGTCTGGCAATGCAACGAAAGACTGGAAATCTGGAGAGTAACCATTGCGCAGCTCAAATTCAGCAGGGATGTCGCTTTACTCACAGGCCACGGCACACATCAGATCCAGTGCACGGCATGATGGCGTCTATCATCGGGGACACATGTCCTTATGTAAAGACAGATGATGCATGGCTGTAAGTGTGTGACAACGACCAGCTTGGCCGTATGTGTGATAAGCATCGTATAGGACGCGTACATGCACGGAGCCTGGGCCATATTACACCGAGTCCTTACCAATTATCACAGATCTGCAGGCATTTCTTTGAGCCTATAGATTTAGTACAGATTTGTAGTAGGTACGTGCACAACAATCTTAATACTCTAATCTTCATAGTCTGGTCTTTTCTGTAGTAACATATGGAGGTGAAACCTGGACGATAAAGAAACAAGACAGAAGAAGAACCAACACCTTCGAAATGTGGTGCTGGAGAAGGATGTTGTCAATACCATGGATGGCAAGAGGAACAAACAAATCAATCATGGAACAAATCAAGCTAGACTTGTCACTTGAAGAAAGGATCAAGCTACGACTTGCCTACTTTGGACACCTCATACTAAGAGCGCAATCACTGAAGAAGGACATCATGGTGGGAAGAGTAGAAAGAACAAGACGAAGAGGAAGACCAGCAACCCAATAACTTGATACAATTAAGATAATGGTGGAGAAGATCCTGGTGGACCTATCAAGGCTTGTACAACATCGATCTGACTACAGAGCTTTCATCCATCAAGTCTTGATGGATTGAGATCGAGCTGAAGACTGATAATAATAATCATAATAATGAAACGAGCACAGCTTATACTGGCAGTCGATTGTCAATCACATACATAAGTCCGGGGTCACATCTGCTCTCTTATTTCTTAAACAGGATAAGAATCAATCATATAATGGACACCAATGGTGCCCAACAGACCCTCTTGACAGTATTAAATAGGATTTGTCAGGTTTAATGCAAGGATCTGCTTTGGCCCCGATTCTTTTTATTAACGACCTTGGATAAGATAGTAAAGTATCAGTTGTTGCTGATCGTACAAAATGATGTATATGAGGATACTGAAAACTCAGCGGGATTGTAAAATATTCAAGAAAGTCCTTGATAAGCTGGCGGCATGGGCACGATCATGGCAGAAAATGTAAAGTGATGCACCCTGGCCAAGCTAATCATATTACTGCACGTACAGTTCATTAATGGAGAAGAACAGAAGGACTTGGGTTTTCTGGTGCTCAGCGTCAAGCAGCTGCTGCAAAAGCAAGTAGGATTTGCAGGTGGATATAAAGAGAGATAAAAACTGTGATCCCCAAATTTATAATATTACCCCTGTATAAATGTAATATTACCTTACTATAAACCCCATAACACCACATCTCGATTACTGGATTTACTTTTGTCTATACCATATAGAAGATGTAGGAAGATTGGGTACTAGATTAATAAATGAGATTGGAGACCGTGCATTGTCAACACAGAGAAATATCACATGATTTATTCATTCCAAAAAGTAAATTGAGGATTAGGGACATTCATTACGTGTGGACCTCTATATAGGGAAGTGTTCTTTACAGTAAGAGCAGTCAATTAAGGATTGTCCCACCACAAAAAGTAGGAATTTCAGCTACAATATCAATTTTTGGCTAATAAATTTCCACATATTCAGCCGAACCTGCCGATAGCCGATATGGGGGCCTCACGACTCTTCCCTGACCGATGATCCAGATGTTGTAATTTCGGTGGACAGTCCTGATGCTTAGTGCTAAGATACATTGCTGCCAGATTCTTCTCTAAAAGAGATAAAATATTCTCCTGTGTATGGGGGCAGTTGCGGAGATGGGTGAACAAGCATTGGGCCGATCGCTGTCAATTATCTAATATGTATGGACCCTTTAAAAAGGTTTTTTTTATTTTGGAAAACCACTGTCGGACAGACAAAAAAAAACACACAAAAAAACAACAACTGGCTTTACTCACCTACCCCTGGTCCAGCACTGAGTCTCCCTCGCTGCTCCCAGTATCTGTTATTGTCTCCAAAGCTGATGTCACACCAGCAGTGCTACAGGAAATAACCGAGGTCAGCGGCTCTGGCTGAGTTGATAAGGGCCTGTAAGCTCACTGATAGTCTGCAGGGCTGTCGACGTGACATCAGTGCTGGACCCGTGGAGGATGAGTAAATCACAGATTATTTAAAAAAACAAACTATAGCCAAGGGACGGTGATTTTCCAAAACCAGAAAAACCCTTTACATTTCAGAACCCCGATATCTTGGAATACAACCTGGAAAAGTTGGCCAGTGTGCTGCATTCTTAGAGTTGGTGCAAATCGATTCGCACGTCTCAGTCCTTCGGCCACAACAGTGGTCTGTGGCCCCTGGATGGCCGGAGGAGAGCCGCCTCTTACCTGACAGCATCCATGGCTCTTCTTTTGATTAGCCGGCCTGGCGCAATGTCACACTGCTACGATGTTGGCCTGACTGGCTAATCTAAAGAAGAGCTGCGGATTCCGTCAGGTGGAAGTCGGTTCCCTTTCTCCCATCCATCAGTTTTAAAGGAGTGGTCCGGACTTGGGCTACAAGTCTGCAGTCACTCTTATGTGACAGCAGACTTGTGAATCCTCACATCTCGCACACTGCACACTGTGAGGATTCTCCGTCATGTGACCGCAAATATGTGATTTTCATACTTCCATTCACATTCCAACTAGACGTGTCCGGCCTCATTCAATACAGTTGCAGAGGCCCTGCACGTCTAGTTGGCATGTGACCGCATGTATGCAAATCACATACTTGCAGCCGCTCGCCCGCTGCTCCCGACAATGGAGAATCCTCACAGGCTGAACAACCCCTTAAGGTAACCTGTGCTGGCAGGGGCATAACTATAGTTGGTGCAGATGTAACTGTGCTTTTTAAGTTCCCTTTTGGCCCATATGAAAAGACCAAAACTAAAAATACTTTTGATCATTGGGGGCCCTTCAGAGATTTTGCTTGGGGCCAGAGAGCCTCAAGTAACTGAGTGTTGGTTATTTGCAGCATTGCATTTCCCTTCTAGGGTGACTGTGTAAATTCAGTACCGGCCGATGTGGTCGGGATCACTGTGCTATTTCTGTACTTTTCTATAATTACGGTATTATTTTACTCAGGGGAGACCTCTGTCTTCTGCATAGTTAATGACCTGATAGGAGGACGCCAAGTGCCAGCAGGACACGGTGTAATGTTGGCAGAAGCCAACTAAGGCCGTCAGTCTGGAAAGCAGCGAGGGGACAGCTAACGGCTCACGCTTCATGGCTGCACGTAACGACTCGTGCGGGGTTAGATATGGTGTCGGAAAGACATGTTCTAGTTTACACCAGTGCGTCACCTTCCCGATATAGGAACTGTGAGAAGATCTGCAGGTTATGTTTAGATTATGTGAACACGGTCGTACGTGACATCGTGGAGCAGAAATGTAGAATACAAGGAAAAGTGTTATAAGGAAAATCCAGATCATACCCAGAGATTGTAGCTGCTTTACAGGACTATTCCCATCTTTAGGAGTTGTGACCAATCCATAGAAGGTCCCTACTGATCCCAGAAACAAAGCTCTCAAATGCCTGGTGAGAATGTAGCAGAGGACGGACAGGTGCACCGCCGTATATACCTCCATAACCACCGTGATTGTGAGTAGTAGCAAAATGGGGTCTCTATGATGACCCCAAATGTTGAGGCCTAGTAGTAGAGGGTGCTGAAGTAGTAAGCATGCTGCCTGGGAAATAAGTTAATTGTTAGTGCTCCATCCAAGGTGGTCTTACTGGAGTAATCCTCTAAGGCCAATTCCAGATTGCCACATCACATAGTCTGTAGACAGTCTTCAATGGTTGGATCTCCTGACCTGAACTTACAGCTTCATAGGCATACAGTATATCAGACTGAACATTTGGGTCTGGAGACCAGTGGTTAGTCTGGGCGTTGCGGCCCATATACGGACCATGAAATGCAGTTATTCTGAACCCGTGTAATTTGCATCAATTCCCCACACCCACTTGGTTTATGGCTGCCTGTGTGTGGAGTATTTTGGTTTTCCTTCTATTTTTCACCATCAACCAGTTTTATGGGTGATTTTATACTGGGTAGTTGTCAAGGGCTCAGTTTTTTAGGGGTCCCATTTTATAGGAAACCCAGGAAAAAAAATCCTCCAAGCATTATCCAGAGGTCAACCTGTACTATACAGCAGTATTATGTGGACTCCTTAAAGGGGTTGTCAAAAGGTATCATAAATGAAATGACTTCTAAAGAATGTGATAAAATAACAAAGCAGCCATTTACCGCCTGTCATATCCCGTTCCGCTCCGGCCCCATCGTTCTGGAGCTGCTCGCTGATGTTTCATAACCTGTGACTATGATGTGATGCCGAGGCCAGTGATTGCTGCAGGAGCAGTACACTTATGCCTAGATTTAGACCGCCTGATCATGGCCATTAAACAACTGCCAATCAGTGACATGTTGTAAGTCAATCAGCAGTTGTCTGATAGCACAATACGATTGTTCTGTGCGTGTAGACCCTGTTATCGGCAGCATATGTCTCATTTCCACTGGACAATGTGCAGGCGTGACGATAATTTTTAGGCAAGACTAAAAATAATTTCACCCAGTTTTCAGCAATTTTAAATGTGCGCTAAGACCGGCAGGGACCACCGGAGTGTAGTGGCACTCGATTTCACAATTGGTTAATGGTTGATTATTTTGTAGCATTTTCCTTCCATTAATTATACTCTCCTTTTGCAGCTTTTTATTTGGGCAGTATATGGTGGTATTGTGTGAGCTGTACATGGCAATATTATCTCGTCTGAATATGTTGGTATTCTGAGGGCTGACATTTTGCTTGTTGCTCAGGCTTTATAAAATTGTCCCTATTTAGGGGCATTCAGAAGGGCCGATCAAGACCTGTCAACGAGCGCTGATCGACTCTATGGAAGCTAGAAGTACTAGATTTACACCGGGCGATTTGCCGTCGCTATCAATGAGTGTTACACAATCCAATCACCCAACAAATAAGTTTTTTCTCTCGTTCGTCTGGTGATCACCGGCATGTTTCCTTACACACGCTCATTCACTTGGCACTTCTTGGACTTCAGCTTTACACCAAAGGGAACTTAATATTTTTTTAACCCAATGTTCTAATTTCTTGCGTTTCCCTTATAATTTCCATTTTCTGTTAGATTCTGAGGACATGTAAATGTTAACCCCTTCAGATTAACAATCCCCACATTGGATAGTACAGGCCGGTACAAACTGTCCAAGTTTTCTTCATCTCGATCCTCCTCCGGGTACACGCTGACATTTTAGCTGACAGTGACTTATGGTCTGTTTTTATAGCAGGCAGAGCTGAACCAAAGATCGGGATTAGGATCACCGGTCCCAGTCTTCATATTAGAAGTAACCTTACACAACACTTTATAGGAAAAGGAGTGAAACAAAATGGGATTGAAAAGTTTATACTATTTATTTTTTCTTTTCAGCAAATTCCTCTTGATCATTTAAGTTCTGTGACAGAGTCACTGGTGTTGTATGCGAGGGGAGGTATGTGTCACTCCGGCTGCTAGCCTGTGTGAACTGAAACCTACAAACTTTCCTCCAGCATGTTATACAGTATGTTGGGGGTTAATTCACCTAAAGGGTGTGGTTTTATGTGAATATGTGAATGGCAAAGAGGGTGGGAAGTCATTCACCCTACCTCCCTTCAGGGTGTGACTGAGCAAGCCTAAATGCTCAGGCACTATTTTTTTTTTGGGTGTTGTGTTTGGTGAGGCAAGGTCTCCAGATAGGACAGCCATAGCTCAGGAAGGAGCTGAGGGCTGGGCTACAAGTGTGGGGCGAACCGCACACACATATGGACTGCTCGTTTATCTTTTGTTTTGTTGTTTTACCAGTAAGGCCGTGTTTATTTTCCTGGAGTTGCAGGGCTTTATGCCATACAATAAAGCCTGCAGAGAAAACCCGGTTCCTGAGTCTACTTCCGAAAGCGGCCGAGCGAGTCGTCTTACCACAGTTGTGACTTATGATAATTGGGCAGTTTTGTCACAACCAACAAATCTAACCAATTCTGTCTGTGTTGTAGCCAACAATTCTGTCGGTGTTGCATCCAGTCTAACGTACTGCCCATAAACTCTGTATACCCTAATAGTACTTAACATACTTTGTCATAAAAATAATTTTTTGTTCCTGCATTTACGTCTGCGCTACAATAACTGCCATTTTTGGCTCTTCTCAATTACATATTAGTTTAGATAATGTCATACACTTTATGGACAAAAGTTTTGTGCTCCCTCCACATCCTACCTGCAGGAGCTTTTATTGTTCCAGATGTTATACACCGGGGTAGGGGGAGGGGGCCGTTATACATGGGGGCAATGGGACTGAGGGAAAGAAATGAATTCAATGACTTAGACTATGTTCCCACACATTGGGTTTTTCAGCGTATTTTGCTGCACATTTTTATGCAAATTTTCAGCTGCTTTTTGCAGTACCAGCAAAGTCTATGAGAAACCAGAATTCTCTGTTCACACCTCTTGAGTTTTTTTTGCTGCGTATTTTGTGCCTTGGTTGTGTTTTTGGAAAATAAAGCATGTCACTTCTTTAAGCTTTTTTTTACCCATGAGAAGTAATGGGTGGTGAAAAAAACACTGAAAATAAACAAAAAAAATGTCAGCGTTTTTGATGGCAAAATAAAATGGGGTTCTTTTTTTCCCAGAACTTTATGTACATACCTAAAAGAGACAGAAGGACAGTAAAAAACACGCTGAAAAAAATGCATAAAAAAAACGCAGCAAAACCTGCAGATTTGACGCAGCTGATTTCCTGACAGATTTCTGACTAAAAAAAAACCACAACGTGTGGGAACATAGCCTAAGATGTGTGTCAATCCCAATAGTGTTGTCTTTATAGTGTATGATACATCATCACACATAGAGTTGAACACGGAGCAGTGGGACACCAGAATGGGGAAAATTCTGACTATCATCCCATAATTTTTTTTCTTGATAGGATCTGCCATAACTTTGTGATCCTATTGCCGGGACTCACTCTGAGCCTAAATAGGTCAAAGAAAACACCGGACACCTAGTTTACGAGTCTGGTGTATTTATGAGGAGCGCAATCCCCCCGCCTCTCCCGCCCCTCATGTCTGTGATTGACAAGGCTGCTCTGTATCTTCATACATATAACCGTATAGCCAAACGGCACAATATCATTTTTGTGTCTTTTTGGTAATGTGAGCGCAGACGTGACCCCACCACACTCTCTGATGCCAGATCCGCCCCAATCTCTCTCCTTCAGTATATTATTTACAAGCCTTTATGGGTCGACGCGTTTTGCCGCTGTTCTCCACTACAGATATGACATGAAATATTGAAGTTACAATTAATATCGCCGTGTTTCGGCTGCGCTCTCTAACACTTCACATCAGTATTAATTATAAATCGAGCAGACACAAGGGAATGGCGGCATAGGAGCTCTTCTGCTCATAACTGAATGTAATTATATCTTCGTAAACCTTGTGTGACGTGGAGGGATCGTGCGTTTTACAGTGGGTGGGGGGAAGTCGTCTAACAAGGAAAATATAGAATATAAAATCACAAATATTTATATTGTTTATCATTTTATTCTGTTTTAATAAAATATTATTGAGCCTTCTGATTGTTTCCTCCTATACCAGCTCCCAGAATTGTACTGTTCACTTTTATGCTTCAATACCAGAGACTGTCAGCCATCTTCTACAGCAGGGGTGGGCAATTTTATTTTCCCGTGGGGCCACGTGAGACAGCGTGACTGTTGCGGAGGCCCAACCAATAGCCTGAAACCAATTCTGCTTAATAATTATTATTACAATCAATATTAATATAAAATATCACTTAATATTGAGCAGAATTAAGTATGTTGAGTAGCTGCTAGGTCTAATACATGTCACACTAGGTTTTGTGGGTACAAAAGTATTCTTCAGTAGCAGCTAATCAAAACTATAATTTTAATGTTTTTTTTTAATTTATAAATCACACTGCTCCTGTTATTCAGCCTTAGTATTTTGATCAGCAGCTCCCCGCGAAATACATTATAATGCTCCCACAGCCCCCTCATAATATGATGTTCTCACAGCATGATGCTCGCACAGGTTACCTCCCAGTATGGTGCTTGCACAGGTTACCTCCCAGTATGGTGCTCGCACAGGTTACCTCCCAGTATTGTGCTCGCACAGGTTACCTCCCAGTATGGTGCTCGCACAGGTCCCCTCGCAGTATTGTGCTCGCACAGGTTACCTCCCAGTATGGTGCTCGCACAGGTCCCCTCGCAGTATGGTGCTCGTACAGGTCCCCTCGCAGTATGGTGCTCGTTCAGGTCCCCTCGCAGTACGGTGATGTTCGCACAGGTCCACTCTCAGTATGATGCTCGCACAGGTCCACTCTCAGTATGATGCTCGCACAGGTCCACTCTCAGTATGATGCTCGCACAGGTCCCCCGCAGTATGGTGCTCGCACAGGTCCCCCGGCAGGGGGATGCTCCCACAGTTCCCCCCCGCAGTGTGATGCTCCCGCAGCTCCCCTCGCAGTGTGATGCTCCCGCAGCTCCCCTCGCAGTGTGATGCTCCCGCAGCTCCCCTCGCAGTGTGATGCTCCCGCAGCTCCCCTCGCAGTGTGATGCTCCCGCAGCTCCCCTCGCAGTGTGATGCTCCCGCAGCTCCCCTCGCAGTGTGATGCTCCCGCAGCTCCCCTCGCAGTGTGATGCTCCCGCAGCTCCCCTCGCAGTGTGATGCTCCCGCAGCTCCCCTCGCAGTGTGATGCTCCCGCAGCTCCCCTCGCAGTGTGATGCTCCCGCAGCTCCCCTCGCAGTGTGATGCTCCCGCAGCTCCCCTCGCAGTGTGATGCTCCCACAGCTCCCCACACGGGCTGATGCTCCCACATCCTCTCAACCCAGTGTAATGCTCCACAGTTCCCCACACAGTATGATGGCCCTCAGTCCTCCGCATTCAACCTTGTATAATGGACCCCACAACCACTCAAATAATATGATCCTCCACAGCCCTCCAACTATTATGATAGACCCTACAGCTCTAAAACACAATATAATGTTACCAAAGCCCCACACATACAATATGATGGCTTCACAGCAGTGCTGTGGAGTCGGTAAGCCAAACCTGCGACTCAGACTCCTCAATTTCCATGACACCGACTCCAACTCTGACTCCACGACTCCCTCATACATGGCTCATGTTTAAGTGATAAATTTACTGTAGCACAGATTCATCTCAGCTAAAAGTCTAGACCCTTAGATCAGGAATAGGACAGACATTTATAGGACATTTCATAACTTTCCCAAATTCTTATGAAAAATATTCCCCACAAACTGCATTGAACTACTGTACCCAATTTATTATATATTTTAGGAGTCGGTCCATTTTATACCGACTCCAACTTCACCAAAATGGGCTCCAACTCCAACTCCATGACTCAGACTCCACAGCCCTGCTTCACAGCCAAATACACAATATGATGCTCCCATAGTTTTCAGCCACAAATACTGGCTGACAAAACAATACAAAAAAAACAAATACTGCTTACTTATCTACTTTCCCCCATTGAGTTGCCCTGGTCTATACAGTGTATGGACTGAGTCTCCGTGCAGCAGCTGTGATCTACTGATTTAATCGCTCATGCCTGCTACTCTGGGACTCAGATGCATAGGCTGAATGGTGCAGCAGGGAGCCACGGTTCCCCCCTCCACCATTGTGTTTAACTGTTTCTGTATACTGAGGATACAGATACCATTGAAATTGAGATGCCAGGCAAGGGTATCCCGGGCTCCCCTGACGCATGGGCACTACGCCACTGTTTCAAGCCCTTAGGCTGCAGGCTGGTTGTGACTCTCCTGCCGCATTTGCCCAATTCTGTTCTGTAGAATGGTAGCCCTACCAGCCCTCCTGGGACATGAAAGATGACTGCTAAATTTTTGTATCATGGCAAGCAGATTCAATGTAATTATCTTTGCTGGCTGCTAGGCAACCATCTGTACTACTACTGGTGCTGCCTAACGAGCTCTGCGCATGCTGCATTCATTAAGGATTCTGTGGGGCGACAATAAAAGAAATGGGCTTTCTTGAAGACCTGATTGTCATCTTCTTTAGGATCATTTTTTGAAGGTATTTACTCTGATCCTAGGCTTTGATGCTTGGGCCACATTCAGACTCCGATTTTATACTAGAAAAAAAGATCCGATTTTCACCAATTCTTGGTCCATTTTTAACATCAGTTTTGCAACCATTTTACTTGTATGCAGAAAAATAAAAACCGAGGGTACTCAGATGACATCTTTGTGCTACTGATCACCTTTTGCATTTACTATTTCTCCATCTTGGACGTCTACACTGATGGAATATTGATGAGCTGCTTTCTCAATGCTATAATAATCTGTGTTAGGAAAGCCCCTTTAAGGCCTCCATATACATTAGATAAAAGTTGTCCAAACCTGATGAGTTTGGCGGGACCAGCCAACCATCTGGTATGTAAGTGGCCCTCCGGACTCTCCCTCGACAAATGAAGTCAGAGGTAAAAAGGGTCAAGTAGTTGGAATTCCAGTGGCCAATAAGTGTGTTATTTAGGAGATAAAGCACTCCCAAAGCTGTCTGCCTGCGGCTTTCTCCTCTTTCCCCATTGAAAATACAAGCCAAGCACTTGTGTATGGGACAGATATTTGTCTGCCATACAGCTGTCTTGTTGGACTGGGCTGGCAAAGGCCCACCAATAACATTGACTCTTGGAGCCCACTGTCCAGCTTCATGCAAAAATAACCTGACCCTAGTACAAAAATTGACTTTTGCTTCGATGTAATATTGATTTGGGTAGCTTGTCTGCTGAATGATTAGATAATAACTTTTTCATCAATTAGTAAATCAAGTGCAATAGCACTGCTGATCAGCAGTACTTCAGAGGGGCCTACCGGAGGATTCCCTTGTTCTCCTGTGGGCCAGTCCAAGTGAACTAATGCAAAAAAAAATAATTAAAAATTCATTTTTTTTCCCATTGAAATGTAGTTTTAGCCACAAGTATTTAATTTTCACAATACATAATCAGAGACAAAACATCCCACAATTTTACCCAATTTCTGCCGAGTTTAGCTATACCCTGTATATAGTCATACTCTAGTTTCAGAAAGGATGGAGTGCCATTTAGCTTTTTTTGTGCAAATTTTCCTGGATAGCTTTTCAGTCACCATATCACATTTGCAGAGCTCCAGAGGCATTAGTACCGGGGGTAAGTGCCCCAAATATGACCTTCTTTCGGAAGCTACACCCCTTAAAAAAATCCATCTAACGGTGTAGTGAAGGTGTATAAAGACTTGTTTTCTTCAAGATGAAATGTCATTTTTGTTGGTATAATTTTTGGGCTTGTGACGTTCTCCTCAATTTTATAAAATTTTAATTTACTTTTTTTTTTGTGACAAAGTTACCAAAAATTAGCCATTTTTTTAATGGTGTGCACCAGGAGAGCAACAAGCTACTTTTATAATTCAGGTCGTTATAGATGTGTTGATGCGAAATATTTGTCATTTTTTTCCCCAATAATAAAGGTCTTAAGAGAAAAAAAAAGGGCTATTTATGCTTTGACTTGATTTTTCTTTTCATAACATTTTCTTTCTTACTTTGCTGGTGTGATACATAAAACCCAGTGTTACACAGGGACAGGAGGAGATCACACTTCATTTTTCTCCTGTCCCTGCAGCCTGTCAGCTCTCCATGACACATAGGCTAAAGTCGGAGGAGGGGATGGGCATTTTAAGAGGTTGTATCTCAACCTGCCTGGCAATTATAAAAGTTCAGTCTTAAGCAGCTCTTACTTTAACCATTGATATCTCAGGCTGGGTCGTGACTTCAGCCATGAGAATTCCAGAGTCAAAACGTTCCCTAGATCACTTCTGTAGCTGTAGATCCTAGTTGAGATGGGGTCATTTGTAACCAGGATGAGTGAGATGCCCTTGGCAGGGGAAGACTTAATAAGGATACCAACCGTCCACCATATGACAGCCACAATTTTGAGCTCTTCTACCTTGTGATACCCTTGAGAGTCCACTACATGAAGGTGTCCATCACTGGAGATGACTTTCCACCGTACCTGTGGACCAAGATGTAATGACTTTCCTTCTCAAAATATATAAATTTCCTTTCCAAGTTGGATCCTTACAAAATTGCCAACTAACAGCCCTAATGTTTAGAGGGAAGATAGGTTCGCTCTTGTCTACATACCCCCCCCTTTGTCTCTAGGTTGTGTTGATGAGACGCCACCACTGTATCCATAGACTAGACTCGTTGTGCTGTAGTTTTTTACGATCTATGATATTTACCACTTTCTGTACTTTCCGCCTCCTGTTCCCGTGAGTTTCAAGGCTCGAGGCATGAATACACGTTCACTTCTGCACATAGGACTCTGATAATAGTATTTTGGGTACTCGACTTAAGTACATTTGTTTTCTGTAGAACTGGAAGGGTTTTAAAAACCTGGAATCAAACGCACTTGAGATCTTTCCATTAATAAAACATAAAGCAGTCGAGATAAAAGCAAAAGAGGTGAAATAAAAACATCCCGCTGTTGTAAAGAGAGGCTCGCGCTCAATGATCAAGCGCCACAGTTAGAAATGTACCATATAATTATTACTCCGCAGTATAAACATGCCCTGACAAAACACTCATTAGGGACTTTTCATGTGACACGGATCCTATTGACGGCTTTGCGGGTCTATTTTTGTCTATAAACCATTGCGCTATATTTTCTGGATTTGCATTTCATTCAATTTTTTATGACCGTAAAAAAATACATGAAAACATTTGGTATATTTAACTGATGTCTATAATGATATTTACAGCGATAAAGATTATTCAACGGCCATTAAAAATTCGGTTTATTAGCACAATTTCACATGTGCTGCATCAAATACCTGGACTGGCTAGGGGTTTGTTCGCGGTCGAAAGAGAAAGATAGCTAAGTCAAGAGAGTGGTTCAATGACTAATACTTGAACAACCCATTCTTAAGGGGGTGTTCTCAAGTTTATAAGTTATCCTCTGCCCATTGGATAGGGGATAACTTTCTGATCAATGGGTGTCCAACCTCTGTGTCCCCCACCGATTCCAAGAACCAGACCCGGAGGTCGATCATGTGCTCTACAGCTCCATTCGTTCTTATTGGGAGCGCTGGAGATTGCTGAGCGCAGCGATCGGCTGATATTGGCGCTCCTATTAGAATGAATGGAAATGCAGTACTCCTCATCGACTTCTGCTCCATTAAGCCTGGGCTCTTCAAACTTGAAAACACCCATTTAAATACCCGAGTAAAATAAAATCTTATACAACCCTCCTGAACCAGCGTCATTCCAGCAATGTCGGCATTGACGCTTGCATGATATTATATCATGTGGGCATTACAGGCAGTCGACTGCCACCGGCAGGCTGCAGCCTTCACTATTTCATCAGCGGATGTCTACTGTGACACAATATTGATGAACAGCAGTCAGTCAGTGACCACTGATTGGCTGCAGTGGTCATGTTTAACGTAATATTCGGGAGACCCAACGGTGATGTCACTGGAATGGCGCCAGTGCTGGAGGACAGTATAAGCTTTTCTTATTTTACTAGGGGGACTTGCAAATGTAAGAAGGGACTGTCTAAGTAGTGTAGCAGACAGCACCTTAAAGGGAAGAAAGCATTAGTTTGCACAAAGGATAAAAAAAAAGATATTAAAGACATTGAATGTACCTAGCGTTGCAAGTGGAAGCTGAGTTTTAGAGGTCAGAGTTAAAGGAACACCGGACGTGGCAGAAAGACGAAACTATCATCGGCCGCCACCAGGTTCAGAGTTGAAGGAACCACCTGGATGTGGCAGAAAGACGAAACTATCATCGGCCTCCACCAGGTTCCTGAGAAAGCAAAGGGCCAAAAATCCTTCAGTGACTGCAGAAGACCTGCAGAAACATCACTTGGCAGCAGCACTGAGGTTTCAGATTGCACAATAAGGGGTATACTAAACATTGATTGTCTCCATGCCCAAACTCCCAAGACGTCACCTCTCTTGACCCCAAAGCACAAGAATAATTTTGATTGCAACTGTGCACATAAAATAGAACTTCTGATCCGTAAGATGCCTCCATTACTTGTAGATTGATTCAAAGGCAGAACTGATTTGGTTGTTTCATCAGCGAGTCTGGCACGTTCCCAATAGCTGTCTGCGACGAGACATTTTCCCCGTAGAGGCTGTCAAAGCTGTGGCGTTGGATTAGGAGCGTATTTTGGGTTGAGTCAGAGTTGGTGGAAATGTACTGACTTGAATTATATTTTATAAAATGAAAATATGAAATATTGTACAGTACAGACCAAAAGTTTGGACACACCTTCTCATTTAAAGATTTTTCTGCATTTTCATGACTATGAAATTGTACATTCACACTGAAGGCATCAAAGCTATGAGTTAACACATGTGGAATTATATACTTAACAAAAAAGTGTAAAACAACTGAAAATATGTCTTATATTCTAGGTTCTTCAAAGTAGCCACCTTTTGCTTTGATGACTGCTTTGCACACTCTTGGCATTCTCTTGATGAGCTTCAAGAGGTAGTCACCGGAAATGGTCTTCCAACAATCTTGAAGGAGTTCCCAGAGATGCTTAGCACTTGTTGGCCCTTTTGCCTTCACTCTGCGGTCCAGCTCACCCCAAACTATCTCGATGGGGTTCAGGTCTGGTGACTGTGGAGGCCAGGTCATCTAGCGTAGCACCCCATCACTCCCCTTCTTGATCAAATAGCCCTTACACAGCCTGGAGGTGTGTTGAGATCATTGTCCTGTTGAAAAATAAATGATGGTCCAACTAAACGCAAACCGGATGGAATAGCATGCCGCTGCAAGATGCTGCGGTAGCCATGCTGGTTCAGTATGCCTTCAATTTTGAATAAATCCCCAACAGTGTCACCAGCAAAGCACCCCCACACCATCACACCTCTTCCTCCATGCTTCACGGTGGGAACCAGGCATGTAGAGTCCATCCGTTCACCTTTTCTGCGTTGCACAAAGACACGGTGGTTGGAACCAAAGATCTCAAATTTGGACTCATCAGACCAAAGCACAGATTTCCACTGGTCTAATGTCCATTCCTTGTGTTCTTTAGCCCAAACAAGTCTCTTCTTGTTGCCTGTCCTTAACAGTGGTTTCCTAGCAGTTATTTTACCATGAAGGCCTGCTGCACAAAGTCTCCTCTTAACAGTTGTTGAAGAGATGTGTTTGCTGCTAGAACTCTGTGTGGCATTGAGCTGGTCTCTAATCTGAGCTGCTGTTAACCTGCGATTTCTGAGGCTGGTGACTCGGATAAACTTATCCTCAGAAGCAGAGGTGACTCTTGGTCTTCCTTTCCTAGGGCAGTCCTCATGTGAGTCAGTTTCTTTGTAGCGCTTGATGGTTTTTGCAACTGCACTTGGGGACACATTCAAAGTTTGCCCAATTTTTCGGACCGACTGACCTTCATTTCTTAAAGTAATGATGGCCACTCATTTTTCTTTACTTAGCTGCTTTTTTCTTGCCATAATACAAATTCTAACAGTCTATTCAGTAGGACTATCAGCTGTGTATCCACCTAACTTCCGCACAACACAAATGATGGTCCCAACCCCATTTATAAGGCAAGAAATCCCACTTATTAAACCTGACAGGGCACACCTGTGAAGTGAAAACCATTTCTGGTGACTACCTCTTGAAGCTCATCAAGAGAATGCCAAGAGTGTGCAAAGCAGTCATCAAAGCAAAAGGTGGCTACTTTGAAGAACCTAGAATATAAGACATATTTTCAGTTGTTTCACACTTTTTTGTTAAGTATATAATTCCACATGTGTTAATTCATAGTTTTGATGCCTTCAGTGTGAATGTACAATTTTCATAGTCATGAAAATACTGAAAAATCTTTAAATGAGAAGGTGTGTCCAAACTTTTGGTCTGTACTGTATGTTAAAATTTTCATAATTTACTAAGTTGATAACTTGTTGCATATTTAGGAATCTAGGAAAGTTCAGAAATTGTAATCATATAAACATGTTATATTCCATGAATCTAAGGTCCCAATATACCATTTCATACAGTAATGTTAGGCTCATCTGGTGAGTTGGATCCTCCAAGCCCAAGGTCCTGGTGGGCACATGGGCCTTGGGCATCGGTGCAGGAGGGGGGTGAGGCCAGCGGGAAACGGGTAACAGAGGTACTGGAGACTGCGGTCAGACAGGAGACCGTAGACAGGTAGCAGAAGTCCGATAGACTGCAGGTGGACAGGGGACCGGGAACAGGTAGCAGAGGTCTTGGAGACAGCAGGTGGACAAAAGACTGGGAACAAGTAGCAGAGGTCCTGGAGACCGCAGGCGGACAGGAGACTGGGAACAAGTAGCAGAGGTCCTGGAGATCGCGAACAGGTAGCAGAGGTCTTGGAGACCGCAGGCGGACAGGAGACCGGGGACAGGTAGCAGAGGTCCTGGAGACCGCAGGCGGACAGGAGACCGGGGACAGGTAGCAGAGGTCCTGAAAACCGCAGGCGGACAGGAGACCAAGAACAAGTAGCTGAGGTCCTGGAGCCTGCAGACAGACAAGAGACTGGGAACAGGTTGGAGAGGTCTTGGAGACTGCAGGCGGACAAGAGACTGGGAACCAGTAGCAGAGGTCCTGGAGACCGCAGGCGGACAGGAGACTGGGAACCAGTAGCAGAGGTCCTGGAGACCGCAGGCGGACAGGAGACTGGGAACCAGTAGCAGAGGTCCTGGAGACCGCAGGCGGACAGGAGACTGGGAACAAGTAGCAGAGGTCCTGGAGACCCCAGGCGGACAGGAGAACAGGACAGGTAGCACATAAAAATCTTAATACCATGACACACGTGTGTGTCTTGGTGGGCCTTATACAACCCCTGGCAAAAATTATGGAATCACTGGGCTTGGAGGATGTTCATTCAGTTGTTTAATGTTGTTGAAAAAAAGCAGATCACAGACATGGCACACAACTAAAGTCATTTCAAATGGCAACTTTAGGGCTTTAAGAAACACTAAAAGAAATCAAGATAAAAAATGTGGTATTCAGTAAGGGTAATTTTTTTCAGACCAAGCAGAGGGAAAAAATTATGGAATCACTCAATTCTGAGGAAAAAATTATGGAATCATGAAAAACAAACGCACAAAACAAGACTCCAATACATCACTAGTATTTTGTTGCACCACCTCTGGCTTTAAGAACAGCTTCCAGTCTCTGAGGCATGGACTTAATGAGTGACAAACAGTACTCTTCATCAATCTGACTCTAACTTTCTCTGATTGCTGTTGCCAGATCAGCTTTGCAGGTTGGAGCCTTGTCATGGACCATTTTCTTCAACTTCCACCAAAGATTTTCAATTGGATTGAGATCCGGACTATTTGCAGGCCATGACATTGACCTTATGTGTCTTCTTTCAAGGAATGTTTTCACAGTTTTTGCTCTATGGCAGGATGCATTATCATCTTGAAAAATGATGTCATCATCCCCAAACATCCTTTCAATTGATGGGATAAGAAAACTGTCCAAAATATCAATGTAAACTTGGGCATTTATTGAAGATGTAATGACAGCCATCTCCCCAGTGCCTTTACCTGACATGCAGCCCCATATCATCAATGACTGAGGAAATTTGCATGTTCTATTCATGCAGTCATCTTGATAAATCTCATTGGAACGGCACCAAACAAAAGTTCCAGCATCATCACCTTGCCCAATGCAGATTCGCTATTCATCACTGAATATGACTTTCATCCAGTCATCCACAGTCCACGATTGCTTTTCCTTAGCCCATTGTAACCTTGTTTTTTTCTGTTTAGGTGTTAATGATGGCTTATGTTTAGCTTTTCTGTATGTAAATCCCATTTCCTTTAGGTGGTTTCTTACAGTTCGGTCACAGACATTGACTCCAGTTTCCTCCCATTCGTTCCTCATTTGTTTTGTTGTGCATTTCCTGTTTTGGAGACATATTGCTTTAAGTTTCCGGTCTTGATGCTTTGATGTCTTCCTTGGTCTACCAGTATGTTTGCCTTTAACAACCTTCCCATGTTTGTATATGGTCCAGATTTTAGACACAGCTGACTGTGAACAACCAACATCTTTTGCAACATTGCTTGATGATTTACCTTCTTTTAAGAGTTTGATAATCCTCTCCTTTTGTTTCAATTGACATCTCTCGTGTTGAAGGCATGATTCATGTCAGTCAACTTGGTGCAACCGCTCTCCAAGGTGTGATCACTCCTTTTTAGATGCAGACTAACGAGCAGATCTAATTTGATGCAGGTGTTAGTTTTGGAAATGAAGATTTACAGGGTGATTCCATAATTTTTTCCTCAGAATTAAGTGATTCCATAATTTTTTCCCTCTGCTTGGTCTGAAAAAAATTACTTACTCACATTTTTAATCTTGATTTCTTTTAGTGTTTCTTAAAGCCCTAAAGTTGCCATTTGAAATGACTTTAGTTTTGTGCCATGTCTGTGATCTGCTTTGTTTCAACAGCATTAAACAACTGAATGAATATCCTCCGAGCCCGGTGATTCCATAATTTTTGCCAGGGGTTGTAAAGACCCAGTAAGATGATTACATGGGATGTAAATCCCGACATGGAGAACAACAGAATTCACCTGTCCGGTGTGAGGCGTGCAAAACCCGGATCCGGGACAGGTTCATAACAAGTAAATTAGCCATAGCTACTGTCATTAATTTTTCTACATGAGAAATTTATGAAGGAGTAGGAATCTGAGAAACCGGAGAAATTTAAGGAGTTGGATGTTTGGCTTACTCCAAGCCCTGGTGGCATATAGACAGGGTTTGTCTTCATTAGTAATAAGTTAGTTTTGGGTGTACTCAGTTGGGCGAGGCATGGGCATGCGCGACCATCTTTCCTGGCATATATGGAATATGAAGAAAACTTCATCTTTTACAGTGAAGCACAAGTTTCCAGCTTTGTCAAACAAGATGTTCTTTTCTCAGGGATGTTGAGGACGCAGTTCCTGCCATCTGCTCCCATCCATAGAGACATAACATTGCTGGATAATATGAAACGACTGCTCACATACGAGTCTGAGCCATTTGGCAAGGCGTAGATGACCCGTTCTGCTAAGCCGGCCTGCTGGATCTCTGTATACCATGGCTAATGCTCATCTTATATTCTCATTTTTACATCTTCAGAATAAAGGGGCCGTATTTTAGAGTTGAATTGTTAAAGGTGTTTTCCATACAAGGAAAAATTTGGGACAAAGGGTGAAATAGGAAAAATAAACGAAAAACCCATTACTCCCTTGATAAATCTCCTTCGTTCCAGCATCACCATCCCCTCCAGATCTTGTTTCCTGTGTGGCGACGATAACCAATGTGACTGCTGAAGCTAATCATTGACCTTTGCAATGTCTCCTGTTGCCAGTGATTGGCTGCATCAGTCACGTGAGTCATCGAGGACATCATCACTGCTGCAGTAACATCCCTTGTGACCAGTACACTCCTGACTGAGCACTGATTGGCTGCAGCGGTCAAGTGGGTAGTTGAAGTCAATGCTGCAGTACAATAATTAGTGGGGATCATTACACTGAAACATGGGAAATTACCGGATAGGTAACAGGTCTTTTTTATTTTTTTACGCTATTTCCCCTCTGTCCCAATGTTTTCTTAGCTTCGCGAACCTTTTTTGTGCCATTTAGGCCACTAGCAATGTAGATCTGTAGTAAAAATTATGGTTCTTGGAAGGAGAGGAAAAACTCAACCAAGGTGCAAAAATTATAAAACCCGATCATAGAGATGATAAAGTGCACCTTCAACTGAAAGTAATTTTTTTTTTGTGCACCTCTCATATATATTAGCCAGATGCCTCCTGTCTTCAGGTATAGGAAAAGGAAGCAGCTGTCTGAGAACAACCATTGTCAGCCCGTTTCAGTCTATTTCATGAAGACGTCTTATGCTGTTGATCATAGTGACTGAATCCTTCTCAATATGAAGACAAGCTCGAGTGTAAATGCCTAAAACATTTTTATTCTTGTTAGTTTTTGCTCATTTTCTTTTATTCCTACTTCTTCCCGAAGTATGGCATTATTTTTTGTTTTTTTAAATACACCGTACAATACCATAGATATGGGCTTTTATACTTGGAAATTTTTGGGGTTTTTTACCAAGGGGGCGTAGTAATGCAAAGCAGACTAAGGACATACGCCAGAGGATCCTATGAGCCATGCCTCTTATGAAAATTCTGGAAAAATTTGTGCTAAATTAAAAAGGAACCATTTTCCAGATTAAAAAAAAAAATAATAATGGAATATTCGGGAGCAACGGGAATTAAGTTAGAGTGAAAACTGGTCACTTTTGTCTTGGTGACAGGTCCTGCCAAACTTTAGGCTGGAGCTAAATCTGTCCTCCTAAAAGGCAGATCTGAGACTTGGAAGCGCAGTTGTCATTATGACCTGCACTGCTGTGAATGCTCCTTCTTTACATTATCTTCAGATGTAGGACTTTCTAGTAGACTCAATTTTGTAATAAAGTCCTCAGTATTGATAACAACAAGCGTCGATGGAATGAAGGACTGATTACGGAGCGTCAAGATGGAAAGCTCGAATATGGGACTGCTACTCAACACAAAGAAGACAAAGATAATGACTACGGCTAGGCTCTACCGGGACACATTTGAGATGGACAGCGACGAACTGGAAGTTGTAAAGGACCTCAACCTACTCGGATCAATGATCACTCAAGATGCAGCAATGACATCGGAAGTCAATAGGAGAATAGATGAGGGCAAATCAGCAATGAAGTCACTGGAGAAGGTCTTCAGTCAACGACATAGTCTGGTCTTTTCTGTAGTAACTTATGGATGTGAAACCTGAATGATAAAGAAACAAGAAGAAGAACCAACACCTTCGAAATGTGGAGCTGGAGAAGGATGTTGTCAATACCATGGATGGCAAGAAGAACAAACAAATCAATTTTGGAACAAATGAAGCCAAACATGTCACTTGGAGAAAAGATCACCAAGCTACGACTTGTCTACTTTGGACACATCATACGAAGAGAACGATCACTGGAGAAGGACATCATGGTCGGAAGAATAGAAGGAACAAGGCGATGAGGAAGACTAGCAATCCGATGGCTTTATACAATCGAGATAATGGTGGAGAAGACCCTGATGGTCCTATCTAGGCTGCACAAGATCAATCTTCCGACAGAGCGTTCATCCATCACGTCGCCATGGCTTGAAGGCCGTTAAAAAATAATAATAATAATATTGTTGCACTGAGAGCATTTTTCTTATTGCTCTGTAATAACTCTGGAATGCAGCCTCCACTTTCTTGTTATTTTGCAGCATCCTTGGTTTCTTCTGAAAGGATACTTAAAGCAGTAATTGCTTATACTTAACACAAATATTATCCAGAAACCACAGGATTGTTATTTTTAATTCTTAACAGTGCAATGGATAAGTGAAGGATCCACATTCCCTGTCCTCCTCTAAAAGCCACACGGGCCAAAAATAAAAGCAACTGGGCTAAATATAGGAGTCTAATTCTATGTGCACTTACGTGGGAAAAGCAAAAAAGGGACCCTCTGGAATTCTCAGGCCGGGAGGGATACCAGCCATGGACTTCTTTCTGTGAAGACATGGGCTCACCTTTAGCAGGTGTCCATCGAATAGTGAATTCGCATAATTGGCAATCCTTTTAAGGCCTCATTCACACTTCCGATTTTCTCACTTGCGAGAAAAACGGACCGATTTTGATCAGCGTGTGGTTCGAATGTCATCAGTTTTTCTCATACATAGAGGAAAAAAAAAGTTTCTCCAACTTCTACTTTGACAATCTGCGAAAAATTGGACCGCACTCTGATGTCTTCTGAGTGCAGTTTTTCACAGACCCATAGACTCGTATTGGTCCAAAACACAGATCAAAATCAAACATGTCTCAGTTCTTTCTCCGGGATCTCCCACAAGGCAGCGTCCCCCCAACATTTTTGTTGGGGAGGAGTTGGAGCCTTGATTTCCGGATGCACATTCTGTGAGTAGGAACTGGTCATAGATGTGGGTCTCGGGGACCTTGCAGAAACCTTCAGTAAGGCAGTGTCCCCCCTCCCACCAACGTTTTTATTTGTTGAGATGCTAAGCCCCGACTTCCAATGGTACATTCAGAGTAAGAACTTGTCATCGATGGGGGTCTGTGAAATCATACAAAAATCTCCTGCAAGACCATCGTCCTGTGTGGAGAGGACACGTGTTGCTGAGAACATTTTTTTTTAAAGAGGTCCAAAATTACAGGATTTGAAGTGGAAACTGCTTCAGCAAACGCTTTATTCTTTGAAAGTTTTTTGTTACCTTAAAATAGTTTTGAAAAATGTTTAAAGCGTTTTTGGAGTTTTTTGTCCTGAACTGTTGTTTGCAGCCTTTTGATTGGACAGTGTCTGGTTCGGAGCATTTTTCATCGGGGAGTCGCTTCAAAGAATTGACTTTCACTTTCTTTTTTCCATCAAGCATTTTTCAAAACAGCAAAGTGGTTTTACATTAAGAATGAATAAGAAGAGCCTTTCAAGTGTTTTTTTTATGTGATTTTTCAGGCATTCTTTTGCAGTGTACCCTCTCCAAAATCAATACTGTAAAGCATATGTGTCAAACTTTGGCCCGTAGGGTGATTATATCTGGCCTGTGACACCAGAAGCACCACCCATGTGTGGGGTCATTATACTGTATGGAGGACTATGTGGGGCCATCATTCTGTATGGAGGACTATGTGGGGCCATTATTCTGTATGGAGGACTATGTGGGGCCCATTATAATGTATGGAGGACTATGTGGGTCATAACATTGTATGGAGGACTATGTGGGGCCATTATTCTGTATGGAGGACTATGTGGGACCATTATTCTGTATGGAGGACTATGTGGGGCCATTATTCTGTATGGAGGACTATGTGCGGCCATTATACTGTATGGAGGACTATGTGGGGCCAATTATTCAGTATGGAGGACTATGTGGGGCCCATTATAATGTATGGAGGACTATGTGGGGCCCATTATACTGTATGGAGGACTATGTGGGGCCATTATTCTGTATGGAGGACTATGTGGGGCCATTATACTGTATGGAGGACTATGTGGGGCCCATTATTCTGTATGGAGGACTATGTGGGGCCCATTATTCTGTATGGAGGACTATGTGGGGCCCATTATTCTGTATGGAGGACTATGTGGGGCCATTATACTGTATAGAGGACTATGTGGGGCCATTATACTGTATGGAGGGCTATGTGGGGCCATTATTCTGTATGGAGGACTATGTGGGGCCATTATACTGTATTGAGGACTATGTGGGGCCATTATACTGTATGGAGGACTATGTGGGGCCATTATACTGTATGGAGGACTATGTGGGGCCCATTATACTGTATGAAGGACTATGTGGGGCCCATTATAATGTATGGAGGACTATGTGGGGCCCATTATACTGTATGGAGGACTATGTGGGACCATTATTCCGTATGGAGGACTATGTGGGGCCATTATTCTGTATGGAGGACTATGTGGGGCCATTATACTGTATGGAGGACTATGTGGGGCCCATTATTCTGTATGGAGGACCATGTGGGGCCCATTATAATGTATGGAGGACTATGTGGGGCCCATTATACTGTATGGAGGACTATGTGGGACCATTATTCTGTATGGAGGACTATGTGGGGCCATTATTCTGTATGGAGGACTATGTGGGGCCATTATACTGTATGGAGGACTATGTGGGACCATTATTCTGTATGGAGGACTATGTGGGGCCATTATTCTGTATGGAGGACTATGTGGGGCCATTATACTGTATGGAGGACTATGTGGGGCCATTATTCTGTATGGAGGACTATGTGGGGCCATTATACTGTATGGAGGACTATGTGGGGCCCATTATTCTGTATGGAGGACTATGTGGGGCCCATTATTCTGTATGGAGGACTATGTGGGGCCCATTATTCTGTATGGAGGACTATGTGGGGCCATTATACTGTATAGAGGACTATGTGGGGCCATTATACTGTATGGAGGGCTATGTGGGGCCATTATTCTGTATGGAGGACTATGTGGGGCCATTATACTGTATAGAGGACTATGTGGGGCCATTATACTGTATGGAGGACTATGTGGGGCCATTATACTGTATGGAGGACTATGTGGGGCCCATTATACTGTATGAAGGACTATGTGGGGCCCATTATAATGTATGGAGGACTATGTGGGGCCCATTATACTGTATGGAGGACTATGTGGGACCATTATTCTGTATGGAGGACTATGTGGGGCCATTATTCTGTATGGAGGACTATGTGGGGCCATTATACTGTATGGAGGACTATGTGGGGCCCATTATTCTGTATGGAGGACTATGTGGGGCCCATTATAATGTATGGAGGACTATGTGGGGCCCATTATACTGTATGGAGGACTATGTGGGACCATTATTCTGTATGGAGGACTATGTGGGGCCATTATTCTGTATGGAGGACTATGTGGGGCCATTATACTGTATGGAGGACTATGTGGGACCATTATTCTGTATGGAGGACTATGTGGGGCCATTATTCTGTATGGAGGACTATGTGGGGCCATTATACTGTATGGAGGACTATGTGGGGCCATTATACTGTATGGAGGACTATGTGGGGCCCATTATAATGTATGGAGGACTATGTGGGGCCCATTATACTGTATGGAGGACTATGTGGGGCCCATTATTCTGTATGGAGGACTGTGGACCCATTATTCTGTATGGAGCACTATGTGGGGTCCATTATACTGTATGGAGGACTATGTGGGGCCATTATTCTGTATGGAGGACTATGTGGGGCCCATTATACTGTATGGAGAACTATGTGGGGCCATTATTCTGTATGGAGGACTATGTGGGGCCCATTATACTGTATGGAGGACTATGTGGGACTATTATTCTGTATGGAGGACTATGTGGGGCCATTATTCTGTATGGAGGACTATGTGGGGCCATTATACTGTATGGAGGACTATGTGGGACCATTATTCTGTATGGAGGACTATGTGGGGCCATTATTCTGTATGGAGGACTTTGTGGGGCCATTATACTGTATGGAGGACTATGTGGGGCCATTATACTGTATGGAGGACTATGTGGGGCCATTATACTGTATGGAGGACTATGTGGGGCCATTATTCTGCATGGAGGACTATGTGGGGCCCATTATAATGTATGGAGGACTATGTGGGGCCCATTATACTGTATGGAGGACTATGTGGGGCCCATTATTCTGTATGGAGGACTATGTGGACCCATTATTCTGTATGGAGGACTATGTGGAGCCCATTATACTGTATGGAGGACTATGTGGGGCCATTATTCTGTATGGAGGACTATGTGGGGCCCATTATTCTGTATGGAGGACTATGTGGGGCCCATTATAATGTATGGAGTACTATGTGGGGCCCATTATACTGTATGGAGGACTATGTGGGGCCATTATTCTGTTTGGAGGACTATGTGGGGCCTATTATACTGTATGGAGGACTATGTGGAGCCCATTATTCTGTATGGAGGACTATGTGGGGCCATTACACTGTATGGAGGACTATGTGGGGCCATTATACTGTATGGAGGACTATGTGGGGCCATTATACTGTATGGAGGACTATGTGGGGGCCATTATTCTGTATGGAGGACTATGTGGGGCCATTATACTGTATGGAGGATTATGTGGGGCCCATTATACTGTATGGAGGACTATGTGGAGCCCATTATTCTGTATGGAGGACTATGTGGGGCCATTATACTGTATGGAGGACTATGTGGGGCCATTATACTGTATGGAGGACTATGTGGGGCCATTATACTGTATGGAGGATTATATGGGGCCCATTATACTGTATGGAGGTCTATGTGGGGCCATTATGCTGTATGGAGGACTATGTGGGGCCATTATTCTGTGTGGAGGACTATGTGGGGCCATTATTCTGTGTGGAGGACTATGTGGGGCCATTATTCTGTGTGGAGGACTATGTGGGGCCATTATTCTGTATGGAGGACTATGTGGGGCCATTATTCTGTATGGAGGACTATGTAGGGCCATTATTCTGTGTGGAGGACTATGTGCGGGCATTATACTGTATGGAGGACTATGTGGGGCCATTATTCTGTATGGAGGACTATGTGGGGCCATTATACTGTATGGAGGACTATGTGTGGCCATTATTCTGTATGGAGCACTATGTGGGGCCATTATTCTGTATGGTGGACTATGTGGGCCCATTATTCTGTATGGAGGACTATGTGGGCCCATTATTCTGTATGTAGGACTATGTGGGGCCCATTATTCTGTCTGGAGGACTATGTGGAGCCATTATACTGTAAGGAGGACTATGTGGGGCCATTATACTGTATGGAGGATTATGTGGGGCCCATTATACTGTATGAAGGACTATGTGGGGCCATTATACTGTATGGAGGACTATATGGAGCCTTTATACTTTATGTTGAGCTCCTTATTGTGTATGGAGGACTATGTGTGGCCATTTTACTGTATGGAGGATTATGTAGGGCCCATTATACTGTATGGAGGACTATGTGGGCCATTATGCTGTATGGAGGACTATGTGGAACCCATTATTCTGTATGGAGGACTACAGTGGTGGCCAAAAGTATTGGCACCCCTGCAATTCTGTCAGATAATACTCAGTTTCTTCCTGAAATTGATTGCAATCACAAATTCTTTGGTATTATTATCTTCATTTAATTTGCTTGCAAGGAAAAAACACAAAAGAGAATGAAGCAAAAATCAAATCATTGATCATTTCACACAAAACTCCAAAAATGGGCCAGACAAAAGTATTGGCACCCTCAGCCTAATACTTGGTTGCACAACCTTTAGCCAAAATAACTGCGAACAACCGCTTCCTTTAACCATCAATGAGTTTCTTACAATGCTCTGTTGGAATTGTAGACCATTCTTCTTTGGCAAACTGCTCCAGGTCCCTGATATTTGAAGGGTGCCTTCTCCAAACTGCCATTTTGAGATCTCTCCACAGGTGTTCTATGGGATTCAGGTCTGGACTCATCGCTGGCCACCTTAGAAGTCTCCAGTGCTTTCTCTCAAACCATTTTATAGTGCTTTTGGAAGTGTGTTTTGGGTCATTGTCCTGCTGGAAGACCCATGACCTCTGAGAGAGACCCAGCTTTCTCACACTGGGCCCTACATTATGCTGCAAAATTTGTTGGTAGTCTTCAGACTTCATAATGCCATGCACACGGTCAAGCAGTCCAGTGCCAGTGGCAGCAAAGCAACCCCAAAACATCAGGGAACCTCCGCCATGTTTGACTGTAGGGACCGTGTTCTTTTCTTTGAATGCCTTTTTTTTTTCCTGTACACTCTATGTTGATGCTTTTTGCCAAAAAGCTCTACTTTTGTCTCATCTGACCAGAGAACATTCTTCCAAAACGTTTTAGGCTTTCTCAGGTAAGTTTTGGCAAACTCCAGCCTGGCTTTTTTATGTCTCGGGGTAAGAAATGGGGTCTTCCTGGATATCCTACCATACAGTCCCTTTTCATTCAGACGCCGACGGATAGTACAGGTTGACACTGTTGTACCCTCGGACTGCATTGCAGCTTGAACTTGTTTGGATGTTAGTCGAGGTTCTTTATCCACCATCCGCACAATCTTGCGTTGAAATCTCTCGTCAATTTTTCTTTTCCGTCCACATCTAGGGAGGTTAGCCACAGTGCCATGGGGTTTAAACTTCTTGATGACACTGCGCACGGAAGACACAGGAACATTCAGGTCTTTGGAGATGGACTTGTAGCCTTGACATTGCTCATGCTTCCTCACAATTTAGTTTCTCAAGTCCTCAGACAGTTCTTTGGTCTTCTTTCTTTTCTCCATGCTCAATGTGGTACACACAAGGACACAGGACAGAGGTTGAGTCAACTTTAATCCATGTTAACTGGCTGCAAGTGTGATTTAGTTATTGCCAACACCTGTTAGGTGCCACAGGTAAGTTACAGGTGCTGTTAATTACACGAATTAGAGAAGCATCACATGATTTTTCAAACAGTGCCAATACTTTTGTCCACCCCCTTTTTTAGGTTTGGTGTGGAATTATATCCAATTTGGCTTTAGGACAATTCTTTTTGTGTTTTTTCATTGAAGACAAATTAAATGAAGAGAATAATACCAAAGAATTTGTGATTGCAATAATTTTCAGGAAGAAACTGAGTATTATCTGACAGAATTGCAGGGGTGCCAGTACTTTTGGCCACCACTGTATGTGGGGCCATTATACTGTATGGAGCACTATGTGGGGCCATTATTCTCTCTGGACGACTATGTGGAGCCATTATACTTTATGGAGGAGAGACTGGTGCTGTATATGAGGATGTGATTTGTCATAGGCAGTTACAGCTGCCTGAAAAGTCCATAGGTCCACGTCCTCTCGTCTGATGCGGCTCCCCTTTCTGTGTTTTATGTATTATGTTCATACGAATGGCATTTAAAGTGACAGACGGTGGCGGTGACAGGTGTGGGTTAAGTAGAGCTAACAAGGATTTGTTGACTTAATGATAACATTGTTGGGCCATTTCCATGAGTGCTTTTTGCTTTAAATGTATGTCTATAAAAAAAAAAAAATCTTGAGTCAATATTTTCCAGGAGCTGTACATTATAACTAGGGTACGTTACTCTGCAGTTTACATTCGTACAATTTATGCTTTTTTATATATTGCGAAATATGATTGGGCATGTTGAGCTCCAGCATGCCCAACTACTGACATCTGGGGTCAGAGGAGATCGGAGAAGCCCCATGAAAGGGTGGGCAGGTTTGGCATATATCTGTCTAATATGCATGACCATCATTAGTTCCTGAGACTTGTGATTTCACCTACTCCCAGGATGGGTTATAACTTGCTGATCGGTGGTCCAACAGCTAGATCCTCCACAGACTCAGAGAACAAGGCTAAGAAATTCCCTGTTGGGATAGAACAGTGGCAGCACATGCGGACCACCAGGCCAATCATTGTCTATGGGACTATCCTCAACCCGTAGCACCCATTCTAACAAGGCTTTTCTGAGCCGCGTTCTCAAAATCAGTGATGGTCTCTGCAGTCCGACCTATGGATAAATTATTTAGTTAGTTCTTGGGAATAACTCTTTAAGTTCTTGGTTACTTAAAGGCAGGCTCAGACTGGCCCACAGGAGAACCGGAGAATCCTCCGGTGGGCCTCTATGCAAGGGTAAGCCTCTTACCTCCACTGTGAGCAATAGTTGGCTAATACAGTACATTAATTCAGGATCTCATCATTCATTAAACAAATTACCTAGTTTGTTTTTATATAGAGGCAAAAGTAAATTTGTGAAAGAGGGTAATATAATATTTGTATGAAGCTGAATTGTGGGCCCCCCAAGTCAGGGTTACTGGTGGGCCCCGCCACCCTAGTCCGACACCGCTTAAAGGATTATTCCTATGATCATAATTGGGTATTGTTGGATAGTGCTTGTAAATACCAGCAATTTTGCAAGCTACTGCTTATTAAAATTTGTGAGCTGTTTTGAGATATGAACACTTTTTCTTTTGTTTCTAGCTCATTGCTTTAGAGACCGACCACCACTGCTATACAGCAGAATATGACTTATGCATGACTTATGCTTACAAGCTCTTTTCTGTTGAGCTAGTAAGCACTGTTTTCAAGCTAACCAGGATCGTTAGGATGTGCTGTTACCTCCTAATTCCTGCTAGTTTCAGTGCAGTGCTTACAAGCTAAACTGCAGCGGTGGTCGGTCTCCTAGGCAACAAGCTGTAAACAAAAGAAAATTGTCAATATCTCAAGAACGGCTGCATACACTGTGTGCAGAATTATTAGATAAATGAGTATTTTGATCACATGATACTTTTTATACATGTTGTCCTTCTCCAAGCTGCATAGGGTTGAGAGCCAACTACCAATTAAGTAAATCTGGTGATGTGCATCTCTGTAATGAGGAGGGGTGTTGACTAATGACATTAACACCCTATATAAGGTGTGCTTAATTATTAGGCAACTTCCTTTCCTTTGGCAAAATGGGTCAGAAGAGAGATTTGACGGGCTCTGAAAAGTCCAAAATTGTGAGATGTCTTGCAGAGGGAGGCAGCAGTCTTGAAATTTCCAAACTTTTGAAGTGTGATCACCGAACAATCAAGCGTTTCATGGCAAATAGCCAACAGGGTCGCAAGAAGCGTGTTGGCCAAAAAAGGCGCAAAATAACTGCCCATGAATTGAGGAAAATCAAGCGTGAAGCTGCCAAGATGCCATTCGCCACCAGTTTTGCCATATTTCAGAGCTACGTTACTGAAGTATCAAAAAGCACAAGGTGTGCGATACTCAGGGACATGGCCAAGGTAAGGAAGGCGGAAAAACGACCACCTTTGAACAAGAAACATAAGATAAAACGTCAAGAATGGGCGAAGAAATATCTTAAGACTGATTTTTCAAAGGTTTTATGGACTGATGAAATGAGAGTGACTCTTGATGTGTAGCACCCTGAGGATTCGGCTGCTACAGGGGTATTGCACCTCAACCCAGAGGTGTGATATTCCACTCCCGGGTAAGGAAGGAGTGTGGAACTGAGCTCGGTAGGCTGCATGCACTACACACATCCCATTTCCGAGGAGCAGACCGACGGTACTCCCACTTAGAAATGTGCAGGTACGACCGAGTCTGTTCCTGGCTGGAGTGGGAGGGGGGTGGTACATCCCAAGTAGTGTAGGGGCAGATAGGGGGAGCAGCCTGGGTAAAGTTAGGAGCTCATTGGGTGCTGGTCACCTGAGCTCACACATAGAGGGTGTATATAAGGTGGGCACCAACTAAGAACAGGGTCAGATGCAGAGAACAAGTCAGATGCAGAGAACAAGTCAGATGCAGAGAGAAAGCCAGGAGCAGAGGAGAAGGAAAGACCCAGAGTGAGAGAGGAGAGAGAGAGACCCAGAGGCACAGAAGGAAAGGACGCTAAGATCCCAAACTAAATCCCCGGGTGAAGAGTCGGCACAGGGTACCGGAACCCAAGCTGGTGGGGGTAAAAACATTCCCCAGCCAGAGACCGGAGACCGTGGGCAGCGTTTGCCACGGTCACCCACCACATCCACCCCGAAGGCACACCACATGAAGGGTCAGGGAACCCAAGGCCAAGGGTGTCCCAACAGAAGGCCCGAGGGAGCTGGACCTAGGTGGATCACTGGTGGGGACGGCCAGAGAACGGGACAGAAGGAGAGCTCAGGGCCACGCTCCGGACTTGTTTGGGGGTTGGCTGGATCCAGGACCTGGTGGACGCAGCACGGCTCGGGTGGTCACTCGAAGCTGGAGTGACCAGTACAACATCTGCAGTAAGTAAACACCCTTAACTGCACAACCCGACTCTGTCTTCACTGCCGTCTGCACTGCACCACCACAACCCCCATCCTCTGCACCTGTCCCCCCTGAGGCTATACCCCACCCGTTGGGGGTTATATCATCACAAGCTGCACCTGCACCATCAGCCTCAGCGGACCCTGCTGCAGCGGCGGCCACAGTGACCGCATCACAACGGGTGGCGTAGTCGACACAAAAGAACTCTTAATAACATCTGTAGGACTGCCACATAACACTGAGCTTGACGCCCTGGGCACGGGCCGGGTCACAGCCGCTCGGAGACTACAACCCCCCATCTGATCCAGTGCCGGGTATTCCCCTCAAAAAGGAATATGTCCCAGGGGGCGCGTCAGCTTTGGCGTAGTCGGCAGGATTACGTGCCCGCAACACCCGGGTACTGCGTGCCTGAAGAAAAGTGCAAGTTTACCTCAGAAAGAAGTCTCCCGCCGGTTCCGGAGGGTCCACGCCATCGGACCCCATCACAGGTCGTTTCCCGCCGATTGTCCGCCATTTCCAGCTTGTTCCCGCCATCTGCAGAGTTTCCCGCCACTGGGCGACGCTTCCCGCCAAATCCGAAGATTTCCCGCCTTGGAAGAGCAGCGGACGCCATTATGGGCGTGCCAAAGGAGGGCAAGAGGCCGCCTCCCATCGTGGGCCGGGACAGAAAATGGCGCCAAAAGTGGAAACCGCCCCCACCAACAGAGACTGTGATGCTGGAGGTGTCTGTCAGCGTGAAAGAACTACCCCTGGAGCTGACAGTCACCGAGTTGCCCCGGGACCGCCCTCGAAGTGGGAGGAGACGAGAGAAAAGAACGAAGATGGGTGCCGCCTGGAGCAGTCTGGAGCGAGCGCACCCGGAGGCAGGAAGCCTGGAGAGGAGTAGCAGAGAAGCTCACCCGGAGATGTCCAGAGAGCAGAGCAGCACCGGCCCGCTGGCCAGGAGCCTGCTGGAAGAAGAGCAGAGCAGCACCGACCCGTTGGTCAGGAGCCTGCTAGACACCACGACCCCACTAGGCCTAGTGGAGGTCCTTGCACAGCTCCCCCGAGACCGGGAGTGTGCACAGACTGCCCTGGAGGGCCTCGCACGGAGGATGGCCCGGGTACAGCGCGAGATATTGGCGGAATGGAGCCGGGAGATGGCCCAGCAAGCTGAAACCAAGACCCGGAGCACGCCAGCCAAGATGAGGAGACAGACCGCCTCTGAGGATGGCGCGGGAGGACCAAAGGCCGGAGACGGCGCCGAGAAGGGAGCCGAACGCATGGAGGCAGGTAAAGGGGACGTCTACACCCCAAGCCGGGACACCGCCCACCTGCCCCAGCTCCCCGTCGCAGAGCCCGAAAGTCCCCCTGCTGTGCCCGAAAACGCCATGTCACCGACGCAGACTAGGCCCCAACCGGAAGCCGCCGCCGCGACCCCTGTGACGTCACACGCCTCGACCCCGAGCGTGACCAAGCAGGAAGTACCACCAGCCTGGTCGCAAGGCCTAGTACCCCCGGGCGCCGCAATACCAACAGCGCCCCCTACCTCCGCGGAGCCTCCGGCCTGGCCGCAAGGCCAGGTAGCCCAGGGTGCCGCCGTCCTAACGGTGCCCTTCACCTTCCAGGTGCCCCAGGCCTGGCCGCAAGGCCTGGGCAACCCGGGCGCCACCACCACCGCGCCCGCACCCGTAAAACCAAGGGTGCCGCGTCTGGGAGAGGACTTGTTTGCCCAGCACACGTGGCCGGACGGGCAGCCTTTCATCTGGCCCCAGAAATATTATGAACTGGAGCACCAGAGGAGAGTTGGGGCCATGTGTGCACCCCTGATTCCGGCTCCGAAGCCCGTGATAAGGATCTCGCCTCCTCTGGAAGAAGCCCAATTTGAGTGGGACCCCACCGGAGAAGACCTAATGGGGTTCACTCAGGAAACCAGGGCAGCTGCAGCGGAGCGTGCTGAGTGTTGCCGACAGCAGCTCGAAGAGTTTGCGAGGGAGCGGAGAGAGAGGCGGGTCCGGGAGCAACAGGCCCAAGTACGGAGCGCCGAGCAGAAGAGCCGGACCAGGAGGGACCCCCGTGCAGCGCATTGTCCCCGCACCATCGGGACAGTGATCAAGTTCAACCAGCAGCATGGGTGGGGCTTCATCCGAGACCACAACACCTTCGGTGACGTTTTTGTAACGCGCAGAGACGTTGAATCCCATCTGCCGGAGGGTCACAGAGGTCGTGACCTTTATATCGGAGACGAGGTCACCTTCACCCGGCACAAGTGTGCCAAAGGACCTTACGCCCTCCACGTACACCGCCTGACGGAGGAGGAGTTGCGGTGCGAGGAGGAGGAGCAAGAGGACCCGGACGGGTCTGAAGTTACCACCAGCTACAAGCAAAGAGCAGGAGGAAGACGCCGTTGAGTGCGGCAGAGCAGTAGATGTAAATAGTTACCCGACCGGGTACCAAAGAAACTGTTGCTACATATATATAGTCCCCGTTGGGACCAGCTGAGTGAACTGTTCACCCGTTTACCCTTAATCCCACAGGCTGAGGACTGTGAGCAGCCATTCCCTTTCCCTCCTTACCTGGCCGAGGACTGAGAGCGGCCAACTTCCCCTGTATATAGTTGCGCTTCCTAAAGCGCCCCCTACCGGTTTTATAGGAAAACCAGTTTTTCTAAGAGACTGTCGCACTTTTCCCGGACACACGTTGCACAGTGTCCGGAGGAGGAACCAGAAACAAGAGACGACGAGAATGTTATATGAAAAGTTTTATATATATATAATGTTTTATATGTTTTATTATGTTGTTTATGTAAAAATTTGTATGTTTTGGTGATGTTTTATGTCTTACAGCCCGAGGACGTGCTGTGATTTACCAGGGGGGAATGTAGCACCCTGAGGATTCGGCTGCTACAGGGGTATTGCACCTCAACCCAGAGGTGTGATATTCCACTCCCGGGTAAGGAAGGAGTGTGGAACTGAGCTCGGTAGGCTGCATGCACTACACACATCCCATTTCCGAGGAGCAGACCGACGGTACTCCCACTTAGAAATGTGCAGGTACGACCGAGTCTGTTCCTGGCTGGAGTGGGAGGGGGGTGGTACATCCCAAGTAGTGTAGGGGCAGATAGGGGGAGCAGCCTGGGTAAAGTTAGGAGCTCATTGGGTGCTGGTCACCTGAGCTCACACATAGAGGGTGTATATAAGGTGGGCACCAACTAAGAACAGGGTCAGATGCAGAGAACAAGTCAGATGCAGAGAACAAGTCAGATGCAGAGAGAAAGCCAGGAGCAGAGGAGAAGGAAAGACCCAGAGTGAGAGAGGAGAGAGAGAGACCCAGAGGCACAGAAGGAAAGGACTCTAAGATCCCAAACTAAATCCCCGGGTGAAGAGTCGGCACAGGGTACCGGAACCCAAGCTGGTGGGGGTAAAAACATTCCCCAGCCAGAGACCGGAGACCGTGGGCAGCGTTTGCCACGGTCACCCACCACATCCACCCCGAAGGCACACCACATGAAGGGTCAGGGAACCCAAGGCCAAGGGTGTCCCAACAGAAGGCCCGAGGGAGCTGGACCTAGGTGGATCACTGGTGGGGACGGCCAGAGAACGGGACAGAAGGAGAGCTCAGGGCCACGCTCCGGACTTGTTTGGGGGTTGGCTGGATCCAGGACCTGGTGGACGCAGCACGGCTCGGGTGGTCACTCGAAGCTGGAGTGACCAGTACAACATCTGCAGTAAGTAAACACCCTTAACTGCACAACCCGACTCTGTCTTCACTGCCGTCTGCACTGCACCACCACAACCCCCATCCTCTGCACCTGTCCCCCCTGAGGCTATACCCCACCCGTTGGGGGTTATATCATCACAAGCTGCACCTGCACCATCAGCCTCAGCGGACCCTGCTGCAGCGGCGGCCACAGTGACCGCATCACAACGGGTGGCGTAGTCGACACAAAAGAACTCTTAATAACATCTGTAGGACTGCCACATAACACTGAGCTTGACGCCCTGGGCACGGGCCGGGTCACAGCCGCTCGGAGACTACAACCCCCCATCTGATCCGGTGCCGGGTATTCCCCTCAAAAAGGAATATGTCCCAGGGGGCGCGTCAGATGGGCCAGATGGATGGGCCAGAGGCTGGATCAGTAAAGGGCAGAGAGCTCCACTCCAACTTACACGCCAGCAAGGTGGAGGTGGGGTACTGGTATGGGCTGGTATCATCAAAGATGAACTTGTGGGACCTTTTCGGGTTGAGGATGGAGTGAAGCTCAACTCCCAGACCTACTGCCAGTTTCTGGAAGACAACCTCTTCAAGCAGTGGTACTGGAAGAAGTCGGTATTGTTCAAGAAAAACATGATTATCATGCAGGACAATGCTCCATCACATGCATCCAACTACTCCACAGCATGGCTGGCCAGTAAAGGTCTAAAAGAAGAAACAATAATGACATGGCCCCCTTGTTCACCTGATCTGAACCCCATAGAGAACCTGTGGTCCATCATAAAATGTGAGATCTACAGGGAGGGAAAACAGTACACCTCTCGGAACAGTGTCTGGGAGGTTGTGGTGGCTCCTGCACGCAATGTTGATCGAAAACAGATCAAGCAACTGACAGAATTTATGGATGGAAGGCTGTTGAGTGTCATCATAAAGAAAGGTGGCTATATTCATCACTAATTTTTTTTGTTTTTGTATTTGCATGTCAGAAATGTTTATTTCTAAATTTTGTGCACTGATATTGGTTTACCTGGTGAAAATAAACAAGTGAGATGGGATTATATTTGGTTTTTATTAAGTTGCCTAATAATTCTGCACAGTAATAGGTACCTGCACAAACCGATATCCTCCTAAGATAGCCAAATCTAAAAAAAAAACACTCCAACTTCCAAAAATATTAAGCTTGGATATTTATGAGTCTTTTGGGTTGATTGAGAACATAGTTGTTGATCAATAATAAAAATAATCCTCCAAAATACAACTTGCCTAATAATTCTGCACACAGTGTATTTTATTAAGCAGTAAATTGCAAAAGTGCTTGTTTTACAAGGACTATCCAACAATATTAATCTACACCGCTTTGCAAATTGAATTTAAGTATTATAAAGATGTAATTTTTTGTTTTCCAAATAAGCCCATGGATGGTATTGTCTCAGGGCCCTTTGGATCACTGAAATCAAGCTCAAACACCTGTGAAAATTTGTTTGCCAAGTGCCTAATTAAAGGAAAAGTACTTAAGAAGAACATTCCACATTATTAAGGAGGCCACAGGTTTCAAGTAATATGGAAAAGAAAAAGGATATCTGCTGCCGAAAAGCGCCAAATAGTGCGATGCATTTGACAAGTTCTTAAAACTTTAGACATTTCACGAAAACTTAAGAGTGATCATCATATTTTGAAGAGATTTGTGGCTGATACAGGGCATAGACAAGTTTATGCAGATAAAGTCATAATGAGGAAGGTTTCTGCCCCAAAAATGTAATCTTATTAAGGGTTCGCTCACATCGGCG
This sequence comes from Phyllobates terribilis, assembly GCF_046119375.1. Lineage (NCBI taxonomy): Eukaryota > Metazoa > Chordata > Amphibia > Anura > Dendrobatidae > Phyllobates > Phyllobates terribilis. The sequence continues at coordinate 316,279,342 of NW_027362768.1, forward strand.
TATAAAATCGGGAAGTGCAATGTGAGAAAAAAAATCAGATTGCACTCGCAACAATGTTGTTTAATTAGGCCGTGTTCATCTTCAAACTTTTCCTCAGCTGGAATTGGGGTGAGGAAAAAATCGCAGCATTTTGAATATGGCCGCGTAAAACGTCCGAGACTCGCCAATGCAAGTCAATGGGTGCGAAAGAAAAAATAATCGCACGGCACATGGACCATGTATGTGTAGTCTGATTTTTACGCACCCATCTCATTGGAAATCCAACATTGCATCAGCCGAGTATAGTAAATTCACTGCATAAACTCAGGATACAATAGATAGATTGAAATATGTCGTTGAGATACATAATTAATGCTGCGTGTGTGTAGCTTACTGTACATGTATTTAGCTAATAAATAAAAGAAAAAAATGGTGTGGGGTCCCCCTTATTTTTATTAACCAGCTGAGGGAAAGCAGACAGCTGAGGGATGGTCTTAATAGTCTGAGAAGGAGAGGGCAATAAACATGAAGCTTCCCAGGCTATTAATATCAGTTCACAGCTGTCTACTTAGCCTTTACTGGTTATTAAAAAGGGGGAACCCCAAAACAATGACGTGCGGTCCCCCCTATTTTTAATAACCAGCAAAGGCTAAGCAGACAGCTGGGGCGTGATCTTAATAGGCTAGGAAGGGGCCATGGATATTGGCCTCCTCCCAGACTAATAACACCACCCTCAGTCGCCCCAGAAAAGGCTCATCCATTAGATGCGCCAATTCTTGTGCTTTGCCTCGGCTCTTCCCACTTGCCCTGCTGTAATGGCAAGCGGGGTAATGGTTTTGGGGCTGATTTCAACTTTGTAATGTCAGCTGACATCAAGCCCAGGGGTTAGTAATGGAGAGGCGTCTAGAAGACACCCCTATTACTAACCCCATATGTTTAAAGCAAAAAACGCACAAAGTCCTTTTTTTTTTTTGTACAATGCACTCCCTGATCCTCTCTTACCAATTTATCACCTTTAACAAATCAAATAATCCAAAAGGGTCTGCCATAAATCCATTCCACGTCCTACAACGATCCCCGACTCTGCTACATCTGGATGGTGTGTTGAGTGGTGACTTGAGTAATGTGACCGCTCAGCACGCCAACCGGAACACACTGACAGTAGCATGTGAATCCGGCTGCTTCGACGAGTGCTGACGTCACTAAGGTTATCGCAGTTCATAGCTGATGAACTCCGGTCACCTTTCTAACGTCTCCGCTCGCAGCCATTGTCAGGTATGACTTGTGGGCATAATGCAGCCAATATATGGCGAGTTACTTTGTTGGCACTCTTTATGGGGCACTGTTTAAATTTTTCTCTGCAAACTTGTATAAAGTTTATGAAGGAACTCAGCAGTGAGATTTTTCCAAATATCTTGGAGAACTAACCGCAGATCTGTGGATGTCGCTTGTGCAAATGTAATCCCAGATAGTCTTGATGATGTGAGATCAGGGCTCTGTGGGGCCGGATCATCACTTCCAGGACTCCTTGTTCTACTTTACGTTTCAAAAACTATATGCAAGTGTGCTTAGAAAAATTGATTGTTTTGAAGGGAAAGGGCTGTCACACCACAGATTGATGTAATTTACATTTCTCTTTTGTTCAATCATTTTGCAGTTTGTTAAAGGGGTTGTCCACTACTCAGACAACCCCTTATGAATCCCCTTGTAAAATAATAACACTTATACTCCCCTCCGGTGCCGGCACCATCTCCCACGGCTCTCGTGACATTATTATATCACGTGATCCATGCGGCAAATCAGCGCTGGATTAACTCTCCTCTCCTGTGGTACGTATGTAATTGACATCTGGAACCCGTGTGAGAGCAGCCACAGCTACCAGTTCCTCCAGATGTATTGATTTGTCCAATGGCAGTGAGAGTAAAGCCAGTGCTGACTTGCCGCAGGGATTGTATGGCATACCAATGTCATGCGGGCCCCGGGAGAGCCAGTGCCAACACCGCTGAAACAACACTGGCACCGGAGGTGAATACAAGTGTTGTTATTTTACTATGGAGGAAACATAATAATTGAGAAGGGGTTGTCCGAGTAGTGGACAACCCCTTTAATTGATAAAAATGAAGTATTAATACTTTTTTTTTTTAAATCATTTTTACTTTGCAGTGTTTTTTCAACATCTGCCTAAAACTTTTGTACTGTTCAGTATATATGGTACATCTATTGCCAAATGTTTATGAAAATGACTCTTAAAAGTAGCAGAGCTGGGATCAGACTGGTCAGACATGTGCCCAGACAGCTATCGATTGTGATCAGGATGTCACTATTGTACCTGAATCCAAAAGATTTGCGTAACACAGAGGTGTCCATCGGCAATTATTGACTTGTCATCAGGATGCAGTTACGTTTTCGGCATGACCCATCATCTCCCATTTAGCACCAATCTCGTTTCTCCAGTTTGTTTTGCCTGTGACATTAGTGGATGGAGTAAAGTCCCCGTGACTGAGCAGTTACTGCAATTAAGAGAATTTAATTATGATCGCAGAAGCTCTGAATCCTCTGTAAGCCACATGAGGAATCGCTGTTTGCTAATGAAATGTATTATTTCGTCAATCTTCATCTCTTCTGGTTGGTATTTTGGTTTTATCATGCAGGTGGCGAGTAAAGACGCCTGACGAGCCCGGTTTTAGCACTTACTTACTAATCACCATGAAATAAATGCATCTTTTCTTAGAAAAATGTCTTGTACTGCTCCTCTTGGGCGTGCATGAATAAATTATCCATTCCCCTTGTCTATTGGTGCACTTCTGGCTCGGTCATATCTGATTGGATAGTGTAGGGATACGCCCCCGCTTTAATTGTCAGATAGGATCTAGGCTATAGTTAGGGCCGGGTATGGTTAGGCTGGACTAGGCTAGGGTTATGAGAATATGATGACGGCTTTCTGTAATTTACTCTTGAGAGATAGTTTTGGAAGTAAAAAAAAAAGTAAAAATCCTTTTAATTCTCATCTTTTGGTGGAATCTTACGTTTTTTCTTTTTTTTTTGTATCCGTGCTTGGTATTAATTATAAATTGTCGCAAGTGAATCTCTTTAATAATTTTATTAACAAAAATTAGATTGTTAAAGTTAAAAACAGTTAATAAAAAGTAGTGTTTTTTTTCTCCTTATGATGGGAACGTAACTTTTAACTTGAAGAGCAAGCGTCGCTTTAATTTCTTTTCCCCTATATCAATAAAATAGGAAACGTTGTCATTTATCTTATTAGAGAAATCCGCTTCTTTGTGCTCCCGGACTGATCGTTCATTTTTAAAATTCTCGATTCACAGGTAAAATCTGTATCCAGTGAATACAGATTTTCACATTACTGAAACAGGAGATGACAGTTGGTGCTTATAAGATTCTATGGAGGAGGGAGGAGCTAGAGGGCGACACGGACATTCTGCTGCAAGTTCTCCTGAAATGGCAGTTACATTTCTCCATACAGCTTTATGAGCTCCGTCATTTCAGGAGAGCTTGCAGAAGAATGGTCTCTCTGCCTCCAGCTATGTCCTCCTCCTCTCTGCATTGAATCTTATAAGCACCAACTGTCATCACCTATCTCAGTAAATGAACATTAGGCGGGTAGGGGACTTCCACCTGTTACCAGATTTAATCATATAAATTGCATACATTATGTCATAGATTCTTTGGACCTGATGAGGCTGGAGCACTTACTATGAAAATTAATGTCAGCATGACTGTATAATCCTGATATTACAAGCTAATTTTAATATCCGACATTGAAACTTTCAATATGTATTATACAGCCATTCTGAAAAGGAAGCCTAATCATGTCCTGAGATTGATGTAAGAACGTATGGGGTTTGTATTGTTACCTATCCATTTTTAATCCTTCTTTATTTGGGAAGTACACCTACAACCAACGTCAAGTGCAGGCTCCGGAGCTTTTTCTGGGGTCAACACTTTGAAAACATTTCCTCAACTCCAAGTTGTGCAAAAGTTTCTACCAGTTCCGGACAGCTTTGTCAAAGTGGACGAAGCATCGACCGGGCGCAGCAAAACATCGTAGCGTGGCGAAACTCACCCTGCCAATTCTTCAAAAGACACTGCACATTAGGGGTGTGATTTACGCAGTGATCTGGCGACGTGCGTAGAGGCGCACCCTTAATTTATTAAGAGGCACACATCACATAAACGCATCTTACTCCCTTACGCCCATCATTATCACTGACGTACAAACCGCCAGTCTTAATCAATCAAGCCCTATGTCTTTTTCAGGTGAATTTGGGGCTAGTCCGCTCTGAAAACCCCCTGAAAAAGCGCTTGGAAAACGCACAAGAGACTGAATACAATAACTTTTATGTAACACAAATCGCTGTTCATTTGTTCAGGCTTTTCAGTGTTTTTTTTTAAACCCTTCAGTTTTCCAAAAAACTCTAAGTACGGTAGTTAAAAGAAGTGAACATAGCATTGTTCAGGCGTTTTCTGCTTGGAAATCGCTACATACTTGAAATACAAGTCAGTCGAAAGGCGCAAAACCAGAAGTGTTAGCGCTTGAAAAACATCTAGTGGTTTCTTCTATTTTGGATGGAATAAAAAAAAAAAAAAACGTGCAGAAGATACTTGAAGAAACGCAAGAAATAAACGACCAGCTGTCAGAAATGGTGAAAAAAATACTCAGGAGCAAAAAATTAAAAAATAAATAAAAATAATAGGTGGGTAATTGCTAACTATTCGCCTGTTGTGCCCGGCACTGACCAAGAGGTCACAGATTGATCCTGCCGGCTGTTCAGTGGCTTCCACTGACGTCACGTCAACAGAGCAGCGCCTTCTTTTCCGTTCTGCTCTGTTGACAGGGCGTGATTGCCAACATCATGCTGATTGGCAGCGCGGAGCCGGCGGTCAATCACCATGATGTCAGCAGTGACCCCCTGTCGATAGAGCAGAGAGCGGAAGAAGAATCGCTCTGTTGATGTTGAGCCACTGAATCACCGGCCGCGGCGGTCAGTAATTTGGCACCGCACTGGTTAGCAACTACCTGCCTGTTAGTTTTTAGGCCCATAGTTAAAAAAGAAAGTTCTGGATAACCCATTTAAAGGTTTTTTTATGCAATCGCGGGCATTTCAACACTAATTTATATTCTATGATGAGAACCCTTTGAAGTTGGGATCACACAAGCAGCAGTAGCCACGCTTACTTTAAACTCCCAGCAGCTAAACTGTATACTTTGTCAGTTTCTCATGGACCGTGCCATTTTTACACGTGAAACCTGTTACATAAAATATATTGCACCTCAAAGCCGTGCATTCCTTAGCAAGATACTTGGATTTGCTGCGCTGCAGATGACTATTGCACGAAGCTTCTGCTGCTTGTGAATAGACCCTCTTAATCGTATAAGATCAGCAAAAACGGATTTGCTTAGTTGTTTTATTCATACGGTGGTAGATTGTTGTAAAAAAAAAGTCTGTGACGGTGTGGAAATTCACGAGCGGAGGGTACACCGCAGTAGTGGATAGCCACTGTCATGATAAGACTTCACATCCGCCTATCCTTCATGCTTCATGTAGGAACCTTTGGATTATTTGCTTTAGGTGACCTTTACGGTTGTCACTCGTTCTGGTTTATGACGTTGCTGTGAAGCGACGTGGACGCACCTGCCTGCCCTGTTCTCCCATCAGAATTCACGTTGCGATTCATCGCTTTGGGGTACAGTTTTCCGCTATGTAAAATGCTTTTAATTCTCCAATTAGTTAATTTTTTGTCAATAGTTTAAAGGGCAGCCATCATCGTGAATCAGTACCCCAGTGGTTCGAGTTTAGAATCTCATTATTTTCAGATTTGCTATTTAGTTGCTTTTTTTTCTTTGTCTGATTATTTTTGCTTCCGTGTTATTATGTGCGCTGCTAATGTCAATTGGCAGATGTACGGCCGCCTCCACGTAGCTCTTATAATTTTACTGATTAAGTGGATTGATAGTGACCTCTTGTATGCGATATTGAGATCACCGTCACAAGTGGAATAAAGGCTGGATCGTTTGTAATCTGCATGACTGTGGTTATTACATTATTACATTATCTTTTATTTAAAGGGTCAAAATGAGAAAGTACTGCAGCTTTATTTTTATCAGTAAGGCTCTTTTCAAGCTACATTTTGAGCATTCAGTCGGAGGTATACGACTGATGGAAGGCTGCCTCGTATCCCTACCACAGACTTGGACTGGCCAATGGGAGAACAGGTAAATTCCCCGGTAGGCCACCCAAAGCCTTCATAAGCAATGTTTGGCACAGTACTCTTAATGCAAAATGTACAAATAAGAGAAGCATCTCACCATTAATTCATCAAGCTATCCAGTCTATTAGTATGTAGAAGCATAGACAAATTTGTGAACAAGGTGAAGGTAATATTGCATGTAGCTGAACAGTGGCCCACAGAATCAATGTCACTGGTGGGTCTTTGGCACTCCAGTTTGACCCTGTCCTGCCATATAGATATACTAACTCTGCAGAATTCAATGCTCACATCGGACCAGGCCACTGCTTCTTGTCTACAATGAGAGGAAACAGAATGTTAGGTTCACCTTGTGAAGTGGACCCCTAAGCCCCAGGCCCAGGCGAGTACATGAACTCTGGGAGTCTGTGCCGCTGGCGAGGATGTGGCACACTCAGGAATCTTGGAAGCAGTAGGATGGATGAAGTGAAGTCAGCAGGAATGGAAGCAGGTTAAGCATCATGTGCACAGGAGGTGGAGTGCACAAAGCTAGAGTCTTGAATAGCAATCTGATGACACAGGTTTGTCCTCATGGGCCTTTAAAAGGCCTAGGGAGATGATGTCACACATCAGGCAACTTGCAAAGCTGATTTGGAGCACACCAGAGGGCAGCGGGCCGAGGTGAAGGAAGCATACCCCGGACCTGGGACAGGTGTGTAACACGGAGATGCCACCAGAAATTTCTGGGCCCCATACAATCAGATCACCAGGGCCCCATGGGACTCTCCACCATTGTCAATAAATAAAATCTGAAATTGTATTTCTAAAGCTTAATTTGGACTTTCCTATAGGCAGTATACATGAATATACTGCAGGCGAAATAAGTATTAAACATGTCACCAATTTTATAAGTAAATATATTTCTTGTTACGGGTCCGGGTGGTGGAACCTCTGTGCTGCAGTGCAAGGAGGGACCAGAGGGGCGTGACTAATTACCTACTCGGCCTGACCAAGGTCGCACGGCGGCTCAGTCGACTTCGTGAACACTGAGGGACCGAGCAGGGGGACCAGGTGCCACTCTGGGACCGACCTTGTATGAGAGGAGGTGACTCCCATTGGTCAGATGGCAGGAACAGACCGGTACAGCGGATGAGCAGGCTGATTCGGCTGATAGCCAGACAGGTGCTCCGGGTAGGCAGGCTGGCGGGCACAACGGGTAACTGGCAGGTGCTTCCAGGTAAGCAGGCTGGCGGGCACAACGGGTAACTGGCAGGTGCTTCCAGGTAAGCAGGCTGGCAGAGCCCATAGACAGACTGGCGGACAGGACTGTAGACAGGCTGTCGGGCTGGATTGTAGTCAGATTGGATGGCTGGACTGAAGAACAGACTGGCGGACAGGACTGACTTACAGAGGGACCTGAGGGCTGAAGCAACAGTAAGAACACAGAGCAACAACCTTGCACGGGCACCTCCATATTGGAAGAAGTGCTTTAAATAGGGAAAGTCCTCCGGCCATTGGCCGGGGACTTTTAGGACGGTTCGCACGGCCCTTTTAAGAGGGAGGGAGCGCTCCCTAATCACAGGGCCGGGGAAGCTGCGTGCACCAGCAGCAGCAGCAGGGAGGCCGGAAGACGCCGAACCAGGACCGCGGCGGTAAGGGGGACGGCGTCTCTACCTGGCAGGGGGCAGAGACGCTGATGCTACATTTCTGAAGGTGCTATTGACATGAAATTCTCCCCAGATGTCGGTAACAGCCCATCCAATCCACACAGGCAAAGAAATCAAACCATAAATGTCCACAAATTATGTGTAATAATGAGAAATGACACAAGGAAAAAGTATTGAACACGCTTACTGAAATTTATTTTAATACTTCGTACAAAAGCTTTTGTTGGTGATGAAGCTTCAAGACACCTCCTGTATGGAGAAACTAGTCGCAGGCATTGCTCAGGTGAGATTTTGGCTGATTCTTCCACACAAACACTCTTCACATCCTGAAGGTCCCGTGGGCTCCTCCTATGAACTCTGAGCTTTAGTTCCTTCCATACATTTTCTATTGGATTCAGGTCAGGTGATTGTTCTACCATTCTAGCAGCTTTATTTTCTATCTCTGAAACCAATTGGGAGTTTCCTTGGCTGTGTGTTTCGGATCATTGTCTTGCTGAATTGTCCACCCTCGTTACATTTTAATCATCCTGGTAGGTGGCAGCAGATTTTTATAGAGAATGTCTCCGTACATTTGTCCTTTCATTCTTCCTTCAGTTATATAGGATTCAGAAGAGAGAGAGAGGATTCAAAAAGACCTAAATAAACTGGAGCAGTGGGCAGCAACCAACAGAATGGTTTTTACAGGGAAAAATGCAAAGTACTACATCTGGGCAATAAAAATGAAAAAAGCATATACAAAATGGGAGGAATAGAGCTAAGCAACTGTACATGTGAAAAAGACTTAGGTATACTAATAGATCATAGACTGAACATGAGTCAACAGTGTGATGCAGCAGCAAAAAAGGCAAATACAATTCTGGGATGTATTAATAGAAGAATACAGTCTAGATCACGTGAAGTCATTATCGCACTTTACTCCTCTTTGGTCAGACCTCATCTGGAATACTGTGTCCAGTTTTGGGCACTATATTTTAAAAAAGACATTGACAAACTGGATCAAGTTCAGAGAAGAGCGAACAGAATGGTGACGGGTCTGCAAACCATGTCCTATGAGGAACGGTTACAGGATTTGGGAATGTTTAGCTTGCAAAAAAGAAGACTGAGAGGAGACTTAATAGCTGTCACATTGTAGAAGGATCATCTTTATTCTCATTTGCACAAGGAAAGACTAGAAGCAATGGGATGAAACTGAATGGGAGGAGACACAGATTAGATATTAGAAAAAACTTTTTGACAGTTAGGGTGATCAATGAGTGGAACAGGCTGCCACGAGAGGTGGTGAGTTCCCCTTCAATGGACATCTTAAAAACAGAGGCTGGACAAATATCTGTCTGAGATGGTTTAGTGAATCCTGCTTTGAGCAGGGGGTTGGACCAGATGACCCAGGAGGTCCCCTCCAACTCTACCATTCTATGATTCTATGATATGAAGTTTGCCAGTACCACATGCTGAAAAACTGCCCCACACCATGATGTTCTCTCCTGCAACCTTTACTGTTGGTATGGTGTTTTGGGGTGATATGCAGTGTCTTTTGGCCTCCAAACATGGTGTGTATTATGGCATCCAAGGAGTTCAGTTTTGGTCTCATCTGACCAAACTCTAATCTCCCAGTATTTCACAGGCTTGTTATTGTGCAAACTTGAAACATGCTTTCTGTTAATTAATGGAGTCTTCCATGGTGAGCGTTCATACAGGCAATGGAGGATGAGTGCATTACTTATAGTTTTCTATGAAACAATTGTACCTGCTGATTCCAGTTCTTTCTATAGCCCTCCACAGGTGGTCCTTGGCTTTTGGACAACTCTTCTAATAATTATTTTTACTCCTTTGTCGGAAATCTTGCGGGGAGAAGCTGGTCATGGCCGGTTTATGGTGAAATTATGTTCTTTCCACTTCTGGATTATGGCCCCAACACTGCTCACTGGAACGAAATTCTTCTGCAACCAATGCCATCAGTATGTTTTACAAGAATAAGGTTGCCCAGAAGTGGAGAAGTAGAGGGGGAAAAAGGAGGAAACTGAACCCTGTAGCAGAAATTGCAGCCTCTCTAGAGTTCGATGAGGAACCTCAAGGGGCTGGTGTGGCGGCTGACCTAGCGAAGACTTATCACCAGTGTAAATGGGTCTTTCTCCATGTAAATCAGTTTTCTGCCTTTTGAAAGAGTATTTTTGGGGGGTTATGAATTATATAAGATGCAAAGTGACTCTCCTCCAGAAGGAAGAAAGCCCCTTAGAGAGCTGATCTGTAGGTAAACGTCCAAACCATAGGAGAGCATTGAAATATGATCGAAGATAGAAGCCAGACCAGACACCAACTAGCTGGTAGCCCAATTTGTACTGGCCAAAACCTCAAAACAGATGTCTGCAGATGAGTGTTCATTCGGAGTAACATCCTTAGTCATGTTTCAATGCTCTTTCATGGGTTGGACATTGAGTTAAAGGGTAGTTATTTGGCAGGACTGTTCATCCATTCAGACCTATGTGACTGAGCGTGATGCATGTGGGTTTTAAATAAGCGCAATGGATTATAAACATTTTCAGTATAGAAATATAATGTTCTTTCACTTTTTTTTACGGCTTGTGTGAACTGTGTCTACTGTTTGATTATGGTCAGATAGTTTATGGGAAGTGGTCCGAAGTGGAGTGGATTAGAGCAGAAAATCTTCCTGCAGTTGAATTTCTAATTCCAATCTTAAAGGCAAATATTCTTCCTCCCAAAACTCCCCCAACCAGACCTTTATGGACCTTGGGCGCTGGGCATTGTCATGGGAAAGAAACAAACTTCCCCAAGCTGTTCCCACAAATTAGAAACTGTAATTTTCTAAAATGTCTGGTGCTGAAACATTAGGATTTCCCTTCACTAGAAATAAAGAGCCGAGGCAGAATCCTGAGAAACAAGCCGATAGCATTATCCCTCCTCCACCAAACTTCACAGTAGGCACAATGCAGTTAATAGAGTAACATTCTCGTGGAGTCACCAAACCCAGACCCGTCCATCAGATGCCAGATAGAGAAATGTGATCCATCACTAAACAGAACACATCTCCTCCAGAGTCCAGTGGTGGTGGCTTTACACCACTCCATCTGATGCTTAGCATTGTGCTTAGTGATGTAAGGCTGCGGGGGCACAGTATTTGTTCTGATGTTAACACCAGAGGAGGTCTGGACTCTGCAGTTATGGGCTTAGCAGAGCGATGGTGACTTTTCTGCTCTCTGCTCCTCAGCACTCGGCCCCCCCGCTCTGTAACATTACAGGGTCTCCACTTCGTGGCTGAGTTGCTGCTGTTCCTTTCACTCACAGGTGATGGGGAAGATTTAGGAGGAAGAAATGTCATGAATGGACTTGTTACCCCGGTGGCTCCTATTACAGGACCGCGCTGGTATCAAAGAGCTCTGCACCACCGGCCGTTCTGTCACATTATTAAAGGCAGGCGAGGACAAGGGGCCAGAGGTTATACACCGGGATGGAGGTGGGATTGGGTGGGTGAGAGGCCGGATGTTATACACTGAGAGGGGTGGGGGTAAGGGACCAAATATTATATACTGAGGGCATTGGGACTGGATGAAAAACCTGAATTCAATGGCTAAGACATGTGCCCCATTAATTATATTAGATTTCTGCAATGTATGTTGAAATTGCAAAATAAATAATGTATTTAAAAAATATATATTTTCAAAGTAAGTTTATAAATTTGCCTATTAGTGTTGCAGTTGTCCAGTTTAGAAAACACATTCTGTCATACCCTTTTCTAAAACCGGTTCTTTGTTCAGGATCCTTATCTTTTGACTGGGGTGAACAGCTATTAGCAGGGTCGGATTGGTCCACTGGACAGCCGGAGAATCCTCCGGTGGGCCCTCCCCCATCCCTGGCAGTGCAGCACTGCTTGCCTGGTGTTGCTCCTGAGTCCTGTCCCCTTCACATCAGCACCTGCCTTGCCCGGTACTCTGATTATGTGCACTGAGCAATGCACACTTTATTCTATACCCGGCGGTCCGGCTGCCCTGATCATCACCAGCACATGATGGGAATTGCAGCGCCTTCACATCATCTGCTGCTCTCACTGCTGTTACAGAGAGGATCTTTCGCTGTGCAGGTCCTGTCCTGCCCTGCATTACACTCACAACTCACAGATTGGAATAGCCATTGTGTAATACCTTGTGTCTCCTGTGGGAGTGCTGTAGGGAAAGTGAACATTTACTACCAGATTTCCACACATATTAAAGTGATCACTCCGGTTCAGGAAAGATATTAGGCTTTTGTATGAAATCAGATGAATAGAGAGGTACAGATAGAGGCCCCCTGTGCACCATCTATTGTGGATTGTTGCTTTCTGTAATGCGTGTCTGCTCGGGGAGTGCATTGCTCTGTAAAGAGGCTATCAATATCACTAGACTGGTGTCGTTTCTGCTAATAAAGCTCGCCGCCAAGGGTTGAAAGCACCTGCTCTCTGTTGACTTAAATGCAGATTTGACCACGGTCACTAATGGGGCGGCCGCCTGGAGCAGAAAACAAGCAGGAGATGATCTGTTGCACGCAGGCAGAAAAATAATACTTTCTGCTCCATCAGATGTGCTTCCGAGATGTACTCCGTCCCTGTGTGTTTACATTATTAGTCTGCGGGGTGATTAGCTCTGATTACTGCGGGGCCATGTGTAGGGACACTGATGCTGGACACACAGCTTTTGACCGTTTCCCAGAAATGCAGATGTCCACTCTCTTGCTCAGCATAAAGCGTAACCAATAGTGCTGTGATTGCTTGCATCACAATTTCCATAGACACCTGTTATTCCGGGGGAGGGCGGGCTCTATGGTATTTTTTGGGAAAGGTCAGGTAATGCTGTAAACATTGCTGGTGAATGATTTGCTGCCGTAGGACACTACCAGCGACGTAGCTTGTCCTATGGGCTTCGGTGGGTGCAGAATTTGAACCTGGGCCCCACCCTGTATTTTGGTCAGATGTACAGTGGTGGCCAAAAGTATTGGCACCCCTGCAATTCTGTCAGATAATACTCAGTTTCTTCCTGAAAATGATTGCAATCACAAATTCTTTGGTCTTATTATCTTCATTTAATTTGTCTTCAATGAAAAAACACAAAAGAGAATGAAGCAAAAATCAAATCATTGATCATTTCACACAAAACTCCAAAAAAGGGCCGGACAAAATATTGGCACCCTCAGCCTAATCCTTGGTTGCACAACCTTTAGCCAAAATAACTGCGAACAACCGCTTCCGGTAACCATCATTGAGTTTCTTACAATGCTCTGCTGGAATTGTAGACCATTCTTCTTTGGCAAACTGCTCCAGGTCCCTGATATTTGAAGGGTGCCTTCTCCAAACTGCCATTTTGAGATCTCTCCACAGGTGTTCTATGGGATTCAGGTCTGGACTCATTGCTGGCCACCTTAGAAGTCTCCAGTGCTTTCTCTCAAACCATTTTATAGTGCTTTTGGAAGTGTGTTTTGGGTCATTGTCCTGCTGGAAGACCCATGACCTCTGAGGGAGACCCAGCTTTCTCACACTGGGACCTACATTATGCTGCAAAATTTGTTGGTAGTCTTCAGACTTCATAATGCCATGCACACGGTCAAGCAGTCCAGTGCCAGAGGCAGCAAAGCAACCCCAAAACATCAGGGAACCTCCGCCATGTTTGACTGTAGGGACCGTGTTATTTTCTTTGAATGCCTCTTTTTTTTTCCTGTATACTCTATGTTGATGTTTTTTCCAAAAAAGCTCTACTTTTGTCTCATCTGACCAGAGAACATTCTTCCAAAACGTTTTAGGCTTTCTCAGGTAAGTTTTGGCAAACTCCAGCCTGGCTTTTTTATGTCTCGGGGTAAGAAGTGGGGTCTTCCTGGATATCCTACTATACAGTCCCTTTTCATTCAGACGCCGACGGATAGTACGGGTTGACACTGTTGTACCTTCGGACTGTAGGACAGCTTGAACTTGTTTGGATGTTAGTCGAGGTTCTTTATCCACCATCCGCACAATCTTGCGTTGAAATCTATCGTCAATTTTTCTTTTCCGTCCACATCTAGGGAGGTTAGCCACAGTGCCATGGGCTTTAAACTTCTTGATGACACTGCGCACGGAAGACACGGGAACATTCAGGTCTTTGGAGATGGACTTGTAGCCTTGACATTGCTCATGCTTCCTCACAATTTGGTTTCTCAAGTCCTCAGACAGTTCTTTAGTCTTCTTTCTTTTCTCCATGCTCAATGTGGTACACACAAGGACACAGGACAGAGGTTGAGTCAACTTTAATCCATGTTAACTGGCTGCAAGTGTGATTTAGTTATTGCCAACACCTGTTAGGCGCCACAGGTAAGTTACAGGTGCTGTTAATTACACGAATTAGAGAAGCATCACATGATTTTTCAAACAGTGCCAATACTTTTGTCCACCCCCTTTTTTAGGTTTGGTGTGGAATTATATCCAATTTGGCTTTAGGACAATTCTTTTTGTGTTTTTTTCATTGAAGACTAATTAAATGAAGATAATAATACCAAAGAATTTGTGATTGCAATCATTTTCACGAAGAAACTGAGTATTATCTGACAGAATTGCAGGGGTGCCAATAGTTTTGGCCACCACTGTATGAGCCCTGTAGTGTTCTAGATCCTATAAAGACATGCCTGTTTGCCCCCCTTGTGATAATGTCCGCCTTCCTGTTATAATGTCCCCCATGCTGGGACCCCTCCAGGAATAATATCTCCTATCCACGGCTCCATCCAGTAATAATGCCCCCCATCCTAAGCCCTATGCTATAACAATCCCTGTCCTTGGCCCCTTCCTGGTATAATATCCCCCATTCTGGGCCCCTTACTGGTATAATGTTCCCTATAATATTGTCTCCTTTCCTGGGCCCTTTAGTTAATAATGACCTCCATCCTCATCAACGTCCAGTAATAATGTCCCACTTTGGCTCATTCCAGTAATAATGCCCCCCATCCTGGGCCCCTTCCTGGTAATATGTCCCCCATACTGGGCCCCTTCCTGGTATAATATCCCCCATCCTGGTATAATATCCCCCATCCTGGGCCCCTTCCTGGTATAATGTCCCCCATCCTGGGCCCTTTCCTGGTATAATATCCCCCATCCTGGGCCCCTTTTTGGTATTATGACCCCCTTTCTGGTATTATGACCCCCTTCCTGGTATTATGTCCCCTTCCTGGTATTATGACCCCCTTCCTGGTATTATGTCCCCTTCCTGGTATTATGTCCCCTTTCCTAATATTGCGTCCTCCATCTTGGTCAACTTCCTGATATAATGCCCCCCTGGGCCTCTTCCATTCCTCTCAAGGACATTTAAAAAAAACCCCAAACAATTATTCTTACCTTCCCCTGCATCCAGGACGTGTGACGTATTCCTCTATAACCGGCGTAATAGACTACATGGCAGCAGGTTTACAAGTCCCCTAGTGATAATCTCCTGCTAATAAAACAATGATTTTAGCAAAACTACAGCATGGAGCCCAGTAAGTGACACATCGCTTGAATCAGGGTCTCTGTCTATACATTATGCTGCTCTCAGATTAGGTGTTAAAAACCTGGTGACAGATTCCCTTTAGGTTGCGATTCTGGGAACATCCGTTTTTTCTTTTGTTCGGGGCTTTATTGTAAAGTTTCCCCGTGTATTCTGATGCAACCCTTGGTTTAGAAGTTCTTCTTGATTTGCTTTAAGATGAGAATTAGTAATGATGAGATTATCTCCTTATATTTCTTCTATGAGTGTCCTTCATTTTGGCAAATATCCCTTTTTGAGCTAATTTTGCCGTTATTGCTGAAGTCCACAAGAATATGTTTCAGAGAAGAGAAGGTTTCTCCTCATCTGTCGTGTCCCGGAGGTATTGTCCTCAAAGACAGAAGACTCTTTCCCAGAGAACTCCCTGAACTTTCCCCCAGTATAGATCAGACCGTGTCTGGGACGCAATTTTTCTTTCAACTCGTTTCCCGTCATAGTTTATGAATGAAATAATAAATCCCGCTGTGAAGTGAAGAGAGCGCTGATATAATTGACCCGAGAAACATATTGGAGTCAGTTCACAACTTTTACGTAGTTTTTTTTTTAACTTTCCCGGCATTGAGATTATCATGATCAGACCGGTTAAAAATGAGTAATCCTAAAACTAACTGGAAATATTCCCAATTCATTTTAGAACTTAATTTCTCCTCTAAATAATAGTTCATAAGTAGATTATTTTGCATTGTTGCCAGTTTTCTGCAAGGGACTAATCCCATCCTATAATTGGAACCTTAATATCCTATATCGATAGGATACGCCTGGTGGGGGTCGCACCTATGGGACCACCACTGATCCTGGATAGGCTACAGCACTGATCTCGCGCTGCGTCGCCCTCCCTGTCGGTTCCTGTACACCGATTCTTTGATCAGGGTATCTACAGCGCAGCTACATTATAGAGATTGGAGCCAGCTCCCGTTTCTTGTTAGGTGCTAAAAGGTTAGTTAGCTTAATTAGCTCGGGGACCCCTTCATTCTCAGAATTGGTGGTGTTCCAGAGATCGTAAAGTAATGGCATATCCTAAAGAACACATTAAAGGGGATCTTTCAGCAGGTCTTTGTATTCTGAGAGCAGCATGATGTAGGGGATGAGACCCTGATTTCAGGGATGTGTCACTTGCTCAGCACCTTGCTGTAGTTTCAGTACAAACAGTATTTTATCAGAAGTTGATTATCACCACAAGACTAGGTGTCACATGCCTACTAGTACAGCTGATCTATGTAACCCTGCCCCCACAGCTGATTGGCAGCTTGCTGACAGTGTACCCAGGAAGCTGCCAATCAGTGGTGAGGGCGGGGTCAGACTCAACTCAGCAGTCTGACCACTGTTAGAATCCCTGTTTTCTTTGCTGTAGATTTATCAAAACTGCACTAAGCAGCCCAGTAAGTGACACATCCCTGGAATCAGGGTCTCTGCCCCTAAATCATGCTGTTCTCAGATTCCAAAGCGAAAACCTGCTGATAGATTCCCTTTTAAGGGGAAACTCCCTCTCCCACGACTACTACGTCTGTGTGTCTGTCTACAGTAGGTGTACACTCCCGAAAATGATGCAAGTCAGCGCACATTCGCTCTTTTCGGCACCATTATAGTCTATGGTCTGTCGGTGCATACACCAGAATCTTGTTTTGCGGGGGGTTCTGACACTAGCCCCGATGGAACAAACGAACGGGGGCCTGGTCATGGCAACCCTATGGGGTTTTGAATGCTACTGTACCCCATAGACTCACTTCAGCAAACACTAAACTATAAGGACATTTTTAGGATTTCAGAAGTGGGAATAAACTAATGTTCTATTTGCTTTTTGCTTGATGTTGAGAGTTCTTCCAGTGTTTATAGGGGTTGTCCCCGACAGGCAGTTTTATCAATTTTTAAAATCAGTTTTATCAATTCAGGAATCCAATTAAAATAAAAACAATGGCTACTCTCCTCCTGCAGCGGCGCCCGTCTGGCAATGTCGGAGCTGCCATTCCCGGCGGTGGCGTGACATTGTTGTATCTTGTGCCGGTTGCAGCCAATGATCTGATGTCAGTTGCTGGTAACGGCTGATCGGCGGTAGTGCCCCATCGATTGCCTTTCTAGATCTCCGATACCTTGGCAGTCACAGTTGTGTTGATTTTTTTATGCCATTCTTGGACGTTTCCTTAGGAATCGCAATAGATCCTGCATTTTTTCCATCTGGGGGACCTATATACAGCTCTGGCAAAAATTAAGAGACCACTGCAAAATTTTCATTTTCTCTGATTTTTCTCTTTATAGGTATATTTTTGATTAAAATGTACATTGTTGTTTTAGTCTATAAACTACTGAAAACATGTCTCCGAAATCCAAAGCTAAAAATGTTGTATTTATTTGCAGCAAATGAGAAATCGTCAAAATAGTAAAAAAGAAACACAGTGCTTTCAGACCTCAAATAATGCAAAGAAAACAAGTTCTTATTCATTTAGAAACAACAATACTCAGGTTTTAACTCAGGAAGAGTTCAGAAATCAATATTTGGTGGAATAACCATGATTTTTAATCCCAGCTTTCATGCGTTTCGGCTGCTTTCCACCAGTCTTTCTCACTGCTTTTGGGTGAACTAATGCCACAAAAATGTAAGCAGTTCTTCTTTGTTTGATGGCTTGTGACTCTCCATCTTCCTCTTGATTACATTCCAGAGGTTTTCAATGGGGTTCAGGTCTGGAGATTGGGCTGGCCATGACAGGGTCTTGATGTGGTGCTCCTTCATCCACACATTGATTGACCTAGCTGTGTGGCATGGGGCATTGTCCTGCTGGAGAAACCAGTCCTCAGAGTTGGGGAACATTGCCTGAGCAGAAGGAAGCAAGTGTTTTTCAAGGATAACCTTATATGCTGCTTGATTCATACGTCCTTCGCAAAGATTAACCTGCCCAATTCCAGCCTTGCTGAAGCATCCCCAGATCATCACCGATCCTCCACCAAATTTCACAGTGGTTGCAAGACACTGTGGCTTGTATGCCTCTCCAGGTCTCCGTCTAACCATTAGATGACCAGGTGTTGAAAATTAGACTCATCAGAGAAGATTACCTTACTCCAGTCCTCTATGGTCCAATCCTTATGGTCTTTGGCAAACTTCAGCCTGGCTCTCCTTTGCTTCTCATTGATGAAAGGCTTTTTCTAGCTTTACATGACTTGAGACCTCTAGGAGCCTGTTATGAACTGTTCTTGCCGTGCACTTCACCCCAGCTGCCATTTGCCATTCCTTTTGTAGGTCACTTGATGTCATCCTGCGGTTGCTGAGTGACATTTGAATAAGATGACGGTCATCCCGGTCAGTGGAGAGTCGCTTTCGCCCTCTGCCGGTCTGTAGCTTTGTTGTCCCCAATGTCTGCTGCTTGACCTTGTTGTAATGGACTGCCGTCTTCGAAATTTTAAGGATAGAGGCAACATGACGCTCACTATATCCCTCTGCTAGTAAAGCCAGAATTGAGCTCTTATTTTCCTCACGCAAGACTTTTCTTTTCAACTCCTTTGGCATGGTTAAGTTATTTTTTTTATTCAAATTACTTTTGGGCTGTTCCTAGCACTTGTTCTGCCATCCAGCTTGTCCTATTGCAAGAGGATTGTGAAGACCACAGCAGTGTTTTTTATACTTTCCCTCGTTACATAAGATTTGGTTCAGGCGATCACCTAATCAGAAGCTCATTAAGTAGAATGAGGTGGACTGTGGTTGGAATTCAACTGACACTGGAATGGAATGGCTGTCAGACATGTAGATGGGGATTGTTAGAAAACTGTGCAGTGGTCTCTTAATTTTTGCCAGAGCAGTATTTAGCGGTTCTCCTGAGACCAGTGCTAGGGGCCAACGTAGCACCACATGTAGTACATTTACCCTTTTTACTATTTGATAGTGTTGCTTAATGATTGGGAGATCTATTAGGATTGGAGCCGGTGTCAGATCGTGATTGTCTCCTGTTTTTGATTCTGTACAGATATATACAGTCATGGCTGAAAGTTTTGGCACCCTTGAAATTGTTTCAGAAAATGAAATGAAGTCCTCAGACAGTTCTTTTCTCCTCCTTCTGTTCTCCATGCTCACACAATGCTAAGATTTAGTCAACTTCTCCCCTTTTTATCCGGTTTCAGGTGTGATTTTCATATTGCCCACACCTGTTACTTGCCACAGGTGAGTGTGAACGAGCATCTCATGCTTGGAACAAAGTTGTTTACCCACAACTTTGGAAAGGTGCCAACAATTTTGTTCATCTCATTTTGTGTGAAATTATGTCCAATTTACCTCTTATTCTCAGTTTTTTTTGGTGGGTTTGTAACAATACATACAAAGGAAATAAACATATTAATAACAAAACATGTGTAATTGCAATAATTTTCTGGGAGAAATACTTCATTTTCTAGAACAATTTCAAGGGTGACACCACTTTCGGCCATGGCTGTAGGTATGACGACAATGGTGTTTCTCTTGCTGTTACTTCTCTATGTAGACGCACGCCGTATATTTCATGTACGTATTACATAGAATCATAGAATGGTAGAGTTGGAAGGGACCTCCTGGGTCATCTGGTCCAACCCCCTGCTCAAAGCAGGATTCACTAAATCATCTCAGACAGATGTCTGTCCAGCCTCTGTTTGAAGACGTCCATTGAAGGGGAACTCACCACCTCTCGTGGCAGCCTGTTCCACTCATTAATCACCCTAACTGTCAAAAAGTTTTTTCTAATATCTAATCTGTGTCTCCTCCCATTTAGTTTCATCCCATTGCTTCTAGTCTTTCCTTGTGCAAAAGAGAATAAAGATGATCCTTCTACAATGTGACAGCCCTTGACATATTTGTAGACAGCTATTAAGTCTCCTCTCAGTCTTCTTTTTTACAAGCTAAACATTCCCAAATCCTGCAACCGTTCCTCATAGGACATGGTTTGCAGACCAGTCACCATTCTGGTCGCTCTTCTCTGAACTTGCTCCAGTTTGTCTATGTCTTTTTTAAAATGTGGTGCCCAAAACTGTACACAGTATTCCAGATGAGGTCTGACCAAAGAGGAGTAAAGACCGATAATGACTTCACGTGATCTAGACTGTATGCTTCTGTTAATACATCGCAGAATTGTATTTGCCTTTTTTGCTGCTGCATCACACTGTTGACTCATGTTCAGTCTATGATCTATTAGTATACCTAAGTCTTTTTCACATGTGCTGTTGCTTAGCTCTATTTCTCCTATTTTATATATGCTTTTTTCATTTTTATTGCCCAGATGTAGTACTTTGCATTTTTCCCTGTTAAAAACCATTCTGTTGGTTGCTGCCCACTGCTCCAGTTTATTTAGGTCTTTTTGAATCCTCTCTCTCTCTTCTCTAGTATTAGCTATCCCTCCTAGCTTTGTGTCATCAGCAAATTTAATCAGTTTACCCTCAATTCCTTCATCTAAATCATTGATAAAGATGTTGAACAATACAGGTCCCAGGACGGAGCCCTGTGGTACCCCACTTACATTTCGTTACTTAAAGCAAACGTGGTAAGTGAATTGCTTAGGCCGCCCTGGCTAATGCTTCTTCTAAGAAGAGATTCACCCAGAAATGTGACCTTGCTTTTACCTTCTGGCTAAGAAGTAGAGAGCACATTTATTTCAGGAGTTTGGCCTCTTTCAGTCATAAACTTGCGAAAGCGGCTGCTTGATTTCTTCCCGTGTAATTGCGGCTCGGATGAATAAACCATAATAAAGCGGCATCAAACCGCGGTTCATTTAAGGGAGTTTTTACAAGTGACCAAATCTCTAATACTGTAATGGCTTTACTTTGGCCTTGTGACGCTGTTCGGTGACCGGGATACCCTTTTCGGTAGCCCTGATATAAACACCGAACACAAAGTTGAAACAAAGAGCCGGTAAAAGCAAAATAGTGCAACATTTTTAGTGAAACCAATGATTTTTAGCCCCAAGTACTTGCATTGAAGTAAAAGAAAAATGTCCCTATGTGGTGGGCAACCCCTTTAAAGACACCTACCTTATATTGTGTAGGTCCCTCTCTTCTGCCAAAACATCTGTGACCCAAGGAGTACACAAAACTTCGAAAGGTGTCCTATGGTTTCTGGTCGTTACCAACAATTTTGGAAGGTGGGTCTCCATGGATTGGACCTGTTTTTCCAGCACATCCCACAGTTGTTCAATCGGGTTGAGATCTGGGGAATTTGAAGGCCAAGTCATGACCTTGATTTTTTTTTTTTGTCACATTCCTTATATGATCCCTCACCGTATCATAACTTTTTTTAAAGTTGATTTGTTTATTAAACAATTTTATAAGCAATTATACATTACATTTGGTGTCGGAAAACTTTCAGAGATAGCACATCAACATGGATATACATCAAGAATGACATATAGAAGTAAACATGTCAAATGGGTTACCACATACTTATATATAGTTTCCTTGTCTTAGGAATGTCACATCTTCTGAAATTATATGCAGAGAAAAAGATGGAAAATAGGATATTTTCCTGATTAGGATACAATCCAAACTTGAAACTCTT